>NW_028270181.1:23518672-26256341 GCF_037043375.1 Chiloscyllium plagiosum | reverse complement strand
GGAGAGAGGGGGGGGGGGAGAGAGGGGGGGGGAGAGAGGGGGGGGGAGAGGGGGGGGGGAGAGGGGGGGGAGAGGGGGGGGGGAGAAAGGGGGGGAGAGGGGGGGGGGGGAGAGAGGGGGGGGTGAGAGGGGGGGGGGAGAGAGGGGGGGGGAGAGGGGGGGGGGGGAGAGAGGGGGGGGGAGAGGGGGGGGGAGGGGGGGGGAAGAGAGAGGGGGGGGGGAGAGAGAGAGGGGGGGGGAGAGAGAGGGGGGGGAGAGAGAGGGGGGGGGGAGAGAGAGGGGGGGGGAGAGAGAGGGGGGGGGGAGAGAGAGGGGGGGGGGAGAGAGGGGGGGGGGAGAGAGGGGGGGGGGGGGGGAGAGAGAGGGGGGGGGGGGGAAGAGGGGGGGGGGAGAGCTCCGGTCTTCTATTAGATTTTACTCAATTTAATTTGGAGCAATTTGGTTGCAAGTTGCTTTCATTCTTATTTTTAAATTCTTAAATAAAATTAAGGTTCCAGAGAACATTTTCTACTTACATCTGAGGGACAAAAATATATTGTGGACAAACAAACTTTAATGGTGTTAGCCTGACATTGATTCCAAGATCAGGATTTGTTACTTCTGGATATTAGCTTAATTCCATCTTAATTTGGACTTAAATTGGCTTTCCCACAACAAACTTTAAAAGGCACTGAAGGCTTGGAGACCCTGGCGACCTACACGCCTCTCAGGAACATCGCAAATGGTTGTTAAATAGAATGGCAGCCTAGTCACAGCCTATACAATAGCAGTAAAGCTCAGCTGTCAAAGATTTAGTGTTACAGTCCAGTTGCATTCCATGTTTTCATTCAGCTAAGGTTGTGGATGTGAACAGTCCTACAGGAATGTCAATCAAATTTGTAGATTGAATTTCTGTAATAATAACAAGTTATATGTTCATTTAGTAAGGGAATAATTGACCAGCATTACAAAATAAACTTTTTTTTTCCAGTGAGCTGTTTGACTTAGAAATGTTCTCAACAAAAACAGGTGGTGAAGTTTACAGATTCCAACAGAATTCAAGACATTTACAGTCTACCTCTAGTCTATACCTACCAGACTGTCACTTTGAGGCTGGCTCATTGCATCGTCAGTCACTGAGCTGAGCACATTGTCGACAGAGTTCACTTCACTGAAGACCATGAGTTTTTCCATAGGAACAGCTCACTCAGTCCCTCAATCCCGTTCCAGCGAGAGATAATGGGATGCTCTGTATCTCAACTCCAAACCTCTCAACACATTTGGCCCCCAAAAATCTATTGATTTATTAACTAAACTAGCTACTGCTTTGAGTTCCATACTTTAATAATACTTTTAACAATATACAATCAAATTCTTTTCTGAATGGCCCAATTATAAGATCATATCTCCACCTTCTGGAGCTCACACTAGAGAATAGTTTCTTGACCTACTCTTTCAATTCTTTTCAAAATTGAAATAACCCCAAATCAAATCATTGTGACCACCTCTATTCAATAGAATACCTGAACATATGTTGAATATGTGAGATCTTGTAATTCACCCCTTGATATTGTGATAACATTCTGTGAACATGAATTGCACTCCTTTCATGACCAACGGGGGTATTATATCTTGTTTGTGAAATGTAATTGCCTAGAATCATACAATACTCCCAAAGTGACTAAACCAGAGCTTGTTATGAAGGCAGCTTTACAAAAAAAGAAAATAAATGCTGGCTGACCAGTTGCCTTTCCCACCTTTAGTCTGAACTTACTGATTAGAATAGAACGGAGAGCAACTTTGCTTTCTCACGACAGTAACACTGGAGATGGCTTTGAGAGAGACACCAAAAGAACAAAGAATCTAAGTAATCATCATCAATAAGAAATCAATTTTTTGCATGTCACACTCCAAGTTTGAAGTTTACAAACTGTGGATCTCAACCTACATCTGACCCCTCCCCCATACTGCTCACCAACTCTGGATAATTTGTCTCTGAAGGTCTACTCTATTTATTTTGTACAAATCTAAACATAATTCAGTGTTACTGGCTTAAAAAGGAAAATCATTTTGAAACAGCATTTACAAGTGATGCTTTCCCTCAGATTTACTGCAACAAGTTAAAAGCAAAATGTGCAAACATAATAAAATCTGCATTTGAATTACCAGCATTTCTGGAATCTCTACTTTAAAGCAACACACAAAAGGTCACTTCAAACTAATTATAAATGCTAATATAAAGACTAGGTGTCTCTGTTGCATGTAATGCAAGGGATTTTAAGAATGTAGCCTCTGACTAACACGGCAAACATGATACTCTCTAGGCAAGGGTTAAAGCAAACTTTGAGGTAAAAAAAAATAGAAGAAAGAAATGTTCAATCTTTTCCTTGAGATCGAGCCAGGCAAATGCAAGCCTCCACATCAAGATACAGTAGACCAGGAGTAACTGGTTTCCCAGTCGCTCCTCTATAACAAGCTGAAGGGTGTAATTTGGCCTTGACCTGAACACCTCCCTGCAAGCACTACTTAGCAACTCACTGAAATAATTTTTCTTCCAAAATATCACCAAATATAAAGCATGATTTGTGCACTCAGAGGGAACATAAACCTTTGGTGACAGAACTAAAGTATCTTAACAACACTGACAATAAGAAGCAATACACTTTGCCAGGGTCAGCTTCAGCCAGAACTGAACAGACCTATAGAAAGGATTTCTCTCCACAGATGCTGACAGGCTAGAGGCTCTCCAATAGTGATTTTATTCGAAAAGTGGAGCAGTCTGTCACATACAATCATTAGAGAAAGAGGTACACTGGCACTTCTATCATTACAGAATCCATTTAAAGTCTACTTAACACGTTAGAGTGATATTAATTTCTCAAATTAGGTTAAAGGGCAGAAGTGGAAGTTAGCAAATGAGCAGTAGTTATTTCATTTCCAGAATCAACAATAAAACACCTGCCAATTTTCCAGCTCTTTTCTTCAATTGAGAATGCACCATTGTCGTGAGATGATGTACAGAATGATTAGAATGGTCTCAAAGGAAAGTCAACATAGAGTAGGGATGCAGTAAACATCCTGAGAATAGGGCATATATCATTCAAAGACAGACAGGTGGGCTAAACAGGAACTGTCTCTCAGCAAGGGCAGCTATATCACTTATATGCTGGTTGCTGGTATCGGATATTAAGCACAATTGCTGATCCACAAAGTGTTTACATTGTATTAATTCAGAACTCCACTGGATCTGAAACGTAAACGAGAAAGCAGAGACCAATTCAACTGCACAGAGTTAGCACTCCAGACTGATGGCTAAACACAGCAGAGCCTTTGCCAACATGACAACTCTGCAATTCAAAGCAACCAAGTGCTCTGACATTTTTAATGATGTTTATCCAGATATGCACTGACTGCTAAATTGAAACTTGCACAAAACTATTCAAAACCTGTTTTATTACGACAATGGAGATCCGCCAGTCTATCTGGTCTCTAGGCAACCAGTTCTTCCTTTCATCAAGGAAATGCTTTTATTCAAGGTTCTGAGCCAAACGCCTCGTCCAGAATGAACAGTATTACAATTGATGACCGATATTCAGAACTGTTAGACACTTCTTGGAAGAGAAAATACTGCAGATGCAATAAGCTGCATAAGTAGTTACCACATCCAGTTTATATGGATAGTGCTAGTTGTATAAATGGTGGATTCAGCTGTCCAACTTTAGACGAAACACCTTCATTCTTGAAGGGACGGAGATTTAAAAATAGTGTCACCAGCATTTGCCAGCCTTCATTTCAGTATTTTCAGATGGGAATAAATGCATTCCCAAGATTCAAGTGAATTGTCTCCACCCTTTGTTTATTCTATCCATGATATTCAGCCATAAAAGTAAAAACAAAATGAGGAATAAATACTAAAACAAATTGCTGGTACAACTATGTATACATCACTCAAAATAAAGTGAGGTTCTTGGGATCATGGTGAAGAACCAGATGCAAAATGGATGTCTGAGGCATGGCAATATGTGTGGTTGGATCACCAGATTCCTAATCAATTGACTACCACACTCAGTTAAAAACCATTTCCCTCTTAGTCCATGTTTGGACAACTCAACAATGATCTGTGCCACACTATCGTACATCATTGAGGAGGAATAGAAGACCTTAACTTAGCAAGCAGGAAGAGATTTTTCCTTCAACTTACGCACTTTGCTAATGCAGAACTAAATGTTTTCAGTCAGTCAGTGATTGTTCAAACTGTTGGTAGCTAAGAATTCGGTATTTATGCTGAAGCTGAGAGACAATGCATTGCCAGGATAGAAGAAAAGTTGAAAGAGAGATATAAGAGCGAGATTAGATTCCCTACAGTTTGGAAACTGGTCCTTCGACCCAACAAGTCCACACCGACCCTCCGAAGAGTAACCCACCCAGACTCATTCCGCTACCTTGTATTTACCCCTGACTAATGCACATAACACTATTGAAAATTTAGCATGGCAAATTCACTTGACCTGCACACAGAGTCATAGTCATAGAGATGTACAGCATGGAAATAGACCCTTCGGTCCAACCCGTCCATGCCGACCAGATATCCCAACCCAATCTAGTCCCACCTGCCAGCACCCGGCCCGTATCCCTCCAAACCCTTCCTATTCATATACCCATCCAAATGCCTTTTAAATGTTGCAATTGTACCAGCCTCCACCACTTCCTCTGGCAGCTCATTCCATACACATACCACCCTCCATGAAAACGTTGCCCCTTAGGTCTCTTTTATATCTTTCCCCTCTCTCCCTAAACCTATGCCCTCACGTTCTGGACTCCCCAACCCAAGGGAAAAGACTTTGCCTATTTATCCTATCCATGCCCCTCAATTTTGTAAACCTCTAAGGTCACCCCTCAGCCTCCGACGCTCCAGGGAAAACAGCACCAGCCTGTTCAGCCTCTCCCTGTAGCTTAGATCCTCCAACCCTGGCAACATCCTTGTAAATCTTTTCTGAACCCTTTCAAGTATCACAACATCTTTCCGATAGGAAGGAGACCAGAATTGCATGTAATATTCCAGCAGTGGCCTAACCAATGTCCTGTACAACCGCAACATGACCTCCCAACTCCTGTACTCAATACTCTGACCAATAAAGGAAAGCATACCAAATGCCCTCTTCACTATCCTATCTACCTGCGACTCCACTTTCAAGGAGCTATGAACGTGCACTCCAAGGTCTCTTTATACAGCAACACTCCCTAGGACCTTACCATTAAGTGTATACGTCCTGCTAAGATTTGCTTTCCCAAAATGCAGCACCTCACATTTATCTGAATTAAACACCATCTGCCACTTCTCAGCCCATTGGCCCATCTGGTCCAGATCCTGTTGTAATCTGAGGTAACCCTCTTCGCTGTCCACTACACCTCCAATTTTGGTGTCATCCGCAAATTTACTAACTGTACCTCTTATGCTCGCATCCAAATCATTTATGTAAATGACAAAAAGTAGAGGACCCAGCACCGATCCTTGTGGCACTCCACTGGTCACAGGCCTCCAGTCTGAAAAATAACCCTCCACCACCACCCTCTGTCTTCTACCTTTGAGCCAGTTCTGTATCCAAATGGCTAGTTCTCCCTGTATTCCATGAGATCTAACCTTGCTAATCAGTCTCCCATGGGGAACCTTGTCGAACGCCTTACTGAAGTCCATATAGATCACATCTACTACTCTGCCCTCATCAATCTTCTTTGTTACTTCATCAAAAAACTCAACTAACATCTTTGGATTGTGGGAGGAAACCCACACAGACAGGAAGACTATGCAAACTCCACAGAGGCAGGAATCGAACCCAGGTCCCTGCCACTGGAAGGCAGCAGTGCTAACCACTGAGCCACCCTGCCACCCTAAGAGTGAGAAAATCAGTTAGCTATGCTGAATGTAACCCATGTAACGTAACAATGGGCCTAAGAGAACGTGGGAATGTGTGACTGTGCTAAAAGCAACCATGACATAACAGGGCCAAATGTAGGTTGGTAAGCAACATGTAAGGATGCAACCAGGGTCTAGCTAATGAACTCTGTTGAGTCCTAGAGGTGCAGGCTCCCCAAGTGTTAGGTCTGCTTTCTTCACAGACCTGCTGAGTTTCTCCAGCAACTGATTTTGTTTCAGATCTCCAGCATCTGCTGTTTTATTTTGTTATGCAATAACAATTTCAGAATAAGGTTACATTCAGAGCAGCTGTATTTAATTTGAATTACTAGGGGTTTGGGGACAACGACAGGGACGTTGGGGGAATTAAAAGGAGTGCTGCAAGAAACTCACCGCTATTCTGGCTTGGAATTCTGCTGTTGGTACAACTGGTATAGTACCGCCATGCTTGCCAAACTTCCTTTCCAAACTTTCCTGAACAGACACTGAGGAGGAAATGGAACAAGATTATTGATTGGACAAAATCAAAGTTCAGTTAAGTAATTGATGGAAAATTTGCCCCAAGATAGTAATTTCTCCCCGATCCAAAGCCTTTGTAAAGCTTTCTAAGCTTTCCAAAGCTTTTTTGGAGGTAGACACAGAAATTTTAAGCAATTGGATTTGCAGAAAAAGGCCCAGCCAGGATGCATTGTGCTTTGCCAGATTCTAATTAATTTGTTTGTTGGCTCAATAGAACAAGGCATCTTCTGATTAAGGATTTCAAATGTGAATCTTCCAAGTTTTTCAGTCATCTTAAGGGGCTGATTAGATTTAGCATGCATTTGCCTCTTCAGCTATACATTGTACATTTATGTAGCACCTTTAATATAGTAAAGGATGCCAAGGCACTTAATATGAGCACAAACAGAAAAGACACAACCAAATACTTATTCAAACAAATAGGATTTATACAGAGTCGACAGTTTAGGGATGTGATACCAGAACTTCAAGCCTAGATATCTACAGTCCCAATTACTGAGAGTCAGCTGAAGGAAGTAGGGGAAATGTACAAGACACCAAATTACAGACTTCAAGGAGGATTATCCAACTGATTATGGGGGTGAAGCCATATATGGCTTATTTAGTGATTGCACTACAGAGTAGCAGAAGTAGGCTATTCAGCCCATTGAGTCTGCTATTCAATGAGATCATAGCTGATCTGATCATCCTTAACACAACTTTCCTTTCTTTTCCCTAAACATAGATTCCCTTACTGATTAAAAATCTCAGCCTTTAATATATTTAACCAGCCTCAACAACTGTGGTTTTAAAGAAAACTCCACAGATGCACTACCTTCTCAGAAGCAATTCCTCCTTATGTCTTAAAATGTGAGACCCCTTTTGAGATAACACCCTCTGGTCCTAGACTCTCCCACAAAGAGAAACCACCTTTCTGCATTTATCCTGTCATGTCCAAAAACTTGTATGTTTCAAGAAGGCTGTCCCCATTCTAAATGGGAATTGGTACAGGTCCAATACACATTTTCAACAGTAAATAATTAAGAAAGCTAACAGGATGTTTCACTTATTGCAAGGAAAATTGAATACAACAGTAGTGAAGCTATGCTTAAATTATACAGGTTACTAGAGAAACCACACCTGGAGTACTGTACACAGCATATTGGCCATATTTTAAGGAGAGATGTTAATACTTTGGAGGCAATTCAGAGAAGTTACTATACTGACTAATAGCTGAAATATAAACAGAAACAGCTGGACAAAATCAGCAATTCAGGCAGCATCTGTGGAGAGAGAGAAAGTAGAGTTAAACATTTTGGGTCCAGTGACCCTTCTTCCAAATGTCTGGAGAATTACTGAGGAGAGGTTGAGTAGATTGGACCTGTGCTGGAAATGTGTTGCTGGAAAAGCGCAGGTCAGGCAGCATCCAGGGAATAGGAGAATCGACGTTTCGGGCATAAGCCCTTCTTCAGGGCTTATGAAGAAGGGCTTATGCCCAAAACGTCGATTCTCCTGTTCCTTGGATGCTGCCTGACCTGCTGCGCTTTTCCAGCAACACATTTTCAGCTCTGATCTCCAGCATCTGCAGACCTCACTTTCTCCCTAATTATTTACTGTACCTGCTTACTGTGAATCATGCATGAAGACCCCAGACTTGTGAAATCTCTCAATTTATATAAAAAGTGTTTTTTTTTAATTCTTCCTGCAAAAAGTTGGATTTCACATTTTCCCAAATTACATTCCATTTGCCACATCTTTGCCCACTCACTTAATCTATCAATAAATTGGTTGTAACCTTGTGTCCTGTTTACAGCTTACCGTCCTACCTATCTTTGTGTCATAAGCATATTTGAAAATCAGACTTTGCCCCTCTTCAATAAGTCATTTATACAAGTTATAAAGAGTTGAGGTCTAAGCACTGATCCTTGCTTCACACAACTTTCTTTTGCAAGCCTGAAAAAGGACCATTTTACACCTATCAACTCTCTACCTCCTGTAACCAGCTTACCTTCCACGAAAACCAGTATGTTACCCCCAATACCATGAGCTTTTATTTCCTTCAATAACCTTTGATTTGTCACTTTGTTGCATGCCTTCTGGATATCGAAGTATAATACGTCCACAAGTTTCCCTTTATCCATAATATGTACCATCTCCTCAAAGAACTCCAACAGGTTGGTCAAACTTGATTTTCCTTTTACAAAATCATGTTGATTCTCCATGATTACACTGAACATTCCCAAGTGCCCTGCTTTAACCTTTCTAATAATAGCTAACATCTTCCCTGTAACAAGTGTTCAGTTGTGTTTCCTGCTTTCTGTCCCCCTCCTTTTAAAGGAAAGGAATTACATTCACTAACTTTCAAAGTAATGGAGCTGTCCTAGAATCAAAGGTGGTTTGGACAATTAAAGTCATTGCATCAAATATCTCACTGGCTCCTTCTTTTAAGACCCTCACACACTTTTTCTTCTTCCCCTCTGCCCTGCTTGCATTTGTATAAACCTTACTATTACTGATTGTTCAAAATAGGAAACAATCATAATTTGAAAAGTGGCTCTCTTCACAGATGCTGTCTAACTTGCTGAATGTTTCCAACATTGTAATTATTCTGGACTTTTTTCAATTGCTCCCAAGCTAAGGCACACCTGAAAATTCCAATAATTACTTATGCAGCAGTCAGACATTACCTTGTGATTCCTTCCCAGCCTACCAAATTACCCGTTACATTCTTTATAACCCGGTCATCACAAGCTTTTGAAAGGAAGCTACTGGCTCAGTTAACAATACATGTATGCTCACTGCAACTGCTCAAATTAAGGTAATGTTTTGTTGTTCAGTTAGTACGGTGTGTGGGGTCCTGTGGTGTCAAACTCAGAATAATAATGAGCAAAGGACGGAGCAATCTAAGTGTGGCTGAACTACTGCCTTTCGAATTGTGTTGCTGACTAGTTGACTGGAACCTTTGATAAATTTCAGCCATCATCTGCATCAGATTAAAATGAAGGACACAGGAATTAGTACATAAAATTAATATCCCTCAACTATTAATGAACACCAAATTACCCACTCCAATTACAACGTATTCAAGAACAGCTCCTATGGTGAAAGATTCCACCCAAGGAAACCTGTGACAGCTGTGGGGAGGAGGGTGACAGTGGGAGATAAAGAGACTATTTAGATAGAAGACTTTGAAGTAAAAAAAAAACCTACCTTAACAATTTTTAAGGACATAGATCAGGTTAAAAAAAAAGTGAGGATTTAAAGGAGTGCAAGTCAGGAATTCTTGAATGGTTTATGCCCAAAACATTGACTCTCCTGCTCCTGAAATCCTGCCTGACTTGCCATGCTTTTTCAGCACCACACTATCAAATCTGACTCTCCAGCATCCGCAGTCTTCACTTTCTCGGAGGATTTAAAGGAGCCAAGCAATTGCTAGCACTCAATTGGAACTCTATGACAGCCATGGAAGCTCATAATCCCAAAATTATGCCCAAATGTATATTGGGGTAAAGTTCCACATGGGTTTGTACTTTCCAGCATCTTAACCAAATGACCATTTGGAGGCAAGGATGGTAAATATTGTCCAAAACAGGTTTTATCCTAACTAAATGTCCATGCCACATTCCAGCAAGAATCAGTGACTAGCAATTAAGAGCAGAACTGCTGGCTGATTCGCTCCCCACTTCCCACACCAACCCTTTCTTGGCCTACAGACAGATACAAAATGTAATGGTTCATATAGTGTCTGAGTGATGGCTCCGGAACTTCCACTGCATCATTTGATTCATTGCGCTGTTAATTATAAATCCAATATGAAAAACTATAAGATAACTTGGCAAAGTTCTCCATGGAGTGTTAGCCTTCACTATTGTATTCCTACGTCTACAAGAAAGCATCATTACTTACTTAGTAGATGGTAGTTGGAGTCACGCTCATATTTGAAAGTCAAACGGCCATAGCTAACATGGTTCAGATTTTTCAGCCACTCAAAATAGGAAACTGTGACACCACCAGCATTCAGATATAGATCCTGCAAACACGGGTTACAAAAAAAAAGAAAGAGTTAGCCTTCTGATTGCCGTGATCCAGTTTGTGAAATTCAACAACACATTGATGGAGTGGGATTACTCGGAGATCCCATTCTGAGCTTCGCCAATGTAGGGACAGGAGACTAGTTGCTGTGTGCCCCAAAGTTAATAATTATGAAGCTGCACTTTCATATATCCCTAATGGACTTAACAGGAACAACTGTCAACCTGATCAGAAGTGTCCACTGCTAAGTCTCTTAAGTGCAATTGGTACAACACAGGGTTTGAGAGAGGACTAGAAGCCACAATGGGTAACCAGGTTTAGATAATTTACAATGGTCACTACAGTGAAATAATCTAACTTAGGAACACAAACAGAAATTGCTGGAGACACTTAGCAGGTCTGGCAACATCTGTGGAGAGAAAGCAGAGTTAATGGTAAGTTCGGTGATCCTTCTAAATTCAGAGTTTTGAAGGCTCACTGGATTTAACAAGTTAATTGTATTTTTTTCCTCCACACATACTGTCAGACCTGCAGGTTTTAGATCTCTCCCATCCAAAGTTCTTTGTTTTATTCTAATATAGGGTCTTACTACCTTTTTCAATACTGTTGTTCTTGTTAGGTACACATTGTATATGATAAGATTTTCTGGTGTTTCAATGTTGCATTCACCATGATGCACATTTAAGACAACAAATATAAAGCTATACATATTGTGGGATTCCTCTTGGTTGGGGAACCAGCAACAAGCAGTTACAAATACAACAATTCCATGAAGTGTTGGAGGAAGATGGCCATATAAGCAGAGGGCTACAATTCCCTGGAGTGTGTGTTCTGCCATTCAATTAGATAATCATTGATTAATTTTAGGTATCATAAACCCTTGATACTATTAAATATTAGTCAAATCAATTGAACTGATGTTAAAAGCTCTTTTTTCCTGTTTTGAGTCTGGCAGGGACTGTTCCACGTTTGCACCACCTTGTGCATACTTTTCAGTATGATCCTAAATGGTCTGATTACAATGGAGCATAGCCTTAAAGATGTAATATTCCTTTCCAACTATTTCTTTAATCACCTTTGACACAAGCAGATCACCCCTTCTACACGTAAGGGAACAGTCTGCAATTTGCCTTCCTAGTTTAATCTTTTTCATCTTGTTGTCCATCTGGTGAATGACAGGTTAGGAGAAACATCCTTCACGTGGGGGCTGTTTGAGCTCAGATTATTTTACCACAGGATGCAGACAGGTAACAGTGGATTTTAAAATGGAAACATAAATAAAACAGCTGAAGGGAATAGAACCAGAGAACGCAAATAACATGTGTTTCCTCTGGCAAGGACTGTGACATGGGAAGAATGGCCTCAAGGTTTACACCTTCATTGTTTTATACATCATTATACAAGCTTAATCCTTCCCATTTATGCATAACGTGCAGTATTTTTAAAATTTCATAAATAGCATTAAATGGAATTGTTCATTTGACTGGCTTGTCAAGTGTCCAAATGTGTTTCTTACTTCTTGTATAGGCTTATGTTTAAACAAATTTTAAAAACAGGAGTGACTTATTCAGAAATTAGTACTAATTAATTCCTTTTGGTAAAATTGCTTCAGTAATGCCTTTTGTAATTGCTTCAGTAATATTCTCCAGTTTACTAGTTGTACTATTGGCATATTTCTCGCAAGAGTAGTCTATGGACTAAGCACGTAGGTGAGATAAAGTGAAAACTACAGGACAGCAAATTTAGATTCGGTTTGGACTACTTTTTTTTTAATTGAATGATCCTTACCAGCTCCTAAAAAGAGAGTGTATTTGGTAAATATGGTTGTCTGTTAGTTTAAGGGTCATGTGATGTTATGATGACACCAGGCATTTTGGCAGGAAACAGCTTAATCTTGCTACCTACAGAGTAAACATCTCCTTAATGATGTTTTGCTATTTAACACTTCAGCCTGGTACTTCATGAAACATCACACTAACTCATGGGGGCAAGGACTTGTGGAACTCTACACTGGTATTAGCCACAGTTTACTTCATATTTCAAAACCTAAAAAGAGGGTTAATGTCACACAAATGAAGTCTGCAATCCCTTGCATTTAGAATCAAGGCTGATGAAATTAAAAAGAGAGAAACTACTTTTCTTGTGGAGAAAGTTCAGAACAAGGAGGCATAGTCTTTAAAATTCAAGCTAGGTCATTACAAAAATACACAGAATGGAGATCTTTCTCCCTCAGAAAGTTGCCAAGGGTCAGAAACCAATTGAAATATTCAAAACAGACTTTTTTTTTTAAAAAGGCAAAGGCGTTAAGAGTTATAGGATAAAAGAGACAAAAGGAGTTCTGATGCAGGAGTAGAGTGGTGCTGGAAAAGCACAGCAGTTCAGGCAGCATCCGAGAAGCAATAAAATCGACGTTTCGGGCAAAAGCCTTTCATCAGCGATACAGGCAGAGTGCCTGAAGGGTGGAGAGATAAATGAGGAGGGTGGGGATGGGGAGAAAGTAGCATAGAGTACGATAGGTGAGTGGGGATGGAAATGAAGGTGATAGGTCTGGGAGGAGGGTAGGGGAAGGTAGCAAAGAGTACAATGGGTGGGATGAAGGTGATAGGTCAGAGAGTAGGGTGGAGTGGATAGGTGGAAAAGAAGATAGGCCGGTAGGACAGATCATGGGGATGGTGCTGAGCTGGAAGTTTGGAACTGGGGTGAGGTGGGGGAAGGGGAAATGAGACTGGTGAAGTCCACATTGGTGCCCTGGGGTTGAAGTGTTCCAAGGTAGAAGATGAGGCGTTCTTCCTCCAGGCGTCGGGTGGTGAGGGAGGTCCAGGACCTCCATGTCCTCGGCTGAGTGGGAGGGGGAGTTGAAATGTTGGGCCTCAGGGCGGTGTGGCTGATTAGTGCAGGTGTCCCAGAGATGTTCCCTAAAGTGCTCTGCTAGGAGGCGTCCAGTCTCCCCAATATAGATGAGACTGCACCGGGACCAACGGATACAATAAATGATATTGGTGGATGTGCAGGTAAAACTTTGATGGATGTGGAAGGCTCCTTTAAGGCCTGTGATGGAGGTGTGGGCGCAGATTTTGTGATTCCTGCAGTGGCAGGGGAAGGTGCCAGGACAGGAGGGTGGGTTGTTGGGGGGCATGGACCTGACCAGGTAGTGACAGAGGGAACGGTCTTTGCGGAAGGCGGAAAGGGGTGGGGAGGGAAATATATCCCTGGTGGTGGGGTCCGTTTGGAGGTGGCAGAAATGTCAGCGGATGATTTGGTTTATGCGCAGGTTGGTAGGGTGGAGAATGAGCACCGGGGGGGGGTTCTATCCTTGTTACAGTTGGAGGTGTGGCGTCTGAGGGCGGAGGTGCTGGATGTGCTGGATGTGGAGGAGATGCGTTGGAGGGCATCTTTAACCACAGGGGAAGGGAATTTGCAGTCTCTAAAGGAGGCCATCTGGTGTGTTCTGTGGTGGAACTGGTCCTCCTGGGAGCAGATACGGCGGAGGTGGAGGAATTTGGAATACGGGATGGCATTTTTGCAGGAGGTAGGGTGTGAAGAGGTGTAATCCAAGTAGCTGTGGGAGTCGGTGGATTTGTAAAAAAATGTCGGTGTCAAGTCAGTCGTCATTAATGGAGATGGACAGGTCCAGGAAGGGGAGGGAGGTGTCAGAGATGGTCCAGGTAAATTTAAGGTCAGGGTGGAATGTGCTGGTGAAGTTGATGAATTGCTCAACCTCCTCGCGGGAGCACGAGGTGGCGCCAATGCAGTCACCAGTGTAGCGGAGGAAGAGGTGTGGAGTAATTACGGAAGATGGACTGTTCTACGTAGCCAACAAAGAGAAAGGCATAGCTGGGGCCCATATGGTTGCCCATGGCTACCTCTTTGGTCTGGAGGAAGTGGGAGGATTCAAAGGAGAAATTGTTAAGGGTGAGGACCAGTTCAGCCAAACGAATGTGTGTGTCGGTGGAAGGGTACTGTTGGGGACGTCAGGAGAGGAAAAAACGGAGAGCTTGGAGGCCCTGGTCATGGCGGATGGAGGTGTACACAGATTGGATATCCATGGTGAAGATGAGGCATTGGGGGCCGGGGAAATAGTGTCTTGTGGAGGGCATGGGTGTTGTCTCGAACGTATGTGGGGAGTTCCTGGACTAGGGGGGAATAGGACAGTGTCGAGGTAGGTAGAGATGAGTTCAGTGGGGCAGGAGCTTGCTGAGACAATGGGTCGGCCAGGGTGGTCAGGCTTGTGGATCTTGGGAAGGAGGTAGAACCAGGCAGTGTGGGGTTACCGGACTATGAAGTTGGAAGCTGTGGGTGGGAGATCTCCTGAGGTTCCACATGGTCTGGGAGATGATGGTTTAGTGATGGGAGGTGGGGTAATGGTCGAGGGGGCGGTAGGAGGAGGCGTCCTCGAGTTGGCGTCTGGCTTCAGTGGTGTAGAGGTCAGTGCGCCAGACTACCACTGCACCTCCTTTCTCTGCTGGCTTGATGGTGAGGTCGGGATTGGAGTAGGAGGACCAGTTCCAGCACAGAACACACCAGATGGCCTCCTTCTTTAGAGACCGCAATTTCCCTTCTCACGTGGTTAAAGGGGATGCCCTCCAACGCATCTCGTCCACAAAGAGTCATAGAGGTGTACAGCATGGAAACAGACCCTTCGGTTCAACCCTTCCATGCCGACCAGATATCCCAACCCAATCTAGTCCCACCTGCCAGCACCCAGCCCATATCCCTGCAAACCCTTCCTATTCATATATCCATCCAAATGCCTCTTAAATGTTGCAATTGTACCAGCCTCCACCACATCCTCTGGCAGCTCATTCCATACACGTACCACCCTCTACGTGAAAAGGTTGCCCCTTAGGTCTCTTTTACATCTTTCCCCTCTCACCCTAAACCTATGCCCTCCAGTTCTAGACTCCCTGACCCCAGGGAAAAGACTTTGCCTATTTATCCTATCCATGCCCCTCAATTTTGCAAACCTCCAAGGTCACCCTTCAGCCTCCGACGCTCCAGGGAAAACAGCTCCAGCCTGTTCAGCCTCTCCCTGTAGCTCAGATCCTCCAACCCTGGCAACATCCTTGTAAATCTTTTCTGAACCCTTTCAAGTATCACAACATCTTTCCGATAGGAAGGAGACCAGAATTGCATGCAATATTCCAGCAGTGGCCTAACCAATGTCCTGTACAACCGCAACATGACCACCCAACTCCTGTACTCAATACTCTGACCAATAAAGGAAAGCATACCAAACGCCTTCTTCACTATCCTATCTACCTGCGACTCCACTTTCAAGGAGCTATGAACGTGCACTCCAAGGTCTCTTTGTTCAGCAACACTCCCTAGGACCTTACCACTAAGTGTATAAGTCCTGCTAAGATTTGCTTTCCCAAAATGCAGCACCTCGCATTTATCTGAATTAAATTCCATCTGCCACTTCTCAGCATCCCGCACCTCAGTCCTCAGACCCCACCCCTCCAACCGTAACAAGGACAGAACCCCCCTGGTGCTCACCTTCCACCCTACCAACCTTCACATAAACCAAATCATCTGCCGACATTTCCACCACCTCCAAACGGACCCCACCACCAGGGATATATTTCCCTCCCCACCCCTTTCCGCCTTCCGCAAAGACCGTTCCCTCCATCACTACCTGGTCAGGTCCATGCCCCCCAACAACCAACCCTCCCGTCCTGGCACCTTCCTCTACCACTGCAGGAATTGCAAAACCTGCGCCCACACCTCGTCCCTCACCTCCATCCAAGGCCCTAAAGGAGCCTTCCACATCCAAAGTTTTACTGCACATCCACCAATATCATTTATTGTATCTGTTGCTCCCTCTGCGGTCTCCTCTACATTGGGGAGACTGGATGCCTCCTCGCAGAGCTTTAGGGAACATCTCTGGGACACCCGCACTAATCAACCACACTGCCCTGTGGCCCAACATTTCAACTCCCCCTCCCACTCAGCTAAGGACATGGAGGTCCTGGGTCTCCTTCACCACTGCTCCCTCACCACCCGACGCCTGGAGGAAGAACGCCTCATCTTCCGCCTCGGAACACTTCAACCCCAGGGCATCAATGTGGACTTCACTAGTTTCCTCATTTCTCTTTCATCCCATCCCATCCCCATCCACCCATTGTACTCTTTGCTACCTTCCCCCACCCTCCTCCCTGACCTACCACCTTCATCCCCATCCCCCACTCACCTATTGTACTCTATGCTACTTTCTCCCCACCCCCACCCTCCTCTCATTTATCTCTCCACCCTTCAGGAACTCTGCCTGTATTTCTGATGAAGGGCTTTTGCCCGAAACGTCAATTTTACTGCTCCTCGGATGCTGCCTGAATTGTTGTGCTTTTCCAGCACTACTCTACTCCAGAATCTGGTTTCCAGCATCTGCAGTCATTGATCTGCATCAGAACTCGGTAAAAACAATCATCCAATTGAATGGTAGAGCAGGCTCAAGGGATTGAACAATGCATACCTGTAAAACCACACAAGTATTTAAGGAGGTTTGTATCATGACTATGATGAATCACGTAGCTGATTTTCTTGAAGAAGAGTGATCATAGAGTCAGAGATGTACAGCATGGAAACAGACCCTTCGGACCAATCTGCTCGTGCCGACCAGATATCCCAACCTCAAAAATGCAGGAGACCATTCAGGAAAGATCTCCAGTCAGGACTTAAACGCAACGTGGGTGAAAGTGATCTTAATCAGTAAACAGTTCTTGATTCTTATATCTCACTGCATCTGGAATATCAGTTTCCACACTAAGTAATCTAATCTAATCTAATCACTATGATGAGGCCATTATAAAAAGCAACAGCCATTCAGATAGAAGGGCAATATATATTTGAACATGAAATAGGAAACAATAACTCACTGGAATAACCATGATGTTCCTTTCCATGAATATTGTGTCAGCTTCTGGAGTTGTTGGCCCATTAGCACCTTCAGCAATAATCTATGAAATGCAAGAGAGGTTGGCATTAATGTCATGGTATAGTATACACAGGAGTACTTTCTTCAAATCCCAACATGGCTTGGTTCTTGCCACCTCTAAATTCCTCATTAATTAGAACCCAAGGAGATTTCTGTGCTTTTCCAATTCTAGCCCCTTGTGCATCTCCCATTTTCTACACCTCAGTGTGAGTGGTCATATATCTAAAGGATGTGATAATGTGTTAAGACAGACTCTTTTCTCACCTGTAATCTCTACTGCTGAGAATGCTGGGAAAAATACTGATCTGCACACTTAGAATGATGGCCACTATTCCATCTCGATTCACCACTGTTCACGTTCAAATTGAAATGAAGGCTGCATCAAGTATATTAAGCAATTGAGATTTATTTTGAGGAGTGTGGTGTGGAGCAGAAAGGCATAAAGTAAAACATGACGAAAGGGGAAATGGATGGAGCATTACTATAATATCTCAACTGACAGACAGCTCCTCTAATAGTGCGACATTCACTCAGCACTTCACTGGGACTAAGTGTAACTGAGACTTGATGTCAAAGCCTAATTTCGAATGAAATCTGTTCAGAGGCTGATGGCCAGAAACATATTCATTTACAGCCTCAAATGCTTGGGCAGTGGGAAAATACTGACACTTTAAATTTAATCTTTTTGGTTTGAGAAGTTCAAAAAAAATCACAGCCAGTTTGCACACATTTCAGAAACCGCAATGACTGACCAGAACGACCTCCATTTTGTTTCATAATCAAGGGAGGAATGCTGGCTAGTGTAAAAGGTCAGTTTACAATTCTTTGAACAGTATTGAGAGATCCTAGATTGAGGTCTCAGTTTAATGTTTCATTCAACTGAAGACACTACTATCAATACAACATTTTCTACTTAATACTTCAATATAATAATGAGACACTTACACCCAAATGTCTGGCTTGGAAGTGAATGGTAAAACATTTGAGGAGAAACTACTTCTCCCAAAGGGTTGTGAATCTGGCATTTGCTACCCAAAGTGCAGTGGATGCTGGGACAGTGAGTAAACTTGAGGAGTTCGACAGATTTTTAATTGGTAATGAGTTGAAGGGTTATGGGGAAAAGGCAGGAAAATGGGGGTGAGGAGCATATCAGCCACAATCGAACAGCAGAGCAGACTCAAATGGGCCAAATGGCATAATTCTGCTCTGATATCTTATGAACTAAGCAATCAAATGGCTGCTTTGATGTCCTGACTGTAGTTGTCTTCGCCTATGAATCAAACCGTTAAAAGCAGGATTGAAGAAAACCAGAAGGTTCACCTGTTTAGACTAGCTCGTCTTTGTCCTGAAACTAACTGGATTATCTGGATATTTACTGCTAATACAAACCTGCAAGTTTACATTTCGGCATGATTATAGCCCAACGCCATTTTTGGAGCCCAAATTTTTTTGGAGCCCTTGTTTTTCATAACTCTGACATATTTATCAGATTGGCTGGGAATCAGAGGGCACAAAATAATCAATTGGCAAATTAAGCTGAAGTCTTTCTGCTTCACAGAGTTGTGATCTGGGGGCATAGTAGTAATGAAAGTAATTCAGAGCCCCAGACTAAAATGGTCTGGGACACAGGTTTAAATTCCAACTATTGAAATTTAAATCCAATTTAATAAATAATTCTGGAATTGAAAAAATCCTTTAAGGAAGAAAATTTTCCATCCTTAACTGATCTGGTCTGCATATAACTCCAGACCAACAGCAATGTGGGTGACTCTTGATTCATCTGAAATCGCCTAGCAAGCCACTTTACAAGTGACATAACAGCAATGTATGCTCAAAAATAGTGACAAGTTGCCTTTTTCACACTACTTTAGACATTTCCAGATCTATATCACAAGACTAGGTGGAGTCTTAGCTTCCCAATGGTCCTAAGCACATCTAGGAAAGTTCTGGTAGTATACCCAGGATAGTGAATAGAGAATTATTTTTCAGATTACTTGAAGTATTACATCTATTCTGTACAGAGCAGGATTTCATGCTTAGGAAATGATAAGTATGCGATTACAATATTCAGGCTCACTTTGGGGTTTATTTGCAAAACTAATCTATTGATCACCTGCACAGTTACATCTGTGGACACTCCCATTATGAAATGCAGAATGTTTGGTAGCAATTGGCTTTGTAAACATATTGCAGTGTAAATGTACCCTCTGGTCAGCAGTGTACCAGAGGGTACATTTGTTTCAATTTTGTGCCTCCTTGGAGCACTATATATAGGAGCTCCCATTCTACAACTTGTAGAATGTCCCATATGACTGCAACTGTTACTATTTAACAACGAGCAATGCAGTAGGGTGTTAGCATGTGTAACTCATTTATTTATTGTACGTGTTAAGACTATGCTACCATGCACAATATATACTTTACAAGCTTTGCAATATCATATTCAAAATCTTGGCTGTTTACATTTTCCCATTTCAAAGTTTCTTGTTCACTTTTACAATGGAAATCACACACTTATGGTACCCAGCCCCACCCAACACCCAGCATTGTCACCTCCATTCTAAACATGAACAGAGGAAATAATATTTGAAAAACTTTCGGTTGAAAGACTACATAACACTACCATTGGAAAAGAAATTTGACCGGAACTCCACGGGACTAATGTCCTCATAGGGAGATTGTGGAGGTTAGTTTAAACTAGTTCATAAGGGGATGGGAACTTGAGGCAGAGCCCAAATTGGAAGGCAGTTAGCTGGTAACAGGAAATAGAAAAGCTCCAAGGGAGACGAGAAGATAGAGAAATAAAGCCAAAGCATCTTAAAGGCCTCAAAATGTGGAATTACGTTAAAAAGACAAAATTAAGAACATTCTACCCGAATTCTCTCAGCAGACACAAAATGCAAAAATAGTGGTAAGTCGTAGTGACGTAATTGCCATTACAGAAACATAACTGCATGGTGACTAGGACAGGAATATTCAAGGATATTCGACAAAAAAAAGGAAAGATGGTGGAGTTACACTGATAATGAGCTGAGATAAATGCATGAGTTAGGGAAGAGATTTTCAGATGAGAAGAACAATGTGCAGAATCTGTTAGCGTGGTTCTCAGAAACAGTAAGGGGCAGCAGACACTGGCTGCAGTTATTTATAAGCCACCAAATAGTAGTGGTAGTGCAGGGTATGGTAATAAATCAGGAGATGAGAGTATCTTGTGGCATGTGCCACACACTAATCATGGGAGACTCCAATAGACTGAGTAAGCCACAGGAGCACCAAAGCTATGGAGGACAGGTCTCTGGAATGCCTTGGGAATGGTTCTCTAGTGCAATATGTTCAGTCCATTAGGAACAGGCTACCTTAGATCTAGCATAATATAATGAAAAAGGGCTAATTAATAACAGTGTTGTAAAAGAACTGCTAAGAATAAAGCAGGTTCAACTGAGACACTTGAGGGCATTGGATGGTTATTTATATAGAAATCCAGTGCAAGAGAACAGGAAAAAGCAGGAGATTGGTACTAGGTAACGATAATTATTTGGTGCAGGCAGGTATGCATATAAATGATTTGGATGTGAACAGAAGATATGGTTAGTAAGTTTGTGGATAACAAATTTGGATGTGTAGTGGACAGCAAAGGTTACCTCAGGGTACAACAGGATCTTAATCAAATGGGCCAATGAGCTAAGTAACAGATGGAGTTTAAATTTAGATAAACATGAGGTGCTGCATTTTGGAAAGGCAAATCAGAACAGGACTTCTATATTTCATGGTAAGGTCCTGGGGAGTGCTGCTGAACAAAGGGACATTGGAGTGCAGGTTCATAATTCTTTGAAAGTGGAATGGCAGTTAGATAAGATAGTGAAGGAGGCATTTGGTATTCCTACCTTTATTGGTCACTGCATTGAGCACAGGAGTTGGTAGATCATGATGCGGCTGTACAGGACATTGGTTAGGCCACTTTTGGAATACTGTGCGCATTTCAGGTCTCCCTGCTATAGGAAGGATATTGTGAAACTGGAGAGGTTTCAGAAAAGATTTACAAGGATGTTGCCAGTGTTGCAGGGCTTGAGGTATAGGGAGAGGGTGAATAGGTTGGGGCTATTTTCCCTGGTGTTTTGAAGGCTGAGGAGTGACCTTATAGAACTTTATAAAATTATGAGGGGCAGATAGGGGAAATAGACAAGGTCTCTCCTCTGGGTTGGGGTGTCCAAGACTGGAGGGCATAGGTTTAAGGTGAGGCGGGAAAAATTTAAAAGGTACCTTCAGTTTCAATTTTTGCATGCAAAGGGAGGTGCGTGCATAGAATGAGCTGCCAGAGGAAGTGGAGGAGGCTGGTATAATTACAACATTTAAAAGGCATCTGGATGGATATATGAATAAGAAGTGGTTAGAGGAAATGCTGGCAAATGGGATTATATTTAAGATATCTGTTCAACATGGAAGGATGGGACTGAGGGGTCTGCTTCTGTAATGTGACAGTCTGTGACTGAGTCTAAATAGCCTCTCCTTTGCATTGCAACAATTCAATAGGACATGATTGAACTACACAGTCGGTTTGTCGATAATGCGATGGTTGCATTCTTGTGCATCTATTAAGAAAATCACACTTTAGAATCAGCACTTAAAGTGTTGGCAATGTAACCGCCTTACAGCCAACACATTTTAAAAAGTTTGCGCTTTCGAAACAGCATCCCCAATTCAATCGCATTACATCAAATTCACGTTGACAAACACGTTATGGCAGAATGATCTGTACCTCACTTTCAAGCAATGTAAAATTCTGAAGGGTGTTAAATCTGAATAAGAGAAATGAAAGCATGAGGCATCTGTTGGCAGAGTTGGACTGGGAAATATATCAAAAGGTATGACTGTACGCAGTTCTTTAATGACTGCCCATTACGACTACAAGTCTTACTTCAACTCTTAGGGTCTTCTTCAGTGAAGCTAAATATAAAGTATTCGTTCAGAGTCTCTATTTCCTATTTTCCCCCATCCTAAATTATTCCAATCTATTACCTATTAACTTTGCAGAATATTTAAAATTATAATTGTTGTGTCGCCATAGTTTTACCAGACCATAGGGGCCACTCTCATTAGAGAGAAGCAAATGGTAGTGATTTAACCTGAGGGCCACCAGAGGTTGAGAACGAGACTCCTTCATGGTAACCTCAAATCGGTGATTTGTACTCATGGTTATTCCTGTTTCTCTCTCTTCAGGAGGCAACAGCAAACTGATTTAATGTCATCTTTGAACTTCCAAACCTTTTAATCTGTCCAAACAATTTAATCTCAAACACAGTTGCTGGGGATTCATGGATTTGAAATATTGTTATCTTAAACTGTGCCAGTTATGAAAACAAACCACTCAGTGTAATCTTGTTTGAATTGTATTGCTTAGGTCCTTCCTTAATGCTTAGAATACACAAACAGTTCTGATATTTGTATAAAGTTGATTTTGAATGCAGCAGACTTTTAAATCTCATTAGAGAGAGCGCATTATTAAAACTAAGCACAAAACTGTTTGTAGGAGGAGCTCAAAATTTCTATTACTGGAAGAGGTGACTATAGTTCCATTTTCTCAGTGCATTGCAGGAACCCAATTACAGATGGTGCACTCTAAGTCGTGGATGAGAGAGACAGGGTCCTTTAATTGGAGTGGCTAAAGGGCTATTTTGTCTTCACTCATATGAAGATAGGGACATGGAATTGCTGCTTACCTTTGCTTTGACTTTTCTTGCATTGCTCTTGGTCAGCTGTTTCTCACCAGCTGCAGGGATTAGAATGTCACACTCTGCCTCCAGGATGTTGCCATCGTATGGCTTTGCTTTAGGGAATCCAACAATTGTTCCATGTGCCTGTATTCAGAAATCAACAATTTCATAAGAACTCAAAATTATTAAAACACTGCAGCTTGCATGGGAGTTTGCTAGGCAATTTTGGATGCAGGTTAAAAATCAAAGTTTCTAAAAAACACTCAAAAGGGAACTGAAGATATTTTCAACTGTAAACAAAATCTTCAGCAGCTCATAGCCATCTCAGCCCCAGATTAGAGGATCAGTTATGTCGTAGAATAAGAGGCTGAAAAAACCTACGGTTCTGAATCAATCAGTTTGTTTGCTATTTGTTGTAGCAGTGTCATGTCTGTTAGATTACACAACTACAGACCTCCAGAAGTTCTCATTTATCTCATGTGCTATATTCAAAATGGCAACTGTTTTAAGCAAAATGAAGCAGTTTTATTCTCCGTTCACTGCAGATTCAAAAACCTCTTGTGTATCAAACCACGTCCAGTTTGGAGTATAAGAGAACCAGTAACTTTTTTTAATACAAGACAAAAAAAATTTGATAGGTGATAATACAAAGACCGACTGAGGGAAGCTTGAGAAAAGCCAGAGAAGCAGCAAAACTATGCCAACTGTCCCCAAGCTATGGTAAAAAAAAATTATAAATAGGCACCTGACAACTGTCAGTGGCAGTAAGAGTGGAAAAAAAACCTTTGGAAATTACTAGACATGGCCAGGATGGAGCAAAAGTTCAATACAGTACACGAGTGAGGTTTAATATTCACATACCAGTTTGTAATCCTCTAGCTCCTTGGGATCAATGCCATCATCATTCCAAATTGAGCCATCCAATTCACCAACACCAACACACTTGGCTCCATAACGATGCAGGTACCTCATGGAGTGCATGCCTACATTACCAAATCCCTGGGGGATACAAAAAAAAACAAAGGCCAGCATTTATTGCCAGCAATGACTACTTTCTAAAAACTTTATTGCACTCATTTTCAGGCTTCAGGAAATATTTAATCCTCAAAATTCTTCTCCTTTGCAGTTTCCTACCACTGTTGCTAGGGAACACCCTAAGGACATCAATAGTTCCTCTGGTATCTCGTTTTAATAAATATGCATTTTGTCCATGTCTCAGCAGCAATTTCCAATGAATATCAAGTATACTTAAGGCAAAATGCATACTACAGAAATCTGTGATAACATTTTTGCTAAAGTGAACTTTTTACCCAAGTAAAATGTTTTAAATTTGTCACATGACCTGGAAGCCTTACTGTGTTAATGTCTTACTGCCCAACTTGAAGGAGCTAGAATTCACTACCACAAAATCATCTTTAGGTTCAAAAGATAACCTTCCCAAATAATTCAGCATTTCAAGTCTTGACTACATTATTCAATTGATCATTAAAGATGAGAATTATGTAATTATATTGTAATATAGTAAGCCAATTCAGAATGCAAAAGATTGTGTTCTACTTCTGGGTCACATCATTTATCCACTGGCTTGTGAAAGTTCAATCTGGATAAAAAAAAAGGATGCAGATTTGGGAACAATTGGTCTTAGCACCTGGGTAGAACAATGAATTTGAGCTCCTTCAAAATATATATAATGAATTATTATGTCAGCTTCTCTTTTATATCCTCTTATAAAAATGACATTAAGCAGCAAATCCAGCATGCAGGACATTAACGACATTGAACAGAGCAGGACAGAAGAAAATGTAAAGCAAGTTCATTGCTCAGTATTCACCACAAACCTGAATAACAAAAGTTTTATCTCCGAAGCCTGGAGTCATTCCCAAAACACTCATGTAGGACGCTTCATTGATGAAGTTCTCTATCCCATGGAAGACACCACGTCCTGTAGCAGAAATACGGCCGTGGATGCCACCTTGGCTGATGGGTTTACCAGTCACACAGGCATGAGCATTTATATCCTACAACAGTAATAATGAATTTTTAATATCAATGTATACATGTTATTTATGATCAAATAACAATTTGGTGAAGTTATTCAGGCAGACAGTCCTCCTACTGCTGCTCACTTTGAAGATTAACACAAAAGTCAGACAGCAATCTGTCAGGAAAATTAGAGGGGCCTAAACGTCCTGATACGCCTAAACCAAAACAGAGTTCTACTGAAACAAAATTAGTTGACATATACATGACAGGATTGTGCCAGGTTTTATCCCTGTTGCATGTGGTTAGCTGATATAAGGTTAATTGATGCAATTGGCCTCAGCAGTCTTGGTCTTCATGAAGTGACGAAAGCAAAACGTGAGTGTGGGATGACTGATTAACCAGAGGGTCATCGTACCTCAAGTGAGGGGAGAGGTTGTGAAGCAGAGTACTTCACGGTAACTTCAGCTGGTACAGGAATTGCAAACTAGCTGTCTCATTATCTGAATGAACTGAACCCACTATTCAAATAAAAACAAAATTGTTCACATCATGTGCACTTCTTTCAGTCAATTATATAAAAAACAACCAACCAACGTAATGAACGTCTAAAAGATATTAATTCTTTAAAAATGTTATTTATGCTCAATCTACATTGAGCTGCCCCAGTTCACCACCTCTGGTTACACTATGTCACAAATCAGTTGTTCCTGCAATTTTCTCCTTGGCCTTTTATATACAATCTGCAAATGCAGTAAAAGCATAAAGTTGGAACCGAATTCACTCAGCAGACAAAAGGCAAGTGGACTGGAGCAAGGAATTAATTTAGATTTAAGTCAGCAAGGTACAGGAGGGAATAAAGTCTCAATCATTTCTAATCCAGGAAGACTACTCCAACTGTCAAGGGCTACACTCTTGCCTATAGGCCATCCGTTATAATGCATTTCATTAACGTGAATTCACTAACACAATTGAGAAACTGGGGACACGGTTTCTAGAATGCTAACTTTTAAAACGTGTTGGCTGAAATGCAACTAAGCGTTTATTCTAAAGAGTGATTTTTCTATAATGCATAAGAATGCAACCATCATTTTATAGAAGAATTACCGGTATCCTAAGTCTCACCATCCTAGCCCAATTGCCAGGACACATCTTCCAGTTGCTAGGGTATTAACAACAACACAGTGGCTATAGAGCGTGGCTACGTTGGGATTCGGTCTACTCGCCATTTCTTACATTTTAATGCTGGTTGCAAAACCAAAAGTGTTGTTTGCAACAAGTTAGAAAGGCCTCTACAATAAAGCTGATAGTCCATCCCTCCCAGAGAACCAACACCTGCATTCCATTTGGCCACTGCTGACAACTGATAGGATTGCAAATTGTCAGGAAAATTACTGGACATTTCTCTTGTACCACACAACTGCACAACAGTGTCTGAGAGTGCCCTTCACCAATAAAGTTTGCAGATGTTATTTTATTTGCTCAAACGATTAGAATTATTTGTAATGCACACTTGTCTGCCATCTCTTGGCAATCTGATGCTATTACAGCTAACAACTTTAAGGTTTCCCAAAAACTTTTCCTAATGATCCAGTTTTGAGGCTCAAAAATTGAAATCCCACAGGCAAGAATGGAGATGATGGGCCACAGGGACCAGGGTAGTGAAGTGGAGGGAATCTACAGACTTACACTGCAGAACTTGCCATGCCCCTGATCAAGCTATTCCAGAATAGCTACAACACTGAATTGATCATTCACTGGTAGATGTCACTGAAAAATTTTCAATGCAAGGAGCCTAACAGGGAAGGCAGATGAACTCAGGGCATGGTTAGGAACATGGGACTGGGATATCATAGCAATTACAGAAACATGGCTCAAGGATGGGCAGGACTGGCAACTTAATGTTCCAGGATACAAATGCTACAGGAAGGATAGAAAGGGAGGAAAGAGAGGAGGGGGAGTGGCATTTTTGATAAGGGATAGCATTACAGCTGTGGTGAGGGAGGATATTCCTGGAAATACATCCAGGGAAGTTATTTGGGTGGAACTGAGAAATAAGAAAGGGATAATCACCTTATTGGGATTGTATTATAGACCCCAATAGTCAGAGGGAAATTGAGAAACAAACTTGAAAGGAGATCTCAGCTATCTGTAAGAATAATAGGGTAGTTATGGTAGGGGATTTTAACTTTCCAAACATTGACTGGGACTGCCATAGTAGGTAAAAACAATGACTGCAGATGCTGGAAACCAGATTCTGGATTAGTGGTGCTGGAAGAGCACAGCAGTTCAGGCAGCATCCAAGGAGCTTCGAAATCGACGTTTCGGGCAAAAGTCCTTCATCAGGGACTGCCATAGTGTTAAAGGTTTAGATGGAGAGGAATTTCTTAAGTGCATACAAGACAATTTTCTGATTCAGTATGTGGATGTACCCACTACAGAAGGTGCAAAACGTGACCTACTCTTGGGAAATACGGCAGGGCAGGTGACTGAGGTGTCAGTGGGGGAGCACTTTGGAGCCAGCGACCATAATTCTATTTGTTTTAACATAGTGATGGAAAAGGATAGACCAGATCTAAAAGTTGAAGTTCTAAATTGGAGAAAGGCCAATTTTGACGGTATTAAGCAAGAACTTTCGAAAGCTGATTGGGGCAGATGTTCGCAGGTAAAGGGACAGCTGGAAAATGGGAAGCCTTCAGAAATGAGATTACAAGAATTCAGAGAAAGTGTATTCCTGTCAGGGTGAAAGGGAAGGCTGGTAGGTATAGGGAATGCTGGATGACTAAAGAAATTGGTTAAGAAAAAGAAGCATTTGTCAGGTAAAGACAGCATAGATCGAGTGAAACCTTAGAAGAGTATAAAAGGAAGTAGGAGTATACTAAAGAGGGAAATCAGGAGGGCAAAACAGGGACATGAGATAGCTTTGGCAAATAGAATCAAGGAGAATCCAAAGGGTTTTTACAAATATATTAAAGGACAAAAGGGTAACTAGGGAGAGAATAGGGCCCCTCAAATGATCAGGAGGAGAAAGTGAGGACTGCAGATGCTGGAGATCAGAGCTTAAAAATGTGTTGCTGGAAAGGTGCAGCAGGTCAGGCAGCATCCAAGGAGAAGGAGAATCGACGTTTCGGGCATAAGCCCTTCTTCCACCAACACATTTTTAAACCCTCAAATGATCAGCAAGGTGGCCTTTGTGCGGAGCCACAGAAAATGGGGGAGATACCAAATGAATATTTTGCATCAGTACTTACTGTGGAAAAGGATATGGAAGACAGACTGTAGGGAAATAGATGGTGACATCTTGCAAAATGTCCAGACTGCAGAGGAGAAAGTGCTGAATGTCTTGAAACAGTTAAAGGTGGGTAAGTCCCCAGGACCTGATCAGGTGTACCCGAGAACTCTGTGGGAAGCTACAGAAGTGATTGCAGGGCCTCTTGCTGAGATATTTGTATCATCGATAGTCACAGGTGAGGTGCCAGAAGACTGGAGGTTGGCAAACATGGTGCCACTGTTTAAGAAGGGTGGTAAAGACAAGCCAGGGAACTATAGACCAGTGAGCCTGACCTCAGTGGTGGGCAAGTTGTTGGAGGGAATCCTGAGGGACAGGATGTACATGCATTTGGAAAGGCAAGGACTGATTAGGGATAGTCAACATGGCTTTGTGCGTGGGAAATCATGTCTCACAAACTTGATTGTTACTTCTTCAAAAAACTCAAAGAAGATTGATGAGGGCAGAGCAGTAGATGTGATCTACATGGACTTCAGTAAGGTGTTCGACAAGGTTCCCCATGGGAGACTGATTAGCAAGGTTAGATCTCATGGAATACAGGGAGAACTAGCCATTTGGATACAGAACTGGCTCAAAGGTAGAAGACAGAGGGTGGTGGTGGAGGGTTGTTTTTCAGACTGGAGGCCTGTGACCAGTGGAGTGACACGAGGATCAGTGCTGGGTCCTCTACTTTTTGTCATTTACATAAATGATTCGGATGCGAGCACAAGAGATACAGTTAGTAAATTTGCGGATGACACCAAAATTGGAGGTGTAGTGGACAGCGAAGAGGGTTACCTCAGATTACAACAGGATCTGGACCAGATGGGCCAATGGGCTGAAAAGTGGCAGATGGTGTTTAATTCAGATGAATGCGAGGTGCTGCATTTTGGGAAAGCAAATCTTAGCAGGACGTATACACTTAATGGTAAGGTCCTAGGGAGTGTTGCTGAACAAAGAGACCTTGGAGTGCACGTTCATAGCTCCTTGAAAGTGGAGTCGCAGGTAGATAGGATAGTGAAGAAGGCGTTTGGTATGCTTTCCTTTATTGGTCAGAGTATTGAGTACAGGAGTTGGGTGGTCATGTTGCGGTTGTACAGGACATTGGTTAGGCCACTGTTGGAATATTGCATGCAATTCTGGTCTCCTTCCTATCGGAAAGATGTTGTGAAACTTGAAAGGGTTCAGAAAAGATTTACAAGGATGTTGCCAGGGTTGGAGGATCTGAGCTACAGGGAGAGGCTGAACAGGCTGGGGCTGTTTTCCCTGGAATGTCGGAGGCTGAAGGGTGACCTTATAGAGGTTTACAAAATTATGAGGGGCATAGATAGGATAAACAGACAAAGTCTTTTCCCTGGGGTCAGGGAATCCAGAACTAGAGGGCATAGGTTTAGGGTGAGAGGGGAAAGATATAAAAGAGACCGAAGGGGCAACTTTTTCATGCAGAAGGTGGTACATGTATGGAATGAGCTGCCAGAGGATGTAGTGCAGGCTAGTACAATTGCAACATTTAAGAGGCATTTGGATGAGTATATGAATAGGAAGGGTTTGGAGGGATATGGGCCGGGTGCTGGCAGGTAAGACTAGATTGGGTTGGGATATCTGATCGGCATGGACAGGTTGGACCGACGGGTCTGTTTCCATGCTGTACATCTCTACGACTCTATACCCAAGTATATCCTGTACACAAATCCAGCCCAGCCAATTACTGCCCCCATCTACTCTTGACCACCAGTAAAGTGTTAGAAGGTGCCATTGACTGCACTTGCTGAGCGATAACCTAATCACCGACACCCAGTTTGGGTTCTACCAGGGCCACACAACCCTTGACCTCATTCCAACCTTGCCCAAACATGGACAAAAGCAGAATTCCAGCAGGGAGGTGACAAGGCTGCCCTTGACTTCAAAGCCATATTTAAAGAACGCATCATTAAGAAACTCAAGCAAAAATAGAGAATCAATGGGAATCAGGGAGGAAACTCATTAGAGTTATAACGAGCACAAAGAAATGCAGGTGTTCCTCAGGGGAGAGAGAGTGTCCTTGTCCTAATCATCTTCAGTTGCTTCATTAATCACCTTTCCTCAACCATAATGTCAGGAGTGGGGTTGTTCACTCCTGACATTATGGTTGAGGAAAGGTGATTAATGAAGTGGGAATTAACATTTGCATCAGACAAGGGCCAGGCAATAACCATTTCCAACAGGAGAGAATCTGTTGCTCCTTGACAAAACTGTAGCCACATAAAACCTTGGTTAGGCCACAACTAGAGGACAGTAAGCAGTTCTGGTCACAGCACTATCAGATGTGATTACACTGGAGGGGCTGCAGAGGAGATTCACCAGGATGTTGCCTGGGATGGAGCGGTTTAGCTATGCAAAGAGGCTGGATAAGCCCAGGTTGTTTTCTTTAAATCAAAAGGCAGCTGAGAGGGTCTTGATTGAGGTGTAGATTGAGGCCATGACAGGGTGAATAGAAAAGAGCTGCCCCCTTTGGTTAAAGGGTCAATAACAAGTGGACATGATTTTAATGTGAAAGGTTTAGATAGGATTGAGGAAAGATTGTCTTCTTCCTCCAGAGGATGATGGGAATTTGGAATGCAATGCTGGGGAGAGTAGTTGGTGCAGAAAACCTTACAACCTTTAAGTACTTGGTTGAGCATTTGAAATATCGTAACATTCAAGGCTATGGACCAAAAATTACTGGAAAGAGGAACTGGCATAAATTTACAGTTTTTCTAGTTCAGATTCAATGAGCTGAAGGGCCTCTTCTGAACTGTATGATTTATGACATTCAACATTATCTCTATGCCTGAATCTCACACTATCATCCTGGGGGCTTAGCATTGACCAGAAACTGAACTGGATGAGCCATATAAATACTATGGCTACAAAAACATGCCAAAAGCCAAGAATACTACTGCATGGAATTCCCAAAGCTTGTCCCCACTTACAAGGCACAGATCAGACGTGTGACAAAATATTCGCCAGGCTGTCCAAACGAGTGCACCTGTAACACCACAAGAAGCTTGACACCACCCAGAACAAACCATATTCACAAACATATACACTCTCCAAAGCTCAGCAGCAGTGTGCATCATCTACAAGATGCACTGCAGAAACTCAAGGCTCCTTCGACAGCACCTTCCAAACCCACAGCCACTACCACCTAAAAGAACAAGGACAGCAAAAACATGGGAACACCATCACCTGCATGTTCCCTTCCAAGACACAATATCTAGACTTGGAAATACATTTCTTTTCCTTCAGTGTCACCAGGTCAAACTCCTGGAACTTTTTCTTTAATGGCATTGTGGGTTCACCTATATCACATGGACTGCAACTGTTTAAGAAGGCAGCTTATCACCAGCTTGTCAGGAGCAATTATGGACTGGGAAATACATGCTGGCCTAACCAGCGACGCCCACATCCCATGAGTGAGGAAGCAAAACAAAAAGGGGTGGGGCCTTTGAGAGAGAGAGCGCAAGCACGGCTACTCTAAATTCCATCATATCTCCATGGCATCCATTTCTGCCTTGGAACTCATGAATATATTTGGAGTACCAACTCCCCAAACTGGGAAATTTTGACTTAAATGTCCATGATAGCATAAGCAACTGCACATATCAGAAATATAGCTCACCATCTGGAATTACCATAGCAGTTAATTTAAAAAGGTACAAATTATAACAACTGTTTTGGTTAGTTCAATAAGTACTTGCTTTACAGTTGCCTATTATTAATCTCACGCAAAAGTCAGGTTTTCAGGCAGTTTTGATTAGTTGCTTAATTGTACTTTGTAAAAATGTGACAATGGATTTTGTCACATTGATCAGCAAATTCTGCAGCAAGTTGTTCATGAGGAAGGGACACTCCTTGTTTGCAAATTGTCAAAGGTTTGACATTACAAGTGATTTACAAATATCTGACTTATGAACAAGATGCTATATTGATATTTAATTTTAAAGACATGCAAATGTTTGCTTGTAATTACAAACAGCTGTTTTGTATTACACTATTGTATTCAACTTGCGTACAAAGAGTTATGAATGTACTCAGGAATGGAACCCATTTGTAACTTAGACTGCTTGTACTTTTATTCTTTCACAGGATATTGCCATTGGTGGCAAGTCCAGAATTTATTACTCAATGTTAAATTTCCTTGCAAAAGGTGGTGGTGAGCCAAGTTCTTGAACTGCTGCAGTCCATGCAATGTCAGTACACCCATAGTATTGTTACGATGGGACTTGCAGAATTTTGTGCCAATGACATTGAATGAAGTGGTGGTGGTGTTCCCACGTATCTGTTGCCCTTGTCCTTCCAGGTGGTAAAGGCCCTGAGTTTAGAAGGTGCTGAATCCTGCAGTGTACCCTATATACCAAAGTGAGTGAACATTTAAAGGCAGTGAATGGAGGTTGATCAAGTGGATTCTTTCTTCTGGATGGTTGAGCTTCTTGAGTATTATTGAAATTGCACTGATCCAGGCAGCAGAAAGTGTTCCATAACACTCCTGGCCTATGCCTTTGGGATGATGAGTGTGCATTGGGAAGTCAAGTTGACTTACTCACCATGGAATTTTCAGCTTCTGGCCTGCTCTTATAACCACAGTTTGAATGGCTAGTATGGTTCAGTCTTGGTCAATTGTAACCTGCAAGACTCAAATTGCAGGAAAAGCTGCGCAGGTCTGGCAGCATCTGTGGTAAGAAATCAAAGTTAACATTTTGGGTCCAGTGACCCTTCCTCAGAACTGAAGAGGAGTCACTGGTTCCAAAACGTTAACTGATTTCTGTCTACAGATGCTGCCAGACCTGCTGGCTTTTCCAGGAATTTCTGTTTTGTTTCTGATTTATAGCATCTGCAGTTCTTTCAGTTTTTATTTAGTAACCTCCAAAATATTGACAGGAAGGATCCAGCAATGGTAATGTCAAAATTGATTGATGCCAATCAGGTACTGTACTAACTTTGATAGCACAGCTCAATATTATAGTTCAGTGTTTCACAAAAGTGCTGCATTTGCAGATTCATTCCCAAATAAACTCATTTCAGAAAGTTAACATTTCAGATGTCATTCAACATTTCAGATGTCATTCAACATATGTCCTAGAAAAGGTTAAATTTAAAATGATTAACAACCTGTCGGAATGAGACTTAAAGATTCTAAACTTAGTTTTGTTTTCATAGTTTCTGTTTTGACTCAAGTGCACTATAGTTCACGTGGTTCCCCTCATTCTTAAACTCTCCACAATGCTGGGAATGGGGACTGCAGGGAGGATGAGCCGACTGACCACAGCACCGTAGTGCAGGGATCCATTCAAATGGGAGGTGTGGGGAGGGGGGAGTGAGAGGAGAGAAACAAAATGTTGTGGTAATTGGGGATAGTATAGTTAGAAGCATAGACACTGTTCTGTAACCAGGATAGAGAGAGTACCAAAGGTTGTGTTGTCTGCCTGGTGATCGGGTTTGGCATCTCTCATCTGGGCTGCAGAGGAGCTTGAGTGGGAGGGTAAAGATCCAGTAGTCGTGATCCACATAGGTACCAACAACAGATAAAAGTAGGGCTGAGGTTCTGCTAAGGGAGCATGAACAGCACAGAGCTAAATTCAAAATCAGAACCAAAAGAGGTAATAATCTCTGGAGTAATACCTGACTAATAGAGGGCAACAAAAAAAAAGAAATGAGGGGGAAGATTAAATATGCAGGTAAGCTAGCCAAAAATATAATGGAAAACTCTAAGAGTTTCTTTAAATATATAAACAGCAAGAGGACATTAGAGCACTGGAAAGTGACACAGGAGTGATGGTGGTGGGGAACAAGGAAATGGCTGAAGAACTGAATAATTACTTTGCGTCAGTGTTCACAGTGAAAGACATGACTAACATCTCAAAAGAGTGAGGGGCAAGAGCTGACGATGGTGGCCATCACCAAGACGAAGGTGCTAGAAAAACTGAATGGCCTGAAGATGAATAAAACGTCTGGACCATGAGAATCCCAGAGTTCTCATGGAGATAGTTGAAGAGATAGTGGAGGCGTTAATGGTGATCTTTCGGAAATCAGTAATTTGGCAGGGTCCCAGAGGACTGGAAAATCGCTAATGTGACATTCTGTTTAAAAAAGGCAAAAGACAAAATTACAGACCGATCAGTCTAACCTCAATCGACGGGAAGATCCTGGAATCTATTGTGAAGGATGAGATTTCCGAGTACTTGGAAGTTTATGGTTAAAATAGGGCAAAGTCAGCATGATTTCTTCTCGGGTAGTTCACGCCTGCTAAAATTCTTTGAGGAAATAACGAGCAGGTTAGACCAAAGATGGCCAATAGATGTTGTCTCTGAGGAGGCCTTCGACAAGATGCTTCACAGGATTGTACCGAGTAAAATAAGGGTTAGAGGCAAGGTGCTAGCAAGGATAGAAGCCTGGCTGTCTGGCAGAAAGTACAGAATGGGGATAAAAGGGTCTTTCTCGGGACGGCAGCCAGTGACAAGTGGTATTCCTCAAGGCTCAGTGTTGGGACCACACCGTTTCACTTTATACATTAACTATCTTGATGAAGGAACTAAGGGTGTTCTGGCTAAGTTTGCAGATGATACAAAGATAGGTAGTAATGAGAAGGAAGGGAAGGTTGCAGAAAGATTTAGGAGAGTGAACAAAGAAGTGGCAGACGAAGCACAGTGTTGAAAAGTGTGAAGTTATGCAGTTTGGTAGAAGAAGAAGGGCATGGACTATTTTCTTAAATGGGGAGAAAATTCAGAAGTCTGAAGTGCAAAGGGACTTGAGAGTTCTAGTCCAGGATTCTCTCAAGGTAAACTTGCAGGTTGAGTCAGTAGTTAGGAAGGCAAAATGCAATGATGGCATTTATTTTGAGAGGACTTGATATAAAAGCAGAGATGTACTTGTGAGATTCTAAAAGGCTCTGGTCAGACCACATTTGGGAGTACTCTGTGCAGTGTTGGGCCCCAAATCTCAAGAAGGATGCGCTAGCCCTGGAGCGGGTTCAGAGGAGGTTCACGAGAATAGTCCCAAGAATAAAAAGTTTAACATATGAGGAATGTTTGAAGACTCTGGGTCTATACTTGGAGTTAAGAAAGATGAAGGAGAGATCTAATTGAAAAACTTACAGAATACTGAAGATTAGGACCCGAGGGTACATCCTTTGAGTAAAGGAAAGACCTTTCAGAATGGAGAAAAGGAGAACCTTCTTCAGCGAGATGAATCTATGGAATTCATTTCCACAGAAGTTTGTGGAGTCCAGATCATAGAGTATATGCAAGACTGAGATTGGTAGGTTCTTGATTGTCAAAGGGATCAAGGGCTATAGGGAGAAAAATGGGAGAATGGGATTGAGAAAAGTATCAGCCATGGCTGAATGGCAGAGCAGACTTGATGGGCTGAAAGGCCTAATTTCTGCTCCTACATCTTATGGTCTTATAGATCACGATGTAAATCAGTTGGAGGCATAGGCAGAAAATAAGAGATGGAGTTTAATCTGGATAAAATGTGAGGTGATGCATTTTGGAAGGTCAAGTACAGATGGAAATTATACAGTAAGTGACAGATCCCTGAGAAATATTGATATGCAGAGAGATCTGGGTGTTCAGGTCCATCGATCACTGAAGGTGGCAGCACAGGTAGATAAGGTACGAAAAAAGGCCAATGGCTTGCTTGCCTTCTTTGGAAGGGGCACTGGAGTATAAGGATAGACAAGTTATGCTGCAGCTTTATAAAATTTTAGTTAGGCCACACTTTGAATATTACATACAGTTCTGGGGGAGAAGTTTAGAAGAGATGCGAGGCACGTATTTCACACAAAGGGTGGCAAGTGCCTGGCGTTGCCAGAGATGGTGGTGGAAGGAGATATAATAGCAGCATTCAAGCACCACCTGGATGAATACATGAATAGGAAGGGGATTCAGATCCTGAAAGTGATGACGGTTTCAGTGTGGAAGGACAAAATATATCAATGCAGGCTTGGTGGGCCAAAAGGCCTATTCCTGTGCTGTATTGTTCTTTATTCACGGGGGACACAGGCTATAGATATAAAAACAACATAAGTAGGTGAATTAGTACCTAGTGTGTGAAATGAATTGCCAGAGCAAAGGGTGGATGCAGGCACAGTTACAATGTTTAAAAGAAATTTGAATAAGTTCATGGTAGGAAATATTTGAAGACCAAGGACAGGCAGGTGGAGCTACTTTTACATTTGTTAACATAGTCAATGCAGACTTATTTAGAAATGATGAAAATAATTAAAGAACGGAAGGAATCGGAAGCCCTTAATAAAACGAACGATGTCATCTGGATAGTGGAGGTTAAGGTTATGAAGCTGGGATTGCTAATGGTCTTTCAGAGTTCGTCAGTAGCCAGTACTACTAAAAGCTTAAATGTGGTGCAGACCAATTGGGATAGGTAAAATATTATTAGTTTTAGAAGCATTAGACTGATATAGGAAAGATATAGACTGATATAGGAAAGATTGGTTGGACCTAAAGAGGATAGCAACATAAGTGAACCAACTAGATGGGACTATAACACCCTATAATCTGATAGGGTGGGACAAGTATAGAACTGGGCGGCACGGTGGCACAGTGGTTAGCACTGCTGCCTCGCAGCGCCAGAGATCCGGGTTCAATTCCCGCCTCAGGCGACTGACTGTGTGGAGTTTGCACGTTCTCCCCGTGTCTGTGTGGGTTTCCTCCGGGTGCTCCGGTTTCCTCCCACAGTCCAAAGATGTGCAGGTCAGGTGAATTGGCCATGCTAAATTGCCCGTAGTGTTAGGTAAGGGGTAAATGTAGGGGTATGGGTGGGTAACGCTTCGGCGGGTCGGTGTGGACTTGTTGGGCCGAAGGGCCTGTTTCCACACTGTAAAGTAATCTAATCTAATCTAATCTAAAAAAACTATAATTCAAATGAGGTCTAAACTGTGTCCATGCATCTCTTGGACTTGTTCCCTCAAAATCCTTGGCTTGCAAAAAAATCTAGCAATCTCATTCAAAGTTTTCAACTGAACTAGCAACGTCTGCTTTCTGCAGAGTTTGATACTGTGCAGAGGTTTTTCCCAACTTATCTCTATCCTAAAGTTATGTCCTTATTAGACTTGCCCAGTATCGTAAATTGATTTTTCACCAACCCTTAACACATCCTAAAAACTTCGATTTAGGAATTGAAATTTGAAATATTAAGTTAAATAGGTAAAGAGCAAAATCTAGCTTGGGCTAATAGCAAAGGAAGGACAGAGATACTTTTTGCCTTGTATGACGCTCCTTTGCCATTTATTACTCTTTACACCCGATTAGATCTTCCGTTTTGTTTCCCATCCACTTCGCTTCTGTGCGTGCCTAAGTATAGTTGAGTCAGAGTAATATAGCATGAAAACAGGCCCTTTAGCCCAAAATGGTCCTTGGTGTCCATTCAACTAGTTCCAATTGCCTGCATTTGGTCCATATCCCTCGAAACCCTTCACATCCATGTACCTATCCAAATTTTTGTGCTGTTTTTGTACCAACCTCCACTACTTTCTCCGGCAGCCTATTCCATACGCCCACCACTCTCTGCATGAAGTCGCTCCTTCTTAAAAATCTTTCCGCCCCCCTCACCTATGTCCTCTAGTTTGCAATTCCCCAGGCCTGAAAAAAAGACTTCAGCCTATCTATGTCCTTCATAATTTTATGCCCTCTATAAGGTCACCCCTCATTCTCCAACATTCAAGGAGCAAAGTCCGATCCTGGCAACCTCTCCCTATAACTCAGGCTTACTAGTTCTGGCAACATCCTTGTAAATATTCTACTAACCTTTTCTAATTTTGATGAATCTGACCTGTTAACTCTTTATCCCCCTCAGATACTGCTTGACTTGTTCAGTAAGACCAGCGTTTTCCTTTTTGTTTCAAAATTCTAGTACCTACACTTTCATGATACAATGAAATAAAGGCACCATGTACCTCCACCTACCAAGTATAAAACCTAATGGAAGTGATGACAAATCCAAATTCTGATCAAAGGTTCCTTTTGTGCACAAGTCATGAACATTAAAAGTGAAAACCTGCATCAAGTTGGCACGGTGGCTCAGCAGTTAGCACTGCTGCCTTACAGCACCAGGACCCAGGTTCAATTCCAGCCTTGGGTGACTGTGCAAACTCCACAGGTTAGGTGCATTAGTCAGGGGTAAATGTAAAGTAATAGGGTAGGGGAATGGGTCGGAGTGGGATACTCTTGAGGGTTATTGTGGACTTATTGGACCAAACGGCCTGTTTCCACACTGTAGAGAGTCTATGATTCTAAGACCTGCTTTGTGCAAGAAAGACATACTGCATGATGGAAAAAAATAAATTTCAGGGAATAAATGATTATCAATAATCACAAATCAGTGGTAGTAACAATGCAGAAATGTGATTCAAGGAAGGTAGACATCATTTATATAAAAGAAAAACAGTGGGCAGTATTGCTGAAAAATAGCTTGGGTGATGAAAAGCAAATATTTATTTTAATACTAAGTCAAGAATCTACCCAAGAACAAAAAATCTACATAAGTTCTACAGGATAAAGGGTGCAAATTGGTACTGTATAAAGAGTTAATAAGGAATCCACTAAATAGCAAAATGAACCCAATATTAAAACATTCTCAACAACACCATATTAGTAACAATCACTTCCTTAAGCAAAAGGATAAATGTAGTTAGGTAATTGAGAGAGGTGATTTTTTAAATCCACACTGAAGGCAGTCATTTGGCTCATTGTATAAACTCAAATAGCCCAAGTCCCATTCTCTTTCAATTCCAAATATGAAAGTTTCACTTTAAAATAGTGGTTAATTCTGCTTCCACTCCTGGTTCTGGTTGGGGATACCACGTTTAAACAACCCTCTGCATTAGAAAAACTCACTTCTCAATTCATTTTGGTACTAATCCAAAATGAATATTTATTGACTAGTGGACATGAATCTCAACAGAAATCTAAGTTTGAATTTGATTACCTCTCACCTATGTTTTAATGACAAACTCCAATCTGCAATCCCCAAATCCCCTCTCAATGACACAGTATTAACATGTTTCCTAAAATAGGTAAGGGAAAATTGAATACAATATTTGGCTGTGAGCTAACAAAAGATGGAGTTAACAAATATCTAAACTCAGGGTTACAGGCTTCATTATTTTGCTAGTCTTCTACAGGAGTGGACAGATCTGGCAGTGTACAGGGTAGGAGTAACCCAGTCCTGGGATGTAAGGGAGGAGTATGTGGAAGTGACTGGTACTTTCAGCACAGAGCCTTCAATTCTCCTCATACGTTCTAGATTCCATGACAGTGGAATCGCCCAATGGAATAATTCTTTCCCCTCAGGAATACCCCCAGAAGCCATATCAGGAATTACGTGAAGTTGTGACGTGCAGCCCCCATCCATGCTGCAGAAACAACTATTGGAAAACCTGCACCAGTGTGCAGTATTAACATTAAAATGAGGTCCAAAGCTGTCTTTCAATAGTAGGCTCATTTGCCAAATACCAATAACATCAAACTGCAGAGAGGTCTGTTGGTTGCAATGAAGCTTTGAAGTGTAATGTCCCATTTAATCTGTGCCATCAGCACAGGCTTAAGTTTCATTGAACAGTTTTATGTGGAAATTAACTATTTGTGAATTGAAACAGTAATGAGATATTTCTATCCAACAGTCAACATTCGACTGAGACTTCAGTTCTTTCCTCCACCTTGTTTCCTATATGCTCTATTGCTCACCTTATGCCCTGTAACTTCCTGGTTGGATTTGAATCTCACTTCAGAATCTGGAAGTCAGAATTAATCTGTTGTAAAATCTATATCCACTTTCATTAAATAACCTTCTGTCTTGCACAAATAAAGATTTTGAGATTTAATCTAACAGAATTGATTCAGAAGGGAAGTATGCATTAAAACTCCTCCATTCAGTTTCCTTCAAGCACTCACCTGGTGTCCCATTGTAGTGGCAAAAGTATCGGCAATCCAGGACATCTCTCTCTCACCCGTACTCATATCAGGGGCCGGCACATCAATACCAGGTCCTGGGGGGAACAAACAAAAGCGTTAATCTTCCAGTACTTTTGCCGCTTAACATCAGTAAATTGGGAAGCCTTGAAAACAGAAACCAGAACATAGAATAGTACAGCACTGTACAGGCCCTTCAGCACTCAATGTTATGCCGACCTTTTATCCTACTCTAAGGTCAAACTAACCTATGTACCCTTTGTTTTACTACTGTCCATGTCCCTAATGTATCTGACTCTACTACCACTGGACAGTGCATTCCATGCTCTGGATCAGTGGTGCTGGAAGAGCACAGCAATTCAGGCAGCATCCGAGGACAGGCAAAATCGACGTTTCGGGCAAAAGCCCTTCATCAGGAACAAAAGAAGTTTTCCTCCTCTCTCTACAAGAATCTCAGCGGCTTTTATTCCTGATGAAGGGCTTTTGCCCGAAACGTCAATTTTGCCTGTCCTCGGATGCTGCCTGAATTGTTGTGCTCTTCCAGCACCACTGATCCAGAATCTGGTTTCCAGCATCTGCAGTCATTGTTTTTACCTAGTGCATTCCATGCATCCACCACTCTGTAAAGAACCTATTTCGAACATCTCCCCTAAACCTCCATCTAATCACCTTAAAATTCTACCCCCTCATGATAGTCATTTCTGCCATGGAAAAAATTCTCTGCCTATTCACTATCTGTGCCTCCCATCATCCTGTACACCTCTATCAAGTCACCTCTCATTCTTCTTCACTCCAATGAGAAAAGCCTTAGCTCCTTCAACCTTTCTTAAGACAGGCCCTTACATCCAGGCAGCATCCTGGTAAATCTCGTCTGCACCCTCTCTAAAGCTTCCACATCCTTCCCATAATTAAGCAACTAGAACTGAACACAATATTCCAAGTGTGGTCTAACCAGGGCTATAATCTCACAGCTCGAGCACAATCCCCCACTAATGAAAGCCAACACACCATACACCTTAACGCCTATCAACTTGGCTGGCAGATTTGAGGGATCTATTCTACATTCAAATTTGACTTTTCAAAATGAATCACTTCACAATTATCCAGGTTGAACTCTAATTTTAGGTTTAGTATGGGAGGGCAAAATGTGTTGGCGCAGGCTCGGAGGGCTGAAGGGCCTGTTCCTGTGTTGTACTATTCTTTGTTAATACTTTCTTGGTAATAGATTTATTCACAGAATGCAGCATTACAGATGTCTGTTTTCTACATATTGACCTAATATCCCTAACCCAGCCTAAGAGCTCAAAGTAAACAAGGACTTTCATCCACATAGTGGTATGTGATTTGTATTAAGCTAACAACCCACAACTCTTACTTCAAGCACCACCTAAACTCTCCTTTGATTAATATTCTGCTAGTTATTCCTTTGTAACTTGCCTATGGATTTCATTCAATTATTAAAAAAGGTAGATATAACAGGTTAAACTAGTCTAGGTTGTTTATCTTCCATTGTAGTCCCAATCTCTTTTTTGATTCATTCAAGGGGTGTGGACATTGCAGGCAAGGATACAATTGACTGCACAGACATCAGTTATGAGTCAACCACATTGCTGGTCTGGGGTCACATACAGGCCAGGCTTGGACAGCAGATTTCCTTCCCTAAAAGACTTGGTTAACAAGATAGAGTTTTACACCAATTGATAATGTTATATGGTGGCCATTAGACTAGCTTTTAACTCCAAATTTTTTTAATGAATTCAAAAGTCTATGCCCACATCTCCTTCATTCCTTTTCCATGAACCACCTTTCACATTGAAGTTTTTGGGATTTGCTCATTCCATCCTTAAGTTGTTGGCAGGTCGTTCGGTTTGGTATAACTGAGTGGCACGGTAAGCAGGCAGTTAAAAAGTTAATCATGTTAGTATATACACACACACACACACACACTCTCTAAAAGAACAGCATGTTTCTTCCCCTAAAGTATAAAAGACAAAACATTTGATGATAATCTGACTGTTGCACGTCAGTCCTGCTGAACATTTCCAAAATTTTAACAATGCAACTTAAATTCTCAAGGTGAGATTACAATTTGGCTTCTTTGGATCATTAGAATTCTCCAAGTTCATACTGCATCAAGATAAACACTCAGCCACTGTACATATCAACTTATTCTATAATGTTGACAGGATAGACTTTTTAGCTTACCTAACTAGTAGGTATGTTGTAGAGCATTAGGAAATCCAGCAGTCTGGATTCCTCCACCAGCTGTGGCATTTTAACTCCACAGTGCATCAGTAACATCAATAATTGGATTCACAACCTAGAAGCCAGGCTAATTTTGAGCTGGGTGTCCAGTTGGACAAGGAGCCAGTCAGTGAAGGCTACAGCATGAAGCAGACTGGTCGGTCGACATTTAGACTTGGAAAGGTGGCTACTTAACACTGTTTAGGGAATATATATCAGGGGCTGATATTAGGATAGAAGGCCTGGGGTTATTGATTTGGGTCTAGAAGTTGCCGTAAAGGAGTCGACCACCTGATTCCACCAAGCCTTTGCCGTGATGCAGCTGCAAGGCTTCCCGACACTGGGGAAACCAACCAACAGCGAAAGAGGATAGCACATGACACCATATTCCAGTTACAGTTAAAACCAGAAGTGAGAAGTTGGTGTCAATTTGGGCCTGGAACTAGTTCGGACTTCACTTCAAACCCAGCTATAAAAGAGGTAAAATTCAGCCCATTCCTTCTCTCCAATCACTTGTCCCAGTAATGCATCCCATAGTCTCTCAACTTCCTGTACAAATCAGAGGTCCTCCAGCTCGCTGCCCATGTCTATTTTAATTGTTCTCAAAAAAATGGATAGCCAATGTTTTGTCATACTTTTACCAAATCAGAAGCTAGTTGTTTTTATTCAAAGTGAGGAAACTTCCTGGGGTGGTAGGATGGATATACGAAGACAGACTGGATTGAAGGGGGGTTCACTGGACTTTAGAAGAATGAGGGTGGGATTTCACAGAAACTTATAAAATTCTAACAAGTTTATACAAGGTAAACGCAGGAAGATTGTTTCCAAAGACCAGGGAATCCAGGACCAAGGGTCACTGTGTACTGGATAGGCCACTTAGGACAGATTAGGAGAAATCTCTTCAACCAGAGAGTAGAGTGCTTTTAGAATTCTCTGCCAGAGAGCAATTGAGGCCATTGATATTTTCAAGAGGAATTAGATAAAGTTTTTAGGGGTAGAGGGATCAAAAAGATATGGGAAGAAAGCAGGAACAGCATACTTAGTTGCGTGATCAGCATTATCACATTGAATGGTGAAGCAGGTTTGAAAGGCCAAATGGCCTACTCCTGTTCCCATTTTCTATGTTCACTCAATCAACATATCTTGCACATTTGTGGTTGAACTTCAGACTTTGAGTATCTAACAGTTTGCATTTCCCCCATGTTAATTATTTTTGTGTTTTGCTTACCAAGTATGATGCTCAGCTTATTGTATGGGCCATTAGTCAAACCTTATTTAGTGGTCAAAAAACAATTGTAAGGCATGACGTGCACAAAATATAATTACTTGTGGGTTTAGTGCTGTTGTATGCAAGCAATAAAATAATAGGGCCATTTCCTGTGAACAAAGAATATTATGAATAGAACACAAAAAGGGTTATAATCTTTCTTTCTTAATTGACTCTCAGGATGTGGATATCATTGGCTGGTCAGCATTTTATTGCCTGTCCCTAGTTGCCCTTTCAAGTTGCAGCCTTGAATGGCTGCAGTCCACATGTTGTAGGTTGACCCACAATGCCCTAAGGGAGGGAATTTCAACTTCCAACCATCCAGTTTTTAAATACATATTGTTAGGTTTCTGGGGTTACACAAAGTCCACATTGCTATTGGTTATTGTATCTTTTACAAGTGACCACAGAGGCCAGAGATTATAGCTATACTTCATGTAGGTAAGGTATTTTGTACAAACTTACCAATAAATCCTTTCTTTGCAAGCTCAATGGTAAATCTTCTTGTAATTTTTTCTAATTCAGAATCCTGCAAAAGTACGGAAAGTGACTCATTCTTGTTTAGAAGTAGGATCTTTTCAGGGGTTCATGCTTGAAACAGAATAACCCATTTCTTGACATATAATGCTAAACAAAAGTATTTTACTTAATTTTTTTTTAAAAATCATAATTTACTTCAATGAAAGTATGCAAATGATTGTAAAAATGATACACATCCAAAAAACAAATCTAAGTACATTACTTCAAAGTAATTAAATTAAACAGAACTAGAAAGTATCAGTACAATGCAGTGTGCTGAAAAAAATAGCTTAAAAATAATTAAATGAATGTGAGAGAAACAAAGTATGTCATTTGTAAAATACGCAGGAAAAAAATTAGAAAGAGATAAGTGTGAAATATTATTTCTCACCAGAAGATAGAATTTTCAATCAAGGTAGTGCTCTAGGATATCTCAGTGCTTTAGGGTGAAAAGAAACTTCCTATAATGCAACCAGTTGATAAAGGAGATGTGGCAGCTAATTTACAGACAGTATGTTCTCACAAATCGCAATGAGATACTGACAAAAGAAATCTTTACTTGAGGCCAGAACAGGTGTAAAAAGCTTTATAGCCACTTTAGAAGGCAGACAAGACTTTGATGTAATGTCTTTTCTATTTTTCTGCATTGAAATATCTGACTAGCTTTTGTGTTCAAGTTTCTGCAATGAGACTGAAATCCACAATCTTCTGATTCTGAGGCAAAGGAGTGTGACCTTGACTCACCCAGTGTGTCCGGAACATCTAGTCAGTGTCAAAGCTGGACTATTTCAACTTCAGGTTATGCGGCAAACATTCAGAGGTATTGCTGGTCACTGGCTGGTGCAACTTAAATGTTGTCCTCATAACATCCATAAATCAACTACGGATAGTACGACCCAGGCACGTAACATTAGGACCACGCTGTGATTCAAACTGCATGTTGCATATTTCACAATTGCACGCAGAGGTCAGATGAATGCTTTATTTTAGTGTATACAGTTCAACTTATCTTCACTCAACAGTAAATCACCAATGTATTACACTTCTCCACAAGGAGTTGTTTTGCTCATCTTGTACAAGCGATTTGTGTCCTATCCCATTGCTGATGAATGCTCCACTTCACCTTTCTGTTGAAGCCCTGTGCTTTTCTTCCCCCATTTTATCTTCCCAGGGGAAAAGACCAATAGTTCATGCCAAACAGCTAGGCTCAGAGACTTGCCAGCAGAATGGACATTCAACAATGACCAAAAAAAACTAGTCTTCCAAGAATTAACTTTGATGCTCAGCACATTAAAGTTTTAGTCATTTGATTTCTTTCCCTAAAACACCTGAAATGCAACAAGTGCTGCAAATTGAAGAGGCAAGGTTGCACAGCTAACACAGAAATAGAAGAGCTACTGAAGTTCTTTACTTCTATATTCCATTGCAATTTAACATATGTTTGTGTACTAGGATCAAATATATATCATGAGAGGGTGTGGTGTAAAATTCCAAGCAGTGGAATGTGGTGAAACGGTTAAAAATTATGTCCCAATACATGTGTGAATCTAACCGGAATGGAGGTGTTGCTTAGTCCCGTGTGAATCTTCTTATCTGTATGTAACCAGAATGGAATGTGTTTTTTAGCCTTGCTCTGCTGTTCACATGAATGTTTATATCTGGAAAAGAGTATATCAGCTGGAAAAGTCTCCAGTTCGGTGAGTCTGCTCCGGGGTTACGTTTAACCGCCGAGCGTGGGTTGTTGGCAACCGCTCTACGAGAACTGACGGCTCCCAGTTCCGGTAACATGTAGAGTGAGTATAAGCCAGACCCGTTGTACCTGGTTGTGGCGACGCTGCGGGGAATAAAAAGCTGAAGCATATTCTAGCAGACTCGCCTCTTGGTCGTTTGTTCTGTGTCAGACTACTCTCCTACGAACCTGACCTTGAGAATTTTTTAAAACAGAGGGGGGGGGGGGGGGGGGGGGGGGGGGGGCGGCGAGACAGAGGGGGGGGGCGGAGAGACAGGGGGGGTGGGCGGAGAGAGCGCGAGAGAGCGCGAGAGAGCGCGAGAGAGCGAGAGAGAGCGCGAGAGAGCGAGAGAGAGCGAGAGCGCGAGAGAGAGCGAGAGCGCGAGAGACAGACAGACAGACAGACAGACAGACAGAGACAGAGAGGGAGAGGAAATTTAAGCAATTTTTATGTTAAAAATAACACTGCTACAGTCCTTCCACAGTGAACGGAAAACATCCATCAACTATAGGAGAACACGTTCAAATTTGCAGTAGAAAAGCAACAAAATCTTCCTTTGATAGTGCCAGAATGAGTATTGACTTTACTGCTTATCTATTCAGAGTATGATCAAGCCCAGTAATTCTGGATAACCAGCATATAGGTATTAGCGCAGACGTTAAGAAACAAACCCATAAATTTTACAAAGCAGGACACGTGGTGGCTCATTGGTTAGCACTGCTGCCTCACAGCGCCAGGACCCATGTTCAATTCCAGCCTCAGGCGACTGTCTGTGTGGAGTTTGCACATTCTCCCTGTGTCTGCGTGGGTTTCCTGAGTGCTCCGGTTTCCCCCCTCAGTCCAAAGATGTGCAGATTAGGTGGACTGGCGATGCTAAATTGTCTGTAGTGTCTAGGCTAAGTGGATTAGACATGGAAAATATAGGGATAGGGTAGGGAGATGTGTTGCTTTCAAAAGATCAGTGAATGTGGTCTGTTTCCACATCGTAGGGATTCTATGAATGCAAAAACTAAATCCTTCAACTCTTATTTATGCTATGAACACACCATATCCAAGAACTTAAATCTTGCAAGCTCAATCTTGCACTCAGGATAAGAACAAAGCACTAAAACGTAGTTGGATAGGTCATAGCAAAGCACAAGAATTAAAATTGCACAGGCAACAGATGAATGGGAGTTGCTGATAGACATCTTGAAGAGGCATTTTTACATAATAGAAAAGAACAAAGGGTTTATTGCATTAATCTAGCTTTTGTGGTGGGATAACAACTGCATGATTCTGAACAAAGTTTCATTACAATAACTACTAAAGGACCAGGAGAGAAAACAAACCAAAAGGTGTTTATGTATCGCTAGACATGTCATCACAGAGATGACATGGATCACTAAGATCAGGTTCCACTCTGAAAGCAGCCAGTGATTGTGGATGCCTCAATGACTCGCAAATCATCATATCATTCCTAATTAGTCATTTGATCCATGTGAATGTTCCTGAAGAAGGGCTTATGCCCGAAACATCGATTCTCCTGTTCCCTGGATGCTGCCTGACCTGCTGCACTTTTCCAGCAACACATTTTCAACCATGTGAATGTTAACCTACTCCAAGCATAGAGAGTTGAGGGAGAGCATGGAATGCGTTCCCAGCAGCCGTTGTGGAGGCAGGGTCATTGGGGACATTGAAGAGACTCCTCGACATACATATGGTCACAGAAATTTGAGGGTGCATACATGAGGATCAGTGGTTGGCACAACATCGTGGGCTGAAGGGTCTGTTCTGTGCTGTACTGTTCTATGTTCATAACAGGAATACCCATATCCCTTTTTACATACTCAAATAGTTGAATCTGCATTTCAAATGTATATTTCTTTTCAGACTTAGTCTTAGATGTTAGACTTCCTGCAATTTTTAAAATTACTTCTTTCAACAGCATAGACTTCAAGTATTTAAGGAAGGGCAGCTAGTATCTGTACAGTTACCCAATTTTCACTTGTACAATTTACAAAATGGCAGCGTATCTACTAGTAATTGATACATTGTCATCAGCTTAAAAAGTGTGAAGTTTTAATTTCTAACTTTATCTTGAAGGAAATAAACTATTTTTTTCCAAAGAAGAGAAACTAAATGGCCATTTTATCCAATAGCTATTTCTCACACTTTCAGTCTTTGTGCTCAGACTTGACGTGCTTCTATTCTAGAGCAGAGTTACTCTACAAGCCTGAACACTTCAGTAGTGAACAGGGCACTGTAATATTTCAGAGGCTGTAGTTAAGCAAATTTATCCTAATCGAGCCGAATATATATTTTCAGTTCAACATTGTAAACACTGGTGCTGTAAAAATTCCATATCTGGCGTCGTGCTGAGCTCTAGCCACATTGAGAGTGGGCTGAATCTTTGTCAAGTATACTGAATACACCGGAACCAAATAACAAAAAGGACCAATGCTCCAATTGATAGCACTAGAGTATCTCTCACTATGCAGAGATGAAAGAAACTTAACAGTCCACGTGCAATTAGGAACCCTAGCAAGCTCCAATTTTATTACTGGACATCTTTGTTCCTTTAAGAGACTGAGGGAATAGGTTTTTTGCAGTTTTATGAATGTTTTGCTGTCTCATTATTAATATAATTATTCAGCTTTCCATTGCATCTACTGGTTTGTATTTGCAGCTGCACTTGATTATTGTAATTGATTAATGTCAAAACACAATGAAACTGTTATGTTGAGATAGCTCTTTGCCCCCACCCCCTCTCCACATTAACATTTGCTTAACCATCCACAAAGAGATTTGCAATAATTGTTGATCAGGTTCTCCACATCTCCAATGTATAATAAAAAGAGACATCATGCCAATACGACATGTAAATTTTATTCAATTTGCTCTTGGCTTAATGTCCAGTCTATTCAAATGTCCCAAGTTCATCAGCAGAAACAAAAAGCACATTAGTATTAATTCTTAAGCAGCTACAGTGATCACAAAATTAAAGTTACTTCACCACCTTGCAGACAGGGATAGATAAGAAATAGATTTTGTCACTAAATGTTAATTCATCTCGATTGTTAAAAAGGACCAGCAAGCAAGCCAAATATGGCAACTAGGCGAAAGAGAAGGCTAATCCTCACTTTTAGGAATGTTAAATAGTCAGTACAGAAAGCTTAGAAAGTAATTACGCTCTCCTTACGTGAATCATATTTAGCTGGCTACCAAGGAACAAGTTAAATCTAAAAGCAAAAAGCTTGCAGGCTAATACTTACTGTGTAATTCTTTGGGTTAATTTTCACTCCAGCTTTGGCACCTCCAAATGGCACATCTACAACACAAGGACAAAATGAGATATTGGAGAAATCAGGTTACTTTTAACAACAACAACAACATCATCATTTCTGGCTCCAATCCATGACTGTAGGGACAGGGTTTTAGTCTTATTCCCTCCTTTCTTCCTCTTCACAATCCTCCCCACCAGCTCCAGAAACCTTCTTAAAAATGGATGTTGAAGCCTGCATTCCACTCATAACAAAGACATTCATTACTAATGTAATTTGGTGACCAAAGTAGTACTTAGAGTCATAGGATCCTACAGCATAGTAACAGACCCTTCAGTTCAACCTGTATGCACAGACCAGACATCCCAATCTGACCTAGTTCCATTTGCCAGCATTTGGCTCATGTCCCTCTAAATCCTTCCTATTCATATACCCATCCAGGTGTGTTTTAAAATGTTCTAATTTTACCAGCCTCCACCACTTCCTCTGGCAGCTCATTCCATATACACACCACTGTCCGCTTGAAAAGGTTGCCCCTTAGAGATTTTAAAAAGGGACCTTTCTCCTCTCCTCTTAAACCTATGCCCTCCAGTCTTGGACACTCCCACCCCAGGAAGCGACCTCTAAGACCACCCCTCAGCCTCCAAATTACCAGAGAAAATAACTTAATAGAAACTATTAAGTTTCTCCCTATAACTCAAACACTCCAGTCCCAACAACATCCTTCCTACAGGAGGGCAGCTAATAGTGACCTCACCAATGTCTTGTCCAGTTGCAACATACCTCCCAACTCCGAGACTCAACGTTCTGACCAATGAAGGAAAGGGTGCCACATGCGCTCTTCACTACCCTGCCTACCTGCAATTCTACTTTCACGGAATTATGCACCTAAATTTCTTGGTCCCTGTTCAGCAACACTTCCCAGGACTTTACCACGAAGCCCTGTCTTGGTTTTTCTCAGCAAAATGCAACACCTCATATTTATCCAAACTAAACACAATCTGCCATTCCTTAGCCAGGTGACCCATCTTAGTCAAAGAGTCAGAGATGTACAGCATGGAAACAGACCGTTCAGTCCAAATTGTCCATGCCGACCTGATATCCCAATGCAATCTAGTCCCATCTGCCAGCACCCGGCCCACATCCCTACAAATCCTTCCTATACGCGTCCAGATGCCTTTTAAATGTTGCAATTGTACTAGCCTCCACCACTTCCTCTGGCAGCTCATTCCAGACATGCACCCACCCTCAGTGAAAAAGTTGCCCCTGAGGTCCCTTTTATATCTTTCACTTCTCATCCTAAACCTATGCCCTCTAGTTCTGGACTCCCCGACACCAGGGAAAAGACCTTGTCTATTCATCCCATCCATGCCCCTCATAATTTTGTAAACCTCTATAAGGTCACCCCTCATCCTCCGACGCTCCAGGGAAAACAGCCCCAGCCTATTCAACCTCTCCCTATAGCTCAAATCCTCCAAACCTGGCAACATCCTTGTAAATCTTTTCTGAACCCTTTCAGGTTTCACAACATCTTTCCGATAGGAAGGAGACCAGAATTACACACAGCATTCCAACAGTGGCCTAACCAATGTCCTGTACAGCCGCAACACAACCTTCAAACTCCTGTACTCAATTCTTTGACCAATAAAGGAAAGCATACCAAATTCCTTCTTCACTATCCTATCTACCACTTTCAAGGAGCTATGAACCTGCACTCCAAGGTCTCTTTGTTCAGCAACATTCCCTAGGACCTTACCATTAAGTGTATACATCCTTAGATTTGCTTTCCCAAAGTGCAGCACCTCGCATTTATCTAAATTAAACTCCATCTACCACTTCTGAGCCCATTGGCCCATCTGATCAAATCCCGTTGTAATCAGAGGTAACCTTCTTCGCTGTCCACTACACCTCCAAACTTGGTGTCATCTACAAACTCACTAACTATACCTCTTATGCTCACATCCAAATAGTTTATACAAACAACAAAAAATAGTGGACCCAGCACTGGTCACAGGCCTCCAGTCTGAAAAACAACCCTCCACCACTACCCTCTGTCTTCTACCTTTGAGACAGTTCTGTATCCAAATGCCTAGTTCTGTATTCCACGAGATCTAACCTTGCTAACCAGTCTCCCATGGGGAACCTTGTCAAACACCTTACTGAAGTCTATATAGATCATGCCCATCGCTCTGTCCTCAATCTTCTTTGTTACTTCTTAAAAAAAACTCAATCAAGTTTGAGAGACATTATTTCCCATGCACAAAGCCATGTTCACTATCCCTAATCAATCCTTGCCTTTCCAAATACATGTACATTCTGTTCTTCAGGATTCCCTCCAACAACTTGCCCACCACTGACAACAGGCTCACTAGTCTATCGTTACCTGGCTTGTCCTTACCACCCTTAAATAGTGGCACCTCATTAGCCAACCTCCAGTCTCTGGCACCTCACCTGTGACCATCGATGATACAAATATCTCAGCAAGGGGCCAGAAAGTACATCCCCAGCTTCCCACAGTTCTAAGGTACACCTGATCAAGAGGTCGAACAGGAAAGGCAGATGAACTCAGGGCATGGTTAGGAACGTGGGACTGGGATATCATAGCAATTACAGAAACTTGGCTCAGAGATGGACAGGACTGGTAGCTTAATGTTCCAGGATACAAATGACTCAGGAAGGACAGAAAGGGAGGCAAGAGAGGAGGGAGTAGCGTTTTTGATAAGGGATAGCATTACAGCTGAACTGTATTCCCAGAAATACATCCAGGTAAGTTATTTGGGTTAAACTGAGAAGAAAGAGATGATCACCATATTGGGATTATATTACAGACTCCCCCCCTAACAGTCAGAGGGAAATTGAGAAACAAATTTGTAAGGAGATCTCAGTTACCTGTAGAAATAATAGGGTGGTTATGGTAGAGGATTTTAACTTTCCAAACAGACTGGGACTGCCATAGTGATAAGGGTTTAGATGGAGGGGAATTTGTTAAGCGTGTACAAGAACATTTTCTGATTCAATATGTTGGTGTACCTACTAGAGAAGGTGCAAAACTTGACCTACTCTTGGGAAATAAGGCAGGGTGGGTGACTGAGGTGTCAGTGGGGGAGCACTTTGGAGCCAGTGAAGTGTTTCCAACAGTGATCGCATCTTTTGTTTACAGTAATTAACCAGGCACCGTCTCCAAATGACGGACTGCCTGCCCTCACTCTCTCCGCACACTTTCTCTGGAGTTATACACAGGGGTGTACCCCAAACCCCCCTTCCCTACATAATCTCTCCAACATTGCCCTGTACAGGGCAAAAGGTGGAACCTGTCAAAAAGTTGCAGTAAAAATTGTGTGCGCACTCTATTTGGAGACTTACCCACAAAGGCAACTGCAGCAGTCTTGTTGGTGTCCAGTTCAGCTGCCCCGGAGAGGGGGCAGGTGTGTATGGGGTGGGGTGGGGGGGGCAGAAAGAGGGTGTTGAACGGGGTTGGGGTCAAGGTCTCGCATGGTGTGCTGCTGCAGTCTCCTGAACGAGGAGCTGACTTTAAAAACTCCGAGCCCCAGAGGGGCATTTAATCGATTATCCGAACAAAATAGTGCCCGCCCATCACGTTCGGATAATCGTGGTTCCCCTATATTCCTGTTCGGGTGAAAGAAAGGCTGGTAGGTGTAGGGAATACTGGATGACAAGAGAAATTGAGAGTTTGGTTAGAAAAAGAAGGAAGCATATGACAAGTATAGACAGGATAGATCGAGTGAATCCTTAGAAGTGTATAAAGGCAGTAGGAGTATACTTAAGAGGGAAATTAGGAGGGCAAAAAAAGGGGACATGAGATAGCTTTGGCAAATAGAGTTCTGATCAAAGTCCTGTTGTACTCTGAAATAATAATATGCACTGTCCACTACACCACCTATTTTGGTATCACCTGCAAACTTATTAACCATTCCTCCTATATTCACATCCAGATTGTTTATATGAATGACAAAAAGCAGTGAATCCAGCACAGATTCTTGTGACACACTGCTGGTTACAGGCCTCCAGTTTGAAAAACAACTCTCCATCACCACTCTCTGTTTCCTACCTTTAAGTCAATTTTGTATCCAATTAACTAGCCCCCGGATTCCATGTGATCTAACCTTGCTAACCAGTCGACCATGCAGAACCTTGACGAACACGTTGCTGAAGTCCATGTAGATGTCTACTTATTTTGCCTCCAATCATCTTTGTCACCTCTTCAAATAAATACTCAAGTTAATGAGTCATGATTTCTAACCCCAATCAATCCTTTTCTTTCCAAATATATGTGAATCCTGTTCCTCAGAATCCCCTCCAACAATTTACTGACATTGGGCTCACTGGTTTAGTTCCCTGGCTTTTCCTTACCTGCTTTCTTAAATAATGGCACCTTAGCCAACCTCCAGTCTTCCATCACCTCAACCCTGGCTGTCAATGAAGCAAATCTCTTCCCCTAGCCTCCTACAAAGTTCTGGGAAATACATCAGGTCCCAGGGTTGTATCTACTTTTATATGTGTTAAGGCCACCAGCACCTCCTCTTCTGTAGATTAGATTTTTTCTTAGATTAGATTACATTACATTACAGTGTGGAAACAGGCCCTTTTGGCCCAACAAGTCCACACCGACACGCCAAAGCGCAACCCACCCATACCCCTACATTTACCCCTTGCCTAACACTACGGGCAATTTAACATGGCCAATTCACTTAACCTGCACATCTTTGGACTGTGGGAGGAAACCGGAGCACCCGGAGGAAACCCACGCGGACACAGGGAGAACATGCAAACTCCACACAGTCTGTTGCCTGAGGCGGGAATTGAACCCGGGTCTCCGGCGCTGTGAGGCAGCAGTGCTAACCACTGTGCCTCCGTGCCGCCCACGCTTAATATTAAGACATTATTTATTTTCCCCAAGTCCCCCAGCTTTCACAAATCTTCCCTAGAGTAAATATTGATGCGAAATATGCACTTATCTCTCACCAGTCTCCTGTGGTTGCACAAGACTGACTTGAGGTAGCCATAATCCTTTTGAATGACAATAGCCCATTGTAATATTTTTAAACTTTTCCTTGTACGATCTATTATATTAATCTACCAAGGGAATAAGGCAAAGGAGAAAAATAATATCTTAGTTAAATAAACAGGGAAGAATCTTGGAACTCAGGCAATGGATAAATAAAAAGGTCTACGCAAAACATAATTAGTGGATGGATCATATCAAGCCCACATTTTAAACTGTCTTAATTTGCATTCACTAAATATTATTTAGAACATAATTTCAAGTTTCTGCATAATTCCTTTTCCAGAATACAAGATGAGAGATAGTGTTCAGGACAGTGTTCTTCAAAGATACTGTGAATGCACTATTGCAATTCTCCAGGACACAAATGGAACTGTTCAATATACTCAAGTTGCAAAACAGAAAGATCAGTAAATTGATCTCAGTACTTACCAACCACTGCACATTTGTAAGTCATCAGAGAGGCCAAGGCTTTCACTTCATCCACACAAACATCCATGCTGTAACGGATTCCTGTAATCAGACAGATATTTATATTATAGGAGTATGATTAAAAATTGCACACAAAACTAGAATGAAACACCAAACTTTATATTGAATACTTTTGAAAAGCCAGTCAAGATGTCACCTTTTCGAAATTGAAGATTGCCTTCAACAAAATCTTCATTACTTGCTCGAAAAGACAACTAATTATTTGAAATAATCTCGCTTCCTAACACCCTTAGTTTCCACCTACCTTACTCAGTGGGGAAGGATGTTGAACAATTCTTAACATTTGGGTTGAACTGACTTAATAAGTCAACACAACAACTGAAAGGGTCAATTATTTAACTGCCTAAAATTTTCTTCTATCCCTACAAAAATAAATAATTCCCACATTAAAAAAAAACTAGGGCACTTCAGGCCAAATGAAATGAATAACTTGAGTATTATTGCTTAAGAGATCAACTCTTCTCATGCCCAATTTCCATAGAGTCAAATCAGTGTTGGAGATTTATGAGACTTGTTTTCTGTAGTCAAACCGTGGAGGCAAATCTAATTATCTTGGATGGGAACGACTGCTGGCACAAGGATGTGTGAATGAATGCAAGGCTTCAGAAGGATCGAGTAGAAAAGAGGTATTCATATGATGAATTATACCTGCCAAAGTTAATAGTTTACTATCTCTGGTTATGCACATCATGAAACGGAGATAACTGCTTCTATTGATATTTTGTCAGTACTTCCTTTCCTTAACGATAGATAAAGTACTCAAGATCCTTGTGCTCTTTAATATGCACAATATATTGTAATTTTCATGCCAAATATTAAGCACATTTTCCAATAGTCCTCACTACACCTGTCATTTACATTATATACAGCTCTATTTAACAGCCATCCTATTCTCAGATAGTCTACTCACTTCCTCTTACAGTTGGACTTGGTCTGTTCCTCACTAAGCCTTAAAAGTATTTAAGCCTATCACAATCATGATTATTACTAACAGTTTACAAAATTACATTATCTGATAGACAGTTTAAAGCACAATAATGAGCCATATTTAGTATCCAACATTGACTGCAACGATGGGTTGTAGTGATCATGGAGGGAAATGGATAGAAACGAGATCAATAAGCAACTGCATCAAGCACGTTACCTCAAACACAACCAATGTTTTACAGACTGCAGTCCCAGGATTGGTTTTGTTTGAAGTATATGTAATACTTCAGAACAGGTACTAGATTACATATACAAATGCCAAATTGTGTTAAATATTTGATATTCAATGCAGAAACAAACTTAAGAGCTTCAGAGATTGTTGCAGTATTTCAGCAAAAATTCCTCAATCATAATTAAAGTTAAAATTCTACATCTGAATACACAAAATTAGCAGTAAAAGTAACACTGTGCTCAAATCTCCAACAAACTAATTCAGGTATACTTTGGTTAAATCTGGAGTTCTTGTTGAAGTTAAGTTAGCTCTTGTACCACAAATACATTTTATTTTGCTGAATTAGCATATGGCACTAACTCAGATCAAAGGCATTCGTGCAAAGGGATATTCCCAAGTTGTGGAGTAATGCAGCCAGGAGCTACCAGATGGCCTGTTCCCACACTGTAGGGATTCTTAAAAAAAAAGCAGCACTGGAGAAACCACACCTAGAATACTACAGTATATGTAAAGAGAGATATATTCGTACTGGAGGCAGTTCAGTTCACTCACGATTCTAGGATAAGAGATTGATTAAAAACCTCCAGAGGGCTGCATCAGTCACCAGTCTTCAAAAATTGAAGACGTTCCACTTGGAGGAGTTTTAGTTTGATTCCAGTTATTCTGAATACGTCACTGCTAACTGTCTCCAGAAGTACAACTGCAAGAAAGAGTACAGAGCAGCACTTGTTTCCAATTCTGCTGCAAGTGTTCTTGCCTAAAAACAGCTTTAAAATAAAATTGGAATACTGTATAAGCAGGATAATCCAAAGCAAAGCATGTAGGTTAAGAAAATATACAGAGGACGTTTCTTTTTCTTGTGAAACACAGAGGCCACTTGCTCCATCCTGTCTGCAGTCGTTGAGAAATAAACCATCCAACCTAACCTCACTCCTAGCAATTGGTCCATAACACTGCAGGTTGCAGCACTTGAGGTGTATAACTAGACAATTTGTAAATGAGCTCAAGGTTTCTGTCTCTACTATTCTTTCAAGTATTCTAACAGATGAAAGGCTTAACAGACAATCAATTCTTCAATGTATAATTTCAGTTACATCACACTGCAATTTTTGCTATAAATTCGGTGTTACGATCGAGCCCACCACAATCACCTGATGAAGGAGTGTCGCTCCGAAAGCTAGTGTGCTTCCAATTAAACCTGTTGGACTATAACCTGGTATTGTGTGATTTTTAACTTTGTACACTTTGAATGCATAAGGGATAATGCAGCCCACCTGACTGGCAGTCCACAATATTCTACATTCACACTGTCCAAGACTGCTGCACAGTACACATTGCTGCCACTATCAACAAAATGTAGTTCAGCAACTCAATAAGTCTCCTTTGAAAATTACTTTTCCAACTCATTACTGCTACCAGCCAGGTACATGGGAACACTAGCACCTTCAAATTGTTCTCAAATCTCAAATATCCTGCTTGACAACTTATTGCCATTCATGGATCACAATCCTGGAACTCCATTTGGATGTAGCTCCACCACACAGACTGCAGTGTACTCCTCCTCAAAAATAAAAGCTGGACTTGTGGGAATAAGCATATCCATGAACTAAAGTTTAAAAAAGGGCCGAAAGGGATGAGAAAAAGAACACTGGCAAACTCTGTGGGGTGGAAAGCTGGAAATAAAATAAATGAAAGAAACGACTGCGAGTTAAATCAGGATGCTAGATAGGGCAAATAAAGAAACAAAAGAAAAAGAGCGCAAGGAAGTGCAAAGTGCAATAACAGCATCATGATCAATAGCTGAGCAAAGTGGGAGCACTGGTTATAATCAAGAGATGTTTGCAGCGTTCTGCACTCAACACTGAGCAGTATTCTCAATCAACAGATGAGGTGCTATTGCTTGTACTTCATAAGATCAGTAGGCGGCAGATTTAAAATGGTGAGACACCAGAAGCTCAAAGTCCCATTTGTGGATTGAATAAAATGTGTTTAGTGATCATGAAATCAATGTTTAGTGGCTGTGCAAGAAAACTGTATTGTGAGCAAGCACAGTATACTAACTTGGAAGTGCAAATGAACTGTTTTGTCACCTGGAAGGAGCGTTTAGATCCTGGATGGATAGGAGGGAGAAGATTAAAAAATGGACACGTTTAAGGTTGAAGGTAGCATTGGAAGGGATGATTGAAGAGTGGCTCAGGGTTTTGTGGGAAATTGTCCAGGTGGCATTCTAATAGCAATAAAAAGGTTAATTCAGTTTTACAACAGAAGCAGCGAGATGTTTTAATAAAGTTGCATCCCTGACATTCCGTCTGCGCTACTTTCATTAACGCCATTCAAACAAAAAGTTGTCTGAGATCATTAAAGCGCTCACTGTCATAGCCAAGAACACAATTTTTGATAAAAGTAGGTGTGCAAGTTTCCAATAAAAGTGAATGGAATTTTTCCCAACTTGAAAGTTCTATTGGTGAACGTCTACAGAACATCTCTGGCAAACTTCACTTTCGTGTGTTAAAAATAGATGCTTGTGGATTAAAAAACCAAAAATGAAACTGTACATTTTTTTTAATAAACAGAAGTCTGGAGATTCTTGGCCGACTTCCAGCACAATCAGATGAACAATTCATGGGGAAAAAAAAACACTATACACGCCCAGGGTACAAAAGTTTGAGTCTTCACTGTCTGCTCAGTCCTTTGCCAGAAGCAGCTTTTCTGGATTGCATTCAATTACTCAATATTCACGTAAACAAGCTTCAATTTTTCCTCCCCCAATTCACATTCTTCTGACATTACTCAGTTCTTCACATCTGGTAGCAAATACTGTTTTTCTTTCTCCTCCAGTACCCATAGTAACACAACCTACCCCCTCTCTTTAAACACTCTACAAAGTTAAAATGTATTTGTTCTGGCAACCAAAAAAACAGACATGTCATTTAAGTTGGGCACCCAAACCACTTGCCCTGACTGGTAAGGGAGTTTGCACTCCTCCATAACCTGAAGACATAACAGTGGTAACATCTTAATCTCAAATTTAAAAAAGCATGCTCACTCCTTTTAATTCTGTATTTTGCAATCCATGAAAGAGATGTCCTTTATAAAAGAGCATTGTGATGCCGCCAATAAAACAACGTATTCAAACCTTTGTTGTTTTAGATACTTTTGCAAGGAGAATATGACTCAAGTGGCATGACTTACAGGATGGCAAGTAGAACAAAGACTGGATGTGCTGTGCAACGTAGTGTAGTTGGCCATGTTACTAAAATAATCATCTCCAGATCTGGTCAAGTAATCCAACTCACATTTCAACAGGCTGATGAAAATCTCATGGCATGGATAGGTATGTGGGACTGGGATATTATAGCCATTACAGAAACATGGCTAAGGGAGGGACAGGACTGGCATCTTAATGTGCCGGGTACACATGTTTTAGGCAGGACAGAGGTAGTGGGAGGGGAGGGAGAATTGCATTTTTGATTAAGATGAGTATCGCAGCAGTAAATAACTGAGGGATTAGATTAGATTAGATTAGATTAGATTACATTACAGTGTGGAAACAGGCCCTTCGGCCCAACAAGTCCACACCGACCCACCGAAGCACAACCCACCCATACCCCTACATTTACCCCTTACCTAACACTACGGGCAATTTAGCATGGCTAATTCACCTGACCTGCACATCTTTGGACTGTGGGAGGAAACCGGAGCACCCGGAGGAAACCCACGCAGACACAGGGAGAACGGCAAACTCCACACAGTCAGTCGCCTGAGGCGGGAATTGAACCCGGGTCTCAGGCGCTGTGAGGCAGCAGTGCTAACCACTGTGCCACCGTGCCGCCCACAAAGGTCATCCACTGAGGTTTTGTGGATGAAGCTAAGAAATAGCTGGATAGTAGTAACAGGATAGGTCAGAGTCAGCATGGATTTATGAAGGGGAAATCACGCTCGACTAATCTTCTGGTATTTTTTGAGGATGGACGAAGATGGACGAGGGAGATCCAGTAGATGTAGTGTACCTGGACTTTCAGAAAGCTTTTGATAAAGTCCCACATAGGAGGTGAGTGAGCAAAATTAGGGCGCATGGTATTGGGGGCAATGTACTAACTTGGATTGAAAGTTGGTTGGCTGACAGGAAACAAAGAGTAGTGATAAACGGCTCCACTTCGGAATGGCAGGCAGTGACCAGTGGGGTACCGCAGGGATCAGTGCTGGGACCACAGCTTTCTACAATATATATTAATGATGTAGATGATGATATTAGAGATAACATTAGCAAATTTGCTGATGATACTAAGTTGGGTGGCAGGGTGAAATGTGAGGAGGATGTTAGGAGATTACAGGGTGACCTGGACAGGTTAGGTGAGTGGTCAGATGCAGTTTAATGTATGGTTTAAATGTATGGTTTAAATGTATGGTTATCCACTTTGGTGGCAAGAACAGGAAGGCAGATTACTACCTAAATGGAATCAATTTAGGTAAAGGGGCAGTACAGAGAGATCTGGGTGTTCTTGTACACCAGTCAATGAAGGTAAGCATGCAGGTACAGCAGGTAGTGAAGAAGGCTAATAGCATGCTGGCCTTCATGACAAGAGGGATTCAGTATAGAAGCAAAAAGGTTCTTCTGCAGCTGTATAGGGCCCTGGTGAGGCCGCACCTGGAGTATTGTGTGCAGTTCTGGTCTCCAAATTTGAGGAAAGACATTCTGGCTATTGAGGGAGTGCAGCGTGGGTTCACGAGGTCAATTCCTGGAATGGCGGGACTACCTTACGCTGAAAGACTGGAGCGACTGGGCTTGTATACCCTTGAGTTTAGAAGACTGAGAGGGGATCTGATTGAGACATAAGATTATTAAAGGATTGGATACTCTGGAGGCAGGAAACATGTTTCTGCTGATGGGTGAGTGCCGAACCAGAGGACACAGCTTAAAAATACAGGGTAGACCATTTAGGACAGAGATGGGGAGAAACATCTTCACCCAGAGAGTGGTGGCTGTGTGGAATGCTCTGCCCCAGAGGGCAGTGGAGGCCCAGTCTCTGGATTCATTTAAGAAAGAGTTGGATAGAGCTCTCAAGGATAGTGGAATCAAGGGTTATGGAGATAAGGCAGGAATTAAGGATAATCAGCCATGATTATATTGAATGGTGGTGCAGGCTCGAAGGGCAGAATGGCCTACTCCTGCACCTATTGTCTAATGTCTGTAAGAAGGGGATAGTGAGGTTTTTTGGGATTGTACTATAGACCAAATAGTCAAGAGCAATTAGAGGAAAAAACATGTAGGGAGACTGGGGAAACCTGCAGGAGCAATCGGGTTTCCCTAATGTAGGCTGGGACTGCCAGAGCATTGAAGGCTTAGTTGGGAAGAAATCTGTTAAGTGCGTTCAGGAAAGTTTCCTCAAGCAGTTTCCTCAAAGGGGAAAAACTCAACCTACTCTTGAGAAATAGGGCCGAACAGAGGAGACAGTAGGGAGCACTTTGTGACTAGCAACCATAGTTCTATTAATTTTAAAATAGTCATGGAGAGGGACAAAATTCATCAACAGGTTCAAGTTCTAAATTGGGGCAAGACAAAATTTGATGGAATTAGACAGGAGCTTGCAGAGTTGCTTGGAGTAGTTTGTTTGCAGGCAAAGGGACCTCTGGCAAGTGGGAGGCCTTTAAAAGTGAGATAGCTAGAGTTCAACATCTATATATTCCTGTGAGAGTGAAGGGCAAGGATGACAGGAATAGGAACTCTGGATGACAAGAGATATTGAGGCTTTGACCTGAAAAAAAAAGGAAGTATGTCTCAGGTACAGACAGCTGGAATCAAGAGAATCCCTAGAAGTATGCAGGAATACAGGAGTTAACTAAAGAAGGAAATCAGGAGGGCCAAAAGGAGGCTGAGAAGATTAGGGTGAATCCAAAGAGGTTTTAAGAAAAAGAATAACTAGAGAAAAAATACAAACCCTCAAGGATCAGAGTGGACATGCATGTGTGGAACTGCAGGAGACTGGCAAGGTCCTCAATGAATATTGCTCCTATGTTTACCAGAGAAAGATCAGACGACTTGGGAACTTGGGGAAGTTAGTGTGACATCTTGCGGACACCACCATATCACAGTGGTGGTGGTGTTGGATGCATTAGAAACTATGAAGGTGGAAAACTCTCATAGTCCTGACCAGATATTTCTAAGAACACTACAAGAGACTAAAGAAATTGCAGGGTCCTGGCTGATATTTTTGCACCATTGTTAGCCACAGGTGAGATCTTGGAAGACTGGAGGGTAGCGAATGTTGTGCTATTATTCAAGAAGAGCTGCAAAGTGCCTGGGAACTACAGACCAGCAAACTTAACATCTGTGGTGGGTAAGTTATTTGTGAAGATTCTGAGGAATAAGATGTACATGCATTTGGAAAGGCAGGGTTTGATTAAGAGTAATCAGTATGGCTTTGAATGGGAGATCATGCCTTGCATATTTGTTAAAGTTCTTTGAACATAAGGTTCCACATTGTAAGCTGATCTGGAAGGTTGGATTGCATGAAATCCAGGGGAGCTGGCAAATTGGATGCAAAATTGGCTTGATGGTAGGAAGCAGAGTGGAAGGATGCTTCTTGGACTAGAGGCCTTTGACTAATGGAATGCCTCAGGGGTCAATGCTGGGTCCATTGCTGTTTGTTATCTATAGCAATGATTTGGATGAAAATGTACAAGGCATGATTACTAAGTTTGCAGATGAGACTAGAATAGGCTGTATGGTGGACAGTGAGGAAGGTTATCAGAAATTGCAGCAGGACCATGATCAACTGGGGAAGTGGACTGAGACATGGCAAATGGAGTTTAATATAGATAAATGTGAGATTTTGCATTTTGGAAAGTCAAATCAAGGTTGGAGTTTCATGGACAAAGTCAGACCCCCTCAAGACATCCAAGAAAGTGGCCCAGATCATAACTTTGCTAGTTGTTTTAAGCAGATGTAATGCAGATATTCCAGGAGTGATGCAGCTGGCCAACTCACAGTTTTAAACAAAACAGAAATTTACTTACAAGATTGAGTGAAACAAACAAAAGGAGAACCAAATATAGAACAACTTATCCGAAAACCCAGATCATCCCAATGTAATGCTGTTCCAAATACTTGCAACAATCCCCACATAAATGGTCACATCAAACATGGAGTCGGCAAGAGACGATATCAGCCTGCTTCTTTGGGGTCTAGCAGCTTTTTCACACTACCACTAAATACCAAACCAGAGAAAAGCTGAGCTGGGAGAACCCCTTTCATTGTCCAAGTGTTTTTTTTTCAAAACTTGAAAGACACTGCCTCAGGCAGAAGGCTTAAGAGCTAAAATCAAGTTGGCCCTGAAACCCTTCAACCCCAACTTTTCAGTCTGTTCCCTTTATGAGCTTATTGGGGAAAAAAAGGCAAGGATACCATAACCTTGTTAAAGAAGCAGCATTGTCACAATAGTGAATGGTAGGGCATTAAGGACTTTAGTGGAAGAGGGACCTTGGAGTTCAGGTGCACAGGTCTCAGAATGGAATCACAGGTACACAGTGCATTGAAGGAGGCTTTTAGCACACTGACTTTCAGTCAGATCATTGAGTGTAAAAGCTGGAATTTATGTTGCAGTTGTACAGGATGTTGGTAAGGCTGCACTTGGAATATTATGTTCAGTTTTGGTCACCTTGTTATAGGAAGCATGTTATTATACTGGAAAGAGTGCAGAAGAAAATTACAAGGATGTTGCTTGGACTCAAGTGTTGGAGTTATAGAAAGAGGTTTGACAAGCTAGGCTTTTTTCTTTACAGCGTAGGAGACGGGGGGGGGGGGGGGGGGGGGGGTGGAACCTTTTTTTGAGGTATACAAGATCATGAGAGGCATGGATAGGGTGGATGCGCTCAGACTTTTTCCCAGGGTTAGGGAGTTAAATACTGGAAGGCATCAGTTTAAGGTTAGAGCAGGCAAAATAAAAGGGAACCTGAAGGGCAATTTTCTTTTTAAAAAAATACAGAGTGTGGTGTGCTTATGGAATGAGCAGCTGCCAAAGTGATTGAGGTGGGTACATTATCAACATTTAAAAAGGCATTTGGACAAACACATGGATAGGAAAGGATTAGAAGGTAATGGGCCAAGTGCAGGGAAATGGGGTTAACGTGGACAGACATTTTGGTCAGCATGGTCCAGTTTTGGCAAAAGGGCCTGTCTCCATACTGTAGGACTCTGAATTTGAATTCCCTGGCTGCCATTGAGTCAGTTAGTTACAAAAATAATACCATAACAAATAGGAACAGAGTAGGCTATTTGGCCCTTTGAGCCTGCTATGAATCACCTTATTTTCTTGCAATTGCTCCGTGGCCCTCCATTCCTCCACTGATCAAGAACCTCTCTCAGCCTTAAATATACCCAAGGATGGTGTCAGAAATGCGATGGAATGCTCGCCAGTGGCATGAATTAATGTAGCAACCTTATAGTAGCTTAATAGAATCCAGGAGGATTTTTGACTGACATCTATTCATGACCTTACACAGCATTCCTGGCTCACCGTATATGAGTAACATGCTCTACAGCAATATGCCAAAGCTTCTTTGACAGCATCTCCTAATCCTGTAATTGCAACAAGGATGAGGACACCAGGTACAGGGTAAAACCATCTGCAAGTTTTCATATAATTCATATTCATATAATAAGTCTGGATTATGTATTAGTATTCCTTCACTATCACAATCAAATTCCATGTAAGGATGCCATGAAACTATTCCAACAGAAATAAAAAGACAATTAAGAATGTAATGTTGTATAAATGAAAGCTGCTTCTAAGCTCATGTGACTGTCCTTAACCTTAGCTCATCAAAAAATGAAGGACAGGCAATTCTGTCACATGAATGACAGGCCAGAGTTTAAAAATGACTAATCATTAACCAAAATGTCATATTCTAGCAAACAGAGGGTATGGAGCAATAACCCATCTGAACAGATTAGTAAAGACAATCTTGATCTTGCTGGGACAAATTAACTTCGAACTAGCATTATAATTTCACAAACACCACTTAAGTTTCCTATTTATGGCAATAAATTTTAATTGTTTCTGATAAGACAATCTTCAGTAAAAGAATGGAAAAGATGGAGAAGGGAAAGTATTTTTGAATGCACTGGTTCCATTCATATAACTGCAATATTTCTGTAATGAATTTGCATTTCTGAACCAATCCATGTTTCAGACAAAAATTTCATTTAATGAAGACAACTCCACAAACAATAATGGTCTAATCCACTGACTAGTTGGACAGTACTAAATGAAGAACCAGAATGACACTTGGGCAAGAAAGGGCATCTTCACACTGGAGTAAGACATGAAAGCAGGTGTATTGGTGTGAGTTTGCTGATAAAAAAAATTGGAAATCTTACTCTTAAAATTACCTTGATACTGATTTTTTTATTAGAAAGGGTGGACAGGGTGGTGTAATACCTAAAATATAGAGATGGCTTTCTTTAATAAAGGGCTATAGAAAATGTGAACAGCATCTTCAGGGTACTTTGGAGGTCTCTTTAAGCTGATGAAAATTAAATGAAGTAACTGTTTAAGTAATATCTGTGTATCTAACATTGTTGTAATTCTTATCTTATATCACACAAGTACTAATTTGGGCTGTTGCCATACTGGAGTAATATTAGGAAGCTTGAAGATCGACTTAAGTGGAAAAGATTTCTTCTCTCTATCTAGTCATGAGATATTAGATGGAATCCTGGAGAAAGCATCAGAAATATGCTTAAACCTGAAATTGAAAAGAACATTCTGATGCATGAAGTAGATCAAAGAAATATATGCACTAAAGTAAGCCATTCAATCCTTCAAGTTAAAAATCAAACCAAAGTTGCTCATGCATTGATCAATTCCAACAACTGTGTATGCACTGAACTTGTGTAATATACTGAAACCTCAAATTCAACTTTCTAGATTCACTAAGAGCATTGCACATACTATAAGTTTATGTTTTTCTGTTAGCTGACTAAATAAAACACTGAAACGGTGCATGTAATATTCCAGCTAGATTAATAAAACACAAGCATGGATAGGCTGCTAACAACACTATGTCCAAGTGTGTCCAGACTTTGGTTTATGCTTCTGGCCTTTCCTACATCTTACCTCTGACCAAGCTCTCAGTTACTTCTAAACTCTGGATCGATGTTAACTTTTTCAACTTATTGCTCACCTGTGAAGTATATTGAAGCAATAACTATTCAAATTGCAGAAGGGTCAACTTTCTGCAAATTCATGGACGATGCCACCTAATGACAAAAGACATAATGTAAACCACACCCTAAGGGAAAAAATAGTAAACTACTGTTTTTATTTCAGTTTTCCAGCACCTACAATGTGCTGGAGAAAACCAACAGCTAATGTTTTGAGTCCAGTCTGACACTTGTTCAGAACCAGCAGGAAAGCTTGTTCAGAAAGTTTGCTGATTCAATAAGTAGTAAACTTTTGCATTGTTGAGGTTGGCATGACTTCTCAGGAACAGCAAGCAATGCAACAATCTCTAGTTAAATGCTTTGAAGGCAGCTCTGCTTTTGTTCCTTTTTAAAGAAAATGTCCAAAGGAACATTGTTTGCTGTACCCAATTCGAAGAGAGAGTTGGCATACTGCAGGGACTTACTTTATACAGCTGTCACCCTTACTCGCTGAACTGATCTCCAAACATTTAAAAGAAACTTCAAGTTGAAATGCCATATTACTGCACAACGTACTAAATAAAAAATAAAAGTGGACTACGATTACATGTAGTAATCCATGATCAGCTGACACCACTTATACTTAATGAAAACCTTATGAAATGCTCTAAGATCTGAGAGATTACAACAAGAAACAAGGAAACAGATAATGCTACAATCAACCATTAGGCAGTCAAGTGATTTGAACTTGTGATGATGTGGTTGGAAAATACTAGCACTGTTACTGACATATGATAAGAAATCTCATTCCTACTTTTAGGGCTGCAGAACAATGTCTTCCTTGGAATACTCAGGAAATACCAAACTGAGAATTTTTAATGTATATTCTTCAACAACTTAATAGGGCGTGGTGGGCAGAAGACGATTCCAAATTAATTCAAATTCAATGTCATTTTGGCAAACAGTTCTGTCACAGCAAAAAATGTTTCAAAAATAACACTTTAGAAAGTCAACTGAGCTGCAGCAATTTCCAATGAGGAAAGTTAGCTGCCTCCTAATGTGCACCTATCCAAGGGCACCAAAAATACATACATTAAAAATCCAGAAGTGTTCTTATTAAATATGATGAAATTACTTCTATCAGCAGACAAAGATTTCAAGTAGAAGAACCAGAGATGAAGTGAGAATTATTTTTAATGCAATGAGTTAGGGCATAGAACACACTGCCTTGGTTTGATAGAAGATTCAATTGCAGTTTTTGAAAAAGGGCTGATTAAATACTCAAAGGGAACAAACATGGCTATTAGGGCACAGCAGCGGAGTTATTTTTAGTTTAAGACTTTAGAAGCAGCAAAGCATCAGGACATTTCTTCTCTTGCAGAATCAAAAAAATTGCAACACAGAAGACTACCAATGGGTGCAGTGCTTCTATGCAGGCTTTTTGAAAGAGTTATCTAATTAGTACCAATGGCATGGGTCAAATAGCCTCTTCCTGTGTTTATCACTGATTTTACAGCAAGGAAAAAATCCTGTGACCCTGCATATGCTGGAATCATAGAATGAAGATCAATATTATAATCTCATCTGAAGTAAAATGTCAGATGCACGAGGTCAATAAATTGTTTCAGATGCTTGACATTTCATGCAGCAATTATTCTGCAGTCTTGAGAATCCAGCACTTGCAAAAATCCAATCTAATATGAAATTGTACTTAGGCAAATTTTACCTACAAAATTTATACATTTGTTATTCTCTATTTTTGATTGTGAACTGAATTGGGAAAAGACTGTTTTACAGTAATGTTTGTAAGTGATTCAGCTGTAGAGGTCTGTGTAGAAAGCAAGATTCAGCCAGCAAGAACTTACTGATTGGTTGGGAAATTTGCGACTAGTTGCAGATGCCAAAAGGTCATCCGTTTGACAGCAACTCTGACTCCTGGGTATTCAGACTGCTAAACAGGGTATGCACTGTATCCCTCTCTTGTAAAATATCTAAAATCTGAAAAAAGCCAGATTATTTTCCCCTACTTGTTGCTGTAAACTGTTGAGTTAAATGAATAAGCAAGAGACTTTGTAATTCATGTTCTAGTCACTCTATGCCTCCTGTGAAGTACTGAGAGAACCTGATGGAAAAAGCAAGAGAACGGAAGGACTTAGGAAACAAAAGGAGCAACCTATCAAGTCTGGATCACTGGTGTTATTGAACTTCTACCTTGGTAGTTTTCTTCCCTCCACTTATATTTACCACTTTTTTTGGCATGTGTATGGAGGGAGAGTTTTATAAGGGCATCAGATTTCTGATGTTAAATATTGACAGTTCAATTGTTTACTTATATAGACTAAATTTATTTATTTGTAATAAAATTATACAGCATGGAAATAGGCCCTTTGGCCCAATTCATCCATGCTGACCAGGTTTCCTAAACTGAATTACTCCCATTTGCCTGCATTTGGGCCATAATCCTCCAAACCTTTCCGACCCATGTACCTGTCCAAATGTCTCTTAAATATTGTAATTTTACCAGCTACCATTTCCTCTGGCAGCTCTGATCATAAACGCACCACCCTCTGTGTGGTGAAGTTGACCCTTGGATCCCTTTTAAATCTTTCTCCGCTCATCTTAAACCAATGCCCTCTAATTTTAGACTCCCTACCCTGTGGAAAAGACCCTGGCCATTCATCTTATCTAGGCCCCAGTGATTTTATAAATCTCCAAGGTCACCCCTCAGCCTTCTATGTTCCAGGGAAAACAAGTCCCAGCCTATCCAAGTGCCTTGTAAACGTGGACAAGCTGTGGCGAGTAAGGAGGTCAGTTACTCATCACAGTATTCCTAGCTTCTGACCTGCTCTCGTAGGTACTGTGTTTATGTGATGAGTCCAGTTGAGTTTCTGGTCAATGGTAACGCCAAGGATGTTGACATTGTTGAATGAGGAATGCTGTGATGTTAACACTGTTGAATGTCAAAGGACAATGTCTCTTATGTTTCCTGTGCAAGGACATGAGTTTAAGAGTCTGAACGGACATAACGTCAGAAAAGACTAAGAATATCTGTCATCTTTTGCTAAACTAGTATGATAGTGAGAATTGATGTAGGTCATTGTTATTAATTACTGAACACAGGTCCATTTTTTCTGTTAATCTCAATCCAGAGTTAAATTGAGGATTTGTGTACTGTGATAAATTTTTTTTAAACTTTTCTGATGATTCAAGGAATAGCTGAGAAACAGAAAACCTGTGCTGTCTTCTAACAAACCTCCTGCAGAGACTTGAACAGGGTAATTTTTAGCAAAAATGTTTAAGTTTAATACACTGCCTCAAAATTAGGAATACTAAGATCAACTGAAAGCCAAACCCTATCACAATAACATGCACTAAACTGGAAAATGTGGAAAACAAACTGCATTTATGTGGTAGCCTCATTGTTAACCATCTGGGAGGTGCTCCATTCAGGCATTAGTCAACAACATTTAATAGAATGGCATAGAGATATTAAGAGAAAGTGAGGACTGCAGATGCTGGAGATCAGAGCTGAAAATTGTGTTGCTGGAAAAGCACAGCTGGTCAGGCAGCATCCAAGGAGCAGGAGAATCGACGTTTCGGGCATAAGCCCATCTTCAGGAAAGGAGCAGGAGAATCGCCTCAACCTGTCCACCCCTCTTACCCACTCCCACCTTTCACCCTCGCAATGTGCAGCCCTCCACTCCCTCCGCTCCAACCCCAACCTCACTATCAAACCGACAGACAAGGGAGGCGCAGTGGTAGTTTGGCGCACCGATCTTTACATTGCTGAGGCTAAACGCCAGCTCGCGCACACCTCCTCCTGCTGCCCTCTTGACCATGACCCCACCTCCCACCACCAAACCATCATCTCCCAGACCATCCATAACCTCATCACCTCAGGGGATCTCCCATCCACCGCCTCCAACCTCATAGTCCCACAACCCCGCACCGCCCATTATAACCTCCTGCCCAAAATCCACAAACCTGACTGCCCCGGCCGACCCATTTGTCTCAGCCTGCTCCTGCCCCACCAAACTCATCTCTGCATACCTCGACATGATCCTGTCCCCCTTAGTCCAAGAACTCCTCACCTACGTTCGGGACACCATCGACGCCCTCCACCTCCTCCATGATTTTCGCTTCCCCAGCCCCTAACGCCTTGTCTTCACCATGAACATCCAGTCCCTATACACCTCCATCCCCCATCAGGAAGGCCTCAAAGCCCTCCGCTTCTTCCGTTCCCGCCGACCCAACCTGTACCCTTCCACTGACACCCTCCTTCGACTGACTGAACTGGTCCTCACTCTGAACAACTTCTCTTTCCAATCCTCCAAACCAAAAGAGTAGCCATGGGCACCCGCATGGGCCCCAGCTATGCCTGCCTCTTCGTCAGATACGTGGAACAGTCCATCTTCCGCAGCTACACTGGCACCACCCCCCACCTTTTCCTCCACTACATCGATGACTGTATCGGCACTTCACGTGCTCCCACAAGGAGGTTGAACAGTTCATCCACTTTACTAACACCTTCCAACCCGACCTCAAATTTACCTGGACCGTCTCAGACTCATCCCTCCCCTTCCTAGACCTCTCCATTTCTCGCTTGGGCGACCGACTCAACACGGACATTTACTATAAACCGACCGACTCCCACATCTACCTAGATTACACCTCCTCCCACCCTGCCCCCTGTAAAAACGCTATCCCATATTCTCAATTCCTTCGCCTCCGCCGCATCTGCTCCCAGGAGGACCAATTCCAATACCGGACAACCCAGATGGCCTCCTTCTTCAAAGACCACAATTTCCCCTCAGACATGGTTGACAATGCTCTCCACCGCATCTCCTCCACTTCCTGCTCCTCTGCCCTTGAACCCCCGCCCCTCCAATCGCCACCAGGACAGAACCCCATTGGTCCTCACCTACCACCCCACCAACCTCCAGATACATCGTATCATCCTTCGTCATTTCCGCCACCTCCAAACAGACCCCACCACCAAGGATATATTTCCCTCCCATCCCCTATCAGCGTTCCGGAAAGACCACTCCCTCCGTGACTCCCTCGTCAGGTCCACACCCCCCCACCAACCCAACCTCCACTCCCGGCACCTTCCCCTGCAACCGCAAGAAATGCAAAACTTGCGCCCACACCTCCCCCCTCACTTCCCTCCAAGGCCCCAAGGAATCCTTCCATATCCGTCACAAATTCACCTGCACCTCCACACACATCATTTACTGCACCCGCTGCACCTGATGTGGCCTCCTCTACATTGGGGAGACAGGCCGCCTACTTGCGGAATGTTTCAGAGAACACCTCTGGGACACCTGCACCAACCAACCCAACCGCCCTGTGGCTGAACACTAACTCCCCCTCCGCCAAGGACATGCAGGTCCTTGGCCTCCTCCATCGCCAGTCCATGGCAAGATGACGCCTGGAGGAAGAGCGCCTCATCTTCCGTCTAGGAACCCTCCAACCACAAGGGATGAATGCAGATTTCTCCAGCTAAATTTCCCCTCCCCCGACCTTATCTCAGTCCCAACCCTCTGACTCAGCACCGCCTTCTTGACCTGCAATCTTCTTCCTGACCTCTCCGCCCCCACCCCCTCTTCAGCCTATCGGCCTCACCTTAACCTCCTTCCACCTGTCGCATTCCCAACGCCCCTCCCCCCCCAAGTCCCTCCTCCCTACCTTTTACACCTTCCTCATTCCTGAAGAAGGGCTTATGTCCGAAACTTCGATTCTCCTGCTCCTTGGATGCTGCCTGACCTGCTGCGCTTTTCCAGCAACACATTTTTCAGCACAGAGATATTAAGACTGAATGAACTTAGTAATAGAGGCTGCCTTGAGGATATTTTAAATGGATGAGAGGTTAAGAGAGGAAAAGGTTTCAAAGACTTTGCAGCTTTGACAATTGAAAACAGCCAATGATGCAGCAATGGAAATCACAACATGCAAATGCCAGGAATGGAGAAACGCACAGGCTGAGGATTGTAAAGCTGGAGAATGCTATAGAGGATCAAGGTGTTAAAGAGATTTAAAACAAGGGTTAGTATTCAAGCATTCTTTACATGTAGCATTCCATTTCAGAGTGCATAACACTACGGATAAAAGGTACACTGGCGACACCATGAAATGCAGAGGGAGGAACTAAACTGAAAACAAAATGATTGAGTGGGGAACTAAAAGGACAGTCATAGAAGATTTTGAAGAACATTTTTCTTTTAAATAAAGGAAACAGGAGAAAAACAGCTACAGGGTCATAGAAAGAGCAGCTGACAGTGGAGCGAGAGAGGCAGGCATGAAGTAGAAATCAATGCAAATTTCCACACTATCATGCCAGCAAAAAGGGAGAAGATGGTTAATGGAATTAGGGTAATCAGGTGGAAGTGACTTCTCAATATGTTGAAAGGGGATTGATAAAAAACTGGAGTATTCAAACTATGAAAGTGAATAAAGCATTGACTTTGATTTCAGTGGTAGAGGGAAGGATAGGGAAATAGGTCAGTGACGTTGTGGAGATAAAAAAGTTAAAGCCTATGAGGATGGGAGAACCCTGCACTTCTAATCCAATGTGTGTCAGTCAGCAAGACTGCTGGAGTCAAAGGAAAGATACTGCCAGGAAAAGGATGTCAACATTCAGTTGGCAGGTGTTTGGCCACATCTAGGTCTATATCCAACTATATTTCCACTTGCTGACCTGGATCAAGGGAAGTAGAAGGCAGAGTTTGGTATCTTAAGCACTCCGGTGGAAAGCCAAATCCAATTATTTTGGACAAAAACAAAATTGCTGGAAAAGCTCTGCAAGTCTGTCAGCATCCGTGGAGAGGAAGCAGAGTGAACAATTCGGGTCCAGTGACCCTTGGGAGTTTTGTAAAGTAAGGTCAATGGCTGAAGTCAAATTGAAAGAAAATGTTCCTTGTGTAGCAAACAAGATCAATTTTTTTGGAGACTGTGGGGAGAAAGATGGGAAGGGGGAGATGAGGAAGGTGGGAAAACTATTTTGTTTCTACTCAAAAAAAATTGCAGTTAGTGATTTTGGCAATAAACTGGTAGGCAAAAAGATAATAATTATACAAATTAACATTTTCCGAAAGCAGGTATTCAGGCCTAATAAAAAGGCACTCAAGCAGGGCCTACAAATGTAAAGCTGTTGTTCAGCCAAGCAGCAACACTATGGGATTGCAATGGTACTAGAACGAAGATAGAAACAGGGTATTCATGAAAAAAACTTTCTACATGACAAAACCCAAGGTGTAAAATTCAGTTAGAAAACAGCAGGGACAGGTTTGATGAAAACATTTCAAGGATCTCTACAAGGGGATTTAAACTGACATGTAAAAAGGCAGAATAAAAGGAAACAACTGAAGCTGAACTGGTTTGTGCTAAACATCAAGGGTGTGGCTATGACTGCACTTTGGGAAGCTGATGTTCACCACCCAGTCTTACTGCTCACAAAACAAAATCCTGCCACGGAAGGGATAGGAGTGGTCAAGGGAAAATTAAAATCACTAAGGATCATTATTTACTTAGTGAAAGATGGAGTTAGAAAATAAAAATTTTGGGTGGGGGTGGGGGAAAACAAAGAAAGCTCAAAATAAAACTACTCTCCTTCAAAATATGTCCCAACTATCTGTATTTGGCCTTACAAGTCAGCAGTTTAATGACTTTGAAAATGGAAATCAATTCCAAATGACTTGAGCAGCATACTTTTATGGTTATAGAAGGAACAATACCCAAATTATTTTAATAGCTGAAAAACAGTCAATTCCAAATAACGCTGAATGCATCAGAACAGAGTGATGGAAACAACTTTAAAGCTCCAAAAGTTAATTGGTCAAAAACTTGCCAAAAACAAACAGTGCAATAGGAAATCTAGAAGCCTAAACAAACAGTCAAACTTTCTAATTTTAAGCCTACCCTTGCAATACATCCAGTTTTCCCTACATACACTATACTAAAAATACAACTGTGCTCTTCTGCAAATACAGTGCCCAGACTCTATACCCTTGCATTCATTAGCAAGGACAATTCCTCCAGTGAATAAAAATATGAATAAATAAATTAAACTACAGATTCCAATTGCAGCAGTGTTTGCAGTGGATTTGATAGAGGAGCAGGAGCATAAGTAGCTGACTCCACAGAGTGACAGGGTAGCAAGGGCAAGGGCATCTGCAGCTGTCCTTAGAGGGACAGGGTAGTAAGGCAGGGATATCTATAGCCGTCCCCACAGAGACAGAACTTTAAGGGGCAGGGATCCTGCAGCTGTGCCCAGAATGGCAGTGCAGCAAGGGCACAAGAGGCCACTGCTGTGATCAGAGGGGCAGTTTGGCCAGGAAAAGGGTGCATGCAACAGTTCCACAGAGGGACAAGTTGTAGCAGCAACCACAACTGTCTCCACAGGGTCAGTATGGCAAGTGTCTGCAGTTGTCCCATGACAGATGGCAGGGATGGCCACAACTGTCCCAAGGTCAGCAGAGCATAAGTGGCTACACTTGGACAAAAGAGAGAATTGGGGGGAGTGGGAAGGAGAATGAGGGGGAAGGTAGGGGACAGAGAAATATGCAGGGTGAGGAGAGGGATTCTTGCAGAAACATCCAGGGAGACAGGGCGACAAGGACGAGAGAAACAGAATGACAGTGGAGCTTACAGAAGTCCCCAGACAGACTAGCAAATATAGAAATGTTTGCTGAGGGGGACAGGGTAACAGGAGTAAGGGTGCCTGCAGTTACCCTCAGAGGAACAGGGTGGCAGGGTAGCCAAGGGCCACACGAATGTCATTCCTTTGCCTTACCTCCTTTGCAGGGCGTCCGGTGCTGACTGTGCTGAGCTCGGTAGCCCTCGATAACCTCCCACTCGCCATTGTCCCTCTTGATGGGGAAGGAGATGGACAAGACGTGGTTGCAGGGCTTGATGATCTTCAGGATGCCCCGCACCCGGTTGTGCTTCTGCTCGTCCGACTCGCGGGTCCGCAAGTCCTCCACCAGCTTATCCTCCACGATCTTCGCCCCGCGGTCGAAAAACCCCTCCACCATGGTGAAGAAGTTCGGGTCGTCCTGCTGCTGGGCGGCCGAGGGCTCGGTGGAGTATCGCCGGCAGTGGAGCAGCGCAGCCGGGCCGCAGATGCGCTGCAAACCGCCCTCGCCGACGGACGGCGAGGAAGCGGCCGCCCCGCGAGCCAGGAGTTCCCCTAGATACCGGTACATGGCGACCGACAGAGAAAGGAAGAAAACGTGGGGAGGGTTTGGACGGAAACCGTGCTGAAGCGAGACGCCAGGAACACCGAAGCACGGAGGATTTTCCCTCCCCACGGTCCGGCAAACAGCTGCCGCTGTTTCGCTTAATGCCCGAGACCAGACTTAATGACAGCCACAAAACCCGCCGTTACGCATGCGCCGCCCTGTCAAGCAACGCCGCTCCCACGCTTGCGCCCAGGGGAAGGGGGCGGGGCGATATCCCAAAGCGCTCGCCGGCCCGTTGGAAGGAAGGGGTGGGCCGAGGATGTCGAAGGAGCATGCGTACAAAGCACGCTCCGCCCCTCCCTCTCCCTGACCCCGGAGACTGACGGGGGTACCAGTGTGACGTAACGCGCATGCGCAGATCATGCAGCCTGTTCCTCCCTCCCCGCCCCAAAAGGTCAAACTAGCCAATAGGGATCGTCGGAGCTTGTGAAGTTTCGAGAATCTTCGTTAGTTTCCGTAGGATGTGCGCGTTTCCCTTTTGAAATGCAACTTTGGGGGAAAACTTTGTCGGCAATTCGTTTGTAGATTGCGCAACACGCGTTGAGGGAGGAAAAGGTTTTGGAAAGAAGGCTTAGTTTGCAGGATGCCTTATCGTCAATTTCTGCCACCCTGACGCTGTCACTGCCAGAGGTAGGGAGGCTGCAACTTTGTTCGACTGTCCGTATGAGGCCGATGTCATTTACCTCACCAGATAAACATTTAATCGTTTTTTTCGTGTTTCTTCCAAGATCACAAGCTGCCTATGGTTTCAAGTAATCACGAACAATCTGGATCATCAAATAATCCGATCCCAGCCATTCAAATACATTCCAAATTTTAGGCAGTTAATATTTTGTGCCCAACCCATGTGGATGAGAAAGCTATCTCATGATCCATTCTTTTTAATGCATAATAACTCACATATTTTAGCTCTTTAACTGCTGAAAATGTTTATGCTGGGAATTTATCTCGTATGGATGTAGGTTTCTCGCTGAACTGGAATGTTCAATTTCAGATGTTTCGTCACCATACTGGGTAACATCATTCCTGAAGAAGGGCCTGTGCCCGAAACGTCGAATCTCCTGTTCCCTGGATGCTGCCTGACCTGCTGTGCTGTTCCAGCAATAAAGTTTCAACTTTGATCTCCAGCATCTGCAGACCTCACTTTCTCCCCAACATCATCAGTGAGCCTCCTAAAGCACTGGTGGTATGGCCAGCTTTTTATTTGTGGAGACAGTGAGGTCTACGGGTGCTGGAGATCAGAGTTGAGAGTATGTTGCTGGAAAAGCACAGCAGGTCAGGCAGCATCCGAGGAGTAGGAAAATCAACATTTCGGGCTAGAGCCCTTCAGGAATGTGGCTGGGGGCCTCTGGGTGGAGAGATAAATGTGGGGGGGGGGAACTGGGGAGAAGTTAGCCGAGCGTGCAGTAATGGATGGAGGTGAAGGTAAAGGTGATAGGTCGGAGAGGAGGGTGGTGCAGATAGGTGGGACGGAAGATGGACAGATAGGATAGGTCATGAGGACAGTGATGAGCTGGAAGGTTAGAACAGGGTAAGGTGAAATGAGTAAACTGGTGAAGTCCACATAGATGCCCTGGGGTTGAAGTGTCCCGAGGCAGAAGATGAGGCATTCTTCCTCCAGGCATCGGATGGTGAGGAATTGGCGATGGAGGAGACCCGGGACCTGCAAGTCCTCGGCAGACCATAAGACATAGGAGTGGAAGTAAGGCCATTCGGCCCATCGAGTCCACTCCGCCATTTAATCATGGCTGATGGGCATTTCAATTCCACTTACCCGCATTCTCCCCGTAACCCTTAATTCCTTGTGACATCAAGAGTGGAAGGGGGAGTTGAAATGTTCAGCCATGGATGGGATTAATTGGTGTGGGTGTCCCGGAGATGTTCTCTAAAGCGCTCTGCGAGAAGGTGTCCAATCTTCCCAAGGTAGAGGAGACTGCATCTGGTGGCGAAATGTCTGAAAACAAACCTTCCAGCCCAGCGAGGAAACCTACATCCAGAACGTCAACCTGAGTTACAATTCTTCCCAAACCTCGTTAATGTATCTCATATTTCTAATGGGATAGTAAAATCATTCTCTGTATTGGTAATGATAGAATAGAATAGAATAGAATCCCTACAGTGTGGAAACAGGCCCTTCGGCCCAATAAGTCCAGACTGACCCTCTGAAGAGCCATTCCTCTATCTTAATATCATATATTTACTGCTGTCTAATACAGCTAACCTACACGTCCTTGAACACTGAGCAATTTAACATGGCTAATTCACCTAACCTGCACATCTTTGGATTGTGGGAGGAAACTGGAGCACAGGGAGAATATGCAAACTCCACACACAGTCACCCAAGGCTGGAATTGAACCAGGGTCCCTGGCACTCTGAGGCAGCAGTGCTAAACACTGAACCACTCTGCTGTCCCAGTGATTCTCTTCCCAATTTCTTTCTGTTCTGAGGACAACTGTTTGCACAGTTGCTGTCATATTTGACCTTTGTGTGTTGCTGTCAGGCTGTAAGCAGACCTACTTTGTGTTGGCATACCGTATCATTACACACTGAGGTTCTTCCTGTCCCCAGTAGTACGAAGGATGGGCCTGTCTTTGTTGCCACAGAACACTCCAAGACTATCACACACCTCTCCTTCTGGAATGTGCCTGTGCAAAGAAGGTGTGTAAACAGACGCAATGCTTTTTGTCAAGGTTTGTTCTGAGCAACTCTGTGACACAGGACTGTGCTCTATGGTCCGTTCCCCAGGACACACACAAGACAAACATCAACTGTGCTTGGCAGTCAATAAGCTCGGTGAAAGACTCTTTGATCCGCCCAAAACTTGTTGGTCTTCCACTACAAAGGTTTGATCACGACCGAGTGTTGACCTAGTACATTACAAGGTTCAGGACTATGTGTTGAGGGATGCACTAAAACCTGGGGCAGCTGGTGCCAAGGTGCAGGGGGGAAAAACCAACGTCTGAGTTCTTTTTGCCAAAGTGCAATGGGGCTGTATTCAGTTGTCAAACCCTCTTGTTGCCTAAAGTTTATGTAAGTAGTGTTCCTGCAGGGAACGTCAGATCCATGGTTTGTTTTTCCTGATATGCAAAGACTGTACAGAACTGCTCAAGTACCTGTGTATGTACATAAAGACTTTTTTGAATAAAGTATATTTTGCAATTAAAAAATAATTGATTCTGAGCTAAGCTTCCAATAACATGTCAGTGCTATCACAAAGACTGTCCATTTCTACCTCCCAACATTATGTGAATCCTTTCTGACCTCAGCTCATCTAACAACAAATTGTACTCATAAATTGTCTTTCATGTAATGAACAGTCCCAAAGAGCTTCACAAAGACATCATGGAGCAAAGTTGTTTATAATGACATAATGGAGAAAAATCAAAAACATAAGGTGATAAGAAGTATTTGAACAGATGATCAAATGCTTGGTCAAATTGAGAGAGTTCTTGAAGAACAGTCAAGGCCAAGCAGTTTAGAAAGGGAATTTCTGAAATGGGATTCAAAAGGTATGGAGTAATGATGAAGCCAGGAATGTTCAAAAGGCTAAACGTAAATGAATGTAGATACCTCAGAAAGATAATGGCGCTGATGGTGATTCCATTGATAGAGGATATAGCTGTTGATTGACTTAAAAAAGGGTTGAACATTTTTAAATCCAGCTGACACTTGACAGGGCCTCAATGTGATTCAGCGATTACAGCTTTGATGGATGAGCCAGATATCACACTAGTGCTTATGATAAACTTAAATTTGAGGACACATTATTTTCAATGTGTGATGTCACTGCCTCAGTAGTGTGCTGCAAATGAAACCCCTTAATTCCCAGAGTTGTCACAAATGTGGAAAATCTGATTAAACAATTGAGTTGAGCAAGGTCGCCTAACTAATGATTTCCAGCTCAAAGAATATGCATACCCTATATTTTCATTAACAAGAAAATCCTTTGTTGTAATCAAGTTTTTTTAACCAATAGCAAGAAAGAAACATGAACTGCTAACATATAACTCAAACATTATCCCTTTTTAAAATTAACATGCACTAACAAAGAAACAAGACACAAGTATTTTAAAATAAGAAACATAAATTGCTGGGAGAAACTCAGAAGGCCTGGTAGCACCAGTGGAGAGAAAGCAGAGATAACTTTTCAATGTTCAATGCAAGTATGATGGGTGGATCGGGAAAAAAATCAGAAGCACAGTCTGGTATCAATCCGGATCACATACGTTGACAAGTTGTTTTCTTTCAGCTTTCTTTTGATTTTTTTTAAAAATTTCAAAAATATACTTCATTCATAAAATAATTTGATGGTCTGTACAGTTGGACATGCCATACATATGTAAACATTCCATTTCTTTGCATACCGAAACAGAGTAATCATTCCTATTTACAGGTCTGTACGATTACATTTTTAGCTGAGGCATCAGCAGAGCCCAAATGACTGCGTGGGCCCCCTGTTCTTCGTTAGACAGGCAGACATTACACGATGGTCTTCCCCCACCGGGCCTTGGCGGCAGCTGCCCCAAGCTTCAGCGCGTCCCTCAACACGTAGTCCTGGACCTTGGAATGTGCCAGTCTGCAACACTCAGTTGGGGTCAACTCCTTCAGCTGGAAGATCAACAGGTTTCGGACCGCCCAGAGAGCGTCCATCACTGAGTTGATGATCCTCCAGGCACAGTTGATGTTCGTCTCGGTGTGCGTCCCAGGGAACAGGCCGTAGAGCACGGAGTCCCGCGTCACGGCACTGCTCGGGACGAACCTCGACAGACACCACTGCATTCCTCTCCAGACTTCTTCTACGTAGGCACATTCCAAAAGGAGGTGTGTGACAGTCTCGTCCCCACCGCAGGCGCTTCGAGGGCAGCATGCAGTGTGGCTGAGAGTCCGGGCGTGCATAAAGGATCTCACGGCAGAGCCCTTCTCACCACCAACTAAGTCATGTTTTGGTGCTTGTTGGAAAGTTCTGGCGATGAGGCATTCTGCCAAATGGCTTTGACAGTCTGCTCAGAAAACCGCTCGAGAGGATTCGCCCTCTCCTTTTCCTGAAGGGTCTCGAGGACACTATGTGCTGACCACTTCCTGATGGACTTGTGGTCAAAGGTGTTTTTCTTCATAAACTTTTCCACGAAGGACAGGTGATACGGAACGGTCCAACTACTCGGAGCGTTCCGCGGCAGTGAGACCAGGCCCATCCTTCGCAACACTGGGGACAGGTAGAACCTCAGTACGTAGTGACACTTGGTGTTTGCGTACCGGGGATCCACGCATTTCTTTTGATTCCTTCTAATTGTTGACCAATGACGAGATGCTATGGTAATACTAATTCCCAGTCTTTCTTTCACTAGTTGAGTCGTTAGCCTTTTAATGCATTTGATTATTTTTATTTTTTTATTTTTATTCAGGAATTTTCTGAGACAGAACAGTTTACAGGGAAATGATGAGTGAGAATATCTGCCAGGAATTTAACTGTTACTTCTCCACACACGAGGGAGAAAAAGAGATTGAGGTGCTTTCTCTTTGCAGGCTAGAAGCTTCTGCTTAATGATGACATGCACAGGCTGTGGTCACCTGCCCAGGAACCAATCAAACGGCTGTCACTATGCTGATCCCTCCTGTGTCCACAACAGCTCGTCTCAGTTGAAAAAAAAATCAAAAGATTGTCTCTGGCCCCTCCCAACTCCGTTTTGATTTAATCCACTTCCCCTCTCCCTACCTTTTCCTCACCTTTGATGGCTTGCATTTTCTTTAACAAACTTTGTACTTAAATTATTCAGTTTGAAAAATGGGTGATTTGCTAGTCATGGTTAATGCATAAAAAAAGAGTGCCACTGGTGATTCGGTGATGGATTTTAAAAAGTTTCAGTTCCATGTAGAGAGCATTTCTGCATATTTAAAATAAGACTATCTCTGGGCAAAATTGACTTGAACACATCCAAGCAGAGCCCAGACCATCTAGAATTCTCACTCAATGCTTGATAATGGTAACGTTGTCGATTCCAGACATGCATTTTTAAAACTGCAGATATCTTCCTCTCCTTGATTTTAAGCATCATCTTTTCCTATTTTATAGACCACTGTCCAAAAGGGAGTGACCTCTACAATGTATTATTTTTCTTATTTAAAGGCAGTCCAGCAATTTGGCTGCTCCAGTTGGCTTCAACAGTTAGGAAGAAGGATATGCCAAATTCCTGTTCCTTATCTATGTGATACCTCCTGTTGGAAAATATAAACGTGATCTGAGAACAGAATAATGTTCATCTGTAACGTCCTCTCTAACCGAATAGAACTCCAACTCTGACCCTTCAGAATTATGGAGTCATGGAGGTCTGCAGCACAGAAAAAGGCCCTTTGACCCACCAAAGTCTGTACTCGTCAAAAACAAGCACTTAACTATTCTAACTCCATTTTCCAGCATTTGGCCTGTAGCCTTGCATGCCTGATCATTGTGAGTGCATTTCAAAATACTTTTTAGGTGTTATGAGGATTTCTACTTCTGCCACCCTTTCAAGCAGTGAGTTCTAGGTTCCCATCACTCTCTCTGGATGAAAAAGAAGTCCTCTCATCTCCTCTAAAACTCCTGCCCCATACTTTGAATCTATGCCCCCTAATCATTGATCTGTCAGGGAGAAGTGATAGTGAGAATGGAGCCAGATCAGCATGGTTCTGAAGTTAAAGAGAGTAAAGCAGGCAAAAGCAACTCTTAAGAATTAAACTGCATTTATTCCAATGCAAAAGGTCTGATAGGTAAGGCAGATGAATTCAGGGCATGTCTGGGAACATGGGACTGGGACATCATAGCTATTACAGAAACATGGCTGCCGGAGGGACAGGGCTATCAACTTAATGTTCTAGGATTTGGATGCTATAGGAAGGATAGAAAGGGAGGTAAAAGATGAGAGTGGCATTTTTGATTAGGGAAATCATTACTGCTGTATTTAGGGTATTCCTGTGGGATCGTCCAGTGAAGCTATGTGGATGAAACTCAGAAATAAGAAGAGGATGATCACCTTGATGGAACTGTACTATAGGACTTCTAATAATCAGTGGGAAATTGAGGAGTGAATATGTAGAGAGATCTCAGATTAGTGTAACAATAATAGGATGGTACTAGTAGGGGATTTTAACTTTTCAACATAGACCAGGACTGCCATAATGTTAAGAACTTGGACTTTAGTCTTTGACAAGGTTCCACATGGTAAACTGGGTTAGTAAAGTTAGATCACAGGGATTCAAAGAGAGCTTGCCAACTGGATACAAAATTGGCTTGATGCTAGGAGACAGAGGATGGTGGGAGAAGTTTGTTTTTTGAACTGGAGGCCTGTGACCAGCGATGTTCCACAGGGATTGATGCTGGGTCCACTATTATTTGTCATTTATATAAATGATTTAGGTGACACACAGGGAGGCATGATTAATAAGTTTGCAAACGACACCAAAATCTGTGGTTTGCTGGACTGCTAATAAGGTTATTTAGGATTACAAAGGGATCTTGATCAATTGGCCCAGTAGGCTGAGGAGTGGCAAATGAAGTTTAGTTTGGATAAATGTAAGTATTGTATTTTGGTAATACAAACAAGGGCAGGACATATACAGTTAATGGTGGTTGACCCTGGGTAGTGTTGTCAAACAGAGACCTAAGGGTTCAGATACATAATTCTTTGAAAGTTGCATCACAGGTAGAGAGGGTGGTTCAGAAGGTGTTTAGCATGCTTGCCTTCATTGCACAGACCATTGAGAATAGGAATTGGGATGTCACGTTGATGTTGTGCTTGTTGAGAAAGTTGGTGAGACCACTTTGGAGTACTGTGTACAGTCCTGTGTATACCATGCTATAGGAAGGATAGTATTAAATTGGAGAGGGTTCAGAAAATATTTGCAAGGATGTTGGTAGGACTGGAGGGTTTGGGTTGTTAGGAGAGGCAGGATAGACTGGGACTTTTTTCACTGGAGTGTAGGAGGTTGAGGTTGTAGAGGTTTGTAAAATCATGAGTGGCAGAAATAAGGTGATTAGCATCAGACTTTTTCCTAGGGTAAGGGGGTTCAAAGCTGGAAGGTTTATTTTTAAGGTTAGAGGGGAAAGTTCAAAAGGGACCTTAGGGGCAACATTTTCACACAGAGAGTGGTTCGTATGCGGAATGAACTGCCAGAGGAAGTGGTAGATGGAGGTACAATTCCAACATTTAAAGACATTTGTACAGATACATGAATAGGAAAGGTTTAGAGGAATACGAGCCAAATGCAGGTAAGTGGGACTAGTTTAGTTTGGGAAACTTGAGCTTGCCAGAGGAGGTGGTGGAGGCAGATACGATTACAGCATTTAAAAGGCATCTGGATAGATATGTGAACAGCAAGGGTTTAGAGGGATATGGACCAAATGCTGGAAAGTGGAACTAGATGTATTTAGGATATCTTGTCAGCATGGACAAATTGGACAGAAGGGTCTGTTTTCCCTGGAGGGTTGGAGAGTGAGGGGTGATCTTATAAAATCATGAGGGTCATGGATAGGGTAATTAGACAAGGTCTTTTACCTAGGTTGATGGAGTTCAGAACTAGACGGCATGGGGCAACGTCTTCATGAAGAGCGTAGTATGTGTATGGAATGAGTTGCCAGTGGTGGAGTTTGGAACAATTACAACAATTCAAAGGCATCAGGATGGGTGTATGAATAGGAAGTGCTGACAAATGGGACTAGATTAATTAAGGATAACTGGTTGGCATGGACGAACTGGACCGAAGAGTCTGCTTCTGTGCTGTACACCTCTATGACTCTATGGTATATACCATGGATGAGTTGGACTGAAGGTAATGTTTCTGTGCCTTATGACTCCATGACTCTTCAGTCTTTCCTTGTACTGGAATTCTGCCTTTTCCTTTTTTGTTGGTTTTTCTGCCTTTTTATTCATGCCAAAGGAACCTGGTTCTGTACTTGGAGATCTGTAACAAACTGCTGTAGGACTAATTCAATGACTGATGTTAGGTCATTTCTCATTAATCCAAAAACCTCTTACGCTGCTCAGACTCAATAATGTATCATTCTCACTGCTCCAACAGCAATATTGTCTTGTCCTGCTAAAAATGTACACAACTTGATTTTTCCAAGTTCTAAACCTCTCCTGGCATTTCAGCTATGTTGCAATCCGACTTCCATCCCAACTTATAGTCCAAAAAAGAAGTGCATGTTGCCCTTTATAATGCTTCCTTTTGCGATTTCATCTTTTTTGTAATTCTTCTCAGCCCATTGGCCCATCTGATCAAGATCCCATTGTAATCTGAGGTAACCTTCTTCATTGTCCACTATACCTCTAATTTTGGCAAACTTACTAACTATACCTCTTATGCTCACATCCAAATTATTTACAAAAAGTAGAGGACCCAGCATCGATCCTTGTGGAACTCCACTGGTCACAGGCCTCCAGTCTGAAAATAACCCTTCACCACCACCCTCTGTCTTCTACCTTTGAGCCAGTTCTGTAACCAAATGGCTAGTTCTCCCTGTATTCCGTGAGATGTAACCTTGCTAACCAATCTCCCATGGGAAACCTTGTCGAATGCCTTACTGAAGTCTGTACAGGTCACATCTACCGCTCTGCCCTCATCAGTCCTCTTTGTTACTTTAAAAAACTCAATCAAATTTGTGAGACATGATTTTCCGCCCACAAAGCCATGTTGACAATCCCTAAGTGGGCGGCACGGTGGGCGATGGGCGCCCATAGTGGGCGGCATGGTGGCACAGTGGTTAGCACTGCTGCCTCACAGCACCAGAGACCCGGATTCAATTCCCGCCTCAGGCGACTGACTGTGTGGAGTTTGCTCGTTCCCCCGTGTCTGCGTGGGTTTCCTCCGGGTGCTCCGGTTTCCTCCCACAGTCCAAAGATGTGCAGGTCAGGTGAATTGGCCATACTAAATTGCCCGTAGTGTTAGGTAAGGGGTAAATGTAGGGGTATGGGTGGGTTGCGTTTCGGCGGGTGTGTGTGGACTTGTTGGGCCGAAGGGCCTGTTTCCACACTGTAATGTAATGTAATCTAATCTAATCTAATCTAATCAGCTCTTGCCTTTCCAAATACATGTACATCCTCAGGATTCCCTCCAATAACTTGCCCACCACTGACATCAGGCTCACTGGTCTATAGTTCCCTGGCTTGTCCTTACCACCTTTCTTAAACAGCAGCACCACGTTAGCCAACCTCCAGTCTTCCGCACCTCACCTGTGACTATCAATGGTACAAATATTTCAGTAAGAGGCCCAGCGATCACTGCCCTAGCTTCCCACAGAGTTCTCGGGTACACCTGATCAGGTCCTGGGGATTTATCCACTTTTATGCGTTTCAAGTCATCCAGCACTTCCTCCTCTGTAATATGGACATTTTGCAAGGTGTCACCATCTATTTCCCAACATTCTATATCTTCCATATCCTTTTCGACAGTAAATACTGATGCAAAATGCTCGTTTAGTATCTCCCTCCTCTCCTGCGGCTCCACACAAAGGCTGCCTTGCTGATCTTTGAGGGTCCCTATTCTCTCCTGAGTTACCCTTTTGTCCTTAATGTATTTGTAAAAACCCTTTGGATTCTCCTTAACTCTATTTGCCAAAGCTAACTCATGTCCACTTTTTGCCTTCCTGATTTCTCTCTTATACTCCTACTGCCTTTATACTCTTCTAAGGATTCACTCGATCTATCCTGTCTATACCTGACATATGCTTCCTTCTTTTTCTTAACCAAACCCTCAATTTCTTTAGTCATCCAGCATTCCCTATACCTACCATCCTTTTCTTTCACCCCAATGGGAATATACTTTCTCTGGACTCTTGTTATCTCATTTCTGAAGGCTTCCCATTTTCCAGCCGTTTCTTTACCTGCGAACATCTGCCCCAATCAGCTTTTGAAAGTTCTTGCCTAATACCGCCAAAATTGGCCTTTTTCCAATTTAGAACTTCAACTTTTAGATCTGGTCTATCCTTTCCCATCACTATTTTAAATCTAATAGAATTATGGTCGCTGGTCCCAAAGTGCTCCTCCACTGACACCTCCGTCACCTGCCTTGCCTTAATTGCCAAGAGTAGGTCAAGTTTTGCACCTTCTCTAGGAGGTACATCCACATACTGAATCAGAAAATTTTCTTGTACACACTTAACAAATTCCTCTCTATCTAAACCCTTAACACTATGGCAGTCCCAGTCTATGTTTGGAATGTTAAAATCCTCTAACATAATCACCCTAACATTTTTACAAGTAACTGAGATCTCCTTACAAATTTGTTTCTCAATTTCCCTCTGACTATTAGAGGGTCTATAATACAATCCCAATAAGGTGATCATCCCTTTCTTATTTCACGGTTCCACCCAAATAACTTCCGTTAATGTTGCCTCCCTTTCTATCCTTTCTGTAGCATTTGTATCCTGAAACATTAAGCTGCCAGTCCTGTCCATCCCTGAGCCATGTTTCTGTAATTACTATGATATCCCACTCCCATGTTCCTAACTATGCCTTGAGTTCATCTGCCTTCCCTGTTAGGCCCCTTGCATTGAAATAAATACAGTTTAATTTATCAGTTCAGCTTCGTGCTCTGTTTTCTCCCTGTCTGTTTGACTCGCTTCTGTTCTCAACTGTACCAGTCTCAGATTGATCTCTTTTCTCACTATCTCTGTGGATCCCCCCACCTCCCCCACCTTATGAGTTTAAATCCTCCTGAGCAGCTCTGGCAAATCTCCCTGCCAGTATATTAGTCCCCTTCCAATTTAGGTGCAATACATCCTTCTTGTACAGATCACTTCTACCCCAAAAGAGATTCCAATGATCCAAAAATGTGAATCCTTATCCCATACACCAGCCCCTCAGCCATGCATTCATTCCTGCCCTCACTAGCTCGTGGCACTGGGAATAATCAAATATTACTACTCTTGAGGACCCCCTTTTTAAATTCCTGCCTAACTCTCTGTAATTTCCCTTTAGAATCTCAACCTTTTCCCTTCCCATGTCGTTGGTTCCAATGTGTACAATGTCCTCCTGCTGGCCCCTCTCCTCATTGAGAACATTCTGCACCCTCTCTGAGACATCGTTGATCCTGGCACCAGGGAAGCAACACATCATTCTGATTTTTTGCTGCTGGCCATAGAAATGTCTGTCTGTACCTCTGACTAGACAGTCCCCTAACACAATTGATCTCTTGGAACCTGACCTATCCTCATTGCATTAGAGCCAGTCTCAATACCAGAAACTCGGCTGTTCGTGCTACATTCCCCTGAGAATCCATCACCCCCTTCATTTTCCAAAACAGTATACTTGTTTGAAATGGGGATAACCACAGAAGACTCCTGCACTAACTGCCTACCTCTCTCACCTTTCCTGGAGTTAACCCATCTATGTGACTGTATCTGCAACATTTCCCCCTTCCTATAACTGCCATCCATCATATCCCCTTGCTCTTATAAATTTCTCATTGCCTCTAATTGTCTCTCCAACCAATCCATTCAATCTAATAAGATTCACAACCAATGGCATTTATTGCAGATATAATTCTCAGTAACCTGTAAACTCTCCCTAAACACTCACATCTGACAAGAAGAGCATATCACTCTACTAAAGGCCATTTTTGCTCCTTCACAATCTACACACCCAGAAAATAGCACTGTCTTATTTCTCTACAAAACACTGCTCCAGGTTAAAGTAATATTTATGCCTTATATTTTAAGTTTAATCAAGAGACATATCTCATAAAACATATAATCAAGAAAGAACCCACTCTACTCACTACTGCAGACTTACTGTAAGGCCACGCTTAAATATTCACTTCTGTTTCTGTGCTGTGACCTCTCCCAAACAGGTTCCTCCAAGGTTAGTTGTGAATTTCACTGTTTGTTTGTTAATTTTCCCAGATGCACTCGGATGTCCAGCGATACATGAATTCAAACAGCAAAGGCAGTAACTGTGCAGATTTGCTGCTTTGTCAGTTTCTTTCTCTCTCTCTCTCTCCTGCACTGACCTTACCATGTGCTTCCTTTGTCTGTTCCTCTCCCTTTTAAAACTGAGGTTGTTTCAACTTTTTTTTCTCCAAAGTTCCAAAACATTGCAACAGCATATAAAACAGTAATTGCTGTTCCTGGAATTCAAGGAAATCACCTCCAACACCATATGGGCCAAATACAGTCAAATAGGACGAGTTCAGTTTAGGATGCCTGTTCAGCATGGATGAGCTGGGATGAAGGGCTTGTTTCTGTCGGTATACCACTATGACTCTATGTCGCTATGACCAAGACATTGGTAAAGAAGTAGAGAATAGAATATGAGTATAAAATAAAGCTCCTATAGATATGTAAAAAGGAAAAGATTAGCAAAGACAAATGTAGATCCATTACAGGCAGAGACAGGATAATTCATAATAGGAAATAGAGAAACGGCAGAGAAGCTGAGTAAGTGATTTTTGTCTCTCTTCACAGAGGAAGTCAAACAAAGTCTTCATGAGAAAATTAAGATCCCAGGGACTAGTGAGAATATGAAACTGAAAGAAATTAATATTAGTAAAAAGATTAGAGAAATAAATGAAATTGAAAATTGACAATTCTCCAGAACCTGATGATCTTCACCCTAGAATGTTGAAAGAGGTGGCTACAGGGATGGGGGATGCATTCGTGATCATCTTTCAAAATTTTATTAATATTCAGTAATGCCTCCAGATTGGAAGATTGCAAGTGTGACCCCACAATTTTTCGGAAGGAGGGTGCGAGAAAACGGGAAACTAGGAAGAAAATACTAGAATCTAGATATTATTTAATTGACCTGTACCAGAGATGGTATTATGAACCTCCAGAGGTAGGGGACCTACAAGATGATACTAGAATTATTATAGAATCTACTATAAAGGATGTGATTGCTAGATTGCTATCCCAATCAGAAATTAAATGTCTGATTGGGATAGAGTCAACTTGAACTTATGAAGTGAGAATTATGTTTGACAAACCAGACTGCATTTTTGAGGATATTACTAGCAGAGTCATTGAAGGGAGTGTCAGTGAATGTAGTATATTGGGATTTTCTAAAGATTTTTCTTAAAGTGCCATAGGGGAGATTAGTAAACAAATGAAAGTGCACAGACTTGGTAATACACTGGCATGGGTTGAGAATTTGTTAATAGGCGGAAATCTGAGAGTAGGAATAAATGGGTCATTCCACATTTGGAAAACAGTCAGTGGGGAATGCAAGGGTCAGTCCTTGGACCCCAGCTGTTCACAATGTATCAATGATTTGGGATGGAAATGTGTTGCTGGAAAAGCGCAGCAGGTCAGGCAGCATCTAGGGAACAGGAGAATCGATGTTTCGGGCATTAGCCCTTCTTCAGGAATGAGGAAAGTTGGTCCAGCAGGCTAAGATAAAAGATAGGGAGGAGGGACTTGGGGGAGGGGCGTCGGAAATGTGATAGGTGGAAAGAAGTCAAGGTGAGGGTGATAGGTCAGACTGGGGTGGGGGCGGAGAGGAAGGGAAGAAGATTGCAGGTTAGGAAGGCGGTGCTGAATTTGATGGATTTGACTGAGACAGGCTGGGGGGAGGGGAAATGAGGAAACTGGTGAAATCCGAGTTCATCCCTTGTGGTTGGAGGGTTCCTAGCCGGAAGATGAGGCGTTCTTCCTCCAATCGTCGTTTCGCTGTGGTCTGACGATGGAGGAGTCCAAAGACCTGCATATCCTTGGTGGAGTGGGAGGGGGAATTGAAATGTTGAGCTACAGGGTGGTTGGGTTGGTTGGTCCGGGTGTCCCAGAGGTGTTCTCTGAAACGCTCCGCAAGTAGGCGGCCTGTCTCCCCAATATAGAGGAGGCCACATCGGGTGCAAAGGATGCAATAGATGATATGTGTGGAGGTACAGGTGAATCTGTGGCGGATATGGAAGTCATTCCTGAAGAAGGGCTAATGCCCGAAACGTCGATTCTCCTGTTCCCTAGATGCTGCCTGACCTGCTGCGCTTTTCCAGCAACACATTTCCATCTCTGATCTCCAGCATCTGCAGACCTCACTTTCTCCTATCAATGATTTGGGTCTGGGGATAATTGTATTTTGAAGCTTTGAGGTGATACAAAACTTGGTGGGAATGTGAGTTGTGAGAAGAATATAGAGCACCTTCAAAGGAATTTAGACAGGCTCAGTAAGTGAGCAAAAGCATGGCAGTATATAATGTAGATAAGTTTGAGATTGTTCACTTTGGTGTGGTGAACAAAGATGTAGAGTAATTCTTAAATGGCAAGCTATTCAAAAGTGTTGATGACTAAAGGGGCCTAGATGTCATTGTTCATATGTCACTAAAAGCTAACATGTAGCTGCAGCAAGAAATTTAGAAGGCAAAAGGTATGTTCACCTTCTTTGCAAAAGAATTTACGTGTTGGAGTAGGTAAGTCTAGTGACACTACACCTGAGTGTTGTGAGCAATCTGGTTTCTTTGCCTATGCTGGAAATGTGTTGCTGGAAAAGCGCAGCAGGTCAGGCAGCATCCAGGGAACAGGAGAATCGACGTTTCAGGCATAAGCCCTTCTTTATGCCCGAAACGTCGATTCTCCTGTTCCCTGGATGCTGCCTGACCTGCTGCGCTTTTCCAGCAACACATTTCCAGCTCTGATCTCCAGCATCTGCAGACCTCACTTTCTCCTCAAAGATTTCTTTGCCTATGGACAAGTATATTTATATTCAAATCCTGTAAAGGGAATGCAGCAGAGGATAACCAGCCTGATTCTTAGAAAGGTGAGACTGGCTTATGAGGAGACTGGGCCTATATTGTCAAGAGTTTAGAAGAATGAGGGGCAATCTCATGGAAATGAACACATTTTTTTAACGGGGTAGACAGGGTAGATCTCAATCTAGTTAACTCCTTGCAGCCTCTTCCACACATTTACTTCCTTCTTTAAATAAGGAGACTAAAATTGTACAATTATTTGAAATGTGTTCTCATTTGTATAACTGAAGCAGGGCAATCCTTACTTTTATGCTAAATTTCCTCTTGTAATAAAGGACAATATTTCCATTAACCTTTTAACTGTTTATTGTGACTCGTGCTTGAACATCTGTATCCTTCTAAACTTCAGAATTCTGTAGTTGTTCACAGTTTAAGTAATACTTTAGTTTTTAAAATTCTTCCTGCCAAAGTGAACAACTTCACATTTTTCCCCACATTATATTCCATCTGCCACATTTTTTGCTTGTTCACCCAATCTATCTATATTCTGTCTACAACCACCATATGTCCTCTTTACAGCATGCGTTCCTGTCCATCTTGGTGTCATCTGCATATCGAGCTTCTATGCCTTTTGCTCCTCATCTAAGGTATTGATGTAAATTGTAAAACATCAAAACCTCTGCAGAAACCCTGTGAGACCCCACTGGTACAATCACAAAGACCTGTTTCTGCATACTCTGTTTTCTGCACCCAGCCAATTCTCTAACTATGCTGGTATGCTGCCCCCTGTGCCATGAGCGCCTGCATTGCACAAAACCTTTTATGTGGTACCTTGCCAAATGCCTTTTGGAAATCCAAGTACAGTATGTCACCAGGCTTCTTTTTATCCACAGCAAATGTCACTCCTTCAAGTAAATCAAATAAATTGTTCAAACATGATTTCCTTCCCACAGAACCATGCTCACTCTGCTTGTGATTATCTTAAGTATTGCTAAATGCACAGCTATAATTACTTCCCTCATTCTAATGCTTCCTTCATTACAGACAATAAGCTTACTGGTCTATTGTTTTATGTTACCTGCCTCCCTTCTCTTTTGAATAGAAGGATTATAATTGCTGCTTTCCAGTCTGGTGGTAAGTTTCCAGAATCTAGAGAATTTTGGAAAGTTAATCCTAATGCATCCACTACCTTGTAAACCACCTCCGGAATTTTCTGCTCTAACAAATTATCTTGAAAACTTCTCATCTAAACTACTATTGCCAATTTTTCCAAGTTAATAAAGTGTCCCAATTGCTGAGTCTTAATCACAAGCAATCGATATTTATTCTTGCATACTTTGTCTCCCATTGTGGTTACCATAAGAGGGCCTATAGAAACTCCCACTAGGCTGCAGCTTTGGCGTTGGGGGAGTCTGGAGCCAGGAGCCAGGGTGGCATTGTTTAGAGGAGTGGTAAATGGGGAACAATGTGTATGAGACCAGGACCATGGCTCCAGTTCAGATGTGGCAGTTGTGGTAGTGGTGGTAATAGCAGAGGAGGGCCCATAATCGAAACCCTAGAGCCCAGTACAGAGACCCTGCCCAATGTCAAGCAGCATCTGGGGGAGCAGTGGAGGAGGAACAAAAAGAAAAGAGAAAGATGAACTTTATTGCAGTAAAATCTTGCATTATATTCATGTTTCAGTGTGGCAACACATTGTGTTTAACACATGAGAAACAATTTTCACTGTAATTTTCTATAAATGTGACAATAAATCTAAATCTTTTACCCACTATTCCTCATCTTCAACCAAGCTGATCTACATCTTGAGTCTCTTGAACTAAGGTCATCTCTAGCCATTGCAGCTAAGCCATTTTGAAGGTTGACAAAAATAGAGCTCCCCTTACCAAAATCACTGACTACTCCACTGCATTTTGTACCACTGCAACTAACCTATTGTTTATAATTCTGAAATCGAAATAAATCTACAATCTGGAAATTACAGAACCGGTTTAGGCCAGTTTGTTAATCAGCTAAACCCCGCCAATCTTCTGCACTTTGCCCCTGCTCCAGCTTTCTTTGTGACCTTGCCAAGACAGATTCTGTAGAGAGAACTACAGCACTTACGTGTAAAGGTTAGTATGTAGTTTGTAACTTCAGTGACTGATCTGTGATTACTTAATCATCTGAAAAGAAGTCCTTCAATAACAAAAATAAGAAACACTGTTGGGGAAGAATCTGTTATACAGCTGGGAATGTAAAACCAAATAAAATGTGAAAAAATGTATATTACAGTATTACCTATTGGAGGAAATAGTGAATAACACAGATGCACGAGGAGGGAAATATAACTAAGATGCAAAAATTTCACATGGATTAATGACCAAGAGTAAATAGTTGAATTTATGGACACACAACCAAAAACGTTATAATGTGTTCTTATAGAGCAGTTATCAGACCTCATTCAGTACTTGTCAACATTTTATGTTGATTTGCTGTGGTCGATCATTAACCTACTCACTCAAATTAATAGATTTTGATTAAAGTTAGAAATAAAATTACAGGACATTATATTTTTGATTTTAAAAATGTGTTTGAATAATGCAGTATTTTGTCCAGAAAGACCAGGTTTGTTTGTTTTTTCGTTCTTCCATTTGTCATTGGCATGACTACAAAAATCAGCATATGTTGGCCATCGTAATTACCCAGGAGAGCAATTAAAAGCCAACTAGGTAGCTTTGAGTCTGGAGTCACATGTGTGTCAGAGCAGGAAAGGACAGCAGCTTTCCACGGAATATCAGTGAACCAGGTGGGATTTTAATGACAATTGATAATAGTTTCATAATAATCATCACTGAAATTAGCTTTCATTTCCAGTTTTGTTGATTCTAAATTCCACCAGTTGTCATTGTAGAATTTAACTGGTGCCTCTGCATCAATAGTCCAGTGACATTACCAGTATGCCACTGTCTCTTCTTCCAGTTATTTTGGAAATTACTGCAAAAAAGTAGGATGCCTGCAGGAAACGTGCTGAAATTATATTATGTCCACCTTGTTGTTCTTAGGGTGTTATAGAAACAAGGAGTAACTTACGACCAAAGGCAAGAAAAGACCTTACATCTACTCCCATGAGAGCTTTGTTTGTCAGTTGCTTTTTATTGATATCTCCATATCAATTGGTTTGTAGTGGAAGGGAGGAAATCAAATTCACACTCTTTCCTGACAGCGAAGGCAAGCAGAAAGGAAAAAGGGCAGGGATGGAGAGTCAGTAAAATTTGAATAAAGGATTAATGGTTTTGATCCTGGAGTTAGAACCTTAAAATGTGGGAGATCGGGTTTTGCATTATGAGTAGTGTGGAAGTAAATGCTAAAAAAAAATAAGTTAGCCATGAAAGGGACCAGACATGGCCTATTAATTTTCTTTTTTATTTTTTGAGAAAAGTAGTCACACAGTTGGACTTTGCTTTGACTAACTTTGTCAGTTTATTTCTCTGTAAAGTAAGGCAGCTTTTAACTTAGAACTGGCCTAACTACAAAGTGTTCCAATCTACCTTTGGAAACATTGAAGAAATACCTCGGAAGCACAGAGAAACATGATATCCTTTTCAGATCACAAAGCAATCATTTTTAATCCCAGGATATATAATTTCACAATGAACAGCAATAGGCTTTTGAATATTTTCTTTTGCTATTCAGTTAGATAGTGGTTAATCTGTGAGGAGAAAGTGAGGACTGCAGATGCTGGAGATCAGAGCTGAAAATGTGTTGCTGGAAAAGCGCAGCAGGTCAGGCAGCATCCATGGAACAGGAGAATCGACGTTTCGGGCATAACGTCGATTCTCCTGTTCCCTGGATGCTGCCTGACCTGCTGCGCTTTTCCAGCAACACATTTTCAGCAGTCGTTAATCTGTGCCTTGACTTTGTTATTCTCCCCATTTTGTTCCATATTGCTTGACATTTTAGCCTAATAAAAATCTAACTATGCCAGTCTTGAAAGCTATAATTGCCCTAGAATCACAGCCATTTGTAAGAGAGCCCCAGATTTAGCTCTCAGAAAGGTTGGACAGACTTGGATTATTTTTGCAAGAGCAGCAAAAGCTGAGGGGTGACCTGATAGAAATATATGAAATTGAGAGGTGTGGATAGAGTGGATAGTCTTTTTCAAATACGAGGGGGCATATATATGAAGTGAGGGGGGTGGGGGGAGTTTGAAGGAGATGTGCGAGGCAAGTTTTTTTTACATGGGGTTGTTAGGTGCCTGGAAAGTTCTTCCGGGAAAGGTGATAGAAGCAGATACAATAGCAACATTTAAGACTAATTTGTACAATCACATGAACTGGCAGGGAATAGCCTATTTCTGTGCTGTACTGATCTATGTTATAATGTTCTGTTACTCAAAATGAGAAAACAGTACTTTCAGAGTTTGCTCCTGAATGGTCTTTTTCTAATTTTAAGATTGTGTCCCTTTGTTCCAGATTCTGTCACAAAGGAAATAGCTTTCTTGTGCGGTGTCCTCTAGTATAACAACACGAAAAGCTTATCAGCTGTCCTTAAATTTCTTTGCATCCATCCGAGCAGGGAGGTGAGGTCCTAGTCGAGCATCCCTTCTAAAACATGGACTTTCAGCTTAACAGCATTCACTTAGTCCCTTGAGCGCGATGTTGGATTGTTGCATTGAAGCCCTGGTTTTGGGGTTGAATATTTGAGTCTAGCACCTTATAGCTGAGAAGCAAGATGCAAGGGAGCCACAGCTGCTTCCCTAATTTCTCTGTCTATCCTAACAAATCCATTTAACGTTTTAAATATCATGAACAGATCATCCAGTAATTATCTATATACCATTGTATATATGTCACTAATGCATTATTTCCTCATGATTAAGTTCCAAGCTGTAATAATCTTACTGATGAAGCCAATGGATACATCCATAAATTGAAGACAAATTAATATATCCTGAAAATGAAGTCATTTCTTTGGAAGGGGCATGGCCAGAACTCTTACTAAGTCCAAAGTGGATACCATCCCACTTGTTAATGTATAACTATGTTTAGCTTAGTTCAGCCCACATATAATCTATCTTCTTTTACAACATTATCCTATTAATGTCTCTCTTAATTAGGTATCATTGTGAATGTTATTGAAAAAAGAAACATGCTCTTGAAACTTCTCATCTTGCTCTGTCTACTACCAAGCAAATATTAGTTATAAAGTCATAGAGTCCTACAGCAGGGGGAATCGCCCTTTGGCCCAAACTGGTCCATGCCAACCAAAATGTCCATCCACGTTAACCCCATTTCCCTGCACTTAGCCCATATTCTTATAGAGATGTATAGCATGGAAACAGACCCTTCAGTCCAACCCGTCCATGCCAACCGGATATCCCAACTCAATCTAGTCCCACCTGCCAACACACGGCCATATCCCTCCAAACCCTTCCTATTCATATACCCATCCAAATGCCTCTTAAATGTTGCACTGTACCAGCTTCCACCACTTCCTCTGGCAGCTCATTCCACACATGTACCTACTTCTGTGTGAAAAAGTTGCCCCTTAGGTCTCTTTTATATCTTTCCCCTCTCACTCTAAACCTATGCCCTCTAGTTCTGGACTTCTGACCCCAGGGAAAAGACTTTGTCTATTTATCCTATTCACGCCCCTCATAATTTTGTAAAGCTCTATAAGGTCACCCCTCAGCCTCTGACGCTCCAGGGAAAACAGCCCCAGCCTGTTCAGCTGCTCCTCATAGCTCAAATCCTCCAACCCTGGCAACATCCTTGTAAATCTTTTCTGAATCTTTTCAAGTTTCACAACATCTTTCTGATAGGAAGGAGACCAGAATTGCATACAATATTCCAATAGTGGCCTAACAAATGTCCTGTACACCTGCAACATGACCTCCCAACTCCTATACTCAATGCTCTGACCAATAAAACAAAGCATACTAAATGCCTTCTTCACTATCCTATCCACCTGTGACTCCACTTTCAAGGAGCTATGAACCTGCACTCCAAGATCTCTTTGTTCAGCAGCACTCCCTAGGACTCTACCATTAACTGTATAAGTCCTGCTAAGACTTGCTTTCCCAAAATGCAGCACCTCGCATTAATCCGAATTAAACTCCATCTACCACTTCTCAACCCATTGGCCCATCTGATCAAGATCCTGTTGTAACCTGCAATAACCTTCTTCGCTGTCCACTACACCTCCAATTTTGGTGTCATCTATTAACTTACTAACTTATGCTCTCATCTAAATCATTTATTTGGATTTATCCATATATTTGACCAAATGCCTTTTAAATGTTGGTAATGGGCCCACCTCAACCACTTCCGCTGGCAGCTCACTCCATATGTATACCACCCTCTGTGTAAAAAATGTCACCCCCAAGTTCTCTTTTTTTCTTTCCCCTCTCACCTTAAACTGATGATCTCTAGTCCTCAATTCCCCAGCACTGGGAACAAGAGAGTGCATTCATCCTATTCATGTTTTTCATAATCTTACCCTTGTATAATATCCTCCCCTTAGTCTTTTATGCTTTAAAGAAAAAGTCTGTATAACTTAGACTGTTGAGTCTTGGCAACATACTTGTAAATTTCATTCCTGGTTTATAACATCTTTCCAAAGCATGGTGACCAAATCTGAACACAGTATTCCAACTGCAGCCCCACCAACATCCTGTATAACTGCAACATACCTTCCCAACTTCTATGAAGGCCACTGTGCCAAAAGCCTTCTTCACTGCCTTGTCTACCTGTGACTCCACATTCAGAGAACCTTGCACCTGAACTCCAAGGTCCTTCTGTTCCACTATACTCCTTAAAACCCTACCATTCACCAATGAAACTACTACCTTAATTTGACTTTCCAAAATTGCAAGACCTTGCACTTACCCATACTAAACTCCATTTGCCATTTCTTGGCCCACTTCCCCAACTGATCAAGGTCCTGCTGCATTTTCTGATAACCTTCCTCAATGTCCAGATACCGCCTATTTTAGTGTCATCTGCAAACTTACTAATCACGCCTTGTACATTCTTGTCCAAATCTATAACATTCGTCTAGATAACAAACAGCAATGGGCCCAGCACCAACCCCTGAGGTACTCCATGAGTCACAGGCCTCCAGTCCGACAAGATTCTTCCAATATTACCCTCTGCTTCTTACCATCAAGCCATTAGTGTAGTGGCATATTTGGATATGCAACTCTCGATTCCTTCATACAAGTAAACAATAAATATAGTGAAATGTTTAAGCCTGAAAGCAATCCTAGGAAACTTCTCTTGAAACTGCTTCCAACCTGACTTTTTAACTCTATCTTTTAACTCGCAGCTATTTTCCAAACCAAATCAATAGGTTATTTCCAATTTTGTGTGCTCCTATCTTTGCAAATAACCTAGTGCTCTGGCCATTTTATAATGCTTTCTGTATGGCTATTTAGATAACACAATAGGCACTCATGACCTTAAAACATTCAGGTGGGTTCGTCTGACATGATTTACCCTTAAAGCCATGCTGACTTTCTAATCAGTTCATACAGGTTGCACTCGCAATCCAGAAACCTTTGGGTTCTGGAATATCCTGCCTGTTCAACTCTGCATGCATTCACTTTTCTGAAGAATACTTCCTAATTTCTGGAATTGTATTGGCAGGTGAAGAGATCATTAAATCTCTTTTACTTCTCATTTAATGTTGCACAATGTTTTTAAAACATGTTTAACATTCCTGTGCTGACTGTGATAGGTGACTTCCTGTGGTCCAGCAAATGCTATGGTCTGACAAAGGTCCTGGCCTCAGGCTACCAGAGTACTGAGTTACTACATATATTGGTTCAAGTGCTCCATTGGATTGGCAAATCTAATAGTTTCCCAAAACTAATGTATAATTAGATACTGGGAAGCAGAAAGTGTGCTGGAGGCAGATTCAGTTCAGGCATTTAAGATGGCATTAGGTGATTATTTGATTAGAAATAATATGTAAGGAGATGGGGAAAAGGCAGGAGAATAGCACTAAGTCATCACGATACTTTGGACAGCCGGTGTGGGCAAGGCAAGCCCGAAGCCCTCCTTCTGTACCATAATGTTTTGACGATTCTGTGAACGTTAATAAGTTGAATTAAAATATTTATCTTCTGTATTTCATGATACTTTCATTAAAAAGAGCTTTTGGCTTACTGAGAGCATTCCCACCTCTAAATGACAAAGTGAAAGGTTTGACTTCTACTTCAAACAGATGTAACGGAAGTAACAAAAGGACAAAATTAAAGACTCTGTGTTTGCACAGATTGTGATAGCCATTATGAAGATGACAAGGTGTGTGTGTGTGTCTGTGTGTTCTGGAGTACTAATTCAGTTACATTATCTGTATGCCACTGCCTCCCCTAATGTAGAGATCTCACATCGGGATAGAGTGATTACTGTCTTAATGGTGATATAGTAGGTAAGACAAAAAATCCATGTGGAGACAATTTTGATTACTAGTCTGGGCACCCGCATTAATTGAATGTCTTTCTCTACTAATAGTTCAGCCTTTAACAGTAGGGTGCTTTCTGCATCCCCATCAGTCACAGACAATGTCATATGAAGCCTCTGGGGCACAGTGCAGGCACCCACCATTTTCATGTTAATTGTGAACTCAGTATGACAGACCCCCTGCCCAGCTCCTTTTCCACCTATCCACTCCACCCTCTCTTCCCTGACCTATCACCTTCATCTCCTTCCCCACCTACCTATTGTACTCTATGCTACTCTCTCCCAACCCCCACCCTCCTCTAACTTATCTCTCCATGCTTCAGGCTCTCTGCCTTTATTCCTGATGAAGGGCTTTTGCCCGAAACGTCGATTTTGCCGGTCCTCGGATGCTGCCTGAATTGCTGTGCTCTTCCAGCACCACTATTCCAGACCCCTGATAGGCTAGTCCCAGCCCTTAAACCAGAATATGTACCATTCAGCCCCTTTTGAATTTTCTGTTAGTTAGGGAGTAACCTCTACATTTGGAATCATTTAATTAATTCTTATCAGTGCCCACATATATTTGAAATCCAATAAGGGGAAACCATTAAAATAGTTGTTGAGTGTTCATTGCCAGCTACAAGATCCCTGTCGCCAGAGCAAAACAGATAAGGAGGTTTACTATTATTCGCACCATATTGTAAGCATATGTATGTACCAGTTGAACATTTCTCTCTAAACATGCACTGTTTCAAATAAAATGAATTTCGGGTTTGGCTGAGAGAAACTTTTGAGTTTGATTCTGAGAAAGCTTTCTGTAAAGTTCTGTAAAGTCTGATAACATGTTTACAGAAGTAGACCCGCTCTGTTGTCTGTATTCATGTTGCTTTTCCGTCTGTCTAGTTTAGACCCTGTCACTGATTGCATTAGGAAAGACATCACTGATAATGTTAGTGTAACTTTAAACTTTAGTTCTTCCCTTTGTTTGTACATTCCTGAACTGGTCATATTTATTCAATGATTGAAGGCACTCAAGTTAAACATTGGGTAATGAGGCTGAAGGCTGGTCTAAATGCTGACTTTACTCCTCACCGGTGATAAGTGTAGCCTACCACTGCAGCTGTCTCATTGTCAAAGAATGAAAGTTGACCTGTACTCAGAAGTCCGAAAGTCAGGTTGGCAGAAAATGAGGCTGTCCCTCTTCTTGAAACTATGTCATTTTTAAATGTCATTGAATCCGAAAAATGATATTACTTTTATGCTTTGTCTAACCAAAGGTTCTTGCTTGAAATTACAATTTTTATTTCCATTTACATGACTAATGACATTACGTAGGAATGTCAAGATTTACATGTACTTCAGTAACTATTGAAGTAGTTCATGTGATGTGTTGAACATATGTTTATCAGGTTTGGGGGTGAAATTCCTTAGTGCACAACCTGTGTTGTATGGGACAAAAAACAACTACATATGATGAAAAGCTTTCAAAGAAAAATTCAGGAAATGGTGGAAATACTCAGCACACTCCGCAAATGTTAATTTTTCAGGCACAAGCTTTCATAACTGAAAAGTACAGGTGAGCAGTATGGAGTTTACGCATGCTTTGTGGGCTGGAGGAAAATATGTAGCGGAGTTCCCCAGGAATCATGGCTGAGAGCATCCATTTCCTCATAAATATTAATGACCAAATTCTTAATATAAAGAGCTTCATTTGCAAACTTTGAGGATGGTATGAAGCTTTGAAGCATTGTGAGGACAGATTAGAACTTCAAAAAGTCATAGGCAAGTTGGTGGAATAGCAGGTAGGTGGCAGAAAATGTTTAATGCAGAGAAGTGTGACGTGATTCATTTTAGTAGGAAAAATATGAAGAGACAATATAAGGTAAAGGGCACAACTCTGAAGGCAGTGAAGGTGGCAAGACTGTTTGAGAACGTGGTTAATAAAGCTTTTGGTGCACAGAAGGGTACAGAGTACAAGGGAAATGATAGGTTTTCATAGATACTGGTTCAGTTTTAACCAGAGTATTGCATAAAGGGAGTTGAGAGACCTCAGGAAAAAAATCGTATGAATGATTTCAGAGATGAGGAAATTCAATTATGAAGTTGGATAGGAAAGTTTAGGATATTCTCCTTGGCGAAAAGAAGACTGAGAGGAGATTTGATGAAGATATTCAAAATCAGGAGGGGTCTGGACAGACTTAATAGGGAGAAACTGTTCCGACTCATGAGGGGATCAAGAATGAGGAGCCACTGTTTAATTCGGTAGTAATAGCAAAATTGGAGTCAATGGGAATCAAGGAAAGACTCCCTACTCATTGAAACCATGCTGAGCACAGAGAGTTGTGGTTGTTGTAGGCCAGTCATCTCCAGTACAGGGCTGGAAATGTGTTGCTGGAAAAGCGCAGCAGGTCAGGCAGCATCCAGGGAACAGGAGAATCGACGTTTCGGGCATAAGCCCTTCTTCAGGAACAGGAGAATCGACGTTTCGGGCATAAGCCCTTCTTCAGGAACAGGAGAATCGACGTTTCGGGCATAAGCCCTTCTTCAGGAAACAGGAGAATCGACGTTTCGGGCATAAGCCCTTCTTCAGGAAGGGCTTATGCCCAGCAACACATTTCCAGCTCTGATCTCCAGCATCTGCAGACCTCACTTTCTCCTCAAAGATCTCCAGTACAGGGCATTGTTGTTGAGAGTGTGGTGCTGGAAAAGCACAGCAGGTCAGACAACATCTTGTCTTGGGCAAAAGCCCTTCATCAGGAATGAGGCTGTGAGCCAAGGGAGTGGTGAGATAAATGGGGGGAGGTAGGTCTAGGGGGTAGGTAACTGGGAGTGCAATAGGTAGATGGAGGTGGGGGTAATGATGATAGGTCAGGGGGAGGTGGAGTGAGTAGGTGGGAAGGAAGATGGACAGGTCATGAGGGCGGTGCCGAGTTAGAAGGATGGATCGGATAAGGTGGGACAGGAAAAATGAAGAAACTGGTGAAATCCACATTGATGCCATGGGATTGGAGAGTCCCAAGGCGGAAGATGAGGCGTTCTTCCTCCAGGCATTGGGTGGTTAGGGAGTGGCGTTAGAGAAGGCCCAGGACCTGCATGTCCTTGGCGGAGTGGAAGGGGCGTTGAAGTGTTCAGAGAGCCATTTCTGGAGGTTTTGAATTTGTAGAATTGACCTTGTCCTGTTCAGATCCAATTGTGTTGGTCTGAATGTAGTCAAGAAGGTGATGATTAGCCATAGGCTACTACTCTGAGGAATTCCTACAAACGTACAAAAATAAATTGAAGAAGCAAAAGCGACATGAGAAAGCCTTTTACATGCAGTGAGTGGGAAAGTCCTGGAATGCATTGCTTGAGAGTGTGCTGAAAGCATATCTGTTTGAAACATTCAAAAGGTTGTTGAAAAAGGAAGAATATTCATGATTATGGGGAGAAGGCAGGAAATTGGGACCTATGAATTGCTCATTTGTAAAGCCAGCACAGGCACAAGGGGCTGAATGGTCTCCTTCTGTGCTGTAGTAATTGTGTGATTAAAAGAAGAAAATGGAGAAAGAAAAAAGACAGTCTTGTTCACATTTGATGAATTCTGCAGATCATTGTTGAAGTAGGACATGGTCCAAGGTTTACAAGCTGTTTAGGATAGCAATGTGCAATACTATAAAAGTAATAGACAGTTACGACAGCTGCAATATTTGCACTGTGGGTGTTGTCCATCTCTGTCCTATCACTGCCAAGGTTAGGCTGATTCTAAGTGGTGTGTCATGAACTGCCTATAGGAAGGATGGGTGTGTTTCTTTGAAACTGCAACCTGATGAATGTGCGTAACTGGTTTGTAAACAGCTGCAGGGGAATGATAGCTACAGATTTAAAGGTTACTGTCAGTTAACCACCATTTATTTCAAAACCTAATGCTCACTGAGTACTCTGTAGAGGCTGAATAGGCTGGGGCTGTTTTCCCTGGAATGTCGGAAGCTGAGGGGTGACTTTATAGAGGTTTATAAAATCATGAGAGGCTAAATAGACAAGTTCTTTTTTCCTGGGGTGGGGGAGTCCAGAACTAGACTCCATTTATTTAAGGTGAGATGGGGAAAAATTTATAAGGGATCTAAGGGACAACTTTCTCACGCAGAGGTTGGTGCATGTATGGAAGGAGCTGCGTTGGGAAGTAGTGGAGGCTGGTACAATTCCAACATTTAAATGGGTACATGAATAGGAAGGGTTTAGAGGGATATAGGCCAAGTACTGGCAAATGGGACGAGATTAATTTAAAATATCTGGTGGACATGGACTAGTTGGACCAAAGGGTCTGTTTCTGTGCTATACATCTCTATAACTCTGACTGCACTCTTGAGCGACACAAAATGCTGACTTATAATCATAAATGCAACTGAAGAGTAAACATGAACTTGACAACTTGACTTGAGACAGTGAGGCTGTAATGAGGTCAAAAGCCCGAGTGGCCCTTACTGTTGATGTCACCTTCTATCACTTTATTGATGACTGACAGTAGACTGATGGGGTGATAATCGGTTGGATTGGATTTGTCCTGTTTTGTGTATAGGATATATCAGAGCAAATTTCCACATTGTTAGATAGATGTCAGTGTTGTAACTGTACTGAAAGAGCTTGGCTTGGGGAGTGGCAAATTCTGGAACACACGTCTTCAGTACTATTGCCAGAATATTGCCAGGGCCCATTGCATTGTGCAGTATCCAGTGACTCCAGCTATTTCTTGGTATCACATGGAGTGCATTGAATTGCCTGAAGATTGGTATTTGTAATGCTGGTGACCACTGGAGGAGGTTGAGCTGGATCATTAACTCAACACTTCTGGCTAAAGATTGCTTTGAATGCTTCAGCCTCATCTTTTGCACTGATGAGATTGAGAATGATGATATTTGTGGAGCCTCCTTCTCTAGTAAGTTGTTTAGTTGTCCATCACAATTCATGACAGGTCATGGCCAGACTGTAGAGCCTCAAGCTGATCTGTTGGTTGTGGGATCACTTTGCTCTGTCTGTCATTTGCTACTTATAGTGTTTGGCAAACAAGTAATCCTGTTTGGTAGCTTTGCCAGATTGTCACCTCATATTTAGGCATTCCTGGTGCTACTCCTAGGATGCCCTCCTGCACTTTCCACTTTCCAGGGTTTATCCCCTGACTTGATGGTGGTGGTTGAGTAGGGGATATGCCAGGCCATGAGGTTGTAGATTGTGCTGGTGTACAATTCTGTTGCTGTTGATGGCCCACCTCATGGATGCCCAGGCTTGATCTAGGACCTGTTCAAAGTCTATCCCATTTAGCAAAGTGATTGTGCCACACAATACGATGGAGGATATTCTCAATGTGAAAAGGGTACTTTACCTCCACAAGGACCATGTAGTGGTCACTTGTACCGACACTGTCATGGGAAGATGCATCCTGTCTCACAATTTTGTTCTTTAGGACTTAACCAGCTTGATCAGCAAGACTGCTGCTGAGCCACTGTTGGTGGTGAACATTGAAGTCCCCCAGCCAGGTATATTTTGCATCCTTGCCATCCTCAATGCTTCCTCCAAGTGATGTTCAAAATGGAGAAGTATTAATTCAGTTGGGATTCTGTCTGTACCGGAGGCTTTGTTGTTTCTGAACTATCAGATGACTTTTTCAACCTCACAGCAGGTGTTACATGGAACATAGAATAGTTCTTGGTTGAGGAGGTCCTTGAAACGTGAACTGACTGCTTTGTGGTCTGCACTACTCGAGTAAGTCTTTCTTCTCAGGGTTTTTGAGGCCAGCAATGCTAAGTCTCCTGTGGCAGAATAGAGTCTGCCTCTATTGGTTTGGGGCCAGGTTTATGGAGTTGGGAGAGCAAATTAGTCAGTGGCCACTCGAGCAGTTGTTGGCTCTGGTTGTGGTATAGGTGATGCGGATGACTTTTGTCATCCCTTGCTCAACTGATAATGTAGTTTATTCATTGCCAGTTTTTGGAGCTGCAGTGTTGCTTTGGTCTTGTGCTTGTCCCTCTGGGAGAAGAGGGTTCTTATTAAGACGAGGTCATGTTCAAGGCACTTTGTCAGGACAACTTCATTGGTGTTTGGTTTCTTTACATTTGCATCTCTCCCAACTCTAGCATTGAAATTCACCAAAGGGAATCAATTTGTCTCCTTTGGCAATGTGGAACAGCGATTGGTCGAGACTGGTCTAGAATGTCTCTTTCGTCTCATCCATTGTGTCTGGAGTAAGGATGTAGGCACTGACAACTGTGATGTACAGCTTTCTGGACCAGGGTGAACTGTTGTTCATAAGGATCCTAATGTCCCAGGTCCCAAAATTCATTTGGTTCTCTGGTGCTGTCCTTTTGGTTAAGATCAAGGGTGTCAAGTTGCAAGTCATCAGAGCTATTGAGATTATCGCAGGATCGTGGTTGGATGTTGGAGGATGGTTGGTTGAGCTAACCTGGATCTTTATGCTGGTTCTGGCCTAATGTCAAATCAGGGAAAAACCAACCTGGAGCTATGGCCTCAGTAACCACCCACGGCCCAGGCCAGGGAGTCCAAAACACAGTCAGAGTAACTGTGAAGAAGGTGAAAGAAAGCACACTGGTCAAGCTGACCTTTTTCTTGAAGAGGGTCTTACTGAATTGCTTGAGTTCCAACACTCATACTTCTGGCTCCACCCACTCTGCAAGGAAGACTCGGACTACATTTCCCAGGCTCACCTCTGGGTCCTATTGCTGATCCACAGCTAGCCAGCACACCAGCTCTCCCTCCTCACCCATCTACCCCCACAATGCACCCCACCCTCCCCCTCTTCACAGCCCCCCAGAAATCCTTCCCAGACCTCTAGCCCACCCCCTTCCCAAACTCCTTTCTCTACCACACCCATCCCCCACCACATGCCATCACCACCCCCCCCCTCCCCATTAGCCACCTCGTGACATCCCCAAAACCCCATCTCCAAGCCTTGCCACATATTCACTATCCTTCCCGACCTTGAACTCTCCGAGGCCAAACAGTCTGTCCCTAGGAAAGAGCTCACGTTCGTACCCCTCAACCCCCACCTCAACGAATTCCGGATCCACCATGATGTGGAGCTCTTCTTCCCCCCGCCTCATCCTTCTTTGACAAAAGCTCCAAACCTCCCTCTGACAACCCTTTCTCTCACCTTCAACCTTCATCCTCCATTTGGTCACCACCTGACGGCCTTATACCCGCTTAGACCTCTTCATTGCAGACTGCTGATAAGACATCAGCTGCTGCAATTTCTCCACCCCACCTCACCCACTCCAACCTCACCCACTCCAACTTTCAGCACTCTGCTCACTCTGCAACAACCCCCAGTTCACCATTGAACCTGCGGTGGTAGTCTGGAGAAAAGGACTTCGATGTCGCAGAGGCTGAACACCAAATCTCTGACACCTTCCCCATGCCCGTGACCCCACTGCGATCCATCAGGCCAAAATCACCCGCACTGTCCATGCTCTCATTGCCTGCAGTGATCTCTCTCCACTGCCTTCAAACTCATAGTCCCCTAGCCCTGAACTCCCCAAGATCCACAAGCCCAACCATCCTGGCCGACCTATCATCTTGGCATGCTCTTGCCCAACCAAACTCAACTCGTCTTAACTCTTCACCATCCTCTCCCCCCTTAGTTCAGGCACTTCTCACCTACATCCATGATACCAACCACGCCCCCCATCTTTTCCGTAACTTCCAGTTCCCCGGACCCCAGCGTTTATCCTCACTTTGGATATGCAGGTCCTTATACACATTCATACCCCATAAGGATGGCCTCCAGGCTCTCAGCTTCCTATTCTCCAACAGAACCAATCTAGCCCCTTCCACCAAAAACCACCTCCACCTCGCCAAACAGGTCCTCCCACTCAAATAAGTTTTCATTTAATTCCTTGCATTTCCTCCAAGTCCAGGGGATGGCCATGGGTACCCAGATGGGCCCCAGCCTCGCCTGCCTCTTTGTTGGCTATATCAAACAGTCCCTTTTCAGTACCTACACAGGCACTGTACCCCAACTCTTCCGCCGTTACATCGAAGACTGCGTCAGTGCAGCATCCTGCACCCAGACTGAACTGGAGCAGTTCATCAACTTTGGCCACAATTTCCACCCCACCCTCAAATTCACTTGATCCATCTCGGACACCTTTCTTGACCTCACCATTTCCATCTCCAGCGATAGTCTCCAGACAACATTTACTACAGATCTACGGACTCCCATAACTACCTGGACTACACTTCTCCCACCCAGTATCCTGCAAGAACTCCATCCAATGCTCCCAATTCCTCCACATTCCACTCATGAGCATCCCAGATATCCACCTATTTTGAATGACGTGCTTTTCCTCCCTCTGTCATCCAGACAGCCCTCTGCCACACCATCTCCATTCCCTGTTCCACTGCTCTAAAACCTCCCCCAACCAAATGCAATAAAGACAGAGACTCACTTGTCCTCAGCTACCATCCCACCAGTCTCCACATCCAGTGCATCATCCTCAAACTCTTTGGCCAACTCCAACTAGACCCCACCACCAAGAACATCTTCCCCTTTCCACCCCATCCCTGCCTTCTGCAGGGACCATTCCCTTCGACAGTCCATGGTTTGCACCACCCCCGCCACCCGAACCCCCAGGTACCTTCCCTTGCAACCAGAAAAGCTGCAAGACCTGCTGGTACACCATCCCCCTCGCTTCCATCCTGGGCCCCAAACAGTCCTTCCAGGTGAGACAGAGGTTCACATGCCTCTCCTCCAACCTAGTTTACTGCATCAGGCACTCCCGGTGCGGTCTTCTCTACATCAGGAAGACCAAATGTAAACTTAGGGAACGGTTCGACCTTTTCGGTAAGGGGTAAATGTAGGGGTTTGGGTGGGTTGCGCTTCGGCGGGGCGGTGTGGACTTGTTGGGCTGTAAGTAATCTAATCTAATCTAATCTAATCTAATCCAGTCGCCGCTCATTTCAATTCCTCCAACCACTCCCTTTCTCACATTTCTCCCTCCTCCATTGCCACAATGAACCACACTGCAAATTGGAAGAACAACACCTCATCATCCACCTGGGCAGCCTGAAGGACTCAGCATTGAGTTCTCCAATTTCAAATAACCTCCCTTCCCAGCCCCTCCCCATCCCTTCCACTGCTCCCTGCCACCAACTGGATTTATTCTTCCCATTGACCAACTTGGTTGTACCCTCTACCTGTCTTCATCTATCCCCACTTCACCACCCTGCACCCACCTCCCCCCTTTATCTGCAGCTCCCATATATCTGCCCCCAGTCCTAAAGAAGGGTTACACCTGAAACGTTGACTTCTCGACCTCCATAAGATGCCTGGCTTGCTGTGTTCTTCCAGTCTTCTGCCTGTCTATTGTGGGTTCCAAGCAGCAGACATCTACTGCCTGCAGGATTTCCCAAGTGGTGGATATTTCAATGTGACCTTCAAGAATGTGAGGCAATGTGAGTGTCTCCTGAAGGTATTTGAGGAGAAAGGAGGTGAGTATCTCTCTCCATCCTGTTTGCGGCGCCATTGTGTGTTCTCCCTGGGTTGTTACAATTCATGTGTACAATCCCTATGTCCCAGTAGCAGATGTCCTGACATTCCTGGGAGGGCATGTGCAGCTTGAAGGAGATAGCACTGATTGCATAGACCCCTTGCAAATTAACACCAGTAAGCAGCAGGTCAAGGTGACCCGGAAGGTGGATGCCAGTGGGAACATCCTCCACCCACCCTCCAGCTTTGCAATTGGAGGGAACAGAGCCTACCTGACGTATGCAGCCTGGAGTGTGCCAAGCCTGCAGGAGGGCAGGTCAGCCTGGCAACAGACTGTAAAGCTACCATCTTTAGGAACCACAAACAGGAGAGTTAACTGACCAAGGACTACAAGGAGTTCAAAAGCTGCAACCTGTGCAGGGAAGCAGGCCACATGTACAAGGCCTGCCCAAGATAGGGGGGCAGCCACATTTGCTGAATGGCTGGAGGTGGAAGTGTGAGCCAAGGACCCGCAAGGTGCAGCAAGGGAATTGAGACAAGAGGCACCCAGAAAGAAGGACAGGCTGGAGTGGAACAGTCAGTAGCTAGCGCGGAGGCGCAGCAACCAACCCAACCTCCACCTGAACAGACGGAGTCAATGGAGGAAGAGGGAACCAAGGAGGCAGGGGAGTGGATACAGGAGAAATACAACAAGAAAAGTAAAATTCATCAGGGCCCCAAAAATCTCACAGCAAAACAGAAAGAGACAGCTGAAAGAGACGACACCAGCAGCTCATCTGATGACGAAGAAGGGCAGAAGGATTGGTGGGCTTGTCTTTTGAAGAGAAGTTGAGTGAGCTCGGGCTTTTCACACTGGAGACAAGAAGGAAGAGAAGTGACTTGATAGAGTTGTACAAGGTAATGAGAGGCATAGATAGATTAGGTAGCCAGAGACTGTTCCCCACGGCACGGTGGCACAGTGGTTAGCACTGCTGCCTCACAGCGCCAGAGACCCGGGTTCAATTCCCGCCTCAGGCGACTGACTGTGTGGAATTTGCACATTCTCCCCGTGTCTGCGTGGGTTTCCTCCGGGTGCTCCGGTTTCCTCCCACAGTCCCACAGATGTGCAGGTCAGGTGAATTGGCCATGCTAAATTGCCCGTAGTGTTAGGTAAGGGGTAGATGTAGGGGTATGGGTGGGTTGCGCTTCGGCGGGGTGGTGTGGACTTGTTGGCCCGAAGGGCCTGTTTCCACACTGTATGTAATCTAAAAACTGGCTGTCATGAGGGGGCATAATTTTAAGGTGATTGGCTGAAGGTATAGGGGAGATGTCAGAGGTAGGTCCTTTATGTAGAGAGTGGTGGGTCCGTGGAATGCACTGCCAGCAGTGGTAGTAGAGTCAGAGACATTTAAGCGACTGCTGGACAAACACATGGACGGCAGTAAATTGAGGGGTAGGTTAGGTTGATCTTAGATTAAGATAAATGCTTGACACAACATCGTGAACCGAAGGGCCTGTACTCGCTGTACTGTTCTATGTTCTAAGGATGGCCATCATCAGAAGAGGAGGCAGAGCGCTGCTGGGGTAAAGGAGAGGAGCACCTCCCAAGAGAACCAGATGGTACCCACTACACCTCAGCTCCAGACAACTGAGCCATGACAGTGCTTCTGTCAGACTCAGAACTAGACTCTGCTGACCCCGTTCTCATCCCAACAACACTAGGCTTAGGATACGACCCCAGGGAAGAACTGAACAGCTATCTCAACCCGGCGAGGTCCAACGGTTCGCCCACACCATGGGGATGCAGACAGTCCCCCCAGTGACAGGACCATTGGTGAATGGACATTAGTAACCCTATAAACTTTAAAATGGATGTTAAAATTGCCAGCATTAACGGGCGTAGCGTTAAATATGCCGCAGTCCAGGACTACATGCTGAGGGACGTGCTAAACTTTGTGGCAGCTGCCACCACAGCGCAGTGGGGAAAGACCACTGTGTAAGATCCTTCTGTGTAAGAATAACGGAGGGGGGGGGGGGGGGCCCATTCAGAAATTGGGCTAGCCGATGCCTCAGCTAAATGTCAATAGGTTGACTGTAAATATAGAGAATGGTGAATGTCACGGCATAATTTATTCTCTAAGAGGGTATAGATCTGAATGGCTTCATTAACTATATATGTACCTAAAGATTTCCTTTAATGAATAAAGTATATTTTTGAAATTAAAAAAAAGTTTGCGGCGGAAGATGCATGTTCATGGATTATTTTAATGGAGAATGTGCATTACACATCAACCACCACATACTCAAAGCAGAGTGAGGTCTTGGTCAATGGCAGGGAAAATCTGAGATGGCTACAGACTTGGCAGTGCTATAGGAAGGGGGAGGGCTAACCGACATTTATCTTCCACTGATAATTACCAATCAGTACCATGGTGGTGTTAACACAGTCTTGAACACTTAACCATTTACCCCACAACGTGTTAGTCTCGTACCTAACTCAACAACTCTACATATAGTAAATTATTTGTTGCAATGAATTTAATTCAAGATTTATTTATGTCCAATCTACCTTTGAACAAAAAAAATCTCAAAATCAACAGAAAGTTTTGATTTGCTTCATTATTTCAAAATCTCTCATCAGTCCATCTGGTCTTCTTTCTCGTGAGAAATTTAACATTCTTAGTATAATTCTGTAACTATGAATTCAACCTTTACAAATCCTCCCCTCAGGATGTTCTCTAATCAACCTGTTCTGAAATGTTATCACACATTTCTATTGCAAGTTGGACTTGAACCCGAACCTCCTGGCTGAAATAGGAATGTTATCACTCTATCCTTAACTGTGTACTCTAGACTCTATTATTCATTCTCAAAACGAATGCCAACTGATTAGTTGTTGATTTAAAACTGAGGTTGATTTAGATTTTTGTTAACTCAAGGTATTAAGAGATATGTGGGTATGAAGATAGCACAGATCAAGTCTGATATGGATGAATGTTGGAGGAGGCTTGAGGAGCAAAATAGCCAACTCTAATTCTATTATTACTTCTATCAATGAAATCGTGAGCTTTTTGCCAAAACTGCAACCACTGTTATGGGATTGTAAATATGCCCTAGTGGTGCAACCCGGGGGTGGGGGGAAGGGGAGAGAGAGAGAGAGAGAGAGAGAGAGGAGACGTACATAAAGTAACCGGGACAAATAAAGTAAGTATGACAAATGCAGTAAAAGTGGTTGGCCCAAATTAGGTACCATGAAACGATTACATACAGGGATTTTGTTAATATAATGATTTCAGTTTTTAACAAACTATTGAAAATTATTTTTAGTTCTGAATAAGCTAAAATAATAATTGTTCTTTTCCTTTAATCACCGCGACAAAATGGATTTTCTCCGTTTTCTTGCCGATCTTTGCTTTTCTTCTTTCAGTACTGACTGTTTATAAGGACCCTCACCAATGTCTACAGATGCACCATTGAAAGCATTCTATTTGAGTGCATAATACCTTGGTACAGCAACTGCTCTGCCTAGGACCGTGAGAAACTACAGGAAATTGTGTGCACAGTCCAAACCATCACAGAAGCCAATCTACATCCATGAATTTCATTTACAGTTCTTTTTGCAGAGAGGCTGCCAACAGCATCAAAGACCCCTCCCACCCCAGTAATACTCTCTTCCCACCTCTTATCAGGCAAATGTGCAGAAGCTTGAACACACATACCAACAGGTTCAGGAACAGCAGAGGTTGCTAGACTGCTGAATGGACCTCTCTAATTTCAAATCTAATGTTGATCTTGCTTTGTGCACCTCCTGTGCAGCTGTAACCTTGTATACCTTGCTCAGTCTAAGCACCCTCTGATCTCTATGGCCTTGTTATGATCTGTCTGTACTGCTTGCAAACAACTTTTCACTGTACTTAGATACGTCTAACAACAATAAATCAAATCAAAAGACTGTTTGCAAGAGGATGTGATTCTAGACATTTGTCATCACTTGGGTATCTCTCACAAAAGAAATTATTTATTTGTGAGCCTTGAAATTTAGGTTTTTCAGACTATTTAGCCTCAGAGCATCAAATGCTGTGCAAGTTATGACTTAACTGATGTCTTCAGTCCCAAAACTCCAGCAGAGGTTGGTGAATAATGATTAGGACTGGAAGTCCTAAAATAACTTCCCTGCTCTTAGCTCAAAGTTCAGAATGTATTTTAAGGGTCCTTCTTGAACCTTAGCGAGGATTATCCCACTTACGTGGCAGACCAAACATTTGTGCTTGAGATTTTGTTGTACACCACAGCTGCTTACTAAATAACTGACTACAAATGGGAAAGCTGTGAGAAGTATCATTTTAACAATAGGAATCAGTGTTGATGTTTCCAACTATTTCTGAGTAAATTGCAAGTTTTGTGTGAAGATGTTGGAAGATAATCATTTGCAATTGTATTTCTAAGTCAAATGGAAAAAGAACCTCAAAGGGAGAAGAACCGTCTCATGTAGAAAAAACAATTGTCACAGTTTATTTCCCATAACTTCACTTTAATAAGTTTCATGTCCTAATGATTTGAGGCCAGTTTGATAATATGCCAATACACTTGCAATTTTTTGTAACACTTTATAGCCAAGGTCTAACAGGGCTGAGGTTTGCAGGTTTTAAGGGTTTTATGATTGAAAGCATAAAGTCAGAAACTTCAGCAAATTCATTACACTGGTTACTCATTAAAAGTACAGTCACTGTATTTTTATTGGCATTTGATGCCAAATTTTGTTTCCTATTCTACCTTTGGCAGCTGAGGTGAATTATGATGCCTAACATTTGCCAAGTTAAAAATCACACAACACAAGGTTATAGTCCAACAGGTTTAATCGGAAGCACACTAGCTTTCGGAGCGACGCTCCTTCATCAGATGATAGTGGAGGACACAATTCTGACTATTTTTGAGTAAATTGCAAGCTTTGTGTGCAGATGTTGGAAGATAATCATTTGCAACCGCATTTCTAAGTCAAATGGAAAAAGAACCTCAAAGGGTAGAAGAATTTTCTCATGTAGATAAAACTACATGTCACAGTTTATTTCCCATAATTTCACTTCATTAAGTTTCATGTCCTAATGATTTGAGGCCAGTTTGATAGGCCAGTTTGCTGATGAAGGAGCGGCACTCCGAAAGATAGTGTGCTTCCAATTAAACCTGTTGGACTATAGCCTGGCGTTGTGTGATTTTTAACTTTGTACACCTCAGCCCAACACCGGCATCTCCAAATCATAACATTTGCTAGGTTGAGTTTAATAGTGGCTAGAAATCAAATCTGGAATCCTCTGATATGAATAGCTCAGTTTGCTTTACCTAAATTGAGAGTCTTCTTTACACAGAAAGCTGTCTCCAGACACTTCGAATTAATTTCTGAGCTGTGCATTCAGCACCATAAATTACAAAATATCCATCAAACATGCTGTGCACAATGCATTGATTTCTTATCACTAAAACATTTATTGAATGTGAATAACACTGATTTTATTTCAAACATTACAAGTTGGAATGAGTTGCAAATAAACTTGTGTTTCAGGTGTGCTGAACAAATATGAATCAGATTTATCACTGATTAACAGTAAAGTAACACAATGGGTATATACCAATTAACTATTCAGATGCAAATGATGGAGGTGGGTCAGTGGTTAGCACTGCTGCCTCACAGTGCCAGGGACCCGGGTTCAATTCCAGCTTCAGGATGACTGTCTATGTGCAGTGTGTACATTCTCCCCTCACTGCACTGGGAGCTCTGCTTTCCTCCCATAGTCCAAAGATGTGCAGGTTAGGAGAGTTGGCCAGTCAAAAAATTGCTCAAAGTTTTTAGGGGTGTGTAGGTTAGCTGCATTCGTCAGGGGAAATGTAGAGTAATAGGGTAGGGGAATGGGTCTGAGTGGGATACTCTTTGGAGGGTTGGTTTTTTTTTATTCATTTCTGGGACTTGGGCATCACTGGCTGAGAAAGTGGTGATGTGCTGCCTTCTTGAATCACTGCAGTCCATTTGCTGTGGGTTGACCAACAATGTCAGTAGGGAGTGAATTCCAGAATTTTGGGCCAACGACTCTGAAGGAATGGCAGCATATTTCCAAGTCAGGGTGGTGGGTGGCTCGGAGGGGAACTTGCAGGTGGTGGTGTTTACAAGTACCTGCTGCCCTTGTCCTTCTAGGTGGAAGTGGTCATGGGTTTGGAAGGTGCTGTCGAAGGATCCTTGGTGAATTATGACAATAGACAATAGGTGCAGGAGTAGGCCATTCAGCCCTTCGAGCCTGCACCGCCATTCAATATAATCATGGCTGATCATTCCTAATCAGTATCCTGTTCCTGCCTTATCTCCATAACCCTTGATTCCACTATCTTTGAGAGCTCTATCCAACTCTTTCTTAAATGAATCCAGAGAGTGGGCCTCCACTGCCCTCTGGGGCAGAGCATTCCACACAGCCACCACTCTCTGGGTGAAGAAGTTTCTCCTGAGCTCTGTCCTAAGTGGTCTACCCCGTATTTTTAAGCTGTGTCCTCTGGTTCGGCACTCACCCATCAGTGGAAATATGTTTCCTACTGCCAGAGTGTCCAATCCTTTCATAATCTTATACGTCTCAATCAGATCCCTTCTCAGTCTTCGAAACTCAAGGGTATACAAGCCCAGCCGCTTCAGTCTTTCAGTGTAAGGTAATCCTGCCATTCCAGGAATTGACCTTGTGAATCTACGCTGCACTCCCTCAATAGCCAGAATGTCTTTTCTCAAATTTGGAGACCAGAACTGCACACAGTACTCCAGGTGTGGTCTCACCAGGGCCGTGTACAGCTGCAGAAGCACCTCTTTGCTTCTATACTCAATCCCTCTTGTCATGAAGGCCAGCATGCTATTAGCCTTCTTCACTACCTGCTGTATCTGCATGCTTGCCTTCATTGACTGGTGTACAAGAACACCCAGATCTCTCTGTACTGCCCCTTTACCTAAATTGATTCCATTGAGGTAGTAGTCTGCCTTCCTGTTCTTGCCACCAAAGTGGATAACCATACATTTATCCACATTAAACTGCATCTGCCATGCATCTGCCCACTCACTTAACTTGTCCAGGTCACCCTGTAATCTCCTAACATCCTCATCACATTTCACCCTGCCACCCAGCTTTGTATCATCAGCAAATTTGTTAATGTTATTGCTGATATCATCTTCTATATCATTAACATATATTGTAAAAAGCTGCGGTCCCAGCACGGATCCCTGCGGTACCCCACTGGTCACTGCCTGCCATTCCAAAATGGAGCCGTTTATCACTACCCTTTGTTTCCTATTAGCCAACCAATTTTCAATCCAATCTAGTACTTTGCCCCCACTACCATGCGCCCTAATTTTACTCACTAACCTCCTGTGTGGGACTTTATCAAAAGCTTTCTGAAAGTCCAGGTACACTACATCTACTGGATTTCCCTCGTCCAACTTCAGAGTTACATCTTCAAAAAATTGAAGAAGATTAGTCAACCATGATTTCCCCTTCATAAATCCATGCTGACTCTGTCCTATCCTGTTACTACTATCCAAATGTGCAGTAATTTCATCCTTTATAATAGACTCCAGCATCTTTCCCACCACTGAGGTCAGACTAACTGGTCTATAATTTCCTGTTTTCTCTCGCCCACCTTTCTTAAAAAGTGGTATAACATTAGCCACCCTCCAATCCTCAGGAACCGACCCTGAATCTATTGAACTCTGGAAAATAATCACCAACGCATCCACGATTTCCCAAGCCACCTCCTTCAGTACCCTGGGATGCAGACCATCAGGCCCCGGAGACTTATCAACCTTCAGACCTAACAGTCTCTCCAACACCAAATCCTGGCAAATATAAATTCCCTTAAGTTCAGGTCCTTCAGCCACTGTTACCTCAGGGAGATTGCTTGTGTCTTCCCCAGTGAACACAGATCTGAAGTACCCATTTAATTCCTCTGCCATTTCTTTGTTCCTAGTAATATATTCCCCTGTTTCTGTCTTCAAGGGCCCAATTTTTGTCCTAACCATTTTTTTGCCTTTCACATACCTAAAAAAGCTTTTACTATCCTCCTTAATATTCTTGGCCAGTTTACCTTCGTACCTCATTTTTCCTCTGCGTATTTCCTTCTTAGTAATCCTCTGTTGCTCTTTAAAAGCTTCCCAGTCCTCAGTTTTCCCACTTATCTTAGCTATGTTATACTTTTTCTCTTTTAATTTTATATGTTTCTTTACTTCCCTCGTCAGCCATGGCCGCCCATGCCTCCTCCTGGGATCTTTCTTCCTTTTAGGAATGAACTGATCCTGCAACTTCTGCATTATACACAGAAATATCCGCCATTGTTCCTCCACGGTCATCCCTGCTAAGGTATTGCACCATTGAACTTTGGCCAGCTCCTCCCTCATAGCTCCATAGTTCCCTTTATTCAACAGAAGTACTGTCACTTCTGACTGTACCCTCTCCCTCTCAAATTGCAGATTGAAGCTTATTGTATTATGGTCACTACTTCCCAATGGCTCCTTCACTTCGAGGTCTCTGACCAATTCTGGTTCGTTACACAATACCAGATCCAGAATTGCCTTCTCCCTGGTCGGCTCCAGCACCAGCTGCTCTAAGAATCCATCTCTGAGGCACTCCACAAAGTCTCTTTCTTGAGGCCCAATACCATCCTGATTCTCCCAGTTTCTGCAGTGCACACTGCTGCTACTGGGTGCTGGTGGTGGAGGGATTGAATGTTTGTAGATGTGCCAATCAAGCGGGTCATTTTCTCCTGGATGGTGTCAAGCTTCTTGAGTGTTATTGGAGATGCATCCATCTGGGCAGGTGGGGAGTATTCCATCGCAGAAAATGTGTTGCTGGAAAAGCACAGCAGGTCAGGCAGCATCCAAGGAGCAGGAGAATCGACGTTTCGGGCATGAGCCCTTCTTCAGGAATGAGGAAAGTGTGCCAAGCAGGCTAAGATAAAAAGGGGTGGCGCGGAGAGGTCAGGAAGAAGATTGCAGATTAGGAAGGTACAAGTGACCCTTCCTCAGAAGTGTGTGTGTGTGTATATATATAATATATATAAAAGGTCCAAAGAGAAAGAACAACAGACGAAAGAGTGGATAACAATTTGGTTAGGTGGGTGAATATCTATTACTGGGGACTGTTTAGTGGCTAACAGTGGGAAGCTTTCTTGTTTTGTGGACATTGGATAAGGCCAGATAGGCTTGCTGAGATCATTCTGTGTTTAACAACCATAGTATTGGTTCATCAATGAAAAATAATAGTTTAGGTTAGGACAGTCTGAGTTGCTGGAACCAAGGCCTAGAGGTATTGGCCAAATTTTTGTGATGGGACTAAGGATGAAACTATTAGCATTCATATTTTTATTGAACCAAGTGGACAGTAATATCTGTCAACACAAATGACTTTAAAGTTGAAAATCCTGAAGTTGTCTGACTGACACTACTTTTCTACAAGATTCGCTGCATCAGTACCTCACTGAGAGAATCAGCATGTAAAAGTATGAAATTGGTCTATTTATTCACTTAGCATAGCAAACAAAGTTCAGACTAATGGTATGATAAGTTTATCTATTCTTGCATGGAATGTAGACATTGCTGGCAAGATTAGCATTTGTTGCCCATCCTAATTGCTCTTGAACAGAACAACTTGGTAGCCAAATCAAAGGGTATTTAAGACTCGACTACATTCATGTAGCTCTGGAGTCAAATGTAGGTCAGACCTGATAAGGACTGTAGGTTACCTTCCTGAAAGGACATTAGAGAGCCAGATTGGTTTCAACAACAATTGACAATGATTATATGGTTGCCATTAGATTAACCTTTCATTCTAAATTGTATTGATTTCAAATTTCACCATCTGCTGTGGTGGGTTTTGAACTCATATCCAGAATATTAGCTTGGTGTTCTGAGTTACTAGCCGAGTGACATTACCACTAAACCGCCATCTCCCTCCAATATAATAATAATTATTTATTTTCCCACAATCTCTCTGTTCCAGATATTTAATTTTACAATTGTTGTGGCTTATACCTTCATAATTCAGTTACTGGAGATTTTATAAGCATCAAAGTCAAGTGTAACATTTTTACTTTCTCTGTAACCTGTAATTCCATTGTATTTTTCCAATTTTCATGCAGTTGCTCCATTGTTTCCATCCGATGATCCTTTTCTACTTGTCAATCAATCATTTGTCTGGATGTTGAAATTTCATGGCAGCTAAATGGAAATGACAATTCATATGATACATTTATCTACAAAACACAAAATCATAGTCTAGACTGAAGTAGTGTTTTCTACTTTGAATTAAAATGGACTGGAGGAAAAAGAACCGTTCTGCAAGAATAACAATAAAATTCTCTCAAGTGAACTTCAACATGAAATTACTAATTTTATAGTTCAATTCAATCCTTTAAGTAGAATAGTTTTTTTCAAATTTCTTATGTGATTATTTTATAGTCATCAGGGTTAAATATTACAGTCATGGCTAAGGCCACTTTGAGAAAGTCACTTTGAGACTGATGAAATTGATTTAACTCTTCTATTTCAAAAGGATAGAATCTATCTAAATAAATTTAATTTATATAGTTTAGATCCTTATTTAAGCATTCAAAAAAGCATTAGTTTTTTTTTTCTACAGATACGAGTGTAACGTTTTTAAATATTTAGAATTTTGTGGTAGACTTGGCAATGAACCATTATGCTCTGTTTGTTCTTTAAAAGCAGCATTAGATATTTGCGTATTGTTAATTTTACTACTTTCAATCAAATAATAAATCCTCTTCCTAGAGGTTAGAAAGAGTAATTCTCTGCGGTGTTGTAAACTAAAGTGCTTGATCTTGCTGCAGCTCTGGCCAGATGTTGTGTTGGCGTGACTATCATTAAAGCTGCTGATAGACCTGGAAATCTAGCTGCCTGACTTCCAGTCTCAGTACAGAATATAGTATCAGGGCAAATTACTTTCTTCATGTTTTTCATCACAAATGTGGAAAAAGAATCAACTGGGATTTATTTATACTAAGAGGATTTAAATAGAAGTGATCTGTACAGTGCTTTCAGAAGGAAACTTCATTTAACAGAGGGATTGACTTTGAAAGTCTTTGAGGCTTAGAGGTAAAAGTTAACATGGTATTGACTCATCTAGAGCAGACATTCCTTTCAGTATGAGTTAACAGATGTCAGTCCAGACTGCATAAGGAGCAGTTGGCGTCAGTGTCTCCAAGAGAAAGCAGAATAATCAGCTGGCCTTGCTCCTTGGGATGTAGTGAAATTGTGAAGGAAAGGTGCATGCATGGATGTCAGGCAAGGATAGGTGGTGATGCCTTTTCATGACAAAATAGCTTGTAAACACACTCTTGTCCTGACTTTTGCATGATATTTCTCAACTTGGATGGCCTATCAGAAGCTTTCCGATGGTTGTGGAGCCATATGTCTCACAAATTGTCTTCAGAAGCTTTGAAGATAACTTGAACTAAAACATCCGTTAGTTATGACAAATACGGAGTCATGACAATGTACAAAAGTTGATTTTTTCCACATGTAGGTCTGGTATTTGTGGTGGAGTCATTGAGACACAAGTCTCACAGACAAAGCTATTCCCTGAATAACAGCAGACAGCAGAATGTTGCTTATGGATTTACAGTCACAGACCTGCACAGTAATCACACCAATATGAGCGGCATGGTGGCACAGTGGTTAGCACTGCTGCCTCACACCGCCAGAGACCCGGGTTCAATTCCCGCCTCAGGCAAGTGTCTGTGCACATTCTCCCCGTGTCTGCATAGGTTTCCTCCGGGTGCTCCGGTTTCCTCCCACAGACCAAAAATGTGCAGGTTAGGTGAATTGGCCATGCTAAATTGCCCGTAGTGTTAGGTGAAGGGATAAATGTAGGGGAATGGGTCTGGGTGGGTTGCTCTTCGGAAGGTCGGTGTGGACTTGTTGGGCGGAAGAGTCTGTTTCTACACTCTAAGTCATCTAATCTAGTCAATATACTCTTATTTATCTCCAAATCAATTAATAAAGTAATAACCAGTGAGGTCTGATCACAAAGTTAACCTTATCTTGAATGATTTGGCAACTTATCTAGTGCTAATGATACAATTACTTCATTTGGAGAAGGGGATCTTTTTTTGAATATCTGGTATGTCATGAGTTGATTGCTTCCAGCTTGGATAGAAATTAGCCCACTAATTGATATAGTGCCTGAGAGAGAAAACAGATGGATGAGATTTCTGTTCCTTGATCATGCCCTATAATTTTTTTCCAACTGAAAATGTGCATTTCTGGTTGTCGAGTAAGGATGAAATAGGGCTCAGCAGTGACGCATCTCTTCTCTCCTCTGTGGTTAAATAAAATACCAACCTTGTTCTTAGTGTGGCTCAGTTCCACATTAGACAAGTATTTAGACCTTGCTAGGAGGAATGTGCTGATAATAAAGCCCTACTACTCTACAAGTCCTTACACTGGTATGAATGTTTAAATTCAATCATCAAGATGGTCAGTTGTTTCTCTTTGGTACTGTTGTCAAGAATAAACAGACTTTTACTCAGGCTTCTTGAATAAACTCAGAATAACCTATTTATTATAATAAAGCTTATTCTTAAAACAAGTGGCAAAAAAACTGGTTAATATCCAAACTATATAATCCAGATAAGAGGATAGTGACTGCCCTTGACATTGAGGCTTCATTTGACCAAGTGTAGCCTTGATGAGCCCCACCAAAACTGGACTCACTGTGAATCTGGGATGAGCTGTCTAGTGTTTAAAGTCGTATCTGGCACAAAAGAAGATGGTTGTAGTTGTTAGAGGTCAGGGTAAAAATAAGAACTGCAGATGCTGGAAACCAGAGTCTAGATTAGAGTGGTGCTGGAAAAGCACAGCAGGTCAGGCAGCATCCGAGGAGCAGGAAAATCGACGTTTCGGGCAAAAGCCCTTCATCAGGAATAGAGGGCAGATTGTTAGAGGTCAGTCATATCAGACCCAGAACGTCTCTGCAGGTGTTCCTCAGCATGGTGTCCTATGCCCAACTATCTTCAGCTGCTCCATCAATGATCTTTCCTCCCTCATAAGATCGGAAGTGAAGACATTCGCTGATGATTGCAAAATATTCAGCACTAATCACAACTCCTCAGGTACTGAAGCTGTTTGTGTCCAAATGCAGCAAAATTTGAACAATATTCAGATAAGGGTTGAAAAGTGACAAGTAACATTCACCCCACAGAAAGTCTGGGCAGTGACCACCTCCAACAAGAGAAAATCTAGCTATCATTCAATGGTGTCATCATCACTGAAACATCCCTACTATCAAAGAATTCTCGGGGTTACCATTGAGCAGAAACTGAACTGGATTAGCCATATAAATACAGTGGCTATCAAAAGCAAATCAGACTAGGAATCCTACAGTGAGTAACTCACCTCCCAAGCCTGTCCGTCATCCAAAAGGCACAAGTCAGGAAGTCATGGAATACTTTTCACTTGCCTGGATGAGTGCAGCTCCGACAACAGTCAAGAAGCTTGGCATCATCCAGGATAAAGCAGCATGCTTGATTGGTACCACATATACTCCTTCCCCCACCAGCACTAACTAGCAATCAGTATGGTTTCATGAAGGGGAAATCACACCTGACAAATTTATTAGAATTCTTTAAGGAGATAACAAGCAGAGTAGATAAAGGAGGATGAGTAGATGTGATATATTTGGATTTTCAAAAGGTGTTTGAAAAGGTACCATATGTAAGGATACTTAAGTAGATAAAAGACCTTGAGGATCATAAATAAGTGTGGAGGGGGAGTTGCTCTTTTAATAAGGGAAGACATAACAGTGCTGAGAGAGGATATTCTTAAGGGGTCATCAAATGAGGCCATATGGTTAGATGGTATTATAGACTCCCAAATAACTAGCAAATACTACAGGAGAAGATGTGTGGAGAGATTGAAGATACCTGTTGAAATAATAGAGTAGTATTGGTTGGAGATTTTAACTTCCCCTCTGTTGACTGGGCCACCCAGAGTGTAAAAGCCCTGGATGGGGTGGAATTTGTCAAATGCATCCAAGAAAATTTCCTTAATTAATATGTAGAGTGTCCTACTCAGGAGGGTGCAACACTGGACCCCCTCTTAGGAAACAAGGTAGGACAAGTGACTGAAGTGTCAGATAGGACTTTGAGTCTACTAACCAACATAGTTTTAACATTGTTATGAATAAAGATAGGACAGATCCACAGGTTAAGGTGCTAAACTGGAGCAGGACCAATTTTGGAGTCATTAGACAGGATCTAGCAGAGATCGATTGAGTGCATCTGTTTGAAGGAAAAGGAATGACTGGCAAATGGGAGGTTTTTAAAAGTATGATATCAAGAGGCCAGTATATCCCTGTTGGGTGAATGGAAAGTTGTTGGTTGGTTAACCAAGCTGGTTGATTTTCTTGCAAATGTTTCATCTCCTTTCTGAGTGACACCTTCAGTGCTGTGTAGCCTGCGGATGAAGTGCTATTGTGGGGGTTGGTTGTACTTTGGGTTTTGTACTGTAGTGGTCTGAAGATGGAGTCTATTTCAACATGTTTGGCTAGGGAAAAAGTGATTGAATACCAGGCCTCCAGAAATTCCCAAGCTTGCCTTTGTTTAGTCTCTCCACCCTTCAGGCTTTCTGCCTGTATTCCTGATGAAGGGCTTTTGCCTGAAACGTCGATTTTACTGCTCCTCGGATGCTGCCTGAACTGCTGTGCTTTTCCAGCACCATTCTAATGTAGACTCTGGTTTCCAGCATCTGCAGTCATTGTTTTTAACTTTGTTTAGTCTGTCCCAGTATTGGAACGTTGTCCCAGTTGAAATGGTATTTTCATTGTCAGTGTGTATTGATATGAGGGAAGACTGGTCTTGCCGTTTTGTTGCAAGCTGATGCTTGTGTATTCTGATAGCAAGTTTCCTGCCCATTTGTCTGATGTAATATTTCTTGCAATTACTGCATGATGTTTTATGTATCACATTCATCCTGCCTTTTGTGGGTATGGGATATTTTGTCCTTGGTGAAGTGTGGCTATGGGTTTGTGTGCTGTCACTATTCTCAGGGGATGTAAAAATTTCGTTGTTTGTTCTGAGACGTTTCTAATGTAGGGTAGGGTAGTCAGTGGTTGGGGGGGTAGGGTGGGCACAGTGTCTTCTTGGTGTTGTTTGCATGCCAGGCATCAGCAGATGAAGCTGATACGATATCCATTATTGGCAAGGTTTTGTATAGGTGTACCTCTTTTTGCGGAGTTCTGGGGTGTTGCAGTGTGTTATGGTTCTTTTAAACAGGCTCTTGGCACAGCTCTGTTTGTGAACTCTGGGGTAGTTACTATTGTAACAGGATCTGGTCTATATGTGTAGCCTTCCTGTGCATTCTGATAAGGAATTCACCATTGTTTGTTCGTTCAACCAGTACATCTAAGAATAGGAGTTGGTGCTTGTTCTCGTCTTCTCTGGTGAATATCCTATTGATGAGGTGATGTGTGCTTTCCGGCTTGATAACAAAAGTGTTGTCCATGTATCTGATCCATAGTTTGGGCTGGATCTGGGGGAGGCTGTGCTTTCTAGTCTTTGCATTATTGCTTCAACGATAAGCCCACAGATGGATGAGCCCACAGATGGTGGAGGGAAAAGCTGGCAGGTTTCAGGATCCCTGGCTGACCAGGGATATTGAGGCTTTGGTCAGGAAAGAAAAGAAAGCATACATTGGGTTTAAGCTTTTGGGCCCAAGTGAATCCCTTGATGACTATAAAATGTGTAGGAGCACACTTAAGAGGGAAATCAGAAGAGCAAAAAGAGGGAATGAGATGGATCTAGCAGATAAGGTTAAAGATAATCCCAAGAGGTTCTTCAGCTATATTAAGAGTAAAAGGGTGGCTAAGGAGAGAATAGTTCCCTTTAAAGATCAGCATAGTCTATGTGTGGAGCTGCAGGAGATGGAGGAGATTTTGAGGAGAGAACCATGGATGCTCAGGAAATAAGGGAAACAAGTGGGGATGTTTTGGACCGCATACATATTACCGGAGAGGAGGTGTTTGCAGCGTTAAAGCACACTAAGGTGGATAAATCCCATGGACCTGATTAGGTCCATCTTCGGATATTGGGGGAGGCAAGGGAAGAAATTGCAGAGGCCCTTGCAGAGATCTTTGCTTTATCTTTAGCCACTCATGAAGTTCTGTAAGACAGCAGGGTGGGCAATGTTATTCCATTGTTTAAGACAGGTAGCAAAGACAAGCCAGGGAATTACAGGCCAGTGAGCTTGACATCAGTGGTAGGCAAGTTTTGGAGAGGATACCAAGGGACAGGATCAACCAACATTTGGATAGTCAAGGTCTGATTAGGGATAATCACCATAGACTTGTGCGTGGGAAGTCATGTCTAACAAATCTTTTAGAGATTTTCGAAGAGGTAACCAAGAGGATGCATGAGGTTAGAGCAATGGATGTTGTCTGTGTGGACTTTAGTAAGGCCTTTGGCAAGGTCCCGCATGAAAGGTTATTATGAAGATTGGGTCATATGGGATCCAGGTGTCATCCCATTTCCCCCCTCAGTCAAAGCAAAACACCCAGAAACACAGTGTAGTTTTACCTCCTTCAGCTTTATTCTGAGCCCTGGAGGGAGAGAGAATGATGTGCACAGAGACATGAATTCTCAGGCTTCTCTGGAATAGGAGTTTCTCAATAAATTATATCGTTATTTTACAGGGAGGAACATCCAAATAAGGCAACATACATATTGATTGGGTGACCGTTACCATCAGCGAGTGTCAATAATAAAGATTAAGCTATCTGCTGTTACACAATGAAAGTTTTTAACCTTAACTGGCTTCACATAATGAATACTTTTCACTTTGTTAAACTGACCTTACATACAGAATGCTTCCAATATTGTTAAATGGCTTTACAAAATGAATGCTTTTTCACCTTGTTAACCAATTACCCTTGCCTCCAGCACACCATTGTTAACTGCAAGTTCTTATCTGATCTGAGTCATGCTTAGCTGAACCTCTTTCTTTTTTTACAAAACTCAGAACTTAACTCTTTCCCTACTGCTTATACCCTATACACATTCTCATCTCCTCCTTTAATCATTTCAAGATAACCACTGAGAAGGCACTACCAGCTTTCTTAAGACTCTGACAGCCAGTATTTAAGCTAGTTATTGACAAACAGCATACAATGATTATAACAACAAAAATTACTAGTTCATTACAGTAAATAGAAATCAAAGAATCCTTCCATGTGGGGAAAAAAAAATCACCAGTAACGTTCTTAAATCCACAGTACTTAGTGACCACTCCATCCCCTCTAAGTTGAGTGGAAATGAGTCGAGTTCTCCAGTCTCCTTTAATAAAATCCAACCTGAAAGCAAAATCAGTCTGTCCTTCTGCATCACTGCATGGAGAAATCTGAGATTTTTGGGTAAGGGCAGTTAAATAATTAACAAAGCTGATGATATTTCCATCCTTGCAGAGATGTTTCAGTTGGAGGATACCAGCACATTTGAGTGTGCAGTGCAGCAGCTGCAGTAGCAGGCTAGGTGAATGCAGTATTCTTTGCTGCATCTGCTCCTGCTCTGCTGTTAAGTATAACAAAGCTGACTGGCTGTTGTGATGTTAATTTGATCAGTGAGCCTTCATATCCCTTAAATGATCGAAAGACAAGGTAAAACTCACGTGGTTTTTTTTTGTCCATAGGAAGGCCTCCGACAAAAAGCATACCAACCTCCTCTTCACTGTTGTTAGTTTTTTCACTTTTCCTGCTCATGACTGGGGAGCTGATTGAATCCATTGGATCAGGTTGTGGAGGGCAGGCAGTGGTCCGAAGACATGCTTTACCTGTGAATGGAGAAACTCTAGAGAAGATGTTAGCTGCTGAAGATATCTTTGCATTTCCTCTCTCATTCCTTCCTTGCTAAGGTGGTTATCAGTATGAAGACAGTCACACATTTAACTGCACTAAATTGTGTCAGTCTATTTTAACATTCTTTGAATTCTTGAAGTCTGTTACTCTGTTCACTATCAAGTTTTGTACAATCCATAAACTTCTAAATTGTACTGCCTAAACAATTCAGTCAATTATAAACAACAGTCAGTGGTCCTAAAATCAAACTCTCAGGGGACCCTGTTCAGGTTATTCAAAAATTAATTTCCTTTAACAAATTGGCTAATGTGAAAGCTGGCAGGAAAAGTATTTCAAACGTCTGGAACAGCAAGAAAACAATAAAATGTTTCCTGTGCTTTAGCACTTGAAGAGGCAGTTTCAGTTCAGATTTAAATCTCAAATATTCGTGGGAAACAAATGCTGAATATTTTAAAATATGTCCTCCAAATGAAACTTCCCAAATAAAACAGTCGGAATTACAGCAGCAACTTTGGTAGTGATCAACATTCTTTGAATTTGCAATATGAAGGGGGCCAATGAAGTCTTAACAGTAATTAACAGAATTTAAACAGCTCACCCTCAAGTTCTGATATTCTCAAGAAAATCTTAACAAAACATCAACCTAAAAATGCACTCTTCTTTTTGTGAACACTCTGCATTAAAAATGCAGCAGCAAAGATATTTTAATACAATACTCTCATCTGGCTAAAGCATGACCACTGACCCAACTGCTTTTTTTAAAAAAAACAGGCACTGTAGAATTTGAAACAAAGCAGGGGCTCAAGTTTGTTTTAACATTACAAGTTTGATGCTTTTAAAAAGGACATAATGTTGCACAATTTCAATGTAAAAACAAAATCTGGCCCATTGCATAGCCCACAACATATTATTTTAACAAACCAAAATTTTTAAACATCAAACATTCCAACCATGACACAATTTACATTTTTAAATTTCCTTTATTAACCCAAGTATTAGTACAACCTTAATTTCAGCGTTTCTCATTTTGTTTTTGCATCCTCTCACTGAAATTATATTTATTAAAAGAGAAAGCCCTCTCAGCGGACCACATGGCGCCACAGTTCAAGCCACTCTCTTCCCCCAGAACAAAGACTCGCAGAGCCTCAAATTTTGCCATTTGGGGATTTTAACCCCTTTCTCACTTTACTCCTCATGAGGGCTCGAACCCCAAACACAGAAAACTTGAATCCCACATAAACACAGAAAACCCAAACCCTAATTAAGCACAGAAAACCCAAACCCCAATTAAGCACAGAAAAATCTTGAACCTTGCTCAAGTACAGAGAGCTCAAACCTCACTTAAACACAGAGAGCTCGAACCTCAGCACAGCACGGAGGAGTCAAACCTCAATTTTCCCCTCAAGGGACTCGAACCCCAGTACCACGCAGAGGACACAAACCTCAATTACACACCCAGGGGACCCAAACCCTAGTACCATGCAGAGGACTCAAACCTCAATTACACGCCCGGGGACACTAACTCCAGTACCACGCAGAGGACTGGAATCTCTGTTTGTCAGCACACTTGCGAAAATGCGCCGCTCGACTGATGTAATTACTGTTTGTGGAATCCATAGAATAGAAAGTGATTGAGCGAGGGGACCGTCCCAGCACACAGGAATATTGAGAGGGACCAGAGTTTAAGATCATACTTTATGGGCCCCTCTGTCTCGAGATGCCAATGTTCCGGGCGACCGCTGACACTGTCCCATCATAACTATTTGCTTGGATCCTGCAGACCGCCAATATTCTTATCCTGTGTCCCCCCCTCCCAGTTGAAGCAAAACACTCAGAGACACAGTATAGTTTTACCTCCTCCATCTTTATTCCGGGCCCTGGAGGGAGAGAGAACAATTGCCCATGTGCACAGAGACATGAGTTCTCAGTCTTCTCTGGAGTAGCAGTTTCTTGATGAATTATATAGTCATTTTACAGGGAGGAGTATCTAGGTAAGACAGCATACATATTAATTGCGTGACTGTTACAATCAGCAAGCATCAACAGTACACCAGCTTGTTAACCCATTACTCGTGCCCCAGCAAGTTATTAACTGCAAGTTCTTATCTGATCTGAGTCATGCTCAGCCAAACCTCTTGTCTCACAAAACTCAGAACTTAACTCTTTCCCTACCTGCTTATACCCTGTGCACATTCTCACAGGGACAGCTAGCTAATTGGATTCAAAATTGACTCAATAGGCACCAGAGGGTCATAGTTAAAGGTTGATTCTCGGACTGCAGGCAGGTGATGAGTGGTGTGGCATTGGATTGATGCTGGGACTTTTTTAAAATTTGTTTCTTATATAAATGATCTAGATGTGAATATACAAGGCATAGTTAGGAAGTTTACAGATGATACAAAATCAGGAGGTATTGTTGATAGTGAGGAAGGTTATCAAAAATTACAGATGGATCTTGATCAGACGGGGAAGTGGGCTGAGGATTGGCAAATACAGTTCAATACAGATAAGTGTGAGGTGTTACATTTTGGAAAGTCAAACCACGGTAAGATTTATACAGTAAATGGTAAGATCCTGAGGAGTGTTGTGGAACTGGGGGACCTAGGACTACAAGTACATAGTTCTTTGAAAGTGACGTCACCGATAGATAGGGTGGTGAAGAAGGCATTTAGCATACTGGCCTTTGCATCAGTCGAGGCATTGAGTTTAGGAGTCGGGACATTATGTTATGGTTGTATAAGTTGTCGGTGAGGTCACATTTGGAGTATTGTGTACAGTTTGGTCACTTTGTTCGAGGAAGGACATAATTGAACTGGAGAGAGTGCAGAGAAGATTTATGAGGATGTTGCCAGGATGCGTAGGCCTGAGTTATAAGGAGAGGTTGGCCAGGATAGGAGTTTATTCCTTGGAACTTAGGAGAATGAGGGGTGACCTTATTGAGGCAAATAATGCCATGAGGGGCATAGATAGGATGAAAGCATATAGCCTTTTTCCCAGAGATGAGAAATTGAAAACTAGAGAGTATAGGTTTAACGTGAGAGGGGAAGGATTTCAGAAGGATGTTAAGGGCATTTTCTTCACACAGACAGTGGTGCATATATGGAATGGGTTGCCAGAGAAATTGGTTGAGGAAGGTACATTTCTCAACATCCACAAACAGAGCAGTGTCAGGACACTATTCAAAAGAGCAGTGACACACTGCAACACACCAGAACTGTGTAAGGATGCGGAAGAACACTTATACAAAGTCTTTGCTAACAATAAATACCCCACCAGCTTTGTCTGATAATGCCTGTCCAACAGACAATGCCAAGAAGGCATGTTATCTACCAACACACTTGGCTATCTTACCATGTGTGAAGAGCATATCAGAATTAAGTACCAGGTTGTTAGGACCACTGGGTACTATGGTAGCACGCCAACCAACAGCCACACTACGTCAACTACTTACCTGGACAATGGACCCCATACCCATAACATGTAGGAGAAACATGGTATACAAAATCTTTTGCAACGACCACAAGCACTTGGTCGGACAAACAGGAAGAAAACTAACCATCCGACTTCAAGAACACCGCTTGGCAATTAAACAACATGATCCACTCTCCCTTATCTCTATACATACAGACCAAGGTGACCATCAATTTGACTATGACAAAGTAACCATTCTAGGACACGCCAACCAGATATACACAAGAGAGTTCTTGGAATCCTGGTTTTCTACCAAAAAGGCCATCAGCGAACACGTAGACCCCATGTACATACCACTGCAGAGAAGACCCTGAAGTGACACTCACCCCAAAAGACTGGACCACATAAAAACAAAGCAGGACAGAACAACAGCGCTTCACGGAAGTCGCACTGATAATGTTACCCAGCATGGTAACGAAACGTCTGCACGATAACACAGCAGCTCAGCAAGTTAACCGACTACTGCACATACAATAGCAACATTTTAAAAGCATTTGGATGGGAAGAGTTGAGAGGGATATGGACCAAATGCAGGCAATTGGAACTAGCTGAGTGGGCACCATGGCAGCATGGGCCATTTTGGGCCGAAGGGCCTTTTTCCATGATGCATTACTCTATGATTCTTTATATTAGCATGGATAGAGGACTGGCTAACTTATTAAAAGATAGGAGATTAGGATAAAGGGGAAAGGAACCTGTACCTAGTGGAATAGTGCCATAGGGATTGGTGTTGGGGTCACAATTATATGCAACATATATTCATGACTTGGATGAGGAAAGTGATTGTACTGTCATCAAGTTTGTGAACGACATAAAAATAGGCGGGAAGGTATATGGTAAGAATAACCCAAACAGTATTTCAAGGGGGAGAGAAAAGTTCAGTGAGTGGACAAAAACTTAGCACGTGAAATGGAATGAGAGAAATTATAAGACAATACACTTTGGCACGAAGAGGAGCTGAATATTATTTAAACGAAGAAAGGCTGCAAAAGCTGCAACATAGAACAGTTATGCATGAATCACATAAAGCTAGCATCCAAGCTATCTCGACAATAGGGAAGGCAAATGAAATATTTACCTTTTATTTCAAAGGGAATACAGTATAAAAAGAAGCAAGTTTTGCTAAAACTAAACGAGGCATTAGTCAAACCATACTTACTGGTGTTGGAGGCAGTCCAGAGAAGGTTCACTATGTTGATCATCGATATGAAGGGATTTTCTTACAAGGAGGTTTTGAGTGGTTGGCTCTATATTCATTAGAGTTTATAAAAATGAAAGCAAAACATATAAGATTCTTAGGGGCTCAATTTTGGTAAGTGCAGAGAGGTTGATTTGCCTTGTGGGAGAGGCTAAGACTAGAGGTCATAATCCTAAAATAAGGAATTGCCTATCTAAGACAGATGAGAAGAAATTTCTTCTCTCAAAGGGTAGTGAATTTTTTACCGCAAGTAACTGTTAAGACTGAATCGTTAAGAATATGGTAAGTCTGAGGTCGATATATTTTTAATCATCCAAAGGAATCAAAGATTATATAAAAAAGGAAGTAGAGTTGAGGATTGTTAGTTCAGCCATGATCTCATCGATGGGCTGAATACCCTACTTCTGCTCCGACATTTAATGGCTAATATATCGCAAATGTCCAACCATCTTTATAAATACTAAGAAATTACATTCCATTAAAACAAGATCAAGCCTGTCTGACTTTCTGTGCCTACTTAAGATGCTACTTAAAACCAATATTTTTGACCAAGATTTTGATCCCTTTCCAAATATCTTCTATTTGGCTTAGTGTCAAATTTTGTTTGATAATACTCCTGTAAAGTACTTAGGACATCTTACTGCATTAAGTACACTGTATAAATTGTTGTTGAATGCCAAATTCATCAGCAGTGATCATCGTGTGTTCACTTTAATATAAGATTGTTTGAAGAAGGACAAAGCAATGATTGTTTCTAGGAGACCAAGATTACCCTCTTCAACCCACTCCATGTCCTTCAAACAGCCACAAGGCAGAGAAGAGATGAAAATCAATTATGTAATCACACAGATTAAATATCCACATCTGGGAACGGATCAGTAACTTGTACGATTTAGGTTCAATGTTGCTAATACACTGAATGTTCAGAAAATTGAATCATTTTCAGCCTGATTAAGTCATCTATTATGCAATGGACAGTAAAAAGCTGAAGGGTGTGAGATGTAATTGCCTAGACATTCAGGTAATTATTAATTCATGAATTGACAACATCCTTCTCATGATGCTGCCAGTGGTCCATGGGGAAGAGATTTTCCAAGGAAATAGTTCATGAATCACTTGCTTTATACATCTATGCATACCAGAAGGACTGATGTGAGTGAGGTCACCTTGAAATGATCTAGAGGTACAGTGAAAGATGTTGTCACCTTCACAGTCATGGCCAGGCTCCAATGTTTAGCTGCAGATACATTTACATGATTGCAGTATGGATATATTATACCTTTCCTAACTGCTCGTAGGTACCCCTATCAAAATTCCTGGTTACCTCCTCAAATAAAAATCAAATTTGTTAAATATGACCTTTTGTCATCAAATACATGTTGACTTTCCTGATTAATCCATGTCTCAGATGAGTTGGACTGAAAGGTCTGTTTCCATGTTGTATAATTCTGTAATCTTCTCCAAGTGCAGATATATTCTGTCCCTAAGGTTCTTGCTAGCCACTGCTAGAGTTAAACTGACTAGCCTTACATTTCTTGGTCTATTCCTTCCTCCCTTTTTTAAAAAAATGGGACAACATTAGCAATCCTCTGGAACGTCACCTGTGGCAAGAGAGGATTTGAAAATTACTGCCAGGAACTTGATGTCTCCTCCAGTAACAGGAGATACTTGCCTCCCTTAACAGCTTGAGATACATCTCATCTGAGCTTGTGAATTTCTCTACTTTGAAGACTATTAAACCCGCTAGCACCTTCTCCCTCTATGTTAATTTTTTCGAATATTTCTTCCTTAACTTGAACAGAAGCTTGCATGTGATTGCATTTCAATTAAACAGATTATTACAGGTTGTTCAGGAGTGAAGTCAGAAATCATTTGTTCAAGGAAAGGATAGTGGGATGGAACTAACTTTAAAAAAAGACTGGGATTCTGGGACTGTTAGAATTTTTAAGAATAACATTGACAAATTTTCTTACACTATGAGTGCTATCAAGAAAAATGGAGGAAAAGCAGGTAAATAGAGCTGAACACATTGAATAGAATGGCAGAACAAGCTGGAAGAACCGTATGATTTCCTCCTGTTCCTCGTTTGAAAACTTTTGGTATCTGTGCTCCTGCAAACATCTCATCAGAAAAGCCACCTGAAATTGAACGTTTTATTCCTTACTTTATGTCTATTTTGTCAACTAATAAAAGCAAATCCATTCCTTTAGGTGGTAGTAATTGCATTCACACACAAACATTAGACATGAACCATTAATTCTACTCTGCAGATTTTTAAGAGGCATGAATCAGCAGAAAGAAACATTAAAGTAAGGTGAGGAAAATCAAGCTGTCTCCAGGGATAGCCAGGCTGCATTGAATCAGTACAATCGACAAGTAAGGAGCTCCCAACACATGACCAATACACTTATGATTAAGGTTTGTTCTTGTTCTCTAGATCATAGAACCAGTTATAGTCTAGAGCTTGTTTTATTTCACATTGAATATACTTTTGATACTGTATATTTTTAATAATTGTCATGTTTTGAAATTACTTATCACTTTCCCTTACCAAATTTTTCTTCTTCCCATCCTGAGCTAAAGACATCGACTTCTCACTTGGAATTCATAGGTGGCAATCAGGAAAATAATTACATTGTTTTAAGGATTATTCTGAGAAGATAAATTGATAAGTAATTTTAAAGCCAGCCTATGACTAAAAGTACTAGGAGACAGTAAGGACTGCAGATGCTGGAAGTAAGAGTTGATTGATGTGAAGCTGGAAGAGGAAGGAGTCCCTCCTCCCCGAGTCTTATCCCATATCTATTCCTATCCCTCCTCCTCGCCTCCCTAACTTGTCGGTCTTCCTACTCATCTATCCACTGTCGGTATTACTATTCTCACATCATGTCCACAAACACAAATATTTCTGCAGATCTTGGACATAACTGAACTACTTATTAGATAGCCTTACTTTATCCGTGAGAAGCTGATGATGGATATCTATTTAAACAAAACCTTATACATGAATTCTGCGATAGATTCAGAGCAGGTTCATTTTTTTCGTGGGGAAGTCCAAATTCAATTCCTTCTCGGTACTGTTTTTCTACAATATGTTGCTATAATTGTTGCATCACACAAAAGCCAATAACATGGGCAATGCTATGTCCATTACCCCCATAAGCACAATACACCAACCTGTTCCATGAAAAACCTCTAATTTATATTAATGAAAAAGAATGAAATTATTGATTATTCTTGAGTTAATGTAGGCATCTTGGGGAAGGCTGATTGGAAGAAATACAGTCTCAAGCTTATTCTTGGTTTTCTTGAATAAAAGACTTGCAGTGGGCGTACAGGAGGATAGACCAACATGGTCATTTAAAGGCATATCATTTTGATGCCTTTCATCAGAAAACCTCAAGTATAAAAGCACAATCAATGTTATCTCCACAGTTTCTAAACAAGGTTATTCTATGGCATGTAGGTAAACCTGGAGTCTTATCTTGGGAATTACAAAGTAAACGATACAGGAGGTTCTCTGTATACTAATGTAAACAGGGTTATCACAAGCTTATGGAAAGTTTCTTGTCAATTGTTTTTCTCTATGCTGCATAGGAACTTGATGCCCTCTGGTGGGATAGCAGTCTGTTGATATTGATTCAATATTCCATCCTAAAGTGTTTCACAATGGGATGGGAGGAACCTGGGAGCATTGAGGAGGGTACAGAGATGATTAGGGGCTTAGGACTTGTAATCTTGTAGGAAAGAAAGTTGTGATGAAACTTGATGAAGGTCTTTGGAATTGTAAGGTTTCTGGATGAAGTGGACAGGGAGAAAATATCCCCACTCCTGAGAACATTGCGAATGAGGGGCCACCGGTAAGAGAAGCAAAACAAAAGAAGCTTGCAGAATAATTGTTTGGAGTTAGGTATGCACTGATTGGGAGTAAGGAAGAGGCGAGTTCAATCAAAGCATTTATTGCCTTGTGAAACGGAAGAATGTACAGGGCATTGAAGAGAAGATGGGAGGCTGGTGCTCAGTAAACTGTTCATTCAGAGAGCCAGTGCCATCGTGATGGACTGAATGGTCTCCTGCACAGTTGCCATTCTATAATTTTCCAACATATTGCACTCAATACACACGAGTTCCCTGAAGAAGTCATCTATTTTATTCTATTCCCCTTGCTGTTCCATAACCTATTAAATCTGAATGTAATTGTGTTGTGTTTGCTGGGCTGATAACCTGCATTTGCATGTCTACAATGTGCTTGCCTGAAGTTTTAGTGTCATTCTGCATTTATTCTGATGCTCAGTTTCATAAAGCAGCTTCAATTTCCAGTGCATAATAAAATACATTATTTCAGCCAGGAAAAAATTCAGTTGTGAACTTTGGACTCCTGTTCAAAGATTTTGATCTGTATGATATGTGTGATATTCAAGGAAAGCTGCGAGTTGCCAGTTTCTTTGCTCATCTATATGCTTAGGAACAATAATATTAACTCCTCCTCATCTCCCTGTGAGATAGGTAATATAGTCTCAGGCTAAACACTGTGTCACTAAGGATGTCCAAGTAGCCAAACTGAAACAACTTCCTTCTGGACCCAATTGGAAGCATCATGCTAGGATGCTTAAACGTATGTAGTTTTTGGCTGTGTGACTGCTTTCTCAATGACTTGTTGTTTCTATGCCAGGTTAAACCAGTGAAAGCAATGAGATTCCGCAGGTGAGGACACCACCTATCATTCTAACATGAACAGTGAAAAGAAAGTTCACATTTTCCTTGGAGCACCAGCCAATTTGACTCAGCAGAGAACATCAGCAAAAGAAGCAGTAGCTGATGGCAGCTCCACGAAGTGGCTTCAGTGCCAGTTCTTGTATGATAACGGATCCCTCAAAGCTATTCCTAGGAAGTGCAGCAGCAAGGAGTCGCAGAAACACTTCGATTGCCAGAAAGCAACATTACAGCTGGAAAATCAATCTGGACAGACTTCTACTTCAAAAAGTGAAGAAGGAATTATAATTTTCAGTCAAGAATGCACTTTTAAGAATCTTGATGCTTCCTTGTTAGAACAGAGAACCTGCAAATATGATGTTCCATGTTATAAAGACTTCAATGCCAGAAAAATATCAAAACAGCACAGGAAAGAATTGAGCAATAGTAAATTGTTGAATTCAGAAGAGGGTCTGAAAATAACTGAAGAACGTGATTGTGGTTTCGTCAGTCCTGACTGCTCAGGCGAAAATGTCAAGACATCTTTGAAACCTGACAATAGGAGCAGACAGAGTGAGAAAAATGGGGCTGAAAGTCAGGAACCGCCTGGTAGAATAACAGAGCAGAATGCATCTTTGGAAGAAGATTGTCCAAAGTTTCTCTGTGACTCTTTGATGGAATATCGTCAGAATACTTTTCCAGCTGAAGGGCAGGATTCTTGTTTCAGATGCATATCTGTAAAAGAAAATTTATCAACTGATGCCGAGTTCCTCAGTGTGGTAAACGCCAGTCAAACTGCTATTCTTTCACAGGCGTTTTCAGAGAGTCAGTTTAACACACAAGATTTGTATAAAAATGTAAAAGGTAAACTGAAAACAAAAACAAATGTCAATGAGCTGTCCTGTCAGTCACTTACATCTACTCATAATTTTATTAGACAATTTGGACAAAGTGCCAGTGAGACAATGTATAAGCAAGTTAACAGTTCTGAAAATACCCCAGAACTTTTCAACTTATTTAGTGACCAGCAACTGTCCACCAATGAGTCTGTAAATAGAAGGACATTAAAAGGCTCAGTACAGTCTTTCATTCCCTCCACTAAATGGTCAAATGATGATGTTGAGATTAATATTGAACCATACAGTGGAGGTCTCCTGTGTACTCAGGTTTCAGATAATGCTAACTGGTCTTTAAAAAGATCAATGGAGGTTGCTAAGGAGCCTGAGGAGGTAAAGCAGGTGACAAAAACATCAAGATCTCCAGTTTGTTTAGATAGCGATCCACCATCAACTAAGAAAATAAAGACAATGGATTCTGAGAAAATATCTGACCTTGGGCAGTATCTGAAGGTATGGAGAGATCAATGGCTAACACCTCATATTGGCTTTATTGAAACAGAACGGCTTAAGAACTGCACTGAAAGAAATAGGAAGTACAATGTTTTGGTCACTGTACAGTTCCGCTGTCTCCTGAAGGAAATACAGATCAAATCAGGAACATTCGCTGGCCGTAGAGTCCCCATAACAACTATTTTGGTTACAGACCAATCAAGAGTCGTCAAAAAAATTACACTGTGGCGAGCAGCTGCTTTCTGGACACTTAGTGTCTTCCCTGGAGATGTCTTACTAATAACAGGTAAAAGAACTTATATTCCTTGATATTTGTCGATTCTTTCAGAAATTTAAGGGGGACATCTTTACAGCCAAGGAATTGCAATTTTTTTTCATGTGAGGGAAGTTACATTCCCAGAAATTGATACTGGGTCAGAATCTCACTATCATCATGTTCTCGAACACAAACAGAAACTGCTGAAAAATCTCAGCAGGCCTGGCAGCATCTGTGAAGAGAAATCAAAACTGAAGAACTGTTCTGAAGAAGGGTCATTGGACCTGGAACGTGAAGTCTAATTTCTCTCCACAGATGCTGCCAGACCTGCTGAGCTTTTCCAGCATTTTCTGTTTTTGCTTCAGATTTCCAGCAGCTACAGTTCTTTCAGTTTTTTTCATTATTCTGTCCTCTGCTGGGCTTCTATGAGATGGAATTGAAGGCAAGTGGGGAACTGTCTTGAAATGATTTTGAATCAAAATTGAGATTGGCAAATTTATTCAAGTCATTTAAGATTGTAATGAGACTGATGTATTAAGAGTTCCTAAAGGCATTCAATAAGATGCAACACTGCATTAGATGAGAACTGGTGGTGTTAAAGATAACATATTGGCATGGTTAGAATTGTCTAATTAACAGAACACAGAATAAATGGATTGTTTTCCTGTTGGTAAACTAATAAGGTGCTACATGGATCGGCATTGAAGCCTCACATATTTACTATTGTTAAATTTTGCAGAGTGGCCTCTTGTGAAGCTAGAGGAGTGTCCCTACCCCTGGTCCAGGAAGCCCCAGTTCAATTCCCACTTGCTCCAGAGGTATGTAATTACATCTGAGCAGGTTGGTTAGAAAAACTGGTTAAATAATTTAAAAAATTTAAATTTGGCAGAATATCAGAGAAAGTTCCTATTTTCCTCACTGCTAGCCTGGTCCCTGCATCTTCCTTACCTCCTTGTAAATATTAAAATCCAGATCTTTCATGCATGGATTGCTTGGTAAATAAAATCATGCCCCTAAGCTTCACAACGTTCAAATCAGAACATCCCCTGAAGTTTCAAATCCCACTCAAGGACTTCAGCACAAAATCTTGTTAGACATTACAGTGTCAGAGAGTCATAGAGATGTACAACATGGAAATAGACCCTTCAGTCCAACTCATCCATTCCAACCAGACATTCTAACCTAATCTAGTCTCATTTGCCAGCATTGGGCCCATATCCCTCTAAACTCTTCCTATTTATGTATCCATCCAGATGCCTTTTAAATGTTAGAATTGTACCAGCCTCCACTTCTTCTGGCAGCTCGTTCCATACATGCACCACCCTCTGCGTGTAAAAAGTTGTCCCTTACGTCTCCTTTAAATCTTTCCTCTCTCAACTTAAACCTGCGCCCTCCAGTATTGGACTCCATACCCTGAGGAAAAAAACTTTGGCTCTTCACCCTGTCCATACCCCTCATGATTTTATAAATTTCTATAAGGTCACCCATCAGCCTCTGACACTCCAGGGGGAAAAAAAGCCCCAGCCTGTATAGCCTCTCCTTATAGCTCAAATCTCCAAACCTGACAACATTCTTGTAAATCTTTTCTGAACCCTTTCAGGTTTCACAATATCTTTCCTTCAGTTGGGAGACCAGAATTGAATGCAGTATTCCAAAGTGCCCAGGACAACCGCAACATGATCTCCCAACTCTTATGCTCAATGCACTGACCAAGAAAGGAAAGCATTCCAAACACCTTCTTTACTGTTTACCTGTAAGTCCACTTTCAAGGAACTAGGAACCTGTACTTCAAAGTCTCTTTGTTCAGCAATATACCACAGGATCTTACCATGAAGTGTATACGCCCTCCTTTGATTTGCCTTACTAAAATGCAGCACATCACATCTATCTAAATTAAACTCCATCTACAGCTCCTCAGCCAATCGGCCCATCTGATCAAGGTCTGATTGTACTGAGATAACCTTCTTGGGTGTCCACTACACCACCAATTTTGGAGTCATCTGCAAACTTACTAACCATACCTCCTATATTCACATCCAAACTATTGACATAAATGACAAAAAGCATGGACCCGCACCGATCCTTGCTAGTGGCTAGTTCTGTCTGTATTCCATATGATCTAACCTTGTTAACTAGTCAACCACACGGAACCTTGTTAAAGACCTTACTGAAGTCCATTGCTCTGCCTTCATCAATCCACTTAGTCACTTCCTCAAAAAACTCAATCAAGTTAGTGAGATACAATTTCCCACACACAAAGCTATGTTGATTATCCCTAATCAGTCCTTACTTGCCAAATGCATGTAAATCCTGTCCCTTAGAATCCCCTCAAACACCTTGCCCACTACTGATGTTAGCCTCACTGGTCTGTAGTTCCTTGGATTTTCTTTACTACCTTTCTTAAACAATGGCACCAGGTTAAGCAACCTCCAGTCTTCTGGCACCTCACCTGTGGCTATCAATCTTACAAGTAATGATGGCATGTTATACAATCAGAGATGCAACCTTTTCCAATAAAGTATAATTCTGTCTATGCACCACCCACCCCTTCCCCCACCCACTCCCACTGGAAAATCCCATCTGGTTCATGGATGTCCTTTGGGGAAAGAAATCTGCCAGCCTCACCAGGTCTGGCAACATGTAACAATGTGGTTGAATCTCGAGTGCCCTCTACCAAGCCACTCAGTTATATCAATCACAATAAAATCTCAATAAGAAATGAAACCACCTCGCATCAACCTAAGTAACTGAAAAGACAACATCAAAAACAGCCTTATCAGTGCCATGAGGTCTTTCTGACTAACATCTGGGGCTAGTCCCACATTTGGGAGAGCTGTCTTACAGAATAAACAAGCAGCATTGTGTCAGAGACATACTCACATAATCATATCTCACAAAGTACCAAACACCATCATCACTATCTCTGGATACACTGTATCCCCATAGGCGTGACAGCACAGTGGTATACACTGGTAGGGAGTTGCCGTCAAGTCTTCAACATTGACTGCTGGTTATCATGTACCACCCTCCCTCCACTGAGGAATCCGTAGTCGCCCACATTAAACAACATTTGGAGGAAGCATTGAGGGTGGCAAGGGCACAAAATGCCCACTGTCCAGAGTGACTTGGTAGCAACACCACTTCACAACTACCCTCTGTCCTCTGTGACCAAACAAATATTGTATACTGCTTACCAACTCGCTGTGAATCCCTTGTGACGTAATCTTATGGACCAGAGTGTCATGAGCACCTTCTCAAATGCTTTAGGAAAATCCATAAGCAACATCCACTGCCCTACCCTTATCAATTATTTTTGTCACTTCCTCAAAAAAACTCAAATTTGAGAGACAAGACCTCATCCACTCAAAATCACGCTGACTATCCATAGTAAGTCCATTCTTTCAGAAATGTGAGTAAATCCTGTTGCTAAGACTCTTCTCCAATAATTTCGCTACCACTGATGTAAAATTCACTGGTTTATAATTTCCTGGATTATCCCTATTGCTCTTCTTAAACAAAGGAACAACATTGACTATTCTTTAATCTTCTAAGACCTCTCCTATGGTGAAGAGCACACAAAAAGGTCTCTGTCAAGGCCCAGCAAGCTACTCCCTTGCTTTCCTCACTATCCTGGGATAGATCCCATCAGGTCCCAGGGACTTACCTACCTTAACTCTTCTCAAAACACTCAACACCACCTCCGTCTTAATATTGACATACCTAAAATTTCAATATATCCCTCCCTAAACTTGATCGTATTCTTCTCCTTGGTGAATACTGCACCTCATTAAGCACCTTAACACACTTTCTCAGTGAAAGAACTGCACCAAGTCATCTTTTATTTACATGTGCATAGTACATGGGCTCTGACCAGCCAACTCAAAGTCAGTCCCTAGACTGAGAAGATCTTCTGAATCTCCTGTTTATATCTGTCAGTCAGAGCTCCTTGATTGGGGTTGTTAACCTGGGATGGAAATGTGTTGCTGGAAAAGCGCAGCAGGTCAGGCAGCATCTAGGGAACAGGAGAATCGACGTTTCGGGCATTAGCCCTTCTTCAGGAATGAGGACAGTTTGTCCAGCAGGCTAAGATAAAAGATAGGGAGGAGGGACTTGGGGGAGGGGCGTCGGAAATGTGATAGGTGGAAAGAGGTCAAGGTGAGGGTGATAGGTCAGACTGGGGTGGGGGCGGAGAGGTCGGGAAGAAGATTGCAGGTTAGGAAGGCGGTGCTGAATTTGATGGATTTGACTGAGACAGGCTGGGGGGAGGGGAAATGAGAAAACTGGTGAAATCCGAGTTCATCCCTTGTGGTTGGAGGGTTCCTAGCCGGAAGATGAGGCATTCTTCCTCCAACCGTTGTTAACCTGGGCCAATCAATGATCTCATAATCAATGAGATCTGCCTGGCTCTGGTTCCAATCACCGCTCTCTGGCTTCATGTAAAATTTCCTCCTGTGTCCTTGAGTGGACCTACCCTTTCCCTAGCTACCCTCTTACTCCTATTGTATGTATTGAATGCCTTAGGATTCTCCCGAATCGTACTTGCCAATGACATTTCACGGCCCCTTTTAGCCTTCCTAATTCCTAGTTTAAGTTCTTTTCCGCTTTCTTTATATTTCTAAAGGGATTGATTTCATTTTCCTAAACCTTACTATGCTTTTTATTCCTTTTTGACTAAACTTTCAATATCTCTTGACATCCAGGGTTCCCAAATCTTGCCAACCCTATCTTTCATCCTTGGTTCTGAACTCTGATCAACTTGCCTTTAAAAAAACTCCCACATGACAGATGTGGATTTATCCTCAAACACCCATCCCTAATCTAATTTCTCCACTTCTTGCCTGCAAATTTCTTGTGCTCTCTTTCCAGTTTAATAACATCCTTCTTATAGCAAGGTGACCAAACGTGAACACAATACTCCAAGTGCAGCCTCACCAATGTCCTGTACAACTGCAGCAGAACTTCCCAACTTCTATCCTCAATGTCCTGACTGATGAAGGCCATTGTGCCAAAAGCCTTTTCCCCTGCCCTGTCTACCTGTGATTCCACTTTCAGAGAACTGTGCACCTGAACTCCAAGGTCTCTCTGTTCCACTACACTCCTCAAGGCCCTGCCATTCACCATGAAATTCCTACCTTGACTTGACTTTCCAAAATGCAAGACCTCACGCTTATCTATATTAAACTCCATTTGCCATTTCTCAGCCCACTTCCCCAGCTGATCAAGGTCCTGTTGCAATTTCTGATAACCATCCTCACTGTCCATGATACCCCCTATTTCAGTGTAATCTGCAAACTTACTGATCATGTCTTGTATATTCTCATCCAAATCATTGATATAGATAACAAACAGCAATAGGCCCAGCACCGACCCCTGAGGCACTCCATTAGTCACAGGGCTCCTGTCCAACAAGGATCCTTCCACTATTACCCTCTGCTTCCTACCATCAAGCCAATTGTGTATCCAGTTTGTCAGCTCCCCCTGGATTCCATGCGATCTAACCTTCCAGAGCAACATACCACATGGAACTTTATCAAAGGCCTTACTGAAATCTATATTGACTATGTTACCGCCCTGCCCTTATTAACTTTCCTGGTCACTCCGTCAAAGAACTCTAACAAATGTGTGAGGCATGATCTCCCATGCACAAAGCCATGCTGACTATTCCTACTCAAACCGGGTCTTTCCAAATGCATATATATATTATCTCTCAGAATCTTCTCAAGTAACTTATCCATCACAGATGTTAGGCATACTAGTCTATAGTTTCCAGGTTTTTCTTTGCAACCCTTCCTGAATAAGGGCACAACATTCGCTATTCTCTAGTCTTCCGGTTCCTTACTCTTAGCTAACGATGACGCAAAAATATCAGCTGGGGCCCCTTTAATTTCTTCTCTATCCCTTTGCAGTGTTCTTGGATATATCTGGTTAGGACCAGGAGATTTTCCACCTTCGTGCATTTTAATATCTCCAACACCGCCTAAGAAGAGCCAGGAGGGGACATGAGAAGGCCTTGGCGGATAGGATCAAAGAAAACCCTAAGGCTTTCTAAAGCTATATCAGGAATAAAAGAATGACTAGAATAAGCTTACGGCCAATCAAGCATAGTAGTGGGAAGTTGTGTGTGGAATCAGAGGAGATAGGTGAAGCGCTAAATGAATACTTTTCATCAGGATTCACACTGGAAAAAGACAATGTTGTTGAGGAGAATACTGACATATAGGCTACTCGACTAGACGGGATTGAGATTCACAAGGAGGAGGTGTTAGCAATTCTGGAAAGAGTAAAAATAGATAAGTCCCCTGGGCCAGATGGGATTTATACTAGGATTCTGTGGGAAGCCAGGAAGAAGATTGCAGAGCCTTTGGCTTTGATCTTTATTTTGTCATTGTCTACAGAGTTAAAAATCACACAACACCAGGTTATAGTCCAACAGGTTTATTTGGAAACACTAGTTTTCGGAGCACTGCTCCTTCATCTGGTGATTGTGGAGAATGAGATTGTAAGACAGAATTTATTTGCTATAAATTCTATGTCTTACAATCACCTGATGAAGGAGCAGCGTTCTGAAAGCTAGTGCTTCCAAATAAACCTGTTGAACTATAACTTGGTGTTGTGTGTTTTTCAACTTTGTACACCCCAGTCCAACACCAGCGTCTCCAAATCATTGTCTACAGGAATAGTGCTAGAAAACTGGACGATAGTAAATGTTGTTCCCTTGTTCAAGAAGGGGAATAGAGCCAACCCTGGAAATTATCGACCTGTGAGCCTTACTTTGGTTGTGGGTAAACTGTTGGAAAGGGTTATAAGAGATAAGATTTATAATCATCTCGAGAGGAATAAGTTGATTAGGGATAGTCAACACGATTTTGTGAAGGATAGGTCATGCCTCACAAACCTTATTGAGTTCTTTGAGAAGGTGACCAAACAGATGGTTGAGGGTAAAGCAGTTGATGTAGTGTATATGGATTTCAGTAAGGCATTTGATAAGGTTCCCTAAGGTAGGCTATTGCACAAAATACAGAGGCATGGTGATTTAATAGTTTGGATCAGAAATTGGCTAGCTGAAAGAAGACAGAGGCTGGTGGTTGATGGGAAATATTGATCCAGGAGTTCAGTTACTAATGGGGTACTGCAATGATCTGTTTTTGGTCCACTGTTGTTTGTTATTTATATTAATGTCCTGGATGAGGGCATAGAAGAATGAGTTAGTAAATTTGTGGATGACACTAAAGTCGTTAGAGTTGTGGATAGTGACAAAGGATGTTGTCGGTTACAGAGAGACAGATAAGCTGCAGAGCTGGGCTGAGAGGTGGCAAATGGAGTTTAATGTGGAAAAGTGTGAGGTGATTCACTTTGGAAGGATTAGCAGGAACGCAGAATACTGGGCTATTGGTAAGATTCTTGGTAGTGTAGATGAGCAGAGAGACCTTGCTGTCCATGTGCATAGATCCCTGAAAGTTGCCACCCAGGTTGATAGGGTTGTTAAGAAGGCATACGGTGTGTTAGCTTTTATTGGTAGAGGGATTGAGGTTCGGAACCACAAGGTCATGTTGCAGCTGTACAAAACTCTGGTGCGGCCACATTTCGAGTATTGTCTACAGTTCTGGTCACTGCATTATAGGAAGGATGTGGAAGTTTTGGAAAGGGTTCAGAGGAGATTTACTAGAATATTGCCTGGTATGGAGGGAAGGTCTTATGAGGAATGGCTGAGGAACTTAAGACTGCTTTCGTTACAGAGAAGAAGGTTGAGAGGTGACTTAATTGAGACTTATGAGATAATCAGAGGGTTAGATAGGCTGGACAGTGAGAGCCTTTTTCCTCAGATGGCGATGGCTAGCACGAGGGGACATAGTTTTAAATTGAGGGGTGATAGATATAGGACAGATGTCAGAGGTGGTTTCTCTACTCAGAGAGTAGTAGGGGCGTGGAACGCACTGTCTGCAACAGTAGTAAACTCGCCAACTTTAAGGGCATTTAAATGGTCATTGGATAGGCATATGAACGAGAATAGAATGGTGTAGGTTAGATGGGTTTCAGATTTGTTCTACAGATCAGCGCAACACCGAGGACCGAAGGGCCTGTACTGCACTGTAATGTTCTATGTTCTACCACCTCTACTGTGATATGGACTGTCTCCAAGATATCACCACTAACTTCCCCAAGTTCCCAAGTCTTCATGTCTTTCTCCATGGTAAACACACAGGAGAAGTATTCATTGAGGACCTTGCCCATCTCCTACGGTTCTACACATAATGTCCACTTTGGTCTTTGAGGGGTCCTATTCTCTCTATAGTTATTCTTTTTCCTTTTAATATATTTAAAGAACCTGTTTGGATTCACCCAAATCTTCTTAGCCAAGGCTATCTCGTGCCCCCTTTTCGCCCTTCTGATTTCCTTCTTCAGTAAACTCCTGTAACCCCTATTTATCTCTTGGGATTCTGTTGATCCCAGCTGCCTGTACCTGAGTCAAAGCTCTTTATTTTTTTTCTGGTCAAAGCCTCAATATCTCTTGTCATCCAGGGTTCCCTACTCCTGTCAACCGTGTCTTTCACCCTCCTTAAATTTACTGTGTTCCAACATCTATCGCAGATTCACAACTCTTTGAGAGAAGTAATTCTTCCTCATCTTTATTTTTAATCTGCAGCCCTTTATCCTAAAAATATGTCCTCTCATTCTCAATTGCCCCACAAGGCAAAATATCCTCTCTATATCTTCTTTTTCAATCCCCTTTAATATCCTATACACTTCAATTAGATCTTCTCTCATTCTTCTAATTTCTTGAGAGCATGGGCCTAAATTGCTCAGTCTCTCTTCATAACACGAAACCCTTATGTCTAAATTTATTGTAGTGAACCTTCTCTGAACTGTCTGCAATGCAGCTACATCCCTCCTTGAAGTAAAAAGAAACTGTACATAATATTGCAGGTATGGTCTCATTAAAACCTTGTACAGTTGCAGCAACTCTTCTCTGTGTTTATATTCTATTCCTTTAGCAATAATTGCCAAAGTTTCATTTGGCTTCCTTATTATCTGCTGTACTTGCATACTCTGATTCCTGCACAAGGATACCCAGATCTCTCAGAACCAAAGCACTCTGAAGTCTCTCTCCATTAAGATAATGTGTTGCCTTTCTATTTTGATCAAAAGGGATTACCTCACACTTAAATTTCATGGGCCGAATGTTGGCTTATTCACCTAACCTATCGATATCCACTTGTAATTTTTGTAAAATTTCTTCATTGCTACTTACTTTCTCACCTTTTTGTTGTTATCTGCAAATGTGGCAATATTACTTTCTATCCCTGGATCCAAGTCTTTGTAAATTGTTGCGGCCCAAGGACCAAACCCTTGGTACCTCACGAGTTACAAGGCGAAAGTGAGGACTGCAGATGTAGGAGATCAGAGTCAAGATTAGAGTGGTGCTGGAAAAGCACAGTAGGTCAGGCAGCATCCAAGGAGCAGAAAAATTGATGTTTTGGGCAAAAGCCCTTCATCAGAAAAGCCCTCATTCCTGATGAAGGGCTTTTGCCCAAAACGTCGATTTTTCTGCTCCTCTGATGCTGCCTGACCTGCTATGCTCTTCCAGCACCATTCTAATCTTGGACCCACTAGTTGCACCTTGCCAACCAGAAAAAGACTTGTTTATCTCGAGTCTCAGCCTCATATTGGTTAGCTAATCCTCTATACAAGCTAATACATCACCCCTAACCCCATGTGAGATTACCTTGTATATTAATCTTTTGTGCGACACCTTAGCAAATGTGTCCGGAAATACAGATGTACTACATCGGCTAGTTATATCTTTGAATGACTTTAGCTGATTAATTGAACACAATTTACTTTTCATAAAACCATGCTGCCTCTGATAGATTATGTTTTAACTTTTCAAATGTCCTGCTATTGTTATCTTAATAATGAATTCTAACAATTTCTCAATAACAAATGTTGAATTAGTTGTCTGCAGTTTCCTACTGACTGCCTCCTTCCCTTTTTGAATAAGGGCATTATATTAGCATTTTTCCAATCTACTGGAACCTTTCCAACGTCCAGGGAATTTTGGATTTTATAACCACTATCCCTGCTACAAATTCTTTTAGGAACCAGTATGTCGGCCATCAGGCCCTAGGGAATTGTCTGCCTTCAGTCCCAATAGTTGACTCAGTACATTTTCCCTATTGACGATGACATTATTATAACATCTTTGCTTTCTATAACAGGCATAGCCTTTTACTAGTGGGATGGTACAATAGTCCTTCAATGGAAAATTGAGGTAGTGAACTGATTTAGTTTTTCTGCCATTTCTGTCTTCTCCGCTACTATCTTGCCAGCCTCATCCTCCAAGGGACCAACTTTAGCTACTCTCTTCCCTTTTATATGCTTAAAGAACCTAAAGAAGATGCCTCTGATAGACTCCAACAGCACTGAGTTGTTCACTAGAAGAGTAGCCAGAGAAGTATTAGAAATATCTTGCATATGATAACAAGGAAAAAGTTCTCTTGGCTGCTGCAATGCAAGCACAATTAGATGTCTATACTTCCCTCAAGGTGAATAGGTCTCCTGATCTTATGGTTCAGCTCTCTAATTGAACTTCATAAACATGAGCGACTAATATCCATATACTGATGTGTCACATACATTTGTTTTACACGAGAAGCATTTTGTTTTTCTCACATCTGCATCAAGGATGTTTCGCTTTACCTGTACCACATAGATGGATTGCTGAAATGCCACCAGAGAGGTGTTGGGGTTGCAGTTTATGGCATGCAGCAACCCATTGTAAGGACAGTTTAATTTTGTTCTCCAAATAGTTTGCTGATTCAAGCTGATTTTTAAAATTAACCTATGTTTTATTTTTGACCTAAAAAGGAAGACTTTTTTAAAATTCATTCATGGGATGAGGCAGTATTTATTGTCCATTCCTAATTGCCCAGAGGGCAGTTAAGAGTCAACCACATTGCTGTGGGTCTGGAGTCACATGTAGGCCAGACCAGATAAGAATGGTAGCTTCCTTCCCTGAAGTGATCCGTGTAGGTTTTCCCAATAATCAACAGTGGATTTATGGTCACTCTTGCTTCCAGGTTTTTAGTGAATATTCCACAGTCTGCCATGGCAGGATTTGAACCCAGGTCCCCAGAACATTATCTGGGTCTCTGGATTAACAGTCTGGTGATAATGCCACAAACCCATTGCCTCCCACAGTTCTTTTTCTCAACAAAGTATTAAACTGGAAAATCAGTAGATTTTATAAAGGCAGACTGTGCAAAAAGACAAACTATTGTTTATCATTTTTCTGATTTTTCTTATGATAAATTTTAATTTGTTTACGAATTTTAGTTCTGTTTCCCCAACCTCCTTTATTTTCCTCCGAACTAAGATCTAGTTCAGGATGTTCATTTTTCATGACTGGGTTCCCAAATCAATTGTCTCCAATCCCCAGATAACTAATATACTGCCTATGGATTCAGCCCAAATTAGCATTCAGCACAAATATCACAAAATGACCATGATATCACCATAGATTTATAATGTCATAGAATCCCTACAGTGTGAAAACAGGCCAATTGGCCCTACAAGTCTACACTGACCCTCCGAAGAGTAATCCACCTAGACCCATTCCCCTACCTTGTCAATCTACATTTACCCCTGACTAATGTATCTAACCTACACATCCCTGGACAGTCTGGGCAATTTAGCATGGCCAATTCACCTAGCCTGCACATCTTTGGATTGTGGGAGGAAACCAGAGCACCCAAAGGAAACCTACGCAGACATGAGGAAAATGTGCAAACACGGCACAGACAGTCGCTGATGCTGGAATCAAATCCAGGTACCTGGTGCTGTGAGGCAGCAGTGCTAACCGCACCGTGCTGCCCTAATGATGCTGTCAATATGATGACTCTTAATTTGTGGTTTATTGAGCAATGATCCAACCATTCCCTAACCATCCACCCTTGTTTCTAAACAAACATTATGCATGCATGCAGATTTAGAATGGTTATGGGAAAAGGCAATCGATCAAGTAGAGAAATAAAAAGGGGGGCAAATTTCAATCTAGGTAGATTGATTCAAAATTTGTAGGCAAAACAATAATTGAACAATGATGGTCTTCATAGAGATGATGTTTAAATTACTGAGTAGAGGCTTTCCCATCTGGAGAAAAGAAGGGCGTCCTAAGATGGAATTCCCTGGATGACTAAAGACTTATAGGTTAAATTGAGACAGAAAAAGAAGAGGCTTATGGCAATTGTAATGCTCTTAGTACAGTAGAGAACCAGGTTGAATAAGAAGTGATCTAAAAAGGGGAATAGATGGGACAAAGCCAAAGTATGAAATTGGATGAGCAGCTAACATAAACGGGAACCCAAAAGGTTTGTATATCTTTCATATTTCATATATAAATATTTCTATGCAAATAGTAGTCAAAGAAATGTGGGACCAATTGGGGATTAAAAAGAAGAGGTACAAAATCGTTCTTTTGTATCTGACTTCGCTATCAAAGACCATGCTGCCAGATAGGTGGAAAAATGAAGGCACTTAAAGACATTGGATAGAGTCATAGAGTCATGCAGATGTACGAACAGAAAGAGATCCTTTAAACTAATCATCCATGCTGACCAGGTATCCTAAATTATTCCAGACCCATTTGCCAGCAGTTGGGCCCATATCCCTCTAAACCCTTCCGATTCATATACCCATCCAGATGCCTTTTAAATGTTGTAATTGTACCAGACTCCCCCACTTCCTCTGGCAGCTCATAACATACACACACCACCCTCTGTGTGAAAAAGTTGCCCCTTCAGTCCTTTTAAAGTTTTTCCCTTCTCACCCTAAACCTATGTCCTCTAATTCTGGACTCACCCACCCCAGGGAAAAAGCCTTGTCTATTTACCCTATACATGCCCTTCATGATTTTATAAACCACTGTAAGATCATCCCTCAGCCTCCAACGCTCCAGGGAAGATAGTCCCAGCATATTCAGCCTCTCCCTATAGCTCAAACCCTCCAATCCTGGTCATGATTTGGAGATGTCGGTGTTGGACTGGGATGTACAAAGTTAAAAATCATACAACACCAGGTTATAGTCCAACAGGTTTAATTGGAAGCACACTAGCTTTCGGAGCGACGCTCTTTCATCAGGTGATAGTGGAGGACTCGATCGTAACACAGAATTTATAGCAAAAATTTGCAGTGTGATGTAACTGAAATTATACATTGAAAAATTATACATTGAAACAGACAAACAATTCCTGGTAACATCCTTGTAAATCTTTTCTGAACCATTCCAAGTTTCACAGCATCTTTCCGATAGGAGGGAGGCTAGGATTGCATACAATATTCCAAAAGTGGACTAACCAACGTCCTGTAGAGTCACAACATGACCTCCCAACTCTTATACTTCCTAAAATTTGCAAGTCAATAAGTTTCATCCCTTGCCTTCAATCACCAGAGGGTGGTGTTGTGATGTATAAATGAACAAGAATAAGCTGTCCTGGAAGTTGGAAAGTGTATAAATCAGTTCTGCTTTATTTATTTTCAGATTAACCATTTTATTCTCCTCAATTGCAGCCTCAACAGTTGTTTTTACTTGATTGTACAGGATCTTATATGGTTATTGTGGAGTAGGGGGTTACTTAGAAACAAAAATAGAAATTGTTGGGAAAACTCAGCAGTCTGACTGTATATGTAGAGAAAAAAGCAGAGTTAACATTTCAGGTCCAGTGATCCTTCTTCAGAACAGTTAATAAAATTTTCACTCTCAGAATAACCACTGAGCATGTACATAAGGAGCTATGTCATAGCAATGTCAGGTCATATAGATCATGTAGCCTTTACCTGTAAGGTTTCAGAAGGTGGAAAAAGCACAGCAGCTCAGGCAGCATCTGAGGAGCAAGAGAGTCAATGTTGCCCCTTTCAGTCCCTTCATAATGAAGGTTTAAGCCTGATATGTCAACTCTTTTGCTCCTTCGATGCTGCCAGACCTGCTGTGCTTTCTCCAGCACTACACTTAATCGACTCTGACTTCTTCAGCATCTGCAGTCTTCACAATCTCCTAGATTTCAGAAGGTGTTCTGTCTTTATTTCTCTTGCACATGTTAGGTTTAATAAAATCTATCAGTGTATGACTCATATTACTATGTAGTGGGAAACCGTGACAAGACCCACAGAATGAGAGGTAAGCACCAAGGAGTGCCTGAAGTGTAGAGACACTACAATGCTGTGGATGAAGGATGAGGCCTGCCCAGTTATCAAACCCAGAAATGGAGGAACCACCAGTGAGAAGTTTAGTGGTGCCAGGAAGCAGTGAGTGACAGACTTGAAGGCCCACTTAGGTATCAAACTGCAGAGAGAGAAATATTAAACACAGCAACAGAAAGTCCAAACCAAGGAATGTGACAAGCAACGAGCAAATCAATCAGAACAGTGCATAATAAATTTCAATAGATCAGAAATATTTGCAGATAGGGATAACTGCACAAGAGATCAACCCAATGCTCAAAAGATATAGGAGCAGAATTAGGCCATTCGGCCCATTGAGTCTGCTCTGCTATTCATTATGCCTGATATACCCCTCACCCTCATTTTCCTGCCTTCTCCCCATAACCCTTCAACCCATTACCAATTAAAATCTGTCTTACTCTTCCTTAAATTTACTCACTGTCCCAGCATCCACCACACTTTGGGGTAGTGAATTCCACAGATTCACACCTCTTTGGGAGAGGTAGTTTCTCCTAAACTCTGTTTTAAATTTGCTACCCCTTATCCCAAGACTAGGACCTCTTGTCCTAGGATGCCCCACAAGAGGAAGCATCCACTCCATGTCTATTTTTTCCATGCTTTGACCATCTTGAATATCTCAATTTGATTTCCCTTCATTCTGCTGAAAAGAGCAAGAAAGAAAAATAAGCATTTTGACCACCATTGCCCACAAAGTAAATCCACCAAAGCCTTACCTTTACTAGATGCTCGAGAATACTTCAATGGTGCTAACCAGACTGCATATTGGATAAACTGGCACCAACATTAACATACCGGTTCAGGCCTCAATAAAATTCCAACAAAGGCCTGGTCTTAGAATCTTGAAGTCATACAGCATGGAAACAGACTCTTCAGTCAAACTTATCCATGCCGAACAGGTTTCCGAAACTGAACTAGTCCCATTTGCCTGCATTTGGGCCATTTCCCTCTAAACTCTTCTTATCCATATGCCTGCTCAAATGACTTCTGATTGTGCTCATCTCTACCACTTTCTCTGGCCATGATTTGGAGTTGTCCTTGTTGGACTGGCATGAACAAAATTAAAATTCACACAACACCAGGTTATAGTCCAACAGGTTTAGTTGGAAGTACAGGCTTTCGAGGCGCTTCAATAGCTAGTGCTTCCAATTAAACCTGTTGGACTATAACCTGGTGTATGATTTTTAACTTCCTCTGGCCATATACACACCACCCTCTGCATGAAAAAGTAGCCCCCTCAGGTCGCTTTTAAATCTTTTTCCTCTCACCTAATACCTACGCACTCTAGATTTGGACTCAGCCACCTGGGGAAAAGACCTTGGCTAGTCATCTTCTCTATACCCCTCGTGACTTTATCAACCTTTATAAGGTCAGCCCTTAGCCTCCTGTGCTCCAGGAAAAAAAGTTGCAATCCATCCAGCACTCATTATAATTCAAACTCTCCAGTTTCACTAACATCCTTGTAAATCTCTTTTGCACTCTGTCCCATCTAATAACGTCATTCCCAAAACAAATTGACCAGGCCTGTATGCAGTACTCTAAATGTGGCCATACAGTATCCTGTACATCGGTACCATGACATGCCAAATCATGTACTCAGTGCTCTGACTGATGAAGGCAGGTTTGCCAAACACCATCTTCACCACCCTGTCTACCTGTGACACCACTTTCAAGGAATTATGTACCTAAACCCCTAGATCTTTCCGTTCAATGGCACTACCCAGGGCCCTACCATTAACTGTAAAAGTTCTGGTTGTAAATTTGCTCGCTAAGCTGGAAGATTTATTTTCAGACATTTCGTCACCATGCTAAGTAACATCGTCAGTGAGTCTCAGAGGTTGGTAAATGGGGCACAAATTGATGTGTTTATTGATGGTGTTCCGGTTTGAATGCTAGGCCTCGAGGAATTCCCGTGCACGTCTCTGTTTATGTCCGAGGATGGATATGTTATCCCAAAGTTGAAGTGGTGTCCTTCTTTGTCTGTATGTAAGGATATTAGTGATAGTGAATCATGTCTTTTGATGGCTAGTTGGTGTTCATGTGTCCTGGTAGCTAGTTTTCTGCCTGTTTGTCTAATGTAGTGTTTGTTGCAGTCCTTGCATGGTATTTTGTAAAATTTGGTTGTTTGTATAGGGTCCTTCAGGTTCATCAGCCGCTGTTTAAGTGTGTTGGTAGGTTTGTGGGCTACCATGATGCCAGGGGGTCTGAGTAGACTGGCAGTCATTTCAGAGATGTATGGTAATGTGGCTAGAGTTTCTGGGCGCGTTGTGTCTGCTTGTTTCGGTTTATTGTTTAGGAATCGGCGAACTGTGTTTATTGGGTCCTCGTTCTTCTTGAATATGCTGCATAGGTATTTTTCTTCTGCTGCTCGTAGTTCCTGGATGCTGCAGTGTGTTGTGACCCATTTAAATAATGTCCTGATGCAGCTCCATTTGTGGGTGTTGGGATGATTGCTTCTGTAGTTAAGTTTCTGGTCTGTGTGTGTTGCTTTCCTGTAGACGCTGGTCTGAAGTTCTCCAGCATTCCATTGTGACATCTAGAAAGGGGAGTCTATTGTTATTCTCCTCCTCTTTTGTGAATTTTATGCTGGTAAGCGTATTGTTGATGACGTTGTAGGTTTTCTCTAATTTGTTCTGTTTTGTGATGACGAAGGTGTCATCCACGTAGCGGACTCAAAGTTTGGGTGGATTGTGGGAAGGGCTGTTTGTTCAAGTCTCTGCATTACTGCTTCTGCTAAGAAACCTGATATTGGTGATCCCATGGGTGTTCCATTGATTTGTTTGTAGGTCTTGTCATTGAAGGTGAAGTGGATGGTGAGGCATAGGTCTACTAGTTTTAGGATGTTGTCGTTGCTGATAAAGTTGGTGCTGTCTGGTGTTTGTGTCCTTGCTTCCTCGACTAGTGTGGCCAGTGTTTCTTTGTCAGGCTGATGTTAATTGATGTGAATAGGGCTGTTACCTCAAAGGAGGCCATTATTTTGTCCCCTTCTATCTTGGTGTCTTTGATGGTATTCAGGAATTCTTGGGTGGGGTGAATTGGGTGGCATGAGTCTTCTACTAGGTATTTCAGTTTTCAGTGGAATTCCTTAGTTAACCTATATGTCAGTGTTCCAGGTAATGTGACTATGGGTTTGAGGGGGGGGCTCTGGTTTTGTACTTTAGGTAGTCCATAGAAGGGGGGTGAGTTGGATCCATCCAGTTTCATTTTTGGGTGATCTGTCTTGTTAGTTTATCCTGATTTATGATGTTTCTTCAAAGAGGCTGTGACACAGTTTTCTAGCTGTGGAGTCAGGTCTTTACCACCTGTTAGTAAGGTCGATGCATTGTACATGTTTGGTAGTAGTAGAAACGTTTTTCTCAACAGACAAGGCATAATGAATGACAAGTGTATGACAATATTATTCAAACTTTCAGCTCCTATTTCAGTGTAATACAGAACTCTGTTACATACCAGGAAAAGTTTAATTGACACAAGCAGGAGCTGGGGTGACTACTAATTAATTTATAAATCTTTTATACCACCTTGGAGTTTAGGGTCTAAACAGCTAAATACAAAGGTAAAAGAAAATGGGTACATTAAGATACAAATTGAAGGAATGCAGAGACTTTGAAGGATAGTACAACTGGAGGAGCTACTGAAATAGGGATGCATTTGAAAACAAGAATGCGAATTTTAAATTCAGAACATTGTTTGGTTTGGCTAAGTGGTCTTTTCTTGATTCAACATTTCTCAGAGTTTGAAGTCCTGTATGAGCTTTGACTCAGAGGAGTACAGGGCCTTACCATGTTCATGATGCTTTCAGACCAGTGCCAGATCTGTGATCTGAACGTAATTTCTCTGGATCTATTGGCTAATAAGAGCAGCTAAAATTTATTCTGAGTTAGTTGAATTAGATTATCTACAATAAATTAGGAAATTGTTTCCATTGCTAATTGAGAATTACTCGATTACTGACTCACAAAAACCATAATGAAAGAATTTTTGAGAATTTAACTTTTTTGAGTAGCACAGTTACACCACAAAACGATTCAACTCCAATAGCCCAGATCAAGGTTGTATGAAGTGCAAACTTAAATTCCATGCTCAAGTCAAAAACTACAACGTCTTTACTTGAGACTAAAATGCTACCCGCTGGGCCAGGTTGTGAAATGGAGGTAATTTGTGTTAGAATTTAGAATATGAATTTTCTTCCCTAAACCGTCTCTTCTGAAAATAGTAATTTACACTAATCATCTTGGACTTTTGAAGAATAAATTTAATGGTTTCTAATTTAGCACTGAAGATACAGAACAATATATACAAAATATGTTGGAAATCTGAAACGAATACGGAGAATGCGGAAGAACTCAGCAGGCCTGCCAGTATCAGTGGAGTGAAATAGAGTTAATGTTTCAAGTCCAGTACAACTCTTCTTCAGTTGTTACAGACCAATTAGATTACATTACAGTGTGGAAACAGGCCCTTCAGCCCAACAAGTCCACACCGCCCCGCTGAAGCGCAACCCACCCATACCCCTACATTTACCCCTTACCTAACACTACAGGCAATTTAGCATGGCCAATTCACCTGACCTGCACATCTTTGGACTGTGGGAGGAAACCGGAGCACCCGTAGGAAACCCACGCAGACACAGGGAGAACATGCAAACTCCACACAGTCAGTCGCCTGAGGCGGGAATTGAACCCGGGTCTCTAGCGCTGTGAGGCAGCAGTGCCACTGTGCCACCGTGCCGCCCACCAATATGTGTTGGAAGAGGAGATTGAGAAAAATAAACAAATAGCACTGAGGTCCAATATGTGTACTAATGCAAGAGCATGTGTGCAATACAAAATCATTAATATAAAAGCGCACCAGCAAAATCATCTCAACTCTGCTGAACCCAGTGATTTCTTCCAGTTGTCTGCATATCTACGAATTTTAAAAAAGGTAGAACAGCATCTCACCTTTACTGGAGACATCTGTTGGACCATTAAAATATTAAGTTTAAAATGTGCGGCTAAACAAACATCAATCCCTCGAATATTCTGGAAAGTAAGGTGGACTCAAGGTTCCTTTGTTCTGATTGGTGATTTATTGGTGTTTCTGCCCATACAGATGTTGTTGTACATTGCGACCAATGGCAGGGAGAGGAGTTGTTGCAGTCCACCCCAAGGAGCAAAATGATCAAGATGGGACCTTGCTTACAGATTCAAATAGCTCAATGTAAGTGATGTGTTCTTAGTAATGAGAAAAAAAGGGACATTAATAGCGGTCTTTCTGATATAACGCAAATTCGCTGTAACCTGATTGATGAATTGGGGACACTGTTTCTAATGCGCAAACTTTTAAAACGTGTTGACTGTAATGTGCTTACAGGGCCAACACTTCAAGCGCTGTTTCTGAAGCGTGATTTTTCTACAATGCTGGGTTGCACAAGAACGCCACCATTGCATTGTAGAAGAACTACCTGTACTTCAGGGTTGACAAATGCAGTAGAATGTGCAGTATGTTACCAAAAAACTGCAGCATTTGTTTCCAGAGAGCGTGGTACTGAGATAGAAAAGCTTGAATGACTTATAATTGCCATCTGAACCCAGAGTATCTTTTGCCACCACACTGGTGAAGGATGTTGGCACAGTTAGCACCATTGATAGTTACCTGGAACTGGAAGCCAGCTCCAACTCCCATCTTTATGTGGATGCATGGTGCCACTGACAACCAAGGAAACCTCACTACTCTCAATACATTTGAAGTTCTGCTCATTGCTACTCTGCCACTTCACTCAGCATCCTCAGCTCCCTGCTTGCCCATTCATTCTTCTCCTTCACTCAGCATCCTTCACTCGACGCTTACCCATTCAATCCTCTACTCTCCTGCTTCACTCAGCATCCTCAGCTCCCTGCTCTCCTTCTCCCCACTGTATTTGACTTCCCCACTCACAGCTTCATTCCCCCACTCACCACTTCACTCAATGTCTCAATTGTCCGTCCAGTACCTCTCTGCAACCTCACCTAAGTCCCTGGTTGGCCCACTCCCATCCCTCACTGAGTCTCCATACTGCCTTACTCTCTCACTGCTTAACCATGAACAACAGGGCAGTAGTGAGTGGAGGATTGGGAACATGGGCATCACATATTAGAAATGGGGCAGTAAGCAAATTGCAATCCCAGGATTTGAATTCATTTAAAATATTTGAAAAGAACACTCATTTTATTACTCCTATTGCAGGCACCTTGCTATGGCACCCCTGGCAGTTACATCACACTCAATGTGACTATGTGGGTGTTGGCTGTGCACCCTGCAGTTGCAACAGCAGCAGTGCAGCCTAATAGAAAGGGCAATTGCACCACGTTGGATGAAGTCTCCCAGAGTCAGTTTTATTTTCAGCGTGACTCAGGCTGTTATAATAGTGCCTTGAAAAAGTCTACCATTTAAGGTTGTGTTTCCTTCTCACAGGAGATCAAAGATTTTAAGGAACAGGTGGGACAGTGGAGTTGAAGTCCAAAGGTCACCTGTTATCATACTGAATAGTGGAGTGAGGTAGAAAAGCTTATGGTCTACCCCTGTTTCTATTTCTTGTGTAATCTAATATTAATAGTGAAAACTTACAGTTTTACCTATAACCTGGATGTCAATCCAATAACTTCTGATTTACTCTGTTGAATTTCTGGTGGATTAATCCTTCTTACGGGTAATGTATCGGCAAGGGTAAGAAAAGGTGAAAATTAAGGATCAATAAATATGATTGTTATTCAGAGCTAGAAGTCAGGGTAAGTAGTACAAGATTGAAACTTTATTGCTGGTACAGCACAGCAGGTCAGGCAGCATCCAGGGAACAGGAGATTCGACGTTTCGGGCACAGGCCCTTCTTCAGGAATGAGCTCATTCCTGAAGAAGGGCCTGTGCCCGAAACGTCGAATCTCCTGTTCCCTGGATGCTGCCTGACCTGCTGTGCTGTACCAGCAATAAAGTTTCAACTTTGATCTCCAGCATCTGCAGACCTCACTTTCTCCTAAGTAGTACAAGATGCTAGCCAAGCTAAGATTCAGGGTGAGTTTGAATGTTGACACTGAGGTTAGAATAAGACCAGATGTTGAGATTGGAAATCAGAGAGAGTTCAGGTGTCAAGATTAGAGTTTAGAACACATCTCGGTATTAAGACTGGGGTTTAGGATAAAACTGCGTGTTGAGACTGGGGTTCATTACCTATCTGGACGTTAACACTGAGGTTTAGAACACTCCTGGATATTGAGACAGAAACTTAGGATGCGTCCAGGTATTGAAGGTTGGTTTTCAGCAACTTTCTGGCTGTTGAGACTTGGGTTCAGGAAATCTCAAAATTATAATTAGTATTCAGGTGCACAGATGTAATTGTTTATTGAGTTTCTGAGTCAAATTAAAATTTGTTCAAGTTATCCTTATATTTTGTTTTCGTAGGCATTAGGTTGAGTGATATCCAAATTACAAGCACTGGATTGAGTTACACAGTCGAGAAGTTGTTTGAAAGCTCCCAATGTCTGTTCGGAAAATTGGGCTTATAATGTTGAACAGCAGCCCTGTTCTACTGCAACAGCCATAGACTCGCTAACTTTAAGGGCATTTAAATGGTCATTGGATAAACATAAGGATAAAAATGTAGGATAGATAGGCTTCAGATTGGTTCCACAGCTCGGCGCAACATCAAGGGCTGAAGGGCCTGTACTGTGCTGTAATGTTCTGTGTTCTGTCACTTTGAGCCCTAATCCTTGTAATATGATCAAAATGTCTCCCAGCAATTCTAATACCAATAGTTCAAAGTTGGTGTCAGTTTAATTGTGAAACTTTATCATGTTAAATTTGTCTGTTGGATATTTACCTGTGAGCTAACTTTTCCTAATGTTTTATTTTTAAGGGTCCCAGACTGTGAACACAATGATATTGAAGGAGCTTATAGCATATATTTCAGCTCAACACTCCTATCTTTTGATTGTGGAGCCCACAAACTCTCAGCGCCTAGAGTCCATGCAATATGTGAACATTAATGAATTGCAACCAGGCATGGTAGTACACGCGCGACTCAAAGTTGTCCTCATTACTGTGATGTCAGGTCTGTGCCCTCTGATTTTTCCCACTTCTTTTCCTGGTGTTAGTTTCCTTTCTCTTCTGAAAGATCAACAAGTCCACAATCCACAGGCACTTCTGCCTCCTACCCTAGAATCTACTTAAAGTAGTTTGGCAAGGATAGGATAGGATTATACAATTGTCTTCTCCAAACAGCACTAAGGAGCGTAACTTCTAGTATTTCATCCTTCTCAAGCTAATTCTCATCTGAGTGGCAGCAAATTCAGCATCGACTGATTTTGTCCAACCTTTTGGACATTAGATCTCTATCCAAGGTTTTGATAATCTAATACCTCTTTATGTGCCTTGCTGTCAAGATTTTTTTAACATGTCACTGCTGAGTTACTTGGAACATTTTGCGATATTAAAAGTATAAAATAAAGACAAATTATTGTTGTTGATTTCCTTACCAAATGAAAGGCCTATTGTTCCGTGATATGCCTACCCTATCAATGGTTGGCAATCATGTGATATTCAGAGCAAAGGTTTTTTTTTAAATGCTTATCATGGCGAAGAACATCTGCTGGAGAATAGAACACTGGTAAATAATGACAATTTGCATTTGTATAGCTGTTTTACTTCATGTACTTTCCTGAGAAGCTGCACAAGAGCGTTTTTGGAGAAAATATAACACTTAAGGAAATATGAGCACAGGTGGCCAAGCATTTAGCCAAAGATATGGACATTAAGGAATGACATAAAGAAAAAAAACAAGAGATTTGCAGAGATTTAACAGAATTCCAACAGGCTAAAGTCATTGTTTCTAATGGAATGGTTTAAGGGAATAAGAAATGCACGAGAGACCATTCCCTGATTCTATAGTTTTCTCTTAATCAACATCATTTAATGATTCTATGATCCTGGTCATTGTCATATTGCTGCTAGTGGGTTGCTGTTTTGGTTCCCTCCAATACAACTGTGATTACACGTCTAAAGTAGTTCATTGGCTGTAAAACAGTTGTGGTCGCAAAAAGCACTACAAAAACATAACTGTTTTTCCTTCAAGTTTGAACTTTGACCTGGAGATAAAAGGCTGGTATTCCCACTAGTTCTCAGAAAAATCTTTGATGACAAACATTTTAATTCAACAGTTCAAAATTTATTTTGATACTTATTATACTCAAGCAAGGCTTCCTTACATTAGCGACATTTTAAGTTAAGCCTTGTATAGTTTTCAGTGTTCGGTATTATGTAATTTACATAAAAGAATAAAAGGTCAGAGTGAGGAAAGCTCATGGAGAGCTGGAACCAGGAAGGTTAAGGGACATGCAAGTAATGCAGGAAGGTTAAGGGACATGCAAGACACGGGCGGCACGGTGGCACAGTGGTTAGCACTGCTGCCTGACAGCGCTAGAGACCCGTGTTCAATTCCCGCCTCTGACTGCGTGGAGTTTGCACGTTCTCCCCGTGTCTGCGTGGGTTTCCTCCGGGTGCTCCGGTTTCCTCCCACAGTCCAAAGATGTGCAGGTCAGGTGAATTGGCCATGCTAAATTGCCCGTAGTGTTAGGTAAGGGGTAAATGTAGGGGTATGGGTGGGTTGCGCTTCGGTGGGGCGGTGTGGACTTGTTGGGCCGAAGGGCCTGTTTCCACACTGTAAGTAATCTAATCTAATCTAATCTGAATCATCCAGAGAGTTACCATCTCTGAATGCTACCCAGTGACCCAGACACAAATCGCATGTTTTTGTTGGGTGAGGACCAGCTCAGAATAAAGTCCAATATCATTTGATCTCTGAACACTGGTCATTTTACAAGATGATTAGGGGTTTAGATAGGGTTGACCGTGAGAACCTTTTTCCACGTATGGAGTCAGCTATTACGAGAGGGCGTAGCTTTAAATTAAGGGGTGGTAGGTATAGGACAGATGTTAGGGGTAGGTTCTTTACTCAGCGAGTCGTGAGTTCATGGAATGCCCTGCCAGTAGCAGTGGTGGACTCTCCCTCTTTATGGGCATTTAAGCGGGCATTGGATAGGCATATGGAGGATAGTGGGCTAGTGTAGGTTAGGTGGGCTTGGATCGGCGCAACATCGAGGGCCAAAGGGCCTGTACTGCACTGTATTCTTCTATGTTCGATGTTCTATGTTCTGTTAACAAACAGATTCAAACATTTCCATTATTTGGTGTTTCTGATCAATAAAGTAGTTGCGCGTTACTGCAGCTAGTGGTGCACTGTATAATGTAACATTACCTTACATACAGAGAGCACCTACACATACCGTGGAAAGAAACAACAGAAGATAGTGCTGAGTGTGGAGCAAGTCAAAGGTCACCCAAGCACCTTGACACTTTGGGGAAGTAAGATTGCCTGGCACTCTCGGATTCAAAAGAAATTGGGTAAGAAAAGCACAGCATCTAAATTAGGGAATGGCAAAGGAATTATGATGGACCATGTATGGAAGCAGTGAGAGAAGATTTAGATGGACAGTGTGCAAGAAATTACCAAGTTTAAATGATTTAAAGTGTGTGTAAGGAGTGACTGAAGAAGAATGATGGATTGTGTTTAAGAAAATTGGTGGAGTGTTTATGTTTGGAGTGACAGAGGGAAATTAATTAAGGCTTTCTTAGGTGTAATTAAGGATAGATCTGTAAATGCACTTGAAATAATGAAGGACAGTTTAGGTAAGGAGTGATGAATAGTTAATAAAGATTGTTGTGTAATGATCATTGAATAGTAGGGAGCCTATTTTCTATCCCAGTTTTCTTCCAATAATTCTGAAGCTGCTGTTTCTTGTTTGCTAAATCAAGATACTGAAAGTTATCAGACCATTTAACTAAGAGGCAAGTGGTGAATGTAGAGACTTGCTGAATCTTCTCCTCATAAAGTGTAACTGCAAAAACCAATGGCATTTGACCAACAGCAGTATTCATGGCTGAGTTTTGCAATCAATAAGCTGCACTAACTAACCCTGACACAGATCAGTTAATTCAATGAAAACTGGACATTGCCCCTGTGATTTCCAGTTCTGGTTGGACAGTGCTACATTTCTACTGTCTCTAACCAATTAATCTGATAGCTCTGCTTCTATTTACCATTGTTTAGGGTGTAGGTTTGCTCACTGAGCTGTAGATTTGATGTCCAGACGTTTCATTACCTGGCTAGGTAACATCATCAGTGGCGACATCATCAGGAGGTTACCTAGCCAGGTAATGAAACGTCTGGATATCAAACCTACAGCTCAGCGAGCAAACCTACACCCTAAACCTCACCCTGAGCTACAAACCTTCACAAACCTTGCAAAGATTTACCATTGTATTTATTGTTAATATCTATGGCCTATTATTGCTGTATCTCCTGGTATTTTAGGTCATGTTTGGGACTTCCGAGATCTGCTTGTCTTTCAAAATTCTATCACTGGAGACCTAGAACTGCACTCCACACCTTGGTCATCCTGCGAGTGCCTGTTTGATGATGATGAAAGAGCCATTGCATTCAGGAACAAGTACCAATCCAGTGATGTAGCATCTGTTAAAGTAATGGACCTTTCCACTCTGCTACATACCAGATATTCAGGTGTGTACATAGCCATTTAATGGGCGACAGCATCATAATCAAGGGTCACTGAATGACAAGTTTTGGTTAAGAGTGAGGTTAGACATTTTAATATGAGAATTATCACTCCAATTTTTTTCTCCTTACCTCGTTTCATGCATCTTATCTGACATAGCTCATTTTTGTGTGTAAATGCATAACAGTAAAACTTCTCAATCCTTATCCTGGGTTTCTGAGAAAAGAAAATTGAATTTCTGTAGCATCTTTGACAATGCCACAATGTCCCAAAGTGTTTTACAGCGAATAAACACTGTTGTATTGTCGGAAACATTGCACATAGTTTGCACGTAGCATAATTCAACTTGAACTCAATAAACATGTCTGGTGTTAAGAGCTACTCTAATAGCCATACAACACAGAAATGGACCTGGCAGTCCAACTCGTCCATGCTTACCAAGTTTCCCCCAAACTAAACTTATCCCACTTGCCTGCATTTCACCCATATACCTCAAAACCTTTCCTATTCATGTACCACCTTCTGTGTGAAAATATTGCCCCTCAGGTCCTTTTTTAAATCTCTGTCCTCTCACCTTAAAAGTATGTCCCCTAGTTTTGAATTCTTTCTTCCTAGGCAGCAGACATTTGCTATTCACCTGATATATGCCCCTCATGATTTTATAAAACTCTCTAAGGTCACCCCTAAACTTCCAACGCCCCAGTAAAAAAAGGTTCCAGCCTCTGCTCATAACTCCAAGCCTCCAGTCACAGCAACATCCTGGTAAATCTTTTCTGAACCCACTCCTATTTAATAATATTCTTCCCAATGTTGACCATTTAACTATTTTGATTGTTGTAAATACCCATATGGTTTACTAATGTCCTTAAGGAAAGGGAATATGCTATTCTTACCATGTTTGGTATGCATATGACTCCAGACCCACTGAAATGTAAGTTGACTTCTAGCCACCCTCTGAAATGGCCTAGCAAGCCACTCAGTTCCAGGGCAATTGAGAATGGGCAGTAAATGCTCACCCAGTCAGCAATGCCCCCATCCCATGAACAAATTAAGAAGAAAAAGTTGATGGTAAGCAGAACTCTACAGACAAATTAGCCTAACATTGTAATAGGGGAAATGTTAGCATCCATTATTAAGGAGATAGTTAGTATGACACTTAGGAAATCATAATACAATCAGGCAGAGTCAGCATGGTTTCGTGAAAAGGAAACCATGTTTGACAAATTTATTGAGGTCCTCTGAGAATACAATAAGCTGGCTGGCTAAAGAGGAGACAGTAGATGTCGCACATTTGGAATTCTAAAAGCCGCTACGTGGAAAGTTATGGTACAAGATAAGAGTTCGTGATCTGCATGCGATATGGTACTCCGGATACTGGATTGGCTTATTGACAGGAAGCAGAGAGTTCGGCTAAATGCTCCTTGGCTTCGTACTGGCTGCATGTGTTCATAACATGAATCTGATGCCCTCTCTTTGTCAGTTTTTTTTCCACCTTCCTTGAACATATGAATTAGGAACAGGAGTTGCCATTCAGCCTGCTCTTCCACTCAGTAAGGTCATGGTTGATCTGCTGGTGTGTTCAATTTCACATTACCATTGACTCCTGACAACCTTTTGATTCCATTGCCCACCAAAACTTGCCTTAAAATGTTTAAATGACCCCACCCCACATCTACCACCTTCTGAAATGGAATTCCAAATTGCTTAATTTTTGAGAGAAAGGTTTTTCCTCATTTTTGTCCTTAAAACAGTGTCCCCAAGCCTACACTCACACACAAGAAGAAGTATCATTGTTGTTGGTAGCTGCACCCATCCAGGCAATTAGGAAATATTCTATCACACTCCTGACCTATGATTTGTAGATGGTCGATAGGCTTTGGGGAGTCAGGTAATGAGTTATTTGCTGAAGTATTCCCAGCCTCTGATGTGCTTATTGTAGCCATTGTATTTACTTGGTTAGTCCAGTTCAGTTTCTGGATTTGGGTGGAGAGAGCAAAGACATGGTAGGTAAATTTGCAGATGATACCAAAATAGATACAAGGCATGTTGTGAAGAAGAGATAAGATGGTTGCAAATGGATATAGATAGGTTGATTGAGTGGTCATCCTTTTAGGACAGAGGTGAATTTTTTTTCTCGTTTTGGAACTGTATCTTAGGAGATCATTCAATATTTTTAAGATAGAGATAGAGAAATTTTTGTGAGGCAGGAGTCTAAAAGATTATTGGAAATTGATAGAAATGTGGAATTCAGAACACAAATAGATCAGTCATGATCTTATTTTATGGTCGTGCAGGTTCAAGGTTCCAAATGGTCTGCAACTAGCTTGTTTGTTCATATGTAATTTTGACACATTTTGTAATATTATCCGTGATCTAGAATATTCCAAATATTCACAAACATTTACATGAAAAAATGTCTTATCTCTATCCCAAATTATTTTCCCCTTATCCTGAGACAGTGCTCCCTTATTCTAGATTCCCTGGCCAGAGGAAACAATATCTTAGTATCTACTCTGTCAACTCCCATCATAATTTGGAATATTTGAGTAAGATTACCTCTCATTCTTCAGAACACCAGAAAATATAGACCCAATTTACTCAACTCCTTAGCACAGGGCAACCCATTCTTTCCAGAGACTAATCTAATAAACCTTTGTTGTATTGGTTCTACTGCAAGTATATCCTTCCTGAAATACAAATACCTAAACTGCTATCAATATTCCAGATGTAATCTCAAAAAAGCCCCTAACAATTTTGCAGACTTCTTTCATCTTGTGCATCATACCCTTTGTAGTAAAAGCCAACATTCCACTTGCTTTCCAATTCTTTGCTCTACCTGTATGTTAACGCTTTGTGTTTCTACAGTGATAACATCAAAGTTTCTCTGACAATTAACACGCACAAGTTGTACACTTTATAAAAAGTTATTTTTTTTTATTCATATGGCTAAAGTGGCCCTTCTCACATTATGCTCCATCAACAAATGGACTTTATTGCTCATTTGTTTAACCTGTCTATCATTTTGCAATTTCTTTGTGGCCTCTTTGCAGCTTGTATTTCCACCTAGATTCGTACAGTTAACAAGAATTACTCTCCAGTCATAAATTTGGATTGTAACTAGTTGAGACCTAGCATTGATCCTTCCAGCATTACACAAATCACATGAAAATTCCCCATTTTTCCTTACTTTTTGTTTCCTATCTTGGAATAAATTCTGTCTCCATGATGATCTTATCACTCCCCAATCCAGGAACCTTTCAATATCAATCTTTTGTATGGTACCTAACTGAATGATTTTGAAAATCCTTGCATTTTACAATAACTGGTTCTCCTTTATCTACCCTACTAGAGTCATAGAGATGTACAGCACGGAAACAGACTCTTCGGTCCAACTTGTCCATGCCGACTAGATAACCCAACCAATCTAGTCCCACCTGCCAACTCCTGGCCCATATTCCCTCCAAACCCTTCCTATTCATATATCCATCCAGATGTATTTTTAATGTTGCAATTGTACCAGCGTCCACCACTTCCTCTGGCAGCTCATTCCACCTTCTGCGTGAAAAAGTTGCCCCTTAGGTCTCTTTTATATCTTTCCCCTCTCACCCTAAACCTATGCCCTCTCGTTCTGGACTCTCTCACCCCATGGAAAAGACTTTGTCTATTTATCCTATCCATGCCCCTCCTGATTTTGTAAACCTCTACAAGGTCACCCCTCAACCTCCGACGCTCCAAGGAAAACAGCCCTAGTCTATTCAACCTCTCCTTATAGCTCAAATCCTCCAACCCTGGCAACATCCTTATAAATCTTTTCTGAACCCTTTCACGTTTCACAATATTCTTCTGATAGGAAGGACTTATCAAACAGGATTTCCCTTTTGTAAAACCACATTGATTTGTTCTAACCATGCTATGCTTTTCTAATTATATTGTTAAGTATTTTTTAATTATCGATTCCAACATTTTCCTAGTGGTTGATTAGGGTTCCAAGCTAGTTAACTTCACTACTTCTCTCTTTACAGGAACTGTTCAATTAAAGACCCACATAGCAGCAATGCAGTGGCATATCCATTCCACCCATATCCCCTTGTTCAAAATTGATGCCTTTACTCCAGTGGAGTCAGCCTTTGGCTCACTGATCCATTTTACATACTCCGGCTGTGGAAGCTGTGGCTCTGAATTGGGATTTGATGAAAATGGTATCTACCAGCAGTGCATTCCATGCCTACCAAAGAGCACTGTGAAAGTCTTTTACAGGTAAGAATTCTGACAAAAGTTCATTCCAAAGGTTTCCATCACGTTAGGACATAGTACCCATGGTAAAAGATAGTGTGTTGCAAGTCGCTACATTGGTGACGCAATAAGTTCAAAACCTACGAGAAGAAGCATAGAGTCATAGAGATAATAAGCATGGAAACAGGCCATTTGTTCCAACTTGTCCATGCCAACCAGATATCTTAAATAAATCCAATCCCATTTGCCAGCATTTGATCCATATCCCTCTAAACACTTCCTATTCATATACCCATCCAGATGCTTTTTAAAAATTGTAATTGTACCAGCCTCCACTATCTCCTATGGTAGTTCATTCCATGTGTGAAAAGGTTGCCCCTTCAGTCCCTTTAAAGTCTTTCCCTTCTCACCCTAAACCTATGCCCTCTAGTTTTGGACTCCCCCATCCCAGGGAAAAGACCTTGTCTATTTACCTTATCCGTGTCCCACATGATTTTACAGGCCTCTATAAGACCATCCCTCAGCCTCCGACGGTCAGGGAAAATAGCCCCAGCCTATTCAGCCTTTCCCTGTAGCTCAAATACTCCAACCCTGGCAACATCCTTTTTTGAATCCTTTCAAGTTTCACAACATTTTAAATCTTTTCTGAATCCTTTCAAGTTTCACAACATTTTTCCTTTAGCAGGGAGAACAGAATTGCACACAGTATTCCAAAAGTGGCCTAACCAATTTCCTGTACAGCCACAACATGACCTGCCAACTCCTATAATCAGTGCTCTGACCAATAAAGGCAAGCATACTAAATGCCTTCTTCACTATGCTATCTACCTGCAACTCCACTTTGAAGAAACTATGAACCTGCACTTCAAGGTCTCTTTGTTCAGCAACACTCCCCAGGACCTTACTATTAAGTGTATACGTCCTGCTCTGATTTGCCTTTCCAAAATGCAGCACTTCACATTTATCTAAATTAAACTCCATCTGCCACTCCTCAGCCCATTGGTCCATCTGTTCAAGATCTCGTTGTACTCTGAGGTCCACTACACCTCCAATTTTGTTGTCATCTACAAATTTACTAACCATATCTCCTATGTTTACATCCAAATCATTTGTAAAATTATAAAAAGCAGTGGACCCAGCACTGATCCTTGTGGCATACCACTGGTCACAGATCTCCAGTCTGAAAAGCAACCTTCCACCACCCCCTATCTCCCACCTATGAGCCAGTTCTGTATCCAAACAGCTGTTTCTCCCTCTATTCCGAGTGACCTAACTTTGCTAAGCAGTACAGATAATTGTGAACAATATGTATTGGGCAATCTAAAGCTAGAGACCATGAGGATAAACTAAAAATACACCCAGGAGGGATTTCTTTCCTCAGTATTGGGAATATGTAGCCCTTAAAAATACCAATATGAAGAAATCTGTAAGAAATCGGATAATTTCTGGGATTTCTTGAAATATTCTAAAAAAACGTAGTGTGTTACAGTTTACTGACAGTTTACGAAATATTAGCTGACATTATAGAGAGAAAGTAAGGAAGCTTTTAACAGAGATAAGAAGTGGTTATTTTGCTGGGCAAACTGGTTTAGGGGAGGCTTTGTTCTGAAGATTACCTATGGAAATTGAGGTTACTGGTTTTCCAGTGTTAAGGAATCTGATTATAGTCAAAGAGGATTTCTAACTGACTTTTATGTGGACTCAGATCTGACTTGAAAATCTCATCAGTTCTTCTGCTATTAGCTTTCCAAAGCCATTGACAAGAAATGGATGTTCTGTGAGAAATTTTCCCATTCTTTTAAGAGTGGACTCTTGATCCACCGTGTTTTTCCTTTTCATTTTTCATAAAACCTATATCATTTCAGCAGAGCTGAATCATCTTGCCGTTTTTGTGCATGTTGTGTTTGGGATTCATAGAATCAGACAGTACAAAAGATCCATTGACTCTGTACTGCCAAAGCTACAAAGTCAGAAGTCACACGACACCAAGTTATAGTCCAATAGGTTTATTTGAAATCACAAGCTTTCAGAACATTGTTCATTTGTCAAGTGAAGGCACAGTTCACCTGATGAAGGAGCAGCGCTCTGAAAGCTTGTGATTTCAAATAAACCTGTTGGACTATAACCTGGTGTCGTGTAACTTCTGACTTTGTCCACGCCAGTTCAACACTGGCACCTCCGCATCATTGCCAAAGCTACACTAAGGGTTTAAGGGGTTTTAGCTTCATTATGCATAGAAGCTCAGTTATTACCAGTTTTGTCATTTACTATAAGCTTGCTTCCATAAATGAGTTTCTTTTGAGTTAACTATAGAGGCGTTGTGGACATTTATTCTGAATATTATACAAAAAAGAGAAACAAGAAACATTTCGATGACTGAATAAATATTTACGCTTTTGATACAATATGGTTATCAGAGCACTTGGGCTTGTTTACCAGAGCACTCCTTTCATTACAGTTGTGGGAATGTGAAATTTCCTACCGTGTAGAGTAGGATGAATAAGAGAGATAGTCTGAAGGAAAAGCAAGATAAATATTTGAAGAAAAACATCTCATGCAGGAGTCTTGTGTGGACTTGCATAAACACAGGCAAAGATCTCTGAGGCTAAATGGCCTGTGTATTTATTGTAATTTTTTTATAGTTCTATTTAACATGGCAACCAAAGTTCTTCATATTTCATCATTCTGTTTGCAAATGTGGTGAGATAACTGGACCAAAACTGAGTCTTTTGAAATTGTCCTGCCATAAATCCAGCAGATTTGTGGTGAATTTTCTGGAAATCCAGCCAATTACATCAGAATTCTACAGGGCCTTATGAGAACCAAAACGTCCACTGTCCTTCAATAGATCAGTGGTATTTGAAGAGATGGGCTTTTATAATGCCACAGGTTGCCATAGTCTAGGCATGGCCAGATTGACTTACAATTGCTGACCAGGATGCCTAGTGAAAGCCTGCCTGCTAGTCTGAAGGAACTGTTTGGGAATCTAGACCATTGAAACTTTGGCATATTCCACTGTAGTCATTCCCAGCCTCTTGATTCACATCCTCATTAGGCCCTGTTTTGTTATGATCCAGTAGGGTGATAACTTTAAAAATCAAATGAGTTCCCAATGACTGATTTAAAGGAATCACACAAGAAGATTTCAGTTTTAAGATATTCAAACAAAAAGTAATATCAACTAATCTTTACTCACAAGGCAATAAGAATATGAATTACAGAAAAGATTATCCTCATTAATGTCTGTAAATAACCAGTAACCTCGTGTGTATATATGAAGGGCTCCTGCCCGAAACGTCGATTTTCTTGCTGCTCAGATGCTGCCTGACCTGTTGTGCTTTTCCAGCAAAAGTCATAGAGGAGGTGGAGGGCATGGGTGATGTCCCGGACATAAATGGGGAGTTCCTGGACCAAGGAGACAGGGTGGAGTTGAAATATGAGGAGATGAGTTCAGTGGGGCAGGAGCAGGTCAACCGGGACAGTCAGATTTGTGGATTTTGGGTAAGAGGTAGAATCAGGCGGTGCAGGTTTGTGAAACTATGAGGTTGGAGGCTGTAGATAGAAGATCTCCTGAGGTTTGGGAGATGATGGTTTGATGATGAGAGGTGGTGTCATAGTTGACAAGGTGGTAGGAGGAAGTGTTAGTGAGTTGGTATCTGGCTTCGATACTACCACTGCGCGCCCCCCCCACACCCCCCCACCCCCCTCCTCTTGACTGTTGGTTTGATGGTGAGGTTGAGGTTGGAATGAGGAGAGTGGAGGGCTGCATGTTTGAGAGTGAGAGATTGGAGTGGGTGAGAGGGGTAGATAAGTTGAGGCGGTCAGTGTCATAACGGCAGTTGGAGATACAGTGGTCAAGAGAGGGTAAGTGCCAGCATAGGGTGTCCAAAAAGATGGAGTATGTTGGAGGCGGGCGAAAAGGTCTTCAGAGGGTGGGGGAGAGTCGCGATTGAAAAAGTAACCACGGAGGCAGAAGCAGCAGGAGAAAAGTTGAATGTTGCAACATGTGCAGAATTTGTTGACCCGGGCATGTAGTGGGATGAAGGTGAGACCTTTACTGAGGACTGATCGTTCATCCTGATTGAAGGGGCGGTCTGGGAGAAATGGTGAATACCCGGCAGGGCTTGGGCCTGGGGCTGTTCCCTTTCTCTCTGTACCTCTGTGCAACATCTCTAAAACAGATTTCATCACCTGTTATTCTCTTTCTCTCTGTTTCTCTCTGTATCTCTGTGCAAAGAAAGTGCTTCTGCTTTTGTTTTCAGATATTAAAATCTAATATATGCATTTTGGTCGCATTGACCTGGGTACCCAATTCCAGTGCCAACAAAACCGTATAATCATCCTGTCGGGCAAACACATAGCAGATCACATGCCTCTTCATTACACTACTTTCCCTCCAGTTAAAGATACACAGTCATCTTGTAAAACCACAAATTCATAGCTATCAGTACAGTGCACTTAGCCAGAAGAGATATCAGAAAATCTATGCACATTGCCAGTCAGTAAGAAGGAATATATGAGATTGCTTGAACTGTCAACTTGACATTATGTTTTCTTTATGTTCTTCCAGGCCCACAGTACTTGTGCTAACAGACCAAGATTCCCAGATTGATGTTCTTATCTCATCCAAACTCATGGAGAAGATATTTCTCGATATTCCTCCTGCTTCGCTGAGCAAACCCATAGGTAACCCAGCTTGTATCTTGGGTAAAGTGTATTATAAGGATGGCCAGTTAGTAGGAGGGAAGTGAAGAAGATAGACAGCTTTATTTCGGGAGGGAATTTGTGACCTTAAAACCTTGGTAGCTGAAGGCATGCCCAATCAGAAACATTTAAAATCAGAAATGTTCAAGATGAATTGGACAGGGTCAGATGTCTAGGAATGTTGAATAGCTAGCATATGTTGTACATTTAGGGAGAAGTGAAGCTGTGAAGGAATCTGGCAGGAAAAAGATCGCGAATTTGAGACATTACTTAGCAGGGAACCATGGTAGGTTTAAGGGGAGGTGACGGACTAGTAATATTATTGCTTGACAATTAAGCCAGGGAGGTCATGTTTTGGAAAATGGTGTGCAATTTTGGTCTCCCTCCTATAGGAAGGATGTTGTGAAATTTGAAAGGGTTCAGAAAAGATTTACAGGGTTGGAGTGTTTGAGCTGTAGGGAGAGGCTGTATAGCCTGGGGCTGTTTTCTCTGGAGGGTTGGAGGCTGAGGGATGGCCTTATAGAGGTTTATAAAATCATGAGGGGCATGGATAGGGTAAATAGACAAGATCTTTTCCCTGGGGTGGAGCAGTCCAGAACTAGGGGGCTGGTGGAGGCTGGTACAAATACAACATTTAAAAAGCATCCAGAATAGTGTATGAATCAGAAGGGTTTAGAGAGATATGGGCCGGGTGCTGGCCAGTGGGACGACATTAGGTTAGGATATCTGGTCGGCATGGATGAGTTGGACCGAAGGGTCTGTTTCCATACTGTACATCTCTATGACTATGTTCTGGGACCCAAGTTGGAATAATGCCACAACAGATGGCGGAATTTGAATTCAATAAAAAAAATTTGGAGTTAAGAATCTATTAATGCCCATGAAACTACTGTCGATTGTCAGAAAAACCTATCAGGCTCTCCAGTGCACTTCAGAAAAGGAAGTCTGCCATTGTCACCTAGTGTGGTCTACGTGTGAATCCAGACAATGTGACTGACTCTCAACTACCCTCTGAAATGGCCTAGAAAGCAGCTCAGTTGTACCAATCGTAACAAAGTCTCCTACAAAGAGGTGAACCGGATAGATAACCTGGCATCAACGCAGCCACTGGAAAAAACAACCCTGACCACTCTGCAAAGTCCTTACTAACGTCTGGGGCTAGTGCCAGAATTGGGAGCGCTGTCTTATAGGCTGGTCAAGTAACAGCCTGACATATTCAAACTCATGGAATCATAGCTTGCAGACAATGTCCCATACACCATCATCAGTGGTATGTAATCGGGAGGGAATTGTCCTGTGTGAGTCCTCAACATTGACTCTGGACCTCATGGAGTCCCATGCCTTCAGGTTAAACCTGTGCAAGGAAACCTCCTACTGATTCCATGTTACGAACCTCCCTTGGCTTATGAAACAATACTCCTCCCTGTTAAACAAACTTGGAGGAAGCACGGATGCAAAATGTACTCTGGGTGGGGGAGTCCAATGTCCATGATCAAAAGTGGTTCGACGGCAACACTACTGATCTAACTCAGGTTCTCAAGGACATACTGCTAGAATGGGTTTGCAGCAGGCAGTGAGGGAGCCAACAAGAGGGAAAACATACTTGATCTAATCCTTACCAATCTGCATCTGTCCATGATAGCATTAGTTAGAGTGACCAACACACAGTCTTTGTCGAAAATTATATATGTAGTTGGGGTGATGCCCCTTTAAGAGACTCTCAAGTGGAGCTGGGGCCTCAGTCTAGACCCTGCTGTGAAGGTGTGAGAATCTAAAAATAAAGTGTTCCTGTTCACAGTTTTACCTGGCCTACCTGGTTTGGAATTCCTGCTTAAAGAGAAAGCAACCAATAACAAAGTCCCATTTTCACATTGGGAATAGCCTCCAGCCTGTTGTGTGGCACTTCACCGTGCTAAATGGGAAAGACTTCAAATAGATCTAGCAATTCAAGTCTGGGCATCCACAATTGTGCTCCACTATAATCTGCAACCTCATGCCCCGGCATATTCCCCGCACAACCACTAAATCAAGCCAGGGATTAACCCTGGTTCAATGGAGAGTTCAGGAGTGCATACCAGGAGCAGCACCAGACATACATGAAAGTAAGATGTCAACCTGGTGAAACTATTATATAGGACTACTTCTGTGCCAAACAGCATAAACAAAAAGTAATAGACAGAGCTAAGCAATCCCAAAACCAACAGGTCAGCAATCTTGTCACATTTAGTCATGAACGGTAGAGAACAATTTTATCAACTCTCTGGAGGAGGAGGCTCAACCTCAATGATGGAAGAGCATAGCACATCGGTGCAAAGGGTAAGGCTGAAGCACTCACAGCAGTCTTCAGTCAGAAGTGCTAACTGGATGACCCATCTTGGCCTCCTCCACTGGTCCCCAGCCATATGGATGCCAGTCTTCAGCCAATTCACTTCACTCCACAATTGGAGGTACTGGATACTGCAAAGACTATGGGCCCTTACAATATTTTGGCAATAGTACTGAAGACTTGTGCTCTAGAACTTGCCGCTCCCCTAGCCAAACTGTTCCAGTACAGTTACAACACTGGTATCCACTTGAGAACATAGAAAATTGCCCAGGTATTTTTGTACACAAAAAAACAGGACAATTCCAACATATCAGTTAAGTGATGGAAGGTGTCATCAACAATACTGTCAAGGAGCACCTGCTCAGCAAAAACCTGCTCCATCACTGTTTAGACAGTTCGGGTCACTCAACTCCTGACGTCATTACAGCCTTGGCTCAAATATGGACAAAAGAGCTCATTCCAAAGATGAGGTGACAGTGACAGCCCTTGATATCAAGGCCACGTTTGACTGATTGTGGCATCAAAGAGCCCTAGCAAAACTGGAATCAATGGGAATCAAGGGGTAAACTCCCCACTAGTTGGAATCATACAAGGTGCACAGGACAATGGCTATGATTGGTGGAGGTCAGTCATCTCAGCTCCAGGACATCTCTGCAGGAGTTCCTCGGGGTAGTGTTCTAGGTGCTTAAAAGAGGAAACTGAAGCAGAGAGTTTTTGAGAGAGAATTGTAGAACTTGAGGTCCAGACAACTGAAGGCGAGGCCATTAATACTGGGATGATTAAAATTGGGGATTCTTAAAAATGAGCAGTCATGCAGTCATACAGGATGGAAACAGACCCTTTAGTCCAACTCATCTACGCCAACCATGTTCCCAAACTAAACTAGTCACATTTGCCTGCGTTTGGCCCATATCCCTCCAAACTTGCCATATTCATGTACTGTACTTATCTAAATATCTTTTAAATGTGGTAATTGTACCTACATCCACCACTTCCTCTGGCAGTTCATTCCATACACGAACATTTGTTTTGTGAAAAAGGTTGCCCCTCATATAAAAATATGCCCCCTAGTTTTGAACTCCCCCACTCTGGGGAAAATATTTTTTCTTTGCTTTTCATCCTACTTTCCAGTGAAAAAATTCCCAGCATATCCAGCCTTTGTATATAACTCAAACCCTCCATTCCCGGCAACATCCTAGTAAATCTTATCTGTAAGTGGATAGCTCAGAGAGTTTTGGGACTAGGAGGTTGTAGAGACAGGGATAGAGGAGAGCATGAGGGGTTTGAAAAGGGTAAGAATTTTAAATCTGAGTTGTACAAGTGGGATCCAGCATAGCTATTTGAATACAGGGATGATTGATGAATGGGGTATTGTGAGAGTAAGCATACAGTCTGCAGAATTTTGAATGACATTAAGTTTGCAGAGTGGAATGTAGGGTCCAACATGAAATGTCTCACCTCGTCAAATCTAAAGGTAATAGAGGACGAGGGTTTCCTCAACAAATGAACTGCAATAGAGCAGATTCTATCAATGTTGTGGTGTTGGAAGTAGGCAATATTATTGATAACACAGATATAAAATTGAAAGCTGATATTGTGTCTAAGTATGAGACCAGTGTTACTTGGAAATAGGAAATCAACAGTGTCCAGTGACATTCTAATTCAAACAAAATTCATTCCTCTAAATTTTCTAATATCATTGATCCGATTTTTAAAGCTCAAAGACATCAATTGGATCCATCACCCAGTGGTCTAAAACCTAAACAGGTTCAAGTCAAGCCAGGATAAGCAAGCTCCATCACTGAGACCTCTGGACAATGAACTTCTTACGAACGTGTGAAGCAATGCTGCATCTCTTCTCCAGATTTAGTAACAGACTAATCATTTTAAACATAGCAAATGAGGAGACAGTTGCTTGGCGTCATGGATTTGCATTCACTAAATAAATAAAATGTGACCATAGTCATCAGTGGTGTTATAAGTAAGATTATTTGTTGTTCCAGAGTTGGGTCAGCAGAGCTGCTGCATTTAAGTTCTTGTTCTGTTCCACAATAGAAATCCATATAAAAATTAGCAGTGTCTAGATGACTCTGAGATTAATCACAAAAATGATGTATTTGTGTGTTGCAGGTCCATCTGATAACGTGACATATGGGATGGTGGTAGCAGATTTGTGCTGTTCATTGTTTGCAGACCCTACTGACTGTTACACACTGACTTTGCAAAGCCAGTTTCATCTGGATGAAAACAGCATCGCCATGAATCAGGAATTCTATTTGTTGGATTTCTGCCCTGACCATTACCCTCTAAGCTTGTTAGAAACTGAAAGGTGAATTTATCAATCCCAAGACTCCCAGGTGTGGTTGGGCTGCTATGTAACAGGTGATGTTGTTATAGGGGAATGCTATTTATTACTTTTCATTTCAAGGCATGGACATCATTAGCAAAGGCAGCATTTATCTCTCACCCATAGTTTCTCTTGCACAGGTGTTGGTGGCCTTCAAATTCTACAATTCGAGATGAAGGTACTCCTACAGTACAAATTGAGAACTTTGTAACTTGAAGAGAATCTTGGAAGTGATGGTTTTTCCATGCATATCCTGTCATTTTCCATGTAGGTTGTGGAGCTCACAGGTTCTGGAATTGGCAGCTTACCCTCTGCAACCTATAGATTGTGCATGCACTATGTGATGACAAGTGGATCCTGATAACAAAGAGAGTAAATGCTACAACTCTACAGGTTTGAGAAAGGTTCCAAGCTTGACGCTGAATCTACCCTTAATGCTTGAGATCTCAGAACATAAAAGGGCGTCTCATCTCTCCCAGATTTCTATAATTGCGGAGATGTCACCGTGTGGGAGTGCTGATGACACTGTGGACAGCTAACCTGCTGCATTTTCTCAGGGTAAGAGCAGACATGCTCCCAACATTATCGCTTTGTCAGCCAGCCCAAAATTTTCCGTCCATGCCAAGATGTTGCAGTCTAAAGCTGGGTCATCATGCCCAGAGCTCTCAATGGCAGGCAAGGGCACCTTGTAATTGGTACAAAGCGAATGCATAAAGGTGCATAGTTCATTTTTGTTTTTACGGTTGGATATATTCTTTGATAAAGATTTTATATAAAGGCTTTTGCTGTTGATTTTTATTTTTGGATTGTGGCTAAGGAAACCTATGATTGGACTTCTAATGGATGTGCAGCATTTGAAAATCCATAACAATCAGGAGAAGTTGTCTCAGTGCCTCTATGCTTCCCATTGCCATTGTGACAGAGGATGATGGCCCTCCTCTGCGTTACTGTGTCCATCAGAACCTCCAGTTCCCAGTTGACAAAGCAAGATGACATTTTCCCCTTCTCTGCCATTTGCAGAAAAAAAAGTCAGTCACCATGCAGGGCAGCTCCAAACTGACAGTGCTTCTCCAGGTGCACTTCATGGCTCATGCATCAGGGATAATGGTCAGTTCTGGGATATTCTGGCATTTCCAGAAAAAGTTCTTCTGGTGTGACAAGTGATACAATTAGGCTAGCATTACACTACAGGGGTGTCATAGGGGTGAGGTAGCTAGTTAATAAGATGAGTTCAGAATAATATGGCAAGGAATCTCTTTAATCGTCGCAGTGAGAAACCCTTCAATGAAACTTAACAAAACTGACCCAGCCAAAGTAGAAGAAGATTCAGCCCATGGAAACGACAGCTCTCTAGCATGGCAATTCAAAATAGGAAAGATGGTATAACTATTTTCAGAAAGAAACTTATCAGGCATTACTATGTTTTCAGTGAGTTTGTTTGCTTAGATGCTGCTATTAAATATATATTATCCCATTGCACTTTGTTCCATCAAAGTCGAATTCATAAAAAATTGATGTGGAGGAGCCAGTGTTGGACTAGGGTGGACAAAGTTAAAAATCACACAACACCAGGTTATAGACCAACAGCTTTAGTTAGGAGAAAGTGAGGACTGCAGATGCTGGAGACCAGAGTTGAAAAATGTGGTGCTGGAAAAACACAGCAGGCCAGCCAACATCCGAGGAGCAGGAGAATCAGGCAAAAGCTGGGCATATGATTCCTGAAGAAGGGCTTAAGCCCGAAAAGTCAATTCTCCTGCTCCTCGGATGCTGCCTGCCTGCTGTGTTTTTCCAGCACCACATTTTTCAACAGGTTTAGTTGGCAGCTCTAGCTTTTGGAGCGCTGCTCTTCAGGTAGCTGTGGGACAGATCATAAGACACAGAATTCATAGCATTTCAAATGATACATTGAACAAACCTTCCAAAGATACACAAAGCCAACACACCAGGACATCCCATCATATCAGGCAGTGGGACCCTGTGTGAGAACCTCTCTGGCTATGTCGAGAGCATTTTGAAACCCATTATACAGGGGACCCCAGCTTCTGTCACAAAACTACAGATTTCTTTCAAAAACTCAGCACCCAAGGACTAGTCAAACCGGGAACATTCCTCATCATAATGGGTGTTTCTGCACTCGGCATCAGCGTCACCCACAATGACAGCACCACTACAACAGCCTCAATACTCAATACCAACAACTGCCAATCTCCAAGCACCATCCTATAACTTCATTCTCGACAACAACATTTTCACCTTTGACAACCGGTTCTTCATCCAGACACACACAACAACCATGGGGACCAAAGTTGCACCCGAATATGCCAACATTTTCATGCACAAGTTCAAACAAGACTTTTTTGCTACACAGGACCGCCAACACTACACACCAGATATATTGACAAACTTTTCTTCCTCTGGGCCCATGGTGAAGAGTCACTGAAACAACTACACAGTGATATCAACAAGTTCCGTTCCACCATCAGACTTACCATGGACTACTGTTGAGTATCTGTCTCATTCGTGGACACACACATCTCCATTAAGAACCAGGCACCTCAGTTCCTCAGTCTACCACAAACCCACGGATAACCTCATGATGCTACACTTCTCTAGCTTCCACCCTAAAAATATTAAAACAGCCATACCCTATGGACAAACCCTACACATACACAGGATCTGTTCAGATGTGGAGGAATGCAACAGACAGAAGGTGCTCAAGGATGCCCTCATAAGAACAAAGTACAATGCTCAACTCATCAATCACCAGTTCCGATGTGCCACGGCAAGAAACTAAAATGACCTCCTCAGGAGACAGACACAGGATGCAACCGATAGGGTACCCTTCACTGTGCAGTACTTCCCAGGAGCAGAGAATGTTCTTCGCAGCCTGCAACATATTTTCGATGAGGATGAACACCTTGCCAAAACCTTCCCTACGCTTCCACTTTTCACTTTTAAACAACCGCCAAACCTTAAGCAGACCATTGTTCGCAGCAAACTGCCCAGCCTTCAGGACAACATTGACCACAACACCGTACAATCCTGTCATGGCAACCACAAAGACATATCAGAGCGTCGACATGGATACCATCATTACATGTGAGGACACCACGTACATGTACGCAGCAGGTACTCATGTGACTCGGCCAACATTGTCTATTTCATAGCCTGCAGGCAACAATGCCACGAGGCATGGTACATTGGCGAGACCAAGCAGACGCTACAACAACGGATGAATGGACACCGCGCAACAATCACCAGACAGGGGTGTTTCCTCCCAGTCGGAGAACACTCCAGCAGTCAGAGTCATTTGACCTGGGATCTTCAGGTGACCATCCTCCAAGGTGGACTTCGGGACAGGCAACAGCACAGAGTGGCCGAGCAGAGGTACCCATGAGGATGGCCTACACCGGGACCTTGGGTTCATGTCACACTACAGGTGACCCCACTGCACCATACACTCTCTCACACACAGACACACACAACTACATACTCATGTAGACCCTCTGTCATACACGTGCTGTCTCATACATGCACACACCCTCTCACAGGCTTATACTCCATCACACTCACACATGCACTTTACCAAGCATGCACACACGCAAACACATGCTCTCTCATGCACACTCACACTTATGTGCTCTCTCTCTCTCTCTCTCTGTCATACACACACACACGCACATATAAGTCCACAGGGTAATTTGTGTTTGCAGAATTATATTTACAGATATATTCTATTTACTCAAAAAGTGCACAATCTGCAGGCAGTGTATGTAATATTTTATAAATTCTTATTTTGGAAATGGAACCAGTTTGACTCAAGATTTGAAGACAGACAGCTTTAATGCATTGTCTGGGCTGAGCTGTCACATATTTTTATAAAACCTTAAGTTATGTCGAGAATGTGATTTAAAAGAAGTCCTGAGATTTACATATTAATGAATTGAAACATCCAACCATTCTAAAAGGTGAAAGACTTAACAGTAACTTAGGTTTCTTCAATATGTCATTTCAGTTGCATGACACTGTAACCTTTTGACATAAATTCTGTGTCTTAATATCCTGTCCCACAGCTACCTGATAAAGAAGCAGTGCCCCAAAAGCTCGTGCTTCCAAATAAACTTGTTGAACGATAGCCTGGTGTTGTGTGATTTTGAACTTCATAAGAAATTGACCTCATATCTACCACATGTCAAGATGATTTGGAGATGCCGGTGTTGGACTGGGGTGTACAAAGTTAAAAATCACACAACACCAGGTTACAGTCCAACAGGTTTAATTGGAAGCACACGAGAAAGCTAGTGTGCTTCCAATTAAACCTGTTGGACTATAACCTGTTATGTGATTTTAAACGTGTCATGATGACAGTGTTCCCAGCCAGATGTAATTGCATAATTCTCCAGCCACTCAAACCTGGAGGTGCCAGTGGTTATTGGGATTGATTTTACTTCCATAATTTGTACATGGCACTAAACACATGCTATGGGGCAAATAACCTAATGCTGCAATTAAGTAAATAGTTAGTCAGGAAAAGTTAAGCTAATAAATAGCTGGTCTGACTCGTGATTTGCTATGAAAGTGATCCCTAAGTAACCTCACCCCATAACTACATCTCCCTAACGCACAACACCCCCTCCATTGCCCCGGAACCCAAACCCCTCTTCCCCTTTTGCTGAGCAAGATCTTTTTCCCCACTCAAACCCAAAGCACCTCCTTTAGGGGCATCAAACCCGAAACCCCTTCTCCCATTCTGGAGCTGAGGAGCTCCTTCCCTGTTCCAAACATAACCTTCACTTCCCAGCTGCCAGACCTGATAGCACCCACCCCAACTCCAATTCCTCCAGGTCCTGATATCAAATAACCCTGTCTCCCTTGCTGGACCTAATAGCTCCCATTCATTTGATTTGCCCTCATTACTCTATCACTTACCTGGCTGTGTTGCCACCTTGTGTCCTGGCACCCTTCCCACCTGGCTCCAACCCAAAACCCTACCGTCTACCCAATTCGCACGCTACAAATTTGGCATCTTTGGCCCCAATCACCCAGAAAGCTATTTGCTTGTCATCCTACCCCGCTACCACTGGCTCCCTACACTTGCAGCACCCTAACTTTACTCTCATACACATAGCTTTTCAGAACAGCTGTCAAAGTGGCTGTTTGTGATTCTGGACCTTCACATTCGGAATCCAGCAGCTGAGGTGTGGTTTGTCTCTTCTAACAATCTCGACTACAAAAGACTTGTCAGAATGAAAATACAGCTCTGCATTTCTGAGAAAGCCCTGATTAGATTAGACTGTCAAAAATGTAGAGTTCTTTTGTGGCATAAAAATGGAGCAGAATCAATCCTTGGAGAGTCTGACCCAATTTCATATGTAACTAACAATTACAGTTTCAGTCTGTTCTGTTTGCTATCCTTCATAGATACCCTTTATAAATAGATTCTGTAGACAGTTTAATGTAGTGTATAATTTAAATAGACTGATGCTGAGTAAATAGACCTTGCTTGCTGAAAAGTACACTATTCACTGTGAGTTCTACAATAAGTCACAGCCATCTCCATCTGTTTGGCTAACACAATAGTGTCAGTGGACTTTCTGAATAGGGTTTAGAAGACACAGTTACCAGTTACAGTTCCTTTGCTGTTTCCCATGAGAACACCACAGTCTCTTCTCACTACTTTGCCTCCTCAGCCAAGACTGAAACAACAGATCCATGTGACTGAGGAGTATACATTCTGGTAGATAACCTCTGCTCAGTCATAATTTCCACATCTCACACCTGACATGGAAATCCGTTTCTGTAGGACACGTATTTCAAGAATGCCACGATATTCAATGTGGAAGGAATATTCTTAATTTTTCCATGTGTAATTAATTCATTCTTTCATTAATTATTCAGTTATTGATTACTTTTAAATTGTCAGCCAATTATTTTTCTCGACTCTTACTTCTGCTGCTGTTTCACTGGGTTATAGTGCCATAGTTAGCATTTAGCGTCAATATCTGACCCAGGGCTGGGGAACCTGCGGCCTTCTAGGCCATTGTGTGTGGCCTTTTGAATGAATCCAAATTTTGCAGAACAAACTTTTATTTTTATTAATATGTTTTTTCTTTATTGTTTTTATTTTAATTTTAAAATGAATGTATTTAAAATACCAGAGAGTAAAAGAAAGTTCAATGAAATAATCCTCACAGACTGACCGCCACAATTAAAAAATTGGTACGTCATAAAGGCTATTTCGACACCTGCAGGGACAGGTGTTAGCAGAACTTTTATCTTTGCGAGAACAGATAATTGAATTTTATGAAGAAGAGTCAGCAATGCGAATTAGTGAAAGAAGATTTCTATAGAAATGCTGCATTTCTGAGTGATATCATGTCAAAGCAAAATGACTTTAATATTTCTTTGCAAGGTAAAACTAGGTCTATATACGATATGAGGCAAAAAAATCCAAGCAGTTCGAAAAATGCTATTTTTTTCAAAATTCTTCTTCTTCAAAAGGAAATTTCGGATGAACGTTTTCCCTAGTTAGCAAAGGTCATTGATGAACAAGAGGATTTTTGCGAATCATTTGAAGAATACGGAGCTGTTTAGACTTATTAATTGGAGAATACAATGAAAGGTTCTCTGACTTTGAGAATCATGACATCACACTCAAATTAGCATCTCAACCTCACCTAGTTGATGCCTCCAAGGCTCCTAAAGAACTACAGATGGAGTTGATTGAGCTCTCAGAAGATGACATTTTAAAGTCCTTATTTGACGCTAGGAAAGATCCGATTGAAATATGAAAAAATGCAATAGAATACAAAAATACAATAGAATACGAAAAGGTTCCCCACCTCTGACCCAAGTAATTAGATTCATGTGTGAGTCTTGACAGTGGCTGTTGGAAAAATATTGGCCACAAGAGGGCACAGTGCTGTTCATCTCACTCTCAACATTATTGTTCGACAGATATGAACACAGTGGCACAGTGGTTAGCACTGTTGCCTCACAGCGCTAGAGACCCAGGTTCAATTCGTGACTCTCTGTGTGGAGTTTGCACATTCTCCCTGTGTCTGCGTGGGTTTGCTCCGGTTTCCTCCCACAATCCGAAAATGTGCAGGTTAGGTGAATTGGCCATGCTAAATTGCCCGTAGTGTTAGGTTAAGGGGTAAATGTAGGGGAATGGGTCTGGGTGGGTTGCGCTTCAGCGGGTCGGTGTGGACTTGTTGGGCCGAAGGGCCTGTTTCCACGCTATAAGTAATCTAATCTAAATTTTATTTTAAACAGAGAAAAGACCTGCTTAAAAAATGTTTCCCTTTGGTGTCATTGTGTGTTTTACATTATAAACTTGCACTTCCTGTCACTGGAAGGATTAGATGAGGCAGGATGCTGGTGTCAGTGAGTTGGTGTCAGTGCAAAGTCTTTCTCTGTGTTATGAGAAAACCTCTATTTGATTCCTCTTAAATATTGTAGGGAGACAGAAAATTGGATAATTTCTGAAGTTTTTTTTAAGAGGCTTCAATACAGACTCCATCTACCACCAGCTTATTGTGGTATCAGTGTAGATCATGTCTATCAAGTCACCGAGGCTTCATCAGCAGTACTTCACAAATCTGGCACTCACTGCTTCAAGGGCTGCAGATGCATTGGAATACCATCAACTTCAAGCTCCCCTCAGAATCACTCACCATCTCGCTTTGAATCTAAATATCACCATTCCATGATCAACACTGAATTTAAACGTTTGGAACTACCCATTTACTTTGTTCAACACACAAACTGTCCTAGTTCAAAAATAATTGGCCAGCACAATACCTTTCTCAAGAATTGGGCAATAACTGCTGAATTTCCAGAGCCTTTCATAACTTCAACATCACTGTCGCACTCAGAGCTAATGAATTACTTTCAAATGACGGTCAAAGTTGTAATGCAGGAATCTTAGCACAGCCAGCTCATACGACCTGCCGTGTGATCATGTTTTATGTCATGGAATCTGTTATATCCACTTGAGAGGTCAGAGACGTTTTAATACCTTATCTTTAAAGCGCACTTTTCACTCGCAAGTGTAAGCCGTGACTATGTATTCAGTATCTAGCATGGACCTTGAACCAATAATTTGATAAAAATCCAGCCTCTGCTTATCTGCTGCTGAACCTTTCATTCATGCTTTTCTTACCTTCGGACTCAGCACTGAAATAGTTATCGCATATTCCACCCACCATGTGTGCTGATTCAGAAATCTGCTGCCCATATTCTAACTTGCTCCAGTCCCATTTATCCTGTGCTCACTGGCTTGAATAGGCTTCAAGTCCAGAACTTTGACTTAAAAATACTCTTATATTCCATTCTTCTGGTAGTCCCTTAATATGAGCTTACAATGCTCACAGCAAGAACATGTGTATGGAGGAGGCTTCTTGTTGTGACTATCATACCATTCTGGCTCAGAAGGGATCGCTCCCAGTCCTACCTCCTGTCATATGCATATCAGAAGGGTTTACAGGTTTACAACCTGTTTGGCCATGTTATGAACACATCCTATGTGACCATCACATCCTGAACTTGAGGCCAAAGCTTCTGAATCAGTCAAGGACAAAGCTGATGCACCACAAGACCTCCCATACATAAACTATAATCCCAACCTGACTTCACCCCCGCCCTCTGTAATTCTTTCCAGCCCTACAACAATCTGCCCTCTTTCAATTCTGGACATTTGCACATTTCTGATTTTATTACTTTAGCTTTGGCACCCTGGCCTTGAGTTGCTTAGCCCATTAAACTCTGGGATTCTTTCACTAAACTACTATGTGTCTTTCTGGTCTTTTAAGAAGCTACTTAATATTTACCTCTTTGATGAACTATCCTCATATCTTATTATGTTAAAGGAAAGAATGTAAATGAAAATTGTTGTTGAGAGCTACTAACTGATTAAAGGATAACATCTAAATAGCAAAATATTATCTTTTTTTACTTTTAATATACCTTTTATATATCACACACAATTGGGCACCTTCTCATCACCAAAATTACTGTGACTTTTTAAAAAAATGTTTTGACAGAGATGTTATTACACACCCCTTAAGCAGGTGAGACTTGAACTCTGTACCACAAGAGGGTCCTAAGAATTGCTACTTTTTAAATATAGGGCCTGATCTGTTTATTTCTCTTTCTTTTCCTCAAATCACTCACGGTAACATTTATTTGTACAGTGAAACTGAAAAAGAAGACACATTTGTAGTCAGAGTTTATTATTTTTATTTCTTTTTTTCTCCACCAAGAAAACACCCATGTGGCCAATTGAATATTTACAAGCAAAGCCTGTTACAGGAAAAGATGTGGGGTGGAGTGGGGAGGGGAGGGGTAGGAAGACAGGGAGGGGACTAAATGAAAATGGAATGAAGAGGGAAACTCATGTTTATATCTGTCAGCAAGGGCTCCCTAATTGAACCAGGTTAACAGCCACAATCAGGGAACTCATACTCTATGAGGTCCACCTGGCTGACCTTATTACAATTACTACAACCCTCCCCTCTAAGGGGATGTAGGCTCAATCTTTGTCTTGTAACTCTCTGGAGGGTGTTCACACCAGTCCGGTTCCTTCCTCAGATACGGGAAAGGGGGGTGTACCGGACTGTAGCATGCCTCTTGCCCCTGGACCGTCTTGGAAGAAATTGATCCTCTTCTTCAAGTGGTAAAGACATTGAGGCTAAGACATCCACTGTGTCCATCTCAGACTTTGAGGTTTCTTTGACTCTAGACAGTGGGTGCGAACTCATATGTTCCAACAGCCTTTCCGGCTGTTCTGTGGGGCAGATTACATTTTGCTCTTGCCCCGTTTGCGAGTTTGCAGCTTTTATGTGGTCCACATGCTTGTTGAGGACCTCCTCACCTACCTTGTTGAGGACCTCCTCATCTACCTGAACTGACCTGACCTCATGTCAACCATGCCTCTTACCTATGCAGGGGCATTTCCTGGTTTTGCCATCAAACTTCATCCACTTAAGTAAACTGTCTTTCCTGCTTGGAGGAGTCCTGAAGAAGGGTTACACCCAACACGTTGTCTTCTCCACCTCCTGATGCTGCCTGGCTTGCTGTGTTCTTCCAGCCTCCTGCCTGTCTACTTTGGGTTCCAGCATCTGCAGTTTTTTGTCTCTAATTGGAGGGGCCTAATATTGGCATTCCTGGTGCCATTTCAACCCCAGCCCCCACCCAAGTCCAGGAAGATCAGATATAACCTGGTGCAGAGTCTTCTTCCCATTAGCAACTCTGCTGGGGCTTTCCCTGAAGTTCCATGAGGGGTGGCCTAATAAGTGGGAGCCAGGACAGTTTGGTATCAAGTGAAGCTGTAGACTGTTTCTTTAAGCCTGCCTTCAAAGTTTGAACTGCTCTTTTCACTAGATCATTGGACGATGGCAGGTATGAAGCTGCCCTTTCATGCCAAGTGCCATTTGACTTTAGGAAATACTCATATTCCTTGCTGGTAAATGATGGCCCATTGTCTGTGACCAACACTCTGAAGTATATTGTAAAAGGTCACAATTTTTCTATTGTCGCCTCCATGTTTGACGAATGAACTCTATGTACATCCAACCATTTGAGTGGGTGTCCACAATGACTAAGAACATTGAGCTCACGAAAGGGCTGGCATAGTTGACGTGTAGCCGAATCCAGGTTTACCATTCTTTTAAACTCCCCACAAAAGTGAACCGACCCTTTGGATTTCACAATCAGTAGGACCAGTGCTGCCCATTCCACAAACTGAACTGGTTTGATGAGCTCTTTCTCAACCAATTTCATCCCATCAGGCTTGGACCCAAGACTTTTACTACAATCAATGGTAATTGAACCAGCTGCTTCTCAAACGAGATTGGAACCGAAGTTGTACCTTTAATCTGTAAAGGTTCCCCAGTATAGGTACTCTATCTAGTTGAGGTCTTATGAAAACTTAAGGGTTGGAATCCTGAGCAAATTTTGTTAAAGAATGGTTCTGCAATCATTGATACAGCTACACCAGTGTCAACCTTCGTTAGAACCTCCATTAAACTATTTAACCAGTTATCTTGATTGGTTCTGATTTGGATGTGGCTGAACAGTTTAATTGTTCCACACCAGGTGTTGGTGGGCTTTCCAGGGTTTGCACTCTCCCGGATACCAGCCTATTAGTTCTCTTACTGAATTCAGGCCGAGTGGGACTCTTTTGCTGTCTCAAGTCTTCACACCGGCAGCAGCTACAATGGCTCGCCAGCCTGAACCTGAAGAGAATTTTAACAATTTGGCTGATGCTTGGCTTTGTTTTGGAGCTTCATTGTGGGCTGACCTAGAGTCCCTCTGGATTAGTGGTGCTGGAAGAGCACAGCAGTTCAGGCAGCATCCAAGGAGCAGTAAACTCTCTGCCTTTATTCCTGATGAAGGGCTTTTGCCCGAAACGTCAACTTTACTGCTCCTTGGATGCTGCCTGAACTGCTGTGCTCTTCCAGCACCACTAATCCAGAATCTGGTTTCCAGCATCTGCAGTCATTGTTTTTACCTAGAATCCCTCTGTTCAGGATATGTCCTGAGTGAGGCTGTGCATTGCTTTCACTCAAGTGTTCCCCCAAGCTCAGTTGGTGTGGTAAGGGTGTCCACTTCCATTGGCATATGTTGCAATTCATATACAGAGGAACCTTGATTATCCAAACGAGGTGGGTGGGCAAATTTCGTTCAGATAGTTGATTATTTGGTTAATTGATTTCCTCTGGGGCTCATAGATTTCTGGTAAGTCTGCTCCCCGTTAGGAGACTAGACAGCAGCAAATCGCGCGTGAGCTCCTGCCCTCCACCCACCCACCCCGTCTGCCCCCAACCCCGCCCCCTGCCTGCCCCCAACCCCGTCCGGTCCCCCGGCCAGCCCCAACCCTGTCTGCTCCCACCCCACTCCCCCAACCCTGCACCCCTGTCCACCCCCATCCACCGTCCGACACCCGTCCACGCCCCTTCCCCCCGGGGCAGCTGGACTGGACACCAACAGTAAGACTGCTGCTGCCTTTGTGGGGTAAATCTCCAAATAGCGTACACACACACACAACATTTGATACGTTCCACCTTTGCCCTGTACAGGATAATGTTGGAGACAGCATCAGGGGAAGGGGGAGTTTAGGATTCACCCCTTTGTAGAACTCCAGGGAAAGTGTGGGGAGAGAGAGAAGAGCGTGCAGGTCAGTCATTTGGAGACGGTGCCTGGATTGTCTAGGACGGTTCTCGGCAGCATTTCAGTGAGCCGAGTTCGTTTTTAATCATTGTACCTGTAAACAAAAGATGTGATCAGGATTGAAACAGCTCGTTGACGTAATGTTTCTATCGGGACCTTGAGATCTCCTTCGGATAATCCAATATTCAGATAATTGATATTCAGATAATCGAGGTTCCTCGGTACTCGACTTGCCACATTTTCTAATTACAAAACCAGATGGTGCGCCTGTTTGAAGTCTAATTGGGCTTCAGCTAATAGGCACTTTTGCATGGTTATATTCATTAATCGCACATACTAAACAGTCTCTGTGTCTCATTAAGGGTTAAATGAAAGTCACATACCTCTGCCAGGTGTCTTAACCTTGTTAAAAATGCCGACACAGATTCTCCTAGTTCTCAAATTGCTGAGTAAAGCCGATAGCATATCAGAATTAGAGAATGCTTGGGGTGATACTATTCCTTAGTGAAATCCATCAGCTCTTGAAAGGTTTTAATACCTGGTGCCTGAGGAAATGGTAGGCTTCTAATAACCAAAAAAGTTGTGGGTTCACAAACTGTCAGGAGGATAACTGTTTGCTTGTCATTTGCCTGGAAAAAAAATAACGCATTCTTTCCACATATTGGGGCCAGTCTTCAATGGCAGGATCAAACAAGTCAAGCTTCCCAAATAATGGCATGATGCCAGAAATGCTTACACTAACTCAAACTGTTGCGAGCAAATTTCTTCAAGAGCATATTTTTTCTCTTGTGCCACTGAGCTAACTCCACAGAGGCCGTCATCCTGTCACCAGGTTATTCATTATTTAGACCATAAGACATAGGAGTGGAAGTAAGGCCATTCGGCCCATCGAGTCCACTCCGCCATTCAATCATGGCTGATGGGCATTTCAACTCCACTTACCTATATTCTCCCCGTAGCCCTTAATTCCTTGTGACATCAAGAATTTATCAATCTCTGCCTTGAAGACATTTAGCATCCCGGTCTCCACTGCACTCCGCGGCAATGAATTCCACAGGCCCACTGCTCTCTGGTTGAAGAAATGTCTCCGCATTTCTGTTCTAAATTTACCCCCTCTAATTCTAAGGCTGTGTCCATGGGTCCTAGTCTCCTCGCCTAACGGAAACAATTTCCTAGCGTCCACCCTCTCCAAGCCATGTATTATCTTATAAGTTTCTATTAGATCTCCCCTTAATCTTCTAAACTCCAATGAATACAATCCCAGGATCCTTAGCCGTTCCTCGTAAGTTAGACCTACCATTCCAGGGATCATTCGTGTGAATCTCCGCTGGACACGCTCCAGTACCAGTATGTCCTTCCTGAGGTGTGGGGACCAAAACTGGACACAATACTCCAAATGGGGCCTAATCAGAGCTTTATAAAGTCTCAGTTGCACAACGGTGCATTTATCTTGAGATAAATGACAACATTGCATTCGCTTTCTTAATCATGGGCTCAACCTGCACAGACTCATTTACACATGCATAACACTTGACACTGGCCCCTCTTCCTCAGAGCCATGTCCCAGAGTGAACAGGATGTCTGACACTCTTGTTTATATCTAACAGCCAGGAGTCCTTGATTCGACTATGTTAACAACCCCAAGCAGGGAATTCATATTCTATGAGGTCCAACTGGCTGACCTCCTTGCAATCACTTCAGACTGAACCACCTGGCTTCAATTCTGAACAAGAGGCTTTTGATTTGAAACAATAACACAGTTTCTCTCTCTACAGATTTGCTGAGTTTCTTTGGAACCTTCTGTTTTGATTTCAGATCTCCAACAACTGCGGTATTTTGCTTTCCCTGGAAAGAGAGGACTGAATGGTGACCTAATAGAGATTTCAAAAATTCTGACAGAATTTGATGGGGGAGAGGTAGAGAAGTACTCTACATGTGGAAGAAACCATAAAATGACATAGACAATAATAAATCTAATAATGAGTTCATAAGAGCCCCTATAGAATGCTTAGAAAGTAAAAAAAAACTTGCTGCTACAAGGTGCATTTTAGGCTGATTTCTTTTAAATAAAAGGTAGATAAGTAAGAAAGGAGGAATTGAAGATAGGTTTATAGCGTAGAAAGAAAATCCTGAACAGTCTGTTTCTGGGTTGTAACTCCGTAACCATCTCAAATTGATACACCTCACTTTCCACTTTGGATGGTGACCTTTTACTGCCTGGTGACCTGTTCATCCTCGTAATCTCACATAAACGCGCACAAACTAGTTTTGAATGGCCAGTAAAATAGGATTTTAAAAAATGATCACAACAAAATAATACCGCAGCAGTCACACGCCGAGAATTCCCAATTATCTCTTCCCAAAGTCGCAGCAACATCTCCAGCAGCCATTTCACGGCAGGCGTTAACAAGCAGCGAATGGAACACAGTTACACGGGGAAATAACAGTTCTGAAGGCAGAGAGAGGCCGATCCAAAGGGGCAGACACACGCGAGACAGTGGGAGTTGGACTGCAAAGAATGGCAAGGGGAGAAATTGGGGACCGATTGGCCACAATCACTTCTGAGTGAAAATGAAATGAAATCAAGAGCCAGTGCACCTGATTGCAGGAAGCTCCTGCCAGACGGCGAAGGCACTACCTTAATCGGATGAGAAGGAGATTTATTTATTCTCTCTCTGTCTCCCTCTCTCTTCATTTCGCCTGCATGCAACGTGTGGAGGGATTCGAGAAGCTGCTGTCCTTTCAGAAACTTCTCATTTCTAGAATACCGTGTAGGTGGGGAGGGATCAGACAAACAATAATCATTGCAAGGCTTCTGAAGACTTGTAGGTATTCCGGATCGCCCTCCCACCCGGCTCCAGAAACGGTGAGTTGATGACTGGCAAAAAAGCTCCTCAAGAGATTTCTTCAACAACGCACTAAGTGGCTGCCGGTCTGCTGTTTCTTTGACTATTTTTTTAAAATTCTCATTATTGTTATTATTTATTCCGAGAGGCAGTCAGTGGCGTTAAGAACCGCCGAAAGGCAAAATATTTTTTAAATACTCCACAGGAACGGTTACCTCCCCCGGTTCTTCGCCCTGTAACAATATAAATAATCACAATAATTAATGTTTGTTTTGACCTGAGCGGCAGCTTGTTGAGAGGCGAGGTGTGTGTGTGTGTATGTTGTGAGCGGGAATGTTATCAGCAGGTATGCGGCCTGTTGCTCTCTCAAATCGATCATCTCGATGGTATGTTCAGCTTTTCTTGTATTGTTTGAAGACAAAACCCCTCGGACTCGGTCCTCGGTTTGTTTGGTCGGCAACGCCTCTTTCAATGGCTGTGCACAGACGGAATCAAGAGCTCATCTTGCTTTTTCACAAGGACCGGGCGGATTAGGTCAGAGGCTGCTTTTGTAAAAAGCGATATCCCCGGCCGTCAGGAAATGTAATCTCTCTGAATGAATCTGTTGCCGCCTATCCCTGATCCCTTCCCCCTTCCCTGAGCCTGGGCGTGTGACTCAGGAGCCTCAGTTCCTCAGCTTCCAGCTCCGAATATCCCTGTTCAGCTTCAATACTGGCCTCATATTATTGCCTCTTCCTCATTGTGACCCCCTCACTCTATCGGAGGCAGCTCCATGTCACTGCTTGTCGTTGTGATTTGTTCCTTGTCTCAGCCCTATTGACTGTATTCTATTTTCTACCCCAATTTCTTTTTGTATTTCACAGACACTGACTCACTCCTCATTTAGTTCTCTTTCCTCGTCCACCGTGCTGAGTCCAGAACAGACATTACTTGTTTTCAGGCACATTCCATTTTTTTAAAAAAACCTTACTAAGAATGCCACCAGAGTCACACACACACCCCATACGGACTAACACTGCGTACCACTATACTAATGCATGCCATTCCAACAAACCACATTGTACTGATACATAACTGATGATCACACAAGTACACCATACTGGCATACACCATACTAATACATATATTATGCAGGTATGCACCAACATGGAATGGCAGGGTGACACAGTGCTGCCTCACAATACCAGGGACCTGGGCTCGATTCCAGCCTGGGATGATTGTCTCTGTGGAGTTTGCACATTCTCCCCATGTTTGTGAGCGTTTCCTGCAGGTGCTCCAGTTTCCTCCCACAATCCAAAGATGTGCAGGCTAGGTGGATTGGCCATGCTAAATTGTCCATAGTGTCTAAGGATAGTGCAGGCCAGATGAATTATAACTAAGAAAATTACAGCTCAGGAACAGGCCCTTCAGCCCTCCAGATCTGCACCGATCCAGATCCTCTATCTAAACCTGTCGCCTATTTCCTAAGGATCTGTATCCCTCTGCTCCCTGCCCATTCATGTATCTGTCCAGATACATTTGAAATGATGCTATCATGCCCACCTCTACCACCTTCGCTGGCAATGCGTTCCAGCCACCCACCACCCTCTGCGAAAAGAACTTCCCACACATAGTGGGTGGCACGGTGGCACAGTGGTTAGCACTGCTGCCTCACAGCGCCAGAGACCCGGGTTCAATTCCCGCCTCAGGCGACTGACTGTGTGGAGTTTGCACGTTCTCCCCGTGTCTGCGTGGGTTTCCTCCGGGTGCTCCGGTTTCCTCCCACAGTCCAAAGATGTGCAGGTCAGGTGAATTGGCCATGCTAAATTGCCCATAGTGTTAGGTAAGGGGTAAATGTAAGGGTATGGGTGGGTTGCGCTTCGGCGGGGCGGTGTGGACTTGTTGGGCCGAAGGGCCTGTTTCCACACTGTAAGTAATCTAATCTAATCTAATATCTCCCTTAAATTTTTCCCCTCTCACCTTGGACTCATGACCCCTCGTAACTGAGTCTCCCTCTCTGGGGAAAAAGCTTCTTGCTATCCACCCTGTCTATACCTCTCCTGATTTTGTAGACCTCAATCAGGTTCCCCCCCCCCACCTCCATCTTTCATTAGTTAATCCTAATTTACTCAACCTCTCTTTATAGCTAGCGCCCTCCATACCAGGCAACATTCTGGTGAACCTTCTCTGCACCCTTTCCAAAGCATCCACATCCTTTTGGTAATGTGGCGACAAGAACTATATGCAGTATTCCAAATGTGGCTGAACCAATGTCCTATACAACTGTAACATGACCTGCCAGCTCTTGTACTCAATAGGAGAAAGTGAGGACTGCAGATGCTGGAGATCAGAGTTGACAGTGTGGTGCTGGAAAAACACAACAGGTCAGGCAGCATCCGAGGATCGGGAGAGTCAACATTTCAGGGCAAAAGCCCTTCATCAGGAAGGGGCTTTGAGCCGAGGGGGTGGTGAGATAAATGGGAGGGGGGTGGGGGAAAGGTAGCTGAGAGTGCGATAGGTAGTTGGAGGTTGGGGAAATGGTGATAGGTCTGAGGGGAGGGTGAAGCGGATAGGGTAGAAGGAAGATGGACAGGGAGGACAGGTCATGAGGGTGGTGCTGAGTTGGAAGGTTGGAACTGGGTTAAGGTGGGGGAGGTGGATTGAGAAAACTGATGAAATCCACATTGATGCCATGGGATTGGAGGGTCCCGAGGCAGAATATGAGGCGTTCTTCCTCCAGGTTTCACGTGGTTAGGAAGTAGCGATGGAGGAAGCCCAGGACATGCATGTCCTTGATGGAGGGGGAGTTGAAGTGTTTGTCCACGGGGCAATGGGGTTGGTTGGTGTAGGTGTCCCAGAGATGTTCTCTGAAGCGCTTTGCAAGTAGACGTCCTGTCTCCCCAATGTAGAGGAGACTGTACATGTAGAGGATATAGTAAAAGAAATGTGGAAGTGCAGGTTAAACTTTGGTGGATGTGGAAAGCTCCTTTGGGACCATGGACAGAGGTGAGGGGGGGGAGGTGTGGGCACAGGTTTTGCCATTGCTGCGGTGGCAGGGGAAGGTGCCGGGAGGGGAGAGTGGGATGATAGTGGGCATGGACCTTACGAGGGAGTCGTGGAGGGAATGGTCTTTGTGGAAAGTGGATAGGGGTGGGGAGGGAAATATACCTCTGGTGGTGGGGTCCGTTTGTAGGTGGCAGAAATGGCACCTACTCATGGGTAAATGTAGGGGAATGGGTCTGGGTGGGTTACTCATCGGAGGGTCGGTGTGGACTTGGTGGGCCAAATGATTTGTTTCCACACTGTAGGTAATCTGATGTAAACATTTGCCGAGAAGAATAAAAATAGTTAGGTTCTGGGCTACCTTTCTTAATGTTTTGAAGGCGTCTGACCTGGTCCATAATAACGTGTTAAAGCAGTTAAGGGCAATTTTCGGACAAAAGCCTTTCATATTTATGAGATGGGTGTCCAGGTAGTTCAATATAAATCAAAACATTTGAGCTATTTAAGAAGCAGGAGGAGACTGTGGTGCAGAGATTGTAGGGTTCTCTGTTTGACAGCACTGTCTTTCCTCATCTTAAATATTTCCTAACTGTAAATCCCATAATTATTACCCTAAATTCATGACTTTGACAACACTGAAACACTGAAATTCAAGCATTTGAATATCATGACCTCAGGTTAAGTCTTGGGTCTGTGTTAGATTTGTTTGAGCTGAAATGGGAGTAGGGTACAGTGCAATTGGCTACTTTAGCCCTTGGTTATTGAAGGGAAGAAAGAAAGGACAAGAGTGATTGTAACTGCTTATGCAGAGTTCAACCAAAAATGTTGTGAAGACACCGAAGCATGAAGCTGGAGCCAGAATTAGAAACCAAATTGAAGTGTATAAAATAATGAGGAGTCAAGAGAGGGTAGAGGGGAAAGCCATATTCACCTTTTGAGAGGGCTATCACCATGGGGTCTCAATTTGGTGTATGAGGTAGAAGGTTTAAAAAGAATTTGAGGGTAAACATTTTCACCCAGAAGATGGTAGGATTCTGGAACTCGCTGTCTAGAAGGGTGACAGAGGCAGAAGCCCTTTGAACATTTAAAAAGTATCTGGATATGCAATTGAAGTGGCATAATCGACAGCAGCTGGACAGTGGGATTATTCTGTTGGCCAGTGCAAAATGATAGTCCACATGTATGCTGTAACTTTTGATTCTGTAAAGGTGTACTCCAGTGTGACTTTTGCTTCTGGACAGGTGGGAGGCTGGGATGGGGGGAGGTGGTGATGAATGATATATATACCCTCAACTTATTGTTCCTTTTTTAATATTGGTTCTCATTCCCACAGAGTCTCATTTTAGAATGGCTACCTACAGTCGAAGGCTATCTGAAAAGTCCTTCCAGGAAACCCAAGACACAATGTGTCATAACTCTCTGGAACCAGATTGTTTCCCGCTTTCAAAAAGTTCGTCTGCCACCCTATTCCCCAGAAGGGACAGCATAGAAGAAAGGCCAACAATTAAACAGGAGCTAAGGAAGACCCTTAGTGGCTTTGTCTCTCCATTGAGCTCAGGTGAAACCGATATGTGGTGCCCTTATCACCCGAATTGTTTCACACCACAAAATAATTTCACTGTGATCCCCTTATGTCGCTGCTTCCAAATGGGAACCATCCCTGACGCTGATCGTGCTGCTGATCTCCCAATACTCCAGGAAAATTTGAAAATTCACAGCAACAGCCACAGAAGCATGAACTTCTCCATGAAAAGGGAAGCAGACGCAATGTTAGGTGCAGACTCAAACCTGGGAAAATTGCAAGCCAAGGTGATGCACAGAAGTTGCTCAGACATCATTTGTGATTACAGGGAGAGCTGTTGTCTGGCTGATACTGTGCATAGTAAGACTGCTGGTGCATATCAGGCTCCTGTGTCAGGCAGAGACTATGGTATACCTTCTCCAGGTGAAATGACATCTAACGAATGTAACCAGAAGATTGTGATCAATATATCAGAGAGTGAAATCGACATTAGGCATCAAGAAAATGACAGGGAAAATACAACTGTTGCAGAGTTCCAAGCCAATAGTATAGTGAATGACATATGCAGTCCCATGCATCAGGGCCATTTCATGTTTTCACAGAACTCTCCCAATTGCCCAAGTGTCAAGGTTGACCAGGAGTCTGGTAAACATTATCAAGGCAATAAGGTGACAGAAAATGAGACAATTTCCTCGGGTCAGAGTAACATTACATATCGGGAAGGAGTTGCCACACATCAAAATAGTTTAATGGGTAATCAAACATGCACAGGACACCAAAGCCACTTGATGTCTGGTTTGACGATTCAAGACACTACTCCTGCTTATTGTCATTCACTGCCAATCCCTGCTATTCATCTCTTTCCGAGACTAGTCAGTTCCGTCAGTGAATCTGGAAGAGGAACTGTTGTTGATGCATGTTGTCATCCACTGCCAGTTTCGGGGATTCTGGCATTCCCAAGGTTGGTGTCTTCAGTGAGTGAATCAGGGTTGGATACAAGACATCTTCTGAAATGCCACGGAACACTGGAAAATGAAGCTGTCCATGCTGCAACTGATAGGAGTTCTCACAACACTTTCGATAGGAATAAAGTGGAACTTGAAAAGTTTACTCCCCCCTTATTTCCAAGCAATCCAAATAATGATGCGCATGTGAGAACACAAGACATGTGGACTATGACAACTGACCTGACCCTTCGATACCATCATCAACTGGAACATAAAGATGCAGGAGTACAGACCTCCTTGGCAGTTGACTGCAGGTCAGTAGGCACTAGCCCCCTGTCTCCAACTGACAGTTGCCTAGTTCATATGTTCCCAGAGGTTAACCTTGAAGAGAATCAGCTAATCCAGGAATCTCCAGTCCGGGAAGTGAAATGGGATGACAAAGGGATGACGTGGGAAGTCTATGGAGCCTCTGTTGATCCTGAGGTCCTTGGGCTGGCAATCCAGAAACATCTGGAAATTCAGATAGAACAACATGAAAGGGACAAGATGTCAACAGCTGAAAAGACGGTGAAGCAGTTGGATGTTCATGATGATGGAACACGTGTGGTGGAACACCGAGTGAAAGAGAAAAGACACCTGCCAGGTTTTAGGAATATGATGTCTACTTTAAGGCATCCAACATGCTGTGTGCGTTCCAGTGCTGCAATAGACTGAATAGCTTTACCCACTGGAAAAGTGTAGATCACATAATTGTTGGATGTCCCAGCGGTATTCCCAAGACATAAAAACAGTTCTGGCTTTTCCCTTAATTTAATGTTGACCCATAAATGTCAAAACTCATTATTTAGTAAATGTTTATTTATAATACACTAACTATTCTTTAAAAATATTTAACAGGGTAGCTAAATAATAAACTGTGGAGAGGTTAGGGACATCAGAAAATGTAAGACAATTTTTCCAGTAGATTATAAGCTACTAATAAAAAGGTGAGGTTTCAGTACATGTGTGGGTGCAAACACAGGGTGCTCAGGTAGGGGAGGATAAAGACAATGGTAAAATGATTGTAACAGTATCGGTGATGGGGACAAAATGACATGTTTTGCATTATGCTTTTAACCGTCTTGTTTTTGCTGCATTGAAGAATATTAACTTTTGACAAATTTGTGATTCTTGTCAAATATGTGGTGAGGTGAACCAGTTAATTAATTGAAAGTGTAACAGTGAACCAAAGGTAATGATGAAAACTGAGGCAAGACAGCTAGATGATTGATATTAGTTTCCAGGTTTAGCTGGTCATCTTGTAAATGGTACCCCTATAGACGCAGAATTATAATGAAACAGCACCAAAGAGGGAGATTCAGCCCAATGTGCCTGTACTGGCTCTTTAGTAGAGCTATCTAATTTGTTTCACTAGATTGCAATTTCCCCATGGCCTTGTAATTCTTTCCTTTTTAAGTATAATTTTTTTTCATGTCACTACTGGATCTGCATCCCAATACTTTCAGGCAATGTATTTAAGATCACAGCAATTTACTATCTAACAAATGGTTCAGTCATATCCTCTCTGGTTCTTTTGTCAATCATCTTAGACCCTGTACCCCTAGTTACTGACCCTTCTGCCATTGGAAACTGTTTCTCTGTTTGTACCCCATCATAACCATTCATGAAATTGAACACCTCGATCCAATTTCCTTTTCAGCTTAGATAAAATCAAGAATTGCAGATACTGGAGATCTGAAGCAAAAAATAGAAGGTTGTGGAGAAATTTAACAGGTCTGGCAACATCTGTGAAAGAATAAACACTAGTTAATGTTTCAAGTCTAGTGACCTTTCATCAGAACTGGCAAGGGGGTCCCTGGATTCGTAATGTTAACTCTATTTCTCTCTCCATATTCATCTATGTCCTCAAGTCTATAACTATCCTCCTCATTGTTTACTCCATTCCCAAATTTCATGTCATCTGCAAATGTTGAATTCATGCTTCGTTTAACCAAGTCCAGGCCACTAATATATATCATCAAAAAGACTATTGGATTCTAATATTAACCACAGAGCCTTCTCCCTCCAGCATCAAATACAATCATACACCACCACTGTGCTTACGCTTCCTTAGCCAATTTTATTTCCATATTGTCACTGTCTTATTAATCTCTTGCATTTTAATTTTGATAAAGGTCTAGTAAAGATTACTTGTCAAATACCATCTGAAAGTTCACATGCACAGCATCAAATAATGGAAAACTATGACAAAAAATCAAAACAAAATTCTTAAATTACCGAAAGAATGATAAAATAAATTGAAGCAAAAGATCTTGCAGGGTCAACGGAATGATAAAACTGGTCTTTAAGATTGTAGAGAATGATGTAGGTTGCAAAATGATCAGGAATGGGTTGATAGACAGATACAAAATACGAAAATGGTGGTAGAAATTGGCAAAATGACCCTTATATGGGTGAGTAATTTGTATGCAATGTGAAAGTGAAGAACACTAATGATGTAATAGAAAAAAATAGAACTCAGTTATATAAGGGACAGGCAGATAAAAAGAAAACAGGGTAATTAAGAGACAGTTAGCAAAAAAATGAAAAACTGGAAGAAAAGAAGTGAAAGAACTGCAGATGCTGGAAATAAGAAACAAAAACAGAAATCACCAGATAAATTCAGCAGATTTGGCTGCATTTGTGGAGAAAAATCAGAGATAACATTTCAGGTCCAGTGACCCTTCAGAACTAAGGAGGGTCACTGGACCTGAAATATTATCTCTGATCTCTCTCCATAGATGCTGCCAAATCTGCTAAGTTTTTCCAGAAATTTCTGTTTGAAGACTTAAAGAAAGTCTAACTGATGTCCTCAGAGTTTACAGTTTGTAACACATAAACTACTAAGTCAGAAAATCTTGTAAGAGAGAAAATTATGGAGCAAAATGGGAAGATAAATTCAGAACACATTGAGCGTAAAGGGGATTTGCAAGAGGCAGTGCATTAACCTATACATGCGTTTGACCACAAACAGTGTAGCATAAATATTTATGAGTTAAAAAACAAATTGGGCTACTAAGGGGCATTGGTGACCACAATCATGACCAGGGATCTGTGAAAATGGCCAAGTAACAGATCTAAGGTCAAACAGAAAAACTGAAAAAATACAGCAAACTTTGGAAGAGGATAGAAAAAATAAGAATGTTTATTATTTTAGAAATAATGGGGTTTCTAAAAAAAGTCCATTGAATTGCTACTTTTTATTATCAGATGTAATTATGTGATATTACAATGGAGGAGGAGAGGCTATTCATTTTTCGGAGACTGGTTATTTAGCTTGCGACTCTTTAGCCCAGGACCAATCAGAGAAGCTGATGGTGTAGTCGATGTATCCCTTTAGACTAGCAGTACCAGTGTAATTCACAAGGAATTAAACAAGCTAAACTAGGAAAGGTGATAGGGATAGTATGACAACATATGATTAAGACTTACGTAGATGGCAAGTATTCATGCTGCTGGCACTGTCTTACAGGATATGATAGCATGCATACCTTGGCTATAGATCATATTAATGCCATGTGGACAAACTATGCAAGAACTGCAAGAATATCGATGGGTTTTTGCAAACATACACAGGCTTATATGCTAGAAACCCCAACTAGGGGACCCGGAAGTCTTCAAAAGGATTTTTTTTAGTCACATCCACTAATCAACTTGGCTTAAGTACTGACAAGATGATTCTACGGATTAATATCTTGAGAGCTACAATTCAATATGGGTGAATCCTAAATAGCCACATGCCTAAGTTTTACAAATAAAAAATATTGATTGCAAAAGGGCCAGTTGGTTGAGAAAAACATGGAAAACAATAAGACAACAATTAATGTTACTATAGTAATACTTTAAAAAGCCATTACTCCACGTATTATACAACCTTTTCATGCAAAGGGTGGTGTGTGTATGGAATGAGCTACCACAGGAAATGGTGGAGGCTGGTATCATTACAACTTTTAAAAGGGATCTGGTTGGGTATATGAATAGGAAAAGTTTAGATGGATATGGGCCCAGCGCTGGCAAACGGCACTAGATTAGTTTAGGATATCCAGTCGGCATGAATGAGTTGGACCGAGCTGTACATCTCTATGACTCTATGTTGCCAAAGTAATGTAATGTTTAGTAGCAATGAGGGAAATTGGACCTTGACTGTCCAATAAGCATGTGAACAAAAATAAGATGAATTAATAAGCTTTCCAACTACCAACGGTTGACCAGATTGATGATGGCAGTTGAGTCGAGAGTGTGGTGCTGGAAAAGCGCAGCAAGTCAGGCAGCATCTGAAGAGCAGGAAAATTGAGGTTTTGGGCAAAAGCCCTTCATCAGGAATATGACTAGAAGTGGGGAGACTAATGACAGGTAGAGAGCATTTGGTTGAGTTCCTCAGACAGGGGAACCAATCTGTCTAACCTCTATTTGCTGGACAATCAGTGAGATAGTAAGAAGGAATTGCTCTGACTGACTGTCATTAACCACGGAACTATTTGAATGAGGTAGAATACTGAAATATCAACATTACATTTAATTTTTTTTATTCATTCAAGGAATGTGAATGTCACTGATAGGGCCCATATTTGTTGCCTAGGGTCAAATGTAGACCAGACCAGGTGCAGAGAACAGATTTCCTTCCCTTCAAGGGATAGTGGACCATTTGTGAACCAGATGCTGTTTCGAACAATGGTCACGCAGCTGTCATTATACCCGGTTTTAACTGCAGATTTCTGTTGAATATGGAATTCACCATCTGCTAAAGTGGGATTTGAACCTGTATCTGCAGAATATTACTTTGATTCTCTGGATTCATTGTCCAGTGACATTACTGCTACCGTAGCCCAAATGAAGTTGAATAAGGTTATGTTTTTGTTTGTGGAAATGCTTGCATTTGTGGTATCCCGTGGTTATGTCACGGGACTAGTAATCCAGAACTCCCAGATTAGTGTCTTGAGGACAGAGTTCAAATCCCAACAATGGTGGAATTTGCATTCAGTAAAATCTGAAATGAAAAGCTAGCCTAATGGTGACCATACAGTCATTTTTGTTTAAAAAACCCATCTGTTTTGCTAATGTCCTCGGGGAAAGAAAAGGAATCTTATCTGGTCTGGCCTACATGTGACTCCAGACACACAGCAATGTGGTTGACTCTTAACTGGGGTGGGCCTCAGTAGTGATGCCCACATCCTGTGAATGATTTCTTAAAAATGGGAATCTATGTTGGCCAATGAACCACCCTCCTCTGCCTCACTAGCAATGAACCTATATTGATTATATGAAAATGCAGCTACCGTTACACTGAGATTATATAGATACAGAAGTAGTATCCGCAAGCAAAGTATATGTGACCCTTGCCCTCCTCCAACCTTGCCCTAAGTTCAAGCCAGAGCTGTTTTGGATCCTCCTGATAACTAATCAATCATAACATAACAGACTGCAGATCCATGAGGACTTGATGAGGAAGCATTACAGGCTGTAATTCAACTCAGGTACATCACTCTTGTTTTACTGTCCAGTTTTACAAGCACCTTTGATCGAAGTGAAACCTCTCAAAAGCATCTTGTAAAGGTAGGCACTGGTTATCACATTGTTGACAAACTTCTACGTGTTGGGTCTACTGGTGGGTTTCTAAGTTAGAATCAAACATGTGTCATGCCAAAGCACATGCAATTGAGTAAATGGAGAAGGAGGTCAAAGTCATGGTCTACTCTCAGTCAGTGTGGGAAATCTGTAAAAATATTGGGTTTGGTGAAAAATTGACATTTTACTTTGCCAGTCTTGGAAGTCAAGCTTTTTTTTGCTAAAAGTTACTAACATCATCAAACACAAATGGAGATCAGACCGCTAATTCTTAGAGGCAGTCAAGTTATCTTAAACTAATCATAGAAGCTGAATTATGTTGAGACAGCTAGGTATTATAGATTGGTTACAGCACTAGTGTTAATTCTGTGGAGAGGAATCAACATGGGATTTTATGAAATTGTTGTATCAGAAATATCTATGGATCTATATAACCATCGGGAGAATGGAATGATTAACAACCCAATATATGAGGATCTGGTCAGCAGGCTGTAATAAACAAACTCTCCTCAACTCAGTACTGAGAAACTTGCAAAGACCCAAATAGTTAGAGGTTTGCCTAACTGTCAGAGAACAATCAAATAGTCAGAAAACCTGAGATGGCCTGGGTACCACCTTAATCATACATTCTGTCTAGGGACCACTGGATAAAATGCTTTTTCATCTCCGTATCCTTATTAGTGTTAATATTGTGTGTCAGCAAATATTTGGTGTGATTTTCAATAAATGAACTACTGATTACCAGCTTTGGTATTGAATTTGAATCCATTACACTGTATAATGTATGCATTAGCATTTCATACTAAAGCCTGGGGGTCACACATCCTTTATCTGGGGCCGCCAACAGTCTCCACCACACCAAGTGACCGTGAGACCCAACTGGATCTGCCAGCTGTGGATGTCACCGAGAATTCAGCATTGCTAAAGTGATGATTTCATGAATGAATTCAGTTTTGGTTTTGAGAGGGTAAACCAAGATGTTGAGTTTAGGCAAGGCTGGCGTTAAAAGGACAAGTCAGAAATTGTTCACAGTAGGAGGAAAAATGATAGATGAACAGCGAAAGGAGCTCAAAAATGTATTTAAGACAAAACAACATCCTGTGCATAATCCTGAAGAGCAAAATTACTATTAGGCAACATCTTCAGTGGAGGGAAAAAACTGAAGGAGCAAACAAATTAAAGTCATAGAGATGTGCAGCACAGAAACAGACCCTTCAGTCAAACTTGTTCATACTGGCCAGATATCCTAAATTAATCTAGTCCAATTTGCCAGCACTTGGCCCATATCCCTCTAAACCCTTCCTATTCTATACCCATCCAGATGCCTTCTAAATGTTGTAATTGTATGAGGAACACCAGTTCCTCTGGCAGTTCATTCCATACACACACCACCCTCTGTGTGAAAATGTTGCCCCTTAGGTTCCTTTTAAATCTTACCTCTTTCACCTTAAACCTATGCCCTCTAGGTTTGGACTACCATATCCACACCCCTCATGATTTTATAAACCTCAATAAGGTCACCCCTCAATCTCTGACACTTCAGGGAAAACAGCCCCAACCTATTCAGCCTCTCCCTGTAGCTCAAACCCTCCAACCCTGGCAACATCCTTGTAAATCTTTTCTGAACCCTTTCAAGTTTCACAACATCCGACAGCAAAGAGACTAGAATTGAACACAGTATTCCAAAAATGGCCTAACCAAATTAAAAGAATAGCAGAGGTCTGATGGAACTGGGAAAGATATAAACAACAGCAGAGAGACAAAAGAAAAAGTGAGATCGTGAGAAAAAAATTATGAAGAATATCAAGCGTAAGACAAAAAATTAAATCAACTTGTATTTATGTAGCCCCTTTAACAGAATAAAGTATCCCAGGATCTTCACAGGAATGGTATCAAATCACAGATAATGAATCACAGATATTCAAATGTATTAAGAGAAAGAGGACACATTTGAAATTTGAACTGAAAATGAAGAAATGGCAGACTGGTAAAATTACTATCTTGAAGAGATTTATGAGAAAATAAAAATAAGCAAAGAGGAAGAACTTAATCTATAGGACTTGATGTTTGTAAAACGAGGCTTTGGGTGAGGAAAATGTAGTTGATTCAGTCATTGTCTTCCAAAATTATTTTGATTTTGGAATTCTGCAGATGGATTGTAAAATTGCAAATGTAAATTGTACAAATGTAAACACCTTGCCATAGAGAGCTATGGGGACAGAGTCCTTGTGTGTATTTAAGGCTGAGATAGATTCTTGAGCAGTCAGGAATCAAGGATTATGGGAAAGTCGCAGGAAAGTGGGTGTGAGGAATGTCCAATGAGCCATGACCATATTGAATGATGAAGCAGGCGTGAGGGGCTGAATGGCCCACTCCTGTCCCTATTTCTTATGGTCTTAAGGCCTACTCCATTATTTAAGCAGCATGGGCATGAGAAATCACAGAGATACTAATCTAAAGCTTGTTGTAGGGAGGTTAATAGATACAGTAGAAGACACTTTTCTCAAGAAAATTCTTGTTTTTCATGTTCTTCAAATGATTCACACAGAGACATTCATAAGAGTGGTGCAATTCTACCCAAGGCATCATTTTTAAAAGGAGCTGATAAACCCAAACCCAAAAATAGCATGATCGTAGCTCAAATTAGTTTGCTGGCAGAAGTTACACTTTGTTACGGGGGTCTTGTTTCTCTCAGTCATACTGGTTTTCCCAAAACAGTACCTTCTAGAACATGATGCTTAGTCACTGATGTTGTTGTTTGTGTATGGGCAGTCAACCTATTACTGAAACAACTGATTTGACTGACCATAGGATTGGCTGACACACAGATACACACAGAGGAACAGATCACCCAGAAGCATCTGTTTCCCTCTGTTTAGCTTGGCCTTTATTGTTGTACACAGAGCAGGTTAATCCTGGGACAATAGTGACATGGAGTCACATGAAGATCTCTGCACACCGGTCATTTATATAAATAAGAGAATGAAGAAGGGATGTTTGGAATCACACGATGGAACTCTGCTGAAGATGTTGGAACAGATTGCGACCCTTGTTGTCCTCGTACTCTCTCTAACACAAGCCTTGCACATTAGCAATGGCCCTCAAAGCAAAATTACACACTTAGGTAAGTGCATTGAAATTGCCTTCTGAATTAGAAAAACAGTCAATGATCATTTACTGGCAGACTAAATAATTTTCATTGAGATCAGTGATCATACAACTGTTTGTGTGGAGTAGGAACAATCAAGATACAAAACATAAATTTTTCTTTCATATGGACGATGCCGACGGGAATTTCTCATCCTGTCTTTGTGCGTGATGGTGACGGTGTTACTAGTTATTTTTCAAATTCATTCTCCTGATGTGGTCAACATCCACATTTTTTGTCCATTCTTATTTGCCCCAAGAAGACAATGGTCGACCTTTTATCCATTTGTGGGATGTAGGCATTGCCAACTAGGCAATGACAGCATTTATTGCCCATCCTTAGTTACCCTTGAGAAGGTGGTGGTGAGCTGCTTTCATGAACTGCAGCAGTCCTTGCAGTGAATATACACCCACCCTCTTCTTGAACTGTTGGCAGCAGTTTTTTGCTAACAACTGTGCAGCCAATATTTACAGGAATGTTTTCAGGCAAAAGAACATTCAGTTCTGAAGATAGACGGCATACGTTGGGATTATTGTCCTTGGAGATGAGGAGCTAACAGGAGATTTATAAAAGTTTGCAAAACTATAAGAAGTGCAGACAGAATAGATAGGAATGAACTATGCCACTTTGTAAAAGGATCAAGAACAAAAGGAGAATAGTTTAATGTAATTTTTTTTAAAAAGCATATATAATTGAGATGGATCTTTATTTTTATGCTGTGAGTAGTGAGGATCTGGAATGCACTGCCTGGAAGTGTGATGGAGACAGGATCACTTGATCACAGCGCAGCATTGGGTAATTATTTGAATAGAAACATTATTATTCATCGTTTTTACTGAGTAAATCTGCACTGCACTCCCTCCAAGGTTAATATATCCCTGCTGAGGATTTGAAGAACTGTGTTTCCGAAGGAGGTGGGCATCTATTGTAAATTTACTCACCATAGATTTTCCATCTTTCACCAAAGTAAAGCAGATTATTTGAGAGATAACGCAATTAAATTTCAAAAAGGCAATTTTAACCAAACAAAAGCCTTACGCATAAAAAGGCAAAGATTGGGTGTCTTTAAATTCAATGGAAGGAAAGATCAAGTAAAGTATAAAATTAATGTTATCTGATGGGCCCAGTGAATATTAACATTATTAACATTATCCACTGGGCCTCTCATGGCTTATATTTCAAATGCTGTGTTCTCTTTATTCAGCTTGTTCTATAGAACTCTGCAAACAATTAATCAAATTCCTGGTAATCAGTGCAAAAACACACTGGAATTATCCAAAAATACATAAATATATTGTCCAAAAGCCCATCAACAGAATAACATCTAGTGACCCACTTTTTGTGTTAATGTTCTCTTATAAGATGATTGATTGGTTTCCCTCCCTCTCACACTCTTCTGTTCTAAGACCAGGGAGTGAATTCAGTCAGGGTGAATCTGATTGATCTTTCTGCATTTTCAATGTGTCAAGAGAGCTGTTTAATTCTGAAAAACAGCATCAAGTTACTGTCAGTAGAAGGCTTGCTGATAATCCAGCAAATTAAGCCCCATCCTTCTTCATCTCAACTTCGCGAACTGTGGAACTCAATATTATTCAAAATGTGAAAGTGCAACAGGAGTTAGATCAGGAAGGCAGTCAGATGGACTTTTATGGCTTTGTGCTTTCCTGTAAACAGTAGCTGGCTTTCTCATGCCAAGGTTGAAGGAGAAGACCCATCACCATCTTTTTGGGGCAATACAGAATGGGCAATAAATGCCATCATTGCTAGTGACATTAATATACAGAGAGCAAGTAAAGAGGAAAGTGAGGTGAAGTGAAGCAAAGAGATGGTAGGGTCATGATAATATCTTTGGACTAGTAATCCAGAGGGACAGATGGGACAGAGGGACTCCTATACAGCCATTTGTTCAAATCCCACTCAGACAGCTGCTGAATTTGAAATTCAATCAGTGAATTAAAATCAATGCAATAAATATTATTCTCAGTAATAGTGACCATGAAACTATCATTGAATCCAATAAAAACCAATCTGGTTCACTATTGCCCCTTAGGGAAGGAATCTACCAGCTTTACCTGTTCTGGTCAAAATGTGATGTGGAGGTGCCATTGTTGCACTGGGGTGGACAAAGTTAGAAGCCAGATGACACCAGGTTATAATTCAACAGGTTTATTTGAAATCACAATCTTTCAGAGCGCTGGTCCTTCATCAGGTGAAGTCTGACTCCTGACTTGGTCTAAATATGACTTTAGATCCACATTAATGTGGTTGACTCTTAACTGAACTCTGGACAACTAGGGATAGGCAATAAATGTTGCCATTACCACATCACATGAAAGAATAATTTTTTAAGAGTTGAGTGCCTCATGAGCTATTGTTATTATATTCAAAACAGTGTTTATATTTTGCCGGGTTACCCCATTCTGCTCAGAACTAAATGATAACTAAATTCTGTCATATACTGCACCCAAGAGTATACCTTATGTTAAGTATGTTAGTACTTCAATTGAAACATTCTTATCACACCTCTCAGGAAGATCTCCATTGATCTCATCTACATTTTGGTGGGCAGTCATTCAAAATGTAAAAATAAATTTTGCTTACACACAGTACTGTGATTAGTTTTTTTGGTGGTGTCATTTAAAGAAAAATGTTAGCCCTGGAACTTGTATCTGAGCATAAAATATAAGCGATAGCAGCAGGGTTAGACCAATCAGGCTGCTTCACTATTCAATACAGTCACAGTCAATCTTCAGCTTCAACTCCACTTTACTGGTTGCTCCTTACCTCCCTTGTTTCCCTAACAGTCAATCTCAGCTTTAAATATACTCAGAGATGAAACATTGGTAATCCTCTGGAGTAGGGAATTCCATCGATTCTGAGTGAAGAAATTTCTCATCACAGTCTGAAATGATCTGTTCTGAGACTGTGCCTTTGTGTTTCCCCTTGAAACCTTCTTCAAATTCTTGTATATTTCTCGTTCATCGAAACACCAGGGAGTGAGAGGCCTGTTTGCCTGCTTCAACATGGAACAGTCCTCTCACTCCAGGAATCCATCAGTTAGTGCTTCCAATGCTAGTATTTCATTCCTTGTGTATGAAGATCAAAGTAATGCACCCCAGATATGATTTCGCAAAAGACTCAGGCAATTGTTGCAAGACTTCTTTGTTTATGTACCCCATCCCCTCATCAGTAAGGAACAACATAAGACTTGCATTGCTCTGAAGAGTCATCTAAAATCGAAACGGTAGCTTTCTCTCTCTCCATGGATGCTGCCTGACCCACCATGATACTTGCATTCTTAATAGCTTGCTGTACCTGTATGCTATCTTTGGTGTGACTTACGAGAACAGCCGTGTGTCCAAGCGTCATTCCTAATGAAGGGCTTTTGCCCAAAACATCGATTTTCCTGCTCCTCAGATGCTGCCTGACCTGCTGTGATTTTCCAGCACCACACTCTTGACTCTAACCTCTAGCATCTGCAGTCCTCACTTTTGCCTGTGTGTCCAAGTGTGTCTACTTCCAGAGGTGCAAGCAGTGAATGAGAGTCACTAAGTTCCCACTCAGACTTTCATGTCGAGAATGTTTGACTTTTAGTTTCCTTGCAGTGGGTGGTAGGAAATGAAGCTGTGCATTAATAAGGTCAGATCAGCAGTTAATGAAGCTGACAACAAACTATAATCTCTGTTAATAGGCTTCTCAATTTGGTCTCAACGCCCGGTATCTATTGGAAAATGCAACATTTTGCTCCTGATATTAAAAAAGACCTGTTGCACTTCTCACCCAATTTTCCTAGATTCCTCACCGTAGCCCATACTGTTTTCATTACTATAAAATTCCCCCCTGAATGTTCCTCCCTCTGCAATGAAGGGTGTCAGTTCTATATATAGATATCATTTTTGGAAATTGGATTTTAAAGTTGAAGATTTGGTCAGTTCTGTGAAAACGTTATTTAAAAAAGTTAGAAAATCAGTGACCTAAATACATAATTTCTAAGAATCTGACTTAATTCAGTTGCCTTGTGCATCCCTGTGGTGTTAATGGATAAAATGTTTATACTGCTGAGTTTTGGGACAGGCAGAGTAAAACAGAACAAAGCCATTCGTTTTGCTTTGATTTCAGGGCAGACTTTGGTCAGTTCGGAAGGAAATAAACATATTCAGTTCAGTGGAGCCAGTCACTTCAGCAGTGTTTCCTAGTCCATGGCATTCCTAAACCGGGAGAGTTTGTACAGAAATCTTCAAATTGTTAGAATTGAGGAAGTTTAGGTCCTCAGAATTGTCACCACAGACTCAGAAAAGAATTGTAGAATTATCACCACAGTTCATGGAAAGGAAACTGGAAAGAGTCAGCTCAGTAGAAACTGAAAAAAATGAAATTGAAGGATAGTTTCTCTGGACTGGAGACTGATACAGATAAAGGGAAATGGGTTGAAACTTTATTTTGCTGTTTATGTTAAGGTCTTTCTAAACTGTGTTTTACATTGCTTGTTTTTTTTCTCCTTTCTGCAATAAACTTGCACTCTGTTGTTAAAGAATATCTGCAGCCTCATGAATATGTTTAATTATGTGACATTAGCTAACTAAAATAAATCTAACTAAAATAACTAAAATCAAGCCAGGCTGCATTTTGGGATCTGACTTGTTCAGGACCACTATCAGCTGGGATCATAACAATTCTTTGTTCAAAATCACTCTGTAATCAAAATTTGCTTTAATACGTGGAGCCGCAGTATTCAGTTTGAGCATATTCAGGTGCCCTTTTAATCTCAGCGTACAGTATTATAATTCCATTTCTCCATTAGGAGGCAGCATTTTCTTCGAGCTGTCAAATTATTTGACAAACTGGAAATAAACCAAAATGTAAGTTGTTTTTAATCAGAGATGTACCTTACCAGTTTATTTACAATTAGTTAGCATCAACTGTGTGTTTTTATGTGATCACTCCAGTTCTGTCGAGCTCTTAAGCACAAAACAATATACAAAATTTTAGAAATTGTAAAGTGTCAGTATTTCAAAGTTGGCGCAAAATAGGGTTAAGCAAATCATTGAAGTTGACTCCTGCTTCATCAATTTATCTTAAAATACGTATGAACAGTTATATTAGCTGAGCCAAGGTAGTGGGTTAGGGAATGGGGGAGTCACACATGTGGGTAGCGGCTGGAAGTGGAGTAATGGGGGGGTTAGGGATGAAGAGGTTTGGGAATGAGGGCAAGGTAGAAGTGGAGGGTTGAGGTTTGGAGGGATTTGATGGCAGAAGTTTTGAAAAGCGATTTCTGATGGTACTCTGTGAGTTCAATGTGGTGTTGCTCCCAGATACCATTTTTCTTCAAAGTAAGACAAATTATGATGGAAAGTGTTACATTTATATAGCGCTGCTCACCATCTGAAGATGTCCTTGAATGTTTTAAAAATCATCTAGCATTAACTAAAGTAAGAGATGCTGCCAGTGCAGCAGTAAAGGGAGAGGCTGTAGTGATTCATGAATAAACATAGATAAAGATAGCCCTAGCTGTAAACAAAGTTAAAAATCACACAACACCAGGTTATAGTCCAACAGGTTTATTTCAAAGCACTGCTTCTTCATCAGGTAGTTGTGAAGCAGGGTCATAAGACACAAAATTTATAGCAAATGATTACAGTGTCATGGAGCTGTAATGATATATTAAACCTGTTGGACTATAACCTGGTGTTGTGTGGTTTTTAACTTTGTCCACCCCAGTCTAACATTGGCACCTCCAAATCAATCCTAGCTGTAAAGAAATACTGAGAAGAAGCAACACAAACTAACAGGTACAATTACAAATGGCTGCAGGAAATTAGGAAATTGAGAATTTACATTCACAATTATTTGAAGGTTGCAGGACAGATTGAGAAGGCTGTTTTAAAAACACACACACAGAGTACTTTCACTTTATAGAGACATAGTGTACAAAAGCAAAGAGATTTACTTAGGTACTGTGTGCAATTCTCCCTGCTTCAGGAATGATGTTGTGAAACTTGAATGGGTTCAGAAAAGATGCAGCCAGGGTCGGAGGGTTTGAGCTATAGAGAAAGGCTGAGTAGGCTCGGGCAGTTTTCCCTGGAACGTCAGAGGCTAAGGGGTGACCTTATAGAGGTTTATAAAATCATGTGAGGCATGGATAGGATAAATAGACAAGGTATTTTCCCCACAATGGGGGAGTCCAAAACTAGAGGGCATAGGTTTAAGGTGAGAGGGAAAGATTTAAAATATTTAAGGGGCAACTTCTTTCACACAGAGAGTGGTGCATGTATGGAATGAACTGCCAGAGGAAGTGGTGGAGGCTAGTACAATTACAGCTTTTAAAAGGCAGCTGGGTGGGTATATGAATAGGAAGGGTTTAGAGGGATATGGGCCAAATGCTGACAAATGGGACTAGATTTATTTAGGATATCTAGTCGGCATGGATGGGTTTGACTGAAGGGTCTGTTTCCATGCTGTACATCTGTATGACTCTATGATAGTACCAGAATTGAGAGACTTCAGTTATATGGAGAGACTTGAGATGCTAGGATTGATTTATTTTAGAGCAGAGAGGGTGGTGATGGATTTAACTGATGTGTAAATAATTATGAAGGGTTTTAGTCTAATAGATAGACCGAAGAAATAGAAGCAGGAGTAGGCTCCATGGAGCTCCTGCCCGAAAAGTCAATTTTCCTGCTCCTCGGATGCTGCCTGACCTGCTGTGCTTTTCCAGCACCACTCTAATCTTGACTCTGATCTCCAGCATCTGTAGTCCTCACTTTCACTGAGAAACAGAGTAGACCATTCGGCCTCTTGGGCTTCCACCACTATTCAATAGGATCATAGCTGATCTGACATCCCTCACATCTACTTTCCTTTATGTTGCCTGTAACACTTGATTCCGCAAATCATCAAGCATTTACCAATCTCAAACTGAAATATATACAAGGACTCTGTCCTGACAGCTCTCTGAAGCAAGGAGTTCCAAAGACTCACAACCCCTGAGAGAAGAGGGAGGAATTGGGAGAGATAGGGAGATACTGTTGCCACTGGCAACAGAGATGATAAACCTTAGGATACAGATTTAAGATAATTGGCAAAAGCACCAGAGGAAAAAGATTAAGAAAGCTCTTTTCATGTCATTATAATTTGAAGAGCTGCTTCAAGCTGATTCAATAGGAGCTTTCAAACAAGAATTAAACAAACACTTTAAGAGGAAACGTATGTAGGGCAAGGAAATGAAATTAATTTGATAGATCTTTCAAAGAGCCAGTGCAGGCTTGATGGGCCGAATGGCCTTCTGATGTGCTGTACAATTCAATGATCTATTATCGATAAGTTATTGCAGATTCTGCCAATGGACAAATGGAGGGGATTGTGGAACACCACTCTACAATTGTCCATGATAACAATAACTTAATAGCCTCTTGTGGTTGAATTAATTTAAAAAAAGGTTTGTTCACTGTAGTTACTTGGACGCAAAAGAAGAAATATTGAGTAGAATTTGTAGCACAACCCTGGTGTGAGACAGTTATCACGATCTAGTCTGCTACAACCAGCTCAATGAAAAGCTCCAAAACGACAGGCGAGCCCCAGGTGGACAGAGGAAGTGCTTCAATGATACCCTCAAGGCCTCACTGGGGAAGTGTGGCATTTGCACAGACACCCGGGAATCTCTGGCCAAGGACCATCCAAAGTGGAGGAGGAGCATCCGGGAAGTGGAAACCAGGTGAAAATACTGAAAGGAGCACGGTACCACACCAACACCTCACCCACTCCTTCTCATGACCACCACCTGCCCCAAGTGTAACAAAGCCTGATGTAGCCACATTGGTCATTACAGCCACCAATGGAGTCACCCTGAGAATGGAAGAGAGTCATCCTTGTCTGCGAGGGACCACCGATGATGATGACAATAAAATGTATGTTGATAGCAAACTACTCTTTTCAATAAGTAGCAATGTAGAATTATGCACAATAGCCACTGCACTGGCCATTTCCTCACAATTTTCAAAGCTTTTGAGTTCATTCTGCTTTCTGAATATCGAAGAATTACCATAATTATCTGCACCTGCTGGTCTGGGAGAACTATTATCACGGGACTTGACATGGGATTATTCTAATAAGCTGAAGAGATGCTTTACCCCACTGTCCTTTTAATGATGGATTGGATGCCAGAGGTAATGATTTGAATAAAATCAACAGTTTTGAACTTGCAGCATTGCTTTCACAAACAGAAACAGTACAGAGTCTTTAAATAAAAAGAACAGATTGAGGTCACCCTCACCACCTATGCGGCAGAAGAACATTTATGTTGATCCTCAATTATTTTGTTTTCTATTCAGATTATTTTCTTCAAGGATGGAGAGGATCTATTAGCCATTTTGAATCCTGCCTAATAAGTGTTCCCCTTAGCGGAGAGTGAACAGAAAACCCCCTTCAATCCCTTTGCAATGGCTGCACCACCAGTATCTCTCACATGAAGATGTCTGCTCAATTTACCAATGAATGCCTGTAACAGCCCAACTGTTACAGCCCAGGATTTAACTCCAGTCATCTTCTGGGCTCAGATTAAACCCTCATCAAAAAGCAATGCCCTTCCTGATATCACTCTAAGCCCTGCACCCTAAAGTCCTTGTGCACACACTCAGCCAGGTGATTGAAAATCTCTTACTCCAGTGATAGGGCTGCAAAGTGGGACTAGCTGGATAGCTCTTTTGGTAGCCAGTACAGAGATAATGGGCCGATTGGTCTCCTTCTATCCTGTAAAATTCTTTGGTTCTATGATTCCGTCTCCAACCATTCCTCCCTCTTCTTCACCACGGATTCTATTTGAAGGAACTGTTTCTTCAGATTTCTTTTCCATTAACAGAAGAATTGCAAAGGAAGTAATCAATTAACAGGACAGAGGATGTTGTTTTTGTATATAAGTACATAAGATATAGACAGATTGTTGAACAGAGAGACCTTGGAGTGCAGGTTCATAGTTCCTTGAAAGTGAAGTTTCAGGTAGACAAGATAGTGAAGAAGGCGTTTGTTATGGGACTAGATTTATTTAGGATATCTGTTCAGCATGGACAAATTGGACTGAAGGGTCTGTTTCTGTGCTGTACAGCTCTATGACTCTAGTCCTACTCTCTGCTGCCTGTACATTAACTAATCATCCCTCTATGACCCTTATCTTGTGTTTTAATATTTTGAATAACATATTATGAAATGAACGTAAGAAATAGGAGCTGCCTGTCTTTTAGAGACGTTGTCCATCATTTCATCTTCTCTCTAATAATTTTTCTTTGCTAATATTAATCAACTGTTTCCTCATTCTTATTAGTCCCTGGATTATCTATTGTGTTCACTATGTGAAGAACAAATACAAATCATTTGTTTCATCTCTGCCATATTCCCATTCCTCAAGATTTCTATCTCTGCCTCCAAGGAACATTGGCTACTCCCCTCCTTTTTTATGCACTTGTAAAGGCTCATACAATCTCTTTTTGTAATCTTGGCTAGTTTATTCTCATATTCTCCAATTTCCCCTCGTTGTCAATTTTTTGTGGCAATTTACATCAATACAATTTGACACAGACGCAAGCCAATGACATTCCAAAAAGGGTACCTAGGATGAAAGATTTCAAATGTGTGGAGAGACTGGAGAAGATGGGTCATAGAGTCATAGAGATATACAACATGTAAAGAGACCCCTTAGTCAACCTCTTCCATGCCAACCATATATCCTAACCTAATATCATCTCATTTACCAGCACTTGGTTCATATCCCTCTAAACCCTTCCTATTCATATACCCATCCAAATAGATTTTAAATGTTGCAATTGTACCAGCCTCCACCACTTCCTCTGGCAGCTCATTCCATACACGCACCACCCTCTGCATGAAAACGTTGCCCTGTAGGTCCCTTTTAGTAACATGCAGAGTAGTGTCTTTTTAAAATATTATTGCAGTAACATCAAGGGTCTGTCCATATGTTGACCCAGCTGCCTCATGGTCATTCCTATTATTTTCTCTCAGGTTTGCCTTGTTAGCAGACCAACTGTAAAGGTAGGGAAAGTCGGGAACAATTGGTCATGCCAGTTACCAGTTTTATGCGTGAGCAACAAGGGGAGTGACTCTTCATCCTTCCTCCATGAGGATAACCTGCTTGAGCTTTCACAAAATTGCATTAGTTACCAAACCATTGGAATATTTACCATGCAATCCCTCACTCTCGTCCCACAAATACCAATAATAATATTCAAGAGAGAATTCGACAAATACTTAAAGAGAAAAAAGTAACAGGCAAGAGCAGGGTTTTGGGATAATTGGATAGCGTATCAAAGGTATGGTGAACCAAATGCTGTATCATTCTATGGTTCAATGATCAGGGTCAATTTGCAAATGTTTACTTATGAGTGCAGCCCATAAAACCGTCTTTTCATCAACAGTGACTCTCAACTACATTCCACCAGTTGCAAAAGGCTGAGGTGTGCCTCAAGATATTGGCCTCATTGATCTTTCTGAGAAAGTTTTAATAGTTACTTCACAACATAATGTTACCTCAAACACATTACCCAGGCTACGGTGACAGAAGAGGATATTCTATCACTGGAAGGGTTCAAAAGAAGGAAGAGATGTTGGTACATAAAGCTGACAAAGCTGCGAGATCAGATGAGATGCTTCCAAGGATATTGAAGGGAGTGAGATTGGAAATTACAGGTGCATGAACCATAATCTTCCAGTCTTCCCTGGACTCAGCGAGGTGCAAGAAGACTGGAGAATTGCAAGCCTTATGGCCTTGTTCAATAAAGGTTGTAAAGATAAGCACAGCAATTAAAGGCTATGAGAACCCAAGAAATAAGAGCAGGAGTGGCTATTTTTAAGTCTGCCTGCACCGCTCAACAAGATCATGGTTATTCTGCCCCAGATATCAACTCCTCTTTTGTCTACTTAGCCTGGTCCTCAACTCCCTGATATTTCAAAAAGTTAGTTGCCTCCTTTTTAAAGACTTTCAGTGATCTAGCCTCTCTGGGGTTAGAGAATCTCAGACTCTCTGCGGAGGTGACATTCTTTCACATCTCCCCTCATTGTGTAACTATGTCCCCTAGTCCCAGATTCCCTCCCTAGTGGAAACATCTTCTCAACCTGTCAAGCCCCCTCAGGATGTTGTATGTTTCAATAAGGCCACCCCACATTCTTTGACCAGTCAATGGTGAGAAAACAATTACCCAGGATAGAATTAGTAGTGGCAAGAAAAAAGCTGAGTTGATTAGGAAGAGTCAGCCTGCGCTACGAAAGGAGAAATTATGCTTGACTAATTTGCTTAAGTTTTTGAAGAGGTAACTGAAAGATAATACTGTTGATGGAGTCTACATGGATTTTCAGAAAGCAAGTGCTACACAGTAAGAGGGAGAGAGTTTCTAGTCAGCCATCCTGCAAAAGGCAATGGCAAACCAGTGCGGTACATTCCTTATGTGGCCTTCTCCCCATGCACATTCTCCCCTTGTCTGCATGGGTTTCCATCTGGTGCTCTGGTTTCCTCCTGCTGTCCATAGATGTGCATGTTAGGTGGATTGGCCTGCCTAAATTACCCATGGTGTCCAGGGATGTGTAGGCTAGGTGGGTTAGCGATGGGAAATGCTGGGATAGGGTAGGGAATTTGGTCTGAATGGGATGCTCTTTGGAAAAGTGGTATGGACATGATGGGCAGAATGGCTTGCTTACACACTGTAGTGATTCTCTGATATGGACTAAGCCAATGGACCCTCAGAAATGAGAATGGGAGAAAAGATGGCAGGTACGTAGAGTGTGAGACAATCTGTGATATTTTGAGAGCAGTCCATGTTGATATTTGTATTTATTGGGTTTTCAGACTGGCCAAAGGACTGTGGTGTACCCCAGTTCACGCCGAATATAGCTGGGAGGATCGTATCGGGGAATGAGGCACAGCCACATTCCTGGCCATGGCAGGTCTCTTTACAGGTAAACAGTGAATGGGGAACACTGATACACTACGATGTATTGGTCTGGTATCTGCTGTGAGAGCATATTCTGAAATTAGCCAGCACCATGGTCAGATCATCAGTCCTATGTCAGCTCTCTGAGGAAATGTCTTGGGTTTTGAGAAACCCAAAAGTCAGAGTAGAGAAAGAGCACAAGGGATAGGGTGGAGGGCAGGACAGAAGGTTTCACAGTAAAGAGACAGAAAGTGTATATCAGGTGAGGTATGAATGGCTGGGTTAGCCTCCATGTAAAGGTAAAATGAAGGAATAGGAAAGAATCAAGGAAAGCCCGAATCAGTGATAACGAGAAATGGAAAGAGATGAGGCCATGGTCTAAAATTGGTGAACTCAGGTTTGAGCCCAGAAGGTTTCTCTCGAAGGCTAAGTTGTTCCATAAGTTTGCATTCAGCTTCATTGGAACTCTATAGCAGACCGAGGACAGGAAGGTCAGAGTGAGAGCAAAGTGGAGAATTAAAGTGACGAGTGACCGGAAGCTCAGAATATGAAAATGACAGAGCTGCAGATGCTGCAGACCTGAAATAAAGAAACCCCAGAAGGTGCTGGAGATACTCTGCCCAACTGGAAGCATCTGTGGAAAGAAAAGGAGAGTAAACCTTTCGAGTCCAATAGGACTCCTGTTCAGAGCGAAGAAGAAGAAGTTATAATGGATTCAAAACATTAACTCTGTTTGTCTTTGCACCACTGCTGCTCAGTTTGTCCAGCATTTCCAGTTATTATTTAAGCTCAGAGTAATGAGTGCAGAGTGACTGGAGTGGGGTCGCTGAGTCCCATATCCAAATCTTCAAGGATCCTAAGGGGAGACGATAGCCTAGTGGTCTTATTGCTGGGTTATTAACCCAGGTTAATGTTCTGGGGTCTTGGGTTTGAATCCTCCCACAGCTGATGGTAGAATTTGAGTTCAGCAAGAATCTGGAATCTAAAAATGACCATGATGATTGCTGGGGAAAATCCATCTGCTTCACTAATGTCCTTTAGGGATGGCAACTGCCATCCTTACTTGGTCTGGACTACATGTGACTCCATGCCCACACAGTGTGGTTGCCTCTTAACTACCCTCTGGGATGAGCAAGTAAATGCTGGCCTAGCCAGCGATGCCTTCATCCTGTGAATAAAAAATGTTATTTGCAAGACTTTAGATTAACTAGTCTTCTCTTGTTGCTAGGTGCGCTCCAGGGGGAGTAGGTCCTACAAACATGTTTGTGGTGGAACTCTCATTCACAAACACTGGGTTCTGACGGCAGCACATTGCTTTCAAAAGTAAGTGAGCAAAGGCGTGAGGCACGACGGGCTGAATCTTATGGCTTTTTTGGCTAAGTGCGGGTTGTGTTGAGTCTCTTCAAGGGATCGTTAATGCGAGGCACAGAAAGATTTCTCACCAAATTTACTAAACTTGTTTCATTAACTACCCCCTCCGCCCATGGCATCTCTCAGGTCTGATTTAGGCCCCATCTTACCAATTGCCCTGCCCCAGAACAACTCACTACTCCTCAGATATCTAGCAAAAGACCAGCATCCCTTCAGCCTGCGCCATCTTTAATAGGTCATTGTGCACCCAGACAAATATTGGCAATTCAGTATAGCCACTCACCGGCAATGTAACAGCACAGAAACTGCAAAACCAGAATGCCCAAGGCACATAACCGGCATGGCTGGTACTCTCTTACACATGCAACCACATTCTCTCACCGTAATCACTGTTTAACCACTCGGCCACACAGGTTATCTGTCCTTAGCTGCATCCTGTCTAAACACCTTCTCTGGGTCACCATTGTTCGCAATGCCCATTGAAGACCCACAGGTTGTCACTGTCCAGGAGGGGAACATCACAGATGATCACATAACCAGACAAATACCAGCACAAACATCAGCTTTGAGACTTGTATCCATCGAAGTGACACTGACACTACCCATCCTACATTCGCTTTCACGCTTTATTTGGATTAGTGCAGTGTGCCTGTGTTAATGTTCCAGTAAACCTATAGACAATGGTTGACACAATTGAAAGCACTAGCTTTCAGAGTGCCGCTCCTTCATCAGGTGGTTGTGGACAACCACACCAACTGATGAAGGAGCGGCGCTCTGAAAGCTAGTGCTTCCAATTAAACCTGTTGGAATATAACCTGCTGTTGTGTGATTTGTAACTCTGTACACCCCAGTCCAACACTGGCATCTCCAAATCATGACACAATTGGTAATGGCAAAGTGACTGGATCACTTTAATGTTGGTTGTGTCTAACCATTAGCATACAATCACATGACGGGGCCTAATAGGGGCCTGTGTGCTGTACTCTATGGCAAGATTTGTCATCAAATCAGACAAGAAGATCAATGAAGCCCGTCACAATGTCAGGGGCATCTAGTTACCAATTAAAGGGCTTATTGCTTGTCAAATGCCTTGTTGATGGCCCAACTAATCTCATTAATATTTGGTTTTCTACCTTACCAAGCTCACCAAGTAAGCTAGAAGTCAAGACAGCTCAAAACGAGAGCAGGTACCTGGCAGATTCAGCTTGCCACTTGCTCTGAAGGACCTCCGTGTTGGTTTTCACTAAATTGCGTCCCTAAAGCACGATCCACAGGCACCAGTTGTATGTACCCCTTGTCCACAGTCATAAAATCATAGTCATAGAGGTGTACAGCATAGAAACAGACTCTTCAGTCCAACTCGTGCATGCCAAATAGATATCCCAAATTAATTTAGTCCCATTTGGCAGCATTTGGCCCAAATCCTTCTAAACACTTCCTATTCATATACTCATCCAGATAAGTTTTAAATGTGAAACTATACCAGCCTCTAGCACTTTGCCTGAGAGTTCATTCAATGCACTCACCACCTTCTGTGTGAAAAAATTGCCCCTTAGGTCCCTTTTAAATTATTCCCCTCTCACCTTAAACATACGGCATCTAGTGTTAGACACCCCTACCCTGGGGAAAAGATCCTTGTCATTCATCTTATCTTTGGTGTTCATGATTTAATAAACCTCAATAATGTCACCCCTCAGCCTCCAATGTTCTAGGGATTATAGCCCTTGTCATTGCCATGTGGCATTTGCCCACCCTGGGGATGAAGAAGGCGCACTGCCAACGCAGGCTCCATATGTTCTGAGACACTGTGATAGAACGCTGCTGGATGTAGGAGTGGGACCTGAGGGTTGCAGAAATGGGACCTATCTTCTCCCAGTGACTGCGGATGACTGCTACTTTGAAAATCGATATGCGACTCTTTAGGGAGCGAAGGGTGACCTATGTGCCATCTGAGTCATTCCCACAGTATTATTACTGTGACTGATGCCACTGGTGAGGTCAGTGCTGCAGCCTGGGCAGTAGGATTCAGGAACATAGTTGGCTTTGCTAAGATGCAGGGTTCCAGCGACTGTACACACATTGCACTGAGAGGGCCACAGCACAATGCTGCAGAATTCAGCAATAGAAAGGGGGTTCCATTCCATTAAGATTTAGGTGATCTGCGATCATCATCACCACCTACTGAAAGTGTATGCCCGATAACCTGGCAGCCACCATGGTTCCTACAGCTTGGAGCGCTCTCGTGTACTTGCTGCATTTGAAGGCAGTTTACTGGAGACAAGGGCTACTATTTGTGACCATGGCTCAAGATTCCATTCCAGAAGAGCACAGGTTTAATGCCACTCATGCTTCAACCGGGGGTTGCTGAAGACAAAGTCCCACCTGATTGGACGAGTCTGAGGGCAGGTTGGATGGTGAGTGACTTGGAGAGAACCTGCAGATGATGGTCTCCCAATGTATTTACTGCTGTTGTCCTTCTAGATGGTAGAGGTCATGGGTTTGGAAGATTATCTTAAGGGGACTTGGTAAATTTCTTCAGTCCTTTTTGTGGATTGTACACACGGCTGCTATTGAATACCGGTGTTGGAGGGAGTAGTGCCAATCAAGCAAGCTGCTTTGTCCTGGATGGTGTTAAACGTCTTCAGTGTTGTTGGAACTGAACTTATCCAGGCTTTTCATCTTACACTCATCCAGACAAAGGGTAGGTGGAGGCCTAACATCATATCACTAGACCAGTAATCCAGTCCTAGGTTGCTGTTCTGGGAAAATGGGTTCAAATCTCACCACAGCAGAATCTGGAATTACAAGGAGGAAAGAAAATCTAAACTTAACCAACAATTGTCATCAAATCCCATCTGGCTCACTATTGTCCTTTATGGAAATAAATCTATTGTCCTTCTCTGTGTGGCCTACAGCGACATGATTGATTCTTAACTGCGCAAGCCACTCAGATGTAACAGACCACCTAGCGTTGACCTAGGGATAGGAAATGACAACTTAAACCTAGCCCGATCAACTCTGCAAAGTCCAGACAAATTTGCGGGCTAGTGCCAAAATTGGGAGAGCTGTCCCACAGCCTAGTCAGGCAGGAGCCTGAACATAGTCATACTCAAAGAATTATATCTCAAAGACAATATCCCAGATATTACCGTCACCATCGCTGGGAGTGTCCTGACCAACCAGCAGGTGGCAGCTCACTGGTATTCAGCTCACCACCGCCATCTCCAGGGCAATTGGAATTGGACAATAAATGCTGGCTTAGTTTGTGATAATCATGCCAGGAATTATTTTTTTAAAATGCAACAATGCCAAATTTCAAATGATCACAATAATTTCTGTGTTAGGAGCAATGGGTGCTGACTGGTTGGCAAGTTAACCCCAGGAGTCAGGAACCAAAGACTCCCCATACTCCTGGTCAATTATACAAGACTCGAACATATTCCTTTTGTTTTCAGAGAGACAGTCCCTCAGTGTGAATATGTGTCACGTTCTGCAAGCAGCTTACAAAAGAACTTAAAAACTAGGTGCAGGAGTTGGCAATTCAGCCCCTCAAGCCTGCGCCACCATTTGATATGATCGTGACTCACCTCATCTTGGCCTCAACTCCACTTTCCTACCCACTTTCCATAAACCTTCAACCCATTATTCATTAGAAATGTCTATCTCCTCCTTAAAGTTACTCAGTATCGCTACACTCTGGGTGACCCCTTATCCCAGAAGGGAAAGCATCCTGTCCACGTCTCCTTTGTCAATCCCCTTGAGCATCTTATACCTCACAAAGATCTGTTCTTATTCTTCTCGACTCCAAAGAGTTGTGAGCTTAAACTGCTGAATTTCTCTTCACAAGACAAATCCCTCATGTCTGGAATCTAGTTAACCGCATCTGAACTGCCTCCAATACAACCACACTCCTTCTCAAATAAAGAGACTAAAATTACATACAATAATCCAGGTGCAGTCTCACTAAAGCCTTGTACAGGTTATGAGTTTGTTAGTGCAGCTTTTAATGCAGTTGGGGTTGTTCAGCAAGTGCTGCCCATTTGCAGAATCACATCTAGCAGTAGCTGGTTTGTTTGGGAATTTACAAGCACAGGGTTGGTTGAATACAGTCAGTACTTTGCTTACTACAAATAGCCAAGGACCACCATCACTATCATCCTCAGAGCTGACAATACCTCCAACTTCGGCGTCATCGGCAAATTTTGAAATTGGGCTCCATGCCCCTGAATCTAGGTCATTAATAAAGATTAAGAAAAGCAGTGACCCTAATACTGATCCCCGTTCATCACTGGTCATTACTTCCCTATCACTTTTGTGTTTATGCTACTACACTGCCTTTCATTCCATGTGATCTAACTTTGTTGACATACCTGTCATGTGGCACTTTCTCAAATGGCTTTAAAAACCCATGTGTCATATCAACCACATTACCTTCATCAATTCTTTGTAACTTCACTAAAAATCATAAACACAGTGTACCCTTTATAAACCATGCTGATATTTCTTAATTAATCCATATTTGTCCATTGGCCTTTAATTTTGTCCCAAATTGCTCTATTGTTCTAATGTCTCCACACCATTGGCCACTTTGAAAAGGGGAGAAGATGCAGTGATGACAACAGGCATTCATTCCACTCCCATTTGACGACATGTGAGAGTTTCCATCCCTGGTGAAGCTGGAAGATGCCACAATTGCTTCAGAAAGGATGCCCCATTGGGATTTACCTGGATATTTACACTCACAGGTTCAGTGCCATAGTGCATGAGGCTTGTGTGGTCCTTTCAATTTCAGTGCCTCACACCTTATATTGTGGGGGTAGAGGCTGGTCGCATTAAGTCTGGGGATGTTGGTTAGGACTGCATATCTGTTTTACATTGCCTTAAAAGCTCAATGTTGAAAAATGTCCTTTGGTACTCCAACATCTGCAGTCCGCACTTTCACCTCCTTAAAAGATCAATGCTCAAGTGTAGCAGACAAAGCATCAGATGGTGATGGACTGATCAATGCTCAAATTCCTCCATTTATGTTTATGATTACACTATAATTCAGCGAGGCTGACATTAAACCACTTTTCTAATCTTAACCCATGAAACTTTCTAGAGGCAAAGCAGAAGATGCTGGGAATTGGCGTATTGTACTCGGTAAGCACAACCTGAACTGGACTGAACGGACAGAGAAGATCTACCGTGTGAAAAGAATCTACAAACATGAACACTATCGCTACCCACTCCTCAATGAAATTGATGATGATATTGCTATGGTCAGATCAGCAGTAGACATTCCACAGACCAACTATGTCCGATATGCCTGCATACCTGAGACTGCCAGGCAACTGCGTCCTGGGCATTTGTGCTGGACCACAGGCTGGGGTGCCACCAGAGGTAAGGGAGCAACCTAAGGAAGCAGGATTGAATGGAAATTAGTGTTCTGACACCCATTATTACCCTTGAACATGGGTTCAAACCCAATCCTGGAGGGGTTCTGGTTTTCAAAAGGAAGCTGGATCATTAAAGATGTTTAAATAAGTACATGAATAAGAAATGTTCTGAGGGATATGGGCCAAATGGAGAAAGGTGGGACTAGTTTAGTTTGGGATGAAAGTCGGCATGGACTGGTTGGACCAAAAGGACTGTTTCCATGCTGTATGACTCTGTGACTCTATTATCAGCAAAGAGAAAACAATGCAGGGTTAGGGGAAAGAGCAGGGCAATGGAACTCACTGATTTGCTTTTACAGGGTGCTAGGACAGGCACAATGGCACAAATTGCTTCCTTCCGTGCTGAAACTAATCTATGATTTCATTCTGTTCTTTATGGTCCAGTTACCCTATGGTCTCCAGGAACTGGGTTGGTAGTCTTTGAGGGGAATTTCATTGAACTTGTCTTCCCTGAGTGGATCTAAGTTGTCATTTTTCTGTAGCTTGTCTGACTGTCTCAGGGGATAAGGTGACCAGTTGGAGTTGGGAGACAGGAGTGCTAACATTGTAATATGACAGGTCTGGCCAGGCTTGTTTGGATCACTTGTTTGTCTTTTCTGGTCCTTTTCTTTCATTTGGATGAAGATCCCTCTGAAAGGGAAAATACTCTGCCAAAGGCTAAACATTCACCTGCTATCTTGAGGTCCTCCAAAGCTAATATAAATATTTGCCGCACGTTATCTTTGACAGTTATTGTTTCCTTTAACATTTGCTTCCCAATGCAAAGTGGCACTTCTCGCGTTGTTTTGCTAATAAACAAAATGATAGGGCAACTTCCACAGGGCAAGGCTCATTCACCCAATTGATGGGCTGAGAAACCAAACCACGATGCATGAGGTTTGGACTGCATTAGACTCCAGGGGAACCATGGTCACAGCATCACAGGAGGAGGACTGACCATGTAGCTGACTATTCTCGCCCACTCTATGAAGGTTCCACTATCACTACACCACGAGAGCCCTACTCCTCTATTTATTGTACTTGAAGACAATTAATTCCCACAAGCGGTTTCTTGTAATCTTAACCATGATAATAATGTCAATCTGTTTAATACCCTCAAATTCAGACCTTATATACAGATGCTCAGTGTGTGGTGACAATGCTGTAGTAGTAATGTCAATGGATCAATAAGCCAGAGCCCATATTAATGCTCTGGGAACATAGGATCAAATCATCTGGTAGAAAATATGCAGGGTTCTGTGGAACAGCCGGTCTGCCTGGTTTCCAATTCCACCCGCCACCAGATATGTGTCAAAACATCACTGAACAGGTTGATTCAAAATTCAAGGTGTCTGTTCAGTACACCACTTGCTGAACATCTGGCATATCAGTGGCCCACTATTTTCTGCTTTCTCAGTGCCAGTGTCTGGAAAACTGACTGGAAACTGCTGAATCCTCAGCAAGTTAAGCAGCATCTGTGGGCGGCACGGTGGCACAGTGGTTAGCACTGCTGCCTCACAGCGCCAGGGACCCGGGTTCAATTCCCGCCTCAGGCGACTGACTGTGTGGAGTTTGCACGTTCTCCCCGTGTCTGCGTGGGTTTCCTCCGGGTGCTCCGGTTTCCTCCCACAGTGAATTGGCCATGCTAAATTGCCCGTAGTGTTAGGTAAGGGGTAAATGTAGGGGGTATGGGTGGGTTGCGCTTCGGCGGGGCGGTGTGGACTTGTTGGGCCGAAGGGCCTGTTTCCACACTGTAAGTAATCTAATCTAATCAGGGGAGAGAGGAAGAAAGGGTTAACTGTTCAGATTGATATCCCTTGGGCAGAACAAGATTGATGTCTCAAATGAACAAGGTCTGGCAAAGATGAGTGAGAAAAAGAAAAAGAGAGACATGTGATAATTTAGAGAACTGGATAAGATTAACTGACAGAGTGATTAAGAAAACAGCAAAATCTTCTTGTGTTACATGTCCTGCTGTTTTAAACCCTATTGTTATTTGCAAAGAAAGTTAAGATACTTGCTCTTTTTAAAGCTGCTTTCAAGACAGTCCAATGTCCTAGTCAATTAAATGTATTTTTGAAGAAAAACCAAAAGAACTGCAGATGCTGTAAATGAGAAACAAAAATAGAAATATACAAGTATTTTTGAAGTACGTTCAGTGATGTAATAATGTAAGACAGACCACAACCAATGTGTACAAAGCAAGTTCCCATAAACAAAACAATAGTTTATTTTACGATGCTGATTGAAGAGCAAATATTGGCCATCACCCTGGGGAAACCTCTCCTGTTCTTCAAATTAGTGCCATTGGAGCTTTTATGTGAATGTGAGGGAGCAGCTGGGACCTTACGTTAACATCTTGCCCAAAAGAAGGCATCTATGTTGAAGCCTGCAATGGAATATTGGGCTATAATTAGCACTGAGGTTTCTGGAGCGGGAGCTCATAATTATCTGACTCAAAATCTCCAACCAGGCTACAGTTAGATATATATTCATACCACAGCAGGCCTAAGCTAAAATAATACGCAGAGTGATAAACCAAGCCACTTCAGATGTTAGCAGGAGCAAGGGATTGGACCAACGAAATAACATGGAACTCTGTCTTTTTTTTCTTTTACAACAGGACAAAAGGAAAACATCATATTATCTGAAGTTCTGAATCAAGCCAGGCTGCCAATCATTGATCATCAAACTTGCAAAATGAAAAAATTCTGGGGGGACCGAGTGAGGAACACGATGATCTGTGCCGGTTACAAAGATAAAGAGGGACCACCAGCTGCTTGCCAGGTAACTGGAAGGAAATAGGTTTGATTTTAGCACTCACCGCCCTCCTCCCTCATTTCACATCTCATGTCAGACAACTTGAGGATTAGTTTTGTAGTTTCACACGACAGGTTACATTCCAGATTCCATCTCATCGCTGAGTAAATGTCTCACCTGAAATTGCTGAGTCCAGGAAGACTCTCTTGAACCTGCTGATTGATTAGCTTTGGAGGAGACAGAGAAAGTGTGGGTAGATTCAGCACTTCAAGGAATTGAAAATCATTCAATATGTTTATTCACGATGGTGTGTCGCTGGATCACTGTTTAATGATGTGTCATTGGCACTTACAGTTTAATAGTGAATCACTGCGAATCACTGTTTAATAGTGTCACTGGGGTTCCCTGTTTAATGGTGTCTCACTGGGATTCACTGTTTTTAATGGTGTGTCACTGGGACTCACTGTGCTTAATGGTGTCTCACTGGGATTCACTGTGTTTAATGGAGTCTCACTGGGAGTCACTGTGTTTAATGGTATGTCACTGGGACTCACTGTGCTTAATGGTGTCTCACTGGGATTCACTGTGTTTAATGGAGTCTCACTGGGAGTCACTGTGTTTAATGGTATGTCACTGGGACTCACTGTGCTTAATGGTGTGTCACTGGGTCTCACTGTTTAATGGTGTCCTACTGAGACTCACTGAGTTTCAAAGTGTGTCACTGGGATTCACTGTATTTAGTGGTATGTCACTGAGACTCACTGTGCTTAATGGTGTCTCACTGGGATTCACTGTGTTTAATGGTGTCTCACTGGGATTCACTGTTTAATGGTGTCTCACTGGGATTCACTGTGTTTAATGGTGTCTCACTGGGATTCACTGTTTAATGGTGTCTCACTGGGATTCACTGTGTTTAATGATGTGTCACTGGGATTCATTGTGTTTAATGGTGTCTCACTGGGATTCACTGTGTTTAATGATGTGTCACTGGGATTCACTGTGTTTAATGGTGTCTCACTGGGATTCACTGTGTTTAATGGTGTGTCACTGGGATTCACTGTGTTTAATGGTGTCTCACTGGGATTCACTGTGTTTAATGGTGTCTCACTGGGATTCACTGTGTTTAATGATGTGTCACTGGGATTCACTGTGTTTAATGGCGTCTCACTGGGATTCACTGTGTTTAATGGTGTCTCACTGGGATTCACTGTGTTTAATGGTGTGTCACTGGGATTCACTGTTTAATGCAGTGACACTGGGAACCACTGTATCTAATGGTGTATTAGTGAGGTTCAGTGCATGTTATCCTGTGTTTCAGGGGGATTCTGGTGGTCCTCTTCTCTGTCAGCTTGATTCGCACAAGTGGGAAGTCCATGGGGTGGTCAGTTTCGGACCTATTGGTTGCACAGTTGAGAACAAGCCGAGCGTCTTTACCAGAACGACTGCCTATCTCCCTTGGATTGAGAAAACAAGGATTCGGGACTATTTCTTTGACTAAAGCCAAGGCTGTCTGCACCATCGCTTCAGTTTAGGCAAACAAGGAGTGTTGTAAAGTATTAATTACTATAGAAATTAAAGTTTTGAAAGAAAAATGTACTGTTTGTGTTGATTCAAACTGCTGCAGCACCAATTTCTATGTACTTATTTGAATGTTCAATGGAAGTGAATATCACATTTTTTTTCAAAAAGAGAAAGGCAAGAGATTTAGCAGGAGAGAGAAATAACTTCTAGCACTTTTTCTATCCTCAAGAATCCTCAAAGTGTTGACGGCCAATGAACTATTTCTAATGTATCAAGACTGTGGGAAAGGAGGAAACATTTTTAAGTAATCTGAAAAAGATTAACAAATGAACAAGGTGCTTAGCAAAACAAAGGGAATCAATGGAAAATTCTGCAAGGTCCAGCAATAGCGTTCAGAGATAGAGGGCACAACATCAAGAGGTCACATACAGAGAGAAGGAACAATGTTCAGAGAGTGTGTGGAGAAAATTGTGTAATGTCTAAAGACATTATCCAGAGTACAAGGCACAATGTCTAGACACAGCATCTGAGAGAGATGTACAAAGTCTACAGGCAGTGTCCAGAGAGAGATAGAGAGATGCACAGTGTCCAGACAGAGAGGGAACAATATCCTGGGGCCATACCCAGACATGTGGCATAGTGGTAATATCACTGGTTTAGTAATTGAGAAAGCCAGTCTAATGTCATGAGAATGTGGGTTCAAACCCCACCACAGCAGATAGTGAAATTTGAATTTAGTAATTTTAAAAAATCTGGCCTAACCATTGTTGTTTAAAAAAAAATCATTGTTACCTGGTCTGTCCCTCTGGGCAACAACTCAGGATGGGCAATAAATGCTGACCTATGAACACATCTTTTAAAAAAATTGAGTCACTTCCATGCCAGGGATTGCTTAGCAAAGATGGAGCAGTTCTCTCTTGAGAAGGTCAAAAGAAGATTTGATAGAACCTTTAGTGATTTGACAAATAGTTAGGGAGAACCTGCTCCCATTGGTGGAACAGTCAAGATCCAGGGATCGGTGGTTTAAGGCGATTGGCAAATGACAGAAAGGAGGAGATACGTTTATGTAGGGACTGGTCTTTTATCTGGAGTGCGCTGCCTCAGATGGAGGCCAATTCAACTGTGGCATTCAAAAAGTTTTATTTTTTAAATTCACTCATGGATGTGATATGAGTTGAGCCATTTATTGTCCATTCCTAATTGCCGTAGGGAGGGTGGTAGTGAGCTGTCTTCTTGACTCACTGTAATCCATTTTGTCAAAGCACATTCACAAAGCCAATAAGGAGTCAGTTCCTGGACTGTGACATTGAAGGAATGGCGATATATGTCCAAGTCAGAATGGGGTGTGGTTTGGAGAGGGACTTGCAGGTAGTGATAGCTTCTGTCCTTGTCATTCTAGATGGTAATGGTTAAGAAGGCATTTTGCACGCTTGCTTTCATTGCTCAGACCTTTTAGTATGGGAGTTGGACGCATGTTGAGGTTGTACATATTGTTGATGAGGTCTCCTCTGGAGTATCATGTGTGATTCTGGTCGTCCCATTACAGGAAGGATATTATTAAACTGGACAGGATTCAAAAAGATTTACCAGGATTTTGCTGGGGTTGGAAAGTTTCAGATAGACTGTAAAGGCTGGGACTTTATTCACTGGAGGTTAGGAGGTTGAGGGGTCACCTCATTGAGGTTTATAAAATCATGAGGGGCATTGATAAGGTGAATGTCAAGGGTCTTTTCTCTAGGGTAGGGGAATTCAAAACTCGGGGACATATCTTTAAGGTAAGAGGAAAAGGACATGAGGGCTGACTTTTTTATAATATATGTTGTTCATATGTGGAATGAACTGCCAAAGAAAGTAGTAGATGCAGATACAGTTACAATATGTGGGCCAAGCGCAGGCAGGCGGGACTACTTTAGTTTGGGATCATGGTTGGTGTGGATTGGTTGGACCAAAGGGTATGTCATGCTGTATAATCCAGTGGATGACGAATTTGGATAATTGCATAATCATCTGAAGAGAAAGAAATGTAAAGGTTATGGGGAAAAGACAAGGGAGTGGAAGTTGATGAATTGTTCTTACAGAGATGGGCCAAATGGCCTCATTCAAATGGCTATAACCATTCTGCAATTCTAAAGCACTTTCTCTGGTGTTTGTAATGAATTTGGACAATCTCAACATAATTCCTAAGGGGGGTTGAGCACACAATGTGAAATCTGCGTTATCCTCCTCTTCAGCTCCATTTGGGATGGTGTGATAGACTATTCGCAACATTTAAAACCTCAAATTGAAAGATGAACGAATAAGTTGTGATAAATTATTTGTTTACAATGGGCATTAATGCTGTTTGTTATCATAGAACAGAGAACGGTACAGCAAAGGAACGGGCTCTTCAACCCACGATGTTATACTGAAAATGACGCCGAATTAACTAATCCCTTCTGCCTGCCCTGGTCCATATCCCTCCATTCCTTGCATATTCATGTGTTTATCAAAACATCTCTTAAGCCCCCATTCATGTCTACCTCCACCTCCACCCTGGCAGCACGTTCCAGACTCCTGCTACTCTCTGTGTAAAGAAATTGCCCCTCACATCTCCTTTGAACTTTCCCCCTCTCAGCTTAAATGCATGACCCCTAGTATTAGACATTTCAATTCTAGGAAAAAGATTCTGACGATCAACTCCAACTATGCATCTCATACTTTTATAGACTTCTATCAAGTCTCCCCTCAGTCCCCATTGCTCCAGAGAAAACACACCGAGTTTTTCTGGTAGGAGCAAATGACTGCAGATGCTGGAAGCTGTACTAAAAATAAAAAATGCTGGAAATGACAGCAGGTCAGGCAGCATCCATGGAGAGAGAGCAAGCTAACGTTTTGAGTCTAGATGACGCTTCATCAGAGCCAAGTTTTTCTAGCCTCACCTTCGAGCTCATACCCTCTAATTCAGGCAGCGTCCTGGTAAATCTTTTCTGAATCCTCTCTGAAGCCTCCACACCTTTCCTGGAATGTGGTGACCAGAATCGAACACAATTTTCTAAGGCCGAACCAAAGTCTTATAAAGCTGCCACATGACATCCTGACTCTTGTACTCAGTTCCCTGACCAATAAAGACAAGCATGCCACATGTCCTCTTTACCACCCTATCTGCTTGCATGGCCACTTTCAGGGAGGTATGGACTTGAACCTCAAGATCCTTCTGTACATTAATGCTGTTCAGGGTCCTGCTATTGACTGTATAAATTTCCTTAACATTTCATCTCCCAAAGTGTAGCACTTTACACTTATCTGGTTAAAATTCCATCTGCCATTCCATCACCCAATTCAACAACTGATCTATATACCACTGTATCCTTTGACAACCTTCTACAACTCCACTAATCTTTGTATGGTCTGCAAACTTGCTAACCTACCCATCTATATTTTCATCCAAGCATTTATATATATCACAAACAGCAGAGTCCCAGTACAGATCCTTGCGGAACACTGCTAGTCAGGGACCTCCAGCCTGAAAAACACTCTTCCACCACCACCCTCTGCCTTCTTTGGGCAAGCCAATTCTGAATCCACATGGCAAAATCACCATGGATCCAATGCATCTTAATCTTCTGGATTAGTTTACCATGAGGGACCTTGTCGAAAGCCTTACTGAAATCCATGTAGACAACATCCACTGCTTTGTCTTCATCGATCACCTCTGTCACCTCCTCGAAAAATTAAATCAAGTTAGTAAAACATGACTGCCCCTCACAAAGTCATGCTGAATGTCTTTAATTAGGCCATGCTTTTCCAAACACTTGTAAATCCCATCCCTAAGATTTCTCTCCTTTAGCTTCCCAACCACCGATGTGAGATTCACCAGAGTTTCCTGGATTAACCCTATTTCCCATCTTGAACAGAGAAAAAAAAATTAGTTACTCACCAGTCCTCTGGGACTTCTCCGGTGGCTAGCAAGAATACAAAGATCTCGGTCAAAGCCCCAGCAATCTTGCCTCTCGATAACCTGGGGTAGATACCATTGGGCCCGGGGGACCTTTTCACTCTAATACTCTTCAAGAGATCCAACATTACTTTTTTCTTGATCTCAAAACACTCTAGCATTTTAACATGCTCCACACAAATCTCACTATACTCCACCTCCTTCTCCTGGGTGAATATCAATTCAAAGTACTCATTTAGGATCTCGCCCATATCCTCTGACTTCAAGTACAAGTTCCCTCCTTTATTCTTGAATGATCCTACCTTATCAAAACATTTGGTTTGAAACACAGTGTTTTGGGTGAAGACTTTAGGAGGTTGTCTGACCTGAGCTGAAAATGCTAGTGTCCAGAGAAAAGCACAGGGTTTCAGTCTGGATAATGGAAAAAATAGGCATAGGATTTGCAGTTTGCAATGATCCTCACTGCTCAATGCAATGCTATCTTACATGACTGCTATGGTCAGCCAGTGCTACACATTCTCATCACTGGCTGCATAAATTATCAAGGAACATTGATGAATGTGGTGGCAAATGGAAGGAGCAACAGGAATAAAGAGTACTGGACTAATCTTAAGATTCTTAGTAGTGTAGATGAGCAGAGAGATCTCAGCGTCCATGTATATAGATCCCTCAAAGTTGCCACCCAGATTGATCGGGTTCTTAAGAAGTCATACAGTGTGTTAACTTTTATTGGGAGAGGGATTGAGTTTCGGAGCCACGAGGTCATACTGCAGCTGAACAAAGCTCTGGTGCGGCTGCACTTGGAGTACTGCATACAGCTCTGGTCACCGCATTATAGGAAGGATGTGGAAGCTTTGGAAAGGGTTCACATGAAAGTTACTAGGATGTAGGAGGGAAGGTCTTATGAGGAAGCTATTTTTGTTAGAAGAAGGTTGAGAGGTGATTTAATTGAGACATATAAGATAATCAGAGGGTTAGATAAGGTGGACAATGATAGCTTTTTTCCTCGGATGGTAATGGCTAGCACGAGGGGACATAGCTTTAAATTGAGGGGTGATAGATATAGGACAGATGTCAGAGGTAGTTTCTTTACTCAGAGAGTAGTGGGGTATGGAATGCACTGCCTGCAACTGTAATAGACTTGTCAGCTTTAAGGGCATTTAAATGGTCATTGGATAGGCAAATGGATGGAAATGGAATAGTGTAGGATAGGTGGGCTTCAGATTGGTTTCACAGGTTGGTGCAACATCGAGGGCCGACGACATCAAGCATTTGAGTGTTGCATCAAGGTGCCTTGGCAAAGCTGGTGTCAGTGGGATTCCAAAATTCTCCAGTGTCAGCAATAGTGTCCAGAGGGAGAGAGATGTACAATGTCCACAGGCAGTGTTCACACACACAGAAAGAGGGAAAGAGAGAGAGAGAGAGAGAGAGAGATGTGCCCAGACAGAGAGAGAATAATGTCCAGAAAAGGAAAGAGAAATATATGTTCAGAAAGAGATACACAATGTCTATAGACATTATCCAGAGAGATGCTAAATGAGGATAGAGGAAGGATACAATGTACAGAGGCTGTGTCCTGTGGGAAAAGAGTACACTGTCCAAAGACAGAGTCCTGTTATGAAGTTGAAGGTGTGTACTAAACCTTTAAGAGAGAGTGAATGCAGGCACCTGTCATGTGAGTCTCAGAGTGTACAGGAAAATTGCAAATATGTAACATTTGGCTGTGAAGCAAATACCTGACTTTTGGTTGCTATGTTTTCACAACAGTTCGAATTTAACCAATCAGTTTAAATTATACTCCAGGATACTAAAACCCACTCGAATTTGAATTTTACTATTTTGACAACATTGAACCAATGAAACAATCTGCTGTTTTGAATATAAAAGAAGCAAATATTTTGATATCCAGAGAGAACACCAACTGCCGTTGAGAGACTGCCCAAAAAACACTATCAGTGAAATGTACCTTTTACAACAGAAGATTGAAGATGACCCAGGGAGCTCTACAAACAGAGGAAGACAGACATTGGAGATAACAGCTGCTGTCTGGTTTTGAAAATTAAGATAATGTAATTTTTAATAGGGGCTTTTATTAGATCAGTGCATTACTATAGAGTGTGAGGGAAATGGCAAACATTTAAGAGAAAGGAGGCGTAGAGTTATAAATGGTTGTTGTTCAATGTTCACTTTTAGAGTTAAAGGGTAAAATTGATATTTTTTTCTTTAAATAGTGGAATTTGGGTAGTTCTCTGTCACTCATACTTTAACAGATTACAAGGTGAGGTGAACTTTTCTGTGTGTTTGGTTTAATTAGCAGAAGGCTGCAGAGGAAGTGGTGGAGGCTGGTACAATTGCAACAGCAATTGGATGGGTATATGAAGAGGAAGGGTTTGGAGGGATATGAGTGCTGGCAGGTGGGACTAGATTGGGTTGGGATAGCTGGTCGACATGGACAGGTTGGACCGAATGTGTACATGCTGTACATTTCTATGACTCTAAGGGTTTACCACCATGTTGTAAAAGTCCAAAGAGAGATATATAAGGTTCAAAGGTACTGTCCAAAGACAGAATGCAGAGAGAGACATGCAATGTCCAAGTGCAAAGAATAGAATATCCTTTATTGTCATGCATATTCCAGGAATAAAGTGAAATGTTTTTACAATGGCTGCCTTTAATGGGACCATTCTAGATATATACAAACGTTGGATGGAGTGTCCCAAGGTGGAAGATGAGGTGTTGTCCCTCCAGGCATCAGGTGGTTAGAATTTGGTGATGGAGGAGGTCTAGGACTTGCATGTCCTTCATTGAGTGAGAGGGGAAGTTTGAAGTGTTCAGCCACAGGGTGGTGAGGTTGATTGGTGCATGTATCCCGGAGATGTTATCAGAAACATCACCTCATCTTCTGCCTTGGGACTCTCCAACCACACAGGATCAATGTCGATTTCACCAGTTTCCTGATCTCCCCTTCCTGCTAGATCCTCGATTATCCTAGATCCAACCCTCCAGATCTGTACCAGCCTCTTGAACTGTTCAACCTGTCTAATTTCCTTCTCAACTATCCGCTCCACCCTCCACTCTGACCTATCACCTTCATCTACCTATTGCAATCCCAGCTACTTTCCCCTAGCTCCATCTACCTCCCATTTATCTCTCAGCCCCCTCAGGCCTCCGCCCTCATTCCTGATGAAGAGCTCATGCTTGAAATGTTGACTCTCATGCTTTTCCAGCACTACATTTTTTGACTCTGATCTCCAGTCCTTTCTCCTAGATACAATGATCACACAGAGTTTCTGGAGATAGAGAACAATGTCCAGGGACAACGACAGGCACAATGTCTGGAGATTGTGGACAGCGTCTGGAGAAAATGGACACTTGGAGGCAGCACAAGGTGTTTGGAGACAGTGGATAGGAACAATGTCTAGAGACAGTTGATTGAAGACACTGGGCAAAAATATTAGGTATTGTCTGGCTACAGTGGACAGAAACAATGACCAGTGTCAGCAAACAGTGGTCAGTGGTCTGGAGACAATGATAAAGTCTGTGGGTAGTGTCTGGAAACAGTGAGTAGAAATAGTGCCCAGAGACCGTGGGAGAGACCCTACCCAGAGACAGTGGGCAGATACATTGGGCAGTGTCTGGAGCCAGTGGGCAGTGTCTGGAGACAGTGGCCAGAGGCATTGGGCAGTGTCCAGAGACAGTGGCCAGAGGCATTGGGCAGTGTCTGGGTGCATTGGGCAGTGGCCAGAGGCACTGGGCAGTGTCCGGAGACACTGGGCAGGGGGATTGGGCAGTGTCTGGAGACAGTGGACACAGGCATTGGGCAGTGTCTGGGTGCAATGGGCAGTGTCCGGAGACACTGGGCAGAGTCTGGAGACAGTGGGCACAGGTATTGGGCAGTGTCTGGGTGCATTGGGCAGTGGCCAGAGGCACTGGGCTATGTCTGGAGACACTGGGCAGGGGCATTGGGCAGTGTCTGGAGACACTGGGCAGAGGCACTGGGCGGTGTCCGGAGACACTGAGCAGAGGCACTGGGCGGTGTCCGGAGACACTGGGCAGGGGCACTGGGCGGTGTCCGGAGGCACTGGGCGGTGGCCGGAGACACTGGGCAGGGGAATTGGGCGGTGTCCGGAGACACTGGGCAGAGGCACTGGCAGTGTCCGGAGACACTGGGCAGGGACATTGGGCGGTGTCCGGAGACACTGGGCAGGGGCACTGGGCGCTGTCCGGAGACACTGAGCAGGGGGCATTGGGCGGTGTCCGGAGACACTGGGCAGAGGCACTGGGCGGTGTCCGGAGACAGTGGGCAGGGGCATTGGGCGGTGTCCGGAGACACTGGGCAGGGGCACTGGGCGGTGTCCGGAGGCACTTGGCAGTGTCCGAAGACACTAGGCAGGGGCATTGGGCGGTGCCCGGAGACACTGAGCAGGGGCACTGGGCGGTGTATGGAGACACTGGGCAGAGGCACTGGCCGGTGTCCGGAGACAGTGGGCAGAGGCACTGGCCGGTGTCCGGAGACACTGGGAGGGGCATTGGGCGGTGTCCGGAGACACTGGGCAGGGGCACTGGGCGGTGTCCGGAGGCACTTGGCGGTGTCTGGAAACACTGGGCAGGGGCACTGGGCGGTGTCCGGAGACACTGGGCAGTGGCACTGGGCGGTGTCCGGAGGCACTGGGCGGTGTCCGGAGACACTGGGCAGAGGCACTGGGCAGTGTCCGGAGACACTGGGCAGGGGCATTGGGCGGTGTCCGGAGACACGGGGCAGGGGGCATTGGGCGGTGTCCGGAGACACTGGACAGGGGAACTGTGCGGTGTCCGGAGACACTGGGCGGTGTCCGGAGACACTGGGCGGTGTCCGGAGGCACGGGGCAGGGGGCATTGGGCGGTGTCCGGTGACACTGGGCAGGGGCACTGGGCGGTGTCCGGAGGCACTGGGCAGGGGGCATTGGGGGGTGTCCGGAGACACTGGGCAGGGGCATTGGGTGGTGTCTGGAGACACTGGGCAGGGGCATTGGGCGGTGTCCGGAGACATTGGGCGGTGTCCGGAGACACTGTGCAGAGGCATTGGGCGGTGTCCGGAGACACTGGGCAGGGGCATTGGGTGCTGTCCGGAGACACTGGGCGGTGTCCAGAGACACTGGGCAGGGGCAATGGGCGCTGTCCAGAGACACTAGGCAGGGGCATTGGGTGGTGTCCGGAGACACTGGGCAGAGGCACTGGGCGGTGTCTGGAGACACTGGGCAGGGGCATTGGGCGGTGTCCGGAGGCACTGGGCGGTGTCCGGAGACACTGGGCAGAGGCACTGGGCAGTGTCCGGAGACACTGGGCAGGGGCATTGGGCGGTGTCCGGAGACACGGGGCAGGGGGCATTGGGCGGTGTCCGGAGACACTGGACAGGGGAACTGTGCGGTGTCCGGAGACACTGGGCGGTGTCCGGAGACACTGGGCGGTGTCCGGAGGCACGGGGCAGGGGGCATTGGGCGGTGTCCGGTGACACTGGGCAGGGGCACTGGGCGGTGTCCGGAGGCACTGGGCAGGGGGCATTGGGGGGTGTCCGGAGACACTGGGCAGGGGCATTGGGTGGTGTCTGGAGACACTGGGCAGGGGCATTGGGCGGTGTCCGGAGACATTGGGCGGTGTCCGGAGACACTGTGCAGAGGCATTGGGCGGTGTCCGGAGACACTGGGCAGGGGCATTGGGTGCTGTCCGGAGACACTGGGCGGTGTCCAGAGACACTGGGCAGGGGCAATGGGCGCTGTCCAGAGACACTAGGCAGGGGCATTGGGTGGTGTCCGGAGACACTGGGCAGAGGCACTGGGCGGTGTCTGGAGACACTGGGCAGGGGCATTGGGCGGTGTCCGGAGACACTGGGCAGAGGCACTGGGCGGTGTCTGGAGACACTGGGCAGGGGCATTGGGTGGCGTCCGGAGACACTGGGCGGTGTCCAGAGACACTGGGCAGGGGCATTGGGCGGTGTCCGGAGACACTGGGCAGGGGCATTGGGTGCTGTCCAGAGACACTGGGCGGTGTCCGAAGACACTGGGCAGGGGCACTGGGCACTGTCCGGAGACACTGGGAGGTGTCTGGAGACACTGGGCAGAGGCACTGGCGGTGTCCGGAGACACTGGGCAGGGGCACTGGGCGCTGTCCGGAGACACTGGGCAGGGGGCATTGGGCGGTGTCCGGAGACACTGGGCAGAGGCACGGGGCGGTGTCCGGAGACAGTGGGCAGGGGCATTGGGCGGTGTCCGGAGACACTGGGCAGGGGCACTGGGCGGTGTCCGGAGGCACTTGGCAGTGTCCGGAGACACTGGGCAGGGGCATTGGGCGGTGCCCGGAGACACTGAGCAGGGGCACTGGGCGGTGTATGGAGACACTGGGCAGAGGCACTGGCCGGTGTCCGGAGACACTGGGCAGAGGCACTGGCCGGTGTCCGGAGACTCTGGGAGGGGCATTGGGCGGTGTCCGGAGACACTGGGCAGGGGCACTGGGCGGTGTCCGGAGGCACTTGGCGGTGTCTGGAGACACTGGGCAGGGTCACTGGCGGTGTCCGGAGACACTGGGCAGGGGCACTGGGCGGTGTCTGGAGGAACGGGGCATTGGGCGGTGTCCGGAGACACTGGGCAGGGGCACTGTGCGGTGTCCGGAGACACTGGGCAGGGGCATTGGGTGGTGTCCGGAGACATTGGGCGGTGTCCGGAGACACTGTGCAAGGGCATTGGGCGGTGTCCGGAGACACTGGGCAGGGGCATTGGGTGCTGTCCGGAGACACTGGGCGGTGTCCAGAGACACTGGGCAGGGGCATTAGGCGCTGTCCGGAGACACTGGGCAGGGGCATTGGGTGGTGTCCGGAGAGATTGGGCGGTGTCCGGAGACACTGTGCAAAGGCATTGGGCGGTGTCCGGAGACACTGGGCAGGGGCATTGAGTGCTGTCCGGAGACACTGGGCGGTGTCCAGAGACACTGGGCAGGGGCAATGGGCGCTGTCCGGAGACACCGGGCAGGGGCATTGGGTGGTGTCCGGAGACACTGGGCAGAGGCACTGGGTGGTGTCTGGAGGCACTGGGCAGGGGCATTGGGCGGTGTCCGGAGACACTGGGTAGGGGCATTGGGCGGTGTCCGGAGACACTGGGCAGAGGCACTGGGCGGTGTCTGGAGACACTGGGCAGGGGCATTGGGCGGCGTCCGGAGACACTGGGCAGTGTCCAGAGACACTGGGCAGTGGCATTGGGCGGTGTCCGGAGACACTGGGCAGGGGCATTGGGTGCTGTCCAGAGACACTGGGCGGTGTCCGGAGACACTGGGCAGGGGCATTGGGCGCTGTCCGTAGACACTGGGTGGTGTCCAGAGACACTGGGCACGGGCATTGGGTGGTGTCCGGAGACACTGGGAGGTGTCTGGAGACACTGGGCAGGGGCATTGCGCGGTGTCTGGAGACACTGGGCAGGGGCATTGCGCGGTGTCCGGAGACACTGGGCAGGGGCACTGTGCGGTGTCCGGAGGCACTGGGCGGTGTCCGGAGACACTGGGCAGGGGAATTGGGCGGTGTCCGGAGACACTGGGCAGAGGCACTGGCGGTGTCCGGAGACACTGGGCAGGGGCACTGGGCGCTGTCCGGAGACACTTGGCAGTGTCCGGAGACACTGGGCAGGGGCATTGGGCGGTGCCCGGAGACACTGAGCAGGGGCACTGGGCGGTGTATGGAGACACTGGGCAGAGGCACTGGCCGGTGTCCGGAGACACTGGGCAGAGGCACTGGCCGGTGTCCGGAGACTCTGGGAGGGGCATTGGGCGGTGTCCGGAGACACTGGGCAGGGGCACTGGGCGGTGTCCGGAGGCACTTAGCGGTGTCTGGAGACACTGGGCAGGGTCACTGGCGGTGTCCGGAGACACTGGGCAGGGGCACTGGGCGGTGTCTGGAGGAACGGGGCATTGGGCGGTGTCCGGAGACACTGGGCAGGGGCACTGTGCGGTGTCCGGAGGCACTGGGCAGGGGGCATTGGGCGGTGTCCGGAGACACTGGGCAGGGGCATTGGGTGGTGTCTGGAGACACTGGGCAGGGGCATTGGGCGCTGTCCGGAGACAGGGGGCAGGGGGCATTGGGTGGTGTCCGGAGACACTGGACAGGGGCACTGGACGGTGTCCGGAGACACTGGGCGGTGTCCGGAGGCACGGGGCAGGGGGCATTGGGCGGTGTCCGGAGACACTGGGCAGGGGCACTGGGCGGTGTCCGGAGACACTGGGCAGGGGCATTGGGCGGTGTCCGGAGACACTGGGCAGGGGCATTGGGTGGTGTCTGGAGACACTGGGCAGGGGCATTAGGCGCTGTCCGGAGACACTGGGCAGGGGCATTAGGCGCTGTCCGGAGACACTGGGCAGGGGCATTGGGTGGTGTCCGGAGACATTGGGCGGTGTCCGGAGACACTGTGCAAGGGCATTGGGCGGTGTCCGGAGACACTGGGCAGGGGCATTGGGTGCTGTCCGGAGGCACTGGGCGGTGTCCGGAGACACTGGGCAGAGGCACTGGGCAGTGTCCGGAGACACTGGGCAGGGGCATTGGGCGGTGTCCGGAGACACGGGGCAGGGGGCATTGGGCGGTGTCCGGAGACACTGGACAGGGGAACTGTGCGGTGTCCGGAGACACTGGGCGGTGTCCGGAGACACTGGGCGGTGTCCGGAGGCACGGGGCAGGGGGCATTGGGCGGTGTCCGGTGACACTGGGCAGGGGCACTGGGCGGTGTCCGGAGGCACTGGGCAGGGGGCATTGGGGGGTGTCCGGAGACACTGGGCAGGGGCATTGGGTGGTGTCTGGAGACACTGGGCAGGGGCATTGGGCGGTGTCCGGAGACATTGGGCGGTGTCCGGAGACACTGTGCAGAGGCATTGGGCGGTGTCCGGAGACACTGGGCAGGGGCATTGGGTGCTGTCCGGAGACACTGGGCGGTGTCCAGAGACACTGGGCAGGGGCAATGGGCGCTGTCCAGAGACACTAGGCAGGGGCATTGGGTGGTGTCCGGAGACACTGGGCAGAGGCACTGGGCGGTGTCTGGAGACACTGGGCAGGGGCATTGGGCGGTGTCCGGAGACACTGGGCAGAGGCACTGGGCGGTGTCTGGAGACACTGGGCAGGGGCATTGGGTGGCGTCCGGAGACACTGGGCGGTGTCCAGAGACACTGGGCAGGGGCATTGGGCGGTGTCCGGAGACACTGGGCAGGGGCATTGGGTGCTGTCCAGAGACACTGGGCGGTGTCCGAAGACACTGGGCAGGGGCACTGGGCACTGTCCGGAGACACTGGGAGGTGTCTGGAGACACTGGGCAGAGGCACTGGCGGTGTCCGGAGACACTGGGCAGGGGCACTGGGCGCTGTCCGGAGACACTGGGCAGGGGGCATTGGGCGGTGTCCGGAGACACTGGGCAGAGGCACGGGGCGGTGTCCGGAGACAGTGGGCAGGGGCATTGGGCGGTGTCCGGAGACACTGGGCAGGGGCACTGGGCGGTGTCCGGAGGCACTTGGCAGTGTCCGGAGACACTGGGCAGGGGCATTGGGCGGTGCCCGGAGACACTGAGCAGGGGCACTGGGCGGTGTATGGAGACACTGGGCAGAGGCACTGGCCGGTGTCCGGAGACACTGGGCAGAGGCACTGGCCGGTGTCCGGAGACTCTGGGAGGGGCATTGGGCGGTGTCCGGAGACACTGGGCAGGGGCACTGGGCGGTGTCCGGAGGCACTTGGCGGTGTCTGGAGACACTGGGCAGGGTCACTGGCGGTGTCCGGAGACACTGGGCAGGGGCACTGGGCGGTGTCTGGAGGAACGGGGCATTGGGCGGTGTCCGGAGACACTGGGCAGGGGCACTGTGCGGTGTCCGGAGACACTGGGCAGGGGCATTGGGTGGTGTCCGGAGACATTGGGCGGTGTCCGGAGACACTGTGCAAGGGCATTGGGCGGTGTCCGGAGACACTGGGCAGGGGCATTGGGTGCTGTCCGGAGACACTGGGCGGTGTCCAGAGACACTGGGCAGGGGCATTAGGCGCTGTCCGGAGACACTGGGCAGGGGCATTGGGTGGTGTCCGGAGAGATTGGGCGGTGTCCGGAGACACTGTGCAAAGGCATTGGGCGGTGTCCGGAGACACTGGGCAGGGGCATTGAGTGCTGTCCGGAGACACTGGGCGGTGTCCAGAGACACTGGGCAGGGGCAATGGGCGCTGTCCGGAGACACCGGGCAGGGGCATTGGGTGGTGTCCGGAGACACTGGGCAGAGGCACTGGGTGGTGTCTGGAGGCACTGGGCAGGGGCATTGGGCGGTGTCCGGAGACACTGGGTAGGGGCATTGGGCGGTGTCCGGAGACACTGGGCAGAGGCACTGGGCGGTGTCTGGAGACACTGGGCAGGGGCATTGGGCGGCGTCCGGAGACACTGGGCAGTGTCCAGAGACACTGGGCAGTGGCATTGGGCGGTGTCCGGAGACACTGGGCAGGGGCATTGGGTGCTGTCCAGAGACACTGGGCGGTGTCCGGAGACACTGGGCAGGGGCATTGGGCGCTGTCCGTAGACACTGGGTGGTGTCCAGAGACACTGGGCACGGGCATTGGGTGGTGTCCGGAGACACTGGGAGGTGTCTGGAGACACTGGGCAGGGGCATTGCGCGGTGTCTGGAGACACTGGGCAGGGGCATTGCGCGGTGTCCGGAGACACTGGGCAGGGGCACTGTGCGGTGTCCGGAGGCACTGGGCGGTGTCCGGAGACACTGGGCAGGGGAATTGGGCGGTGTCCGGAGACACTGGGCAGAGGCACTGGCGGTGTCCGGAGACACTGGGCAGGGGCACTGGGCGCTGTCCGGAGACACTTGGCAGTGTCCGGAGACACTGGGCAGGGGCATTGGGCGGTGCCCGGAGACACTGAGCAGGGGCACTGGGCGGTGTATGGAGACACTGGGCAGAGGCACTGGCCGGTGTCCGGAGACACTGGGCAGAGGCACTGGCCGGTGTCCGGAGACTCTGGGAGGGGCATTGGGCGGTGTCCGGAGACACTGGGCAGGGGCACTGGGCGGTGTCCGGAGGCACTTAGCGGTGTCTGGAGACACTGGGCAGGGTCACTGGCGGTGTCCGGAGACACTGGGCAGGGGCACTGGGCGGTGTCTGGAGGAACGGGGCATTGGGCGGTGTCCGGAGACACTGGGCAGGGGCACTGTGCGGTGTCCGGAGGCACTGGGCAGGGGGCATTGGGCGGTGTCCGGAGACACTGGGCAGGGGCATTGGGTGGTGTCTGGAGACACTGGGCAGGGGCATTGGGCGCTGTCCGGAGACAGGGGGCAGGGGGCATTGGGTGGTGTCCGGAGACACTGGACAGGGGCACTGGACGGTGTCCGGAGACACTGGGCGGTGTCCGGAGGCACGGGGCAGGGGGCATTGGGCGGTGTCCGGAGACACTGGGCAGGGGCACTGGGCGGTGTCCGGAGACACTGGGCAGGGGCATTGGGCGGTGTCCGGAGACACTGGGCAGGGGCATTGGGTGGTGTCTGGAGACACTGGGCAGGGGCATTAGGCGCTGTCCGGAGACACTGGGCAGGGGCATTAGGCGCTGTCCGGAGACACTGGGCAGGGGCATTGGGTGGTGTCCGGAGACATTGGGCGGTGTCCGGAGACACTGTGCAAGGGCATTGGGCGGTGTCCGGAGACACTGGGCAGGGGCATTGGGTGCTGTCCGGAGACACTGGGCGGTGTCCAGAGACACTGGGCAGGGGCAATGGGCGCTGTCCGGAGACACTGGGCAGGGGCATTGGGTGGTGTCCGGAGACACTGGGCAGAGGCACTGGGTGGTGTCTGGAGGCACTGGGCAGGGGCATTGGGCGGTGTCCGGAGACACTGGGTAGGGGCATTGGGCGGTGTCCGGAGACACTGGGCAGAGGCACTGGGCGGTGTCTGGAGACACTGGACAGGGGCATTGGGCGGCGTCCGGAGACACTGGGCAGTGTCCAGAGACACTGGGCAGTGGCTTTGGGCGGTGTCCGGAGACACTGGGCAGGGGCATTGGGTGCTGTCCAGAGACACTGGGCGGTGTCCGGAGACACTGGGCAGGGGCATTGGGCGCTGTCCGTAGACACTGGGTGGTGTCCAGAGACACTGGGCACGGGCATTGGGTGGTGTCCGGAGACACTGGGAGGTGTCTGGAGACACTGGGCAGGGGCATTGCGCGGTGTCTGGAGACACTGGGCAGGGGCATTGCGCGGTGTCCGGAGACACTGGGCAGGGGCACTGGGCGGTGTCCGGAGGCACTGGGCGGTGGCCGGAGGCACTGGGCAGGGGGCATTGAGCGGTGTCCGGAGACACTGGGCAGGGGCATTGGGTGGTGTCTGGAGACACTGGGCAGGGGCATTGGGCGCTGTCCGGAGACAGGGGGCAGGGGGCATTGGGTGGTGTCCGGAGACACTGGACAGGGGCACTGGACGGTGTCCGGAGACACTGGGCGGTGTCCGGAGGCACGGGGCAGGGGGCATTGGGCGGTGTCCGGAGACACTGGGCAGGGGCACTGGGCGGTGTCCGGAGACACTGGGCAGGGGCATTGGGCGGTGTCCGGAGACACTGGGCAGGGGCATTGGGTGGTGTCTGGAGACACTGGGCAGGGGCATTAGGCGCTGTCCGGAGACACTGGGCAGGGGCATTAGGCGCTGTCCGGAGACACTGGGCAAGGGCATTGGGTGGTGTCCGGAGACATTGGGCGGTGTCCGGAGACACTGTGCAAGGGCATTGGGCGGTGTCCGGAGACACTGGGCAGGGGCATTGGGTGCTGTCCGGAGACACTGGGCGGTGTCCAGAGACACTGGGCAGGGGCAATGGGCGCTGTCCGGAGACACTGGGCAGGGGCATTGGGTGGTGTCCGGAGACACTGGGCAGAGGCACTGGGTGGTGTCTGGAGGCACTGGGCAGGGGCATTGGGCGGTGTCCGGAGACACTGGGTAGGGGCATTGGGCGGTGTCCGGAGACACTGGGCAGAGGCACTGGGCGGTGTCTGGAGACACTGGACAGGGGCATTGGGCGGCGTCCGGAGACACTGGGCAGTGTCCAGAGACACTGGGCAGTGGCTTTGGGCGGTGTCCGGAGACACTGGGCAGGGGCATTGGGTGCTGTCCAGAGACACTGGGCGGTGTCCGGAGACACTGGGCAGGGGCATTGGGCGCTGTCCGTAGACACTGGGTGGTGTCCAGAGACACTGGGCACGGGCATTGGGTGGTGTCCGGAGACACTGGGAGGTGTCTGGAGACACTGGGCAGGGGCATTGCGCGGTGTCTGGAGACACTGGGCAGGGGCATTGCGCGGTGTCCGGAGACACTGGGCAGGGGCACTGGGCGGTGTCCGGAGGCACTGGGCGGTGGCCGGAGACACTGGGCAGGGGAATTGGGCGGTGTCCGGAGACACTGGGCAGAGGCACTGGCGGTGTCCGGAGACACTGGGCAGGGGCACTGGGCGCTGTCCGGAGACACTGAGCAGGGGGCATTGGGCGGTGTCCGGAGACACTTGGCAGAGGCACTGGGCGGTGTCCGGAGACAGTGGGCAGGGGCATTGGGCAGTGTCCGGAGACACTGGGCAGGGGCACTGGGCGGTGTCCGGAGGCACTTGGCAGTGTCCGGAGACACTGGGCAGGGGCATTGGGCGGTGCCCGGAGACACTGAGCAGGGGCACTGGGCGGTGTATGGAGACACTGGGCAGAGGCACTGGCCGTTGTCCGGAGACACTGGGCAGAGGCACTGGCCGGTGTCCGGAGACACTGGGAGAGGCATTGGGCGGTGTCCGGAGACACTGGGCAGGGGCACTGGGCGGTGTCCGGAGGCACTTGGCGGTGTCTGGAGACACTGGGCAGGGGCACTGGGCGGTGTCCGGAGACACTGGGCAAGGGCATTGGGCGGTGTCCGGAGACACTGGGCAGGGGCATTGGGTGCTGTCCGGAGACACTGGGCGGTGTCCAGAGACACTGGGCAGGGGCAATGGGCGCTGTCCGGAGACACTGGGCAGGGGCATTGGGTGGTGTCCGGAGACACTGGGCAGAGGCACTGGGTGGTGTCTGGAGGCACTGGGCAGGGGCATTGGGCGGTGTCCGGAGACACTGGGTAGGGGCATTGGGCGGTGTCCGGAGACACTGGGCAGAGGCACTGGGCGGTGTCTGGAGACACTGGACAGGGGCATTGGGCGGCGTCCGGAGACACTGGGCAGTGTCCAGAGACACTGGGCAGTGGCTTTGGGCGGTGTCCGGAGACACTGGGCAGGGGCATTGGGTGCTGTCCAGAGACACTGGGCGGTGTCCGGAGACACTGGGCAGGGGCATTGGGCGCTGTCCGTAGACACTGGGTGGTGTCCAGAGACACTGGGCACGGGCATTGGGTGGTGTCCGGAGACACTGGGAGGTGTCTGGAGACACTGGGCAGGGGCATTGCGCGGTGTCTGGAGACACTGGGCAGGGGCATTGCGCGGTGTCCGGAGACACTGGGCAGGGGCACTGGGCGGTGTCCGGAGGCACTGGGCGGTGGCCGGAGACACTGGGCAGGGGAATTGGGCGGTGTCCGGAGACACTGGGCAGAGGCACTGGCGGTGTCCGGAGACACTGGGCAGGGGCACTGGGCGCTGTCCGGAGACACTGAGCAGGGGGCATTGGGCGGTGTCCGGAGACACTTGGCAGAGGCACTGGGCGGTGTCCGGAGACAGTGGGCAGGGGCATTGGGCAGTGTCCGGAGACACTGGGCAGGGGCACTGGGCGGTGTCCGGAGGCACTTGGCAGTGTCCGGAGACACTGGGCAGGGGCATTGGGCGGTGCCCGGAGACACTGAGCAGGGGCACTGGGCGGTGTATGGAGACACTGGGCAGAGGCACTGGCCGTTGTCCGGAGACACTGGGCAGAGGCACTGGCCGGTGTCCGGAGACACTGGGAGAGGCATTGGGCGGTGTCCGGAGACACTGGGCAGGGGCACTGGGCGGTGTCCGGAGGCACTTGGCGGTGTCTGGAGACACTGGGCAGGGGCACTGGGCGGTGTCCGGAGACACTGGGCAGTGGCACTGGGCGGTGTCAGGAGGCACTTGGCGGTGTCCGGAGACACTGGGCAGAGGCACTGGCCGGTGTCCGGAGACTCTGGGAGGGGCATTGGGCGGTGTCCGGAGACACTGGGCAGGGGCACTGGGCGGTGTCCGGAGGCACTTGGCGGTGTCTGGAGACACTGGGCAGGGTCACTGGCGGTGTCCGGAGACACTGGGCAGGGACACTGGGCGGTGTCTGGAGGAACGGGGCATTGGGCGGTGTCCGGAGACACTGGGCAGGGGCACTGTGCGGTGTCCGGAGACACTGGGCAGGGGCATTAGGCGCTGTCCGGAGACACTGGGCAGGGGCATTGGGTGGTGTCCGGAGACATTGGGCGGTGTCCGGAGACACTGTGCAAGGGCATTGGGCGGTGTCCGGAGACACTGGGCAGGGGCATTGGGTGCTGTCCGGAGACACTGGGCGGTGTCCAGAGACACTGGGCAGGGGCATTAGGCGCTGTCCGGAGACACTGGGCAGGGGCATTGGGTGGTGTCCGGGGACATTGGGCGGTGTCCGGAGACACTGTGCAAGGGCATTGGGCGGTGTCCGGAGACACTGGGCAGGGGCATTGGGTGCTGTCCGGAGACACTGGGCGGTGTCCAGAGACACTGGGCAGGGGCAATGGGCGCTGTCCGGAGACACTGGGCAGGGGCATTGGGTGGTCTCCGGAGACACTGGGCAGAGGCACTGGGTGGTGTCTGGAGGCACTGGGCAGGGGCATTGGGCGGTGTCCGGAGACACTGGGTAGGGGCATTGGGCGGTGTCCGGAGACACTGGGCAGAGGCACTGGGCGGTGTCTGGAGACACTGGACAGGGGCATTGGGCGGCGTCCGGAGACACTGGGCAGTGTCCAGAGACACTGGGCAGTGGCTTTGGGCGGTGTCCGGAGACACTGGGCAGGGGCATTGGGTGCTGTCCAGAGACACTGGGCGGTGTCCGGAGACACTGGGCAGGGGCATTGGGCGCTGTCCGTAGACACTGGGTGGTGTCCAGAGACACTGGGCACGGGCATTGGGTGGTGTCCGGAGACACTGGGAGGTGTCTGGAGACACTGGGCAGGGGCATTGCGCGGTGTCTGGAGACACTGGGCAGGGGCATTGCGCGGTGTCCGGAGACACTGGGCAGGGGCACTGGGCGGTGTCCGGAGGCACTGGGCGGTGGCCGGAGACACTGGGCAGGGGAATTGGGCGGTGTCCGGAGACACTGGGCAGAGGCACTGGCGGTGTCCGGAGACACTGGGCAGGGGCACTGGGCGCTGTCCGGAGACACTGAGCAGGGGGCATTGGGCGGTGTCCGGAGACACTTGGCAGAGGCACTGGGCGGTGTCCGGAGACAGTGGGCAGGGGCATTGGGCAGTGTCCGGAGACACTGGGCAGGGGCACTGGGCGGTGTCCGGAGGCACTTGGCAGTGTCCGGAGACACTGGGCAGGGGCATTGGGCGGTGCCCGGAGACACTGAGCAGGGGCACTGGGCGGTGTATGGAGACACTGGGCAGAGGCACTGGCCGTTGTCCGGAGACACTGGGCAGAGGCACTGGCCGGTGTCCGGAGACACTGGGAGAGGCATTGGGCGGTGTCCGGAGACACTGGGCAGGGGCACTGGGCGGTGTCCGGAGGCACTTGGCGGTGTCTGGAGACACTGGGCAGGGGCACTGGGCGGTGTCCGGAGACACTGGGCAGTGGCACTGGGCGGTGTCAGGAGGCACTTGGCGGTGTCCGGAGACACTGGGCAGAGGCACTGGCCAGTGTCCGGAGACTCTGGGAGGGGCATTGGGCGGTGTCCGGAGACACTGGGCAGGGGCACTGGGCGGTGTCCGGAGGCACTTGGCGGTGTCTGGAGACACTGGGCAGGGTCACTGGCGGTGTCCGGAGACACTGGGCAGGGACACTGGGCGGTGTCTGGAGGAACGGGGCATTGGGCGGTGTCCGGAGACACTGGGCAGGGGCACTGTGCGGTGTCCGGAGACACTGGGCAGGGGCATTAGGCGCTGTCCGGAGACACTGGGCAGGGGCATTGGGTGGTGTCCAGAGACATTGGGTGGTGTCCGGAGACACTGTGCAAGGGCATTGGGCGGTGTCCGGAGACACTGGGCAGGGGCATTGGGTGCTGTCCGGAGACACTGGGCGGTGTCCAGAGACACTGGGCAGGGGCATTAGGCGCTGTCCGGAGACACTGGGCAGGGGCATTGGGTGGTGTCCGGGGACATTGGGCGGTGTCCGGAGACACTGTGCAAGGGCATTGGGCGGTGTCCGGAGACACTGGGCAGGGGCATTGGGTGCTGTCCGGAGACACTGGGCGGTGTCCAGAGACACTGGGCAGGGGCAATGGGCGCTGTCCGGAGACACTGGGCAGGGGCATTGGGTGGTCTCCGGAGACACTGGGCAGAGGCACTGGGTGGTGTCTGGAGGCACTGGGCAGGGGCATTGGGCGGTGTCCGGAGACACTGGGTAGGGGCATTGGGCGGTGTCCGGAGACACTGGGCAGAGGCACTGGGCGGTGTCTGGAGACACTGGACAGGGGCATTGGGCGGCGTCCGGAGACACTGGGCAGTGTCCAGAGACACTGGGCAGTGGCTTTGGGCGGTGTCCGGAGACACTGGGCAGGGGCATTGGGTGCTGTCCAGAGACACTGGGCGGTGTCCGGAGACACTGGGCAGGGGCATTGGGCGCTGTCCGTAGACACTGGGTGGTGTCCAGAGACACTGGGCACGGGCATTGGGTGGTGTCCGGAGACACTGGGAGGTGTCTGGAGACACTGGGCAGGGGCATTGCGCGGTGTCTGGAGACACTGGGCAGGGGCATTGCGCGGTGTCCGGAGACACTGGGCAGGGGCACTGGGCGGTGTCCGGAGGCACTGGGCGGTGGCCGGAGACACTGGGCAGGGGAATTGGGCGGTGTCCGGAGACACTGGGCAGAGGCACTGGCGGTGTCCGGAGACACTGGGCAGGGGCACTGGGCGCTGTCCGGAGACACTGAGCAGGGGGCATTGGGCGGTGTCCGGAGACACTTGGCAGAGGCACTGGGCGGTGTCCGGAGACAGTGGGCAGGGGCATTGGGCGGTGTCCGGAGACACTGGGCAGGGGCACTGGGCGGTGTCCGGAGGCACTTGGCAGTGTCCGGAGACACTGGGCAGGTGCATTGGGCGGTGCCCGGAGACACTGAGCAGGGGCACTGGGCGGTGTATGGAGACACTGGGCAGAGGCACTGGCCGTTGTCCGGAGACACTGGGCAGAGGCACTGGCCGGTGTCCGGAGACACTGGGAGAGGCATTGGGCGGTGTCCGGAGACACTGGGCAGGGGCACTGGGCGGTGTCCGGAGGCACTTGGCGGTGTCTGGAGACACTGGGCAGGGGCACTGGGCGGTGTCCGGAGACACTGGGCAGTGGCACTGGGCGGTGTCAGGAGGCACTTGGCGGTGTCCGGAGACACTGGGCAGAGGCACTGGCCGGTGTCCGGAGACTCTGGGAGGGGCATTGGGCGGTGTCCGGAGACACTGGGCAGGGGCACTGGGCGGTGTCCGGAGGCACTTGGCGGTGTCTGGAGACACTGGGCAGGGTCACTGGCGGTGTCCGGAGACACTGGGCAGGGACACTGGGCGGTGTCTGGAGGAACGGGGCATTGGGCGGTGTCCGGAGACACTGGGCAGGGGCACTGTGCGGTGTCCGGAGACACTGGGCAGGGGCATTAGGCGGTGTCCGGAGACACTGGGCAGGGGCATTGGGTGGTGTCCGGAGACATTGGGCGGTGTCCGGAGACACTGTGCAAGGGCATTGGGCGGTGTCCGGAGACACTGGGCAGGGGCATTGGGTGCTGTCCGGAGACACTGGGCGGTGTCCAGAGACACTGGGCAGGGGCATTAGGCGCTGTCCGGAGACACTGGGCAGGGGCATTGGGTGGTGTCCGGGGACATTGGGCGGTGTCCGGAGACACTGTGCAAGGGCATTGGGCGGTGTCCGGAGACACTGGGCAGGGGCATTGGGTGCTGTCCGGAGACACTGGGCGGTGTCCAGAGACACTGGGCAGGGGCAATGGGCGCTGTCCGGAGACACCGGGCAGGGGCATTGGGTGGTGTCCGGAGACACTTGGCAGAGGCACTGGGTGGTGTCTGGAGGCACTGGGCAGGGGCATTGGGCGGTGTCCGGAGACACTGGGTAGGGGCATTGGGCGGTGTCCGGAGACACTGGGCAGAGGCACTGGGCGGTGTCTGGAGACACTGGGCAGGGGCATTGGGCGGCGTCCGGAGACACTGGGCAGTGTCCAGAGACACTGGGCAGTGGCATTGGGCGGTGTCCGGAGACACTGGGCAGGGGCATTGGGTGCTGTCCAGAGACACTGGGCGGTGTCCAGAGACACTGGGCACGGGCATTGGGTGGTGTCCGGAGACACTGGGAGGTGTCTGGAGACACTGGGCAGGGGCATTGCGCGGTGTCTGGAGACACTGGGCAGGGGCATTGCGCGGTGTCCGGAGACACTGGGCAGGGGCACTGGGCGGTGGCCGGAGACACTGGGCAGGGGCACTGGGCGGTGGCCGGAGACACTGGGCAGGGGAATTGGGCGGTGTCCGGAGACACTGGGCAGAGGCACTGGCGGTGTCCGGAGACACTGGGCAGGGGCACTGGGCGCTGTCCGGAGACACTTGGCAGTGTCCAGAGACACTGGGCAGGGGCATTGGGCGGTGCCCGGAGACACTGAGCAGGGGCACTGGGCGGTGTATGGAGACACTGGGCAGAGGCACTGGCCGGTGTCCGGAGACACTGGGCAGAGGCACTGGCCGGTGTCCGGAGACTCTGGGAGGGGCATTGGGCGGTGTCCGGGACACTGGGCAGGGGCACTGGGCGGTGTCCGGAGGCACTTGGCGGTGTCTGGAGACACTAGGCAGGGTCACTGGCGGTGTCCGGAGACACTGGGCAGGGGCACTGGGCGGTGTCTGGAGGAACGGGGCATTGGGCGGTGTCCGGAGACACTGGGCAGGGGCACTGTGCGGTGTCCGGAGGCACTGGGCAGGGGGCATTGGGCGGTGTCCGGAGACACTGGGCAGGGGCATTGGGTGGTGTCTGGAGACACTGGGCAGGGGCATTGGGCGGTGTCCGGTGACACTGGGCAGGGGCACTGGGCGGTGTCCGGAGGCACTGGGCAGGGGGCATTGGGGGGTGTCCGGAGACACTGGGCAGGGGCATTGGGTGGTGTCTGGAGACACTGGGCAGGGGCATTGGGCGGTGTCCGGAGACATTGGGCGGTGTCCGGAGACACTGTGCAGAGGCATTGGGCGGTGTCCGGAGACACTGGGCAGGGGCATTGGGTGCTGTCCGGAGACACTGGGCGGTGTCCAGAGACACTGGGCAGGGGCAATGGGCGCTGTCCAGAGACACTAGGCAGGGGCATTGGGTGGTGTCCGGAGACACTGGGCAGAGGCACTGGGCGGTGTCTGGAGACACTGGGCAGGGGCATTGGGCGGTGTCCGGAGACACTGGGCAGAGGCACTGGGCGGTGTCTGGAGACACTGGGCAGGGGCATTGGGTGGCGTCCGGAGACACTGGGCGGTGTCCAGAGACACTGGGCAGGGGCATTGGGCGGTGTCCGGAGACACTGGGCAGGGGCATTGGGTGCTGTCCAGAGACACTGGGCGGTGTCCGAAGACACTGGGCAGGGGCACTGGGCGCTGTCCGGAGACACTGGGAGGTGTCTGGAGACACTGGGCAGAGGCACTGGCGGTGTCCGGAGACACTGGGCAGGGGCACTGGGCGCTGTCCGGAGACACTGGGCAGGGGGCATTGGGCGGTGTCCGGAGACACTGGGCAGAGGCACGGGGCGGTGTCCGGAGACAGTGGGCAGGGGCATTGGGCGGTGTCCGGAGACACTGGGCAGGGGCACTGGGCGGTGTCCGGAGGCACTTGGCAGTGTCCGGAGACACTGGGCAGGGGCATTGGGCGGTGCCCGGAGACACTGAGCAGGGGCACTGGGCGGTGTATGGAGACACTGGGCAGAGGCACTGGCCGGTGTCCGGAGACACTGGGCAGAGGCACTGGCCGGTGTCCGGAGACTCTGGGAGGGGCATTGGGCGGTGTCCGGAGACACTGGGCAGGGGCACTGGGTGGTGTCCGGAGGCACTTGGCGGTGTCTGGAGACACTGGGCAGGGTCACTGGCGGTGTCCGGAGACACTGGGCAGGGGCACTGGGTGGTGTCTGGAGGAACGGGGCATTGGGCGGTGTCCGGAGACACTGGGCAGGGGCACTGTGCGGTGTCCGGAGACACTGGGCAGGGGCATTAGGCGCTGTCCGGAGACACTGGGCAGGGGCATTGGGTGGTGTCCGGAGACATTGGGCGGTGTCCGGAGACACTGTGCAAGGGCATTGGGCGGTGTCCGGAGACACTGGGCAGGGGCATTGGGTGCTGTCCGGAGACACTGGGCGGTGTCCAGAGACACTGGGCAGGGGCATTAGGCGCTGTCCGGAGACACTGGGCAGGGGCATTGGGTGGTGTCCGGAGACATTGGGCGGTGTCCGGAGACACTGTGCAAGGGCATTGGGCGGTGTCCGGAGACACTGGGCAGGGGCATTGGGTGCTGTCCGGAGACACTGGGCGGTGTCCAGAGACACTGGGCAGGGGCAATGGGCGCTGTCCGGAGACACCGGGCAGGGGCATTGGGTGGTGTCTGGAGGCACTGGGCAGGGGCATTGGGCGGTGTCCGGAGACACTGGGTAGGGGCATTGGGCGGTGTCCGGAGACACTGGGCAGAGGCACTGGGCGGTGTCTGGAGACACTGGGCAGGGGCATTGGGCGGCGTCCGGAGACACTGGGCAGTGTCCAGAGACACTGGGCAGTGGCATTGGGCGGTGTCCGGAGACACTGGGCAGGGGCATTGGGCGCTGTCCGTAGACACTGGGTGGTGTCCAGAGACACTGGGCACGGGCATTGGGTGGTGTCCGGAGACACTGGGAGGTGTCTGGAGACACTGGGCAGGGGCATTGCGCGGTGTCTGGAGACACTGGGCAGGGGCATTGCGCGGTGTCCGGAGACACTGGGCAGGGGCACTGGGCGGTGTCCGGAGGCACTGGGCGGTGGCCGGAGACACTGGGCAGGGGAATTGGGCGGTGTCCGGAGACACTGGGCAGAGGCACTGGCGGTGTCCGGAGACACTGGGCAGGGGCACTGGGCGCTGTCCGGAGACACTTGGCAGTGTCCGGAGACACTGGGCAGGGGCATTGGGCGGTGCCCGGAGACACTGAGCAGGGGCACTGGGCGGTGTATGGAGACACTGGGCAGAGGCACTGGCCGGTGTCCGGAGACACTGGGCAGAGGCACTGGCCGGTGTCCGGAGACTCTGGGACGGGCATTGGGCGGTGTCCGGAGACACTGGGCAGGGGCACTGGGCGGTGTCCGGAGGCACTTGGCGGTGTCTGGAGACACTGGGCAGGGTCACTGGCGGTGTCCGGAGACACTGGGCAGGGGCACTGGGCGGTGTCTGGAGGAACGGGGCATTGGGCGGTGTCCGGAGACACTGGGCAGGGGCACTGTGCGGTGTCCGGAGGCACTGGGCAGGGGGCATTGGGCGGTGTCCCGAGACACTGGGCAGGGGCATTGGGTGGTGTCTGGAGACACTGGGCAGGGGCATTGGGCGCTGTCCGGAGACACTGGGCAGGGGCATTGGGTGGTGTCTGGAGACACTGGGCAGGGGCATTAGGCGCTGTCCGGAGACACTGGGCAGGGGCACTGTGCGGTGTCCGGAGACACTGGACAGGGGCACTGGGCGGTGTCCGGAGACACTGGGCGGTGTCCGGAGGCACGGGGCAGGGGGCATTGGGCGGTGTCCGGAGACACTGGGCAGGGGCACTGGGCGGTGTCCGGAGGCACTGGGCAGGGGGCATTGGGCGGTGTCCGGAGACACTGGGCAGGGGCATTGGGTGGTGTCTGGAGACACTGGGCAGGGGCATTAGGCGCTGTCCAGAGACACTGGGCAGGGGCATTGGGTGGTGTCCGGAGACATTGGGCGGTGTCCGGAGACACTGTGCAAGGGCATTGGGCGGTGTCCGGAGACACTGGGCAGGGGCATTGGGTGCTGTCCCGAGACACTGGGCGGTGTCCAGAGACACTGGGTAGGGGCAATGGGCGCTGTCCGGAGACACTGGGCAGGGGCATTGGGTGGTGTCCGGAGACACTGGGCAGAGGCACTGGGTGGTGTCTGGAGGCACTGGGCAGGGGCATTGGGCGGTGTCCGGAGACACTGGGTAGGGGCATTGGGCGGTGTCCGGAGACACTGGGCAGAGGCACTGGGCGGTGTCTGGAGACACTGGACAGGGGCATTGGGCGGCGTCCGGAGACACTGGGCAGTGTCCAGAGACACTGGGCAGTGGCTTTGGGCGGTGTCCGGAGACACTGGGCAGGGGCATTGGGTGCTGTCCAGAGACACTGGGCGGTGTCCGGAGACACTGGGCAGGTGCATTGGGCGCTGTCCGTAGACACTGGGTGGTGTCCAGAGACACTGGGCACGGGCATTGGGTGGTGTCCGGAGACACTGGGAGGTGTCTGGAGACACTGGGCAGGGGCATTGCGCGGTGTCTGGAGACACTGGGCAGGGGCATTGCGCGGTGTCCGGAGACACTGGGCAGGGGCACTGGGCGGTGTCCGGAGGCACTGGGCGGTGGCCGGAGACACTGGGCAGGGGAATTGGGCGGTGTCCGGAGACACTGGGCAGAGGCACTGGCGGTGTCTGGAGACACTGGGCAGGGGCACTGGGCGCTGTCCGGAGACACTGAGCAGGGGGCATTGGGCGGTGTCCGGAGACACTTGGCAGAGGCACTGGGCGGTGTCCGGAGACAGAGGGCAGGGGCATTGGGCGGTGTCCGGAGACAGTGGGCAGGGTCACTGGGCGGTGTCCGGAGGCACTTGGCAGTGTCCGGAGACACTGGGCAGGTGCATTGGGCGGTGCCCGGAGACACTGAGCAGGGGCACTGGGCGGTGTATGGAGACACTGGGCAGAGGCACTGGCCGTTGTCCGGAGACACTGGGCAGAGGCACTGGCCGGTGTCCGGAGACACTGGGAGAGGCATTGGGCGGTGTCCGGAGACACTGGGCAGGGGCACTGGGCGGTGTCTGGAGGAACGGGGCATTGGGCGGTGTCCGGAGACACTGGGCAGGGGCACTGTGCGGTGTCCGGAGGCACTGGGCAGGGGGCATTGGGCGGTGTCCGGAGACACTGGGCAGGGGCATTGGGTGGTGTCTGGAGACACTGGGCAGGGGCATTGGGCGGTGTCCGGTGACACTGGGCAGGGGCACTGGGCGGTGTCCGGAGGCACTGGGCAGGGGGCATTGGGGGGTGTCCGGAGACACTGGGCAGGGGCATTGGGTGGTGTCTGGAGACACTGGGCAGGGGCATTGGGCGGTGTCCGGAGACATTGGGCGGTGTCCGGAGACACTGTGCAGAGGCATTGGGCGGTGTCCGGAGACACTGGGCAGGGGCATTGGGTGCTGTCCGGAGACACTGGGCGGTGTCCAGAGACACTGGGCAGGGGCAATGGGCGCTGTCCAGAGACACTAGGCAGGGGCATTGGGTGGTGTCCGGAGACACTGGGCAGAGGCACTGGGCGGTGTCTGGAGACACTGGGCAGGGGCATTGGGCGGTGTCCGGAGACACTGGGCAGAGGCACTGGGCGGTGTCTGGAGACACTGGGCAGGGGCATTGGGTGGCGTCCGGAGACACTGGGCGGTGTCCAGAGACACTGGGCAGGGGCATTGGGCGGTGTCCGGAGACACTGGGCAGGGGCATTGGGTGCTGTCCAGAGACACTGGGCGGTGTCCGAAGACACTGGGCAGGGGCACTGGGCGCTGTCCGGAGACACTGGGAGGTGTCTGGAGACACTGGGCAGAGGCACTGGCGGTGTCCGGAGACACTGGGCAGGGGCACTGGGCGCTGTCCGGAGACACTGGGCAGGGGGCATTGGGCGGTGTCCGGAGACACTGGGCAGAGGCACGGGGCGGTGTCCGGAGACAGTGGGCAGGGGCATTGGGCGGTGTCCGGAGACACTGGGCAGGGGCACTGGGCGGTGTCCGGAGGCACTTGGCAGTGTCCGGAGACACTGGGCAGGGGCATTGGGCGGTGCCCGGAGACACTGAGCAGGGGCACTGGGCGGTGTATGGAGACACTGGGCAGAGGCACTGGCCGGTGTCCGGAGACACTGGGCAGAGGCACTGGCCGGTGTCCGGAGACTCTGGGAGGGGCATTGGGCGGTGTCCGGAGACACTGGGCAGGGGCACTGGGTGGTGTCCGGAGGCACTTGGCGGTGTCTGGAGACACTGGGCAGGGTCACTGGCGGTGTCCGGAGACACTGGGCAGGGGCACTGGGCGGTGTCTGGAGGAACGGGGCATTGGGCGGTGTCCGGAGACACTGGGCAGGGGCACTGTGCGGTGTCCGGAGACACTGGGCAGGGGCATTAGGCGCTGTCCGGAGACACTGGGCAGGGGCATTGGGTGGTGTCCGGAGACATTGGGCGGTGTCCGGAGACACTGTGCAAGGGCATTGGGCGGTGTCCGGAGACACTGGGCAGGGGCATTGGGTGCTGTCCGGAGACACTGGGCGGTGTCCAGAGACACTGGGCAGGGGCATTAGGCGCTGTCCGGAGACACTGGGCAGGGGCATTGGGTGGTGTCCGGAGACATTGGGCGGTGTCCGGAGACACTGGGCAGAGGCACTGGGTGGTGTCTGGAGGCACTGGGCAGGGGCATTGGGCGGTGTCCGGAGACACTGGGTAGGGGCATTGGGCGGTGTCCGGAGACACTGGGCAGAGGCACTGGGCGGTGTCTGGAGACACTGGGCAGGGGCATTGGGCGGCGTCCGGAGACACTGGGCAGTGTCCAGAGACACTGGGCAGTGGCATTGGGCGGTGTCCGGAGACACTGGGCAGGGGCATTGGGCGCTGTCCGTAGACACTGGGTGGTGTCCAGAGACACTGGGCACGGGCATTGGGTGGTGTCCGGAGACACTGGGAGGTGTCTGGAGACACTGGGCAGGGGCATTGCGCGGTGTCTGGAGACACTGGGCAGGGGCATTGCGCGGTGTCCGGAGACACTGGGCAGGGGCACTGGGCGGTGTCCGGAGGCACTGGGCGGTGGCCGGAGACACTGGGCAGGGGAATTGGGCGGTGTCCGGAGACACTGGGCAGAGGCACTGGCGGTGTCCGGAGACACTGGGCAGGGGCACTGGGCGCTGTCCGGAGACACTTGGCAGTGTCCGGAGACACTGGGCAGGGGCATTGGGCGGTGCCCGGAGACACTGAGCAGGGGCACTGGGCGGTGTATGGAGACACTGGGCAGAGGCACTGGCCGGTGTCCGGAGACACTGGGCAGAGGCACTGGCCGGTGTCCGGAGACTCTGGGAGGGGCATTGGGCGGTGTCCGGAGACACTGGGCAGGGGCACTGGGCGGTGTCCGGAGGCACTTGGCGGTGTCTGGAGACACTGGGCAGGGTCACTGGCGGTGTCCGGAGACACTGGGCAGGGGCACTGGGCGGTGTCTGGAGGAACGGGGCATTGGGCGGTGTCCGGAGACACTGGGCAGGGGCACTGTGCGGTGTCCGGAGGCACTGGGCAGGGGGCATTGGGCGGTGTCCCGAGACACTGGGCAGGGGCATTGGGTGGTGTCTGGAGACACTGGGCAGGGGCATTGGGCGCTGTCCGGAGACACTGGGCAGGGGCATTGGGTGGTGTCTGGAGACACTGGGCAGGGGCATTAGGCGCTGTCCGGAGACACTGGGCAGGGGCACTGTGCGGTGTCCGGAGACACTGGACAGAGGCACTGGGCGGTGTCCGGAGACACTGGGCGGTGTCCGGAGGCACGGGGCAGGGGGCATTGGGCGGTGTCCGGAGACACTGGGCAGGGGCACTGGGCGGTGTCCGGAGGCACTGGGCAGGGGGCATTGGGCGGTGTCCGGAGACACTGGGCAGGGGCATTGGGTGGTGTCTGGAGACACTGGGCAGGGGCATTAGGCGCTGTCCGGAGACACTGGGCAGGGGCATTGGGTGGTGTCCGGAGACATTGGGCGGTGTCCGGAGACACTGTGCAAGGGCATTGGGCGGTGTCCGGAGACACTGGGCAGGGGCATTGGGTGCTGTCCCGAGACACTGGGCGGTGTCCAGAGACACTGGGTAGGGGCAATGGGCGCTGTCCGGAGACACTGGGCAGGGGCATTGGGTGGTGTCCGGAGACACTGGGCAGAGGCACTGGGTGGTGTCTGGAGGCACTGGGCAGGGGCATTGGGCGGTGTCCGGAGACACTGGGTAGGGGCATTGGGCGGTGTCCGGAGACACTGGGCAGAGGCACTGGGCGGTGTCTGGAGACACTGGACAGGGGCATTGGGCGGCGTCCGGAGACACTGGGCAGTGTCCAGAGACACTGGGCAGTGGCTTTGGGCGGTGTCCGGAGACACTGGGCAGGGGCATTGGGTGCTGTCCAGAGACACTGGGCGGTGTCCGGAGACACTGGGCAGGGGCATTGGGCGCTGTCCGTAGACACTGGGTGGTGTCCAGAGACACTGGGCACGGGCATTGGGTGGTGTCCGGAGACACTGGGAGGTGTCTGGAGACACTGGGCAGGGGCATTGCGCGGTGTCTGGAGACACTGGGCAGGGGCATTGCGCGGTGTCCGGAGACACTGGGCAGGGGCACTGGGCGGTGTCCGGAGGCACTGGGCGGTGGCCGGAGACACTGGGCAGGGGAATTGGGCGGTGTCCGGAGACACTGGGCAGAGGCACTGGCGGTGTCCGGAGACACTGGGCAGGGGCACTGGGCGCTGTCCGGAGACACTGAGCAGGGGGCATTGGGCGGTGTCCGGAGACACTTGGCAGAGGCACTGGGCGGTGTCCGGAGACAGAGGGCAGGGGCATTGGGCGGTGTCCGGAGACAGTGGGCAGGGTCACTGGGCGGTGTCCGGAGGCACTTGGCAGTGTCCGGAGACACTGGGCAGGTGCATTGGGCGGTGCCCGGAGACACTGAGCAGGGGCACTGGGCGGTGTATGGAGACACTGGGCAGAGGCACTGGCCGTTGTCCGGAGACACTGGGCAGAGGCACTGGCCGGTGTCCGGAGACACTGGGAGAGGCATTGGGCGGTGTCCGGAGACACTGGGCAGGGGCACTGGGCGGTGTCCGGAGGCACTTGGCGGTGTCTGGAGGCACTGGGCAGGGGCATTGGGCGGTGTCCGGAGACACTGGGTAGGGGCATTGGGCGGTGTCCGGAGACACTGGGCAGAGGCACTGGGCGGTGTCTGGAGACACTGGACAGGGGCATTGGGCGGCGTCCGGAGACACTGGGCAGTGTCCAGAGACACTGGGCAGTGGCTTTGGGCGGTGTCCGGAGACACTGGGCAGGGGCATTGGGTGCTGTCCAGAGACACTGGGCGGTGTCCGGAGACACTGGGCAGGGGCATTGGGCGCTGTCCGTAGACACTGGGTGGTGTCCAGAGACACTGGGCACGGGCATTGGGTGGTGTCCGGAGACACTGGGAGGTGTCTGGAGACACTGGGCAGGGGCATTGCGCGGTGTCTGGAGACACTGGGCAGGGGCATTGCGCGGTGTCCGGAGACACTGGGCAGGGGCACTGGGCGGTGTCCGGAGGCACTGGGCGGTGGCCGGAGACACTGGGCAGGGGAATTGGGCGGTGTCCGGAGACACTGGGCAGAGGCACTGGCGGTGTCCGGAGACACTGGGCAGGGGCACTGGGCGCTGTCCGGAGACACTGAGCAGGGGGCATTGGGCGGTGTCCGGAGACACTTGGCAGAGGCACTGGGCGGTGTCCGGAGACAGTGGGCAGGGGCATTGGGCGGTGTCCGGAGACACTGGGCAGGGGCACTGGGCGGTGTCCGGAGGCACTTGGCAGTGTCCGGAGACACTGGGCAGGGGCATTGGGCGGTGCCCGGAGACACTGAGCAGGGGCACTGGGCGGTGTATGGAGACACTGGGCAGAGGCACTGGCCGTTGTCCGGAGACACTGGGCAGAGGCACTGGCCGGTGTCCGGAGACACTGGGAGAGGCATTGGGCGGTGTCCGGAGACAGTGGGCAGGGTCACTGGGCGGTGTCCGGAGGCACTTGGCAGTGTCCGGAGACACTGGGCAGGGGCATTGGGCGGTGCCCGGAGACACTGAGCAGGGGCACTGGGCGGTGTATGGAGACACTGGGCAGAGGCACTGGCCGTTGTCCGGAGACACTGGGCAGAGGCACTGGCCGGTGTCCGGAGACACTGGGAGAGGCATTGGGCGGTGTCCGGAGACACTGGGCAGGGGCACTGGGCGGTGTCCGGAGGCACTTGGCGGTGTCTGGAGACACTGGGCAGGGGCACTGGGCGGTGTCCGGAGACACTGGGCAGTGGCACTGGGCGGTGTCAGGAGGCACTTGGCGGTGTCCGGAGACACTGGGCAGAGGCACTGGCCGGTGTCCGGAGACTCTGGGAGGGGCATTGGGCGGTGTCCGGAGACACTGGGCAGGGGCACTGGGCGGTGTCCGGAGGCACTCGGCGGTGTCTGGAGACACTGGGCAGGGTCACTGGCGGTGTCCGGAGACACTGGGCAGGGACACTGGGAGGTGTCTGGAAGAACGGGGCATTGGGCGGTGTCCGGAGACACTGGGCAGGGGCACTGTGCGGTGTCCGGAGACACTGGGCAGGGGCATTAGGCGCTGTCCGGAGACACTGGGCAGGGGCATTGGGTGGTGTCCGGAGACATTGGGCGGTGTCCGGAGACACTGTGCAAGGGCATTGGGCGGTGTCCGGAGACACTGGGCAGGGGCATTGGGTGCTGTCCGGAGACACTGGGCGGTGTCCAGAGACACTGGGCAGGGGCATTAGGCGCTGTCCGGAGACACTGGGCAGGGGCATTGGGTGGTGTCTGGGGACATTGGGCGGTGTCCGGAGACACTGTGCAAGGGCATTGGGCGGCGTCCGGAGACACTGGGCAGGGGCATCGGGTGCTGTCCGGAGACACTGGGCGGTGTCCAGAGACACTGGGCAGGGGCAATGGGCGCTGTCCGGAGACACCGGGCAGGGGCATTGGGTGGTGTCCGGAGACACTTGGCAGAGGCACTGGGTGGTGTCTGGAGGCACTGGGCAGGGGCATTGGGCGGTGTCCGGAGACACTGGGTAGGGGCATTGGGCGGTGTCCGGAGACACTGGGCAGAGGCACTGGGCGGTGTCTGGAGACACTGGGCAGGGGCATTGGGCGGCGTCCGGAGACACTGGGCAGTGTCCAGAGACACTGGGCAGAGGCATTGGGCGGTGTCCGGAGACACTGGGCAGGGGCATTGGGTGCTGTCCAGAGACACTGGGCGGTGTCCAGAGACACTGGGCACGGGCATTGGGTGGTGTCCGGAGACACTGGGAGGTGTCTGGAGACACTGGGCAGGGGCATTGCGCGGTGTCTGGAGACACTGGGCAGGGGCATTGCGCGGTGTCCGGAGACACTGGGCAAGGGCACTGGGCGGTGTCCGGAGGCACTGGGCGGTGGCCGGAGACACTGGGCAGGGGAATTGGGCGGTGTCCGGAGACACTGGGCAGAGGCACTGGCGGTGTCCGGAGACACTGAGCAGGGGCACTGGGCGGTGTCCGGAGGCACTTGGCAGTGTCCAGAGACACTGGGCAGGGGCATTGGGCGGTGCCCGGAGACACTGAGCAGGGGCACTGGGCGGTGTATGGAGACACTGGGCAGAGGCACTGGCCGGTGTCCGGAGACACTGGGCAGAGGCACTGGCCGGTGTCCGGAGACTCTGGGAGGGGCATTGGGCGGTGTCCGGGACACTGGGCAGGGGCACTGGGCGGTGTCCGGAGGCACTTGGCGGTGTCTGGAGACACTAGGCAGGGTCACTGGCGGTGTCCGGAGACACTGGGCAGGGGCACTGGGTGGTGTCTGGAGGCACTGGGCAGGGGCATTGGGCGGTGTCCGGAGACACTGGGCAGGGGGCATTGGGCGGTGTCTGGAGGAACGGGGCATTGGGCGGTGTCCGGAGACACTGGGCAGGGGCACTGTGCGGTGTCCGGAGGCACTGGGCAGGGGGCATTGGGCGGTGTCCAGAGACACTGGGCAGGGGCATTGGGTGGTGTCTGGAGACACTGGGCAGGGGCATTGGGCGCTGTCCGGAGACACGGGGCAGGGGCATTGGGCGGTGCCCGGAGACACTGAGCAGGGGCACTGGGCGGTGTATGGAGACACTGGGCAGAGGCACTGGCCGGTGTCCGGAGACACTGGGCAGAGGCACTGGCCGGTGTCCGGAGACTCTGGGAGGGGCATTGGGCGGTGTCCGGGACACTGGGCAGGGGCACTGGGCGGTGTCCGGAGGCACTTGGCGGTGTCTGGAGACACTGGGCAGGGTCACTGGCGGTGTCCGGAGACACTGGGCAGGGGCACTGGGCAGTGTCTGGAGGAACGGGGCATTGGGCGGTGTCCGGAGACACTGGGCAGGGGCACTGTGCGGTGTCCGGAGGCACTGGGCAGGGGGCATTGGGCGGTGTCCGGAGACACTGGGCAGGGGCATTGGGTGGTGTCTGGAGACACTGGGCAGGGGCATTGGGCACTGTCCGGAGACACGGGGCAGGGGGCATTGGGCGGTGTCTGGAGACACTGGACAGGGGCACTGGGCGGTGTCCGGAGACACTGGGCGGTGTCCGGAGGCACGGGGCAGGGGGCATTGGGCGGTGTCCGGAGACACTGGGCAGGGGCACTGGCCGGTGTCCGGAGGCACTGGGCAGGGGGCATTGGGCGGTGTCCGGAGACACTGGGCAGGGGCATTGGGTGGTGTCTGGAGACACTGGGCAGGGGCATTAGGCGCTGTCCGGAGACACTGGGCAGGGACATTGGGTGGTGTCCGGAGACATTGGGCGGTGTCCGGAGACACTGTGCAAGGGCATTGGGCGGTGTCCGGAGACACTGGGCAGGGGCATTGGGTGCTGTCCGGAGACACTGGGCGGTTTCCAGAGACACTGGGCAGGGGCAATGGGCGCTGTCCGGAGACACTGGGCAGGGGCATTGGGTGGTGTCCGGAGACACTGGGCAGAGGCACTGGGTGGTGTCTGGAGGCACTGGGCAGGGGCATTGGGCGGTGTCCGGAGACACTGGGTAGGGGCATTGGGCGGTGTCCGGAGACACTGGGCGGTGTCCGGAGACACTGGGCAGGGGCATTGGGCACTGTCCGTAGACACTGGGTGGTGTCCAGAGACACTGGGCAGGGGCATTGCGCGGTGTCTGGAGACACTGGGCAGGGGCATTGCGCGGTGTCCGGAGACACTGGGCAGGGGCACTGGGCGGTGTCCGGAGGCACTGGGCGGTGGCCGGAGACACTGGGCAGGGGAATTGGGCGGTGTCCGGAGACACTGGGCAGAGGCACTGGCGGTGTCCGGAGACACTGGGCAGGGGCACTGGGCGCTGTCCGGAGACACTGAGCAGGGGGCATTGGGCGGTGTCCGGAGACACTTGGCAGAGGCACTGGGCGGTGTCCGGAGACAGTGGGCAGGGGCATTGGGCGGTGTCCGGAGACACTGGGCAGGGGCACTGGCCGGTGTCCGGAGGCACTTGGCAGTGTCCGGAGACACTGGGCAGGGGCATTGGGCGGTGCCCGGAGACACTGAGCAGGGGCACTGGGCGGTGTATGGAGACACTGGGCAGAGGCACTGGCCGTTGTCCGGAGACACTGGGCAGAGGCACTGGCCGGTGTCCGGAGACACTGGGAGAGGCATTGGGCGGTGTCCGGAGACACTGGGCAGGGGCACTGGGCGGTGTCCGGAGGCACTTGGCGGTGTCTGGAGACACTGGGCAGGGGCACTGGGCGGTGTCCGGAGACACTGGGCAGTGGCACTGGGCGGTGTCAGGAGGCACTTGGCGGTGTCCGGAGACACTGGGCAGAGGCACTGGGCGGTGTCCGGAGACACTGGGCAGGGGCATTGGGCGGTGTCCGGAGACACTGGGCAGGGGGCATTGGACAGTGTCCGGAGACACTGGGCAGGGGGCATTGGGCGGTGTCCGGAGACACTGGGCAGGGGGCATTGGGCGGTGTCCGGAGACACTGGGCGGTGTCCGGAGGCACGGGGCAGGGGGCATTGGGCGGTGTCCGGAGACACTGGGCAGTGGCACTGGGTGGTGACAGGAGGCACTTGGCGGTGTCCGGAGACACTGGGCAGAGGCACTGGGCGGTGTCCGGAGACAGTGGGCAGGGGCATTGGGCGGTGTCCGGAGACACTGGGCAGGGGCACTGGCCGGTGTCCGGAGGCACTTGGCAGTGTCCGGAGACACTGGGCAGGGGCATTGGGCGGTGCCCGGAGACACTGAGCAGGGGCACTGGGCGGTGTATGGAGACACTGGGCAGAGGCACTGGCCGTTGTCCGGAGACACTGGGCAGAGGCACTGGCCGGTGTCCGGAGACACTGGGAGAGGCATTGGGCGGTGTCCGGAGACACTGGGCAGGGGCACTGGGCGGTGTCCGGAGGCACTTGGCGGTGTCTGGAGACACTGGGCAGGGGCACTGGGCGGTGTCCGGAGACACTGGGCAGTGGCACTGGGCGGTGGCAGGAGGCAACAGGCGGTGTCCGGAGACACTGGGCAGAGGCACTGTGCGGTGTCCGGAGACACTGGGCAGGGGCATTGGGCGGTGTCCGGAGACACTGGGCAGGGGGCATTGGACAGTGTCCGGAGACACTGGGCAGGGGGCATTGGGCGGTGTCCGGAGACACTGGGCAGGGGCACTGGCCGGTGTCCGGAGGCACTTGGCAGTGTCCGGAGACACTGGGCAGGGGCATTGGGTGGTGTCCGGAGACACTGGGCAGAGGCACTGTGTGGTGTCTGGAGGCACTGGGCAGGGGCATTGGGCCGTGTCCGGAGACACTGGGTAGGGGCATTGGGCGGTGTCCGGAGACACTGGGCAGAGGCACTGGGCGGTGTCTGGAGACACTGGGCAGGGGCATTGGGCGGCGTCCGGAGACACTGGGCAGTGTCCAGAGACACTGGGCAGTGGCTTTGGGCGGTGTCCGGAGACACTGGGCAGGGGCATTGGGTGCTGTCCAGAGACACTGGGCGGTGTCCGGAGACACTGGGCAGGGGCATTGGGCGCTGTCCGTAGACACTGGGTGGTGTCCAGAGACACTGGGCACGGGCATTGGGTGGTGTCCGGAGACACTGGGAGGTGTCTGGAGACACTGGGCAGGGGCATTGCGCGGTGTCTGGAGACACTGGGCAGGGGCATTGCGCGGTGTCCGGAGACACTGGGCAGGGGCACTGGGCGGTGTCCGGAGGCACTGGGCGGTGGCCGGAGACACTGGGCAGGGGAATTGGGCGGTGTCCGGAGACACTGGGCAGAGGCACTGGCGGTGTCCGGAGACACTGGGCAGGGGCACTGGGCGCTGTCCGGAGACACTGAGCAGGGGGCATTGGGCGGTGTCCGGAGACACTTGGCAGAGGCACTGGGCGGTGTCCGGAGACAGTGGGCAGGGGCATTGGGCGGTGTCCGGAGACACTGGGCAGGGGCACTGGCCGGTGTCCGGAGGCACTTGGCAGTGTCCGGAGACACTGGGCAGGGGCATTGGGCGGTGCCCGGAGACACTGAGCAGGGGCACTGGGCGGTGTATGGAGACACTGGGCAGAGGCACTGGCCGTTGTCCGGAGACACTGGGCAGAGGCACTGGCCGGTGTCCGGAGACACTGGGAGAGGCATTGGGCGGTGTCCGGAGACACTGGGCAGGGGCACTGGGCGGTGTCCGGAGGCACTTGGCGGTGTCTGGAGACACTGGGCAGGGGCACTGGGCGGTGTCCGGAGACACTGGGCAGTGGCACTGGGCGGTGTCAGGAGGCACTTGGCGGTGTCCGGAGACACTGGGCAGAGGCACTGGCCGGTGTCCGGAGACTCTGGGAGGGGCATTGGGCGGTGTCCGGAGACACTGGGCAGGGGGCATTGGACAGTGTCCGGAGACACTGGGCAGGGGGCATTGGGCGGTGTCCGGAGACACTGGGCAGGGGGCATTGGGCGGTGTCCGGAGACACTGGGCAGTGTCCGGAGGCACGGGGCAGGGGGCATTGGGCGGTGTCCGGAGACACTGGGCAGGGGCATTGGGCGGTGTCCGGAGGCACTGGGCAGGGGGCATTGGGCGGTGTCCGGAGACACTGCGCAGGGGCATTGGGTGGTGTCTGGAGACACTGGGCAGGGGCATTGGGCGCTGTCCGGAGACACGGGGCAGGGGGCATTGGGCGCTGTCCGGAGACACTGGGCAGAGGCACTGGGCGGTGTCCGGAGGCACGGGGCAGGGGCCATTGGGCGGTGTCCGGAGACTCTGGGCAGGGGCACTGGGCGGTGTCCGGAGGCACTGGGCAGGGGGCATTGGGCGGTGTCCGGAGACACTGGGCAGGGGCACTGGGCAGTGTCTGGAGACACTGGGCAGGGGCATTGGGCGGTGTCCGGAGACACTGGGCAGAGGCACTGGGCGGTGTCTGGAGACACTGGGCAGGGGCATTGGGCAGTGTCCGGAGACACTGGGAGGTGTCCAGAGACACTGGGCATGGGCATTGGGCAGTGTCCGGAGACACTGGGAGGTGTCTGGAGACACTGGGCAGGGGCATTGGTCGGTGTCCGGAGACACTGGGCAGGGGCATTGGGCGTTGTCCGGAGACACTGGGCAGTGTCCGGAGACACTGGGCGGTGTCCAGAGACACTGGGCTGGGCCATTGGGCAGTGTCCGGAGACACTGGGCAGGGGCATTGGGCGGTGTCCGGAGACACTGGGCAGGGGCATTGGGCGGTGTCCGGAGACACTGGGCAGTGTCCGGAGACACTGGGCAGTGTCCGGAGACAGTGACCGTCTTCATTCCGCTGGTTTTGAGAATTTTGTCCTTGCCCGGAATCTGCTGCAGCAATGAGTTTGTGCTTGTGAAGCATGTTTAAAATGTAGGATAGTATTCCCTGACACCGAAAGAGAATGAACAGAAATGATAAACAGTTTCTAGGGGGTTTTTTTTTGGATTAAAAATGATAAACTTCTCCCTTTGAGCCCGGTCAGGAACCACGTGGCCCGTGTCCTCACCATCATGGCGCCTGCGACGCGACTATCACGTGATGGAGGCGGCGGATCGTAAAGTGAGGCGGCCGCACTGCTGTAAAGTGTCGCGAGGTCGCTATGGTTTCCCGTGGTCGGTGAGTGTGGAATCGGCCGGGGGGACGGACGGATCCTTTTCAACCCGATCGTTTTCAGAAGGACCGAAATGGACAACTCGGGAACCGGAGGAGGTTTACGGGCCGGGTTCGGCCTTTTTAGCGGCGGCGGTGGCGGCGGCTCCTCGGTGCCAGATTATTCCCAGCCCGACCTTTCCCGTGTCCCCTGTGAGTAAGAGAGCGAAGCCTGCGGCAGTAGGCCCCAACTCCACCAGCTCTACAGCGCCTAATTACACTAACTCCGTCCGGATGTTCTTAACTTGTACAACCAGCCCCTTATACAGTTTTCTCAGGACGTAAAATAGATTGTAATGGGGAACAAATTTGGATTTGATAAAGTACCACGCGAGGTTGTTACGCAACGTGAGGATTTTGTGAGCACACTCGGGTCCTTATTATAAATGTTCAGATTGTCCGGCTTTCCACCCTTTCTCTTTTTATCAAATATAACTTTGGCCGAAGCAAGATAAAATCTGCGTGAAATGTCATGCTTTCTACAAATAACCATCCTAATTGCACTGTGTTGAGTGAAGTGGACCCCAGCTCTACCTGATGTCTCCAAGACCATCTTTTGAGGCATCAGTGGCTGATGGTCCCCTTTTAAAGGGGATTAGATTAGATTAGATTAGATTACAGTGTGGAAACAGGCCCTTCGGCCCAACAAGTCCACACCGACCCGCCGAAGCGCAACCCGCCCATACCCCTACCCCTACATTTACCCCTTACCTAACACTATGGGCAATTTAGTATGGCCAATTCACCTGACTTGCACATCTTTGGACTGTGGGAGGAAACCGGAGCACCCGGAGGAAACCCACGCAGACACGGGGAGAACGTGCAAATTCCACACAGTCAGTCACCTGAGGTGGGAATTGAACCCGGGTCTCTGGTGCTGTGAGGCAGCAGTGCTAACCACTGTGCCACCGTGCTGCCCATAATGATCAGTGGAATAGCGTTGCTCCCTATGTTCGGACATACAGCGGGAGATGTCAACATGCAGGCTTCATAACTTGAGTTATCCGGTGTCCGGGTACTTGCTGTTGGCATCAATCTTTCGGATATTTTCTAATCAACTTGCATACTCCAATCAATCATTTTCCAGTCACCTTGAATTTCGAAGAAGAGTTGTATTGGATTGGAAATGTTAACTGTGTTCCTGAATCCACATATGTCACTAGACCTGCAATTGCTACTTTAATTTTAGATCTCCCAATAGTATTTTTGCTTCATCCATGTTGAATGCCTCCATACCTTGAACCCCTATTATGGTAGGAGAAAGTGAGGACTGCAGGTGCTGGAGATCAGAGCTGAAAAATGTGTTGCTGGAAAAGCGCAGCAGGTCAGGCAGCATCAAAGGAGCAGGAGAATAGACGTTTTGGGCATAAGCCGAAGGGCTCATGCCCGAAACGTCTATTCTCCTGCTCCTTTGCTGCCTGACCTGCTGCGCGTTTCCAGCAACACATTTTTCAACCCCTATTATGGTCCCAAATTAACTTTACACCTCCTTTACTAACCTTTTACACCTGTAGAATGGTTTTGGATTTCCCTTTACCTTTATGTAAGTCTCCTCTTGTTCTGTTACCATTTTCAATAAGAGAGAATCTAGACAATCCCTTTGATATTCAGTTGCGATATTCAGTTGCAACATTCCTGAGTCATTGACCAGAAATTTAGCTGAACATGCCATGTAAATGTTCTAAACGGTGACACTACTGAGCCCTAACTTCCCTTTTAGGTAAGCAGCTGTTGTGACAATCTGATTAAGGTGGGGAGCTGGGAATTGTGTGAAAGAAAGAAACTAATGTGCAAGGTGGTACTATAAGATAGAAAAAAGACAAAGGACATTATTGGAGCTAACCTTCATCTTTGCTGTTTTCAGTAACTGGAATGAGCCCTTTGTCTCCGTATCTGAACCTTGATCCTCGATATTTGATCCAAGTAAGTAGAAAATGTTTTCCTTTTTAAGTATTCTGGGCTCCAATATACCTGTTTGAAAATCTTTCATGGGTGAAATGAAAGACTTTCTGATGTTTGTAATGTGGTGTGAAAAATCAGTTGTCATTCTATGCACTGTGACCTAAAATGGTTTGCAAGTCTGTGCTTCAGTGTAGCATTTGGTACTAACTTTCACTGTGTGTTTTAGACTTGCATGTTGTGTCTATGCTTTCTTATATTAGAATGTTGTATGTCTATGCTATGTGGACTTGTGCTGATACTTTATCAAAGCTTGCCCTCCTAGCATGGAGATGAAGTGGCTTTCTCCAGTATATTAAGCCTGTATGTTCGGGTGATTCAGTAAGTTAGTGCAGGTAGGTTTAAAATAGGGTTCTACCAAACCAACTGTCAAAGCCCAGGTAATCCAATTCTGTTTCTGTTACTATTTCTTCTCTGAATGTGTGGTAGTTTGGAAAATAATTGTTCTGAATGCTGTTCCAAATGAAGTCCTACTACAAATATCAAAATCTGTCTATGTTGGCATCTTGAGGTGTGCTTGGATTTACATGTGGAGTGGCATTTAAACTTCACCCAAATTCTTTGAATAATTATCTGTGATTCATGAAAGCATAAGATTGAACAATCCTAATTTGTGCCTCCTAGGACCTGATTTGAATGCATCAGTGTCTCTGGGTTTTGATATGAAGTGGTTTATGGGGCACCAGTAATCTGATTTCTTGTCGATCGCAAATTGTTCATCATCATTTTATGTTAAAAGAAGTTCTGTACTGCATTTTGCTGTATTATTCACAAAGATGCAAGTGACAAATAATTCAATTCAATTCAATTCTTTGGCAATGACTGAGTATTGTTGAGGCTGGAAGGTTGAGTAAAGGATTCTGGAGTAGAGTGGTGCTGGAAAAGCACAGCAGTTCAGGCAGCATCCGAGGAGCAGTAAAATCGAAAAAGCAGCAAAAGCCCTTCATCAGGAATACAGGCAGAGTGTTTGAAGGGTGGAGAGAAATGAGAGGAGGGTGGAAGTGGGGAGAAAGTAGCATAGAGTACAATAGGTGAGTGGGGGGGTGGGGATGAAGGTGATAGGTCAGGGAGGAGGGTGGGGGTGGGTTAGAGAGGCGGGTGGAGTGGATAGGTGGAAAAGAAGATAGATAGGTAGGACAGGTCATGGGGATGGTGCTGAGCTGGAAATTTGGAACTGGGGTGAGGTGGGGGAAGGGGAAATGAGGAAACTGTTGAAGTCCACATTGATGCCCGGGGGGTTGAAGTGTTCCGAGGCGGAAGATGAGGTGTTCTTCCTCCAGGCGTCGAGTGGTGAGGGAGCGGCGGTGAAGGAGGTCCAGGATCTCCATGTCCTCGGCTGAGTGGGAGGGGGAGTTGAAATGTTGGGCCACACGGCGATGTGGTCGATTGGTGCGGGTGTCCCAGAGATGTTCCCTAAAGCGCTCTGCTAGGAGGTGTCCAGTCTCCCCAATGTAGGGGAAACCGCACTGGGAGCAACGGATACAATAAATGATATTGGTGGATGTGCAGGTAAAACTTCGGATGTGGAAGGCTCCTTTAGGTGATGGAGGAGGTGTGGGCACAGATTTTGCAATTCGTGCAGTAGCAGGGGAAGGTGCCAGGACGGGAGGGTGGGTTGTTAGGGGGGCGTGGACCTGACCAGGTAGTCACGAAGGGAACGGTCTTTGCGGAAGGCGGAATGGGGTGGGGAGGGAAATATATCCCTGGTGGTTGGGTCCGTTTGGAGGTGGCGGAAGCCGGCAGATGATTTGGTTTATGCGAAGGTTGGTAGAGTGGAAGGTGAGTACCAGGGGGTTCTGTCCTTGTTACAGTTGGAGGGGTGGCATCTGAGGCTGAGGTGCGGAATGTGGACGAGATGCATTGGGGGGCATCTTTAACCACGTGGGAAGGGAAATTGCGGTCTCTAAAGAAGGAGGCCACCTGGTGTGTTCTGTGGTGGAACTGGTCCTTCTGGGAACAGATACGGTGGAGGAATTGGGAATACGGGATAGCATTTTTGCAGGAGGTAGGATGGGAAGAGGTATAATCCAGGTAGCTGTGAGAGTTGGTGGGTTTGTAAAAAAAAAAAGTGCCGGTGTCAAGTCGGTCATCATTAATGGAGATGGAGAGGTCCAGGAAGGGGAGGGAGGTGTCAGAGATGGTCCAGGTAAATTTAAGGTCAGGGTCCAGGTTGAGTAAAGTAGTTGGGATGTCATGATATAGCTGGACAGGACATTGGTAAGGCCTCTTAGAATATTGCGTTCAATTCTGGTCATCTGTCTATAAGAAGGATGTCGTTAAACTGGAGAAGATGTAGAAAAGATTTACAATTATGTTGTCAGGACAGGAAGGTTTTGAGTTGTTAGAGAGAGAAAGCTTGGGGCTTTTTTTCCTTGGAGCATTGGAGGCTCTAGCTTGAGCTTGTCGAGGTTCATAAAATCATGAACACTGGTAGGGTAAATTGCCAGTGCCTTTCCCCTAGGGTGGAGAAGTTCAAAAGTAGAGGACATAGGTTAAGGTCAGAAAGGCAAGTTTTTTTTTAAAAAGGGACCTGACAGCAGCTTTTTCACACAAGTGACGAGTATATGGAAGTGGTAGAGGCGGGTTTGATTATGACATTTTAAAAACATTCGGGCAGGTGCATGGAAAGGAAAGATTTAGAGGGATATGGTTTAAATGCTGGCAAATGGGACTAATTCAGTTCAGAAAACCTGATTGGCATGGACGAGTTGCTGAAGGGATTGTTTCTGTGCTCTTATCAGGATAACTGATAAGAAATGATGTTCTGGTTCAGTTGGTGATTGGGATGTGTTACTGTACGTCTGATTTTGCTACTCAAGTAGCAAAGAAAGAGCTGCTCTGTACATCTGGTCTGTGGGCAGCACGCTGGCACAGTGGTTAGCACTGCTGCCTCACAGCGCCAGAGACCCGGGTTCAATTCCCGCCTCAGGCGACTGACTGTGTGGAGTTTGCACGTTCTCCCTGTGGGTTTCCTCCGGGTGCTCTGGTTTCCTCCCACAGTCCAAAGATGTGCAGGTCAGGTGAATTGGCCATGCTAAATTGCCCGGAGTGTTAGGTAAGGGGTAAATGTAGGGGTATGGGTGGGTTGCACTTCGGCGGGGCGGTGTGGACTTGTTGGGCCGAAGGGCCTGTTTCCACACTGTAATGTAATCTAAAAATCTAATCTAACATTTGAACTGGATACTTGAAAGGGTTGGAAGATAGAAGCTAATGTACGTTGAGCCTGTTTTCTGGGTGTAAAACATGGTGCAATGCTCCCAGGTTTTGTAGTGGGGCAGCTTGTGCCTGAACTCTGCTAAATTCAAGAATTCCTTTTTTTTTTAAATGTCCTAGCAAGTCACTCAGTTCAATGGCATTTGCAGTGGTCTCTACCTCCATTAAAGAATAAAGAAGAAAGAAATTCCTGGCAGCCACCTAAAACTAGTATTTAACTCTTTTTAATTCTCCCTCTGCCAAATTAGAATCTCCTTGATGATACGCGTGCTCCATCCAGCTTTCCATTGCGTCTATTTGTCAACCACCAAAATTTCCTGTCTTCTATTCTAACCTCCACTGCCCCAACACCATTGTTGGATGTTAAGCTGGAATCAGCAAGAATGTTTCATGCCAATCTGAAGGCCCATTGCCAGCCTGAGACCTACTCCCTGAGATTTGACAAGGATAAGGCAGTGTGAAATCCATGCTGCTGAAATGGTCAAGCCGCATTTCCAAAGGTAGTAATTTCAGGCCAATCTTGAGCTTTCGGTTAAGGTGACCAATTTTACAATTAGATTTTCAAGAGAAATTTGATAAGGTGCCACAATAAATGCTACTGAATAAGGTTTTACTGAGCATTTATGGTGTATGGCATGTTACGTTAGCATGGATAGAGGTTTGGATGATACAAAACAGGGAATTGGGATAGATGGTTCATTTTCAGGTTGGCAGACTGTAACTAATGTGGTGCCACAGGGCTCAGTGTTTTGTCCTCAAAACCTCTTATGGAGTTCTCTGCCTGAAGGGAAATCCAGTTCACAGCCAACTCTGCAGACAAGGATGTGTGTTTTCAATTCCACCCCACTGGGGGGAGACTGGTGACAACAGCACGATTTGCAATCTAATTCATATTTAGCCAACCAACTCCTCAACATACATGCATGTTGCAGCCTGGAGCTATAAATAATGTTCATATAGACTTCAAATACCTGGTTGACTAGACTCCATTCTGCTGTTTCCACCTGCCATTGTCATGTGTTAGTTGATAATCAATCGTAGCTGTTATGAATGCATGTCCGTAGGCAGTTAAGGCCTGGAATAGAGCTCCAATCAGGAGCTCAGTGTTGAGATGCAGGGAAGCTACTACTGCGCCACAGAATCTTCTGCCTCAGTTATTGATGACCTGTAATAATTTGGATTAAGGTATCAAGGGTTCTGTAGCCAAATATGTTGGTGATATGATAGATAGGAAAGCAAGTTTTGCATATGAGAAAATACAAAGTTATCTACTTTGGTAAGAAGAATAGAGAAGAAGAATATCATTGAAATGGAGAGATTGCAGAATGCTGCAGTGTATAAACCATAAAATCTTGGCATGCTGCAGGGCATTGGTGAGACTGCATTTGAAGTATTGTTTGGGGTTTACTTCGATTATATTTGCACTGGAAGTAGTTCAAAGAAGATGCACTGGTTTGATTCATGGGGTGAAGAGATTGCCTTGTCATTGTTTTATTCAACCTTGAATATATTCAGATTTTTGATCTTCAAAAGAATCGAGGATTATGAGGCAGATAGGAAGTTGGAAGGACAAGCCAAATGTCCCACCATTGGTCATCTCTCCTTCAGCATTTCTGTTTTCAGCCCTCACCTGGGATTATTTCCTAGTTCATTGTCATCCTTCCATTGAGTGAGCAAATAGCTTCTGACACTTGAATCTGCTACACTGGCAGTTGGTATAGTTGGTGGTTTCTGTGGAACCTACCCGGGCCCCTGTGGTAAAACGTCTTAGGCATCCAGATCCAAGGAGAGAAATGTTTCCCCTCACACAACTAGAGATAGCAGCACTGGGCTAGCAATGGCCCAGACTCGTGCTGTAGGGATACTGCTTTAGATTCCACCAGCAACGACAGTAGGTTCTAACTTCAGTTAATAAATGTGGAATTTGAAAGCTAGTCTCTGGAATGGTGATCACAATCATCAATAGTTATGCAAACCCATCTGGGTATTCTTCAGGAAAGGAAACCTTCCATCCTTGCCAAATGTGGCCTTCATGTGATTCCACACCCCTCAGCCGTGTTGTTGACTCTTGATTGCCCTCTGAAATAACCAACAACTCAATCCAAAGGGCAGTTAGGGATGGGCAATAAGTGCTGACCTTGCTGATCATTCCTACAATTCTGGGGGGGAAAAAAAACACATTTTTAGAAATATCCAGTGTTTAAGTAAACTTCCTTTATTGAAAGTTGTCTGATATTTGAAGTTTCTAAGTGTATGGTTTCAAGTGGGAATCTGTATATTATGATTTATTTATGACTGTCAGTAAGAGTCCATGGTTTGCAGCTGTCTGTTTTTGTTGAGTTCACTGTTTAGTGAGTCTTATTATAGTCAGATGTACTATGCCATCTAGAGCCAGAAAATCAGAACACCAGCTACTGGCTTTTGGTCAGTCTTTGGGTTTCAAAAAAAAATTATAACACAGCTACCTGCTATTTGTCCCTATGACACACTAACATTTGCAGCAAGGCTTCTAATTATATTTTAAATAAGCTCAATACTTTAGAATCATAGGAAAGTTACAGCACTGATACAAACCATTCAGTTCATCATATCTGCACCGCCTGAATAACCTCATCATCCATTCAGCAGTATTTGATCTGAGGCTTTGCAGGATACAGTACTTCAGGTGCAGATCCAGATTCCTTTCAAATGAATTGAAGGTTTCTACTACAACCAACAAACTGAGCAGCAAATTCTAGACTCCCACCACCCTTTGGGTGAAAATGCTCTTCCCCCATGTTATCTCTATTCCAGTTATTTTATCTGTGCCCCATGGTAATTGATCTCTTCACTGGGAAGAAGTTTTTTTCTGTCCACTCCAATCTAAGGCCCTAATTATTTTCTATTCCATTAAATCTCCCTCCACGTCCTCGTCTAAGAAAAACGACATTAGTCTATCCAGTCTTTAAAATCCCAAAACAATCTTATAAGTATGTAAGTTAGCTCACTAAGCTTGAGGGTTGAAGCGAGCTAACTTACTTATCAACCTGAGCTACAAATCTTCTCTAAGATTGCTAACATGCTTATAAATCTCCCATGTACACTCTAAAGAGCTAATTTGTCCTTCCCATAATGTGGTGACCAAAACCTTACACACAACTCCAGCTGTGTCCTAACCAGTGTCGTATATTGTTCCAGCATTACATTCCTGCCCTCCTTCTTGCATTCAGTACCTTGCTTATTGAAGGAAAGCATCCTATATGCTTTCTTTACCATCTTATCTACCCTTATCTACCAATGCTGTCATCTTCAGGGACCTCTGGACATATACTTCATGGACTGTAACTTTCTCTAACCCTCTCAGTAGCCTGCTGTTTATTGTGTATTCTCATGTTTTGTTGGCTCTTTACAAATGCATAATCTCACACTTCTCAGATTGAATTCCATTTGCTATTTTTCTGCTCACTCAGTCAAGCCATTGATATCTTTCTGCAGTCAACCGGCATCCTCTTCACTATCAACTACCCAACCAATTTTTATGACCTCTGCAAGTTTCCAATCATGCCTCTGACATATAAGTCTAAGGGACCTGAATGGAGCCCGGTGTAATACCGCTGGAAACTGCTTTCCAATCGCAAAAATGTCCATTGACTATTGCCTTTTGTTTCCAGTCACTGAGCCAATTTTGGATCGAACTCACCTCATTCCCTGCCTATGATATGTTGCTAAGTACTTTACTGAAGTGTATATAGACAACATCCACAACACTTTTTATCAATCCAGTTACTTCCTCAAATTCAATTTAAGTTAGAGTCAATTTTCCCATAAATATACCATGCTGACTATCTTTGATTTAATCCATGCCTCTCGAAGTAACAGCTAATCCCATTTCTCAATATTAATTACAGTAATTCGCCCATCACTGCAGTCAGAGTGACAGGCCCAAAGTTATTTGGTTTGGGCCTGTTACCCTTTTTGACTAATGGAATAACTTTCACAGATCTGCCATTCTGTAGTACCTCACCTGTATTTGGTGAGATTGTTATTTCAGCCCTGACTTCCTTTAACAACCTAGTGTTCAATATACCTGGCTGAGGTGACTTATTCGATTTCAAAGCAGTCAGACCCTCTAATACTTCTTATTACACTTCTTTAATCTAATTGTTCATGTTCCTCCTTTTTATAGCATGAATGGAATTGAATTAGCTTTATTGTTATGTACTCAAGGAAGTACAGTGAAAAGTTTATACGTCTCCACTTACAATGGCACACTAGGTGCAAAGATACCTTGGTACAGTTTCTTCAGTTACAAGATCTTGGAAAATAGAGCAATCAAGTGCATCAGCATTGTAGAAGTAAAAGCCCAAACCAGCAGTCTTCCAACCCAAACCATGCTGGCACCCAGACTCCTGTCCGCACCAGGCCTTGGCTACAAACGTGCTGGCATCACCTTGAGCATGAGGCTGGGAGATTGTTCCGGTTACGGCCTCAAGTCAGTCCTAGAGACCACATGTCATGCCGGGAGAACGCTATGTCAGGGTGGGAGACCGCTCCTCATCCAGTCTGTGTTGAGGCCAGGAGTTGAACCAGAAAGAAAGAAAAACACAGTGGGACAAAGAGAAGATAAAGAAAAACGGGTGGAGCAGATGAGATGCGGCTGAAGTGTCCTTCTTTGCCTCCATCTTGGATAGTGTCTGGATAGGAATATTTGCATCATCCCTCTCCCCTGAAGATAAGGGCAAAGTATTCATTTAGAATGTTTTCGTATCTTCTGCACCCACACACAAGTTACATATGTGCATCTCGGGCCCAATTCTTTTGTTAATCATCCTCTTGCTCTTAATGTGTTGATAAAACATCTTTGGATTTTCCTTAGTTTTTCTTGCGAAGCAACTTTCCTCTTTCACTCAAACAGGCCTCCTAGACTTTAAGTCTATGAAAGTGTTACTTTTTTTTAGACATTGTCACGAGTTCTATTTTTCTGCTTTATCTTACTCTGCTTCTGGATAATCAGGGAACTATAGATTTGACATTAATTACCACCTTTTCTTTCAACACTGCTTGTAGCATCTTGCTTTTGAATGTGTCTCTCTTTGGTTTACCACTGACTTTGTTTGAAAAAGCTATAACTAGTCTACTTTTGCTAGATCATCTGTCAGCTTTATAAAGCTTTTCTTTCCCCCAATTTTGAACTTTGTCATATTCTATCTTAGATTTAGCATTACTGAAAAGGTCAATTTGTATAATGATCACTGTCTCCAAAATGATTGCCCATGCTGCTTCCACCTGTCCAGCTTTATTTCCTCAAAAATAATTCTACAATTACACGTTCTCCCTTTTGGGCTTGTTTGTTAACTAACAAGTTATCTGGAACGCAGTTAAAGAATTTTGTGCCTTTCATAGTCTATCCTTTTGATATTTTTGTAATTAAAGTTCCCAATTTATTGCCTTTTTTTGCACTTCTAATTCTCCTATTTGAGGGTCTATATAGTTGTGCCTCTTTTTTAAAAATGTATTCTATATCATCACAGCTCTGATTATTTTCCCCAATAATGCTACACAGCCAACTAATTTATCCCATTGTTATCCTACCTGAAAACAGCCAGGAATGTTGAGTTGCTGTTGTATCCTTTCAGCCAAGTTTCTGATTGTAGCGATGATATTATACACTCAGTTTGACTTTATTCAGTGTATTCCTTACTATAACATTTTAATACTGCTAATTTCTTTGTGCAGACCTTTCTTAATGTATGTTTCCTCTATCTTTTTAGAGTCAATTGTTAAGTTTCTGTCTCCTGTTCCCTGCTCTGAATTTGACCTCTAGTTCTCATGGAGAAAGTGAGGACTGCAAATGCTGGAGATCAGAGCTGATAAATGTGTTGCTGGAAAAGCGCAGCAGGTCAGGCAGCATCCAAGGAGCAGGAGAATCGACGTTTTGGGCATTAAGTTCTGAAGAAGGGCTTATGCCCGAAACATTGATTCTCCTGCTCCTTGGATGCTGCCTGACCTGCTGCGCTTTTCCAGCAACACATTTTTCAGCTCTAGTTCTCATACCTTTGCAAATTTAGTTTTAAGCCCTGTATAACAGCTCCAGTAAATCTCCCTGCAAGATACTTATTCCATTTCTGTAAAACAAAGAACTGCGGATGTTGGAGATCTGAAACAAAAATGTAAATTGCTGGAGAAATTCAGCAGACCTGGCTGTATCTGTAGAGAGAGAGAACAGTTAATGTTTTGAGTCCAGTGACCCTTCAGTTCTGAAGGATTGACACTGGACTCCATGTTAACTCTGTTTTTTTCTTCACAGATGGTGCCAGACCTGCTGAGTTTCTCCAGTAATTATTATTTCACCCTGGTCCAGCACGGTGACTCAGTGGTTAGTACTGCTGCCTCAACACCAGAGACCTGGGTTTGTTTCCAGCCTTGGGTGACTCTGCAAGCTCCTTCTCTCTCTCTCTGTCTGCGTGGGTTTCCGCCAGGTGTTTTGCTTTCCTCCCACAGTGCAAAGATATGAAGGTTAAGTAATCAGTGGCTATTGCTTTAGAGGTCCAGCCTTTCAACTCCTACCGAGTTCCCTAAAATATGCTTTTGTGATCTTATTCCCATTCCTACCTAAGTCATTATTATTAACATGGACCATGACATCTGGCTGATCATCATCCTCCAGAAGCATGTCCTGCAGCTGCTCTGTAACATGGGAGGGTGCCCAGAACAAAAGGTAAAAGGAATGCTAATGGTAGTGAAAGAGAAATAGAGAACTGAAAGCATAGGTGTAAATGACAGAGAAGAAGTTAACTCTGCTGAATTTGCAGAAATGATACTGACTGTCCTGAAGGCTGTGAAGTGCCACAGCAGAAAAATGGTTTTACTCCTTAGCCTTGGAGAATTGCAGCAGGGCAGAAATGTTAGCATGAGAACAAGAGATGGTGCAAGCAACTGGAGATCAGGATCATTCTTATTGAGTGGAGGGCAAAGCAGAACAAGGTAGAGGAGACTGTGTGTATTGTGATACAGTCGGCTGTGTTGAAAGAAATCATTGCTTCACCTGGAAGGAATGTTTGGAGTCTGGTGAGGAGGAAGATGGTAAAAGGACAGATGAATGAGGGTGATGGTTGAAGAAGTGTTAGAAGTAATGGATGAGTGAGCCTGAATGTGGTGCCATGAATAGTTCCTGCAGAATGCAGATGGAGAGGAAGCTGTGTTTGTGCACTCTACTGGAGGTGATGGGAATGACCGAGAAAGATCCTTTTTAATGGAGAATCTGATGGAGTAGAAAGTGAGCACAAGGGGACCCCTATTGTTTCTCTAGACAGGGTGGGGGGACAAGAGTAAGGAGAAAGTGAGGTCTGCAGATGCTGGAGATCAGAGCTGGAAATGTGTTGCTGGAAAAGCGCAGCAGGTCAGGCAGCATCCAGGGAACAGGAGAATCGACGTTTTGGGCATAAGCCCTTCTTCAGGAATGAGGAAAGTTTGTCCAGCAGGCTAAGATAAAAGGTAGGGAGGAGGGACTTGGGGGAGGGGTGTCGGAAATGTGATAGGTGGAAAGAGGTCAAGGTGAGGGTGATAGGCCAGACTGGGGTGGGGACGGAGAGGTCGGGAAGAAGATCTCAGGTTAGGAAGGTGGTGCTGAATTTGATGGATTTGACTGAGACAGGGTGGGGGGAGGGGAAATGAGGAAACTGGTGAAATCCGAGTTCATCCCTTGTGGTTGGAGGATTCCTAGCCGGAAGATGAGGCGTTCTTCCTCCAACTGTCGTTTTGTTGTGGTCTGACGATGGAGGAGTCCAAAGACCTGCATATCCTTGGTAGAGTGGGAGGGGGAATTGAAATGTTGAGCTACAGGGTGGTTGGGTTGGTTGGTCCGGGTGTCCCAGAGGTGTTCTCTGAAACGTTCCGCAAGTAGCCGGCCTGTCTCCCCAATATAGAGGAGGCCACATCGGGTGCAGAGGATGCAATAGATGATGTGTGTGGAGGTGCAGGTGAATCTGTGGCGGATATGGAAGTTTCCTTTGGGGCCTTGGAGGGAGGTGAGGGGGGAGGTGTGGGCGCAAGTCTTGCACCTCCTGCGGTTGCAGGGGAAGGTGCCGGGAGTGGAGGTTGGGTTGGTGGGGGGTGTGGATCTGATGAGGGAGTCACGGAGGGAGCGGTCTTTACGGAATGCTGATAGGGGAGGGGAGGGAAATATATCCTTGGTGGTGGGGTCCGTTTGGAGGTAGCGGAAATGACGGCGGATGATGCGCTGTACATGGAGATTGGTGGGGTGGTAGGTGAGGAAACCTTTTTCATACCTTTGTCTCTAATTGCCCTATTTTTCTATTGTCGGCCGAAATATTCAGTGTGCTTTCAATATCTTAAAGGCATAAAGAAGTTCTGGTATATTATAAGAGGAGCTGGGAAAAACGAGCTAAAGCCTGACATTTTTAATAGCTGTTATTCTGTAAGGTGTTGAGAATGGGGATTGTTTTTAATCCCGGATTTTAAAATTAATTCTGTTGTAAGTTGCAAATTGTCACCTTTGCCTTGTTCTCTTTTTCAGGACACAGAGGAGTTTATATTACCAACTGGAGCTAATAAGACTCGAGGAAGATTTGAGCTGGCTTTTTTTACGATTGGTGGTTGCTGTATGACTGGTATGCTTGGCAATTTTGTTAGATCAGTCATAGCTACTGAATAAGCCACAAATTAAGAGCTCTCATATACTTAGCAACCAATACAGGGATGAATCCTGCCTGTAGGTTGTGATTAAATTAGATGAGTAACTTGGATGATGCAAACATGAGAAGTTTTTTTAAAGATTCATGTTGAATTAGAGTGAAAACGTTTTGTATCAAATTTAGCATACATTGAGTGTTTCATATGAAAATGTTCAGAACTTCAACCTGCGGCAACCATGCATTATCCTCACCAGAGTGTATGGAATCTGCTGACTTTACCATGTGTGTTGTCTCACCTAATCTTTATTATCTTGCTAGGAAAAAATAAGGCTGCTCCGTGGTAACATGTGCAGATGCATATTTTACTACCATGCCTGCCTAATTGACATTTTGGCAGGAAAAGAAAGTCAGAGGAGTCCATGCAGCTATAGGTGGAAGCCAGGAAATGACCTGCACTGTTAAGAACAAATCTAAGTTCTTTCAAAAAAAAGAAAGAAATAAAATTCTAAAGTTCTGAATAATCATAAATTTGCTTAATCTTAAACTGGCTTCAGTGAGAGTAATGCCTTATCTCAGAATAGTTTCTGATATTTTACTTGTTTGTAGACTCACAAACAGAGCCCTTATGTAATTGGATGCTTAATGATCCAGTAGAAGGTTCTCTTCACTGATTCTGATCATGTTTTAACTGACTGGGGAATACAGGATGTTTGCAGCTATAGTGATGTCACATCTCCCAGTAGCTCACTTTGGGCTTAGGTAATTTGATTTGCATTTGATGATTATGGACCTGGAAGTGTGGTAGTTTAAATCTTTTCTTTGTTTCATTAGGTGCTGCTATTGGTGCAGTAAACGGCCTGCGTCTAGGATTTAAAGAGACTCGGGATATGGCTTGGTCAAAACCCAGAAATGTTCAGTGAGTATCCATTCCATTCATGACAGACAGCCTGCCGTCTTGCGATTTGTAATGGACAGTGAAGACTGCAAGGGTATTGCATTTGTGGGAATAATTGATTTTGCAGGTCAATGTAAAGCTGACGTTGGACAGGCTGAAGTTGTGATATGTAGCAGAGATTTGAAACCACCTTGTTGTTTCTATCATGTTGAATGAAGCACTTGCTTGACAATCCTCACTACATTCAGAAATTGTTCTCCATGTCCTCAGGTCAGTTGCCTCCCTTTGTCTAATAGTTGGGATGATTTGAATACTTTGTGTACCTGCTCTACCAACCTGTTTAATAACTTGGGCCATGCAACTTCGTTGACACGAAAAAAGCAATCCACCTGATCCGAAATGAAAGTGGTGAGAGATTTGAAAAGTGCCATTTTGATGTCTATTCTGATGTCTTTCAAGTGCTGAAGAGAGTTCTGATTTTGAGATTTCTGGTAGCAGCTATAGAGTAAAGGATCCCCTTTGCAGCCTGTGGAGGAAAAAGCCTTGCATACTCCATTTTTCTCTTGGAAATGTAGGCTACTTTTGGCAAAACAGTTTCAATTGTTGGAATGAAAGGGGTAGCGTGGCTGTTAAATTGCCTTCAGCCACAAGATGGTGATATAGATTTGATCAGCAAATGTGGACTCTATTGTAACAAGCTTTGTGCAGATGAAAAGTGCGTAAATTGAAAACTACTTGTGTTGACTGCAAAAACACATTCCATAAGCTGTGTGCAGTCATTTTGTTAATCTGAATGCTGCAGAGCAAAATTTTTGTTTATCTGGCTTTTGCTCACATAGCATGTTTCTCTTGATAAACATGACCATATGTGCTCATTCCTCCTCCTCTTTTCTGCCTCCACCTAGTAACTTTGCAAACTTAAATTGCACGAATAGTATTATGCTTAAAAAGGCAGGGGTCACCACTTGAGAGCTTTTTTTAAAAACTTGTTTTATTTGTGAATGTCTCAAATACAGCAGAGCTGTTGAATTACTTCATTAATGTAATAACGACTTCATCCATAGCAAAATCCCTCAAACGACGAGGTAGTGGATGTTTAATATTTGTTAAAGGAGGAATGGTGGTTGGGGAAAAAGAAGGACAATATTGTCTCCAAGAGTTGTATGTTGGCCATTGCTGAATATCTTTGTCTGAAAGACACCAACTTCAGTGCAAAACAGTCATTAACAAATAGAATCACTGTAACGTGAGTGATACAAGTTGAGTTGAACCCATGTTTTGACTTTGAGGCCTGAGTGTGGACTTGCAATAGATTTTATAATATTTAACAAATGGGTTCATTGTGGCTGGATAGAATGGATAAGTGAATACTTTGCAAGTGTCTTTACTGAGGAAGTAGATGCGACCCAGGACAGGGTGATGAAAAAGGTATTTGGCACACTGTCCTTCATCAGTCAGAGCATTGAGCACAAGAGTTGGCACATGTTACAGTTGTGCCAGACATTGGCAACGCCACATTTGGAGTACTGCGTACAATTCTGGTCGCCCTGCTATAGGTGCGAGATTATTAAACTGGAAAGAGTGCAAAGAACAAAAACAAGGATGTTACCGAGACTGGAAGGTTTTGAGTTATAAGGAAAGACTGAGTAGGCTTTGTAGTCTTTGCAAGTTGACACTCAGGCCTCAAAGTCAAAACGTGGGTTCAACTCAACTTGTATCACTCACGTTACAGTGATTCTATTTGTTAATGACTGTTTTGCACTGAAGTTGGTGTCTTTCAGTAAAAGATATTCCGCAATGGCCAACATACAACTCTTGAAGAGACAATATTCTCCTTCTTTTTCCCCAACCACCATTCCTCATTTTTTATCCCTGGAGTATAGGAGGCTGAGGGGTAATCTTATAAAGGTTTCTAAAATCACAAGGGGCATAGATAAGGTGAATAGCCAAGATTGTTTTTCCCCAGGATAGGGGTCTAAAACTAGTGGATTTAGGTTTAAGGTAAGAGGGGAAAGACTTTGAGACCTGAAGGGCAACGTTTTCACACAGAAGCATTGTAATGGGATGAGTTGCCACAGGACGTGGTAGAGGTGGATACAATTACAATGTTTAAAAGACATTTGGACAGGTGCGTGGATATGAAAATTTTAGAGGGATATGGGACAGGTGCAGCAAATAGGAGTAGTTCAGTTTAGGAAATCTGGTCCGCATGGACATATTGGGCCAAAGGGCCTGTTTCTGTGTAGTGTGACTCTCTGACTCTAAGTCAGGAATGTGATGGGATGCTCCCCACTTGCCTGGGTGGGTGCACTTCCAACAACACTCAAAAAAAAACTTGTCACCATCCAGGAGAAAGCTGCTCACTTGATTGGTAGTGAATCCACAAACATCATCTCCCTCTGCCACTGATGCTCTGTAGCATCAATGTGTACTATCTACAAACATATTACAGAAGTTCACCAAAGATCCTTAGAAATAACCTTCCAAGCCCATGACCGCTTCTATCTAGAAGGACAAGGACAGCAGATACGTGGGAGATCATTAATTTCAAGTTCTCCTCCAAGCCACTCACCATTCTGACTTGGAAATATATTGCTGTTCTTCACTGTTGCAGGGTCAAAAATCCTGGAATTCCCTCCCCAAGGGCTTAATAGGTCAACTTACAACATGTGGACTGCAGCAGTTCGAGAAGGCAGCTCACCGCAATTTCTCAAGGGCACCTAGGGATGAGCAATAAATGCTGACCAGCCAGTGACAACCACATCCCACGAATGAATTTGAAAAAGCAAGAAATGCAGCAAACGATTACTAGGAACTCCTGGGGGTTTCAACTGGTGCAATGGACAGACCCATGACTGAGAAGATGTAATGTGGAGAAGTGTGAAATGCTGCGTTTTGCAAGGGAAAATGAGAAGAGGCAAAATAAACTAAATAGTATAATTTAAATGGGGCTACAAGACTAATTGGTAAGACTGTTTAAAAACGCACTTTGCTCACAACGGGATCCTGGACTATATAAATTGAAGCATTAAGACTGCAAAGCAAAGGGTTCAATCTCCAGTAAAGTATTTTGCCTAATTCTGGTTACCACGATTTAGGGAACATTGTTTCAGGCAAAGAGAAGCTCATCAGAATGGTACTGGAAATAAGCAGCCTAGCAGTATTGAACTTTCCTTTAAAGCAAAGTAAATTAATGCGAGATTTAAAATTGTGCTCAAAATTGAGAGTTTTGATATAGTAAATAGGAGAAAGTGTCTCCAGTCAGAAGTCTCATTATATAAGATCGATGCACAATCTTGTTTGAAAATATGCATTTTCACTTGGAGAGTTATAATCTAGAATTCGCTGAAAGGCAGTTGAATGCAAATTGTGGTTATGAACTTGAAAAGGAGACTATTGAAGAGTAGGAGAGTGGAACTAATTGGTTAGCAGTTTCAAAGAGCTGGCTCAGACACAATGGACCCTCTGTGTGTTCTATGATTCACTGGAGAACAAAGAATGGATGTGCTGCATTGCCTAAATCCTGCCACTAATGGCCTAAGAAAGAAACTGGGACTGTACTGTACTGATGTGGATCTAGCATCAATCTGAATAATTTGTACTTTCAGACTCTGACCTGGTCAGTTTCTAAAAAGCCTGTTAACCGTCTCGAAGGGCTTTTTTTCCCCAATAGCCATGAAATGTTAATAAGCTGCCAAGTAACTAGAACACAGATGATACACCCTGAAAATTTCACTTTGAACAGCAGCCCAATGTGAATTTTTAATACTTGACATATTTCATGCTTAGAGGAGAAAGTGAGGACTGCAGATGCTGGAGATCAGAGCTGAAAATGTGTTGCTGGAAAAGCGCAGCAGGTCAGGCAGCATCCAAGGAGCAGGAGAATCGACGTTTCGGGTATGAGCCCTTCTTCAGGAATTTTGTAGAGGGAGGAAGAGAGCTTCTTCAAGGAAGGCATCCTTGCAAGAGGTTTCACAGTAGGTTAAAATCTTTGAGGAGAAAGTGAGGACTGCAGATGCTGGAGATCAGAGCTGAAAATGTGTTGCTGGAAAAGCACAGCAGGTCAGGTAGCATCCGAGGAGCAGGAAAATCGACGTTTTGGGCAGGAACCCTTCATCAGGTAATCCTTATGAAGGGCTCCTACCTGAAACGTCGATTTTCCTGCTCCACGGATGCTGCCTGACCTGCTGTGCTTTTCCAGCACCATCTAATCTATTCTAAACTGCACCTGGTACAGCTCCTGGCTGTCCACAAATTTTTTTTTTTGATGACAATAGGGTGTAATTGCAATGTTGTGGTACCAGTGGGTTGGTTCTTTGCCAACACACTTCCTACCTAATCAGCAGGGATAAAAGACACTACTTCAAACAGCCAGAAAAAAAAGGGAATGTTGCCTGGTTGTAAAATCCACCAGGAGAAAGTGAGGACTGCAGATGCTGGAGATCAGAGCCGAAAAGTGTAGTGCAGGAAAAGCACTGCGAATCGGGCAGCATCCGAGGACGGAGAGAGTCGATGTTTTGAGCATGAGCTCTTCCAAATGAAGAATTCCTGCTCGAAATGTTGACTCTCCTGCTCCTCGTTTTCTGCCTGACCGGCTGTGCTTTTCCAACATCACACTTTTCGATACTGCTTGTAAAATCCACCCCCCTACTCCTCCAACCCCAACACCACTACACTCTAAGCAGTTGCATGAAAGTTGACCTTTGCATTCCTATTCTGAAGAATTGTGCAGCTGCTCCTGAACAATCTCCCTCCTGACTGGAGCTATGCAGACTTGAGTGGCATCACTCATTTATTTATCATTTTTTTACATGATTATGGTACCAATATGCTATACATGTATCAAAATGCCTCTTGGACCACCACTGAGAAATTGCTCCTACTGCCAAAACTTCATCCTCACTATGGAACTCTAGATTCTTTCCTTATTCTTCATTTTCTTCATCACTGAGGCCATAATTTATTCCTAGTTGCCCTTGTGTGGAATGGCGTGTTCAGCCAGGCAGAACTAGTTGACAGCCAGGTCTTTATGGTCAGATCAAATAAAAGATTTGGGGAGCAGGAGTAGGTTATTTGGCTCCTCAAGCCCAGGCCTTGACCCCACTTTCTTGCCTCTCCACTAATGTCGTTTATCATTCTAGTTAGTCAAGAACCTATTTAGTTCTGCCTTAAAATTATTCAGTGACCCTGCTCCATCTCTCTCACTCGCCTCCTCTGGGGGAAGAGAGTTCCACAAATGTAACGTGTCCCCTGATTCTAGAGTCTCCCACAGCCATTCAATATCCACCCCCTCAGGGTCTTGCATGTTTCAAAAGGAAAACCTTTCATTTTTCTAAACTCTGAATACAGGCCCAACCTTATTGTGATCAGGTAAAGATGACGCATTTCCTTCCCTAAAGGACATTAGTAAACCTGGTAGATTCTGAAAGCAATTATTAATTGTCATAGTCACCATTTCTAACAATAGTTGGATGTATCAGATTTATTAATTTACTTTAGTTTGCACAGGCTGCCCTGGTGGTATATGAACCGATGCCCCCAAAGCATTTGCTTGGGCTTCGTTAACTGCACGTTTTTGTAGCAAGAACTGAGAGTTGAACTGATTGATGTTTAAAATTATAAAGGCTTCAATACTGTACATGTAAACATGTTTCCACTTATGAGGGGAGTCAAAAACTAGGGGAAATAGATCTAGGGTAATTATTAATCAATCCAGTAAGAAATGCAAGAGGACTATCTTTAACCAGAGAGTACTTGCTTCCTCATGAAGTAGTTGAGGTGACTAGCAGAGATTTATTTAAGGGGAAGCTGCATAAATGAATGAATATGTAAGAAATAGGTGGATTCGTTCTGAAGAAGAGTGCTATTGGACTCAAAGTTAACTCTGTTTCTCTCTCCACAGATGCTGCCTCAGATCTTGAGTTTTTCCAATACATTTTTATTTCTGATTTCCAGACTGCAATATTTAACACTTTATGGAAGGATGTGTTATTGGAGCATAGTGAGGTGTGATGGGAAGAGATGTGAGTGGAGCACAAATGCAGATCAGTTGGACCCAATGACTCTTTCTATGTTCTGTGGTCTATTTTGTGCCTTCTCTGACTCACTGCGAGCATTGTCACAGTGGATCTGCTATTAATCAATCACAAATCTTGTAGGTAGTGCCTAGTTACTGTTGCACTTTATATAAATGTTTCTAAAAATGTTGTTATCCCATTTTTAGAACACCCTTTTGGCTTAGTTAGGTGGAGCATAAGTAATAGCTCTATAATTTTTATGGTGTCTGTTATGGTGTGTTTTTTAAGGTAAGGATTTTCTATTTCTTTATCAGTGACTGGTTAAAAAATTACTTTTTTTGTTTATCTATTAATTGGTTTTTAGAAAGACTATAGCAGAGAGGTATCAAAGTATTTTAACTCAAACCTGTACAAAGTAATAAAGTAATTAACTAAGCAGAGATGGCTGGGTAGGTGATGTGCTGTAGCTGTATGATGTGGGAGCTGGCTAATCCCATTGTGAATGGCAGTGACCACATCTGCAGCAAGTGTCGGTTGCTGGAAGAACTCCGGATCAGAGTTGATGATCTGGAATCTGAGCTTCAAATACTGCGGCACATCCGGGAGGGGGAGAGTTACCTGGACGCTTTGTTTCAGGAGGCAGTCACACCTGGGAGATTAAGTAATTCACATTCAGTTAGTGATCAGGGACATCAGAATGTGACTGTTAGTGAGGCAGGTGGGGGGAACCTGAGTTCAGGAGTGCAGGAGCCTCAGCCCTTGACCTTCTCCAACAGGTATGAGATTCCTGCTCCCTGTACGGATGAGGAAAAGGGCTCTGGACAGGATGAGCCAGCTGACCACGGCATCATGGTGCAGAAGGCCATTCAAGAGGGGGGAGCAAAAAAGACAAGTAGTTGTTATAGGGGATTCTATAATTAGAGGGACAGATAGTAAGCCGGATCGGGAGTCTCGCATGGTGTGTTGCCTACCCGGTGCCAGGGTGCGGGACATCTCTGACCGGCTTGAAAGGATATTGGAGCGGGAGGATCCAGTTGTTGTGGTCCATATTGAGACTAACAACATAGGCAAAGCTAGGGTGGAGGACCTGTTTGGGGATTATCGAGCACTAGGAAGGAAATTGAAGTACAGGTCCTCAAGGGTCATAATCTCCGCATTACTGCCCGAGCTACATGCCAATTGGCATAGGGATAAGAAAATTAGGGAAGTAAACACGTGGCTAAGGGATTGGTGTGGGAAAGAGGGATTCCACTTCATGGGCCATTGGCATCAGTTTTGGAACCGGGAGGATCTATACCATTGGGATGGTCTCCATCTGAACCGATCAGGTACCAGTGTTCTAGCGAAGAGGATAAATAGGGTGGTCAGTAGGACTTTAAACTTCTGAGTTGGCGGGGAAGGGAAAGTGAAAGCGACGGAGTATGGAGTTAAATGGAAAGATAAGCATCAGGACAGCATATGTGCAGGCGGATTTAAACTTGAGGCAGACTGAGAATGCAGTAAAAAGCAAGGATAACTTAGGACATCTTATGACTTCCAATATCTCTAATGATAAGGAAGTTAGCATTAAGGCACTTTACCTGAATGCTCGTAGCATTCGTAACAAAGTAGATGAACTAATGGCACAGATCATCGTGAATGATTATGATGTGGTAGGCCTCACAAAGACATGGTTACAGGGGGGTCAGGACTGGCAGTTAAACATCCAAGGGTTTTCAACTTATCAAAAAGACAGGGAGGTGGGCAGAGGGGGCGGGGTTGCCTTGTTAGTTAAGAACAAAATTAAATCTATGGCACTGAATGACATAGGGTCGGATGATGTGGAGTCTGTGTGGGTGGAATTGAGGAACCACAAAGGCAAAAAAACCATAATGAGAGTTATGTACAGACCTCCTAACAATGGTCAGGACCAGGGGCGCAACATGTACCGGGAAATAGAGAAGGCATGTCAGAATGGCAAGGTCATGCTGATCATGGGAGACTTCAATATGCAGGTGGACTGGGTGAATAATGTTGCGAATGGATCCAAAGAAAAAGAATTCATGGAATGCTTACAGGATGGCTTTTTTGAACAGCTTGTCATGGAGCCCACAAGGGAGCAGGCTATTCTGGACCTAGTGCTATGTAATGAACCAGACTTTATAAAAAATCTTAAAATAAGGGAACACTTAGGAAGCAGCAATCATAATATGGTAGAGTTCAGTCTGCAGTTTGAAAGAGAGAAGGCAAAATCAGATGTAATGGTGTTACAGTTAAATAAAGGTAATTATGAGGGCATGCGAGAGGAACTGACAAAAATAGACTGGAAGCAGAGCCTAGCGGGGAAGACAGTAGAGCAAAAATGGCAGGAGTTTGTGGGTATAATTGAGGACACTGTACAGAGATTTATCCCCCAAAAAAGAAAGATTATCCGGGGAGGGATTAGACAGCCATGGCTGACAAAGGAAGTCAGGAAATCTATCAGAGAAAAAGAGAGATCCTATAAAGTGGCCAAGAGCACTGGGAAATCAGAAGATTGGGAAGGCTACAAAAACAAACAGAGGATAACCAAGAGAGAAATAAGGAAGGAGAGGATCAAGTATGAAGGTAGGCTAGCCAGTAATATTAGAAATGATAGTAAAAGTTTCTTTCAATACATAAGAAACAAACGACAGGCAAAAGTAGACATTGGGCCACTTCAAACTGATGCTGGAAGCCTAGTGATGGGAGATAAGGAAATAGCAGGAGAACTTAAGTACTTTGCATCACTCTTCACAGTGGAAGACATGAGTAATATCCCAACAATTAAAGGGAGTCAGGGGGCTGAGTTGAGTATAGTTGCCATTACAAAAGAGAAAGTGCTAGAAAAGCTAAAAGGTCTTAAAATTGATAAATCTCCTGGCCCCGATGGGCTACATCCTAGAGTTCTGAGGGAGGTGGCTGAGGAAATAGTGGAGGCGTTGGTTGAGATCTTTCAAAAGTCACGAGTCAGGGAAAGTCCCGGATGATTGGAAGATTGCTGTTGTAACCCCCTTGTTCAAGAAAGGATCAAGACAAAAGATGGAAAATTATAGGCCAATTAGCCTAACCTTGGTTGTGGTAAAATTCTAGAATCCATCATTAAGGATGAGGTTTCTAAATTCTTGGAAGAGCAGGGTCGGATTAGAACAAATCAATATGGATTTAGTAAGGGGAGGTCGTGCCTGACAAACCGGTTGGAATTCTTTGAAGAGGTGACAAGTAGGTTAGACCAGGGAAACACAGTGGATGTGGTCTACCTAGACTTCCAAAAGGCCTTTGATAAGGTGCCACACGGGAGGCTGCTGAGCAAGGTGAGGGCCCATGGTGTTCGAGGTGAGTTACTGGTATGGATTGAGGATTGGCTGTCTGACAGAAGGCAAAGAGTTGGGATAAAAGGTTCTTTTTCGGAATGGCAGCCGGTGACAAGCGGTGTCCCGCAGTGTTCAGTGTTGGGGCCGCAGCTGTTCACGTTATATATTAATGATCTTGATGAAGGGACTGGGGGCATTCTAGTGAAGTTTGCCGATGATACAGTTAGGTAGACAGGCAGGTAGTACTGAGGAAGTGGGGAGGCTGCAGAAGGATCTAGACAGTTTGGAAGAGTGGTCCAGGAAATGGCTGATGGAATTCAATGTGAGCAAATGCGAGGTTTTGCACTTTGGAAAAAAGAATACAAGCATAGACTACTTTCTAAACAGTGAGAAAATTCGTAAAGCCAAAGTACAAAGGGATTTGGGAGTGCTAGTTGAGGATTCTCTAAAGGTAAACATGCAGGTTGAGTCTGATTAAAAAAGCGAATGCAATGTTGTCATTTATCTCAAGAGGGTTAGGATATAAAAGCACCGTTGTGCTACTGAGATTTTATAAAGCTCTGGTTAGGCCCCATTTGGAGTACTGTGTCCAGTTTTGGTCCCTACACCTCAGGAAGGACATATTGGCACTGGAGCGTGTCCAGCAGAGATTCACACGGATGATCCCTGGAATGGTAGGTCTAACATACAAGGAACGGCTGAGGAACCTGGGATTGTATTCATTGGAGTTTAGAAGATTAAGGGGAGATTTAATAGAAACTTACAAGATAATACATGGCTTGGAGAGGGTGGATGCTAGGAAATTGTTTCCGTTAGGCGAGGAGACTAGGACCTGTGGACACAGCCGTAGAATTAGAGGGGGTAAATTCAGAACAGAAATGCAGAGACATTTCTTCAGCCAGAGAGTGGTGGGCCTGTGGAATTCATTGCCGCAGAGTGCAGTGGAGGCTGGGACGCTAAATGTCTTCAAGGCAGAGATTGATAAATTCTTGATGTCACAAGGAATTAAGGGCTACGGGGAGAATGCGGGAAAGTGGAGTTGAAATGCCCATCAGCCATGATTTGAATGGCGGAGTGGACTCGATGGGCCTTACTTCCACTCCTATGTCTTAAGACCATGAGTATCAAAATGTGTTTGCACTGTTTTTCTTCAAACTTGAACATTTGTCTCTTGCTCAATGAGTCCAAATGTTGATGCTTACACTTGTGCTCAATTCCTAGAATTTCTGAAAATTAGGAAGAAGTGTAGGTTTTTTTTCAAAGGTCATTTGATCCTGTGTCAGAGGGTTATCAGTATTTGTGCAGCTGTTTCAATAAATGCAGTGTTGCACATCACCAGTGAATGGACCCATTGAGCCAAATCCACTGCTTCTGGATTGTAACTTCCCGTTTTGATATGTTCATCCTCATCCCAATACTGTTTCCCTCCCCACCCAGCTGCAAGGCTCATGAGATTAAACTCCATGCACATCGTTGCATGACTACTCCTGATTACCAATGTACTGGGGGAAAGAAGATTTACAATAATCATCCCAGAGCTATGTACATCCAGGGTTGTTGTTGACTTAACAAAAATATCTTAGCCAACTCTGAACAAACCTAACTTTTGAGTTTTTTAAAAAACCTTTGAGCATTTTCCTATTTTAAAAAAAAAAATCCATGCTTCAGGTTTATGGTATTGTTGCACCTGGGCTCTCAGTAATCCTAAATGAGCAAATCAAATGGGCATGAAAAGTCCTTTGGGAAGTGCAGGTGGATGCTGAGGAAAGTGCTTGGTCTGACAGACATAAAAAGGCAACTCCCAGTTCCTTTTGGAGTTGTTAATTCTCACTAGAAACAATCACGATGGTTTGGCTTTGGGGATTCTGGAGTGGTTACTCAGAGCAGAATTTGCATTGTTTATCATTTGTTTACTTAGTACTTGCATTTAACTAACTGCCATGAAAGGGTTTTTACTGTAACTCCTGGTGATTGTACTTTCAAAAGTTATCAAGTTTCTTGCAAAACACAGTTAATTTCATGACTTTTGTTTAACTAAGTATGCTTGATCATTTTCAGCATTTTTAACAATTATTCTGCAATAGGCACTTGCTGTGGGATTTGCTGTCGGTGGTGGTAGGGGGTGGGATGTTATGGGTCATTCACTTTGGAGAATGTCTTTAACATCAGCTGGTTGTCTTCATATCCTGTTCCTATTGAGCTGTGACTAGAATTGGTGATTGTAATGAAGAATGCAGGAAATTGATCCCAACTAGCTTGTACTTTTTGTGATCAAGCTGAACCAAGCTCCCCACCATATCCTTCCATCCCCAGAATCCTATTTAGCTGCCTCCTGAACCCAGTTTTACTGTTCTCTTAAATAATGTTCCTTGAGTGGCACATAAATAGAATGAGTATATTTACAAAATGTCTCCTTGAGTACACCTAATTTTTGAAATAGTTCTTCACCTCTTAACGTGCTCTGTGTGTATCTGCTTTATTAAATGCTGTACCATATCTCCCACTGACTGTACAGAAGTTTACCCTGGGTCACTTTGGAGTATCCAGCTTTATCACAGGCCAAACCAGTGAATGTTTTCGAGAAGTTGGATACATTTCTTGGGGCTAAAGAGGTCAAAGTTATAGAGAGAAAGTGGGAACAGGAGACTGATCTTAACGAATGGTGGAGTAGGCTTGAAGGGCTAAATGGCCTACTCGAATTTTCTATTTCTTATCAGGCTAATGGTTACTGGAAGTTTTGCAATTATATAAATGGTTTGGATGTGAACATAGGGATGTATAGTTAGTAAGTTTGCAGATGACACCAAAATTGGAGGTGTAATGGACAACAAAAAAGGTTACCTCAGTACAATGGGACCTTGATCAGATGGGCTCGTAGGCTGAGGAGTTTAATTTAGATAATTGTGAGGTGTTGCCTTTTGGAAAGGCAAATCGGGGAGGACTTATACACTTAATGGTAAGGTCCTTAATGGTAATGGTAAGGGAGTGTTGCTGAACAAAGAGACCTTAGAGTGCAGGTTCATAGCTCCTTGAAAGTGGAGTCACGGGTAGATAGAATAATGGTGTTTGGTATGCTTTCCTTTATTGGTCAGAGCATTGAATATAGGAGTTGGGAGGTCATATTGTGGCTGTACAGGACATTGGTTAGGCCACTTTTAGAATATTGCGTGCAATTCTGGTCTCCCTGCTATAGGAAAGATATTGTGAAACCTAAAAGGGTTCAGAAAAGATTTACAGGGATGTTGCCAGGGTTGGAGGGTTTGAGCTATAGGGAGAGGCTGAGTAGGTTGGGGTGGTTATCCCTAGAACATTGGAGGCTGAGGGGTGACCTTGTAGGTGTATAAAATCATTGGGGGAGTTCGGGTAAATAGGCAAGGTCTTTTCCCTGGAGTGAGGGAATCCAGAACTAGAGGGCATAGGTTTAGGGTGAGAGGGGAAAGATTTAAAAAGTTACCTGTGGAGGAAATCTTTCACGGAGAGGGTGGTGCGTGTATGGAATGAACTGCCAGAGGAAGTGATGGAGGCTAGTACAATTGTAACATTTAAAAGACATCTGGGTATATGAATTAGAAGGGTTTAGAGGGATATGGGCCAAGTGCTGGTAAATGGGACGAGTTGGATCAAGGGGTCTGTTTCCATGCTGGTCATGCCTATGACTTTTGAACAGTTTTGAAATTTGTCTCGGAAACCTTGTAACATGTGACTGGTTTATCCATTTATGGATATAGACTGTGTTGTTTCTTCAATGAACTGTGCTGCCAGGGTCCAGCCCCTCATCAAACTCTGTTATGTGGCCTTGACCTCAACTGATGCCTCATGTTCCAGTACATTCCTATCAAAATTTTCACCCCTCCCTCCCTCCCTCAATTATGCTTTCCTTTTTCTCCCCACTGTATGTTCTCCCTCAGTATGGAAGCCATATCACTTTCAAGGTCTTACTTTCTCAAATCTGTGCCATAATTCCATATTTTTAAGAGCTACGAAAGCTAATGCTGGCTACGCCTCCATTACTTCCTTAAACCGTTCCCCTCAGCTATGCCTGCCATTTTATGGGTGATTTATATTTTTTTCCAACTGAACTTCTATGAAAGTGCACTTTTAAAGCTTGTTTGGCCATTTTAAAGCCCTCAAAAGAAAATGTCGTCTTTTGCAGAATCCTGAATATGGTCACAAGACAGGGAGCTCTGTGGGCCAACACACTTGGTTCTTTGGGTAAGTGATTAGCTATTTCAGACATTGTGTCAACTATTCTGAAAAGTACTTTGTAATTCTTAATAATTCTGTACATTTGTGGTGCACGATAAACAATGGCAAGGAAATACACAAGAAATTTCAGATACTGTGAAGTGTAGAGAAGCAAAACGTTGGAGTTTATATCCTCCGATCCCTAAAGGTAGCAGGACAAGTAGATAAAATGACATAAATAATCTTTTTTTCCTTTTATTGGAATAGGATATAAGAATACAGCACTGTGGAATATTGGGTTAGACTCCCAACTTGAGTACAGTCTGGTCAATACTTTGTAAGAACAACATGATTGCATCAAAAAGAGTTTTAAGAGGATGTTACTAGGAATGGAGAATTTTGACTGAGGAAAGATTGGGTAGGCTGGGATCGTTTCTTTGGAGCAGTGGAGTCTATTTCATTTGAGATGTGTATAAATTCAGGACTCTTGAGGATTCAATCTCCCTTCATTGAGAGGTCCTCACTTAGAGGCTGTAGATTTGCGCTAATTGATAGAAGGATTAGATGGTGATTGAGAAGGATTAGATGGTGATTGAGAAGTTTTCACCGAAAGAATGGTGTGAGAGCTGATTTACTGTCAATGTAATTTTATTTAAAAAAAGAACTGCAGATGCTTGAAAACCAGAAATAGGTAGAAAACCTCAGCAGGCCCTGCAGCATCTGTGAAGAGAAAGTAGAGTTAACATTTTGGGTCCAGTGACCCTTCTTCACAACAGTTCTGTAGAAATGTCACTGAACCTGAGAAGTTTACTCTGCTTACTCTCAACAAGTGTTGCCAGACCTCCTGAGATTTTCCAGTGACTTCTGATTTTTGTATCTGACTCTGTTGGACTCAGGACTTCAGAATTAATTCTCACAGAGTGGGCAACACCAGCAAAGTTAATATCTGTTGCACATTGAGAATGTAGTAGGCCAGTTAAGAATGAACCACAGTATAGGAGTTTGTCATATATCGGCCAGACCAGTTCAGACCACATTTCTTTTCCTACAGGACATTGGAGAATGAGTTGTATTGCTAAGGGCAATCTGGCAGCATTATGGCCACTTCCTGATTTAGTTTTCTTATTCTCTGTTTCTTGTTTCAAGCTGAGTTTGAATTTTCAAATTGAAATTAGACCTCGGAGACTTTAATGTCATACTATGTCCGAGAGTTATTTCTTTGAGATAATTACCAATCCAGTGGCCAGGACTAATCACCACCAATATTATTACACTGCGATACCTGCATAAAGTGTCTGCTTCATGTTTGCATGTATGTATGTGCATTCATGACTTTACTGTGTGCTGGACTCAAAGGTGCATTGGCATCTTCACTTGTTTATAGCTGTGACGCTTATACCTGACTGTTTTGCTGCAGCTCTCTTGTACAGCACATTTGGTGTTGTCATCGAAAAGGTTCGGGGTGCAGAGGATGATCTGAACACAGTAGCAGCAGGATCCTTGACCGGCCTACTCTATAAATCCACAGGTAAACAAGCTTGGATATCAAAGGCTCACTAATCTGGGCTAAGCTTGCTGATCGGAGTTATTTTTGGTTAGCACCCCAAATCTATGACAGAATTAGAGCTATGCTTCTATATGTTGGAAGAAAGGCAACAGTTTGCTTGTTTGGAAGACAGCTACTTCCTAAATCTGATAATTGTTACAATATTTTGGTTTGAAAACTAACTTTACGCTATTTTAGAATTCTTATTTGTATAAAGAAATAATAAAAGATTCTTAGCGAGTTTTGATAAGATTTGTATGTCCGGTTGAGGCTCTAGATGTAGGTTTGATTGCTGAGCTGGAAGGTTTGTTTTCAGACGTTTCATCACCATAATAGGTAACATCTTCAGTGAGCCTCCGGATGAAGCACTGGTGGTGTAGCCTACTTTCTATTTATATATTTGGGTTTCCTTGGGTTGGTGATGTCACTTCCTGTTCTTTTTAGACAATAGATAATAGGTGCAGGAGTAGGCCATTCAGCCCTTCGAGCCTGCACCGCCATTCAACATGATCATGGCTGATCATTCCTAATCAGTATCCTGTTCCTGCCTTATCTCCATAACCCTTGATTCCACTATCCTTGAGAGCTCTATCCAACTCTTTCTTAAATGAATCCAGAGACTGGGCCTCCTCTGCCCTCTGGGGGAGAGCATTCCACAGAGCCACCACTCTCTGGGTGAAGAAGTTTCCCCACAGCCAAATTTCCCCCTGTATCCCATGCCTCCTTACTTTCTGAATGAGCCTACCATGGGGAACCTTTATCAAACGCCATTTATACCACATCCACTGCTCTACCTTCCTCGGTGTGTTTTGTCCCATCCTTGAAGAATTCGATAAGGCTTGAGGTGTGACCTGCCTCCCTTAAAGCCAATGCTGACTATCTTTAAGTAAACTATGCTTTTCCAAGTAATCATAAATCCTATCTCTCAGAATCTTCTCTAATAATTTGCCCAACACTGACTGGTCTGTAATTCCCAAGGTTACCCCTATTCCCTTTCTTGAACAAGGGAGTAACATTTGCCACTGTCCAATCATCTGGTACTACTCCAGTGGACAGTCGATATGCAACCAGCAGGAAATTTTGAATCATCTCTCAGGCACTCAATCAGGTTCCTTGTGGGGCTGCCTTCCAGCAGGTGGTTGTGACAAAGCTTTCTGATGCAATGAATAAAAACAATGAATTTTAGACAGTCTCTTCTTCAATATGATAAAGAATACTTGGTATTACATAAAACTGGAGAAATACTTGAGTGTTTTCCTAGGCTCCCTAGTCAGTTAGTGTTATGACTCTGTAAAGCAAGCCTAAGCAGGAAGTCAGCAGTTTCAGTGCTGTCTCTTGTCTCTGCTCGGTTGGCTGATCTCAGTGTGGCAAAGCAGTTGCTACAGTTCACTTGCATAATTTTGGGATTGATTGGATTGAGGTAGGGTTTCTGCTCCTGGTCAACCCCCACTGTGGATTGTTTGTATGACTGTTGCGCGGAGCACTAAGTTTAAATGTGTTGTGCTCATGTGGCCCCGCCTAACAATGTACTCCACTGTTCCTTATGGCGCAAGAATAATTGTTGTGTAATTTGACAGATATGTACACAGCTATCTCAACCCTGCAAGGCAAGCTGCTGACCTTGCTAGCTGAGCTATCAACAGTGTGTCTATCTGCGCGCACACACACAAGGCTTATTTGTACCTGATTATATATCAGCAATTGGCAGAATGTGAGGGACCAAAGTTGAGAACATAGAACAGCACAGCATAGTACAGGCTCTTCAGCCCACGATGTTGTGCCAAGAATTTACCTTAATCCAAGATCAACCTCACCTACACACCCCTCCGATTACTGCCATTAATGTGCTTGTCCAGTAGTTGTTTAAATGTCCTGAATGTCCCTGACTTTACTACCACTGCTGGCAGTCCATTCCACACCCCACTCTCTACATCAAGAATCTACCTCTGCCATCTTCCCAAACCTCCTTCCAGTCACATTTAAAATTATGACCCCTTGTGACAGCCATTTCTGTCCTGGGGAAAAGTCTTTGGCTATCTACTTTATCTATGCCTCTCATTACCTTGTACACCTCTGTCAACTCGCATCGCTTGTTTCTTCTCCAAGCTCCCTCAACCTTTCTTCATAAGACAGCCCTCCAGTCCAGGCAGCACCCTGGTAAATCTCCACTGCACCCTCTCTAAAGCATCTACATCCTTCCTATAATGAGGCAACCAGAACCAGACACAATATCCCAAGTGTGGTCTTACCAGGGTTTTACACAGCTGGTTAAACCTTACAGCACTCAATCCCCCTGTTAATGAGAGCCAAAACACCATATGCCACCTTAACATCCCTATCCGCTTGGGTGACAACTTTGAGGGATCTATGTATGTGGACCCCAAGTATGTTCCTCCACACTGTCTTTAACCCTGTATTCAGCATTCAAATTCGACCTTCCAAACTGAATCACTTCACATTTATCCAGGTTGAACTCCATCTGCTGCTTCTCAACCCAGCTCTGCATCCTGTCAGTGTCATGTTGATCTTTTATGTTGATCTTAAAATGTCTCAACCTGTTTGTTTGTGGAGCTTTATGGACAATGGTTTAGGTGCATTGAGTCGAAACATGAAGATATGATTCAGCTGGAACTGAAACCATTGGATATGCTGAGCCAGGAGTTGTGCTGTCCAGGGTCATTGCAGTTTGTTCCTGTTTGGTTTTTGCCCACATGCTGATAGGGGTATCAGTTCAGCGACTGTTGCTGGAGAATGCTGAATGCTATTTACGCAAAGTGAGAACATGCAACAGAAATCATTGATAATCACTTGGCTTGATCTTGTATGTGAGATAAATGTTAACGTTAGCTAGCAGACTGAAGAAGGATGAAAAATCGAATGGAATAGAAAGGCCACAGCTCAAAGAGGCCACTTGCCTATTGAGTCTCTCCGAGTTCTCTAATAACACTTTAAAAGAGGAAATGTAACTTTTTCACTACATCCTCCATAACAATAAATCCTCTGTGTCTGCAAAATCACTAATCGCGAATTTGCTTATCTGTGCCAAAAAGTAAGTAACAACAAAAATCAACATCCATGAGCAAAAAATGTTTAGCCTTTTTTAAGAAGCTCCACACACTCTAATTTAATCATTCATGAGGATTCTTGGGCACAGAACCTTTGCGGATACAGAGGAATGTATTTGCAAACAAAATGCTTTCACATTGAAGCAATGACATGACCCTGGAAACTTGTTCTCAGCCAGTCTTGTGTTTATGTAAGACTGCTAAGGTACAATTTAAAGATTGGAGGGTTTCCACCCAGTTGAAATGGGGAGGCTCCCACTTACAGGATAGCACATCTAATCTCAGTCCATGTAAAATTATATAGATAAAAGAACCCCAGTGCTGGGGTGCACCCTAAAGTTGTGTGCGTATAGTACATCCGTGGAGTTCAGGCATAACATTGAGTCATTAGTGAGGAGTGCACAAAATAGGACAAAGATCCAGACAGATACTGGCCATAAATAATTCACTGGGGTGGTGAAGCTGTGTCTGACTTGTGCTGCTCACTGCAGTTTTTTGTATAGTACTGAGCTCATGGCAGAAGTATCTCCATCTCCAAAGTACACGATGATGTAAACAGCCCAGTCCAAGGAAATTGCTGTCCTACTCAGGCGAGCAGGAAGGAACTTCGATGTCATTGGTGACCTGTGACAGGCTAGATCCAAAAAGGATGGCACTGGAAAAGCACAGCATCTGAGGAGCAGGAGAGTTGAGCCCTTCAGGAATGTGAAGGGGGAAAAGGGGGTGAGAGATAAATAGAAGGATGGGGCTGTGGGGAAGGTAGGTGGGAAGGTAATAGGTCGGTGGGAAGAGTGGAGCGGATAGATGGGAAGGCTGGATTCCCTACTTGATAAACGATCTGTATAAAGACACCATCTGCTGTGTCCCTTGAACCTGTTGCACTCCACCCAACTAAAATATTCATAAATATCTTGTGGCACACCCAAGATTCCTCCCTGTGGAACTAGCAAAAGCTATCATCGAAACCAGCACCACTTCAGAATCTGATTCACAGAACCTGTGCAATAAAGTTCTCTCATTCCCATAGTGCCATGAAGGCTTTTTCAGAGGTACAGTGGATAATGTAGACCAGTATATCCAATCTTACCATTGAATAGTGGATATTGTGAGTGTTTGGTATTGGTGTTGTTGGCTGTTAGAACAGCCTTTTCCAATTTGAAGTTACTGTAATTGTTAGTTTTGTTGGTGCAGAGTTGAATATGATCCTGTTGTTCAGTGAAGGTACTTTTGACCTTTTGGGCAATAAGAATTATTTGCTGTTCAGAGTATGAGACTGTAGCTGCCAGATTCTCTCCTTGGGGAGGTGAAATAGCTGAAACGTTATTATAATTTCTACTTCATGTGCTCGTTTGCTTGTCTTTAAATTGTTCAGAAATGGTTGCCATCTTGCATGTGCTGGCAGTGTATATATTTTTGTTGAAAGCAAATTGCTGCGGATGCTGGAATCTGAAACCAAAAGAGAAAATGCTGGAAAATCTCAGCAGGTCCGGCAGCATCTGTAAGGAGAGAAAAGAGCCGACGTTTCGAGTCTAACTGACCCTTTTGTCAAAGCTGTGACCTTACCTGCTGAGATTTTCCAGCATTTTCTCTTTTGGTTATATATTTTTGTTGCTGGTACTTGTGCTTTGACGTCTAGTGTGCCTGAGCAGAATTTAATAGAAACTGAGAGCCTGAGGGTTGCGCAGCATTTAGGTTGAGACCGGGTTGATCCATGCAAGGTCCTTATTATGTATTGTGTAATTCTCACTGGTTCTGCATTTCTCATCACTTTGATAATTTGAACAGTTTTGGAAGTGAGTTTGGTCCCACAATTTCATCTAGCCAGTCATGGAGCCTTATTGGACAAGTTCCCACTGGACTAGTTAGTGGCCCTGAGATGACTATGTATCTCGAAGAATACTGACGGTAGAGCAGTCTCAGCTGTAGAACTGAATTTGATACTGTTCCTGCTTTTTTTTTTTATATAACCTCATTAGAAGATCAGAAATCGAATGTGATCTCCACTTCTTCCTTTTTCAAGTTGCAACATGTATTTTAAAACTATCAGACAGATTCACCCCATGTCCATCTCCACCAATCTTTGACTCCCCTTGCCCCCACCTCCCTCAACTCGTGCAAGGTGAAGTAAAAGTGCAGCATTCTTGCCCCAGTTCCTGTTATATGTTAGAGAAAGCTGAAAGGTCTGAAAGTGGATAAATCATCCAGACCAGTTGGACTATGTCCTAGGGCTCTGAAGGAGATGGCTGAGGAGATTGTGGAGGCATTGGTGACTTTTCAGGAATCACTGGGTTCGGGTTGGGTCCCAGGGCATGAGAAAATGGCTCATGTAACACCCTGTTTAGGAAGGGAGAAAAGGGGAAGTTATAGGCAGGTTGGCCTGACCTTGGTAAGATTTGAGAGTCCATTACTCGAGTTCAGGCGACGGGAGCAGAGAGCGGAAGAAGCTGAGCCTGGTGGGAAGGTTAGTGATTTGTTTTTTAAGTGGGTGCGATGTAAACCTGAGACCCTACACCGTAGAGCCTCCCTCCCACCCACCTCCCCTAACCTTAATAAAAGTCTTTAGAGTCGATAAGTTTTTTTTTAGGTTTTTTTTTTCTTGCTCTCTCTCCCTTGTGTAGAACTATCTGGGCTTTTAGAATAGCGGGGTATGGTTATTAGGGCAGTTGCATGTTCCTCCTGCGGAATGTGGCAGGTGAGGCACAATATGTCTCCGCTGGCCACATTTACAGGAAGTGCACCCAACTCAGCTCCTCGAAAAAGGGAACTGGAGCTGGATGAACTGCGGATCATGTGGGAGGCTGAGGAGGAAATAGAGAGGATGTGCAGGAAGTTGCTCAATCCTCAGGTACAGGATAAGGACATCTGGGTTACAATCAGGGGGCAAAAAGGGAACGGACAGAGCAGGGATCTCCTGTGGCCGTTTCCCTCCGCAATAAGTATGCCGTTTTGGATACTGCTGGTGGCAACAGTCTACCAGGGAAAGGCCATAGTTGTCAGCTCTCTGGCACTGTGGCTCAGAAAGGAAGAGGGGGAAGGGGGGAGAATAGAAAAGCGCTAGTAGTAGGGGACTTGATCATTAGATGGATTGACAGGAGATTTTGTGGTTAGGAACGGGACTCCCGGAAGGTATGTTTCCTCCTCGGTGCCAGGGTCCAGGATGTTGTCGATCAGGTTTACAGGATTCTGAAGGGGGAGGGTGAGCATCCAGAAATCGTGGTACATATTGGCACCAATGACTTAGCCAGGAAAGGGATTGAGGATCTGAAAAGTGACTACAGAGAGTTAGGATGGAAGCTGAAAAGCAGGCCGAGTCACATTCTCAGGCTTGCTGCTGGTGCCACGAGACAGTGAGGTGAGGAACAGTAAGCGACTACAGCTTAACATGTGGCTACGTGTCTGGTGCAGGAGGGAGGGCTTCAGATACTTAGACCATTGGGATGCCTCCTGGGGAAGATGGGGTCTGTACTGGAGGGGCACAAATGTCTTGGGTGGGAGATTTGCCCGAGGGAGGGTTTAAACTAGTTTGGTGAGGGGATGGTAGGAACAGAGCTACACACCTTGTGGAGGAGAGTAGTTGTAGATGAGGCAGTTACATGATGGAACACAGACCGGTTAAAGTGTGTCTGCTTTAACGCAAGGAGTGTCAGAAATAAGTGATGAACTTAGCCCCAATGACTGATCCATGCTCTATGATGTTGTGGCCATTACAAGGACATGGGTTTCACAGGGGCAGGAATGGTTGTTAGATGTTGTAGGATTTAGAATATTTAAAAAGAACCAGGAAGGGTGACAAGAGGAGGGAGTGTAGCATTGCTAATCAGAGTGCATCACAGCTACAGAAACAAAGGCTGTTGAGGAAAGTTTGTCTACGGAGTCAGTATGGGTGGAAGTTAGGAACAACAAGGGAGCAGCCACCTCATTGGGGGTCTTCTACAGACCCCCTAATAGCAGTAGGGAGATTGAAGAACTCCTAGGCCGGCAGATTATTGGAAAAGCGCAGGCGTAGCAGGGTTGTTGGGACTTCAAATTTCCCAATATCGACTGGAACCTCCTTAGTGCAGATGGTATGGATGGAGCCCTTTTTGTCAGTGTGTTTAGGAGGGTTTCCTTATTCGGTATGTAGACAGGCCAATGAGGAGGAGGCCATTTTGGATTTGGTGCTTGGCAATGAGCCAGGACAGGTGTCAGATCTTGTGATGTGAGAATGCGTTTTGGTTACAGTGACTACAACTGCCTCACATTTACCATAGCCTTGGAGAGGGAAAGGAGCAGTTACCATGGGAAAATATTTAATTGGGCAAAAGGAAATTATGACTATCAGACAGGAGTTGGGAAGTACGAATTAGGAGCAATTGTTCTACAGAAGGAGTACTGCAGACGTGGAGACTATTTAAGGAGCAGTTGCGAGTGATGCATAAATTTGTTCCTCTGAGACAGGCAAGAAGGGGTAAGATTAGTGGGCCTTGGATGACGAGAACAGAGGAGTTCTCATCAAACAGAAGAAGGCAGCTTATGTCAGGTGGAGGAAGTAAGGGTCTAGCACATCTTTAGAAAATTACAAACTTACTAGAAAGGAGCTCAGAAATGGACTGAGGAGAGCCAGGAGGTTTGGCAGAAAGGATTAGGGAGAACCCAACGGCATTTTACTCATATGTGAGGACGAAGAGAATAATCAGGAATAGTGCAGGGAACTTGTGTGTGGAGTCTGCACGTATAGAGGAAGCCCTGAATGAGTTTTTCGGTTTTCACGAAGGAAAGGGACCTTGTGAATGAAAACTTTTAAGGAGTGAGGAAAACGGGCTTGAACAGATCGGGATTGAGGAAGTTGATGTGCAGGAAATTTTGGCGAACATTAAGATAAGTTCTCAGGGCCAGACCAGATTTATCCTAGGTTGCTCTGGGAAGCAAGAAATGAGATTGCTAAGCCGCTGGCAAAGATCTTTGCTTCCTCACACTCCACGGGAGTCGGACCAGAAGATTGGAGGGAGGCGATTGTTGTTCCTCTTTTCAAGAAGGGGAATAGGGAAATCCCTGGCAATTACAGACCAGTCAGTCTGTCTTCTGTCTGTGGTCAGCAAGGTTTTGGAAATAATTCTGAGGAATAGGATCCATGACCATTTGGAAAAGCATTGCGTGATTCAAGGCAGTCAGCATGGCTTTGTGAGGGCAGGTCATGCCTCCCAAATCTTATTGAGTTCTTTTGAGGAAGTGACGAGACAGGTTGATTTAAGGTCGAGCAGTGGATGTGGTGTACATGGACTTCAGCAAGGCATTTGATAATATTCCCCACAGTAGACTCATTCATAAAGTAAGGAGTTATGGAATACAGGGAGACTTGGCTATCTAGATTCACAATTAGTTGGCTGACAGAAGGCAGTGAGTGGTTGTAGATGGAAAGTATTCTGCCTGGAGGTCCGGGGTGAGTGGCGTCCCGCAGGGCTCTATTCTTAGGCCTCTGCTCTTTGTAGTTTTTATAAATGACTTGGATGAGGAGGTAGAGGGGTAGGTTAGTAAGGTTGGAGATGCCATTGATAGTATTGACTGGTGCAGTGTGACATTGACAGTATGCAGAGTTGGCCTGAGCAATGGCAGATGGAGTTCAACCTGGATAAGTGCCAAGTGATGCTTTTGGAAGGTCAAACTTGAATGCTGGATTATAGATATAGGATTAAAGACAAGATTCTTGGAAGTGTGGAGGAACAGCGGGATCTACGTGTTCAAGTGCATAGATCCCTCAAAGTTGCCACCCAAGTGGGATAGGGTTGTTAAGAAAGCATATGGTGTTTTGCCTTTCATTAACAGGGGGATCAAGTTTAAGAGCCACGAGGTTTTGCTGCAGCTCTACAAAATCCTGGTGAGACCACATTTGGAATATTGTGTCCAGTTCTGGTCACCCTATTATAGGAAAGATGTGGAGGCTTTGGAGAGGGTGCAAAGGAGGTTTACCAGGATGTTGCCTGGACTGGAGGACTTGTCTTACGAGAAGAGGTTGACTGAGCTCGGACTTCTTTCTGGAGAGGAGGAAGAGAGGTGACCTGATCGAGGTGTACAAGGTAATGAGCGGCATGGATAGATAGCCAGAGACTTTTCCCCAGGGCAGGATTTACTGCCATGAGAGGTCATAATTTTAAGCTGTTAGGAGGAAGGTATAGAGGAGACGTCAGAGGTAGGCTGTTTATGCAGACAGTTGTGAGCACGTGCAATGCGTTGCCCAGTGTTAGTGGTGGAAGCAGAGTCATTTGGGACATTTATGTGACTGCTAGACATATTCTATTATTCTATTTATATTTCTATGTTCTATTAAGGATGAGATTGTGGATTACTTGGAAGTACAGTGTAAAACAGGGCTGAGTCAGTCAGGCTTCTTCAAGAGGATGTGGTTGGCTCTTAATTACCCTGTGTGCAACTTAGGGATGGCCTGACCAGCAATGCCCTCATCCTGTGAATGAATTTTAAAAATATACTGTCCCTAATTTAGCACTAAATAATCTCTGATACTGACGTTTGAGCCACATTGGAAGGCTGATTTCAGATTGTCAGGCTGGTATGTGGGAATGTTCTCTCTTTTTTATGATTAATTTGGATTATTGCTCTTAATAATATTTGTAAGTTTTATAATCGTGTTTGAATGGTCCACGAAGATTTTCAGTTTACACAAATCCAATTGCAAGTCATATAATGTTTGTTAAATCGATGTACTCTAGGATTGTCCTGATCTAAACAAATTAGTAAGTCTATTTGAGAATGAAGAAATCTTGAAGATATTTCGATTAACAAGAGCAAAGTCCAACGGCTTAAAAAAATTCATGGCAAAACTGGCCTAATAGGCTGAACATCCTACTGTGGTCTGCAATTATTCACACTGCTTTAGAACTTTGGAGATTGATTGTCGTATCTTTTTTGATAACATGTAGAACAAAAGACCAGCTGGTGTATCAAACCCTAGTTTCAACCAAAGGGAACAGTAATTATTATAAATATGGGCATTTCTTCTGGATACAATTTTAAGGTTTGGCATTTCATGAATTATTCTGTAGTGTGTAAACATTGATTTGAAGTCCATTCTTTACAGTTAATACTCACTGAAGGAGGGATATTCAGTGACATTCTCTGCCCAAAAATGGATCTTTGTCATAATTCAAAGTGCAGTGATTTCTTTCCTGAGGGTAGGGTAGGCAGCCTGCCTCGTCCAGAATGAGGATCAAGCTCCTTGCTGTTGGCACCAATCTAGCATGGTGACAAAATGTCTGAAAACAAACCTTCCAGCTCAGCGAGCAAACTTACATTCACGTCCATCAACCTAATCTCATTAGTCGTTTTGCCAGTTGATCTAACAGGTTTCTGTTGGGTGAAATGATTGACATGTACTGGAGTTCTGTTGAAGAAAGCAATGTGACTTAACAAAAAGATACCTTTGCCTTCAGTGTAACTTTGTTTACTCTTTGCCTTCAGCTGGACTTCGTGGGGCAGCACGTGGAGGATTTGCTGGTTTTGTTCTGACTGGACTGTATGCTGTCTACAACAACTGGGACCACTTAAAGGGTGTGTCAGTTTGGCATTCCCTATGAGGCTGCAGTATGGGAAGAACTATCAGCAGCGTTTGAGTAAGTGTGTTATACAGTGAATGAGACATGAACCCAGAGTGCAACTGAATTAAAGATCTTTAACTATCAGTTTATCCATAAATTTGATGATTTGAAGGTCACTTGCAGATATTCATGGATGGCAATCAATTGCAGTGCTGGCTGATACCAGTCTTACTGAGACATGGTCCTACATAAGCAGTGTCAGCAGAGATGAGAAATGCTATTGGTTGCAGGTCTGAGACCAGCAATCTAATTCTGAATGACCAGTCCAGAATATGTTAGAGCATTAGATGGAGTAATGCAGTCAAAGTTTGAATTGGATTCCATGGGCCATTTCTACAAAAGTTTGGCTAATTTTGTTCAGTTCTGCATATCTAAGCTCAGTGATGTTTGCTGGGCTGTTCTTGCTATATGAAATTCCACAGTGGACTGAACAGATGTTTTCTCCTCCACAATAAGACTATCTACTCATTGTCCTTCTGGTCTCTAATGAAGCAAATAACTGTGACAAAGGAATTGATCAGATGCACTGAATGGCTCCTTCTCATTCCCTGTATTCTGTAGCACTTGCTGAGAATTAAATGGTTAACCTTGTGATTTGTACAATAAAATACAGCACTTCCCCTAGATTGTTTTATACAATGGTCAGTGTTTATAATTGAGAGTGGGTAAGGAAGGGGGAAGTTGCTGGTCCCAACCTGCTTGTTTAATTTGCGATCATCATTTGTCACCATGATCAAATTTTTCCGAGTGAAAAATTTCAAGCTGCCAACTGTTTTACTTACTTTTTTCCCTTTAGAGCTGTTATGAATTCTGAAAAGTAATTATGTATATGTGGACGTGCATTGAAGATAAACCTGTGAACTGACATCTGAGAACCAAAATAGAGCTGAGAATAGGAAAATTACTAATGCAGATGAAACCTTCCACAGCTGACCTGAGCTATGAGTGTTTTTCACATTACAGGAACTGTGGATACAGAAAGAACACTGATGCTCTGAATATGACCTGTTAGGCAAAATCAATACAGCCCTTTAACTGTGTCCTGTTTTTATGAAGTTTCATTTTTTCAAGTTCTGAGGAATATGGTTCAACTATATGGACAAGCACAGCACAGAATAAAGAAATGCTATTTATTGTTTGACAAACAGATGTTCTGTTTTTTTTGCAGGTGTTTGAGCATAAGCCTCATTTGCAGGGTTCAAAAATCACATAAGCAATGTTAATCTTAGCATGTTTTAATTGTGACCATAACACTTGTAGAAAAATGGTAGATATTGTCAGCAGGATTGCACTTCGCAATAAAATTGAGGATTTTGTGGCATGCTGAGGATACTTAGAGAATGTTAGAATGGAATGAATCCTATTTTTGAAAGTTAAGTGTACCTACTTATATGTACTCTTTGGTATAAAGTTCAGGAGGAGAAACATTTTTAAAATAGGCATCAGCATTGTAGCAGCTTTAGCTTTCTAGCTAGAATGGAAACTTTTGGCTTATATGCACAATTAGTCCACAGCTAGACTTCTTGTTCAAAGTATACACTCCCAACATATGCATGGCCAAGAGCAAGAATTAAAGAAAGGACAATAGTTTGTGAGCAATAGTGTATAGTTTTGTGAATAAGCTGCATCATTGAAAATTTTCAGTGTATCTAAACATTACAAACACCACTTCAGTTTTGCTGCAATTTATTGATGATTACATACTTTAAAGATCACTCAAAAACAATATCCATAAATAAGGATAATCAAGGAAACAATGTCTTAGTTTTTAAATCATAAGGAAGAAAAATATAATTTAGATCAGTCACTTCCATTTACTTTTGATTACAAAACAGAAGGACTAGTGGCTACGCCAATGAAACAGATTGTAACAAAGTTTATATAGGCTCGTGGTGCACCAGCAGGACTACATAACCCTCTCACTTATGGTGGTATGTGCACACGTTAGACTTGGTTATTAATCACAATTGTTAACAGATTTAAATCCTCAATGACAATTTGACCAAAACAGGACCAAAGGACAAAATGCTAATTTGAATTGAGAAATAATTTAATTGTAGATATCAAAAAATATTGAATGCTCTACACTAAGGACATGCACTCACTATAGAGAGAGAGAGAGAAGTGGCTGCAACCCCTACAAAGTGACAGGATAGTAATCATCTTTCCTTCAGCTCTACAGGCTGTTGGCATTACAACCACAGCATTTTCACTCCAATAACTGAAAAGCACCAAGACAAGACTGAAGAGGTCATAAATTGAGCTGATGTTGTCAACTGCAGCTGAATGACCCATCAGTGATGAGTTTATTGCCAGCTTTCAGTCAGTGAAAGAGAACATTGCAACTGGCAGCTTTCCACTATGAACTTCGCATGACTAGATTCACTCCTCCCTCCCATGGTCTGTTATTTGAAACCAGAACATATCATCTAAAAAATTAAGAATCACCAGAATAAAATTTTAGTAACTTGTATATTTCAATTGCTACATTAAAACAGCCAACATCTTTAATATTCATCCCATTTGGGTCAATAATCAGAATTAAATTAACAATATAATGAGATGGGTTATCAAACACCCCAAGGGGAAAAAGGGAGTTTAGGGTTCAATTAATCACTTCTCTTGTACACAATATTAAAACTTCGGATAACTGTTGCTGCAGCTCCTTTTGAAATTCAATTTCTTTTGGCAAGGAAATCAAATTCTGAAACATGTAATATGAAGTTTCCACATACCAAGAGTTACAAAATTTAAATCTCTTCCAAACTATAACATTGGCACATCAGTACAAGGTAAATAGGTAAACCAGTGAAGGGGAATGTCAATTATCTCCAACCTGCCAAATCTGGCAGGGTGGGAATACTTGCAGCTTCAGCATAAGCATTCCAAGATTCAGAATAGTCTACTCACTTGCTCTGAAACATGGGTTTTTATCACTGGACCGGATTATCTCTTCAAAGTGTTTGGCTTTATGGCAGGCTAAGAGACAATTTTGTACTTGGCCGGTCATCAAAGACTGTTGTGCTCCCATAACACTTACTGTATCTACTCAAATGCCTAGTACTATAGCAAGGCCATCACATATACTCTTCCAAGTATTACACAATAGTCAACATTACAAGGCATTCAGGAGTAGATCATTAGACCAATTTCATCCTCTTGCATTCTAGACTCCTTGCACCAAGTAAAATTAACATCACTGCCAATCAGATTGTATTCAGAACTCTGTTGTGAAAGTTAATTAATGCAGTAGGTTAGACAATATAACCTAACAGCATCACGGACTATGCCCCATGCGTGTCAGCTCTAGGATGAGCTACATATCACCAAAGATGAAAAAGGCCACTTTTCTAAATGTGACAGGAGAGAGAGGAGGAATAGAGAAAAACACTGATCGGATTACATTGACTGTCCCATTGTGCTGTCGCCACCCAGTTTCACATGAGAACTTAAACACAGCAGTCCAAGGCAGAAGCAAGAATTTGATTGAGCAGAATCTCCAGGGGAGTAAGGTGAGAGTCTGATGTGGTTCCAAAGGTAAGTCAGCCAGCCAAATTTATCTTTAAAATTGGTGGTTCAAAGCTACAAGAGAAAGAAAAGATACATTTAATATCGAAGGCAAAATAGTATCTTCATCAGATGCAAGGTCTGTGGGTACTTCAGGGAACACCATTTAGCACCTTTGCTTCATAAGAACAGCTCTAAACCCCAGTGGAAACTTTGAGTATGTGCTCAATTCAAGTGAAGACAAGGCCCTTGTTACCATAGTAACTGGCATTAACAAAACAGGCAGAGGAGAAACTTGTTGGGTGGGGTACTGAGTAGTTTGAAAATTAGATGCCACACCTATGCAGAAGAATTCCTGTGTAGAACTGATTATGTGGCTCAAGATTAAAGCAAACTTGGTGACTGTCAATTAACCCACAGAATGCCGGATAACTCCTTCAGAGGAAGAAATATCTCAGTGGAGTAGGTGGAGAACAATCAAAAGCATAAAGACAGCAAGTCAAATTAGCTTAGTGAAACAAAAATGCTACAAGTCAGATTTACTGATTGCCTCCCATCTCTTGACGCTGGCTGTAAAGCTAGGGGAATGTGCAGTGGGTGGACATAAATGTGACTAATTTACAACTTTTACTGGAAGATGAGCATTTATTGATAGGAATGTGCTATTTAGGCATACAACTGGAGAAGGATTTTTAAGCAGCACAGTTTACCCCAGCATTTTTCATTTATTTACATGCTTGTCACCCCACTTCAGAGGAGTGTTCAATTTAATAGACAGGTCTGCAATTTCTGTACTGGTTGTTATGAAGTGAGTGAACAACACTATGAAAACAACCTCCTGGCAACACAGAATTGTGTATCTTGCCACAAAATATCCCAAAGTCAGGGAAAAAAAACAAAGAAAATGTATAAAATGGTCAAAGTGTGCAGAACCTCTACCTTCCATTTCAATTCAGAAACAAAGCATGACTCAAATTGCAAAGATGCAAGAGACTAACAAGTCACGAACATGTATTACTGAAAAATGTTATGTTACTAACCTAATTTGAGGGCTCTTGTCCAATCACTTCTGATCAACAGACTCCGCTGATCTTTGGGATATAGACTCCCTGTGGTCCTTGTTCAATCTACATTAATAGACACAAGTCATTGGACAGTGGACTAGGTACAGACATACATTATTCAAGCTCTCAAACCACCCTACCAGTCAGGTAGTTTGTGATCATAACTCTCAACTGATTTACTCAACCTTGCTTTATAACCCTTCAAATTCTCAAAAAACAAAAATCTTCAAAACTGCACAGGTGAAATATTTTCTCTCCAGAGTGGGTGTTCTTGATGTTACTTGCAGTCAATGCATAAACTCAACTGTGACCAACTCTAGTTTCCTTGGGCCATTCCCAACCAGACAATGCATCAGGATATTCCTGATGATATTCCTGGGCACATAGGGGAATGCTTTCACACTTGTGGTCTACATATCACCGAAGCACTTCCTTCCCTCCCTGTTCAAATCTCAATATACTGACCCGACGTGGACCTTTGTATAGCCATTTCTCTGGATCAAATGGTTCCTTAAAGTGAGTAAACAGGTTGCCAAATGAGATGGATTGCTCCTATATGAGTGGGATAAAAAATAATGGATCAGAGATTTGACAACAGCTGTAGTGAAGCTATAAACAAACAGCATTTACATTAATAAGACTTTGCCCCAATTCCTTAAAGACAACAGTGTTAACTGCATCACATTCCCAATTGTTCCCCTCTTTTCACAATGAAGGGGCTGGATCTTGACGATATAGGATATAAAATCTCATTTTCCTTCAAAGAAATCAATCCAAATGTTCTCATCTCCCAATATTCAATTTTGATACCAACAATCAAGCAGCTGGTTTCTAACAAAGTTAAAACCGCAGATGCCAACAGGTTTCCTCGCCACATAGGGTGGCACAGTGGCTCAGTCATTAGCATTGCTGCCTCACAGCACGAGGGAACCCGGTTCAATTCCACCCTTGGGCGACTGTGTGGAGTTTGCACGTTCTCCCTGTCTGCGTGAGTTTCCACTGGATGCTCCAGTTTCCTCGCACAGTTCAATGATGTGCAAGTTAGGTAGACTGGCCACACTAAATTGCCCAGTGTTCATGGATATGTAGGTTAGGTGCATTAGCTATGGGAAATGTAGGGTTACAGGGAAAGGACAGGGAGATAGGTCTGAGTGGGATGGTCTTCAGAGGGTCGGTGTGGACTTACTGGGCCAAATGGCCTGTTTCCACACTACATGGACTGTATTCTATGCAAATGGGGGGGCATTACTCAACTTGTTATCCCGCGGTTTACCAATCTGCAGGCAGATTCTATTCCAAACATGGCAGCTTTTGACTGAAGTATGGAACTGAAAGCTACAGAGTCGATTTGCCCTCATTCAGACATTTCTGTCCTGGACCTGCTGCTGTGTCAGTGATGTCCAATGCAACCTACAGGAACACTGCCTCAACTTCCAAGTAGGCACTTTACAGTCTGCTGGAAGCAACTGAAGACCATCACTGCTGCCCTCCATTTTTGACACTTCCCAGTCCTGCATCTGTAACTTATCATATTAATGGTAACGTTATACTGCTATTAATACCTCCTCTGGAGCAACACTGCTTTTTTCCTCCAACTATTACCACTCTCTTTACCCTTTGTCAATCTATTCCCTGACCTTCCTTCTATTCAACTCACTGCTCCCCTCTTTTTTTTCAACAGTATAAAATCTCGCAACTTTCCACAGTTCTGAAGAGTCATATTGGAATATTAATTCTGGTTTCTGTTTCTACAGATGCCATCTGACCTGCTGAATTTCTCCAGCACGCCCTGGTTGTTATTTAGACCTCCATCAGCGTTTTCTTTTTCAAAATCAAATTTGGTGTCGTCTTATTTTGGTCTGAAATCAGGTTGATCATTATAAATTCTCACTTGAAAGCATAACAAATTCATTTCCCTCAGAAAGCAGGTCTGTACCCCCAATTACAATAATTTGTTACAACAGAGATGGTGAAAGTGTGTTCTAAAATTGGAATGAAAGATGAACATTAGCTCATCAAGTCGTAAGCTGCACATTTTGTTACTGTTCCCAGTTACAAACACTTTGCAATGTTCATGTATCACTCTGAAGTAATTACTTTCAAAAGTTCATGCACTGCTACCAGTGATTGTATAGGTTTCAAAGTGACAAAAATGTCAGTTGTTTCTGCATAAGGGTTTGACAGTGGAAAACAGAAAAGGTGTAACTGGAATTACTCAAAGATGTTGGTAGCCAGGCTCCTTCAGTGGGAGATCTGCTCGACTGTACACAGCTTCAGCATCCACTACAGAGTCAAAGTCTCAAAATGCACAGATACTGACCTTTGTAGGAAGCTTCTCTCGGTTGACAGCAAGATTCAGATTAGACAACAGACTGGATACTTCGGGAATACCATTCAGGTCCTATGCACAAACAAAGACAGTTCAATGTTTTGGGAACACCCAAGGATTTGAGGCTGTTAAATGCAAAAGTTTGAAAATTCCTACTGTCACTAATGCTGCCTTGCAGTAGTCTCAAGCTTGGCTTAGTACAGAGAAGAATAGGCAGTGGACATACAGGTTGTGCTGATTTACTAACCCAAAATTCCTCACAAAACTGATGCTGCAAAAAGGCAGGAAAATTAGCAACACCCATAATATTAGATGCCTTCTGTATCTTATGGAGAGTCACACCCAAGACCAACCCCACTAAGTAAAAATAGCAGACAGCTAATAAATGCCACATGGCTGTCAGAATTTACTTCAGCGCATTCAATTTTCAAGAATTCAATACTCAATTCAAGGAATCGTAAGTGAACACAGTTTCAGAGTTGTCAATAAAGAAATGCATCTTCCTTAGAGGTACGCGTGACAAGAACTCGCACGTTTCATCATGACCCATAAGTAGACTCAATTCAGCTCCATATGTACTTTTGTCCTATGCTATTTTCTTACTTTCAGGGGAGGTGAATTTGAACGGTAAGTTCTTAAACTACATTTAAAAAAATCTCCAAAACCAGTCAAACAAATTGCTCTTTTAAACTTCAAAAACTACTCTCTGATGTCATTGGTAAACATCCATCTGGGGTTCATTTCCCTTTGAGCTATGCATAATCTATTTGAGTGACGTCAATAACTATCCTCAAAGTGCTGTGCAGAAGAGATGTAAATCAAATAAACCAGATGTGCAGAACTTAGGCAGTTTTAAATTTGAGTTTAAAAGATGGAAGTCAGAGGTAAATGTTATCCAGTGACATAACAGAATCAGTACCTCAGGAGTTCACAAAGCTGACCTTCATTTCTGGCAATTAGCTTGGAAAAGGCTCATTGAAGTGAAAGTCCAGCTTTCTAATCACTCCACTAATAAAACAGGGACCTTTGGAATTGTTATTCAAGATCTAATTACAGATTTAATGATTTTAAAGCAATATCCATCGACCTATGAGCTAAAAATCCTTTGTACCTCTCACTAAGCAGTGTATGAATACAACAGTCATCACAAAATCACCCATGAACCTTACTGGTCATTGTTTCAGGCTGGTTTGATTTCAGTGGCTTGGAAAGCAAATATGTAGGGGTTGCAAAATATTAGGAGTTTGTTTTCATGCCTTTCAACTACTCAGCAGGGGCACGTATAGCTATAGCTGATATTCCTAGTCCTTTGAAATTCTCACTCTTGCTATGAATTGGTGAAGAACAGAGTATGGCCACCTTTAGAGGAGAATGCCACTGATCTAATTGGCTATTGATCTTCCAATCTGGTAGATGGAATTTGTTCATTATTTGCCCATGCTGTCAACTGATATTTTAATAAGACCAACAATCTACCTAGCTTAAGAGGTAAAACATGCTACATTTCAGTGAAATTCTTACGTGTGCTTTTTTGCGCAACAAGAATTTATTCTCTATTTCGTGCTCATCTCCCTTCTCTGTGTCCTTGGGTACAGTGTTGACTGGAGCCTTTGACTTCACAGCTTCAGGTGATTTCACAGGGTTGAGAGAGAATTCAGATTCTTTTGTGACTTTTGACTGGGGATGCAGCCACTGGTCTAACTCGGTCTTCTGCTGCTCTGTACTGCATTTGTTCGGCTGCTCTATCTGCACACCATTCTTGTCTCTTCCTGCTTGCTTAAGTAGCCATTCATTGACCGCCTCCTTTTCACAACTCCGGCCACACACACACTCCGAGAAGCTGCTGCACTGCTCATTGGCTTTACACACATCTGCCACTCGGATTGGCAACAGCGGCTGAAGATGGCGGGCACTGTTTGGTGGAGCTGGCGAAGGTTTCTTGGTACTATGGTGCTCATTCAGGCACTTCAGCTTGCCAAGGTTTTCTATCTCTACTGCTTTTGTCTGAACACCACAGCAGCTACCACAAGATTCAGACTTGCTAGGTTTCAAAAGCCATTCATTGGTGGTAAACTTCTCTCTGAAAGGCTGAGTTACGGATTTCCACTTGTCTTCGGTGATGTTGCCATGAGAACGTGTGCTCTTCACATCAGTGACAGTGACAATCAGTGATCCAGAAGTTGGGCTCACCTCTTCTGATTCTTGATCTGAAACTTCCATATCAAATTCCTCTATCAGTTCAAAGGTGGAAGAACTATCAGATGACTCACTGTGCTGACGTGGAGGGGTATTCTTGGGACAACTGGATTTCTGTTTCTCAGGAAGTAGCCAATGCTCAAGGCCCTGTCGATGACCCCAGGCTTGCAATCTATAGTAACCCAGATCGACTGCCTTTTCATTACTGGAACTAGGGCGTTGTTTGACAGTGATCTTCTCAACTGCGTCAACATTCTGCTTGCTTGGAAGAAGCCAGTGCTCAAGCCCTTGCCGATGACCCCAAGCCTGCATCCTGTAGTAGCCTGGGTCTTTTGGGCCCAGGTTACAGCTGGGGGTGGTAGTTTGGGTGTGTTGTTGAGCAGCAATATTCTCAGCTGGATGACTCTTTTGCTGGTTGGGAAGCAGCCAGTTCTCAAGGCCCTGCTGATGTCCCCAGGCTGGCAATTTAGAAGGGTCTGATTCCATTGCAACCTACAGAAAAATTAAACCCATGGTTAATTCCTGATGCCTGCAATGCACTGTGCTCTAAACATCACTAGGAAAACAATTTTAATTTACAGGTATAAACCAAGCATAGAATTCCAAATATATCTGTTCATGAATACACAGTCTGTGAACTGACTTCTGCTTGACTTACAGTGCAGCCTTCAAATACAGGCACATTGTCCCAAGCAGCCAGAGCTCATTGCAGGTGCATATGAATAATTACTCAGCTCTGGGAAGTTCCACAATCAGAACCAAACGTAGTAAAAATAACTTGGTAATAACAAGTAAAGTTACTATGACATTGCAGAATGGATTCTACAGTAACTTTACATTTTATTACCAGACTATTCAACAGGAGCTAAGCATTGTACAGACATCCCCATTTAAAAGTCAACAAGGACTAACTATTGTAGAACTGAAAGAACTTGTACACAGGAACCTTGATTAGATGGCATTTGATGAACAGAATTTCGGGTTATCCGAACAAGACCTCAAAGTTCTGGTGCTTGGCTAACTGTGTTATCTGGCACTCGATTAACTGAACTAAATACTCCCAGCCCACGTCCTTCGGATCACCAAAGTTCCTCTGTATTTGTAATTGCACCTTGATGGTCAGGAAACATTCCAAGGCCAAGAACAACATCAAACAAAATGCAACATTGTGCCACTCAAAACAATAGTGGGATAAATGACAAAAACATTTTGAAGAGGAAGGCTAAAGTAGTGTCTTAAGACAGGAAAGCAAGTTCAGGAGGCAGTGAATTGCAAGAGTAACTGCAGAAACAGCCAACAAAAATGGTGCAATTAAAATCAGGGATGATCATGAGGCCACGTTACACAAGTGCAGACTTTGAAGGATTGTTTCATTGGATGAGGTGACAGATATGTAAAGGCAAAGCCATGGAGAGGGTTTGAAAACAAAGATAAGAACTTTGGCAACTTTTAAGATGTGCTGTACAGTTTTAATGTACAACAGTGAGAACAGAATGAACAGGAGATGAGTTGACAGAGGGCAGAATGATGTCAATCTGAAATGCATCAGATTGTCAGCTCCAGGGCAACAAAAGGCATATATAAAGGTTTCAGAAAATGAGCTGAAGCAATTAGAAGATGGTACAGAGTTGAAAATATGTGATCTTTTTGATGCAGATATAAGGTTGAGAGTTCATCTCAGGGCCAAATCTGTTTCTTTCCGTCCTTGTTCAGAATGAGCCAATAAAGAGTACTATAGGTTGACAAAATGTCCTGATAATAGTTATACAGCAACAGAAACAGACCCTTCAGGCCAACTCATCCAAGCTGATCAGATATCCTAAACTGATCTAGTCCCAATTGCCAGCATTTAACCCATAAGCCTAAATCATTCGTATTCATGTACCCATCTAGATGTCTTTTAAGTTTTGTAATTGGACCCATCTCCACTACTTTCTCTGGAAGCTCATTCCAAATAAGACCACCACTTTTGCATGTAAAGTTGCCCCTCAGATTCCTTTTAAGTCTTTCCCCTCTCACCGTAAATCTATGACCTCTAGTTTTGGACACCCCTACCCTGACAAAAGATGTTGGATACTCACTTATCCATGCCCCTCATGATTTTACAAATCTCTATAAAGTCAGCCTCCAACGCTTCAGGGAAAATAGCCCCAGCCATATCTTTGGAAATTTTTTGTTTTAGATTTTATGGTCACGTGAACTTAAGTACAGGAGTACAGTTAAAAGTACTGTCATTACATACAGCATCATTTTAGGTACAAAGTAGGAGAAGAGAAACAAAGTTAGAAAGTTTAGCACTGAAGACCATCATAGCATAAATAGAAAAGTAAAGAAACATGGTAACAGTTAACATTAAAGTCCTTAATATAAAGAAATAAAGAATTTCTGAATGCTTTCAAATTTAACATCTTTGCTATAGCAGGGAGAATTGAATGCAGTGTTCCAAAGATGGTCTCAATATCCTGTACAGCCACAAAACAACTTCCCAGCTTCTACACTCAATGCACTGACCAATTAAAGGCAAGCAAACCAAACACTTTCTTCATTACCTGCGACTCTACTTCCAACGTATCATGAACCTGCACCCCTCCTAAGTCTTTGTACAACAACACTCCCCAGGACCCTACCATTACCTGTATAAATCCTGCCCTGATTTGCGTTATCAAAATACAACATCTTGCATTGATCTAAATTAATCGCCATCTGCCACTCCTTGGCCCACTGGCCCATCTGATCAAGGTCCTATTGTACTCAGGAGGTAAACGTCTTCAATATCCACTGCACCAATTTTGGTGTCATCTGCAAATTTACTAACTATACCTCCTATATTCACATCCAAATCATTTACATAAATGACAAAAAGCAGTGGACTCAGCACCTAACCTTGCAGCATACTGCTGGTCACAGGCCTCCAGTCCAAAAAACAACCTTCCACCATACTGTCCCCTACCTTTAGCCAATTTTGTATCCAATTGGACTAGCTCCCCCTAGATTCCATGGGTTCTAACTTCGCTAACCAGTTGACCACATGGAACCTTACCAAACACCTTGCTGAAGCCCATATAGACAATGCCTATCGCTCTACCCTCAATCCTCTATTATTTCTTCAAAAATAAAAATCTCAATCAAGTTAATGAGATATGCACAAAGCCATGTTAACTATCCTGATCAGTCCTTGCCATCCCAAATACATGTAAATCCTGCCCCTCAGAATCCCCTCCAGCAACTTACCCATCACTGCCATCAGGCTCACTGGTCTATTATTACTTGGCTTTTCCTTACCACCTTTTTAAAATAACGGCACCACATTAGCCATCCTCCAGGTCTTCCGACATCTCACCAGTGGCTATCGATGATACAAATATCTCAGCAAGAGATTGAACAATCTCTTCCCTAGCATCCCACAAAGTTCTGGGATACGCCTAATCAGGTCCCAAGGTGTTATCCACCTTTAATGTGTTTTAAGATGCCCAGCATCCCATCTTCTGTAATGTGGGCACTTTAAGACATCACTATTTATTTCTTTAGCTTCCATGTCCTTCTTCACACTAAATACTGATGCAAAATACTAATTTAGTATCTCACCCATCTTCTGTAGTTCTATGTAAAGACCACCTTGTTGATCTTTAAAGGGCCCTATTCTCTTTCTAGTTACTCTTTTGCCCTTGAGTACTGGTAGAATTTCTTTGGATTAATGATGAGATGACCAAGGTTCAAAAATTAGTCTCTTATCAGCACTTAATGAAAACCTTTAAGCAATCAAATACATTTACATAACATACTCTAAAAACCTTCCCTATCACATTGCTTTAATAGTAAAATTTTGAAAACGGAAGCAGGCCATATAAGTCAAAGCTAATCGAGCTTGAGACTCAAATACCCACACTAAACAAAAAAGACATGAGGTAAATGCTCTTGAGCAAACAGCTATGATTTTGATTTTAAGCCAGTCAGCTTTTAAAGTTTCTCTTGGTTCAGAAGCATGGATCAGAAACACTTGTCTCAGCCTCAACCATTTCCTTAACCCTCTACACTTGGAGTCTTAATGTGCTTTTATTACTGAACTACAGCATCTTCATATTTTAAGTACACCTCATCAAAATGTGGGATATATCAAAAGCTTGGAGAACTGATCAAGAGCCGTAAATGGTACTTTCACTGGAGCATTGCAATAGCCCAGCAGAAAATCCACAGTTGGACAGAAATCTAAATAAATCTTTTCACTGAGGCTTTGCTGGCTTTAAATAAAAAAAGTGACAGAATCAGAACTGCATTGTGACAAGGATTAAATTAGTTCGCTATCACTACGCACTAAAACTTAGAGCTTCAGGCAGTCCATCAATACTCACCTGACCAGACTGCTTCAGCAGACAATCCTGCAGGTTTAAGACTGGCATCCGTGTAGGAGGACTACGCAGCCAGTCAGCAAGTGGGCATTCCTTTCCACTGGGGAATGATTTCTGTAGGAAGAAAGTCAAAATTGGTGCTATGGCATCAAGTTAAACCAAGTTAAAAGTTAGCCAGCAGTGGATGACATAAGATATGGTCTGAAACATTGTTGCCATCACATTTGCACAAATGCAGAGAGGGGGAAAAAAACATTCCCACACCACGCTGAATGGACTTCAAGATCACTGGTCATTCCAACGAGGGAAGCAAAACAGAGGCTCACTACTTTTCTCAGGCTGAGCACTATGCTTTGTGTGGATTTTATGCAGCACTTGAGCATTGTGGACTCTGTATATACATCGTAAATCGTAAAACAGTACAGCTCTTAAATAAATCACAGAACAGAACAGCTCAACAAAATCAATTCACTTTGAACTGCAATGTTCTAGCGAAGAGGATAAATAGGGTGGTCAGTAGGACTTTAAACTTCTGAGTTGGGGGGAAGGGAAAGTGAAAGCGACAGGGAGTATGGAGGTAAATGGCAAGATAAGCAGCAGGATAGCATGTTTCCAGGCGGATTTAAAATTGAGGCAGACTGAGAATGCAGTAAAAAGCAAGGATAACTTAGGACATATGACTTCCAACATCTCTAATGATAAGGAAGTTAGCATTAAGGCACTTTACCTGAATGCTCGTAGCATTCAAAACAAAGCCGACGAACTAATGGCACAGATAATAGTGAATGATTATGATGTAGTAGGCATCACAGAGACTTGGTTACAGGGGGGTCAGGACTGGCAGTTAAACCTCCATGGTTTTTCAACTTATCGAAAAGACAGAGAGGTGGGCAGAGGGGGTGGGGTTGCCTTGTTAGTTAAGAACAAAATTAAATCTATGGTATTGAATGACATAGCGTCGGATGATGTGGAGTCTGTGTGGGTGGAATTGAGGAACCACAAAGGCAAAAAAAACATAATTGGAGTTGTGTATAGACCTCCTAACAGTGGTCAGGACCAGGGACGTAACATGTACCGGGAAATAGAGAAGGCATGTCAGAAAGGCAAGGTTACATTGATCATGGGAGACTTCAATATGCAGGTGGACTGGGTAAATAATGTTGTTAGTGGATCTAAAGAAAGGGAATTCATGGAATGCTTACAGGATGGCTTTTTGGAACAGCTTGTCATGGAGCCCACAAGAGAGCAGGCTATTCTGGACCTAGTGCTTTGCAATGAACCAGACTCTATAAAAGATCTTAAAGTAAGGGAACCCTTAGGAAGTAGCGACCATAACATGATAGAGTTCAGTCTGGAGTTTGAAAGGGAGAAGGCAAAATCAGATGTAATGGTGTTACAGTTGAATAAAGGTAATTATGAGGGCATGAGAGAGGAACTGACTAAAATAGATTGGAAACAGAGGCTAACCGGGAAGACAGTAGAGCAAAAATGGCAGGAGTTTGTAGGTATAATTGAGGACACTGTACAGAGGTTCATTCCCAAGAAAAGAAAGATTAACTGGGGAGGGATTAGACAACCTTGGCTGACAAAGGAAGTCAGGAAATGTATTAAAGAAAAAGAGAGATCCTATAAAGTGGCTAAGAACAGTGGGAAATCAGAAGATTGGGAAGGATACAAAAGCAAACAGAGGATAACAAAGAGTGTAATAAGAAAGGAGAGGATAAAATATGAAGGTAGGCTAGCCAGTAATATTAGAAATAATAGTAAAAGTTTCTTTCAGTACATAAGAAACAAATGACAGGCAAAAGTAGACACTGGGCCACTTCAAACTGATGCAGGAAGCCTAGTGATGGGAGATAAGGAAATAGCAGGAGAACTTAACAAGTACTTTGCGTCAGTATTCACAGTGGAAGACATGAGTAATATCCCAAAAATTAAAGGGTGTCATGGGGCTGAGTTGAGTATGGTTGCCATTACGAAAGAGAGTGCTAGAAAAGTTAAAAAGTCTTAAAATTGATAAATCTCCTAGCCCCGATGGGATACACCCTAGAGTTCTGAGAGAGGTGGCTGAGGAAATAGCAGAGGCATTGGTTGAGATCTTTCAAGAGTCACTGGAGTCAGGAAAGGTCCCGGATGATTGGAAGATGGCTGTTGTAACCCCCTTGTTCAAGAAAGGATCAAGGCAAAAGATGAAAAATTATAGGCCAATCAGCTTAACCTCGGTTGTTGGTAAAATTCTAGAATCCATCATTAAGGATGAGGTTTCTAAATTCTTGGAAGAGCAGAGTCTGATTAGAACAAGTCAACATGGATTTAGTAAAGGGAGGTCATGCCTGACAAACCTGTTGGAATTTTTTGAAGAAGTAACAAGTAGGTTAGACCAGGGAAACCCAGTGGATGTGGTCTATCTAGACTTTCAAAAGGCCTTTGATAAGGTGCCACACGGGAGGCTGCTGAGCAAGGTGAGGGCCCATGGTGTTCGAGGTGAGCTGCTGGGATGGATTGAGGATTGGTTGTCTAACAAGAGGCAGAGAGTTGGGATAAAAAGTTCTTTTTCAGAATGGCAGCCGGTGACGAGCGGTGTCCCGCAGGGTTCGGTGCTGGGGCCACAGCTGTTCGCATTATATATTAATGATTTGGATGAGGGAACCGGGGACATTCTAGCGAAGTTTGCCGATGATACGAAGTTAGGTGGACAGGCAGGTAGTACTGAGGAAGTGGGGAGGCTACAGAAGGATCTAGACAGGTTGGGAGAGTGGTCCAGGAAATGGCTGATGGAATTTAACGTGAGCAAGTGCACTTTGGCAAAAAGAATAAAAGCATAGACTACTTTCTAAATGGTGAGAAAATTAATAAAGCCAAAGCACAAAGGGATCTGGGAGTGCTAGTCGAGGATTCTCTAAAGGTAAACATGCAGGTTGAGTCCGTGATTAAGAAAGCGAATGCAATGTTGTCTCTTATCTCAAGAGGGTTGGAATATAAAAGCAGAGATGTACTACTAAGACTTTATAAAGCTCTGGTTAGGCCCCATTTGGAGTACTGTGTCCAGTTTTGGCCCCCACACCTCAGGAAGGACATACTGGCACTGGAACGTGTCCAGCGGAGATTCACACGGATGATCCCTGGAATGACAGGTCTAACATATGAGGAACGGCTGAGGATACTGGGATTGTATTCGTTGGAGTTTAGAAGATTAAGGGGAGACTTAATAGAGACGTACAAAATAATACATGGCTTGGAAAAGGTGGATGCTAGGAAATTGTTTCAGTTAGACGAGGAGACTAGGACCCGTGGACACAGCCTTAGAATTAGAGGGGGTCATTTCAGAACAGAAATGCGGAGACATTTCTTCAGCCAGAGAGTGGTGGGCCTGTGGAATTCATTGCCACGGAGTGCAGTGGAAGCCGGGACGCTAAATGTCTTCAAGGCCGAGATTGATAGATTCTTGTTGTCTAGAGGAATTAAGGGCTACGGGGAGAACGCTGGTAAGTGGAGCTGAAATGCGCATCAGCCATGATTGAATGGCAGAGTGGACTCGATGGGCCGAATGGCCTTACTTCCACTCCTATGTCTTATGGTCTTATGGATAAAACAAGCCACATTTACAGAGAAAATAAAAGGTTTACCTTTGTCAGCAGTGGTACGAAGCAGTAATCCAGATCAGCTGCCATGGTGCAAGGACTCTTGTACTCAGAATCTGAAACCTACACCACAGCAGAAAATAATTCTCATGACTCCCGTTGTCATGTAGCAAACATGCATAAAGAATCATAGTTCTGACAGATAAATGTGCTGTCAAGCCAAGTTGTGCTGTCAAACCTAGCAAACAGACTTTTTGGTCACCAATACTGCTTTTCTGTGGCATGGATTATACACACAGCTATATTATTGAAATAGCAGAGTTAAGAATAATTTTCTACTGAAACAAATCTTTTCAAGAACTCTAGAAACATTTTTAAACAGTCATGGAGGAGAGTAGAACAAAGCTTTTGCAGGAATATTAGAACAGAACCTCATAACATAGTCAAAAAAGTTAAAATGCTGGCTACTCTAAATCTAAATTACATCTAAGCCCCTATCTGAACTCAGGGAATATTTGGTCAATGCAGAATATTGCAATATTCCAAACGAAACATGGTTAATAGTTCCGCACAACATTGGTGGGCTGCCCATAAGGGTTATTTTCTTGCTGCAGTACAAGGCTTCCACCTATAATTAAAAACTTCAAATGCTCTACACCATAACAATTCTTATGACAAAAATAAAATTTCTTTGAACCAACAAACTCTTACCAATGTTTTAATAGTCCCAAAGTTTGTAATGGCTTGGCGGAGCGAAGGGACATCGGCCTCAAAGTTCAGGGTGGGAGATTCTTCAGGTTTCAAAGTCAGGTCCTTCAATCTGCAGTGTGTGAAATAAGTGAGAGGCTACTTGTTAATACTAAGGAAAACTGCCAAAGGAACACAACCAATCAATTTCACAACATAATTAGATTGAGAAGATGTACTGTACAGAAAATGCTGGTAATAAATGAGGAAGTGGCTGTGGACTGAGAGACTGAGTTAACGTTAAAAAGGCGATAACCTTTTGTAAAAACTGAAACAGTAATGAGGTAGTGGGTTTGAAACAGATGGCAGACAAAAACAGGGAAAGGTACCTGTTGTTGGGAAAGGAAAGAACAAAGATCAAAACATCTGTAATGGATGTGGAAAGGAGGAGAGATTAAATGATTAAAAAGTGCAAGGTGAAAAGGAGATGTTAATGGGACAAAACAAAAAGAAAAAAAGAGAAGGCATAACTAGGAACAGCAGAATTATTATAAACTGTTGCTGCCTGGGGGAAAAAGAAAAATGGTAGTTGTGACCTGACATTAAATTCAATAATACCATAACACTTTCTCCACAGATGTTGCGAGACATGCTGAGTTTCCACAGCATTTTCCATATTTGTTTTAAATTCAACAATATTGAGCCCAGGAAACTGAAATGCTGTATTAAAAGGTGAGGCATTGTACCAGGCTCCTGTTGAGCTTCTGGCTACTCTACATATTCCTTACTTCTCAGTCCAATGACACGCTTTTGCTCACATGAAGGCTACTGCAGGTTAGGATAGTAGTGCAAAGCAAGAACTCAGCTTCCATATAACACAGTTTCATCAATGCTGCTGCACTTTCAAACACTGATTAGAACCTAACTCAAAATGCTTTTAAAACAAATTGGGCATTTGACACAGTGAAGCTGAATCAGTCACAAAATCCCACATGTCTCCTAATCAGATACACCAATCAAAGCTGGTCTAGCAACAACAAAAAGCCACTCATTACATTAAAAGCTCAAAAGGATTTGTATTGCTCAACTGATAATTCTGGAACTGAATTCTGATTTTAAATTCACAAAATAAAGAGATCAACAACATTTTTCTTTATAAAGTATGACAACTCTCACCTCTCTAGGCAGGTTTTAATTTGCTCAGCTGGAAGATTACTTTGTGGATGTTCCAATTGATGAACAAGACAGTTGAACTGACCCAGCAGCTGATGGAAAAGAAAAAGTACACATTTACTTGAATCATGTTAACAAACAAAATTCTTTATCCAAAACAATTATTCTCAGAGTACTGACACACTTTGGGGAAAAAGGAAAAAAAGCAAAATCATAGACCAGAAATGTATAAAGGGATAGGGATTAACTGGATCATGGATGGATTTGAAAATGACCTGAAGTAATCAAAGTTATGTTTGGGGGAATTGGGAGTTGGTGTAGGTCAATGATGATGAGCAAATGGGAGCTACTGCAAGTCAGGAGATAGACAGCTCCTCTTGGTGACTGTGCAGCATAATACAAAATTCAAATCTATAAATTAAAATGCCAAAATAACAAAGGGGCAGACAGGAAGAGCTAGGTTGGAGGCAGGCACAATGGGAAAATAGAATAGCCAGTGAAGACAAATACTTGTTGCACACATCTTCACATTTTATATTGATTAAGAAACTGTATTCAAGCCCAATTAATATAAACAGTCAATTATCATACACATAATTTGGTATCTTAAGGCTTATCACTCACAAACAAGCCTAGCATCATCCTTTTCATGTAATGCATACTCAGGAGATCCTAACCTCCTGAGTGCTGGGGCGGCACAGTGGTTAGCACTGCTGCCTCACAGCACAAGGGACCCGGGTTCGATTCCAGCCTTGGGCGACTGTCTATGTGGAGTTTGCACACTCTCCCCATGTGTGTGGGTTTCCTCCGGGTGCTCCGGTTTCCTCCCACAATCCAAAGATGTGTAGGTCAGGTGAATTGGCCATGTTAAATTGCCCAGTGTGTTCAGCGATGTGTAGAGTAGATGCATTAGTCAGGAGTAAATGTAGAGTGATGGGGAATGGGCTTGGGTGGGATACTTTTCGGAGGGTTGGCATGGCCTTGTTGTGCCAAAGGGCCTATTTCCACACTGTAGGGATTCTATGGAATAACCTGTTGCTTTTCAAATTCAATAGTCCAACCTTTAGAGTCCTTTCTTTAATGGTACAACAATAGAACAGTCTCAAAAAGCCTTTGACTGTCAATAATAAGGAAATGAACCTTTAAAAAAGCAGTGAGATCGGTGAAAGCCTATTAACAGATAAGGCAAGAAAACTGAATCAACGGGTGAAAGATTCTGGGTAATCCAAGATGAAGGGCAGGAAAGAATTGTGGCTCTAAGAGCTGCTCTTTTTTGAGGTATTTTAGGTGTTGGAGGTGATTTCCTCGAATTCCAGGAGCAGCAATTACTGTTCTATATGCTGTTGTATTGTTTTGGAACTTTGGAGCTGCCAGAGGAAATAGTGGAGGCTGGTACAAATACAGAATTTAAAAAGCATCTAGACGGTTATATGAATAGGAAGGGTGTAGAGGGATATAGGCCAAGGGCTGGCAAATGGGACTAGATTAGGTTAGGATATTTGGTCAGTATGGACGAGTTGGGCCGAGGAGTCTGTTTCTGTGCTGTACATCTCTATGACTCCATAAAAGTTGCCTTACCCAATAAAGTTGCTGAATCTGTTGCTGCAGGGCTTCCTCCTTCAGCTGCTCCACAAGGTCGATTTGTTCCAATAGATAAACCTCCCTACTCCGCAAGCACTCCAAGTGACGGCTGATGCAACTGTGGATTTGAAATTTTACCTACAAAAGACCAAGAAACAAAGCAATGTCATTCCTCATCCAAGAAATATAATTCAGCAGTTTCTATAACAAAATAATCTACAAGGTGCAGCAGTTAAAAAAAAAAATCATTTTACTTCAAGTCAGTTAATGGATGCAAACACTTAACACAAGCTAGATTTACCTCCTTACTGTTTGCTTTAATCTCCTGTCCGGCCTTAATGATACTGCCAATGGCCATCTCCAAATCTCGCTTGGCCTGCAAACAATTAGTGAACAAATCCTTGGATTGGAAGCTGGCATTTTCCCCACCCTGGTTGTGTGTTGGATTCATCTTGGTCTCTGCTGAAAGAAGTGGTCATTAAGATAAACTCAGCCACAGACATGAGCACGCAAGATTAGCAGGGCGGTCACATCCTCAACGCCCATTATCTTCCACTAACTTAAAAGCAGTTCAATGTGAAAAACACTAAATATGTACTTCAAGTTTTTGCTGCATAAGTTCACTTATCGAGCAGACATCGCTCCCAAACATATCAGTTCATGTTTGGATCCTGAAGGTATTTGTACAATCCCACCAATATTTAAGGATATTTTACTTTAACGTTTCTCTAGTATTTCGCATGCTGTCAAGATTTTACACTAGGAAGGATACTGAAACCTCCCAAAAAATAACAAATATACTTCATTTAAAATATTTAAGCAAAAATCAACTGGTATGGTTAAAACTTTTTTTCTAAAATTTAACTACAGCACAATTGTCCCAGGAAGGTAACTACTCCATTATAGTTGGTCACAAAACTATTTTTTTTTCAGGAACATTTTCAAGTGGATCTGAAATGTATAGTCAAGTGAGCTTAATATTGTATTGTTTCTCTTTCTCAACAGATGCCATCAGACCTGAGTTTCTCCACTTTTCTTTGCAGATTTCCTAAATTGGCAGAGTTTTGCTCACTATAAATTTGTCTGTTATCCAATTAGTAGGTCAGCTTACAGAAAGGAAGATGGCTGTCCTCACATGATTTGATTCATGGCCTCAATGTTTACCCATCTGCTTCCCTTTCATATCCAATTTGCAGACCTCCTGTTACCTCAGCTATATTTTCATTGATTTATGAAATTACAATCTAGTTAACTAATAACATGCAAAAGAAATATGAATGACATGGAAAGACAGAGACTGATACAAGGGATTATTTATATACACAAACCCTCACACGGCACTATTCAGAGTGAGGCTGAGAATACACCACTTTATAACAGTAGAGTCATTATTAACAGAGGATTGCTGAAAGTGCAACATTTCCAAAACGTGTGCACTGCATTCAGAATGTATATCATTCTCAAAAGTTTTAAATTAGCCCAAGTAAAACAGTGTCTTCAATATAATAAAAAAGCCAAATAATGTGATACTTTTAAATGGAGACAAGACGATGCCTTAGGGACCCTTAAAGTAAGTATATCAGATACTTAAAAACGCATGAATCCAAAATGGCATGTTTCAACTGCAGTAAAGAATATATTCAACCATTTCCTGTTTAAATAATCAGATCACAGTCTCTCTCACTGAGAATGGGGTTAACATTAAAACATGGAAGTGCAGAATTACTGTGACAACATTTACACCCACACAGAATATATTCAGGCATTTCCTTGTTTGGCAAGTTTGTCTCAAATTGACAAATGACTTACTTGAAGTATTTTTTTAAGGTAGACGTTTAAACCAAACTTGTAAATTTGACATTAAATATAATCTGGATAAATATATTTGTGTTTCTTCAAAAAGAGATAATCTATTGACATTTTTCAGAAAGTAAGTAAAATTAAACACTAAAAATTGTCAAGGAATTCGAGGATTTGAGATGAACTACAAACTCTCCAATGGACAAATTTACATAGAATGTGTTTTAAAGTCTTCGAGGATCACAGCACAATCAAAATCTGGCATATTAAGGTCACTCCTAGAGGAGGGAAAGCAAGAACACAACATACTCACTTAAACAGACTGAGTCATACAGCATGGAACCTTTGTTCCATCTTGACCAGGTTTCCTAAACAAAACTAGTCCCAGTTGCCTGCACTTGGCCCATATCCCTCTAAACTTTCCTACTCAAGCTTATGCTCAAAATGTCCACTCTCCTGCTCCTCGGATGCTGCCTGACCGACTGTACTTTTCCAGCACCATACGTTTTGACTCTGATCTACAGTATCTGCAGTCCTCACTTTCTCCTACTCATAGCACTGTCTAAAATCGATTTTCAGTTTGTATCTGTATCTGCTTCTATCACTTCTGCTGGCAGCTCTTTCCATATATACACCACCTTCTGAGTGAAAACGTTGCCCCTGAGGTCTCTTAAATCTTTCCGCCGTCATCTTAAACCTATGCCCTCTAGTTTGGACTCTCCTACCTTGGAAAAAAAAAGTTATTCACCTTGTCTATACCCCTCATGATTTCATTAACCTGTACAAGGTCACCCCTCAGCCTCCTATTGTCCAGGGTGAAAAGTCCCAGACTATCCAGCCTCTCCTTTCCAGTCTTGGTAACATCCTTGTAAATATTTTTCACACCTTTTCCAGGTTAATAACATCCTTCCTGTAACACGGTGATCAGAACTGTAACATGATACTCCAACTCCTGTATTCAAAACTCAACCAATAAAGGCAATTGTGCCAAATGCTGCCATCTGTTACACCACTTTCAAGGAATATGCACCTGCACTCCTAGGTCTGTCTGTTCCACAACACTCCCTGGGCCCTACCATCAACTGTGTAACTCCTGCCCTGGTTTGGCTTACCAAAATGCAACATCTTGCATTTACCTGCATTAAACTCCATCTGCCATTCCTCAATCCTCTGACCCAGTTGATCAAGATCCCATTATACGTTCAACCTTCTTGACTGACCACTATACCACTGATTTGAGTGTCACCTGCAAACTTTCTAACCACGCCTCCAAAATTCTCATCCAAATTGTTTACATAAATGATACCCTCCGCCCACCCATTGAGATAATATTAGGCCTGTACACCACAGTTTGGAATGTTAACAGAACATAGTGCTGAAAAACTGCAAAGCCCTCTTATGCTGAACATAGGGCTTACAAAACAATTAAGAGGTTTAGCCATGGCTGTGCAAAATGGATTGCTTAGATATGAATAGCTTCTTGGGCTGTAGTATGCAGGGTCTGATCCACCTCACATCCCTTGTTGATCTCTTGGCCCATTCAGTGCCACCCACACTGTCCAGAGTCTATTCATTTGATGAAGAGCTCCAAAATTCTGTTCAACTTCAATGTAAATTGTTCCTATAAAAAAGCTTACAAAGGGCCAGAAACCTGCATTCTTCCATACGTCAAATCGGGTTCACACCTGTCATACTCAGAGAAGCATATTCTGTCACCCATAGTGCAGCATAACTTCCTTTTAATAGGTTGCATCTTGTTTTCACTATTTTCCATCAGCTCCAAATTTCCCTTCAACGGTCTGAAAGCTCAATATTGATAAGGGGGGAATCTGGTACTATTGCTTGTCTGTCGGGAATGTGAAAATGAGTTACCAACATAAACAACGCTTGGGCGTACAGCCATCAGGGAATTGTGATACCCCCAGCCGCTCTGGCTCATCTAATTCAACTGATCCTGCATTATTTCCAAAATTTAAAATCACAAAAATCCCGAAATAATAATCACCAGGTTACAGTCAATATTAACAAACCAGATATAGGTTGGGTCCAAGAGATAGATGGGCTCCCACATTCTGCACTCAATCTACCCTGCAAACGCATAAAATGGAACAATATTTAAAATTTTAACAAGACCGAAGGATAGATGGTGCAAAAATCAAGGTTTAGGGAGAATGCATCCTCCCCAGTCTCTCCTTACTCTGCCCTTAGCACAGGCCTAGCGGCCATTACTGCAATCTGCTCTCCAACGTCTCTCTTTAATCTTAGATCAATGACCCTCGGCTTACACAAGCGAGAATAATTATAACAACTATTCAGCACGCACACTACGGGAATTGATGTCACTGATTGTACCTGTGTGGCGGATGCCGGTGAGACGCTGCCAAAGCTGTTAGTGGAACGACCCCTATCAGACCACCTTCCCGGCCGCCAGCCTGGGACTGCCGGGGGACTCTACTCCCCAACCCCTTATATAGACCCCGCCACGTCACGGAACCGACCCTGCGTGATGCGACACGCACGCGGCACAGCTGTCTTCACGTCAGCAGTCCGCCACGAGCAGCTCAGCCAGCTGCACGTACACAGGGGCCTCCAGGAGGGGGGTGCGCAACAGCCCATCGCTGCAGCAATCTGTACCCAGATAGGGGATCCGCCTGGGGATCCATTGCTGCAACATTTAATAAGGTGGAATGGGGTGGTGAAGACAGCTTAGAACCTTTACTCTCAGACAAGAATACAATCTTCACGACAAATAATTCAGATTTTTGTTTCAAAGACTAGCTGGAGAGAATCAGAATTACATGGTTGGTTTTAAAATAATTATGAAGTGATAATTATAAATTTCAATAAGCTTTCAACAAAGCAAACAACTCAAAACATGGGACCTCCCACCAGGTTTGGAAGAGGCCTGACTAAAAATAGCAACTTATGTTGTGTCAAATTGTTCCTCACTTGGTATTACAAAGTTATAAAATAACTGTTTACATTTTGTGTTAGTTCTGCAGACTTAAAGAAAGCATGTTAATATTTTCAAATTACCGGGGTCACATTTCATTGCAAATTCACAACACAGACTGGATCAAACCACCAAGCAGTTTGATGCAGCAGTCATGCAAAACAATACAGACGGGTTTTTGGATGAGGACTCATGAAGGTTACCAGTGGCAGTATACCAAAAATTAAAACCTTTAAATCCCTTTCTCCGTCCACACTGCCAAAGCCTTTTAACCAAACAGGGAATGAACAGAATGATCACGTAATTACAAGTGGCTAATAAGAATTTCGGAAGGTGATGTTAGCCACATGATCTTTGGCTGTAAATCTAGGTCAAAGGTGACACTCTATTTTAAACAAAGCAACCCAGTTACTGTTAACTTTTGTCCTTGGGACATTTAGACGAGGTGGTGATCATTTAACACTGTGCAGATTGAAACTATGCTGCAATACAGCTCCCAACTGGAGTATCTGAAGATTCTTTGCTTTCTTGCTGTCACGATTGGCGAAAGTGGGATCGGGAGGAGAATGAGGGAGAGGATTTGACCCTGCACCTCTCCAAGAACTTTGCATATACACGTGCAATAATTATATCAGATGTTCACAGCATAGAAACAGGCCAGAAAAGGTCCAGTGACATAGTAGAAATTTCCCTATCTCTGGGCTACAGGTCAGGTTTCAAGTGCCAACTCGGGATAGTCATCGGAGTGCATCTGAGAAAATTAACAGTGAAATTCACTACTGACCTTGGAGGAACTGTTGGGTGATGTTCACAGCATAAAACAATGATTAATTGATCTAATTCTAAGTGTGGCCAACAGAGAATCTGCAGTAGTGAGTAGAGTGGATTCTTTCTTGATTATATATTTTTGGAGATATGTCTCTTGATTAAACTTAAAATATAAGCCATAACTATTAATTTAACCTGGGGCAGTGTTTGTAGAGGAATAAGATGGTGTTACTTTCTGGGTCTGTTGATTATGAAGGAGCAAAAAATGGCCTTTAATAGAGTGATATGTACTTCTTGTCAGATGTGGAAGTTTAAAGAGAGTTTAAGGGTTACTGCAGATTATATCTGCCATAAATGCTGTTGGCTGTGAATCGTATCAGATTGAATGGATCGGTTGGAGAGACAGAAGCAATGAGGAACTTGCAACAGCAAAATTATGTGATGGGTGGCAGTTATAGGAAGGGGGGTAAATCTCAGATACAGTCACATAGATGGGTTAACTCCAGGAAGGGTGAGAGAGATCGGCACCTGGGCAGGAGTCTTTTGTGGATATACCCATTTCAAACAGGTATGCTGTTTTGGAAAATGTAGGGGGTGATGGATTCTCAGAGGAACGTAGCATGAACAGCCAAGTTTCTGGTATTGAGACTTGCTCTAATGCAACGAGGGGTACGTCGGATATCAAAAGATCAATTGTGTTAGGGGATTCCCTAGTCCAAGGTACAGACAGACGTTTCTGTGGCCATCAGCGAAAAATCAGAATGGTGTGTTGCTTCCCTGGTGCCAGGATCAAGGATGTCTCAGAGAGGGTGGAGAATGTTCTCATAGGGGAGAGGGGCCAGCAAAAGATCATTGTCCACATTGGAATCAATGACCATAGGAAGGGAAAAGGTTGAGATTCTGAAGGGAGATTACAGAAATTTGAAAGCAGGTCCTCGAGAGTAGTAATATCTGGATTACTCCCGGTGCTATGAGCTAGTGAGGGCAGCAGTAGGAGGATAGAGCAGATGAATGCATGGCTGAGGGGCTAGTGTATGGGAGAAGGATTCACATTTTTGGATCATTGGAATCTCTTTTGGGGAAGAAGTGACCTATACAAGAAGGACGGATTGCACCGAAATTGGAAGGGGACTAATATACTGGCAGGGAAATTTGCTAGAGCTGCTCGGGAGGATTTAAACTAATAATTTGGGGGTGGGGGTGGGGGTGGGGGTGGGGGACCCAGGGAGATAGTAAGGAAAGAGATCAATCTGAGACTGATACAGTTGAGAACAGAAGCGAGTCAAACAGCCAGGGCAGGCAGCGACAAGATAGGACTAATAAATTAAACTGCAGTTATTTCAATGCAAGGGGCCTAACAGGGAAGACAGATGAACTCAGGGCATGGTTAGGAACATGGGACTGGGATATCATAGCAATTACAGAAATGTGCCTCAGGGATGGGCAGGATTGGCAGCTTAATGTTCCAGGAAACAAATGCTACAGGAAGGATAGAAAGGGAGGCGAGAGAGGAGGGGGAATGGCATTTTTGATAAGGGATAGCATTACAGCTGTGCTGAGGGAAGATATTCCCAGAAATACATCCAGGGAAGTTATTTGGGTGGAACTGAGAAATAAGAAAGGGATCATCACCTTATTGGGATTGTATTATAGACCGCCTAATAGTCAGAGGGAAATTGAGAAACAAACTTGAAAGGAGATCTCAGCTATCTGTAAGAATAATAGGGTGGTTATGGTAGGGGATTTTAACTTTCCAAACATTGACTGGGACTGCCATAGTGTTAAATGTTTAGATGGAGAGGAATTTCTTAAGTGTATACAAGACAATTTTCTGATTCTAGTAGGTGTACCCACTAGAAAAGGTGCAAAACTTGACCTACTCTTGGGAAATAAGGCAGGGCTGGTGACTGAGGTGTCAGTGGGGGAGAACTTAGGGGCCAGCGACCATAATTCTATTAGATTTAAAATAATGATGGAAAGGGATATACCAGATCTAAAAGTTGCTGAACAAAGAGACCTTGGAGTGCAGGTTCATAGCTCCTTGAAAGTGAAGTCGCAGGTAGATAGGATAGTGAAGAAGGCGTTTGGTATGCTTTCCTTTATTGGTCACAGTATTGAGTACAGGAGTTGGGAGGTCATGTTGCGGCTGTACAGGACATTGGTTAGGCCACTGTTGGAATATTGCCTGCAATTCTGGTCTCCTTCCTATCGGAAAGATATTGTGATACTTGAAAGTGTTCAGAAAAGACTTACAAGGATGTTGCCAGGGTTGCAGAAAATGGGGGCAGATACTAAATGAGTATTTTGCATCAGTATTTACTGCGGAAAAGGAAATGGAAGATATAGACTGTAGGGAAATAGATAGTGACATCTTGCAAAATGTCCATATTACAGAAGAGGAAGTGCTGGATGTCTTGAAACGGGTAAAGGTGGATAAATCCCCAGGACCTGATCAGGTGTGCCCTAGAACTCTGTGGGAAGCTAGAGAAGTGATTGCTGGGCCTCTTGCTGAGATATTTGTATCATCGATAGTAACAGGCGAGGTGCCGGAAGACTGGAGGTTGGCTAATGTGGTGCCACTGTTTAAGAAAGGTGGTAAGGACAAGCCAGGGAACTATAGACCAGTGAGCCTGACGTCAGTGGTGGGCAAGTTGTTGGAGGGAATCCTGAGGGACAGGATGTACAAGTATTTGGAAACGCAAGGACTGATTAGGGATAGTCAACGTGGCTTTGTGCACGGGAAATCATGGCTCACAAATTTGATTGAGTTTTTTAAAGAATTAACAAAGAGGATTGACGAGGGCAGAGTGGTAGATGTGATCTATGAGGACTTCAGTAAGGCGTTCGACAAGGTTCCCTATGGGAGACTGGTTAGCAAGGTTAGGTCTCAGAATACAGGGAGAACTAGCCATTTGGATACAGAACTGGCTCAAAGGTAGAAGACAGGGTGGTGGTGGTGGAGGGTTGTTTTTCAGACTGGAAGCCTGTGACCAGTGGAGTGCCACAAGGATCGTTGCTGGGTCCTCTACTTTTTGTCATTTACCTAAATGATGTGGATGTGAGCATAAGACGTACAGTTAGTAAGTTTGCAGATGACACCAAAATTGGAGGTATAGTGGACTGTGAAGAGGGTTACCTCAGTTTACAACAGGAGCTTGATCAGATGGGCCAATGAGCAGGGAAGTGGCAGGTGGCGTTTAATTCAGATAAATGCGAGATGCTGCATTTTGGGAAAGCAAATCTTAGCAGTACTTATACACTTAATGGTAAAGGTCCTAGGGAGTGTTGCTGAACAGAGACCTTGGAGTGCACGTTCATAGCTCCTTGAAAGTGAAGTCGCAGGTAGATAGGATAGTGAAGGTGGCGTTTGGTATGCTTTTCTTTATTGGTCAGAGTATTGAGTACAGGAGTTGGGAGGTCATGCTGCGGCTGTACAGGCCATTGGTTAGGCCACTGTTGGAATATTGCGTGCAATTCTGGTCTCCTTTCTATCGAAAAGATGTTGTGAAACTTGAAGGGGTTCAGCAAAGATTTACAAGGGTGTTGCCAGGGTTGGAGGATTTGAGCTAGAGGGAGAGGCTGAACAGGCTGAGGCCGTTTTCACTGGAGCGTCGGAGGCTGAGGGTGACTTTATAGAGGTTTACAAAATTATGAAGGGCATGGATAGGGTAAATAGGCAAAGTCTTTTCCCTGGGGTCGGGGAGTCCAGAACTAGAGGACATAGGTTTAGGGTGAGAGGGGAAAGATATAAAAGAGACCTACGGGGCAACATTTTCACACAGTGGGTGGTACACGTGTGGAATGAGCTGCCAGAGGAAGTGGTGGAGGCTGGTACAACATTTTAAGAGGCATTTGGATGGATATATGAATAGGAAGGGTTTGGAGGGATATGGGCCAGGTGCTGGCAGGTGGGACTAGATTGGATTGGGATACCTGGTCAGCATGGACAGGTTGGACCGAAGGGTCTGTTTCCATGCTGTGACTCTCTATGACTCTACATGTTCCAACCACAGTTTATGGTCCACATGAGCCGTTTCCTACTCACATGATCAGAATATCCTTCGGTTGTTTTCTCCCTCGTGTCCTTAACTGGCTTCCTCTTAAAATATTTTTATGCTATTCACATCAACACTCCAAGTAGTAGCATGCTCCACACTATAGGATTTCAAATTGGGTTTACTAGTAAATATCTTATATTTATTAGCAATCCTATCAAGCACCTTCATATCTTTAAATATGTCTATTAAGTCACATCTCTGCCTGTTCTAGAAAACAAAGCACCACTTCTTCAGTTTTTCATGACTTACTTTAACAACTTTTGTTATATCTTAGGATAGGCAATCCTCTTTGGTATCCAACCTTGCTTTTCAATGAGGTACACCACTTACCCTTCCCAAATGTTTATTCTCTCAGCGTTAAACTGTAACTTTGCTTGTAAATATCTTAGTCATAGAGTCTTACAACAAGGAAACAGACCCTTTGGTTCAACCAGTCCATCTTGAACATAAATCGCAAACTAAACTGTCTGCTCTTATCCTTTATCCCTCCAAACCTTTCCTATTCATGTACCCGTCAGAATGCCTTTTAAACATTGTAACTGTACCCACATTCTTCACTTCCTCAGGATCCATATGATAAATATTTTATCAGTCCTGACCCTTCACCTTTATTTCTCAACTAAAATCACTAACACAACATTAATTCAATAAATATCACGAGGTACACAGCACTTTAGACCCAGCTACCAAGACTAAAGGTTTCTTTCAAAAAGCTAACCTCAGCATTGTATTTTGGCCTCAAGTCATCAATCTCCATTAGGTTAAAAGTTAATCTTCTACAAAACAAGCATGGTTGCTGACAACATATTTTAATCTTTGCAAACAAATGCATCAACACAAAAGATCATTTTCAAAGTTTGCTCAAAAAACAAAGACATGGAAAATTATATGATCTTATGTCAATAAATTATGGATCATATTCCTGGTAATTCTAAATTTGTATCCACATAAAATATCCAATAATTTTCATTTCACAATATAAATAAGATTGCTGAAAAACTATATTTATCAGCTAATTAAACAAACTTTGAATTAAGATTGGATAAACAGACATACCAAGAATATTCACTGAACTAGGAAAAGCACATGTAGTACCAAAGAGTTAAATGGCATTGCACCTCTGCTGAAGCAACACCAAATATACCAGGACATTTTGATTGTAGTAATGATAAGTTGGTAAAACCTCAATGTTTCCACAGACAACATACCTTGGCTGTACAATGTTATACACTTTATTGAAACAGAAACTTGATGTAATTAACTAAGGTGGGCTGACCAATTACTTAATTCACTTTTATCAAAGAGAGATTAAGCAGGAGGAAATGCTTAATATCAGGACATTGAGTCCACCACCAAGTTCCACACAAAGCTATTTAAGCTGCTACTGACTCAAAATTTAGCCTGGCATTTGAGGAAACGGGAACTAAGTTATTTCAGCGAAGTTAACTCTTCACATGCCAGAACAGACTTATAGATTGTTGTCGTTCTGTTCGCCGAGCTGGGAATTTGTGTTGCAGACGTTTCGTCCCCTGTCTAGGTGACATCCTCAGTGCTTGGGAGCCTCCTGTGAAGCGTTTCTGTGATCTTTCCTCCGGCATTTGTAGTGGTTTGAATCTGCCGCTTCCGGTTGTCAGTTCCAGCTGTCCGTTGCAGTGGTCGGTATATTGGGTCCAACATGTGCTTATTGATTGAATCTGTGGATGAATGCCATGCCTCTAGGAAATCCCTGGCTGTTCTCTGTTTGGCTTTTCCTATAATAGTAGTGTTGGGACAAACCACTACAAATGCCGGAGGAAAGATCACAGAAGCGCTTCACAGGAGGCTCCCAAGCACTGAGGATGTCACCTAGACGGGACGAAACGTCTGCAACACAAATTCCCAGCTCGGCGAACAGAACCACAACAACGAGCACCCGAGCTACAAATCTTCTCACAAACTTTGAAGACTTATAGATTTGCCATAATTTCAAAGCCCAAACTGGATATTCCATTTTTGAAATACAACTAATGTGAACTTTCTAGAAACCCATGTTTCAGCAAGTATCAATGATCCCCAATCCTACTTGTCCAAGCAGCAAAAGCATAACGAGAACATGACCATACTCTCACTCTCATGCTCCCCCTTACACTCAGTAAGGTTCCTAAGGCCAAATGTACAACGAACTGAAAAAAAAACTCAAGTCAAGGAAACACTTCTGGGAAAATGGAAGACAGTTGATATAACAAGTGCATAATCTTTTGTCAAAAGAGATTCAGATTAAGAGTTAGGTATCTAAAAAGCTAGCTTTTTTTTAACCCCACAGATCGTGCCTGACCGGTTAAGACTTCCTGGCTGTTTTATCTTTGTTTCAGGTTTCCAGCACCTACAGTTTTATTTATTATACTTCTTAGAAATGCATATGTACTAATTGTATTTTTCCTTCATGAGTCAAAATGCTAGCTTTGTCTTCTAACTTTTTGTTTTACATTTAGCCAAAAATAGTTGAATCAATCCACTGTTATGTGGAAGCATGGACTGACAGCAGAGTTTAGTCTTGCTGATTCTAATCTCTTCCGAATTACAGGGAAGTTGGTTTAGGGTAATCACAAAAGAGAGAAATCTAACACTTTCAAGAGATGCTTCATTCTATTGAGACCAGTTGAATAACTGATACTATAAAATAACTATCAAAAAACCACTGCAGCATTTTCATGTGACTTTTTCTTAATATACAAAATATTACTAGGCATGGTCAGCCAGCGAATAAATTTTTAAAAGAAATTACATTTCCTCTTTTGAGTGAGATAAATATTGGCCAGGACATCAGGAAAAACTCACCTGCAAGTCTACAAAGTACCATCACAGTATTTTTTAACATCCTACTGATACAGAATGATGTTTGCTGCAGCTCATCTTCTACTAGGTCTGTAACACTTACCGCTTTCCATTGGCATTCAGGGTTCAAACATTGGATTTCAAAATCCTGTTACAAATCCCTACTGCCTTCTTTTACCTTCCCTCCACAACCAGTAATAGTTCCCTATTCAGCTCTGACCATCTGCTCTCATTGTTTGATTTGTTCTAAAACACCTAATTCATCCATCACTCCATTTTTAAAAGTTCCCAACCTTGTGTCTATTCAACCAGTGCCATACATAAAGATATTCCACTTGCAAGAAAGCTGTAGTAACAACTCATACACGTTAATTATTAGGCACAAAGATGGAAGTGAGGACCTCTTGTTCCAGAAAGTAACAAATTCCAAGCTCAAAGATAGCAGGCAAGAAGGGTTATACCTGGCAAAAAGATGACTGAGCTTACTGGAGGCCAGTCATTTAAACCATATTCCAGATCATTTGCTCTTACTGCCAATCCAGTCAAAGTCAAGTTGAATTGCAGACAATATCTAAGAGCCATCTCCACTGTTCTTCTGTGGAAACTTGTTTAAATCCAAAAAGCACCCGTGACACACAATCTGTTAATGCTGTTCAGCAAGTTAATCTTGCTAGTCAAAGTAGACATTTGGGAGTGCGCAGACATTTTGTAAATTTACAAATTACCTTACATGAGGAAGTTACTTTGTCAAAAACATGGGAATTCTGACATTGCTGAACATGACCCCAAAGGAGTTGATCATCAAAACTAAGTTCAATAAGATTACAGAATGGCTACTTCTAATTTTCACGCAGTTAGGTATCAAATATTCTCTCAGACCTAACTGCAGCTAGAGTAGAATCATGCTTAAGTTAGATCATATCTCCTGGACAACCTCCAATGTGGTTGTCCAATTCCCAGCAGGAAGAATGACTGATGCATACAGCTAAACAAGATGTTTAGATGGTCATTAGAGACACGGAAACTTTTCAATGCATTAAATGGTCCGTTAAACGAAAACCTCAAGTACTCACGCCACAACTGGAATTTTAAAAGCACTAAAGTTTCCCAAACAACACACACACACTTTTCTAAACAGTAAAGGTTCACTCCAGCTCACAAACAATGGATAGCAAATTAAGCTGACAAACTCTTCAAAGCAAGACAGATTCAGAATTTTATCCAAGCTATTAGGCAAATATCCGATTTATCCAAGCAACTGTCAATAATTCTACATTCCTCAGGATCAAAAACATCAAGAAATTCATCAGACAGACTGTTCAGTGTTAAAGTGGTGACAAAAAAAACTGATTTCATAATTACCATCATTTGTTTTTAAGATAACTCAGTTAATTACAGTAGTGGCTAGCGTAAATGTAAGCCATCAATCATAGACAAAAAGTGTGTTTCAATAAACAGAAGGAGCTGGCACTCACTACTGAAATCAAATTCGAATAACACAAATCAAACTAGATTACAAGGGAACATTACATGGAATGAAGACAATTTTTCTGTAAGTAGACAATATTCTTTGATAGGAGAAAGTGAGGACTGCAGATGCTGGAGATCAGAGCTGAAAATGTGTTGCTGGAAAAACGCAGCAGGTCAGGTCTGGATTCCTGAAGAAGGGCTCATGCCCGAAACGTCGATTCTCCTGCTCCTTGGATGCTGCCTGACCTGCTGCGCTTTTCCAGCAACACATTTTCAGCAATATTCTTTGATAAGTGGCTAATCATTTAGAATGAGATGAGGAGAAATTAATTCACAGGAAAGCAATGACAAAGCAGTAAGAACTAGTAATCCAGAGATTCAGGCTAATGTCCTGGGACTTGGGTTTGAATCCCATCTTGAGAAATGGCGAGATTTCAGAGAATCACAATTGTTATGGCACAGGAGGCCATCATCCCATTGTGCTTGCATTGATTCTACTAACTCGTGCCAATCTTCTGCCTTTTCCCCACATTACTGCATACTATTTCTATCCAAGTAATTATCCAATGCCCTCTTGAACATTCAATTGAACCTGCCTCCATCATATTTTCAAATCGTGCACTCCATACTACAAGTACTTGACATATGACTTCACATTATATGCACTATCATGGAATACATTTTAAAGTTGGAATAGACAAATTTCTGATGTCTCAAAAAATCAAGAATGGAAGACAGGAAAGTGAAGTTTAAGCCCAAGTTTGACCAGGATCAAGGTGACGGTTTCCTGTACTTTTAGAAAAAGATATTAATTTGCACCTTTTAAAAAAAAGCACTCAGAATTTTCACTTCAAACCAGAGACTTCCACTGATTAATCACAGGAGCATAACAAGACCTCAGTACACAGCTACAAGGTGAGATTATAGTCTCAAGCTCCTTCAACTGAATTCCGAACCAAATTAAATGCAAAGCACAAAATAAAAACTGCACTACATCAACTGTAGACCTTACTGACACCAATACAGTTTTATGTCCTTGCAGAGGTAATGATTTCCTTATTGTGGTCAGTGACATAACCTGGCCTATGGCTCATGGTGTCAACAAATTGTCTTAGAGATAGAACAGTCTAGACTATAAAGAGACTTTGTTCCTCATTACCCATAATTCAAATAACCAGGCAGCAACTCCAAGGTGAATTGTCTGGGTTCAAGATTATTACATAGAATGTAAAATTAAAACAGGGCATTCAGCCTCTCTCCAACTTCCTCACATGTTATTACGATGTTTTTAAATTAAACAAAATGTCTGATACAAAATTAGGTCTTTGGTGGGATTTGTGGACATTCAGGCCCTTGAACAGTCGTTTTATAGTAGCTGATGAAAATCACCGTTTTAGCCAAGACCGAGGACTGGGGGCATGTGCGCTAAATAATTAGTTCTTATGTGTAACCATTACAACATGGTGTCTATTTGAAGAGATTCACAGGTCCCAGGCATACAGTATCTTTCTCCTTAAGAAACATCCACGGGATTTCAACTGCACCAAAATTATTGTCATTGCTTCCTTACAGCCAATGATTACACTTTAAAGTCACTCATTTAAATTTCTTGGAAATGTCCTAAGTAAATGAAACCTTCTACATAAATGCAATCTAGTTATTTCTGCCATAGTAGATCTATAGCTATATCACAAAGGCCAAAGCAATTGCAATGTCTTGCTGTCTGATGTTGTTGAGTGGAGTGACTGCTCTTAACTGTCGAAATGGAACATGAATAAAATAACAAGCAGTCCCTTGGTGCTTATAATATACAACTCAAGCTGGGTGGGTGGTTAATTATTTTAGTCATGGTTTGCAGTCTAAACAAGTCGAAAATTCTGCATGGCACTTAAAGTGCTTGATTACTGACGTAAAAACTAAAACCAAAAAAGGCAAAGGTAAAATAGAGATATTTCTGTTGATATATATAGTTATGTTTGCCCTACAATCTATTCATAAAGTTGTACTCAATTGTTCAGTAAAAAAGCTTATTAGCAAGAATCTTCAAACTGCATATTTCTAAATCAATAAAAATATTTGGGCCCTGTTTGAGAGCAGCGTTTGGCATCACAGTAACATACAGACAAATGAATTAGGAGCAAAAATAGGCTACTCATCACCACTCTCCCAAGGCTGCCCTGGGCACTCAAAAGGACCACAGCCAATCTGAAACAAAAATAGAAATGACTGGAGAAACTCGGCAGTATCTGGGTAGAGAAAGTAGAGTTGATGTTTCAGGCCCAATTACTCTTTTTTTACTGTAGCTAGGAAAAGGTGATATATATGAAGATAGTGCAGTGGAGAAGTGGACCAAGGTGCCGTGGAAGGAATGGTCCCTGCAGAAGGCTGACAGGTGAGGGGAATGTGCATCCAGTGATGGCATCCCACTGGAGATCTTTTGGATTTGGATGATAGTGGAATGGAAAGTAAGGACCAGGGCACCCGGTAGGTGTTATGGGAAGAAAGGGGTGAGGGCAGAAGACTGAAAAATGAGTCAGACATAGCTGAAGATCCTGTCAACCACAGTGGTTACATCAGTTGAGGAAAAAGGTGGACATTTCTGAGGCCTCTGTTTGGAAGTGGCATCATCAGAACAAGTGAAATGGAGACAGAGAAACTAGGAAAATGGAATAGTCTTTACAGATACAAAGTAGGGTGAGAGGATACACGGCCCAGGGAACTATGGAAGTCAGTGGGTTTGAAGTGGACATTGATGGCCAGTGTATTCCCAGAAATGGAAAGAGATGTCGAGGAAGGAAAGTGAGGAGTCAGAGATGGATTAGGTGAAGGTGAGAACAGGATGGAACTGAAAATAAACTTTTCCAATTCCAGACAAGGGGGGGAAGCACCACTGAAGATGTCATCGATGTACCAGAGAAAGAGCTGTGGGAAGGATCCTGAGTAGGATGACAACAACAAATCCCATAAAGAAACAGGATAACTGGGGCCGATGTGGGTATCTTTGATCTGATTAAAGTGATGGGACCGAGGGAAAAATTGTTCAATGTGAAGACGAGCTTAGCCAGATGGAGGTATGTGATGGTGGATGGGGACAGTTCAAGCCCTTTTTTTTTCCCAGGAAGAAGAAGAGTGCCCCCAGACCTTCCTGTTGGGAGATGGACATGTCAAGGGATTGTACATCCATGGTGAACAGGCGACTGGCACCCATGAGGTGGAAATTCTGCAACTGACAAAGTATCAGAAGAATCATGGATGTAAGCGGAAAGGGACAGAACAAGGAGAGGAAAAAAAAATTGAGTTCAGGTAGGAAGAGATTAGTTCTGTTGGACAGGAGCAGGCAAAAAGAATGGCTCTGCGCAGGCAGTCCTGTTCGTGGATTTTGGAAAGGAGGTAGAAGTGAGCTGAGCAGGGTTTGGGAACTATAGGCTTGGAAGTTGTGACGTTTCCATGGCCATTCTGTTTGTGTTCTGAATGCCACATTCTATCAATCCCCAATGACCCTGAACTTCTAAGGTTGACAAGGATCTGTGTATACAGACATTAAAAAACTGAAGATGCTGGAATCCAAGTAGACAAGCAAGAGGCTGGAGGAACACAACAAACCAGGCAACATCAGGTGGTGAAGTAGTCTACGTTTCGGTCCTGAAGAAGGGTTACACCCGAAGCAGCAACTTCTCCACCTCCTGATGCTGCCTGACTTGCTGCGTTCTTCCAGCCTCCTGCCTGTCGACTAAGGATCTATGTATGTCTGAGTACCTTAAAGCAGAATTCCAAAGCCTCTCAACCCTCTGAGGTTTATATTCAAGGCTGGGATAGACAGATAGTTAATCATTAAGAAAAGCAAGGATTGTGGGGAATGACAGGAAAGTGAAGTCTAGGATCTCAGCTAGCTGAGCATGCTCGATGGGCTGAATGGCCTACATTTGCTCCTGTGTCTCTGATATTATTTCCCATCCCCGGCCCCAGCTCTCGCGTTCTCTCTCGCCGGTGGATCGGGTCCCCCCTTTTTTCTCTCTTCCTCCTCTCCCCCCCGTCTCTCGGTTGCTCTCGAACCCCACTCTCACCGGCCGCTCCCGCTCCCGCCTCCGCCGGCTCCGCTTCACCTTCAGCCGCGCGCCCTCTCCAACTCCCGCGAGCAGAGGGAGCAGCCGCGGACTTTCCCACTCGCACCGTTGGCGCGTGGAGGGGACTTCTTGACCACTTTCACTGCTGTGATCCTCTGCACGTCCGTAAAATCAAACACACAAATCACCACTTTAACCAATATATAATTATTTTGGTCATAATTCAGTTGTAACCATGTTATTATCAAAGTTAATCACTGGTTTTAAATTGAGTCAATCCGAACAACCCCTCTGTTTGCCGGATAGTTTGATCCAGGTCACCCGCAGTGATGCAGCTCTGGGCGCGTCCATTTGTGGCGATGATGGGGGTGCATGAGGAAGGGGGGTGGCGTCCATTTGCAGCGAGGGGGAGTGTTTGAGCTGTCGTTGCCCGGGCTCGCCCTGTGTGTGGAGGCTACATCATGGAAAGTACATGACAACCAGGACAGGTTATTGATAAAGATCGGTTTGTTAAGGCACCTTGGAATTTTTCAACACAGAGTTGGGGGTGGGAGAAGAAGGAGTGAAGGGAGGAGGGGATGGAGTGAGTGAGAATGGAAAAAAGCAGTTTGAGAAGGCCCATCACCACCATCTCTTGGGGCAACAATTGATGGGCAATAAATCCTGGTCTTGCCGATGATGTCAATATCCCAAGAAAGCATGTAAAAATATAAAATGAACTTCTAATCAACTAGAGTTAAGGAACAGTAAGTTGGTAATGTGATGGGATAGTCTGTGAACCTCCATTGAGTTCTTGTATCACCGTGGTAGTGCCCCTAACTCTGAGCCAGGAGGCTTAGGTTCAAGTCTCACTTCCTCCCAGAGATGTGTCACAACATACCTAAACCTTAATGTGTCATCTTTATTTAGCCAGGCTTTGAGAGAAAGCTATCTATGTGTACCAAACCTCTGCAAGAGTTGAAGATTATACTGTAAATTGAAACAATCAGCCATTAGAACACAGGCCAAATCCCACTAGTTCTGGCAAACTAGAATTAAACACAAAGAGTCACTGAATCTAATGGTTTTAGATGGGATACCTCAAATTTTAAAAACTATAGTGGATAATGGAGATATTGTCAGTCAGTTTTTTTATCCCCCATGAAGGACTGGGGACTTTAGTTCATTTGGGAAAAAAACAAAGTAGAAAAGAGGAATTGCCTATATTTCTAGACACATTTTCTGAACTCATTCATTGTTGTCTGCAGTAATATTTCCTGCAAATGTGTAGAAGAAATATCAGATTGATATGAGAGGAATCCTTAGGTTTGTACAGTACAGTGGGAGAGTATTCAGCCATCACGCCTGTACTGTTTGTCTCATTCTTCTACAGACTCTTTTAGTTTGGTTCTTACATAATAGACAGTGGAAAACTGTTGCTATTGTTGGAAGCATCGAGAACCTCGGGGGATTTAGATTTAAGTTAACTAATGAAAGAAACAATGGCAACATGAGGAAAAAGCTTTTCATACAGCAAATGATTAGAACCTGGAATATACTGCCTAAGTATATAATGGAGGCAAGCTCAGTTAGGCATTCGGGAGGATTTGGAGCATGAACTGAAAAGGAAAAATGTGTAGAGTATGGGGAGAAAGAGGGGTAATGGCACTAGGTAAATTCTCAGTTTGGCAAACCAGTACAGATATAGGAGCAGCATATCTTCCTGTGCTGTAATCGTTCTGTCATTAACTTCTTTTTCAATGACGTATTCACTTCAATTTCCCTTTTGACATTTGCGAAATATTGGCAAGGCATTCCATGTCTTAATAAATCTTTGGGTTAAGAAAAGCTTCTAACCTCTTCTTATGCCATGAGTTCAGCTCTTTCCAGTTAGACTGCAATGTCACATTAAATATGATGTGGAGGAGCCGGTGTTAGATTGGGGTGGACAAAGTTAAAAATCAGGAGAAAGTGAAGACTGCAGATGCTGGAGATCAGAGTCACAAGTGTGGTGGTGGAAAAGCACAGCAGGTCAGGCAGCATCCGAGAAGCTGGAGAATCAACGTTTCGGGCAAGAGCCTTTCATCAGGAATGAGGCTTGTAGCCAAGGGGGTGGAGAGATAAGGGACTGGGGGTAGGTAGCTGAGAGTGTGATAGGTAGCTGGAGGTGGGGGTAATGGTCATAGATCGGAGAAGAGGATGGAGCAGATAGGTGGAAAGAAGATAAACATGTAGGACTGCTCATGAGGGCGATACTGAGTTGGAAGGTTGTAACTGGGATAAGGTGGGGGGAGGGGAAATGAGGAAACTGGTTAAGTTCATATTGATGCAGTGTGGTTGGAGGGTCCCAAGGCAGACAATGAGGCGTTCTTCCTCCAGGCATTGCGTGGTGAGGGTGTGGCGATGGACGAGGCCGAGGACCTGCATGTCCTTGGCGGAATGAGAGGGGGAGTTGAAATGTTCGGCCAATGGGGCATTGGGGTTGGTTGGTGTGGGTGTCCAGGAGATGTTCTCTGAAGCGCTCTGCAAGTAGGCATCCTGTCTCCCCAAGGTAGAGGAGACCGCATCGGGAGCAACGAATATAATAAATGATGTGCGGAAGTGCAGGTAAAACTCTGATGGATGTGGAAAGCTCATTTGAGGCCTTGGACGAAGATGAGGGAGAGGTGTAGGTGGAGGTTTTGCAATTTCTGCAGTGGCAGGGGAAGGTGCTGAGTGGGGAGAGTGGGTTGGTTGGGGGGGCGTGGACCTGACAAGAGATTCGCAGAGGGAATGGTCTTTATGGAAAGTGGATAGGGATGGGGAGGGAAATATATCTCTGGTGGCGGGATCCATTTGTAGTGACGGAACTGGCGGAGGATGGTGTGATGTATACGGAGGTTGGTGGGGTGGAAAGTGAGGACTGGGTGGTTCTCTCCTTGTTGCGGTTGGAGGGATGGAGTTTGAGGGATGAGATGCGGGAAGAGGATGAGATGTGCTGGAGGGCATCATCGACCAAAATAAAAGATCACACAACACCAGGTTATAGTCTAACAGGACACCGCGCAACAATCACCAAATGGGGTGTTCCCTCCCATTCGGGGAACACTTCAGAGGTCAAGGATGTTTGGGTGACCATCCTCCAAGGCAGACTTCGGGATAGGTAACAACACAGAGTGACCAAGCAGATGCTGTTAGCCAAGTTTGGTACCCATGAGGATGGCCACTCTCTCACAGGCTTATCCTCCATTACACCCACCAACACACACACTTGACAAAGCTTCCACACATGCAAACACATACTCTCTAATGTGCACTCACATGCACACACTCACATGTACACTCTCTCTCATGCACACGCACACACATATAAGTCTATCGGTGAATTTGTATTTGCCGAATTATATTTGCAGATACATTCTTATGTGGAGCCGCAGAAAATGGGGGAGATACTAAACGAGTATTTTGCATCAGTAGTTACTGTGGAAGTGGATATGGAAGATATAGAAAGTAGCGAAATAGATGGTGACACCTTGCAAAATGTCCATATTACAGAGGAGGAAGTGCTGAATGTCTTGAAACGCATAAATGTGGATAAATCCTCAGAACCTGATCAGGTGTACCCTAGAACTCTGTGGGAAGCTAGAGAAGTGATTGCTGGGCCTCTTGCTGAGATATTTGTATCATCGATAGTCACTGGTGAGGTGCCGGAAGACTGGAGGTTGGCTAACGTGGTGCCACTGTTTAAGAAGGGTGGTAAGGACAAGTCAGGGAACTATAGACCAGTGAGCCTGACGTTGACGGTGGGCAAGTTGTTGGAGGGAATCCTGAGGGACAGGATGTACATGTATTTGGAAACGCAAGGACTGATTAGGGATAGTCAACATGGCTTTGTGCATGGGAAATCATGTCTCACAAACTTGATTGAGTTTTTTGAAGAAGTAACAAAGAGGAATGATCGATGAGGGCAGAGCGGTGGATGTGATCTATGTGGACTTCAGTAAGGCGTTCAACAAGGTTCGAGGAGAAAGTGAGGTCTGCAGATGCTGGAGATCAAAGTTGAAACTTTATTGCTGGAACAGCACAGCAGGTCAGGCAGCATCCAGGGAACAGGAGATTTGCTGCCTGACCTGCTGTGCTGTTCCAGCAATAAAGTTTCAACAGTTCAACAAGGTTCCCCATGGGAAACTGGTTAGCAAGGTTAGATCTCACGGAATAAAGGGAGAACTAGCCATTTGGATACAGAACTGGCTCAAAGGTAGAAGACAGAGGTGGTGGTGGAGAGTTGTTTTTCAGACTGGAGGCCTGCGACCAGTGGAGTGCCACAAGGATCGGTGCTGGGTCCTCGACTTTTTGTCATTTATATAAATGGTTAGGATGCGAACATAAGAGGTACAGTTAGTAAGTTTGCAGATGACTCCAAATTTGGAGGTATAGTGGACAGCGAATAAGGTTACCTCAGATTACAACAGGATCTTGATCAGATGGGCCAATGAGTCGAGAAGTGGCAAATGGAGTTTAGTTCAGATAAATGCAAGATGCTGCATTTTGGGAAAGCAAATCTTAGCAGGACTTATACACTTAATGGTAAGGTCCTAGAGAGTGTTGCTGAACAAAGAGACCTTGGAGTGCAGGTTCATAGCTCCTTGAAAGTGGAGTCACAGGTAGATAGAATAGTGAAGAAGGCGTTTGGTATGCTTTCTTTTATTGGTCAGAGTATTGAGTACAGGAGTTTGGAGGTCATGTTGCAGCTGTACAGGACATTGGTTAGGCCACTGTTGGAATATTGTGTGCAATTCTGGTCTCCTTCCTATCGAAAAGATGTTGTGAAACTTGAAAGGGTTCAGAAAAGATTTACAAGAATGTTGCCAGGGTTGGAGGATTTGAGCTATAGGGAGAGGCTGAATAGGCTGGGGCTGTTTTCCCTGGAGCGTCGGTGGCTGAGGGGTGACCTTATAGAAGTTTACAAAATTATGAGAGGCATGGATAGGATAAATAGTCAAAGTGTTTTCCCTGGGGTGTGGGAGTCCAGAGCTGGAGAGCATTGGTTTAGGGTGAGAGGGGAAAGATATAAAATAGACCTAAGGGGCAACGTTTTCACACAGAGGGTTGTACGTGTATGGAATGAGCTGCCAGAGGAAGTGGTGGAGGCTGGTACAATTGCAACATTTAAAAGGCATTTGGATGAGTATATGAATAGGAAGGGTTTGGAGGGATATAGGCCGGGTGTTGGTAGGTGGGACTAGATTGGGTTGGGATATCTGGTCAGCATGGACAGGTTGGACCGAAGGGTCTGTTTCCATGCTGTACATCTCTATGACTCTATTTTGCTCAGAAAATGCACAATCTGCAGGTAGTCAATACATGTAATATTTTGTAAATTCCACTTTGGAAATAGAACCAGTCTGACTCCAGATTGGGATACAGACACACTCTAACCTCACATCTTTAATGCATTGTCTGAGCTGAGATGTAACCTTTTGTTATAAAACCTTAAGTTATCTCGAGAAGGTGACTTAAAAGAAGTGCTGGGATTTACATATTAATGAACCGAAACCTGCAACCCATTCTAAGAGTTGGAAGACTTAACAACGATCCAGGTTTGTTCAATATATCATTTCATTTGCATGCACTGTAATCATTTACTATAAATTCTGTGTCTTATGATTATATACTCCATAACAACCTGATGCAGGAGCAGCGCTCCAAAAGCTAGTGCTTCCAAATGAACCTATTGGACTATAAACTGGTGTCGTGTGGTTTTTAAAGTTAAATATGGTAATTTGTCACCTAGCATCAGATAATTAACAACAAATACTACAGGATTGGATGAAATGTTAAAACAAAGTCCTATATACCTTCCCTAATGCGAATAAAAAATGCCAATAATTTCTATTGTTACAACACAGGTAAGCCCTTCTGCTAATTTAAATCAGCTACACAGAAAAAAATGTACCTCACACTGTAATCTGTTAAAATCCAAGAGGCAAAGAACTATCCCAGAGGTCACTATTTAACGTAAAAGTTAACAATTTTATTATTTAAGTCCAACCGAGAATATTAAAATCAAAGACTATTTACCAGTCCTTTCTCTTAAACCTATCTTTTACAATACTGATCTGATAAAAAAAACCCCGATTAAGATTTACAACAAAAAATCATGTTTCAAAAACCAGTCAGATTGTCCAATGTCCTTTGTCGATTTTCCTCTGTAGATTTTCTCCAGGTCGGTTTCGATGTTCTGCTGCACAAACTTCTTATAGATAGGTACCTTTAAAGAGCTGTTCAACTAGTAGTGTATATTTGTGGATGTCATTGGCAGTTCTTTTTCTAACTGTTCAACATGTCTGGTTTTATACCCCAAAACATCAGATTATTTCATTAATTTTAATATTATCAAACTACTAAATTCAAAGTTGATTGGATTTTGGTATATTGGGACATAATTTAAACTGATTGGCTGAATTTGAATTTATCTTTGTTTCATGGCAACTCAACTGCAGTTATTTGTTTCAACCAAGTGTTACATTTTTACTTTGTTCAGGACTCTGTGAGCTTTGTCAGTCCTAGTTAGGTTTTCAAGGTACAGTACACCTCTACACCTTCATAACACCATCTCCTTTTTCATCTGGGGAGCTCTGAAGTTACTAGTCCTACCTTTGCTTTTGAGCAAATATACCGCATCTTAACCATCTCTTCTTTGAAGTAGACCATTGCTCAGTTGCAGTTTTTCCTGCCACCCTTTCATTCCATTCTACCTTGCCTAGCTTTGTTCTTGCCCATAGAGTCATAGAAATATACTCCACGGAAACAGACCCTTCAGTCCAACTGATCCATGCCAACCAGATATCCCAAATTAATCTAATCCCATTTGCCATTACTTGGCCCATACCCTTCTAAACCCTTCTTATTCATTTACCCATTCAGATGCCTTTTAAATATTGTAATTGTACCAAACTCCACCACTTCCTCTGGCAGCTCATTCCAGACATGCACCTCCTTTGCATGAAAATGTTGCCTCTTAGGTCACTTATAAATTATTCCCCTCTCACTCTAAACCTATGCCCTCTAGTTCTGGATTTGCCCAACCTAGGGAAAATACCTTGTCTATTTACCCTATCCACACCCCTCATGATTTTCTTGACCTCTATAAAGTCACCCCTCAGCCTCCGACCCTCCAGGAAAACAGCCCCAGCCTATTCAGCCTCTTCCTATAGCTCAAATCTCCAACCTTGGCAACATCCTTGTAAATCTTTTCTGAACCCTTTCAAGTTTTACAACGTTCTTCCTAAAGGAGGGAGACCCCTGAATTGCACACAATATTCCAAAAGTTGCCTAACCAATGTCCTGTACAGCCACAACATGACCTCCCAACTCTTATACTAATGCTCTGACCAATAAAGGAAAGCATACTAAATGCCTTCTTCACTATTCTATCTACCCGTGACTTCACTTTCAAGGAGCTAACCTGCACTCCAAGGTCTCCTCGTTCAGCAATATTCCCCAAGACCTTACCATTAAGTGTATAAGTCCTGCCCTGATTTGCCTTTCCAAAATGCAACAACCCTCATTTATCTAAATTAAAGTCTATCTGCCACTCCTCAGCCCATTGGCCCATCTAATCAAGGTAACCTTCTTTGCTGTCCACTACATCTCCAATTTTGTTGTCATCTGCAAACGTACTAACTAAACCTTCCATGTTCACATTCAAATAATTTATATACAGTAAATGATGAAAAGCAGTGGACCCAGCACCAATCTTTGTGGCACACCACTGGTCACAAGCCTCCAGTCTGAAAAGCAACCCTCCACCATCACCCTGTGTCTTCCACCTTTGAGCCAGTTCTATACCCAAATGGCTAGTTCTCCCTGTATTCCACGTGATCTGCCCAGTTGAAGTTAGTTTCCTGCCAGTTGATTAATCTTACTCTGGATTGACCATTATCATTCCCCACCATCACCCTGAACCTTAGGATCCAACAATCACTGACTTCTAAATGTTTCTGCAAGGACACCTGATCCATTTGTTTTCATTTCCAAGAACCAGATCCAACAATGCATCCTTTCTTGTTGGATACATATTACTGTCGGAAATTCTCCTGAATACAAGCTGGAAATATTCTCCCCTTTTCCAGCCCCTTACTCTACCAGAATCTGAGCCTATACTTGAGTAATTTAAGTCCCCCATTATAAATAATCTACAATGTTGATATGTCTGTAATTTCTTTGCAGAGTTCTTCCATCTAGTTTGTGGTCTATTGTTCACACTCAACAGTGGAATTGAATGTAATTTTTGTTTTTCAGCTCTAGACAATGGCTTTTGTTCTTGAACCCTCTTTAACATCCTTTTTCTCTCACATGACATTGCCCTCCTTAACTAATACCTCCACCACTCCTCATTTTCTTATCGTTTCTTAGTACCTTGTACCCAAGAATATTTAATATACAGTCCTGACCTTCTTTACCTTCCTTGGATTAACACCAAAACATCATATTTTCACATAGCAATCTGCACCTATAACTCCCTGATCTTATTTACTATATGCCATGCATTCACATACAGTAACCTTAATTGAGACTTCATCACTCTCTTAATCTTTCACCAATAGTTTACTATTCTTTATGCTAAAGCTTTCTGTCTTTGTGAGCCCTGGTATTCTTCTCTAATAATCTCCCTTGGCTCCCACACCCCTGCCAAGGTAGTTTAAAGCCCAAGCAATAGCAGGAGCAAAAAAAACCCACAAGGTGCTCAGTCCCAGCTCTGTTTAGGTGCAACCTATCCATGTTGTACAGGTGCCATCTTTGCCAGAGGCAGTTCCAGTGCCCAGGAATCTAAAGCCCACCTAAAGTCTGCACAGTCCTTGTACTCATCTCCGTATTCTCCTTTTTCTATACTTACTTGCACATGCTATTGGGAAAAATGCAGGATCTACAATAAGAGAATTTTATAGGGGTCTGAACAAAGTAGGCAACAGTGAGATGTACTGCAAAATTGGGCAAAAAGTGCAGTGAGGCACATCGCAATGTCGTAATTATTTTACACCATCTCTTATGCTTTTCTCAATCAGCAATGGCGAGATTCTCGCTCGGCAGTGATGACATGCCAACTGATGGTCATTATTGCTGGTTAAGTGCCCTATTCACAGCACAAATTGTCTCACTAAGATTCAGATTCCTATCTTACCAATCTTGCCAAACAAGCTCAATATCAGGAAAACTCAACAAGAAACCAAAGCATGCGGATTCAGATTTTTGCTTGCTCAAACAACGTTCATGTTGGAAGTTGGGCACTGACATCTCAGATCACACTTCATGGATACTGGCCACACATTCGCAACATCCATGGACATTACCATCCAAAGTGCGCCAACTTTTAACAACCTTCCTGACATATCTCCGATTAACTTTTACATTTCAGTGGTAATCTAGGGACAGCAGCAACAACTATCATTGCAGCAAGAGCACCATGCGCTGAGGAACAAGACCCACCTCATGATCCACTTCTCATTATGAGTGAGGAACTGAAATCAGGTAGCACAACACCCATCCTAAATTTTTCTGCCCTACTGGGGCTAGTTTCCTCCTGAACTAAGAGAAAGGCACTTATTACAGGAGCTGGAAGTGAGTGGCACAGCTGTTACTTTTGATGAAGGTGTCCCAAGTGAGTGAGAAGGGAGCACAGATGGATGGTGTAGGGGGTTATGATGGGTAAGAGTGAATGGGGAAGATGTTGCAAGCAATGGTGAGAGTGGTAAAGTATGTGTCCTGGTTTGAGGTGAGTGTAGTAGCAGAGATATTGAGTGTGAGAAATTGGAGAGAAGATGGCGGATCTTACGCTGGCAAGGATGTTGAATTCCCTATATTGCTGGACGTTCCTCTTCTAGCCTGCTGTAACCTGCATGGCAACCTTGGACGAGGGTAGCAGAGTCTTGTGTTGTAGCCTTCACTCCTGGTCCGTGGGAAGAGGAAGGCTTATCTCTGCCCCACTCTGTCCAGCAGGACCTACAGGACCTTGCACATCATGGTGCCGATTTCCTCCTGTTTGCCATGTCTGGGACAAATTTCAGGAACCGTGCAGGACAGCTCCAGAGTAACTCTGCATGTCTGGGTGCACAATGGGCATTTTACAATGGAGTGCTGGCGCAAATGGTCCTGGTGAATTCTGGGTCGTTAGCTGTTGTGGGAACGTCGCTTGCTAAGATGGGGTAGAAATCGAACATGAGGGATGCTATAGGAGCATAGGTAATTAATGAGGCACAACACATTAGGCATTTCTCAAATCCCAATGCATCTTCGACTCAGCCAACAAATTCATAAGCCAAATATTTTCAATGTAGGGTAATACCTGTAGATGCATATAGCCTGTTAAGCCTGACCTCTCCAGTATCATTCTATATCGAAATATTTGGAACTCTTTCTTTTGTAAAGTCATAGAGATGTACAGCACGGAAACAGACTCTTTTGTCCAACTCATCCATGCAGACCAGATATTCTAACTTAATCTAGTCCCATTTGCTAGCCCTTGGCCCATTTCCCTCTGAACCCTTCCTATTCATATACCCATTCAGATGCCTTTAAAATGTTGCAGTTGTACCAGCCTCCACCACTTCCTCTGGCAGCTTATCACAAACATGCACCACCCTCTGCATGGAAAAGTTGCTCCTTTGTTCACTTTTAAATTATTTTGGAATGTGATAAATTTCACAAGGATGAAGTAACAGCTGATTTTCTTAATGAACTGGAATCTGCTGAATAATTTTAATTTTCAGTATAGTGGAAGATTCAATCATATCTCACCTTGAAGGCAATATTTGACCTTATTCCTTCACCTCTGATGCTTTGTGTTTTATTTCAACGTAATAAGAAAGTTTTCTTTTATTCAATAGATATCAGGTCAAGAATTCCCAAGCTCATATCATTTAAGAACTTTACAGTCAGAGAGCAAAACAAATTTTACTCACATCAGATCAGACCACATTCAAAGCCAAATGGCTTTGCATTCTCAGTAAAGGTATATAGGTTGAATTCTGAGGGATAAGTATTTATATGCTAGGAGCAAGAGTGTGGTGCTGGAAAAGCACAGCAGGTCAAGCAGCATCTGAGGAGCAGGAAAATCGACATTTCGGGCAAAAGCCCTTCATCAGGAATGAGGCTGGAAGCCTTTGGGATGGAGAGATAAATAGGTGGGGGGTGGGGCTGGGGGGAAGGTAGCTGAGAGGGCAATGGATGGATGGAGATGGGGGTAAAGGTGATAGGTCAGAGAGGAGGGTGGAGCAGATAGGTGGGAAGGAAGATGGACAGGTGGGGCAGGTCATGAGGATGGTGCTGAGCTGGAAGGTTGGAACTGGGGTAAGGTGGGGGTGGTTGGGGGGGGGGAGGGGAAATGAGGAAACTGGTGAAATCCACATTGATGCCATGGGGTTGGAGGGTCCTGAGGCAGAAGATGAGGTGTTCTTCCTCCTGGCGTTGGTTTGGAAGGGAGAAATATACCTCAGACATATATTTCCCTCCCCACCCCTATCGACTTTCCGTAAAGACTGTTCCCTCTGCAACTACCACATCAGGTCCATGCCCCCTAACAACCCACCCTCCCATCCTGGCACCTTCCCCTGCCACTGCAGTAATTGCAAAACCTGCGCCCACACCTTCCCCCTCACTCCGTCCAAGGCCCCAAAGGAGCCTTCCACATACATCAAAGTTTTACCTGCACTTCCACACGTCATTTACTGTACCTGATGTGGTCCCCTCTACATTGGGTGGACAGGACGCCTACTCGCAGAGCACTTCAGATCTCCGGGACACCCGCACCTATCAACCCCACCATTCCGTGGCTGGACACTTCAACTCCTTCTCCCACTCTGCCGAGGACATGCAGGGCCTGGGCCTCCTCCATCGCCACTCCCTTACCACCTGACGTCTAGAGGAAGAACACCTCATCTTCCGCCTCAGGACCCTCCAACTCCATGGCATCAATATGGATTTCACCAGTTTCGTCATTTCCCCTCCGCCCCAAACCTTACCCCGTTCCAACCTTCCAGCTCAGCATCAACCTTATGACCTGTCCCATCTGTCCATCTTCCTTCCCATCTATCTGGTCCACCCTCCCCTCTGACCTATCATCTTTACCTCCACCTACATCTGTCTATTGCACTCTCAGCTACCTTGCCTCCATCCCACCCCCCTCCCCTTTATCTCTCCACCCCCCGAGGCTCCCATCCTCATTCCTGATGAAGGGCTTTTGCCTGAAATATCAATTTCCCTGCTCCCCAGATGCTGCCTGACCTGCTGTGCTTTTCCAGCATTACATTTTTGACTCTAATCTCCAGCATCTGCAGTATTCACTTTCATCTATATGCTAGGTCCCAGTGTTGATATGATCAAATCCAGTTCCATTGCATGTGGAAATAAGAAATATGGTCCAGTATTCACATTTTGGGACATACTGCTCTTGGAATTCTCTACCCTAGAGTGCTGCGAAGGCTCAGTAATTGAGTACGTTCAAGACAGAAATTGATAGATCACTAGATATGAAAAGGTATGGGCGGCATGGTGGTTGGCACAGCTGCCTCACAGTGCCAGAGACCCAGGTTCTATTCCAGTCTCAGGCAACTGTGTGTGTGTGTGTGTGGAGTTTGCGTGTTCTCCCTGGGTTTGCTCCAGCTTCCTTCCACAGTCCAAAGATGTGCAGGTTAGGTGAATTGGCTATGCTAAATTGCCCATAATGTTCAGAGATGGGTAGGCCAGGTGCATTAGTCAGGGGAAATGTAGAATAATAGTGGTAGGGGAATGGCTTCGGGTGGGATACTCTTCAGAGGGTCATGTGTGGACTTGTTAGGCCAAATGGTGTGTTTCCACACTGTAGGGTCTCTATGTATTAAGGGAAACAGGGATAATGCAGGATGACTTTTTTTATTCATCCATGGCTAGGCCCCACGATTATTGCCCATCCTTAATTGCCCAGAGGGCAGTTAAGAGTCAACCAAGTTGCTGGGTCTGGAGTCACATGTAGGCCAGACCAGATAAGGATGGCAGTTTCCTTTCCTAAAAGACATTTGTGAACCAAATGGGTTTTTCCAACAATTGACAATGGATACATGGCCATCATTAGACTCTTAACTCTACATATTTATTGAATTCATATTCCACCATCCACCGTGTCAGGATTCGAACTCGGGTCCCCAGAACATTATCTGGGTCTCTGATTTAACAGTCCAGCAATAATACCATTAGGCCATTGCCTCCCCCCTCAATGGTGTCAAGCTTCTTGAGTGTTGCTGGAGCAGCACTCATCCCGATTTGTGCCTTGTAGATGATGGACAGGTGTCGGGGAGAGGTGAGTTACTCACTGCAACATTCTTAGCCTCTGATCTGCTGTTATTTATCTCTCAGCCCCTCTCCCCACCCCAACCCCCAACAAATTCCTGATGAAGGGCTTATGCCCGAAATGTTGATTCTCCTGCTCCTCGGATGCTGCCTGGCCTGCTGTGCTTTTCCAGCGCCACACCTTTTGGTATTTATATGGCTAGTCCATTTCAGTTTCCACTTCGGTAACCCATAGTGGGGGGGTGGAGGAGGGGGAGGTTTGGAAGTGGCAATGAGTGGCAAAGGGCCATAGTTAGTTTCTCCCTTGTCATTGCCTGTCATTTGTGTGGTGTAAATGTTACTTACCACTTGTCAACCTAAGTATGGATATTGTTCAGATCTTGTTGCATATGAGCATTAACTACATCAGTATCTGAGAAGTCACAAATGATGATGAACATGGTAAAATCATCAGCAAACATGCCCACTCTGACTTTATGATAGATGGAAGGTCATTGAGGAAGCAGTAGAAGACAGTTAGACCTGGGATATTATATTGCAGAATTATTTAAAGATCTCTTTTTCACTCTGCTTTTGACATTCAGTCTGCTGGCGATATTGACATGGGAGAGGCTAGGTGATCTGTCTGGTGTTCAGTCAACATGTGATACCAACATTCAATTAGTGTAATTGCTAGTGCAATTCAGTTTGTAGCTCTTTTCCTTTAATAAACTTCTTCACATAAAAAAGGTTTGTAAAAGTGGAGAGTGAACCAGTCTAGACAACGAACACTACTAACTTAACCTTTGAGTCCAGGTAGGGCTGCAAATGCCAAAGCTCCTTATTATCCTGATGGCAGATGCAATCTTAGAAGAAGGATAGAGTTAGCCTGAAGTAACTTTATGAAGATGAAGTGTGGGTTAACAAGAAACCTCAAACCTTTGTCAAAGAAAAGACTTATAGCATTCTATTTTGTTACACTCTTTTCATCACGTACCTCAGAAACCTGGACAATATTTGAAAAAAAAGAGGGCTAGCGAGTTTTGAGAAGATTTATAGCTCAGGTTGAGGTTCTAGATGTAGGTTTGTTCACTGAACTGGAAGGTTCATTTTCAGATGTTTCATCACCATACTAGGTAACATAATCAGTGAGCCTCCAGACCTGTAAATGAACCTTGCAGCTCAGCGAGCAAACCTACATCCAAAAAAGAGGGCTTTCAATCCTGGATCTAAGACGTGAGCTAAAAATTCCATATATAGACCAGAAGAAAAATGAAGAGGTGCTTAAAACTGCAGGAGCAAAAAGAACTTTAAAAAAGGACATCCTGAAAATTAAATGTCCGTATTTGGGCCATTTGATCAGAGCTGAAAAGCCTCTTCTAGAGGGTAAATGGCAGCTGAAAGAGGGGTCAACCTCAACACTGTTGGAAGATGGAAGTCACAGAGCAGTTACAGATGAGCGACAGTGAATGTGAGGATGTCGCAAGACAGACAAATGTGACAAACTGTGATAGCAGATCTCCCAGCAAAAGCACCTACAACCTACCCTGGTTACAGATATAGAATGAATGTTAGCAGGTTTCTCAATATAATCCCATGAGAGGAACAGGTTGCAGAATTCATTAATATAAGAAATAACTGTAGACACTGATGACAGATGTTTTTTAATCCCATCTTGTTGATTAGTTTCTTGATGTATCTGTCCATTCATGACTGCCTTTCAACTTGCAACTGGCATCATAACATTCAGTGCAAACCTGGTGAATGGAAAAATAATGGAATTTAGACAGAAGATAATCACAAAATTCTTTTCGTACCACCCCCACCCCCAAACCTACTAGTTACAAAGTAGGGGCTGTTGTGGCACAGTGGCAGCATCTTGGTCAGAAGCTTTGGATTTGAGTCTCACATCAAGATTTGTTGGCCAGAAAAGGTGCACAGATAACCTCAAAATTGGAGAACTGTCAGCCTGTAGGTCCTTCTAATCTACCTGAGGACAGGAGGTAACAGCAAGAGAGTTTCCTGGTCAGCCATCCTGTAGTAGACAATGCCTAACCAGTGCAGTGCTTTGTACATAAACTTGGACCAATCTAGTGAAAATCTTTGTTCCAAACTTCAGAAATGAGAACAGGAGAAAAGGCATATCTTCAAAAGAACAAATAAATCTGGGGTTCAGCATGACCTCAACCCTTCACCCTGACATGTGAGCTCCATGAGAACTGTCTGCCCACTTAACCATAAGGACATCACTTGGTTTGATCCTGGCAAGATATTCCAGTCTGATCTGGTTCTTGTCCAACATCTAAAAGTTGTGCATACGTGCATTCACATATGCAGAGGAGCATCTACATATGCACCATACTTGAAGGCAAAAGTTGCTTTAGCCCTCGTGAAAAGGTCAGCTAACTCAGCACAAACTGAGGATGGACTTTCTAGAACCACACCATATGATGCCTTTCCTAAGTAAGCACTCAATAAACCTTTTTACAAAGGAAAGGGATTTTTTTTTCTTTAAATGCTCCCCCACCCTCCCTCACCAACAGCCTCCCAAACAAAACTCCTGCTTCTTTTCCAAGAATAGGAACTCCTTGCTCAGAATAATTTCACAGATGCCAGTTTCCCTCCAAATGTGGCCTTTCACTCCCATAAGCTAGAAGGGTGAACTTTAGGATAGGGGAAGGATATTGGTTTCTGGAAAAAAAATCAAACATTCTGAAGCCAGCATAATAGAGTACATGAACTCCAAATACAATTAAACCTTGAATTTACTCTCCACATCCCTACTTTTACTGATAACTGAGGAACTTCAATTATCCAAATATTGATTATCTGAACTTCAGGTTATCCGAAGAAGTTTTCAAGGTCTGCAAAAGCGTTACATCAAAGAGGCAAGTGTATTTGACTTACCTGTACTGAAGAAGATGTGAAAACGCTGGCAAAAACAAAGAAACACAAGCAGCTCAAGCATCAGTGACTAGGTAAGGTTGTTACGCAGCCCTTTGCAAAGGTAAGTGTTTCACATTACTACACAGGTATTCCCGTCACCTTTACCAGCCTTCATTAAAAAAAAAGGCCGAGAACATAAACGCATGTGCAAGTCAGTGCTTCTATCTTCCTATCGCGAGACTGCGTTCCTGGAAACTGACACATGCTGCTGCGATCGTAGAAGCTGTTCGGGACCTTGTTTAATGCTGTCTTCACCACTCTTTCCCAAGTGGTAACTACTGCTGCATTTTTTAAAAGTTCTCTCCTGTTATCATTGCTTTATTTTGTTCATCATGTGAAATCTGTGTCCTCTTACACTCAATACATCAAAATTATAGATTTAAATAAATTCTCCAGTAGAGATCAACATTAGATCAGCATGGCTTCCCTTGTTTAAGGTAAAATCAATTATGTGAATAATCAATTATCCAAACAAAATAGTTCCCACCCATCTCGTTTGGATAATCAAGGTTCCTGTTTGTAACAACAAATTGGGTAGGAGTAATTGATTAGGTAGAAGGCTTGAAAGAACTATCTCTGAATATACTAGTGTCACACTTTTCCATTTCACTCACTAATCAATCTTCTCCTTTCAATGGTGCCAAATCAGAGTCAGATTTGCATCTTGTGCCCATGACCACTGATAGTGGTTGAGAATGATTGGATCTACAGTAAAACTCGCCAGGAAATAGTAGTGTCAGTAAATTGAAAATGCGGGTTAATGAGGAATTTAATTATTCCAAAGGAATAACCCTCAGTGCATGCTTGAAACTCACAGTATTTTCATACTGAGCAAATAGATGAAACAGAAGGTTTCCTGATGGCTATGGCAATGATTCCGAGAGACTGGGAATGTCACGGTTTCAATCATCAGTTCGTCAAAAAGGAAGTCAAGCAATGGGAACAGAAATACACAAACCAACATTATTTACACTAATTGTGTAAAAACACGGCTTCCCAAAGTGGAAGTTGAGACCCTGAATGAGTGTGGACATTCCTGTTGGTTCAACAGTCAGTTGTTACTATTTTGAACATGAATTTCACTGTGTTGTATGTATATACACAAGCTGATATCTTAATCATTCCTAGTAAGAATGGCCTCAAAGTACAAACACAGTACGGGTCATGAGTATATCTAGTGAGTGAATTGAAGATATGTGACTCTAGTACACTTCTGAAGTTTAGAAGCAAATTTATCAGGACAGAGTAGAGGGTTCTAGGCTCAGTGTTAAACCAGTCCTACACATGACCTGTTGCTGACTCTTAGTCCTGGAAGTGGGAATCTGACTGATCTCCCAGCACTGACAGTCCTGTAGCTCAACAAATGCACAATTCATCACTAACAAAGGAAAGGGAGTTACTCCACAAAATGGACTCACCATTCTCAAAAATGTCCATGGTTGGAGCTGCCAGCTGAAGTGGGGGGTTTGAAGTCTCAATGACTCTGAGCAAGGCAGATATTTCAGCCTCCAAGTGATTGACCGTTCGTTCTATATTCTGAAGTAAATGAGAGAGAAGGACAGAAAGAAAAAAAAGCAAAAATCAATACAGGCTGGTATGATAAAAAAAAGTGACATTCCACAACCTCAAGATCTGCCAAAATACTTTGCAACCAATGCAAAACGTTTGAAATGTAGGAATCATGGAGCCAGTTCCTCCTTATTGATCAGATCTCTGACCCATTGCATTTTTCTTCATATTCAATTTCTTTCTATCTTCCATCTTGTGATAGACCATACCTTTCATTCCTTCCTCTCCTTTCACTGTCTAAAACCTCTAACTATTTTCTAGTTCTAATAAAAGGCTATCAAACTGCGATATTAATTCTAATTCTTTCTCCACTGATGCTGTGTGACCCATAACTATCTGTTATCTTAGACGATTAAGAAATGCAGTATCCTGGCCTCATTTCACATCACTATAACAGATCACCATGTCATTGTCGCAAAAGCAAAATACTGTGAATGCTGGATATTGAAACTAAAACAGAAAACATTGGCAAACAGGTCAGACTACATCAGCTGGAAGAGAAAAGCAGAGTTCACATGTTCATCAGCTTTACTACAATTTAAAATCTCTGCAATCATTCATGATAATATAACCAATGCATATTGTAACCTAGAGTTGCTGTACTTAAAATAGAAAATGGGTTTTGTTACCTTTTCTACAATATCCAACCGTTTGTGGAGAGCTTTGTCATGTTCACACCAGTCTCTGGCATCTCTTTGGGGGTATCCTGCTGGAACAAACAGTGTTATTGAATCAAAACACTCTTCTTTCTCCGCTGCGCAACTTCTCTCAGCACGGTGGCTCAGTGGTTAATACTGCTGCCTCACAGCGCCAGAGACCTGGGTTCAATTCCAGCCTCGGGCAACTGGCTGTGTGGAGTTTGCATGTTCTCCCTGTGTCTGCGTGGATTTCTTCCCGGTACAGGTTAGGTGAATCGGCCATGCTAAAATTGCCCATATTATTCAGGGATGTGTAGGTTAGGTGCATTAGTCAGGGGTAAATATAGGAAAATAGGGTACAGGAATGGATCTGTGTGGGTTACTCTTCGGAGGGTCAGTGTTGACTTGTTGGGCCGAAGGGCCTGTTTCCACACTGCAGGGATTCTAACTCACTCTTTTTTTCTTTTTCCAGAAGTTTAGTTAGTAAACATCTATACCAGATGTAACTCAATAAAAGAAAGGTCTTTTTTTGTTAAAGTTAATATTCCACTGTATTTTAAGTGCTGTGCTATATCATTGTTATTTATCATAACAAAGTGTTTCTTCAGGGACAAAAATGAATGTTTGGAAAATTCTAAATGTGATTGAAAAACTGCTGACATGTATTACTTGTTACAGCAACAGCATTTGACTTTGTCCTGTATTGTTATTTAGCTATCTTACCAATAGGAATTAGCAAATTACCACATTTATACTGTGGTAAATAGAAGTTTATCCAGTTGAGGTAGTTCCCCAGTCCCACTCAGCCAGCAGGGATCCAAGTTTACATAGAGCAAAAGATTGGCCTTATTAATACAAAATTTCCAATTAACAGGAACCACTTGTTGCATCACTGGTAGGGATTTTTTTTTTAATAAACCAGACAAATTAAATCAACACTTGGAGTATGGGTTAATCAATGAAAAGCAGCAGCACAGATATGTTAAAGGTTACAAGTTAATTGTGTATTTCAGTAACTTGATGTAATTGTTTGATACAGTGACAGGGTATGCTAATGAAGATCATTTGATGGATGTGTGCAAGGACTTTTTCACAGGACACTTAGTAAAGTACTGCCTCACAAACCTGTTAGCAAAATTGAATTGTAGGAGCGTAAAGGGACAGTAGCTACATAATTGGTGAAGGATCAGAAAGCAGTTTAATGGAGAACAGTTTATTTTTAATGCTGTCTATCAAAGTTAGTATTAGGCCCATTGCTCTTTTAGATATATATTAACAAAAGGAAAAAAAAGACTTGCATTTATGTCGTGCCTTTCAGGACCGCAGAATGTTGCAAAGCTCTTGACAGGCCCTGAAGTACTTTTTGAAATGCAAGTTAGGAAACACAGGCATGAATTCACACAGAGCAAACTCTCACAATATGAAAATGATAAGATAATCTGTTTTGCGATGTCAACTGATGTGTAAGTATTGGAAATAACTTCCTTTCTCCTTCAAAATATCTTTTTTTATTTGTGAGTAGCACAAGGCCAGCATTTATAATCCACCCCTAAGTGAATTGTGACATGTTAAAATAGTAACATGAGATCTTCTACATCCATGGTTTCATTTGGTTTAATGTCTCTTCCAAAGATGCTTCCTAGGTACTGGGCTGCGGTGTCCTCCTTGATTTTTGTGCTCAAGATCCTGAATGGTACTTGGACCTACAACTTCTATGACTCAGAGGCAAAAATGCCACTAACTTGAGCTTAAACCTTATGCCAGAAAGGGCAGAAAAAGCTCAGTACATCTGACATCTGGCAGCATCTGTGGAGAGAGGATCAGAGTTAACATTGAGTTCATCATGATTCATCTTTGGATGTACACATAACATTAGCTCTGATTCATTCTCGACAGATGCTGCTGGACCTACTGAGTTTCTAAAGCTAATTTCTGTTTTTATTTCAGATTTCCAGCATCCACAACAGTAGCTTTTGTGGCAGCCACATGACCTTGGGTTGAACTTACAGGGAATCCTTTTGAAGTTTACAGATGATACAAAACCACAGAAATATGGAAAGCAGTGAAGAGCACAATAACAGGAAGCAGGCATGGCAGGTAAAATAGGCGGACACATGGCAGATAAAGTTTAATGAAGAGAAGTATGAAGTGATTCATTGTAGGAGGAAGAATGAGGTGAAGCAATATAAACTATGAAGGGACGGAGGAACAGAGGGACTTGGGAATGTCAAGTCTTTGAAGGTGGCAGAACAGATTGAGAAGGCTGCTAAAAAGATAAATGAACACATCTTTATATATAGAGGAATGTAGTGCAAGAACAAGAAAGTTATGCTAAACCTTTACAAAACATTAGGAGAAAGTGAGGACTGCAGATGCTGGAGATCAGAGTCAAAACACTAGAAAAGCACAGTCCGTCAGGCAGCATCTGAGGAGCAGAAGAGTCGAAGTTTTGGGCATCACATTCCTGATGAAGGGCTTATGCGTGAAACATTGACTCTCTTGCTACTCGGATGATGCCTGACCTGATGTGCTTTTCTAGCACCACACTTCTTGACTCTTCACAAAATATTAGTTAGGTCCCAGTTGGAGTATTGTGAATAATTCTGGGTACTACGATGCAAGAAAGTTGCAACAGTTATAGAGAAGCTGCAAACTTTGCTGGAAAAGTACCATGGATGAAAGGCTTCAAATATCTGGAGAAACTCAAATTATTCTCCTGAAGGCAGATCAGGTTGAGAGGAGTTTTCAAAGAGTTGTTCAAAGTTTTGAATGGTTTCTATAGATGACATAAGGAGAAACTGCTTCCAGTAGCAGAATGATTGCTAACCAGAAGACAAAGATTTATGGCAATTAACAACAAAATCAAAAAATAAACAAGTAAAATATTTTATATACAGCCAGTTGTTGTGATCAGGAGTGCAACAGATTTAATAATTAGTTCTAAAAGAGCATTGGATAAACAATTGAATAAGAAATATTTGCAGACAATGAGGAAGGAGCAGCAGAGTGGGACTAATTGGACATTTCTTCCAAAGGGTTGACACAAGCACAATTGGCTGAATGGTTTCCTTCTGTGCTGTGTCATTGTATAACCCTATTTGTCCTATAATTGTATCATTGTCTTAACACTGGGAATTAGATGATTATTATTTATCATATTAAATGGAATTGCACTATTTGTTGTGGTTTGAGATCTACGTTAGTCATGAATCTACTAAATATGGCAATTTTGTGTGGGTGTCCCAACTGTATCTTAACGATAACCTACAGGCCTCACAACAAAAAGCCTAACAAAATTGCCATATTTAGTTTCTGAATTCCAATATAAATGATAGTAAACAGCAAAGACTCCAAAAACACTTGAAATCCAGGTGGTACTGCGCTGTGCCAGTCCCTATAAAACCCAGCAATAAAATTATTTCTGAAAATGTATTTTTGCCATTTTCAGATTTAATTTTACAGCAATCCTTCCTCTCTGAGACTTCCCAGTCCCTTAATCAGTTAATTTGTTAGATGAATGATACTGCACCAGGTAAATTCCAACATAGATCCTTGCTAGGCAAAGCAACAAAGTCTGATTATGCTTTTAACAGTAAATCAATTGAAGAAACAAAATGCATACATTAATATCAACAGTAACCCTTAAAAGTTTCCACTTGGACAGGTCAGGAAAGATCCTTTGTGCAGTGCAATACACTGGTGTTAACACCAGACGGCTCTTTCCACCACAGTAAACAAGACTCAGCCAAAAACCAACCATAGGAACTCAAACTAAAATTAGGGTTTGCCACTGAGACTGGTAAACCAAAGCAATTTCTTTACTGGATCTGAATAGCAAGAATGCTTAAAATACAAACAACAGGACTGTCAAGAGACATTATATTTAGCAGAGATCCAAAATCTATCCAAGTTATAAAAAAACAAAAGAACTGTGGATGCTGGAAATCAGACACAAAAACAGAAATTGCTGGAAAATCTGGCAGCATCTGTGCAGAGAAGTCAAAGTTAACGTGTCGGGTCAAGTGACTGTTCCTCAGAACTTCCTCAGTAGCTGGGAAAATGTTTTTTTTTAATGCAGAAGATAGGGTAGGGGGGAAGCAGTAAGGAGTAAACGATACATGGAGATATCTGGATTGTTAGACCTGAAATGTTAACTCCGAAATCTCTCCACAGATACTGCTAGACCTGCTGAGCTTTTGCAGCAATTTCTGTTTTTGTTTCAATCCATTAGGAGTTACCTTGCATAATGCAACAAGAGCAATTTAAATCAAAATAGAAGCATATTTGCAAGTGAAGAGATTATAATGGTGAAACATAATAAGAAAAAAATAATAAAAGTATGTTGTAATTGGGAAGTTTACAGAAATGATGATTATAATGTAATCCTTTAATAATTGGGATTTTTTTATAAGTGTGTAGTTAGGAAACACAAGTTACAATGAAGGAGAGAGATAATAATGATTATCCATTGTAATGAAGATGCTCAAATAGGAACCATCTTGGCTTTCTTTCCATGGAACAGCAATTATTACCCATCCATAATTGTCCTAGAACTTAGGGCGGCATGGTGGCGCAGTGGTTAGCACTGCTGCCTCACAGTGCCAGAGACCCAGGTTTAATTCCAGCCTCAGGCGACTCTCTGTGTGGAATTTGCACATTCTCCCCGTGGGTTTCCTCTGGCTGCTCCGGTTTCTTCCCACAATCCAAAAATGTGTAGGTTAGGTGAATTGGCCATGCTAAATTGCCCGTAGAGCTAGGTGAAGGGCTAAGTGTAGGGGAATGGGTCTGGGTGCGTTGCGGGTCAGTGTGGACTTTTGGGCTGAAGGGTCTGTTTTCACACTGTAAGCAATCTAATCTAAAAACTTATTGGCATACATGTACTAGGCAATTTCAAAGTCAAGTAAGAATCAGCCACATTACTGTAGGTCTGGAATCACATTTCGACAAGACCAAGTAGAGCAGGGTAAAAGGTCGGCACAACATCGAGGGCTGAAGGGCCTGTACTGTGTTTTACTGTTCTATGTTCAGTAAAGATGGCAGATTTCCATTCCTAAATGAGATAATTGAACCAGGTGGGTATTTACAACACTTGGTATTGGTTAGGTATGGTTGCCATTAGTTTAACTTTTAAATTTCATTTTGTTATTAAATTTAAACATCATCTAGCATGGTGGGGTTTGAAACTATGCCCCAGAGCATTAGTATAGAACTCTGGGTTACTGCTGCAGTGACATTATCACAATACCACTGTCTCCCACCACCCCTAAGCACTGTAATGAAGATTCAGGACTCAGAAACTAGCTTTGATTGGGCTGACCTGGTCTACATTTGACATTTAGAATTCTCAGTTTCTCTTCCATCAGCATATGTAGATATTTGCTTGTCCTCTCCCTTTAATCTGCCCTGATATGTTTTGGGGACTGAGACCTGTGACTCTCAGTCAACCCTGAGGAACTAAGGACTGTGGTCTCTCTGTCCTGGGACACAATGAACATTGAAACCACTATCTCCCAGGGTAACTCCCTGAACATTGTATTGAAAAAAAAAAGGGAGCATAGTCATCCTTGGGATACACTGAGGAACTGATGTGGGCACTGTCTCCCATAGTCAGTTGTGCAGCACACTGTGGACTGAGTTCACTGTCTCCTGTAATCATCCCTAGGTGCTCTGAAAACTAAGAACATTGCTTTCCATACTCACCCATATTAAAGAACTGGGATAGGGAGATGAATTTTAACCTAGTCTCAGCTGGGATATAGGTACAATGCCATATTGACGTCTCAGGTACACACCAAGCAACTCTGTAGTGCATGTACTTATACCTCCCTCGGCTATTGGGAAAACATTGAAACCTTCCAATAAAGGATTCGCCCTGGCGATTTTCTCCCCAGCCCCCAACCCTCACGCACATTCCTTTTACACAAAATCTGATTTCTCCCCGTTGCAGCTTTTAAAACCCATAATCCCAATTTTGAACGTTGCTGCTGGTTTCTCATCTGACACTTTTCCGTTCTTTTCCCTTTAATTCCTTCCTTTACTCTGTACCAAAAATTTCTCCTGTTCCTCAAAGATTGAAAACCAACACAAAAAAAGTAGTAAATTCAACCTAAGGAAATGTAGAAAAAAATACCGTAGTGTGGCGAGTGGGGGTGATGTAATGTTTACTTTAACCCGGGGGTGGTTGGATAAATAAATGCTCCCAAAATGCAAGAAACTGTTGAAAGAGCCGAACAATTCATAGAGTGATTCCAGTGACCGTCACCTACCAGTCGTGGCCAGACCCAAGAGGAGCAAAGCTGCAGACAAAACCCACACACCCCTCATGTCGTGCAGTAAATCCTTCTTTCTCCGTGTCTTCGCGATCCTAGCCCCGACACGATGAGACAGGCAGGGGGAGAGAGAGCGAGAGAGATGTGTGTGCTGGATATCCTCCAAAGTTCCAACCCCAAACTGCGCCCTTCCTATTGAATTGCTTACTGTGGTGATGTAAGTCTTTTAACCTCTCCTTCCCTAAGAGCAGTGACTGTGGTTTACCCGCTGCTCAAATCTTTTAATTTTTTTTATTATTAGCAGTTCTGGAAACTATATTGCTAATAGCTCACGTGAGATTGATTTTTCCTGGTACTTGCCAAAAAAAAGTCCGTAGACTCTCAAGAATAAAGGAAGGAACGTGTGTTAATTTTTGGTTTCACTGTGGGGGGGCGCAAAATTACAATTCCCTCACAGGTGGATCTGAACTATTCCATTCAAAGAAAAACAAACGAGATCCCTCTCATATCCTGGCTCATATTTACCCCTCAACCGATGACTCAAAGCGAATTAAATCGTCACGATCTAATTGCTGTTTGTGGAATCCTGCTAAGCACAAGTTGTCTGCTGTATTACAACAATAGTATCTGACCAGGGAGTATCGCCCTTCACTGTCAGTGAAGAATCATGGAACTTCCTTCTCAACAACACAGTGGGTGTACCTAACCACAGGCCTGCCGCTGTTTAAGGTAGCTACCAACGCCCTCTCAAAGGCAGTTAGGGACAAGCCTAGCCAATGTTGCACCCTGGCCAATGAAAGAATCAATTAATAGTCCCACCAGAGGTAGGTGCAGAGTGGCCATGAGATACTGGGAATTGCTGCTCGATTTTTCGGTTCCCTATCCTTCGAATATAATTTATCTCCCCCTCACCTGTTGTAATTCCTGGAAGAAGCACATAACTTTGACAGAGTAGTGCTGGAAAAGCACAGCAGGTCAGGGAGCATCTGAGGAGCAGGAAAATCAACGTTTCAGGCAAAAGCCCTTCATCAGGGATGAGAATCAGGCTCTCCTGCTCCTCGGATGCTGCCTGACCTGATGTGCTTTTCCAGCACTACTCTAATTTTGACTCTAATCTCCAGCATCTGCAGTACCCACTTCTGCCTACATAACTTTGATAGTTGACGCATTGGTTTTCATTTTCCAAAAGTCATTAGATTTGGGGAAGGTTCCTTCAGATTGAAAAATAGTTCCTTTATTAAAGAAGGGAGAGTGGCAGAAAGCAGGAAATCACAGGCCAGTTAGCTTCTACATTTTCCCTATGACAGATGTTAATCTATTATTTTAAAAGTTATAACATGGCAGAGTCAACATGGTTTTGTCAAAGGGAAATCATGTTTAACTAGTTTATTGGAGTTCTTTATGTGGTAACATTAGCCATTGATAAACAGGAACTCGTGGATGTATTTGACTTAGACTTCCAGAAGGCATTTGATAAAGTGCCATATCAAAGATTATTGCAGAAAATAAAAGCTGGGGTAACATTTTGGCATGGATAGAAAATTGGTTGGCTAACAGGAAGCAAATTTTGGGAATAAATGGGTCTTTTTTCAGCTGGCAGGCTGTTATGAGTAGCGTACCAAGGAATTGGTGCTGAGACCTCAAATCTTCACAATTTATATGTGATTTAGATGAAGGCACAGAAAGTATGCTCGCTAAATTTGCTACTGACACAAAGATAGGTAGGAATGTGAGTTGTGAAGATGACGTAAGGAACCCACAAAGTGATATAAATAGGTGAAGCACAGTACTGGCCACTGTACTTATGGAAGGATGCTAATGTATTAGAAGCAGTTCAGAGAAGGTTTACTAGACTAATACCTGGAATGAACAGATTGGCTTATGAGGAAAGGCTAGACAGGCTGGGCCTGTATACAGTACACTGGAGTTTGGAAGAGTCTTTCTTAAAATTCATTTGTGGACGTCGCTGGCTGAGCTAGCATTTATTGCTGTACCCTGTTGTCCAACAGAAGGTGGTGGTGAGCTGCCTTCTTTAACCACTACAGTCCACCCACTGTGCGTTGACCCAAAATGTCATTAGGGAGGGAATTAGGGAGGTGATTTAATTAAAACATATAAGATTCTAGACTGGTAGGTGTAGAAAGCCTATTTCCTCATGTGGGAGAACTAAGGATCATAGTTTAAAAATAAGGGGTCGCCACTTATTTGGGACAGTATGGTGACTCAGTGGTTAGCACTGCAGCCTCATAGCTCCAGGGACACGGGTTCAATTCCAGCCTCGAGTGACTGTCTGTGTGGAGTTTGCACATTCTCCCAGTATCTGTGTGGGTTTCCTCCGGGTGCTCCGGTTTCCTCCCACAGTCCAAAGATGTGCAGGTCAGGTTGAATTAGCCATGCTAAATTGTCCATAGTGTTAGGTGCATTAGTCAAAGGGAAGTGGGTCTGGGTGGGTTATTCTTTGGAGGGTCAATGTGGACTGGTTGGGCTGAAGGGCCTGTTTCCACACTGTAGGGAATCTAACCTAATCATTTAAGACAGCAATGAGAAAAACATTCTCACAGAGGGTTGTGAATCTTTGGAATTCCCATTCTCACAGGACAGTGAATCATTAAATATATTTATGGCACAGATAGATGGATTTTTGATTACCATGGAGATGAAAGATTACCGGATATACAGGAATGTAGAGTGGCGGTTAAAATCAGATCGGCCATAATCTTATGAATGGTAGAGCACACTTGAAGAACCTCTTAATGGTTATTGAGATGTTCATACATTACCCTTCCGAAGTATTAAATAGGCTGCCAACACTCAGGAGGTCCTAAGGTCATGACAGCACTATATAAATATAAGCCTTTCTTTCTGCTATTAACCAGAACAAAACATTCAAGTTGATACTGAATCATATGAATTAGAACCAGAAGTAGGCCATCTGGCCTTTCCAGCTTCTCTGTCATTCAGTAAGATCATGGCTCATCAGTTTGTGTTCCAAAGAGCACATTCCTATCTAATCCTGATAATCTTTGACTCTCTTAAAAATGCCTCAGAACATTTCATGACCCTGCATTCATTGCCTTCTGAGGCACAGAGTTCCAAATCCTCTAAAAGAACAAAAAATACCACATAGCTCTGTCCAAAATAGCAACGCTTAATTTTAAATCGGTGTCCCCAGGTTCTGGACTCTCCACAAGAGTTAGCATTTTTTCCATATTCACTTTATCAAGACCATTAAGAATCTTCTAAACAGCAGCCAAATTAATCCTCACAAGCTCAGCATGCCCAATCCTTGCCCACATGACAACATACTCATACCAGCTGTTAATCGAGTATTGTGGACAGCTAGGGAAGTGATTGCTGGGCCCCTTGCTGAGATATTTGTATCATCAATAGTCACAGTGAGGTGCTGGAAGACTGGAGGTTGGCTAACGTGGTGCCACTACTTAAAGAAAGGCAATAAGGACAAGCCAGGGAACTATAGACCGGTGAGCCTGACATCAATGGTGAACAATTTGTTGGAGGGAATCCTGAGGGACAGGATTTATATGTACTTGGAAAGGCAAGTACTGATTAGGGATAGTCAACATGGCTTTTTGCGTGGGAAATAATGTCTCACAAACTTAATTGAGTTTTTTGAAGAAGTAACACAAAGGGAATTTATGAGGGCAGAGTGATAGACATGACCTACCTGTATATGGACTTCTGTAAGGCGTTCAACAAGGTTCCTCATGGTAGACTGGTTAGCAAGGTTAGATTACACAGAAAACAGGGAGAACTGACCATTTGGATACAGAATTGGCTCAAAGGTAGAAGACAGTGGATAGTGATGGAGGGTTGCCTTTCAGACTGGAGGGCTGTGACCAGTGGTGTGCCACAAGGATTGGCGTTGAGTCCACTGCTTTTCGTCATTTATATTAATGGTTTGGATGGGAAGATAGGAGCTGTAGTTAGTAAGTTTTCAGATGACACCAAAATTGGAGGTGTAGCGGACAGCAAAAAAGGTTACCTCAGAGTACAACAGGATTTTGATCAGATGGGCCAATGGGCCAAGGAGTGGCAGATGGAGTTTAATTGAGATAAATGTGAGGTGCTGCAGTTTGGAAAGGCAAATCAGAGCAATTGGGAGGTCATGTTGCGGCTATACAGGATATTAGTTAGGCCACCTTTGGAATATTGTGTGCAATTTTGGTCTCCCTCCTATAGGAAGGACGTTGTGAAACTTGAAAGGGTTCAGAAAAGATTTACGAGGATGTTGCCAGGGTTGGAGGATGTGAGCTACAGGGAAAGGCTGAACAGGCTGGGGCTGTTTTCCCTGGAGTGTTGGAGGCTGAGGGGTAACCTTATAGAAGTTTATAAAACCATGAGGGGGATAGGATAAATAGCCAAGTTCTTTTCCCTGGGTTGAGGGAGTCCAGAACTAGAGGGCATAGGTTTAGGGTGAAGGTGGAAAAATTTAAAAGGGACCTAAGGGGCAATGTTTTCACACAGAGATTGGTGTGTGTATGGAATGAGCTGCCAGAGGAAGTGGTGGAGGCTGATACAATTACAACATTTAAAAGGCATTTGGATGGATATATGAATAGGAAGGGTTTAGAGGGATATGGGCCAAATGCTGGCAAATGGGACTAGATTAGTTGAGGATATCTGGTTAGCATGGACAGTTGGACCGTAGGGTCTGTTTCCGTGCTGTACATCTCTATAACTCTATAAACCTGTTCTGAACCACTTCCAAATGCAGACACAATTCAAGATGTGGTCACACCAATGCCCTGTACCATCCTCACCTTTATGTCAATTCCTCTCCTCATAAAGGATTGCATTCCATTGGCCTTGCTGTAATTGCATATTAACTTTAGTGACTCATGAACTAGTTCACTTTGATTTCTCTACACTTTAGAATTCTGCAGTCATACTCTGTGCTTTTTAATTTTCCTGCCAAAATGAACAACTATCTAACGTACCATTCTGTCCTCTGCAAATTTAGCTATTTAGCCTTTGATCCCCTCATCTAAGTCATTGATATAAAAAGTTGAATTCCCAGCGCTTGAGGGACTCCATTCATTAGATCCTGCCAATCTGAAAAAGATCTGTTTTTGCACATGCTCTGTTCTCTGCCAGTTAGGAAATCTGTCCATGCTAGCATGTTACTCCATCCACCATAAGCTCTACTGAGCACAATAATTTTTATTTGGAACCTTGTGAAATGATTTCTGGAAATCCAAGTACAGAACATCAGTGAGCTTCCCTTTATGTACAGGACATATTATCCCTTTAAAGAATTCCAATAAATTGGTTAAACACAATTTCCCTTTCACAAAACCACATTGACTGAGTTTTTCCGGTTATAACAAAGGAACATAAGAAATAGGGGCAAGAGTATGTTATTTGTCCCTTCAAACCTACCTCACCATTCAATAAGAATATGACTGATCTGCCCCAAGTCTCAAGTCCTCTTTCATGACAGCTCCTCATAGCCCTCAACTCCCCAACGTTTTGAAAATCTATCTACCTCCTCTTTAAATACTTTCACTCACCTAGCCTCCACAACTCTCTGGGGATAAAATTCCAAACATTCACCTGCTTCTGAAAGAAGAAATATGTTTGTATCTCAGTTTTAATTGATTGTCCCTTTATTCTGCAACCATGTCTACCATTTCAAGATTCCCCGACTAATGCAAATCTCTTCCCAACATCTTAGCGCCAATTACCTAGTGATTATAAACCAAGTTTATCTCTTCACTCAACTTTCTGATTTACAACTGTTACTGGGTTTTTTTTTAAATAGCCTCCAATGTCAAGACTGAAACAGAATGTTTATTAATTACCGCCACCACTTCCTTATTATCTAACATTAACTTCCCATTCTCAGCTATTAGAGAATCCATTTCCCCAGACTATTAGCCTGGGACTAGCATGATGCTGTTACTGCTATGCCACTTCCTCTTAGGGTATGGGCATGGTGCAGTAAGGTAGAAGGTCAGCCATGATCTAGTTGAATGATGGAGCAGTCTTGTGGCATACTCCATCTCCCATATACCTAAGAAATATTGACTTTTGCCCTGTACAGATGCTGCCAGGTCCACAAACAGCAATTTGATTTGACCAGATTATCTGATTTGGTGATATTTGGTTGTGGGATAAATGTTGGTCTGGAAACCAACAGGGAATATTCCCCGTTCTTCTTTAAACATTGCCTTTGCCTGAAAGAGCGCTAAAATAGGAAATGTCGATTCTCCTGTTCCTTGGATGCTGCCTGACCTGCTGCGCTTTTCCAGCAACACATTTTCAGCTCTGATCTCCAGCATCTGCAGTCCTCACTTTCTCCTTAAAAATTGTGAATGCCAGGAATTGTTTTTATTCATTCATCGGACATGGCCAGCATTTATTGCCTGTCCCTGGATGGCCTCAAGAAGGTTGTGGTGAGCTGCTTTCCTGAACAATTGCAGTTCATGTGCTAAAGTAAAAAGAATGTGACAGAAATACTCAGCTGGTTTAACAGCATCTAGATTAGATTAGATTACTTACAGTGTGGAAACAGGCCCTTCGGCCCAACAAGTCCACACCGCCCCGCCGAAGCGCAACCCACCCATACCCCTATATTTACCCCTTACCTAACACTACGGGCAATTTAGCTTGGCCAATTCACCTGACCTGCACATCTTTGGACTGTGGGAGGAAACCGGAGCACCCGGAGGAAACCCACACAGACACGGGGAGAACGTGCAAACTCCACACAGTCAGTCGCCTGAGGCGGGAATTGAACCCGGGACTCTGGCGCTGTGAGGCAGCAGTGCTAACCACTGTGCCACTGTGCCACCGTGCCGCCCATCTATGTAGACAGAAACAGAGTTAATGTTTTAAGTTAAACATGATCCTTCTTTGGAACTGAAGAGAGGTAGATGGGTGTTCTGGAGTTGCAAAAAAGCAAAAGTAAGCCAGAAAACAAATGAAGGATAGATTGGAGGGCAGGAGAGTTAAATAACAATGATATCATGGAACAAAAGGCAAAAAGGAATGGTAATGGTTGTCTTAAAGAATCAAAACATTAATCCATAGTAAGTTAATGGCAGAATAGAGAACAGATATGTGCAGGTGGTGGGCACAGGAAGGGGTGGGTGGAGTGTTGCTGTGGCAACGCACTCCTGTTGCTTCCTTCGCCTGGCTTCCACTTTTTCCCGAAAGCAGGTCTCAAGGTGCTCGACGCCTTTAAGGATGCTCCTCCTCCACCTTCGACAGTCTTGGGTCAATGATACTCAGGTGTCTGTGCGAATACCGCACTTACCCAATGAGGAGAAAGTGAGGACTGCAGATGCTGAAGATGGGTAGGACAGTTCAAGGGGGCGGTGCTGACCTGGGAGGTTGGGACTGTGATAAGGAGGGGGGAGGGAAATTGAGGAAACTGGTGAAATCCACATTGATCCTGTGTGGTTGAAGTGTCCCAAGGCGGAAGATGAGATGTTCTTCCTCCAGGGTGGTTATGATTTGGCGATGGAGGAGGCCAAGGACCTACATGTCTTTGGTGGAGTGGGAGGGGGTGTTGAAGTGTTCAGCCGCAGGGCGGTGGGGTTGGTTGGTGCAGGTGTCCTAGAGATGTTGTCTGAAATGATTTGCAAGTTGGTGTCCTGTCTCCCCAGTAAAGAGGAGATCATATTGGGTGCAACCGATGCAGTAGATGATGTGTGTGGAAGTACAGGTAAATCTCTGTCAGATGTGGAAGGATCCTGTGAAGCCTTGGACGGCGGTGAGGGGGGAGGTGTGGGCACAGGTTTTACACTTCCTGCAATGGCAGGGGGAGGTGCAGGAGGGGAGTGTGGGTTGGTGGGGGGCATTGACCTGACGAGGGAGTTGCAGAGGGAATGGTCTCTCCGAAACACAGCTATGCGGAGGGAAATATATCATTGGTGGTGGGGTCTGTTTGTAGGTGGCAGAAATGGCGGAGGATGATGTGGTGTATCTGGAAGTTGGTGAGGTGCAAAGTGACAGCCAGGTTGAACCCTACACCTCCAACCGCAACAAGGATAGAGCTCTCCCGGTCCACACATTCCACACCACCAACCTCTGATGGGTCTGGGTGGGTTGCTCTTCGGAGGATCGGTGTGGACTTGTTGGGCCGAAGGGCCTGTTTCTACACTGTTAGTAATCTAAACCTAAATCTAAATAGAACAGTGCAGAACAGGCCCTTCGGCCCTTGATGTTGCGCCGACCCAAGAACTATTCTCAGCTCGTCCCCCTACACTATCCCATCATCGTCCATGTGTTTATCCAAGGATTGTTTAAATCTCTCTAATGTGGCTGAGTTAACTACATTGGCAGGTAGGGCATTCCAAGCCCTTACCACTCTCTGAGTAAAGAATCTGCATCTGACATTTGTCTTAAATCTGTCACCCCTCAATTTGTAGTTATAACCCCTCGTACAAGCTGATGTCATCATCCTAGGAAAATGACTTTCACTGTCTATCCTATCTAATCCTCTGATCATCTTGTATGTCTCTATCAAATCCCCTCTTAGCCTTCTTCTTGCCAATGAGAACTGACCCAAGTCTCTCAGCCTTTCCTCATAAGACCTTCCCTCCAGACCAGGCAACATCCTCGTAAATCTCCTCCACCTTTTCCAATGCTTCCTCATCCTTCCTGAAATATGGCGACCAGAACTGTACACAATATTCCAAGTGTGACCGCACTTGCATTTTGTATAGTTGCAGCATAATATTGCAGCTCCGGAACTCAATCCCTCTTCAAATGAAACCTAACACACCGTATGCCTTCTTAACAGCACGATCAACCTGGGTGGCAACTTTCAGGGATCTATAGACATGGATTCCAAGATCCCTCTGTACATCCACACTACCAAGAATCTTTCCATTGACCCAGTACTCTGCCTTCCTGTTATTCTTCTCAAAGTGCATCACCTCACATTTAGCTGCATTGAACTCCATTTGCCACCTCTCAGCCCAATCCTGCAGTTTATCTAAGTCCCCCTGCAATCTGTAACATTCTTCCAAACTGTCCACTACTCCACCGACTTTAGTGTCATCTGCAAATTTAGTAATCCATCCACCTATGCCTACGTCTAAGTCATTTATAGAAATGATAAACAGCAGTGGTCCCGAAACAGATCCTTGTGGCACACCACTAATAACCGGGCTCCAGGCTGAATATTTTCCATCAAGCCAGTTTCTAATCCAAACTGCTAAATTACCCTCAATCCCATGCCTCTGCATTTTCTCCAATAGCCTACAATGTGGAACTTTATCAAAGGCTTTACTGAAGTCCACTGTCCTACTTTCATCTACATGCTTAGTCACCTTCTCAAAAAACTCAATGAGTTTTGTGAGACACGACCTGCCCTTGACGAAACCATGTTGACTATCTGAAATCAAATTGTTGCTTGCTAGATGATTATAAATCTCATCTCTTATAATCCTTTCCAAAACCTTTCCTACAACAGAAGTAAGGCTCACTGGTCTATAATTACCTGGGTCATCTCTACTGCCCTTCTTGAACAAGGGCACAACATTTGCAATCCTCCATTCCTCTGCTACTAAACCTGTAGACAACGATGACTCAAATATCAAAGCCAAAGGCTCTATTATCTCCTCACTAGCTTCCCAGAGAATCCTTGGATAGATCCCATCCAGCCCAAGGGACTTGTCTACTTTCACTCCTTCTAGAATTGATAACAACTGTTCGTAACTAACCTTGATCTTTTCTAGTCTAATATCTTGTACCTCACTCTTCTCCTCTACAATATTCTCCTTTTCCTGACTGAAAACCGATGAGAAATGTTCGTTTAACATCTCTCCGATCTCCACAGGGTCCACACTCAACTTCCCACTTCTGTCTTTTACTGACCCTATTCCTACCCTAGTCATCCTTTTATTCCTCACATACCTATAGAAAGCTTTAGGGTTCTCCTTTATTCTATTTGCTAAAGACTGCTTGTGTCCTCTCTTTGCTCTTCTTAACTCTCTCTTTAAATCCTTCCTCGCTGATCTGTAACTCTCTATCGCCTCAACTGAACCATCTTGCCTCATCAACACATAAGCCTTGTTCTTCTGCTTAACAAGAAATGCAATTTCTATAGTAAACCGCGGTTCCCTTATCTTATCGCTTCCTCCCTGCCTGACAGGGACATATCTATCAAGGATACGCAATATCTGTTCCTTATCAGCTCCACATTTCCATTGTCTGCATCCCCCCCCCCCATTTTGCTACCCCATTCTATGCATCCTAATTCTTCCCTAATCGCATTATAATTGCCCTTGCCCCATCGGTAACTCTTGACCTGTGGCATGTACCTATCCCTTTCCATTGCTAAACTAACGTAACTGAATTATGGTCACTTTCTCCAAAGTGCTCACCTACAATTAAATCAAACATCTGGCCTGGTTCATTACCAAAAACCAGATCCAGTGTGGCCTCCCCTCTTGTTGGCCCTTCCACGTTGGACAAAAACTGATCCATCCGACATTCTAGAGTTATAACATTTCCAGTCAATGTTGGGGAAGTTAAAGTCCCCCATAATGACCACCCTGTTCCTTTCACTCCTACCCAGAATAATTCTGCCAATCCTCTCTTCTGGAACTCTGTGGGGGCCTGTAAAAAACTCCAAGCAGTGTGACCTCTCCTCTCCAGTTTCTAACCTCAGCCCACACTACCTCAGTAGACAAGTCCTCATCAAAAGTTCTCTCAGTCACCGTTATAGTATCCTTGACTAACAAGGCCACACCCCTCCCTCTTTTATCACCTTGCCTGTTCTTAATGAAAGATCTAAACCCTGGAACCTGCAACATCCATTCCTCACCCTGTTCTATTCATGTCTCCGAAATGGCCACAACATCGAAGTTCCCAGGTACCTATCCATGCTTCAAGCTCACCTACTTTATTTTAGATACTTTGGGCGTTGAAGTAGACACACTTCAAACCAGTTTGCTGTCTACCAGCACATTCCTGTGATCCTGAAATCCTGTCCCTGTCCTCCCTACTCTCATCCCCCTCTGCACTGCAAATACACCTCAGGTTCCCATCTCCCTGCTGAGCTAGTTTAAACCCACCCGAATAGCACTAGCAAATTTCCCACCTAGAAAATTAGTACCGCTCTGGGTTCAAGTGAAGACTGTCCTGTTTGTACAGGTCCCACTTTCCCCAGAATGAGCCTCAATTGTCCAAGAACCTGAAACTCTCCCTCTTGCACCATCCTTGCAGCCACGTGTTCAGCTGATATCTCTCCCTATTCCTTGTCTCGCTATCACGTGGCACGGGTAACAAACCAGAGATAACAACTCTGTTTGTTCTAGCTCTCAGCTTCCACCCTTGCTCCTGAAATCCAGCCTTACATCCCTATCCCTCTTTCTACCTATGTCATTGGTACCTACATGGACCATGACGTGAGGCTGGTCACCCTCCCCCTTCAGGATCCCACAAATATAATCCAAGACATCACGGACCCTGGCACCTGGGAGGCAACATACCAACCGTGAGTCTCATTCCAACAAACCTTTTATCTGACCCTCTAACTATTGAGTCCCCAATGACTAACACTCTCCTCCTTTTCCTCCTTCCCTTCTTTGCAACAGGGACAGGGTCTGTGCCAGAGACCTGGGCCCCACTGCATACCCCTGGTAAGTTGTCCCCCTCAACAGTATCCAAAACGGTATACATGGGGGGGAACGACCACAGGGGATCCCTCCACTGGCTGTTTTCTCCCCCTTTGAACAGTCACCCAGCTTTCTTCGTGCTAGGAGTAACTACTGCCCTGTAACTCTTATCTATCACAGCCTCTGTCTCCTGAATGATCCAAAGTTCATAGTTCCCGCTCCAGTTCCCTAGCACGGTCTTGGAGGAGTGAGAGTTGGGTGTACTTCCTGTAGATGTACTTGGATGGGACACGAATGGTGTCCCTCACCTCAAACATCCTGCAGGAGGAACATCGCTCTCCCTGCACTACCGTCCCTGCTAGTCCCCTTATCACAAAGTAAAAACGAAGAGACGCTTACCTGATATGTCCCTGGTCTTTAAGGTTAGAGGAGGTGGTTGGGTGGGAGGCCCTACAAAGGGTTTAGGAAACACTGACTTATATAGCTGGACGGAAATAAAAAGAAGTCCCTCCTTTTCCAGAAACCTCTGGTCTCTGATTTTAAATATAAAAGCTCAAATCAGTGACTCACCGCTCCCGACAGGCCCCTGGTCCAAGCTCCTGCCCTTCGAGTTGCTGCTGTTGCTGAAAAACAGAAATGGAGGGCTCCTGCACTCGAGGTAAGTTTTTAAAGGTTCAGATCAGTGACTTACCGCTCCCAGCAGGCCCCTGGCCCAAGCTGCCGCCTTTCAAGTTTCTGCTGCCGCTGAAAAACAGACATCATCTACTGCATCGGTTGCACCCTATATGGTCTCCTCTACATCGGGGAAACAGGACACCAACTTGCAGATTATTTCAGAGAACATCTCTGGACACCCGCACCAACCAACCCCATCGCCCTGTCGCTGAACACTTTAACTCCCCCTTCCACTACACCAAGGACATGCAGGTCCTGGGCCTCCTCCATCGCCAAACCCTAACCACCCGATGCCTGGAGGAAGAATGCCTCATCTTCCGTCTTAGGACTCTTCAACCACATGGCAGCAATGTGCATTTCGCCAGTTTCCTCATTTCCCCTCCCTCCACCTTAATCACAGTCCCAACCTTCCAACTTGGCCCTGCCCCATTGAACTGTCTTATCTCTCCATCCTCCTTCTGATCTATCTGCTCCACCCTCCTCTCAGACCTATCACCTTCTACCTCACCTTCATCTACCTATTGCATTCTCAGCTACCTTCCCTCTAGCCCCACCCCCTCCCATTTATCTCTCAGCCCCCAGCCCCACCCCCTCCCATTTATCTCTCAGCTCCCAGCCCCACCCCCTCCCATTTATCTCTCAGGCCCCTTGGCCAACAAGCCACATTCCTGATGAAGGCTAAATGCCCGAAACGTTGACTCTTCCGCTGCTCGGATACTGCCTGACCAGCTGTGTCTTCCAGCACCACACTCTTCGACTTCCTCAGTAAGGCCTTGAGGGTATCACTGAAGCATCTCCTCTGTCCACCTGGGGCTTGCCTGCCATTTTAAAGCTGGGAGCAGAGCCTCCACTTGGGGAGTCTCATGTAGGCCATGCAGACAACGTGCGCAGCCCATTGTAGCCAATCAAGGATGGCCAGAGCCTCGATGCTGGGGATGTTTGCCTGGTTGTTTTGGACTCAAAAGGTAATTCTGTTTCTCTCTCCACAGATGCTGCCAGACCTGTTGAGTTTTTCCAGCATGTTCTGTTTTTATTTTAGATTTCCAGAATGCACAAGCATTTTGCTTTAAAACTTACTGTACATGGATCCTTGCTGTACATAATTTCCAACAGTTACTTCACAGGTACTTAATTGATTGTGGGCCATTTACTGCTGGGATAAGTCATTAGTGTAATGGAAGCGCTCACATCCGGGTGTGCCTATTTTAAACTGGATTCATGTTTTAGAGTTTTACCTGGATTGCTTGGAGGGCAAGATGAACTTGATGCTGAATTTATCCTTTTGGACTTACTAACCCTTTTGTACCCACTAGAGCAGATTAATGGGCTTGTCAGCTCCAAGGCAAAGTAGATTGCTCCTTAACAGTGATGCAAGCAAGTGAGATTGATAGATAAAATGCATTCCAGTTTTATTTCTCCACTGTCACCCAATGAAAGTAAGTGGAGGAGGGGGTGGTAGAGGATTCCAAAACCACAGCATTAGATTAGATTAGATTCCCTACAGTGTGGAAACAGGCACTTCCACCCAACAAATCCACACCGACCCTCCGAATAGTAACCCACCCAGACCCACTTCCCTCTGACTAAAGCACCTAACACTATGGGCAATTTAGAATTGGGCTTTTGCCCGAAACATCGATTTTCCTGCTCCTTGGATGCTGCCTGACCTGCTGTGCTTTTCCAGCACCACTCTAATCGTGATTCAAATCTCCAGCATCTGCAGTACCCGCTTCCACTTACTAAACAATGTAACCCCTTTCTCCTAAGTATTATGAATAATGTAATCCATTTCATTCAAATGTGAATGACTATGTAACCCAAATTTTGAGGCCCAAAGTAGCCTTTTCCTCTCTCATATGCTACCTTGTCCAAGATTGTAGTCCAGATAAGCCCGTGGGATATTAGAATTGATCAAAGTTTAATTATTGTTTCTTTAATATTACTATGGTATTCTTGCTGGGTTATGCGTATATAAGCAAGTACATTAGAAGTACTTCTTCAAGAAGCTCCTCCTGTTGAGAGATGGTAAATCTTGAAAGCTTTGATGGTGTTATTCAGTGAGGAAGTCAGTCATAACTAATCTTAGTATTTCCTAAATTGATAGAGACAGCTTGGTGTGAACTAATCTCTTTAAACACCGCCTCCAGCAGTCTCACCCTCAGTAGCTGCTGAGTGAACAAGAAGAACTCTTCATCTCAGGAAAGGTCGATAGTTTTAAATTAGAATTCAATTCAAGCGCAACTCTGTTGTTTCAGAAACTGCTTTAAGGGAACAAGAATATTCTGAGATCCAGCTCTACTGCTGCATGAAACCGCTGCTATCATCATCAAACAGGAAAACATGCACCTTGCTGCCCAGCTTCTGTTTTCAAGGTCCGTGAGCAACAAATCTCCCAAGAAGATCTCTTCAGAAGATGAGGAATATGATCCCTTTTGGAGAAGGTTGGGATTCAGTTCTAGTTTCTAGCAATAGCCTGCCTCTCAAGGCCCTTCTCTGCCCTTGTGGCTCGTCCAGAGCAGTTTTGTGTTATGACCATGGCGTGTTGCAGATTGACGTCGATAAAATGTGGAGATGGAAAGGCACAGCAGATCAGGCAGCATCAGAAGAGCAAGAAAGTCAACGTTTCGGGTCGGGACCCTTCATCAGTCCTGCCAGCCCGAAACATTGTCTCTTCTGCTCCTCTGATGCTGCCTGACCTGCTGTGCCTTTCCAGTTCCACAATTTATTGACTCTGACCTCCAGCAGCAGCAGTGCTTACCATCTCCATGTTGCAGATTGAATCTGTCTCAAGGCTTCTTTCTCCTCCTCCCCTTCTCCTTCCCACTGTGTACTGTTGAAATCCTTTTATGCCTTTTTGTTTTTGCCGTTGGCCTATTAATTGAGTAATCATTCTGATTATTTAGAATGATTTAACGGGGTCTCCAATAATTTCAGGGTCCCAGAAAAACAGTAAATAGATATAAAATTAAGTGAAAGCGATTAAACACAGGCAGCTGTAGAAATTTCTTACACAAAAAGTTGTAAGCTTGTGGAATTCACTACTCGAATTATCACTTTAATTTAAAGATTAAATAGGCAGGTTAAGGAGGAAGGGATAAAAGGATAAGGGAGTAGGGTGAAAAGGGATTAGGATACAGGTGGAGATAAACACCAATGTGGACTGAGTGACCTATTGCCTTGCTGTAATCTCTGTGTAATTTTAGAGGCATTCAAAATAACGTCAGGGACCAACTTTGGACTGCCAGTGACTTTAACCAGAGCTTGACTTGGCTTAAAAGTCTCCAACAGATGTTCTTGGTGGAGTTTTCGTGCATTTGTAGTAGATTAAAGAGGTTGCAAAAGCTTCTAGTGAGAAATGGTGCATTATTACAGGAGGATTACAAAGTGAAAAGGACTATTTCCTTGAGAGAATTTTAGTAGGCTTGATAAATGAAGGGAAACTGTTAAGATTAGAGTGGGGCTGAAAATGTGTTGCTGGAAAAGCGCAGCAGGTCAGGCAGCATCCAAGGAGCAGGAGAATCAACGTTTCGGGCATGAGCCCTTCTTCAGGAATGAGAGTCTCATTCCTGAAGAAGGGCTCGTGCCGAAACGTCGATTCTCCTGCTCCTTGGATGCTGCCTGACCTGCTGCGCTTTTCCAGCAATACATTTTCAGCTCTGATCTCCAGCATCTGCGGGTCCTCACTTTCTCCTATAAGATTAGAGTGGTGCTGGAAAAGCACAGCAGGTCAGGCAGCATCCAAGGAGCGGGAAAATTGATGTTTCGGGCAAAAGCCCTTCATCAGGAATTTCTGATGAAGGGCTTTTGTCCGAAACGACGATTTTCCTGCTCCTCGGATGCTGCCTGACCTGCTGTGCTTTTCCAGTATCACTCTAATCTAAACTTTAATCTCCAGCATCTACAGTACCCACTTCTGACTAAATGATGGGAAACTGCAAATTATGATTTTCAGTTTAGAACTCCTGCATCTATTCTATCTCCATTTTCTCACCTTTTTTGTTGGTATCTTCAATGTCTTTTCACCTTTAGAATCTCAGAATTGTTATGGTGCAAAAGGAGGCCATTCAGCTTATTGTGTCAGTGTCTGAATGAGCATCTCACTTAGATCCATTTTCCTGCCTTCTCCCAGAACCCTGCACATTGTTCTGTTTGCATGCCTTATGGAACCTGCCTCTATCACATCCCACAGACAGTGCATTCGAAACCCTAACCACTTGTTGCATGAAGAAGGTTTCTCCTCATATCACCATTGCTAATTTTATTGAAATATGCTTTCTTTTACCCTAAATCTGAGTCCTCTCGATCTTAATCTGGTTGTGAAATGACTCCACAGAGGCCAGTATCCCATTACCAAGTCACCCTGTATTTATACATGAACAGTTCTTGACTATAGTACTGCCTCATAACAGAATCAGGCACCAGAGTATCTCTGACACCCTTTTTAATCATCAGCCATGGCTCCCTGATGGGACAAGATTAACAGCTCTAATCAGGGATCTCGCATTCTATGATACCCAGCTGGCTACCCTTGTTAGAATCATGGTAATATTTGTGCATGGTGATATTTTCTGTTCTTATTTTGTCCTGCTGTCTTGTAATTTTGAATACTTCAATTTGATCTCCTCTCAGCCTCGTGAATATTCTCATTATCTGCTGTTCTTTCAATTTCTATCAATTGCTTCCATTGACAAAAAACCTTTTATATCATTTAAGGTTTTTATTTTAGCAGTTTTCAGTTGATTTGACCCATTAATTTTCTGGTGCAATTGCAGTATCTCTTATTTCCTGCCTTCTACATTACTAAAATCTGATGGTAGGTTTATGCCTCAAATCCTTTCCTCTTGACAGCAAATTATGATTTTATTTTTATTTAATGGTTTTACGATTTTTAATAGAATGTCAAAAGGTGGGTGGAAAGCATGGAGATATCATGTGAAAAACCACTTGTTAATTTTCTGCATGCATACTGTGAATTTATCGTCCACATTCTGACAGGAGGTTGGAAATACTTCAGAGAAATCAAGGTCTGGAGATCTTTGGATTAGTAAAGCAAAATAAGAACACTTTTTTAAAGGGAGCCAATCATGATAGGATTTATACTGATGGGTTCAGAGGAAAGGTAGGTGACCTAATTTTAATTCACTGAAAATGTTTTTTCTACATGAAGTTAACATTGGCTGATTAATTGTTTCTCTCTCCACCCCTGCTGTCAGAGTTGAGTATTTCCAGTATTTTCTGCATTCATTTGGATATTCTGTATCTGAAGTATTTTGCTTCAATTTAATCTGATATTGGTGGTTAATGGTAATATTCCTTTTCCAACTTTCTTTTACCCATCAATGGCCAGACTTCTTCTGTTGAGGTTCTAAACTCCAGAATTTCCTCCCTAAATCTCTGCCTCCCTTTATTCCATTAAAGTACTTGTCAATACCTACCACTTTGATGAAGCTTCTGGTCTCCTATCCCAATTTCTCCTTATGTGGCTAAGCATCAAATCTTATTTAATAATGCTTCTGTAAAATTCTTTGAAGATCTACTCACTGAAAGTACTAACTAAATGCATGCTGCTGTTGCAAGAGGACTTGCTCATGTAATTTCTCCACAGCAGCACTTGGTACTGCAATACACTTCCATACGATCCTGAATCTTGCCAGGACTTTAACCAAGGGCATCCTCTTTGTGTGGGAACTGCAAGGGGCAGTCTGTTGGGATCATAATACTCCTTCTGATTCTGATATGGAACAATGCACTGAGCTAATGGTCATCCTGTCCAGGTATGAGTACCCTGCTGGTTGTCAACATAGAATTTAGAGTCTAGATTAGACTTGGCTTTTGCCCTAAATGTTGATTTTCCTGCACCCCGGATGCTGCCTGACCTGCTGTGCTTTTCCAGCACCATTCTAATCTGGACTCTTGATTTCCAGCATCTGCAGTCCTCACTTTTGCCAACAGAGAGTTTTGAGGCCATGGACTGGATTTTCCTTTCAGGAGAGGGAAAAAGAAGTTAGAACTATTTTCAGGTCTTAATCCTGCCCGCGGGTAAATAGCCACTTAATTCCCAGTCAGTTTCCCATAGGGTGGCCGATTTACGGAATGCAAGCCCTTTTAAAGCTGGTATCAAATCAGAGGCTTTTCAGCATTAGCTTGTATTGGAAGGCGAGTAAGAGAAAGGATGCTTCAAGATAGAGGTGCCTTCTCTTCAATTCTTTGAAATTTCTAATTAAAACTTAGCTGCAGGAGCTAGGACGTGGCTCCGTAAGATTAGGAGGAGGGGTGTGAAAACCCTCTAAAGGGTGCCTAAGGTTTTATCCACTACCAGGCTGTACAGAAGGGTTCTGAGAGGCTTGCTTGGAGTGCTGCTGCTCCACCTCCAACAGTCCTGCTGACAGGCACCTACGCTGCCACTGAACACAACCCTCCGCATGGTTGTTTTTAGCTCCAACTCACTTGCTGGAGAATAAATCTCCTGAGTTTATCTGGTCCAGGTGACTATTCCTGATGCTTGATTAGAGTCTTTGGAACACCTTGCCACAGATCTCGGTGGCAGCAGAGTCCTTGTGAATATTTAAGGCTGAGATAGATAGATTCTTGATCAGTAGGGGAAATAAAGATTATGGTGAAAGAGCACAAAAGTAGACATGAGGAATGTTGGATCAGCCATGACCCAATTGAATGTTGATTCAGGGTGGAGGGGCAGAACAGCCTACTCCTGTTCCTATTTCATTGGGTCTTAATATGGACTTACTTGTTCTGGTGCTGTCTAGAATGAAGCTTAATCTCTTCACCTTCTGACTCAAAGGTTGGAACAATACTATTGTGCCAAAGGGAAATTACTCACTTTCAGCATGAACCTATTCTGTATTCTATAGAGTATTTCTCAGCAACTGTTCAGTACCTGCTGCTTATTGCTAACATAGATGATGAGAGAGGATAATTCATTTACAGTATATACATCATGATATCTCATAAACTCCGTATAATTTATGGACGGTAAATTAGGTCAGTAATTGTTCGATACAGTCCCTCTGTCCTAAGTTCAACTTCTAATTGGCTTTATTTATTTGCAGCTTTGTGTGAGTGCATCTATGGAGACAAGTAGGCTCTTAAAGAGATTAATCTGCTTATTTTATTCAAACATGTTAAAGGTCAAATGACAAGGTTGACAGATTTCATCACCAATGTATCTGGGCCCTGCAACTCCCTTGTATTTTTTCTGCTTTTCCATTTGGGTGTACATGGATGTACCATTCCTCATGTTTAACAATAGTTTTGGTCAATGGGAACATCAGATGCAAATCAAAACAAACCCTTAACAACATTTGGATGTACATCACAGCCTCAGAGCACCACCACCAACAACAATTATTGCTGTCTATGTAGTACCTTTAATGTAGAAAATTATCCTACGGGACTATACAAGAGTGTGACTGAATAAGATCGACATAGATCTGAAGTAGGAGTTCTTAGGGTGGGTGACCAAAAGCTTGGTCAAGGAGGAGACAATCAAAAGGGGAGAAAGAGACAATTGGGAATTGAACCTAGAATCTTCCTGTCTGTATGCGCAGTTCCTAACACAGGCCTGTATTTATAAACTTTCACTTGGAGAGCCTAAGCTATTTAATTCGTAACAGAGCCAAGTTTTCCGAAAAGTTAAAATCACAGTTAGCTGTGAAGCAATGGCCTGGAAAATATTTTCAAACACAGAATGCAATGTAAGTTGTATGGAATATCAAATAAAAGCAAAATACTGCCAATGCTGGAGATCTGAAATAAAAACAGAAGATGCTGGGGAAGCTCAGCAGATGTGTCAGCATCTCTGGAGAGAAAAAAGGAACAACGTTTTGAGTCCAATATGACTCTTTGCAGTATATGATTGGAGAACTTAAAGCAATTTGTGATTACTATAAAAAAATTTAAGATCAATGGCAGGCACAGTACTGGAAAACTTCATTCATAGGCTTTATTAGGAATCCAGAGTGTGGTGCTGGAAAAGCACAGCAGGTCAGACAGCATCTGAGGAGCAGGAGGATTGACGTTTCAGGAATTCCTGATGAAGGGCTTATGCCTGAAACGTCGATTCTCCTGCTCCTCAGATGCTACCCGACCTGCTGTTCTTTTCCAGCACCACACTCTCGACTCTGATCTGCAGTCCTCACTTTCTCCTTCCTTTATTAGGAATTTTCCAAGTTGGTTACTGAACATCACAAGAAATGACTTTTCTTGTCACTATATGTTCATCAGGGCTGTGTAGCTAGTAAAATTAAGCAAGGAGTTATGGATTGAAGCAATATTCCAGTGACTTGAGCCCTTCATCCAGGCTGTACATCAATGCTAAGGGGGAGCCATCTTTTGATGAAGACTTTAAACAATTCAGTTTGGATGTGAAAAAGCAGCCCAGGGCACTATTTGAACAAGAGCAGAAGAACTCTCACTGTAGCTTGGCCAATATTTTTCTTTCCGCAAATGTCAGTGAAACAGATTATCTGGTCATAACCACATTGCTGCTTTTGGGATCTCATTGTGTGTGATTTGGTTGTTGTATTTGCCTTCAAAATATTACCTATCTTTCAAAAATGCTTAATTTTGAAGTTGTTTGGGATGTCCGGGGGATGTGTCAAGTAAGCTATATAAATGCAGCTTGTTGTTTTCTCACTGATGTATATGGCACAACCACAGATGGTATGTGTGAAGAGATGGTGATAGAGTTGTAATGTCACTGGACTAGCAATCCAAAGGCCTAGGCTACTATTCTGAGGACATAGGCTCAAAACCCACTACTGCAGCTGAATTTAAATTCAGTTAACAAATCTGAAACGTAAAGCTAGTTCCTAAAAACATCAATTGTCATAAAAATCCACTTCATTCCTAGAAGTCCTTTCGGGAAGATAATCTGCCAGCTTTACCTCTTCTGACCTACATGTGTCTTTCTGGAATACAAATGTGGTATGGACTCTAAAGTGCCCTCTGAAATGACTTAGCAAGCTACTCAGTTCAAGGGAAAATTAAGGACAGCGAACAAACATTGGCCTTGCCAGGAAATTAAGATTCTAGCCTAGCTCATGACACCCACATTTTGTGAATGAATTGAGAAAAGCACATAGCCACAAAACAAAGCCTCCCTCAGCAATCTCTCTGGTTGTTTTTAGTATGAGAAACATTGTGACTTGGTCTTGATATAGCTGCAATGAAGACTAACTTAATATTCGTTTAAAAAAAAGATGATGATACATTGGGAGTGTGTGCACATGACTGGATCCAAAGTGTGAGTGTGGTTAACACTAACTGCACAACAGAACATGAACATATAAAATTATTTTAGTTGGTTCAAATTGTGAATAAATATAATTCAAGGAAGAGTTACACAATCAGTGTTTTGTGAGTGCCACTATCAATCTAATTGCGACACGCTTATTCTGGATCCTGGTGCATGCAACAGATCTTCCAAACGGTGCGTGTTGAGACCCCAGATACACATTTCCCCCAAACATTGCTGAATAATGATGACAGTTTGCCATTCCCTCCCAACTCATTCATCCCTCTCCTGTTAGTCTGACTGAGCTTCGTGAGTTAGCACTGACAGAGGATCAAGCCAGAGACCTTCTCTGAGCTGAAACCGCTCATTAATCCTCTTATTGCCTGTCCATATCTTTACCTCTCTCTCCTAAGATATTCCTGAAGATTTAAAGCAAACATTTTGTCACTTGCCCTTGTATCTCTTTTAGATGCTCATTGTCAAATTTAGTTTGAATACATTCAAATGAAGCACTATTTTGCTACATTCATAAGCATTAAATAAATGCAAGTTGTTGTTGCATGGTCCACCCGACGAGTTAACCTCACTGAGACAAGGAGCTAGCAACGAAGGCAGGCAGCACTTTGATTAATTGCTCAATCCTGTTTTATCATTTGCAAGAGGGCGCAGTCTTTTTAATTATTCATTCTCAGTATGTGGCCAGTATTGCAGAGAATAGAACAGAATTCTTCCAGTGTGGAAACAGGCCCTTCGGCCCAACAAGTCCACACTGACCCTCTGAAGAGTAACCCATCCAGACCCAGTCCCCTACTCTATTACTCTACACTTTCCCTGACTAATGCACCTAACTTACACACAACCCCGAACACTACAGGCAATTTAGCATAGCCAATTCACCTAAACTGCTCATCTTTGGACTGTGGGAGGAAACCGGAGCACACCCACACAGACATGGGGAGAACGTACAAACATCACACAGACAGTCACCCGAGGCTGGAATCGAACCCGGCTCCCTGGCACTGAGAGGCAGCAGTGCTAACTACTGAGCCACCGTGCCACCCCAAAGTTTGTATTTATTGCCCATCCCATGTTACCTTTATGGCAACCCACAGTGGTCTGCTGATGTTGAAGGTACGGTGCTGATATTGCGTGGGAAGGATATATTTTGACCCAAGGATTACGATTATATATTTGCAAATCAGGATGGTGTGTGATTTGGAGGAGAATTTGGAGTTACTGGTTTTACTGGTCGTCTGCTGTTTGTTCTTCTAAGTGATGGAGGTGCCGTTGACACACTTACACCCAAGGGAAGGAAACCTAGCATTACTACTCAATCACAATACTTCTTTATTTGTATTTTGTACAGTTCTGAAAATGGGGGACAGCAAGTTCACCAGTGTCCATCCGCAGGCAGTGATTCCTGTCACCAAGGGGATGGCCAAATTGGGAATGGGTGCCCCTTGCTCCAGCCCAGAGCGATTAACCCGGAGAGGCTCAAGGACTTTGGGGAGGATGAGTTCCTAGAAAAAGATGTCAAGACTTGCGAAGTAACCGTTACAGGCCGCACAGAAACACAGCTCAGCAATACCCTGAACATGACAGAGCACAAGACAAACCAGACCCTCGGGATGTGCAGCGGGCAAATCCAATTTGAGGACATCAGTGTAGCAGCCTTTAAAATCTCGAATGGAATCCAGAAAACCCCCTGCACAGTAAGTTGATAGCTTCCTTTCCCAATGTGAGTTTGTTTTGTGAGTGGCAGGCTCACATTCACTGAGTCTAAGGCGGAGAGTTGGCATCTCCATACTCCAGCAGTATTTGCAGAGGCAAAAACAGAAAGACTTACTTTATATGATGCCTTCAGCAATTTCAGAGTATTCCAGAGTGCTTCACAACCTTTGAGTTACTTCTAAAGTATAATCACTGTTCTAATGTAGGTAATACAGCAGCAGATGTGTGCACTGCAAGCTTTCTCACACTGCAACATGATTAATGACAATGATAAAGATATTCTTTTTTTTAGATTAGATTAGTTACAGTGTGGAAACAGGCCATTCAACCCAACAAGCCCATACTGACCCTCCGAAGAGCATCCCACCCAGATCCATTCCCCTACATTTACCCCTTCACCTAACACTATGGGCAATTTAGCATGGCCAATTCACCTTACCTGCACATTCTTGGACTGTGTTTAATGATATTGATTGAAGGATAACCAGGTGGGACTCTCTTTGAACTAGCACCATGGGATCTTTCACATCTATCTGAGAGTGCAGAGGAGCCTTTGGTTTAATACTTCACCCCAAATCAAGGCACCTCTACCAGTGCAGACTGGAGTTAACCTGCATTTTTCTGCTTTATTCCTGATGAAGGGCTTTTGCCCGAAACGTCGATTTTGCTGCTCCTTGGATGCTGCCTGAACTGCTGTGCTCTTCCAGCACCACTAATCCAGAATCTGGTTTCCAGCATCTGCAGTCATTGTTTTTACTCCATCCCTGCATTTTTCTGCTTGAACTCACAACCCTCTTGACTCAGAGGAGTAAGTGGTAGCCACTGAGCCACATCGCTATCAGTGCACCTCCTCTCTCACAAACCCCTACCCTGTCAATTCAATTACTTCCAAATAATGCGAACCCTAGGTTAGATTGCACAGGAAAGACCCCATTACTTACCTTCAGCAATGGGACTAAACATTTCCTTCAACACAGCCCACTCCACCTGTGTGTCAGCTTCCATTTAGAACATGAACACTTCAATGGTTTCTCATTTCAAGCTCTCTGAACTCTTTCAAATCTAGACAGCCCTAATTCTGTCACTTCACCACCAATATCTTGTCCCCAATTTCTGAAAAGTAACCCCCCCCCCCCCAAGGCACACATCCAAAATGTCTTTCCCTTTCCACCTTCAAGACTCCACTTGAGACCCAACTCTGACAAAGATTTTGGTCATGTTATTATTTTCCTTTATACTTTCATGAGCTGTGAGCATCACTGGCAAGGTCAAGATCAGTTGCCCAACCCTAATTATCCTAGAACAGACATTTCAGAATTAAGTGTCGATCAGATTGCTAAGGGTCTGGAACCTCATATAGGCTAGACCAGGTAGAATGACAGATTCCCTTCCCTAAAGGACAGTAGTGAACAGCATGTGTTTTTTTTTACGATCAATGACATTTTTACTCGCAACCATCATTGCAATTAGCTTCTAATCCTAGATTCACCCACAAGAGGAAACATCCTTTCATCTTTCAGTCTTTTTAAATATCTGCTCAATATCTTGGAATTACCTTCCCTAATGCATGTTTTGCTGATGGATCAATGTGTTATTTCTCTAACCCTTTCTCCCAGTTCTTCCAACAACAACTTCTGTTATATACCATCTTTAACATAAAGTGTTCAATGCATTTCACAGGAGTATTATAAACAAGACCTTGGCATTAAACAGATAAAGAGATATTACTGCAAAATCTAGTTTCAGTAATGGTGACCATGAAATTATCATCAATTGGTCTAGAAAACCCGTCTGGTTTACTAATATTCTTCAGGGAAGAAATTCTGTTGTCTGCACCAGACTCCAAACCAACAGCAATGTGGTTGACTTGAACAAGCCATTTAATTCAAGGGACTGTTAGGAATGGGTAACAAATATTGGTCTTTCCAGTAACATATACATCCATGATAGAATAAAAGTAATTAAATACCAAAATTTGTTCAGAGGTGTATTCTAAGTAATGTATATAAAGAGATATTGCTAGTTTCAGAAAGAAATTCTATGTTTGGGATCGGCAGCTGAAGACATGGCAACCAATGGTGGAGCAACTGAAGTAGGGGCGTGCAAGAAGCCATCAGCTGAGATATCTCAGGAGAGTTATGGGAGTGGAGGAGATCACGCCATAGTTAGATTTTAGAAAAGGGTTGGTAACATTTCAACTCCTGTCTCACGTAGGGATCCAGTGAGCACATTTCAGAAAGGTGAGTTTTACCACAACAGTAAACATGAGTTTTGGGGAAAATAAAACATTCCAAAGCAACAAATGTTCATTTAGTGAGCCGGAGCAGGGATGATGGGCTGAATGGCCTCCTTCTGCACAATCGCACTTCTGTGATTCATTGAAATTGATCATTTAAATATTTAATGAATAAAAATGTTAAAAAGTGCCTAGCAATGGAGTTTACTAATGAAACATTTTCTTTACTCCTTTGCTTAAGCAGCAAAGCAAGTGAACTGTTACATTTCACTGTCAGTATACCTTTCAGATGCATGTTTATGATATCATCAATGTATCTATGCATTTGACCTGAAGGCCTAAAGGGCTCATATGCCATCTCACCTTGGATCACTTGAAGCATGACACTCAACAAAAGCTGCTCTTTGTTATAATCCAATAGTTTAATGTTAGCCCATACACTTATGTGCCTATGAATGTAACATTTGTACATAACAGTTACCTGTACTTAAATGTCTGTTAGCTTCTTCAAATCTCCCACTCCCCTGACCATAAGACTGTCATTCCCTTCCAAGAACACTAATGAACCTTTTGGCAAAAAATAAGGAACAGAACCAGCCACTGATTGGTGGAACAGCTCCTCATAAAGTCCTCCACCTATACTTGTATTTTGAACAAAAGCTCAAGGGTCACATATTGATGATGTACCAAAATCTCTACAGTGAGACATGAGCACATGACCTCCTGACACTGAAAGATGCTACTCAAACTTGATAACCTTTTTCCTACCGCTCTCTGACTCAAAACTGAGGCTGTATTTCACAGACTCAAATAAGTGTTTGCTAGGATTTTGATGGATATTTATAACTTGTCAACAACTTGACCACGGCCAATAAACCTTGGCTTCAGTTACTCAGAAAATATACTCTTTTTGTTTATCCCCAGTATTCCAGACTCTCTAAGCAATATGGGATGGATCTGTACTTGAAGAAGGAATATCTGCACTACACTGGCACTGTGAAAGAGCGAGGGGTATGGTACTTGCTAACATCACTATCAAAGGTACAGAAAGTAAAATTGGCTAGTCATCCTTCCTAAGAGAAAGATAACTTAGTACTGTAAATACAGGAATCTCAAACAGGAACGAAAAGAAAATTGGGAATATATCAGTATCACTCAGTATCTATAAAGAAATAAATTATTAATTAATATTTTGGGTGTAGAAAGGTTGAAAACAAAAAATGCTGAAGATCACACCGGGTCAGGCAGCATCCATGAGACAAAGAAAGCCTGACCTGCTGTGACCCCCAGCATTTTTTATTTTCAGTTCAGATTCCAGCATCTACAGTAATTTGCTCCTGATCTGAAAGATTGTTTCAAAACATGTGGATTAAGTTAGTTGGTTAAATCAGTGATTTTTAAACCTATCCATCTATCTCAACTAAGGCGAGGAGAAAGACCTTTTTGAGCAGCTGTTGGTTTTACCTCACTTTATTTTACATGCTGCTGCAAAACCAACTCATCAGATTAAATGGAAACTTCTGAAAACTAGGAACATTTTGTTGATTTTTTTTCAATATTGAGTAAGAATTGTATAGTTTTGGGAGTACAGAACAGAACATTGCTGAAAAATGTATACATTTTGTTGAAGCTTATCATTTTGCACTCATCAGGATACTTGCAAGAATACCAATCTTAAAGGGAACAATATTTTACACTATATGAGAAGACAGTGCTGATTGATTGGCAAGAACACTATAGTGTATTGGAAGCTACAGAATATTAATATACATTGCTCATTACTGACAGGAAATCAATGTACACACATTACACTTTGATTTTAACTTATCAAAATAGGTAACTGCCAGTATCTCGTTCCTTAGGGAAATGCCTTGACCAATCAATGCCAACTTGTTGATTTAAATTTAAACAAAGCTTGGCATTTAGCCATCAATCATCATCTAACTGATTAATTCTATATGGTAATACTTACACCAATCAGAGTCCGCTTGTCAATTAATCAACACTCTCTTCTCATACAGTAAAAAATGATGTCCCATTTACATTGGTATTCTTGCAGATATCCTGATGAGTGTAATGCAGAAAACTTCAGCAAGAAGTGTTGTTCTTCAGCAATGCTCAAGAAATAAACGTATGCATATTTAAGATTAAATATCAAAAGTATATTTTAATTTCTTTGAGAAACAAAAGCATAGACTTTTCTGTATTATAATCATATAAGTTTATTTGGAAACATTCTATTGTGGTATAAATCAGGACAGTAATCTTCTTTTCAAAATCTAATACTTTTCTGACATCCATATTAATCAAACAAAACAACAGTAACCTATATCTTGTTTTAAAACACAATATTGTGACAACTTGAGCTATGCATGTAGGGGCCGGATTGGTTGTGTGACATCACACAAGAAGTAGAGATGAAAGTTCTGTTTTCTTCTCTCATCTGAGCTTGATTTTGCAGTATTGAACATCAGTGGCTCCTTACTTTCACAAGCTTGCAGGCTACCCTTGCTGTGTATTCACTGGGTGATGCATATTCTAGATGACTGGATTATCTCAGAACAATGCATTAGTGACTCTGAGAAGCAAATAATAATTTCAGTCCGAGACAAAATCTGAAGCAATCAATATGTTTATTAATTGCTTGCAAGCGTGGTGCCTGAAGTAAGGCACCCAGAGTTCAGCAAGTACATATCTTATATAGGATTCACAACTCCCAACCCGGTGCCCATTACTATTGTTTATCTCTTGCTTTATCCGGCCTTGTGCATAACAAAGTACAAGTTTTACTCAGCCATTTCACTACATCCTGCTGTGGCCCATTGTTAGGTATATCCTTCTTCACTATTATCTACTTCCTCCACCTGTGACATTTCCTCCCTTTCCCCAACCATATTGATCCTTATGACCTTTTAATTGGGGTTTGTTTTTGTGTTTTTGCAAAAGTGGGAAACAGATGCCTATAACTACTGCTCGTACAAGCATATCTGGCTTAACCTACATCCTCACAGCACCTTATCTATTTGTCTGTAACATCTAATATTGTTTGTAGGCATGTTTCATTCTTGTATGCACATTTTAGCGAATACAAAAACAATTATATAGTTTTCCACATAGTTTTAATTCTTGTTGACTCAGCTCTTGGTTGAAACAATTAAACACTGGTGTGAGTACATTTACCTTGCATAAGTAATTATGATTGCAGAAGTAACACTACTTTACCTATATCCCACAGTGACTTTAGTTCCATCTTTTTTTAATTCATTCATGGGATGTGGGTGTAGATGGCTGGGCCAGCACTTATTGCCAACATAGAGTCATAAAGTTGTACAGCACAGAAACAGACCCTTCAGTCCAACTCGTCCATGCTGATATCCTAAGTTAATCTAGTCCCATTTGCCAGCACTTGATCCATAACTCTCTTCAACCCATCCTATTCATATACCCATCCAGGTGCCTTTTAAGTGTTGTAACTGGACCAGCCTCCACCACTTCGTCTTGCAGCTCATTCCATACATGCACCACCCTCTGCATGAAAAGTTGCCTTTTAGGTCCCTTTTATATCTTTCCCTTTCATCTTAGACCTGTCCCCTCCAGTTTTTGACTGCCCTATCCTGGGAAAAAGACTTTGGCTACTCACCCTATCAATGCCCCTCATGATTGTATAAACCTTTATAAGGTCACTCCTCAGCTCCAATACTCTGGGAAAATAGCCCCAGCCTATTCAACCATTCCCTCTAGCTCAAACCCTACAACCCTGGCAACTTACTTGTGAATTTTTTCTGCACCCTTTCAAGTTTAACAAAATCTTTCCTATCATAGGAAGACCAGAATTGAAAGCAGTACTGTGAAAGTGGCATAACCACTGTCCCCGAGTTCTCCATGAATTATTTAAAGAACTTTAAAACATATCCAAACTTACATAACTTCAACAGACATGTTCACAATTAATTGCATGGATCCCTTCTAAAACTAATTCACCCACAGACTTAAGTAATCAAGCACGCTTACAAGGATTACTTACCAGACTAATGTAATTAAATGCAGAACAATTAAATTACTGTACATGACAATCTAGAAAATAGTTATGAATCACACTTAGTGAAATATTGGCATAAATGATCTGCAATCTATTGTTAGAAAACTATAGTATTAAAATAAGTTTTCTATTCCAATCATGATAAGAGCAGAATTGTGGAATATTCTGTCAATGTGATTTGCAACTGACAAACTTGTAAGAGCTTCCAGGATTGGCCCTCATTTAAGATTGGAAGTGAGAAAAAGCACTGGATTGGGCTGCATGATAGAGATAGGCAGCAAATGCTGCCCTATCCAGCAACACACAACAGCCCATGAAGTTAACACTGCAACATGCCATCAATCTGGTGCATGGGATTGATGTGCAGTTTTCCCTGGGCAGCCTTAACAGGGCACTCTGCCTACTGTACACCTGCTCTAGGAACCTTTCATGCAGTATACACAGCAATGAACCTGACCACATCTCTTGACAGACATGCCGCATTGCTGTCCTCTGAGAAGGATGTCATGGGATGCCACATATTCTTCATTGCCAAATCATGCAGAGGTGTCTCCATTAATTCAAATCTCAGTGAGTTCAGATGCTGAGTCACTAAACTCCTTGTCCACTGATTCAATTTTGTCCTCACTAAAACCTTCTGGTTTAGCAATCAAATTTAATATGATCCCAATAGGGCTGCAAAAAAATTCTGTTGTTGCAGCTAATCATTTACTGTTAAGCTGAGAGGTTAATTGAATTCCCAGTTATATCTATTTAACGACTGCTGATTCTTCAGATATTCTACCCCTACTGACAACAGACCAACCTCCCCAAAATATATTGAAAAGAAAGCCTAGTGCCTAACAAAGAACAAAGAAAATTTACAGCCCAGGGACAGGCCCTTCGGCCCTCCAAGCCGGTCCAAATGTACTGTCTAAACCTGTAGGTCAATTCCTAAGCATCTGTATCCCTACTCATGCATCTGTCCAGATGCATCTTAAATGAATCTACTGTGCCTGCCTCTACCACCTCTGCTGGCAATGCATTCCAGATGCCCACCACCCTCTGTGTGAAGTACTTGCCACGTGTATCCCCCTTAAACTTTCCACCTCTCACCTTGAAAGCATGACCTCTCGTTATGGAATTCTTCACCCTGGGAAAAAAGCTTGTCTCTATCCACCTTGTCTATACCCTTCATGATTTTGTAAACCTCAATCAGGTCCCCCCTCAATCTCCTTATTTCTAATGGAAATAAACTTAACCAACTCAACCTCTCTTCATAGCTAGCACCTTCCAGACCAGGCAACATCCTCGCAAACCTTCTCTGCACCCTCTCCAAAGCGTCCACATCCTTTTGGTAATGTGGCGACCAGAACTGTACACAGTGTTCTAAATGCAGCCGAACCAATGTCCTGTACAATTTTAACATGACTTGCCAGCTGTTATACTCAATACCCCGTTCAATGAAGGCAAGCATATTATATGCCTTCTTGACCACTCTATCCACCTGTGCAGCAACCTTCAGGGTACAATGGACCTGCACTCTCAGATCTCTCTGCCCTAATCTTTTCTTATTTTTAAAAGGCAAGTGCATAGTGTTCCAGATGCAATTCAGTTGGTCAGACTGAAGCAAAACACACTTTATTCTTACACTATTGTTAAAATACAAACAAAAGAAAGAAGAATTGAAATAACTTAATCCTATTGGAAAACCTAATAGAGTAATAGATTATTTAACTACTAAACAGCAACTGTTCTAATATAGTAATATCCCATATATACACCCTTGGCATGGGCAAATTCAGTAAATAGATTGTCTCTCATGCAATTCCAGCAGCAGTAAGAGAACCCCAGCTTTTAGCTCTAACAGAGAGAGAGGAATAACAGCTTCCACATCCACCTTCAAGACCCTAACAACTACTGAAAGTTAAACTAAAATCCTGGTTCTGTGAGAACTTGACCCCACCCCTTCAGGAGGCTTCTATTGTTCCAACTTTTAAAAAAAACCAAGGCCTCACATGGTGTTTACTTTATTGGCTTGGAGCAGACTGCTCGTCACAACCTGTCTTCATAAAAAAAAGCACAAAACACACCTCTTAAGGCTATAGTATCAGAGCCTAATTGCCTCTGAGTGATTGACTTGCTAAACCATTTCATAAAGTAGTTAAGATTCAACTACATCATCACCACCCTGGAGTCATATACAGATTATATTGTGTAAGGATGGCACCATTCCTTCCCTAAATGACATTAGTGAACCAGATGGGTTTTTACAACAATTGATGAGAGTTGTCATGGTCACCACTACTGAGACCAGCTTTATATTTCAGAATTATTCATTGAATTTCAACTCCATCACCTGTCATGGTGCGAGTTGAACCCATGTGCTTAGTGTATTAGCCTGGGCCTCTGGATAAATAGTCCTATGACATTACCATTACTCAATGTCTACCCCAGCCTGAAAAGTCTATGTGCATTTTGAAAAAATTTCTTTAAGCCTTGGTAAATAGACTTAATGGAGCAGGAAGAATGATGGATGGGGGAAATTATTTGGGTGGGAAGAGCATGGGGAATGTGTCTAATGAAATAACTTTTTCAAAGTGTCAGTAAACTAACTGATGCTCCATTTGCACTATGTGAGTCAATGAGCTGTCCTGTTTTATTTTGCAGGAGCAGCAGAGGAAGGGGGTGATCTTGGCATCAGACAACAACTTCTCGAAGGCAATGGCACACCATGCCACAGAGCTCCACATCCCTATCTTCATTATTGTGCCTACCAACACCTCGCCAGATAAGGTGAAAACATGCCGTGAGTACGGAGCCATGGTGATTACCTACGGAAGTACTGTGCAGGATTCCCGGAGCCATGCAAAGAAACTGGCCACTGAGAACGGATACCTCTATTTGCAGGAGTGAGTTGTTCTTGTTTCACTCTCATTTTTCTCGAAGTCACAAAGTTCTGGGTCAACACCCATTCCAGGACTCAGGGTCAGAAGCAATCTTGGTTAACACTCTAGTGCAGTACTGAAGGAATACTACATTGTCAGACATGCTATCTTTTGGATGGAGTGTTAAAATGAGGTCCCACTTTCTTGCTGATGTGGATGTAAAAAGTCTTGTAGTGCTATTTTAAAGTAAGGGAAAGCTCTCCCTGGTGTCCTGACCCATATTCACCCCTCAATCAACATCTCAAAAACAGATTATCTGATCGTTATTGCAATTTTGGAGCATGCTGTATACAGTGAGGCAGGCAGATCCCATGCATTACAAGAGTGACCACACTTCCAATGTACTTCATTGACTGTCAAGCACTTTGAGATGCCTGTGGTCACAAGGGCTACATAAATGCATCTCTTCCCATTTTACAGACATGACATCACCATCAAAACATGTCAGACTTTCTCATAATCCCACTGGGAGGAGAAAGTCAATCATTTGAAAATATAATCCTCTGTAAAATATTCTTTGCTGCTGGATCAGGAATATGCCTTGTAACTCAGGCGTTTTAAAATTGAGGATTTGTGGGAGGGAATGTGGCAATAGAGAATTCCCATTTCTAAATGCTCTTTTAGGCTAAGGAGATCCAACTGAGATGTTCAAAATTCTGAAGGAGCTTAGTATGGTGCACATCTCGAATTTCAAATTTTCAAGTGAGTCTGGAAGAAAGGGCAATTACTGAGTTGGCTAGTCATAGTTCAGATGAAAAATTTGGAGGATTTTGTTTGTATTATTCATTCACAGGATATGGGCATCAATGGCAAGACCAGGAATAATTGCCAGTTTCTAATCGCCCTTGAGAGGTTGAGCTGCCTCCTTGAATCGCTGCAGTCCATTTGGTGTAGACATATGCATGCACTGTTAGGTAGGGGGACCTCTGTAATCTTAACCTGGTGACAATGAAGGAACAGTAACTTATTTCCAGGTCAGGATGGTGTGTGTCTTTAAAAGATAACTTGTGGCTGATGAATCTGCTGCCTTTGTCCTTCCAGGTGGTAGAGGTCATGGCTCTGGAAGGTGTTATTGAAAGAACGATGATGAGTTCTTTACACAGCGAGTGGGGAGAAACTAGAATGATGGACAGGCTGAAGGAGAAAGCATTGATGCATTTAAGGAGAGGCTTTATGGAACTATAGCCATCAATCCAACTGGGCCTTGCCAATGTTTATACTTCACTCAAAGAGGGGTCTGATGAAAAGGGGATTTAGACTGGCTGAAGACTTCTATGGAATATGAACAAAAGCATGTGGCAGTTGGACCAAATGGCCTGTTTCTGTGCTGTGGATTTGATGCAGAATGTCATTGCTTGTGCTATTGAGACACATATTGTGCATTGTAAGTTGGTAAATTGTTCACTGAGTAGAGTTTCTGATCAAGAATGTTTTCAAGGACTAAACGTTCTGAGCCTTGGTCATTGTTCGGATACCTCTTTCACTGCCAGGATCTCTGGGAAAGACATGGGTGCATATGATTTCCCAAAGGGACACTGATTCAACCAAGAAATTACCACAGTTTAACAAATGGAATCAATGTCCCGGTATAGTATTGAGTAAAATCATTCACAAAATCTTCTTTAAGAATGCAGAGCTTGCTATCATAGGAAATGATTGCAGTAAATAGTAGATGATGAAAGAAGGCAGCAGGCTGGAGTGGAGCATTAAACCAGCAAGGCCTGGTTTGATCAAATGGCCTGTTTGTCTGACATTTTGTGAAGTAAAGGTGTCTACTGTTGTTGTGAGTTATCAGAGTTAGTGGAACATTGACCATATTGTGTTTGTTTCTGACAGGGAGGACAGCGCACCTTATTTGGCAGGACTGGGCACCATGGGGCTCGAGGTTTATGAGCAGGTAAACAAGCTGGATGCTGTGATCCTGCCAGCCGGAGGAGAATGTAATCTCCTGGCAGGGGCTGCCGCCCCCATCAAACATCTCAATCCGGGCATTACTGTCATCGTAAGTTAAAGCAGACTGGCATCATTCTACTGAATTCAAAAGGAGGGTTTGGGGAGGAAGTTTACACCTTGGGTTGGGAGATGGGGGTGAGGTGGTGGAGGTTGAGGCGAGTTGGTACAGGTTGAGGCGTGTTGGTGGCTGAATTTTAAGCTAATCAATGCAAAGAGTTTTAGAATTATTAGGGATGGAGTCAGAGATGGGCATCAACATAAAACTGGTGTATTCACATTGGTCACATATCTGCCTCACCCATTACAGGTATTCAGTAGAATTATCCCGTGCATTATACAAAGAGTGAAACATGGAATTCTACCATTTTTATGTCTATTCTGCAAACCTCCATCCAATTCCAACCCCTAAGAGTGCATTATGTCTTCCACTTTACTGGGGGAAACCAGCTCTTGGATATGTAGACACCATAGTCCCAGAAATCCATAGGACCATAGGACTGCGCTCTCATGAGATTCCTGTTTAACCTGAGGGTCACCATGCCTCAGTCGAGCGGTGATGTTGAGAAGGCAGGACTTTCAGCTGGTGTGGAAATTGGGTCCACACTGTTGGCATTCATTCTGTTTCGCAAACCAGCCAACTCAGCTAACTGATTCCTCCTTGAATATTAACTCCAATGAGTGCCAGTTCCTCCCTATTATCTCTTGAGTGTAACCTGGTTTGTTCTTAAAGGGGCCATTATTTACAACATTGTCAATCCAGTGTCAAAATATCCTTAGAACTGGTTGACTTTTTTAAAAAATAGGAGCAGGAGTAGGACATTTGGACCCTTTGTCCCGTTCTGCCTTCTAATATGATCATGGCTGCTCCTTTCTTTGCGGTAACTCCACATTCCCCTGCCTGGGTCCTCCACCATTACCCTTTTCTCCCTTATGAATCAAAATTCTGTCTACATTTTCTCTAACAATGGCCTCTAACTCCGAGTTTAGAACACTCTCCTATCTCTTTACCATATGCAAATACGCTTTGCCCCTGTCATCGCGGCGGCTGCCAGTGGGGGTCGCCGTAACGGGACCTCCACCTGACACGACCCCTTTGGCCAATCAGCAGCTCCATCTCACATGGCCCTGGCTCCCCGTCACCACCCCGCCATTCTCTTTTAGTAAAGCCACCGCTGATTGGCCGGGGCGTGGGACAGCCGTAATCATCTCGAGCAGTTTTGCCAGGCTTTTTCCCCCCATATAAGTGGGTGGCATGGTGGCTCAGTGGTTAGCACTCCTGCCCCACAGCACCAGGTACCCAGGTCCAATTCCAGACTTGGGCGACTGTCTGTGTGGAGTTTGCACATTCTCCCCGTGTCTGCATGGGTTTCCTCCGGGTGCTCTGGTTTCCTCCCACAGTCCAAAGATGTGCAGGTTAGGTGAATTGGTCACGCTAAATTGCCTGTAAAGTTAGGTGTATTAGTTAGGGGGAATGGGTCTGGGTGGGTTACTCTTTGGAGGGTTGGTGTGGACTAGTTGGGCTGAATGGCCTGTTTCCACACAGAATAGGGAATCTAAAAAATAAAAAAAAGGGTACCTGCCATCTGCTTGAGGTCCCTTTTGCAAAGCTGGGTTTTGCATGATTACAGAATGATCAGATAAGACAATGTTCCTCAAAAGGACTGCTGGACACTGTCATTGTAATGATAAGGTTTTGTATTTTTTCTTATTTAATTGTGAGGGTGACAGGAGTAGGAATGCTCTCCCAACTCTGAATTAAATTGACAAGCTACAGTAGCACACACACCCTGATCCCTCCCTCACCTTTAGACAATCGAATTCCCAACTCCAGATTGAGGACAGGTTAATGAAGTAGGCTTGTATTCCATGGAATATGAAAGGTTAAGAGGTTATTTGACACAGTTGTTTAGCATTTTGGAAAGAATTAACAGGATAGGCAGAAACCTTTTTCACTACTGGGAGTCTGGGAAAAGGAGGCAACCCTTCCAGGAGGAAGTTTACAAACAGCTCTTCACGTAGACCTACCTCTCATGAAAAGCAGTAGGAGCTAATCAAGTGAATAATTTTGAATTTGAGATTGTTTGATTTTTACTAAGTGCATTAAGGAAATAAGGATAAGATGGTTGGATAACATTAGGATACAGTTTTGGCAATGATCTAATTGAAAGGCAGGACAAGCTCAAGGATTTGTATGGTTTCCTCTTGTTCCAATGATTCTAAGACAACCAACAGATATTTTGATGGGATGTGGGCAATGCTGTCACTCCCAATTGCCAATGAAATGAGTGGCTTGCCAGGAGACTTCCATATTATTATGGGGCTGGAGTCACATGTAGACCAGACAAGGTAAGGCCAGATTTTCTTCCCAAAAGGACAGATGAGTTTTTAGATATTTTCGATTGACCTGTTCAGAGGTATCATGTGGAGCAGGTGAAACTTGAACCCAGGCCTTGTGGTTCAGAGGTAGGGACACTACCATTGTGCCACTAGACTGTCCAGATGGACTTTTACAAAACAGCAGTGTTAGGGTTAATTTCCAGTTTGATTTTATTTTATTCATTGAATTTAAATTACAGCAGCTACCATGGTGGGACTTGAACCTAAGTATCTAGAGCATGAACCTGGATCATTAGATTATTAGTCCAGTGACATTGCCACCACATCACAATCTCCCATCCTTGGGACTGCAGAAGGCTCAGCAAATGACCAAGTTCCTGACGCCTGCCTAAGTATCAGATTGACTCAAAGCAATTGGGCTCAGGAAAAGCAAGTGAAAACAATAGTGATAATATAAGTAACGCAAAGTCTTCTCTGTTGACCAACTAGAGAAGTGGAATTAATTGGAAGGAGTATCATAACTAGGGAAGATTGTTCATATTTATCAGGTTTGTGTCTCTTTGTTTGAGATTTTGTTTTCTAAGAGAAAACAGTGATATCTGGTTCTGTCTTCTTCACCCACAGGGTGTGGAGCCTGAGAATTATCCGACACTTCAACAATCCCTTGAGCTGGGACAGCCTCCAGCAGACTTAGCCTGCACTAGCCACAGATTATACGGAGGTAAATAATTGTGGAAAATAACTGTGAGCCAAAGTATGGTGGATTTTTTCCCCCACAATTGATCATAGATTGAAGTTAGTTGTGACCACCAACATTTAGCCCCAACTGTCCAACTCAGCATTTATATGCCACATAAGAGAACCAGTCCTGATCAGATTCAATGTTCTAATATCTCTTGGATGCATTTACCTTTATCCAGCTGTCCAGTCTAATTGTGGATAATATCTGCCTCAACCAATTACATTAGAAGTAATTTCCACAGCCTCACAGAACTTCGTGAAAGGTAGTCTCATTTTCCACTCTGACATCTGCTTTGAGAGATGCATTCTGGTAACAATCAGAAAGCTCTAACATCAGAAGCAGGCATATTCGCTGATGATTGCACAATGTTCAGCATCATTTGCAACTCCTCGTAAATTGAAACAGTCCATGTCTAAATGCAGCAAGACCTGGACAATATCCAAGATTGGTCTGACAAGTGACAAGTCACAGCCATCCCAGGCAATGACCATCTCCATCAAAAAAGAATCTAACTCTTGCCCCTTGACATGCAAAGGCATTACCATTGCTGAAACCTCCATTATGAACTTCATGCATTTGAGGCACGGTTTACCATTCACCAGAAAGCGAATTGAGCTAACCATAGAAATATAGTGGGTACAAGAGCTGGTCAGAGGCTACAAATCCTGAAAGGAGTAACTCATGTTCTGACTCACCAAAAGTCAAAACCTGTCCAGTATTTATCAGGGTGTAACAGAATACACAACACTCACCTTGATGAGTGCTGTTCCATCAAAACTCAAGAAACTGGACACAATCCAGGACAAAGCAGCCTGCTTGATTGTCACTAGCATCCAGTCCCTCCACCATTAACGCTCAGCAGCAGTGTGTACAATATATCATTGTTCCCTCAATGTCACTGGGTCAAAATCATGGAACTTTCTCCCTAACTGCATTGGAGGGGTACCTACACCGAATGTGCTGCAGCAGTTCAAGATGGCAGCTCACTAACACCTTCTCAAGGGAATTAAGAATGGGATTTAAATGTTGACCCAACCAGTGATGCCCATATTAGCGAGTTTTGAGAAGATTTGTAGCTCAGGTTGAGGTTTTGAATGTAGGTTTGCTCGCTGAGCTGATGCCCATATTCTCTAAACGAATAAAAAAAAGTTACCTCATAATTTTCAACTGCGGACAAATTCAAGCTACTTTTTTTTAGATTAGATTAGATTAGATTACTTACAGTGTGGAAACAGGCCCTTCGGCCCAACAAGTCCACACCGCCCCGCTGAAGCGCAACCCACCCATACCCCCACATTTACCCCTTACCTAACACTACGGGCAATTTAGCATGGCCAATTCACCTGACCTGCACATCTTTGGACTGTGGGAGGAAACCGGAGCACCCGGAGGAAACCCACGCAGACACGGGGAGAACGTGCAAACTCCACACAGTCAGTCGCCTGAGGCGGGAATTGAACCCGGGTCTCTGACGCTGCGAGGCAGCAGTGCTAACCACTGTGCCACCGTGCCGCCCATAAACCTTAACCTGATCTAAATAGCAAGGCAGTTTCCAGAATTTCATATACATGAATCCTAGTGAATTTAATAAACTGGCTTGTAGATTAAGAGGCTCCTAGGCTGCCAGAGTATGAACATGCCTCACCATGGAAGGTGAATGATATATGGAAAATAGTGTAGGCAGAATGTTAAGAGCCAACCTGGAGTTGTACTCAATTAGCTTCTTGGAAGGAACGGTGTTGATTATGAGCTTTAAAATTGTTTGAGAAGTATCTTGCATTTGTAAACTGACTGGGTCAACAACACCGACCTGAATTTTTTGACAGATGTAAAGATGAAACTTCCATTATCTCTGTTATCTTCTATTACCACTGTTAATAGGATGCCCTACAATCCCTGATATCACCATGTCTATGCAGCTAGAACATAATCCCAACACTAACAACTCACTAAAAGATTCCTGAGATTTCATTGGCCTAAAGTTTATGTTTTTTTTGTTTGACCCAGGTAATTTTATGACTGGATGGGGAGTGCATCTGGTTCTTATATGCAGCTTGATAAATTGATACGGAGGCCTTAACATTCTGACTCCTGTTTCTATGGCCCATGACCCTCTTACACTCTATAACTTCCAAAATCTACAGTTTACAAATCTCTATATGTTTTTGTAATTGGCTTCTTGTATATCTGTAACTTTCATTGCTCCACTATTGGTTGTACTGCCCTCAACTTTGGGATTCCCTCCCTAAATCTCTGGTTGCCCTATCTCTGTCTGCTTAAAGTCAATCAAGATTTTGGCCAACTACCCTGATATCTTCTTACATGACTCAGTGTCAAATTATGTTTGAAAACACTCCTGAGAAATGCCATATGATGTTTTTAACTGTTAAAGGCACCAATGAAATTGCTGTTTTTGTGTTGAAAACTTTCTCTTTGTTTCACAGAATTGGTCAATGCTTCTTTTGGCAGTAATGCCTTTCAGATTACCAAGAAACTCATAGATAAGGTTGTTACCGTTAAGTAAGTATTAAATTATTTCACAGGAATATTATTTATGATAGTTCGGCAAAGGATATCTAGAATTAGATATATGCAAACTACTATCTCATTGCAATAATTAACATACTCCTTCAGTACTGTGTTGAAGAGTGTGGTGTTGGAAAAGCGCAGCCAGTCAGGCAGCATCCGAGGAGCAGGAGAATCAGCATTTCAGGCATTAGCCCTTCACCAGGAATGAGGCTTGTGGGCCAAGCGGGCTGAGAGATAAATGGGAGAGGACTGGGGTTGGGGGGGACGGTTGCTGGGAATGCGATAGGGCGATGAAGGTGGTGCTGAAAGTAATAGGTTGGAGAGGAGGATGGAGCAGATAGGTGGGAAGAAAGATGGACAGGAAGGACCATTCAAGAGGATGGTGCAAGTTGTAAGGTTGGGATTGGGATAAGGTGAAGAGAGGGAAAATGGGGAAACTGGTAAAATCCACATTGATCATGTGAGGTTGGAGGATCTCAAAGCGGAAGATGAGGCGTTCTTCCTCCGGGCACTGGGTGGTTAGGATTTGGCCCTGGAGGAGGCCCAGGACCTGCATGCCCTTGGCAGAGTGGGAGGGGATCTGACAGGGGAGTCACGGAGAGAATGATCTCTCCAAAACGCAGATGGCAGGGGGAGGGAAATATATCTCTGGCAGATCCTTCTACACCCTCATCCAAGTCATTTATAAAACTGACCTAGACTTCTGGAAATCCAAGTGCAGGCCAACCCCCATATCTGCGGAATCGGTTTCCACGGTTTCAGTTACCCATGGTTTACATATTACAGGGAACATTCCAGAACCAGGGACCAGGGGGTGGCCAGCAGGTACATTAAATGAATGGGATCGCAACTATCCACGGTTTCAGACTTCCGCAGTAGGTCTTGGAACATATACCCCACAAGTACAGGGGGACTTTTGTACAGTATATTCAAAGCACATGTTATTCCTTTAAAGAACTCCAACAAATTGATTGAATATGATCTCCCTTTGATACTGACTCTACTGAATCTCCTTACATTTTTCTAAATTAATTGGAATCGGTGCTGGACCACATTTATATAAATGATTTGGATGTGAACATAGGAGATATAGTTAGTAAGTTTGCAGATGATACCAAAATTGGAGGTGTAGTGGACAATGAAGAAGGTTACCTCAGATTACAGTGCGATCTTGATCAGATGGGCCAATAGGCTGAGGAGTGGCAGATGGAGTTTAATTCAGATAAAGTGAGGTGCTGCATTTTGGAAAGACAAATCAGGGCAGGACTTATATACTTAATGGTAAGGTCCTGGAGAGTGTTGCTGAACAGAGGCCTTGGAATGCAGGTTCATAGTACTATACCTTGAAAGTGGAGTCCCACGTCAACAGGATAGCGAAGAAGACATTTGGTTTGCTTGCCTTTATTGAGTATAGGAGTTGGAAGGTTATGTTGTGGTTTTATAGGACATTGGTTAGGCCACTTTTGGAATACTGTGTGCAATTCTGGTCTCCTTGCTATAGGAAGGATGTTGTGAAACTTGAAAGGGTTCAGAAAAGATTTACAAGGATGTTGCCAGGATTGGAGGGTTTGAGCCAAAGGGGGAGGCTGAACAGGCTGGAGCAGTTTTCAGTGGTGCATTGGAGGTTGAGGGGTGACCTTATAGAGGTTTATAAAATCATGATGGGCTTGGATAGGGAAAATAGCCAAGGTCTTCCCCCTGGGCTGGAGGAGTCCAAAACCAGATGGCATAGGTTTAAGGTGAGAAGTGAAATACTTAAAAATGACCTAACAGGCAACTTTTTAATGCAGAGGGTGGTGCGTGAATGGAACGAGCTGCCAGAAGAAATGGTGGAGGCTGGTACAATTACAACATTTAACAGGCACCTGGATGGATATATGAATAGGGAGGGTTTGGAGGAATATGGGCCAAGTGCTAGCAAATGGGACTCGATTAGGTTCGGACATCTGCTCGGCATAGGACCAAAGGGTCTGTTTCTGTGCTGTACATCCCTGTGCCTCATATAAATAAATCTGGAATTAAAAGCCTTGCATCACACTGAAACATATAAGATTCTTCAGGAGCTTTATGCGGAAGATATCAAGGGGATGTTTTCTCTTATAGGAAAACCTAGAAGAGAGAGCAGAGTTTCAGAGTAAGGGATTGCTCATTTGAGTTGGGTTGAGGAGAAATTTCTTCACTGAGAGTCATAGATCTTTGGTATTCTGTCCCCCGAAAACTGGATTCTGAGTCATTGAATGTATTCAAAGCTGAGATAAACAGGGAACTATAGGGAAGTCGAGGATTATGGGAAGCAAGCAGGAAAATGGATTGAGGTAGGAGATTGAGGTAGGATCAGATCAGCCATGAACTTACTGATTGGCAAAACAGTTTCAAGGGGTTGAATGGTCTGTTCCTGTCTTACTACTTGGGTTTCATGTGTCAGTCATGGTGACCTGGGAAGTAATGTCATAAAAACCCCATCTGGTTCAGTAAAACAAATCTGTCATCCTTCTTAATGCCTAATAGGCACTACTTAAATATACTGCTTGCATGTGATGTGAAACATATGTTGTTTTATCAATTTGGAGTGATTTCTCTTTAAGAGCTCAACATACAAGTGAGACATGTACTTGGATGTTGTGACATGACTGCAGGGTCTCTACATTGCAAGACTCTAGACACAGGCTGTGACTTGAGAACGTGCTGTTCTGTATATATTAGTTTTGCTGTAAATGAAATTGACAATCACTGAGAAGGTTTATAGATTTTTTTTGGATTGATCTTGCAATTCCAAAAGTACTTTTCAAAAGCTTAGGCTGTTGCAAAGCACTTGACACCCAATGATATATTTCCACAGTCGCTATTGTAATGTAGGGAACAGAAAAGCCAATTTGTGCACAGCAAGGCCCCACAAACAGCAATGAAGTAAATGACCAGTCAATCTGTTTGGGTGGAGGGATAAATGTTGGCCAGAGCACTGGGAGAATTCCAGCACTTTCTTTGAAATAGTGCATGCCATTTTTTTAAATGTCTTTTGGGGTCCTCTGTTTAATGCCTCGTGATGTACAATGAAAAATGGACATTTTGGCAAAAGTACCAGCATCTGTCGGACTGCATTGAGAAAGAAGTCACAGCCTCGAGGAGAGAAAGGAAATGAATAAGGATAAAAAAAGGAACAGGGGAATTAAGTATTGGAAGTTGTCTCTTCCTCATCCTGTGAGAAACTCTTGTCTTTAATAAGGTGTCTCTGCAACTCAGGGTGGAGGACATCCTACTTGCCATCCTTCGCCTCATTGAGTATGAGAAGGCCATAGTGGACGCTGAGGGAGCTATTGGTCTAGCTGCTGTGGTTGCTGGGAAGCTACCAGAACTCAAAGGCAAACGGTAAGAATTACCTGTGGCACCAGTTTACCTATTGCCATACATTGTTATTGAACATTTTCCTCAAAGTAGATACAAGTTTGAAATCTCTGCAGGAAAATTAAATCTCCTGTATAGTGTTGCTCAAACTTATCAAAGAATGATACAGTACAGAAGGAGGTCATTCTGCTTACTGAACGCTACCCATTCTGAAAGAGTTCACCAACACAGTCCCACACCCATTGTCCTTCCCCATAGTCCTGTACTTCTGTTCCCCTTTCAACTATATACACACAAGTTACTTTTGAAAGAGAAGAATTCAGCTCCCTCCGTGATTCAGTTGTTAAAATTGACACACGGTTGAGCCAGTAGACCAGCAGACCATAGCTACTGTTGTGATTTTAGCTGGTTTCTGTAGTTCTTTTTAAAATTGATTTTTTTTTAAATTAAGCTTTCAGAGGGTTGTTTTTGCTTTGGACTGGAACCAGCAGTGTTCCACAGGGATCAGTACTGGGTCCACTTTTGATTGTCATTTATCTAAGTGATTCAGATGAGAATGAAGAAGGCATGGTTAGTAAATTTGCAGATGATACCAAAATCGGCGGTGTAGGTTATCTAAGATTACAAAGCGATCTTGATCAATTGGGTCAATGAGCTGAGGAGTGGCAGGTAGAGTTTAAGTTGGATTAATGTGAGGCATTGCAGTTTGGTAAAAGCAGCAAGGGCAGGACTTGTACAAATAAAAGCAGGGCTTTGAGTAGTGCTGTAACAAAGAGACCTAGGGGTTCAGGTACATAATTCTTTGAAGTTTTTATCACATGTAAAAAGGGTGGTTAAGAAACATTTAGCACACTTGCCTTCATTGCTCAGACCTTTGAGTATAGGAGTTGAGAAGTCATGTTGAGGTTGTGCAGGACATTAATGGGGCATCTTCTGGAGTACTGTGTCCAATTCTGATTGGCCTATAATGGGAAGGATGTTATTAAGCTAGAGAGGTTTCAGAAAAGATTTACCAGAATTTTGCTGGAATGAAGTGTTTGAATTATAAAGAGAGACTAATTAGGCTGGGACGTTTTCACTGGTGTTTAGGAGGTTGAGGGATGACCTTATAGAGGTCATGGAGGATATAGACAAGGTAAACCTTTTCCCTAAGATTGGGGATTCCAAGACTAGAAAGCATATTTTAAGGTAAAAGGAGAAAGATTGAAAAAAACACATGAGGGGCAACATTTTCACACAGATTGTGGTTTGTATGTGGAATGAACTTCCAGAGGAAGTGGTGATGTAATAAAGTTACAATGTTTAAAAGAATTTAGGTAAGAAATGTTTGGAGAGATTTGGGCCAAGCACAGACAGGTGGAAATAGTTTAGGTTGGAATATAGTCAGCATGAACTGTTTGGATCGAAGGGTCTGTTTCCATGTTGTATGATTCTATGACTCATTTTTTTCTCTAAATGGCAGCTCCTGCTTGAAAGAATGATTAGTATGTGAACTTTGCTCCCACAAGGGAGTAGTTGAGTGGATAATGTGGATTTAGAGGGACACATGATAACTACATGAAAGAAAAGGGAATGAATGATATGCTGACCAAGTTGATGAAGAGGATGGTTGTACAGAGCAAAAACACTGCCTGAAACCAGATGGTTAAATTTATCCATTCTGTAAATTCCATGTAACTCATCATAACATTTTATGTAGATTCATCATTACCTCTTGGCCTTTATATTCCATTCTTTTTGGTAAAATCTAGTGTTCCATTAGCTTTTGTGTTAATGTCCTTACCATCCTTATCACCTGCTTTGAAGTTCTGTGATCCAGTAGTGTCTTTGCTCCTGCCCAGCTCTGAGTCTGTTCCCATTAACATCATTCTTATGGACAGATGTTTTCTCTGTCCACCCGCTGACTTTACAATGTGTCAGGAAGTCCAGCAGTGATGCTGCTTTGGGGAAACACTGTGTATTTAACAAAACAACATGTCAGTGAAACATATGAATTTAATCTGGTGATTGGGTCGGGGTGGGCATGATGTGAAAGAGAAACATTTGTAGCTTCCTTCCTGTGAGGACACAATTTCCTTCAATTGGACTAGACCCTGAGATTGAGATTAACAACAATGTCTGTCAGTAACACACAGAACAGTTAATAGAACCCAAGACTGTAAGTATCACATTAAATAGATACCAAGACCATATTTTAAAGAACACAAACATATTTTCAGATGCCAGACTGAGTTTTGCTAATGTGGTTTAATGGGTTCTCAGCTGGATTTTTAAAAGGTAATAATAATGAAATAGGTCATTCAACCCATGACGACCATGGCGATGGTTTTACTCCCAACCCTTTTTATCTAACCCTATTATACCTTCCAATTCTTTCTCTCATGTGCTTATCTAGCTTCTTCTTAAATCTATCTATCTATCTATCTATCTATCTATCTATCTATCTATCTATCTATCTATCTATCTATCTATCTATCTATCTATCTCTCTATCTCTCTATCTCTCTATCTCTCTATCTCTCTATCTATCTATCTGTTTTACCTACTCCCTGTGGTAGCTAGCTCCAAGGTTCCCAAACCCTAGGTTGCAACTCCTGTTGAGGACACAGGAAGGCAGCACGGTGACTCAGTGAGGTGCTGCCTCACAGTGCCAGGGACACAGATTTGAGTCCAGCATTGGGTGACTGTGTACAGTTTGCACATTCTCCCCATGTCTGTGTGGGTTTCCTCCAGGTGCTCCAGTTTCCTCCCACAGTCCAAGCATGTGCAGATTAGGCGGATTGGCCATGCTAAATTGCCCATAGTGTCCAGGAATGTATAGGTTGTGTGGATTAGACATGGGAAATGCTGGGTTATTGGGAGGGGTGGTGTGGACTTGATGGGCTGAATGGCTTGCTTTCACGCTGTCGGGATTCCCTGAGTCTAAGATCTGGAGGTGCCGGTGTTGGACTGAGGTGCACAAAGTTAAAAATCACACAACACCAGGTTTATTTGGAAGTACTAGATTTCGGAGCACTGCTCCTTCATCAGGTGGCCATGGAGCAGGATCATACGACACAGAATTTATAGCAAAAGATCACAGTGTCATCCATGCAACTGATACGATATATTGAACAAACCTAGATTGCTGTTTAGTCTTTCATCTTTTAGAATGGGTTGCAGGTTTCAGTTCATTAATATGTAAATCCCAGAACTTCTTTCAAATCATATTATCAAGATAACTTAAGGTTTTATAAAAAAAAAGTGACATCTCAGCTCCGACAATACATTAAAGGTTTGAGGTTAGAGTCTGTCTGTATCCCAATCTTGAGTCAAGACAGGTTTTATTTCCAAAGTAGAAATTTATAAAATGTTATATGAATTGACTGCTTGCATTGACTGCCTGCAGATTTTGTGCTTTTTGAACAAAATAGAATGTAATTGCAATTACAATTCTGCAAATGCAAATTTACCCCATAGACACATATGTGTGTGTGTATGTGAGGGGGGGGGGGGGGGTGGAGAGATACACACAGAAAGTTTGTGTGTTTGCCTGTGCCTCTCAGGGGATGTGTGTGTCTGAGATAGAGCATGTGTATGATAGAGGTGAGTATGTGAGTATGTAAGAGTGTGTGTATGTGTGTGAGAGTATATAGTGTAGTGGCGTCACTTGTAGTGTTGACATGAACCCAAGATCCCGGTTAAGGCTATCCTCATGGGTATCGAATTTGGCTATCAGCCTCTACTCAGCCACCCTGCATTGTTGTGTATCCCAAAGTCCACCTTGGAGGATGGTCACTCGAAGATCCAAGGCTGAATGTCCCTGACTGCTGAAGTGCTCCCCGAATGGGAGGGAGTACACCTGTCTGGTATGCATTCGTCTGTTGTCGTAGCATCTGCTTGGTCTCACCAATGTACTTTGTCTCAGGGCATCCTTGCCTGCATTGTATGAGATAGACAACGTTGGCTGAGTCTCATGAGTACCTGCCATTATATGGTGGGTGGTATCCCTATGTATAATGGTGGTATTCATGTCAACACTCTGACACGTCTTGGAGTGAATGCCATGACAGGGTTGTACAGTGTTGTGGTCAATGTTGTCCTGAGGCTGGGCAGTTTGCTGCAGACAATGGTCTGTTTAAGGTTTGGTGATTGTTTAAAGATGAGAAGTGGGTTCATGTCACACACAGGTGATCCCACTACACTACACACTCAAACACATACACATATACGCGCACTCTTTCATATTCATGCAGACCCTCATACACACACTCTCTCTCAGACACCCCCCCGAGAGGCGGACACACACAAACATACACTGTCACATGCACTCACACGTACACGCTCACATGCACACACTCACACTTTCCCCTCCCCTCACCGCCCCCACAGACACACACTCACTCACTCACTCTCTCTCTTATATGCATGTACACACACAGAAGTCTTTATTCTATGTGAACTCTTTATTCATTTCACCAATATTTACCCCTTCACTCTTAACTATGAAGAAGATTGTTTGGCAATGATTCATCCATTCTACAAGTTTATTAATGTCTTCCTGTGTTTTATTACAATTCCCCTCAGCATTAACTACACTGTGACATTCCTTTCAGAATCCATTTAATATTAAGCATTGCACTTACTTTTTCCATATTCTCTGTCTATAATTTCAAAGTTACTTGATGGCTATAGAGATCTATATCAGCCCTTTACAGAATTTGTAACTAAATCTTTGTGTCTCCTTTACAGCTGTCTGATTCTTCAGGGAGATGGTAATTCCCATTGAGAGGCTCTTAATTGTCTGGATCGTTGTCGATACCTGCTTTATAATTATAACCTTTAGCAAATTCTAGCTTAACTCTGTATCAGAGTCAGTGCTGAGATCATCAGAATTTAGATTCCTTTCAGTGCCAGGGTTATTGATATGACCAGTAGGAGAACATTAGGGGCAGCATTGTGAACAGTAGGAGAGTGGCTTCTTTCTTTTTAGTGGGGGTATCACCCTAACCAGTGGCGGAATGGCCTCTCTCGCACTAGGCACAGGACTGTGACCAGTTGAAAAGTGGCCTCTCTTCACCACTGGGGCCAACACTGTGACCTGTAGAAGAATAACCTGTTGTGGTATTATTTGGATTAGTGGTAGTGTTCCTGGCTGCCTCTGCAGTTATGACCTAGTTTCAGATAGTTCTGTTGAGTGGGTGTGTAGTTCCAGCTCTACATTCTGGATTGGCTAACCTAAAGGATAATCGTATCAGGTGGGTATAATTGTATTCTTCCAACCTGTTCCCACATGTAGTAGGTGTAAAGCCTTCCCACTGTTCAGGCTAAATTCATGGAGTTGTGTTTATCCAATTACTCTCTATGGTTGTTCACTACAGATTCCACCGCTGCTTGAAAAAGCAGTGTCTTGCTGGCTCATTGCAGGATGCTTTGCCTGGACTCTGGATTCCCTCAGAAAATCCAACAAAATGGGGTCAGCTGCTAGGAAACCATCTGCAGAATCAGTTCCCCTCTGTTAGGATTAAAGGATTTTGACAGTTTTAAGCTGCAGTGCAACCTGTTTGACCCAAATGTTTGCTGACTGGTCACCTGTTCTCTCTTCCAGTGTGGTCATTGCTCTGTGCAGTGGCAATATAGACATTCCCCTGCTGCATCAGTGTCTAGACAGGGCACTGGTGGTGGACAACAGGCTATGCAAGTTCTCCATCCAACTGACCGACTGTGCTGGAGATCTCGCGAAGCTGCTTGAGATACTTGCTCGTGAAGAAGTGCAGTGAGTACAGAGAAAGCACCAGAATTATTTTATATACGTGGTTAGTTCTTTGTTTAATTTTTAAAAATGTATTCATGGAATATGGACACGATTGCATGAGGAGAAAGTGAGGACTGCAGATGCTGGAGATCAGAGCCAAAAATGTGTTGCTGGAAAAGCGCAGCAGGTCAGGCAGCATCCAAGGAACAGGAGAATCGACGTTTCGGGCATAAGCCCTTCTTCAGGAATGAGGAAAGTGTGTCATGAGCCAGCATTTATCACCTATTCCTAGTTTCCCTAGGGAAGGTGGTGGTGAGCTTCTTGAACTGCTACAGTCTATTTGGTGTAGGTAGACCTACAGTGATGTGAGGTAAGGAGTTTCTGGATTTTGATTCAGCGACAATGAAAGAACGATGATATATTTCCAAGTCAGGATGGTGTGTGGCTTGGAAAGAACTTGCAAGTGGCAGTGATCCCATCTACCTGATGCTTTTGTCCTTGTTAGATTGTAATGGTTGTGGGTTTGGCAGATACTACCTAAGGAGCCTTGTTGAATGTGTTTTTAAATTAATTTTAATGGCTGTTTGGTGATCGAGTCCCAGAATAAAAGTGCAGGAAACGTGAATTCAAATCCCAACATAGACACTGAATCTCAAAATAAAAAGCTAGCAAAAACAAAAGTGACGATAAACTTCTCAGATTGTCAAACAATTCACTATCCCCTCAAAGGAAAGTAAGCTGCTATACTTAACTGATTTGCCTTTTCTGTGACTCCAGCCTCTCGACCAATGTGGGTGACTCTGAATGACCTTTCAGTTGCCTGGCAAGCACCATGTCCTCAGGGCAACTGGGAGTGGCAACAACTTGTCAATGCCAACCACATCTGAAGAATACATTTTAAAACATTAATTCATTGTAATTTAATCGGATTTTTAAAGGTGAGATCAGAAAAGCTTCCTCACTGATGTGTGTGAGTTGTCACCCAGTCTATTTTAGGGAAGATTGATCCAGGATTTCTCTACTAACCAGCAGGTCTCCATTGAAATTGCATGTGAATAGATGCCAATATGGGGATGGTCAAGTCTCACAACGAAGTAACATGGCAACATACATCATATAATCTCATACTTGAAGGGAATGAAGATATTAAATATTTTCTAAAACTCTAGAGCTATGTAAAGAAATAGCCAGAAATAAGACAGGAAAAAAAATTAGATAAACGAAAGACATTTTCTTTAAGCTATAAATACAACAGCTTGATTTAGTCCTTTTGCTGTAGAAAAAGATCCCAAGTACTAAGGGCCAAGGCAGCTGAGGACATGATTGCCCATTGATGGATTGATTAAAATTAGTGATCCACAAGATGAGAGTCTTAAAATTGGATTTATAGACATCCTTAGACACAGACCCATATAAACACGAGCAAACAGACATCGATACAAACATACAAAAACATAGGTACACACAAACATCAACACTAACCCACACAAACACATAGGGACATACCCACAGCCTCACCATGAACATTCGCAAATGAAGGGGAACTGCACAATACAGACACCTCACTGAAATGCCCAAACATTTTAAGCTTTGAAATATAAATCAGCATTCTGAAATAGATGGTTCAGGTGACAGTCAATCATCAATATACCAAGTTCTATAATGGTATTTTAAACCTTAAAAAAGACATGCCCAATGTAAAGCTTTCCACAAGTTATGTCACTATTGTCTAATTACACACAGCGATGGCAGTTATTGTTGAAAGGATTATGAAATACTTTCAATTTCAGGAAAATTACAGAAAATGGCTACCAGCAAATAATTTTCTTTTATAAGAAATGAAAATGTCTGTATGTATTTGTGTGTGTGTGTGTGTGTGTGTGTGCGCGCGCACTAATATTTTTTATAACTTACCAATGAAAAAGAACTTTAGTAGCCATCTCCTGGGCCATTTGAGGAAGGAGTAGTTCTTGCAGCCGAGTGTAATGTGATCTCCAGGCCAATGTTGACTATTTAACAGATCTAAAATGACGTACTGAACAATATATGTTTGCAAAAAAACAGACACTTGATGTCTGTTCCCTAAGTGCCCATATTCACAGATTTCACTCGACATGGGCCATTAAGTTAACCTCTTTTTAATACAAGCCATCTGGCCTAATCCCAATCCTTCCTTGCTTTAAATACTTTCCAACATTCCTTTTTAATTCAATACTTATTTCTTTCAAAGGAAATTTATGAAATCTGACTCTCATTGCTGTGTTCTGTTCACTGTTTTCTATCCCTCTCTTTCTTGCCCTAGGGTGCTGAATATTACCCAGGAACGGGCCTTTATCACGTCAGATATCTTCACTGTTAAGGTAAGAAAGAATCAAAAGTTAAGGTCGAATCAGATTGTGATTTAATTGTCAAACATATGCTTGTTCACAGTCGAAGAGTGTGGTGCTGGAAAAGCACAGCCAGTCAGGCAGCATCCGAGGAGCAGGAGAATTGACATTTTGGGCATAAGCCCTTCATCGGCCCTTTCCTGGATGCTGCCTGACCAGCTGTGCTTTTCCAGCACCACACTCTTCGACTGATCTCTAGCATCTGCAGTCCTCACTTTCTCATAGACCTATAACTTTGTTCATAGGTCTGACTGTGAGAACAGACTATACCCATTGTCTCCAATCAGTTCTGACTTGGAATGCTCAATGGCCACAGGATAATGTGCAGATTTAAACTTAGGAAATGTCTACAGGGTAAACACCAAGGAAGTTAGATTTTGTTGGGGATTGAGGGACTGCGTTGGACACAAGGAAGTTGAATTATCAGTAAACCTTTAATTTGTTTTGTACAGAGTAATCAGTAAGGCCAGAGGTATTTGTATAATATAACATGCAGGGAATTGTTTAGTGTTTGTTAGGTCAGAGCATTGAGGAATGTGGAGCTTTGGCAAGGGGAATGAGTTGAAATACAGATAATCTCATGTAATGGCAAGGCTGAGTCAAAGAGCTGAATGGTCTGGTATATTCCCTATTTGTTAAGAATAGCACCAAGAGAACCAGAAAATTTGAAAATTCTGCCAGTGTGAATCTAACTCAGATAGACACCTCCATGTTTCTATGGAGATTGTTAAAATAAAGAGCTGAGGCAGATTATGACCAGTCCTGGATACACTCTCACAGGCTGAGACCACACATCAGCATTCAGAACATTTTGGGAACTAGATGGTGTTACATGCACAGAAAGGAAATCAACAAGGGGTGTTTTTTGAGCCAGAGTGGAGTTGGGTATGGCCAGAAGGATTGATATGTCCACTTGCGCATCTCTCCATCCTTTTGCCTCAGCTACCTCAACTTTCAATTCTAGGAATCCCTATATTAACTGTTCTGCCTTGCCTCCTCTGAAACCCTCTTACCCTTTAAATTAACCTCTTTGACCAAACATTCAGTCATCCTATTCAAACATTTCCTTTAATTCAGCATCCATTCGGCTTTTTGTTGTGTGAAAGGTTTTCTACGTCAAAGATTTTGCATGAACGTAAAATGTTGCTACTGTGTGGAGATGTTTTGCTCTCTGTTTCATGCTGTACCTCACTTGGTAACAGCTGAAACTACAGATAGAGGGAACCTGAACCTATATTCAGCCCATCTTGCAGTTGACCTAAAATTGTGTATGCTGGAAGTGCAGACCAAACACTACATGCGTTGGAGATAAAGCAGAGTTCATTGCCTAATCTGGCATCACAATCTTAGCTCTAAACAATAGCATCTCTTCAATGCCATTCGAAGCAAATCTTTCACGGTAATTTCTATTCATTTCGTCAGGCATCTGGTGAGCCCAGACCTTTGACATAAGGTCCACAGTGACTGAATCTCACACTGTCCACACTGGCAAACCTGCACACACTGAGCAAGCCACACACTGTTCACACTGACAAATTCATATACACTGGTCACTCTGAGGTCTCCAATATTTGATAAACTGTTTTCAGGTTTGTTTCCTCATTGTGTATTATATTCCTTGTCTGGTCACTAAAACCTGTTAGGATCAACAAGTTAATGAAAACAAGGTTTTAAACTTTACAATCAACCCTTGACGCTCTGAGGTTTACACCAACAGAGACACTGTTGCTGTTATAGGTAACCTGGGACTTTGCAGCCAATCAATGATCATGCTCTGCTCCGCCAGCTCCCATTTATAAATATTGTATAATACTGATCTTCCATGAGGAAAGGAAAACATTCTGTGCATAGTTCCCAAAAGAGAAACTAACATATTCATTACAGACTGGGAACAGTTATAATTGAGGATGAAATAATTTCAAAGGTATAAAAGCAATTTTTCATGCCAGATCCATTTGACACAGTAATGCTGGTCAGCCCAGCTGAATGAAACCTGCTGGGAGGGTTATGAGAGGGCCAACAAACTATGAATTGATTCACTGTTTGAGGAACAAGCACAGCTGACACTAGAAGGAAAAGTTGAATTCTAAAAACCTATTGCAGGGTTGATGAACAAACACATATGGAGTCTCAGGAGCAAAATCTCCTGGATTGGTCTGGGTTTGATATAGTCTGGTCTCTTCTGTGCGCTTCCTTCCAAAAATGTTATGCCCACTATTTATTTATCTTTGTATATAGTTTGATGTTATATTCTGCTAAGTGGACGCTATAAATTTGCTTTCTAGCTCTCAGGTGAGTCATGTGATTTAATTAAATATGAGGAGGCCTAATTAAGCCAGTTGAAACTTTATTGCTGGAACAGCACAGCAGGTCAGGCAGCATCCAGGGAACAGGAGATTCGACATTTCGGGCACAGGCCCTTCTTCAGGAATGAGCAGAGAGTGTTCAGCAGGAGAAGATAAAAGGTAGGGAGGAGGGACTTGGAGGAGGGGCGTTGGAAATGTGATAGGTGGAAAGAGGTCAAGGTGAGGGTGATAGGTCGGAGTAGGATGGAGGCGGAGAGGTCAAGAAGAAGACTGCAGGTCAGGAAGGCGGTGCCGGGCTGGAGGGATTCGGCTGAGACAAGGTGGGGGGAGGGGGGATGAAGAAACTGGTGAAGTCCAAGTTCATCCCCTGTGGTTGGAGGGTTCCCAGTCGGAAGATAAGACGCTCCTCCTCCGACCGTCGCGTTGTTGTGGTTTGGCGGTGGATGAGTCCAATGACCTGCATATCCTCGGTGGAGTGGGAGGGGGAGTTGAAATGCTGTGCTACAGGGTGGGTATGTGGAACAATCCATCTTCCGCAACTACACTGGCCCCACCCCCCATCTTTTCCTTCGCTACATTGATGACTGTATCGGCGCTACCTCGTGCTCCCACGAGGAGGTTGAACAGTTCATCCACTACACTAACACCTTCCACCCCGACCTCAAATTCACCTGGACAGTCTCGGACTCCTCCCTCCCCTTCCTAGACCTTTCTGTTTCTATCTCAGGCGACCGAATCAACACGGACATCTACTACAAACCAACCGACTCCCACAGCTACCTGGACTACACCTCCTCCCATCCTGCCCCCTGTAAAAACGCCATCCCATTCTCCCAATTCCTTCGTCTCCGCCGCATCTGCTCCCAGGAGGACCAGTTCAAAATACGTACAACACAGATGGCCTCCTTCTTCAAGGACCGCAATTTCCCCCCCCGACGTGGTCGACGGTGCCCTCCACCGCATCTCCTCCACTTCCCGCTCCTCCGCCCTTGAGCCCCGCCCCTCCAACCGCCACCAGGACAGAACCCCACTGGTCCTCACCTACCACCCCACCAATCTCCATGTACAGCGCATCATCCGCCGTCACTTCCGCCACCTCCAAACAGACCCCAGCACCAAGGATATATTTCCCTCCCCTCCCCTATCAGCTTTCCGTAGAGACCACTCCCTCCGCGACTCCCTTGTCAGATCCACACCCCCCACCGACCCAACCTCCACTCCCGGCACCTTCCCTTGCAACCGCAGGAGGTGCAACACTTGCGCCCACACCTCCCCCCTCACTTCTCTCCAAGGCCCCCAAGGAAACTTCCATATCCGCCACAGATTCACCTGCACCTCCACCCACATCATCTACTGCATCCGCTGCAGCCGGTGTGGCCTCCTCTATATTGGGGAGACAGGCCGCCTACTTGCGGAGCGATTCAGAGAGCACCTCTGGGCCACCCGGACGAACCAACCCAACCACCCTGTAGCACAGCATTTCAACTCCCCCTCCCACTCCACCGAGGATATGCAGGTCATTGGACTCATCCACCGCCAAACCACAACAACGCGACGGTCGGAGGAGGAGCGTCTTATCTTCCGACTGGGAACCCTCCAACCACAGGGGATGAACTTGGACTTCACCAGTTTCTTCATCCCCCCTCCCCCCACCTTGTCTCAGCCGAATCCCTCCAGCCCGGCACCGCCTTCCTGACCTGCAGTCTTCTTCTTGACCTCTCCGCCTCCATCCTACTCCGACCTATCACCCTCACCTTGACCTCTTTCCACCTATCACATTTCCAACGCCCCTCCTCCAAGTCCCTCCTCCCTACCTTTTATCTTCTCCTGCTGAACACTCTCTGCTCATTCCTGAAGAAGGGCCTGTGCCCGAAACGTCGAATCTCCTGTTCCCTGGATGCTGCCTGACCTGCTGTGCTGTTCCAGCAATAAAGTTTCAACTTTGATCTCCAGCATCTGCAGACCTCACTTTCTCCCCTAATTAAGATAGAGCAAACATTCCATCTCTCTCTAGAGCTTCAATCTGAATTTTGGGGCAAGCCTTTCTGCTCAAGCTGAAAGTTTGGAATCTCTGTGTCATAAAACCAAAGGAAAATGAATTTTCAATGGCCTTATTAGAAACACACAGCTCCTGAAACGAGTTAACCTCAATTCTGGTTCAAGTGTGAACCTTCACATGAGGCTTCGAGAAATCTGGGTTCTGTCACTTTTGTTATTTGGGCCTCATTCTCATCTGGGAGTGACACAAACAATGCAACATCTCTGGTGTCAATAGTGTATACCATCCACAAGGTCCACTATGGTAACTCACAAACGCACCTTTGAGAGCACCTACCAAACCCATGACATCTACAATCTAGAAGGACAAGTGTATCAAATGCTTGTGTCCCTGTCCCTAGGGACAAATCCTGGAAATTCCTTCATAACAGCACTGTGGGCATCCTTATGCAGCTCAAGAATGCAGCTTACTTTCACCTTCTCAAGGGCAATTAGAGGTAGGCATGAATGCTAGTCTAGCCATCAATTCCCACATACCATAATCAAATTAAGAAAAGAACTTGGAGCCAAACTGTTAGATCATGTCATGGGTGATTCTATTTTCAGTAAAAAAAAAGGTCATTGTATTCCTACCATCTGCAGGATTTGGAATCTTTTGAATTCCATCCCATGTGGGCAACAGGATCACAGCAAATGGATGGAAATAACGAATAACAGATGACAGCAAGTTTTGAGAAGATTTGTAGCTCAGGTTGAGGTTCTGGATGTAGGTTTGCTTGCTGAGCTGGAAGGTTCATTTTCAGATGTTTCATCACCATACTCGGTAGCATCTTCAGTGAGTCTCCAGATGAAGCACTAGTGGCATGGCCCGCTTTCTATTTATGTGTTTAGGTTTCCTTGGGTTAGTGATGTAATTTCCTGTGGTGATGCCATTTCCTGTTCTTTTTCTCAGGGGGTGGTAGATGGGGTCTAACTCAATGTGTTTGTTGATAGACTTCCGGTTAGAATGCCATGCTTCTAGGAATTCTCATGTGTATCTCTGTTTGGCTTGTCCTAGGGTGGATGTGTTGTCCCAGTCAAAGTGGTGTCCTTCCTCATCTGCATGTAAGGATACTAGTGAGAGTGGTTCATGTCTTTTTGTGGCTAGTTGATGTTATGTATCCTGGTGGCTAGTTTTCTGCCTGTTTGTCCAATGTAATGTTTGTTACAGTTCTTGCAAGGTATTTTGTAAATTACATTAGTTTTGCTTGTTGTCTGTATAGGGACTTTCAAGTTCATTAGCTGCTGTTTTAGTGTGTTAGTGGATTTGTGGGCTACCATGATGCCAAGCAAAACTAATGTCATTTACAAGATACCTTTCAAGAACTGTAACAAACACTACATTGGACGAATAGACAGAAAACTAGCCACCGTGATACATGAACATCAACTAGCAACAAAAAGACATGATCCACTCTCACTAGCATCCTTACATACAGGTGAGGAAGGACACCACTTCAACTGGGACAACACATCCATCCTAGCACAAGCCAAACAGAGACACGCACGAGAATTCATAGAAGCATGGCATTCCAACTGGAACTCTATCAACAAACACATTGACTTGGATCCCATTTACCACCTCCCTGAGAAAAAGAACAGGAAATGACATCACCACAGGAAATAACATCACCAACCCAAGGAAACCTAAACACATAAATAAAAAATGGGCCATGCCAGCAGTGCTTCATCTGGAGGCTCACTGATGATGTTACCTAGTATGGTGATGAAATGTCTGAAAACGAACCTTCCAGCTCAGCGAGCAAACTCACATGCATATCAGATGGCACCAACATGGTTTCATACCTGCCAAAGCAACAGTTAAATATTGAAAATAGGAGCTTATACTGTCACAGCAGAGTGGCATTGTGAGGAGCCATTTTGCTCAAATCAATGCAAAGCTGATGGATTAGTCCTAAATACTAAACTAGTGCTAGTGTGTGATTGACCATCATTCACAGACTGACACAGTCACGGGGTGAGGCATTAACACACCCACTGAGCTACTTTCAAGACCAGTCCTCACTGAGACATTTGTACATTTGTCTCAGCCAGTTAAATCTCAATGGCTAAATTTTAGACCCACTTTGCTGAATATCAGATAAGGCAGAATCCCACAATTTTGTAGTTCTTGTAAGATTCCCATGGTAAAACACAATTTGAAAAAGTGCAGTCAGAGATGTCCCCCAGTGGAATCTCACATTGATTCACTTGTGGAGCCTCCATTGATGGCTTTGCTCTTGGTTCTTTGACATTCTTAACAGCTAAATTTTTCCCTTTGGTTTTGCGCTCTGGATTAATGCAGTTTTGCAATACTCAGAGGATTTAATGTGGAGTAGCTCCAGCTGATGTTTTCTCATCCAGCTGACACAAATTTGGCTGCACTTACTTGCTGTGTAACAACACATATCACTGGGGTATTCTCATGCTGATTAGCTACAGACAGGATTACACTGTTAGCATCTGGATTCCAAATATTCCACAGCTTCCAGGGCTAAAGTTCTGCCTGTAGCTACAGCCACCATTTTATAAAATCTTCCTGACCATTTTGAGTTCCCCATAGGTTATTTGAGATGACATTTACTTTAACCAAACTATGCAGAGGAGATTGTGACAGCACACTCAACCTTGTGTCATCCCTACTGAGGAAATGATCAACTGTCTGACGTCTATTCAGAATCACAGCATTGTTACAGTACAGAAGGAAGCCACACCTCGCTTCCAACAAACATCATTACACATTACTAGTTGAGCAGGGATGCTAGATAACATATGTTGTTGGTGTGACTGAGTACTAACAGCCTCTTGATAAATATCTTAATAAGAATATTGGAAATATGAACTTCTTAGAGAGAAGTCAGAAATGGTGAGAAACTTGAAACAGCGATGAAGGAATCCATATGCAGAAATCATTAAAAACTAATGTCCAGTTCCAAAAGTTAACTAAACAGACAGGTGAAAATTATTCTGTAAATGATAAGAAGCCTGTTTAGACCCACTTCTAATACTACTTCTCGAGAAGCAAAGGGTTAACTATATCTTTAACAATAGCTACTGAGCATATGTGTAAGTAGCTGTGTCACAATGATTCAGATCATAGGAAACTGGGCTCAAGTCAGTGTATAGTTTTGCTTAATAACACCTGTTAATGTACATTTACCTGACTGTAGGCACTGCACCTCAGGAAGATTAAACTCATCTTGGAGGTTTTGCAATCCAGAAACACCCCAGTGATTTCGGGGCTATGAGGTCAGTCTGCATAGATCAAGTTTATGTTTCCTCAGGTGCAGAAGATTAAGCAGTGATCATGTTTATGATGATTCTTCCTTTATGTCCCACTGTTACTGTTAGAGAGTCTGTAAACCGCGCTCATAAGTGACTTCTCTTTATAATTTCTCATTTCGAACCAAACAATTTCCACATCTTTTCTGAATTTAGGTCGTTCCTCTTTGTTGTGCTAACACCATCATTAACCAACAGAATCATACCTCCACTTTTTCTTGCTTCTTGTTATCCCTAAATGTCCTGTATTGTTCAAGATTCTGATCCCAGTCCATTTAATCACGCAGCCATGTCTTTGTAGTGGCTACCCAAGCATTCATTTCTATTTGCTCTCCTAGTTCATCTGTTTGCTTTCATGTTACATGCATTCAGACACAGAGCCTTTAGCTTTCACTTGAAACTCTTGAAAGAAACTCTTCTTTAGGCTGACACCTTTGGAATTTAAACTAATAGACATGCTAAGTTTTGCATTTGATATTTCTCTTGGTCAAATCCAAATCAAAAAGCCAAATCAATCAACAACATTAAAACAGATTAACTGGCTACTGATCCTGTGCACAAATAGGCTGGGGCATTGTCTTCTTTACAACTTCAAAAGTGTTCATTTTGTCAAAGCTCTTAATTTAGCATTCATCAGGACAATTTGCAAGAATATTAATTCAAGGGGAATGCAATATTTACACTGCACGAGAGTGCTGATTGGTTGGCAAAAGGATACTGATTGTTAAGAGTTGTTGATGTGGAACATGCACCCATTAAAGCTGATTTGCAGTTGACTGCCAGGCTTCCTTAAATTTTAAATATGCCAATTTGAGTCTTGTTAAGATATTGGTTCATTTCTCAGGGCAGCGAATGGCACTCATATTTTGTACCAGGTGTAGTATGTGTATATGTTCTATCTCTCTTTAAATATCAGTGTCCTGTGCATTAATATATGGAGCTTCCTGCACACACAAGTGCACCACTTCAAGCTCAAATGACGATCCTATATTGGTTGCCAGTATAATTATTTGCATGTTTGATATGATCTAGCAGATGCAGTCCAATTTGCAATTACTATTGAATTTTTAAAAATCTGAAGTTAAAAGCTGGTCTCAAGGTGAACATCACAATTATTGTCAATTGTTGTAAAAATCCACCTGGATCACTCTTGTCCTTTCAGGAAGGAATTCAGCTATCTAAGTTATATAATGTGGCCTAGATGTGACAACAATGTGGTTGACTCTTAACCTCTCATTCATGATGGTCTTTCAAGGCCAATTATGAATGAGCAACAAATGCTGGCCCTGCCAGTGGTTTACACATTCCTTGAAAGAAAACAAATTAGCAAGTTACAAAGAAGGAGTTTGTCATTCCAACCTAATAATTTGAACAAATAAACTGAATCAGTTTTTAACTTGACCTCAACAATTTAAATTAAACTGGAGTTGTGCTTTTTTTAATTTTTGTGTTAAGTAAATGGCTTATAATTGACACCAATTTCTACATCGAAAAAAAAAATTCCATCTTGTTAGTAATAGTTTCTGAATGAATGTAAATGAAATTTCAGCTGACTATGTAAACATTGTTGCAGTGGTAGATCAGGAGGTAATTGTCATATTCTAGAATGTTCTGGATCAGTGAAAGTACACATAACTGCAAAGCAACTTGGGGCATTTTCTAAGTTGATGGTGATACACAAATGCAAACTGTAATTGCAGAATTATGTCATGCTTCATATTGATTGACTTTTCAGGTTACCTGTGTTATCAAGGTCCGAGATAGGATGCAAGGTGCACAGTTGCAGAGAACCCTGAGTGATCGCTATGCTACATTTACATGGCTGGACCAATAAGAAGACTTGAATAAATAAAGGAAAATGTGTTTCATTGGAAGAACAGAGCGGGTGAAGAATTTAATTGAACACATTAAACATTTTCAAGTAATTTAGCAAACGTATAGCTCTCATGCTGCCTGTTACAGAAGATTTTTCAAGATGGTACCACCAAGACCAGCGATCACTCCGTTAGGGCTCACTCAAATTTTAAACTAAAATTCAGTCTTTCACTTGAGCACATCCACCAAATGAGTGTTGCACTATCAGATGTGCCATCTTTCGCTATGAGACATAAACCATAGCTCTTTCTGGTCTCGCAGTTAGATGTAAAAAAGCCAAAGTTCACAATTTGGAAGAGCAGGACATTTCTGTCCTGCATCCTGACTAATATTTATCCCACGATCTAATTTCTACTCTTAGAACCTCAAACTGGAACTCATATAGGAATAATGGAGACAAGAATCACATATTGAGTGTATGGATCATAAAACTGGGACCAGCAACAGACTCTGGGCACCACAGCATAGGAGTAATACATTGAACCTAGAGTGTGCAGCATTAGTTTATCAGAATATACACCAGAGTGTAAAGTGGTTGCTGGATTTTTCCTAATCCCTTGAGTACCTGGGATGGGAAAATCTTTATAAACATTCACTGGAGCAACTCCCTGCCATGTTCTCATTCTGGTTGCTTTTCTGAGGGTGGACTGCCTTTCCAGATTACATTTCAACCAGCAGGAACTGGGGTCAATTAAAGCTATTAAAGCGTTAATTAACTGGCATTTTTCAGTGGCAGTGGCATCCATCTTGATAGTTGCAAATAGGATCCCTGTCTGCAGTTTGGCAGCACAACAGAAAGTCAGAAGTTGATCCACCTGACAGTTCTGACCCTTGTTCTGCCCTTTGTCCAAAGTTACAGTACTTCCCAATAGTTTGCCCTGCGTAATACCTAGGTGGAGGAGGGGCAGAATGCAAGGAACCCTCAGCATGATACACACAACAGAGTCAACAAGTTTCTAAAAACTGCGATTGTTACTTTGCTGCACAGGGAGGAAGCATTATGTAGATTAGGCATACAGCTACGTTACAGCAAAGTTCCTTGTCTCCCTTATGGTGGTATTTTAATGTTAAAAAAGGATTACGTAGAATCCCTACAGTGTGGAAACAGGCCCTTCGGCCCAACAAGTCCACACTGACCCCTCCAAAGTGTAACCTACCCAGACCCATTCCTCTACATTTACTCCTGACTAATGCACCTAACCTACACATACCTGAACACTATGGGCAATTTAGCGTGGCCAATTCACCTAACCTGCACATCATTGGACTGTGGGAGGAATCCAGAGCACCTGGAGGAAACCTACGCAGTGCAAATGCCACACAGACAGGCGCCCGAGGTTGGAATCGAACCCGGATCCCTGGCACTGTGAGGCAGCAGTGCTAGCCACTGTGCCACCCCTTCTTACACTTCTTTGTAAAAACACCCGGGAACTTTCAAAAGCTGAAAACGTGAAACAAAAACTGAAAAGTTGGGAAGCTCATTTTTAAGAAAGGTCAAATTTTCGTTTTTTCTAGCAACTTTCACAACTTCAAGAAGTTCAGAAGTGTTTCACAGCCTATATAATTGTTATGTGTAGTCACTGTTATAATACAGCCAAGGTCCCATAAATAGTAATGAAATAATGACCAGATCATCTGTTCTACTACCTACACTTCTTCCAATAGTGGTATCTTTTATATCCAGCTGAGAGGACAAATAGAGCCTTGGTTAAACATCTCGCCTGAAAGATAGAGGCAGTGCAGCCCTTCCTCAGTTGTAGTCTGGAGTATTAGTTTTGATTAATTGGCAGCAATGGGATGTGAACCCATGGCCTTCTTACTCAGAAGTGAGTTGTGCTACCAATGAGCCAGGGCCGACATCTAAAATATGCTCAGAGGTTCTGTTGAGAAGTTACTCCTGAAATATTCCTACCGTTCCTTTCTTTACAGAAGCTGCCAGACCTACTGATTGTTTGTAGCATTTTCAGTTTCAGTTTCTCCTCTGTAACCTGTCACTATAAGACTCCAGGCAGGTGGACTCTCGACTCATGCATCCTAAGTTCCAGGACCATGTTGTGTACTGTAGTGGTTGGCGTTGTCCCTTTCTCCAGTTGTGTTCACAACTAGCTATGCTGATGACTTCACTAGTATTTCCTGTTTAAAGAAAAATCTAACAGACTAATGGAAAAATAAGATTGAAAACAGACCTTCCAAACTGTAATGAGTACAAACTCTTGGCCAAAAGTGGGAGACGTGAAGCCAAATTGGCTCCCAGTTCCAGGGTTGCTTTCAGACCCTAGAGGTTTTGTGCTGTCACAGATAATTCTTTTGTTCAGTTGCATACAAAATAAGCTACTAATACCATGTATATTAAAAGACTTGTTTAGAAATGAGGGAGAGTTAGAAAGTATCGGGAAGTACTTACATTAGTTCTAGTGTGATCTACAAAGATTGAGGTGCATCATCACTCCCAGTAATGACATTTTGATTTAATGTTGGTAAGTTTCCGTTGTAAGTTTTGTTAACATTTCTATTTTTTTGTTGCACTGTCCAAACAGAGGCTGTCTAATCTGGTTTATGTATATTTATTTTAAAGAGTAGACAGCTTGTCATTGGCAGGATGTCATATTGAACTGAAAGGCTTCAATCTGGATCTGTGTTGAATTGGCTGATTGCTTAACATGGGGCAGACTTGGATAGAGATGAGAAACTCAACGACAACTTAGGATGGCTATCTAGTGCCCCACGTAACTAGATACGTGGATATGTGGCATTGATTGGGCACCAGAATGATTGTTGCATAAAGACAACCCTTTTCTCTCAAGTGAGAGACATTGAATTCCATCAAACACAGCATGATGTTCTGGAGTGGGGTACTCGACTAATGTGTCTTTATCACCATATATCAAGCTTAGGTCTGGATTCGGATTTACCCGTAGAGACAACACAAACTCCTGATACCAAAAAAGCTTTGATTCTGATATAGTGTTTTCTGGTAATGATGAAAGCAGTACATGGAACAAACATTCCAAACCTTCAAGTACACAAAATTGAAAGAAAATAATAAACACACAAAGGAGTGAGTTACCTGGCCTTAAAATAGTTGGGGAGAAAGTGAGGACTGCAGATGCTGGAGATCAGAGCTGAAAATGCGTTGCTGGAAAAGCGCAGGGGGTCAGGCAGCATCCAAGGAACAGGAGAATCGACGTTTCGAGCATAAGCCCTTCGAGGCTTATGCCCGAAACATCAATTCTCCTGTTCCTTGGATGCTGCCTGACCCGCTGCGCTTTTCCAGCAACATATTTTTAGTTCTTAAAATAGTTGGATCAGGTTCAGAAGCAGTGCACAGGGCCAAGACCTCTGCTGTAAAGCACTTTTTATTAGATATTAATTATTGTCTGTATGAAGAGAGCTAGTTTTCATTCTAAAGGATTATCTTTCGTTATGTAAGACACCTTGTTTATTTTTGTGTTATGTAACTTTAATTAATATTATGTTAGATGATAAATGTTTGCACTGAATGCATATTAGTGTATCTCCGTATTTTTTGCAGTCTAAATTCATGTATAGACTAGCAATCTGTGTGTCTTCATGTTGGGCCTCGGAGATCCTATGTGGGAAGGTTTTTAGCATTGTTGATATGCTTTCTCAGGCCATGAACCCACAGTGCATGGATGCCCATTATTAATATTGTATGAAGTGAACTCTTAAACTGCCTCTTTCAAGGCATAGTTCTTACATCTACCAAAATATTTTCATTGGCATTTGATTCCATTTCCTATTAATTTTTAACCATTTCATCATCTTATCAATAACCTCCAGGAGTTGAACTGAATTGAATTTATTGTCATGTGTACTGAGGCACAGTGAAAAGCTTTGTCTTACGAGCAATACAGGCAGATCACATAGTTAAGTAGCATAGATAGTAAATAATAGGTAAACAGCAGCAAAAACAAAAACACAGGTACAGGCAAATGTTAAGAGTTTGTGAGTCCATTCAGTATTCTAACAACAGTAGGGTAGAAACTGTTGCGAAACTGACTGGTGCGTGTGTTCAGGCTTCTGTACCTTCTCCCCGATGGTAGAGGTTGTAGAAAAACATTGCCAGAGTGGGATGGATCTTTGAGAATGCTGGCAGCTTTTCCCTGACAGCGGGCCTGGTAGATGGATTCTGTAGATGGGAGGTTGGCCTTTATGATTGACCGGGCTGAGTTCACCACTCTCTGTAGCCATCTCTGATCTTGAATGGTACAGTTTCCATACGAAGTAGTGATATATCCAGACACAATGCTCTCGATGGTGCACCTTTAAAAGTTGGCAAGGGTATTCGCCGTCATGTCAAATTTCCTCAGCAGCCTGACGAAGGGGAGACAGTGCTGGGCCTTTGTAACCAATGCGTCCGCATGAAGAGTCCGAGAAAGCTTGTTGTGGTTGACCACTCCCAGGAGCTTGACACTCTCCACTTATTGCACCTCTGTGCTGTTAATGTGTAGGGGGGGGGGCATGAGTAACATCCCACCGAAAGTCAATAATGAGTTCCTTGGTTTTGCTGGCATTGAGAGTTAGGTTGTTCTCAGTGCACCATTTTTCCAGGTCTTCCACCTCCCGTCTGTAGTCTGTTTTGTCACCATCTGAGATTCGACCGACTATGGTGGTGTCATCAGCGAACTTGTAAATGGTATTTAGTGACGCAGTCATGGGTATACAGTGAGTACAGTAGGGGGCTAAGTACGCACCCTTGGGCGGGCTCCAGTGTTGAGTGTTATTGAGGATGAAATATTGTCACCAGTCTTCACTGATTGTGGCCTGTGGGTCAGGAAACTGAGGATCCAGTTGCAGAGAGTGGGGCTTAGTCCGAGATCACTAAGTTTAGTAATCAGTCTCGAGGGGATAATATTATTGAGGGCTGAACTGTAGTCAATGAGAAGGATTCTTATGTAGCTGTTCTTGGTGTAAAGATGTTCTAGGGAGGAGTGAAGAGCAAGTGATATGGTATTTGACGTGGATCTGTTGGTCCGATAGGCAAATTGGAGTGGGTCAAGAGTAGTGGGGAGGCTGGAGTTGATTAATGCCATGACCACCGAAGTTAGGTCCATTAGATCATTGAGATATGCTGCATGATCCTTCTTAGGCAAAGGGATGATGTTGGCCCTCTTGAAACAGGCAGTGAAAGTGGCCTGCTGCAGGGAGATGTTGAAGATGTCCAAGAAGATTTCTGCCAGTTGATCTGCGCATGCCCTGAGTGCGCGGCCTGGTACTCCATCGGGTTCCATCGCTATCCTTGGATTCACACAAAGGAAAACTGATCTGATCTCTGATGCAGTGACTTTTGGAATAGGTTTGTCAGGACTTTTCGGAATAGGTGTTACCTCTCCGCTGAAATTCTGCTCAAAGCGATCATAGAAGGCGTTAAGATAATTTGGGAGGGATGTGTCATCGTCTGCTATCTTGCACTGTTTCTTTTTAGAACCTTGTGATGTCATTCAGTCCTTGCCATAGTCACCAAGTGTCTGCCTGAGTCTCTAGTTTGGATCGTTATTGGTCCTTCGCTTTTTAATGGCTCTGCGAAGGTCATCCTTGGGTTCCTTATATTTGAGTGGGTCTCCTGATCTGAAGGCCTCACGCATAGTTTTTAGCAGGTTCTGTATGTCCTGATTCATCCAGGTTTTCCTGTTGGGGACACCCAGATTGAATTCCTGGGTATGCAGTCCTCCATACACTTGCTGATAAAGTCTGTGACGGTGGTGGCGTACTCATCCAAGGTACCTGCAGACTGTTTTAACATGGCGCAATCAGCATTCCAGACAGTACAGGAGTTGATCCTCTGCCTCCTCCGACCAGCCCTGGACCTGTATCCGCGAGGTGGTCTCCTGCTTGAGCTTTGGCCTGTAAGCCGGGAGAAGAAACACAGTATTGTGGTCAGAGTTCCCAAAATGAGGGCGGGGGATGGAGTGGGAGTTTTGGATCACTGGATTAATTACTATGTCTCGTACCAGTATCAACTTTAGTGCCACTCTTGCATGGCATTTGCCCAAGGTGCATGTCATAATGATGAAAACACAATACACAGAGCTAGTCCCAAAACAAAAGACAATAAGGGAATAGTGGTATATGTCACTCGATGACTAATCCAGACACCAGTGGTTAGAGAAATCTGCTGTCCTTACTTGGTCTGGCCTGTGTGTGACTCCAGACCCAAAGCAATGCAGCTGAATCTTAACTGCTCATGCAACAGCCTTGCAAGTCATTCAGTTCAACATCAATTAGCAATTGGCAACAAATGCTGACTTAGCCAACCAGGGTCACATCCCATTAAAGAATTAAGGTAAAATAAAAACACCTGTACCTAGCTCTAATAATTTTGGGGGTCCACACTGAAGATTGCAATAGCCTTTGGTATGGAATCTTGTGAAAGGCATTCTGAAAGTCCCTGTTCACCATGTCCACTACATTTTCTCTTCTAACATACTGTCATATCGATGAGCTCCACCATGTTTGGCAGGAATATTCTTACTCTCTGAAATCCACATCGGCTGCTTCTGATTACATGCATCATGAAGAAAGCTACTCACTTTGACTTGAAGAATTCTAGAAAATGGTAGACAATCTGTAATATACAAATTCATAAATCTTGAAAATACAGGCCTCACTGATTACCCAGATGGGTTCTGTCAGTCAGTTTGAATTTGGCTGTAACATTGGCATCTCCAGTGTTACGACACAGGGTAAACCCTCCTGATTAATTTAAACCAGCAATACACAAAAGATTTATTCTGTGCAGTAATCTGTGAAAATTCAAGAGGCCAAGAATGATTGAAAGTAAAAATTAACAACTTTATTTCTTAAAGTATGACAGAGAATAATTAACTAACAACTATTTACAACTCCTTCCGCTAATCTATCTTTTACCTTCCCTTCTATAACACTAATCCGATAAAACTCCCTTTAAGGATTTACAAAACAAAATTTCTTATCTCAAAACCAGGCAGCTTTCAGTTCTTCTCTATATTCCTGTCTTCTTTCCTTCTTCTTGGGGATTCTGCTTCACACGTTACTGATCGATAAAGGTACCTTTCGGAGAGCTATTTTTCAGGCAGTCTTTACATGCTGTTGGCTTGGCAGTTCTCCTCCCAACTATTAAATTTTCTCCAGTCTTATCTCCCCAAAGTATCAGATTGTGTCATTGGCTTTTATGATTCTTAATATACTCAATTCAAACTTGATTGGAGATTTGTACTTTGGGATATAATTTAAACTGATCGGCTAAATTCGAATTCAAATTTGTTTTTGTTTCCAGGCAACCAGCTAATTGAGTTGTTCGACCAAATTTTACATTTTTGTTTCAGAACACTTGATGCTGTCAGGGTAGTTCTACTGGCTTTTAACTTTCATAAAGGTATAGTACACCCACATCTTCATAATACCTCTCCCCTTAAGAAAAAATGAACCATCGTAATGAAAAGATGGCTGCATTTTTTCTTCTATTTTTAAACACATTATCCTAACAGATAACTTTAATATAAGTTCACCTTAACTTCTTCCCATATACCTGTGTGTATGTGTATCTCATCTAAACTTTATCCATTAAATCCGCGATAACGCATCTGTGATTACATTCTTATGACCCGCAACATGTATGATTTTTAAATTAGAAGTCTGTAACATTAGACTCCAATGAAATAGTCTCATATTATTGTCTTTAAAGCATTCTAAAAATGTAAGTGGTTGTGATCCGTGTACAGCACCGTCTCCGACACATTGTTCGTGACATACTCATTAAAATGTTGTAAGGCCAGTACCAATCTCAATAGTTATTTTTCGACTGTAGAGCATTTCCTCTAGTGAATATTGATCTTCTTCGAAAGTAACCAACTGGCAGTTCAGTCCCATCCTCATGATCTTGTAGGTGTACAGATCCAACTCCAATGTCACTGTCATCGATGGCGACTTTAGAAGGTTTTAAAAAGTTTAGTGTAGCTAAAACTGGTTGGGTAGTTAATATTGATTTTAAATGGTCAAATGCCTCCTGGCATTGTTCTGTCTGTCAAAACTTTGTGTTCTTCTTCAGCAAATCGGTTAACGGTGCCACTACACTGCTCAAGTTTGGAACAAACTTCTGATAGAATCCATTCAGTCATAGAGATGTGCAGCACGGAAACAGACCCTTTGGTCCAGCTTGTCCATGCCGACCAGATATCCCAATCCAATCTAGTCACATCTACCAGCATCCGCCCCATATCCTCCAAACCCTTCCTATTCATATACTGATCCAGATGCTTTTTAAATGTTGCAATTGTACCAGCCTCCACCACTTCCTCTGTCAGCTCATTCCATACACGTACCACCCTCTGTGTGAAAATGTTGCCCCTTAGGTCTCTTTTATATCTTTCCCCTCTCACCCTATACCTATGCCCTCTACTTCTGGACTCCCCCACCCCAGGGAAGAGACTTTGTCTATTTACCCTATCCATGCCCCTCATAATTTTGTAAACCTCTATTAGGTCACCCCTCAGCCTCCAATGCTCCAGGGAAAACAGCCCCAGCCCATTCAACCTCTCCCTATAGCTCAAATCCTTCAACCCTGGCAACATCCTTGTAAATCTTTTCTAAACCCTTTCAAATTCCACAACATCTTTCCGAAAGGAAGGAGACCAGAATTACATGCAATATTCGAAAAATGGCCGAACCAATGTCCTGTACAGCTGCAACATGACCTCCCAACTCCTGTACTCAATACTCTGACCAATAAAGGAAAGCATACCAAACACCTTCTTCACTATCCTATCTACCTGCGACTCCACTTTCAAGTAGTTATGAACCTGCATTCCAAGGTCTCTTTGTTCAGCAACATTCCCTTGGACCTTACCATTAAGTGTATAAGTCCTGCTAAGATTTGCTTTCCCAAAATGCAGCACCTTGCATTTATCTAAATTAAACTCCATCTGTCACTTCTCAGCCCATTGGCCCATCTGATCAAGTCCTAAGGATCGAAGCACCTCTTTCTTCGAGATTGGTCATGGAAATTCCTTGATGGCCTTTGTCTTTGCATTCCATGGGGTCAACCTTCCATTACCAATGCTATGTCCCAAGAACGTTACCTCTGCTTTCACTAATTCCGTTTTAGTTAAGTTTATCACCAGTTTTGCTTCTCGTACTCGTTCAAAGAGCTCTGCCATTTGTACCATGTGATCTTTCCAGGACTTAGTAAAATTCACTACATTGTCCAAATAGACTGCACAGCTTGTTAACCCAGCCACAACTTTGTTCATGAGTCTTTGGAATGTGATGGGTACGTTCTTCATTCCAAAGGGGTCACTTTAAACTGATATAGCCTATTTGGGGTTACAAATGCAGAAATTTCTTTCACCAACTCTGATAAAGGTACCTGCCAGTAACCACACATTAAGTCCAACTTAGTGATGTAACTGGCTTGTCCGACTTTCTCAATACAGTCCTCCAATCTAGGAATTGGATATGCGTTTGATTTTGTAATGGCATTGACCTTCCAATAATCCACGCAGAATCGCTGAGTCCCGTCCAGTTTGGGAACTAAGACAATCACTGGCTTGGTTCGATTATGTCCTCATCGAAATTGGCCTCCATCTCCATCTGGACCTGTCTGGCTTTGAAAGGATTAAGCTGATAAGGGTATTGTTTTATCAGATCAGTATTCCCTACGTCTACTTCGTGTACAATAGCATTAGACCTTCCCATATGATTCTTACATACACCCATATACTGCAGTAACAAATCTTTTAACTGTGTTCTATGCTGCTGAGACATATAGCTTACTAACTATCCCACTCCTCAAAGACGTCTTTTTAAAATCTATTTTGAGGCACATCAAAATCCACATCATCTGGATTTGATTCTTCACTCTGCGGGGCAGTAACTAACACCTGTTTCTCCAGTTCTTTCTCTCTAGTATAATATAGTTTCAACACATTCACGTGACACACCTGATACCATTTTCTTCTATGGCATCTTTACCAGATAGTTCACCTACTCAACTTTTTGATAGGGACCATTAAACTTTTGAAGGGATCTCCTATCACTGGTTACAGTACTAACACGTCATACCCCTCGGGAAAACATCCAAGTCTCAGAGCTTTTATCTGCCGCCTGTTACATTCTATACTGTGACCTCTTCAGGTGCTGCTTAGCTAACACCCCTAGTCAACTTAGTCTCTCCCTCACCTCTGATACATAATCTAAGCGTGAGATCTCCGACTTTGGTCCTGTCAATTTTTCTTTAATTAATTTCAAAGGGCCTCTCACTTCATGCCCGAATATTAACTCGAAGGGAGTGAACTGAGTAGATTCATTTGGGGCATCTCTAATGACAAACAATACAAATACCTTTATCTCAATCATTCAGGTAATCCTGACAGTATGCTCTCAACATGGTCATCAAGGTCTGATGCTAACTTTCTAAAGTTCCCAGGGATTCAGGATGATACGCACTGGATTTAAAGTGCTGTACACCTCAGCTATCCATAATCTCCATAAATAGCCTAGCAGTAAAATTTGACCCTTGATCTGACTGAATCTCTCTGGGTAGCCCATATCATATGAAGAAAGTTACTAACTCCTTTACCACCTTTTGTGCCTTGATACTCCGTAATGGAATTGCCTCCAGAAATCTGGTAAACATGTCCATTATGGTTAACAAGTACTGGTTTCCACTTTTAGTTCTCGAGAGGGGACCTACACAATCAATTATAACCCATGTGAAAGGTTCTTCAAATGTGGGAATTGGCAACAAAGGTGCTGGTTTTATTACTACCTGTGGCTTACCTACCGTTTGGCATGTATGACACGTACGGCAAAACTTAACCACATCCTTGTGCATTCCAGGCCAATAAAAATGTTTTATACCTTAGTCTGAGTCTTTCGTATTTCTAAGTGACCTCCTACAGTTAGTTCATGTGCTACCCGTAACATAACCTGTCTGTATGCTACCGGCAACATAATCTGTTGCACTTCGGCCCATTTCTCCTCTGCACTAACCTGCCATGGTCTCCATTTCTGTCTTAGGATTCTATCTTTCAGATAATAACCATTTGGAATATTCTCTGCCTCCTTTTCAGAGTATGCATCCAACATATATATATTTTTATCACCTTGTCTTGCTGTTGCAAGTCTCTTACTCTTTCAGGACTAAACACTTCTGTCTGACCCTCTGCCTGTTTGGGTTTTTCCTGCACCATCATGTCAAACAGGGTATCCGCTAACTGAATCTCAACTCCTTCATCTTTCTCTTTACCTTTCGCTTCGTGCTGTGACTTATGATAGTGGGATCATAAGTTACCACACAGTCTGGGAAAATACCAGGATATTTCTGTTTTAACTCCTCAGTTTCTTGGTCTTCCTTGGGCATCTCTACAACAAGGGGTGTCATTCCCACCTTGGATCCTGCCAAATCATTCCCAAGGACAATCTGAATTCCTGGAACTGACACTCTGTCAATCACTCCCACTGTAACTTCCCTAGTCTTGAGTTGGAACTCCAACTTGATTTTACGTAGGGGAATGCTAAACTTCTGTCCATCTATCCCTCAAATTACCACACTCTCGGTTAACAGATCAGAAAGAGTGCATATTCGTTCAACTCTTACCATCAGTGACTGGTTAGATCCTGTATATCTCAATATTATAACTTCTTGTCCTTCTCTCCTGTTCTTTCTGAGTAAACCTTACCCACAGAGACAAATTCTTTGCAGAGATCAATTCTTTGTACTAACTCCATACCCAGCCCCTGTATAGTCTGTGCACTCTCCTGCAGCTCCTTGGCTCCTCTTGGGGGTCTCCTTTACTACCTTCACTGATGCCACTGGCTTAGCTCTTTTACCACATCTTTTCCCACAGCACCTTTCTTTAATGACCAGCTTTAACTGTATTTTTACGTGTCCCACTTTCTGGCAGCGAAAACACCTTTTCCCAGTGCCCTTCTGAAACCACCAGCCCTGTAATTTTCTGTGTCCCATACCATTACAATGAAAACACCTAAGGCCTTTCACCTCCTGTCAACCCTCTTGGGCTTCTTTAACTTGTGGTAAATTCTTACTAGTGCTCTCTATTCTTGGTTTCTTGGTGTAGGATCGCCCCTTCTCCCAACTTTTATCCCTCACAGGACGAAATTTGGGTCAGAAGCTTGTCTTATGCACCAATATGTATTCATCTGCTAATTCTGCCGCCCTTCTCAGTTCCTGAACTTTCTGTTCCTCCATGTGAAACCTTACCATCTCTGCAAGTGAGTTTTTAAACTTATCCAACTGAATAATCTCACTTAGAGCCTCAAAGGTCTTATCTATTTTCAAAGCACACACCCATCAATCAAAATGACTATGTTTAATTCTTTCAAACTCAACATAAGTCTGACCTGGTTCCTTCTTTGTGTTTCTGTCTACAGTATATGCTTCTGGTATCAATTCATAAGCACTTAAAATAGCCTGTTTAACCCCTTCATAATCTCTTGAACACTCATCTGACAGTGCAGCAAATACCTCATTAGCTCTGCCTACTAGTTTAGTCTTAACTAGCATTACCCATAAATCCTCAGACAACTCCGTCTGCCCAGCCAATTTTTCGACATCTTTTTCATCAAAACGAGGAAGAGTTTTGACATATTTATATATATCATTACCTTCTCTTTTAATCACCATCCTGTTAACTTGACTTTGCTAAGTCGCAACTTCTCAAGTTCAAATTCTCTCTCTTCTCTCTTTTCCTCTCCCTTTCTTCTCTCTCTTTCTTTCTCCCTTTTTTTCTCTCCCTTCCTTCTGTCTTTGTTCAGCCAAGAACCTTCTCTCTCTCTCTTTTTTCTTTTCTCTCTCTTTTTCCCTCTCTTTATCTTCTAACTTCATTTTCCTCAATTGTAATTTAAGTTTTTCTACCTCTCCTGCACTTGTCTGTTTCTCTGATACACCTGAGTGTTAGAGTAACGCCCTTACAATTTCAGCTTTATTTTTGTCCTTGATTAAACTCAAATCTAATTTATTTGCTAACTCTAAAAGTATGGCCTTTTTCTTTCCTTCAAAACTATCTTGGCAAATTTGAGAATCATCTTCAAATCCCAGAACCTCTTTAGCAACTTTAAGAGCCATTTCTCTCACTTTTAATTTAATCAATCATAAGTCACCAAAAGTAAACAAATTGCCTCATCTATGTTTTATTTAAAGATCAAGGAAACTAACCCTTAAGTGTTTAAATCTTCTGGGAATTTTCGTACCCCCAAATCTATTCAAATCTGTCTAAACCAGTTCAAATCCTGACGACGAGCCCCCAAACTGTTATGGTACAGGGTAAACCCTCCTGCTTAATGTAAACCAGCAACACAGAAAAGATTTATCCTGTGCAGTAATCTGTGAAAATTCAAGAGGCCAAGAAGTAGTGAAAGTAAAAATTAACAATTGTATTTCTTGAAAGTATAATAGAGAATAATTAACTAAGAACTATTTACAACTCCTTCCTCTAACCTATCTTTTACCTTCCCTTCTATAATACTAGTTCAATAAAACTCCCATTTAAGATTTACAAAACAAAACTTCTTATCTCAAAACCAAGCAGCTTTCGGTTCTTCCCTGTATTCCTGTCTTCTTTTCTTCTTCTTGGGGATTCTACTTCACAGGTTACTGATCGATAAAGGTACCTTTAAGAGAGATATTTTTTGGGCAGTGTTTACATGCTGGTGGCTTGGCAGTTCTCTTTCCAACTGTTCCATCTTTCTGGTCTTATACCCACAGCATCGATTGTGTCACTGGCTTTTCAGATTGTCAATATACTCAATTCAAACTTGATTGGAGGTTGGTATTTTGGGATATAATTTAAACTGAATGGCTAAATTCAAATTTGTTTTTGTCTCCAGGCAACCAACTAGTCGAGCTGTTCGACCAGATGTTACATTGTAGTTTTTTTTTCAGAACACTTAGTGCTGTCAGGTAGTTCTGCTGGCTTTTAACTTTCTTTTTATACATAAATATTTTTATTGAAAACCTTTTTAAATCTTTTACTAAACATTTATATACAAACAAAAGAATAACACCATTCAAACAGAAAAAAAGAGCAGTACAACAAAGCCATAACAAAGTACTATTGTTAATGAACGATCTGCTATTCTACCAGAACAAACATATCTACTTAACTTAAACTAAACTACAAACATGCTAAATATATACTAACTTAAACTAAATTCAAATAACTTTAATTAAATAATATCTCACTACTTTACTCTATCTCACTCATCATACCTCCACTGAGGCTCTCATCTTGGGAGCACCATTTACAGTACCCATATTCTTTTTCCCCCAGTCTCCTTCTCCTGAGGCCCTATGGGCACCCATACTGATTTCCACAGATATACCACCATCCTAATTAATATTGCTGATAAGTCAGCGTCAATATAATTTTAAAAGGGCCGCCACATCTTGTAAAACTGTTCCATTTTGTGGTGCACCATATTTGTGACGTAGTCTTGGGGGAGATACTCCATCACCAGCCTACGCCACCCCATAAGACTTGGTGGTTTTTCTGACATCCAATTCAGTAGAAAGTTCTTCCTCGCACAATGGGTAAGGATGTCACACAATCTCTTCCCGTGTTCCCCCAGAGAGTGCAAGTTTGGCAACACCAAAAGAATAATTAATTTCAATCCCCAGGATGTCCTTCAACTCCCTTACTATAGCACTCCAGTATCTCTGGATCTTATAAAATGACCAATAGCAGTGCGTGAGTGTGCCTATACTAATTTTACATTTCGGACACCCTGATGACGCTCCTCTCTTGAACTTAGTTCGCCTCTCTGGTGCCATATGAGCCCTGTGTAAGGTCTACAATTGCATGGCCTGCACCCTGTTACATACTGAGATTTTCCTTACATTCCCCAGATGTCCTCCCATACCTTTGATGAAATATCCTCTCCTAACTCTCTATTCCACGTCCTACAGAGTCCTTCCATGTCCCCCAGGGCGCAACCCTTCTGTAAATGATATAAAATACTGAGTGAAAGAGCACCTGTGCACCAGAGTACTCTTTTCTCCATTTCTGATTTGTCATACTAGACCAGGAGTGTGGTCTTCCTCTGTATATAGTCCCTTATCTGGAAGTATCGGAAAAGGTCCCTATTAGACAATACATATTAGACAATACATTACAAAATCGGAAGCCATGCCCGTGGGGGGAATTAGTGGACGTGCGTGATCTGAAGGATGGAATGCAATTCCCATTTAGATGGTTGTCAAAGACTTAACATAGACTTATAAAGACTTACATAGACTTAACTGACTAAATGACATCAGGATCCCCCCTCAAATAAATCTTCTAGACAGAAGATTTCCTTATTCTCCCATGCCTTAAAGCTGGGTTTAAATCCTTGGGCTCCCACCAATGGGTAAATGGCAAAGTCTTAGACTAATTACCCTTGTCTTGCCTCATTATCCTCATTTTGCACTGCTGGGTCATGGATTTCATCTTGCCCATGAATAATAAATTAATTAAAGGACATCTCGACTGTGAGGCTTCAATATCAAGCCAAATTGACTCAGAATTCCCCCGGACTCAGTCACCAACATATGTTATCTGGGCACTTATTTGGTATTTCTTCAAATCCAGAAGATCCACCCCTCCATCAGTCTGCGAAAGTTGCAATTTAGTGAATTTAATTAGAGGCCGCCTGTGGCATCCTAGCCAACCACTGAGCTTCCATAACACTCGTCTGGGTAGCAACAACAGGACTGTTCTCATGGGGGACAACAGGCGTGGAAGAACATTCATCTTAACCAGGGCTATTCGGCCTAACCATGATAATGGTAATCCCTCCCACCGCTGCAAATCCTGTTTTATCCTCTGTAATAGCTGTACATAGTTAGCTTTATACAGCTGGTGGAAGGCAGGGGTAATAAAAATTCCCAAATACAAAAAAAATCCTTTTGACAACCATCTAAATGGGAATTGCATTCCATCCTTCAGATCACGCACGTCCACTAATTCCCCCCACAGGCATGGCTTCCGATTTTGTAAAATTGATCCTGTAACCAAAGAGACCACCATGTGAATTAACTGTTTGGATCAGTTGAGGAACACACTTCTTCAGATTGGCCAAAAATAAAAGGACATCATCTGCGTATAGGGTGCTCTTATAGCTCTCCCATTCCCATCTTTATTTCAGGATCCCTCCTGATAGCTTCGGCTAATGGTTCAATTGCCAAGGTAAATGACAGCAGTGATAAAGGACACCCTTGTCGACTACCTCTTCCAATATTAAAGTTATTTGACTTAATACCATTTGTAATGACTGCCGCCTTAGGATCATTATACAGTACTGCTACCCAGCTGGCAGAGGATCCCCCCAAACCAAAGCGCTGTTGGACCTCAAAACGATACGGCCATTCTATCTGATCAAACATCTTTTCTGCATCTAGGGAGACCACCAAACCCTGGATCAATCTTTGGCATACCTGCACTGTGTTTAGTACTCTCCTGGTATTGTTGGAGGAGCTACGGCCCTTAACAAAACCTGTTCTTTTATAATATGGGATATTATAACCTCAGAGCCAGCATCTTGGATAAAATTTTGAAATCTACATTCAACAGTGAAATTGATGTGTATGAAGCACACTCTTCGGGGTCTTGCCCTTTCCTTAAAATGAGGGAGATATTAACCTCTGTAAGAGAAAGCAGCAGACAATCCTGTGTATAAGAATAGTTGTACATTCCCAGAAGTGAATCCACTAATATGTTTATGAATTCCTTATAGAATTCAGTTGGGAATCCATCTGGCTCTGGTGCTTTGCCATCCTGAAGATGCCTTATTGCTTCCAGCACTTCCTGTACCGTTATAAGTGCATTCAAAAGGGAAGCCTGTTCCATATTTATATTGGGGAGATCCAGATTTTCAAAAAAGCACTGCATTCCCATTGTACCGTGTTCGCCTCCCTCCAACCGATATAACTCTGCAAAGTATTCCCTAAACCTAACACTGATCTTCTTCAACTCACGGGTAACCGTGCCAGCCTTCACTCTAACAGATGTAATAGATTGGGAAGCTTTTTTCCTCCTAGTCAAATAAGCCAGATATCTACCAGGCTTATCTCCAAATTCAAACAGTCTTTGTTTGGCCAAGGAGACCTCTTTTTTAGCCACTTGTGTGTGCATTGAGTCAAAAGCAGCCCGGAGAGCTGTGACCTGCTGCAGCTTAACCAATGACGGCCTATTATAATATGTTTTCTCAGCTGCCTTCAACCGGGCCTCCAGCATCCATTGCTGCTCCACCCTCTGCCTCTTTCTAGTCGTCAAATATGAAATGATCAGGCCTTATAAATATGTCTTAGTGGCCTCCCAAAGTATTACTAACCATACCAGACTTGATATCCCAAAAGGCCCTGAACTTTCTTGTAATATATTCAACCAATTTGCTATCACCGAACAAAAATGGATCCATGCGCCAGTGACGTGCATCCATTCCACTACCCTTGATTATAACATCTAAATAGGACACAACCACAAGGGATGAACTCAGATTTCTCCAGTTTCCTCATTTCCCCTCCCCCCACCTTGTCTCAGTCAAATTCCTCGAACTCAGCACCGCCTTCCTAACCTGCAATCTTCTTCCTGACCTCTCCGCCCCCACCCCACTCCGGCCTATCACCCTCACCTTGACCTCCTTCCACCTATCGCATTTCCAACGCCCCTCTCCCAAGTCCCTCCTCCCTACCTTTTATCTTAGCCTGCTGGGCACACTTTCCTCATTCCTGAAGAAGGGTTTATGCCCGAAACGTCGATTCTCCTGTTCCTTGGAAGCTGCCTGACCTGCAGCGCTTTTCCAGCAACACATTTTCAGCCCATATAAATCTAGGTAATTTATCATCATTCACCCTAACTTCCCTAGTATATTAATTTATTATGAAAGCTCTCATCTTGCCTACAACTAATTTAGCATTTATCCAGTACCTTCTCTTTTGTAACTTTTGGTAAAAAAAAACAAATTTAATGATTGGAGTTTGTAACCCTGTTGTTGGACTGCAGAAAAATAATATCTCTTGCTGGTAAAGTCTGTAATTGTCCAAAACCATTTTGTAAACTGTATATGGCTTACCACCTTGATACTACCAGGTAGTGAGCAACTCTGCTTATCAGGTGAGACTATGATTCTTCTTTAAGATCATGACTGTAACAATGTCTCAAAAAACCAATGCTCCAAATGGGATCTTTTCCTTTGCTTGGAAATGCAGCTCCTGATGCAAACTGACCCTCAGGTTCTCTTAACTCTGCAGAGAACCAGTGGTAAAGCTTTGTTTAATGTATCCTCCTAGAAGAAGCTTGCTTCACACACTCATTCCTCCTGAAAGGCGCATCACCATAGATTTCATTTTTTACAAAAAAAGTAATTAAAAGGAACTTGAATTGGTTCAACTCATCTGTTTTCTGAGGTGGCACTACCTCCAGCAAAGTCTTGGTAGAGCGCCAGACCTTGGATCTTGAATGAGAATTGGATCAGATTTAGAGTCATAGAGTCATGCAGCATAGAAACAGATCCTTTGATCCAACTCATCCATGCCGACCAGATTTCCTAAATTAATTTTAATGTGATTCTCTCTTGGGTTGAGTAGTTTAACATCAATGCCAAGATATTCTGATTGGTGTTATTTTAATCCACAGCCCCATCAGGATTAAAATATTGGAAATCTATACCTTAATGTTTCGGCTAATCAAGGAATATCTCCCAACCAGTGAAGATTCTGGACAATGCATGTGAGAATGTAGCACAGCGTTAATTACACCTCCAGGAAAAGAGGTGGACTGTCGGTTTCTGACCAAAGACTTACAGAAATCGCTCATGTAAAATTCAATTATGGGAGAACTCTAAAAGCAATGTATGATGAAGATAACACAAAATTAAATCATCATCAAGGTAAGCCAAAATTCAATGTACGTTTATCAAGGGTAAAGTATTGATGCAAAAGGCAAATACTGACTCAAAGGAAGGATCAAATGAGGTCTCTGTATACTCCCATTGTCAGAAAGGTTGATTCGACAACATCATGAAAATCCAGACAATCCCTAATCTTTATATTAACAAATCCTGAATATCCAAGCAACCCCTAATTTACATACTATCATTACACTGTTTCCCAAAATTCTATACAATCCCTAGTCTTCACATGAGCAGATGCTAAAAAAAATACAATCCTGAATCTTCACACAAGTAACTGGGTTAGTAAGTTTGCCGATGACATGAAGGTGGAGTTATGGATAGTGTGGACGGCTGTTGAAGGTTGCAATGGGTCATTGACAGGATGCGGAGCTGGGCTGATAAGTGGCATTTGGAGTTCATTTATTTTGGAAGGTCGAATTTGAATGCAGATTACAGGGTTAAAGGCAGAATTCTTGGCAGTGTGGAGGAACAGAGGGATCTTGGTGTCCGTGTCCATAGATTCCTGAAAGTTGCCACCCAGGTTGATAGGGTTGTTAAGAAGGCATATGGTATGTTGGTTTTCATTATCAGGGGGATTGAGCTTAAGAGCCATGAGGTTATGCTGCAGCTCTATAGAGCCGTGGTAAGACCACACTTGGAATATTGCATTCGGTTCTGGTTGCTTCATTATGGGAAATATGTGGAAGCTTTAGAGGGGGTGCAGAGGAGATTTACCAGGATACTGCCTGGACTTGATGGCATTTCTTATGAAGAAAGTTGAGGGAGATAAGGCTTTTCTTATTGGAGCAAAGAAGGATGAGAGGTGACTTGATAGGGGTGTATAGATGATGAGTGGCATAGATCGAGTGGATAGCCAGAGATTTTTTTCCCAGAGCGGAAATGTCAATTATGAGGGGACATAATTTTAAGGTGATCGGAGGAAGCTGTAGGAGAGATGTCAGAGGTAGGTTCTTTACAGAGAGTGGTGGGTCCGTGGAATACAATGCCAGCAGTGGTAGTACAGTCAGATACATTAGGGATATTTAAATGACTCATGGATAGGCACATGGATGATAGTAAAATGAAGGGTATGTAGATTATTTTGATCTTAGAGCAGGATAAAAGGTCGGCACAACATCGAGGTTCGAAGGGCCTTTAATGTGCTGTATTGTTCTATGTTCTTCTATGTAAGTAAATGCATAAAATTAGACGATCCCTAAGCTTTACATGAACAAAATCCTGAAAAGTCAGAGAATCCCTAACATACATACCCATAAATCTTGAAAATCCAGACAATCCTTAATCTTCATATCAATACATTAAACGTCACAACAAATCCTAACCTCACACCAACACATCTTGAAAGTTGAGACAACCACTTATCTCCACATCATTATAATCCCATAAACGCTGTCACTAATTTAATATAAAACTAAATGCTCCTCAAACTAAAAGCACATGTAGTCTCCTAACTGCACACAACATACAATCATAATTTCTTAATAGTCATTACCCTCGCCTGTCTTTTGTCTCCTATACTGTAAGCCCTTGAGCAAGGACTCTCATAATTCAATATCAACTCTCCAACCAACAAAAATGTGTTTTCCTAATCACACTATCAAAACATCTGCCAGCCAAAAATTCCATTATCACTATAAATATTGAGTTTATCAACAACATATAAATGCCCAGGAAAGGTGCATAATGTCTGCCTCATTATATTATTTAATGTATTGACGTATTCAGTTAAACAGACCAGGTTTATTAATGTAATCTTCACACGAACAAATGGTTCTCAGTTGACTGGTGTGGCAGCAGGAATGTATAATCACCCTCTGATCTGTTTGTGGATATGGAATGTTGTCAGTTGTTCACATTAACATCAACAATTTTTAGAAGGCTAATAGATAGGATATTAGGAGAGTAGAGTATTATTATTTGAAAAAGAGACAATGTTTAATTTAATACATTAGCCTTGTAGATGTTGGACAGGCAAGGAAGAGTCAGGAGTCAGAGTTACTCACTTCAAGATTTCCAGCCTCTGACTTGCTACTAGATTTGAAGAGATGTAAATCAGGCTTTGAGTACTGTGTGCGGTTTTAAATAGTCATAGAGACGTACAGCATGGAATCAGACCCTTTGTACCAACTCGTCCATGCCGACCAGATATCCCAACCCAATCTAGTCCCACCTGCCAACACCTTGCCCATATCCCTCCAAATCCTTCCTATTCGTATACCCATCCAGATGCCTTTTAAATGCTGCAATTGTACCAGCCTCCACCACTTCCTCTGGCAGCCCATTCCACACACGCACCACCATCTGCGTGAAAACGTTGCCCCTTAAGTCTCTTTTATATTTTTCCCCATTCACCCTAAACCTATGCCCTCTAGTTCTAGACTCCCCCACTCCAGGGAAAAGACCTTGTCTATTTACCCTATCCATGCCCCTCATGATCTTATAAATCTCTATAAGGTCACCCCTCAGCCTCCAACGCTCCAGGGAAAACAGCCCCAGCATATTCAACCTCTGTCTTTATCTCAGATCCTCCAATCCTGGCAACACCCTTGTAAGTTATTTCTGAACCCTTTCAAGTTTCACAACGTCTTTCCGATAGAAAGGAGACCAGAATTGCACGCAATATTCCAAAAGCGGCCTAACCAATGTCCTGTACAGCCTCAACATGACTTCCCAACTCCTGTACTCAATACTCTGACCAAGAAAGGAAAGCATACCAAATGCCTTCTTCACTACCCTATCTACCTGCGACTCCACTTTCAAGGAGCTATGAACCTGCACTCCAAGGTCAATTTGTTCCGAACACTTCCTAGTACCTTACCATTAAGTGTATAAGTCCTGCCCTGATTTAACTTTTCAAAATACAGCACCTCACATTTATCTAAATTAAACTCCATCTGCCATTCCTCAGCCCATTGGTCCATCTGATCAAGATCCTGTTGTAATCTGAGGTAACCTTCTTCGCTGTCCACTGCACCTCCAATTTCAGTGTCATCTGCAAACTTACTAACTATACCTCTTACGCTCACATCCAAAGTAATGGACCCAGCACTGATCTTTGTGACACTCCACTGGTCACAGGCCTCCAGTCTGAAAAACAACCTTCGACCACCACACTCTGTCTTCTACTTTTGAGTCAAATGACCAGTTCTCCCTGTATTCCATGTGATCTAACCTTGCTCACCAGTCTCCCATGGGGAACCTTGTCGAACACCTTACTGAAGTCCATCTAGATCATGTCTACCACTCTGCCCTCATCAATCCACTTTGTTACTTCTTCAAAAACCTCATTCTAGTTTGTAAAACATGATTTCCCACACACAAAGCCATGTTGACTATCCCTAATCAGTCCTTGCCTTTCCAAATTCATGTACATCCTGTCCCTCAGGATTCCCTCCAACAACGTGCCCATCACCAAGTTCAGGCTCACCGGTCTAAAGTTCCCTGGCTTGTCCTTACCACCTTTCTTAAATAATGGCACAACATTAGCCAACCTCCAGTCTTCCGGCACTTTACCTGTGACTATTGATGTTACAAATATCGCAGCAACAGGCCCAGCAATCACTTCCCTATCTTCCCACAAAATTCTAAGGTACACTTGATCGGGTCCTGGAAATTTATCCACTTTTATGTGTTGCAAGACATCCAGCACTTCCTCCTCTGTAATGTGGACATTTTTCAAGATGTCACCATCCACTTCCCTATATTCTATGTCTACATGTCCTTTTCCACAGTAAACACTGATGCATCGCCCCCATTTTCCACGGCTCCACACAAAGGCCGCCTTGCTGATCTTTGAGAGGCCCTATTCTCTCCCTCGTTACCCTTTTTATTTTTTTATAGATACTGTAGATTCATACCAATCATGCCATAATTAAGAGTTTATAATTATTAGGAAAGTTTTGGAATCGTCTCTCAAAAATATGAGACTATGGACTGATATAATCAAGATCTTTGAAATTATGGAAGAGTTTGAGAAGGTGTTTCCACTGCTGCGGAAGTCCAAATCTAATTAGGAATTCAATAGAAATGTCTTTATCCAGAGAGTGGTGAAAATGTGGAACTCACAACCACATGAAATAGTTGAGGCGAATAGCATAGATGCAATGAGGTGGGAGCTAAATAAACAGATGAGGGAACAGGAACTGTAAGACACACTAGGGGTGCATTGTCAGTGTGAGGGAGTTTTCACCTGAGTGAAACAGAGGATGAGTGAGTGTAGTTGGGGATTTGATTCAAAGTGGTATTTTAGTGCACAGGGTAAAAAGTTGCTTTAAGGAGATTAACTGCAAGATGTAAAATGTACTGGAATGGAAAATTGGGTGAGAGTGGGGAGTGTTTCTTTCTTCTCTTTTTCAGTAAATGTATTGTTTGGTAAGAAATGACTATTAGGGACTGCCCTTCAATTGCTATCAATTAGAAAAGTGTATTATTTTTAAAGAAGTCATTCAACTTGGATTTAATTGAAAAACACAATTAAGACTAATATAATAAAGTAATATAAGAATCCAAATGAAAATAAACATAAGAGAAGTAAAGTTAAGTATTGGCAGTGCAGCTTGGTGGGTTGCAAGTCATGGTTATGCCTTAAATGACATGTGCAGGTAGAACTGTGAGCTGTAGGAATCTGAGCAGCGACGGGAGTCACTGTGAAACATCTGTGAGGCTGAGAGTTACATGGATAGCATGTTCAGAGAAGTGACCACATCACAGTTTAAAGGCCTGAAAGCAGAAAGAGAATGGGTGACTGCAAGGCAGGACAAGAGACAATAGACAATAGGTGCAGGAGTAGGCCATTCTGCCCTTCGAGCCTGCACCATCATTCAACATGATCATGGCTGATCATCCTTAATCAGTATCCTGTTCCTGCCTTATCTCCATAACCCTTGATTCCACTATCCTTGAGAGCTCTATCCAACTCTTTCTTAAATGAATCCAGAGACTGGGCCTCCACTGCCCTCTGGGGCAGAGCATTCCACACAGCCACAACTCTCTGGGTGAAGAAGTTTCTCCTCATCTCTGTCCTAAATGGTCTATCCCGTATTTTTAAGCTGTGTCCTCTGGTTCGGCACTCACCCATCAGCGGAAACATGTTTCCTGCCTTCAGAGTGTCCAATCCTTTAATAATTTTATACGTCTCAATCAGATCCCCTCTCAGTCTTCTAAACTCAAGGGTATACAAGCCCAGTCGCTCCAGTCTTTCAGCGTAAGGTAGTCCCGCCATTCCAGGAATTGACCTCATGAACCTACGCTGCACTCCCTCAATAGCCAGAATGTCTTTCCTCAAATTTGGAGACCAGAACTGCACACAGTACTCCAGGTGTGGTCTCACCAGGGCCCTGTACAGCTGCAGAAGAACCTCTTTGCTTCTATACTCAATCCCTCTTGTTATGAAGGCCAGCATGCTATTAGCCTTCTTCACTACCTGCTGTACCTGCATGCTTACCTTCATTGACTGGTGTACAAGAACACCCAGATCTCTTTGTACTGCCCCCTTACCTAAATTAATCCCATTTAGGTAGTAATCTGCCTTCCTGTTCTTGCCACCAAAGTGGATAACCATACATTCACCTCACCTAACCTGTCCAGGTCACCCTGTAATCTCCTAACATCCTCCTCACATTTCACCCTGCCACCCAGCTTAGTATCATCAGCAAATTTGCTAATATTACTACTAATACCATCTTCTATATCATTAACATATATTGTAAAAAGCTGCAGTTCCAGCACTGATCCCTGCGGTACCCCACTGGTCACTGCCTGCCATTCCGAAATGGAGCCGTTTATCACTACTCTTTGTTTCCTATCAGCCAACCAACTTTCAATCTAAGTTAGTACTTTGCCCCCAATACCATGCACCCTAATTTTGCTCACTAACCTTCTATGTGGGACTTTATCAAAAGCTTTCTGAAAGTCCAGGTACACTACATCTACTGGATCTCCCTCGTCCATCTTCAGAGTTACATCTTCAAAAAATTCCACAAGATTAGTCAAGCATGATTTCCCCTTCATAAATCCATGCTGACTCTGACCTATCCTGTTAATACTATCCAGATGTGTCGTAATTTCATCCTTTATAATAGACTCCAGCATCTTTCCCACCACTGAGGTCAGATTAACTGGTCTATAATTTCCTGCTTTCTCTCTCCCACCTTTCTTAAAAAGTGGTACGACATTAGCCACCCTCTAATCCACAGGAACTGATCCCGAATCTATCGAACTCTGGAAAATAATCACCAACACATCCATGATTTCTCGAGCCACTCCTTCTGTACCCTGGGATGTAGACCATCAGGCCCCGGGGACTTATCAACCTTTAGACCTAACAGTCTCTCCAACACCAATTCCTGGCAAACATAAATTCCCTTAAGTTCAGGTCCTTCAGCCACTGTTACCTCAGGGAGATTGCTTGTGTCGTCCCCAGTGAACACAGATCTGAAGTACCAATTCAATTCTTCTGCCATTTCTTTGTTCCCCATAATATATTCCCCTGTTTCTGTCTTCAAGGGCCCAATTTTAATCTTAACCATTTTTTTGCCTTTCACATACCTAAAAAAGCTTTTACTATCCTCCTTTTTTTTTGGCCAGTTTACCTTGGTACCTCATTTTTTCTCTGAGTATTTCCTTCTTAGTAATCCTCTGTTGTTCTTAAAAAGCTTCCCAGTCCTCCTTTTTCCCACTTATCTTTGCTATGTTATACTTTTTCTCTTTTAACTGTATATGTTTCTTAACTTCCCTTGTCAGCCACGGCCACCCATGCCTCCTCCTAGGATCTTTCTTCCTTCTTGGAATAAACTGATCCTGCATCTTCTGCATTATACACAGAAATATCTGCCATTGTTCCTCTACTGTCATCCCTGCTAAGGTATTGCATCATTGAACTTTGGCCAGCTCCTCCCTCATAGCTCCATAGTTCCCTTTATTCAGCAGAAATATTGTCACTTCCGATTGTACCCTCTCCCTTTCAAATTGCAGATTGAAGCTTATTGTATTATGGTCTCTACTCCCAGTGGCTCCTTCACTTCGAGGTCCCTGATCAATTCTGGATCGTTACACAATACCAGATCCAGAATTGCCTTCCCCCTGGTAGGCTCCAGCACCAGCTGTTTATAGAATCTATCTCGGAGGCACTCCACAAAGTCTCTTTCTTGAGGTCCAATACCATCCTGATTCTCCCAGTCAACCTTCATGTTGAAATCCCCCATAATAACTGTAGTAACATCTTTGCGACAGGCCAATTTCAGCTCCTGATTCAACTTACATCCGACATCCAGACTACTGTTTGGGGGCCTGTAGATAACTCCCAAGAGGGTCTTTTTACCCTTAGAATTTCTCAGCTCTATCCACACTGACTCTACATCCCCTGATTCTAGGTCCCCCCGCACAAGGGACTGAATATCATCCCTTACCAACATGGCCACCCCACCCCCTCTGCCCGTCAATCTGTCCTGACAATAGCACATGTAGCCTTGAATATTCATTTCCCAGGCCCTGTCCACTTGAAGCCACGTCTCAGTTATCCCCACAATATCGTATCTGCCAATTTCCAAGAGAAACCAGCAGGTAATGCAGGAGCCCCTGAGGTTCTACTCAGAAATCAATTTTCCATTTTGGAAACTGGAGAGGGCGCTGGTTCCTCAAGGAAGTATCATATTTGTGACATCACAAATATGATAGGCTCAACTGTACAGGAGAGAAGAAGAAAGGAAGAGCAATAGTAATAGGGGATTCAGTTAGGACAACAGAGAGGTTTTTTAAAATTCATTCATAGGATGTAGGGGTCACTGGCTGGGCCAGCATCTATTGCATATCCCTAGGCATCATTGAGAAGCTTTTCGTGAGCTTCCTTGCTTGTCATTTGCAATCTGTTTGGTGTAGGTACATCAACAATACTATTGGGAAGGGAGTTACAGGATTTTGATCCTTTAACACTGAAGGAGAATTTCTTACAACAGGATATGTACAGCCCAAGAAGAAAGGATGCACTATTGGATTTGGTTCTAGGATACGAAGGGGATCAACAAGATCAAGTGCCAGTGTTAGGAGACAATACCCATTGTAACGTAGAGTTTAGGATGATGGTGGAGAATGACAGTGGCCAATCCAGGATAAGAAAAGTCATTTGGCAGAGAGCTGACTTAAATGGGGCAAGACCTGAGCTGAAGACAAAAAAAATTGCAGCTGCTGGAATCCAAAGTAGACAAGCAGGGGGCTGGAAAAACACAGCAAGCCAGGCAGCATCAAGCGGTATAGGTGACAATGACAGATCAGTGGAAAAATCAAACTGAACAATGGGTCTTCTTCAAAGAAAAGGTAGCTTGTATACAGTGAAAGCATATTCCCTCAAAAGGGAAAGGTAGGAAAAGCATATCCAGAGCTTCCTACATGACAAAGGAGATATAAATGAAGATAAAGAGGAAAAAATATACTTATGACAAGTGTCAAGTAGAAAATACAATTCAGAACCAAAAGGAACACAGGAGGTTCAGAGGTGAGATGAAAAAGCATGTTAGAGAAGCAAAGAAGAATTTGAGCAAAGGCTGGCAAAAAACATAAAGGAGAATCCCAAAGTTTTGTACAGACATATAAATAGTAAAAGAGTGAGAAAAGGAGGAGCAGGGCCTATTAGGGACAAAAACGTGGATTTACATATAGAAGCAAAGGCATGACTGAGATAGTAAATTAACAGCTTGCAGCGTTCTTTACCAAGAAGGTAGGTGTTACCATGCTGACAGAGGAAAAAATTCTGTCCATAAAAAGGTTCAAAATTAATAAGGAAGAAATGATGGATAGATTGTTGGTGCTTAAAAGTTGACAAACTACCAGGACTGACTGAAATGGATCCAAGGACACTGAGGAAGTATGGAAGTGACAGGGAAAATTACAGGGTGCTGGCCATAAGCTTTTAGTCTTTCTAGATATAGAGAAGATGCCAGAAGATTGGAGAATTGTAAACATCACATCCTTGTCCACAAAAAGAATAGATTATTTGGTCATTATGACATTGCTGTTTGTAAGAGCTTGCTGCGCATTCATTGGTTATTGCATTTTCCAACATTACACCAGCAACTACACTTAAAAGCTACAAAATGGCTGTATTTTAGCAAATATGATCATACAGATAAAGAGCTGGAGCAGGACATTCAGATCTCAAGCTTGCTCTGCCATTCAATAAGATAATTGATCTGATTGCTTGTAAGTTACATCCACAATCCTTCCTACCTGATAACCTGACACCATAAAGAGCATATAGAAAGTTTTAGTTTCAGTTCATTTCAGTTTTAGTTAGCAGTTGGGCCACTTCTGTGAATAGAGGGAATTCCAGGTGAAAATTTTCTTTGTTCCAAGAAGTGGTTCATACTGGATTTACAGGGAGCTGAATCTGGAATTCACAAGAGACACTGGGCCAAAACAAGTCTGAATGCATCAACACAACCAAATATCCAGGGCAACGTTTGTTTCTAGGCAGTTGCATAAAGGATGCCCACCAACTCTGTCTGCCAACTATTTAACAGACCAGTCTTGCACGTGCTCCAGTAACTGCTGGCTTTTTAAATGGGCCAGTGTTTCTGATCAGCTTTTTCCCCACTGTGATTGGTAACCAATATGAACCATTTTGATCAGTTGAGAGAAAATTGGTTATAACCTCCACCTCTTCCATTAAACATTTGGTTTCTCCTCTTACTGTCTTCTCCTTTAGTTCAGGAGGAAGTTGTTTTCAGATATCCCCTTTTTTGAATGCTTTTGTTCATACTAAATGTGCTATTTTAAGCTGCTTGCGTAATGAGTTTAAGCAGTCTCATAGAAACATAGAATATAGGTGCAGAACTAGGCCATTACTCCTCAAGCCTGCTCTGTCATTCAACACGATCATGGTTGATCATTGAGCATAATGCCCCAATCTAGCACACCCCTTTCTCCTCATGTCCGTCTGAAAAGGTTTATTCCTTATTCTTAAACTCTGACCCTTGATCCGGGACTTCCCCACCATTGGGAACATCCTTCCTACATCTAACCTGTCTAGTCCTGTTAGAATTTCATATGTTTCTATGAGAAACCCCTCATTCTTCTTAACTCCAGTGAATACAATCCTAACTGATTCAACCTCTTCTCATACATCAGTCCAGCCATCCCAGGAATCACTCTGGTAAACCTTCGCTACACTCCCTCTACAGGAATAACATTCTTCTTCAGATAAGAGATCAAAACTGGACACAATAGCCTTAGCCGATGCCCCATATAATTGCAGCAAGACATACTTGTTCCTGTACTCGAATCCTTCCATTATGAAGACCAACATACAATTTGCCTTCTTTCCTGTCTGGTGCATCCACACACTTAATTTTCATGACTGGTGCACGAGGAGACCCAGGTGTCATTAAACATTTTCCTCTCTTAATTTACAACCATTAAATAATAACCAGTCTTTCTATTTTTGCCAGCACAATGGATAACCTCACATTTATCCACATTCTATTAGATTTGTCATGCATTGCCCACTCACTCACTCAGCCTGTCCAAATCACATTACAACATCTCTGTACACTATTCACAACTCACCCTTCCACCCAGCTTTATGTTACTTACATTTTTTTAATTCACTCATGTGAAGTGGGCATTGCTGGGCATTTATTGCCTATCCCTAGTTGCTGTTTAAACGTAATGGTGAGCTGCCTTCTTGCTGCAGTCCATGTGCTGGAGGCTGAACCACAATGCCCTCAGGGAGGGAATTCCAGGATTTTAACCCAGTGACAATGAAGGATGGTGATATTTCTCCAAATTGAGAGTGGGGTGTTGGAAAAACACAGCAGGTCAGGCAGCATCCGAGAAGCAGGAGAATCAACGTTTTGGGCATAAGCCCTTCATCAGGAATAAGGCTTCAAGCCTTGTAGATCATCTTCAAGCCTTGCAGTGCATCTTGTAGATAAAAACAATGACTGCAGATGCTGGAAACCAGATTCTGAATTAGTGGTGCTTGAAGAGCACAGCAGTTCAGGCAGCATCCAAGGAGCTTCGAAATCGACGTTTCGGGCAAAAGCCCTTCATCAGGAATAAAGGCAGTGAGCCTGAAGTGTGGAGAGCTCTTCCAGCACCACTAATCCAGAATCTTGTAGATAGTCCACACTGATGCTTCTGAACATTAGTGGTGGAGGGAATGGATACTTGTGGAGGTGGTGCCCATCAAGCAGGCTTCTTTGCCTTGGATGGTGTTAAGCTTCTTGAGTGGTGTTGGAGCTGAACCCATCCAGGCAAGTAGGGAGTATTCCATCACACTCCTGACCTGCCACGTCGATGGTAGACAGGCTTTAGGGAGCCAAGAGATTAGATGAGTTATTCACTGCAGTATTCCTAGCTTCTGATCTGCTGTGGTAGCCACTGTGTTTATGAGTCAGATCCAGTTGAGTTTCTGATCAATGGTAACTTCCAGGATGGTGATAGTGGGGAATTCAGTGATGGTTAACACCACTGAATGTCAAGGAGTAATAATTCAATTGTTTTTTATTGGAGATAGTGAATGGCTGGCATTTGTGTTTTATGCATGTTACTTGCCATTTATCAGTCCAAGCCTGGATATTGTCTAAATCTTGTTGCATATGAACATAGACTGCTTCAATTCAGTATCTGAGGAGCTGTGTATTCATCGGTGAGCATGCCTATTTCTAAACTAATGATGCAGGGAAGGGCATTGATGAAGCAGCTGAAGATGGTTGGACCTAGGACACTGCAGAGATATCCCCAGGAGCTGAGATGGCTGACCTCCAGCAATACCCATTTTCCAATGTGCCAGGTCTGACTCCAATCAGCAAACAGTTTGCCCCCGATACCCATTGATTCCAGTTTTGATAGGACTCCTTGATGCCAAACTTGATTGAATGTGGCCTTGATGTCAAAGGCTGTCACTTTCACTACACCTCGTGAATTCAACATTTTTGTCTCTGTTTGAATCAAGGCTGTAATGAGGTCAGGAGCTGAGTGGCTGACAGAACCCAAACTGGGAATCAGTGAGCAGGTTAGTATTGAGCCGGTGCTGCTTGATAGCACTGTCGATGACATGTGTCACCACCTTACTGACGATTGATAGTAGACTGACAGGATGGTAACTGGCTGGATTGGATTTGATTGCTTTTTGTGCACAGGACATACCTAAGCATTTGTTAACATTTTCAGGTAGATGTCAGTGTTGTAACTGTACAGGAACATCTTGGCTATGGGAATGGAAATTTCAGGAGTACAGGGCTTTAGTACTATTGCCAGTATGTTGTCAGGGCCCATAGCCTTTGCATATCCAGTGCCTCCAACAGTTTCTTGATATCACGTGGAGTGAATTAAATTGGCTGAAGATTGGTACTAATAAAGTTGGACCACAGGAAAAGGCCAAGATGGATCATCCACTCAACACTCTGGGTGAAGATTGCTACAAATGCTTCAGCTTTGTCTTTTGCACAATTGTGTTGGGCTCTTCCACTATTAAGAATGGAATCTCCTCCTCCACCATTCATGACTGAATGTGGCAGCACTGTAGAACTTAGGTCTGATCCATTGGTTGTGGCATTGCTTATCTCTGTCCATCACTCGTTGCTGCTGCTATTTGGCATGCAAGCAGTCCTGTTTGGTAGCTTCACCAGGTTGTCACTTCATTTTCAGTTGTGCCTGGTGCTACTCCTACTATGCTCTCCTACACTCTCCTTTGAACCAGGTTTAATCCACTAGCTTAATGGTAATGGTTGAGTAGGTAATTTGCTGAGGCTGCAGATTGCACTGGAGTACAATTCTGCTACTGTTCATGGCCCACACGCCTCACATAAGTCTAATCTTGAATTGATAGATCTGTTTGATTCTGTCCCATTTAGCACAATGATGGTGCCACGTAAGACGACGGAGAGTATTATCGATGAAAAAGTGGCACTTCATCTCTGCAAGGACTGTGCTGCGGTCACTCTTATTGATTCTGTTATGGACAAATGCATTTGCAGCGGCAGATTAGTAAAGATGAGGTCACATATGTTTTTCCCTCTTGTTGGTTCCTTCACCACCAGTTGGAGACCCAGTCTAGCAGCCTTTAGGACCCAACCAGCTTGATCAGTAGTACTGCTACCAAGCTACTGTTGATAGAGGACATTAAATTGCCCCACTCAGTGTACATTTTGCACCCTTGGCACCCTCAGCGCTTCCTCCATGTTTTGTTCTGATGTGGAGGAGCCAGTGTTAGACTGGGGTGGAAATGTGTTGCTGGAAAAGCGCAGCAGGTCAGGCAGCATCCAGGGAACAGGAGAATCGACGTTTCGGGCATAAGCCCTTCTTCAGGAATGAGGAAAGTTTGTTCAAAGTTAAAAATCACACAACACCAGGTTATAGTCCAGCAGGTTTATTTGGAAGAACTAGGTTTCGGAGTGCTGCTCCTTCATCAGGTAGCTGTGAAGCAAGATCATAAGACATAGAATTTATAGCAAAAGATTACAGTGTCATGCAACTGAAATGATATATTGAACAAACCTGTCAAGTCTTTCATCTTTGTGGGTCTCAGTTTGATAATATGTAAATCCCAGATCTTCTTTTAAGTTACATTGTTGAGATAACTTAAGATTTTATAAAAGAAGGTGACATCTCAGCTCAGACAATGCATTACAGGTATGAGGTTAGAGTCTATCTGTAACCCTGTCTTGAGTCAGACTGGTTCTATTTCCAAAGTGGAAGTTATCAAATATTACATGGATTGACTGCCTGCATTGACTGCCTGCAGATTGTGCACTTTTTGAGTAAAATTGAATGTATAATTATAATTATGCAAATATAAACTCACCCCATTGATCAACATTGACTAATTAATGAGCAAACCAATGATCCAGAACAGTCATCGGAGAAATCCATAGTGGAGTGACCAAAGAAGGAGTCGATTTGCAACCCTCTGGAGGACTACTGCCCTCGGCTTGACATGTGTATTCAAACCATCAGGAAATCAGGGAGCACTTAGCGGTCAGGGACATTTGGCCTCGGATCTTTGGGTGGCCATCCTCCAAGGCGGACTTCGGGATAGGCAACAATGCAGAGTGGCTAAGCAGAGGCTGGAATGCCATGATTCTAGGAATTCTTGTGTGTGTCTCTGTTTGGCTTGTCCTAGGATTGATATGTTGTTCCACTCGAAGTGGTTTCTTTCTTCATCTGTAAGGATACTAGAATTCCTAGAAGCATAGCATTCCAACTGGAACTCTATCAATAAACACATTGACCTGGATCCCATTTACCACTCTCTGAGAAAAAGAACAGGAAATGACATCACCACATGAAATGATGTCACCATAGGACATGATATCACCAACCCACGGAAACCTAAACACATAAATAGAAAGCGGGCCATGCCAGCAGTGCTTCATCTGGGGACTCACTGATGATGTTACCTAGTATGGTGACAAAATGTCTGAAAACAAACCTTCCAGCTCAATGAGCAAAACTACATCCAGAACCTCAACCTGAGTCACAAATCTTCTCAAAACTCGCCATGTTTTGTTAACATGGAGGAATACTGATTCATCAGCCGAGGGAGGACAGTACATGGTAATCAGCAGGAAATTTCTTTGCTCATGTTTAACCTGAAGTCTTGAGATTTCATGAGGTCCTGAGTCAATGTTGAGGACTTCTAGCACAACCTCCTCCTGGCTGTATACGTGGATATTGTGTTATAGCTTTTTTTAAAAATCACTCACCAGCTCACTATATTCATTAATATTGGGGTTCCTGTTCATTCAATCATAACCCTTTACTAACCTGTTATTTACTATGTTAAAAATCACACAACACCAGATTACAGTCCAACAGGTTTATTTAGAAATACTAGCTTTCAGAGCACTGCTCCTTCATGAGGTAACTAATAGGACAGGATCATAAGGCGGCACGGTGGCACAGTGGTTAGCACTGTTGCCTCACAGCGCCAGAGACCCGGGTTCAAATCCCGCCTCAGGCGACTGACTGTGTGGAGTTTGTATGTTCTCCCCGTGTCTGCGTGGGTTTCCTCCGGGTGCTCCGGTTTCCTCCCACAGTCCAAAGATTTGCAGGTCAGGTGAATTGGCCATGCTAAATTGCCCGTAGTGTTGGGTAAATGTAGGGGTATGGGTGGGTTGCGCTTCGGCGGGGTGGTGTGGACTTGTTGGGCCGAAGGGCCTGTTTCCACACTGTAAGTAATCTAATCTAATAAGACACAGAATTTATAGCAAAAGATCACAGTGTCATGCAATTAAAACGATATATTGAACAAACGTAGATTGCTGTTAAGTCTTTCATCTCTTAGAATGTGTTGCAGGTTTTGGTTCATTAATATGTAAATCCCGGAACTTCTTATTTTGCACATAGCTAGTCACACTTCAATTAAATTTAGTTAACCAGACCAAAAATGGAGTGTCAATTTTAAGGCTTTCTTGAGTGAAAGAGAGTGCAGTTTTATTACCACTACTACAGCAAAAAATACACACACACAAATACAGACTTATGAAGAAGGGAGGGATATGAAAAGACGTACATCAGAAGCAGGAAATTATAGAGATTTTGTTATTTTTCATGGGTAATCCAAGATGGAGGACAGGAAACATTTATCGTTGTAAGAGCTGCTCTTTTTTTGAGGTATTTTAGGTGTTGGAGGTGATTTCCTTGAATTCCAGGATCAGCAATTATTCTTTATATGCTGTTACATTGTTTTGGAACTTTGGGCACTTTTAAAAGGAGGAAGACAGATAAAAGGCAGCAACCAGATGGTCAGTGAGGGAAGGAGAAAGAAAAAGAAGTCGAGTTTTGTGGTGCTGGAAAAGCACAGCAGGTCAGGCAGCATCTGAGGAGCAGGAGAATTGACGTTTCGGACATAAGCCCTTTATCAGGAATGACATTCCTCTGATGCAACCTGACCTGCTGTGCTTTTCAAGCACCACCACTCTTGACTCTGATCACCAGCATCTGCAGTCCTCACTTTCTCCTAGAGATATAGCAGTAAATCTGCTGTTACTGCCTTTGCTGTTTGAGTTCATCTCTGGATATTGGAGTGTGTCTAGGAAAACTTAACAGCTGACTTGGAGGAACCTTTGTGGGAGAGCTCACAGCACAGGAACAGATGTGTGCATAGTTTTTGAGTGTAACCTTGCTGTAAGTTTACAACAGTGAGTACAATGGGTTCTTTCTTGTTATATGTTTTATTGAGATATGTCTTTTGATTAAATTTAAAAAATATAAACCAGAAGTACTAAGTTAGGCTGGAGCACTGTTTTACTTTAGAGCAATAAGACTGTTATTTTCTGGGTCTGTAGATTGTGAAGGAGAAAAGATGGCCTTTAGTAGAGTGATGTGCTCTTCCTGTCGGATGTGGGAGATTAGGAAAGGAAAAGGACAAGAATCTGAAGGGAGAATAAAGAAAGTTAGGTAGTAATTTTAAAAAGGAGGTCCTCGAGAGTAGTAATATCTGGATCCCTCCCAGTGTTTTGAGCTAGTGAGGACAGAAATAGGAAGCTAGAGCAGATGAATGCGTGCCTAAGGTGCTGGTGCAGGGAGAGGGGGTTCACGTTTCTGGATCACTGGAATCTCTTCTGGGGTAGAAGTGACCTGTACAAGAAAGATGGATTGCAGCTGAATTGGAAGGGGACTAATATACTAGCAGGGAGATTTGCTAGAGCTGCTCAGGATGATTTAAACTAGTAAGGTGGGGGGTGGAACCTAGGGCAATAGTGAGGAAAAAGATCAATCTGAGACTGGTACTCTTGGGAAAAGGACTGAGTCAAACAAACAGTCAGGGGAGGCAGGGACAAAAGCAGACAAGGTAAGACTGATAAATTAAACTGCATTTATTTCAATGCTAACAGGGAAGGCAGATTAACTCAGGGCATGGTTCGGAACATTGCCAATTTTGATGGGATTAGGCAAGAACTTTCAAAAACTGATTGGGGCAGATGTTCGCAGGTAAAAGGGCGGCTAGAAAATGGGAAGCCTTCAAAAATGACATAACAAGATTCCAGAGACAGTATATATTCCTGCTAGGGTGAAAGGATAGGCTGGTAGGTGTAGGGAATGCTGGATGCCTAGAGAAATTGAGATTTTGTTTAAGAAAAAAAAGGAAGCATATGCCAAGTATAGACAGCAGAGATTGAGTGAATCCTGAGCAGAGTATAAAGGCAGTAGGAGTATACTTGAGGGAAATCAGGAGGGCAAAAAGGGGATATGAAATAGCTTTGGCAAATAGGGATAAGGAGAATCCAAAGGGATTTTATAATACTTTAAGGACAAAAGGGTAACTAGGGTAAATAGGGCTCCTCAAAGATTCCTGAAGAAGGGCTTATGCCCGAAACGTCGATTCTCCTGTTCCTTGGATGCTGCCTGACCTGCTGCGCTTTTCCAGCAACACATTTTCAGCTCCTCAAAGATCAGCAAGGCAGCCTATGTGTGGAGCCGCAGGAGATGGGGGAGATACAAAACGAGTATTTTGCATCAGTGATTACTGTGGAGAAGGACTTGGAAGATAATAGAATGTTGAGAAATGGATGGTGACATCTTGAAAATGTCCATATTATAGAGCAGGTGGTGCTGGATGTCTTGAGATGAATAAAAGGGGGTAAATCCCCAGGACCTGATCAGGTGTACCCTAGAAATCTGTGGGAAGCTAGGGAAGTGATTGTTGGGCCCCTTTTTGAGTTATTTGTATCACTGATAGTTCCAGGTGAGGTGCCAGAAGACTGGAGGTTGGCTAACGTGGTGCCACTGCTTTAAGAAAGGTGGTAAGGAAAAGCCAGTGAACTATAGACTGGTGAGCCTGACATCGGTGGTGGTCAAGTTGTTGGGAGGGAATCCTGAGGGACAGGATTTACATGTATTTAGAAAGGTAGGGACTGATTAGGGATAGTCAGCATGGCTTTGTGCGTGGGAACTCACGTCTCATAAATTTGTTTAAATTTTTTGAAATAGGAACAAAGAGGATTGATGAGAGCAGAGTGGGGGACGTGATCTATATGGACTTCAGTATGGCGTTCAACAAGATTACTCATGGTAGACTGGTTAGAAAGGTTATATCACAGGGAATTACAGGGAAGGATCGGTGCTGGGTCCACTGCTTTTTTGTCATTTATAAAATAATTTGGATGTGGACATAGGAAGAATAGATATTAAGTTTGCTAATGACACCAAAATTGGAGGTGTAGTGGACAGCGAAGGTTACCTCAGAGCACAATAGGATCTTGATCAGATGGGCCAATGGGCTGAGGAGTGGCAGATGGAATTTAATTTAGATAAACATGAGGTGCTGCATTTTGGAAAGGCAAATCAAAGCAGTACTTATACACTTAATGGTAAGGTCCTGGGGAGTGTTGCTGAACAAAGAGATCTTGGAGTGCAGATTCATAGCTCCTTCAAAGTGGAGTCGCAGGTAGATAGAATAATGAAGAAGGTGTTTGGTATGCTTTCCTTTATTGGTCAGAGCATTAAATAGGGAGGTCATGTTGCAGCTGCACAAGACATTGGTTAGGCCACTTTTGGAATATTGTGTGCAATTCTGGTCTCCTTCCTATCAGAAGGATGTTATGAAACTTGAAAGGGTTCAGAAAAGATTTACAAGGATGTTTCCAGGATTGGAGGATTTGAGGCTAAATAGGCTGGGGCTGTTTTCCCTGGAGTGTCAGAGGCTGACGGGTGACCTTTTATAAAATCATGAGGGTCATGGATAGGATCAATAGCAAAGGTCTTTTCCCTGGGGTCGGGGAGTCTAGAACTAGAGGGCATAGGTTTAGGGTGAGAGGGGAAAGATTTAAAAGATACCTAAGGGGCAAGTTTTTCCACACAGAGTGGTGAGTGTATGGAATAAGCTGACAGAGGAAGTGGTGGAGGCTGGTACAATTACAACATTTAAAACGCATTTGGATGAGTATCTTAATAGGAAGGGTTTAGAGCGATATGGGCCAAGTGCTGGTAAATGGGACTAGATTAGGTTAGGATATCTGGTCGGCATGGATGAATTGGACCAAAGGGTCTGTTTCCGTGCTGTACATATCTTTGACTATGACATTGCTGGCTAGACCATCCCACTGTCCATCTTCTGGGTGAATAAGGGTTATCCATATTGATATATTACCACAACATCACTGCTTCTCTTTACCTCATCCATCCCCGAATCACTCGTGTAAATGGCTGATTGGCTTCCTGTTGCTAATGTCACACTAGCAGTAGACCCTCGGATGCTGCCTGAATTGCTGTGCTCTTCCAGCACCACTGATCCAGAATCTGGTTTCCAGCGTCTGCAGTCATTGTTTTTACCTCGTTGATTTTAACCCTACTGCGAATCCTCTTGCAGGGATGCCTGCCTTGAAGAAGTTTTCCTCCTCTCTCTACAAGAATCTCGGAGTCCCTCTCCCACTGCAACTCCCAAGTCATTTCCTCTGCCCTGAAGCTCTTCCGCACTGTCCCCTTGCATCTCCTCCCCCACTCACCTATTGTACTCTATGCTACTTTCTCCCCACCCCCACCCTCCTCTAGCTTATCTCTCCACACTTCAGGCTCTCTGCCTTTATTCCTGATGAAGGGCTTTTGCCCGAAACGTCAATTTTGCTGCTCGTCGGATGCTGCCAGAATTGCTGTGCTCTTCCAGCACCACTGATCCAGAATCTGGTTTCCAGCATCTGCAGTCATTGTTTTTACCTCGTTGATTTTAACCCTACTGCGAATCCTCTTGCAAGGATGCCTGCCTTGAAGAAGTTTTCCTCCTCTCTCTACAAGAATCTCAGGGAGTCCCTCTCCCACTGCAACTCCCAGGTCATTTCCTCTGCCCTGAAGCTCTTCCGCACTGTCCCCTTGCATCTCCTCCCCCACTCACCTATTGTACTCTATGCTACTTTCTCCCCACCCCCATCCTCCTCTAGCTTATCTCTCCACGCTTCAGGCTCTCTGCCTTTATTCCTGATGAAGGGCATTTGCCCGAAACGTCGATTTTTCTGCTCGTCGGAAGCTGCCAGAATTGCTGTGCTCTTCCAGTACCACTGATCCAGAATCTGGTTTCCAGCATCTGCAGTCATTGTTTTTACCTCATCATTTTAAATGGGTGACTGTATGCCTAATCATCTGAAAACCATGAATGGTATAAGCAGCAAAGTGACCTACAAGACAAGTTGGCATATTGCCATTGGTGATTTGGCGATTGATCAAAAACATTCATTGGGTAAGATTAGAAAGAATTTTTAAAAATTTGAATATGTAATTCATCTAATTTGCAAGTCATGTTTCTTGAATATATATCAAAAGCAGTAACATGAACTGTTTTATTAAATGCAGTGATCGAGTTATAAGAAACCAATTGTTCTGTAATCACAATTTTTAAAAGATTGATTTGCTTGCCAGCCTACATTATTGAAAAAGACTAATGTTAAATAGTGAATTAGAGTTGTTCCCATAATCCTGCTGTTTACACCATACTGTGAAACATCACTGTTTCAAAACCAAGCTTTCCAAGGTTTTGCTAATAGTCACTTAGTAGAAGGATCCTCCATCCCATGCTAAAATTGCACCATCTTTTTAAGAAGAGGAAGGTACTTCTGTTGTGCTTTCACTTGTCCTTCTGCTGTGGTTCATAGGACCACAGGCACCAGAGCGAGGCGATACCAAATAAAAAAGTCTGAAATACCCATTTGAACTGGGCGTTTACATTGGTAATCCCTTTGTCACTGTGAGTTGAGAGAGAGAAAAGGCAAAGTTAGTATAGACCAGAGCAGCAACAGAACTTAATGCTGCAAAGCTTCTGTTTAAAGAAATATATTTCCAAAGCCTAAAACAAGGGCCTAAAACAATTATTCATTCAGCTATCAGGTCTTCTGCTGCTTTTAAAATTTCCCCACTGCAAGACTTCCCTGCTTGGAAGAGGAGATCTCCCAGTTGCTGGCCAAGTGTCCACCCTGCATGACCACTGATAGCTAGGAGTCTGTGGAAATCACCTTTGCCTCTGAAGTGCCACATTCTGTGACTGGAGTATATAATCCAGACTGCCACAGCCAGTGCAGTACTGAGGGACTGTTACCTGGTGAAAGATGTGATCTTCCAGAGATGTTAAACTCAGCAAAGGATATAAATGTGTTAGTAGCCGTTGACAAAGTTCACTGATTCCTGGGATGAGGGGTTTAATCTTATGAGGAAAGGTTGAGAGTTGGGTGTGTATCCATTGGAATTCAGAAAAACATAAGGTGAACTAATTCTACCATACAAGATTCTGAGGGGACTAGACAGGATGAATGATGAAAGGATGTTTTGCCACGTGTGAGAGAGTTGAACTAGAGGGGATGGTTTAAAATAAGTGGTCTTCAATTTAAGATGGAAATGGGAGGATTTTTCTTGGAGGTCACAGGAACACAGTAGCACACCTTAGGAATAGGATCATTGGTCTTTGGAACTCATTCCCAGAAAGCTGTGAAAGTGAGATTATGGAATATATTTAAACTGCAGTAAATAAATCCTTGACTGATAAGGGAATCAAAGGTTATTGGGGGTGAGCAGCCATGACCTGACTGAATGACAGAGCGGATACAAGGGACCAAATAGCCTACTCCTAAATCTCATGGTCATTTAACTCTGACGTAAATGGATGTCAATAACCAAGGAGACTAAATTTCAAGTGAAAGGCAGGAGGTTTAAAGGGAACATGAAGAAAATCTTGCTCACCCAGAGGACGGTAGGCATCTGGAATGCTCTGTCTGGATCGGTAATAGAAACCTCACATTAAAAAGTACTTGGATGAGCACTTGAAGTGTCATAACATTCAATGCTATGGGCCTAGAGCAGGAAAATGGGACTGGTATAGGTAGTAGTATATTTTTGATGGTACAGACCTCCTGGGCCAAAGGGCCCCTCCTATACTGTATGATTCACTGTTGAAAAAAAGAGAGGGATCTCTCCTCTAACAAAAACAAAAAGGGCTGAACAAACTCAGCAGATTAATTTTTTTTCTCCCCCAGATACTGCTAATATTTTGAGTCCAGTGAGCCTTCATCAAAACAGAAACCAGTTGGGAAATTATGGTATTTATGCTGATGACTGTGGGTGGGGGAAAGGAGTGAGTCGAATAGACGGAGACTGTACCTAGAGCGAGAGAGAAAAGGAGAAGCAGTCAAAAGGGATCGAAGATAAGCTGGGACAGAGATAAATACTGAACAGGTGTTAACTGGAAGTGTGAATTGTTGAAAATGGCTGGCTGTGGTGGGAAGAACCCATACAGTACAGGATCTGTGGCTATGAACATGGAGGAAGGTTTCATGCTCTGAAATTATTAAATTTAAAGTTGCGTCCTGAGGGTTGTAAGGTACCTTAGTGGAAGAATACGTATTTTCCTCCAGCTTGCTTTGAGCTTTGCTGGAGCACTATAGCAGGCTTCCTCTATGTCTTGATCATCATTTTCCCCTCAATCAATCCCACTTAAAAATCAATTTATGTAATTGAGATTTATGGGAACTTGGTGTGTACATATCAGCTGCAGTATTTCCTATACAAAGAGACTACACTTCAGAAATATTTCAGTGTCCATTAAGTGCTTTGGTATGCCATGTTGACCTGAAGGTCACTAAATAAATAGATCTCTGCTTTGACCGAGAGCTACGTGAAGTGCATGCTATCACATGGACTGTTACTGCTACTGAAATCCTACTGACCACATTGTGCTCATCACAAGTATGGACTTATTCTTGGGAGGCAGAATGCTGGTAATTGTGGTCAGGATTAGCACTGGACTCAGCAGAGTATTGTAAATGACCAGAGCAGAGATCTCTGTAATAAGCCTTTAAATATTTACTTTTGACACAATTTATACTGGGAGCACTGCCATCAAAATACAATCCAGCAAGTATTTACTTCTCTTTCCCAAACTGAGGCTTCACAACATGGGTTATTTGGGAGAATCATTCAACTATATGGTCAATAGAGTGCTTTTTTGGAAAAGACTTCTGGCTGGCAGTTCATGCATGGGGGTAGATTTGGCAGTTTGCTTTAAATGAATTGATGTCATGACACTGACCTCAACTTAAATGAATCCCTTTCAATGGAAAGCATTAACTAGCTCACAGTTATGCTCACGTGTCAAACTCTCCATCCTTAGCCCAGACTCACTTGCTTCCTCCTCCAAAGTGCAGACCACAGCCACCAATTTCAATAGAAGAATTGAGAAGCAAGCTGAGCGTTTTTCTCAGAATTTGTTCATGTGAAAAAGACAACATGAATATTTCTGCACAGAGCTGGCATGTCTGCCAGGTTGCCACCTAGTTTAAGGGGGAGGACTGGTAAAAACGGACTTATTATAAAGAATGGAATTGAGCGCCTGTTGGATTTGTGTTGTTCAAAATTGAAAATTTGTTTCCAGCAGATTAGATTATTTGTTCTGAAAGGAACTGCATATTTTCATTCCTCCAACTGTGCTATCCTTTTATATTTGGAGGTAATATTTTATCTTCATCTCTACTTTAATAGCTTTTTTTTTGAAGGAATTGTGGCGCCATCTACAGTGATCACTGTGAGAATGAACCGGTTGAGATACGCTGTTCAGATACGCTGCGATGCACCTAGAGTCATAGAGATGTACAGCATGGAAACAGACCCTTCGGTCCAACTCGTCCATGCCGACCAGATATCCCAACCCAATCTAGTCCCACCTGCCAGCACCTGACCCATATCCCTCCAAACCCTTCCTATTCATATACCCATCCAAATGCCTTTTAAATGTTGCAATTGTACCAGTCTCCACCACTTCCTCTGGCAGCTGATTCCAAATACATACCACCCTCTGCGTGAACCTCTGGAGCAAATGGGGCTTGAACCCAGATTTCCTTGCACAGGCGTATAGACACTAACATTGTCTCACAAAACTCCTAAGTATCCTGGTGTATACACATCCTTAAACATGGTAAAAATCATGGCTTTCGTTCTAGTGATTGCTCACTGAGAAGAAGTTACTATGATGCTAATTCTAAACAATACTTGATAAATGTTTAAACTATCTGAAATTGGCTTTTAATTCACCCCTAATATTAAACATTTGTATCATGGGGAGGGTCGGAAGTATTTGATAAATTGATACTATAGAGGCAAGTGTTACTGGATTTAGTACCACAGAAATAAAGGGAAAACCTTTTAAACTATGCTTTTGACAAGAAGTCCAATGGCAATACTTTTAAAATATACTCTGATAAATATTCAAACTACCCTGAATTTGCTTTTAAATTACTCCCTGTTGTTCAACTCAATTGAGCACTCGTGCTTCATTTCTGCTCGAAAATGTATTAGGGGAGAGACTGGTAAGAGAAATTTAAAAAAATGAATTATGCTTTTGACAAGAAATCTATAAAGATAATATCTTAAATATGTCATTAAAGATGGTTTTTCATTTTCAAGTGTTCACTGTCTTAGTGCAGTGCTGATGAAACTTGGCAAGTCTATTCAACATTTTAAGGATTTCTATTAAATGGTAAGTGGTCCACATACATACCAACTATACAGGTAGAAAGAGGAAAGTGGTTCTGCTGAGGGAATATGATTAGCTCAGGGCTAAATTAAAAAAGCAGAACTAAAATGTTAATAATCTCCAGATTACTACCTAAGCTACAAGGAAAAGTGAGGGGATGCTCAGCAGAAATTACTGAAGTTTCCAGAACGAGTAACTGAACAAGGAGTCTAACTTCAAGAACAGCGGACAAGGAGACAAGAGAGAAAGGGGTGGGGGGGGGGGGGGGGGGAACGGTCAATGTAGCACTGAGGATGTAAATTTAAATGCATGCAGTATACGAAACAAAGTAAATGAGCTTTTAGCGCAGATTGAAAATTGCGGGTACAATGTTGTGGATTTCACAGAGATGTGGCCACAAGGACATCAGCTCTGGGAACTAAATATCTTCATAGAATCCCCACAGTGTGGAAACAGGCCATTTGGCCTAACAAGTACAACCGACCCTCCGAAGAGCAACTCACCTATACCCATTCCCCTACCCTATTACTTTTACATTTCCCTTGCCTAATACACATCCCTGAACACTATGGGCAATTCACCCAACTTGCACATCTTTGGACTGCGAGGAGGAAACCCAAACGGATATGGGGAGAATGTGCAAACTCCACACGGTTGCCAGAGGCTGGAATCGAATCCAGATCCCTGGCGCTGAGGCAGTAGTGCTAACCACTGAGCCACCACTATGTCTTATCAAAAGGACATGGAGATGTGCGGCGGGGGAAAGATTGCTTTGTTAGTAAGAAATTGAACTAAATCAATAGCAAGTGATATACACAGTCAGAAGGAGTAGAATCTGTAACATACAAGAACTTCAAGACAGTCAGGGGGCAGAAGTGAATGTAGTGGCCCTCAATAAGGTGAAGGTATTGGGGGATCTTGAAAGGTCCGACAGTGAATGACTCACTTGGACCAGATGGACTACATTCCAGAGTTCTGAAGCAGATAGCCAAGGATATTGTGGAGGCATTAGCGGTGATCTTTCAGGAATCACTGGAGTTAGGGAGGGTCCTAGAGGACTTCAAACCGGCTAATGTAACATCCTGCTCAAGAATGGAGGGAGGCAGAAGACAGAAAATTATAAGCCAGCTAGCCTGATCTCAGTAATTGGTAAGTTTTTAAGAGTCCATTAGGTACTTTTAAAAAGGAAGAGGGATAGACAAAGGTAGCACATTGTGAGGTCAGTGCAGGAGAGAGAGAGAGACAGAAAAAGAAACCCACATTGGTAACTGACACAGCAGTGAACTTGTGCAGTAACTGCCTTTGCTGTTGAATTCATGTATCGCTGGACATCGGAGTGCGTCTAGGAAAATTAACAAACGTGAAATTCACAGCTAATCTTGGAGGAACCTGTTTAGGAGAGGTCACAGCACAGAAACAGATAAATGAATAGTTTTGAGTATAGCCTTGCTGTAAATCTGCAATAGTGAGTAGAGTGGTTTCTTTCTTGATTATATGTTTTATTTGAGATATGTCTCGATTAAACTTAAAAATAAGCCATACGTGTTAAGTTAGTCTGGAGCAGTGTTTTGTAGAGGAATAAGGCAGTGCTATTTTCTGGGTCTGTAGACTGGAAGAAGCAAAAATGGCCCTTAGTAGAGTGATATGCTCTTCTTGTCGGATGTGGGAGTTGAGGGAGAGTTTAAGCTTTACTGAGGATTATATCTGCAATAAATGCCATTGGTTGCAAATTCTATCAGATCGAATGGATCGGTTGGAGTGACGGTTAGAGTCAATGAGGAATTTACAAGAGCAAGAGGGTGTGACGGATGGCAGTTATAAGAAGGGAGAAAAGTCACAGATACAGTCACATAGATGGGTTAACTCCAGTAAAGGTAAGAGAGGTAGGAAGGTACTGCAGGAGCCTTATGTAGCTATCCCTATTTCAAACAAGTATGCTGTTCTGGAAAATGTAGGGGATGGTGGATTCTCAGGGGAATGTAGCACAAACAGACAAGTTTCTGGTATCAATGAGGAGTACGATGGGTTCGAAGAGATCGATTGTAGTAGGGGACTCTCTAGTCCGAGGCACAGACAGACGTTTCTGTGGCCAGCAGCGAAAAATCAGAATGGTGTGTTGCATCCCTGGTGCCAGGATCAAGGATGTCTCAGAGGGTGCAGAATGTTCTCAAAGGGAAGGGGACCCAGCAAGAGGTCATTGCACACATTGGAACCAACGACATAGGAAGGGAAGAGGATAAAATTCTGAAGGGAGAATACAGAGAGTTAGGCAGGAATTTTAAAAAAAAGGTCCTCAAGAGTAGTACTATCTGGATTGCTCCTGGTGCTATGAGCTAGTGAGGGTAAGAATAGGAGGATAGAGCAGATGAATGCATGGCTGAAGAGCTGGTGTATGGGCGAAGGATTCATATTTTTGGATCACTGGAATCTCTTCTGGGATAGAAGTGACCTGTGCAAGGAGGACAGATTGCATCTGAATTGGAAAGGGACTTGTATACTGGCAGGGGATTTGCTAGAGCTGCTCGGGATGATTTAAACTAGTAAGGTTGTGGGGGGGGGGGGGGGGGGAATCCCAGGGAGATAGTGGGGGGGGGGGGGGGGGGGGGAACCCAGGGAGATAGTGTGGAAAAAGATCAATTGGAGACTGGTATGCTTGGGAAAAGGAGTAAGTCAAACACTCAGGGCAGGCAGGGACATAGCAGAGAATAAGGTAAGACTGATAAATTAAACTGCATTTATTTCAATGCAAGGGGCCTAGCAGGGAAGGCAGATGAACTCAGGGCATGGTTAGAAACATGGGACTGGGATATCATAGCAATTACAAAAAACATGGCTCAGGGATGGGCAGGACTGGCAGCTTAATGTTCCAGGATACAAATGCTATAGGAAGGATAGAAAGGGAGGCAAGAGGGGAGGGAGAGTGGCGTTTTTGATAAGGGATAGCATTACAGTTGTACTGAGGGAGGATATAGCCAGAAATACATTCAGGGAAGTTATTTGGGGAGAACTAAGAAATAAGAAAGGGACGATCACCTTATTGGGATTGTATTATAGACCCCTAATAGTCAGCAGGAAATTGAGAAACAAATTTGTAAGAAGATCTCAGTTATCTGTAAGAATAATAGGGTGGTTATGTTGGGGGATTTTAACTTTCCAAACAGACTGGGACTGCCATAGTGTAAAGGGTTTAGATGGAGAGGAATTTGTTAAGTGCGTACAATAAAATTTTCTGATTCAGTATGAAGTTGTATCTACTAGAGAAGGTGCACAACTTGAACTATTCTTGGGGAAAAATGGTAGGGAAGGTGATTGAGGTGTCAGTGGGGGAACACTTTGGGGCCAGTGACCATAATTCTATTAATTTTAAAACAGTGATGGAAAAGGATAGACCAAATCTAAAAGGTGATTTTCTAAATCGGAGGAAGGCTAATTTTGGCGATATTAGGCAAGAACTTTCAGAAGCTGATTGGAAGCAGATGGTCATCGGTAAAGGGACGGCTGGAAAACGGGACCCTTCAGAAATGAGATAATGAGAGTCCAGAGACAGTATATTCCTGTTAGAGTGAAAGGAAAGACTGGTAGGTATAGGGAATGCTGGATGATGAGAGAAATTGAGGGTTTGGATAAGAAAAAGAAGGAAGCATATGTCAGATATAGACAGGATAGATCGAGTGAATCCTTAGAAGTGTATATAGGCAGTAGGATATACTTAAGAGGAAATCAGGAGGGAAAAAAGGGGACAGGAGATAGCTTTGGCAAATAGAATTGAGGAGAGAATAGGGCCCCTCAAAGATCAGCAAAGCAGCCTTTGTGTGGAGCTGCAGGAGATGGGGGAGATACTAAACGAGTATTTTGCATCAGTGTTTACTGTGGAAAAGGACATGAAAGATATAGAATGTAGGGAAATAGATGGTGACATTTTGAAAAAAAATGCCCATATTACAGAGGAAGAAGTGCTGGATGTCTTGAAAAGCATAAAGGTGGGCAAATCCTCAGCACCTGTATCAGGTGTACCCTAGAACTTGGTGGGAAGCTAGGTAAGTGATTGTTGGGCCCCTTGCTGAGATATTTGTATCATCGATAATCACAGGTGAGGTGCCGGAAGACTGGAGGTTGGCTAATGTGGTGCCACTATGTAGGAAAGGTGGTAATAACAGGCCAGGGAACTATAGACCAGTGAGCCTGACATCGTTGCTGGGCAAGTTGTTGGAGGGAATCCTGAGGGACAGGATTTACATGTATTTGGAAAGGCAAGGACTAATTAGGGATAGTCAACATGGCTTTGTGCATGGGAAATCATGTCTCACAAACTTGATTGAGTTTTTTTGAAGAAGTAACAGGGGATTAATGAGGCTAGAGCAGTAGACGTGATCTCTATGGAAGTCAGTAAGGCGTTTGACAAGGCTCCCCAAAGGACACTGGATAGCGAGGTTAGATCTCATAGAATATAGGGAGAACTGGCCATTTGGATTCAGAACTGGCTCAAAGGTAGAAGACAGAGGGTGGTGGTGGAGGGTTGTTTTTCAGACTGGAGGCCTGTGACCAGTGGAGTGCCACAAGGATCGGTGCTGGGTCCGCTATTTTTCATCATTTATATAAATGATTTGGATGTGTGCATAACAGGTATAGTTTGTAAGTTTGCAGATGACACCAAAATTGGAGGTGTAGTGGACAGCAAAGAAGGTTACCTCAGATTACAATGGGATCTTGATCAGATGGACCAATGGGTTGAGGAATGACATATGGAGTTTATTTAGATAAATGTGAGGTGCTACATTTTGGGAAAGCAAATCATAGCTGGACGTATACACTTAATGGTAAGGTCCTAGGAAGTGTTGCTGAACAAAGAGACCTTGGAGTGCAGGTTCATAGCTCCTTGAAAGTAGAGTCACAGGTAGATAGGATAGTGAAGGTGCCGTTTGGTATGCTTTCTTTTATTGGTCAGAGTATTGAGTACAGGAGTTGGGAGGTCATGTTGCGGCTGTACAGGACAATGGTTAGGCCACTGTTGGAATATTGCATGCAATTCTGGTCTCCTTCCTATTGGTAGGATGTTGTGAAACTTGAAAGGGTTCAGAAAAGATTTACAAGAATGTTGCCAGGATTGGAGGTTTTGAGCTTATAGGGAGAGGTTGAATAGGCTGGGGCTGTTTTCCTTGGAGTGGAGGAGGCTGAGAGGTGACCTTATAGAGGTTTATAAAATCATGAGGGGCACAGATAGTGTAAATAGACAAAGTCTTTTCTCTGTGGTGGGGGAGTCCAGAATGAGAGGGCATAGGTTTAGGGTGAGAGGGGGAAGATATAAAAGGGACCTAAGGGGCAACTTTTTCACGCAGAGGGTGGTACGTGTATGGAATGAGCTGCCAGAGGAAGTGGTGGAAGCTAGTACAATTGCAACATTTAAAAGGCATCTGGATGGGTATATGAATAGGAAGGGTCGAGAGTGTGTTGCTGGAAAAGCACAGCAGGTCAGGCAGCATCCAAGCAGCAGGACAATCAATGTTTCAGGCATAAGTCCTTCATCAGGAATGAGGCTTGTGGGCTGGGGGCTGAGAGATAAATGAGACGGGAGTGGGGATGGTGGGGGCGTCAGGGGGGAGAGGTGGGCAGCTGAGAAAGCGATAGGTGGATTAAGATGAGGGAGAAGGTGATAGGTCAGAGAGGGGAGTGATGGACAGGTCAGGAGGTGCCAAGATGGAGGCTTGGAACTGGGATAATCGGCGGGGATGGGGGGGGGGATGAAAATGAGGAAGCTGTTGAAATTCACATCTATTGCATGTGGTTGCAGGGTCCCAAGGTGAATGTGAGACGTTGTTCCTCCAGGCGTTAGGTGGTAACTGTTTGGTGGTGGAGACGGCCCAGGCCCTACATGGCCTTGATGGATTGTGGGTTGAAGTGTTCAGCCACGGGGGGGGGGGGGGGGGGGGGGGGGGTTGGTGGGTGGGTAGTGGGTGCGGGTGTCCCAGAGATATTCTCTGAAACGATCTGCAAGAAGGCGTCCTGTTTCCCCGATGTAGAGGAGACCACACTGGGTGCAACGGATGCAGTCGATGACATTAGTAGAGGTACAGGTGAATTACTGACAGATCTGAAAGGATTTCTTGGGGCATTGAATGAAGGTGAGAGTGTGGTGTGGGCACAGGGTTTGCACTTCCTGTGGTGGCAGGGAAAGTTGCCAGGAGTGGGGTGTGGACTGGTGGGGGGCAAGGACCTGATGAGGGAGTCACGGAGGGAATGGTCTTTCCAGAATGCTAATTGGGGCGGTGAGGGAAATATATCTTTGGTGGTGGAGTCAGTTTGGAGGTGGCGGAAGTGGCAGAGGATGATGCGATGAATGCAGAGGTTGGTGGGGTTGAAGATGAGGGGGTTCTGTCCTTGTTGCATTGGGAGGGATGGAGTTCAAGGGCAGTGGTGCATGAAGTGGAGGAGATACGCTGGAGGGCATCAAAAACCACGTGGGAAGGGAAGTGATGTGCTGGGACCCTGCAACTACACAAGATAAATGTGGATTTCAACAGCTTCCTCATTTCCCCTCGCCCCCACATCTAGTCCCAAGCGTCCAACTTGGCACTAGACTTGTCCATCACTCCTCCCTCTGACCTATCACCTTCTCCCTCACCTTAATCCACCTATCACTTTCTCAGCTACCTCCCCCCCCCTCCCATTTCTATCTCAGCCCCTGGCCCACAAGCCTCATTCCTAATGAAGGGCTTACGCCCGAACTGTTGATTCTCCTGCTCCTCGGATGCTGCCTGACTTGCTGTGCTTTTCCTGCAACACACTCACAACTCTGATATCCAGCATTTGCGGTCCTCACTTTCTCCTGTATGAACAGGAAGGGTTTGGAAGGATATGGGCTAGGTGCTAGCAAGTAGGACTAGATTAGGTTGGGATATCTGGTCGGCACGGATGAGTTGGAACGAAGGGTCTGTTTCTGTGCTGTACATCTCTATGACTATGACTATAACTCTATCAAGTACGACATTGTGGAGTACTTGGAGCAGGTAGTTAGCAAGTTAGATAAAGGAAAGCCAGTGGATGTGATCTCTTTGTACTGCCAGAAGGCCTTGACAAGGTGCCGCACAGAAGGCTGCTAAAGAAGACAAAAGGCTATAATATTATGAGCAAGGTACTGGTACAGATAGAGAATTGACTGACCGGTGGAGAGTGGGGATCAAAGGGTCTTTTGCAGGCTGGCAGCCAGTGACCAGTGTATAACTGTTATAGATTAACAATCTGAATAAAGGAACTGAGAGCACTGCAGCAAGATGACAAAGATAGGTGGAGTGTCAGGTAGTGTTGAGGAAGCAGCGAGGCTACAGAAGGGCGTTGATAGGCTAGGAGAGTAGGCAAACAAATGGCAGATGGAATACCATATGGGAAAGTGAGGTTATGCACTTTGATACAGTCTTAATGGGAAAAGGCTACAGAAATCCAAAGGAACTCAGACGTCCTAGTTCAGGATTCTCTTCAGGTTAACACGTAGGTTTAGTTGGTAGTTAGGATGGCAAATGCAATGTTAGTATTAATTCTAGCTCTCTTGAAATAAAAGAGAAGAGATGTACAGCTGAAGCTGTGTAAAGGTTCTGTTTAGACTACATTTGGAATATTGAGCAGTTTTTGGCCCCATATCTAAGGAAGGAAGAGTTGGCATCAGAAGGGGTCCAGAGGAGGTTTACAAGAATGATCCTGGGCATGTTTGAGGTGAGGGATGCCATGGACGTCCCTGCTGATTACACTTGCAGGAAGTGCACCCATCTCCAGCTCCTCCAAGACCGTGTTAGGGAACTGGAGCTGGAGTTGGATGAACTTAGGATCATTCGGGAGGCAGAGGGGGTCATAGATCGGAGCTTTAGGGAAGTAGTAACTCCAAAGATGGCAGATAGATGGGTGACAGTGAGGGGGACTGAGTGGAAGCAGCCAGTACAGGGACCCCCTGCGGCGGTTCCCTCAAGAACAAGTATACCGTTTTGGATATTTGTGGGGGGGACGACTTACCAGGGTAAGTAACGGGGCTCAGGCCTCTGGCACGGAGCCTGTCCCCGTTACTCAGAAGGGAAGGGTGGAGAAGAGCAGAGCAATAGTAATTGGGGACTCGATAGTTCGGGGCACAGATAGGCGGTTTTGTGGGAACGAGAGAGACTCACGTTTGGTATGTTGCCTCCCAGGTGTAAGGGTACGTGATGTCTCTGATCGTGTTTTCCGGGTCCTTAAGGGGGAGGGGGAGCAGCCCGAAGTCGTGGTCCACATTGGCACCAATGACATAGGTAGGAGGAGCGCTGAGGATGTTAGGCAGGCTTTCAGGGAGCTAGGTTGGAAGCTCAAAGTTAGAACGAACAGAGTTGTTGTCTCTGGTTTGTTACCCGTGCCACGTGATAGAGAGTCAAGGAATAGGGAGAGAGAACAGTTAAATGCGTGGCTACAGGGATGGGGCAGGAGGGAGGGATTCCGGTATTTGGATAACTGGGGTTCTTTCTGGGGAAGGTGGGACCTCTATAAACAGGATGGTCTGCACCTGAACCTGAGGGGCACCAGTATCCTTGGTGGGAGGTTTGCTAGTGCTCTTGGGGGGGGTTTAAACTAACTCTGCAGGGGCATGGGAACTCAGGCTGTAGCTTTAGGGTGCAGGACCTGGAGTGTAGGGAGGTTAGGAACATGGCATCAATTTCAAAGGAGGGTGCCTGTAAACAGGAAAGTTGCTTGAAGTGTGTATACTTCAATGCAAGAAGTATACGAAATAAGGTAGGTGAACTTGCAGCGTGGGTTGGTACCTGGGACTTCGGATGTTGTGGCTATTACGGAGACATGGGTAGAACAGGGACAGGATTGGCTGTTGCAGGTCCCAGAGTTTAAATGTTTTAGTAGGGTCAGAGGTGGGGGTAAAAGAGGGGGAGGTGTGGCATTGCTTGTTAAAAATAGTATTACAGCTGTGGAAAGGATGATGGATGAAGACTCGCCATCTGAGGTAGTTTGGGCTGAGGTTAGGAATAGGAAAGGTGAGCTCACCCTGTAAGGAGTTTTTTACAGGCCTCCTAATAGTCCTAGAAACGTAGAAGAAAGGATTGCGAGGATGATTCAAGAGAAGAGTGAAAGTAATAGGGTGGTTGTTATGGGGGACTTTAACTTTTCTGATATTGATTGGTAAAGCTATAGCTCAAGTTCGTTAGATGGGTCAGTGTTTGTCCAATGTGTGCAGGAGGGTTTCCTGACACAATATGTAGATAGGCCAACAAGAGGTGAGGCCATACTGGATTTGGTTCTGGGTAATGAACCAGGCCAGGTGTTAGAATTAGAGGTAGGTGAGCACTTTGGGGACAGTGACCACAATTCGGTGACTTTTACTCTAGTGATGGAGAGGGATAAGTGTGCACTACAGGGCAAGAGTTATAGCTGGGGGCAGGGAAATTATGATGCGGTGAGGCATGACTTAGGATGTGTGGCTTGGAAAAGTAAGCTTCAAGGCAAGGGCGTAATTGATATGTGGAGCTTGTTCAAGGAGCAACTATTGAGTGTCCTTGATAAGTATGTACCCGTCAGGCAAGGAGGAAAGGGTCGTGTGAGGGAGCCGTGGTTTAATAAGGAATTGGAATCCCTTGTTAAAGGGAAGAGGGCGGCCTATGTAAAGATGAGGCGTGAAGGTTCAATTGGGGCGATTGAGAGTTATAAGGTAGCCCGGAAGGACCTGAAGAAAGAGCTAAGAGCAGCAAGGAGGGGACATGAAAGGTCCTTAGTTAGTAGGATTAGGGAAAACCCTAAGGCTTTCTATAGGTATGTCAGGAATAAAAGAATGACTAGGGTAGGAATACGTCCAGTCAAGGATAGTAGTGGGAAGTTGCGTGTGGAGGCTGAAGAGATTGGGGAGACACTGAATGAATACTTTTCGTCAGTATTCAATCAGGAACAGGACATTGTTGTCAATGTGAATACTGAGTCACAATTAAGTAGAATGGATGGCTTTGAGGTATGTAGAGAAGAGGTGTTGGAAATTCTGGAAAGGGTGAAAATAGATAAGTCCCCTGGGTCTGATGGCATTTATCCTAGGATTCTCTGGGAAGCAAGGGAGGAGATTGCAGAGCCATTGGCCTTGATTTTTATGTCCTCGTTGTCTACAGGAGTAGTGCCAGAAGATTGGAGGCTAGCAAATGTAGTTCCCTTGTTCAAGAAGGGGAGTATGGATAACCCTAGTAACTATAGGCCGGTGAGTCTCACTTCTGTTGTGGGAAAAATCTTAAAGAGAATTGTAAGGGATAGGATTTATGAACATCTGGATAGGAATAATATGATCAAAGATAGTCAGCATGGTTTTGTGAAGGGCAGGTCGTGCCTCACAAACCTTATTGAATTCTTTGAGAAGGTGACTAAGGAGGTGGACGAGGGGAAAGCGGTAGATGTGGTGTATATGGATTTTAGTAAGGCGTTTGATAAGGTTCCCCATGGTAGACTACTGCAAAAAATACGGAGGTATGGCATTGAGGGTGAATTGGAGGTTTGGATTAGGAGTTGGCTGGCTGGAAGAAGACAGAGGGTAGTAGTTGATGGCAAAGGTTCATCTTGGAGTGCCGTCACTAGCGGTGTTCCGCAAGGATCTGTTTTGGGACCATTGCTGTTTGTCATTTTTATAAATGACCTGGAGGAGGGGTTAGAAGGTTGGGTGAGCAAGTTTGCGGATGATACGAAAGTCGGAGGAGTTGTAGACAGTGAGGAAGGATGTGGCAGGTTACAGCGGGATATAGATAAGCTGCAGAACTGGGCAGAAAGGTGGCAAATGGAGTTCAATGTAGCTAAGTGTGAGGTGATTCACTTTGGTAAGAGTAACAAAAAGATGGGGTACTGGGCTAATGGTCGGATACTTGGTAGTGTGGATGAGTAGAGGGATCTTGGTGTCCATGTACACAGATCTTTGAAAGTTGCCACCCAGGTAAATAGTGCGGTGAAGAAGGCATATGGCGTACTGGCTTTTATTGGTAGAGGAATTGAGTTCCGGAGTACTGAGGTCATGTTGCAGTTGTATCTGGAGTATTGTGTGCAGTTTTGGTCGCCATACTATAGGAAGGATGTGGAGGCACTGGAACGGGTGCAGAGGAGGTTTACCAGGATGTTGCCTGGTATGGTAGAAAGATCGTATGAGGAAAGGCTGAGGCACTTGGGGTTGTTTTCATTGGAGAAAAGAAGGTTTAGGGGTGACTTGATAGAGGTGTACAAGATGATTAGGGGTTTAGATAGGGTCGACAGTGAGAATCTTTTTCCACGTATGGAGTCAGCTATTACAAGGGGGCATAGCTTTAAATTAAGGGAGGGTAGGTATAGGACAGATGTTAGGGGTAGGTTCTTTACTCAGCGAGTCGTGAGTTCATGGAATGCCCTGCCAGTAGCAGTGGTGGACTCTCCCTCATTATGGGCATTTAAGCGGGCATTGGATAGGCATATGGAGGATAGTGGGCTAGTGTAGGTTAGATGGGCTTGGATCGGCGCAACATCGAGGGCCGAAGGGCCTGTACTGCGCTGTATTCTTCTATGTTCTATGAAGGGCTTGGCATATGAGGAGTGGTCAATGACTCTGGAATTTAGAAGGATGACGGGGAGGGATCTCATCAAACATTTGTGAGTACCGAGAGGCCTGGTTAGAGTGGACTAATGGATAAGATGCTTCCATTAGTAGGAGAGACTAGGACCTGAGGATACATCCTGAGTGTGAATGGACAACCCTTTAGAACGGAGAGGAGGAGGAATTTCTTCAGCCAGAGGATGGTGAATCTGTGGAACTAATTTCTGCAGGAGGGCAAGTTTGAGTGTATTTAATAAAGAGATAGTTATGTTCTTGATTATTAAGGGGATCAGTGTTTCAGGGATAATACAGGAGAAATATATCAGGTGGATAGACATGATGGGCTGAATGGCCTAATTCGGCTCCTTTATCTTATGGTTATGGAAAGCCTCAGTCTCAATCTAGCCTAACCACCAAATTAGTACTAATAGTGTGCTTCAACATCAGATCTTCATTTTTTGGACAAATGAGAGGGGCACCACTCCCTTTTGTCCCCCCAATTTGGTGTTCTTTCTTGGGCACAATTCCAGTTCCTCAGCAAAGTGACATTTGTCATGTGTGAATCTAAGTGACAGTGGGCATTATACTACCATGAAAAGTGTCACCAAGTCCCAAATTGTCCATCCAATGGTCCACTCACCTGTTATCCCCAGAGAGCAATCAAGAGGAGGAACTCAAACTGATTACCACGTTCTTAATCCAGCACCTACTTAAATTTACATCTTTAAAAATACAATATAGCATTTCCCCCACAATCAGTACTTTAGCATCACAAACTACCAGATTTGTTAAATAGTCAATCATAGGATTTGAATTTCTCTTGATCTTACCTAAAGTACCAGAATCATAATCAGAATATTTAATAGCAATCAACACCTGTAACAATGCCCAGTTTACAAAAGGTTAGTAGTGAATTGTCACAAGATAAGATTAAATTTATACAAGATTTTTAAAGTCTCACGTACAAAAGCAAGAGAAACACTGGTAAAATTTCACAAATCCAGAAATACTGATCATTATTTTATCCTTTTATACTCTGAAGTCCATTGAATTGAGCTTTTTGATTGGCTATTTCAGAAGGCAGTTTAGGATAGGGATCTCAATTAACAGTGCAAGTCTGTAGTCACAGAAAATTTACTTTTTGAAAGGAAGCGAACTATAATTGATATGGTTGTCATGGTCACCATCTTTGGAATTAGCTATATTAGTCCGGATTTTATTAATTGGATTTAAATTCCACCAACTGCCTTGGTGGGATTTGAACAGCTGTCCCTACAACATTAGCCTGCGCCTCTGCATTACAATTTCATTGATATTACCACCACACCACCATTTCGCATGCTAATTGTTGAATCTGTTTCAAGCATTACTTTAATCATGCAAGATTTCCAGGAGAAGGTCCATCACTTCATATCATGAATGCCATTGGAGTTTTGAACGAGGGAAGTGGAAGAGGAATTATTCCTCATTTCTATTAATTTAAAATCTCTTTGTATCACATCAGAGAACTTTACCTATTTGTTATAATAAAACAAAACTAAAACAATGATCCTTCTTCTGAACCCATCTTTATTGCCTCTCTGTCGTTAAGTGAAACAAAATCTCTGGCACAACATTTTGAGAAGACATTTAAGTACTGCTCACCAAAACATCCCACAGTGCTTTGTAGACAAAAAGGACTGTTGCTCTTGTAATGTAGGAAACACAATAGCCAATATGAAGAGCCTGCTGTTCTGGTATAGCAGCCCTTGTGAGTTTGCATCACTGAATAACATAACACTTAAGCTGTAAAATGCCTCACCAGATAGTGATGTAACATGGACCACACACACTTCACCCTCCAGAAAAGGGACAGAGGTTGCCCAGGGCTGACTGAACATGCTTTCTGGTGACTATGTCTTAATGAGCATTGCCACTGTTCAGCAGCAGGGTCCCTCAGGCCCATTCACTGGGGTAGTGTGCATCAAGAAACCAGGTTATAAAAGCAAAGAGCCTCTGGGATCTGGATCCCAATTCAGCCTATTTGATGGTATAGTCCTTCTTTCTTCCCTTAGTCTGAATACTCCAACTTCAAATGACTATGCCAGTCAGTCTACTGCACAAAGCTCTCCCTAATGCACAATTTGAAAACATTGTTTAGAAGGATCACAGGAGTAGGAGATGGAAAAAAAATGAATATTAAGGCAGTAAAAGCCTATGCGTTCAACCGTCGAAGAAACTAAATGAGTACTTTGCATCAGTGTTTACTGTGGAAAAGGACATGAAAGATATAGAATGTGGGGAAATAGATGGTGACATCTTGAAAAATGTCCATATTACAGATATGGTGGTGCTGGATGTCTTAAAATGCATGAAGGTGGATAAATACCCAGGACCTGATCAGGTGTGCCCTAGAACTCTGGGGAAAACGAGGGAAGTGATTGCTGGATCCCTTGCTGATCTATTTGCATCATTAATAGTCACAGGTGGAAGACAGGAGGTCGGCTAACATTGTGCCACGATTTAAGAAAGGTGGTAGGGAAAAGCCAAGGAACTTTCGACCGGTCAGCCTGACTGGAGTGGTGGGCAAGTTGTTGGAGGGAATCCTGAGAGACTGGATTTACATGTATTTGGATAGGCAAGGACTAATTAGGGACATCAACATAGCTTTGTACGTGGGAAATCACGTCTCACCAACTTGATTGAATTTTTGAAGAAGTAATGAAGAGAATGATGAAGGCAAAGTGGTAGACTTAATCTACATGGACTTAAGTAAGGCATTCGACAAGGTTTCTCATGGTAGGCTGCTTAGCAAGGTTAGACCACATGGAATAAAGGGAGAACTAGCCACTGATTATAAAAATAGCTCAAAGGTAAAAGACAAAGTGTGGTGGTGGAGGATTGCTTTTCAGACTGGACGACTGTGACCAGTGATCGGTGCTGGGTTCAGTGCTTTTCGTCATTAATATAAGTGATTTGGATGTGAACATAGCAGGTATAGTTAGTAAAGTTTGCAGATGACACCAAAATTGGAGGTGTAGTGGATAGCGAAGAAGGTTACCTCAAAGTACAACAGGTTCTTGATCAGATGGGCCAGCAGACCATGAAATGGCAGATAGAGTTTAATTTAGATAAACATGAGGCGCTATTTTGGAAAGGCAAAGCAGGGCAGATCTTGTGGTAAGGTCCTGGGGCAGATTGCTGAACAAAGACTTTGGAATGCAGGTTCATAGTTCATAGAAAGTAGAGTTGCAGGTGGATAGGATAGTGAAGGCGACGTTTGACATGCGTTTCTTTATTGGTCAGAGCATTGAGTATAAGCGTTGGGAGGTCATGTTGCAGCTGTACAGGACATTGGTTAGGCCATTTTTGAAATATTTTGTGCAATTCTGGTCTCCCTCCTATTTGGAGGGATGTGAAACTTGAAAGGGTTCACAAGAGATTTATAAGGATGTTGCCAGGGTTGGAGGATTTGAGCTACAGGAAGAGACTGAATAGGCTGGGACTGTTTTCCCTGGAGCGTTGGAGTCTGAGGGGTGACTTTATAGAGGTTTACAAAATCATGAGGGGCATGTAGAGGGTAAATAAACAAGGTATTTTCCCTGGGAAAAAAAGTGAGGACTGCAGATGCTGTAGGTCAGATGCTGGATTCCTGATAAAGGACATATGCCCGAAACGTCGATTCTTGTGCTCCTTGGATGCTGCCTGACCTGCTGTGCTTTTTTTGCCAGCACCACACTAAGGTCTTTTCCCTGGGTTGGAGGAGACCAGAGTTAGAGGGCATAGGTTTAGGGTGAGAGGAGAAAGATTTAAAAAGGGATCTAATGGGCAACTTTTTCACACAGAGTGGCGCGTGTATGGAGTGGTGGAGGCTGGTAAAATTACAACATTTAAAAGGCATCTGGATGGCTATATGAATATGAATTATTTAGAGGGATATGGGTTGGCAAATGGGACTAGATTTTATTTAAGAAATCTGGTCAGCATGGTTGAGTTAGATCATTTCCATGACTCTAAATAAATGCTCTTTTGCGAATAAGGTAGATCCAAGGATTGTACAGATTTGAACTGAACTAGGGCTACTTGTTTCCGTAAACTGGATAAAGGATTAGGAACACAGGAAATCACAATCATGTGTCAAAGGGTACACTTGCTAAATAGATTCAGGACAAATCAGAGCAGCTTTGCAGTTCAAACCCCTTATGTACTTCTGAACAGACACAAACAATGCTGCAAATTACTGATCAGTGCACCTTCTATAGGCTAAAAGAGAATTCCAAAGTTTGGTTTGGGAATTTATACTCAATGAATAAATACTGGCGACTGATGTTATATGCCCAAAGAGAAACGTTCCATTCTACATTACTTATCATTCAGCTCCACGTGTACCAAATTTAATACCTAATTGAATAGTAAAACAGAAGATATTGTTAATGAGTTGTACATGGATGATTGACATTCATTTGAGCTCCTATAACTGTGGGAATGGGGTTGGGAAATATGTTTGTAAATGTGTAATTCTAAATAAAAACTGCAGTGTGTAATATTAGCTCTAGTTCTTCCCTTCAACTGACATTTTGAAGTAGGACAGACATGAAGAAGTCTTACCTGCAGACTTTGATGCTGTACAGTGCTTCAGCAAGATGGAGGCCCCAGGCCAACCAGTACCTGCAAAAGATTGAAAATAAACAAATATACACTAATTTGGTCTGAAATGGCAACAACAGTCCAATTAGATGTAGTTCAAAGTTTCCATTCGTGTTCTCCAGTTTTCTGAAGGACATGCCAACAGTCCAAGACAACCAACCATGATGCTGAACTTCAGAATGACTTTTGACTGCAAGAGCACGTACAACACTGTACGGTTCCTTGTTAATTAAACATGAAAGGGCACATTTGTCTTCAACATCCATTCCGTTCAGCAGTGGTAAACTATCCATAAGTACTGCATCAACTTCGACAAACAGTAACTCCCAAAAACAATCTCCTTGACTTTGAAGAACAATAATATCACCAAACAGCATGGTGGGTAAATCCTGAATACACAGTATAATGGTCTAAGGCAGAGGCTCACCACTACCTTCTTGATGGCAATTAGGAACCTATAATAGATGCTGGCTAGCGTGATCACATCCTGAGAATGATGCTTTAGAAAATATGCAACCGCTTGCTCACAGTTGCACAAGGTCACATGATCATTTTTCCAGGCAATGTTGTCGCCAGCTTCAAACCTTCCTGAAGGCGCACAATACCTCGGACTTCCCACTTTACACAGAGTTTGAGTTTGGAACCAGCTAGGGAACTTTCTGGCCTTTGGAGGATTCCAGGACTGCACAGAAAAAAAAGACATTGAAAATGAGAGAAATCAGTCAGCTGTTGCATAGGGTCTTGGGGCCTGGATAGGGCTACTCTGGCAATTAAATTTTAATTTTTATTCTTAGGGAAAGTCCTTTTCCCTAATTCCACTTCACTAAATTCATTCAGGAAAGAAGGTTAAGTGCAAGACATGGACACACAGAATTTAGGCTTCAAAAACTAGAGTTCACAGCTCATGGTTGGGGAGCAGAAAGAGAGTGGTGGGTGAGCTGGAGAGGGTTGCAGCAATCAAGATGTTTCACGCAGCGCACAGCAGGGACTTACCCAAAGTACAAGTGGGTGTAATAGTTGTCCATCAGATACTTGGAGAAGATGCCTAAGGGTCCAAGACTCTGATAAGGGATGCTCTGTGGCCAAAACATCAGCAACTAGAAAGAGAACAATGAATGGTTTGCAGAGGAATATAGGTACAGAAGAATGCACAAATGGGGGTAAGCTGATGAAGAATGGGAGGAGGATTGTGTGTCGGTTAGGACTAAAAACAAATTACTGTGATACAAGATTATTTCCTATTTTTCAGTAATTATGGGACAGCTTTGAATTCAAAATGGTTCCTGGGCAGTCAACTCCCTGGTGAACTCTGCACTATATATGTTTGTGGCATTGTGCTGTTATCCTTCACCCATTTGCCCTCTTAATCCTGGGTTCTCTGGACTCAAAATGAGAAAAGTTGGAGCATTTTTGCCCATCCTCAAAGCTAACTAAATTATCAGCTTAAAAACCCTCTGTCTTTTACCTCCATTTCCCAATCCTACCTTGTGAGACTTGGGAAATATCTGAAAGACCTATATATAAACTCACAAACCTGGGTTCAAATTCTTGGGCTTGACATGGCAGACAACTGGTCAACTAAGTATCAAGAGATCTGAAATAATATGAATGTGAACAAAGGAGGTATAGTTAGTAAGTCCACAGAAGACACCAAAATTGGAGGTGTAGTGGACAGTGAAGGTTACCTCAGAGTACGATGGGAGAGTACAGACTGGCAGATGGAGTTTAATTTAGATAAATGTGAGGTGCTGCATTTTGGAAGGCAAATTAGGGCAGGACTTATACACTTAATGGTAAGGTCCTGGGGAGTGTTGCTAAACAAAGAGACCTTGGAGTGCAGGTTCATAGCTCCTTGAAGTAGAGCCACTGGTAAATTGTATAGTAAAGAAGGCATTTGATATGCTTTCCTTTATTAGACAGAGCACTGAGTTGGGAGGTCACGTTGCAGCTGTACAGGACATTGGTTAGGCCACGTTTGGAATATTGTGTGCAATTCTGGTCTCCCTCTTATTCGGAGGGCTGTTGTGAAACTTGAAAGGGTTCAGAAAGATTTACAAGGATGTTGCCAGGATTGGAGGATTTGAGCTACAGGGAGAGGCTGAATAGGCTGGGGCTGTTTCCCTTGGAGCGGAGGAAGCTGAGGGGTGACCTTATAGAGGTTTATAAAATTGTAAGGGGCTTGCATAGGAGAAATAGACAGGATCTTTTCCCTGGGGTGGGGGAGTCCCGAACTAGAGGTTAGGATGAGAGGGGAAAGATTTAAAAGGGACCTAAGGGACAATTTGTTCACACAGAGGTGCTGCGTGTATAGAATGAGCTGCCAGAGGAAGTGGAGGAGACTAGTACAGCATTTAGGAGGCATCTGGATGGGTATATGAAGAGGAAAGGTTGAGAGCAATACAGGCTAAGTGCTAGCAAACGGAACTAGATTAGGTTAGGATATCTGGTTGGCATGGATGAGTTGGACCGGAGGGTCTGTTTCTGATTTGATTAGATTAGATTACTTACAGTGTGGAAACAGGCCCTTTGGCCCAACTAGGGGCAATTTAGCATGGCCAATTCATCTAACCTGCACATCTTTTGGACTGTGGGAGGAAACCGAAGCAGCCGGAGGAAACCCACGCAGACACGGGGAGAATGTGCAAACTCCACACAGACAGTCGCCCAAGGTGGGAATTGAACCCGGGTCTCTGGCGCTGTGAGGCAGCAGCGCTAACCACTGTGCCACCGTGCCGCCCACACATCTCTGTTGTACATCTCTGTCTCAATGAAACACAAAAGAAAATCAGCTCCTTCTCTCCTCTGTTGTAACTGCTCACTATTCCAGTAACATCCCAGAAATCAAAAATTGGACTTGGATTGACTACAAAGTTGTTTTTTTTTAAAAAAAAACCTTTCTGCTGCTCCAGATGAGCTAAAGATTCGTCCAAACCACTACAGGAAAAGATAAAGCCATTGCCTCCACATTACACTCCCCAATTTTATTTTCTTCACACAGACCTTTAGCAAAACTGGACCCATAGAGTGATGCACGTTACAGGTAACATTATTTCCAGTCCTTCAGCAAACTCTATACCATTCCTATGCCTAGCAATTGTCTAAAGCTGAACCATACTCTTCACAACCTCAATCCTATCTTTGACTTGAAGGTGAGCTTCCAATCAAATGTTCATGTTATCACTAAGACCACCTCCATAACATTGCCTGCTTTCATCTCTGCCACTGAAAACATAACTTATGTGAACTCAGGCTTAACTGTTCCAACAGTTTTTATTTTAATTATTTCATAGGATATTAGCCAACATTTGTTACCCATCCTTCATTACTCTTGAACACTGGAGTCACATGCAAGTCAGACCGGGTAAAAATATCACATCTCCTTTCAGTAAAGGATTACTGAAAGGATGGGTACTTATGACTATTGATGGTAGTTTTATGCCACCATTACTAAAACTTACTTTATATTTCAGTTTTAGTAATAACTAAATTTAAATTCCACATGCAGCTATGGTGGAGTTTGAACTCTTAACTCCACAACAATGTTTAAAAGACATTAAGCTAAGTGGATGAATAGGACAAGTTTGGTCAGATATGGGTCAGGAACAGGAAGGTGGGACTAATTTAGTTTGGAATTACATTCAGTATGGACTGATTGGACCAAACGGTCTGTTTCCATGCTGTATGGCTCTATAATGGTGAGTGTCTACAGGGTCTGTATGATATTTCCCTTCCATGCCTGTTACTGCAGAACTTTCCATCAAACAGGCAGGAAGTGTAGAATTACAACTAAGGAGGTGTTGAATATCAAAAGGATCCAAATAGGAGACCAATAATGGGACAGCATCGTTCTCATTGGCTATCTGTCGGTACTTAAGGAAATAAGTCAACACAAGCTTATACCTTATACAGACGAACCCCGATTATCCAAATATCAATTATCTGAATATCAGATTATCTGAAGGGGATCTCAAGGTCCCGATAGAAACATTACGTCAAAGAGCTGTTTCAACCCTGATCGCATCTTTTGCTTACAGGTACGGGGGGGGAGCAGACGGGGTTGGGGCAGGTAGAGGGGGGCAGGGTGGGAGCTGATAGGGTTGGGTGCGGACAGGGGCCGGGGTCTCTCACACAGTATGCTGCTGCCTAGTCTCCTGAACAGGGAGCATACTTCACAGAAACTCACAGACCCAGATGAAATCAATTAACCGACTGAAATAATGCCCACCCATCTCATTCAGATAATCGAGATTCCTCTGTACAGTATAGGTATATAGCAAGCCAGGCAGCATCAAGACATGGAGAAGTGGACGTTTCGGGTGTACCCCTACTTGAGGACTTCCGAAATAGCCTCTTGCCTTGCTACTTTGGATTCCGGCTTCTGCAGTTTTATTTTGGCTCTATATCTTATATATGACACAGAAACAAGCTTTAACTGATCATGCCAGTACACACACATACGTACAGTGTAATACCCAAAGGATAGAGTGATGCAGGCTATCCAGAAAAGGCTGATCCTCCTGAAATAAGCACCAGAGACTTTGTCTGTGAGCATCTTCCCACACAACTCTTACCAAAAACTCTACTTACAAACAGCTCCTGAATAAATCATTGTTTGGAGAAGGTCAAAGGTCACTTGTTCAATTTCATTTCCTGTTTAACTCAGCAAGAGCCTCTTAAAGGTAAACCAATCCATGGAACATTATGATCTACAGACTCAAATCTCTTTTTAGCACAAGAATGTTAGCCTACATGTGGTAATAAAGTCTTTCACTACAGCTTAACTAGAACTTTGAGTGAGTCCTTATTTTGAAGAGCAAGGGCGACTGCCTCATCCCTGTTTCAAGGTGGACAAGCAGGAGGCTGGAAGAACACAGCAAGCCAGGCACCATCAGGAGTTAGAGAAGTCGATGTTTCATGTATAACCCTTTGTCTACTCTGGATTCCGGCATCTGCAGTTTTTTTTTGCCTCTCTCATCCTTGTTTCAGGCAGTGAAGAAATGGGATCTGCAGGGACCAAGGCTGAAGGTGGGGCAGAGTGAAGGTAAATCCAAGGTACATTTAGTGTGATAAATGATGTTACGATTGTGTGGCATCAACTGGTGCAGTGAGTACCATTTATTTGGTGCATTTTCCCAACTCCTTACTCCAGTTTATGCACAATTGAGTACAAATTCACCATTAAATGGGCAACAATATATCATTTTAAATCAGTTTTTGCCATAATTATTGTTTTAATTTGGAATTGACTGTTAAAATTATATTCCTCCTTCTGACCTTTAAATGCTTTATGATTAGATTAGATTCCCTACAGTATGGAAACAGGCCCTTTATCCCAACAAGTCCACACTGACCCTGTGAAGAACAAACCCACCCAGACCCACTTCCCCCACATTTACCCCTGACTAATGCACCTAACGCTACAGGCAATTTAGCATGACCAATTCACCTAACCTGCACATCTTTGGACTGTGGGAGGAAACTGGAGCACCAAGAGGAAACCCACGCAGACACTGGGAGAATGTGCAAACTCCACACAGACAGTTGCCCGAGGTGGAAATTGAACTGGCGCTGTGAGGCAGCAGTGCTAACTACTGAGCCACTGTGCCGCCACACAATACAGCAAAAATGCTTTAGGGATGGAAACCACATCAGATAACCATCTGCTCCATTAGGAGAATCAAAGGCTATCGAACTGTTATCTCCACATCAAATACAAAGGGAGACATTTAGAATTCGGTTGGACAACAGTGGGTACTTTTGAACATGTGAGAATTGAAAGCTTCTGAGAAAACAGGAGACTGGAAGGTCATACAAAGAATTCCAACATAATTAATGTTTTTGCCTGGTGAAACAATGGCTCTTTTAAAACTGAGCAGCCATTTTGTCTGGTTGTGATATGTCAGGCCGTAAGCCACCATTTTAAGCTGAGCTCTAAGAAAATCTCAGACAAGCAGTCAGCAAGAAGGTTCTTAACAGGGAGGGGAGGTGAGGCTAAAGGACTGCTATACTGAACTGAACTGGGCTATCAAGGGGCACAACTTGTGGTGGTGTAAGTGAAATAAAGGAGCCTTCATTCCTTTGGAGAACCTGCTCTGCTGAAATAAAACAAAGAACCATGGATGCTGGAAATTTGAAATAAAAACAGAAAAGCACAGTAGGTCTAGCAGCATCTATGGAGAGAAAGCACAGTTCTTGAGAAGGATCACTGAACCCAAAATGTTATTTCTGCTTTCTTTCTACAGATGTTGCCCTGTTTAGTTTCTCCATCAATTTCTGTTTTTGCTGTTAATTCCACTTGTGGGAGAAACCTCCCATCTATTTATCTACTGAAGCCATTAAAGCGGCTCAATTCTGACTTCAAAGAGTGAAGAAGACTTGCAAAGATAAGAGACCCATCTTATTTTCAGCTATATGCCTTTTATCCATCTTTACTTTAAATCATTCTGTAATTTAGCTAATCATTTAAATACTTTTTCATTTTACTGTTAACTTTCAGCAATAGTGGTGTAACAAACTAAACGTCTTTCTTATGTAAAACATAAAGCTGGTACTGGTGATTATTTTAAATTGAAACTCTCAAAAACTAAAAAGTCTAAATACAATGAGCAAAATTCAAAGTTCAACTATTATTCAGCAAACATGCCTGGTTCAGTTGTGACAAGAATGAAGTCTCGAAAAAGACCAGCTGGTTCTCTGAACCTGTTTGTAATATCTGGAGCAACATGACCAGCTACCTCCTTTCATGCATGATCTCCTGGGACAGGGAAAATGTACCTCATGTCAAAGGAGGAATAAGTTCTGGAAAATCACTTTCTGGCCCAATAAGGCAATCAAAACTAGTCCATGAGTTCAATTAACATCTGTACATCATTTAATACTCCACCTTTCTTTTACATGATCCAGTCTCTGCCCCAAGACGACTGTAGTTCCCACTTTTAGGCCAAACACTGCACCAACTAGCAATATATATTTCAGAGACTCTCTAATCCCAGATGAAAAACGCCCAACATCCAATTTATTCCTACTTCTGTGCAGCTGACATCCCTCCGAAGTCTTTCAAATCTATCTTCCAAATCAGTTTTTAATGGTCCTGTTTTTTCATTATTTAATAGAACTTTGTAGATCATCTTTAAGTCTCCATTGGTCTGTAATAAATAGACCCAGCTCTCTAAGCTAATCTGAGTAATTAATTTTTAAAAACAATTAGAAGTAGTGAGGCTCCACATCCAGGTAAGAGCATCATTCAATAGGAGGGCAGATTGGAGAATCAGAGATCAATTCGCCAGATTCTGTATTCTTTATTTTCAGTGACTAATTTCAATGCAGGAGAATCTGGAATCCTGTGAATGTTCATCTTGAATTCTCCAATTTGTGCTGTTGTCAATGGAGGTATGGTGCTGGCAGCAAAACCTTACAACAATTCTGAATGACTAAACGAGCAAAAATATAAAGTCTAGTTTTCAAGCCACTGAACAGGTCTTTCTTATGAATCTTGAATAACTATTTAAAACTCGAGTATTTTTAGTTCATTGCCCTGCCCTCTTGTAAACTGAAAGATTCTTGGCAACAGCCCTCTGACATATTTTCTTAAGGCATATTTTCAGTCTATGCACCAGATAATTAATGTTAGCTTTAATGTAACAGAAATAATTAAGAAAAAAATGCTATTCAGCTTCTCAGGATTATTTGTGGGAAGCAAAATGCCTAAAGGCATAAGCACAAACAAAGGAACACAGATTTTGAGTGGGAGATATCCAAGATTTTGCATTTTGCTCTCCCTAAAGACTCTTACAGTTGCACAAGTGCTGGTATCTCTCCAGTCTCCCAGCAGCGGCAATCCTACATGTTGAGAAAAGACTTACTACTTTTGTTATTCACTCATGGGATGTGGGTGTCACAGGCTGGGCCAGCCTTTATTGCCCATCTCTAGTTGCTATTGAACTTAGTGGCTTGCTAGGTCATTTCAGACAGCAATTAAGAGTCAAACCTCATTATTGTGGGTCTGAAGGCACAACTAGGCTTGTCGTTTCCTTCTCTAATGGACATTAGTGAACCGGATGGAATTTTGTTTTACAGTTGACAATACTTCTGTGGTCACCATTTGACTTCTAACTCCAGACTTTTTAAAACTGAATTCAAATTTTAACATCTGTGGTGCTGTGATTTGAACCCAGGTCCCCAGAATATTATGCGGGTAATTAAAATCCTTCAGTAAGTTAGTTACAAGTACCCCTTTTAAAAGTCCATACTGACTCTTCCTAATCAACATGTCTTTTTTTCCATGCACTACTAATTTTATCCTAATTAATTGTCTTTAGGGGGTCCCTCACCAGTGAGTTTGGATACGCTGGTCTACATTTTCTGGGCTTATCATTACAATCTATCTTGAATAAAGTCATAATTTTTGCATTTTCCTGTCTTCTGGCACCTATCCTGACTCTAGGTAAGATTGAAAGATTAATAGTCAGTGCCTTTGTAACTTCCACTCTCGCTCTCTTCAAAATCCTTTGATGCAACTTCTCCAGTCTCAGTGCCTTGTCAACTTTAAGTAAGTACCATCTATCCAATGCTTCTTCGTTAGTAATTTGGACGCTTCTACTGACAGAATTTCTCCTGAGTGTCACCAATCTTTGGCAAAGATTGATGCAAAGTATACAGTTAACTCCTCAGCCATGTCTTCTGCCTTCAGGTGTAAATCCCTTTTTTTTCCCCCAATCGATCCTACTTTTGCTTTAACCACAATGTTCCTATTTGTATGCCTACAGAAGATTGAATCCACAATGTTGTGATTCAGAAGGAAAAGTGTAGCTAACTGAGAAAACCCTGAAATGTGCCAATTTGGTGGAATATACCATTGGTTTGAATTGTTTTTGCTGAGTGAGAGTATAGAAGTTGATGCTCGATACTTGTACACCTGGCATAATTTTCTTAACTGGTGAAATTTAATATCAGAAATGATTTAACATGCATTTAGAAGCGTCAATGTGTAACACTAGAAAAGCACAGCAGGTCAGGCACCATCCGAGGAGCATGAGCATTGATGTTTTGGGCATAAGCCATTCATCAGGAATGGTGGGGGGAAAAGTAGATAATGGGGGGGTGATGGTGATAGGTCAAAGGGAACAGGTGGGATAGTTCAAGAGGGGGGTGCCAAGTTGGAGGGTTGGATCTGGGAGTGAGGGGGAGGGAGATGAAGATGAGGAAAGTGATGAGGTCCATGCCAATGCCATTTAGTTGGAGGGACCCAAGGCAGAAGATGAGGTGTTCTTCCTCGAGGCGTTGGGTGGCTTAAATTACTTGGGGTGTGCAGTGAGATAGAGACTCACTGAGATCCTTGTGGAAGGAGGAGGAGAACTTCTTCAAGGTGGGCATCCTTGGAAGAGGCTTTGCATTAAGGTTAAAGCGTCTGGGAGAAAGTGAGAACTGGAGATCAGAGTCGAAAAGTGTTGCGCTGAAAAAGCAAAGCCGATCAGGCAGCATCTCAGGAGCAGGAGAATCCTGCCTCCTATTTATCTCAGCCACCTTGCCCCACCCACCATTCCTGATGAAGGGCTTATGCCCGAGTCATCGACTCCCCTGCTTTAACATGTTAAGCTGAAAAAATGGGAAAGGCAGAATTGTATTTCAAAAAGTAAGCGACGGACCACAAATTGGAACATATAATTACAAATGGCTCTTCCACAATATCTTCATTCAGTGCCATAAGTTTCCAAATTAAAAAAATTTCTATGACACATACACTTGTTACCAATTTAAAAATCACACAACACCAGGTTATAGTCTAACAGGTTTAATTAGAAGCACTAGCTTTCGGAGCGCCGCTTCTTCATCAGGTGGTTGTGGAGTACACAATTGTAAGACACAGAATTTATAGCAAAAGTTTACAGTGTGATGTAACTGAAATTATACATTGAAAAATACCTTGACTGTTTGTTAAGTCTCTTATCCGTTAGAATGACCATGATAGTTTCACTTCTTTCATATGTCTAGATTAGAGTGGTGCTGGAAAAGCACAGCAGTTCAGGCAGCATCCGAGGAGCAGTAAAATCTACGTTTTGGGCAAAAGCCTTACCTCACTTCTTTCATATGTAAATCAGAAAACTTTCTTTAAAAGTTACATTCTCAGGTTAACTGTAACAATTGGTAAAAACAATGACTGCAGATGCTGGAAACCAGATTCTGGATTAGTGGTGCTGGAAGAGCACAGCAGTTCAGGCAGCATCCCAGGAGCAGCGAAATCAATTGGTGTCAGCCAGATAAGATGTTATGTTGAAGGTGTCAGCCCCCCGTTCCCTGTCTGTGCCATAATGTTTAGACTAATTCTAATCTAAAAAATTAGTTAACAGAGTCTAACATGGATTCGTACAGTTTTTGAGCCAAGTACATTGTAACTCTGCAAGTACAAAGTCACCCCACAAACGTGTATGTGTGTGTGTGTCTGTCTGGGGGGTTGTGAGTGTAAAGTGTCTTAAGTCTGTGAGAAGGTGCGTGTGTGTGTGTGTGTCGGGGGGGGGGGGGGGGCGGGAGAAGAGTTGAGTGTATATGTGTGTGTGTGGGCATGTAAAGTGTCTAAGTCTGATAGGATACATGTGAGTGTAGGTGTGTGTGTGTGAGACGAGACACTTAACAATCAAGGTATTTTTCAATGTATCATTTCAGTTACATCACTTTGTAAACGTTTGCGATAAATGGTGTACTCCACAACCACTGGATGAGGCAGCGGCGCTCCGTAAGATAGTGCTTCCAATTAAACCTGTTGGACCATAATCTGGTGGTGTGCGATTTTTAACCAGTCCAACACCGGCATCTCCAAATCTTGTTACCAATGCACTCTAAATGCCTCTTCAAAATTTTCATTCCTCACGTGTCCAGTTTTTTTTGGAGGGGAATGGTCCTCCTTCCCTTCCCTTGGCCAGCGAAAGTACTTTTTGATGTAATTTCATATCGGTCTATATTTAACACTGTGATAAATATTTGATGTCTATTTTCGACGATTCTGTTATGGCATCGGCGACGGCTCAAACTGTCAAAGACGTTTCCAGAACCACACTTCGGCTGGGGTGGGAGGGGCCAGTGCTCGGGGGCCGAAGAGAGCGCCGCCGGAGGGCGGGGTCAGTGCACTGGGGCTGAAGACAGAATCGCCGGGGGGCGGGGTCAGCTCTCGGGGGCTGAAGACGCAACTGCTGGGGGGCGGAGTCAGTGCACGGGGCCAGGAGACAGAACCGCGCGGGGGGGGCGGGGTCAGCTCTCCGGGGCCGAAAACCGCGCCGTCGGGGGGCGGGGTCAGGGCTCGTGGCCGAAGACTATGCCGCCGTGAGGCGGGGTCAGTGCACATGGGCTGAAGACTTGAACCGCCGGGCGGGGGCTGAAGGGGGGGATGGAGTGAGTGCTGGGGGCGGGGTCAGCGCTCGGGGGCTGAAGACAGCGCCGCTGGGGGGCGGGGTGAGTACTCACGGAGGCTCGAAGACAGCGCGCGGTGAGGGGCGTGGCTAGTGTTCGGCGGGTTTTTGACGGTTGCGGGCTCCGGGGACGGTTGGGAATCGAATGGTTGGTGTAAGTGAGAAACGGGAGCTCGAGGCTCCAGGCGATGAAAGTGGGTTTTCCAATTTATATATGTGGGACGTGGAGCGTTGGTTTCTCTCATCTGGTGGTTGTGTGTATCCTCCAGAATGACCCTGCATCTTCTACCGGCTTTTAAAGACAGACTTGCATTTCCATGGCGCCTTTGACATTCTCAGGATGTACCGAAGCTCTTTGCAGCTAACGAATTGTTTTTGAAGCGTAGAAATTATTGTACTGTAGGAAAGATCCCACCAACAGCGATGTTGGGTGAGGGACTAACATTAATCCAGGACCCCAGTGAGAGTTTCATTGCTCTTCTTTGGAGTAGAGCAGCTCTACCCGAGAGGGCAGAGACGGGCTCGGCTTAATCTGAAAGATGTTACCTCTTAAAATGCAGTGCAACCTCAGCCCTACGCTAGAATGTAGTTTGAATTCTCTTCAGAACGTCATTTTGTCATGTTTGGGCTTGAACTCACATCTGACTCAAAGTGGAGAGGGTCTTTAGCAGTTGGGGGAGGGGAGGATTAAGATTTTCGGGGCTTTGTTTAGTGCAACATTGGAATTGCATTGCAGAGTTTCCGATACCCCATGTAAGAACTGAGATGATGTGGAAGAAGAATAGCAGACAGTGTTCTGTACAGAACGCATTTGGAATATTAGTGAGCACCTACTTGACGTACAGTCGCCTATACAGGGTCAATGACAATCTGCATTCTTCTGGCAGGTTGGTTGGTACCAGAGATAACAAATTTTAAAGTAATTCTTTTGTTTTAAGAAAAGTCATTTGGATGTGGGGAAATGAAGAAATGCTCAATGTTAGAGTTGTGTTGTGAAAAGCACTGCTTGAAAGTTTGGGGGAAGTAGATCCAACATTTTATTTCAAAAGTGAAATAGATAGCAATGCAAAGGAAATATGTGTTGGGTGAGGGAGTGGGAATAATTGGATAATGCTTTTGAGGTTCAGTGAGTATTCTGGTGAGGCAATTTTGTAAAATCAATAAGCTGGATTTTACATTGTAGAGTTGAATGTACAAACATAATTGTTAATTAGTGTGGGGTCGGACATGTCTGTTATGAAGATGCAATGTTTAACATGATTGATGTTCCTCTAATGGTGGAACATTACTGCTGTATGAGCTGTGAAGGTATGCTTCACTATTCTGTTTGACACCAAAAAAAAGGAAACTTAAGTTGACTCTTCATCCTATGTCCCAGTACATGGAAAATCTGGAAGAAATCAGGAGAAATTTCATATAAAGCCAAAGAAAAACTTATATTTATATGTCTCAAAGCACCTTGTAGCTAATGAAGCACTTTTGAAGTATATTCACTGATGTAATAACTTGGCAGCCAATTTCCAAACAGCAAGTTCTCTCAAATAATGTTCAGATAATCAATTCATTTTTGTGATATTGATTGAGGGATAAATGTTGACCTAAGATATTACTGCCCGACTCTTCTTTGAAGCAGTGCTGTGGGAGCTTTTACATCCACTCAAGTTTTGGTTTAACATCACAGCCACAGATGGCAGCTCCAGCAGGGCAGCATTCCTTCAGTACTGCACTGGAGTGTCAGCCTTTATCTTTGTCCTCAAGCTCTCGAGTTCAACTTGTACCCTGAACATAGTGATTCAGAGGTAAGGACACTACCAATTGAGCCACAGTTGACCCAACAAGTTAAAGTTTTAAAGACTGTAGATGAGCGAGCCACATATTCTACATCAAGTGGATAAAGCCTCAAATAGATGTATAGGATTGCAGTGACTTGGAATTATTTTTTGTATTGCAGTTATGATTCATAAAAGGAACCTTTAGTCTTTATATGTCTAATTCCAACAAGCTGATTGGTGTGACAGGTAATGAATGACCCCAGCAAGTGGTTACAGAGGACCAACCAGATGTGAATACTCTGCTGGTCTTTTTTTTTCTTGTGGAAAGTCCAACACAATAAATAAATCTGGAACAGAATAGGAACTACGCATTGAGTAGCTGGTTATCCAACTTAAGCATACACAGGGTGCCATTCATTTGGGCCAGCAGTGAATGGCAAAGTCAAGTGAAGAATATCACTTTTGAGATGACTGCAGGCATTAAAATTGGAAATCCTTCTGTAAGGTGAAACCATTCAAATGCTTTTTGTCTACAGGTGGGACCTTGTTATTGATCAAGTATTGCTGTCATGGCATTGGAGAAAATTATCCAGGATGCACTGACCCAGTTTGTTCAACTTCACATCCCAGATGCTGATCTCAGGTGGGTGGTAAAGGAAACAGCTTGCATTTATGTAGCACTTTAGGTTACCAAAACTACTTTGCAGCCACTGAACTACTTTGAAATAGAGTTACCATTTAGGTGCACACAGCAATCAATTTACATACAGTAAGATCTCAAAAACATAAAGGAAGTTGATCAAATGATCTGATTTTAAGTCATGTTGGCCAGGGCATTGGGATACTCCCTTGCTCTTAAAAATATGCTAGACTTTTTTGTTTTACATCCACTTAGTAGGACCTGTGGTTTAATGTTTCACAGTAAAGATAGTACCCTCAACAATGCCTAAATACTATCACTACTCCACTAAAATGCCAACTTGAAATATGTACTTGGACCTTCCTTTCTAGTTTGAAACTGATGTTTTGAATCGGGTCAGAGTATGAACTCTGAACCAAAACTGAATACCCTGACAAAACATTGTCCGCTTTCACCGTATGACCTATTGATAGTTAGTGTCTGTTGATATAGCTAATTGCTATAGTTAAAGAATAAATGAAGTGGTACTGTCTGACAGTTCCCTTGGAATCTGAGTTGCTGTGACAAGCACTTTCTCCATGTTACAGTCTGGAGATGTAGTTAGTGACAAGTGAGGTTCCAACATTCTCTCCATAAAACATGGCTGACCAGGAATCTCTCTGTCTCTTACCATTTGCTACTGGCATGCTTTAAAGGGTTTGTAGGTCGTTACTCAAATGTTTAGCCATGTTATGAATGCACCTTTGGCCATCATGTCCCAGACTGGCATTTGAACCCATAGCTTCTAGCTTATAGGCAGTGATGCTCCCTACTGTGCCACAACACTTTTACATTACGTAAAATGGTTTAATGGCCTTAGTGACCTGGGATTAGGATACAGTTGTTTTTAAAATGGACTCTGGGTGGGGTCAGGAAAGATCTTTGCTGAGACGTTCTCTGATTTTGAATGGATTGCCAGAAATCCACATCTTGGCACAACAATGGAATGCACATGAATACAGTACAAAACAGCTCAGAGGAGAATGATTGTGACCTGGGCATATTCTCCAGGAGGGTGCTGAAAAACAGGAGATTTGGACCACATGGGGCATCAGAAAAATCTCTAGCAAGGAAGGGAAGTCACAGGCACCTCACAGAAAGGGAGCACAGGAACTAGAGGCACAGCCATCAGGGTAAGACACAGGGATCACAGAACAAATTCTTAGGGAAAGAACAGGGACACTGACCCAGGGAAGAGAACACAAAGCTCGATAGGTCATTGGGAGCTCAGAAGGGAATGACTAGTAATGGATCCAAGGAGGAAATTAAAGAAAGCACAATGAACATGTTGTCTACAGAGGTGGTTTAGACCAAATGAACCCTCCATGCAATCACCTGGAACAAGCAGAATAATTGGGTGGACACCTTTCATAGCAGATGGATGTTTTGAAGAAAACCTGACCAATTGATGTTTCTTTCCCCAACATGAGTGCTTTCAAGCATGTTTTGACACTGCCTAATTCATAACCCAATTTTCTTTAGAGCTCATTAAGTAGTTCTGAAGTATTCTAATGTTGGAAATGTGGCAACAATTTCCACAAATCAAAGTTCCACACACATCAACATAACTGACCAGGTAATTTGTTTTGGGTAAAAGCAAAACACCGTGGATGCCAGAGTTCTGAAGGTACTAAGTATGCCAGAGTAGTGGAGAAACTCAGCAGGTCTGGTTGCATCTGTGTGAGAGAGAAAAACAAGTTAATATTTTGCACCCAATGATTCTTTTACCGGTTATTGATTTTTAAAAAAATACTACTTTTAAGCAGAATCAAGTTGGAATCTATGACATATAAAATCAGACAGTTGTACTTTATCTCAGTAAAACAATAACAAAGTGATCGAGCTGAAAGTGTTTCAATGGCCTGGCAGAAAGGGAGTTGTGAAACCATACAGTCAGGCTACTAGAAATGCATTTGCATGTTCGATGATCGACACTGTGACTGTGTTGAGGTGGGACAGTCACATTGATGATTTTTTTCCTCCTGTAGTGTGATGGATGAGGTGATTCTGTCCTATATCACCAGTGTACTGGAGGAACTTGGATCTCCAGACTCGTCTGAAGAGAACTTTGATGTGGAAATGTTTGTGGAAATGATGGCAGCTTATGTCCCAGGCTTCGCAGAGATAAGCAGGTGGGCAATTCTTTGCACTTGCAGGTAGTTTGATAGTGTACTGAATAATCTGAGTTTGAGAGGAGTCCTGTAGAACCTCCACTATTGTTAATAATAGGGTACAGCACCTGCAGTCCTCACTTTCTCCTACAAAATTGTATAGTGTAACATTTGAAAATTTGGGGAAATACAAGTTTATCATCAATGTTAATGTTTTGACATGGAATATTCTGCTCGGTTCTGGTTTGTTCACTTTAGTCCTCTTGAATTTGCAGAATCACTCATTATAGTTCAGCAAATTGTTGGTGACTCAGTGACTAGTGTTATCATTTCTGAATCAGAAGGTTGTGGGTTCAAGCCCCTCGCCAGAGACTTGGACAATATAACTCCAGCTGCGCTATCACATGTGCTGTCTTTCAGATACGAGCTTAATCTGAGGCTCCATTGTCCCTCACAAGAAGACATCAAAGGTTGCACAGCTATATTTCATTTAAAAAAAGCAGGGGCTTTCTCCCTGGTGTCATGTTCAACACTTATCCCACACCATGATGACTAGCACCTGATGAAGGAGCAGTTCTCTGAAAGCTTGTGTTTTCAAATAAACCTGGTGGACTATAACCTGGTGTTTTGATTTTTTTTGACCTTAACCCATATTAGCATTGGATGTAAAATGCTTTGGAGTGTAATGAAATGTAACCTTCCTGTCGTTCGGATGGTATAGCCTGAAGTGGTCATTCTTCATGTTGCCAACATGAGTTGGCAATTTATACTTTGGTAATGTGCTGTTTCCGATGGCCACTGTTTGGTATTGAGGAGTTACATGTTTACTTCTTCCCTCCGTTGTCGATGGGTTAGAATAATTAATTTGATTATACTTTTGGTCTTCTGATATATTTACCTCAGCACCAGAAAAGACAGTGCCATTATCTGTTAAGCAATCGGAGAAGCTTTAAGATGATGCTGTGCTCTTGCTTGAGTCAGAGGGCACAGTTAGACTTCATATTGAAGACATGCAGCAAGTAATTTCTGTGAGCACGAAAGCCCTGAATAAGATATGATGGCGAGATATACATTTGTTTTAGATTTAAGCTTCAATGTCATATGTAATCAAGTACAAAAGTACATGAGTACAGTGAAAAGTTAGCACGTTTTGAGAAGATTTGTAGCTCAGGTTGAGGTTCTGGATGTAGGTTTGCTTGCTGAGCTTGAAGGTTCATTTTCAGGCGTTTAGTCACCATACTAGGTAACATCTTCAGTGAGCCTCCAGGCGAAGCACTGCTATTGATTTCGGCTTTCTATTTATATGTTTGGGTTTCTTTGTGTTGGTGATGTCATTTCCTGTTCGTTTTCTCAGGGGGTGATAAATCAGGACCAAGTCAATGTGTTTATTGATAGAATTCCCGTTGGCATTAATGGCATTCCAACTGGAACTCTATCAACAAACATGTTGACTTGGACCCGATTTACCACCCCCTGAGAAAAAGAACAGGAAATGACATCACCAACCCAAACATATAAATATAAAGCTTTGTCCGGAGGCTCACTGAAGATGTTACCTAGTATAGTGCCAAAATGTCTGAAAATGAACCTTCCAGCTCAGTGAGTAAACCTACATCCACAGTGAAAAGTTTTCAGTGTCGCCACACATGGTGCCGCCTTGGGTACATGTACCAAGGTGCAAGATAGAAAGAAATAAGGAACAATGTTAAAAGGTAAACATTGCAGTCAGTCTTAGTATATCACAAAAAAGATTGAAGTTAAACATTACAGTCAGTTTTAGTATTGAATGGAAAATAAAGCTAAAAGTTCAACCAGTGCAGTCTTTAAATGCTTAGCCATGTTGGGACTGGACTTCCTACAAGGGCTCGATCACCTCTTTGGCACACTTTCTCTGCCCTGGCTCGATTTTTCTCTGCCCTCATCATTGCTACAGATGTTGGGGGAACCTCCACCGCCACTTTGGGCTCACTCCTGAGATCTCTGATGCTACCACACACCAGACCGCCATAGCCCTGATCTAGATGCCATCTGCGCTGGGCCTCAGTCTTGCCATTGGTCCACATGTCGGGCATTGGGAACTTACCAAGTGTCCCAGCTGCCTCACACTGGACATCTAGCCAATTGCCAAAATCAGTGTGCCCAATGGTGGTGGTGGTGGTGGTGCTGTCTGTCTCCAGAAGGTAAGTTAGTAGAAAAAAATCTAAAAAAAATTAAAACTATAAAGAAAAAAGAAAAGTAAGAAGAGTGGATGAGCATACTCCACTGCCATCTTGCCGAAATATGTAATTAGTGGTTAAGTGAGATAATGCAGAAATAAGTGATTTCACAATCAGTAGATGTGATCTAAAGTGCTGCAGTCCTGCTACATCAGTTATCAATGGTAGTGCTCAGTTAAATAACATACCACAGAAGAAGGCTTCTCAAATATCAGTATCCTCTATGATGGAAAAACCTGGAACATTGTTGCACAAGATGAGGCTGAAGCATTTCTAACTACCTTTGTCAGACGTGCCGAGTGAGATATCTCCAGCATCACAGATGTCAGTCTTCAGCCAATTCAATTCACTCCATCAAGAAATGGCTGAAGTCACTGAATACTACAGATACTCTGGACCTTGACCGCATTCTATCAATAGTACTGAAGACTTGTGTTCCAAAATGAGCCCGTCCTTAGGCAAATTGTTCCAGTGACGACAACACTTGCAGCTACCTAACAACGTAGGAAATTGCACAGCAATGTCCTGCATACACAAAGTAACACAAATACAACCCAACCAATTATCGCCATCACACCATTCTCGACTATCTACAAAGTGATGGAAGGTGTCATCAACTGTGTTAATAAGCAACACTTGCTTAGCAATAACCTGTGCATTGATGCTCAGTTTGGGTTCTGCCAGACTGCTCAGCTCCTCTCCTTATTTCATTCTTGGTTAGAATATGGACAAAAGAGCTAAATAGCAAAGGTGAGGTGAGAGTAAATGCCCTTGACATTAAGGCTGTGTTGCATTGTGCAACCCTAGGAAATCTGGAGCCAAATGGAATTCTACATTAATTTTAATCATACCATAGATGATGATGATTATTGGAGGTCAGTCATCTCAGCTCCAGGGCATCTCTGCAGGAATTCCTCAGGGTAGTGTCTTAGGGCCAGTTGTCTTCAGCCACTCATCAGTGACCTTCACTCCATCAAAAGGTCAGGAGTGGAGATATTCGCTGATTTGTACAATGTTCAGCAGTTTGAGCTGACGAATGGCAAGTAACATTCACACCAATGTGTAAGGCAATATCTTTGACAAGAGAGAACCTAACCATCATCCCTTGATATTCAATGGAATTAACATTACCGAATCCCCAACATCCTGAGGGTTACCATTGACTAGAAACTGGACTGGACTAGCTATATGAATACTGAAGCTATAAGCATAGGTCAGAGGCTAGGAATCCTGTATTGTGTAACGCTCACCTCCTGACTCCTCAAACCTGCCCATCATCTACAAGGCACAAGTCAGGAGTGTAATGGAATATTCCCCACTTGCCTGGATGAATGCAGCTTCAGCAACAAGCTTCATTGCATCCACTTGATTAATTCCACATCCACTTCCTCCATGACCGACACTCATTAGCAGAAGTGTGTACCATCTGCAAGATGCACTGTAGAAATTCACCAAGGTTCCTGACAGTGTCTTCGGAAGACATGACCACTACCATGTAGAAAAACAAAACTTGGGAGCATCACCAGCTGCAAGTTCCCAACAAGCCACACACCATCCTGACTTGGAAATATATCACTTCATTCAGTGTTGCTGGGTCAAAATCCTGGAATTCCATTCATAGCAGCATGGTGTGTCCCTCTACCACATAGACCAAGAATGAGGCTCACCATGCCCCTCAAGGGCAATAAAATGCTGGTGGTGCCAACATCCTCTGAATGCATAATTTAAAATAAAGTTTTCAGATCTGACATAGATGAATGGCAACATTTCACACACGTCCAGGCACCAGCATTCCCTCTAATTTTCCTACTGTCTTTGCAGGCCTCTGAGTCCAGTGCACAGCACCGACTTCTGGAACAATGCCATGTGCAGCACTGTGGAGTGGCTGGGTATCTGCACAGCTTCGAGGGAGTATTGATGGGAACCATCTTTTTCTTTTTCTTTATTAATTTATAGAATGAGTGTGTTGTTGGCTAGGCCAGCATTTATTGCATATCCCTAACTGCCCAAGAGCCAATCACATTGGTTATGGGTCTGGAGTCCTATGTAGGCCAGACCACGTAAGGATGTTTCTTTCCCAAAGGGCATAAATGAACCAGTTGGATATTTTCCAACAATCAGTAGATTCTTAATTCTGGATGTTTTTTATAAATTGAATGCAAATTCCACCATCTGCTGTGGCGGGATTCGCACTGAGTCCCCAGGACATTAATAGTCTAGTGATAATACCACTATGGCAAGGCCTCTCCTGATTTAAGTCAAGATTAGAGTGGTGCTGGAAAAGCACAGCAGGTCAGGCGGCATCAGAGGAGCAGGAAAATCGACATTTCGGGCAAAAGCACTTCATCAGGAATGACGTTTCTTTTTTTTTTATATTTCAAAAATATACTTTATTCATATATATTTAATCTATACAATTGGACATGTCATCATTCTGTAAACATTCCATTTCTTTACGTATCGAAACAGGGTAATCATTCGTATTCACAGGTTGGTGCGATTACATTGAGCTCAGACGCCAGCGGAGCCCAAATGACTGCGTGGGCCCCCTGTTCTTCATTAGGCAGGCAGATGTTAGACGGTGGTCTTTCCCCACCGCGCCTTGGCGGCAGCTGCCCCAAGCTTCAGCGCGTCCCTCAACACAGTCCTGGACCATGGAATGTGCCAGTCTGCAACACTCAGTCGGGGTCAACTCCTTCAGCTGGAAGATCAACAGGTTTCGGACCACCCAGAGAGCGTCCTTCACCGAGTTGATGATCCTCCAGGCACAGTTGATGTTCGTCTCGGTGTGCGTTCCGGGGAACAGGCCGTAGAGCACGGAGTCCCGCGTCACGGCGCTGCTCGGGACGAACCTCGACAGACACCACTGCATTCCTCTCCAGACTTCCTCTGCATAGGCACATTCCAGAAGGAGGTGTGTGACAGTCTCGTCCCCCCCGCAGCCGCTTCGAGGGCAGCGTGCGGTGCGGCGAGAGTCCGGGCATGCATAAATGATCTCACAGGCAGAGCCCTTCTCACCACCAGCCAAGCCATGTCTTGGTGCTTGTTGGAAAGTTCTGGCAATGAGGCATTCTGCCAAATGGCTTTGACAGTCTGCTCAGGGAACCGCTCGACAGGATCTGCCCTCTCCTTTTCCCGAAGGGTCTCAAGGACACTACGTGCTGACCACTTCCTGATGGACTTGTGGTCAAAGGTGTTTTTCTTGATAAATTTCTCCACTAAGGACAGGTGGTACGGAACGGTCCAACTACTCAGAGCGTTCCGCGGCAGCGAGGCCAGGCCCATCCTTCGCAACACCGGGGACAGGTAGAACCTCAGTACGTAGTGACACTTGGTGTTTGCGTACCGGGGATCCACGCACAGCTTGATGCAGCCACACACAAAGGTGGCCATCAGGGTGAGGGTTGCATTGGGTGTGTTTTTTTCCCCCATTGCACCGGTCTTTGTACATTACATCTCTTCGGACCCGGTCCATCTTTGATCTCCACACGAAGTGGAAGATGGCCCGGGTGACTGCGGCGGCACAGGTTCTGGGGATAGGCCAGACCTGTGCCACGTATAACAATACTGAGAGTACCTCACACCTGATGACCAGGTTCTTACCCGCGATGGAGAGCGACCGTTGCTCCCATCTGCCCAGTTTCTGTCTCACCTTCCTGATCCGCTCCTCCCAGGTCTTGGCACACGCCCCAGCCCCCCCCCCCCCCGAACCAAATACCCAGCACCTTCAGGTGGTCAGTCCTGACGGTGAAGGGGATAGAGGATTGGTCGGCTCAGTTCCCGAAGAGCATGGCTTCGCTCTTGCCTCGGTTTACCTTGGCCCCCGAGGCCCATTCGAACTGGTCACAAATGCACATGAGTCTGTGCACGGACAGCGGATCCGAGCAGAAAACGGCGACGTCATCCATGTACAGGGAGGTCTTGACCTGCAGACCCCCGCTGCCAGGAATAGTCACCCCTTTCAGGCTCGCATCCTTCCTGATGGACTCGGCAAATGGCTCTATGCAACACACAAACAAGGCAGGAGAGAGAGGGCAGCCCTGCCTGACTCCAGATCTGACTGGGAAGCTATCTGATTCCCACCCATTGATTGAGACTGCACTGACAATGTTGGTGTAGAGCAGTCTGATCCAATTAGCGATTCCCTCCCCGAAGCCCATTTTGGAGAGGACATCCCTCATATATGTATGCGATATCCTGTCAAAGGCTTTCTCCTGGTCCAGGCTGATGAGGCAGGTGTCCACCCCCCTGTCCTGTACGTAGGCAATCGTATCTCTGAGGAGTGCGAGACTCTCAGCGATCTTCCTGCCCAGTACAGCACAGGTTTGGTCAGGGTGAATCACCGATCCCAGAGCAGACCTGACCCGGTTGGCGATGACCTTTGACAAGATTTTGTAGTCTGTGTTTAACAGTGAGATCGGTCTCCAATTTCTAATTTCTTCCCTCTCCCCCTTCTGCTTGTAGATGAGGGTGATGATGCCTTTCCTCATGGATTCACTCATGGTACCTGCCCGAAGCATACTGACATACACCTCCAGCAGGTCCCGGCCAATCAAGTCCCAAAGAGCGGAATAGAGCTCGACCGGTAAGCCGTCGCTTCCGGGAGTTTTATTCTTTTCGAAGGATTCGAGGGCCTTGGTCAGCTCATCCAGAGATAGCGGCTGGTCCAGCCTCTCTCGTGTTCCGTCGTCTAGGACCTCCGTGATAGAGGACAGGAACGACTGGGAGGCCGCGCTGTCGGTTGGCTTCGAGTCATACAGACTGGCATAGAAGGATTTGCTGATCCTCATGATGTCAGCCTGAGATGACGTGACCGAGCCATCTTCTTCCTTCAGGCTGCTGAGCACGGAGCTCTCTTTGTGCACCTTCTGGAAGAAGAAACGTGAGCACGTCTCGTCCTGCTCCACCGAGCGGACCCTGGACCGGAAGATTATCTTGGAGGCCTCCGAGGCAAAGAGCGAGGCTTGCTGGCCCTTCACCTCCTTGAGGTCCTCCGTGACATCGACCCTCAACGTCTGCAGCAGGAGCAGGTTCTGCATACTTTCCTGGAGCTGGGACAGTTTTCCCCGTCTCTCTCTCTCTCGCCTCCTGAACACCTTTGAGGATGAAGAACCTCTTGATGTTCCCTTTTACTGTTTTCCACCAGTCTGCTGGAGACTCAAAGAGGGGCTTCACGGTTCTCCAACCTGTGTAATCCCTCTTGAGCTCCTCAATGTTTCCCGGGGTCAACAGCTTGGTGTTCAGTTTCCACGTTCCCTTACCAGCCCGCTGCTCGTCCTGTAGGTGACAGTCGGCCAGCAGGAGGCAGTGGTCAGAGAAGAACACCGGCTTGACGTCGGTGGATCTGACCGAGAACGTGCGGGACACAAACAGGTAATCTATCCTTGAGCGGATAGACCCGTCTGCCCGTGACCATGTATATCGTTTCTTGCTCCTCTGATGCTGCCTGACCACTCAAATCTTGACTCTAATCTCCAGTACCTGCAATACCCACTTTCACCTCTCCTGATTTAAGTCAGAGTGAGGTTTTAGGAGTTCCAAGATTTTATTGGTTCACAGAATATAGGTGTTGCTGGCGAGATGGTATTTAATGCCTATCCCCAGTTGGCATTCATAGGTGGTAGTGAGCTGGTTTGGGGCAGGGGGAGTTGTTAGTATGTATATATGCAATGATGTTTAGAACAGACTTACAGGATTTTAATCCAGCCACAAGTCAGGATAGTGTGTAGTCAGAGGGTATCAGTACATGAAGTCCTAGGTTTGCAACTAGTGCTTTGGACCTTCCAAAAGTAAATGAAGTATATTGGGCTTGTGATATCAGCCTGATTACATGTGGAATGAAAAACACATATCAGTCTTTGTGTAAGATGTTGTTTAGTCTTCATCTGGAGAATGGCAGCCAATTTGAGTCCTTGTGCCATTTTGATGATAAAGAGAAAACAGTATTATCTACTTGGAACACTGGAAACTTTTCAATTATTGTTTCCCTGTCTCACCCTCCCTTTCAGCACAGATCAGTTAGGCTATGCATCAGTTCCTAATCGCTCATTGAGGCCAGTTGCTATCCCATTGGAAACAGAGAATTGGTTTCTCCTCTGAACCTCCTATATACTGACTTATCCTGTGACATTAGTTGGTTATCTGTGAATCAGTTGCTCAGCACAGTGATCAAATGTGTAGCCTGTATGTTCAGGTGATAAATAGGGAGAATCATTCACAAAGAAGAATTTGTACAGAGTGGATTGAGAGAAACTGTTGCCATTCATGAAAGGTTCAAAACGAGAAGGTAGGAATTTATAGCAATTGGTAAAAGAATCAATGGTTTTGTGTGTGTGAGTGTTGGAGGCAGGTTCAATTAAAAAATTCAAAGGGGAGTATAATTGGTTGAAAAGAGAGAATGGCACCAAGTCGGTTGTTCATTTGGAAAACCAATGTAGACACGACAGACCAAATGGCCATCTCCTGCGTTGTGACAATTCTGTGATAAATGTTTGATTGTTTGGCAATTGAAAAATGACCTGTTTATTTTTCAGTGTCACTATCTGCGAGATGATGTTTGATTTAGCTGCACGTCTGGTAGAAGCTCGTAACAAAGGTAAGATCTGAGGATTTTGTCAACTGGGACTGCTGTTGAGACAAGATAGTATGTATTAAGCTCAGCATTGGTGCCTTTGCCAGGGAATGGGAGACATTATCTTCTGCATCCCATTCCTGCAAGACCAGGTGTCTGTATGCAGAGAGGGTGGAGGAGAAAGGCAGACAGAGAGGCTGTGGTAAATGTCAGTGGTTTATATGCAGGGGTGTAAACATGAACAGTAATTATTCAAAGCTGCAATTTTTCCCAACAATCATGTTTATGTGCTCTTTTATCACTTGAATGCATTCTTATGGAATTGAGAATATGGTGACATTTAAAAAGAATGCATTCCCAGTGTCAACAGAAATGAAAGGAATGTTTAAGAAGCCAAATGTGGGTGTAGTCAAAATGGCTGCATTTTTAAAGATCTCTATTAGTCATAATTTGATCATCATGTAGGTCATAAACTAAACTCTGCAAAAATCTTTGATGACCAATTTGACATCAAAATGTGGATTAACATACCATATTGACTAAAGGGATTTTTGTACATAATGGGGGTCATTTTGTTTTGGAAAATTGACACCACATCAGACCTTTTTTGCAAACCTTGGAGGAACCTACAATATTAAAACATTATGACTGGTTCTTTTTCTCATTATTGTTTGTGGGACTGTCTGGTCAAATAGGCTACCACATTGGCAAACAACACAACAGCTACACTTAGCTTCACATCTCAGGATGTTGCAAAATGAAAATCAGTTGCCATTTTAGCTGCTGTTTTTCTAATTCTCACCTAGTTTTTGATATCATCATGGGCTGTGCTCTCACCAGATTTTATGTTGAGGAATGTATTGAATCAGGTAGTGGCGATGAATGGGTAATGGAAGAGATAGTGATCCACATCTCCCTAGTGAGCAATAGAAGGGTGCTAATGTATTTGGAAAAAGGTGGTATATATTAATTGTCTTTGAGCACATATAAAGAGAAAGCAGCTGTAATACTGGATGTGGGATTAGAGGGGTAAGACTGAGCAAGTCAATAAACTTTGTTTGCAAAGAAAAAGACGTGATCTTTGATCTATATCTCACCAACCAGCGTGGATCTATTAACAGAAGTGGTAACTCACTTTGCCCTCCTCTTTGCTTTTATGCAACCCCCCCCCCCACCACCCAAAAAAAAACTTTGCCCCCTCCCCTCAACATGTAACAGAATAGAGAAGCCGATTCACCGATCGAAAACCAGTACTCCACCTCAGTAGCAGAGGCATGCGCTGTCATTTTCATTTCATTTTAAATTATTACCTGATATACAGGTCTTCAGTGTGTTTGCTTATAGCATTGTTGCTTTGATAAGAGAAAGCATGAAAGGATTCAGCAGGAGTGTTGAGTAATCAGATCAGCGATGATCTTGGTGAATGACAGAGCACGCGCGAGACGCTGAGTGGCCTACTCTAGCTCCTTACGTGTAGTTTTACCATTATATTTTAATCATAAGTCTGAGGAACAGAAGTTGACCATTCAGCCCATAGAGACTGCTCTGCCTTTCAATGAGATCACGGCTGATCCCATCATTCTCAACTTCACTTTTTTGCCTTTTCTCCATAACCCTTGAGACTCTTACTGGTTAAAAATCTATCTATCTCAACCTTAAATATACAACAAACATTTTAATTAACCAGCACCAGTGGACCAGGAATGTGCCTGTTGATCAAATATTCCAGATATTCAAGAGGTACGTGTAATCTCAGTAAACCCTGACCAACCGAAGCTTTGAGACATCGAAATCCCTCAGAATCTGTGTTTTAAAAAAAACACAGTAAGTAATAGAAACTTAATTCACTGAAGAGCTGTATATCAGGTAATAATTTAAAATGAATTAACATCATTGTTATACTTCACTTATGTCATAAATACTCTGACGTCGAGATTGTTCCTGATATTTGAGGCTGGTTTATTTTATTTAATTTTTGTTGGTTTATCAAGAGTACCAGTTGACAAGGCGCCAGTTTAAAACAAAGTTTGCTGTATGTAATGATCCATCTTTGATAGTCTTTTGCAGTGAGAAAGTTCCACAAATTCACTCCATTCTGATATAAGAAATTGCTTTTCATCTGTCTTCAATGTGCAACTGCTTGTCCTGAAATTATGCCCTCTGGTCTTACACTCTCCAACATGAGGAAACAATTTTTCCATGTCCACCCTGACAAGTCCCCTAAAAGTCCTGTGTGTTGCAATAAGGTTCCTTTTCATTCATCTACATTTCAATGAGTACAAGTCCAACCTATTCAACTGCTCATAAGACATTCCGTCCATGCCTGGAATCAGTCTCGTGTGCCTTCTCTGGAATGCCCCCAATGCCAGTTTGTCTCTTTTTGGATGGCATGATGGCTGTGGTTAGCACTGCTGCTTCACAGCACCAGGGACCCAGGTTTGATTCCTGCCTCTGGTGACTGTGGAGTTTGCACTTTCTCCCCATGTCTTCATGGGTTTCCTTTGGCTGTTCAGGTTTCCTCCCACAATCCAAAGATGTGCAGGTTAGGTGAATTGGCCATGCTAAATTGTCCGTAGTGTTCAGGGATGTGTAGGTTAGGTGTATTAGTCAGGGGTAAATGTAGAGTAATAGGGGAATTGGTCTGGGTGGGATATTCTTCAGAGGGTTGGTGTGGACTTGATGGGCTGAAGGGCTTGTTTCCACACAGTAAGGATTCTATGATTCTATAAATAAAGGGTTCAAGATTGTTCACAATATTCTATTTGAGGTCTGACTAGTACTTTGTAAATTTTCAGCAAAATCTCCCTAGTTTTATATTCCATTCCCTTTGAAATATAGGCTAACGTTCCATTTGCTTTCTCTTTAACTGCTGAACTTGGATCCTAGCTTTTTATGATTCATGGATGAGGACTCTTAAATCCCTCTGTTCTGCAGGCATCTGCAATCATTCTCTATTTAAATAATAATCAGCTCCGCTATTCTCTGTCAAAGTTTATAACCTCACGTTATCCCACATTATATTCTATCTGCCAAGTTTTTGCCCACTAGCTTACCTATTTATATCCCTTTGCAGACTCCATGTTATTCTCACCACTTACCTTTCCATTTATTTTGTGTCACATTCAAAAAATTGTATATAATACATTCACTTTCCTCATCCAAGTTATTAATATACTGTACTGGGCTAATAGTAAGATTCTTGGTAGTGTAGATGAGCAGAGGGATCTGTGTCCATGTACATAGATATCTGAAAGTTGCCTCCCAGGTTGATAGGGTTGTTAAGAAGGCATATGGTGTATTGGCTTTTATTGGTAGAGGGATTGAATATCGGAGCCACAAGGTCATGCTGCAGCTGTACAAAACTTTGGTGTGGCCACACTTGGAATATTGCATACAGTTCTCGTCACCACATTATAGGGAGGCTGTGGAAGTTTTGGAAAGGGTTCAGAGGAGATTTATTCAGATGTTGCCTGGCATGGAGGGAAGGTCTTATGAGGAAAGGCTGAGGGACTTGAGGCTGTTTTCATTAGAGAGAAGAAGGTTGAGAGGTGACTTAATTGAGACATATAAGATAATCAGAGGGTTAGATAGGGTGGACAGTGAGAGCCTTTTTCCTTGGATGGTGATGGCTAGCACGAGGGACATAGCTTTAAATTGAGGGGTAATAGATATAGGATAGAGTAGTATGGGTGTGGAACACACTGCCTGCAACAGTAGTAGTAGAGTTGTCTTTTAAACAGTTATTGAATAAACATATAGATGAAAATGGATTAGTGTAGGATAGAAGGGCTTCAGATTGGTTCCACAGGTCAGTGCAACTTCGAGGGCTGAAGGGCCTGTACTGTGCTATAATGTTTTATGTTCCATGTATTCAAAGATGATAATCCCATCGTTGATCCCAACATTAGTTACAAGTTACCATCCTGAAAATGTCCCCTTTATTCCAAAACTCTATCTTCTATTTTTTAGTCAATCCTCTATCCATTCTATGATATGCACAACTATGGGCTCTTGTCTTATTAGGAAGCCTAATGTGTGATATCTTATCAAATGCCTTCTGAAAATCCAAATATATCACGTCCACTGCTTCCCCTTTTATCTATCCTTTTTGTTACCATCTCAAAGAATTCTAGTAAATTTGTCAGACATGCTGACTCTGCTTAATTATATTATGTATTGTTAAATGCACTGCTAGTACACCTTTATTATAGGTTCAAAATTTTTCCAATAACAGACATTAAGCTAACTGGTCTGTAATTACCTGTTCTTTGTCTCCTCTTTTTAACTAAAAGTGTTATATTGGCAGCTTTTCAATCCTCTGAGACTTTTCAGAATCTGAGGATTCCTGGAAGATTACTACTATTACATTCACGCCCTCTAAACTTTTTTAAATATCCCAGGATGCATCCCATTAGGTCCAGGGACATATAGGTCTTTAGCCCCATTAGCTTCCCTAGTACTTTTCTCTAATGATTAGTTCTTGTTTTTATTTCCTCTTCTCCTTTTGCCTCTTGATCATTTAGTAACTTTTCAATGCTATTGGTGTCTTCGGTTGTGAAGACTGTTGCAAGTTATTTACGCAACTCCTGTGCCATTTCCTGGTTCCCCATTATTATTTCCTCAGCCTTATTCTCTAAGGGGCCTGTGTTCACATTGGCTTCTCTCTCCTTTTTTATATATTGAAAGACGTTTTTGCTGTCCATCTTTATATTACTGGCAAGTTCACCCTCAGAGTTTTTTTTCCTCTTTAGTTTTGTTTTGGTTATACGAACATAAGAAATAGGAGCAGGAAAAGGCTATCTGGCCATTTGAGCCCGCTCAGCCATTCAGTAAGATCATGGTTGATTTTTCGTGGCCTTAGATCTACTTACCTGCCCTCTCCCCATAACCCTTAATTCCTTTACTCTTCAAACAATTATCTATCTTAGCTTTATAAACATTCAATGAGGAAGCCTCAAACTACTTCAGTGGGCATGGAATTCCACAGATTCACAATCATCTGTTGGTTTTTAAAACTTTCTTAATCCTATGGCTTACCACTTATCTTTATCATATTGTGTTTTTCTTTCTTTCAATTTGCTGCTATCCTTCACCATAATTGGTTTATCCCCTTCCTAGAATCCTCCTTCCTCACTGAATATTTTCTTTGCCATGAGCCATGAACTATTTTCTTAAATGTCTGCCTGTAGAAAACATTGAAAGGCCACTTTTGGTACAATTCTGGTCACCCTGCTATAGTAAATGTTATTAAACTTGAAAATATGCAAAAAAGATTTAAAAGGATGTTACCAATACTGGAAAGTTTGAGTTATAAGGAGAGGATGAGACTTTTTTTTTTCCCTGGAGTGTAGGAGGCTGAGGGGTGACCTTATGGGGTTATAAAATCGCGAGGGGCATATATAAGGTGCATAGCCAAGGTCTTTTCTCCAGGGAAGGGGAGTTCAAAACTCGACAGCATAGATTTAAGGAGAGAGGGGAAAGATTTGAGAGAGACCTGAGGGGCATCCTTTTCACATAGAGGGTGGTGCATATGTGGATCAAGCTGCCAGAGGAAGTGGTTAGAGGTAAGTACAATTAGAACATTTAAAAGGTGAGTTGGGCTGAATGGTCTGTTTCAATGCTGCATGACTCTCTGAAAATTGTTTCCAACCTGAGTTGCTCCCCGGGGAAATGAGTGAAACTGTGTTTCTCATTTTGCTGTTGAGCCTTTTGTTGTCTCCTTGCTTTAATATGTCTGTGTGAGTTAAATGTAATTCTTTCCTGTGGGGATGAGGGGGTAAAGAAGACTAAGTCCTGAAAGACTGCTCTCGCTATTATCCATGTCAAGATATCCTCTCTTTCTTGTAAAAAAAAGTTCTAGCAATTTTGTTGGTTGGCTTTGTAACGTTTGCTGCTCCACAGTTGGTAATATTCCTGCATGTATTTAAGCATTCAGAACATTCAGAATGGCCGTTAAGAGGGCCATTAAGGGGTGCAGGGGCAACCAGTTGAAGTTCGAACTCTTACTTGTGTAAAAGAAAAGGCTTAAATATATAGATTGTTCATTGGGATTGTCCCATCTGATTGTACTTTTCTTTATCTTTACAGAAAATGTTCACCCTCTGACTGCCTCTCAAGACCGCGAGTCCTTTTCAACGGAACTGGCTAGCAGTAAAGAAGACAAGAAATCATCAGAGCCAGAAAGCAACCCAGTGCCAAGAGAGGGAGCCAGCGCAAAGGTTAGGCTACCTCCTGATTATTAAAGGAACTAGTTGTGTTGATCCAGGTCAATTCCTCCCACCGCTGAGGATTCAGATATCAGGGAGAACCTATTTTTGGTGTTAGTAAAATGGGAGGCTAAGAGGTAGTCCAGTAGAGCTTTTGTATCCAAAGGGTAACTGCTTCAACATAAGGAGGCCACTGAAGCTGACAGTGTGAAGATGGAGCAGAATTGTGACCTGGAGTCTCTGGGTATAGGCAAGTCTGGAGTATGTAGTGTTTCAAGTTTATTGAATGATAGTAGTGAGGACTGGACCTGAAGGTGAGCCTGGCAGAGTCTTTGGGGCCAGGGGAAGATGATTAGTCAAGAGGGTTTTCTGGACACGTCTGCCACCGCAGTTATTTGCTGTAGGATTTTTAAAATACATTCACTGAAAGTGGGCATTACCTACTGGGCCAGTGTTTATTGACCATCCCTACTTGCTCTTGAGAAGGTGGTGTTAAGCTAATTTCTTGAATTGTCTGTGGTGTGACACCTGCAGGGCTGTTAGGAAGGGAGTTTCAGGATTTTGATTCTGTGTCAGTGCTGGAACAACAATTTAGTTCTAAATTGGGATGATGTGTTTCTTAGAGAAGAATTTACAAATGGTGGTGTTGCCTTGTAACTGCAGCCCTTGTCCTTCTAGAAGATAGGTGTTGTGAGTTTAGAGGGTGCTGCTAGAGGTAGTGAATGTAATAAAGCACCTATGTCAGGAATGACAATAAAAGCATAACTTTGGGAGCTGATGGGTTGGATTGAACTAGCAATAGATTCAGTCTGGCTTTTGAAAGTGAACATGAGTCTGTGATCCTTTGTTGACCCTGCAACACTAAAAATATCCTGGTTTTTACATGACAGTAACGTGTTCCTGACATATAAATAACCTATGGAAATCATCCCAGAACATCTGATCTGTTTCTGTCCCATATATAACCTGAATAATAACATCCTTTTCCCTAAGGATTGTATGACAAAATGTAGAAAGTGAGGACTGCAGATGCTGGAGATCAGAGTCGAGAGTGTGGTACTGGAAAAAGCACAGCAGGTCAGGCAACATCCGAGGAGCAGGAGAATCGACATTTCGGGCACAAGTCCTTCTTCAGGAATGAGGCTTGTGGGTCAGAGGGCTGAGAGATAAATGGGAGCAAGGTGGGGTTGGAGTGGAAGGTAGCTGAGAATGCAATAGGTAGATGAAGGTGAGGGAGAAAGTGATAGGTCAGAGAGGAGAGTGGAGCGGTGAGATGGGAAAGGTGATGGACAGGTCAGGAGGGCAGTGCCGAGTTGGAGGCTTGAGACTGGGATAATGTAGGGGGAGGGGAAATGAGGAAACTTTTGAAATCCACATTGATCCCGTGTGGTTGCAGTGTCCCAAGGCGGAATATGAGACTTTCTTCCTCCAGGTGTCTGGTGCTAAGGGTTTGGCAATGGATGAGGCCCAGGAACTTCATGTCCTTGATGGAGTGGGAGGGGGAATTGAAGCGTTCAGCCACGGGATGATGGGGTTGGTTGGTGCGGGTGTCCCAGAGATATTCTCTGAAATGATCTGCAAGTAGGTATCCTGTCTCCCGATGTAGAGGAGACCACGTCGGGTGCAACGGATACAGTAGATGACATTGGTGAAAGTACAGGTAAATTTCTGTCTGATGTGGGAAAGATCCTTTGGGGCCTTGGACAGAGGTGAGGAGAATGATGTGGGCGCAGATTTTTCACTTCCTGCGGTGGCAGGAGAAGGTGCTGGGAGTGAATTGTTGGCTGGTGGCGGGGTGTGGACTTGACGAGGGAGTTGTGGAGGGAATGGTCTCTCTGGAACGCTGATGGGATAGGGAGGGATATATATCTTTGCTGGTGTGGAAGTGGCGGAGAATGATGCAATGTATGTGGAGGTTGATGGGGTGGAAGGTGAGAACTATGAGGGGGTTCTGTTCTTATTGCATTGGAGGGATGGAGTTCAAGGGTAGTGGTGCAGGAAGTGGAGAAGATGCAAGGTGTGCCTAAAAATTAACTGTAAATAGTTCAAGAATGATATAGATCTTGTAGGTGTCAGTGAAAACAGAAGGTGCAACATTTTCACCCCAAAAGCACTTAAAAGGCAAAGACAGTTCTTCGCCACTGATTTTTTTTCCCATACTCTGACTAGTCTTCTATTTCTTTGGTGAAATAGCGACACTTCAGATTGTGGCATTTCTATCATTAAAAGCAGTGTGGGCCTGACTCCCTTATCACATGATTAAGACTGATAAAGTGTGGTGCTGGATAAAGCACAGCATCTGAGGAGCGAGAGTCACGTTTCAGACTTGACCTTTCATCAGGCCCAAAACGTTGATTCTCTTGCTTCTCAGATGCTGCCTGACCCGCTGTGCTTTCTCCAGCACCACACTTTATAGACTCTGACTTCACCAGCATCTGCAGTCCTCACTATCTCCTACATGATTAAGGCCAATATTTGGAGGATGAAACCTACCCAACCCCAATAAGCCTGTAACTGACAAAATAAGAATTCCCTGAAGAGAAACTTCCACAAGCTATTTGAATGCATTTTGGGTGTGACTTTAAGCAGCGTCCGTTAACATCCTGTGGGGGTTATAGTAGCTGGAAACAATCCTTACTTTATGTTCACACATTCGCTCTTCTGACTCGAGCAAGGGCTTGGTAAAAAAACAGGAAAATTCTGGTTAGCTCAGCTGGATCTGGCAGCATCAATGGAAAGAGGAACCAAAGTTAACATTACAGGTTGATGCAAAATCACAGGCCCTAAAATATTAACTCTGTTTTTCTCTCTTCGCAGATACTTCCAGCCTTCCAGCCTTTTCTGTTTTCATTTCAGAATTGTAGCATCTGCAACATTCTGTTTGCTGCGTTTTTTTAAAAAATGCATAAGAAATGTTTTTTTCAGTCGATAAAATGGATGTTTTGGCACAATCTGATGTTGCAGTGGCTGATGAGCTGCTTTTGTGGTGAAGTAGCTCCATCTGCTGGTATCTGTTGGTGTTTTAGCAAAAAACAATAACTTGCATTTGTATAATGTGGTAAAATGTCTTGAATTGCTACCCAGGATTGTTATTGAACAAAATTTTACACCCAGCCACATCAGGAGATATTCGTCCAGGTGAACAACATCTCTCAAATAGATTTTAAGAAACTTTGGAAAAGGAGTAGAAAGAATTATAGAGAGAATTTCAGAGTTTTGGACCTTGTACATTGAAGTTTAGCTACCAGTGGAAATTGGATGGAGCTTAGATATGTTGGAGCATTCTAGGACTTGCAGAGATGACAGAGATGGGAGGAGACAGGGAAGAGATCTGAGAATTACAATGGGAACTTTAAAATCAGGCCGTTTTTTCACTGGGGACCAGTATAAGTCAGCAAGGACAGAGGTGATAGGGAACTTAGGAGATGGGCAGCAGAGTTTTGGATGAGTTTAAAATGATAAAGGAAGAGAGGCTTGCCTAGAAAGTCTTTAATTGTCAAGGGCATTGATGAGGGTTTCAGCAACAGATGAGCTGAGGCAGTGATAGAGTCTAGCATTCTTATATGTGGACATAAGCTATCTTCTTGATGACCCCAAGATGGGCTTCTAACCCCAAACAGGTCATGTATGATGCCATGGTTGCAAACAATCTTGTTCAGCCAGGGAGAGGAATTGGAATTTCTCATTATTCAGAAATGGATGAACATCTGGATGGGTATATGAATAGGAAGGGTTTGGAGGGATATGGGCGAGGTGCTGGCAAGTGGGACTAGATTCGGTTGGAATATCTAGTCGGCATGGACGAGTTGGACCAAAGGGTCTGCTTCCATGCTGTACACCTCTATAACACTAAGACTCTTTACAACCATGATATCATACATGACACCAACATGAATTTCTAACGGCATCCAAGTCATCAGGAAGATTGTCTGTTTCCACATATGAGAATGCTGGACTCTCTCACTGCCTCATCTCATTTCTTGCTGAAACTCTCATCCATTCCCTTGATGCCTTGACAATTTCCAGGCCAGCCTACCATCCTTTATAAACCAAGTAGACTAACAAAATAACTTTTTGTTTTAAAACCTTCTACCCCAATAAAGTAAGCAAAAATTTAAGAGATCTGTGTTTTCTCATCTCTCATAACAACTGTAGAACTCATTGCCGTAAAACAAAATTCAAATGCAGAAATATTAGGAGAAAATGGTAGAGATATTGTTTGTACAGTACTCTAGAATTGAATCACTTAGTGCCAAATGTTGAGTAGCAGCTCAGCTATTTTTGGAAGTTCATATATTGAAATTGGGATTTGAAATTAAGATTAAAATTTTAAATGGAGTTGAGTACTCTTAACAATGGAATACTTTGTAATGATCCTGAAAACAAAAATTGTCTTCAGTCCTTTTTCTTTTTGATTTATCCAGTCATTTATTTTATGTGGGGGTGTTTGATTAAACCTAAACCCTAACCTTGTGATATTCAGGATACCTCCTTAGCTGCAAATATCCAGACTCCAGGCTTCACCTCTCACACATTTTGCTGATCACGAGTTCCATGGCTCTTGCTCTTTTACATTCAGCCCCAAGTGGGAGAAAGTTTTGATTTTATAGTTAAGAGCTTCACCAAGGATTGGGTACTAGGGATGAGCAGTAAATGCTGGGCCAGTCAGCGATGCTCACATCCCATAAGAGAATAAGAAAAAAAGAGAAAGGTGGCACCATCTTTCAGTGGCTGTCTCAATTAGCTGCTCTATTCTTGCAGTGGGGCTTGAGCCCAGCACCTACCACCCAGCCTGACTGTACTCTTTAGGTAACCGAACCCCTCTGAGGAGTGTGCTGAGAAAGAAAAAGCCAGTCGATCAAAGCACTCTGTCTCATCCAGATTCTTTACTTGGAAACAATTCTTTATGTCAGCACTTAATGACTTCTCAAGACCAAAATTCCAGAGCTCCAGGTTGAGGTCTCTACTCTGGGTCTAACTATTCAATGCTTTGCCATTTCTTATTTCCAGGAAGAATGTTGCAAGGTAGATGATGGCGTCCAACTGCTTGTCGAGATGTTTCCATCCTGCAGTCTGTCAGTCATGCACAAAGCTTTGTCTGTGGCTAAAGGCAACTTGGATTATGCGGTGCAGTTAATCATGGAGGGTAGGGTGAAGCAACCTGAAGCTGAGGTATGTTCACTTGGGGCATTCAAGTGAGAAAGCAAAACCTTAAATTGTCTATGTTAGTGTTATTGTAACTGTAATGTTAAACTAATAGTTCAATGGTTATTCCTAAAGTTTTTACATTACCCTGGAAATTATCTCACCATTATACACATTTAATTACTGTACTGGAGATGTGTCACTCTGAAGGTGTGCCAGAAATGGAGTGCTGAGGGAACACTCTGGTTTTTTGGGTGTGTGTGGTGCACTGCAGAAAGGGGCATTGGCAACTTGTAAGTACCTTGGATTTGCACACCAGCAAAAAATGCTTAAGGCCATTGAATTTGGACGGAGCTACCTTTGGTCACAGATCTGAATAGATCTTTCAGGATCTCCTTCGCTCGCCCCAAATAAGCAAGGGCCTTGAAAAAAGTACAACAAAAATAGGCCATCATCATTATCAACTTTAGGAAGCAGGCTGAGGAAATCCTTCCAGAGAAACCTCCAAGATGGATGTCTTTGCTGCCAGAAAAATCCAAGAAAAGTGTGGAGGAATACCCCAAAAACTCTTCATTGCTTTCATGAGTCCGACTGAGGGATTTGACTGTGAGTTGCAAGGCTGTGTGGATTGTATTTCAAAGATTTGGATGTTCATGAAACTTTATCACAATCCTTCAATTGCTTCATGACCTGACTGCAGCTGTCTTGAATGGGAGATCTGAAACAAACAGGACATCAGGACCAGGGTCAAGCAAGGCTATCCTTTTATTGCCCATCTCTAACCAAGTGTCTTGCTAGGGCAATTTCACAGGGCAGGTTAAAGACAACCACATTGCTGCACATCTGAAATGATGGTAGTCTCATTCCACATTAGTGGACCAGCTGGATACTTTGAACAGTCATGGTCACCATTATTGAGACCAGCTTTTTTTAAAAAAAAATCTAATTTGACCAACTGAATTTAAATTCCACCTGTTACCATGATGGACTTTGGACCTCTATCTCCAGAGTATTAACCTGGGATTTCCTGATTACTAGTTCTATGACATTACAACTTCACCAGTATCTCTGCCATTAAACTCCCAAGTCAGCTGAGACCAGTCATTTATTTTACCACTCATATACAAACTGAAATGTGTTAAGCCGTTCCATACCTTGGAATGTACATTTCCCAAAAGTGAAGGAACCTTGGGTGACAAGGGATGTAGAACATCTAGTCAAGAGGAAGAAGGAAGCTTGCTTCAGGTTGAAGAAGCAAGAATCAGGTGGGGTTCTAGAGAGTTAGAAGGTAGTCAGGAAGGAACTGAAGAATGGACTTAGGAGAGCTAGAAGGGGACATGAAAAGTTTTAGCAGGCACTTCACATTTATGTGAGGAACAAGAGGATGGCCAGAGTGAGGGTAGTGTTGATCAGGGATAGTGGAGGGAACTTTTGCCTGGAGTTGAAGGAGGTAGGGGAGGACCTCAATGAATACTTTGCTTCAGTATTCGCTAGTGAGAGGGACCTTGTTGTTTTGTGAGGACAGCGTGAAACAGGGCTGACTTATTCGAACAGGTTGATGTTAAGAAGGAGGTTGTGCAGAAAAGTTTGAAAAACATAAGGATAGGTAAGTCCCCTGGGCCAGAGGGGATATTCCCAAGGTTAGTACAGGAAGCGAGGGAAGAGATTCTGTGCCTTTGGTGATTATCGTTGCATCTTCACTGTCCACTGGAGTAATGCCAGATGATTGTAGGGTGGCCAATGATATTCCCTTGTTCAAGAAAGGGAATAGGGATAATCCTGGGAATTACAGACCAGTCAGTCTTATGTCTGCCCTGGGCAAATTATTGGAGAGGATTCTGAGACACAGGATTTATGGTTACTTAGAAAACCATAGTTTGATTAGAGATAGTCAGCATGGCTTTGTGAGGGGCAGGTCATGCCTCACAAACCTTAGCAAATTCTTTGAGGATGTGATAAAACACCATTGAAGGTAGAGCAGTAAATCTGGTGTACATGGATTTTAGCAAGGCATTTGATAAGGTACCCCATGGTAAGCTCATTCAGAAAGTAAGGAGGCATGGGATACAGGGAAATTTGACTGTCTGGAAACAGAATTGGCTGGCTCATAGAAGACAAAGGGTGATGGTAGATGCAAAGTATTCAGCCTGGAGCTTGGTGACCAGTGGTCTTCTGCCGGGATCTGTTCTGGGACCCCTGCTCTTGACTTGAATGAGGAAGTGGAAGTGTGGGTTAGTAAGTTTGCTGATGAGACAAAGGTTGGTAGAGTGGTGGATAGTGTGGAGGGCTGTTGAAGATTGCAGCGAGACATTGACAGGGCAGAACTGGGCTGAGAAGTGGCAGATGGATTTCAACCTGAAAAAGTGTGAAGTCATTCATTTTGGAAGGTCAAATTTGAATGCAGAATACAGGGTTAAAGGCAGGATTCTTAGCAGTGTGGAGGAACAGAGGGTTCTTGGGGTCCAAGTCTGTAGACCCCTCAAAGTTGCCACCCAAATTGATAAGGTTGTTCAGAAGGCATATGGTGTATTTGCTTTCATTAACAGGGGGATTGATTTTAAGAGCCATGAGGTTATGCTGCAGCTCTATAGAGCCGTGGTTAGACAACACTTGGAATATTGTGTTCAGTTCTGATTCCTGAAGAAGGGCTCATGCCCGAAACGTCGATTCTCCTGCACCTTGGATGCTGCCTGACCTGCTGTGCTTTTCCAGCAACACATTTTCAGTTCAGTTCTGGTTACCTCATTATAGGAAGGATGTGGAAGTTTTAGAGAGGGTGCAGAGGAGATTTACCAGGATGCTGCCTGGGCTGGAGGGCATGTCTTATGAAGAAAGGTTGAGGGACTTAAGGCCTTTCTCATTGGAGCGACAAAGAGTGAGAGGCGATTTGATAGAGGTGTACAAGATGATGACAGGCACAGATAGTGTGAATAGTCAAGGACATTTTCCCCTGGGCAGAAATGGCTATAACAACTTGGCATAATTTTAAGGTGATTGGAGGAAGGTTTGAGATGTCAGAGGTCGATTCTTTACACAGAGAGGTGGGGTGCGTTCAATGCACTGTCAGCGGTGGTAGCAGAGTCAGATACATTAGGGACATTTAAGCGACTCATGGATAGGCATATGGATGATAGTAAAATGAAGGGTATGTAGGTTAGTTGATCTTCGAGTAGGATAAAAGGTCAGCACGATATCGAGGGTCGAAGGGCCTGTACTGTGCTATGTCCTGCACATGTGCCAAAGGATCAGTGGGTCAAGAATTAGCTTGCTCAGTCACATAGACCCATGACAAAAACTCTCAACTCTAAGTAGGCATTCTCCGTGAGTTGAAGAGCAGCCAGTAACTACCTTGACATCCATGCTGCCACTTTTTCTACAATTATAATCAAATAACAGTTCTTCATAACTTCAGATATAGCTTTAATTGTGACAAAGTTTTAATTTACCAGAACATTATTTTTACATTTGTTATAGTGCAAATGCATACATTACAAAATGCATGTAATCCATGTATATGAGCTGGGGATATTTGGCTGTATTTCTTAATTCTGCTCCGATATTAGGCCGATCCAAGTGGATGCTGCTGTTTTGTGCACCGGGGAGTGCAGTCGTCGTCGTCATCATTATCATCATCTCTTTGTGCAACTCATCTGCGCCAACCAGATCCTAAACTGATTTCATCCATTTGCCAGCATTTGGCCCATATACCTATTCCTATTCATGTACTCATCCAGATGCCTTTTTCATGTTGTAATTGTATCCACCATCACCAACACCTGCGGCAGCTCATTCCATCATACCCTAACCTCGTCTTAACCCTCCACCCTATCTTCTGTACTCTCCCATTCCAACCCTGAATGAGATTAATTTCTGTATTCAGTAATTTGCTGAAATACAGATTGAGTAAGCCAGCCAGCTGGAATCACTGGCATTACTTGCTTCATTTTGGCTCTGATAAGCCATTAGCCAATGTAAAGAGTGAGTAGATGAAGTTCGGAACTATGTACTGCAGATTCAGTATGGTATAATTTCCATTTACCTGTGTCATGTTTTATGTTTGATTTTTCAGGAAACTCTCCCCAAAGCAGATAAGAAAATCAAAGCAAGCATCTTGGAGAAGTGAGTATTAAGTTCTGTGAACAGCAGCACTAGGAGGAAGAGAATTTGTGTTTCCATATGTCTCCATATGTAAACAAAGAAAACAGAATAGTACAGGAATACAGGATAATGTTTCTCAAAACAATTTACTGGTTGGGGAAAACGTTTAGATGAGAAAGAACAAAGTTAGTGGAGTGTGAAACAGACACAGAATTTTGAGAGAGGTTTTATTTTATAAATGATAAGGGATAAGTTTAAGGAATGGCAGAGGATGGGAATAAAGTAGCTGAAAGATTAACATGGCGAGCAGGAGTAGGCCATTTGTCCCAAAGAGCCTGCTCCTCAATTCAAACAGATCCTGGCTGATCTTCTTTCTCTGTGCCATTTTCCTGCACTATTCCTTGATAACTTTAATATTTAGAAATCTGTCATGAATACACTCAATGATAGAGCCTCTTCAGCTTCCTGGGTTAGAGAGTTCCAAAGATTCACCTCTTTGAGTGAAGAAATTCCTCTTTATTTCAGTCCTAAGCACTTGGCCCATATCTTACAAGGACTATGTTCCTGGTTTTTGATGCCATCTGCAAGGGGGATCCATCTGCATCTAATACTATTTCTGGACTAGACAATGAGCAGCAATCTACTAGGTAGCAGAGAGGATTAGGGAACGGTTTTTAAGAACTCCTCCATGGCTTATGAATAATATTGGTAAACCCTGTATTTGTTTCCCATCCCCAATTGCCCTTGTAGGTGTATTTGTAGAGAATCTTAGTTTCAGATTTTCTAGTACATGTGGTTTACAAAAATAAAATGGACATCCTCATGCTTCTGAACTTGTTTTGAAAGGAAATTTAAAGCAAACTGAGATGTTTCCAAGTGAATTGAACTAACCTTGATAACCAGTCTACCATGAGGAATCTTGTCAAACATCTGACTGAAGTCTGCATAGATCATGTCTACTGCTCCACCCATATCAATTCATTGTTACTTTGTCAAAAAAATTGACGAAAGCAATATGACTCTCTCGTTAGCGAAGTACACATTAAATCAAATAGGAATGAAATTTTAGATGCACTGGCTAGATGGCTACCAGAATAAAGTTTTGTATCCTTTGCACAGACTCTGTTATTCTTCCTGGGTAAAGTATGTTTTCAATATTGCTATTCCAGGTATATGATGGTGGATAATGAGGACGACGTCAAAACACACAAGCCTACTGCACCCAAAGCGGTAAGAGATTATCTGGAATGTAAATCTTGGATCAGGACTTAATGGGCATGATCAACACCGCTATTCACATTGAGCTTTGCTGCGCCTCGCCCACCATATATGTTGTAAAATCCTTCAATGTCCGCACTCCATGCCACTCCTGTAATCCCTGCTCGCCCTTCCATTCTGCAATCTCAACTCCCAATAAAGCCTTCAACCATAACACACCAGTGATCTGGAATTGTACTGGATATCAATAAAATCTGACAGTACAGACAGAGACCATGTGGCCCATCATGTCAATGCCAGCTCCTATAGGCCCACTCTTCCTGCCCATTTCTCATGGTCTTGCCTTTGCAGAAACTTACTGAGTTCACTATTGAAAGCTGTGATAGAATGTTTAAATACCTTTTCAGGTTGTGCATACTAGATCAAGAGGAAAGTGTTATTACCACTAATTACATTTGGTAATAAGTGCTAAAGTCCATTTCTCCCATTGTTAAGCACACAAGGAAGTTGTTTAAAACCATACCAGTTGCTGGTCATATGATTGAGACCTGAGCTGTTAATGTTCCAAACCTTATCTCTGCAGTGCTAAGGGAAAAAAAGGAGGACTGATTGGGATTAATTTAGACAGTTCTTACAAAGAAATGTCATGGGCAAGATGGCTTCCTCTTGCAATGCTATAAGATTGTTTTCTATTTACTGTTAATGAACTGTGCTGTATTGGTCTTACTTGCTTGTTGTGTCTTCTATTTTCCTTTACTCATTTCCAGCAGATACATTGTTAGTTATTTTAATTGACCTGTACTATTCAGTCCAAATGAAGCAGAAGACTTGCCATTTCTCTGTGACTACTCCAGTACTACATAAGTAACTCCCTGCTAAACAGTGTAAATGAGCATTTGGCCCTCCAGGGAGTGTCAGTACAAGCACCTATGGTATTTTGATCGTATCCTACACTGATGCAGTGTCAACAGAGTGCCTCCCTCTTGATGTAAAAATTATCATTCAAGTATAGATTAGTAGAAGTAAAAACATGGCTAGATAATTTTAACAAAAAAATTTGAGGAAAGGTTAAAATTGGACATTCCAAGTAGCTAAGCCTGTGTGTTGCTTATAAATAGAGTCCAGCCAATGAAGAATGCAAGGCACAGGAAATTCTGTGCTGTAAGCTGTTAATATAAAGGTTGGCCTTTGAATGAAGAAGTGCAGAAATGAATTGCATAGCTGAATTAAACAATTAGTTGTGTTTATCATTTTGGAAAACTTTCCTTTATAATTCAAGAACTAGATGAAGTCATTTGCAAAAAATGTTTTGAATGATGTGATAGACCATTGACCAGGATAGTTTAGCAAAATGATCTTTATGCCAGTTTGCAATTTGCTTAATTATGTCAGCGCAACATTGTGGGCCAAAGGGCCTGTACTGTGCTGTAATGTTCTACGTGTCTACCTGTGCAGTTATGATTTCTTGCTGTAATTCAACCATGTAAATTAGGTCCAAATCTGACAAATTTAAGAAATAGCATGATGTCCAAAATCTCAGACCCTGGATCTGAGCACAAAGTGATATATTTTTCACAAAATTGATCTCATTCGCTTGATACACTTAGTCATGTTTCAAGTACAATAAGTGACCCATCACTTCAATTTCCACAACACAGGTGCTCAGGAAGACTATTGAACTACTTGTTTTTTTTAGAAATGGGGCCTCTGACTTCAAGGAAGTCAAATTAATCTTTACAAATATTGTATTTACTGAGTCCAGTTCTAGGCACCAGAACATTAGCAAGAATGCAAAGGCCTTGGAGAGATATGGAAGACATTTATGCTGGGGTGAAGAACTTCAGTTATAGGGAGAGATTTTGAGAAGCTGAGACATTGGGTGCAGGCTCAGACAGTCCAGGTAATAGAGGGATGTGGTGAGTGAGAAGACATCAAGAGAAGCTCCTTCAAGGGCATTCTCTTCTGCTATCTGGTTTGGTTCAATATATTGATTCTCACCAAATCAACAGGAAAATCTGAGGGAACTACCCAGCAGAATAGGAACAGCTATAGAGCTATCGAAGTAATTTTGACCTGGTGACAGCAAAAGAAAGGCAATATAGTTCCTTGTTCATATGGTCTGAGCTCAGGGGGCAGCTTGAAGATGGCACATACTTTCGTCACACCAGTTTGGTTTGAAGGCAAAGTAACTGGCTGTAGCCCAGTGCTTCCCAAATATTTTCCTAGTGCGACCCTATTTTGAGGCTTGGTAAAGGTCATGATTCTATAGTTTGTGGTACAGTGTGGAGGAGCAGTGCAGAAGACCTCAGAGCAGGGAGAGGGATTCAGCCATTGCTGCCTTCGAGCTCACAATCCTATATGGTCCTGACCACTTTGGGATGCCCTGCTCTGGCTTTAATCATGTCCCAGGACATCCCACATCCATCCATCCACATCCAAATTTTCTGTTGCCAACAATTTGTAATACACAGTGGGAATAAATGGGCACCACCAGATTGGTTTTTGACTGATAGAGCTGTCTCCTCTGCTTCCTACCAGGCTCCCAAGAAGCTTATCCGATACATAGACAACCAGGTGGTGAGCACAAAGGGAGAACGATACACTGAAGTCAAGAAAACTGAAAGTGAAGAAATGAAGAAAACCTACATCAACCTTAAACCTGCCAGGAAATATAAATTCCACTGAGATGCCAATTGAGTGCTTCCCAGACAGATCCAGCATGGGCTAACTTCATTCCCTTATTTCCTGTATCCAACAAAGTTCAAGGATAAAATATTTTTTCTTTTCAGAACTGGACAATGGGTGGGGGTAAGAGTGCAAAGCATACATTTGTCTCTTTCTTACAAAGGGGTCTATGTCACTTAATCACTGAGAATGCTGATTTCCTTGTTAAGACCCCAGCAATATTTTTTCCATTGTACATTGTTACTGTGAGCACTGCACTATTGCAGCTTAGGGCTCTGCATCTGGTGTATACAAATACAGTAACATTGTACAGCTGAATTCACTGACACACTGCTTCAGAACAGCATTATCTAAATGTGGCCTTGATGTCATTACTTCAGTAGATTTTTTAAACTTTAACTCTCCTCCCATAGTGTTAAATAGATAAACATTTTTCAGTGTGGGTTTGGACAAAGTATTTTTAAAACATTGTCCCTCTTCAAGTCAATTAATTGGTCAAGCAGGGATCCACTGATGATCTCAAAGTGTTTCTATTACTCTGTGTGCTCACTTCAGAGGCTTCTATGACCAACAGAGCACCTTAAAGGAAAAGTGCAGTCATTTCATTTAGATGTCTCTAGCTGCAACTCACTTTGAGCTCCCTTTGATAAATTGGTGCAAATGGGATTCATTATTTGTTGGAGGAGCTAAAGACTTGATTTTTAATTTTTTTTTAATCAGGAAAGCTACTTCCCTTTTAAAAAATTTACTGAGTGGAGTAGCCTAATTTTAAATTATTTTTTATGAATAGAGCTAAAATTAGGTTTTAGTTTGTTATAAACTTATAATGGTTCATGAAAGAATAGGAGCAAGAAAGTTTGAACACCTCAGATGTACAGACTGATCAGAATGTAAAATTTCTCAGTACATGTGTTCTTCAATGCTGTATCTCCCCAGCTGGAATTTGGTTAATATATAATATTAGTATGGCACTTTAAAAATGATTGTGGTTTTGTCGATAATGATTGAAGCAGTGGGATGAGTTGAGGTTTTAGACAGTTTTGTTTTAATCACTGTACCTGTCTGTGAAAGAATATAGCAATCTATAAAGTAAATAATTTGTACTGCTTTTATTATAATCTGTTCCCTTATGTTTACAGTATGTATGATTCTGTGTTCTGTGGCACTGTTTACATTCAGTAAATTTGCTGTGTTGCTTCTCAGTAATAAAATGGGTTTTGATAGTTTTGCTATCAGCATGCTGCCTGATATTTTTCATTTCCTTCAAGGAAAGGAACCTTCCTCCTTGACCTGGTCTGGGCCAACACACACTGGCTAAAAGATAGTCTAGTAGCAAACTGCACTAGTGTACAAACAATCATTAGAAAGACCCACCTCATAGCATTGATGATATCGCTGTATCAGAACAATAACTGGTTAAATCAGCATCCCTAATCAAGAACACTTGGCAAATACTGTAGTTCTTGAGCTCAATTATTCAGGTGAGAAAATGAACTTTTTCTCAGGATATTCCCAAGTGATTCATAACCACGACACATTTTCTTTAAATAAGTTATTTATTGTGCAGAAATTGGCTACTTTTGTTTGCCAATGTTAATAGACAGCAGTGACCAGGGCTGACAGTTGGTCAGGATTCCCAGTCCTTTGTAAACATTGGCCAGGACATCAGAGATAATCTTTCATGGCTCAGCTGGAAACCATATGACTGACAGCTTCCCTTCGATACTGCATTGTAATTTCAGCTCAGATTATGTCTCAAAGTACTGGAATGGAGCATGGACCCACAGCCTTCTAACAATAGAGCTGTATGTGAGTTTCAGTTTGAAAATAATTATGCAATTAATTTCTTGAGCTAAGAATGTTCAGATCAAGATCATTGGCTTGTCTTCTCAGATGAGACAATGGAGATTTACTAAAATAGTACCAAAAATGATACTGACTACTGATCTTGAAGACTACAGAAGCTGACATTATTCACCAGGGAGATAAGACTAGGGGTGATTTACAGGATATTTAAGATTGAGTGTGTTTCAAAAGAGTAAATAAAAATCTGTTTCTACTGACAAGTTTATAGGTAATGAACATACACTGACTTAAGTTGCAAGTACAGAAAATGCATAAAAATTCAGGTCTACCAGTATCGCTGGAGACAATAGTTAACATTAAGTCTAGCTTGACTCTTCATGAACAGTAATGCTGGACTCAATTCTGTTTCTCTCTCTACAGATGTTGCTAGACCTCCTGAGTTTCTCCAGCATTCACAGTATCTTACCTTTAACTGCCTTAAGATAATTAGCCAAAAGAACCAGAGTGGATATTGAGGAATTTATTTTCAGTTTCACAGGTTATGATCTGGAATGTGCTGCCTGAAAGGGTGCTGGAAGCAGATTCAATCAAAACAGAAGTGTAATGCATATTTACTAAAAAAAAGACAGCTTTGCAAGGTTTCGGGGAAGGCGTACTATAGTCGGTGTGTTATGTTAGGACAGTGTCCCTTTTAAGAGATGAGTCACATGGGCTGGCACGTATGCAATGGACCAAATAGCAGCCTCCTCTTTAGTCTGATTCTGGGAAGGTCTTTCACAGCTGTCATCAAAAATGATTACAAATGATTGAAAACAGGAATAGGAACTACCAGGAGCTTACTGGGGTGCTTGGTGCAGTGTATCTCGGCCACTGTGAAGCTATGGCCAATGTTGGAAATGCTGTGGGTGGTTTTGTCCCACCTATTATGGAATCAGTGTTGACTGATTCCATGAGCATATTAAAAGGCCTACTCTCCTCAAAGGAAGCATTGTGTAGATCTGATGGGCTACTGTTAGGGATCAGGTATTACAGACTTAAACTAGAGCAGGGGAAGTTGATTGCCTTTCCAAATTTTAAGTGTAGACAGTGTGAAGTATTTCCTGAAGTAGGTGAATTTAGGACCAAGATTCACAGTTTAGAAAGGGAGATCAAAATAACTTTGTGAAAAGATAAATGGTGCATTGCTAAGTGGCTATTGAAGCTCATCTGTCTGTTCCAAGCAGATCAGTGAGGCAGAAGGGCCTCCACCTGGCTAAGGCCAACTCTATGACCATAACTTCACTACCAAAAATATTACTCAAGCAACAGTCGCATCTAGGGATTTTTCTGGCTCTAATCTCAGTTCTAAAGCCAGGCACAGCTCATTTCTACCTTCATTCCAAGATACAAAAAATAATCTTGTTTCAATTGTTCTAGGATGCTCCTACCTGCCCCCTGACCAGTTCTCTGGAGACAGTGAAGTCTGCAGATGCTGGAGATCAGAGTGGTGTATGTGCTGGAAAAGCACAGCAGATCAGGCAGCATCCAAGATGCAGGAAAACAGACGTTTCGGGCCGGAGTCCATCATCAGGCTCCTGATGAGGCTTCGTTCATTCCTGATGAAGGGCTCTGGCCCGAAACGTCGATTCTCCTGCTCCTCAGATGCTGCCTGACCTGCTGTGCTTTTCCAGCAACACACTCTCAACAGTTCTCTTTAAAACTCAATTCTTGCTCTTCTATTGTGCAAGGTTTACACATCTATGTGTGTGTCTTCTCTGACACTCGCATGATTTTGAAGTCTCCAATCCCAATCATCTTTTCACTGTGGACATCCAGTCTCTCCCCAAACAGTCCTCACACAGGTAGCCTGTGGTTCTTCCTTGAACATACCCATCCATTTGCCACCACCTTAAACAACGCACCCTGCGTTTTATTTTAATATAAAAGATATTAAAATGTGAACCTGTCTTTTTGCAGGATGTAATAAATGCACTTAGTCCTGGTCTTACTCAGGCCCCCTTCCTAACCTTACCTGTTGCAACAGTCACTTGTGATAAATGTGTTAACTCTGCTTAAAATTAACACTCTCATGTTACCATACCTCTGTTACTGTGCTTTCCATAGACCATGACTAGTCATCAGCTGCATGCTGCTAACTGCAAATACTCCACCTGTTACTTTCCAGACTAAAACAGCTTGAATGTAAGTGAATATATACAACCTCTTAAATTAAATAAATACTGGTACCTTTTTAGATGAGCTGGAAAGACAAGACTGTTGATTTACTGTTAACGTTTAGGCTTTTGAGTTCACTTTGTAAACAGAAGTAAAACTATCACAGCCTACATAGCCACTCGTCAATATACAGTACCAAAAATCATTTACAGAGGAACTTAGTCTCAATGACTCTGCACCACAGCAACCCACACCTGAACAGGATGTCAGTAATTGGTCTTGATTCAATTCAATATTACACTTAGCCATGGCAATACTGCACATTTGACAAAGGATTAGCAGTTCACTGCTGAAATATTATACCATCTACTTTAATATAAGTTTACATAACCACCACAAGTTTTGAGTGCATATGTGTGGGATGGAGGAACCAGTTCACCCAAATAGTTCAGATCTGAAGGTTGATAAATGGAGCAACACCCACAACGTCCTGCAGAAGGACAAGTGCCCGCTGGAGTGGTGGCTGCACGTCAATATCCACACCTCTCTTGCGCAAAACTTCTAAACTCCCTTCAGTAATGTTATGACAATGGTTCACTTTCAGCGAGTGGAGATTCGTGCAATATTCTGCAACTGTCCTGGAAAACACAAGGAGTTGGAATGTTTTTCTAGTACAAATCACACAATGTCACTAATTTAAACTATCAACTATTCAGGGAAATAAAAAGCATTTGTTACACAATGACCTCAGTACAACAGATCAAAGGAAAAGCACAAGCTTTATTGAAATATTGTTTATAAACATTTCTACTTGTGTTATGTTGGATTTTGAAAGCTCTGAACAAACTTCAAGTGGAAATTTTGGTCATTGGTGAACCGCGTTAGAGTCACATGATACCAGAGCAGGTAAGTATGGCAAGATTCCCTACTTAAAAGATATTAATGAATCAACAGTTAAGGGTCACTTTTTGCTGACTCAAATTTTTCTAGATGGTTTTAAACACCATCGAGGCAGTCACTTCTGGTTGTTTTCTTCTTTGTTCTTTCATGGATGTGGGCGTCGCTGGTAAGGGCAACATTTGATACCAATCCTTAATTGCCCTAGAACAGAGTGACTTGCTCTGCCATTTCAGAAGGCAGTTAAGAATCAGTCACATGTAGACCATACTGAGTAAATGGCAAATTTCCTTCCAAGTGTATTAGGGACCCATAGGCTTTTACAACAGTAGTAAGTTAGTTACCATTACTGAGATTACCTTTCAGTTCCAGATTTATTACCTGAATTCACTTGAAATATTAGGTTCTGGGGGAGGATCTGACCCAGTGTCCTCACAGCATTAATCTGGGGTTCTGGATTACTAGGCCAGTGACACACACATTATGCCATCTTCTCCCAACTGTGAACCTAAGATTGAAAATAACTTATCCACTGTTTTGCAGACAGTAATCTCTTTATGAGGGACACTTTACTAAAGTTCAGAATATTTGAAGTTCAGACCTTTGTTCTTTACCTCATGCAATCATTCCGAAGGCGAAGACAGCCAGTCAGATCAAGGTGTTCAAGCTCGCTGCACTGTTTCGCCACCTCCTGCACCGAACTATCGCTGAGATTCGCATTGACTGCGAGAGACAGCGACCTGATCTTTCGGCACTTCCGGACAAGGTAACAGACGGCTTCATCATTCAGCTGCTTACAGGCGGTCAGGTCAACTGACAGAAGCTGGCAGCAGCGATCAGCCAGGCTCCGCAGTGAGAGGGGATCCACCCAGTCGCACTGCCTGAGGGAAAGGTGCTGCAGGTTCGGGCAGCTCAGGGATAAGGCCACCAGAGACCGTCGGCTCAGACCTCGGCAGCCAGTGATGTCAACCTTCTCCAAGTGATGGTTTTGACCAATCACTGGCAAGAGCTCGCTATCCGTCAGCCAATCGGAGCAGCTCCCTACCATCAAGTGGTGCAGTACCGTGTTGTCTTTCAGTAACTTGCAGAAAGCGTGTTGAGGGATGGCATTCCCGACCTGAAATCAAATGAGAGGAAGAAAGGAAAGAAGTAAATATTTCTAACACACTCGTTTCACCCTTAAGTATCTCCAAAACTATTCCATGCTGGCCCAAATTCCTCCTGTCACTTGCTGGTTACCCAAGGTAACATAAATGCTAACGCTCTACTCACCATACAAGCCTCCTCCCACTTCATCGGATATCTCTTTATTCTTTGCCTTCATTTATTTCTGCAGCTTCCCAGTGAATGGCTAAAGATCCTGCTGTTCCCCATTCACCACATCAGTACAGATGAAATCCAGGACCTACCACTCTGATGTCATACGAAGTTCGGAGTTAGTATCCTTTTTATACATTTCCAGCGCCCTCTATTAGCTCCTGTTTGTGACACACTGTGTAAAGCTAAGCCTCAATCAGTTTACAAAGCTAAGTAGCATCAAGTTCCCAAAAACATTCAGTTCACAAGATTTACTGCACTCCCCATAGTCTCAATACCAGCAGGTTGCCTTGTTCAAGCTGCAATCTCACTGGGAAACAGAATGAACAAACAAGTGAAAGACAACTTCTCTGTAATTATTTTTCCTGTGTTTTTTTAAATAATTCTTCTCCAGTGCTTTCCATTTGTAGTAGTACCATCTACACCCTGTTCTTGAATTGGATAGCAACATTCTCTGGATACCAAGACTCAGCCAGTCATGCAGTGAGGAACAATTTCTATCAAAATCTCTTCATTGAGACTGATGTGGTGTTGTATGGTGATCACTGGAGCAGAGTGTGCCTGGCAAAACATCTTTCTCTGTCCATTCACCCTACAGCATATGTAATAGCAGAGCTATACCCAAGCCCTAATCAGAACCAAACTTTCATCTGGTTAACTCTTTACCCTTGAACCCGTAACTCCAAAGAGCTGGTGACAAGAGGGAAAAATAGAATATTCCCATGTGGCACAGTACTGATTATGAAGTCAGAGAATCTAACAGCACACAGGGAGACCATTCATCCCATTACACTTATGCCAGCTCTTTGGAACAGCAATCGAATCAGTCTCGCCCTGTGTTCTCTCACCATTTTCAGCAACTGTTTTCTTTTTCAAGTTTAGATCCAATTCTTTTCTGAAAACTATGACTGATTTTGCTTTCCTGTCCCCACAACGCCTCCCCACGTTCAGACAGTAAGTTCCAGATCAATGACATGACCCTGGCTATCTTCCCAGTCCATCATCCTTTCCCCTGCTCAAAACGATTCACAGGAACTGGCAGCTGGGTGCTGTGTCCCCAACAAGTTACCTGCGAGGTGTCCAGAGTGTGGTAGTTTGCCAAGTAAAGCTGGATCAAGGTGCGGAACTGTTTGCTAACCCGCTGCAGGCAGACCAGCTGGCACAGCGGGAGGTGGCACAGGACATGGGGAACCAGCACATCCTCCCACGGCAGCTCCAGAAGCTGGCACCTAAGGTAAAAGACAGAGAGTTTAAAGTAGGAACCAAGCACAGCGGTGGCCTAACTAGAATCCAACAGAAAGCAACCTTTTACATGTCCTCAGGATGTCCCAGAGTGCTGCAATTCCAATGGATTAAATTCTTCAAAGATTCCAATCACAGCGACCAAATTGATACACAGGATCCCACAAACAACAATGAGACAAGTGCCCGGTTAACTTGCTTTTTGGGTGTGTTGGTTAAGGGAGAAGGTTGCCCATGGCAGCATCATGGGATCTCTCAACAGACAGACATTGCAACAACACATCAACCACATCAGATGATCTATATAGGTTATGTAAAGGTTGGGATCTAAGCACCAGATCTATACATTCTTCAGGAAGAGTGTATGCTCAAAACGTCGACTCTCCTGCTCCTCAGATGCTGCCTGACTGGCCATGCTTTTCCAGCACCACACTTCTTGACTCCTCACTTTCTCCTATACATTCTTTCCCCAATTTTAACTGCAATATATATTACTTTGTCCACAAACCCAAAGGACCCTCATAGCCTCCCCTAAATGTCAATATACATGTGTCATCAGGATGATTACCACTGGAGATATCACAACTTTAGCCTCAGGCCACTGGGCAGGTGAAGGCAGCATATTACTTCAATGAAGAGAGATTGGAAAGTATTGTTGTACTCAGGCTAGGAATCCTTCAGTGACTAACTCACCACCTGACTCCCCAAGGCCTATCCATCATTTACAAGGCACAAATCAAGAGTGTGATGGAATATTCACTTGCTTAGATGGGTACAGCTCCAATAACACTCTGGAAACTTGATACCATCCAGGACAAAGCAGTCCGCTTGAGTTGCGCCACATCCACAAGCATTCATACCCTCAACACCAATGCTTCAGTTGCAACAGTGTGTACTGTCTGCAAAATGCACTGAAGATTTTCACCAACCATCCTTCAACAGTACCTTCCAAACTCACAACCAGTTCCATCGAGAAGGACAAGGGCTGCAGAAACACGAGAACACCACCACCTGCAAGTTCCCCTCCAAGCCACTCACCATCCTGACTTGGAAATATATTGCTGCTATTCCATCACTAAATGGTAGAGCAGGACTGATGGGCTGAATGGCCTAATCCTACTGCTATGTGATAACTACCCTGTAGGAAACATGCCCACTGCAGAAAAGGGTGTCTAATGAAACAGTGTGCCAGTACTCTGTCACTAAGCTGTTTCTCACCCAGCTCAATGGCACAGTTATCGCACCCTCCAGCTCATATAGGCTGGCATTTTTGTGTTACATCTCCCTGTTACATCTGTGGTTCAAAGCTGAAACTTTATTGCTGGAACAGCACAGCAGGTCAGGCAGCATCCAGGGAACAGGAGATTCGACGTTTCGGGCACAGGCCCTTCTTCAGGAATGAGCAGAGAGTGTTCAGCAGGAGAAGATAAAAGGTAGGGAGGAGGGACTTGGAGGAGGGGCGTTGGAAATGTGATAGGTGGAAAGAGGTCAAGGTGAGGGTGATAGGTCGGAGTAGGATGGAGGCGGAGAGGTCAAGAAGAAGACTGCAGGTCAGGAAGGCGGTGCCGGGCTGGAGGGATCCGGCTGAGACAAGGTGGGGGGAGGGGGGATGAAGAAACTGGTGAAGTCCAAGTTCATCCCCTGCGGTTGGAGGGTTCCCAGTCGGAAGATAAGACGCTCCTCCTCCGACCGTCGGGTTGTTGTGGTTTGGCGGTGGATGAGTCCAATGACCTGCATATCCTCGGTGGAGTGGGAGGGGGAGTTGAAATGCTGTGCTACAGGTTGGTTGGGTTGGTTCGTCCGGGTGGCCCAGAGGTGCTCTCTGAATCGCTCCGCAAGTAGGCGGCCTGTCTCCCCAATATAGAGGAGGCCACACCGGCTGCAGCGGATGCAGTAGATGATGTGGGTGGAGGTGCAGGTGAATCTGTGGCGGATATTGGGGAGACAGGCCGCCTACTTGCGGAGCGATTCAGAGAGCACCTCTGGGCCACCCGGACGAACCAACCCAACCAACCTGTAGCACAGCATTTCAACTCCCCCTCCCACTCCACCGAGGATATGCAGGTCATTGGACTCATCCACCGCCAAACCACAACAACCCGACGGTCGGAGGAGGAGCGTCTTATCTTCCGACTGGGAACCCTCCAACCACAGGGGATGAACTTGGACTTCACCAGTTTCTTCATCCCCCCTCCCCCCACCTTGTCTCAGCCGGATCCCTCCAGCCCGGCACCGCCTTCCTGACCTGCAGTCTTCTTCTTGACCTCTCCGCCTCCATCCTACTCCGACCTATCACCCTCACCTTGACCTCTTTCCACCTATCACATTTCCAACGCCCCTCCTCCAAGTCCCTCCTCCCTACCTTTTATCTTCTCCTGCTGAACACTCTCTGCTCATTCCTGAAGAAGGGCCTGTGCCCGAAACGTCGAATCTCCTGTTCCCTGGATGCTGCCTGACCTGCTGTGCTGTTCCAGCAATAAAGTTTCAGCTTTGATCTCCAGCATCTGCAGACCTCACTTTCTCCACATCTGTGGTTCAGTCCACTCTCTCCAATACCCTTTCCAAAGAGTCTCATTCACTCTGGTTCCTGGCTGCTGTGACTCTGGAGGGCTGAATTGTCATGCCGGGAGAAAAGTTCCTGATCCCAGAAAATCACTGCAGGAATTTGACCATAGCCACCAACACCACTCTCAGGCTGTGTAGAAACAAGAAAAAACTGGAAGTGGTGAGGAACTGGCCTAAGCAACAAGAGGCAGGGAGATGCTCTAATGAGCAGGGCTGATGATCAAGCTAACAGTCATTCGGTAGTACAGAACTTGAGTATTGCACTCATCAAGACATTTTGCAAGAATACAAATTCAAGGAGAAAACCAACATTTATACTGCATGGGAGGAGAGTGACAACTGGTTGGCATGTGGACACTGGAGAATATACCCATTGGTGCTGACTGACAGCTAACTGGCCTGGTTTAAATTTTAAATCAGGTTGCTTGACTCTGATAGGGCACTAGAGCTTAAAAATGTGTTGCTGGAAAAGCGCAGCAGGTCAGGCAGCATCTAAGGAGAAGGAGAATCGACGTTTTGGGCATAGGGCGCGACTGAGCAAAGAAATAAACCAAAGAATGACAGTTACCTATTTTGTTGAGTTGAAACAGGTTCAGCGTTTGTTCACATTCTGTCTGCAAAGAACTGGGCCCTGTGTATTGGTATATATAGCTTCCAGTATGTAGGTGCACCATACTGAGGCAGATTGATGATCCTAAATTAGCTGTCAGCATATTGTGAAGAATTAAAATACTCTAAACACTTCACAACAAGTATGCTTCACTGGCACTCGTACAGGATCGAAGGAGAAACATGGCATTAAGAGTTTTCCATCAGGTTTTCCACTGTTAAAAGTGTTTGTCCAATAGTTAATTTAGCTGGCAACTTGGATGTAACATGAATATTTACCACTTCTTAGAAAATAATAATAAACACAAGCGAAAAGGTGAGTGTACCAATGCAGCAAAATATGATCAACTACATGCAGAGATATTAATGTTAGAAGAAAGAAAGCGAGACTATCTTCACCAGAGTAGGATTGAGAATGTGTATAGAGAATAAGCAGGTAGGGAAAGAATTAAGTTCTGAGTTTTGTGAAACAGGAGGTTCAGCTGAGCATGACTCAGATAAGAACTTGCAGTTAACAAAGGGGTGCTACAGGTGAGGGTAATGGATTAACAAGATGGAAAAGCATTCATTATGTAGAGCCATTTAACAATATTGGAAGCATTCAGTATGTGAGGTCAGTTTAACAAGATGAAAAGTATTCATTATTTGAAGCCAGTTATTCATTGTGTAACAGCAGATGGCTTAACCTTTGCTATTGACACTCGCTGATCATAAAGACAACATACATATTGAATGGGTGACTGTATCTGGATGCTCCTCCCTGTAAAATGACTATATAGTTCACTGAGAAACTATTATTCCAGAGAAGACAGAGAACCCATGTCCCTGTGTATATTAGCAATTGTTCTCTCTCCCTCCAGGGCCCAGAATAAAGATGAAGGAGGTAAAACTACAATGTGTCTGAGTGTTTTGCTTTAACTGAGGGGGGAAAACGGGATGACAGGATGGTTCAAAGGCATTCAAGATTATAAGGTTTCAATGCAGTAAATCCACTTTCCTGAACATGTGCATCTCCAGCAACACTCAACAAGCTAGTCATCATCTAAGACAAAGCAGCCCACTTGATTGGTACTCCATCAAGCACTTTTTAACATTCACTCACACCCTCTTGCAAAGATGCACTGTGACAGTGTACAACATCAATGAGATGCACTGCAGCAACTAGCCTAGGCTCCTAAGATAGAACCTTCCAAAACTGCAACCACTAACACACAAATGAACAAGGAGAGCAGATACAAGGGAAAATTACCATTGAGTCATAGAGCTGTATAGCGTGCAAACAGACCCTTTGTTCCAATTCATCCATGCCCACCAGATATCCTAACCTAATCTAGTCCCATTTACCAGCATTTGACCCATATCCCTCTAAACCCTTCCTATTCACATAACCATCCAGATGCCTTTTAAATGTTGTAATTATACCAGCTTCCACCACTTCCTCTGGCAACTCATTCCATACTGCACCACCCTTTGCATGATAAAGTTGCCCCTTAGGTCTCTTTTAAGTCTTTCCCCTCTCACCCTAAGCCTATGCCCTCTAGTTCTGGACTCCCTCACCCCGAAAGGAGAGTTTGTCTATTTATCCTATCCATGCTCCTCATGATTTTATAAACCTCTACAAAGTCATTCTTCAGCCTCTGATGCTCCAGGGAAAACAGCCACAGCCTATTCAGCCCCTCTTTATAGCACAAACCCTGGCAAGATCCTTGTAAACCTTTTCTGAAACCTTTCAAGTTTCACAAAATCCTTCCTATGGCAGATGGACCTGAATTGCAGAAGTGGCCTAACCAATGCACTGACCAATAAAGGCAAGCATATCAAATGCCTTCTTCACTATCCTGTCTACATGCAACTCCACTTTCAAGGAACTATGAACCTGCATTCTAAGGTCTCTGTTCAGGAACACTCCCCAGGACTTTACCATTAAGCAGAAAGCTCTGCCCTGATTTGCCTTTCCAAAATGCAGCACCTCGCATTTATCTAAATTAAACTCCATCTGCCACTCCTTGTCTTATTGGCCCATCTGGTCAAGATCCCATTGCATTCTGAGGTAACCTTCTTCGCCGTCCACTATACCTCCAATTTTGGTGTCATCTACAAACTTACTGACCATACCTCTTATGTTCACATCCAAATCAACCACCTGTGAATTCCCTTCCAAATCTCACACCATTCTGACTTGGAAATACATTGCTATTCCTTCACAAGTCAAAATTCTGGAATTCTACTCCCAACAGGTCTACCTACATCACATGGACTACAGCAATCCGAGAAGGCAGCACGCCACCAGCTTCTCAAAGATCATGAGGAATGCGCTACAAATACTAGCCTGGCCAGCAACCCTCATATCCCATGAAAGAAACTTAAGAGAAAGAAAAATTATCATTTCCACTGGGCAGTCAGTGAGTAGCTAATAGGACATGAGTTCAAAGTCAATGCCAAAAGAACAGAGAGCTTCAAAGTGACAGAAGTTGTTATGACATGGGCAGTAACAATATAGGAGAATCCTAAATAGCTCTTAGTTAAGGAAAACATACAAACACACAGATTAGGAACAGCAGAAGGCCATTCTTCCCCTCAAGCCAGCTCCACCAAGTGATAAGATCATGGTCTTATCCCATCTACCTACCTACAGTCCACAACATTTTGACTCCATTGTCAATCAAAAATCTTGCAAGTATTTTAAAATTCTTGAATTTTTAAAAAGATTCAATGGCTGTGCCCCCATCACTTTCATGAGAGGAGAATGCCACAGACTCAACCCTCAGAGAAAAACATTCCTATCTTCATCTTAAGTGGGAAACCCTTTATTCTTGCAATTCCTTGCTGGGAGAACAGTTTTGTAAATGAAGACTTAAAAGCTGACAGGGAACAACAGAAAGGAGAAATTGTTCTTTTAGCTCCTGCATGCCTTGTAACACCAGGTATAATCGGGTACTGTCACATCATTCTCACTGTGGGACAAACAGGATGTTCTATTGTAAAATGTCCTTTACCTGGTGGAGTTCACTTGACAGCAATTGCTTAATCCCATCACACATGCATGTATGCACATACATCAGGCCCATTTCAAAGATCATCTAAGGATGCCACCTGGTTACACATTGCATTGTGCTCCACTGACACCTCAGTTACCTGCCCTGCCTTATTTCCCAAGAGTAGGTCAGGTTTTGCACCTTCTCCAGTAGGTACATCCACATACTGAATCAAAATGTTCTTGTACACACATAACAAATTCCTCTCCATTTAAACCCTTAACACTATGGCAGTCCCAGTCTATGTTTGGAAAGTTGAAATCCCCTACCATAACCACCTTATTATTCTTACAAATAACTGAGATCTCCCTACAAATTTAGACCAGTCTCATCAGTGACAAACTCAATCCCCAGCCTGACCACTCAACCATAGTGACCTGAATCCATTATCACACCTTCTATCTTCTGTGGGCTGTGTTGGAGCATTCAGTCCTAGAACTCATAGGCTGTTTGCTTACACACATCTTCACTTTTAACATCAACCACACTGGACATCTTTCCCAATGCCAGCTGGTCTCGTTGGATGCTGAGAGTATGCCCTCAAAATGGAGCTGAATTGGTTCATGGCTAAGACAGAGTTTGTACCAATACACAAAAAGACAGATAACAGCTTGAAGAATGTGATCACTTGTGCTGATTAATCACTAATGGGTGCTGTGGGGGAATTTTAAAGGTTGTTTCCCACCAGAAAGCCCTCCCAACCAACCAATTAGTCTCAAATGTTTTTGTCTCTCCCAGTTTAGTCAGTTGCAGGAAGTGGGGGAGGGGAAAGGTAGGAAGTGTCTGATTATGACACACCAACTCTATGAGTGTGGGCATCTAAGTCAATTAACTGGCCATTCCCTGTCCAATCATTTCATATTGGAGATAGAAAATGAAGGCACATCTGCACATGACCATAGCACAGGGACTGAGTTCTGGCTCGTGATAATTAGTGAATGAAGATAAAGTTCTGGAATTGCAGAACAGTGCATATGGCCATGATGATGAAAAATATGAAATGCCTGTTTGAACCAAAACATTGTCCATCTTTATTTACATGTTGCCATGTTTCAGGTGCCTTCCAGCATTTGCTGTTTGGATTTCAGATGTGTTTGACCCCCACACTTCACCTGTATCAGTTACATATGGTGGAGGGTAGAACCTATATAAGGGGTTCATTATCAATTTTTTTAAAAATCCAGAAAGCAGAGGAAGAGTCTGAAATTTCCTAATAGGGAGAAAATAGGGTTGCAAAAGAGTCCCAGCTGAGGATTGGGAAACACATCTCATCCTGGGGAAAAGGTCAGAGGTGATAAAGGTGGGACATCCAATGGGAAAGGCAAGGAGGTGGTACATACCTCTAGTTTGGGAGACAGGAGATAAGACATGGCAGAAAGATAGAGATGCAGGGGACAATGTCCCCTGAAGAAGAGTTACTTGGAGGGACACATCATCCTCTCTCCCCAAATCACTCCACTGAGGAGTTAGATGGTGGGAAAGATTAGATGGGGAGACATCCCCGTCTCTCTCTACCTCCCCATGCAAGGGTAACAATGTGGGACCTCCAACTCCCGGGGAAGGGTTAGTGTTGGACATCCCTCCTCGGGGAAGGGTTTCAGTGTGGGACAGGTCCTTTTCCTCCCTCCCTGGGCCGTTTGCTCCCACTGTCTCTCGGTCTGACCCGCTCGCGGCTCCTCACCTGCTGCTCTCACCTGTCTCCATGACACTCACCGCACCACTTCCGGCCGGTGTCACCGCCTCTCGGGTCCGCCCAGAAGCCGCGGGTGTCACTGCCTTCACCTTCCCCCGGAGCCGCTGCTGAGCCCGCCCTCTGGCGGCCCCTGATCGCAACAGCAGCTTGTGGTTCTTTCCCGGTAAATCAGCGGGTAAGGAGGTCACATCACTGTGTGATGGGCACGTCCTCCAGTTCAAGGTTTCTCATATACATATAAAATGTATAAATGAATCAAAACTGTGGAATGGTAGGTATATGCACATAATTGAAACAATTAAGTACAAGCACAATACAGCTGGAGATCTGAATTAAAAACTGAAATTGCAGGAGAAACTCAGCAAGTCTGACAGCATCTATGGCAGGAGGAACAGAGTTAATATTTCAAGCTTGACAGGACTATTATTCGGAGCCCAGTATTTATACATTTAGATTAGTTTTGATATTTGATTTGAGATCTTTTTATTCCATGGGTTATTGATGTTACTGACAAGACTGGCATTTATTGACCTGATGTCATTGTTTGGGGGATGTCGTTGTTGTCATTCCTAATTGGCTCTAAACTGAGGGACTTCCTTGGCTACTTAAGAGAGCTGTCAAGAGACAACCATATTGCTATGGGTTTGGAATCACTTGTAGGTCAGACCAGGAAAGGATGGCAGATTTCCTTCCCCAAAGACATTGGTGAACCAGATGGGTTTTACAGCTGTTAATGATAGTTGGCATGGTCATTGTTACCAAGTCTAGCTTTCTTTGCAAAATTGATGAATTGAATATAAATTCCACTAGTTGCCATGGTGTCATTTGAACCAAATTCTCAGGAATAGCATTCCAGATCTTCATGAAGAAGATTTTCCCTCATATCTGTATTGTGACATTTACCAATTACTTAAAACCCGTGCCTGCTAATTCTCCATCCTTCCAACAGTTGCAATAGTTTTTTTTTCTATCTACTTTACTCAGACTTTTCATGATTTTGAATGCCTCTATCAAATTTTCCCATACCTCACTTCTCCAAGATAAACAGTCCCTACTTCTCCAATCTACCCACATAACTGAAGTTCCTCATCTCCGCGACTATTACCATTAATTTTTTCTGCACCCTCTTTAATGACTTCATATTGTGATGCCAATAGCAACTTCAATTCTTGCACTGGCTGGAGCACTCTCTTTCTCAACCTCTCCACTTACCTGAGGTGACCCTCAGATTAAACCACCACCAGTTGTCTCTCTCTCTTTCTCTCTGTCTAAAGAGAGAGCAGCTGGTAGGACAATTGTGACTTTAACATTTATTTATATCATATGATTATACAATACATATAATCATACATGTATTTTGTTACATGATTCCTAAAGTGTGACCCAGAACTGGAAGCAATGCTCCATGAGACCTAACTAGTAAGTTGCACAATAACCTCTTCGCTCTTGTGTGGAAACAACGTTTATCTTTCAACCAGCATCCCCAAAGTTAGCTCAGTGTTTGTGGGATATTACTGTGTGCAAACCATTCTGTGTCCTTCACTTGAATTTTGACTACTCTTCAAAAGTACCTCATTGACTGCAGTCCAAAACCAAAACCCTCAGTTGAGTGCTCCCCTGCCTTTCTACTCAGTGGGGCCATGGGAACATTTATACCCATCTGAGAGTAGACAGGGCCTTGGTTTAATATCCCATCCAAATGTCAGCACTGTTAATAATGCAGCATTGCCTCAGCACCGCACAAGCATCTGAAATAGGATTTATCGACACAACAGTGTAATCCACTGTGCTGCTACACAGCTAATTGGTCAAGGTTTGATTAAGTGCTAGATTAATTAACATTGGGATAGGAGGTAAGCACAGTGAATGAGTAAAATACACGCCAGCTGAAAGCTGCTGAGTGGGCACTGCAGAAATCCCAATGCAGCATTTTTCTGTGAACAAAGAGCTGGAATACTCTGGGATTTGCTGTCTGTATTGATACTGAAGGTTCATTCCAGAGACACTGGTGTATACTATGGGCTCCAGAGTCAGCAATAAAAAAACATGCATGAGCATTACAAACCAGCAAACTTGAAGTGGATTGCCTCACATTTGTCTGAAAACCTTGAGCATGGCAACATCAACAGCCTCAATCAGCTGAAACAGCACTCAGGGCAATTATAAAATGATGAATTGCTTCGAAAACCCATCGATTACTCGATGGGCAGGGGAGCACTCAACTGAGGCTTTTATTTTTGGATGCAATCAATGAGGTACTTTTGAAGCGTAGTCAAAATCCAAGTAAAGACAATAGTTTGATATTTTTGTCATAAAGTGAAGAAGATCGAGGAGGCTGTGAGCTGTTGTACATTCACATTTCCTCATTTTAATGGTTGCCTCTGTTTGTTAAAAAAAACTCTTAAGTCACTCTGTAATTCCAAACTTGTCCTGAGAGAACTGGCTTTGATTAAAATGTACCGAGCAAATTACTGCAGATGCTGAAATCTGCTGAAAGCAAAAAATGCTGGAGATGCTGCCTGGCTTACTGTGTTCTTCCAGCCTCCTGCCTTCAACTTTGGAAATCACAGCAGGTCAGACAGTATTCATGGACAGAGACCAAGCAAATGTTTCAAGTTTAGATGACTCTTCATCAGAACGTCATCATCATGCTGATGAAGAATCATCTAGACTCAAAACATTAGCTTTTTTAAGGTGTATTATTCCAAGAGTTATGGGCCTCACTGGAAAAGGCCGTATTTATTGTCCATTCCTAATTACCCTTAAACCGAGTAACTTCCTCGGCCAAACCACTGAGCCACCGGGGCTGCACGGTGGCTCAAGTGGCTAGCACTGCTGCCTCACAGCACCAGGTTCAATTCCAGCCTTGGGCAACTGTCTGTGTGGAGTTTGCAAATTCTCCCAGTGTTTGCATGGGTTTCCTCCCACAGTCCAAAGATGTGCAGGTTAGGTGAATTGGCCATGCTAAATTGCCCATAGTGCTAGTTGCATTAGTCAGAGGGAAATGGGTCGGGGTGGGTTACTCTTCGGAGGGTCAGTAAGGAATGGTTGTGTCAAAGGGCCTGTTTCCACACTGTAGGGAATCTAATCAATTCAGAGTTAATGCAATGAATCTGAAGTCACACGTAGGCCAGACCATAAAAGGACAGTAGATTTCCTTCCCTAAAATACATTAATGAACCAGATGGCTTTTAATGATAGTTTTTTGGTCACCATCACTGCAAGTCAAGCTTGAAATTCCAGATATTCTTTATTTCATCCAAATTTCTCAGCTGCTGAACTCCTATCTCCTCGATTATCAATCCCCAGCCACACCATCACTACATCATCATCATCTGCTCCCCTGCAGGTAAGTCATGCTTGGCAACTCTCCACTTCCTCAGCCAAGTAGCTCTTGCTTATGATGAGGTAGAGAATATCCACAGGCTACTTATAGAATCATAGAATCTCTACAGTGTGGAAGCAGACTATTCGGCCCACTGAGTCCATACCGACCCTCCAGAGAGCATCCCATCCAGAACCAACCTCCCCTACCCTATCCCTGCAATTCCCATGGCTAATCCAACTAGCCTGCCCATCCCTGGACACTATGGGACAACCTAGCATGGCCAATCCACCTAACCTGCACACCTTTGGCCAGTGAGAGGAAATCAGAGCAAACCCATGCAGACACAGGGAGAATGTGCAAAGTCTGCACAGGCAGTCGCCTGAGGATAGAATAGGTCCCTGGCACTGTGAGACAGTAGTGCTAACCACTGAGCCACTGTGCTACCCTGGAAATGATTCACATCTGTCTGCCAGCAAATCCTCATATCAATGCAGCTGACTAAAAACGGCAGGCACCAGATGAATGGGAACCCTAACCTTCATTTGCACCCTCCAAGAATGCAGCATTGCTGGATTTGCCGTCATTTGAGTTGTGTCAATATTACAATGTGTTCCAGTGTTACAATGGGTGATAGAGATGCCATGAGATTGTTTGAGGAAGTGGTGAGACAGTTCTGGAGTCCTAGCCAATTCTTCCTCCTGAAATAGCCTCAGCTACAGCAGAAAGGCTACTCATTGATGTTGTACATACTCCTTGATTACTGGCCCTGGCTACAAGTCTGAAATTCGAAGTAATTCATTATAAATGAAGGGTTTTGACCACCTCCAAAACCTTGCTGCGGAAATGCCAATCTCTCTCTCTCTCTCTCTCTCTGTCTGTCTTTGACTCTTTGTCTCTTTCATTAACCTTTCTCTTCCCCATTCACACAACTAAAACTGCACTGCTGTAGTGAACGAAGGCAGCTGACCATCACCTTCTCAAGGGCAGCTAGAGGTAGACAATTAATGCTGGCCCAGCACACACATCCCATACATATATATTAAAAGACACAGGCTTATACAATATCCAAAGATTATCCAGTGAAATGTACGCATCAGGACAGAGTGCTGAGTGCAGGATAATCACAATACAATAGCAAATCTGTGTTGATGCTGAGGCAGGATAATCAGAATGCTGGGGAACTGGGGGATGGTACACTGGCAGTGAAAGAGAGTGAGAGATAGAAAAATCTAATGAGTTATTCTTACTGCTCATGATGTCTCTGCCAGTCTGTTCTCTGCCACTTACAGTCCAGGAGGAAGTGCCTGTTGCTCCTCTGTATGAGTTTACAGTTCAGGCACTGGACGGAGCTCCTGTGTCTCTGCGACAGTATCAAGGGAAGATCCTGCTGGTTACCAACTTGGCCACATTCTGAGGGTCAACGATACCACAGGTAAAGAGCAGTTCTGTTGTTCAGTGTCAAAGATGATTGTGTGCCTCAATGGAATATTTTACCAGACTGTGTATCGTGTAGTGGTAATGTTACTGGTCTAGAAATCTAAAGGCCTATTAATGTGCGTTCAAGTCCCACATTTAAACTCAATTGATTTTTTTAAAACTCTGGAATTTAGAGCGAGCATCTGGGATGGTGATCATGATATTAAATGTCATAAAAACTTATCTGATTCACTAATTTCCCTTCGAGGAAGGCAATCGGCTGTCCTTACCTGGTCTGGCTTACATGCTGCTCCAGACCCAGATTAATGGCTGCAATTCTGATTCAGATAGGGAGACACATTGGGCTTAATGAGTTTCACTCTGAACTGCCTTCTGAACAAGTCACTCAGTTGTGAGGCCATCAGGAAAGAGCAAACACTAACACACCCACATCATAATGACATTTGGATTATGACAGAAAACAAATTCTGAGGTTATAGAGTCATAGAGATGTACAGCATGGAAACAGACCCTTCGGTCCAACCCATCGACACTGACCAGATATTCCAACCCAATCTAGTCCCACCTGCCAGCACCCGGCCAATATCCCTCCAAACCCTTCCTATTCATATACCCATCCAAATGCCTCTTAAATGTTGCAATTGTACCAGCCTCCATCACATCCTCTGGCAGCTCATTCCATACACGTACCACCCTCTGCGTGAAAAAGTTGCCCCTTAGGTCTCTTTTATATCTTTCCCCTCTCACCCTAAACCTATGCCCTCTAGTTCTGGACTCTCTGACCCCAGGGAAAAGATTTTGCCTATTTATCCTATCCACGCCCCTCATAATTTTGTAAACTTCTATAAGGTCACTCCTCAGCCTCCGACGCTCCAGGGAAAACAGCCCCAGCTTGTTCAGCCTCTCCCTGTAGCTCAGATCCTCCAACCCTGGCAACATCCTTGTAAGTCTTTCCTGAACCCTTTCAAGTTTCACAACATCTTTCCGATAGGAAGGAGACCAGAACTGCACACAATATTCCAACAGTGGCCTAACCAATGTCCTGTACAGCAGCAACATGACTTCCCAACTCCTGTACTCAATACTCTGACCAATAAAGGAAAGCATACCAAGCGTCTTCTTCACTATCCTATCTACCTGCGACTCCACCTTCAAGGAGCTATGATCCTGCACTCCAAGGTCTCTTTGTTCAGCAACACTCCCTAGGACCTTACCATTAAGTGTATAAGTCCTGCTAAGATTTGCTTTCCCAAAATGCAGGACCTTGCATTTATCTGAATTAAACTCCATCTGCCACTTCTCAGCCCATTGGCCCATCTGGTCCAGATTCTGTTGTAATCTGAGGAAACCCTCTTCGCTGTCCACTACACCCCCAATTTTGGTGTCATCTGCAAACTTACTAACTGTACCTCTTATACTCGCACCCAAACCATTTATGTAAATGACAAAAAGTAGAGGGCCCAGCACCGAACCTTGTGGAGCTCCACTGGTCACAGCCTCCAGTCTGAAAAACAACCCTCCACCACCACCCTCTGTCTTCTGCCTTTGAGGCAGTTCTGTATCCAAATGGCTAGTTCTCCCTGTATTCCATGAGATCTAACCTTGCTAATCAGTCTCCCATGGGGAACCTTGTCGAACGCCTTACTGAAGTCCATATAGATCACATCTACTGCTCTGCCCTCATCAATCTACTTTCTGACTTCTTCAAAAAACTCAATCAAGATTGTGAGGCATGATTTCCCACGCACAAAGCCATGTTGACTATCTCGATTCAGTCTTTGCCTTTCCAAATACATGTATATCCTGTCCCTCAGGATTCCCTCCAACAACTTGCCCACCACCGAGGTCAGGCTCACCGATCTATAGTTCCCTGGCTTGTCTTTACCACCCTTCTTAAACAGTGGCACCACGTTAGCCAACCTCCAGTCTTCCGGCACCTCACCTGTGACTATTGATGATACAAATATCTCAGCAAGAGGCCCAGCAATCACTTCTGTAGCTTCCCACAGAGTTCTCGGGTACACCTGATCAGGTCCTGTGGATTTATCCACCTTTAACTGTTTCAAGACATCCAGCACTTCCTCCTCTGTAATCTGGACATTTCCCTATAGTCTATATCTTCCATATCCTTTTCCACAGTAAATACTGATGCAAAAATATTCATTTAATATCTCCCTTTTTTCTGTGGCTCCACACAAAGGCCGTCTTGCTGATCTTTGAAGGGCCCTATTCTCTCCCTCGTTACCCTTTTGTCCTTAATATATTTGTAAAAACCCTTTGGATTCTCCTTGATTCTATTTGCCAAAGCTATCTCATGTCCCTGTTTTGCCCTCCTGATTTCCCTCTTAAGTATACTCCTATTTCCTTTATACTCTAAGGATTCACTCGATCTATCCTGTCTATACCTGACAAAAGCTTCCTTCTTTTTCTTAACCAAACCCTCAATTTCTTTAGTCATCCACCATTCCCTATACCTACCAGCCTTCCCTTTCATCCTGACAGGAATATACTTTCTCTGGATTCTTGTTTTCTCATTTCTGAAGACTTCCCATTTTCCAGCCGTCCCTTTACCTGCGAACATCTGCCTCCAATCAGCTTCCAAAAGTTCTTGCCTAATACCGTCAAAATTGGCTTTTCTCCAATTTAGATCTTCAACTTTTAGGTCTGGTCTATCCTTTTCCATCACAATTTTAAAATGAATAGAATTACGGTCTCTGGCCCCAAAGTGCTCCCCCACTGACAACTCAGTCACCTGCCCTGTCTTATTTCCCAAGAGTAGATCAAGGTTTGCACCTTCTCTAGTAGGTACATCCACATACTGAATCAGAAAGTTGTCTTGTACACGCTTAAGAAATTCTTCTCCATCTAAACCTTTAACACTATGGCAGTCCCAGTCAATGTTTGGAAAGTTAAAATCCCCTACCATAACCACCCTATTATTCTTACAGATAACTGAGATCTCCTTACAAGTTTGTTTCTCAATTTCCCTCTGACTATTGGGGGGTCTATAATACAATCCCAATAAAGTGATCATCCCTTTCTTATTTCTCAGTTCTACCCAAATAACTTCCCTGGATGTATTTCCAGGAATATCCTCCCTCAGCACAGCTGTAATTCTATCCCTTATCAAAAATGCCACTCCCCCTCGTCTCTCGCCTCCCTTTCTATCCTTCCTGTAGCATTTGTATCCTGGAACATTCAGTTGCCAGTCCTCCCCATCGCTGAGCCATGTTTCTGTAATTGCTATGATATCCCAGTCCCATGTTCCTAACCATGCCCTGGGTTCATCTATCTTCCCTGTTAGGCCCCTTGCATCGAAATAAATGCAGTTTAATTTATTAGTCCTACCTTGTCCCTGCCTGCCCTGACTGTATGACTCACTTCTGTTCTCAGCTGTACCCATCTCAGATCGATCTCTTTCTTCACTATCTCCCTGGGTCCCAACCCCCTACCTTACTAGTTTAAATCCTCCCAAGCAGTTCTAGCAAATTTCCCTGCCAGTATATTAGTCCCCTTCCAGTTTAGGTGCAATCCGTCTTTCTTGTACTGGTCACTTCTACCTCAAAAGAGATTCCAATGATCCAAAAATGTGAATCCTTCTCCCATACACCAGCTCCTCAGCCATGCATTCATCTGCTCTATCTCCTATTGCTGCCCTCACTAGCTCGTAGCACTGGGAGTAATCCAGATATTACTACCCTTGAGGATCTCCTTTTTAAATTTCTGCCTAACTCTCTGTAATCTCCCTTCAGAGTCTCAACCTTTTCCCTTTCTATGTCATTGGTTCCAATGTGGACAATGACCTCCTGCTGGCCCCTCTCCCCCGTGAGAACATTCTGCATCCTCTCTGAGACATCCTTGATCCTGGCACCAGGGAAACAACACACCATTCTGATTTTTCTCTGCTGGCCACAGAAACGTCTGTCTGTACCTCTGACTACAGAATCCCCTAACACAATTGATCTCTTGGAAGCCGACGTACCCCTTGTTGCATTAGAGCCAGTCTCCATACCAGAAACTAGGCTGTTCGTGCTACGTTTCCCTGAGAATCCATCACCCCCTATATTTTCCAACAAAGCATACCTGTTTGAAATGGGTATATCCACAAAAGACTCCTGCCCTAGGTGCCGACCTCTCTCACCCTTCCTGGAGTTAACCCATCTATGTGACTGTATCTGAGATTTTCCCCCTTCCAATTACTGCCATCCATCACATACTGTTGCTGTTGCAAATTCCTCATCGCGTCTGTCTGTCTCTCCAACCGATCCACTCGAACTGATAAGATTCGCATCCAACAGCATTTATGGCAGATATAATCTGCAGTAACCCTTAAACTCTCTTTAAACTCCCACATCTGACAAGAATTACATATCACTGCAAAGGCCATTTTTGCTCCTTCACCATCTACAGACCCAGAAAATAACACCGTCTTATTCCTCTACAAACACTGCCCCTGGTTAAATTAATAGCTATAGCTTATATTTTAAGTTTAATCAAGAGACTTATCTCCAAAAACATATAATCAAGAAAGAATCCACTATACTCACTACTGCAGCCTTTCTCTTGGACTTAAAACTTATCTGATTCTGTGCTGTGAACTTCGCCCAACAGTTCCTCCAAGATTAGTTGTGAATTTCACTGTTTGTTAATTTTCCCAGATGCAGTCCAATGTCCAGCGATACACGAATTCAAACAGCAAAGGCGGTAACTGTGCAGGTTTTCTTTCTCTCTCCCTCTCTCTCTCTCCTGCACTGTCCTCACCATGTGCTTCCTTTGTCTGCTCTTCTCCCTTTTAAACTGCTGTTGTTTTGACTTTTTTTTCCCAAAGTGCCAAAACATTGCAACAGCATATAAGGCAGTAATTACTGCTCCTGGAATTCGAGGAAATCACTTCCAGCACCTAAAATACCTCAAAAAAAGGAGCAGCTCTTACAGCCAGAAATTCTTCCTGTCCTCCATCTTGGATTACTCCAATTCTGATTACTTCTCAAATTCTGCATCAATATAAATTTTTATTTAACCTATTTTTCTAATCAACATGTTCAGAAATGTTATTAAATGTCTCTGGCATGAGTTGGACTGAACCTGAGCCTCCAGGTCCAGTTTTAGGGATATTACCACTGCGCCACAAAGCCCTTTCCGCTTTAATAGATCCAGCACAAAAAACGTTTTAACCTGTAAATCAACCTCTGGATGATGAATAGCCAGATTTCGGACAATTTTGGCTCAGCAATCATTTTGGTCTATTTCACCTAGATTGGGTTGATGCTCGTTAGGTTGGTTAGTTTAATTTGGTGATTGTTTTTGACCAGTGTGGACAAAGGGCCTTTTTCCATGCTGTAGATCTCGATGACCATAAGCTGCAGTTACCAGCCCCCTCATAATTGTCTTCTTGTTTTCTGTTCAACAGTTTCACAAACTGAACATTCTAATGGATAAACTTTCCCAATCCCCATTCACTGTTTTGGGTTTTCCCTGTAACCAGTTTGGACAACAGGATCCAGGTGAGAAGGAAACATCAAGTTCCGCAATTGTGGGGTGACCTGACAATATAAAGTCTTGTGAATTTGTTGGTAAATGGTCAATGACTTTGCCTCAATTTACTGGGTGACAGAGCTGCCAAAAAGGTTTCTGCCACTTGTGCCAAAGAAAAATGTCAAAGTGGCCGATGCCTGCAGCCATATTGTGACTGTTGACATAGGAAAATAGAATGGTAAATGTAAAACCACAACCAACAATCATAAGAACAAGCGATGAAGGTTCAGAACAGGGGATATACGTTGTTAGTGTAGTGGTTAATAAATTATGACACTCGAGTGCAGTACTGAGGGAGTGCTGCCTATAAAGATGAGGTTCAGATGAGATGTTAAACTGAAGTTCCATCAGTCTACTCAGGGGTGAATGTGAGAGATCCACAAAGAAGTGCAGAGAGTCATCCTTGGTATCCTGGGCAATATTTCTTTCAATCAACATCACGAGATTACCTGGTTGTCATCACATTGGGGCTTGTGGAATCTTCCCATGGATAAATGGCATTTTCAACAATTATTACTTTGGTTACACTTTGAGACATCCAGTAAAAAGTGCTATATAAATGCAAGTCTTTCTCCTTCTCCTCTACATTTCTTGACTAATAATCCATTGAATGATGGTCTTGGTGAATTGAGAAAATTTAATGAAATTTTAAACTAAACTGTTATCAATAACAGTGATCATGAAGCAGATTGTGGTAGAAATCCATGTGGCAGACTAATGTACATCAGGAGAAAGAAAAACCATTGTCCTCAGGCAGGTTACCTTTTTTTTGCAACTCCAGTCCTGTATCAAAAATGTTGACTCATAGCAACCCTCTGAAATGGTTTTAGAAAGCCATTGAGCTGTGTCAAAGCCACTTGCAATGGTGAAAATGTGTTGCTGGAAAAGCGCAGCAGGTCAGGCAGCGTCCAAGGAGCAGGAGAATCGACGTTTCAGGCATGAGCCCTTCTTCAGGAATGAGGAATGTGTGCCAAGCGGGCTAAGATAAAAGGTATGGAGGAGGGACTTGGGGGGGGGGGCGTTGGAAATGCGATAGGTGGAAGGAGGTTAAGGTGAGGGTGATAGGCCGGAGTGGGGGTGGAGGCGGAGAGGGAAGAAGATTGCAAGTTAGGAAGGTGGTGCTGAGTTCGAGGGTTGGGACTGAGACAAGGTGGGGGGAGGGGAAATGAGGAAACTGGAGAAATCTGAGTTCATCCCTTGAGGTTGGAGGGTTCCTAGGCGGAAGATGAGGCACTCTTCCTCCAACCGTCGTGTTGCTATGGTCTGGCGATGGAGGAGTCCACGGACCTGCATGTCCTTGGTGGAGTGGGAGGGGAATTGAAGTGTTGAGCCACGGGGTGGTTGGGTTGGTTGGTCCGGGTGTCCCAGAGGTGTTCTCTGAAACGTTCCGCAAGTAGGCGGCCTGTCTCCCCAATATAGAGGAGGCCACATCGGGTGCAGCGGATGCAGTAAATGAATGGGTGTGGAGGTGCAGGTGAATTTGTGGCGGATATGGAAGGATCCCTTGGGGCCTTGGAGGGAAGTAAGGGGGGAGGTGTGGGCGCAAGATTTGCATTTCTTGCGGTTGCAGGGGAAAGTGTCGGGAGTGGAGGTTGGGTTGGTGGGGGGTGTGGACCTGGCGAGGGAGTCACGGAGGGAGTGGTCTTTTCGGAACGCTGATAGGGGAGGGGAGGGAAATATATCCCTGGTGGTGGGGTCCGTTGGGGGGGGCGGAAATGATGACGGATGATACTGTAGGTACTGGTTGTCCTGGTTGCGTCCAAATTCTGTTGGTCTGAACGTAGTCCAGAGTCCGTGCGGGGTCAGTCGGTTCCGTAGGCAGGTGCTGAGGAAGGATATGTGGCTGTGGTAGTGAGTCTGTTTGAGAACGTGGCTGAAGAGCTTCTGGGCAGAGGAGATGACCTGGGGTGTGCAGTGAGAGAGGGACTTACTGAGCTCCTTGTAGAGGGAGGAAGAGAGCTTCTTCAAGGAAGGCATTCTTGCAAGAGGATTCGCAGTAGGTTAAAATCTTCTAGGAGAAAGTGAGGACTGGAGATCAGAGCTAAAAATGTGTTTGACCCCGCATGAACTCTGGACTACGTTCAGACCAACAAAATTTGGACCCAACCAGGACAACCAGTACCTCCAACTCCTCTGCCCAGAAGCTCTTCAGCCACGTTCTCAAACAGGCTCGCTACCACAGCCACATCTCCTTCCTCAGCACCTGCCTACGGAACCGACTGACCCCGCAAGGACTCTGGACTATATTGAGACCAATAAAATTTGGACCCAACCAGGACAACCAGTACCTACATCAACACATTTTTAGCTCTGATCTCCAGCATCTGCAGCCCTCACTTTCTCCTAGAAGATTTTAACCTACTGCGAATCCTCTTGCAAGAATGCTTTCCTTGAAGAAGCTCTCTTCCTCCCTCTACAAGGATTTCAGTGAGTCCTTCTCTCACTGCACACCCCAGGTCATCTCCTCTGCCCAGAAGCTCTTCAGCCACGTTCTCAAACAGACTCACTACCACAGCCACATCTCCTTCCTCAGCACCTGCCTACGGAACCGACTGACCGTGCACAGACTCTGGACTACGTTCAGACCAACAAAATTTGGACGCAACCAGGACAACCAGTACCTACAATATCATCCATCGTCATTTCCGCCACCTCCAAACGGACCCCACCACCAGGGATATATTTCCCTCCCCTCCCCTATCAGCGTTCCGAAAAGACCACTCCATCTGTGATTCCCTCGTCAGGTCCACACCCCCCACCAACCCAACCTCCACTCCCAGCACCTTCCCCTGCAACCGCAAGAAATGCAAAACTTGCGCCCACATCTCCCCCCTTACTTCCCTCCAAGGCCCCAATGGATCCTTCCATATCCGCCACAAATTCACCTGCACCACCACACACATCATTTACTGCATCCGCTGCACCCGATGTGGCCTCCTCTATATTGGGAAGCCAGGCCGCCTACTTGCGGAACGTTTCAGAGAACACCTCTGGGACACCCGGACCAACCAACCCAACCACCCCGTGGCTCAACACTTCAACTCCCCCTCCCACTCCACCAAGGACATGCAGGTCATTGGATTCCTCCATCGCCAGACCATAGCAACATGACGGCTGGAGGAAGAGCGCCTCATCTTCCACCTAGGAACACTCCAACCTCAAGGGATGAACTCAGATTTCTCCAGTTTCCTCATTTCCCCTCCCCCCACCTTGTCTCAGTCCCAACCCTCGAACTCAGCACCACCTTCCTAACCTGCAATCTTCTTCCTGACCTCTCCGCCCCCACCCCCACTCTGGCCTATCACCCTCACCTTAACCTCCTTCCACCTATCGCATTTCCAATGCCCCTCCCCCAAGTCCCTCCTCCATACCTTTTATCTTAGCCTGCTTGGCACACTTTCCTCATTCCTGAAGAAGGGCTCATGCCTGAAACGTCAATTCTCCTGCTCCTTGGATGCTGCCTGACCTGCTGCGCTTTTCCAGCAACACATTTTCAGCTCTGATCTCCAGCATCTGCAGTCCTCAGTTTCTCCACTTGCAATGGTGCAAGGAAGTGACCCAACTTCTTCCCAGGGCAGCTAACAAATGTCACCGTTGTCATTGATGGTCTCATCCAACAGAGAATTAATAAGCAACTGTGTGCTCTGCACAACATTTTCACATAATAATGACTTACCAGTATTGTAAATGTATTTAGCAAATACATTACACTCCATTGCTGGCTGCTTCTTACTGACAGCCTGAAACTGCCAACAGCCGTTTAATCTGCAATGTTTTTGAACCAAACAACAAGCTCACTTAACAATACGCCTTCCAGTCTTAAAGAGATACATCTCTATCTGAGCAGAATAATGCATTGTATACAACATAATTGGCATTACATTGAGCAGGCCCATGACAGGAATGACTCTGATGACCGGAATACTGCAGTGGCCAGCCTGATACCCAATGCCAGCCCCTCACAGCGACAGGGATCCAGGTTCGATTCCAGCCTCGGGCGACTGTGTGGAGTTTGCACATTCTCCTCATGTTTGCGTTGGTGTACTTTGAGTGCTCCGGTTTCCTCCCACAGTCCAAGGATGTGCAGATTAGGTGGATTGGCCATGCTAAATTGCCCATAGTGTCTAGGGATGTGCAGGTTAGGTACATTGTTCAGAGGAAATGTGGAGTAATAGGGTACGGGCATGGATCAGGGTGGGTTACTCTTCAGACAGTCAGTGTGGACTTGTTGGGCCAAATGGCCTGTTTCCACACTGTAGGGATTCTATGATAAACTGAAATTACAATTCAGATGGGAGCTCTGTCTTGTATTTTTAACAAGTACTGTTAACACATCACCTGATCAATCATTAAAAGCCTTTTGAGATGAGATGTTGCTGTGTCTATGTTAGACTCCGGGCTTAATGTTGTGCTAAACATGCCTTTTTAGAGAAAGACCACGAGACTCTGAATTTTCTCAAGTTTGTGCGTCCAGGAGGGGGCTTTGTTCCTAAATTTCCCATATTTGGCAAGATTGAGGTGAATGGCGAGAAAGAGCATCCTCTCTACACGTTTTTGAAGGTCAGTGTCATTGGGAAGTCACCCAATAAATTAGTAACGCTAATTATCATTGACCTTTCCATCTATATGTTATTTATACTCAGGGTCTTGTTGACATTCAGTGACTGTTATTAATGATCACCCTCAGCTGACTTGCTCTCTCCTTACATTAAAGCATGCATTAACAGTGGGCAGGATGTGAGTAGTTAGTCCATCAAGCCTGCCTCATGTTCATGTTGCCTGAAGAATTACAGAGATACTTCCTTCATCCCTGGAGTTCCCCCCACCCCGTCCAACTCCCTAAACTAAGAAGCCTTGATACAGAAGAAAAGAGAGAGACAGAAAAAAAGAGAGAGAGAGAGAGAGAAGCAATAAATTAGAAACAGAAAGCACAGTCCCATGCCGGAGTCTGATTTAACTATTGCCCTTTGACTGCTGACATTGGCTCTTGGTTAAGCAATGCCTCCGATTTAAAAGTCTCCTCCATGTTTTCAACCAGCTCCTTGCCTTTCCCCTCACTATCTTTGTTAACTCCTACTTGCACAATGCACCTTGATATCTGAACTCCTCTCATTCTGAACCTATTGGGAATTCCTGACTTTAGCTGCTGCACCACTAGTAGCCATACCTTCGACTGCCTACATCCTATGTTCGGAATTCTCTCTCTAAACCTCTTCCCCCGCACTGAAGATGCTTCTTAAAATCTACCTCCTGGACCAAGCTGTTAGCCACCCGCTCTAATGTTGCCTCATGGTTTGGTTTGCTCCATAATATTCTTGTTGAGAATGACCCTTAGATCACTAAAAGCTCTTTACAATCTCTTCTGGTCTTAATGATAAGTTTATGGCCATGTCCTTGCATTGTGTCTGAATGTCACTCCAAATGTGTATCTACTGAATGTCCATAAGACCATTAGAAATAGGAACAAGAGTAGGCCATTCAGCCCATCCAGCCACCCCCATCATTCAACAGGATCATGACTGATCTGACATTCCTCATGTCTCCTTTCCTGCCTTTTCACCCTTGATTCCCTGACTGATCAAGAATTTATCATCTCAGTCTTAAGTATACACAAGGACACTGTTCCACACCCCACCCCCAATAGCTCTTTGTAGCAAGGAGTTCCAAAGACACACAACTCATTGAGACAATCTTACATTGGTGCCCCTTTATTCTGAGAGGATGTCTCCTTGTCCTAGACTCTCTCATGAGGGGAAACATCTTCTCAGCATTTACCCTGTCAAGCCCTTTAAAGAATCCCATATGTTTCAATTAGACCACCTCTCATTCTTCGAATCCCCAGTGAGTAAAGTCTCAATCTACTTAATGTTTGACCATGAGGGTGTCATGCATATTATTCAGAAAGAGTGGGAATAAAGAGGTAAATCAGTGTCTAAATTTGCTTCATTGATGGACAATCTGAATGGACTGTCATTGCCATTACCCTGTGTCTGAGTCAGGCATGCTGGTGCTATTGTCACTCTATGACAGTGGTCTATGGTACATAGTGTTCAATGGTTTAATTGTTATGGGTTTGTTTGGTTAGTCTGGGGGCTGCGTTTATTATCAATACCACCACTAGATGGTAGTCATGATTTGGAGATGCCGGTGTTGCACTGGGGTGTACAAAGTTAAAAATCACACAACACCAGGTTATAGTCCAACCGTTTTAATTGGAAGCACACTAGCTTTCAGAGTGCCGCTCCTTCATCAGGCCAACAACCGGATGAAGGAGTGGTTCTCCAAAAGCTAGTGCTTCCAATTAAAACGGTTGGACTATAACCTGGTGTTGTGTGATTTTTAACCACTAGATGGCACAGTAACTACACATGTGCAGAAACACAGGTAAAAACAATGACTGCAGATGCTGGAAACCAGATTCTGGATTAGTGGTGCTGGAAGAGCACAGCAGTTCAGGCAGCATCCGAGGACAGGCAAAATCTGAGGACAGGCAAAATCGACGTTTCGGACAAAAGCCCTTCATCAGGAATAAAGGCAGAGAGCCTGAAGCGTGGAGAGATAAGCTAGAGGAGGGTGGGGGTGGGGAGAAAGTAGCATAGAGTAGTTGCAGTGGGAGAGAGACTCCCTGAGATTCTTGTAGAGAGAGGAGGAAAACTTCTTCAAGGCAGGCATCCTTGCAAATGGATTCGCAGTAGGGTTAAAGAAGAAGTTTTCCTCCTCTCTCTACAAGAATCTCAGGGAGTCTCTCTCCCACTGCAACTACTCTATGCTACTTTCTCCCCACCCCCACCCTCCTCTAGCTTATCTCTCCACGCTTCAGGCTCTCTGCCTTTATTCCTGATGAAGGGCTTTTGCCCGAAACGTCGATTTTGCCTGTCCTCGGATTTTGCCTGTCCTCGGATGCTGCCTGAACTGCTGTGCTCTTCCAGCACCACTGATCCAGAAACACAGGTCTGTCAGGGCCATGTCACTGTGAAGCAAAGGATTGGTAGCTGCCAGGATCAAATTTACATGTAAATGACGAATTGTAGTTGTCCCAGCAATGTTTTCAGTCGACACCATTTCCCATCTTTACAAGTTGTATTAATTCCTTTGAACATGCAGTGAGGAGAACGATGGGGGGGGGGGGGGGGGAAGGGGGTGCGGTATTAGAAGCTGAAATCTGTTCTTGTGTTTTGTTTCTGGTTTGCTATACAGTCCAGTCTGCCTGATCCACAAGGTCAGGCTGTGAGCTTGCTAGGTATGAACTGTTTTTTCTACATTATAGCTGAGACTCCAGTTCAAAAAATTGGCTGGAAAACATCTGGGTGAAGTTTGCGAAAAGTGCTTACAGCTATCCTTTCTGTAGTGATTGTAATGAGGTCAGTCAGCTGAACATTATAGAATATGAGTTCCCTAACTTGGGTTGTTAATCTGGTCCAATCAGGAAAGACTGGGCTAAATGTCAGTGTTATTGAGACTCCTGAATGCCTGACTCAGTGAGAGGCAGTGCTATTGTCAAAGGCTATGCATTTATGAATAAAGGGTGATTCATGATGGGATGCTGGCCTCTGAAGAGCTATTTCACTTTCCAGGTTTCATGTCCCTTTGTCAACCCTGTCATTGGTGACCAAACAAGGCTGCACTGGTCACCGTTGAAAGTGAGTGACGTTCGCTGGAACTTTGAGAAGTTCTTGGTTGATCTGAATGGGCGACCATATAAAAGGTAAGGCGCACACTGGTGTGAATGGGAAACTGAGGTATCTTCCACCAATTCCGCTCCACCTGAATCCACAGGCATCAATCAGGGTACTCTGCGAACTCCATTCTAAGTCGTCAATGGAAAGAAAAATCATGATTGGGAACTTATTGATGACTTTTAGAAAATAAGAACCTAAGAAACAGGAGCAAGAGTACACCATTCAGTCCATTACATCTATCCCACTGTTCAGTGTGTGAGCATGGCAGATCTCTCCCCAAACTTCACCGTCCCTACCATCTCCGTATTCCGTATTTCCCTTTAATGTACCAATTCCCTAAAAATGTGCCAATCCAATTCACTAAAGATCTTTAGACAGCATCTTCCAAACTACTACCATCTAGAAGGGCAAGGGCAGCAGATTAATGGGAACACCACCCCCTACAAGTTCCCCTAGCCATCTTGACTTGGAAATGTATCACCATTACTTCAGTGTCACTGGGTCAAAATCCTGGAAGTGCCCCCTGAAAAGCATTGTGATCCACCTACAGCATGTGGATGGCAGCAGATCTAGAAAACAGCTCACCATCACCTTCTCAAGGGCAACCAGGAACAGGCAATAAATATTCGCTCAGTACCACACTTATCCTATAAGTGAATCAAAGAAAATCTCAGCCCTGAACAGACTGATCATTTGAGCTCCCATAGCCCTCTCAAGTCGAGAATCCCAAAGTTTCACACTGCTTTGAATGAAAACTTTTCTCTTCATCTCAGTCCCGAATGACCAACTTCTCGCTCAAAGACTATCCTGGATTCCTCAGCCAGAGGAATCATTTCCAGCATCAATGCTGTCAAATCCCTCAAGAACCCCTCACACTGCTGCAAGATTGCCACTCGATCTTGCAAATTCAAGAGTATTGTTTTCTCAATCTCTCCACGGAAGACAGTTCGCTTGTGCCAGGAATCAGCCGGGTGAAAGCGAGGACTGCAGATGCTGGAGATTAGAGTCAAGAGTGTGGTGCTGGAAAAGCACAGCAAGTCAGGCAGCATCCGGGGAGCAGGAAAATCGACGTTTCAGGCATAAGCCCTTCATCAGGAATTCCTGATGTCGATTTTTCTGTTCCTCAGATTCTGCCTGACCTGCTGTGCTTTTCCAGCACCACACTCTCGACCAGGAATCAGCAGCATGACCCTTCACTGCACATTCTCTAAGGCAAATATCTTCTTCCTTGCAAAAGGAGACTAAAGCTGTACACAGTACTCCAGGCATATCTATACTTACAGTAACAATTCTTTCCTTTAAAACTGTAATGCCTTTGCAATGAAGGCTAACATGCTATTTGCCTCACTAATGAAATACTGTCCTCTGTGCCTTAACTTTCAGAATTATGTACAAGGTCACCCAGGTCCCTAACAAATTTCCAGCCTGTCACATTAAAAAAAGTCTTTTTTCTGTTTTTCTACCCAAAGTGAATAACATCATATTACTCCACATTGTATTCCCTCTGCCATGCTCTTGACCACTCCTTCCATCCCTTCACACCCACTGTATCCTCCCTACAACTTTCTTTTCTTTCTACCTAACTTTGTATTGTCAGCTAACTTGACTGCACAACATTACAGGCCTTCTCATTTTGGTCATTGCAGCTGGGTGTCACATCAGTATCATGACCATGCAGCATGGAGCGGTCAGACATTTGATTCCTGAGCTGTGCTGAGACAAACTCCTAAACTAGCCCCATGTTCCTGGGACAACAAAGGGTCACGATACAGACTTCACTGCAGGAGGTTGCACCAAGACACTCTAGTGCAGTACTGAGGCAGTGTTTCACTGGAGAAAGTCCTATCTTTCAGATGAGATACTAAGCGGTAAGGCCCCACCTTCCCTCTCATTTTTCCCTCCAATGGCACTACTTTGAAAAGCAGCAGAGTTTGGTGTGCTGACCAAAAGTATTTTATTTTCGTTATTATTTCACAGGATGTGGTCATGACTGGCAAGGCCAGAATTTGTTACTCATCCTTAAACAGCCTTGAACTGACCTGTATTTCTGAGGAAACCCATTACAGTGTATGCTGTGCACAAATTGTTTGGCTCGCTTTCCATGTTGTATCTGTGATTGCACTTCGGAAGGATTTAATCGGCTTGAAAATGCTCAAAGATTATGAAAGGCGCTATATAAGTGCAAAAACCTTCTCTTTGATTGGGAAACAGCATTCAATATTTTGCTTCTACTCACTGTCCAGACTGATATCTCGAGAGTAGGCAGTTATCACATGATGACATAAAAGACATTTCCATTGTAGGCAATTTGTACAAAATAGGCCAGTCTCACCTTTGTTATTGATAGCCTCATTTCCCCGAACTTCATTGTTTAAGGAGAGAAGGTGAGATTGTGGAAATGTTACTGGAAGTGATCTGGAGGTCCACCATGAATAATCAGCCATAAAGCCATAATGAATAAAATCAGCCATAAAGTGATAATTGATTTTTGTTAAATATTAATGTTCTTTAACTGCCCCCTGAAAAATGTTGCTTACTTCTGATTATGTTATGATGCACCTCACAGGAGAAGGTGATTCAGTTCCTTGAGCTTATGCACCATTCAAATAGATCACAGTGAGTTTGTATCTTATCACCATTTTGTTTGCACGATCCTTGCTATTCTTACCCCCAAATTTTTCATTCATCATTGCGGTCTCAACCCCCTTATTTTTGTGGGGAGGTGAGTTCTGAATTTCCAAAATCTCTGTGAGAGCAAGTGTGGCTTGGCATCATCCGGAGCGGCCTGGTTCAAAATCTAAGTTTCTGTCCTTTGTTCTGGACTCCCAGTCGCCAATCACCAGTCTGGTCTCTATTTGTAGGTACGACCTTGCTACACCATTCGACGTTATTGAAGATGATATTTTGATGCTGCAACACCAGAAGAGTTACGTTTAGATTACGTAAAGATAGAAATCCTTCATTAAAAGGACCTGTTTGAGACCAAGTCTAGAAACAGATGGAGACTAAATGAAGAAAGTTGAGGAAACGACTGAACCAGTGGGCTCAACTGTTCTGATCCAGGTTGAGGGAGCGGTGGAAGAGGGGTTGAAACACTCCGAATTTATATTATCCCGCCACAAAGTGCTCCCTTCATCAGTTTCCGGAAAGTTTTTGACACAATAAAAAGCATTTAAAAAATCATCAAGTCTGAAGTGAATTCGTGTGAAATTAAGAATAATCTGAATTTTAAGTATCACAAATGGAGTATATCCATCCATTGCCAACTGGCACTGAATGAGGGAGCGAGCAAGACAATAAGTTTCCCTTCCCTCACAGTGACTGTCCAGTGTAGATCTTGGAATGAAGACATGGTACGGCTCCATTACAATGGCTCCAATAATCGATTGGACATTTGTGGAAGGAAAGGCTTTCCATTTTGTTGCTTTCGAGGGATGCCCAATTACAGAAGTGTTCAGAGTTGTGAAACTATATCCCACCAACAGAAGAAATATTTGTATTTAATTATTTTTTCCTCTTTGAAGTGTTTTCTTTGTCCTCTCCTAGAATCTTGGCAATTTGAGGGTTGAGCAAACAAGATCTGGTAGGGAGGCACTATTTGAGTGTCCAGTTCATTGAAGTTGATTCTGCTAGAGTATCATCCAAATGCTTGTGGAGCTGGCTTCAGAGTAGCATTTGTTCGCTGGTTCTCCCAATGAATCTGAAGACATTCCTAACATAATTCCTCTACTGTTCATATGTGTCACTGATACATAATCCAGGCCACTCTGAAACTCCTCTTGAAGCACGTCAGCTTTGACATTAATGACCAGGAGGAGCCTGTTACTAATTGTTCCGAGTGGTGCCAACCTGTCCATCAGGTTGCGCTGAGCTTGGATTTTAACTACCTTAATGTTGAGGCCGAGAATGAAAGTATTGAGTCCTGCCCTCTGGATTCCACTGCCTTGCTCACATTCAACTGAGTTGTTGTGGGCCCTTCTCCAATATTGTGACCATTCCGTCTGGCCCCTCACTCTTTAGCCTGCTCCCTTTTTTATTAGAAGACCCTTGATTGCAAATAGTAATTTCAAACTCAGGCCTTGCCATCCATTGGCCATTAAGGGAATTTCTTTATAAAAAGGCAAATTGGACAGTGGAATTCCATGAATTGAATTCCTTGTTTGATCTGAATCACTGGGTGGTGATGGAGGCAGGTACAAGGAATGGAAGGATATGAACCAAGGGATTAGTTTAATTTGGCATCATGTTGGGCACTGAAGGGCCCATTCCTGTGCTGTAGTGTTCTATACTCTATGAATGCGTCAAGTCCCAGCTCAATCAACAAGCTCAGCAAAGGCTGGGATTCAAACAATCTGAATGGTTTACCATCATACCAGTTGATTTTAACAATTAAAACAGCCAATATTAATCTTCAATATTTTATATCTTGGACAATTTACACACATATCATTAACAGAATTACAGCAAAACAGTGGGATTTAAAAAAATGTTGACTTGGAACATTTTGTACAGGAATTTAAATTATACATGTCAGGTATATACCAGACGTTAATTAAGATTATTATTGTTAGGCTTATGAAATGTAAGTGTGTGTGTGCGTGTGTGTTGGCGGGGGGGGGGGGGGGGGCGGTGGTTTGGTGGGAGCAGAAGGAAATAAAACAGTTTAGCTGAAGATTTTCCCAACACCCTGCTTTAAAATCACTGATCAAGGACACTCGCTGCTTGTGAATCCAATACTTTCTCCAGGAAATGCTTAAAACAAAAATCCCACAAAATATAAATGAAATGGTGTATACTTTGACCTTCCAATTCACCTGTGTTACTTCCAAAAATTGATCACTGTTTTTCACAAAGGGATAATAATTTTAAGGATAGTAACCATTGAGCACTGTCTAATGGGGGAATACTGAGGGTGCATCAGAATTGAAATGTGTCTGGTATAGGACGTTTCAGAGTCTTAGAATGAAGGGTTTGTCACTCAGCGAATTTCTTTATGTGGTTCCATGATGGAGTACACCAATCCCTTCTGAAGTTACAGACCAACATATAACAGTCATAGTTTTGAAAAATAAATCTTTTGATAAACTGCTCCTTTTGTGTTCTTGTCTGAGACTACATCCACATTGTTAAAAAAAAATTGTTTTGCTCACAATCACGAAAATCATCAAGGCCAAAATACAGTCCCATGTTTGTCACTTACAGGGCAAAAACAAAAGGCCAGCAGCCATGCACAAAATCAGGGACTGTTAAATTTCACCCATAAAAAGCTTTCAAATGAGAAACCTTTGAAAGGCTAACTATCCACAGTTCACACCTGCTTCAGTATCAAGATATTTGTCATATGTGAGACAGTGAGAGATATTCTGTCATCCATTCTCTCTGTCTCTCCACCAACACTGCTAGCTTCTTTCACAAGGCAGGACCAACAGTAATTTGCTGGCGCAAAGGCAGTTAAAGTAAAAACGCTGTTGGTTTCTGACGAGATGGCAGATGGAAAATCTCAAAGTGCTTTTGTTGTGAGTCAGAAAGGAAACTGTCTAAGGCCACATACTAATTTAAAAGAAGAAAAGCTTTTCCATTTTGTTGCTGTCGAGGGATGTCCAATTACAGAAGTGTTCAGCCACAGAATGATTCAACCAGTCGTGTCTATAGCTCCTCACAGACAATCTGACAGGGCTGCAGTGAGGAAAGTATTTAATCCTGATCGATCTGATCAAGGAGCCCTCAGTGTGGCCCTATCAAGATGAGTCAGTAACATCACAAGCACACAAATGTCACAGGATGGGGGGGCTCCACTTCCTTGTTTGGTGAGTTCCTGATCACAGCAGCTTTCTCCCACCTTGGCTGATCTTTCTGCCTCATTTGCTCTCTTAGGTACTTAAAATACTGCCCTCAAAATCACCATGTGTCTGCAAGCTCAACAGTCTCAACACTTGGGACAAGTATTACTCCCTAGTTTTGCTCTTCCCATCTTCTCTACGTCTCCCTTAGCAAACCTCGTGGCAATTATAGATATCACTTCTTAACTTTTTTTTCCTACAGAGAGAAAAATTCTAGCTTGTTCAACCCTTCCCAATAGATAAAAATTCACAATTCTGCTATCAACCTCATGGATTACATAGAGAAGGAGGGAGGCATCAAAAGAAGAGTCACTCAACTCTAGTAGCTGATCCTCAGCAATGACATTGTAAGGAAGGAGAGAGATGGAATGGGGGAGTGGGACAGGGTCTGATTTTCTTCCACTGGGGACAGACCAAAACAAACCAAACCATAAGAAGCAAATTTAAGTAACACTTTTTAGTTTTAGATTTAAAAACGGTCTCAGCTGCACCCACTTGTTTACTTGGTTTCTGATTATGCAGTGGCTGATAAAAGATACACAAGAGCAGCCTTTCGTCTCCCTCCTGATGTCCCACCTAAGACAGAATTCCACACCCTGGATTCTTACTGTATTTCCAAGAGGTAGCACTCAGACTGTAGGTATGTCTAACTTAGCAGCAGATGATGAAAAAGTGATATTTAATATTCTTATTACACTACCAAGGTGCACTCTATTATTGACAAAGGCAGAAACAAATTCTCATTCCATCTCCTTCCTTGAGTAAAAGACATATATATAGTTAATGAGAAAAAAGGAGATTTAGATTTTAGAAATTCTCTCATTAATTCTATCTTAACTAAGAGCATGAGTGCTTCAACAGACTGAGTAACTTGCTGGGATATACTGAGCAGTAAATGATGTGATGCCCTCTAGCAAGGTAGTTGAAAGGAACTTGAAATGAGTTACCTCTAGGCAAAGATGGGAAGTGAAGAAGGTTACTTTACATTTAATAGAACAACATAAGCGGTGTTTTTGGTTTTGAAAACATCTGGTCTGTTTGCTCCAAGTTGTTCTCTGAGCTGCTGAATGCAGTGTTCTTTGTGTTTTGCTTTTTATTTGATTTTAAGATTGTTCAGGTGGGAAGTTAAGCTGGGCTGTCTATGATTTAGGATTGACAGTTTACAGGCAGTTTGTTTTTTTGATTTGAAGCTGACATTATGATACAGAATGTGATATTAAACCTCCACCAAGCCCTGTTATTGTCAGTTTTTGTATAAGGTCTCTTATTAAAACTGAAAACGCATTGTTACAAAGTGCTGCTCAGGGTCAGATAATAGAGTGGGGAGACAGTGGAGCGTGAAGAGGAGAGGGAGAGACAGAGAGAGGAAGGGAGAGTGAAAGACAGACAGACTAAAAAGAGACATACAGGTGGAGCGAGAGAGCGGACAGTGAAAGACGGAAAACATCTGAACATGTCGGAATGCTCCAAGACTAAATTATAGAAGTGCAACCAGGGGTTCCTAAAGTGATGTTGTTCATTATATTGTCCCTCATAATAGCAACAAGATTCATTTGGGTAACAGAATAACAATCAATACTGCAGCATTACATCACTAGGACACAGACTGGTAATCTACTTTGGATCACAAACACTTGCTGAATGTTGTGTAAAACATAAAAGTCTGGCTTTCAACCAGAGATTCATCTCCAAATTGTTGACAGCGTTTTAATTTGGGTGCTGTATGCCACTGCCACCTGTTAACATTTCAAACCAAGTATTCTAAGACACCAGTGTAAGTCACAGGCATTGATCATGAACTATGAGCTATTAAAATGAAAAGTAGCCAATTTTTAGGCTCAACTGTGGAAGAGCCTTCTCTTTTTTTTTTAAGAGTCACAAAAGGAAACCAACAGCATTTAGCCCAAGACCATCATTCCAACAGAATCGGCACAAAGTGCTCATTTTAGTTTCGGTTTCAAAAAGAAACTTAAAACCATACAAATTGGTGGAATGTGGTCTACATACACACTCAGTGCTATAATGCATCTAGGGCAATGTGCCAATCAGTTGATATCAGACTTTAGTTTTCAGAATCTTCTGTCTGACAGGCACACAGATGGTGGATATAAAAATTCACTTCAACAATCAATGGCAGCCAACTTTGAACAAGAGGAAGAATTTCCTGCATCTGCATTCAGTCCAGGCATGTAATGCTCGTGTACAATTTGCTCGGCGCCATTTACTCCAAGAAAACGTCGACAGGATGACGGTTAATCATATCGGCCTTTTATCATCATGTTTAATAATGGCCCAACCTAGCCAGGAAGAAAATAAATAATTCGTTTTAGGATACCACCCAAATAAATGGGAACCTGCACAATATGCTGGAGTGATTGTACAAAGTATGATTATAATCACATCTGCACAATAACTTTGCAAGTTATGTACTCTGCATTGCAGTTAGTCTGTTTTCCAATCTTGTTCTGAGACTAATGGTGATATTTGCTACTTGTTCAGTTATTGATTAATGTAGCACTGTTCTATACTTGCTTGAGTGTCTTTTTAAGTTGGGAACATTCTTGCCCAAGTCAGAAGATCAGGGTTCAAGCTCCACTTCAGGATCTCAGAACAAGCTGAGCCTGAAACTCGACACAGTATTGAGGGAGCGATGCACTATGACAGGTGCTGTCTTTTAAATGAAAATGTGAAATCAGGACATTCAGAAGTTGTCATTTTTTCTATTTCAGGTAAACACGAGTTTCTTCTTGCTTCACTCACTGAGCAGGTAATTGTAACTGCAGATGTTTTCTGTTGAGAAGTTTCAGTGAATAGCTAAGACCCACAGCACGTGACACCACCAGAGTTAAAAATAGGAAAAGACAAAATAATTTGGAAAGAGCAATTATGTGAGGTCTGGTCTGAATGGATATGGCTTGGTGTCACATTTTGTTTTGTAATGTGTCCTTGAAACAGCTAGTGGGGTTTTACTGCAGTAAATGTAAACTGATGTTGTAGTCCAGAGGATTGGACGAACGAAACTTCAAATCCTACCACATTAGCTGGGAAATTGAAATTTAGTTCAGAAAATGAGCCTGGAATTAAAAAAACAAAGGATATCTTTAATGGAAACAATGTACTACTGGACTGATGGAAAAATTGACCTAGTTCACCAATGTCTTTTAAGTGAGGAAATTAGCTTGGTGGCCTATATATTTTGGCTTTGGTTGACTTTTAACTGCTCTCTGAAAAAAGCCCTACTCAAGACGACAACTCAACACTATCTTCAAGGAAAATTAGATATGGACAATAAATGCTGGCCTTGCCAGTGACTCCCACACCCTGAAAATGAATAAAACCAATGGATATTTTCTGTTACAGCAGAATTTTGTTACTAAAGGCTACAAACCAGGTCACTTGGCTGTATTGCATCCCTACATTAGCTGTGTTTCATGCTGCCTACTACTAATTTGCATTGAGTTATTAAGGATATACATGGACTAGCTGGAAGTTGTCATCTAGTTTACCTCCTGTGGCTCCCCTAGAGCTTCTCCCAGCATTTTTTCTATATTCCTCATAATTGCGACCTTCTGATGGGATTTCAATGGATACTCAATCCTCTTTGGAGTTGGTGCACCCTTAAAATAAACAGGAACATTAATAGCAGCTTTGCTCCACTGCACTGCTGTTTGAAAATTAAATTTAGCATGCCTGTCAACATCGCAAATCCTTCAAAGTTCAAATATTACATGTACACTGCATTTGTGTGGATTTAACAGCAGAACATGTTAGAAGAACCTGACCCACATCTTATCTCCTGATGAAAATAAATTATTTCACTGATACGTTAAGTTTACAAATATAACATTTGAATGGCTTACACCAATCAATGTCTGATAGTTGCTGGTTTCAACTGTTAGTCAACAGAGATTTTAAATGTCCTCTCCTCTTCTTCATTGTATTAAAAACAATAACAGTTTTTACTGGTATTCCTGCTTGAACAATTACAATGTATACTGATACAGTCTCTTCGATGCAATGGATCGAGGTGACAGCAGTCCCACCAAACTGGACAACAGAGAGGTGCTGGGAGAAGGATGATGTGGCCAGCCCTGTAAAAGGTTGCAGCTGTGTTGAGAAAGGTGAGGAGGGCACAGTGACTTTGATGCAAGCTAATTTGGTAAGGGGCAGAACCTGACTGAAGGAATTCCTGGAAATATCAGTAAAGATTTGGAAGGGCATAACATATTCAAGAACTTGACTTGAAATGACTGAATGTAAGAATGTAAATTGATCTCTTGCGACACTTACCTTGTACCAGAAGTTGACAGTAATAGTGATTCCTCCATTAAGCAATGATTCAATATGATGCCACCTGTAATTAAATTAAATTATTACTATGGGGCACTGATCTAGAACAATGTTAAAGATTACCAGCAACATGTTGTTAGAGTTGGATAAATTATTATAATTAGCTGCCTGTTCATGTTGCATAAAACCAAGTTACTTGTCATTCTGATCAATTTTTATAAGTCAAGTTGCCAGGTAGTGACATGATCACAGCTGGACTCCAGAATGAGTCTGAGTCATTATCTTGTCTGATATACAGAAGTGCTGGATATACTTAAGCTGCATCTTTAAAAAATAATTCTAGATGTGAATGCATCTAATCTTTTTCACCCTTTAGCATAGCAAAATCACACAATCAAATTCTTGGGAACAGAGCAGCTGTTGAAGATCTTGCAGGCCTAAAGGAAGCAAGGGAATAATGGAAACTGATGTCATCACTACGGGTATATAAAATTCTGACCCAAATACACCAGAAATTGAAGCAAAAAAGTTTTTAATTCACATGAGTATATTATTCCTGCCAGAATATGTGTTTCAGCTCTAATGTTATTAGTAGTTGTAGCTGCAGCAGCACCAGTTAAAGAATCAGTCCCTCACCCTGCTACTTTGCAGACTAACATGCTTTACCTAGTCACAGCCCATTTTTCAGTGGGCGGCACGGTGGCACAGTGGTTAGCACTGCTGCCTCACAGCGCCAGAGACCCGGGTTCAATTCCCGCCTCAGGCAACTGACTGTGTGGAGTTTGCATGTTCTCCCTGTGTCTGCGTGGGTTTCCTCTGGGTGTTCCGGTTTCCTCCCACAGTCCAAAGATGTGCAGTTCAGGTGAACTGGCTATGCTAAATTGCCCGTAGTGTTAGGTAAGGGGTAAATGTAGGGGTATGGGTGGGTTGCGCTTCGGCGGGTCGTTGTGGACTTGTTGGGCCGAAGGGCCTGTTTCCACACTGTAATGTAATCTAATCAAATCTATCACTGCTGAGTGTTACTTAAAGAGTCCAAGCGACATATTTTTAAAAAATCCACATGCATTACCAAAATTCCTGTGACAGCCTGGAAACAGAAGTGAAAATTAAAATAACAAAACAAAAGCAACCATCAGAAAGCTGAATAATATTTTCCAACTAGTTTAATCTCCTTCCAGGAGATCAGAACATGACTTGATCTGATAAATCAATCAGTATTGAATGAAAGCTTCACTGCCTGAAGGACAGTCATGATGTGAGACTTTCATCTGATGTTCTACCTAGTTACTTAGGATACAAGGGTCCATATGGAAATATTTCAACAAAAGCAGGGAGTTTCTCGGGGTACACTGGTTACCTCTCGACCAACATCAACAAAACAGATTAACTATTCACCTTATTTAAGTCTTGCCATGTACTAACTGGTTACCACATTGTAAGATTAGTAGGGAGAATGATGTTTTATGTTTGGTTTAGTTTATTTATATTCATTGATTAATCTAATAAATTATTCTGCTTAACTATAACCGGTGTAGATTTTATTCTTTAAAATCATTTGATTCTGCTTCAATTCACTTGAAGAAATTCACCATAGGATTGCAAGCAGAATGAAGGTGACTCATTTTTTCTTTAAATTACAGGACAAATGCTAAAGGCCCCTGTGCATCTGATTTCCATTTCACAAGTTATCCTTACTGTGCCTGCCAACACTATTGTAGGGAAAATGTAAAGTCTTCCACATCAAAAACAGCTTACCCAACGTGTAGAGCAAATGTTTGATTTGATTTATTATATGTTGTTTCTGCTTCCCATTTGTGCCTGATACATTAAAGTATATTGTATATTGCTTTAATTTCCAATAATTAGCATACCATAAGACCATAAGACATAGGAGTGGAAGTAAGGCCATTCGGCCCATCAAGTCCACTCCGCCATTCAATCATGGCTGATGCGCATTTCAGCTCCACTTACCAGCGTTCTCCCCGTAGCCCTTAATTCCTCGAGACAACAAGAATCTATCAATCTCGGCCTTGAAGACATTTAGCGTCCCGGCTTCCACTGCACTCCGTGGCAATGAATTCCACAGGCCCACCACTCTCTGGCTGAAGAAATGCCTCCGCATTTCTGTTCTGAAATGACCCCCTCTAATTCTAAGGCTGTGTCCACGGGTCCTAGTCTCCTCGTTTAACTGAAACAATTTCCTAGCATCCACCTTTTCCAAGCCATGTATTATTTTGTACGTCTCTATTAAGTCTCCCCTTAATCTTCTAAACTCCAACGAATACAATCCCAGTATCCTCAGCCGTTCCTCATAATAAATGAATTTCTTTTTGAACCAAAATCTGCTCAATAGTTTGTAAGAATGTTAACTTTAACGTTTACTTACCAGTACATAGGGATGTACAATACATCTCCAGGTCCAACCACTGTTTCATATCCAACAACGTTCCTAAAGTTAGGAAACCTTTCATAATCTGGATTTTCAAAATCCACCTAGATGGGTAACAAAAGAGAAAATCTAATTCAATTACCAAGGTTAAAAAGAGAGTTTTATGTGCATGGGTGAATGTTTGTTTTCTATTTGCACTGAAGTAAAAAACTAGGGGGCAAAGTTTTATGGTGACAGGAGAAAGACTTCAAAGAGACCTGAGGGGCAACATTTTCACACAGAGAGTGTTCATGTATAGAATGAACTGCCAGAGGAAGTGGTAGATGCAGATACAGTTAGAACATTTAAAATACATTTGGATAGGTACATGAATAGGAAAGGTTTAGAGGGATATGGGCAAGTGGGACTGGTTTACTTTCAGAAATTTGGATGGCATGGACTAGTTGGACCTAAGGGTCTGTTTCTGTGCTGTATGACTCTATGCATGAATGCAGTTATCTACCATCGAGGCAAGCCATGCATTTGAATGCTGCACTAGGCTTTGGTTGGTCTTGCCCAAATAAAATAGCTTCCTTTCTTCTCTTGGTATCTCCTTGTTCAGGAAACATTCTGATGTGATTGAATGTGTGCACTACTCACAACCTTGTCTTTTCTGGCGCTGCTCAGTCTATTTGTCTGCTCTTCATCTGATTTTATTTTTCTGTTTGTTTCTTACACTTAGTCACTTTGATGGCTATTTTCCTGTATGCTTATATTTCTTCCAGGTGTCCTAGAACTCAGATGTAAAGAACTGAGCAGATATACAAAAAACAAATGAGATTGTCTGTACTTTTTCCATTTTTCAGCTTTCTTGTCAAAAAGCCAGTTAGGCTTTCTTGTATCAACAGTTGACTGCTTCTCTAGTCTTATAGAATATGGGAATTCTGATAAAGAACTGAGTTGCATTAAGTCTTAAACTTGACCTCAGCAGAGTGTCACTGTTATTCATATTCCTCAATTGTTCCCATGCTTAGGATGAGCTCACAGTGCGGCACGGTGGCTCAGTGGTTAGCCCTGCTGCCTCACAGCACCAGGGGCTCAGGTTCAATTCCAACCTCAGGCGACTGTGTGGAGTTTGCACATTCTCCCCGTGTCCGCATGGGTTTCCTCTGGTGCTCTGGTTTCCTCCCACAGTCCAAAGATGTGCAGGAAGGATGAATTGGCCATGCTAAATTGCCCATAGTGTTCAGGGATATGTAAGTTAGGTGTATTAGTCAGGGGTAAATATAGGGTAATAGGATGTGGGAATGAGTCAGGGTGGGTTGCTCTTCGGAGGATCAGTGTGCACTTGTTGGGCCGAAGGGCCTGTTTCCACACTGTAGGGATTCTATGATTCAGCAATTCAGCATTGAATGAAAGGGCAGCTTTGTTGACTGAGAAAATGATCCAAACTCCCTGAAATATGAAGTTAGAAGACTTTGACCTTTCTGATGAAAAATTAGTCTCTCAAAAATTGGTGTAAAGTGCAGATCAGCTAACCTTTCTACCTCGCTGCTGCTGCCGCTGAGGAAAGCACAGGGGATAGGAATTTTAAGATTTCCCTGGCTATTCTCATGAACAAACAGGTTACATCAAATTAATTCAGCACTGCCCATACAGTAGGAGTAGTGTGCAACCAGGGGATCTGGGTGAAAATCTTTAGAAAACAGAATAGCCATGCTTAGTGCAAGGAGTTCAGATTGTCCTCTTCCTATCAACTTATATTTACACGCTGTCCATTTGGCCCATCGGGTCTGTAACACAGGAACATTCAGCAAACCCCACTTCTGGAATTTCTCTGTAAAAGACTGCAACTTTCTCCCCTTCGGTTGTCTATCCAATTCCCTTTCAAAATCTCTGAATAATAGGATGATATATGGGGAGATGACCAAAGGGGTAGATCTTAAGGATTATCTTAAAGGAAGAAGGAGCATTATAAAGAATTACAGCCATAAGGACTTGGGCAATTGCAGGGACACCACTAACATTAAAATAGGAGATGTTCTACAGTTGGAGGATTGTATATTTTTGGAGCTTTGTAGAACTGGGGCAGCCTATAGCAATATGGAGGGTACAGGCCATGCAGGAATTTATTGACAACTGTGGGAATATTAAAATTGAGGTACTCATTAACCAGCGATCAGTGAGCTTTGGTGATGGGTGAATGGAATGTAATGTGAGTTAATATATAAGGAACAGAGTTTTGCATGACCTCATTACAATACATTTGAGGCTGGCCCAGAGCATATTGCAGTAATCAAGTTTATAATTAACAAATGCCTGGAACTGAAGTTAGGGGGGGTTGGGTGGGGTGGAAGGTGTGATATGGGTAATGTTATGCAGGTGGATAAAGGCTGTCTTACTGATGGTACAGGTATGTGATGATAAATCATCTCAGAGGCAGATATGACACCAAGGCTGTGAACATGTCAATTCGCTCTCAGGTAGCTGCCAGGAAGAGAGATGGTATGGTGGCTGGAAAATGGATCTTGTGATTGAGGAAAGGAACTATCACCATTATCCCATAGGACAATGGGGCTGCTCTCTCATTACAGAGAGACAACTGATGGTGAGAGAAACCTGGTGGCTACCATGCCTCAGGTGAGGGCTAAGATTGAGTAGGTGGGATCTTCAGGGTATATGAAAACAATGGTTTTGTTTTACTCAATCTTTATTTGGGAGGAAGTCTCAGGACTGGATTTTAGACAAGGAACCTTACAATTTAAAGACAGTTGAAGGGTTGACAAAAATGGTGGGAAGATAGAAATGGTGTCCTCTGTGTACTTGGCTATACTGACACCATGCTTCAAAACATATCACCGAAGAACAGCATGTTCTATAAACCAAATGGTCAATTCCTGCTCCTATTCCTTATACTCCTATGTAAAGAATAACAGCTCACTTCGGAAAATTTAATGCCTACTTCACGCAATTACTTCCAATAGATTGATCAATTAGAAGGTGTCTTACCTGGCTCTGTCTGTCACACGGATGATGGACTGGGTATGGATATAAACAATCAAACTGATCAGGTGGGAAGAGAATACAACGTTTGTAACCTTTAATTTGTGCAAAAAAGTTCTGCTGTTCATCATAGTGTGCTGGTGTGACATTCCCTGGAAAAAAGGAAAGAGAAATGCAGTGGAGTAGTAACCTAAGTAAGTGGACAGAAAAAAAAAAGCACCAATTTCACCAGGAAGTACAATTGATGCTCACACTTTTAAATCCAAGTAGTTTACTTCAAATGTTTTTTTTGTGTCAAGTAAACATCAGCAGCAAGCAAATCAACAATCGAACATTTTTTTGTATGAACTAAATTGTATGAATACAATAAAGGCAGACAGGTTTAAATGGCACAAATAAAGTTTGTAAATTCTTGATGCAGTGTGATCAGCCCATGGCATGGACATTTACGCAGAATTTTAGAGATGAAAGGCCTCAAACTCCTCAATTTGATGCTGCTATAGGGCAACTGTGGAGATCTTTCTAGAATTATAATTTTAATTAGGTTGAGCTTTGAATGGCCTTTGCTCACCTGTATTTCTCTAATGACCTAAGAAAAGGGAAACTCATTACTTCATTTGAAGAAGCAGTAGTAATCCAATAAAAAGGTTCCATTGTTGTTTATCTGCTCCTTATGCTTACTAGAGACAAAAAATATCATTTGAAATAAGCTACTTGCAATTAAAGAGTTGGCATCAATTGTACTTCCCGGTGAAATTGTTATTGCATACTTTCCAGTCTGATGGAAGCTTTCCTTATTTTAGGGAATTTTGGAAAATGATCACCATCGCACCTAATACCTCATTAGCAACCTCACTCTTAAGACTCTAAGATAAAGTCCATCTTGCTTGGAAACTTGTCAGCCTGTGGCTTCATCAGTTTGCTTTGTACCATTTCCATCACAATTAAAATTTCATTAAGTTCCTCTCTCCCTCCCAGTTCCTGATTTACAGATGTTGCTAGAATGCTTTCTGTATCCTACAAGTCGAAGACAGAGACAAAATATTGTAAGTTTTCATCTGCCATTTCCTTCTTATCTAATAATAAACTCCCTATTCTTACTCTCTAGAGGACTATCACTTACTTTAGTTATTGTTCTCTTTAAATACCTGCAGAAATTCAATCTGTTTTTGCATATCTAATTAGTTTCCTCTCGTCCTTTAATTTCTTCCTCCTGATTAATCTTTTAGTCATTTTCTGCCATTCTTTACATTCTGTTCAATTATCTGGCCTGCTACTCATCTTCGAATAAACATATGCTTTTCTCTTGTTGGATGCTTCCCCTTAACTTCTTTTGTTAACTACAGATGTGGTTCCTCCTTTTGGGATTATTCTTCATAGTAAGAATATATTTATACTATATTCTGAAAAACGTCTTTAAATGTTGCCATTGCATCTCTATTGATCGATCCCCAAGCCGAATACACTAATTCACTTCAGCTAGATTAGCTTTGATGCACCCATGGTTGCATTTATTCAGGTTTAAAATACTAGTCATAGACTCACTCTTGTTCCCTTCAAACTGGGTGTAAAATTCAATCATTACTGCATTCGCTTATAGGGGTAGCTTTACTCTGTGGTCATTATTAATTCTATCACTTACACAATACCGAACACATTATAACCTGCTCTCTGGATGGTCCCAGAATGTGTTGCTCTAAGAAACTCTCTCAAAAGCATTCTGTGAACTTTCAATCCAGGTCACTAGTGCCAATCTGATTTTATCAGTTTATATGTAGATTGAAGTCACCAATGATTATTGCCACCCCTTTATCATAAGGACCAAATATTTCTTTTTTGTATATTTTGTCCTACATTGTGGTTACTGATCAGGAACCAGTAGACCACTCCTACTAATGACTTATTTTCTCTACAGTCAGTTCTGCTATAATGCGCTAGTTCCATTCTCGTGCAATCCCATGTTATAAGAAAATCGAGTGATAGCAGCACCATTTAAACTAATGGAGCCAGAATTGTGTTGTCACCAATAAAAGATTTAAAACTTCATGCTTGAGAAACAGTGTTCCCAATTCATCAATCGTGCTATAGCAAATTCATGTTAACAAAACACGCATTATAGCAGCACAACCTATATTACACACCTCTTCTCCATCCAAACCGATTCTACATCCTAATTTTTGAATCAAGGTCATTTCGAAGTACTGCATCAATGTGACCCTTGATTAACATCTTCACTTTTGCCTAGCATTTTATTCTTCTTGAATACCATCTACCATACAATGCTCATAATCCAATCCTTATCATTTTGCAGTCACCTCTCTGTAAAGGCTCAATGTGCGTTATCTATTTGCTTACTTTATTATGAATACTATGCAAATTCAAGTACAGAGCTTTCAGTGTTGTCTTGACGAGTTTTGCCCTGATCAGTGCAAAACAAAAAATATGGACTGCACATCCTTTTTTCTTCAGCAGTACCTAAATAAAGTATGAAAACATCATGGTTTTTAAAGTGATGTATTTTATTATTGTGAAGCGATTTTATTACTAGGACAACTGACATGTCAATGAATTAAAGAATTTTTAAGAATCTGAGAAGTTATAGGCTAATACACAAGTATGAATGATCCTGGAAAAAGGTGACTACCAACCTTCCATTCCTACAAGCAGCAAGTTGGATGTGAGCTGGCCCCAGTTTCGCTTTGTCTGTTGCTTGTTAATCCAGTTCCAGTTAAAACCCAGGAAGTCCATGACAATCTTCTTCCCTACCGTGTCATTCAGCGTTTGTTGTAAGTAATACCTGCAATGAAGTGTTGGGGGAAGGTTAGATCACATGGAATACAGGGAGAAGCATTTGATACAAAATTTTGATAGAAAAGTGTGCTGCAAGGCTCAGTGCTGGGTCCAATGCTTTTTGTCATTTATATAAATGATCTGGATTTGATTTTGGAGGTGTGGTTAATAAGTTTGCAGATGACACCAAAATTTGTAGTGTAGTGGACAGCAAAGAAGGCTACCTCAGAGTTCAACATGACCTTGATCAGCTGGGCAAATGGGCTGAGGAGAGGCATTTGGAGTTAAATTTAGATAAATGTGAGGTGCTGCAGTTTGGTTAGGCAAATCAGGGAAGGACTTATACATTTAATGGAAAGGTGCTGGGGAATGCTGCTAAACAAAGAGACCTTGGGTGTGCGTTCACAGTTCCTTCAAAGTGGAGTCGCAGATAAACAGGGTATTAAAAAGGCATTTGGAACAGTTGCCTTTATTGGTCAGTATAGAAGTTGCAAGATCACGTTGCGGCTGTACAGGACTTTTGGAATAGTGTGTTCAATTCTGGTCTTCCTGCTATTGGAAACGATATTGTGAAACTTGAAAGGGTTCAGAAAAGATTCACAAGGATGTTGCCAGTGTTGGAGGGTTTGAGCTACAGGGAAAGGCTGAACAGGCTGGGGCTGTTTTTCCTCCAGCATCAGAGGCTGAGGGGGTGACCTTATAAACGTTTATAAAATCATGAGGGGTAAGGATAAGATGAATAGCTAAAGCATTTTTCCCAGGATAGGAGAGTCCAAAACTAGAAAGCATAGATTTAAGATGAAAGGGGAAAAATTGGAAAGGGACCTAAGGGATGACTTTTCCACACAAATGGTGAAATGTATGGAATGAGCTGTCAGAAGAAGTGGTGGAGGTTGGTACAATTACAACATTTACAAAGCATCTGAATGGGTATATGAATACAAAGGATTGAGATGTTAATAAGCAAAACCCTGGCAAATGGGACTAGATTAATTTAGAATATCTGGTCAGCATTGACAAGCTGGACTGAAGGGTCTGTTTCCATGCTGTACATCTCTATGACTCTATTGCAACCTAGGACTTGCTAGAAGAGGGAAGGAAAATAAGATAAGGGAATAAATGTACATACATTTTTAAAAATTCATTCACAGGATGTGGAGGTTGTTGGCCAGGCCAGTACTTATTGTCCATCCTTAATTTGCCCAGCAAGCAGTTGAGAGTCAACCACATTGCTGTTGGTGTGGAGTCACACATAGACCAGACCAGGTAACCATGGCAGATTTCCTCCCATAAATGACATTAGTGAACCAGATGGGTTTTCAGACAATCAGCAATGGTTTCACAGTCTTCATTAGAGTCTTAATCACAGACTTTTATTGAATTCAACTTTCATTATCTGCCATTGTGGGATTTGAACCTGGATCCCCAGAGCATTACCTGGGTCTCTGGATTAACAGTCTAATGATAAGACCATCACCTTTCCCTAAATAAAAATTGACACCTTAGAGTGTGTTGCAGACTGTATTCTTTCTCTCACTGTTATTTTTGCCCCCACCCAAACATGAAGACATTTTATTCTGCATCTCCATTCCCCAAATATTTACACAGATTTACTTACTGTTGTTTATAGTACAGAAACTAGCCATTGAACCTATCTGGTCTATATTGGTATTCATGGTCCCAAATAAGCTGTCATTCGCACTACTTCATCTCACATCAATGTGACTTTCTAATCTTTTCCCCTTCATGTATTCATCGAGCTTCCCCTTAAAGATATTGATGGCATTCACCTCAACTGCTCTGTGTGGGGGCCAATTGCTCTTCTTTCAATAACATGCAGCATTTATTTAACATCTTTCAACGTCTTCATGTACTTTACAGGAGCAAATTTGATAATAATTAGTTTGTCTAAAAAAGCTTCTCCTTAATTCTTTACTAGATCTTATTTCCATGGCCCAAAGGTTTAGACTCCCCAGTTAGTGAAACGTCATTCCTACATCTAGCCTATCAAATCTCTTCATAATTTTAAAGACTTCTATCAGGCCACCTCTCAATCTCCTCTTTTCTAAAGAAATAACTCCACACTGTTTAATCTTTTCCTCCTTCACATCATTCCTTAAGCCACTTTATTGATAAGCATCTGTCCAAACAGCCCCTTTACTAACAAATTTTGTGTAATAATATTTCTTACAAATAATATTAATTACAAATTTTGCATAATACCTTGAGGCATTTTATCATGTTGAAGGCACCAAATTAATACATTATAATGAGCTCTAATTAAGGTACAGAAGAAGAAAAGTCTGGGGAGAAGGATTGTACTCAGAAAATAATTTGACAATGATCTTTTATCTTTCAAGGTAAAGGTTATCTGAAATAAGATTCCTGATCGAACTCAGAATTAGGCAAAGTAGAACTAGTCCAGGTCTATAAAGAACTTCATAAAAAGGCCCAGAAGAGATATTTTAATTAAGTGTCAGGGAATCACTATTGCTCTCTGTATTGAGCACAATGAAATACATCTTTACTGCGCTGTTAGGCACAAACTGTCCAACGTCTATGTAAACCATCCCTGGTCCTAGGCAACACCAAGGACATTCTGTTCAGTTGGCATCAAGTCGTTGCTTGCTTATTCCCAAATGTCATCCCTCTGGTGTGCTGATCAATATTTATCCTTCAATCAACCTAACGAGAAAGACATTATTTGGTCATTATCTCATTGCTGTTTGAGGTAAAGTTAGCTGCTGCACTTCTTATATTACAAAAGTCAATTCATCTGAACTTTAATGCATGTAAATTGCTTTGCAATTTCCTGTGTTCATGAAAGGGAATATATACATGCACATTTTTCATCTGTCTTGGCTCCTGACTCTTGACATTGTTTGATATCAGTTTCCCATCAACCCAAACTTAAATGGTGTCCAAAACTAAGCCAAGCTTCAAATTTACCAATGGAAGGGTCTTCTTACCCCTGTAATACTGTCCACCTCTGCCTTTATCTTCATCACGTGGTTTCCATTTTTGCCAGGCTCCCCCAATCCAATCAACTCCAAACTCCAGTGCCAGAGACAGAGGTGGATTTGCTTTGCCACTGGACATGATCCAGAAATATGTGAATTGCATTACTGCAGTTTGAGAATTTGAAATTAGTTTTAAAAGTCAGGAAACAAATTTACTGATTCATCCCAAACAACTGCAAAGCTGTCAGACTATAGGGGAAAAAAATCATCAGAGACCTTGTAATGACCGATTTGTGATTCCAGTCCTTCATCGTGCCCCCTGAAGTAGCTGATAAAACTCAGTCAGGCACGAAGGTTGGCAAATAATTCTTTGCTTGCCAGTGATGGACAATCAAATCGCATGAATGTGGGATGGTGACAGATTACTCACTGTCAAAGCACTGTGAAACTCTTTACTTGAGAAATAAATTTCCCTGTACCGCAAGGATTGCATTGGAGCTTAGACAGAGGTTCACCTGCCTCTCTTTTAATGCATCAGGGGAGACCAAACGCAAACTTAGAGAATGGTTCACCGATCATCGCAGCCGGGTCTGCGTGGACCGACCAAACCTCACAGTCACCACCCATTTCAATTCCCCGAACCACTCCCTTTCTGACATGACCATCCTTGGTCTCCTCCATTGCCGAAACGAACCACAGCGCAAATTGGAGGAACAACTCCTCATCTTCCACCTGGTCACCCTATAGCCCGGAGGACTCAACATTTCAAATAACCTCCCTCCCATCCCCCGTCTCCCTTCCCAGCCCTTTCCTCTCCCTTTCACTGTTCCCTACCACCAACCAGATTCATTCCTCCCATTGACCAAGCAAGTCATACCCTCTACCTGTCTTCACTTATCACCACTTCACTACCCTGCCCCTGCCCCCACCATCCCCTTTATCTGCAGCTCCCCTTACACCCACCCCCCTGTCCTGAAGAAGGGTTACACCCGAAATGTTGACTTCTCCACCTCCTGATGCTGCCTGGCCTACTGTGTTCTTCCAGCCTCTTGCCTGCCTATTTTGGATTCTAGCATCTGCAGTTTTTTTCTCTCTTTTCAATGCTCCTGGCATGAAAGATTTTCCAAGAAGCTGGAGCAGTGCATGTTAGCTGCTAAGCCTTTTCAACCGACGTGGAGTGTAATTTAACATTCTTTCCATGATTTGGGTGAGTTGCACTCAGAATCAGAGACTTGCTATGATGTAAAAGGCCATTCAGCCCATCATGTCTACATGAACTTTCAGAATGAGCATTCTGTGTCCTGTAACCCTGCACATTATTTCTTTAAAAATATCAGATACTACCCACTAGAATGTCCCAAGTGAATCAGTCTTCATCACTCTTCCAGGCAGTGCATTCCAAATCTTAACTAACTGCTGCATGAACACTTTTTTTCTGACTTTGCATTTGCTTCCTTTGCAAACTTCTCTACATCTGTGTCCTTTTACTCAAAATACTTTTACAATTATGAAGAGTTTTGTCCTATCAACTCTGTGCAAACCACTCATGATTTTGAAAACTGCTATCAAATCTCCTCTTAACTTGCTTATCTTCAAGGAAAACTGTTCCAACTTAGCGTCATAACTGAAGTTTCTCATCCCTGGAACCATTCTCATAAATCTACAATTTTCTACATAGTTTTCCCTCAGCCCAAGGTCTCCACATTCTTTGTTGTGCGTGGTACTGACAAGGCTGACATTTTATTTTGCCATTTATTAATTGCCTGAATTAGTGGCTTTGTCAGCTATTTCAGAGGGCAGGTAACAGTGTACCACATTGATGTGGACTTGAGTTACAAGAAAGTCATTAAAAGTACAGATTGCCTTTTCACAAGCTTTGTGGGCATTTTGACTGGTCGCCTTCATGTTTCCAAATTTTCCACAAGTTATCTTAAGTTTGCAAATTGTGGCATAGGATTTGCAGTCGTGGTCCAGTGATGCAAGTCCATGATCGTACTCTGCATTGGACAGACTCTGGTACTTTGAAGGTACTCCCGCTCTCAGTGTTAGGACAGGAGAATCAAGCTGTTTCAGAATTTTCTCTAGAATCTCTACATTATTTCAATTACAGTACTTCTGATGAGTTTTCCTAGAGAGGATAAACTTCAAATTACAGTAACAGGTATGACTAGTGTTCGCTGTTGCTAGAAGGGCATGGCAGATGTAGCTTTACAGCTAATTTACATTGAAGAGAGGCTGTGCACAGGAGTAGTCACATCGGCTTCACCAAAATGACTTATGCTTGAAGCACAAAACTCAACTAAACAAAGACTTATACTCCAGAAATGTAGTGTCAGCACCAAGACTGCACAAAGAAACATGGGGGGGGGGGTGAAATCATTCCACAAACTCCGTCAACATTCTTAGAAAAGACAATGGAGTAAAAACACTAGATAATGACTAAATGTGATAGCTAGTGTCTGAATAACAATTAGGTTTGAAATATTTTTTCCAGTCAGGAGAGGTAACTAAAATAACCAAATAATGGGAGATAAGCAATAAAGATGCAAACCCACACATGGCAGTCAGGTAGCAGGTTTCTTCTGTTTGAGGTGGGAACACTGAATAACTTCCAAAATGAGTCGATGGTAGTCATGATTTGGTGTTGGACGGGGGTGTACAAAGTTAAAAATCACACAACACCAGGTTACAGTCCAACAGGTTTAACTGGAAGCACTAGCTTTTGGAGCGCTGCGCTCTGAAAGCTAGTGCTTCCAATTAAACCTGTTGGACCATAACCTGGGATTGTGTGATTTTTAACTTTACAAAATGTGAGTCACCTCTGGTGCTGCACAAAGTGGGTAGCTACATACAAGAAATACCTAGAATTAGTGCCCATCAACAAGGTTGCAGTTTCCTTAATTTTACCAACCATTCAATCTTTTAAGAGTTAAAATGAATGGGAGAAGATTTGTAGCTCGGGTGCTCGTTGCTGTGGTTCTGTTTGCCGAGCTAGGAATTTGTCTTGCAAACGTTTCGTCCCCTGTCTAGGTGACATCCTCAGTACTTGGGAGCCTCCTGTGAAACATCACAGAAGCGCTTCACAGGGGACTCCCAAGCACTGAGGATGTCACCTAGACAGGGGACGAAACATTTGCAAGACCAATTCCCAGCTCGGCGAACAGAACCACAACAGTTAAAATGAATCTCATGCATATTTTTATCAAATGTTTTCTTTATCTGTTATCAGTATAACGGGTGAGCATAATGCAGCTACTTTGATAGTCTGCTGATTAATGGTTTATGGATTTTGTTTTGTAAGTGCTAATTCATTTCACTTGTGTTAAAGTTATCTTGACTAAATGGAGCTGACAATCATAAGATGCGAGTGCAAAAAAGTGAAATAAAGATCTTGCTTGCGGGTAGGTCAGGATTATGGTGATATGTGATCAAATTTTTTTAAAAAACTAAACAAGTTAAATTCATATTTCTTTCAAGGAAATTTGCTGTTCTGAACTACACAGAAATCACAGAACAGAAATTGCCCAACTGAGCCAACTGCTAATGCTCCACATGTCTCCTCCCATTCTATCTATTACATCTCAGTGTTTTACCCTATCTTTTTATTCTACTTTCCCTCGTGTAGAAGCACAGGACACAAACTGTACAGAAGGTGGCCATTCAGCCCATCATAGCCATACTGGTTCTCTGCAGCAGTAACTCAGCTATTCCAACTTATCTGTCACTTTGTATTTGTCTTATTTCTTTTTGAAAGGCTCTAATCTAGGCTTTTCAAATCTTTTCATTTGAGGTGCCTTATTTCAACTGTGTATGTATGGGTGTGTGCATGCATGCGCAAAAGTGAACAAATATCAGAAAGATGAGGTTTGGCGCAGCGATAAAAATGCATTTAAAAATTACAATACAATCAATCGATAATTTAAGTAAACAAGTAATTAATACAAATAACCACTATAACCAAGAGAAACAGCTTACTAGTAAAACCTTGTTTTCCCTTACTGGTTAAAAAAACAGAGCAAGGAAGAAGCAGACTACATCCCTAGTCTTGATTATTAGAGAAGGGAACTGGGGCTGAACTAAGGAGTAACACTGACCTTGCTTCGACATTTCAAAGGGATAAATACAGGGAAGTCTTGGTAAGGTAGCGCAGAGAAGGTTCACCAGGCTGATCCCAGGTATGGAGGAACTATCTTATCAGTACAGATTGAATAGGTTGAACCCGTACACACTGGAGTTTAGAAGACTAAGTGGTGACCTTATTGAAACATACAAGATTCTTAGGGGACTTGACAGGTTAGATGCAGAAAGATTGTTTCCCTTTCTGGGAGAGCTTAGGACCTGAAGGAACAATCTCAGAATAAGGGGTCGCCCTTTTAAGACAAGAGATGAGGAGTGGTAATGTTAGTTTGCTCTCTCTCCATGGATGCTGTCTGACCTGCTGTGATCTCCAGCATTTGTTGTTTTCAGTATAGATTCCAGCATCTGCAGTAATTTGCTCCTACAAGAATTTCTTCTTTCAGGGCTGTTTGAATCTGTGGAATTATTTACCGCAAAGGGTTTTGGAGGTTGAGTCATTAAATAAATCCAAGTTCAAAATAGTCAGATTTTTAATCAGTAAAGGAATCAGGATTGGAACAGGCTGCAGATAACAGGAACTGATAAAAGACTTTACCATTGGCTATTATGTGAATTGAATTATGCTGAATCATTCAGGTTTGCTAAGAGCTAAGATTGCCGGAAATCAGTCACTGCTGTCTGTACCAAATAAGGATGAAAGATTTTGCGCACAGATAATCCTAAATAAGGCATACACTTAGCACAGAGAGCTGTGTATAAAGCAGCCTAGGAGACCCCTGACTTTTCAGCAGGACTTGAAAGAATAACACTGAGAGGTACTCTACATCAGGAGATGCAGTGAAGATATTGAGAAGAGTTCCAGCCTGGCCAGCTGCAAATTCTTCTGGGTAATAATACTTGGGGTGAGTCACAGAATCCAGGGCAATGAAAGACAGTGATTGAGATATCTCTAGTAGTTAAAAGCATTTGTTCTTCATTTCAGTATGTAATAAATTAAGTTTTACAGACCTTTGAGAGTCGCTGTTGTATCTTTGTCTATGTATATACTGTTGTCTCTCGAGACAGGCAACACAGGAAATTGGAGCTGACGACTGTCAGATCAGCAATGACCTCACTGAATGGCTTACTTCTGTTCTTAAGTCTACTGGAGTGGCAAACACTCCAAAATGGTCTTGGCAGAGGTCAAAATGAAAGTGGAGGTTGGATGTAGTTGCCTTTTAGTCTAGGATTTCCTAATCTCCCAGTCTGTTTTCTGAGGGGTTTTCTTTAAGGGAGGATGGGAAGGAGGAGGGAAAAGGTGTATATGCCTGGCTTACTCAGTTTCAGCAGTTGGACATAAACTCAGTTCTCCTCTCACAACCTCCCTCCTACACAGCTTCACTCCCATATTCTCCCTCTCTCTCACTCAAACACATGCTGCACAGAACTGGAAGGCCTGCTTTGGCTTTTTAACTGCAGCCTTTCAGGGGCCAGTGCCCACAAGGTCTTGCCTGACTCCCAACTCATTGCTCAACTCTGAAACAATTTCCGCGCCCCGTTTGATAAAGTCAAGCCCCAATCTCATTGCTTCACCCACCTAGTAGGAACCCTGTCTCTAGCAGTCTGCCCCAGTGGCTGCAGGCTCACTGCCATTTTGTGAGTCCAGTGCTCAGGCTGAAATGAAGGCAGGGATAACAGTAGAAATTGCTGGAAAAACTCAGCGGGTCTGGCAGCATCTGTTGGAGACAAAGCAAACTTAATGTTTTTGGTCCAGTGACCCTTCTTCAGGACTGTCTGTAGCTCGGAAAAGGTTGATATATATGCTGAAGATGGAGTGGGAAGAAGAGGATATGTGAACAATAGGTGGAGATGGGCCTAGGGAGACAACTGTGCAGACAAAGGAAAGGAAAGATTGGGCAGGTAAAGGTCAGCCTGAGAGAATCAATAGCTGCTAATCGGGAAAATATTCACTGAGCTTTGCTGAAGCACTGCATCAAGCTTGAGTCTAAGATGTTGGCTCGGGAACATTGTGTTGAAGTGGCAGGCAACAAGAAGCTCAGGATTACTTCTGAGCACAGAATGCAGGTGTTCTGCAAATTGGACGCATGTTTTGTATGAAGGTAGGAATATTTGCACAGCTTGCAGCTGTTCCAACTAAAAGGCCCATCAGCAGCAAAGGTTTTACAGAAATGGCCTCAGTTGTAAGGAGCAGTTGCTTACAGACTTTTCCATACCCCTCCATGTAGAATCTTGGTCAAGAGTCAGATAGGACTCCTTGGCAGGCTGCACTCTTGCCTTTGGGCCAACCGTTGGACAAGTCTGCTCTTATCTATTTGCCTCAACCACTTCCTGTGGTAGTGAATACCACATTCCAAAACCAAGTAAATAAATTACTCCTTAGTTCCTGATTGTATTTATTACTCACTATCCTGTAATTACAGTCCCTATTAACTCTTGTTTCTGAGTAGCTCCAGTATTTTCTGTTTATTTCATAATTGCAATATTCGGAGCAATTTGATTTTCATTCCTGTTGAATTAATATTCCCTATAGGTACATCTCATTTATCTTGTTAATCTAACTGCATACTGCTGCTCTCCTGTAATTCTAGATGGCTTTGTACTTGGAGCCTGTTAAATTTCCTAGAAACCACTAAGCCTTTTGTTAACAAGAGCTTACTCTGATTAAATAAAAACATCAGAACCTATTTGGCTGCTTCCAAGGTCACATAGACCTGCCTTCCCAGCCTCTGGATCCTGTCACTGGTGATGGTTCCACCCTTCCTTCGCTCACCTAGCTTCTTCCTGACTGGGGTCCTCCTCTCACTATCCTTCCTCCCATTAGTGGTGCTGGTGACTAGCCTCCATTACTGACCTTAATATCAAGGTTGGTGGGAAATAGCAACAGAGGGCTACTCATTGGCAGATGATGTGTGGCCAATTGCTCCCAACTGATGTGCTGGCAACTCCTGCTCCAAGCTGTAGGTACCGATTCTACTGACTAGTACATCAGTTCACATTTAGCGATGTCAAAATGCCACTTAACTGCCCAGTCTGTTGGTTTTCTAATCTCTTTTTGCACTATGCTGTATTCATCCTCAATCTTAGCTACAGCATCCCACCATGCAGCAACTCCCACCCCATCCTGGGTTTGATGTTAACTGCCAATTTCACTACTGATTAACTTGCTCTTAAGTCCAAATGTAAATTATGGCTGATAGAGAGCCCAACAGAATGGGGACAACCATTTTACTTTAACTGAGTTAGCTTGCATGCATATGATTGTCCAGGATGGGTCTGTGCAAGTCAATAACATTATCTGAGTTCGCAACCTGCATCACACCAGGAAGTTTCCAAATGGATGGCCAGCGTTGCTGTGGTAACTCTGACAACAAAGAAACAAAGAAAACCAAATGTGGAAGATCATGTTCCTGTTTAAGTGTGGAAAGTCCAGAAACTCAACTTTTGTTTGTTAAATCACACATTTCAATGAAGCCATTTTGTGAAAACTGAAGGAAAGATCAATAGTAGCGAATTATTATTTAAATAAAAACATCCTGAGTACAACATAATCACAAGTGATCTGGTATATGCAATGAAACGATCAGACCAGAGGATAGTACGTATGTAGAATGAGCTGCCAAAGGAAGTGGTGGAGGCTGGTACAATTGCAACATTTAAGAGGCATCTGGATGGGTATATGAATAGGAAGGGTTTGGAGGGATATAGGCAGGGTGCTGGCAGGTGGGACTAGATTGGGTTGGGATATCTTGTCAGCATGGACGGGTTGGACCGAAGGGTCTGTTTCCATGCTGTACGTCTCTATGACTCTAAGTAGGCATAAAATCAATGCTATAGCAACCACTTGAAGAATATTTTCCATTATAAAACTTTACACTATACAGTAGAAGAGGCAAATACATGCTTTTGTGACAGGGGCCTATAAACCTTTTACTAAGAGTCAGAAAACTGTATTAGCTTGGAATGAGTTGTTATTAATTTGTATGGCTGGGAAAGCTAGTTTGATAACGATGTAAAGGTTAACAATCCATTCAGGTGGTCCAGTGTGAACAGTGACATCACTGGGACTAGATATCTCAGGACAGGAGGTCAGGTTGTGGGTGATGGCTTGACTTGGATGGCCACAGTCACAATTCGGGCTGTTCCTCATGTTCCACTGGTAGAATAAGTGATCACAGCTTTCCCTGCCCATCCTCAGTGGGTTGAGGTCGTCCAAATTTTCCGTAGACCTTCGTAACCTGGGACTAGACCATTCGGACCAGTCACTGTGTAGCACTGGGGCAGGGATGTTGTCAGTTTACATGGCATGAGGTGTGTTGCAATAGGGACTTTGAGATTTCAGACCAATGCATGGATTTTGATTTTAAGGCCCCGTAACAGTGAGAGTGCTACCTCGCTGACAGCTGGTGATCTTTCTCGAGTTGGATGTTTTTGCAGACATCAGGCACTTCAATATATGTTACAGGAAGCTATGCAAGCTGTGTTGGGCTCAATCTCTTATAATCCTCATGAATTCCTGGAGATGGATATCTCCCATATTAATGTGGTGGCTCCTGAACCATATAGTAGAGCGATAAAATGCTGTTGGTGAACTAGGATGAGCGAAGCAGTTCCTGGTGCACTGGCTCTGCTGTCCCAGGTGGTAGTAAACAGTGTATAAATCAGATTCACACTGGCCTTGACCTTGGCCCCTTAGAGGTGTGGCCACCAAATCTTCACTTAATACTGTATAGAGTCTAATATTCATATAATAAAAACCCAGATGTAAGCAGAAACATTTAGAGGAAGTATTAGAACTAACAAACTACAGTATAGAAGAAGATTGAACAGGTTAGGATTCCTCTCTTAAGAAATAAAAAGGCTGAAATGTGACCTATTTGAGATATTTGAAATTGTGAATGGGGTGGACAGGAATTATTTATGGGAGAAGCCAAAACTAGTGACCTTAAATACAAGACAGTGAGTAATAAATACAATCATGGAATAAGGAGTAGTTTATTACTCAGTGGTTAGAATGTGAAACTCATTATCACAGGAAGTCATTGAGGCAATTGGGTTAGAAGAAATTAGACAAGTACACAGGGTGAGAGAAGGCATACCAGTTGAATTACTCCTCCAGACAGCCGTTATGGACATGTTGGGCCAATTGGCCTCCTTTCGTACTGCAACCATTCTATGAGTATCAAAGATTCATTTATGATCAAAAGTGATCGCGAGATATTTTGTTGCTGGAGCACAGCTGAGTTATTGGTCACAGAACTGGATACTAAGTTCTTCCCAGAACTTCAAATTATGCAGGTAGAAATATGAAAGCACAGTCTGGGCAGCATTTCGTGGATGTCTCTACTTCTGATGTAGCATTTCTGGTAAGGAGACAGCAGCCTTCAACTAGCCCTCCTGTTAAATTAAGTTTTCTAACCTGAAAACTTGCAAACTATTGCTGTCAAGATGGCAAGCTAACTCAGAAACTGGGATCCTCCACTCAAGCAGTTAAAAACCCACTGAGTGATATATACCAGAAAGGCCCTGCTTTAAATCACTGCTCTGGTGGCATTAAACGATACATTGATTTCAATTATTTACTGGAGGAAGGTTTGAAAACAATGCTTAATGGTTAACTGGACACCACTGCACTTTGACATGGGTCAGGCAAGACTAGGCTTAATTGTGCCAACTCAATTACTCAAATAGTTTGCATTATTCTTGTTTGTCTGGTCTCAGAGATGATGTTTTGAGGAAAGTATCATTATTCTCATGAAACACAGTTCAAAATGGTTTAAATGATTTAAGAAGACAGGGGATAAACCATCTTAAAAATGATGTGGAGGTGCTGGTGTTGGACCGGGGTGGACAAAGTTAAAAATCACACAACACCAGGCTATAGTCCAACAGGCTTATTTGGAAGTACAAGCTTTCAGAGTGCTACTCCTTCATCAGGTACTTAGTGGGGCAGGATCATAGGTCATAGATTTTATAGTAAATGATCAAAGTGCATACAGCTGAGGCAATGTATTGAACAAACCTAGATTGCTGTTAAGTCTTTAATCACTAGAATAAGGTTGCAGGTTTCGATTCATTAACATGTAAATCCCAGAACTTTCGAGTCACATTCCTGAGATCATTTAAGGTTTTTATAAAAAGAAAGGTGACATCTCAGCTCAGACAATACATTAAAGAGTCTGTCTGTATCCCAGCCTGGTTCTATTTCGAAGTAGGAATTGATAAGATGTCACATGGAGTGACTGCCTACTGACTGCATGATTTTTGAACAAAGTAGAGTGTATGTACAAATACAAATCTGCAAATGCAAATTCACCCCATATAGTGTGTGTGTGTGTGTGTGCAGTTGTGCGTGAGGGAATGAGAGAGTGAAAGTGAGAGTGAGTGAGAGAGAGGGTGAGAGAGAGAGAGAGAGTGTGTGTGTATGAGAGAGAGGGAGACAGTGTGAGTGTGTGTGTGTGTGCGCGTGCATGCATGTTTGATAGAGTGCGTGTGGGAGTATATGCCTGTGACAGGGTGTGCGCGTGAGTGTGTTTGTGTGTGTGTGTGTACATCTGGGAGACAGAGTATGTATGAGAGAGGGTCTGTGTGAGTGTATCAATGTGATTGTGTGTAAGAGTGTGTGTGAATGTGTGCTTGTGTGTGAGTGTGTGTGAACTGTATAGTGTACTGGGGTCACCTGTAATGTGGGTCAGGCCCTCCTGAAGGAGGGCTCATGCCTGAAACGTCGATTCTCCTGCTCCTTGGATGCTGCCTGACCTGCTGCGCTTTTCCAGCAACACATTTTCAGCTCTGATCTCCAGCATCTGCAGTCCTCACTTTCTCTTCACCTGTAATGTGACATGAACCCAAGATCCTGGTTGAGGCCATCCTCATGGGTACCGAACTTGGTTATCAGCCTCTGCTTGGCCACTTTGCGTTGTTGCGTATCCCGAAGTCCACTTTAGAGGATGGTCAATCGAAGATCCCAGGCCGAATGTCCCTGACTGGAAAGGAACATCCCTGTCTGGCGAATTGTTGCGTGGTGTCCATTCATCGGTTATCGTAGCGTCTGCTCGGTCTCGCCAATGTACCATGCCTCGGGGCATCCTTGCCTGCAGCTTATGATATAGACGACATTGGCTGAGTCACTTGAGTGCCTGCTGTGCAAGTCTTGGGTGGTGCCCCCCTCCGCCACCTCCCGTATATTGGTAGTATCCATGTCGACACTCTGACACGTCTTGCAATGGATGCCATGACAGAGTTGTACAGTGTTGTGGTCGATGTTCTCCTGAAGACTGGACAGTTTACTGCAAACAATGGTCTGTATAAGGTTTGGCAGTTGTTTAAAGGCAAGATGTGGAAGCATAGGGAAGATCTTGGAAAAATGCTCATCCTCATCGATAATGTGTTGCAGGCTGCGAAGAACATGGTGTAGTTTCTCTGGGAAGTACTGGACAACGAAGGGTACCCTATCAGTCATTTCTCATGTCTGTCTCCTGAGGAGATCATTACAGTTTCTCACTGTGGCACATCAGAACTGGTGATCGATTAGTTGAGCATCGTATCCTGTTCTTATGAGGGCATCCTTCAGGTATCCGTCGTGTTTCTCCACATCTGAACAGAGCCTGTGTATATATCGGGCTTGTCTGTAGGGGATGGCTGTTTTAATATGTTTAGGATGGAAGCTAGAGATGTGCAACATCATGAGATTATCCATGGGCTTGCGGTAGAGTGAGATACTGAGGTGCCCATCCTTGATGGAGATGAGTGTGTCCACAAATGAGACAGACATTAAATAGTAGTCTATGGTAAGTCTGATGGTGGGATGAAACTTGTTGATATCACTGTGTAGTTGTTTCAATGACTCCTCACCATGGATCCAGAGGAATAAAATGTCATCACTATTTCTGGTGTATAGTATTGATCGGAGGTCCTGTGGAGCAAAAAAAGTCTTGTTCGAACTTGTTGGCATATATGGGGTACACATTTGGTCCCCACAGCTGTTCAGTGTACCTGGATGAAGAACTGGTTGTCAAAGGTGAAGACGTTGTGGTTGAGGATAAAGCCGATGAGTTGTAGGATGGTGCTCGGAGATTAGCAGTTGTTGGTATTGAATGCTGAGGCTGTTGCAGCCATGCCGTCTTTGTGAGGATGCTGGTGTAGAGTGCTGAAACATTCACTGTGATAAGGAATGTTCCTGGTTCGACTGGTCCATGGGTGCTGAGTCTCTGTAAGAAATCTGTAGTATCACGACAGAAGCTGAGGGTCCCCTGGGTTCAAGATACCCTTGACATAGCCAGAGAGGTTTTCACACAGGGTTCCATTGCCTGATAATGATGGGATATCCAGGTTTGTTGGCTTTCTGTATCTTTGAAAGGCAGGCTTCAGAAGACTCTAATCTCACACCTCTAATGCATTGTCTAAGCTGAGATGTCACCTTTTTTGATACGTTATCTTGGAAATATGACTTAAAAGTAGTTCTGGGATTTACATATTAATGAATCACAAGCTGCAACCTCATTTCTAGTGATTAAAAACTGCAATCTAAGTTTGTTCAATACATTACGTCAGCTGAATGACACTTTGATCTTTTAATATAAATACTGTATCCTATGATCCTGCCCTAAAGGAGCAGCATTTCTAAAGCTTATATTTTCAAATAAATCTGTTGGGACTATAACACGGTGTTGTGTGATTTTTAACTATGTTAAAAATGAACGCATGGTATAATACAAGTGTATTCACCTTTCGATGAGACTGTAAACCAAAGTCCTGTCTCCCCTCTCAAGTGGATGTTAAAGATTATATGGTATTTTTCAATGAAGAACAGAAGTCATCCTCCATATACACTTATCAACATCACAGATTACCTGCTCATTATCACACCTGTCCTTTTAAAATATCCCTTCTCACCATCCAAGGGCTCAAAAAGTCCGCCATGGTGAAATAGCTATTTTCCTGTACACCTTTCAATTCAGTGTCCTGTTTTTGTTATTTACAATGTGGTCTTCTCTACAGTGGGGAAAATCTTAAAAGTAAGCTGGGTGATTGCTTTGCAGCAAAGTGCCTTTCAATCCAGAAGTGCAATCCTACGTTTCCAATTGTCTGTGATTACAATTCTCCATCTTGTTCCTATTCTAGGACTTTTCTGTCTTTGATTGCCTGTTGTGTGGTAATGAAGATCTAACCAAGCTTAAGGAATAGCACAGCATCTTTAAGCTTGGCATTTTAAATTCTTCTGGATTCAACAAAGTGAGTTCAACAATTGCAGATCTTAACATACGGTCATATTTAGTTTCCTTTTTCCGAGCTAGTTTAATTTTTTAATATCTTTTTCCCTCTTGTTTGCTTTCCAATGATTCTGTAATTGAGAACTCCTTAAGGTACATAATTTTATTTCCTTACTAAGAGTCATAGAGGTCTACAGTGTAGAAACAGGCCCTTTCACCCAACTTGCTCAAGCCACTCAGTTTTCACAATTAAACTAGTGCCATTAGCCTGCATTTGATCTATATCCCTCGATACCTATCCCTTATTCCAATACTACTTTTTTGCTTGATGAACCCTTCTGTCATTTACTCTCTCCTGTCTTCCATCCTATTAGAGACTTTCCCTTTTGTTCTTTTTTCCACCTTCTCCCCTTTCAGTTTCTATTACATTTCAAACTTCTCCCAGTTCTGATGAAAATTAATTGAGCTGATATGTTAACTGTTTTTCTCTCTCCATACATACTACCAGTTCTGTTTAGTATTACTCACATTTTCTTTATTTTTGTTGCTGCTTACGGGACCTTACTGTGTGCCATTCCTCCTTCATTACAACATTACATTTCTACTTTTAAAGTGCTTTTGGACCTCCTAACGTTGCGAAAGACACTACATTAATGTAAGATTTATTTTTGTATTGCCTAGGGTCAGAGTTTTTCAGGCAAAATTAATATGTGTACCTTACAAGCATTGCATTCAAGTATTTAAGTTGTGCAAGTGCTTCAATTGCTCAGTAAAAGGTCTATGGTTCATGCTTTACCTGTTGTCACCTTGATCGATTTCACGAAGTTTTTCCACAAACTCACTGAATTTCATCTCTTCCCTCGTAGACTTTGGCTTGAAATTCTTGAAGTTAACCATTTTCTTTTCATCATAGTACAAGAACTTGTGCGTTTTGGCAACATAAACAGAAAAGTCCCCATCTCCAATATTCTCCTGCAAGTATTCCAGGTCCCATTTCAGTGCTGGGTACACAAGGTTGGTATCTGTTAGCACTACCGGCTCCTGGAATAGAAAAACACCAACAGCACAATGTAGATTTCACTGAAGCATATGTGCAAATTATACATTATTAACCCTTTACTCATTTCGGTGCCATCTCTGCAAAACAAGCGGACTGAAGAAAAATTTGTTGTAACTCCAAAATGTACCAAGGATTCTTTATAATGAAAGACGTTGTTTGTTTGTTATAACATGCAACAACTTGTTGTCTGAAACACATCACCTTATAACACAGGTAGTAACAATATGGCAAAACAGGATGAAACAAGAACTTACATTAATGCACAATATCATCAAATTGACAGTGAGGAGTGCAATAATTGTGGATGCTAACAATTCACTAACAACTAATCAGCAACATAAAGGAGATGATTTGTGACACACTGAATGTAAGGTAACACAAAGTTATCTTGTTGCAATTTACAATTTCTTAAAAGCTTAGACAGGGCAGATTCAGGAAGAATGTATCCCCTGGCTGGGAAGTCTAGAAACAGGGGACAGGGCATCAGAATATGGGACAAGCCATTTAAACTAAGGTGAAGAGGAATTTCTTCACTCAGAAGGCAGCAAATCCTTGAACTTCTCCACTTCAGCAGGCCATGGCGTTGAATCATTGAGAATACTCGAGGCAGAGATCAACACAGATTTATGAATTCTAATAACATCAAGAATATAGAGTCATAGAGCTGTACAGCATGGAAGCAGATCCTTCAACCCAACTCATTCATGCCAACCAGATATCCTAAACTAATCTAGTTCTGTTGGACCCAAGGGTCTGTTTCCATGCTGTACATCTCTATGACTCTATGACTATTTGGCCCATATCACTCTAAACCCTTCCTATTCATATACCTATCCAGATGCCTTTTAAATGTTGTAATTGTACCAGCCTCCACCACTTCCTCTGGCAACTCATTCCGTACATGTACCACCCTCTGTGTGAAAAGGTTGCCCCTTAGATCCCTTTAAAATCTTTCTCCTCTCACCTTGAACCTATGCGCTCTTAGTTTTGGACTCACCTACCCCAGGGAAAATATTTTGTCTATTCTTCCTATCCATGTCCCTCATGATTTTATAAAGCTCTATAAGGTGAACCCTCAGCCTCCGACACTCCAGGAAAAATAGCCTCAGCCTATTCAGCCTCTCCCTATAATTCAAATCCTCCAACCCTGGCAACATCCTTGTAAATCTTTTCTGAACCCTTTCAAGTCTCGCAACATCCTTCCTATAAAAGGATCCTGTATTCAATGCACTGACCAATAAAGGTAAGCTTATCAAATGCCTTCTTCACTATCCTGTCTACATGCCACTCCACTTTTAAGGAACTATGAACCTGCATTATTCAGCCATCCTCCCCAGGACCTTACCATTAAGTATATAAGTCCTGCCCTGATTTGCCTTTCCAAAATGCCACACTTCACATTATCTAAATTAAACTCTATTTGCCACTCCTTGGCCCACTGGCCCACCTGATCAAGGTCCCATTGCGCTTTGAAGTGACCTTCTTCGCTGTCCACTATACCTCCAATTTTGGTGTAAATGGGGTCCATGGATTGAAGGTTGTCTTCCACCATGTACACAATCTTCTGCAGTTCCTTACAGTCCCGGGCAGAGCAATTGCCCTCCTAGGCCGTTATTCATCCAGATAGTATGCTTTCTATGGTGCACCTGTCAACGTCGGTGAGCGTCCTTATGGAAATGCCGAATTTGCTAAGCCACCTGAGGAAGAAGAGGCATTGTTGTGCTTTCTTGATTGTTGCATCTACGTGGGAAGTCCAGGGCAGGTTGCTGGATATTCTCACTCCTAGGAACTTGACACTCTCAAGCCTCCCAATCTCCGCTGATGGAGATGGAGTTGATGCAGATGGAGTGCGTTCTCCTCCTTTCTTTTTGAAGTCAGTGATTTTTTTTGTTTTGCTGACATTGAGACAGAGATTGTTATTTTGCACCATGCTACTAAGCCCTCTGTCTCCTTTGTGTATTCTGACTCATCGTTATTTGATATCCGGATCCTACCACGGTGGTGTCGTCAGCAAACTTGTAGATGCTGTTCGTTCGGATTTTGGTTACAGTCATGGGTGCATGGGGAGTAGAGCAAGGGGATGAGAATGCATCCTCAGGGGGGCTCCAGTGTTGAGTGTTATTGTAGAGGAGGTGCAGTTGCCTATCTTCACTGATAGTGGTGATTGGTCAGGAAACTGAGGATCCATCCTGCAGAGGGAGGAGCCATGAGCTCGGTCTCTGGGTTTTGAGATCAGTCTGGAGAGGATAAAGGTTTTGAAGGCAAAGCTGTAGTCGAATAGCAGGAGTCTGACATAGATATCCTTGTTGTCCAGATGTGCCAGGGATGTGTGCAGGACCAGGGAAATGGCGTCCATTACAAACCTATTACGTCGGTAGGGGCCAGGACTTTATTTCTGGCTGGGCCTTTAATGAGCACCACTACTAAGCATATGTGTGCCCAGAACCTCTCAAACCAAAATGCAGAACATGGCACTATTAAAGGACGTAGGGCAGAAATCAACTCAATCCCCCAACCTCTTGTCAATCACACAGCCACGTGTGAAATCAGTTATTTTTCTTCCAACATAAGTATGTTTCATTTTTAAAAGTGGCAAGGTCCAGAGACCTGCTTTAGCTTTTTTTTTGAAAAAAGGTGTCCACATCTAAATGTTTAAAAAAATTTTGGTTAGTGATGGTAACATAAGTGTAAAAAATCACTCGAACTGGGCTTGGCGAAACGCTGTGGCCGTAGTTTTCAAATGTGCATTCTGTTTTACCTGTCACACCATGTATTGAAATATTCAGTTTTTATTTTGTTGGCTTGATTATAGGTGTTAACTGATTTTGTTTCAGTAAGAGTGAAGAATCCAGCTGATGGCAACATAAAACATCCTCTTCTGATTGCTTGAAGCCTTTAGATTAGATTTGTCAACTGTGGCTGTGTGTATTCCAGGAGGTATCACCCATACAAACTCCTGTCTCTAAATGTTCAACCCCAAAACTCCTGCACTGGTCAATAACATGTCCATCATTGTGCTGCTCTGCCTTCACAAACCAATCCGCAAATTAATAGCAACACAGTATTCCAAGATGTTGGAAAGGCACAGGTTTCATTTTTTTGGGGGTGGGGAAACTACTCTTTTGTTTTCAGGTGCTTCTTTTTTCTTTCACACAACTAATTTACGAAGTGAAGCATTTACATACTAACATTACCTTCTTTCTATATTTGTGTTGACACATGAGGTATTTGGAATTAGAATAAATAACCATCAGAGCTGAAAATGTGTTGCTGGAAAAGCGCAACAGGTCAGGCAGCATCCAAGGAGCAGGATAATCGACGTTTCGGGCATGAGCCCTTCTTCAGGAATCCTGAAGAAGGGCTCATGCCCGAAACGTCGATTCTCCTGCTCCTTGGATGCTGCCTGACCTGCTGCGTTTTTCCAGTAACATATTTTCAGCTCTGATCTCCAGCATCTGCAGTCCTCACTTTCTCCTAAATAACCATCACCCTTCCATTAAATTTAAAACCACAACGCACAAGGAGAGCATTCATCTGCTAGACTCCACAGAATTTAAAATGGCACAAAGACAACACAGCTGCCAACAAAAAATATTTTTCAAAATAATTGGCACACTTCAACACACAAATAGCCATCACTCTAAACCTTCCTGAAGAAGGGCTTATGCCCGAAACATTGATTCTCCTGCTCCTTGGATGCTGCCTGACCTGCTGCGCTTTTCCAGCAACACATTTTTCAGCTCTGATCTCCAGCATCTGCAGTCCTCACTTTTACCTATCACTCTAAACACGCCTGCCACAGACTATCATAAGTACGCAAAACTGGAAGATTTTAACTAGGCAATTACTACTACTTCTACCACATCTCAGATCTCAATATCAGATTTACAATGGACAATTACCACAGTGTTCATGACAACAGCTTTCACAACGTTTCCCAAATAGTAATTCCTGGACACTTGCAGCCTGAAATTAGAGATTTAATTCAATACTGCAACACTCTCATGTTTTCCAGGTTTGCTATTTCTTCCATTGGCCGACTTAAAACTGTTTACACTCATCCTTTCACTCAGTCCCATTGGGGTCTCCCTTTCTCCCAACCTCTTTGTAGCCTCCTCCACCACAATGTTCTTACAGTCTCCTTCCCTCACCAGATCCCATCTTCTTCCCTTAACCCTTTTGCAGCCTCCTTCTCCCCTCCCACCAACCTCCCTTGCAGGATTCTTCTTTTCAACTGGACCTGGCAAAAGCCAACCATCTTCTGGTTCAGAAACCTGTGCCCGTGGGAGGGGGTCCAGCCAGCACTGGACTGCATTATCGAGAATGTATCCTGGCAGTCTGAGCCAATGGTCATGGTGGCTTAGGTTCTGGCTCCAGCACAATAGGCTCTCATGAGCTGAAATATTGTCCCTGGATGGACCAACTGCATGCTTATTTATGAGTACATTGAGACTGTTGAGTGAGAGGCAGTGACATCTGAGCTTGCTTAAAGCTACAGGCCTTGGTGATAAGCAGTGCATGCGCGTCCCTCTCCTGGTGTCTGATCCAATGATAAGACAATGTTTCTTGAACTTCCCTTAAGCTTCACTGGTCAAGGATAGAAATTTAAGTGAGAGTCCAAAATAGCAAATTAGAGCATCAAGCAAATAGGGAACTCGGATCATGTTTGCAGGCTAAAAAACATTCCACAATGCACTCACCCAATCTCTGGATGGTCTCCCCAATGAAGAATAGTAAATACACTATATCAGTTAGCACAGTTGGCCAAACAGCTGGTTTGCAACGGAGGATGATGCTATAAGTACGGGTTCATTTCCTGGACTGGCTGAGGTTAACATAAAGGTCCCACCTTCTCAACCTCATCCCTTTCCATAGGTATGGTGACCCTCAGGTTAAACTCACCACCTCATCTCTCTCTAATGAGAGAGAAGCCTTATGGTACACTGTGATTATAGAGTCATAGAGATGCACAACATGGAGACAGATTCCTCCAAACCCCCCCCCCCGCCCCATTCATAAATCCATCCAAATGCCTTTTAAATGTTGCAATTGTACTAGCCTCCACCACATCCTCTGGTAGCTCATTCCACACAAGTACCACCCTCTGCGTGAAAAAGTTGCCCCTTAGGTCCCTTTTATATCTTTCCCCTCTATACCCTAAACCTATGCCTTCTAGTTCTGGACTCCCTTACCCCAGGGAAAAGCCTTTGTCTATTTATCCGATCCATGCCCCTCATGATTTTGTAAACCGCTATAAGGACACCCCTCACCCCTCTATAAGGAAAACAGCCCCACCTGTTCAGCCTCTTAATATAACTCAAATCCTCCAACCCTGGTGACTTTTTTTAATATTAAATTTATTTGTCCTCTTCCCTTGCCCTTTCATTAGCCAACATCTTTCTGCTTAAGTGTTTAAGAGTCCACTGGACTTGAAACATCAACTGTTTCTCCCTCCACAGATGAGGCAAAACCTCCTGACTTTGTCCAGTACTTTCTACCTTTACTTTATATTAATAAGTGAATAATGCTTTTCTTTATTCAATTGGATGATCATTGACTGTTAAACAGACATCACCTCCTTCCTCAGTTCTATATTTTCATGCAAATAATTGTAATATTAAAAATTATTTTAGTTAGAATTGCCTCCACTGATCCTTCTCCATTGTAACGTTGTCATGACAGTACTTGTTATGCGTTTTATTCATTCATCGGATGAGGGCCCCATTGGCTAGGAGTCTGGAGTCAAACATGGCGAAGTAAGGATGGCAGTAGCTTCCTTCCATTAAGGACATTAGTGAACCAGGATTTTTCAGGATATCTGTGCAATTCAAATTTCGCCATCTTCGATGGTAGGATTCAAACCTGGGTCTCCCGATTGTGATAATTACACTCGGCCATCACTTCCCCTACCACAATTTCAGTTACAAAAACAGATTAGATTGACTAGCATTGTTTTCCTCAGAGCAAAGGAGACTGGACAGTAGGTCGGGCATGATTAAGATGTACAAATTATGAGGGGCATAGATAGGAAGAAATGCTTCCTCTTGGTGGAGGGATCATTGACCAAAGAGTTAAGGTAAGGGGCAGAAGGTTTAGTGGGAATGTTAGCAAAATACTTTTCAGCCAGAAAACGGTGAGAGTCTGCAACTCATTGTCTATAACGGTGGTGGAGACAGAAATCCTCATATCAGTTAACAAGTGTTTAGATGTATACTTGCAATGCCAAAGAATACAAGGCTACTGGCAAAATGGGACTTGAAGAGTTAGGTGGTTGTGTTTGACTGGTGCAGAGTCAATGGGCCGACCATTTTTTCTCTGTCGTAGATCATTATTAACCTCTTCAGCCTTCTTCTCTCCAAGAAAAACAGTTCCAAACTCTCCAATTTACCCTTCTAGCTGAAGTTTTTCATCCCTGGAACCATTCTCATAAATGTCCTCTGCATTCTCTCCAATGTGCTCCCATCCTTCGTCGAATGAAATAGCACAGAATAATACAGCTCAAGTCCTACACAAGTTCAGTATAATCTTCAGTATAACTGTTGTACTGTTAATGAAGGTGAGATATGGAGGTGCCGGTGTTGGCCTGGGTGGACAAAGTTAAAAACCAAACAACACCAGGTTATAGTTCAACAGCTTTATTTGGATGTACTAGCTTTCGGAGCACTGCTCCTTCATCAGGTAACTAGAGGGGCAGGATTATAAGTCAGAATTTATAGCAAAGGATCAGAGCGCAAAGCAATTAAAATGATATATTGAAAAAACATAGATTGCTGTAAAGTCTTTCATCTTTTGGAATGGGTTGCAGGTTTTGGTTCATCGGCTGAGAACACTGAATACTTTATTATCTGTCTCTACCTATCCTGCCATCCATAATGATTTATACACGTTTACACGTAGTAATCTTTGTTTCAGAGTGTCCATCAAAGCTCTTTGTACCAAAAATGTACTGAATCCCTCACACTCATCGACCCTAAACTTTGTCTACCAACTTATTCAGCCACTGCATCAACTTATCAATATCCTTTTAAGTCCTGACACTGGGAATGAATGTGCTAGGTCTGTGCTTAAAATTTTCAAGAACAAAAGGGAACTAAAACTTAGTAAATCAGTTGCGCCCGTGTGCAGCGACATGGCGAAGATGAGGCAGCGGTGAGTAACACCCAGCTCAGGTTTTATGTACATTGGTATCTTCAGTAAACAGTCTGTACCATTCAAAGCGAACCATCCAGGTCATGGTTAAATATAGAAAGATATTCGCTTACTCGCTATATTATTGCGGTTAATAACACAGAAGCACGACGCAAAATACACAAATTGTAGCTACAATGCAATTAGTACTGTAAACAAGTACTGCATTCACTTGCACGCCTAAGCTTTCGGTTTCACATCATGTTACAATCGCGGTTCTAACAGCGAGTGACAGCAGCGACTTGTCAGCAGCCGGTGTTGCCGCGAGGTGCCGCTGTCTCAGCTCAGTGCTGACACCAAGTAGCACCCAGAGCCTACGTGACTGGAACAACGTACACAGCGACACGGAAGGGGGAAGGGGGTCAGGCTGTTGCTCAAAAACACCGCAACTTGGAGGGGGAAGGGAGAGAGAGGCCACTCATTTTGGCACTATTTCAACATCACCTCAGCCCAGAGAAACACTTATGCAGCACTGCTGATAGTTAAGCATCTTCCCTCCTCCCCAGACCCAGGTAGAGACACTGTCAATGCAGCATTGGTTCAGCATCACCTGGATTAGCACCTTAAATATTCACTCCCTGCACCACCGATGTACAGAGTGGCAGAAGTCTGTAAATTATATGAAATACATGGCAGAAAATCATCCATTTATCAGTCACAAGGACAAGGGCAGCAGATGCATATGAGGTGCCACCACCTGCAAGCCTCCTTCAAACTACACACCATCCTCACTTGGGAACTATATCACTGTTCCTTCACTGTTGATGCATCAAAATGTTGGAATTTCTTGCCTCCTGGGTCTATCTATACCACTGGACTACAGGGGTTCAAAAAGGCAGCCTACCACCACCTTCTCAAGGGGAAATCAGGGTTCAATAACAGAGGCTGGCCTAGCCAGCAGTGCTCACATGACGTGGACATAGAATCCCTAGTGTAGAAACAGGCTCTTCAGCCCAGCAAGTCCACACGGGCCCTGCTTAGATTAGATTACTTACAGTGTGGAAACAGACCCTTCGGCCCGACAAGTCCACACCGACCCTCCGAAGAGCAACTCACCCAGACCAATTCCCCTACATTTACCCCTTCACCTAACACTACAGGCAATTTAGCATGACCAATCCATCTAACCTGCACATCTTTGAATTGTGGGAGGAAACCGGAGTATCTGGAGGAAACTCACGTGGGGAGAATGTGTAAACTCCACACGGACAGTCGCCCAAGGCTGGAATCGAATCTGGATCCCTGGCGCTGTGAGGCAGCAGTGCTAACCACTGAGCCACCATGCCACCCCAAACATTCCATATAACAATTTTTAAAAGTCCCTACCCGACCCCATGAATATTCAATGTAGCATTGCTAACAGCATGACATACAAACATACAAATCAGGGGCAGCAGTAGGTCATTTGACCTTTAAAAGTGCTCTCCATTTGTGGCCAACTGTACATTCCTACCACCTTTCTTAATAACCTCCGACTCTCTTATTATTTACTTAAGGAGATATTTCTGAATACTTCGAGTACATTTCTACTGTAAAGAAAAATTCTAAGAGGAGGACCCACCAGCTGCGATTAACTAAGGAGATTAAACAAAACATCAAACTTAAGGAAAATGCATACCATTGTGCAAGATGAGTGGCAGACTAGATGAATGGTCAGAATACAAAAACAAAACAGTACAGCACAGGAATAGGCTCTTCTGCTCAACATGTCTGTGCCAACCATGATGCCATTCGAAACTAATCTCATCTACCTGCATTTGGTCTGTATCCCTTTCTTCCCCACGTGTTCATGTTTCTGTCTAAATGACTCTTAAATGTTGCTACTGTATCTGTTCCTATGACCTCACCTACCACCTTTTGCATAAAAAAACTTGCACATTTCTTTAAATATTCCCCCTTCCAATTTAAACCTATACTCCCTAGTATTTGACATTTCCATCCTGAGAAAAAAACACTCCAGCTGGTGAAGAATGATGAAAGGATTAATCAGGCAAAAGAAATTATAGCAAGTTAGTAAGATATGTAATACAATCAGAATGTTCATATAAAATATATTATGGCTGCTGCTACAAAGGTACAGTTGTGGTGCAACCCCACATTATAGAAAAATCGTGCTTTAGTAATAGTGCTTGAAGTATCAGCGATGTAATCATGTTACAGCCAACACATGTTTTAAAGGTTTGTGCTTTAGAAACAGTGTCCCAATCCGCGTTACAGCAAATTCACCTTAATGAAACTCGTACTATAGCAGAATGACCTATATGCCCAGTGATTTCATTGGCCATAACTGGACAAGATGCAAGAAGCATCTGTGCATCACCACACCATGACCATGCTCTGTATACTATGGGATCATCACCAGAGCTGGGAAGAAGAATGTCTGCCCTTTCCAGTTGCTGCCCAAACCTCTCCAGTTGTGTCAAGCTGCCTCACTTTCCACCGTGAGCTGTAGGAGTGGGCCTGCTTGGAGCTAGGTAGTTTCTCTCTCCCGCAACCCCACTCCATTATTTGCACTTGGAGCAGCAGCATTTCCTTCCAACACCTCTGTGATGTTGGATCATAACAGAGCACTGTTGCTAGGTCAAAATCCTGGATTTTCCAGCTGAACACATTGTCAGTCTACTGCAGCAGTTCAAGATAGCAGCTCACCACCTTCTCAAGGGCAACTAGGGACAGGCAATAAATGCTGGCCAAGCTAGCAACATCCACATCCCATGAATAAAAAGAAAATTCTTTAGTGCCACCTCATGATGGTATTCACTACAAACACGACCATAATGGAGAACAAGAGGTTTTTTTACAGAGATTTAAGAAGGATTAAAATAAAATGTGCGCTTGTCCGCTACAGAGAGAAAACGTGTAGTAAATAGTAGATGAAAAGGATAAGACAGGTGAAATTTAGAAATAGTTTGTTTCTCTCTTCAGCGGACAGGATTTAAAACCATTCCAGTAATATTTGTAAATCAGTAGGTGAAAGGGGGAGAGAAACTTGGTGAAATTACAACCACTGGGGAAGTGGTATTGAGCAAACTGATAGAACAGAGTGCTGACAAGTCCTGATTTTCTTTATCTTAGGGTCTCAGGCAAGGTGAAAGAATCAATTATTAAGCCTATAATTGGGCACTTAGAAAAACACAAGGCAATTGGGAAGACTCAGCATTGTTTCATCAAAGGGAAATCATATTCAATCAATTGTTGAGTCCTTTGAAGGAACACTGTGGAGAAAAGGAGCCTAAAGACATACTGTATTCAGATTCTCAGAAGGCATTTGATAAGGTGCAACAGAAAAGAGTTATTGGGAGTATAAAAGCTCAAGGTGTGGAGGGTAACATATTATCATGGACAGAAGAATGGCTGGCAGGCTGCAAAAAAGTCATTTTACATAAATGGGTCTTTGGCAAGGTGTGAAAAGTGGAGAACCGCATGAATCTCTGTATAGCCTCAACTTTCTATTAATGACGGCACCATTGAATATCATAGAATCATAGTTTGAATATTTTTACACCAAAGATAGATAGATTCTTGTTAAGCAAGGTAATAGAAGATAATCAGGAGAATTCAAATGTGAAATTCAAATTCATATCAATGACTTTGACTCTATGATTTAGATGAGGGGAGCAAGGGCATGATATCTGAACACGCTCTCTCACGTGCACTCACACTCACACAGACACTCACATGCACACACTCACTCTCTTTCATGTATGTGTAAACACATATAAGTCTGGGTGAATTTGTATTTGCAAACTTATATTTGCAGGTACATTCTATTTTGCTCAAAAAATGCACAATCTGCAGGCAGCTAATATATGTAATATTTTGTAAATTCCACTTTGGAAATAGAACCAGTCTGACTCAAAATTGGGATACAGCCAGACTCTAACCTCACACCTTTAATGCATTGTCTGAGCTGAGATGTCACCTTTTGTTATAAAACCTTAAGTTATCTCGAGAAGGTGACTTAAAAGAAGCTCTGGTATTTACATATTAATGAACCGAAACCTACAACCCATTCTGAAAGGTGAAAGACTGAACAACAATCTAGGTTTGTTCAACATATCATTTCTGTTGCATGACACTGTAATCCTTTGCTATAAATTCTGTGTCTTATGATCTTGTGCTCCACAACTACCTGAAGAAGGAGCAGCACTCTTAAACCTAGTGCTTCCCAATAAACCTGTTGGACTATACCCTGGTGTTGTGTGATTTTTAACTTTGTCCACCCCAGTCCAACACCAGCTCCTTAACATCTCAGTTTGCAGGACAATTGTGAGGCCACAACTTGAACATAATGTACAGTTTTGTTCTAATTATTTAAGGAAGGATGTAAATACACTGGAGTTGGATCAGAGGAAGTTTAACAGATTTATATCTGGAATGAGCAGGTTGTCTTATGAGGAAAGAGTAGACACAGATTGGGGTTTGTTTCCACCTGACTTTTGAAAAGTGAGGGGTGACTCGATTGAAGTATACAAAATTCTGAACAGTCTTGAAGAGACTCGTTTTCTCTCAAGACGATGCAACTTTGGAACTCTCTGTCTCAGAAGATGGTGAAGATAGGGTCATTGAATATTTTTATAGTGACGGTAGTTAGATTCTTGTGAAGCAACGTAATAAAAGGAAATTGGGGTAGATCAAAATGTGAAATTTAAAACATATTTCAAAATGCAAATTAGCTGTAATTTTCTTGAACGGTGGGGCAGGTTTGAGGGGTCAAATCACCTCCTTTTGGTGCTAATAATTTGCATGATTGAATAAAATACCTGAGAAGAAAGATTCTTTTCCAGACAGCACTCCCTCTAAGCTGTGTGGCCTCGCTTTGAGGTTCCCTGCATGTTAAATCTTTAATGCTGTCAACTCTGTTCCTCAAAACTCCATCTAGCAAAGTCTTACTGCCATCCTGGTCTGTAGTTGAAAAAGCTACTTGTCAGCTAAAAAACAATACCCTTAGAGGAGATGGTTACTCTGCCAAAATTGTAAAATTATATTTGAAAAGGACACAAGTCCAATTGTGATAACTACAGAAATGCCTTTCTGTTTTGGAAAGGATTGCAAGGAACCTTCGTAATTGCTCATCTCAGTGGCCGATGAACTCCTTCCAGACTCTCAGGGCAGTCTTCACCATTGAGATACACCACAGCCAAGATCTTTACTAGACTGTGAATCCAAGAACAATGCAAAAAACAGCACAGATTGCTGCACTTGATCTTTTTTTAGCTTAGAAAAGCCTCTGACTCTGTCAACCAAGAGGCTTAAGGATCCTCCTCAAATTTAGCTGCCCTTCGTAATTTGTCACCATCCTCTGCATAGTCTGTGATGAGGTGCAAGCCGTGCAAGACCCTACATTAGTGAAGACTATGATCAATCAAAGCTGTGTCATTGCAACAACCCTTTTCTCCATCCAATTTCCTACAAATCTGCACCTCACATCCAAGATACTAGCCATTAGAGTGTTTTTAGAGCAGAAAGGAAACTGTTCAGTTGAGGCTTGTAGGTTGAAACAAAGTCACTCCCACAGCTGTCAATGAAGTCCAGAATGCAAATGATGTTTATATGTGTTTACTCATCAAATAAGTTCCAGATCACAGTCAATTCCTTCTCCGGAGCTTATGAGAAACACGTCATTCAAATAAAAACCTGAGAAGATTATTTTCCAGACAGCACTCCCTCTAAGCTGTGTGGCCTCGCTTTGAGGTTCCCTGCATACTGATGCATTGACCTCCATTTTCATGCATGGACCTCAAAGATCAAAAAAAAAATTAAAGGAGAATTTCCCACAGCACAACACTACCTCCCCATCGTTTAAGATCCACCATGAAATCCATGGACAACTTTCCATATTTTGGGAACCTCCTCTTAATAAAGAAAGACATAGATGACAACGTTCTTCATGGCCACCAACGTGTCAGCTTAGTCTTCAGCTAATTGAAAAAAAGAGTATTTGAGGACCAGTGACTCAAATCCAACCCAAACCCTGTTCCTTGGATGCTGCTGGACCTGCTGTGCTTTCCAGCATCATACTCTTGACTAAGGTCATTATTAGCCAGGTCATAGTGATCTCTGTGTTTAGATGCTTCAGAGATTTAGTCAAATATATCAGTCATATCAAAGCACTGGAGAAATACCATCAGTGATGCCTTCACAAGATCCTCCAAATGAAACAGCAGGATTTTCTGCTAAACATGCTAGGTGCTAATCACTCAAAACCAAATTTACTGGCAGGATATCTCAGTTGGGTACCTCACACCAGACCCCTGAAGTGACCATTCTGCTCTGAATTCCATCATGGCAGGGGACTCCCAGGAAGTCAATTACTTTTTGGACGTCCTCAAAGCATGCCTAAAGAGGTTGAACATCCCTGTTGACACATGGGAGATCCTAGCTTGTGACCAACCAAAGTGGAGAAGGTTTATTTGGGAATCACCAAACACAGTTAGACTGTGATGGGCAGATAAATTGAGAGTGCCCAAACTTCTGAACAGCTCAAGAAACCAACCCTCTGGGTACAAACTGCCCCATATTTTCTATAGATTGGAAATTGGACTCATCAGCCAGCTCAGACACACTTCAAACTGCAATGAAAGCAAGTCCCCCTTGATGCTGAGGGATGGCCTAAGTAAAACTTGTCTAAAACCTGTTATAATTCTAATGGTTTCATTATGATATGATGATTATTCAACCTGAATAATAGTAAACATGTTGTGGAGTTTGCACATTCTCCCCATGCCTGCATGGGTTTCCTCTGGATGCTCTGGTTTCCTCCCACAGTCCAAAAATGTGCAGGTTAGGTGAATTGGCCATGCTAAATTGCCTGTAGTGTTAGGTGAAGGGGTAAATGTAAGGGAATGGGTCTGGGTGGGTTGTTCTTCGGAGGGTCGGTGTGGACTTGTTGGGCCGAAGGGCCTGTTTCCAACACTGTAAGTCATCTAATCTAATCTAATCTATTTTTTTCTTCAGAGATACTGCCTGACCTGCTGGTCTTTTCAGCATTTACTGGTCTTACTTTGGATTTCTAACATCTTCAGTATTTTGCTTTTAGCTAATCAATGAGGCATTATTAATAATTCAGCATTAACACAAATCCAGAGATATACGCCATGCAGCAAAACTTATGGTTCAGCATCAGCAACCATTTAGAGCCTCAACTGAGTTACGGTATTTGCTTTTAAGTTACTGCTCTGACATTGCAAAAACAGGTTTCACTTTTCACCAACACTTCTACTATAATTTACATGCAGCTTAAATTCCCGATCTAACAGTGAACTGAAACTCCCGAGAGAAGGTAGCTTCATTCTGCTTTTCACCAAGGTCAGACTCAGAAGTTCGACGTCTGTACAAAGCAAAATCTGATCCCAGTGAGCACTTATAAGATAATCCTTGCCAAGTATTTGCATATTATTGCTGTGCCATCACTCTTGCGAGGAGGAACCTATAGCTGAATTGTCCATGGATCCTCTTTTTTTTAACCATAGCTCGAGAGATTAAAAAAAAACAGATTGAACACCAACCAGAGAGTTTCAGATCAGCCGTATCACTAACCATCATCAGCTCTTCAATGCTCCATACAGCTGTCTGTTTCCTTGACTCTATCCTCTTGCACACTCTTACTTGGCTTCAGCATAAACAGCTGTGCTTTCATAGGTCGAGGTCCCAGGTCCTGACAAATTCATCTGTCTAAAGACCAATGGACTGTCAGCTCCCTTTCGTCCTTTAAGCTCACCTTTTCCAACAAGCTTTTAGTCAGCCCTCCTAATGTATCCTCCTCTAGCTGGTCACTCGTTATTGTCTGGTTAGATCTTCCAAAATCTAATCATATGTAAATATATCCAAACCCTAGTTGCTAAAATTGAGCTCATTATCACAGTGCAGGAGAAAAGAAAGTAATATGATCATAACAGTACATCAAGGGCTTCACAGTAAACTAAAACTCAGACTGGCAAATGTTTAAAATGTGAACCAAGCTTGTACTTCAGTGGCACTGAAGACCCAAGAGGAAGTTTCAAAGACAAACAGAACCATGTTGAGCGAAGGTAACAGAAGGTCTATAGCAGTTAACAAGTTTTCATTCGCATCATTTCTACCTGCTTTAACCCTAGAAAGAATGTATACTCAGTCCAGGATAAACTGGCAAGAGCCAACTCTCTTACAGCCAGAGAGTGTGGGTTCAACTCCCACTCAGAGTTGAGCACATAAACCAGTTGACTGTCCATTAGTCAGGAATGACATATCTTGGGAGATGATGTTTTTGGAAGAGATGTTAAGTGCAACCTTGTCTGCCCTCTCAGATGGATATAATAGATGAAGGAAAGAAAGAACTTATGGGAATTTCCCTTCTGTATTGGCTAATAGTGATTAAGTAACCAGAACCACTAAGGTCTGGTCGTCATCACAGGACTTTGCGACATTACAATGGTAACTACATTTCAAAAGTACTTGATTGGCTATAAAGCTCTGGTATATCTTCAGATTGGGAAAGGGACTACAGAAACACTGTAATAAAAGAGATCATTTTGGAGAAACTCAACAGATCTGGCAGCATCTGTGGATTTTACTTTTACCCAAGGTTCTTCCTTTTTCTTCATAGGAAATCAAAACAACTAATTGCTGATTTGGTATAATTTTAGGTTAATATAGATTAGATTCCCTAAAGTATGGAAACAGGCCCTTTGGCCCAACAAGTCCACACCAACCCTCTGAAGAGCAACCCACCCAGACCTACTCCCCTACATTTACCCCTGACTAATGTACCTAACACAATGGGCAATTTAGCTTGGCCAATTCACCTAACGTGCACATCTTTGGATTGTGGGAGGAAACCGGAGCAGGAGGAAACCCATGCAAAGACGGGGAGAATGTGCAAACTCCACGCAGACAGTCGCCCGAGGTGGGAATTGAACCTGGGTCACTGGCGCTGTGAGGCAACAGTGCTAACCACTGAGCCACCGTGCTAACTTGATAAAAGAAAGCACCCTGCAAAAGTGAAATTGAATCTGCAATTTAATAAGGATGTAAGGAACTGAAATGGGTAAATACTGAGGAGTGCATTAATCACTGTCAATACAATGATGTCATGCAGACTAAGGTGAGAAAAGACCTTTGACCCTCGAAAGAGCAAGACTGAGCATTTCGGACTCTCAAACAGCCTTAACAACAATGTCAATCATGCCAACACTGAATCCTATCAATGCAATAAACTACTTTCTGTAAGACAACAACTTGCCCTTGTAAGACTAAACAATGTTTTTTGTCTGCCAAATTAGTTGCCAATATAAAAGCAGTTGACCCACCCAATGTAAGGTGACTGTGATGGGGATCCAGCTTATAATGTCGGTGATTGTAATATGTAACTGTGCTAATCCACCTGCTGCTGATAACTTCTACCTGCTTATACTTAGATCCAGGGCTCTACTAGCACAGTGGTTATGACCCTACTACTGAGACAGGAGGCCCAGGTGCAAGTCCCACCTGTTCCAGAGGCTTGTGAATAACATCTCTGAACAAGTTGATTAGAAAATACCAATACTCAGTTAATTAAAGGAATAACTACTGGAAGCAGATTAAATGCTAAACAAAAAATTGCTTGTACCCTTATTAATAATTCGTAAAGCTAAGGCAAAATATATAAGTTAACTTCATTCTTTCATGGGCGCAGGCATTGCTGCTAAGGCCAACATTTGCTGGTCATCCCTAATTGCCCTTGAACTGTGTCACTTTCTCAGCCAAATTTCAGAGGACAGTAAAGAGTCAATCACATTGTTATGGGTCTGGAATCACATGTAGACCAGGTGAGGACAGCAGGTGAGGTGGAACTAGTTATCGCTCATAGAGTCATAGAGATGTACAGCATGGAAACAGACCCTTCGGTCCAATCCGTCCACATGACCGGATATCCCAACCCAATCTAGTCCCACCTGCCAGCAGCCAGCCCATATCCCTCCAAACTCTTGCTATTCATATACCCATCCAAATGCCTCTTAAATGTTGCAATTGTACCAGCCTCCACCACATCCTCTGGCAGCTCATTCCATACACGTACCCTCTGTGTGAAAATGTTGCCCCTTAGGTCTCTTTTATATCTTTCCCCTCTCACCCTAAACCTATGCCCTCACGTTCTGGAGTCTCTGATTAGGGAAAAGATTTTGTCTATTTATCCTATCCATGCCCCTCATAATTTTGTAAACCTCTATAAGGTCACGCCTCAGCCTCCGACGCACCAGGGAAAACAGTCCCAGCCTGTTCAGCCTCTCCCTATAGCTCAAATCCTCCAACCCTGGCAACATCCTTGTAAATCCTTTCTGAACCCTTTCAAGTTTCACAACATCTTTCCAATAGGAAGGAGACCAGAATTGCACGCAATATTCCAACAGTGGCCTAACCAATGTCCTGTACAGCCGCAACATGACCTCCCAACTCCTGTACTCAATATTCAGACCAATAAAGGAAAGCATACCAAATGCCTTCTTCACTGTCCTATCTACCTGCGACTTCACTTTCAAGGAGTTATGAACCTGCACTTCAAGGTCTCTTTGTTCAGCAACACTCTCTAGGACCTTACCATTAAGAGTATATGTCCTGCTAAGATTTGCTTTCCCAAAATGCAACATTTATCTGAATTAAACTCCATCTGCCACTTCTCAGCCCATTGGCCCATCTGGTCCAGATCCTGTTGTAATCTGAGGTAACCCTCTTCGCTGTCCACTACACCTCCAATTTTGGTGTCACCTGCAAACTTACTAACTGTACCTATTATGCTCACAACCAAATCATTTATGTAAATGACAAAACGTAGAGGGCCCAGCACTGATCCTTGTGGCACTCCACTGGTCACAGGCCTCCAGTCTGAAAATCAACCCTCAACCTCCACCCTCTGTCTTCTACCTTTAAGCCAGTTCTGTATCCAAATGGCTAGTTCTACGTGTATTCCATGAAATCTAACCTTGCTAATCAGTCTCCCATGGGGAACCTTGTCAAATGCCTTACTGAAATCCATATAGATCACATCTACTGCTCTGCGCTCATCAATCTTCTTTGTTACTTCTTCAAAAAACTCAATCAAGTTTGTGAGACATGATTTCCCACGCACAAGCCATGTTAGCTATCCCTAATCAGTCCGTGCCTTTCCAAATACATGTACATCCTGTCCCTCAGTATTCCCTCCAACAACTTGCCCACCACCGACATCAGGCTCACTGGTCTATAGTTCCCTGGCATGTCTTTACCGCCCTTCTTAAACTGTGGCACCACATTTGCCAACCTCCAGTCTTCCAGCACCTCACCTGTGACTATCGATGATACAAATATCTCAGCAAGAGGCCCAGCAATCACTTCTCTAGCTTCCCACAGAGTTCTCGGGTACACCTGATCAGGTCCTGGGGATTTATCCACCTTTAACCGTTTCAAGAAATCAGCAATTCCTCCTCTGTAATCTGGACATTTTGCAAGATGTCACTATCTATTTCCCTACAGTCTATATCTTCCATATTCTTTTCCACAGTAAATACTGATGCAAAATATTAATTTAGTATCACCCCATTTTCTGTGGCTCCACACAAAGGCCGCCTTGCTGATCTTTGAGTGGCCCTATTCTTTCCCTAGTTACCCTTTTGTCCTTAATATATTTGTAAAAACCCTTTCGATTCTCCTAAATTCTATTTGCCAAACCTATCTCATGTCCTCATTTTGCCCTCCTGATTTCCCTCTTAAGTATACTCCTACTTCCTTTATACTCTTCTAAGGATTCACTCAATCTGTCCTGTCTATACCTGACAAATGCTTCCTTCTTTTTCTTAACCAATTTCTTTAGTCATCCAGCATCCCCTATACCTACCAGCCTTCCCTTTCACCCTGACAGGAATATACTTTCTCTGGATTCGTTATCTCGTTTCTGAAGGCTTCCCATTTTCCAGCCGTCCCTTTACCTGCGAACACCTGCCTCCAATCAGCTTTCGAAAGTTCTTGCCTAATACCATCAAAATTGGCCTTTCTCCAATTTAGAACTTCAACTTTTATAATCAGGTCTATCCTTTTCCATCAGGATTTTAAAATGAATAGAATTATGGTCGCTGGCCCCAAAGTGCTCCCCCACTGACACCTCAGTCACCTGCCCTGCCTTATTTCCCAAGAGAAGGTCAAGGTTTGCACCTTCTCTAGTAGGTACATCCACATACTGAATCAGAAAATTGTCTTGTATACACTTAAGAAATTCCTCTCCATCTAAACCTTTAACACTATGGCAGTCCCAGTCAATGTTTGGAAAGTTAAAGTCCCCTACCATAACCACCCTATTATTCTTATAGATAGCTGAGATATCCTTACAAGTTTGTTTCTCAATTTCCCTCGTGACTATTGGGGGGTCTATAATACAATCCCAATAAGGCGATCATCCCTTTCTTATTTCTCAGTTCCACCCAAATAACTTCCCTGGATGTATTTCCAGGAATATCTTCCCTCAGCACAGCTGTAATTCTATCCCTTATCAAAAATGCCACTCCCCCTCCTCTCTTGCCTCCCTTTCTATCCTTCCTGAAGCATTTGTATCCTGGAACATTCAGTTGCCAGTCCTGCCCATCGCTGAGCCATGTTTCTGTAATTGCTATGATATCCCAGTCCCATGTTCCTAACCATGCCCTGAGTTCATCTGCCTTCCCTGTTAGGCTCCTTGCATTGAAATAAATGCAGTTTAACTTATTAGTCCTACCTTTCCCTGCCTGCCCTGACTGTTTGATTCACTTCTGTTCTCAACTGTACCAGTCTCAGATCGATCTCTTTCCTCACTATCTCCCTGTGTCCGCCCCCCCACCTTACTAGTTTAAATCCTCCCAAGCAGTTCTAGCAAATTTCCCTGCCAGTATATTAGTCTCCTTCCAGTTTAGGTGCAATCCGTCCTTCTTGTACAGGTCACTTCTACCCCAAAAGAGATTCCAATGATCCAAAAATGTGAATCCTTCTCCCATAAACCAGCTCCTCAGCCATGCATTCATCTGCTCTATCCTACTATTCCTGCCCTCACTAGCTTGTAGTACTGGGAGTAATCCAGATATTACTACCCTTGAGGATCTCCTTTTTAAATTTCTGCCTAATTCTCTGTAATCTCCCTTCAGAATCTCAACATTTTCCCTTCCTATATCGTTGGTTCCAATGTGGACAATGACCTCTTGCTGGCCCCTCTCCCCCATGAGAACACTCTGCACCCTCTCTGAGACATCCTTGATCTTGGCACCAGGGAAACAATACACCATTCTGCTTTTTCTCTGCTGGCCACAGAAAAGTCTATCTGTACCTCTGACTACAGAATCCCCTAACACAATTGATCTCTTGGAAGCTGACGTACCCCTCATTGCATTAGAGCCAGTCTCCATACCAGAAACTTGGCTGTTCATGCTACGTTCCCCTGAGAATCCATCACCCCTTCATTTTCCAAAACAGCATACCTGTTTGAATTAGGTATATCCACAAAAGACTCCTGCCCTAGGTGCCGACCTCTCTTACCCTTCCCGGAGTTAACCCATCTATGTGACTGTATCTGAGACTTTCCCCCTTCCTATAACTGCCATCCATCATATACTGTTGCTGTTGCAAATTCCTCATCACTTCTATCTGTCTCTCCAACCGATCCACTCGATCTGATAAGCATCCAACAAGCATTTATGGCAGATATAATCCACAGTAACCCTTAAACTCTCTTTAAACTCCCACATCTGACAAGAATGCAAAGGCCATTTTTGCTCCTTCACAATCTACAGACCCAGAAAATAACACCGTCTTATTCCTCTACAAAACACTGCACCAGGTTAAATTAATAGCTATGGCTTATATTTTAAGTTTAATCAAGAGACTTATCTCCAAAAATATATAATCAAGAAAGAACCCACTGCACTCACTAATACAGCCTTTCTCTTGGACAGACTTAAAACAACAATTAACTTATCTGATTCTGTGTTGTGAACTTCGCCCAAACCGGTTCCTCCAAGATTAGTTGTGAAATTCACTGTTTGTTAATTTTCCCAGATGCACTCCGATGTCTAGCGACACATGAATTCAAAAACTCTATGATTGTTTTGGCAGCAAGCAAAGGTTCTCATGGTTATTATCATTGAGACCTGCTTTATGTTCCAGATTTTAATTAATCAATTTACTCATGGAATTCAAATGTAATCAGTTGGCATGGTTGGATTTGAAATCATATCCCAGGACACTGCAGCTGATATAAAATCAGACATTCCACAACTTTGGAATCTCAAAAATGTTTTAAAAGGCTGCTATTATCCTTCAAATGTCAGATAGGTGAGTAACAGTATTTTAATTATCAGCAAAGTTTGGGAATGTCAGGGAGGAGGAGAGGAGTGTGACTTTTTTCACAAACAAAATACTTTTGAGCTGAGTGAATTCAAATGTTCAACGTGAAAATGGGACCCCAAAGATCCCCTCTGCAAATTGTTCAGTGAAGCACTGAACATAAATGTCAGGAGAAACAATTTTAAAAATTAAGAGGAAAAGTCAACCCGAAATTCAGAAGGGTGAAACTGTGAGATCAAAACAAGCCTATTCAATCAAATTTCAGCAGGATGAAAAGAAGCCCAGTTAGGTAACTAAATGATAATATTGGGAGACAGCTCCAGACAAGTAGTGATAGAGGATGTACAATGTTGAAAATGTGTTGCTGGAAAAGCGCAGCAGGTCAGGCAACATCCAAGGAACAGGAGAATCGACTTTTCGGGCATAAGCCCTTCTTATGTACAATGTACAAAGTAATGCTTTTTGACCAGGAGAAATGAAAGGGTCACAACCCCAGCTACAGCTTTAAAAGTGATTCAGGCGATTAGCAAAAATTGATAAAGCCAAACATAAATCCAAAAAATCAACAAAAGCAGACAAGAGCCAAAAAGGGAAATCAAAAGGGATATGAGGATGAGAAAAAATTGGTATCTGAGGAATGATTTTTAACAGCAGATTGGAAGATAGTCAAAATTTGCATGTGGCTGCAAAGAGACAACTTCAAATCAAGGAATAATTAACTTTGCTATCTCCGCATTACTGCATACTCCTCTGCATTGGAAGGTGAAAGAAGGGAGTACATCAGAAGATTATTTAAAACAGCAGATAGACTTTACAAAATAGACTATAATATAGTAAACAAAGTGACAAATGTTAGTAAAAAGGGGGTTAGGAATACTTAGGTTAATTTAAGATCAATTAGCTTCATACTACTACTGAAGTAAGCAAAATGCAACAGAGCAGCAGAGATAACATTAGTAACTTCTCAGGGGCTATCACCATGGCTTTATGAGGAGAAAATCTGACAGGGACTAATTTCATTAAATTCCTGAACAAAAGGATTTGAAGGTTCATAAACTTTATTTTTGATGAAGAATCACTCTAGAGATTCATTTCCTCTATGTCCATCCCCAACCTGACCTTCCTAAACAGTCAGTATATTCTGCAGTCATCTACCAATAGCATTTCCCAGTCTATAATTAATAAAAATGATTTTAAATGCCTATTATGTAGAAATGCAGAAGTGTGACCAATAATGTTTCTTAAAAAGACTTACACTTATATAATAGCAAAGTACAGCGGATTCGAGAGATGGGAAATAAAAAAAATTGAAAAGGCTGGAGAAACTCAGTAGACCTGGCCACATCTGTGGATAGAGAAATTGAGTTAATGTTTTGCATTCAATATGACTGTTCTTTGAAGCTACATTTATATACTGCCTACCAGACTGCCACCATGCTATCATCCCCCATGTGCTTTTCCCTACTGAGGATATAAATGTTTGCTCCATTTTAAGAACAATTGACAGTATCATTTAAAAAAAGAAAATAGTCCAATATGCCTTCAATCCTTTATATGGATACATCAATTAAATTAACTTCTGGCAGAGTTCTCAGCTCACACTCTGTATGTCCTCCAACAGAAAAGGAGATATTGAGTGCACAGTTTTCATAAAGTTTTTTGTCTCTTTTACACAGGATCTGTTTCTCTAAGACTTACTGAAAAATATGATTGACATGCAAAATGGCCAATCTTTTGGGACCAATTATTGTCATTTTTTGCCAGTCATTAGGCTGTATCACCACCCCTTTCTAGGACGCAACTGGTACTACAATCATTATCATGTACTTTGTTTAAACACAGAATTCATATTATTGCACAAAACCATACCATTAAGCCCAAAAGTCCATTGGCAGCATTTTCTCTCACATTTTACCTCTGACTCCTTCTCTATCTCACTCCATTAGCATATCATTCTCTTCCTTTCTCACTCATTCAGTTTCCCCTTAAATGCATTGACGCTTTTCACCTTAGTTATTCCTTGTGGTGTTGGGTTCTGGGTGAAGAGATTTCTCTTGAATTCTTCACTGGATTTAACAGTAATCATTAGGTATTTACGGACCTTCCTTTTGATTTCCTCCAGAGGTAGAAACATCTTAATGTGTCTCTCTTACTAAATCTCTTCACAACTTTAAAGACTTCTCTCAGGTCACCTTTCAGCCTGTTTTCTTCCAGAGAAAAGAGTATGTTCAGCCTTTCCTAATAGTTATAAGTTCTCAGTTCTGGTTGCCTCATTGTGTCTTTTTTATTGCACCTTCTCTCTGTCCTATGTTACAGTAACAGAACAATGCACAGTTCTCTAAGCATGTTTTATTTCTATGTAAAACTGGTACATATAGTATACTGCATTAAAATATTCTCTTTTGCTTAACACTCTGATGTGCTAATATCCTATTCTTGCATTTTCACAAATTAATGTTAATGAAAACTACATCATGTTAAGGTGAAGCATGTTGACAATTGACATTTTATCAAAGACCAGTAAAATACACACTGGGAATATGGACTGCAATACTGTCTTGTCACAATGTGACCCACGTTACTGGGAGAACAGTTCAACATCCAAGCCTGATCTAGATATCTACATATGGATTAAGATAGCAAGGATGCCAGGAAGGACAATCTGGCTGATTTTCCACATCCACAAGTATGGAAGAGAAGGTCAGTTACATTCCTACTAGCTCAGAACAGATTGGTTAATCAAACCTAGCCTGCTTAGCAGAATCAGTCATATAGAATACAGTCATAAACTGGCTGAGAGATTTGAGACAAATACAATGTCCTGGATAACATTCAGTGTCCTGGATACTTTTATTTTGTTGATGTTTGTATTGCTGAAGGAATTTTTGCTAGTGGAGGTTTTGAGAATCTGAACAGGGAAAACCCTTTGTGCTAGTAAGAGAGTTGGTTATTAAAGTGGTCATCAACTTATTGACACAGTGTTGAAATGTGCAATGCTTTGCTACGGGAAATGGTTGAGGCAGAGATAGTTATATGTAGGATGAATTTTAGGGTTAGAAGAAAGCACAAGACTATAGAGTACTATGAGTAGGACAATGACATTCATTTTGAAATGCCATGGCAAAGAATCAACATAGAATGGAAAAAATACCTACTTCCACAGTAAACATCTATTGTAGGCAATTGGAGGTTTGAAACCAATCCACTCCACCTTCTTTCATGTCCATTGACGCCATGGCATACACTTTTTCATTGCTGTTATTATGACAACTAAAGTAATCTATTTGCATTAGCTACATTTCAAATAATATCAAATGCAATACTCAGGCTTCTACTTAAGGACTGTTCATATTGAATGACTGGGGTAGAGTTCCTCACATTGAAGGTCTTTTTGATGCCATTTCTATTAATGAGAGAGGCAGGTACTACAAAATTGACGCACAGCAGTACTGTGTCACATGTTTACTTGTAACTCAAAGCATTTTTACTTTGTTTAATGCTAAGCCTGTGAAGTATAAATTAGAAGGTAAGTCAAACCTAATTTCACAGTAAGTACTGAAAGACTCATTCCCACAGGAAGTGTCAACTCAATTTGGTTTGGCTACAGGTCAGGACCTGACTTAAGATTCAAAAATACCTCAACTTATTGTAGTATTTTGAAACATAAACTCAGCACCTGACCTGAACTCGACAAAGTCCACAAAATGCAGTGGGATAAATGATCAATGAATCAGTTTTGTTGGTATTACCTCAAAGGCAAATATGGCCAAGACACTGGGGAAACACTAATTTTATTCTGAAAAGTGTCATGAGACCATATCAAACCATGAAGAATAAATTGTTTTGAGGTTCAGTGACTGATGTTATTATCAGAAACTATTAAATGACAATGTAATGTCCCAGAAACTGTTTCAGTGACTGAAACTAAATCAACAGAACTAAGACGTCCAACCCCTCCAACAAATATTACAGGCCAATGCTAAGTATGCACAGAAGACATCGCAAACTATACGCTTTTCAGAAATCCTTTAGCTGCGTATGTGCTTTCCACTTCAAGACTCATATGGAATAAGGGGAAAAGTATTGCAAATGGGTTAATATTATTCTGTCATAAGACAGTAGCAGAATCAGATTTGTGCCCTCTTATTTACACAAGTAACTCATAAATGGATAAGATCAATTGTTAGCACTTTGATTTGATGTCAGCTTTTACATTAGCATCTGATTTACACCGTATAAGGTTAACAAAGAAAGAAAGCTGAAACCTTCACACTGACAGTAAATCAGTGGCATAAATCAGGACTGTTTCCCTCTTATGAACTTTGAGACAGCAAACAATTATAAAATTACTTTCAATGTTTTATGAAACAAAGAACTAGGCCAAACATCTCTGAACAGAACAAAATATTTTGATGCTGATCTGCTGGAACTAACAGGAAAATGACCAAGTTAGGGTAACATGGCCATTGCTTGAGGTATTCACATGTCAAATTCAATCGCAGAACTTGTCATGAGGGTTATTAGTTTTAACCTCAGGGTTATTAGTCTGAGCATCGTAGTCATTAGTATGGAGGGCTATCAACTTTATTCAAACCTGTTCCTAGAAACTTCATTACTTAACTGCCCACTTTCAATCACTCTTGTTTTCCTGCCTGCAATATATGTTTACTGTGGACACAATTTTATTGACACAAGTATTCAATGAAGATGATTTCATTTTTAAAATAGGCCGTAAGGACATTTCTCCCAGGTTGCCGACAGTCATGTCATGAAGAATAATCTTTAATTCCCAAAGTCTCCAAGGCAATTTTGCATGGTAGGCAATCCTATCCGTTAGTGAACCTTTACTCATTTTTTGTTATTTTAGCTTATTTTTCTAATGACCTGCTTAGAGATGTTATTACACATTTTGAGACTCGAAACTGGACCTCCTAGTCCACTGATAAGGACACTACCACTGCACCACAAGACGGCCCATTCTGACTTAGCGAATTGCAACTTAGCACAGCAGCAGAAAATGCTTTGACAGTAGGTTACTGCAGAATCCTGTATAAGTTATTTCTCAGCTCCAACTTTTTTTTTCTCATTTAATCTCCCTGACCAGACTCATCGGGGCAGATTGTCAGTTTTGGTTCTGCTGTACATCCTAGGCTGGCTCGAATATGATTAAAAAAAACTTTCATTTATACAGAATTATACACAATTTCAGGTGACCCCAAATACTTCTGAAGTGTAGATGCTGTTGCCATACAGGAAATGTGGTAGCCAAGTTGTGCACCACAAGTTTCCAAATCAGCCTTGAGACAGATTACCAGATGATCTCTGCTATTCAGTCTTGACAAAGAGATAAATCTTGGTGAGTTTTGAGAAGATTTCAGGTTGAGGTTCTGGATGTAAGTTCGCTTGCTGACCTAGAAGGTTAGTTTTCAGACATCATCAGTGGAGCCTCTGGTGAAGTGCTGGTGTTATATCCTACTTTCTATTTATTGGTTAGGTTTCCTTGGGTTGGTGATGTCTTTTCCTGTGTTGGTGATGTCATTTCCTGTTCTTTTCCTCAGAGGATGGTAGATGGGGTCCAAATCGATGTGTTTGTTGATAGAGTTCCAGTTGGAATGCCATGCTTCTAGGAATTCTCATGCATGTCTCGGTTTGGCTGGTCCCAAGATGGATGTGTTGTCCCATTTAAAGTGGTGTCCTTCCTCATCTATATGTAAGGATATGAGTGATAGTGAGTCATGGCTTTGTGTAGCTAGTTGATGTTCATGTATCTTTGTGGCTAGTTTTCTGCCTGTTTGTCCAATGTACAGTCCTTGCAAGGTATTTTGTAAATGACAGAGACATACACAAGATTTCCTAGAAGCATGGCATTCCAACCAGACCTCTATCAAGGAGGACATCGATTTGGACCCCATCTACCATCCTTTGAGGAAAAGAACAGGAAATGACACCACCAACAAATGACATCACCAACCCAAGGAAACCTAAACACATAAATAGAAAGTGGGACCCATAACACCAGCACTTCACCGGAGGCTCACTGATGATGTTACCAAGTATGGTGACAAAATGTCTGAAAACCAACCTTCTAGCTCAGCGAGCAAACTTACATCAAGATAAATATTGGTCAGGCCACTAGAAGAACCCCGTTTTTCTTCAAAATTGTTGCTTGGACCTTTAATGTTCACCTAAGATGGGGCCCTGTTTGAATTAACCCACTGCAACAGTACACTACTCCATCAATATTGCAACAAAGTGTCAAACCCAAACTATATAGCTAAAGTCTCTGGAATAAGGCTTGAACCTAGGAGCTTCTGATTCAGAGCGAAAAATATTATCACTGAGTTGAGGCTGAGAAAGTATTACCAACCCTAATGGTCAAGGCCTCTGATTTGCAGTTTTCTGGAAATGCATCCCATAAAATACTGGCAACACTTCTAAAACAATATTTAACTTCAAGTAATGCAGTAAATTCTAATCAGATGAAACTTCAAGATATAACTCCAGAATTTAGTTGCTGAATGATTGAATTAAACATATTCAGTCATTTCAGAAAAAAATAGCCCTACCCTGTCCTTTTGGGGTTTCAACCTAACATCTCACTCAACATCTTTGACAAGATAGTACTATTTCAGAACTGCACTGGCCGAGATACTTGCTCCAGTCTTTTGAGCAGTAACTGAACTCACACTAACTGACGAAGGGGTGACAGTCCTATTAATGGGCCAAGATAGAGGGAGATGTGGATTTTGTGGAGGAACAATAAGAATCGACCCATCTTTATGGCACTGTGTGAATATTACAACTGGTGTCAATTGTGGCTCAGTGGGTAATGTTCTGAGTCCTGTGTTAGACAATCATAATTTCAGGACCCACTGAACAGACTTCAGTACAAGATCTAGGCCAGTAAACAGGGGGGTCACTGCTCCCTGTGCAGTCACATTATTGGGTTTTGTGAGCAAGAACTTTGAGACAGCAACAGCTACTGTGGAGCCTGAACTGATTGCTAACAACTGAGAAGCTCCTTTAAATCTTGAGTTTTTTCCCGATAATCGTGAGTCTTGTCTAATGGACAAATCATTGAGGCCTGACTGCTGCTACAAAAAAAACCTGTCAAAAGATAGTCCTTCTTTAAAAAGAAACCCCAACACATTCCACAATGTTCAACCTCAGCAGCTGAAGTCCACACACCCAGTACAAGCTCCCATACTCACCAAATTTCCACTCCGGGGTCATATAAACTCTGGGAATTTAAAATGGGGTCACATGCAGCAAAGGTTTTGTAAGTACTGATCGAAGTTGATACTCCAGTACAGTATTGAGAAAGTGCTGCATTATTGCTGACACCGCCTTTCACATGAATCATTAAACTGAAGTTCTTTCTTCTCAATCAAACACTGCATGATCCTATTTAAAGAACAGCAGGAGCGGTTTCCTTGCCAATAATTGGTCCTCAACCAAGATTCCTTTACTGCTGTTTGTGGGTGCTTGTGGTAAACAAGGTGGTTGACACATTTCTGAAATTACAACAGTGATTGCATTTAAAAGTATTTTGTTGGCCGTATAATCCTCTGGGGGGGGGGGGGGGGGGTGCCTGAGCTGGTGAGCTGCATTTTCTTTTAGCTGTAGTTCACAGAAATCTACTTCTGAAGCCAGAATGTAAACTGAATGGTGGTGTCAAGTCAAGTGGCGATTGAATAAACAGAAACAGAGGTTGGGGGTGTTGCAGAGAGCTAGAGATAAACATCAAGTGGCAACTGCTACAGCTGCATATTCCCTTACTGCTGTCAGCTTATGGAGGTGTTCAGTGATCACTTGCTAAGAGATGAGCAGGATTTTCCAGCAATGTGGCCAACAAGGTTGTTCATAGAGGACAAGTTTTTTCAGTGGTACAATGTCAGCCAAGTATTTGATCAATCACTTTTGATATTCAGCATTAAATTACATTTTATCAGTGACTGATCACAGTTTAGAAATAACTTTGATCCCTGAGCTCTGAGTTTAAAATACCGAGACTGACTGAGTAACATACAGTATACAGTTAATTCAACCCCACTTACACCCCGCCTGGGTATTGACCACGTTCCTCTGGCAAACTGCTTGCATTTCATCAAGATGCCTCTTCACTTTTGTGGAGCTGATGTCAGCTGTAAATAATTCACTGATGTTACAGTCAATTCTAATAAATTCCCTGCATTGCCTACACCAGACACATTTGTTTATATAGTGAATGCGCACGCAAGTTCCAATATTCATTTCATAAATCCTGTGTCCTCCAACACAAATGTAGTGGTTTTTACATGACTGTACAGTTCCAGTTTCTCCAATGACTTTTTCCTCCCACTTTCCTGTTTTAAGCGATAGTCGATCCTCTGTCCATACGTTTCTAGGCCTCCCCAAAATTTTCTTGCATTATCCTTTTGATGAAATGTCTCAGGGAGCCTCTGAAATGTTTCAACATTTTGTGCCACTGGACATTCTTCCTCCGATGGAGTTTAAAAACTATTTGGATTTGAGACAGTCCTTCACATCAGAAATCAATTGTGCCACATACATCCTCAAGCACAAAGGTAGTGGTGTTTGGGGTGGGGTCAGGTGGGTGGGTAGTGGTGGTGGTGCTTGATTGCTATTGAGAACAGAAACTTGAACTGAAACGGTTATGTAGATCATTCTTCTACAATTCCTGAAATCGGATAACTCAACAGAGATCAAACACACACTATGCCTTCGGCTTGACTCAATTCCATACAAGATATTGTGTCCTTACAGCTGAGAATCTGAGAAAGGTTGTCGTCCATTTTACGGAAGACTCTTTGGAATTGGTCAATTTTTCTTTTCCCATCTCATCATCCTATGATTCTTAAGCCAAATCTTTCTGTAAGATACTGTGTATGAGTAATATGTTATTAACATTTCAACATATTGAGGACAACCTGGAGTATAAAATCAGATTTCTATGACCTTGCTGCATATTAAAATTTATACTCTGGTGCGTGTGTGTATATATATATATATATATATATATATAAAATCAGACCACATCTCTTCAGCTGTCCCTCTATTACATGCTTATTCCCAATAACACTGCACTTTGCATTTTTTTTTCACAATTTCAAAGGGCAGTTAAAAGTCAATTACGTTACTGTAGGCTGGAGTCACATCTCAGCCAGACCAGGTAAGGTCAGTGGAATTCCTTTGCTAAAGGGCATTAGTGACAGATGAGTTTTTACAACAATGGATGACAGCAGCCATCAGATTGACCCGAGCTTTCAATTTCAAATTTTGTTTATTGAATTTAAATTCACCACATTCACCATGTTTCCCCTCTTTGAACATTCTATCATTTCATTACATTTAAGCTACAACTCCAATACAATATTAAGGAAGCACTGTGAGAAAGTGTTCTTATTTGAATTAAATACTAAATTGCGGTCCCATCTATCTGTTCTGGGAGTTGAACTTAATGGATAGTAGATAAGATTTCAATACAGTGACTTTCCTCAATTGTCACTAAAAACAGATTTTTGGTGGTTCAACTCATCACTGTTTGTTCAATCTACTGTGAGTAAATTGGCCATCACATTCTGCTGTTTCACAAACTGACTTTTAAAATCACAACAAATGCTTGGAACTACTTTAGATTGGGTACATTATAAATGGAACACCTTTTAAATAAAGTTTTGCATTTCTGTAAAGTTGTTCATTGCCTCAGGTTGTGTCAAAGTACTAAACAGTTAACCACGTACTTGCAGCATTATCACTGTTAGAACATTCAAGTAGAAGTAGCCAATTTTGACATAGGAAGCCACGACAAAAAGCCACAAGGCAGAAGACCAGATGGCCTAGTGTCAGCTGATAACTAAATATTGGCCAGGACACCAGGGAATACTTCCTTAAGCATTTCTGATCATCTGAAAAGGCAGAAGTGATCTGATTTTAACTTTCATTTAAGAGATTACACCTCCAACCATACGGCACTCCTTGGTACTAAAATAGAGTTTGGGGTTTGAACTCAAAAGTACTTAATTACGAGGTGAATAAATCAACACTGAGTCATGCTGATGAAAGGATAATGTAAGTAAAAAAGTCTCATATTTGGTTATGGTTGGATGATATAATGTGAAAACTGTTGAGCAAAATGTATCTTATGCTGTATTATTTCTGGTAATGGTATTAGGTGTATTTAGAATTTGTCTGCACAGCATTCTTCACAACAACCTTAATGCCTTAAACCTGTGAAGTGCTTACTTTTCTGCCTGTGTTCAATTTCTAAACATAAACTATTGGTGTTTGACCTGTTCATTGATCACAGTTCTCTGAATCTGGCGAATATAGAGTGTGCTATGTTTCACTTCTGGGACAGATTATGCGAGATGCCTGCACCAGGCCTCCCTTTGGACTACAGCACACCAGACCCAGGTGCAAATGACTGGCCACTGAATTGATGACAACATAATATCATTATCAAAGTGCAGATAACTGTGAGAAAGTCAACTCAATTTCACTTTTGGTTTGGACTCTGATCCACAGATTTTGTGCCTTCTTGCCTAAACATTTTTACCCACAATATTCCTGAAAAAAACATTTGTCTCGTTTGCCTTATGTGTGAATAAATGTGCATGTGTTTGAATTTAAAAGAGGAATGTTTAAGTTTACATATTAATAACTTTAAAACTGTTTTGCCAAATATTAAAGAATAAAGAATAAATTAGTATTTTTGTTTTATTGTTCATTTATTAAATCTGGTGTGGGTTTCTCTTATTGTAAGTAGTGGTCACTGTCAGGCATTAATCAATTGAGGGATAAAACTGGTCATATATCTCACCAGTGGCAACTTGTGAAATAAAAGTGCACTAGGGTCAAGACAAGAGTTTGGTGGCTCATCCAGATCTTTGAACATAAGCAATGTGAGGTTAGATGTGGAGTAAGATTGATTTGTAAAGGTTAAAAGGGCAGGTTCTCAAACTGGAAAATAAGATGGCCTTGGAAGCAGCTAAATCCTGCAGATAGTGGAAATAAATATGACTGTTTTAAAAGATTTAATAAAGGCTAAGGCCAACAATTGGCAAATGAGCGACATGTAAAGCTTCTTGCAAAAGCTAAGAATTGAGATAATTAAAATAATACCATAACAAGGCTATGTTGGAAAGACAAGAAAGACCAGGTACAGTCAGTTCTGATATAACGTGATAGTTCTGAATCTTCCGTTATAAGAAAATATGGAACCAGAATTGCATTATAGCCAATATAGGTAAGGAAAGTTTGAGTTCTACAAATAATGGTCTAATTTCTTCAATGGCATTGAAGAAACACGCACATGAGGAGAACTGACTTGTATTCCAAGCAGTGAGTTGTTAGCAGAGGTGGTGAATTATGCACTGAATTTCAGAGAGAGAGTGTACAAAGATAGAAATTGAACTAAAAAAGTAAAGTGAACGGGAAAGGAAAACAGAAAAGAATGCTGGTTTAGATTACTGCAACTTAAAAAACAGAGGGTTCATTTGCAGAAGAACTGTACACTGAGGAAAGTCTAAGCCATACCTAATGTCCAGTAAAGAAATGTTTAAATTTATATGGGCACTCTTGATGTTTGAAAATATAGCAAAACTAATGAAATGGCTGAAGGAAAAATGACACTAACTATGCCAAGCAGTTTGACAGGTATGGAACACGAAATTTATGTCTCACTGTCAGAGGAGGTTTCTGCGCATTTTGATGTTGTTAACCAAAGGCTTTCTTGGTGCATATGAGTTAGTTCCTAAACGATATAGGCAAAAGATTGAAATGTAAGGACAACCTGGGAAAACCTACCTTAAATTTGAAAGGGAATTGCAAAGTAATTTTGGCCAATAGATACAAGCAAGTAACCACCATGTATGAAGCTCTTAGATAGATCATTCTCCTAGAACAATTTAAAACTCCCTACCTTTTATAATTTGAAACTATGTTGAAGACCTCAGGGTAGTGGGAATGGCTGATGATCAAGAGCTGATACATAAAACTAAACGGCTTTCCCATCACCCCCATATACCTGAAAAGGATAGAAGGTGAGAGATTGAAAGGTAGGCAAATGGCCAGGGTAAAGGAGGGGCAGCTGGCAATACCCCATGCTCTCCTCCTCAGTCCAGAAAGGATGATACTGAAGCTAGAAATGACAGTTGTAGGTCTAAGGGTTTCCATAGTCATAAATGTTAGAAGTTGCTAGGAAATATCACAGGGCTTACTGGAGTTTGTAAGAGAGATTGCAACAACAGAACTCAAAAGGAAAATACCTCTGATCAAACTGCAGCTTTAATTACAACAACCAGATCAAAGATAAATGCTGTTGTGAATGCAAGAGAGGTGAATAAAGTAAATGAGAGATAAAATTGATTTTTGTCAGCAAAAAAGGTAACCACACTCTCTTCAAATGATACAGCTTAAGTCATAATAATAGAAACAGGAGCTGCTCAAACTCTGCTGTTGGAGAATGACTTGGTTTTTCTTTCAGGGAGTGCATTGAAATCAAAAGCTTTCATAAATGGGCTAAGTGAAGCATATATATACCTGTTATTTTGTGTAAAGTACACTAAGGGTGTGCTTTCATAGAATCATAAAACCTCTATAGTGTGGAAACAGGCCCTACAGTCCAACTGGTCCACACCGACCATCAAAGAGTAATCCACCAGACCCATTCCCCTTCCCCATTATTCTATATTTACCCCTGACTAATGCACCTAACCTATACATCCCTGAACACTACAGGCAATTTAGCATGGCCAATTCACCAAACCTGCACATCTTTGGACTGTGGGAGGAAACTGGAGGAAGCCCAGACAGACGCGGAGAATGTGCAAACTCCACACAGACAGTCGCCCGAGGCTGGAATCGAATCCAGGTCCCTGGCACTGGGAGGCAGCAGTGCTAACCTCTGAGCCACCTTGCCACCTCTCAGACAGTGACAGAAGAAACTATTAAGAATTATTTGTGGCCAAAGTGAAAGTTGTAGTTTCACCTTTAATCACAGAAAGTTTGAGTAAAGTTAAAGAGACAAAACAGTTCAAGAACAGGGTTTTTTTAAAATCATGTGTGTTGACCAGAGCAATGACTAAATAAAATCCATCACCAATGTCAAAGTAATACCACAAGCAAATATTACGGTAGCCAAAATTTTCTTTAACGATGGGGATAATTCAACAGAAGGTTTTATCATGTCTTCTTTAAATGAGCTTCAGAAGCAGATCTGATGTTAAGCTAACACAATCAGCTCGCACTGAAGCTTTTTAAAAAAATCATTAGTGGGATGTGTGCGTCACTAGCTGGCCAGCATTTATTGACCATCCCTCAAAATCTGAGGCTAAAGGGATTCTAGAGTGTTATTATATTAAAACTGGATTTCTGATGAGGAGATAGAGACATTGTTGCAGACGAGGAATGGATAGTTGTTCATCAGATCATGGAACTGCCTAAAGAGACATTGTGAGGAGCACATGGAATTCCTCAGGCAAGACATGTGTAAGACTCAAGCATTGATAAATGGCATTTTTCATGGTTGAAATTTCATAAGGAGGCAGCATGGTTCTGTAAAATTTGCCTTCCACGTTGGGTATTGAGGAAATGTCAAAATTTAATCAGATTTTAATATTCAAACTTTTAATATCCATAGCAATTTCTGAAAAGCCATTCAGTACAGTGTCAGTAGATTGTGTAGGATTATTACAGAAAATAAAAGTGGGACACCAGTATATCCTTACAATAATGATATGGCAACCCAATATCCAGAAGCCATTTCTTTAAAAACAATTTCAGCAAAAGTAGTAGTAAAAAAGTTCATTTGCTTTTACTTTTTATGGACTACCAACAGTTATACAGTTGGACCAAGGTTCCAACCCTATGTCTAAAATTTTTCAGGCCACAATAAATAATTTGGGCACAAAACAACTAAAGTCCACCATCTATCATCTGCAAGTACAGGGGAGCTTTGGAGAGATACCATCAGATTCTCAGGACAACGATTAAGAACACCCACAATACTGGAACAAAGGATGGAATTATTTGTTATTAGCTCAAACTACTATTGTTCCTCAAACTAATCTACTGTGGTTAGTCTACTCGAATTGTTCTGTGGTCATAAGAGGCTCATCAAAATTGATCCAGGAAAGGTTTTATCGAAGTCTTCCCAAGAGCTTCTGTGGGTAAGGGAGGACTCCCTACGAGAGTCTACCCAACCTTCCCTGGTTCTTTCCCCGAGATTGTTCAATTGCCTGGAATAGAATTCTTAGAAGCAGTCCATTAAAGGTTTAGTACATTTATTTAAACAATCACTATTTAATACAGTATCACAATTACAGAATAACAAGACACCAAGTCCTAATCTAAGTAGAGGTTCTAAAACCTCAGCAGAGTAGCAGTACTAGCACTTACCAACCTAGTGCCCCCTCAGACTACTCCAAAGTGGTACTCACAATCTTCAGTATTTATACACTTTTTACCCAATCAACATATCAATCAAACATCTGCTGAACATGATGTCCTCACCACATTCCTGCTGTGTTTATGATAAACTTATGTTAGTCTTTTGTTGACTGTGACTGTTTAATCATATTACTGATTTTGTGGTCTAGAGTAGCAATAACGAAAAGCTGCCCTTGTGACCGATCGTATTGCTTTGGGTGATGACATTAATTGCTGGTATCCCGTAAAGTTTGGTTACGTGCCCATCAACTCAAATCCTTATATAAACCTGATTAAAAAAAAAACCTGATTATGACTGTCTTTCATAACTTAACCCCATTCGTTATTATTTTCCACCTCACATGCACGGTCAATAAATTCTTTATCTAAACCCCTATGGTCTTTTCTCGTATGTATTTTAAGTTTGAAGTGATCTGTCAATTTGTTCCTTTCCACTGCAGTTTTTGTCCCTCCTTAATAACTAATTATAAGTTTCGCAGCTGACTAAGCTTGTTTTTGCTCAGAGCTGGACTTGCTGCTTTTCCCAACAAAGCTTGAAACCTTTATTTAAGCTATTTTACCTGATACTTTTTACTTTTGTAAATTTGATGCTTTATTTCTGATGTTATTTCGTTTCTTTAATTCTACGCTTTCCCTTCATGTCCTTTCTCAGTTTTTAAGACTAAAGATGAAACCTCAATATTGGAATATATATCAATGTTTCAATAGAGACACAAACGAGCATGCAAAGTAATGCAGAAGCATTTGAAAACATCACAAGCGAAGATGAAAGAGTGGGCAATCAAATATAAAACATTTCAAACAGGAGACGTTTCAGTGTTTACAAGGTGTACCTTTACAAAATGAACCTCTCAAAAGTGAGTCAGTGATCCATACGGCTAATTAGTAGTTTAGTAAAGTGATATATCTAGGAGATAATCCAGATCACAGGAAGATTAATCAATTAGGTCACATAGATGTATTAAATCATTATCATTGCAGAAAGGAAGATAAAAAAGAACAAGTATGTCAGGTAATAAGTATAGTGGAGGATGACAGAGGGAGTGAATGTGAGGCAGAAGGACAGGGAGACAATTCACAAAGTGAAGCTCCTCTTATCCAATTAACCAAGACTGAAATACGAGGGCAACTGGACACCGAATTCCTGTAATTAGAGGAAGGACAATGAGATGGTCTAGTAAAGTGACCCAGCAACTTCAAGGAAATCTCTAGAAGTACATCAAGATGTACAATGTTAACCACATATGATGTACATGTAGGGGAACAACATTCTTATTGTTTAAGCACAGAAAAGAAATTCAGGTGAAAACTGAGATTCAATACATGCTACAAAATCACTTGGTTGAACCTAACCAACGCAGCTGGAGTTTAGTGGTGGCATTACTTCCTAAATTGGACGAATAAATGCTGCATAGACTACAGAAAAGTAAAAGCAGCATGAAAAGAGATCCATTCCCAAGTCCTCAGTTAGAAGAATGTATTGACCAAGGCTAGCCATGTCTCATTTCTTTCCAAGATTGACCTATTAAAAGTGTTTAATGATGCTCCAACCTGTAGAAGAGAATGATAAGTACCAATAACACCAAGAGCTAAAGAGATATATCAATTTTTGCTACACCAAATAGGTTACATCAGTGTTGAGACATGTCATTTGGGTTTAAAAATGCCCTAGCTAGATTCAATGGCTATACAGAGGGAGAATAATCCTGGGAGTACATCCAGGGAAGTTGTTTGGGTGGAACTGAGAAATAAGAAAGGGATAATCACCTTACTGGGTTTGTACTACAGACCCCCCCAGTAGTCAGAGGGAAATTCAGAAACAAATTTGAAAGGAGATTTCAGTTATCTGTAAGAATAATAGGGTAGTAATGATAGGGGTTTTAACTTTCTAAATATAGACTTGGGACTGCCATAGCGTTAAGGGCTTGAACTGAGAGAAATTTGTTAAGTCTATACAAGAAAATTTTCTGATTCAGTACATGGATGTACCTACTAGAGAAGGAGCAAAACTTGACCTACTTGTGGGAAATAAGGTAGAGCAGGTGACTGAGGTGTGATTGGGGGAGCACATTTGGGCCAGTTATCATAATTCTACGAGCTTTAAAAATAGTGATGGAAAAGGAGAGACCAGATCTAAAAGGTACAGTTCTAAATTTGAAGGCGGCCAATTTTGACAGTATTAGGTAAGAAGTTTCTAAAGTTGATTAGGGGTGAATATTCGCAGGGAAAGGGACAGCTGGAAAATGGGTAGCCTTCAAAATGAGATAACAAGAGCTCAGAGACAGTATGTTCCTTTTAGGGTGAACTCTGTGGAAAGTTAGGGAAGTGATTGTTGGGCTCCTTGTTCTCTCTGGGACAGACTGTGCTGGATCTCTCCCTCTCTGGGACAGACTGTAATGGAACTGTCTCTCTCTCTCTCTCCGGGACATACTGTGCTGGATCTCTCCCTCTCTGGGACAGACTGTGCTGGATCTCTCCCTCTCTGGGACAGACTGTAATGGAACTGTCTCTCTCTCTCTCTCTCTCTGGGACAGACTGTGCTGGATCATCTCTCTCTGGGACAGATTGCTGAATCACTCTCTCTCTCTCGCCCTCGGCAACAGACTGTGCTGAATCTCCCTCTCTCTGTGGGTCAGACTGTGTTGGATCATCTCTCTCGACTGTGCTGGATCTCTCTCTCTCTCTCGCCCTCAGGGACAGACAGTGCTGGATCACTCTCTCTCTCTGGGACAGACTGTGCTGGATCACTCTCTCTCTCTCTGAGACAGATTGTGCTGGATCACTCTCTCTCTCTGGGACAGACTGTGCTGGATCACTCTCTCCCTCGGGGACAGACTGTGTTGGATCACTCTCTCCCTCTGGGACAGACTGTGTTGGATCACTCTCTCTCTCTCCATCGGGGACAGACTGTGCTGGATCTCCCTCTCTCTGGGACAGACTGTGCTGGTTCCCTCTCTCTCTCTCCGGGACAGATGTGCTGGATCACTCTCTCTCTCTCTGGGACAGACTGTGCTGGATCTCGCTCTCTCTGGGACATACTGTGGTGGATCTCTCTCTCTCTCTTTGTGGGACAGACTGTGTTGGATCTCTCTATCTCTCTCTCTGGGTCAGACTGTGCTGGATCACCTCTCTCTCTGGGACAGACTGTGCTGGATCACCCTCTCTCTCTCTGGGACAGACTGTGCTGGATCACTCTCTCTCTCTGGGACAGACTGTGCTGGATCACTCTCTCTCTCTGGGACAGACTGTACTGGATCACTCTCTCTGGAACAGACTGTGCTGGTTCCCTCTCTCTCTCTCTCTGGGAGAGACTGTGCTGGATCTCTCTCTCTGGGACAGACTGTGCTGGATGTCTCTCTCTCTCTCTCTGGAACAGACCGTGCTGGTTCCCTCACTCTCTCTCTCTCTGGGAGAGACTGTGCTGGATCTCTCTCTCTGGGACAGACTGTGCTCGATGTCTCTCTCTCTCTCTGGGACAGGCTGTGCTGGATCTCTCTCTCTCTCTCTATCTGGGACAGACTGTGCTGGATCGCTCTGCCTCTGGGACAGACTGTGTTGGATCACTCTCTCTCTCTCCCCCTCTGGGACAGACTGTGCTGGTTCCCTCTCTCTCACTCCGGGACAGACTGTGCTGGATCACTCTCTCTCTCCGGGACATACTGTGCTGGACCTCGCTCTCTCTGGGACAGACTGTGCTGGATCTCTCCCTCTCTGGGACAGACTGTAATGGAACTGTCTCTCTCTCTCTCTCTGGGACAGACTGTGCTGGATCATCTCTCTCTGGGACAGATTGCTGAATCACTCTCTCTCTTTCGCCCTCGGCAACAGACTGTGCTGGATCTCCCTCTCTCTGTGGGTCAGACTGTGTTGGATCATCTCTCTCGACTGTGCTGGATCTCTCTCTCTCTCTCGCCCTCAGAGACAGACAGTGCTGGATCACTCTCTCTCTCTGGGACAGACTGTGCTGGATCACTCTCTCTCTCTCTCTGGGACAGACCGTGCTGGATCACTCTCTCTCTCTCCCTCCCACGGGGACAGACTGTGCTGGTTCCTCTCTCTTCCCAGGACAGACTGTGCTGGATCACTCTCTCTCTGGGACATGCCGTGCCGGATCACTACCTCACTGGGTCAGACTGTGCTGCATCTCCCTCTCTGGGACAGACTGTGCTGAATCACTCTCTCTCTGGGACAGACTGTGGTGGATCTGTCTCTCTCTCTCTCTCTCTGTGTGGGACAGACTGTGTTGGATCTCTCTCTCTGGGTCAGACTGTGCTGGATCACCTCTCTCTCTGGGACAGACTGTGCTGGATCACCTTCTCTCTCTCTGGGACAGACTGTGCTGGATCACTCTCTCTCTCTGGGACAGACTGTGCTGGATCAACCTCACCGTCTGGGACAGACTGTGCTGGTTCCCTCTCTCTCTCTCTCTGGGACAGACTGTGCTGGATCTCTCTCTCTGGGACAGACTGTGCTGGATGTCTCTCTCTCTCTGGGACAGACTGTGCTGGATCAACCTCACCGTCTGGGACAGACTGTGCTAGATTACTCTCTCCCTCTGGGACCGACTGTGCTGGATCAATCTCTCCCTCTGGGACAGACTGTGCTGGATCACTGTCTCTCTCTCCCTCTGGGACAGACTGTGCTGGATTACTCTGTCCATCTGGGACAGACTGTGGTGTATCACTCTCTCTCTCTCTCTCCCTCGGGGACAGACTGTGCTGGATCTCCCTCTCTCTCTGGGACAGTCTGTGCTGGTTCCCTCTCTCTCTCTCTGGGACAGTGTGCTGGATCACTCTCTCTGGAACAGACTGTGCTGGTTCCCTCTCTCTCTCTGGGACAGACTGTGCTGGATCTCTCTCTCTCTCTCAGCCTGTCTGTGCTGGATCTTTCTCTCTGGGACAGACTGTGCTGGATCACTCTCTCTGGAACAGACTGTGCTGGTTCCCTCACTCTCTCTGGGACAGACTGTGCTGGATCTCTCTCTCTCTGGGACAGACTGTGGTGTAGCACTCTCTCTCTGGGACAGACTGTGCTGACACCCCACCCCAGTCTGGGACAGACTGTGCCGGATCTCTCTCTGCCTTCGGGATAGACTGTGGTGGATCACTGCCCCTCTCCCTCTCTCTCTCTGGAACAGACCGTGCTGGTTCCCTCCCTCTCTCTCTCTCTCTGGGAGAGACTGTGCTGGATCTCTCTCTGGGACAGACTGTGCTGGATGTCTCTCTCTCTCTCTGGGACAGACTGCGCTGGATCACTCTCTCTGGAACAGACCGTGCTGGTTCCCTCTCTCTCTCTCTCTCTCTGGGAGAGACTGTGCTGGATCTCTCTCTCTGGGACAGACTGTGCTGGATGTCTCTCTCTCTCTCTCTGGCTCAGACTGTGCTGGATTACTCTCTCTGGAACAGACCGTGCTGGTTCCCTCTCTCTCTCTCTCTGGGACAGACTGTGCTGGATGTCTCTCTCTCTCTCTCTCTCTCTGGGACAGACTGTGCTGGTTCCCTCTCTCTGTCTGGGTCAGACTGTGCTGGATCTCTCTGTATCTCTCTCTCTGGGTCAGACTGTGCTGGATCATCTCTCTCTGGGACAGACTGTGCTGGATCTCTCTCTCTCTCTCGGACAGACTGTGGTGGATCTTTTTCTGTCTGACACAGACTGTGCTGGATCTCTGTCTCTGGACAGACTGTGGTGTATCACTCTCTCTCTCTCGGACAGTCTGTGCTGGATCAATCTCTCCCTCGGGGACAGACTGTGTTGGATCACTCTCTCTCTCCCTCCCTCTGGGACAGATTGTGCTGGATCACTCTCTCTCTCTCTCTGAGACAGACTGTGCTGGTTCCCTCTCTCTGTCAGGGTCAGACTGTGCTGGATCACTCTCTCCCTCTGGGACAGACTGTGTTGGATCACTCTCTCTCTCACCATCGGGGACAGACTGTGCTGGATCTCCCTCTCTCTGGGACAGACTGTGCTGGTTCCCTCTCTCTCTCTCTCTCTCTCTCCGGGACAGATGTGCTGGATCACTCTCACTGGAACAGACTGTGCTGGTTCCCTCTCTCTCTCTGGGACAGACTGCTGGATCTCCCTCTCTCTGGAACAGACTGTGCTGGTTCCCCCTCTGCCTTCGGGATAGACTGTGGTGGATCACTGCCTCTCTCTCTCTCTCTCTCTGGGACAGACTGTGCTGGATCTCTCTCTCTCTGGGACAGACTGTGCTGGATCACTCTCTCTCCCTCTCTCTGGGACAGACTGTGCTGGATCTCTCTCTCTGGAACAGACCGTGCTGGTTCCCTCACTCTCTCTCTCTCTGGGAGAGACTGTGCTGGATCTCTCTCACTGGAACAGACTGTGCTCGATGTCTCTCTCTCTCTCTGGGACAGGCTGTGCTGGATCTCTCTCTCTCTCCCTATCTGGGACAGACTGTGCTGGATCACTCTCTCTCCCTCTCTCTGGGACAGACTGTGCTGGATCTCTCTCTCTGGAACAGACCGTGCTGGTTCCCTCACTCTCTCTCTCTCTGGGAGAGACTGTGCTGGATCTCTCTCACTGGAACAGACTGTGCTCGATGTCTCTCTCTCTCTCTGGGACAGGCTGTGCTGGATCTCTCTCTCTCTCTCTATCTGGGACAGACTGTGCTGGATCACTCTGCCTCTGGGACAGACTGTGTTGGATCACTCTCTCTCTCTCCCTCTGGGACAGACTGTGCTGGTTCCCTCTCTCTCACTCCGGGACAGACTGTGCTGGATCACTCTCTCTGGGACAGACTGTAATGGAACTTTCTCTCTCTCTCTCTCTCTCTCTCTGGGACAGACTGTGCTGGATCTCTCCCTCTCTGGGACAGACTGTGCTGGTTCCCTCTCTCTGTCTGGGTCAGACTGTGCTGGATCTCTCTATCTCTCTCTCTCTGGGTCAGACTGTGCTGGATCATCTCTCTCTGGGACAGACTGTGCTGGATCTCTCTCTCTCTCTCGGACAGACTGTGGTGGATCTTTTTCTGTCTGACACAGACTGTGCTGGATCTCTGTCTCTGGGACAGACTGTGGTGTATCACTCTCTCTCTCTCGGACAGTCTGTGCTGGATCTCTCTCTCTCTCTCTGGGACAGACTGTGCTGGATCAATCTCTCCCTCGGGGACAGACTGTGTTGGATCACTCTCTCTCTCTCTCCCTCTGGGACAGATTGTGCTGGATCACTCTCTCTCTCTCTGAGAGAGACTGTGCTGGTTCCCTCTCTCTGTCTGGGTCAGACTGTGCTGGATCACTCTCTCCCTCTGGGACAGACTGTGTTGGATCACTCTCTCTCTCCATCGGGGACAGACTGTGCTGGATCTCCCTCTCTCTGGGACAGTCTGTGCTGGTTCCCTCTCTCTCTCTCTCTCTCTCTCCGGGACAGATGTGCTGGATCACTCTCTCTGGAACAGACTGTGCTGGTTCCCTCTCTCTCTCTGGGACAGACTGTGCTGGATCTCCCTCTCTCTGGAACAGACTGTGCTGGTTCCCCCTCTGCCTTCGGGATAGACTGTGGTGGATCACTCTCTCTCTGGGACAGACTGTGCTGAATCACTCTCTCTGGAACAGACCGTGCTGGTTCCCTCTCTCTCTCTCTGGGAGAGACTGTGCTGGATCTCTCTCTCTGGGACAGACTGTGCTGGATGTCTCTCTCCCTCTCTCTGGGACAGACTGTGCTGGATCACTCTCTCTGGTACAGACCGTGCTGGTTCCCTCACTCTCTCTCTCTCTCTCTCTCTCTCTGGGAGAGACTGTGCTGGATCTCTCTCACTGGAACAGACTGTGCTCGATGTCTCTCTCTCTCTCTGGGACAGGCTGTGCTGGATCTCTCTCTCTCTCTCTATCTGGGACAGACTGTGCTGGATCACTCTCTCTCTCTCCCTCTGGGACAGACTGTGCTGGTTCCCTCTCTCTCACTCCGGGACAGACTGTGCTGGATCACTCTCTCTGGGACAGACTGTAATGGAACTGTCTCTCTCTCTCTCTCTCTGGGACAGACTGTGCTGGATCTCTCCCTCTCTGGGACAGACTGTAATGGAACTGTCTCTCTCTCTCTCTCTCTGGGACAGACTGTGCTGGATCATCTCTCTCTGGGACAGATTGCTGAATCACTCTCTCTCTCGCCCTCGGCAACAGACTGTGCTGGATCTCCCTCTCTCTGTGGGTCAGACTGTGTTGGATCATCTCTCTCGACTGTGCTGGATCTCTCTCTCTCTCTCTCTCGCCCTCAGGGACAGACAGTGCTGGATCACTCTCTCTCTCTGGGACAGACTGTGCTGGATCACTCTCTCTCTCTCTGGGACAGACTGTGCTAGATTACACTCTCTCTCTCTCTCCCTCCCACGGGGACAGACTGTGCTGGTTCCTCTCTCTTCCCAGGACAGACTGTGCTGGATCACTCTCTCTCTGGGACATGCCGTGCCGGATCACTACCTCACTGGGTCAGACTGTGCTGCATCTCCCTCTCTGGGACAGACTGTGCTGAATCATTCTCTCTCTGGGACAGACTGTGGTGGATCTCTCTCTCTCTCTCTCTGTGGGACAGACTGTGTTGGATCTCTCTCTCTCTCTCTCTCTGGGTCAGACTGTGCTGGATAACCTCTCTCTCTGGGACAGACTGTGCTGGATCTCTCCCTCTCTGGGACAGACTGTAATGGAACTGTCTCTCTCTCTCTCTCTCTGGGACAGACTGTGCTGGATCATCTCTCTCTGGGACAGATTGCTGAATCACTCTCTCTCTCGCCCTCGGCAACAGACTGTGCTGGATCACCCTCTCTCTCTCTCTGGGACAGACTGTGCTGGATCACTCTCTCTCTCTGGGACAGACTGTGCTGGATCTCTCTCTCTCCCTGGGACAGACTGTGCTGGATCACTCTCTCTCTCTGGGACAGACTGTGCTGGATCACTCTCTCTCTCTGGGACTGACTGTGTTGGATCTCTCTATCTCTCTCTCTTGGTCAGACTGTGCTGGATCACTCTCCCTGGGACAGACTGGTGGTTCCTCTCTCTCCCCAGGACAGACTGTGCTGGATCACTCTCTCTCTCTCTGGGACAGGCTGTGCTGGATCACTCTCTCTCTCTGGGACAGACTGTGCTGGATCACTCTCTCTGGGACAGACTGTGCTGGATCACTCTCTCTGGGACAGACTGTGCTGGATCACTCTCTCTCTCTGGGACTGACTGTGTTGGATCTCTCTATCTCTCTCTCTTGGTCAGACTGTGCTGGATCACTCTCCCTGGGACAGACTGCTGGTTCCTCTCTCTCCCCAGGACAGACTGTGCTGGATCACTCTCTCTCTCTCTGGGACAGGCTGTGCTGGATCACTCTCTCTCTCTGGGACAGACTGTGCTGGATCACTCTCTCTGGGACAGACTGTGCTGGATCACTCTCTCTGGGACAGACTGTGCTGGATCACTCTCTCTCTCTGGGACTGACTGTGTTGGATCTCTCTATCTCTCTCTCTTGGTCAGACTGTGCTGGATCACTCTCCCTGGGACAGACTGCTGGTTCCTCTCTCTCCCCAGGACAGACTGTGCTGGATCACTCTATCTCTGGGACAGGCCGTGCCGGATCACTATCTCACTGGGTTAGACTGTGCTGCATCTACCTCTCTGGGACTGACTGTGTTGGATCTCTCTATCTCTCTCTCTCTTGGACAGACTGTGCTGCATCATCTCTCTCTGGGACAGACTGCTGGATCACTCTCTCTCTCTCTCTCTCTGCCCTCGGCAACAGACTGTGCTGGATCTCCCTCTCTCTCTGGGACAGACTGTGCTGGATCTCTCTCTCTGGACCAGACTGTGTTGGATTATCTCTCTCGACTGTGCTGGATCTCTCTCTCACCCTATGGACAGACTGTGCTGGCTCACTCTCTCTCTGGGACAGACTGTGCTGGATCACTCTCTCTCTGGGACAGACTGTGCTGGATCACTCTGCATCTCCCTCGGGGACAGACTGTGCTGGATCTCACTCTCTGGGTCAGACTGTGCTGGATCACTCTCTCTGGGACAGACTGTGCTGGTTCCTCTCTCTCTCTCCAGGACAGACAGTGCTGGATCACTCTCTCTCTCCGGGACAGACAGTGCTGGATCACTCTCTCTGGGCCAGGCTGTGGTGGATCTTTTTCTGTCTGGCAGAGACTGTGCTGGATCTCCCTCTCTCGGACAGAATGTGGTGTATCACTCTCTCTGGGACAGACTGTGCTGGATCTCTGTCTGGGACAGACTGTGCTGGATCTCTGTCTGGGACAGACTGTGCTGCATCTCTGTCTGGGACAGACTGTGCTGGATCTCTGTCTGGGACAGACTGTGCTGGATCTCTGTCTGGGACAGACTGTGCTGGATCTCTGTCTGGGACAGACTGTGCTGGATCTCTGTCTGGGACAGACTGTGCTGGATCTCTGTCTCTGGGACAGACTGTGGTGTATCACTCTCTTTCTCGGACAGACTGTACTGGGTCTCTCTTTCTCTCTGGGACAGACTGTGCTGGATCAATCTCTCCCTCTGGGACAGACTGTGGTGTATCACTCTCTCTGTCTGGGACAGACTGTGCTGGATCTCTCTCTGTCTGGGACAGACGGTGGTGTATCACTCTCTCTCTGGGACAGACGGTGGTGTATCACTCTCTCTCTGGGACAGACTGTGCTGACACCCCCCTGTCTGGGACAGACTGTGCCGGATCTCTCTCTGCTTCCGAGATAGACTGTGGTGGATCAATGCCTCTCTCTCTCTCTCTCTCTCTCTGGGACAGACTGTGCTGGTTCCCTCTCTCTGTCTGGGTCAGACTGTGCTGGATCATCTCTCTCTGGGACAGACTGTGCTGGATCTCTCTCTCTCTCGGACAGACTGTGGTGGATCTTTTTCTGTCTGACACAGACTGTGCTGGATCTCTGTCTCTGGACAGACTGTGGTGTATCACTCTCTCTCTCTCGGACAGTCTGTGCTGGATCTCTCTCTCTCTCTGGGACAGACTGTGCTGGATCAATCTCTCCCTCGGGGACAGACTGTGTTGGATCACTCTCTCTCTCCCTCCCTCTGGGACAGATTGTGCTGGATCACTCTCTCTCTCTCTCTGAGACAGACTGTGCTGGTTCCCTCTCTCTGTCAGGGTCAGACTGTGCTGGATCACTCTCTCCCTCTGGGACAGACTGTGTTGGATCACTCTCTCTCTCTCCATCGGGGACAGACTGTGCTGGATCTCCCTCTCTCTGGGACAGACTGTGCTGGTTCCCTCTCTCTCTCTCTCTCTCTCCGGGACAGATGTGCTGGATCACTCTCACTGGAACAGACTGTGCTGGTTCCCTCTCTCTCTCTGGGACAGACTGCTGGATCTCCCTCTCTCTGGAACAGACTGTGCTGGTTCCCCCTCTGCCTTCGGGATAGACTGTGGTGGATCACTGCCTCTCTCTCTCTCTCTCTCTGGGACAGACTGTGCTGGATCTCTCTCTCTCTGGGACAGACTGTGCTGGATCACTCTCTCTCCCTCTCTCTGGGACAGACTGTGCTGGATCTCTCTCTCTGGAACAGACCGTGCTGGTTCCCTCACTCTCTCTCTCTCTGGGAGAGACTGTGCTGGATCTCTCTCACTGGAACAGACTGTGCTCGATGTCTCTCTCTCTCTCTGGGACAGGCTGTGCTGGATCTCTCTCTCTCTCTCTATCTGGGACAGACTGTGCTGGATCACTCTGCCTCTGGGACAGACTGTGTTGGATCACTCTCTCTCTCTCCCTCTGGGACAGACTGTGCTGGTTCCCTCTCTCTCACTCCGGGACAGACTGTGCTGGATCACTCTCTCTGGGACAGACTGTAATGGAACTTTCTCTCTCTCTCTCTCTCTCTCTCTGGGACAGACTGTGCTGGATCTCTCCCTCTCTGGGACAGACTGTGCTGGTTCCCTCTCTCTGTCTGGGTCAGACTGTGCTGGATCTCTCTATCTCTCTCTCTCTGGGTCAGACTGTGCTGGATCATCTCTCTCTGGGACAGACTGTGCTGGATCTCTCTCTCTCTCTCGGACAGACTGTGGTGGATCTTTTTCTGTCTGACACAGACTGTGCTGGATCTCTGTCTCTGGGACAGACTGTGGTGTATCACTCTCTCTCTCTCGGACAGTCTGTGCTGGATCTCTCTCTCTCTCTCTCTGGGACAGACTGTGCTGGATCAATCTCTCCCTCGGGGACAGACTGTGTTGGATCACTCTCTCTCTCTCTCCCTCTGGGACAGATTGTGCTGGATCACTCTCTCTCTCTCTGAGAGAGACTGTGCTGGTTCCCTCTCTCTGTCTGGGTCAGACTGTGCTGGATCACTCTCTCCCTCTGGGACAGACTGTGTTGGATCACTCTCTCTCTCCATCGGGGACAGACTGTGCTGGATCTCCCTCTCTCTGGGACAGTCTGTGCTGGTTCCCTCTCTCTCTCTCTCTCTCCGGGACAGATGTGCTGGATCACTCTCTCTGGAACAGACTGTGCTGGTTCCCTCTCTCTCTCTGGGACAGACTGTGCTGGATCTCCCTCTCTCTGGAACAGACTGTGCTGGTTCCCCCTCTGCCTTCGGGATAGACTGTGGTGGATCACTCTCTCTCTGGGACAGACTGTGCTGGATCACTCTCTCTGGAACAGACCGTGCTGGTTCCCTCTCTCTCTCTCTGGGAGAGACTGTGCTGGATCTCTCTCTCTGGGACAGACTGTGCTGGATGTCTCTCTCCCTCTCTCTGGGACAGACTGTGCTGGATCACTCTCTCTGGTACAGACCGTGCTGGTTCCCTCACTCTCTCTCTCTCTCTCTCTCTGGGAGAGACTGTGCTGGATCTCTCTCACTGGAACAGACTGTGCTCGATGTCTCTCTCTCTCTCTGGGACAGGCTGTGCTGGATCTCTCTCTCTCTCTCTATCTGGGACAGACTGTGCTGGATCACTCTCTCTCTCTCCCTCTGGGACAGACTGTGCTGGTTCCCTCTCTCTCACTCCGGGACAGACTGTGCTGGATCACTCTCTCTGGGACAGACTGTAATGGAACTGTCTCTCTCTCTCTCTCTCTGGGACAGACTGTGCTGGATCTCTCCCTCTCTGGGACAGACTGTAATGGAACTGTCTCTCTCTCTCTCTCTCTGGGACAGACTGTGCTGGATCATCTCTCTCTGGGACAGATTGCTGAATCACTCTCTCTCTCGCCCTCGGCAACAGACTGTGCTGGATCTCCCTCTCTCTGTGGGTCAGACTGTGTTGGATCATCTCTCTCGACTGTGCTGGATCTCTCTCTCTCTCTCTCTCGCCCTCAGGGACAGACAGTGCTGGATCACTCTCTCTCTCTGGGACAGACTGTGCTGGATCACTCTCTCTCTCTCTGGGACAGACTGTGCTAGATTACACTCTCTCTCTCTCTCCCTCCCACGGGGACAGACTGTGCTGGTTCCTCTCTCTTCCCAGGACAGACTGTGCTGGATCACTCTCTCTCTGGGACATGCCGTGCCGGATCACTACCTCACTGGGTCAGACTGTGCTGCATCTCCCTCTCTGGGACAGACTGTGCTGAATCATTCTCTCTCTGGGACAGACTGTGGTGGATCTCTCTCTCTCTCTCTCTGTGGGACAGACTGTGTTGGATCTCTCTCTCTCTCTCTCTCTGGGTCAGACTGTGCTGGATAACCTCTCTCTCTGGGACAGACTGTGCTGGATCTCTCCCTCTCTGGGACAGACTGTAATGGAACTGTCTCTCTCTCTCTCTCTCTGGGACAGACTGTGCTGGATCATCTCTCTCTGGGACAGATTGCTGAATCACTCTCTCTCTCGCCCTCGGCAACAGACTGTGCTGGATCACCCTCTCTCTCTCTCTGGGACAGACTGTGCTGGATCTCTCTCTCTCCCTGGGACAGACTGTGCTGGATCACTCTCTCTCTCTGGGACAGACTGTGCTGGATCACTCTCTCTCTCTGGGACTGACTGTGTTGGATCTCTCTATCTCTCTCTCTTGGTCAGACTGTGCTGGATCACTCTCCCTGGGACAGACTGGTGGTTCCTCTCTCTCCCCAGGACAGACTGTGCTGGATCACTCTCTCTCTCTCTGGGACAGGCTGTGCTGGATCACTCTCTCTCTCTGGGACAGACTGTGCTGGATCACTCTCTCTGGGACAGACTGTGCTGGATCACTCTCTCTGGGACAGACTGTGCTGGATCACTCTCTCTCTCTGGGACTGACTGTGTTGGATCTCTCTATCTCTCTCTCTTGGTCAGACTGTGCTGGATCACTCTCCCTGGGACAGACTGCTGGTTCCTCTCTCTCCCCAGGACAGACTGTGCTGGATCACTCTCTCTCTCTCTGGGACAGGCTGTGCTGGATCACTCTCTCTCTCTGGGACAGACTGTGCTGGATCACTCTCTCTGGGACAGACTGTGCTGGATCACTCTCTCTGGGACAGACTGTGCTGGATCACTCTCTCTCTCTCTGGGACTGACTGTGTTGGATCTCTCTATCTCTCTCTCTTGGTCAGACTGTGCTGGATCACTCTCCCTGGGACAGACTGCTGGTTCCTCTCTCTCCCCAGGACAGACTGTGCTGGATCACTCTATCTCTGGGACAGGCCGTGCCGGATCACTATCTCACTGGGTTAGACTGTGCTGCATCTACCTCTCTGGGACTGACTGTGTTGGATCTCTCTATCTCTCTCTCTCTTGGACAGACTGTGCTGCATCATCTCTCTCTGGGACAGACTGCTGGATCACTCTCTCTCTCTCTCTCTCTGCCCTCGGCAACAGACTGTGCTGGATCTCCCTCTCTCTCTGGGACAGACTGTGCTGGATCTCTCTCTCTGGACCAGACTGTGTTGGATTATCTCTCTCGACTGTGCTGGATCTCTCTCTCACCCTATGGACAGACTGTGCTGGCTCACTCTCTCTCTGGGACAGACTGTGCTGGATCACTCTCTCTCTGGGACAGACTGTGCTGGATCACTCTGCATCTCCCTCGGGGACAGACTGTGCTGGATCTCACTCTCTGGGTCAGACTGTGCTGGATCACTCTCTCTGGGACAGACTGTGCTGGTTCCTCTCTCTCTCTCCAGGACAGACAGTGCTGGATCACTCTCTCTCTCCGGGACAGACAGTGCTGGATCACTCTCTCTGGGCCAGGCTGTGGTGGATCTTTTTCTGTCTGGCAGAGACTGTGCTGGATCTCCCTCTCTCGGACAGAATGTGGTGTATCACTCTCTCTGGGACAGACTGTGCTGGATCTCTGTCTGGGACAGACTGTGCTGGATCTCTGTCTGGGACAGACTGTGCTGCATCTCTGTCTGGGACAGACTGTGCTGGATCTCTGTCTGGGACAGACTGTGCTGGATCTCTGTCTGGGACAGACTGTGCTGGATCTCTGTCTGGGACAGACTGTGCTGGATCTCTGTCTGGGACAGACTGTGCTGGATCTCTGTCTCTGGGACAGACTGTGGTGTATCACTCTCTTTCTCGGACAGACTGTACTGGGTCTCTCTTTCTCTCTGGGACAGACTGTGCTGGATCAATCTCTCCCTCTGGGACAGACTGTGGTGTATCACTCTCTCTGTCTGGGACAGACTGTGCTGGATCTCTCTCTGTCTGGGACAGACGGTGGTGTATCACTCTCTCTCTGGGACAGACGGTGGTGTATCACTCTCTCTCTGGGACAGACTGTGCTGACACCCCCCTGTCTGGGACAGACTGTGCCGGATCTCTCTCTGCTTCCGAGATAGACTGTGGTGGATCAATGCCTCTCTCTCTCTCTCTCTCTCTCTGGGACAGACTGTGCTGGTTCCCTCTCTCTCTCTCTCTCTCTCTCTCTGGAACAGACCGTGCTGGTTCCCTCCCTCTCTCTCTCTCTGGGAGAGACTGTGCTGGATCTCTCTCACTGGGACAGACTGTGCTGGATGTCGCTCTCTCTCTCTCTCTGGGACAGGCTGTGCTGGATCTCTCTCTCTCTCTATCTGGGACAGACTGTGCTGGATCACTCTCTGTCTCTGGGACAGGCTGCGCTGGACCACTATTTCTCTAGAACAGACTGTGCTGGTTCACTCTCTCTCTGGGACGAACTGTGCTGGATATCTCTCTCTCTCTCTCTCTGGGACAGACTGTGCTTGATCTCTCTCTCTCTCTGGGACAGACTGTGCTGGATCTCTCTCTCAGGGACAGACTGTGCTGGATGTCTCTCTCTCTCTGGGACAGACTGTGTTGGATATCTCTCTCTCTCTCTGGGGCAGACTGTGCTGGATCTCCCTCTCTCTGTGGGTAAGATTGTGCTGGATCATCTCTCTCTCTGGGACAGACTGTGCTGGATCTCTCTCTCAGGGACAGACTGTGCTGGATCTCTCTCTCTCTCTGGGACAGACTGTGCTGGAACTCTCTCTCAGGGACAGACTGTGCTGGATGTCTCTCTCTCTGGGACAGACTGTGCTGGATCTCCCTCTCTCTGTGGGTAAGACTGTGCTGGATCATCTCTCTCTCTGGGACAGACTGTGCTGGATCTCTCTCTCAGGGACAGACTGTGCTGGATGTCACTCTCTCTGGGACAGACTGTGCTGGATGTTACTCTCTCTGGGACAGACTGTGCTGGATGTCTCTCTCTCTCTGGGGCAGACTGTGCTGGATCACTCTGTCTCCAGAACAGACTGTGCTGGACCACTCTCTCTCTCTCTGGGACAGACTGTGCGGGATCACTCTCTCTCTGGGACAGACTGTGCGGGATCACTCTCTCTCTGGGACAGGCTGTGCTGGATCTCTCTCTCTCTGTGGGACAGACTGTGATGGATCTCTCTCTCTATCTCTGGGACAGACTGTGCTGGATCTCTCTATCTCTCTCTATGGGTCAGATTGTGCTGGGTCATCTCTCTCTCAAGGACAGACTCTGCTGAATCACTCCCCCTCTCTCTCGCCGTCGGCAACAGACTGTGCTGGATCTCCCTCTCTCTGTGGGACAGACTGTGCTGGATCATCTCTCTCTGGGATAGACAGTGCTGGATCTCGCTATCTCTCTCTGGGACAGACTGCTGCATCATCTGTCTCTGGGACAGACTGTGCTGGATCTCTCTCTGCCTCTGGGACAGACTGTGCTGATTCTCTCTCTCTCTCCCTTTCTCTGGGACAGACTGTGCTGGATCACTCTCTCTAGAACAGACTGTGCTGGTTCCCTCTGTCTCTCTGGCACAGACTGTGCTGGATATCTCTCTCTCTCTGGGACAGACTGTGCTGGATCTCTCTCTCTCTGGGGCAGACTGTGCTGGATCACTCTCTGTCTCCAGAACAGACTGTGCGGGATCACTCTCTCTCTGGGACAGGCTGTGCAGGATCACTCTCTCTCTCTGGGACAGATTGTGCTGGACCACTATCTCTCTGGGACAGACTGTGCTGAATCACTCTCTCTCCTATGGGACAGACTGTGCTGGATCTCTCTCTCTCTGGGACAGGCTGTGCTGGATCACTATATCTCTGGGAGAAAGTGAGGACTGCAGATGCTGGAGATCAGAGCCGAAAAATGTGTAGCTAGAAAAGCGCAGTTGGTCAGGCAGCATCCAAGGAGCAGGAGAATCGACGTTTCGGGCATAAGTCCAGAAGAAGGGCTGAGGCCCAAAACGTCGATTCTCCTGCTCCTTGGATGCTGCCTGACCTGCTGCGCTTTTCCAGCAACACATTTTCAGCAATATCTCTCTGGGACAGAGTGTGCTGGATCTCCCTCTCTCTGGGACAGTTTGTGCTGGATCTCTCTCTCTGTGGGACAGACTGTGCTGGATCTCCCTATCTCTCTCTCTGGGTCAGACTGTGCTGTATCATCTCTCTCTGGGACAGACTCTGCTGGATCACTCTCTCTCTCTTGCCGTCGGCGACAGACTGTGCTGGATCTCCCTCTCTCTGTGGATAAGACTGTGCTGGATCATCTCTCTCTGGGACAGACTGTGCTGGATCTCTCTACCTCTCTCTCTATGGGTCAGACTGTGCTGGATCATCTCTCTCTGGGACAGACTCTGCAGGATCACTGTCTCTCTCTCTCGCCCTCGGCGACAGACTGTGCTGGATCTCCCTCTCTCTGTGGGTTAGACTGTGCTGGATCATTTCTCTCTCTGGGACAGACTGTGCTGGTTCTCTCTCTCTCTCCCTCGGGAATGACTGTGCTGGATCTCCCTCTCTCTCTGGGACAGACTGTGCTGGGTCTCTCTCTTTCTCTCTCTGGGACAGACTGTGTTAGATCTCTCTCTCTGGGACAGACTGTGCTGGATCTCTCTCTCTCTCTGGGACAGACGGTGCTGGATCTCTCTCTCTCTCTGGGATAGACGGTGCTGGATCTCTCTCTCTCTCTGGGACAGACGGTGCTGGATCACTGTCTGTGTAGGACAGAATGAGCTGGATCACCATCTCTCTCTCTGGGACAGACGGTCCTGGATCTCTCTCTCGCTGGGACAGACTGTGTTGGATGTCTCTCTCTCTGGGACAGACTGTGCTGGATGTCTCTCTCTCTGGGACAGACTGTGTTGGATGTCTCTCTCTCTCTCTCTGGGGCAGACTGTGCTGGATCACTCTCTCTCTCTGGGACAGACTGTGCTGGATCTCTCTCTCAGGGACAGACTGTGCTGGATGTCTCTCTCTCTGGGACAGACTATGCTGGATGTCTCTCTCTCTCTGGGGCAGACTGTGCTGGATCACTCTCTGTCTCCAGAACAGACTGTGCTGGACCACTCTCTCTCTCTGGGACAGGCTGCGCTGGACCACTATCTCTCTAGAACAGACTGTGCTGGTTCCCTCTCTCTCTCTGGGACAGACTGTGCTGGATATCTCGCTCTCTCTCTGGGACAGACTGTGCTGGATCTCTCTCTCTCTCTCTCTCTGGGACAGACTGTGCTGGATCTCTCTCAGGGACAGACTGTGCTGGATCTCTCTCTCTCTCTCTCCCTCTGGGACAGACTGTGCTGGATCACTCTCTCCCTCGGGGACAGACTGTGCTGGATCTCCCTGTCTCTCTGGGACAGACTGTGGTGTATCACTCTCTCTCTCGGACAGTCTGTGCTGGATCTCTCTCTCTCTCTCTCTGTGGGACAGACTGTGCTGGATCTCTCTCTCAGGGACAGACTGTGCTGGATGTCACTCTCTCTGGGATAGACTGTGCTGGATCTCTCTCTCTCTCTGGGACAGACTGTGCTGGATCTCTGTCTCTCTCTGGGACAGACTGTGCTGGATCTCTGCCTCTCTCTGGGACAGACTGTGCTGGATCTCTCCATCTCTCTCCCTCTGGGTCAGACAGTGCTGGATCATCTCTCTCTCTGGGACAGACTGTGCTGGATCATCTCTCTCTCTGGGACAGGCTGTGCTGGATCACTCTCTCTCTGGGACAGGCTATGCTGGATCACTGTCTCTCTGGGACAGAATGTGCTGGACCACTATCTCTCTGGGACAGACTGTGCTGAATCACTCTCTCTCTCTGGGACAGGCTATGCTGGATCACTGTCTCTCTGGGACAGAATGTGCTGGATCTCTCTCTGGGATAGACTGTGCTGGATCTCTCTCTCTCTCTCTCTCTCTGGGACAGGCTGTGCTGGATCTCTCTCTCTCTCTATCTGGACAGACTGTGCTGGATCACTCTGCCTCTGGGACAGACTGTGCTCGTTCCCTCTCTCTCTCTGGGACAGACTGTGCTGGATCTCTCTCTCTGGGACAGACTGTGCTGGATGTCTCTCTCTCTCTCTCCGGGACAGACTGTGCTGGATCACTCTCTCTCTGGGACAGACTGGGCTGGATCACTCTCTCCCTCTGGGACAGACTGTGCTGGATCACTGTCTCTCTGGGACAGACTGTGCTGGACCACTATCTCTCTAGGACAGACTGTGCTGGATCTCTCTCTCTGGGACAGACTGTGCTGGATGTCTCTTTCTCTCTCTGGGATAGGCTGTGCTGGATCTCTCTCTCTCTATCTGGGACAGACTGTGTTGGATCACTCTGCCTCTGGACAGACTGTGCTGGTTCCCTCTCTCTCTCTCCGGGAATGACTGTGCTGGATCGCGCTCTCTGGAACAGACTGTGCTGGATCAATCTCTCCCTCTGGGACAGACTGTGCTGGATCACTCTCTTCCTCTGGGACAGACTGTGCTGGATCACTCTCTCTCTCTGGGACAGACTGTGCTGAATCACTCTCTCTCTCTGGGACAGACTGTGCTGGATCTCTCTCTCACACTCTCTCTGGGACAGGCTGTGCTGGATCACTATATCTCTCTGGATCACTATATCTCTGGGAGAAAGTGAGGACTGCAGATGCTGGAGATCAGAGCTGTAAAATGTGTTGCTGGAAAAGCGCAGCAGGTCAGGCAGCATCCAAGGAGCAGGAGAATCGACGTTTCGGACATAAGTCCTGAAGAAGGGCTTAAGCCCAAAACGTCAATTCACCTGCTCCTTGGATGCTGCCTGACCTGCTGCGCCTTTCCAGCAACACATTTTCAGCAATATCTCTCTGGGACAGACTGTGCTGGATCTCCCTCTCTCTGGGACAGTTTGTGCTGGATCTCTCTCTCTGTGGGACAGACTGTGCTGGATCTCCCTATCTCTCTCTCTGGGTCAGACTGTGCTGTATCATCTCTCTCTGGGACAGACTCTGCTGGATCACTCTCTCTCTCTTGCCGTCGGCGACAGACTGTGCTGGATCTCCCTCTCTCTGTGGATAAGACTGTGCTGGATCATCTCTCTCTGGGACAGACTGTGCTGGATCACACTCTCTCTATGGGTCAGACTGTGCTGGATATCTCTCTCTTTCTGGGACAGACTGTGCTGTATCATCTCTCTCTGGGACAGACTCTGCTGGATCACTCTCTCTCTCTCACCCTCGGCGACAGACTGTGCTGGATCTCCCTCTCTCTGTGGATAAGACTGTGCTGGATCATCTCTCTCTGGGACAGACTGTGCTGGATCATCTCTCTCTGGGACAGACTGTGCTGGATCACTCTCTCTCTCTGGGACAGACTGTGCTGGATCTCCCTCTCTCTGTGGATAAGACTGTGCTGGATCATCTCTCTCTCTCTGGGACAGACTGTGTTGTTTACGGTTGTTTTTGAGGAAATGTGCCCAACCCCTTCACAAACAGACCAACAGTTTCCATGCGGCCCTCTGTCGCTATTTACCTCATTGTCTATGAGCGCCTCGACCCGGGGATCGCTATGGGACATCCTGGGGATGTCCTTGGTGGCGAAGGTGTACTTCCTCAGCTGGACCTCGCTCCACTCCCGGTTTACATCCGCACTCCGCTCCGCCATGTCCCGCCGCCGCTTTCCCAGGAGTCCGGTTCCGTGATCGACACCCACCAACCGACAGCCTCCCGTCACTTCAAATCCACCAACAAAAGTAAGTCCTCACCGGAACCTAACCGTAGCGCCGCCGAGCTCGAACGCCGCGGACAGGGCGCTGCGGCCTCGACCGAAACCGGTCATCTGCCGGCACACCGCCCCCGTCTGTCCGGAGGACCACATCGCCGACCACGGCCTCATCCCGCCGAAGGGCGAGTGACAGAAACTGAGCACAGGCCGCCCCCTAGAGGCCGGGAAGAATCCGTCCGCCCCTGAGTGCCCACTGAACTCAGCAACCGTAGTCACTCAATACTCATGCGCACGACTCCTTCGGCCTCCAGCGCCTGCGCAGTGAAAGTTCCACCGCCGTCGTCACATGTTTTGAGCCTGCGCTGTAAAGGGAAGAGAAATGGCGCTGCGAGGCAGTTGGCTTCGCTTCCTGAGCCGGGATGTAAGGAAGAGCCTGCAATTGGCACGGAGTTCGGACAAGTATATCCGCGCTGGTGAGTACTAGTCATTAAACTGTCGGTAATAAAGGCCGGTAGTAATATGGAAGTCGACGAAAGTGCGGTAACCTTGAGACAAACCAGGGTCAGGTTATGCATAGGACATTTGAATTAGCCTCAGATGTTTCTCTCATCAAAAATGGATGTTGTAAATCAGAAGTGAAAACACAAGTTGCTGGAAAAGCTCAGCAGGTCTGACAGCATCTGTGGAGAGAAACCAAGCTTTAATTCTTTCATAGATGTTGCCAGACCTGCTGAGCTTTTCCAGCAACTTGTGTTTTTGGTTCAAATGCTTCTCTGTTAATCAAAGCTCTCAGGTAGATGCAGTGACAGATACTCGAGTTATTATCAGTAGGAGATTGCCAAACGAGCTAATATTAGGTCTATAACGTCTCATTGTTAATTCTCAACCTGACTGAGTAGAATAGTAGCAATTACAGCCTTAATGAGAAACATACTTAAATTTGTGCACTTTATGTGAGCTAATACTTAAAGTTGTTTATTGGATAAGATGTTAAACTGTGTCATTATCTATCTTTTCAGGTGTATGTAACGAGTACAGAGGTTCGCCAGCTAAGCTGGCTAACATCTATTCCTCAAAGTGCACCAATGGTACCCTTATTTAAATTGTAATTAGATTAGATTACTTACAGTGTGGAAACAGGCCCTTCGGCCCAACAAGTCCACACCGACCCGCCGAAGCGCAACCCACCCATACCCCTACATTTACTCCTTTAACCTAACACTATGGGCAATTTAGCATGGCCAATTCACCTGACCCGCACATCTTTTGGACTGTGGGAGGAAACCGGAGCACCCGGAGGAAACCCACGCAGACACGGGGAGAGTGTGCAAACTCCACACAGTCACTCGCCTGAGTCGGGAATTGAACCCGGGTCTCTGGCGCTGTGAGGCAGCAGTGCTAACCACTGTGCCACCGTGCTGCCCACACTGTAATATGGATACACTGATCATGAAAGTTGAAATTGAAAGACCAAAAATAATTCTTAAAAACTGACACCCTGGAAAGATAATATTTGTACTTTTTTCTATTTAATCAGAGCTAAAACAGTATAGATAAATCTGTAAGAGAAAAGTAGAGAGCAGTGGAAAGTGGTGTTGGTGTCCAGTGTCATCAAATGGTGCCTAGTGACAATTGATATGTGAGGATGGGTAAGACAGATGAATGTGGCAAACTAAGGCAGAAACAGTAAGCCTGATTTCCTGATGAAGGGCTTATGCCAGAAACATTGATTCTCCTGCTCTTTGGATGCTGCTTGACCTGCTGTGCCTTTCCAGCACCACACTTTCGGTTCTGCTATAATGTGATAGTTGTGTTCCTCTGCAACCCTGTGCTATAGAAAATCGCACTGTGTAAGATCGCTATAGAAACTTACTATAACTGGTCAGTAGAAAGTTTGCATTATCCAAACAGCATCTACAATTCATCAATTGTGTTATAGCCAATTTGAGTTAACAAAAAGTGCATTATACCAGAATTACTTGTAAAGGCAGAAAGTATTGGACATACTCAGTAGGGTCAGGCAGCATCTGTAGAAAGAAACAATCTTAATATTTCAGGTCAATTATGAAGCTGCTGAGTATTTCTAGTATTTTTCCACTTTTATACCTACAATGTCAATATGTCTTTAAATGACCCCTTCAACATTGGTATGTGACTTAAGATGTTTGTCAGAGGTGTTCTTAAAGATGAACTGAAAGGGAGATGTTAGGAAAGATGACCAGAAGATCAATACAGATGCTGCTTTTCGCAAAGTATTAAAGATGCATCAAGACAGAGGGGATGAGGAGCAGAAGTCCAGATCTATCTTTTTTGCCAACTTCCCTGCCAAAACAATCTCCACTTTGACTGAGGCAAAGATGCTGGTCCTGAAAGCATCTTAGCCACTACTGGGATTAAACCCAATATTCTGTGTACCAAGCTGGCCATCCAGCCTACTGAAAAAAGGCTAGATTTTGGCAAATCAACACACTATAAAACATAGGAGCAAAACTCTGCTGTTTGACCCATTCAGTGCAATTGTAGTTGATCTGATCAGCCTCAACTCTACTTGCCTGCCTTATTCCTATAATCCTTAATCTCATTAAAGTTCTGTTTATCTCACCCTTGAATACACTTAACAACCCAGCCTTGATAACCTTCTGCAATAAAGAAATCCACAGATTCACTTGCTCCTTAGAGAGGTTATTCCTCCTCATCTGTCTTACCTTTAGACCTGAGATTATGTCTTCTAAATCTAAAATTTCCAACAGGAGAAACAATCTTTCTATGTGTACCCTGTAAAACCCCCTAAGAATCATGTTTTGATAAGGTCTCCTGTCATTCTGTAAAACTGAGTACAAGGTTAAACAATTCAACCTCTCTTCATAGGTATTCCTTCCACCTTCCTTCCTGAAGAAGGGCTCATGCCCGAAACGTCGATTCTCCTGCTCCTTGGATGCTGCCTGACCTGCTGCGCTTTTCCAGCAACACATTTTCAGCATCCAGCCTATTGAGCCAACTACTTCTATGTCTGTCCCCCAAGGAGCTGAGTTGCTATGTCAATGTACAACTTTGTGTTGTAGTTTGGGGATATGGATAATGATGTCACAAGTTCCAATTTTCTTGCCATCACATAATGGAGCAGTAACTTCTCTTGCTCCTAACTCCCTGCCACTAGCATATGTTAGGTAGATATCCAGGTTCACACTCAGTGGTTTTGTAGTGAATGCACCTTTTGTGGTCAAATTCTAGATTACTGAAACAAATATTTACAGCATAGAAGGAGACTTTTCAACCTTCCAGGTCTGTGCTAGCTGACAAAGAACGTTTATGTCCAATCCATTTTTCAGCTTTTGGTCCATAGTTTTGTCGAAACAGCCCTTTTGTGGATATATCAAAGATGTTTAAATCAGATGAGGGTTTACTACACATTCAGGTAGTGAGTAATCATGGAGCAAAGTCATCTTACGACATTGCTCGGATGAACTGAAGAGGGTGGGGGTAAATGCAAAAAAAAAAGTAAAACAAAAACATCCTGGTAGATGTACAGCTACAAGAGGTTGCTGCAATATGGAGGGATGAGATCATTGAAAGAATTTAAACACAAGAATTATCATTTTAAGTTAGTTGTTTTGGAACCAGGTTTCAGTGACGATAGAGGTGTTTGCACTGGGATTTGTGTGAAATAGATTGGAAACATTGTTGGATAAACTCCAGTTTACAGCAAGTGGAAGAGATATGATGGATCGATGAGCTTTGGGAAAGTTTTTAGTCTTAAGGTGAGAAAGGCGTGGATGAGGACTTGAGCAGCAGGTGGAGTAAGATGGATTGGAGAAGGGCTGTGTTGTTGGCAGTGTTGGGGGTGTGTTAGAAGTTCACTTCTGCTCAGTTGTTCCAGCAATATGTCTTTTCACATGCATACTGGACTGTAGCCTGGAGCTATAAACATATTTCTTTCCTTTCCATGGAAGACCAAAAATCTCTGCTCTTGCTGTGTGTTGTAAGATTTCGCATGTTGATAATCAACTTGTTTGGCTGTATTATGATTGTGTAAGTACATAAGTACACAGTGCTAATAAATGTGGGCTGAAAGCTGTTGTCCTCCTGTTCCTGTGGCTCTGTTTACAATTATCAAAGTGTGCACCTAGACAGGAATGGGAGATATATCTTTCAAAAAAAGGGCAGGTGAAAGATTTACTTTGTTATTTTTGTTAATGCTTTATGCTTTTTTTCATAGCCTCCAGCATTTCTAAGGATATGCTGCCAGGTCCACATCCTAGAACACCAGAGGAAAGAGCACAAGCAGCAGAAAAATACAATATGAGGGTGGAAGATTATGAACCATATCCTGATGATGGAATGGGGTGAGTTTATTTGTGCAAAGCAAGTTTCCTTTCAGATAAGGAAAATCAGAAGTGTACCAAATTTCACACATTGTTAGGAAAATATGTAATCAAATGCTACGGTAGCAAGGATTAACTTGTCAAAATTCATTCATAGGATGTGGGCATTTGTTGGTATGGCCAGCATTTACTGCCCATCCTTAGTTGCTCTTGAAAAAATAATGAGTTGCATTCTTTACTACAATTGAGTGGGTTCCCAGAGATTTCAGAGGGGACTTCAGTGTCACCCACAATTCTGCGAATCCAAATCAGACCTATGCCAGATTGCCAAATGTGGGTGACACTAAAGAATTCCTTCCCTGGGGAGACATATTGAACAAATTTTGTTGTGTATTTTGGCAAATCAATACACTATAAAACATAGAAGCAAAATTCCGCCGTTTGACCCACTCAGTGCAATTGTAGTTGATCTGATAAGCCTCAACTCGACTTGCCTGCCTTATTTCTATACTCCTTAATCTCACTAAAGTTCTGTTTATCTCACCCTTGAATACACTTAACAACCCAGCCTTGATAACCTTCTGCAATAAAGAAATCCATAGATTCACTAGCTCCTTAGAGAAGTTATTCCTCCTCATCTCTGTCTTACCTTTTAGACCTGAGATTATGTCTTCTAAATCTAAAATTTCCAACAGGAGAAACAATCTTTCTATATGTACCCTGTAAAACCCCCTAAGAATCATCATGTTTTGATAAGGTCTCCTGTCATTCTGTAAAACTGAGTACAAGGCTAAACAATTCAACCTCTCTTCATAGGTATTCTTTCCACAACCAAGGTCAGCCTAGTGAACCTTCTCCAGACTACCTCCAATGATGATATATCTTTGATTAGAAATTGGGGCAAAGAATGTCTGTCATATTCCAGCTATGGTCTGACTAGTGCTTGAATAGTTTAGCAAGAAATCCCTATTCTTATGTTATTCCCTTTAAAATAAAAAGTTATGTTCTATTTGCTTTCGTTATTATCTGTCGAAAGTGGATGTTTTGTGATCTTTTGTGATTCCTGCATGAGAAATCCCAAATCCCTCTGTGCTGCAGCTTTCTTTAGTCTTCCCTTTTAAATAATATTCAGCTCATCTATTCTTCCTGCCAAAGTGCACAATTTCATATTTTCCTACTTGTATTCCATCTGCCAAGATTTCGCTCACTTGCTCAACCTTCTATCGTTCTCAAGACTCCATGTCACTTTTGCTACCTTCCTTTTTGTTATTTGCAAACTGGTGGTGTTATGTTTTATTTCCTCATCCAAGTCATTAATATAAATACTCATGTAAATAATTGTGGCCACAGCACTGATCCCTGTGGCACTCCAGTGGTTACAAAGTTGCTGTTCTAAAAATGCCCCTTTACCCCAGCTCTCTGTCTTCTATTATTTAGCCAATCCTCTATCCATGTTGATATACTACTCCATGGGCTGTTATTTTAGTAAGTATCATAAGCTTATCTCATGCCTTTTGGAATTCTAACTATTAAGTCTATTGATTCCCTTGTCTTTATTGTATTTGTTACCCCCTCAAAAAACTCTAATAAATTTGTCAGGTATGATTTCCCCCTCATGGAGCCATGTTGACTCTGCTTTATTATATCCTGTATTTCTAAATGCTCTGTTGCATCCTTTATGATGAACACTAACATTTTTCTAATGACACATGTTGTGCTAACTGGCCAGTAGTTTCATGGGAGATGCTTACTGGGAGAATGGGAAGACATGTACAAAAGAGGAAGGTTTTTTTTTGAGGGTCTGAATCAAACCACTAAAGCAATGAGAGGAGTGGATATGAGAGGGAGTGAGAGAACGGATAAAGTGGAAAATAAATAGAAAAGTGGTAGAAGATGGAAAAAATGTTCGTACAAGTTGAGAGATGCAAAAAGATAGTGAGACTGATATTTTAGAAGGTATTTTTGTCTATCAACAGTGCTGGAAGATATTAAGTCAGCCTTTTAAAACAGTATGCTGTATGTGCAAATTTTGCTGTTCTGCTGACTTGCAGAGGATAGATCCTGGCTTCCTGTGAAGTACATTTATTGAACTAAATAATAATGGAAATGTCTACTGGATAAATATCCCATTTAATTAGAGTTCAAATTAGTTTCTCTGTTTATGAGAATAACAAATTAGCAGATTTTCCAATGAATATTTTGTAGGGGTCCAAATATCTGTTTGAAGAAATTATTTCACTGGAAAATTAACTCTGCAGTTATGGTCTGCTGGACAATGCACCCAGACTATTGAGTTTTTTTTTTCATTTGACACTGACCATTATTCGTTCCTTCCCTTCCATTTTCTGTCTTATACTGGTCAGATCCAGCATAACTATTTCAGTTGAGGTTATTTTAGAGTAAAGCTACAGTGTATTTTCCTCATAATAGATTTGGGGACTATCCAAAACTACCAGACCGGTCGCAACAAGAGCGAGATCCATGGTACACGTGGGATGAGCCTGACCTTCGAAGAAACTGGGGTGAACCGGTAAGTGACAATGAGACCGTAAGACATAGGAGCACAATTAGGCCATTCGGCCCATCAAGTCTGCTCCGCCATTCAATCATGGCTGATAAATTTTTCAACCTCATTCTCCTGCTTACTCCTCATAACCTTTGACCCCCTTGACAATCAAGAACCTATCTATCTCTGTTTTAAATGTACTCAATGACCTGGCCTCCACAGTCTTCTGTGGCAATGAATTCCACAAATTTGCCACTCTCTGCCTGAAGAAGTTTCCCTTTATCTTCATTCTAAACGATCTTCCCTTTGTTCTAAGACTGTGCCCTCAGGTCAGAGTCTCTCCTGCCAATGGAAACATTTTCCCAACATCTAGTCAGTCCAGGGCATACAGTATTCTATAAGTTTCATATAGATCCTCCTAATTCCATAGAGTATAATGAGTATGCAGAGTGTCCATGTAGCATTCATACCCAATTGAGAACTTTACATTTTTATAAAGTATTGAATTCCTGAAGCTTTGTTCTCTGGTTATTATAATTTTCCAAGAAAATAATGGTTCAAAAATCCCAAGTGTCTTTTCATTTAACTCTGTTTGCATCACGGTTCACAATAAATCCTAATTCACTGTAGGCTTGTGCAGTTTAAAGCAAGGAACATTGGACACAAATTATGAGTGAAGGGACTTTTCTTTTGTACCTAATTTATTATGATTATCCTGGTCAAGATAGTTAATTAGGTAAAAACTGGGAATCAAACATGGACTCTTCCTGGCGGTATGCATTGGCTAAAATAAGACAGAGGATGAGATCTTGTATTTATGAAACACCTTTATGACCTCAGAATGTTCAGACATGTTTCACAGTCATTGTCTCCAAATAGTTGACCTATATTAGGGAAAGATGGATGTCTGTTCACAGAGAAAGGCTTTGCTAACAGTTCCAAGTCGAATGACCAACCAACTTGTTTGGGCATTGGTTGAGAGATAAATGTTGGCTGGGATATTGGCACAACATCTGGAAGAGTTACCGTGGAATATTTTAAATCCGCTTGAACAAGCATTCAGGATACCATCTCGGTTTACCATCTCAGCAAAAAAATGGCATTTCTGACAATGCCACATTCCCTCAGTATCTGCTGAGTAAGATACATTAAGGTGAAGGAGCTTTGGGTAACAAGGGATGCAGAATATCTAGTCAAGAGGAAGAAGGAATCTTGCTTCAGGTTGAGAAGGCACTGATCAGACAGGGCTCCAGAGGGTTAAAAGGTAGCCAGGATGAAGAATATATTAGGAGAGCTAGAACAGAGCATGAAAAAGCTCTAGCAGGTAGGATTAAGGAAAACCATAAGGCATTCTACACTTGTGTGAGGAACAAGAGGATGGCCACAGTGAGAGTAGGGCCGATAAGGAATAGTGGAAGGAACTTCTGCCTGGACCCAGAGGAGGTAGGGAAGGTCCTTTAATGAATACTTTGCTTCAATATTCACTCCTGAGAGGGGCCTTGTCGTTTGTGAGGACAGCATGAAACAGGCTGTTATGTTTCATGTTGCAGTTGTATAAGACTCTGGTGCGGCCGCATCTAGAGTATTGTGTGCAGTTTTGGTCGCCATACTATAGGAAGGATGTGGAGGCACTGGAACGGGTGCAGAGGAGGTTTACCAGGATGTTGCCTGGTATGGTAGAAAGATCGTATGAGGAAAGGCTGAGGCACTTGGGGTTGTTTTCATTGGAGAAAAGAAGGTTTAGGGGTGACTTGATAGAGGTGTACAAGATGATTAGGGGTTTAGATAGGGTCGACAGTGAGAATCTTTTTCCATGTATGGAGTCAGCTATTACAAGGGGGCATAGCTTTAAATTAAGGGGGGGTAGGTATAGGACAGATGTTAGGGGTAGGTTCTTTACTCAGCGAGTCGTGAGTTCATGGAATGCCCTGCCAGTAGCAGTGGTGGACTCTCCCTCATTATGGGCATTTAAGCGGGCATTGGATAGGCAAATGGAGGATAGTGGGCTAGTGTAGGTTAGGTGGGCTTGGATCGGCGCAACATCGAGGGCCGAAGGGCCTGTACTGCGCTGTATTCTTCTATGTTCTATGTTTGAATAAGTTGATGTTAAGGAGGAGGATGTGCAGAAAACTTTGAAAAACAGGATAAATAAGTGCCCTGGGCCAGATAGGAAATACCCAAGGTTACTACCGGAAGCAAGGAAAGAGATTGCATCCTCACTGGCCATTGGAGTAGTGTCAGATGATTGGAGGATGGCAAATGTTATTCCCTTGTTCAAGAAAGGGAATAAGGATAATCCTGGGAATTACAGACCAGTCAGTCTTATGTCTGTAGTGGGCAAATTATTGGGGAGGATTCTGAGAGACAGGATTTATAATTCCTTGGAAAAGCATAGTTTGATTAGAGATAGTCAGCATGGCTTTGTGAGGAGCAAGTCATGCTTCACAAGCCTCATTGAATTATTTGAGGATGTGCCAAAACACACTGAAAATAGAGCAGAGGATGTGGTGTACATAGATTTTAGCAAGGCATTAGATGAGGTTCCAATGGTAGGCTTATTCAGAAAGTAATGAGGCATGGCATACAGGGAAATTTGGCTGTCTGGATACAGAATTTGCTTGCTCATAGGAGACAGAGTGTGGTAGTAGATGGAAAGTATTCAGCTTGGAGCTTGGTGACCAGTGGTGTTCTGCAGGAATCTGTTCTGGGACCTTTGCTTTTCGTGATTTTTATAAAATGATTTGGATGAGTAAGTGGGTTAGTAACTTTGCCGATGACACAAAGGTTGGTGGATAGTGAGGAAGGCTGTTGTAGATTGCAATGAAATTCACAGGATGCAGAACTGGACTGATAAGTGGCAGATGGAGTTCAACTGGGAAAAGTGTGAACTGATTCAGTTTGAAAGGTTAAATTTGAATGCAGAATACAGGGTTTTAGATTAGATTAGATTACTTAGATTACTTAGTGTGGAAACAGACCCTTCGGTCCAACAAGTCCACACTGACCCTCTGAAGACCACGCAGACCCATTCCTCTACATTTACCCCTTCACCTAACACTACGGGCAATTTAGCTTGGCCAATTCACCTAAGCTGCACATTTTTGGAATGTGGGAGGAAACCGGAGCACCCGGTTAAAGGCAGGATCCTTGGCTACATGGAGGAACAGAGGGATCTTGGGGTCCACCTACATAGATCTCTCAAAGTTGCCACCCAAGTTGATGGGGTTGTTAAGAAAGTGTATGGTATGTTGGCTTTAATTAGTAGGAGGAATGAGTTTAAGAGCCGTGAGGTTGCAGCTCTATAGAGCCCTGGTTAGACTATACTTGGAATATAGTGTTCAGTTCTGATTGCCTTATTATAGGAAGGAACTGGAAGTTTTAGAGAGGGTGCAGAGGAGATTTACCAGGATGCTACCTGGACTGGAGGGCATGTCTTATGAAGAAAGGTTGAGGGAGCTAGGGCTTTTCTCATTGGAGCGATAAAGGTAAGAGGTGACTTGATAGAGGTGTACAAGATGGTGAGAGACATTAATACAGTGGATAGCCAGAAACTTTTTCCCAGGGCAGAAATGGCTATCATAAGGGGACATAATTTTGAGGTGATTGGAGGAAGGTTTAGGGGAATTGTCAGAGATCGGTTCTTTACACACGGAGTGGTGGGTGTGTGGAATGCACTACCAGTGGTAGTAGTAGAGTCAGATACATTCATGACTTTAAGCGACTCTTGGATAAGCACATGGACGATAGTAAAATGAAGGGTATTTAGGTTCATTTGACCTTAGATTGGGATAAAAGGTAGGCAGCTGAAAATGTGTTGCTGGAAAAGCGCAGCAGGTCAGGCAGCATCCAGGGAACAGGAGAATCGACGTTTCGGGCATAAGCCCTTCTTCAGGAATGAGGAAAGTTTGTCCAGCAGGCTAAGATAAAAGATAGGGAGGAGGGACTTGGGGGCGGGGCGTCGGAAATGTGATAGGTGGAAAGAGGTCAAGGTGAGGGTGATAGGTCACTAATTTCCTGAAGAAGGGCTTATGCCCGAAACGTCGATTCTCCTGTTCCCTGGATGCTGCCTGACCTGCTACGCTTTTCCAGCAACACATTTTCAGCTCTGATCTCCAGCATCTGCAGACCTCACTTTCTCCATAAAAGGTAGGCACAACATCAAGGGCTGGAGGGCCTGTATTTTTCTCTGTTCTATTTTGCAGACTAAAATGATGGCCTCCAGATCTTGTAATTTGATTTGAATTTACAATGTGTGTTAGCACAAAACCTACATATGACTGAAACAACTTCATATTTTTTAATGGAGTTCAGAGTAATGGATCAGTGTCAGTTGTTAGCATTCTGTCTCTCACTCAAAAGTGTTAGGTTTGAGTCCCACAACAAACTTCAAGCATGTGTCCTAAGTACACTGTGGTATTGAGGAAATGTTGCATTCTGTGAAATACCAACTGTTATCTTCAAACATGAAGACATCATAATGTAAGAAAAGCTGAAGAGGTTTCTATTTCTTGGCCAATATACACCAGCAATGCAGCAGATCCACTGTTCAGTTTTTAAATATCATCAAATGATTTCAATATTACCCATCTAACAATAGTCTGTACAGTCTACAAAGTATCTTTTTTAAATGTGAGCTACTTTGCTACACTTACATTTTAAGTTTTTAAAATTGTTTAAAATTTCATTTAATAATTTTTTAAAATTGGTTTTCCTAGATGCACTGGGATTTTGACATGTACATTAGGAATCGTGTGGACACCTCTCCAAATCCTGTAGACTGGAATACTATGGTCAAAACGTTGGGTGGCTTTGTAGGCTTTATGCTGTTCATGTTCTTCCTTGGAGAGTTATTCCCTTCATATCAGCCTGTGGTAAGTTTTATTTATAAGATTTTTTTTAGCTGAGTTAACCTCTCATTTATGATCCTATTTTGTCTTATTGATTCACTACGGTCAATGCTCCTTTGAACTTTATTCTTTTAAAGCTGCAAACACATTACCCAAGATGACTTTCCATTTACCATCCAAGCTATTCTGAAATCAGCACATCTCTCCGTCACAGACCAGCAAACTATCCTGTTGGAAATCTGAAATAGAAAATACGAGAGATACTGAGCAAGCTTATCAATACCTATAGCAAGAGAAACTGTGAATATTTCAAGTTGATGACCTTTTGTCAGAACAGGAAAAAGCGAGGAGATATAAACAGTTATTAACTGAGCATTGAGATAGGAGAAAGGAGGAAAGAGCACAAGGAAAGGTCTCATGATAGACTTGGAAAGCAGAAAAGGTAAATGACAAAAAGTTTGTTGGTACAACGCATAATGAGAGAAGTAAAGAAACAAATGTTGGATCAAAAAGACATAATTGGCAATTATCACCATCTTTTTCTTGAAAAATTAAAAATGATTGTGATCTGAAATTAAATTCAAAGTAGAGATGAGTGTTAAAGTAATAACTTGAAGATACGTGTTCCTAAGTACACTGGTATTGAGGAAATGTTGCATTCTGTGAAATACCAACTGTTATCTTCAAACATGAAGACATCATATTGTAAGAAAAGCTGAAGAGGTTTCTATTTCTTGGCCAATGTACACCAGCAATGCAGCAGTACACCCCAGTCTAACACCGGTGTCTCCAAATTGTATCACAGGTAGACAGTGGTCAAGAAGGCATTTTGAAAACTTGCCTTCATTGTTCAGACCATTGATTTTAGGAATCAGGATGTCCTGTTACAGCTGCGAGTATTGTGCGCAATGCTGGTTGCCCTGGTATAAGAAGGATTCTATTAAATTGGAAAGGGTGCAAAAAGGATTCAAGATATAAGGAGAGGCTGGGATCTTTTTCTCTGGAAAGTAGGAGGTTGAGGGTGACCTTAGAGGTTTATAAAATCATGAGAGCAATAGGTAAGGTGAACAGCAAAAGTTTTTTCCTGTGGGTTGGGGAGTTCAAAACTAAGGAGAATAACTTTAAGGTGAGAGTAGTGAATCTGCACAGTTACTGCCTTTGCTGTTGAATTCATGTATCGCTGGAAAAGACTTGAGGGGCAACTTTTTCACCCAGAGGGTGGTACATGTATGGAATGAGCTGCCAGAGGAAGTGGTGGAGGCTAGTACAATTGCAACATTTAAAAGGTATCTGAATGGGTAAATGAATAGGAAGAATATGGGCCAGGTGCTGGCAAGTGGAACTAGATTGGGTTGGGATATCTGGTCAGCATGGACGATTTGATCTGAAGAGTTGTTTCCGTGCTGTACATCTCTACGACTCTGAGAAGAGAAAGATTTAAAAGGGACCTGAGGCGCAACTTTTTCATGCAGAGTGTGGTTTGCATGTGGAATAAACTGGCAGAGGAAGTGTTAGATGCAGGTATAGTTACAATACTTCTAAAGACATCTGGACAGATACATGAATAGATAATGTTTAGATGGATATGGGCCAAGTGCAGGAAAATGGGACTAGTTTAGTTTGAGAGACTTGGTTGGTGTGGAGAGTTGGACCAAAGGGTCTGTTTCCATGCTGTATGACTTTTTTTGTATAATTTACATGAGTTAAGAAACAAGACAACTATCTTTAGGAAGAGAGAAGAACAATATCCAAATGTAATGGAGTGGGATACATTGTCTTAACTGATATTTTACTTGAATTTTCTTTACAGGCTCCTAAACAGTATCCATACAATAAACTCTACCTGGAGAACGGAGGAGAACCTGACAAAGAAGTACCTGAAGTGAAAAATTATAAAATATGACCAGTCGTCTTTGTCTGATTGTCGGGCTCTATTCATTTTAGAATGGTCTCTTATTCTGTACAGCTAATATAATAAATATCTGAATATCAATGAAATGACTGACATCATATTTATGGAAAATAAAAAATGCAAACTTTTTTAAGGTTGTTCCATCATAACTGCAGGAACAAAGAAATAGACAACAATAAAGAATATAATTTACTATATTTTTGAAGTCTAAGCTTTCAACCAAAACACAATCTATAATTGTGGTTGATGGCTGCATTCAGTGTTTGAGTCATAACCTCTTTTAGCCACAGGAGCCAATATGGCATTAATCTGATTGATTTGATCATGAGCAGCATGCCATTGTCTTCAGCTGTGAATCACAATTTTAAGTCAAGATGAAAAGGAAACGAAAATGAGAAGTGATCTTATTAAAACATATAAGTTCCTAAGGGGACTTGACAGAGTGGATGCTGAAAAGATGTTTCCCATTTTGGAAGAAACTACAGCTCGGGAACTAGCTTTATAAAAAGGAGTCTTTGATATCAAATTGAGATGAGACTTTTTTTTCCCACAAGGATGCTTAGTCTGAAGTTCTCTTTCTCCAGAAAGAAATGAAGGCAAAGTCATTGAATATTCTAATACAAAATTAGAAGTATCCTTTGTCAAACAAATCTAAGGGAGTCAAAGAGATAGACAGGAAAGTAGACTTGAGGCTAAAATCAAATCAGCCTTGACTTTATCAACTGTCAGAGCTCCTGTTTCTAATTCATATGTTTGTATGAAAAAAAATTAGTACATAGCTAAGCCAAACAGATATATTCAAAGCAATGAAACTATTTCAACCATTGAGAGCCACTAAATTGAAATAATATAGCACGTGGACATCAAACCTCTTTGTGAGGGGCCATGTATCAATTTCAACATTGTGTTGTCCCAGTCGAGTGGGACACAGATGACAAGCACCACAAATTCAACTGGCAAAACACAATGATCAAAGGGCAAGCTAAACTGGGGACAGCCAGAGAATTTCTAGAGGCATAGCACACATCCACTGACTCCATCAACAAACACAGACCTAGACCCAATATACAGCCACTACCATGAACAACCAACAACCAGAAGGAGCAGGAAATGAACCAAAAAGGCTAGAAGGCACAGTACTGCAGCGCTTCACAGGAGGCTCCAAAGCACTGAAGATGTCAGCTAGATGGGACAAAATGTCTGCAAAACAACTTTCCAGCTCAGTGAACATACCCACAACCATGGCAACCGGCACCCGAGCGACAAATCTTTGCTATCCTTATTCAAAGTTTGCGTAGTTACAAAGGAACCCCACTGCATGAAAGTTTTCCTCCAGGCCACACGTTATTTGGACTTGGAAGTTTCTAGTCGTTCCTTCATTATGGCTGGGTCAAAGTCTTGGAACCATTGCCTAACAATATTGTGGATGTTCCTATGCCAAATGGACTGCAGCGATTCAAGAATGCTGCTCACCACTACCTTCTCCAGGCAGTTAGGAATGAGCAATAAATGTTGGCCTAGCGAGCAAGGTTAACAGTGAAGAAAATTAATTTTTTAAAAACTTACTTTCATATTCTTACTGCACATCCAATCACAGACTGCCCTCTCCCACATTTGCTGCTGATAGGCTCACAACTGAATGTAAGGAATAGAAGCAGATGAGAAACAACTAGTGCTTAGACAAGCAAAATCTCACTTCCATTCATCTGTACGTGAAAGTTGTTTGCCACTTGTTGGATGGTTGGATAGAAACCCTTGGAGGACTGGACCCTAGTCTGCAGGCTGCCATTGGCTAACATGGACATAACATCTTTAATACACCAAAATGTCCCAGGGCATTCCAACAACAAATGTAATTTACCTAATAGAAAACAAACTAATCAAGCAAACAGTGTTTCATACAGCAATGAGTGGTAATTTTATATGTTTATAGCATAAATATGTTGAAAGAAATCTGGATAGCAGCAAATTAATAAAATAAGCACATAACCAATAATGTAATACTTCAGCGCATCAAATTATTTTTGTAGGACAATCAAGACTCAATAATCAATTCTATTGTCACAGTTGATGACCATTAGCAACCATATCTTCAGTTACCTAAGCCTAAAGCTTTCAAATTAATGCCCCTTAATGTCTTTACCCTTTCGTACACTTTTTTTTTAATCCACCCTTTGCCCACATATCTCAAGTGTTTCAGTGTCAGTTTCTTTTGTGGTTAAGAAAGCACGTAAGATACTTGCCTTTATTAGTCAAGATGCTACCTTAAATTATCTTGGGAATGTGACTCAAAAGAAGTTCTGGGATTTACATATTAATGAATCAAAACTTGGGACCCCATTCTAAGCGATTAAAGATTTAACAGCAATCTAGGTTTGTTCAATACATGGCATCAGTTGTATGACACTTTGATCTTTTACTCTAAATTCTGTGTCCTATGATCCTGCCCTATTAGCCACCTGACAAAGGAGCAATGCTCCGAAAGCTTGTACTTCCAAATAAACCTGTTGGACTATAACATGGTGTTGTGTGATTTTTAACTTTAGTAGTCAGGGCATTGAATACAAGATCAAGGAGATTGTGGTGGATCTGTGTTTAATATAAATTAGGCCACAGCTGGAGTGCGTGTGCAAATTTGGTCACCATACGATGGGAAGGTCATGATTATATTTCAGACCTTGCAGAGAGACTTGCCAGGATGTTGCCTAGGCTGGAGTGATTCAGCTACGAAACTAGATAGGCTAGGATTGTTTTGTTAGAGCAGAGAAGGTGGTGTTGGGTGTGGGGGGAGGAATCTGGTTGAGGTGTACAAAGTTATAAGGGCTATAGATATGCTAGATAAGAAGAAACGTTTCCCTTGAGTTCCTATTATTAGGGGGCACAGTTTAATATTTACAAAAAAAGAAAATTAGAAGGGATTTGAGGATGTTTTTCATTCCTAGGATGTGGCTGTCACAGCATTATATTTCCAAATCCTAATTGCCCAGAGGACACTTAGGTATCAACCATGTTGATGTGGATCTGGAGTCACACATAGGCCAGATCAGGTAAGAACCAGAGTTTCCTTCCCTAAATGACATGAGTGAACCAGATAGGCTTTTTTCTGAAAATCAACGATGTGCTTGAGATCTATCATACCATGCATGAGGAAGGAGCTGAGCTCCAAAAGCTTGCAATTTTAAATAAACTGTTGGACTACAACTTCGTGTTGTTTGGTATGGACACTACGTTGAAAGGCTTATTTCCGTGCCGTGAAAACTCTATGACAGGAAGAACTAGCCATTTGGATACAGAATTGGCCCAAAGGTAGAAGACAGAGGGTGCTGGTGGAGGCTGTTTTTCAGACTGGAGGCCTGTGAACAGCCACAAGGTTCTGTGCTGGATCTGCTGTTTTTTTGTATAAATGATTTGTATTTATATTTTTATATAAATGATTTGGATGTGGACATGGGAGATATGGTTAGTAAGTTTGCAGATGACACCGAAATTGGAGGTGTAGTGGACAGTAAAGAAGGTTACCTTAGAGTACAACGGGATCTTGATCAGATGGGCCAATGGGCCGAGAAGTGGCAGATGGAGTTTAATTTAGACAAATGTGAAGTGCTGCTTTGGAAAGGCAAATCAGAGCAAGACTTAATGGTAAGATTCTGGGGAGTGTTGCTGAACAAAGAGACCTAGGAATGCCGGATCATTGCTCCTTGAAAGTGTAGTTACAGGAAGATAGGAGAGTGAAGAAGGTGTTTGGTATGCTTGTCTTCATCGGTCAATGCATTGAGTATAGGAGTTGCAAAGTCATGCTGCAGCTGTACAGGACATTGGTTAGACCATTATTGGAATACTGCATGCGATTCTGGTCTCCCTGCGATAGAACTTGAAAGGTTTCCAAAAAGATTTATAAGGATCTTGCCAGGGTTGAAGTGCTAGAGCTATAGGGAGAGGCTGAACAAGCTGACGCTATTTTCCCTGGAGCATTGGAGGCTGAAAGGTGACTTATAGAGGTTTATAAAACTATGAGGGGTATGATTTTTTTGTTAAAAATCACACAACACCAGGTTATAGTCCAACAGGTTTAATTCGAAGCACACTAGCTTTCGGAGCGACGCTCCTTCATCAGGTGATTGTGGAGGGCTCGATCGTAACACAGAATTTATAGCAAAAATTTGCAGTGTGATGTAACTGAAATTATACATTGAAGAATTGATTGTCTGTTAAGCCTTTCATCTGTTAGAATACAGTGATAGTTTCACTTCTTTCATGTATAAATCACAAAACCCTTTTTTTTAAAGTTGCATTCTCGGGTTAGCTGTTAACAATGGTGCTAGCTAGACAATATGTTGAAGGTGTTAGCCCCCTGTGTTCTCTGTCTATAACCTGATGTTTAGATTGATTCCAATCTAAAAAGTGAGATAACAGAGTTTTACATAAATTCATGTGGGTCTGTGTGTATCTGTGTCCGTGTGTATGTGAGAGTGTGTGTGTGTGTGTAGTGCAATGGTGATCTCCTGTAATGTGACATGAACCCAAGGTCCCGGTTGAGGCCCTCCCTATGGGTACCGAACTTAGCTATCAGCCTCTGCTCGGCCACTTTCCTCTGCTGCCTGTCCCGAAGTCCACCTTGGAGGATGGTCACCCGAAGGTCCGAGGCTGAATGTCCTGGACCACTGAAGTGTTCCCCAACTGGGTGGGAACCCTCCTGTCTGTTGATTGTTGTGCAGTGCCCATTCATCTGTTGTCGTAGCCTTTGCTCAGTTTCCCCAATGTACCATGCCTCCGGGCATCCCTGCCTGCAAAGTATAAGATAGACAATGTTGGCTGAGTCACATGAGTACCTGCCATGTACACGGTGGGAGGTGTTCCTACGCATAATAGTGGTATCTATGTCCACAATCTGACACGTTTTGCAGCGTCCACCGTGACAGGGTTGTATGTAGAACTCTGAGCTCAAAAACTGCATGAATTTATGTAAAACTCTGTTATCTCACTTTTTAGACCTGATGTTTAGAATCAATCTAAACATCAGGTCATAGACAGAGAACACAGGGGGCTAACACCTTCAACATATTGTCTAGCTAGCACCATTGTTAACAGCTAACCCGAGAATGCAACTTTTAAAAAAAGAGTTTTGTGATTTACACATGAAAGAAGTGAAACTATCACTGTATTCTAACAGATGAAAGGCTTAACAGACAATCAATTCTTCAATGTATAATTTCAGTTACATCACACTGCAAATTTTTGCTATAAATTCTGTGTTACGATCGAGCCCACCACAATCACTCCGAAAGCTAGTGTGCTTCGAATTAAACCTGTTGGACTATAACCTGGTGTTGTGTGATTTTTAACTTTGTACACCCCAGTCCAACACCGGCATCTCCGAATCATGATTTTTTTGGTTTGTTTGGGATGGTGCTGGTGGTGGACTGAACGGATCAATAATTCCTTTAGGAAGATGGTGTTAACTCATTGACTCCAATAGCAGTGCCTTCCTTTGGAAACAAAAATAGAAATAACTGGAGAAACTCGGACTGTCTGTCAGCATCTGTGGACAGAAAGCAGAACTAGCGTTTCAGAAACAGTGACCCTTCTTCAGGACAGCCTTTAGCAAGATGGTTTGGAGATGCCGGTGTAGGAATGGGGTGGACAAAGTTAAAAATCACACAGCACTAGGTGATAGTCCAACAGGTTTATTTGAATGCACTAGCTTTCGAGCGCTACTCCTAAGATGAAGGAGCAGCGCTCCGAAAGCTCGTGCTTCCAAATAAACCTGTTGGACTATAACCTAGTGCTGAGTGATTTTAAAAAAAAAACTTTAGCAAGATGACGACTCTTCGCGCACTTGACGAATTTCTTTAGAAAGATGGTGGCATGTCTCACTTCACTGCTGTCCCTGCCTCCTTTACCAAGATGGCATCCAGGTCAACGTGGCCCCGCCCTTTGGTCACGTGCCCCGTGGGTGGGTATGAGGCGTTTTGGCGCCGGCGCAGTTGCCACGTCGGTGAACACTCTGAGCGGGGACTCGGTGGCGTGTCCGCCGCGGGTTTTATAGGCAGCGTCCTCTCACGGTAAGCAGCCACGAGCAAGTACTCGCCGATGGAGCCTGAATTCCGGGTTTCGCCACACGGTTTAGGTGCTGAGGAGGGAGTCTTCAGAGCAGCCGGCGGAGCCTGAAGCTGCAGGCCCGGGCTGGAGGGGAGGCTGCAGTCGGGCATGGTGCCCTGTGACAGCACGGCGTGGAGGGAAGGCGGTCTGGGAGCACTGGCCGGATCCCTCTCTACCGGCTGCCCCTTTACTCCCTGAAAGACTTCAGTCTGCAGCCCCCACTTTTGCTAAGGGTTACCTTTGCCTCTGTGACTCAGGGCCCTCAGTTGCTGAAACTCACAACCACATTCAAATTCGACGTGACCCAACACACATCACCATCCTTTTGTATTCTGCAGTTTAACTTAATCACTTGTTGCCTGTATCCTATCCCACAGCAGGCCCTGCTCACCAGCGACACCCCTTCCATTTGTTGATTCACTTACCCAGTGCTTCAGATTTACAAATCTTAATTGTTTCCTCATCGATCTCCCTGCGGCCTTGTCCACCCAATCTCCCCTGTCTCTGTGCTCCTTGAACTCTTTCCATCTCTTTCTCCACCATAACCTGCCATGTTTGTTGACTGTGCCTTCAGCTGTCCAGGCACTCTGCCTGTTCACTGTCTCTCCAATAAGACTTGTTCAAGATGTCACTTTTTTGCTCAGATGGTAGAGCATTTGTGTCTGAGTCAGAAGATTGTTACCTTAAATCTGTCTCCAGACACAACCTAGCATGGTGCATCATGTAATTCTGAGGCATATGGCATGCTTGGTGTTACTATAGTCTCCAATGAGTCATTAAATTGAGTCCTTGTTTGCAATCTCCGTTGCAATCCTGATGTCTTGGCCAACATGTCCTTCAACCAGTTCCCAAAACAAGTGAAACAAAAACAAATGCTGAAGAAATTCAGGTCTAACATCATCTATGGAGAGAAACAAATTAGTGTTTTGATTTCAATGACTCTTTGTTGGTAAAAGAGTTATTAGATGCAAAATATTAACCGTGTTTCTCTCTCCACAGATGTTGCCAGACCTACTGAGATTCTATGCTATTGTGTACTTCAGAACTCTGGCATCCACAGTATTTTGCTTTCACCCAGAACATATGATCTAGTCAGTTATGTTGCTGTGCATGGAACTTTGATTTGTGTAAATTGTTGCCATATTTATAACATTAGAATACTTCAGAACTATGTAATTTGCTCTAGAATGTTTTGAGTCATGAACAAGGCTAAATAAAAACATGCCTAAAAGCACTCATCCAACTGGGGGAGAGAGTCAGAGTTAATGTTTTAAGTTGGTCGGGTTTTCTTCATCTCTGTCTTCCTCAGACATGTCAATTTGTTCTGCTTGTTCCTGGTGATTGCATGGAGAGTTCATTTGCTCTAAACCATCGCTATAGACAACATGTTCATTGTGCCCTCTTTCGCCTCCTGCTCGGGTCTATGAACGCACTCTCCCTTCTGAGATGTTTTCTCTGCTCCCAAAGACCTATTGAGATTTGTGTTCTCTTACCCAGGGTCATTGTTCATGCTCTTTCCCAGTTATTTGTCTGCAATCCCTGCATTGACTCTTACCCTGAAAGGCCAAGCTTCCAGTTTCTGTACTCCCTTCTGTACTCTTCCTTTCCTTGCTAGAGATTTTTCTGATGCTCCTGTGGTCCAAATCTCCTGTTTTTCAGCCCTCTCCTGGAGACTATGCCCAGGATACAATCGTTCTCCTCTGAGCTGTTTTGTACTGCATTGTAGTGCACTCCATTGTTGTGCCTCAGATGTGGATTTTTGTTTTGCAAAGTGCCCTCTTGAGATAGTGCTCATTACTGGATCATGATGTTTGGGGCATATGATAACTTGTACTTTCTTTAAATTGATAATTACCAATGACTGAATCTGATTTTTTCCATCTTAAAATTATTTCAAATGAATAGAAATTGACTGCACATTGATCATTCCACTATTCCAATATCTAAACTGGTTAGTTTTTGATTGGTGTTTAATTAATTTTTGATTCCTACAAACCTCTTGCTGATATTCCAGTGTAATGCTGAGAGTGTGTTGCATTTTGAGGTGCTACCTTTCAATTGAGACATTAACCTGAGGCCCACTCTGGATCTGTGTTTTCAGACAGATGTAAAACAGCAGTTCCCAAATGACAGGGGGCTGGTATGGGTGGTGAAGTGGGGTTACTGAGACAGTGAATGGGGTCATGAGCTCAGTGCTGTGAACAGCACATTTAGCACCTGAGTCATTTTTCTGTCTTTGAATGTTTTTGCTAGATTTGACCTTGGCATCCTGGCCACTGTTTTTCCCTTCTTCTAAAGACTATTTAAAGTCACATGTAGGGCTGCAGCTACCCTCGGGCTTGGTTTGGCTGAGCTGTCACAATTCCTCACTGCCGGCTATCAGTTTATTTATCACTGTTTGCAGGGGAGGGAAAAGGGGCTGATCACTCTGCTTTTGGTGGAAGGATGAAAGTGGGTTTGATTGTGTGTGTTTGGAAGGGAAGAGAAGTTGATAACGTGCATGGTGAGAGATATGGGAAGAGAGAAGGGCTGTTTACCGAGTGTGGTGGGGAGGAACGAGGAGTTAGTGTGCGTTGGAGAATGGAGAAGGTCCTCACAGTTTTCTGTTGCTGGCAGAAATCTCTGACATAAATCATTTTGTAAAAATGTTTTTTTAAAATTCTATTCTCTCACAGTATGTAATGTTAATTAATGAGTTATAAAATGCAAATTTTAGTAATTATATTCTGAGTGTTAATATGTTGGGTATCTGAGATCCTGTTAATTTCCAAGTTTTAAAATGGGATCACATTGGAAAATATTTTTGGAAGACCTGATGTAAAGTCTCCCCAGTGGCACTATTGGAGAAAAAGCAGATTTTTCTGACAATTTGATTGCTGACCAATTTGTTCCCTTCAATTATCGTTACCAAAACAGATTTACTGTCATTATTGCATTGCTGTGGCCCTTTCTGTCTGCCAATTTGTTGACATGTTTCCTCGTCATATGAGTGACTGCACTTTAGAGTATTTGACAGGCTGGAAATCGCCTTGAAATACCTGGGGTTGTGAAAGGTGTAATGTAAGGGCAAATCTTTTTGCTAGTGTGAAAAACATCTCCCCATTACAGTCGTTAAAAATACTTCTGGCAACCTCCTTGATCCTCATCCTTTGGAGATGATATCTTAGTTGTTCCCTGATGGGGCTGTGTTAGATTGTACTGGTTAGACCGAACCCAAGACTTTTTTTTAATATACGTGCCTACTATGTTTCATGTGCATAGATTTTTAAATTAATAGTGGCAAATTTCTAGGCTAATCTGCTGTTTCCAGGGATATTCTAGTGTAATGGAGCATTTCTGTGCTGTGGTTGACATCTTTCCAAAGTTATCAGAAAATATCTTCAGTTGATTGTTGTGCAATAGTATATCTGGTGTATCAGTTGGATTGGCTTAAATGTGAGATGATTGTAAAATTTGTGCATAGTTTGGATGTTCTTTGCTAATGTCAGGTTGGTTTATTTTTGCAACAGTGCTGAATTTTATGTAAAGAACTTTAAAAAGCAAGTCAGAATCCTGGCACATTTGCCACGTACTTTGTAAGCATCCAACTTGTAACCAGTAAACATGGGCACCTCTGCTTCATTTTCTTTTGTGCCAAATGGCAAAATTAGCCAGACGTCTTAATGCTTTAAATACAAAACAGCTCAACTTTGCAAACTGGTATTAAGTTGTTCAGTACCAATTATATTACTGATTTCTCTTGGTCAGCCCCACATGCAGAGTAATGTTGTGGTCAGCTGGATGTTTTACTAGTTGGTTGTCCACTTCCCATTTGTAACTAAACCTCTGCAATGTAGGTGCTTCTGAGACATGTCTTCTGCTGCTAGCAAAACTCTTGCCCCCATCCTTAAATCCTTAGCTCCTTCAATGCCCTTCTACTAGTTGGTTGTAACATGGGGTGGTTAGGGTTAGGGTTGAGAGGCGTGGCAAGACTATCTCCAGATCAGGAAGATGTATAGTAGCAAGAAATAGCTTTCTCTCTTGTGCATTTTTGTGGACTTTGTTGTAGTTAAATATCTACCTATACTGTATTTATATAGAAAAATAAAAATGTTCATCAATGTTCCTGCAGGACCTGTCTTTCAGCTTTTGTGTGCAGTTTCCTCCCCATCCAAATTAAACAGGTTTGTCCACTTCCCATTTGTAACTAAACCTCTGCAATGTAGGTGCTTCTGAGACATGTCTTCTGCTGCTAGCAAAAATCTTGCCCCCATCCTTAAATCCTTAGCTCCTTCAATGCCCTTCTACCCATCCTCCCCATGTTTACTATTGACAAGGTCCAGCTTATTTGAAATAACCTCACTCATTCTGGTATCCTGCACTGTCATTGCCCACATTTTCCATTGTATTTTAGTAACTTTAACCTTAGACATCGACAATCTTGGTCAGCAGAACTTGCTGACTAGTTACGCGCTTGACAATGGTGACACTGTTCTCTCCTTGTGCACTAATTTAGTTAGAAATTGCCTTACACATTACATGTGAATGTGTTTTTATTTACTAATTAAACATCTTCCAATGTTAGTACACACCTTGCAAATCTGTCTCTTCTACCAGAGATTGGGAATCTGGTATAAATTTATTGTACATATATATGTTAAACAGGGCTTTGGTTTTTGTCTTAGGAGCAGTACTTGGACTTCAGCAGAATAATTACTCTGTGTTACTTTACAAAATGATGTGCTGACCCTGCCCTTGTTCTTCATTCAGATCATAGGTTAAATGACAACATGATGTGTTATGTTGGATTAATTCATTATTGATTAAGGTGGCAGTCTCCTAGTTTAGAGCAACAACTACCTGCTATCAATAATAGTTCCTCACTCTATCCAATTTTAGTAGTGTACCCGACCAGCCAAAATCTGAAGCTTTTACCCATTATACACCATTCCAGCAGATGGCCAATAACCATGAAAGTAAAGCATGCGCAACAGTCAGCAGACATTTTTGTGTTTGGCTTTTATCTTGCTGTTTTAATTTATGCACAAAAATGGAAAAAATTCACATGCCCATGACATGTCAATGAGTATCTGGATCAGATGCCTAATAAGTTGTTGTGGTTCTATTCGCCGAGCTGAAAATGTTTGTTACAAACATATCGTCCCCTGTCTAGGTGACATCCTCAGTGCTTGGGAGCCTCCTGTGAAGCGCTTCTGTGGTGTTTCCTCCGGCATTTATAGTGGCCTGTCCCTGCCGCTTCCAGTTGTCAGTTTCAGCTGTCCGCTGTAGTGGCTGGTATATTGGGTCCAGGTTGATGTGTTTGTTGATGGAGTTTGTGGATGAGTGCCATGCTTCTAGAAATTCCCTGGCTGTTCTTTGTTTGGCTTGCCCTATAATGGTAGTGTTGTCCCAGTCGAATTCATGTTGCTTGTTGTCTGCGTGTGTGGCTACTAAGGATAGTTGGTCGTGTTGTTTCGTGGCTAGTTGATGCTCATGGATGCGGATCGTTAGCTGTCTTCCTGTTTGTCCTATATAGTGTTTTGTGCAGTCCTTGCATGGGATTTTGTACACTACATTAGTTTTGCTCATGCTGGGTATCGGGTCCTTCGTTCTGGTGAGTTGTTGTCTGAGGGTGGCTGTTGGTTTGTGTGCTGTTATAAGTCCTAGTGGTCGCAGTAGTCTGGCTGTCAGTTCTGAAATGCTCCTGATGTATGGTAGTGTGGCTAATCCTTTGGGTTGCGGCATGTCCTCGTTCCGTTGTCTTTCTCTTAGGCATCTGTTGATGAAATTGCGCGGGTATCCGTTTTTGGCGAATATCTTGTACAGGTGTTCCTCTTCCTCTATTTGCAGTTCTAGTGTGCTGCAGTGTGTTGTGGCCCTTTTGAATAGTGTCTTGATGCAACTTCGTTTGTGTGTGTTGGGGTGGTTGCTTTCATAGTTCAGGACTTGGTCTGTGTGTGTGGCTTTCCTGTATACCTTTGTGGTGAATTCTCCGTTCGGTGTTCTCTGTTCCATCACGTCTAGGAATGGGAGTTGGTTATCCTTTTCTTCTTCTCTCATGAATCGGATTCCTGAGAGTGTGGCGTTGATGATCTGGTGTGTTTTCTCTATTTCTGTGTTTTTAATGATTACAAAGGTGTCATCAACATATCTGACCCAGAGTTTGGGTTGAATTTGTGGTAAGACTGTTTGTTCCAACGTTTGCATTACTGCTTCTGCTATGAGTCCAGAGATCGGTGAGCCCATGGTATATTGATTTGTTCGTATATCTGGTTGTTGAATGTGAAGTGTGTTGTGAGGCACAAGTCCAGTAGTTTAAGTATGCCGTCTTTGTTGATAGGTTCAACGTCCCGTTGTCTGTTCTGTATGTCCAGCAGGTTGGTTATTGTTTCTCTGGCTAGGGTTTTGTCAATAGAGGTGAACAGTGCCGTTACGTCGAATGAGACCATAGTTTCTTCCTTGTCTATGTGTATATTCCTGATGATGTCCAAGAATTCCTGTGTTGATTGTATAGATTGTCTGGATCCGCTGATCAGGTGTTTCAGTTTCTGCTGTAGTTCTTTAGCTAGTTTGTGTGATGGTGTCCCTGGTAGTGATACTATGGGTCTGAGTGGGATGTCTGGTTTGTGCACTTTAGGTAGTCCATAGAATCTGGGGGTGTTGTTGCTTTCAGGTTTCATTCTTTGTAGGTCCGACCTGGTTATCTGTCTGTTTTTTTTTGTAGATTACTCAGTGTGTTATTTATCCTATTGGTGAGCTGTGGGGTGGGGTCAAACACGGCACTAAAAGAAAAAATGGCCAAACTAACACACAACAAAGAGGACACCACAACACACACCTGGGTTAAAAACCTCTCCCACAGACAGCTCACAGACACGGAAAGAACAATACTGGCCAAGGGACTCAACTGCAACCACAGGGACGCCAAGACAGCAGACTTCCTAGCAGCACTAGAATGCACACTCGGGAACAATGGACTGACAGAAGAGACACAACAAACAGTGAGGCAAAATATCGTACCCCTGATAACAAGGAAAAGACAAACACATAACCTCAACACCAAGGAGAGGGAAGCACTAAAATCACTAAGAAACTATAAGAACATAATCATACTACCAGCAGACAAAGGCAGAATGACGGTCATCCTGGACAAAGCAGAGTACACCCAAAAAGCACAACAACTACTTGCAGATACCAACACCTACAAAAAAGAGGGAGTTTGACCCCACCCCACAGCTCACCAATAGGATAAATAACACACTGAGGAATCTACAAAAAAACGGACAGATAACCAGGTCGGACCTACAAAGAATGAAACCTGAAAGCAACAACACCCCCAGATTCTATGGACTACCTAAAACGGATACCCGCGCAATTTCATCAACAGATGCCTAAGAGAAAGACAACGGAACGAGGACATGCCGCAACCCAAAGGATTAGCCACACTACCATACATCAGGAGCATTTCAGAACTGACAGCCAGACTACTGCGACCACTAGGACAAACCAACAGCCACCCTCAGACAACAACTCACCAGAACGAAGGACCCGATACCCAGCATGAGCAAAACTAATGTAGTGTACAAAATCCCATGCAAGGACTGCACAAAACACTATATAGGACAAACAGGAAGACAGCTAACGATCCGCATCCATGAGCATCAACTAGCCACGAAACGACACGACCAGCTATCCTTAGTAGCCACACACCCAGACGGCAAGCAACATGAATTCAACTGGGACAACACTACCATTATAGGGCAAGCCAAACAAAGAACAGCCAGGGAATTTCTAGAAGCATGGCACTCATCCACAAACTCCATCAACAAACACATCGACCTGGACAGCTGAAACTGACAACTGGAAGCGGCAGGGACAGGCCACTATAAATGCCGGAGGAAACACCACAGAAGTGCTTCACAGGAGGCTCCCAAGCACTGAGGATGTCACCTAGACAGGGGACGAAACGTTTGCAACAAAAATTTCCAGCTCGGCAAACAGAACCACAACAACGAGCACCCGAGCTACAAATCTTCTCCCAAACTTTGAATGCCTAATAAGTGTTTATTAAAGTATTTAATTTTTAATTTACAAATAATGAATGTAATAATTATCCACATCTGGATTCCAAAGAAACCAGATGTGGTTAATTATTGGGGAACATCCCTTCTCTCCACCATTGACGACTACCTTTTTTAACTGCAGTGCTTTTGCTTTTGTTTTTAACAAGCCTATTCTGTTCACCTTTTGTTGTACCTAATTTCAAAATCTTTCTTCTAACCCACCTCCTTGATCACAATTTTAATTCCTCCATTTCCCTTTCATTTCCTATGCACAGAGTATGTAGGGAAATGGGAGCAGGTTGGCCCCATGAGCCTGCTTTGCCATTTAATATGGTCATTGCTGAACTGCGTAGCACCATTTTCCTGCATGAACCCAATATCCCTTTGATATCTTTAAAACCTAGAAATCTATTGATCTCTGTCTTGAGTGTACTCAGCTGAGGCTGTGCAGCCCTCTGGATAAAAATTCAAAGATTCATAATCCTCTGAGCGAAGACATTCTACCTCCTCTCCATCATAAATGGGCTGCCTTTATTCTGAGATTGTGTCCCTTGTTCTCCATTTTATGACCTATATCTCCTCATTTTAAAGGGCAAGGATACTGTTTTCCTTTAAGAGTGGAGCTTTAAATAAATGCAAGATGCTGGCAGAAAACTTGTCATCTTCATTTTGAATATTAAAAATTTTAATTATTGTGGAGAAAAGCAGCTTAAAAGGTTTTAAATTAATTTGAATGATTTGACTGCTAACTTTCTCCTATAGTAATGGTTTCCTCTTATTTCAGTGAGGTGGTTGTGTTAATAAATGATTTAGCGGTTGACATAAAATGGTTAGCTTGCTGTTTTTCTCCAATTATTTTGTTATCTGAACATTTGTAGCAAATGAATCAATTCAAAGTTTGAGGCTGTAATGTGGAAGCGGGAGACTGTGCATTTTACAAACACGGAAAAGAAGATACGGTCATTCTGGCATAAAGCACGTTTTGTTAACACAAATTGTGAAATTGTCTGGACAACACAAACTTTCTACTGAATGGGTATGGTGATCTTGTAGAGCGCAATCTTGTACAGTATGATTTTCTATAGCACAGGGGTTGCAGAGAAACGCAACTGTCGCATTATAGCAGAACGGCCTGTAGTGATGGGCAGGGATGTTATCACAAAGAAGTTTTTAAACTGCTGGTAAATGGTCAATCATAAACTGTACTCTTGTACAAGAGTAGGAGTAGTAGATTGTTTAGTTAAACAATACGTTCTGCTGAAATTGGATGTGTGTGTTGATAAGTAAACATTTGAACTTCAAAGATTGATTGCTGTTCAAGCTAGATATGAGAACTTTGTCGAGACCAGGGCTGGGGAACCTGCGGCCTTCTAGGCCATTGTGTGGGGCCTTTTGAATGAATCCAAATTTTGCAAAACAAATCTTTTATTTTTAAAATCTTAAAATGAATGTATTTAAAATACCAGAGAGTAAAAGAAAATTCAACAAAATAATCCTTACAGACTGACTGTCACAATTAAAAAATTGGTAAGTCATAAGGCTCCTAAACTACTACAGATGGAATTAATTGAGCTCTTAGAAGATGACATTTTAAAGTCCTTATTTGACGCTAAGAAAGATCCAATTGAAATATGGAAAAATGCAATGGAATACCCATGCCTTCGGCAACATGCACGGAAAATGCTTTCTTGCTTCTCAACCACTTATTGCTGCGAATCTACATTCTCCTACTTAACCAAAATCAAGACGCCCTTAAAGTCACAAATGACGGATACCCACCTAGAGGATCAGCTAAAACTGCAGACCTCCATGCTGCAACCAAATATTCAAATGCTTTCCTACAAAAAGCAGTCACAACAAAGTCATTAAAAGGTTAGTTAACTTTAGAATTAACATTTTTTTTCCATTTTTTTAGTTAGTACATAGTAGTTAGATTTTTCCAAAATAATGTGAATTTTGAAGAATATATAATTGAAGTTTCTTGGATGTGGCCTTATTAGATTACAACTAACATAATGCGGCCTTCCAACATGAAAAGGTTCCCCACCTCTGGTCTATACTATTATGAGCAGGGGTAGACTGGACAACCTCTTCTACACCAATGATTACAATGATGGCTGATCATTTGCCTTAATAACACTTTCTGCCTTTCATGCGAAAGCCAGTATTGCCTGAAAACCCAAAAATCTGTGAATCTGAACCTAAGTATTTCCACAACCCTCTGGATAAACAGTTCTGAAGATTTACAACAAATTTCTGAAATTTGTCCTCATCTCCGTGCTAAAGAAGAATATATTTCCCATTAAGGGAGTTCATCAGACTAATTCATGAGATGAGGAGACTGGGTCTGCATTCTGTAGAATTTAGAATGAGAGATGATATCATTGAAACACACAAAATTCTACAGGGCTCAACAGGGTAGATGTAAGAAGGATGATCCCCCTGGCTGGAGAAACTAGGGCACATAGTCTCAGAGGAAGAGGTAAGCCATTTAGGATTGAGACAAAGATTTTTTTCACTGAAGGTGGGTGAATCTTTGGAATTCTCTACCCCAGGGGCTATAGATGCTCAGCCATTAAGTATGTTCAAGGCAGAGATTAATATCGAGAAATTTATCAAAGACATCAAGAGATATGGGAATAATGCAGGAAATGACATTGAGATTGTAATAGGTTCATTTACATGGGAACCTATTTCCAGCCAGAAGACAAACTATGTGTCTACTCCAGGTGTGGTCTTGCCAAACCCCTGTAAAATCTGTTAATTCAGAGAACATTTGAGTCTTCAGGTGTTATGGCTTTGATATTGCATTTCTCTGGGAATCTAACTGTCTTACACATTCAAGTGTGCGAAGAAATAAATGTTTCGGTGCAGCATTGGAAGTCCGCAGGAAGGAGTATGTGATGTGAATAGGATAGTTGTATTTAAGGGGAAGCCAAATTAGTACTTTAGAAAGGGAATAGAGGATTTGTTACTTGACTGTGAAGGTTTATTCAATTGGACTAAATGGCCCTATTCTATATAATTTACTGAAGGATTGATAAAAGTGAGATACATGTGAATCTCCTATTGTGTTGCATATACTTAAGTGCCACATCCTGCTCGACTGGGACTGTTGTACCACATAAATTATAATCCTGTGTTGCTTTTCATACTTCAGCGCTATATTTAGTTTCCAGTCAGTGTTTTCCAATATTTGACTTTTAGAACATCATTCAAGATATAATATTGGAGGCAAAATCACAGGGAACTTCACAATGTTTTTGTCTCAGTTAGTAAAGGATGCAGTTCTATTTATGCTAGAAGTACTTGTGTTAACTTCTTATTAAACAACCACTTCATTCAGCATTTCTGACAGGCTGGCTTTGATCAGCAGCCTGTTAATGGAGAGAATTACTTGTGTTCGCCCACATCACCGCAACACTAGCAAGGTGACTCAGCTCACTGGTATCTCTTTCATCCTTTATGCCACAGGCAGTGAGGCAGTTTGTAGTGGATTGGAACTGACTTCAGCAGTAAAGACTTAGCCTTGAAGTCAGCTTGGGATCAGAACAATGCCACAAATCATCTCTGTCTGTCTATCTATCTGATCGGACCACTGATTCCTTGAAAATAATGTGCTTGCTCAAAGATAAAACTGTGCCAGTAATTTCTCAGTGATTCCCTGAGGAACTCTAAATTGCACCTTCCCACTATTTCTGATCTTGTTAACAGTCTCCTCTCAGTTGAAAAAGGGCGGCTTGTTCCATGTGACTTTGACATAAGTTATGTTGCAGTTTCAATTCAGGCCCTTGGTCTCTGTCCTTTCTGGTTATCTGATTACATACCCATGAATCAGTGATCAATATCAACCTGAGTATCCCTGTGAAACTTTTCAGCCTATTTATTGGCATTTATAATGCAGTAAATGAACAACGTTTTCCTATTTTAGTTCACTTTTTGGAATGAGCTGTGTCAACTTATGAATTTAAATGCTGCACAAGCATTGCATGGCTTTTTTATGTGCTCAAGAGCTGGAACATAACTAGCTTCTGGAAAAGTGGCTTTCTGCATATGTTTTGCAGACAGTGTTTTCATGAAGTCTGTATCTTAAATGTTCGTTAACTTTCAAGTTAATAATCGCAGAGACGTGAGCAAATGGAACTTACAACTACTTTTCTATGAACAGTCTCCTCCTAGGATCATCAAAAACTGCCTGAAACTTTCCTTTGAATTTTGTTTTCAGGATATCTTGCTGGCCAATCTTCTCTGTGCTCCCTCCACCACACTTAACAACCCTTGACCACATTTTGCAAAGCCAAATTATTGAATATGCAGAAAAAAAATTAGTTCATGTATTACAATGCTGGAGCTTTGTAAAAACAATCAGTGCAATGGTTATAGAATTTGATCTTTTGCGGGCTCTCTTGTGGTATAGTGGTAGTGTCCCTACCACTGGACCAGGAGGGCTGTGTTCAAGTTCTATCTGCTCCAGAGGTGTGTAATAACATCTCTGAACAGGTTGATTAGAAAGATAGAAATTGTCCTTTTGAGCTTGAATTAGAATCTGCAGGATGCATTTTGAACTGCTTTACTGTTCTGGTGAAATACTAATAGTTGCTGGATCTTGTAGCATTGGTGGGAAAAATGAATTGCAATCAGTTAAGAATACCACAGGAGTGTTAATGTTGAGACGTCAGTATGTTTTCTTTACCCATAGTGTGCTGATAAACTACCTGGTGACAGATGGGTGCTTCTAAAAATTCCTGATCCACCAGATCACTGAAACTGAGTTTGTGAGTAGCAACATAAACACCAGAGTTCTGCATGTGTGAAATTCATTAAAGTAAGTGGTCATAGAGATGTACAGCATGGAACCAGACCCTTCGGTCCAACCTGTCCATGCCGACCAGATAACCCAACCCAATCTAGTCCTACGTGCCAGCACCCGGCCCATATCCCTCCAAACCCTTCCTATTCGTATACCCATCTAAATGCCTCTTCAATGTTGCAATTGTACCAGCCTCCACCACTTCCTCTGGCAGCTCATTCCATACACGTACCACCCTCTGTGTGAAAACGTTGCCCCTTAGGTCTCTTTTGTATCTTTCCCCTCTCACCCTAAACCTCTGCCCTCTAGTTCTGGACTCCCCAACCCCAGGGAAAAGACTTTGCCTATTTATGCTAACCAATCCCCTCATAATTTTGTTAACCTCTATAAGGTCACCCCTCAGCCTCCGACACTCCAGGGAAAACAGCCCCAGCCTGTTCAGCCTCTCCCTATAGCTCAAATCCTCCAACCCTGGCAACATCTTTGTAAATCTTTTCTGAACCCTTTCTAGTTTCACAACATCATACCGATAGGAAGGAGACCAGAATTGCACGCAATATTCCAACAGTGGCCTAACCAATGTCCTGTACGGTCGCAACATGACCTCCCAACCTTTGTACTCAATACTCTGACCAATAAAAGAAAGCATACCAAATGCCGCCTTCACTATCCTATCTACCTGCGACTCCACTTTCAAGGAGCTATGAACCTGCACTCCAAAGGTCTCTTTGTTCAGCAACACCCCCAAGGACCTTACCATTAAGTGTATACGCCCTGCTACGATTTGCTTTCCTAAAATGCAGCGCCTCACATTTATCTGAATTAAACTCCATCTGCCACTTCTCAGCCTATTGGTCCATCTGGTTCAGATCCTGTTGCAATCTGAGGTAACCTTCTTCGCTGTCCACTACACCTCCAATTTTGGTGTCATCTGCAAACTTACTAACTATACCTCTTATGCTCACATCCAAATCATTTATGTAAATGACAAAAAGTAGAGGACCCAGCACCAATCCTTGCGGCACTCCACTGGTCACAGGCCTCCAGTCTGAAAAATAACCCTTCAACACCACCCTCTGTCTTCTACCTTTAAGCCAGTTCTGTATCCAAATGGCTAGTTCTCCCTGTAGCAAGGTGAGATCTAGCCTAGCTAATTAGTCTCCCATGGGGAACCTTGTCAAACGCCTTACTGAAGCCCATATAGATCACATCTACTGCTCTGCGCTCATCAGTCTTCTTTGTTACTTCTTCAAAAAAACTCAATCAAGTTTGTGAGACATGATTTCCCACAGACAAAGCCACGTTGACTATCCCTAATCAGTCCGTGCCTTTCCAAATACATGTACATCCTGTCCCTCAGGATTCCCTCCAACAACTTGCCCACCACCGACATCAGGCTCACTGGTCTATAGTTCCCTGGCTTGTCTTTACCACCCTTCTTAAACTGTGGCACTACGTTAGCCAACCTCCAATCTTCCAGCACCTCACCTGTGACTATCAATGATACAAATATCTCAGCTAGAGGCCCAGCAGTCACTTCTCTAGCTTCCCACAGAGTTCTAGAGTACACCTGATCAGGTCCTGGGGATTTATCCACTTTCATGTGGTTCAAGACATCCAGCACTTCCTCCTCTGTTATATGGACATTTTGCAAGGTGTCACCATCTATTTCGCTACTTTCTATATCTTCCATATCCTTTTCCACAGTAAATATTGATGCAAAATACTCGTTTAGTATCTCCCCCATTTTCTGCAGGTCCACACAAAGGCCGCCTTGCTGTTCTTTGAGGGGCCATATTCTCTCCCTGTTTACCCTTTTGTCCTTAATATATTTGTACAAACCCCTTGGATTCTCCTTAATTCTATTTGCCAAAGCTTTCTCATATCCCCTTTTTGCCCTTCTGATTTCTCTCTTAAGTGTACCCCACTGCCTTTATACTCTTCTAAGGATTCACTCGATCTATCCTGTTTATACCTTACATATGCTTCCTTCTGTTTCTTAACCAAACCCTCAACTTCTTTAGTCATCCAGCATTCCCTATACCTACCAACCTTTCCTTTCACCCTGACAGAAATATACTTTCTCTGGATTCTCATCATCTCATGTCTGAAGGCTTCCCATTTTCCAGCCATCCCTATACCTTTGAACATCTGCCCACAATCAGCTTTTGAGAGTTCTTGCCTAATACCATCAAAATTGGCCTTCGTCCAATTTAGAACTTTAACTTTTAGATCTGGTCTATCCTTTTCCATCACTATTTTAAATCTAATAGAATTATGGTTCCCCACTGACACCTCAGTCACCTGCCTGCCTTATTTCCCAAGAGTAGGTCAAGTTTTGCACTTTCTCTAGTAGGTACATCCACATAGTGAATCAGAAAATTGTCTTGTACACACTTAACAAATTCTTCTCCATCTAAACCCTATGGCAGTCCCAGTCGATGTTTGGAAAGTTAAAATCCCCTACCATAACCATCTTATTATTCTTACAGATAGCTGAGATCTCCTTACAAGTTTGTTTCTCAGTTTCCCTCTGACTATTAAGAGGTCTATAATACAATCCCAATAAGGTGATCATCCCTTTCTTATTTCTCAGTTCCACCCAAATAACTTCCCTGGAAGTATTTGCAGGAATATCCTCCCTCAGCACAGCTGTAATGCTATCCCTTATCAAAAACGCCACTCCCCCTGCTCTCTTGCCTCCCTTTCTATCCTTCCTGTAGCATTTGTATCCTGGAACATTAAGCTGCCAGTCCTGCCCATCCCTGAGCTATGTTTCTGTAATTGCTATGATATCCCAGTCCGATGTTCCTAACCATGCCAAGTTCATCTGCCTTCCCTGTTAAGCCCCTTGCATTGAAATAAATGCAGTTGAATTTATTAGTGACCAGATTGTTCTCTGTTTAATGTTTCTGTAAAGGCTGCCAATTCAGAGGACAGTGCAACCTATAAAGTAAGGGCACTGAAAAGGCTTCCATTTTTTTAAACACATGCCCTTGTATTCAAATTATGATTTCTCAATAAGTGTATTCTTTTGCTTGTTTATATAGATTTCACTCTGCTTAAATGGTATTCCCCTGTTCGCTCTTGAATATACAGATATCCCACTTGACTGTTGAAAGCTGATGAATATTTAAATCGCAGGAACTCACTCTCCAAACTTAATTTCTCTCCATATGTCTTTACATTGAAATGAAATTTTTGTGCCCAAGATAAGACAGGTTAACTGTCCTCTCTCTCAACTCCAGCTGGTGACAACAGAGTTTAAATTTAATAGGGCGGTGACATGGCCAATTTAATTAATAATCACACTGCTGTGTACAAGTTGGTCTAAGATGTAAGCCAGCCAGTTAGCCAATGAGTTAGTTTTATTTCACACACTCAAGTAAAATTACAGAAATCTGTAAAAGTTTAATAGCTGCTAGTTGCAGGGTTTCTCATTGGAGCAGTATTGTCTGATAATTTTATCTTTTCCACCGAGAAATGGGGTTGATTTAGAATTCTACCTTAATGGTTGCAACATTGAAGCCTTGTGGTGGATTTTCAACTCGTAGTTTTTGAGGAAAAAATTCTGAGAGAGTGAGGGAGCTTTTGCTTCGTGGCAGTTTCCTTCTGTATTCTTAGATCAAATACAGTATGTTTTTACTCTGACCTCAGCCTTGATGCCACTGCCAAGTAGCTTGTGCTCACCTCAAATGCAACATTTTAGCTGTAATACCAATGTCCTTTTGCTTTGAAAAGTTATTTTTAGAAAGCTTTCAATACATGCAGTTGATGATCAACTTATAAATGCATGCATCCAGCCAGTGACATTTTACATTTTCATATTTTATCTGACACTTTTTTTTTAATAATGAAAGGCTGGTCCTGAAACTATACTGGATTTTCCAGCTGCACATAATCTTCCATAAGTAGCTGAAGCAAAATACGAGAGATGCCAAAAATCTGAAATTAAGGTGGGAAATGCTGGCACTTTGGCAGCAGCATAGTGAGAGAAACAGTTCATGCTTGCAACCAATCACTCTTTATCAGAACATTGTGTGCTGTCTCTCATCAGGTGCTTTTTAATGATCGCTTTGATTTGTTCATAGGGTCATTTAGAAAACATGAAGCTCAAGGAGATTGAGAGGACAGCCATTCAGTCCTGGAGTCCTGCTTCTCACCATCCACTCTATTTGGCTACAGGTAACTTCAGACAATTTATCGAAACTGAAATTATAATAAACTGTTGCTGCTTTGGAATGAGTAGTAATCATCAATTATTGTGATTATTGAAATGAAATGCATGCTTCATGTCTTTGTGTGGAATTATGCTTTAAGAAATAATATTTGCTTCATTCCTACATTGTGTGAATTTACAAGATAATTTTTGGAGTATATATTTAGGAGAAAGTGAGATAATGCACTAGAAAATTGATTCACTTTCCAACTGATTATTCTTCATTAATATCAATTGTTACAGGTTAAGCCAGCCAGTTAGCCAATGAGTTAGTTTTATTTCACACACTGTGAAGTTCTTTCTGTTTTCCCCAGCAATGTGCCTCAGCACCAATAAGACCATAAGACATAGGAGTGGAAGTAAGGCCATTCGGCCCATCAAGTCCACTCCGCCATTCAATCATGGCTGATGCGCATTTCAGCTCCACTTACCAGCGTTCTCCCCGTAGCCCTTAATTCCTCGAGACAACAAGAATCTATCAATCTCGGCCTTGAAGACATTTAGCGTCCCGGCTTCCACTGCACTCCGTGGCAATGAATTCCACAGGCCCACCACTCTCTGGCTGAAGAAATGCCTCCGCATTTCTGTTCTGAAATGACCCCCTCTAATTCTAAGGCTGTGTCCACGGGTCCTAGTCTCCTCGTTTAACTGAAACAATTTCCTAGCATCCACCTTTTCCAAGCCATGTATTATTTTGTACGTCTCTATTAAGTCTCCCCTTAATCTTCTAAACTCCAACGAATACAATCCCAGTATCCTCAGCCGTTCCTCATATGTTAGACCTGTCATTCCAGGGATCATCCGTGTGAATCTCCGCTGGACACGTTCCAGTGCCAGTATGTCCTTCCTGAGGTGTGGGGACCAAAACTGGACACAGTACTCCAAATGGGGCCTAACCAGAGCTTTATAAAGTCTTAGTAGTACATCTCTGCTTTTATATTCCAACCCTCTTGAGATAAGAGACAACATTGCATTCGCTTTCTTAATCACGGACTCAACCTGCATGTTTACCTTTAGAGAATCCTCGACTAGCACTCCCAGATCCCTTTGTGCTTTGGCTTTATTAATTTTCTCACCATTTAGAAAGTAGTCTATGCTTTTATTCTTTTTGCCAAAGTGCAAGACCTCGCACTTGCTCACGTTAAATTCCATCAGCCATTTCCTGGACCACTCTCCCAACCTGTCAAGATCCTTCTGCAGCCTCCCCACTTCCTCAGTACTACCTGCCTGTCCACCTAACTTCGTATCATCGGCAAACTTCGCGAGAATGCCCCCGGTTCCCTCATCCAAATCGTTAATATATAATGCGAACAGCTGTGGCCCCAGCACCGAACCCTGCGGGACACCGCTCGTCACCGGCTGCCATTCTGAAAAAGAACCTTTTATCCCAACTCTCTGCCTTCTGTTAGACAGCCAATCCTCAATCCATCCCAGCAGCTCACCTCGAACACCATGGGCCCTCACCTTGCTCAGCAGCCTCCCGTGTGGCACCTTATCAAAGGCCTTTTGAAAGTCTAGATAGACCACATCCACTGGGTTTCCCTGGTCTAACCTACTTGTTACCTCTTCAAAAAATTTTCCAACAGGTTTGTCAGGCATGACCTCCCTTTACTAAATCCATGTTGACTTGTTCTAATCAGACTCTGCTCTTCCAAGAATTTAGAAACCTCATCCTTAATGATGGATTCTAGAATTTTACCAACAACCGAGGTTAAGCTGATTGGCCTATAATTTTCCATCTTTTGCCTTGATCCTTTCTTGAACAAGGGGGTTACAACAGCCATCTTCCAATCATCCGGGACCTTTCCTGACTCCAGTGACTCTTGAAAGATCTCAACCAATGCCTCTGCTATTTCCTCAGCCACCTCTCTCAGAACTCTAGGGTGTATCCCATCGGGGCCAGGAGATTTATCAATTTTAAGACTTTTTAACTTTTCTATCACTATCTCTTTCGTAATGGCAACCATACTCAACTCAGCCCCGTGACACCCTTTAATTTTTGGGATATTACTCATGTCTTCCACTGTGAAGACTGACGCAAAGTACTTGTTAAGTTCTCCTGCTATTTCCTTATCTCCCATCACTTGGCTTCCTGCATCAGTTTGAAGTGGCCCAATGTCTACTTTTGCCTGTCGTTTGTTTCTTATGTACTGAAAGAAACTTTTACTATTATTTCTAATATTACTGGCTAGCCTACCTTCATATTTGATCCTCTCCTTTCTTATTACACTCTTTGTTATCCTCTGTTTGCTTTTGTATACCTCCCAATCTTCTGATTTCCCACTGTTCTTAGCCACTTTATAGGATCTCTCTTTTTCTTTAATACATTTCCTGACTTCCTTTGTCAGCCAAGGTTGTCTAATCCCTCCCCGGTTAATCTTTCTTTTCTTGGGAATGAACTTCTGTACAGTGTCCTCAATTATACCTACAAACTCCTGCCATTTTTGCTCTACTGTCTTCCCGGTTAGCCTCTGCTTCCAGTCTATTTTAGTCAGTTCCTCTCTCATGCCCTCATAATTACCTTTATTCAACTGTAACACCATTACATCCGATTTTGCCTTCTCCCTTTCAAACTGCAGACTGAACTCTATCATATTATGGTCGCTACTTCCTAAGGGTTCCCTTACTTTAAGATCTTTTATAGAGTCTGGTTCATTGCAAAGCACTAGGTCCAGAATAGCCTGCTCTCTTGTGGGCTCCATGACAAGCTGTTCCAAAAAGCCATCCTGTAAGCATTCCATGAATTCCCTTTCTTTAGATCCACTAACAACATTATTTACCCAGTCCACCTGCATATTGAAGTCTCCCATGATCAATGTAACCTTGCCTTTCTGACATGCCTTCTCTATTTCCCGGTACATGTTGCGTCCCTGGTCCTGACCACTGTTAGGAGGTCTATACACAACTCCAATTATGTTTTTTTTGCCTTTGTGGTTCCTCAATTCCACCCACACAGACTCCACATCATCCGACGCTATGTCATTCAATACCATAGATTTAATTTTGTTCTTAACTAACAAGGCAACCCCACCCCCTCTGCCCACCTCTCTGTCTTTTCGATAAGTTGAAAAACCATGGAGGTTTAACTGCCAGTCCTGACCCCCCTGTAACCAATATCAAATGGTTAACCACTGTTGCATGAATGTGACTTTACCAATTTCATTTATAGCTTTTTCCTCCCTTAAGGTGACAAGTAGTGGACCGTTCGGTGTCACCCCAATCATTGGAATTGAAATTGTGACCAATCTAAACTTACTTCATGTTGGGTTCATACAACCAGAACTGATGTTTATACTTACAGATTGAGCTGAATTGAATACAACCTTTAGACAAGAAAGGATTTTGTGCATTGTACAATGCCTGATGACTTGAATGGGTTTTCAGCTCAATGTTTAAAGACCCCTGGTTATATATAAGACTTAAGGTAGAGGAGCAGAGTAACAATTTGGCCCAGTAAACCTCCTCTGCCATTCAAATTAATTATTGCAATCTTGGGCTTTGAATCCACCTTCCAGCCTCCTCCACATATCCTTTGAGTCCCCGAGAGACCATTGATCTATTAGTCTCAGCCTTCAATGTATTCTGTGGTGGAGCATCCATAACCCTTTAGAGTAGAGAATTCCATCGACCCTTGAGTGAAGTAACTTCTTTTCATCTCAGTCTTAAATGATTGGCCCCTTATCTGAAGGCTGATCCCATCATTTTACATTCCTTGACCAGAGGAAACAATCTCTCAGCGTCTACTGTTACAAGTCTCATGGCATTTATGAACTGCTCAGTGTCCTTAGTACAGTAACGTTAGAGAATGATTACGTAAATGTATCAGTTTTTATTTGAAGCATATTTTAAACTGCAGGTACCTCAGCTCAACAGTTGGATGCTACCTTTAGCACAAGTGCTGCGCTGGAGATCTATGAGCTCGATTTTTCAGATCCTTCACTGGATGCAAAATTGCGAGGGAGCTTACCTGCTACCAGTAGGTGAGTTCTTGATGCATGTGCCTAAATGCTTGGTAATAAAATTAGACAACTTATTTTTTAATTGTCTGCACTTATACATAAACAAATGAGGTTAGGATTCATGAGATAACTTGTATTTATTACTGGTAAAATGTATGTGTGAATATTCCTATTTAGGGTACATTGTTACACTTTTTCTTCTGTGTATGGAAATGTAGGTCCTTATTCACAAGCTAATGATCTCTTGTCTAAAAGAGGTTAGTTGCAGCTGCACCATTGTTTAATACACCTTTGGAACAATATTAAGTAACTATATTGGCCAGTCTCCAGTGTGGTCCATATTTTGCAAATGGGTGTGTGGCCAGGTGGACTAATGGTAATGAGGATGAGGGCAAAAGTTTAATTGTTGAATTTTGGGAAAGGAAAGTAAATCGTGTGGTAACTGTTACAGATTTCACAAGCTGATCTGGAGTAACTATGGCACAAGCTCCAATGGAGTCATAGCAGCAGGTGGAGATACAGGAACCATCACCCTTTACAATGCAGAGCAGATTCTTGAATTGGGAAGTGATCCCATCATTGGACAAAGTGAGAAGCATGCAGGTCCTGTTCGAGGACTGGATTTTAATCCTTTCCAGGTATTGAGATTGCATTTCCTCTTGCAAGCAGTTTCACTGGAACAAATCCTGAATGATCACCTACACTGTTCTGTGAAATGTTGGATAAAAATATGTCTTGACATATTTCAGCAACAAGGAACTTTAGTTATGTAGATAGATTGGGCAAGTTGGGAATACAAGGGGTCACTGATTTATGAATGTCTGACTTATGAATGCTGGGTAATTACGAACATAATCCCATTCATGGTTATAATGTTAAAGACCCAGCATATGAACATTTCTTGTGCTTAGGGTTGTATTACATTGTCCTGCATTGTTTCCTGACTTGTGTACTCTTCAACTTGCAAATGGGATTCAAGAAAGGAGTCTATCTGCAACCTGGGACTGCTGTGTCCTCGTCAGAAAGGGGAAGGTTAAAAAGAGTCATGATAGAGGCTGGACGGTGTAGAGAGAGATAAATCCTTCCCACATGCTCAGTAATGGATTGACCGTGCTAAATTGCACTGTGGTGCTCAGGGATCTGCAGGTGAGGCGGACTAGCCATTGGAGGTGCAGGTTTACAGATGTTATGGACCAGAGCAAACCCCCTCAAAATACATCAAAGAGATAGCCTAGACTCTAACTTTTTATTTTCTTTAAAGACAAGTGTAAAGAACTGGGTTTCAGATGTGATTTGATTGGTCCATCTCTAGGCTTTAAGAAAAACAAACTTTATTCTTACAGTAGTCAAAATGCAAACACAAAAAAAAAGAGGAATTGGCATAATTTTAACTCCACAGAAATACTTAATAACATAATATACTACTTAACTACTAATCATCAACTGTTCCAATATTCCATAAACACACCCTTAACAAAGGCAAATTGAGCAAAATCGACTTTCATCACATGCTGTCTTTGCTCCAGTCCAGGAGAAAGGAACACCGAGAGAAGCAAGGTAGCAGCAGAGAGAGAACTCATGGTTTTTGCTGCAGTTGAGAAAGAGAGCTGTATCTGTCAGCTTCAACAGCCGGTTCCAAACCCCAACTAAAACGTCGGTCTAAGAGAGCCAGACTCCTGTCTAATTGAAAGAAACGTTTTGGGAGCTCAAAAATTTGAGCTTTTGAAGCAGATGTTTTGATACCACTTTAGCAATACATTTTTGCAAGAGAAACAACATAGTAAAAGCACAGTGCCACCATTGGTCCATATCCCTCTATTCCCATTCATGAAACCATCCAGATGCCCCTCAAATGTTGTAGGAGAAAGTGAGGACTGCAGATGCTGGAGATCAGAACTGAAAAATGTGTTGCTGGAAAAGCGCTGCAGGTCAGGCAGCATCCAAGGAGCAGGAGATCTCTGATTCCTGAAGAAGGCCTTATGCCCGAAACGTCGATTCTCCTGCTCCTTGGATGCTGCCTGACCTGCTGCGCTTTTCCAGCAACACATTTTTGAGCTTCGCCTCTTAAATGTTGCCAACATGCCTGCTTCCATCACCTCTTCTGGCAGTGCATTCCAGGCTTCTCCCAATTTCTGATTCCTGAAGAAGGGCTTATGTCCAAAACGTCGATTCTCCTGCTCCTTGGATGCTGCCTGACCTGCTGTACTTTTCCAGCATCACAGTTTTCAACTCTGGTCTCCAGCATCTGCAGTCCTCACTTTCTCCTAGTTAATCCCCCCACTCTCTGCATGGAAAAACTTCCCTTGAACATTTCCCTTAAGGGTCAATACCAACCAGGATCTTGATGAAATAATCCAAAATACTTTCACATTGTCTGTCCTGACAATCAGCAGATGTTGGATACCTGCATCATTTTGGAATTGAGGTACTATTTTAAGTTAAAAATATTTTGACTGCTCCACTCCTCTAAAGGCGTTTTCTGAATACTAAGATCTTAACTTTACAAGATGCACTGCAGAAGTTTATCATGGTTCCTCGTACAGTACCTTCCAAACTGATGAGTACTACATCTAGGCGATCAAGGGCAGCAGTTACATGAGAGTTCTTCTCCAAGCCATTCACCAATCTGATTTAGAAATAGGGCAGCACGGTAGTTCAATGGGTAGCACTGCTGCCTCTCAGCTCCAGAGACCCAGGTTCAATTCCAGCCTTGGGCTTTGTGGAGTTTGCACATTTTCCCTGTGTCTGCATGGGTTTCTGCAGAATGATCTCGTTTCCTCCTACTGTCCAAAGATGCTAAATTGACCATAATGTGCAGGCTAGGTGGGGTGAGCCATGGAGAATACAGGGATAGGAGATGGGTCTAGGTGGAATGCTCTTTGGAGAATCAGTGTGGACATGATGGGCCGAATGGCCTGCTTCCATACTGTGGACATTCTATAAAATAAATTTCTCTTCCTTCATTGCAACTGGGTCAAACTCCTGGAACTGCATCCCTAACAGTTGGAATACCTATACCAAATGGACTGCAGCAGTCAGTATGGAGGCTCAGTTGTCAGCAGTGCTGCCTGACAACGTCAGTGACCCAGGGTTTGATTCTACCCTTGCACGACTATCTGTATGGAGTTTGCACATTCTCACTGTGTCTGCGTGGGTTTCCTCCAACTACTCCAGTTTCCTTCCACAGTCCAAAGATGTAAATATTAGGTGGATTGGCCGTGCTAAATTGCCCATAGTGTCCAAGAATATGTAAGTTAGGTGGAGTAGCCATAGGAAATGCAGGGTTACAGGGATAGAATGGTAAGCTGTTCAATCAGTGTGGACTCATTGGGTTGAATGGCCTGCTCCCACACTAGGGATTCTATAGGCGGCACGGTGGCACAGTGGTTAGCACTGCTGCCTCACAGCGCCAGAGACCCGGGTTCAATTCCCAACTCAGGCAACTGTCTGTGTGGAGTTTGCACATCCTCCTGGTGTCTGCATGGGTTTCCTCCGGCTGCTCCGGTTTCCTCCCACAGTCCAAAAATGTTCAGGTTAGGTGAATTGCCATGCTAAATTGCCCGTAGTGTTAGGTGTAGGGGAATGGGTATGGGTGGGTTGATCTTCGGAGGGTCGGTGTGGACTTGTAGGGCCAAAGGGCCCGTTTCCACACTAAGTAATCTAATCTAATCTAAAACTAAATCTAAATCAGTCTCAAGTTCAATTAGGATTTAACAAAAAATGCTGATCACAGCCTCCAAAGCCCACATCCATGAATAATTTTTAAAAAACGAGCAAGAGAAAGCCATCCTTGTAATCCCGAGGCTCTTTAAGGGTCTATGGTAGTCTTATTGATGTGCCTCTGTGTTAAAGTTGTAAAATGAACTTTTGATAGACACCAGGCCTTCTAACTCCATGATCTCGACCACCTAGAAGAACAGGAACAGCAGTACATGGGAACACCACCAAATTTCCGGCTACAAGCCTCACACTATTCTGCCTTGATAAAATTGTGCCATTCTTTCACTGTTGCTTGGTGAAAATGGTGGCACTCCTCCTATAATAACGCTGGTAATGTACCTGCACTACACAGACTACAAACTCGTTGCTATCGTTTTGGCAATAAATGCTAACTTTCTCAGTGACACCCACAATTTCTGATTGTTGATATTCATTACTCTGTCAGAAACTAAAAATTCGATTCTCCCACACCCACTTACTCACTTTTGGAAATATTTTAGTGAATATGGTGCTAGGAGCATAGTGACAGGAACACCAAGAACTATTAACATGATTATAAAGGCTTAAGATTGTGAAAAACAGTAAACCACTTCAATTGTGCTGATAAGATACTATCTGATAGAGATCTAGATAAGCAGTTTTAACCTGTACATCGTGTTCGAGCAGTGAAGTACATTTCTTCCTTGGGCCTGTTTGCCACAGTAAACAATTTGGCATTTAACTGCAATTAGAGATATACTGACATGGCAGAGTTAAGATGGAGCTGCCTTAAAAGCTGTGGTCTCATAAGAAAGCCAATCTCTTAATAAATGTGAACAAGGTGTTGGGAAGGAGAAGAAAGGCTCCATAGCAATTCTGTTTGCTAAATATTGGTGAGGTGCTAAAGTATAACAAATCAGATTGCAGCCAAGAGATAGAGTCATTGAGATGTACAGCATGGAAACAGACCCTTCGGTCCAACCGGTTCATGCCAACCAGGTATCCCAACCCAATCTAGTCCCACCTGCCAGCACCCAGCCCATATCCCTCCAAACTCTTCCTATTCATATACCCATCCAAGTGCTTTATAAATGTTGCAATTGTACCAGCCTCCACCACTTCCTCTGGCAGCTCATTTCATACCCGTACCACCCTCTGTGTGATGTTTTATTCTTTCTTGACCTATGTGTGTCATTGGCAAGGCCAGCATTTATTGCTCATCTCCATTGCCCTTGAACTGAATGGCTTGCGAGAGTAGTTCGGATGGTAGTTAACGGTCAACCACGTTACTGTTGGTCTAAAGTAGTGCAGACCAGACTGGATAAAGGCAGCACATTCACTTCCTCAAAGGACATTACTGGACCAGGTGCCAATTACAACTATCAAAGTTACTATTATTCTGACTAGCTATCACATCTAGATTTTAATTTAATTGAATTTAAATTCTGTCAGGCATGACCCCAGAATTTAAAACTGGGCCTCTGCATTACTTGAAGTCAGCAGTACATCACCTTCTCCCTCCATGATAAGAATTAAACGCTGCCATGGACAAAATAATTGCATGCCTTTAGTAAATGAAATTGCTGCATGCATCACATATTTGACCAATGAAGTTGCAGGAAAAAGAAGCTGTTTTTTGCAATTAGTTTTAAAATTTCTGCAAACTTCTCTCTTTGGTGAGTGCCCACAAAATCTAATGGAATATTGCATTAGATACTGAGCATTGTACCGCAGGAAGGATATATTACCCTTAGAGGGAATATTGCATGAATACTGCAGCGTGATTCCAGGGCACAAATGGTTGTCAAGAGGAAAGTTTATATTGACTAAATTTGTTTTCCCTTCAGTGTCAAAACAAGTGATCTGATAGAAATGTTAAGAAATGTTTCATTCCAGTGTGCAGTAGGATAGATAGAAGGAAACTATTTCATTTGGTGCATTACTGCTCTTCCAGGTATGTTATCAGGAAGCACTTTCTCACACAAAGAAAAGTAGGAAACTGAAACCTAAAAGAAATTTGAGGCTAGGGGTCAATTGGAAATTTTTTGTGCTGAGCATAATCCATTTTTTTGGTCAGGATTTTGAAAGATATGGAATCAAGATGGTAATCAAGAGCTAGGACACAGATCAGCTGTGTTCATAATTGAGTGGTGGAAGAGATTAAATAACTGAATGGTCTACTTGTGATCCTATGTTCTAAATTATTGAGTTTAATTTTCTAAACTTTTTAAATTTTGTTTTCACATTTTCTTTAGAATAATCTAATGGCTTCTGGAGCTAATGATTCTGAAATTTATATTTGGGATTTAAATAATTTCAACACACCAATGACACCAGGAGCAAAGTCCCAGGTACGTTCAACTCATTAGTTGTGAGAAATATTGTACCTGTATTTTTGATAACACTGGTGGGTCGAAGCACTTGGCACAGGGTGGGGAAAGTGTATGGGGTGTTAATGTTCCCTAATTATGAGTACCAATCATTGTTGGATGCCACAAGTTTAGGTTCCTTTGTGTACAAAGCCACATGAAAACAGAATGATAATCTTGATGTGCCACATTTGAGCCCTGGAGTGAATAGATTTTACAATTGACATAGTTGTCAGAATTGTCCTTCGTATCAGTACATGTGCACCAGTAACTGGAACTTAGACCATTTTTCCAAATACTTAATTAATGCACACTAAGAATGTTTGATCAGCTTTTAATGCAATATAATAACACCACTGTTTTGCTCTCTTTCTCTCATTCCTGCCTATTCATCCACAGCAAAGAGAGGTAAGGATTAAAGTACACAATCTGCAGATGTAGCCTGGTAATGTAGAGATCTGCAGAATTAACCTAGTTTGTCCTTCTACTTCTTTACTCTGGTCACTATCTTCCATCTTTGTTTATTTTCTGGCTTTCTGTTTCCCACCCTCCCTCCATTTGGTGTTTATCTTTCAGTGCAAGCTACTGATTGTGCACGTATGCCATCTTATTTACAGGATTGTCTACATAGTTCTCTCCTTGCTCCCATTTCATCTTTCACCTTGGGTGTCTGCTTTCTTCTCTGCCTTTGTTCATAACTGAATGTGTGCCTTCTTGCCTAATTGTCTGCAATGGATGAGGGGCTTCCTGTTCTGCCTTCATAGTTCACAGTGTGTGCCTCATAGCTCTGTCCTGATTGTCCATAATGGGTATACTTGCCTTCCTACTCTGTCCTCATTGTTTACAATTGGGTGTGTGCTCCCTGCTCTATTCTCGCTATTCAAATGGTGCAAGCTTTTGGATAATGGGTAGAATTGAGTCAGGTATGGTTTGAATCAAGCATCAACAGTTAATTGAGACATGGGTTTTGCACCATGACTCGACCCCTTCACCCCACCATTTTAAATGTTATTGGTACTCATAAATTTGTTCTCTCACTTTTGGGCTTAATACTATCTACTCTTGCATAATAATGGTTGTGGTTACTTATGTTAATCAACTTGCAGATTCTTCCACTACTTTAGACTGCGCTTTAACGGAAGGATATGAAAATATGAAGACGACTTTTGCAATATGTGCGCTTCTCCTCATTGTTTATAATAGTTTTTCTCTCTCTCCATTCTGCCAACAATATTGACAGTCTGTACATTGAATCCTTTCTATCCTGACTCTGTCTATACTATTTGCAGTGTCTATTTCTCAATTGATTTTTTAGCAGTGTGACATCTCATTGTGTGTGCCTACTCATCTTTCTATTCTGCTTGTTTTTATTTAAGCCTTTCTCTCTTTTAGTCCTCATTAGTGCTTCTTCCCATCTCCCTTTGCTATCTAGCATCTGTCCACATGTTCTCTAATGTATGAGTGATCTTTTCAGTTGTATTTTGGCTCTGATGTTTTTTAACTAGTTCCCCTTGGTTTATGTCTTTCTAATTGTCCTGGGCTCAATGTATAATTATATATAAAAATGTGTTAAAATTCTATGAGCTAGTTAAAATATAACTAGGAAAAGTGTTAAAGCATGAGTGGAAATGATATTGTTCCTTGTGTGAGTTATAAATTAGATTTCCATTGTGGCTGTTAGTTTTGGAATATTGGATATGGTGACGGATTTAAAGCCTGAATCGCTGTGGCAGCTTGCATTTTTACATGTGTCTGGAGCTATGGATTATGATGATAGAAAGAAAGTTGGAAACTCTATCAGTCCTCACTTTCTCATTCTTTCTATCACATCTATGATAAGGAAGTTCTTTTCCCCTTTCGTTGGTGTAGGTTGGGAGGATTTGCAGTCTGTTATTTAGCTTGTTTGACCATGTTGTGAATGCACCTTCCATGACCATCAAGTCCTGAGCTGGCACTTGAGCTTGCAGCTTCTGGCTGAGAGGCAGAGGTGTCTACAGGACCTCCAAAATGTTGGTTATATTGGAGACACTATGATATAACTATACATAATAGTCACGAAATATATAGCATAGTATACTGAAAATCACTGTTTACAAATGATAAAGCAAGCAGTCGAGGGAGGCTTAAAGATCAACAGGGCCACAGGCAAAGGTCCTGGCTGCAGAGAAATGCAAGAAATCAGGTTTACATGAGCAAGGAGATTGATGGAAGTGTAGGAACATGACTAGTTCTAAGGACATGAACATAAATAGGATAGCAGATAGGGGATGTTTTGCACATTTGTGATGCTCACTGATGGAAAGCACCGGTGTATGCGGGGAAAGTTACATTGAGAATTAAACAAGAACAGTGTGCAAGAATTTGAAGAATAGAATAAACTTCACAGGCAGCAACTGGGATTAAAATGTAAGATGGGCCTGCCACTATATGCACAGAAAAATCTGACTGGATATATGTGATCCCCAGTGGTGATGGTGCTGTGGGTGATAAGGTGCTCCTTTATAAGCGAGAACTGCCTCTTGTACTTTTCCCACTATTAGAATGGAAGTTTGTTTCTATTACTTCAAAATACTTTCTGGTCTAAATGAAACTAAAGAACTGCGGTTGATGGAAATTGCAAACAAAAACAGAAATTGCTGGGAAAAATTCAGCAGGTCTAGTAGCATCAATGGACAGAAAACAGAATTAGCATCTCAGGATCATTGACCCTTCAAAACTGAAGTTTGGATTTGATTGAGAATCACTCTGATGGTGTGGAGGGCAAACAGAAAAGAATTATTCTAATCCCCAGCATTGATCAGCTGAATCTGATTGAGCATAAATGTACAAAGTCAAAAATATTCAATAATCTCAACAAGAAAATAACTGAATAGCAAAGACATTACAGGATTTTGTGATGAAGCTGGTGCATTTCCAGTAAGTATTCCTTTGCTAGCAGTTTGAAAGAGCTAGCCCATGCCCATCTTTTTTCCATTGACCTATACTTTTTTTTTTAAACCTTACTTGCTTATCCAATTCTCTTTTGAATATGTGTTTGCCACCCTCTCAGTTGATACATTCCAGATCACCAATGCAATTGGTCACATTGAGCCATTTTACAATGATGCTCCTTGATGTGAATGAGGAGTCAGCCGAAGTTATATAGTGCAAAGGAAAGGAACATTTTTATCTGGCAATAATATTTTAATTTAGAACTCTGTACATGTTTCCTGGTAAGTTAGGATTTTGCCAGATTAAGCTGTTTTTATCTAATGAATAGATCAGGATAGAAATTCTTTTAACCACAGAACTATTGGGAATTGGTATATGTTTTATAATGGGGCAATGTAGTGCATACTGAACCAAGGACTGTTCATATTAGCTTAACTACGTTACTGATGTGAATTCTTAATGAACTAGAAATGGGCACCAGAACTTCTTGCAAGGTTTATTTTTGGCTTTTTTATTGTCTGTCATGGCTAGGAAATTAGGGTGAACAAGTCTTTAAGAAATCCACAAATTCCAGAGGACGTTTACAAGAATCATCTCGGGGATGAAGAGCTTGTCATGTGAGAAACAGTCGAGGATCTTGTACTTTGTCTTCTCCCTCTAAAATAACTGCATTTAGAAGGGTTAGTGTCTTTGAGGGCTGGTTAGTATTTGAACTCTCTTGTGTACAGTGTAACTGCTCACTTCCTGCACTTCTCTAACCCCTACTTGCTGATGAGTTTTATCATCACTGACTGGGACTGGTTCCCTGTATCCAAGTGTATTCAGTATGACCTCTGATTTTGTCTTAAAGCATTAGACAATTCCTTCACCTGTGAAATCCTTCACAACTTTAGTCTTCTGACTTTATATGCATCTGTGCGCCTACCAAGATAGAGCTACCTTCTAATAGCTTTGCTCCACTTTGGAATTCTGCCCAAGTGCTCTTCCATTTCTCTATTTACTATCTTCTAAAGAGTCAGATTTTGATCATATGTCTAAGTCATTCTTCTCATCTTTCCCTTCCTGGTTTAATACCCATCTTCCATTTGTGGAGCACCATGGCCACTGTTTAAATGGCCATATATAAATACAAGTTGTTTCTTTTCTAACTACCTTTGCCAATGTTACTTCAGACTGTATTTGGAAAGGCAAGGACTGATTAGGGATAGTCAACATGGCTTTGTGCATGGGAAATCATATCTCACAAACTTGATTGAATTTTTTGAAGAAGTAACAAAGAGAATCGATGAGCGCAGAGCGGTAGATGTGATCTATATGGACTTCAGAAAGGCGTTCGATAAGGTTCCCTGGGGAGACTGACTCGCAAGGTTAGATCTCACGGAATACAGGGAGAACTAGCCATTTGGATACAGAACTGGCGCAAAGGTAGAAGACAGAGGGTGGTGGTGGAGGGTTGTTTTTCAGACTGGAGGCCTGTGACCAGTGGAGTGCCACAAGGATCGGTGCTGGGTCCTCTACTTTTTGTCATTTACATAAATGATTTGGATGCGAGCATAAAAGGTACAGTTAGTAAGTTTGCAGATGACCCCAAAATTGGAGGTGTAGTGGACAGCGAAGAGGGTTTCCTCAGATTACAACAGGATCTGGACCAGATGGGTCAATGGGCTGAGAAGTGGCAGATGGAGTTTAATTCAGATAAATGCGAGGTGCTGCATTTTGGGAAAGCAAATCTTAGAAGGACTTATACACTTAATGGTAAGGTCCTTGGGGGTGTTGCTGAACAAAGAGACCTTGGAGTGCAGGTTCATAGCTCCTTGAAACTGGAATTGCAGGTAGATAGGATAGTGAAGAAGGCGTCTGGTATGCTTTCCTTTATTGGTCAGAGTATTGAGTACAGGAATTGGGAGGTTATGTTACGGCTGTACAGGACATTGGTTAGGCCACTGTTGGAATATTACGTGCAATTCTGGTCTCCTTCCTATCGGAAAGATGTTGTGAAACTTGAAAGGGTTCAGAAAAGATTTACAAGGATGTTGCCAGGGTTGGAGGATTTGAGCTATAGGGAGAGGCTGAACAGGCTGGGGCTGTTTTCCCTGGAGCATCGGAGGCTGAGGGGTGACCTAATAGAGGTTTACAAAATTATGAGGAGCATGGATAGGGTAAATAGGCAAAGTATTTTCCCTGGGGTCGTGGAGTCCAGAACTAGAGGGCATAGTTTTAGGGTGAGAGGGGAAAGATATAAACGAGACCTAGGGAGCAACTTTTTCACACACAGGGTGGTACGTGTATGGAATGAGCTGCCAGAGGAAGTGGTGGAGGCTGGTACAATTGCAACATTTAAAAAGCATTTGGATGGGTATATGAATAGGAAGGGTTTGAAGGGATATGGGCTGGGTGCTGGCAGGTGGGACTAGATTGGGTTGGGATACCTGGTCGGCATGGGCAGGTTGGACCGAAGGGTCTGTTTCCATGCTGTACATCTCTATGACTCTATGCCATGGCCAAGTGTGCTTCCCCCTTGAGTTTTTCTTTAAAGCTGTCTTAGTTGCTAGGATTCAAGTTTGTGCCTGTGTGTATTCGATCAGTTGACGCTATTTCCTCAAATTCATTTGCTTGAGTCATGAAAAGGGATGAAAATGCTTTTGAAGGATGAGTTTTGTACTACAGTTATGAGCCATTTCTCTCAAAATTGTTTTTCATATGTTTGGTGAATGGAATCTTTTGAATTCATGCAGCCTTCTGAGGATATCAGCTGTGTAGCCTGGAATCGACAGGTGCAGCACATCCTGGCTTCAGCCCATCCAAGTGGCAGAGCTGTGGTATGGGATCTAAGAAAGAATGAACCTATCATCAAAGTCAGTGATCACAGCAGCAGAGTGAGTGCAGACTTGATGAATCTTCATGTACATTTCCAGAACTTTGTGTCTTTGTGTTCAGTGGGTGAAAATGAGGCACTGTTTCACCAGTTTAACATAAATAGCCATTTATTGATTATTGCTGCAAAAAGACAAAGTTTTTCATCTTGCATTTGTCAAGACAACCTGTAAGAATGGTTGGGAGTGGTCTGTGCCTTCCCTGACTGTTGCAAACAGCAGAACGGCCATTCTGTTTGATATGGTCCACTAGTCTTTGGCAAGTATGGTCTACATAACTAGCTTTATTCCAGCACTAAAATTCACATGCCACATTACATATTTGTGTGATATGCAGAATGCTTTTATGACTAGACAGCGGCTTTGTGTTAGTGCCATGTAATACTAATTATGATGGCCCTACATCCCAAAGACTGGATAAAATCAAACAGTAAGTCCCAACAAGGCAAGTTATGAAGCACATGCAACCAACTCATACATGCACAACTGAAAACTGCATCCAACATTAGTTGGGATTTTGTATTTGGGTGACATTGCAACATAACACTGACTGATCTAAGAACCCCACTGGCAATCAATTTAAAATTGTCTATTAGGCTCAATGTTTCCCACTTGGTACAGAACTTACAAATATTAAAACACAGGGCCTTGTTCTCTTAAGACAGACAGAGCCAGTGATTACACTGTGCCTGTTTCAACTGAAAAGGATGACAGCCATTGTCTGATTTATTCCTCTCAACAATGCTGAGCAGCAAGGATGAACATGCCTGGTTTAAATTTAGACAATGCTTCATAGTAAACTATCAGTCATCATAAAACTGGTGCATTCTCATTAGCATTGCCTCTAGCAATCAATCCACAAAGCAACCAGCACCTTTTTTTTCCCAATGAGTTTAAACTGAATATTACACTAATATTCTTACAAATTAGCCTAATAAGAGCAAGATGAAAAGCTTTGACAAATGGTTTGACAATTGTGTTTAATATAACCCTTTCAACAACTTATTTTTTAAAATTTCTGTGATGGATGTTAAAAAGAAACAAATGAGTTATGCTGAAAAATGAATGGATGCTTTTCAGAAGTAAAATCCTTAGCTATGTTGTATACACAATGGGTGTGGGTTTGAATGAGCCCTACTCTTATAGGATGACGATCTCTTCTACATATTCACGGTGAAATACATCTGGCCTGTCTCAGTGCAGTTCCCAGTAAGTATTGACAAAAGCACCAATTTTCACCTAGTTTGATTGAAATAAGTAAATCTTGCAGACCGACGCCAGGAATGGAGCTGTGTAACAAGGGGCTCTTCCTGTGCATGGTATTGACATGCTTTATTCAGCTTTTTACTAATGCTGTACCTGACCGAGCAGTGCCTAACCCTTATGTTAAACTCCTGATTTTTAAACACTAGAGTTCATTACTTAGTAGTCGTCGTGATTATAACATGGAAGGACACAATTTAGCCCATTAGTCTATGTTGGCATTGAACCTAGCGATTTACCTTAATAATTCTCCTAGAGATGTAGATTAATGTCATGTAAAATAACCAGCATGTTTTAATTTGACTTTACAGATGCGTTGTTCTGGAATGGCCTGGAACCCTGAAGTTGCAACTCAACTTGTTCTTGCATCAGAAGATGATCGAATGCCTATACTGCAGATATGGGACTTGAGGTTTGCCACGTCTCCCCTCAAGGTGTTGGAGAATCATACCAGGTATTTAAACATTATTAAAACACAGTAAGCCATATGGGACTGCACATGTATAATTCCAAACTTTGTTTTCAGAAGCAATAAACGGCTAGGATGCGTGAATATATGGAATATGTCTTTATGGGAATGTAGTGTTGAAAGATGAAGTATAAATAAATTATCAACTTGATTGCAAAAAAACCTAACAAGTGTGGAAATAAGGAATAGTTTGTCATTTGTGCTTTATCTGGTTTGCATACAATCATTTTTTACATTCTGTTGTTTAGATATTTAAAAGGTGGTGTTACCTTTCTGTTCCCAGTCCTTTCCTCCTCGTTATTTTGTTTTGGTCCACTTTGTTCCTTCACTCATTTCTTCCTCCATTTTTAATTTCTCTATCTCTTTCTGAAACCAACTTCCTTGACTTTATTTATTGGACAATTCTCATCATTCAATGAGTCTTCTACCCCAGTCCCACCCACCCCCTTTCTACCTCCTGTCAATACGGTTCTCATTTTATTTCTGGACAAATTTTCAATGTAATATTATTGGGAGGACGAGAAATCGTAGTCTTCAGTAAACTCTGAAAATAATTGGTTCACACCAGTTGAAACAGGGCAGTTACAGAGATAGGCTAAGGCCTTTCCCATGTTGAAAGGCTGAGAGCAGAAGCTTACCCATACGGTGCAAAAGAGGATTCGAGCTGGAAATCTGATAAAGTGCAGGTTGAGTTGAATTTATTCCCTAACATGTTTAATTTCTTGTTCAGGGGTATTCTTTCCATATCGTGGTGTCAAGCCGATGCAGAGTTGCTCCTAAGCAGTGCAAAAGACAATAGGATCTTATGCTGGAATCCCAACACTGGAGAGGTGGGTGTCAGGCACTTGGAGCAACAGTGAGTTCAGTCTCAGCCAAGTGCGATAGAAGCTATTTTTTATAAATAAAGATGACGTAAATGACAACTAAATTCTACATAAGCCTTCATAGTTAATCTGCTAATGGGATTTACTTGGTCTTTCTCAAATAACAGCAGCCTAATGGATAATTTTACTAGCTCTTACAATCTGACATGCAACAACTCTCTGTTTTAATCAGGCACTCAGTCTTGCTGGTGTCATTGGTTTCAGGTGGTCTACGAGCTGCCAACAAGCAGTCAGTGGTGTTTTGATGTCCAGTGGTGCCCGCGGAACCCAGCAGTCCTCTCAGCTGCTTCCTTTGATGGACGAATCAGTGTTTATTCTGTCATGGGAGGGAGTCTGGAAGCACAGAAACAAAGCCATGTTGATAAAGTAAGGTCCCACACACAACAATATGACCGTGACCAGATAAGTTGCTTTAGTGAGGTTGATTGAGAGGTAATTATTGGCCAGCATACTACGGAAAGCTACCCTGCTCTTCTTTGAAGCAAGATCCTTTAAGTTCATCTTTGAGGCACAGACTGGCCCTTAGTTTTTTTTTGTCTGATTCAAAGGAGGGTGGTTCCAGTATTGCAGTGTTCCCTCAGCACTAGGGATGTAAAGTAGTAAAAACTTAAACGGTTAATTGAAAAGTATTGGTCTTGCCTTAATACATTAAAGTTAATGTTGAAAATAGACTGCAGAAAAGTTACTTCTTTTTGGAGAAGGAATATTTCTTGATCTTATATAAAATGTTGTTTAGCTTTTCCTGTAGATTTGCCAATTTAAACTGCAGAGCTGAAAAAATATGTCGGTGGTTTACTTTTAGTAAACACACCTGTTAACATTTAAATGGTTAACCAATATAATTTTAACAGTTTTAAGCAGGAACTTTTTAAAAAACAATATCCATATTCTTAGCACGGCGCTAGAAAGTCAGTTTTGATTTTGTGCTCAAATTTCTGGTGTGGAGTCTTGCACCCACAATCTTGTAATTCAGAAGGTGAAAATGCTGCTGACTGGGCTATAGCTGATTCAGCAAATACGCATCATTGAGATGAGAGGCATTGGAAGAATTCAACGCTCAAGTGTTGCCTACTGTGTATTTCAAAGTACATGTGGTACAAACTTCCATTATCTAAAATTAGAATTCTCATGGATGTTAATTTTCCTCTTTAAAGAAAATAATGTGTTACAGAGTCATGGAGTCATTCAGCACAGAAGCAGATCCTTCAGTCCATGCCGAATATAATCCCAAACTGAACTAATCCCACCTGCCTCCTGGTCCATATCCCTCCAAACCTTTTCTACTCGTGTACTTATCTCAGTGTCTTTTAACTATTGTAAGTGCCCACACCCGCTAATTCCTCAGGAAGTTCATTCCAGACCAGAGCTAGCCTCTTTGTTAAACACCTACCCCTCGTCTTTTTTAAATCTTTCCTCACACCTTAAAAATATGCTCCCAGTCTTGAAATCCCTCATCCTAGAAAAAACCTACAATTAACACTATCCATACCCCTCATGATTTTATAAATCTCTATGGGGGGAGGATATTGACAGTTTCTTCTTCAGTATTGCTTGTGGCTGCTGTGTTCCCTGTATTATGACTGACGCCAATCTTCTCGTATGGCAAAACAGTCATGCTGTTCATTACAACCAATGATCTAAATGTAAAGTTGTCATATATCGAGAGATTTAAAGGGCTTGTAGTGTTCCATAACATCATGTTCCCCATGCTCAACTCCTCCTCCTAAAGTATAGCTATCTGTTTCAAATAGACATACTCCTTGATGCTACCCACAGTGACCTATTGACAAGCATTAAGGTCTATGATATTTATTGCTGTTGTTCTGTTCTCAAGATACTTTGTCTCTCTGCAAACATACTTCTTTCTCATGTCATTAATTTTTAAGTATGATATTTGAATCTCGTAAGGAGCCGTTGTTTGACTTGTTTGAAAATAACAGTTCCGGGTTCAATTCCCGCCTCAGGCAACTGTCTGTGTGGAGTTTGCACATTCTCCGGGTGCTCCAGGTTCCTCCCACAGTCCAAAGATGTGCAGGTTAGGTGAAGTGGCCATGCTAAATTGCCCGTAGTGTTAGGTGAAGGGGTAAATGTAGGGGAATGGGTCTGGGTGAGTTGCTCTTCGGAGGGTCCGTGTGGACTTGTTGGGCCAAAGTGCCTGTTTCCACGCTGTCAGTAATCTAATCTTTAGGTTTTAGCTGTAATAATTCATGCTTCCGGACCACACTCGCTCTCAGATTTTCTGAAGTATTTCTTCCCTCTCCATTCGAATTGTCACAAAGTCAATTGAACAGATTAGATTTCACCGGAGGCCTGAAATTTGTCCTTTCTTGATCCTGATGCTCAGGGCCGAATTAAATGTTCTGAAAATTAAAGAACCATTTGAAATTTTCACCTTGATTACAGTATAGAGTTGCAGATTTTAACCTACGAAAGTGCTCTGAAATGCCTTTTACCATATTGTTTTTGGATTTAGATTTCTTCCTCATTCAACAATCTGGACCCATTTGGAACAGGGCAGACTCTTTCTCTTCTAGATATCCCACAGAAATCCGTTCCACCCACAGTGGTGCTTCCTTTGAAAAAACCCCCCAAATGGATCCGTCGACCTGTGGGAGCATCATTTGCTGTAAGTCATGACTTGTTATATTGTGCGGTTGATTGGTGAAACACTGTCCCCAGTCTTGTAAGGTGGAGTTGACACATGTTGCACCTGAATCAGGAATGCCATACATATGGAGTTTTAAGGGAGCTGTGATGTTCAATTACAGCATCAATGAAAGTCATTGCGATGCCCTCTGTGATGTCAATATTGAGACCATGTGTGAATAATCTTTCAGAAAAATATCATTGATTTTCTCCCAATGGTCCCCTCGTTGCCGCACCACAAAGTTGGCTAGATTGACATTGTGGACTTAGCCCTGAGAAGTTAATTGTCCCATCATGTATTTGCTACAGCACGAGCATTCTCATTTTAAATTCCTTGGTCGAAAACTTTTCGACATGCACTTTTCAGGTCTAACATTCGCTTCAGGACAGCTTGAAAGGAAATTCCCTTGTCCTGCTTTTGTTATCTTTCCTCGATAGATGTAGGCTGATTTCTTTTTGCACTATGATGTGGCCATTCAGAATCAGTATGTTTTGTCAGGTCCAAGGAAGTTAGCCAGAAATCCGTTTTCCAGAAAACATCCTATTATACAGGCAGCTTCTTACTGTTCAGAATGCCTGCAGCTAAACCACAAGGTGCATATACATCTTAGATTTCCTGGTTTGAACAAATGAGAGCAAGCTGTTTCCATAGTGTTTAGATATTTAAATAAACTTAAAAAACAATGATTCTTCTATAATGGTCCTGTTTAGAAAGTGGTAAAGTAGAAAAGCTCTGCAATTGCCTGAGTTAATATTATTCCTTCAAAGCGAAATCTCTTGCTGTAACAACATTTGTAATTGTTTTGAGAGGAGGTGTTGCCCTTGTGGTGTTGTCAGTAGACTATTAATCCAGAAACCCAGGTAAATGTCTGAAGACCTCAAATCAACTCCTGCCATGGCAGATGGTGGAATTTGAATTAAGAGTCTAATGGTGACCATTGTCGAATGTTGTGGAAAAACCCATCTAGTTCACTAATGTCGTTTTAGGAAAGGTCTAGTCCTTGTGTGGCTCTAGCACCATAGCAATCTGGTTGAGTCCCAACAATTAGGAGCGGGCAATAAATGTTGGCCTAGCCAGCGACGCCCATAATCCTTGAATGAATACAAATAAAAAAGGTTTGAAGTTATTCATCATTCATCATTTATGTAAATGATTTGCATGTGAACATAGGAGGCATGGTTAGTGCGTTTGCAGATGACACCAAAATTGAAGGTGATGTGAACAGCAAGGAAGATTACCTCAGAGTACAACGGAATCTTGATCAGATGGGCCGATGGGCTGAGGAGTGGCAGATGGAGTTTAATTTAGATAAATGTGAGGTGCTGTATTTTGGAAAGGCAAATTAGAGCAGGAATTATACACTTAATGGTAAATCTTGAGGGGCCTGGATAAGATTAATAGCCAAAGTCTTTTACCTGGGGTACAGGAGTGCAAAACTATAGGGTATAGCTTTAAAGTGAGAGGGGAAAGAGTTAAAAGGGACCTAAGGGGCAACGTTTTCACACAGGTGGTGTGTGTGTGGAATGATCTGCCAGAGGAAGTGGTTGAGGCTGGTACAATTATAACATTTAAAAGGCATCCAGATGGATATATGAATCCGGAAGGGTTTACAGGGATATGGGTCAAATGCTGGCAAATGGAACTAGATTTATTTAGGATAACTTGTTAGCATAGATGAGTTGGACCGAAGGGTCTGTTTCCATGCTGTACAATTCTATGATTCTATGCATGTATTTAGGGGTCTGTACATTTAGAATTGATTTAATTTCCCGAATATCCTAATTAACTTCTCTGAAACCACTTCAAAGTATTGCTGAAAAGGGAGACAAACTGTCAAATCCTTTAATCACCAGGATAGAGCGAGAATATAAATTTCAAAGCAAGCAACAATTTATCCTGCATAAGAAAAGGTATAAGTATAAACATTGACAATTCCTGCCAGTGGCAGATATGTACAAGACAAAAATCTTCGACGCTTTGTCTTTCTTTTTAATAATACTTGGATTCTAAACTACCAAACAATTTCTTGAGAGACATTTGTTAAACAATGTGTTATTTTATAATTATGCTTATAAAGAAGTCAAGATAGTCTTTCTGACCACTTTTTTCTTAACCCTGCATCTTTATATTGCAGTTTGGAGGGAAGCTGATCACTTTTTCCAACCCGAAAGCGTCTCCACCACAGATACAGCAACCTGTTGCGCGTCAAGTGTTTGTCAGTGTGGTTACTACAGAGACAGAGTTTTTGCACCGTTCCAACGAACTCCAGACAGCTCTCCGGTCAGAGGCTTTTGTTCAGTATTGTCAGTCTAAGATTAATACTGCTCCTACAGATTTTGACAAGAACATCTGGAACTTCTTAAAGGTGCATATTACTTTGACAGCTTACTGAATACTAGAGCTTGCCAACTATGCTTGTTATAATTCACAGCTAACTTTGTTCCTCAAGCAAAAGATTAGTTCAAAGTATGAAAGCCATTTTCAGAATATTTTAACTGAACTTTTAGATGTTTTAAGAGTGTATGCATGCCACAGTGTGGAAACCAACAGGGGAGTAGACAGCTACACATCCAAGCTTTTTGGCTTCCTGTTACTTTGAGGCAGGTTTCTTTTGAGCAATGGTCAGAATATTAATTATTTAACCATTTAAGTGAACAGGAATCTGCTTTGATTTTTTTTCATTGCCCACCATTCCTTGCGTGAAATGACGCTGTAGTTTCAGACAATTACAATGTCTGTCAAATAAATAATGTGGTTAATGCTGCAAAAAAGTTGTATTTTTACAGTAGCATTAATGTAGGAAAAAGTCCCAGAACATAAATGCCTACAAATTAGAAAGAGAATGTCATTTGGCACCTTGAACCTGCTATGCAATTTGATATGATTGTGGACTGAGCCGATTATGACTTCAAATTCAGTTTCCTGGCTACTCCGATGACCTTTGACTCCTTTGTTAGTCAATAATCTATCTACCTCTGCCCTAAAAATATTCAATGACTCTGCCTCCTCTACTCTTGGAGAGAATTTCAAAAACTTGAGACCTCTTTGAAAAGAAAGTCCCTCCTCATCTCTCTTAAATAGGGGGTGGGATCTGGTCTCACCTACAAAGGAAAGCACCCTTTCAGCCTCCACCCTGTAGAGTCTCCTCAGGATCTTGTACGTTTGAAGCACATCAGACAGGTGTAACAAATATGGAAATTGTGGAGGAGTTAGCAGGATGGGTGACAAAACCATCAGCAGCAGTGCATTTTAAGGATAGTCCTCAATGAGGAGAGACAGAGAATATGGGTGTTTCAGAAGTATGCAATCTAGTCAGCTGAAAACATGAGCATCAGTGGTGGGCTGTGGCAGTAGATACTGAAGTAAGAGGTATATAGTTTGAGGTGGGATTGTGAGTCTGCAGGAAATCAGAGATAAGATAAAAACTTAAATATAAGATTGCAAACTTTAGCTGGTTTCTGATCATTCATTCCCATTAATTTAAAATTGCCCTTTGAAACTGGTAAATATTTTCAAACAATATTTGAATATGATATTTCTTCTGTGGAAACAACAAAACACTTGTAGAAATGCAATTTGAGGAAATTTTTTAAAATTAGTACACTATTTTTTAAAATGTTAATTGGTAAAGATACAATACTGAAATTTTACCAGACAGGATTTGTTTCTGTCACAGTATCATCAGCTAGAGCTATCTTTGCACTGAATAATTATTTAATGTTTTGTAGTTTTACACATTATTTAAACTTAAGTTTGATGAATAATTGAAAACTGTTGCTGAAATTACATACCTATTGTCCTGTGACCTGACAGGGCCTAAGATCTGCTGGTTCTTTGTTAAATGGATAAAACATTTGACAGCAATGTTAATGTGGCTTCCTCACCATCCAAAATAATTTATGTTTGAAATAATTTTCCAAGGACCAAAAATAAATATTTAGCCCCCCCAAGTCTATTCCACCGTTCAGATGGTCATGGCTGGTCCGTGACCTAACTCTATGTGTACACCTTTCCTGCCTTTGCAACAGTAGATGCAACTATTGACAATCAAATGACTGAAAATAACCCGATATGCTGAAGAATAGGCACAGCAAAAGCAAAGTCTATCATGACTTTGTAGGACCAATGAGTTAAAATGTGCTTTCAGAATGTTAATTTGCCTGAGTTTTCATTATCAAGGTCACCATTTTGGCAGGTTAACTAGCACTACCCCAAAAATGTTGGGAAATATGAATATGGTAAGCCTGTGTTGTGGGCACAACTAAAGCAGAAGCAGAAACCAAATCTGCTCACCTCAGTTTTAAAGTTATGGTAATTGTTGCTCAATCGATTGCTAAGATGTATGTCCGGAGGTAGGCAATTTGGCCCATCAAGTCTCCTCTGCCACTCAGTGAGATCACAGCTGGTCTGATAATCCTAAACACCTTACTCCATAACCCTTGATTCTCTTTCTGACTAAATATATGTCAACTCATCTCCGAATGTACTTAATGACCCAGTCTCTACATCTCTGTGTGATAGAAAATTCCACTGATTCACTTCCCTCTGAGAGAAGAAACCCTTGATGTCAGTCTCTTCTCATAAGAAAATCCGTACACATCTGCAATCACCCTAGTCAACCTCTGGACTGCCTCCAATGTCAGTATGTCTTTCCTTAAATCAGGAGATCAAAACTATTGTGTTCCAGAAAAATTGTTCTGCTCTTTTTCAGTCCAAACTAGATGGCCACACATGTACCTGCATTGAAATTTACTTGCCAATTCACTTAATTTTTTAAAGTATTAATTCACGAATGTGGTTATCATTGGCTAAGCCAACATTTATTGTCCATCCATAATTGCCCAGAAGGCAGTTACGAGTCAGTCACATCGTGGTGGATCAGGAGTTGCATGTATGCCAAACCAAGTAAGGATGGCAGATTTCTTTCCTTGCAGGACATCAGTGAACCTAGTGCGATTTTATGACAATCGACAATGGTCACCATTAGGTCAGCTCTGTTCCAGATTTCTATTAAATTCAAGTTTCACCATTTGCCATGTTGGGATTTGAATCCATGTCTCCAAAACACAGGCCTGAGCTTCTGGATTACTAGCCCTGAGAAATTACCGCTGTGCTACCGGACTTGGAAATTTTCATGCTTCTTCTAAACTGTTTACAATATTGCTCATCTTTGTATCATCAACAAACTTTGACATGAGGCTTTCTGTCTCTTCATCTGTGATGTTGATAAATATAGTGAATATTTATTGACAAAATCCTATGGGGCATCACTAATAGAGTCCTGCCAATTACAGCACCTGTCCATTTGCCTTACTATCTGTCTATTTGCACTCAGCTAGTTCTCAACCATGTTTACAATTGGTGTGAATGTATAGATATACAACTTACTGAAGGCTCCTGCTTGTCCTTCTCTGATAATCAAGTTAGTTTTTATTTTACTCCTGCTCCCTCCAATTTTTTTGTCTCTTTGCTCCTGTAGGCACCTGTTGGTATGCTGTTTTGCAGCTCTCAAATCCCTTGCCTCTGTAGTTGTTCAACACGAATGTTGTCGAGCAGCTATTTGACCATCTGAGTCAAACACGATCCTATCCTTGCAGTGCAGTCTGAGAATCCTCCTGTCCACCTCAGGAGCACAAAGGCAATCCCATCAGTTCTCCAGAAATCAGCTAACTTGGCACAAACCAAGGATCTCCTTAATCCGTGTGGCATAGGACCATTTTGGCAGTGCATTTATCCCTTAAAAACTTTCTAGTTAAATGGTTCAATGTCAATCGTGTTAATGAGGGTGAAACAGTTCTGTACTAATGCAGATTAATACTTGCCTCCATCCAGGTAAACTTTGAACAAGACCCTCGGACAAAATACTTGAATTTGCTTGGCTACAGTAAGGAAGGATTGGATAAGCAGGTAAACACGCTATGACTTGGGAAAGTCTGTAGATGGTATTAACAGAGCACTGAATTTACTTGGTGAGGTTTGAATCTATAAGTATGGTTACACATTGGCATTGGAGTAAGTGAGGTGAAGCTGCTTGCTAATATGTCATACATTTGCATTGAACCACAGAAAGTCAGTTCAAGCAATGACTTGTTAGATCATGTTAATTTTTTTTTAAATTAAAGAAAATGATTTTTTTTTTAGCAATGAGCTGATTGATTTCCTATGATGATGTAAACTGAGTTTCTTTGAAAGTGTTTTCTTTATTCTGTAAATACGTTGAATTCCCTCGTCCATTTTGTCTTGCCCACATTGTCGTCTTCACCCCTTTCTGTTACTGTCTCCTGTTCTTGCACGCTCCCTTAGTTTTCTTTGGACGTGCTCTTGCTTGTTTGCTCAGGCTAACCTTTCACCCACTTTATACCATATTTTGCGCTCTCATTTGCATGCTTTCTCCTCTCCTATCTATCTGAATGATCTGTAACTATTTTATGATTTATTCTCTAATTTTTCTTTCTTTCTGAATGTTGTCAGTTGTGGTCACCGCATTAAATTATCGCTTTCAGATCGCCTCGGCTCTAGGTAACAGTGCACGATTGAAAAGTCTAGAAGTGGAAGCTAATGAACGAGTACAGAAGACGCCAGGTGTCTCTAGTCAGGTACTTGCTGTTCAGTTATAATTGTTCCCAAATTTCGTTGGCCTTGGCACCTTTCCAGGTACACATGTACTTGTATGTTTTTCCAGGTCCAGCAGTAGTAATACCATGCTTAGACAGACAACTTATTTAGTCGCAGTTTAAGAAAAGCTGAATTGTGAATTAATAATATAGAAGTTCAAATTGCAGTAGAATCTGAAGTCCAGGCATTTACTCTGATCTTCAAGCAAGCTGTGGGCAGGTACTAATACTGACTGTAAACTTTCATATTAACAAGAGTAGGCCATTCAGTTCTTTGAATCTGCTCTACTATTATGATAGATTGTGATTAATCTGAACCTCAATTCCATTTTTTTAGCACAGATCCATTCCTTTGGTATGCAGTACCTATGATAGATGTTGATGTCCATCTGCAAATTTTAATTGGTCCAGAATCCACAGCCTTCTTGGAGCAGAGTATTTCTGATTTCTACCCTTTGGAAAACGGCTTCCTGAGTTCACTTAAATAGTCTAATTGTGTTTGAGATTTATTTAACTTTAAATACTGCAGATAGATAGAACCTCTTAGCTCATAAGGTTACAAGCCACATTTATGCAACCAGTCCTCATCATTTGACCTTTATGCTCTGGTATCATGCTGATGAATCTATGGTGTACCCCTTTAAGGCCTACTTATATAGATAGAGAGAAACTGTTCCCATTGTCTGAAGCGATATGAGCCAGAAGACATTCACTTAAGGTGGGTGTTAAAAGAACGAGAGATGACATGAAATTATGCTTCTTTACACAGTGAATTCTTGGCATCTGGAATGCTCAACCTGCGCAACTGATGGAATCAGATTTAACTGTGGTTTTCAAAAGGGAATGTAAGAGGATTAAGAGTGGGCCATTCAGCCCCTACACCCTGATCTGCCATTCTAGACCATGGCTGATCCTCAACCTCAATGCCAAATAATTGAGTTTTACAGCCCTCTAGGGTAAAAAATTCCAAAAAGTCTCAACCCTCTGACAGAAGAAATTATTCTTTAATCTCAGCCATAGATAGTCTGCCCATTGTTCTGAGACCTGTGACCCTAATTTTACATCTGTCTCCATCTCATTGGGAATTTGATAATTATCAGAAAAGAAAATATTTCAGAGTTAATGGGAAAAGGCAGGAAAGTGGAACTAGCTGAGTAGCTCTTAGAGAGAGCAGGTCCTGATATGATGGTTTCCTGTGCTGCAGCCTTTCATGATTTTAGAGTACAACATTACTTTTTGTAAATGTGCATTAACCTTTAGTGATTTATGCACATGGGCATATAGAGGCTAGATGGCATACTCCTGTTTCTGCTGGTCTTTAAATTTTATCTTCGATTGCCAATCCAAGCTTGGATTGAACTAGATTTACATGTCGAAAAGGTGAGTGAGCTTGGTGAAGTGGAAATAGAATTTGACAAACATTGCTGAACATAAATTAAATTCTTAAAAGCAAAAATTGCAAGGTATACCTTTTTTTAAGTTACAGAATACCATGGGTCAGTTAAATCTATAAGCAAAACTAAAGAAGCAGATATGACTACAGAAATGGGAATATAAAGAATGTAGTCTGGAAAGAGGCAGTATGAAGAAACCTTCTACCCAAGATTCTATTTGTCAAAGTCAATCCAAGTTTGAAGTTAAAAATCACACAACACCAGGTTATAGTCCAACAGGTTTAATTGGAAGCACACTAGCTTTCGGAGCGACGCTCCTTCATCAGGTGATTGTGGAGGGCTCGATCGTAACGCAGAATTTATAGCAAAAATTTGCAGTGTGATGTAACTGAAATTATACATTGAAGAATTGATTGTCTGTTAAGCCTTTCATCTGTTAGAATACAGTGATAGTTTCACTTCTTTCATGTGTAAATCACAAAACCCTTTTTTTAAAGTTTGGATTGTTATGCAGTGGTTGATGGTTGCCAGCAGATGGGGCAATAGGGATGGGATGAGGTGAAATGTGCATTGAAACTCCATCATTAGGTTTGGCAAGTAGATAGTTATAATGTCAAAAAAGGTTTAAAGCAGATTGCTATAAGTATTTGTAGATCCACAGTAATGTTGATAATGCCAACATTCTAATTATAGGCTAGATTTAAAAAGAAAGTTCAGCTGCTGGCATGTAGTTTTATTTCATTGAATGCAGGGTGCAAATTGATTACAGATGAGCACTGCATTATCAATGTGATTTAAATAGCATTAATGCGTAAACTGCAATTTCCAAAATCTTTCAAAAACAGCATGCATAGTTCTTTGTAACCTAGTCAGTCCTAAGTAGTCTTAATGTTGTGAGATCAAAAAATGAGTACTGTTTATAACTTTGTTCAGTGGAGTGTGGATGCTTCTGTCCTCAAAGGTGATGATTTTTGAATTTTTTGTTTCCCTGCTTTTCCAGAGTTCGAGCTCTGAGGAGTCTGTAGCTGCGGGGGATGCCTCAACAACTTCTGACTTCTTTGACAATATTCCAGGGGAAAGACCTCTCTTTGAAATCCCTGTCACAGGAGGTAAATAGTAGATGGTTCTTGGGAAATGCGTTTTGAAAAGGGTCAATAACTTTAGCAGCTGCAGCAAGCTTCAAGATGCATGCACTGCTGGTGCTACTGACACAGTGTCATACTGAAACACTGTTCCTGTGAGCGTATTAGTTGCACCTGATGATGGCATTTACAGTGTTTACAGGCTTTTGATTTGAGCTGTAGAAATCCAAGATGCACTCCAGAAATTCATCAAGGTGCCTTTAGCATCTTCTAAGTTCACGACTATTGCCATTTATAATGACAAAGGCAATGGTTAATAGCTCCACTTGCAAGCCACTCACCATCCTGACTTGGAAATATATTGTCACACTTCCAGCGTTGCTGAGTCAAATTCCAGGCACTCCCACCCTAACACATTGTCAGTGCACCAACGTTAAATGGAAATCCGTGGTTCACCAAGACAGCTCTCTATCACCACCTTGAGGGCAATTAGAGATGAGCAATAAATGCTGGTATAGCCAACGAAGCCCACATCTGACTAATTAATTTTAAACAAATTCTCAAGGTCTGCTCTTGATGTTCCCACGTGCAAGTGTCTGTCTCGAGTGGTCAATCAAGAGCTCTTCATGACTTCAATAGTTGTCCAGACCCCTCCTCTCTGATGATCTCAGTGACACTCTCCGGTTCCTGATGTTTGTTAAGCTGATTCTTACACCACCTTTAGGATGTCTCTCACACACATTTATCTAATTCCTTTTCATCTGCGATCATTGCCAGACAATTGCATTTGCCTTTGCTGATGCACATCTTTCTCCCTGTGGCTTCAGCCAGTTTTTGCAGCGTTCATAACCTCAACCTTTGAGTAGAACAAGCAACTTCAGAACCTGTTATCCAAGGTCATCTTAACAGATAAATAGTTTCAATTCTTATCTTGCCACTGGTCACAATTGCAGAATAACAAGCGCTTAAATGCATTTGAAGCAGAAAAGCATAACATTTTGACCCTTGCCCATAAAGTAGCAATTGCAAAGCTATCCATTGGATATTTCTTCAGTCATTGTTACCTTCATCTCATCAACCACCCCTTTATCTATCACTTGCGTACAGGATTGTCGTGGGCCATCTGCAGTTGTGTACAGGTCCGAAGCCAATAGAAATCACTAATTAAATTTACTAAGACTAAAAACTGATAAAACCAAGGGAGGAAAGTATTTAAAATATATATAAAAATAAGAATTGGGTTGCTCTTACAGTAACCATAAGAAATTGGAACAGGAGTAGGCTGTTTGGCCCCTCCAGTCTGTCTCATCATTCAACACGATTGTAGGCATCCACTTTCCTGCCTTTTCCCACAATCCTTGATTCCCCTACTAATCAAGAATCTATCTCAGCCTTAAATATAAAAAAGGACTTTGTCCCCATAGCTCTCTGTGGCACTCAACCCTCAAGAGTAGAAATTCCTTCTCATCTCCAGCTTAAATTGGCACCCCTTGATCCTAAGGTTATGCCCTCTGGACCTAGACTCTTCCATGATGAGTAACATTCTCTCACTGGTTACTCTGTCCTGGCTCTTAAGAATCCTATTTGTTTTAATGAGATCACTTCTTCTTGTCCTAAATAACCTTTGCTCATTAGACAACCCATGCATACATGGGATTATCCTACTGAAGCTTCTCTGAACAGCCTCTAATTAAATAATATTTCCCCTTCACTAAGGGCACCAAAACTCCTCACAAGACTCCAGATGTGGTTTCGCCAGCACATTGTAGAGTTCCTTACTCTCATAACTGATCGAATGGCGGAACAGACTAGATGGGCTAAATAGCCTAATTCTGCTCCTCTGTCTTATGTCCAACCCCTTTGAAAGAAGGGCCAACATTCCATTAACTACAGCCCTGTGTGCTAAATTTCCGATTTCCATGCAGAAGTACCCCCAAATCCCTTTATGTTGCAAGTTTTCTCTATTTAAATAATGTTCTGATCTTTTGTTCTTCCCTCCAAAATGGACAAGTTCACATTTCCCCACATCATATTCGATTTGCCAACATTTTGCCCACTTACTTAAACTATTAATATCTCTCTGTAACTGATTTGTATCCCTCCCACAACCAATCTTTCCACCTATTTTGTGTCATCTACAAACATGGCTGCAGTGTACTTGCTTCCTTTCTCCAAGTCATTAATATATATCACAGACAGTTGCAGTCTTGGCACTGATCCATGTGGAACCCCACTGGTCACAGACTGTCGATGTGAAAAAGAGCTACTTTTTTGAACTCACTGTTTTTTGCCCATGAGCCAATTCCCTAACTATGGCAATATAATACTCCCAATGTTGTGGGCTCTTATGACTTCAGCTTTTGTGAAGTATCTTGTTGAATGCCTTCTGGAAGTCCAAGTACAGCACATCTACTGGTTCCCCTCTTACTGCTCTGGTTGGGACTATCTTGGAAAGCTCTAAGAAATGAGTCACACCCAATTTTCCTTTTGCGAAACCATGCTGACTCTGCTTGATTAGATTATGATTTTTCTCAACATTCTACGATTATTTCTTTAATAATTGATTTCAGTACTTTTCCAATAATAGATCTGAGGCTAATCTGCTTACCTGTCTATTGCCTCTCTTTTTGAACAGAGATGTCACATTGGCAATTTTCCAGTCCTTTGATACTTCCTGACTGCCAGAACTCTGGCTTATTTTGTCTGCTTCCCCATCTCTCTCATTTGTGGTGTTGATACTAATTCTAACATCCCAGCTACTCAGCTGGTTAAGATTGCCTGAGGGAGCACGTGCCATCAGAAGTTAACTTGCTTGTAACTGTTCTTTGGTAACAGCTGCATTTAGGTTTTGAATAGAGTACTCATTCTGTTAATTTCTAGCAAATTATAATGTTGCTGTTGAACTGATGGAGGGACAATCAATACTAGACTTAATCATTTAATTTTCCTAGCCCCTATGTCCAAATTCCTTTCTCAACCACAGTTGATTCTTTGATACCTTGGTATCATGTTTGTCTGAGCTGAACTTTCTATGTCTCTTCCACCTGCCCTGGCCATTGTGCATTCACAAGTGAAAACCATGCCCATGGCTTTGTCAGTTCCCCTCCAATGCTCTCCTAGTTTGGCTTCCTATCCTCCACACTGTAAGCTTTAGCACATTCAATACTCTGCTGCCTGCATCCTATCTTACAACAAGTCTCACCAGCCTCTCCTCCTCTCCTCACTGATTTGCATTGGCTCCTAATCTTGTCATTTGATGTTTGAGATCATCCATTCAGGTGAGTTAATCTCTTCATGACCTTGCCCTTCTCTTCAGTGATGTAACCATTCCTCTCCAGCTCTCTGCTCTCTTATGCGCCCATCCCCTCCCCCCACTGACATTCTTTCAGCTGCCAGCCCTAACCCTGCTGCCTCTCTAATTCCCCCACATCACTTCATTTAAAATCTCTGTTAACACAAAACTCTTCATTCAAATCTTTGATCTCTTAATGCTCCACCTTTTAGTTCAGAATTTTCTCATGCCTCTGAAGATTCTTGAGATGGTATGTAAATGCTGGTTACCACTTCCTGGAAATTAATAGTTAAAGGCATGTATGGAGCTTAGTTATGAACCAACAAGGTCATGTTATCTCTTTATTGTTTTTAACTGTAACTCGGTAATAGATCTACTTACTGAAGGATTCTTGTATCTATTTCAGATACTGAGGGGTTGATCAGTCAAGCCTTGCTAATAGGGAACTTTGAAGGTGCTGTTGAACTTTGTCTAAAAGATGACCATTTCGCTGATGCCATCATTCTCGCTATAGCTGGAGGAGAAGAGCTTCTTGCTCAAACACAGAACCGATATTTTGCAAAAAGGAAGACAAAAATTTCACGGGTAAATGCTGTGTCAGTCTGCAGAGCACATATATAGCTTTATTCACTCTAAAATGTAAAGCAACAGCATTAGAGTATTCAACACTGTTCACAAAGTGAGCATCAGGGAAGATGGGACCTGGATTGAAACTGTTTTCAGAATTAAACAGTTCAAATATGTTGCTAGGAATAAGGGATGGTGTTTTTAGGAGGCAGGATGGGAGGAGGTGTAGTTCTCTGGGGAGCATCTTGGGGCAGTGACATATTTTAATTGTTTAATTCTGGGAACAGTTTCAATCCATCTCCCATTAATGGGACCAATATCTATTCCATTTGGTAACCTCCTTAATGTAATGAATTGAGGCAACCGTGTCAACTTGGTCATCTCACTGAGTTCACCATAAAAGTTTGTACAACTGGAAAATGTCAAACCTAGGGATTGGTAGAGGGAAAACTTGTATACAGGCAGGATTACAAGTCGATTCGTTGTGTAAAGTCTATATTGTTCCTGACCTTGTACTGCTTGTTATCTGGTCTACACAGTGCCTGAATTGGAAGTGCAAAATGTCACAACTGCGTAGTTGGTATTAGTCCGCTTGCACTCCTATACTTCACAATATGGTTGGAACATCAGTGGAAGAATCAATAATCAATAATGCTATCAACATTGTACCATCTATTGTAACTACTACCATGATTGCTTTTAAATGTTTTCACTTCATTGATTGGATAGAAAAGTGCAATGATTGGAACACTTTTGTATAGTATAGAAGTATGTATGTCAGCTAAGCAAGGACCACAGTTTTTCAGGATGTTAAAGTGTGTTTAACTTTACCTTTAAACTTATGACCTTCAATTTGAATGCAAAAAGAGCATATTGTTTTGTACATCAGTCACTCTGTTACACAAATTGATTTTTTTTTTTAATCATTGGACTTGTCTAAAGCATTGTTTCTTTCACATTTAAACAGCTTTCAAAAGCTTTTATAAGTGATAGTATCCATTTAATTGAAGGCATTGCAATCTAAGCAAACTGGTGGGAATGCCATTTTAAATCGTTCTAGTACAATTCCACAGGTTGTCATGCTTGCATCGTTTGCACAGTTTGTCCAATACTGAATATTATAAATCTCCTGTTACAGCTCGTGTCCTCTGTAGTCACCCACAACTGGAGGGATATTGTTGAATCCTGTGACTTAGATAATTGGAAAGAAGCTTTGGCTGCTCTCTTAACTTACGCCAAACCTGAGGTGTTCCCTTTACTATGTGGTAGGTTTGCTACTTCACCTCTTCTATATAATTTATCTCAAATTTTTTTTCAATCGTTATGCTTTGAGGGATTTCTTTGTAATTTGCAAATGGTTCTACAGATCTAGGCATACCGTTGTCGAGCTGACCAGTGGTTTATGTGATTATCATTGACAGGTATGTGCAGGTAATTTGAACACAGTCATGGTTGGGACAAACGCTCACCTGAAATACCTTTTTAAAAAAAAAACCTCTGGTTAGCGTTTGAGTGCAGTGACCCTGAATGATTTGTCCCTTTGCTTACGCAGCACAAAAGTCAACCGTTTATGAACAGCATGCAGTTGAAGTTGAACCTGGGATCATCTTGGCTTCTGTAAGACTCCACTAGTCCTAAGATATATCAATATATCATCATGCCAGTATATTTTGTGATTCATAAGGGGCATGCATAAGGTGAACAGCTAAGATCTTTTCTCCAGGATAGGGAGGGGGTCCAACACGAGAGGGCACAGGTTTAAGGTAAGAGGGGAAAGATATAAAAGAGAGCTGAGGGACATGGATAAAATAAATAGACAAAGTTTTTCCCTGGGGTGGGGGAGTCCAGAACTAGAGGGCATAGGTTTAGGGTGAGAGTGGAAAGATGGCACGGTAGCACAGTGGTTAGCACTGCTGCCTCACAGTGCCAGACACCCGGGTTCAATTCCTGCTTCAGGCAACTGTCTGTGTGGAGTTTGCACATTCTCCCTGTGTCTGCTTGGGTTTCCTCCGGGTGCTCTGGTTTCCTCCCACAGTCCAAAAATGTGCAGGTTAGGTGAGTTGGCCATGCTAAATTGCCTGTAGTGTTAGGTGAAGGGGTAAATGTAGGGGAATGGGTTTGGGTGGGTTGCTCTTCGGAGGGTCGGTGTTGACTTGTTGAGCCGAAGGGCCTGTTTCCACACTGTAAGTAAGTAATCTAATCCAATCTAAACTTCCATTCACACGGTGCTGGGGATGCAGCAGAATACATTCCAGTTGTCAGTCGGCAAAGTTTAGTCATCGATGGCTATACACTTTGGAAGCAATGTATTTGAGCAATTTTTTTTTGTGCAATAAAATCACTAGTGCTACTTCCAGTGCAGTCCAGGTTTGGAAGGACCAAAATCCATAACTGGTGTGCTTAGTGTTTTTTTTTTTAAACAGTTCAAGTGGACATAGTGCAAACATTTTACTTTATTTAAATGTCAGTGACAGCACCCAATATCGTCCTGTGTGTTTTGTTCCAGGTTAGAGATTGAACTAATGCCTCGGCAAATAGCATCTTGGTTCAAGTAACTTTCTTCATTCTTTAATAGTGTCAGCCTATTGAGAAATTAAAGCAAAATATTCAAGAAAAGCTCAGAGTTTCTTAAATTTATTCAATTGTATTGGAAGCCTTTCTGATTTGTAGAATGTTTTGTTTCCTTATTTTTAAAAGGGTTTAAAGGTAAAAATGATATAGTTTTGGCTCCAGCTATCAGAAAAAAAGTGACTGGGCCAAAAACCCTTCATGTCACATCGCTAACTGATGTTCAATCTTTTGGGTCCTCTCTTTCTTAGATACCCTAGGATCCCGTCTAGAAATGGAGAATGAGGGAAAGCTATGCATACAGGCATGTCTTTGCTACATCTGCTCCGGAAATGTTGAGAAACTGGTAGAATGTTGGGTTAAAACTCATGAAAGCTCGACTCCACTTGCACTCGAGGTAGGAACCGGTAGTTCAGATCTCTCTGCATTGCAGTGTTTATGTGCCACATACATTATGTTAGTTCTAAAGTTATACCCAATGTGGATCATACGTGCTTGGATTTAGTTGAATTTAAAACACACATCTGTCTGAAATCAGATTTTTGTGTATTTGATTTAATATCCTCTATCTGAGGGGCTGCATGTTCCACTGGAGGCATCCTGGCATTCACTCTTTCCATCATTGCTCCCCACACATCCCCTTCCTCCCTCTTTCAATTGGTACTTTCTCCTGCCTGACCTTTTGCATTGCTCGCCTTGTCGCAAGCATTAATGTTCTCTTTCTCACTTGCGCTCTCACTTTCTGTCTTGTGAATGTGTTTCAGAGGAAGTGTCACTGGATTTGGCCTCCGTTCCTGCCACGTGCTGAGTTTTTCCAACATTTCTGTTTTATTTCTGTATCTGCCTATTTCTGCCACCTGTGGAACTGCTCCTGGATATGAGCTTGTTGTTACATGGTTCTAACATGGAAATCTGCCTCTTGATCAATGCTAAATTACATGCCTCTCATCAATGACTGAAGGATGGCTAAAATGGAACTGTTAGGTTAGATTATGGTGCGTAAGTTGAAACTGAACATTGAGGGATTTTCTGTCCGAGGTTGGTAGCAAACTGGTATTGAATATGTTTATTGGTGATATAGGATGTGAAAGGTTTCAGTTTCCTGAAACAGATGTCTTTTTTCAATCTGAGCACAAAACCTGAAGTGAATGCATTAAGATCTTGCATTGTAATGTTTGACTGATAAATGATAAAGGACCCTCATTCAAAGTCCTTATTTAACAGGGGAAAGGTTCAAAAACTGCTAAATTCCACACTTGACTTGGAATTGTCTTGTGCTGTTATAGTATCTGAATCTTGCAATTCCTATTCCCAGCACTACTGAATGTGTACCTATCTGTGCCCAATGACCTGTTGTGATTTAAGAAGTCCACACATGACCATCTCTCAAGGACAAGTGGAAATATGTGACAAATGCTGCACTTACCAATGACACCCACGTTCGTGAAATTAATGTTGACAAAAACTGTTACTGGTGAACATCTTACAGTTTCTATCATGAGTTGTGTTCTTCTCATCAGGACCTCGTGGAAAAGATTATGATCTTACAAAAAGCAATTGAGTTACTCCAGGGCACAGACATGGCTGCAGAGGGCCCAGTCTTTGCAAAGAAACTCACGCAGTATGCCAGCTTACTGGCCGCACAAGGAAGTTTGGAAGCAGCAATGAGCTACCTCCCAACAACTTCAAATCAGGTTCGACTTTGCATTACTTTTCTCAATTTGTCATTATCTATAAAAATATAGAGTGACTGTCTATATAGTTACCCAATTCTCTGTAGGCTTCAGGCTTAATGGAGAAGCAAAACCTAGCAGAGCAGTATGAAGTACAAAAGGAAAAGAGAAAATCTAATTGATTTTTTTTTTAAGATGATTGAATGATACCAGTGTTTAGTTAGAGAGAAACTATTCCTTCTGGTGGGAGGCTCCAGAACAAGGGAGGAAACTTTGAGCAAGTCTGTTCATGGCTTTTATTAGGAAGCACTTCTTCACACACTGCAGTGGAAATCTGAAATCAAAACAACAGGAGGTGCTAGAGAAACTCAGCAGAGCAGGCAGCATCCATAGGGAGAGAAACAAAATTTAACGTTTTGAGTCTTTTATGACTTCTTCACTGAAGAAGACTCACAACACTTGAAACATTAAAGTTGTTTCTCACTCCCAGATGCTACTGGACATGAGTTTCTCCAACACTTCGTTTTTGTTTCAGAAATCCAGCATTCAGCCTTACTTTGCTTCTATTTTATTGGAAATTGATAACGTTTTATTGGCTAAAGATGCTAAGAGTTATGGAACCAAGGTAAGTAAATGAGTTCAGAAATAGAGCAGACATAATCTAATCCTAGGGAATCAAGCTTAAGAGCTGAATGTTCTACTCCTATTCCTGTAATTTTTTTTTTACTGGACCTGTTTTAAGGATTAGTTTTAAAGGAGTGACCCATGTTTATCCCCTTTTATTACCCAAGATAAATCAATATCTCACCATGCCAGTCTATTTTATGATTGAGATGTAATGAAGTTCCATTCACACGGTGCTGGGGTTGCAGAAGAATTCATTCCAGTTGTCGATGGCTATACACTTTGGAAGCCATGTGTTCAAGCAAAAAAATTTTTTACTATGCAATACCAATTACACTTGTTAACCCAATCCGGGTTTGGAAGGACCAAAATCTGTAATTGGTGTGCTTAATTTTTGTTTTAGCAGTTCAGGTAGACACAGTGCAAACATTTTATTTTCTTTAAATATTAGTGACAGCACCCAATATCGTCCTGTGTGTTTTGTTCCAGGTTGGAGGTTGAACTAATGCCTCGGCAAATAGCCTCTTGGTTCAAGTACTTTCGTCATTCTTTAGTAGTGTCAGCCTACTGAGAATTTACAGCAAAATATTCAAGAAAAGCTCAGAGTTTCTTAAATCTATTCAATTGTAATGCAAGCCTTTCTGATTTGTGGAATGTTTTGTTTTCTTATTTTTAAAAGGGCTTAAAGATAAACTTGATTTAATTTTGGCACCAATTAGAAAAAAGTGACTTGGCCAAAAACAATTACTTTCATGTAGCTAACTAGTGTTGAATTTTTTGAGGTCCTCCCTTTCTCAGATATTCTCTGATCCCGTCTAGAAACGGAGAATGTATTGTCAGACTGGCTTTGAAACACCTACATTAGGATATATTTGTCCCTGGAATATTTCATTTCTCTTCCCCCACACAAGTGATGAACGTGCAGTCCATAAATACGCAAACACATTTCTAATTCCAGTGTCAGGTTAACCAGGATTTAACTGCTGTTTCGTGAAGGTTCTGTAGGATTTGGTAAATGATGGCAATATGTCAGATCCAAAACACCAACCATAAATAGCATCGTGAAAACATCGCTTTTGCCTTTCTAACTATGTACAGTCTATGAACTGTGACAGCAATTGGGTGCCTTCTCTTTTTGTCTATGTTTTTAGAATGAGTAAAAGTATACTGGATTCTAGATTTTTAAAAGTAGAGCTATAAGTGTTTTTAAAAGCAAGGGATTATACCGAACCTTTATTAAGGTTCGGCTTCAACTAGAATATTATGACTCGTTCTCGACACCACCTAGGAAGGATATGAAAATTTATGTGCTCTGGCTCTAGAATGAGGGACTTCAGTTAGATTAGATTCCCTACAGTGTGGAAACAGGCTCTTTGGCCCAACCAGTCCACACCGACCCTACGAAGAGTAACCCATCCAGACCCATTTCCCTCTGACTGATGCACCTGCACTGTTGGCAATTTAGCATAGCCAGTTCACCTGACCTGCACATCTTTGGACTGTGGGAGGAAACCGGAGCAAACCCACGCAGACACGGGGAGAATGTGCAAACTCCATACAGACAGTCAGCCGAGGCTGGAATCTAACCTGGGACCCTGGTGCTGTGAACCAGCAGTGCTAACCACTGAGCCACTCAAAGAACAGAATGTTGATAGGAAATTTGATAGACGTCCTCAAAATCATGAAGGGTCTAGACAGAGCAGATGGTGAGAAAATGTTCCCATTGGAGAAAGGATTGCAAACCAGTGGGGTTTGACATACGGTGAATAGCTCAAAACCAGTAGCAGCATAGGAAAAAGCATTTTTGTGCAGTGCATGCTAAGGATCTGGAATGAACTGTCTGTGTATGTTTTTGAAGAAGTAACAAAGAGGATTGATGAGGGCAGAGCAGTAGATGCGATCTATGTGGACTTCAGTAAGGCGTTCGACAAGGTTCCCCCTGGGAGACTGATTAGCAAGGTTAGAGCTCATGGAATACAGAGAGAACTAGCCATTTGGATACAGAACTGGCTCAAAGGTAGAAGACAGGGTGGTGCTGGAGGGTTGTTTTTCAGACTGTAGGCCTGTGACCAGTGAAGTGCCACAAGGATTGGTGCTGGGTCCTCTACTTTTTGTCATTTGCATAAATGATTTGGATGCGAGCATAAGAGGTACAGTTAGTAAGTTTGCAGATGACACCAAAATTGGAGGTGTAGTGAACAGCGAAGAGGGTTACCTCAGATTACAACAGGATCTGGACCAGATGGGCCAATGGGCTGAGAATTGGCAGATGGAGTTTAATTCCGATAAATGTGAGGTGCTGCATTTTGGGAAAGCAAATCTTAGCAGGACTTATATACTTAATGGTAAGGTCCTTGGGAGTGTTGCTAAACAAAGAGACCTTGGAGTGCAGGTTCATAGCTCCTTGAAAGTGGAGTTGCAGGTAGATAGGATTGTGAAGAAGCGTTTGGTATGCTTTCCTTTATTGGTCAGAGTATTGAGTACAGGAGTTGAGAGGTCAGGCTGTACAGGACATTGGTTAGGCCACTGTTGGAACATTGTGTGCAATTCTGGTCTCCTTCCTATCGGAAAGATGTTGTGAAACTTGAAAGGGTTCAGAAAAGATTAACAAGGATGTTGCCAGGGTTGGAGGATTTGAGCTATGGGGAGAGGCTGAACAGGCTGGGGCTGTTTTCCCTGGAGCATCGGAAGCTGAGGGGTGACCTTACAGAGGTTTCCAAAATTGAGGGGCACGGATAGGATAAATAGGCAAAGTCTTTTCCCTGAGGTCATGGAGTCCAGAACTAGAGGGCATTGGTTTAGGGTGAGAGGGGAAAGATATAAAAGAGACCTAAGGGGCATGTATGCAATGAGCTGCCAGAGGAAGTGGTGGAGGCTGGTACAATTGCAACATTTAAGAGGCATTTGGCTGGGTATATGAATAGCAAGGGTTTGGAGGGATATGGGCTGGGTGCTGGCCTAGATTGGGTTGGGATATCTGGTCGGCATGGACGGGTTGGACCGAAGGGCCTGTTTCCATGCTGTACATCTCTATGACTCTATGGTGGAGGCAGACTTAGACATGGCTTTCCAAATGGAATTGGATGAGCACTTGAAGAGAGAGAATTTGCAGGGCTGTGTGGCAGAGGAATGTTGGAATTGAGACAAACTGATTTGCTCAAGTAGAGAGCTGACACTGATAGAGCAAGTTAAATGGCTGTCTGTACTGCATAACAGCTCTTATTCTACATGTAAAATAACTCAAGAAACCATAATGTGGTGAAACCGTTCCACCTAATTTTCTTCATCATTTTGAAGTGAACTGAACTTTGTGTGGTTTCATGTCGAGCAAAGTGAGGAACAAACATAAATATGTTCTAAACAAACCTCTCCATGTTTTTAAATTATTTTACTTGTGATTGTGAGAGTAGAAGTGGCACCACCCATTACGTAACCAAATTTTTGTTGATATTTTGAAATTATCTTTGCAAAGTACGCAGATTTAGACAGTCGTGCATTGAACTATATTGAATGTACCCGATTTGCATTTGAAGATTTAGTGATTGCACATCAAATTCTCCTGTGGCTTTATATATAGTAAGTAAGGAGATGCAATGTTTCTTAAGCACAGGAATATTACATTAGTCAAATTATTCTGATATGGCAAGGGCTAGCAGAATGTTATTTAGTGAAACATAATTTGAATAATATGCTACAACACATACAGCAAAATAGACAGAGTACACCAAGGAACACTTCTGTATTTTTTGAACAAAATTGAAGGAGTTTTGCTTTTTCGACCCCTGCCTTTCTATGTATTTCTTAGCTACGGTATGTTTAGCCTAATGGGAATGCAATTTCTTTCAGTTTACAGTTCTCCAGCTCCGTGATCGGCTATTCCATGCTCAGGGAGAAGCTATGGCAGGTCAACAGCCTCCCACATTTCCCTTTAATCATGTTGTAACGAAAAGTACACGTCCAACTTCCACTCCTGCACCCACTCCAGCTCGACAAACACCACCACAAAGACCAATACAGCAACCCGCCCAGCAGGTAGGTAGCACTAAGGCATCCTGACTGAATCTCTTCCTTAATTTCTCCTCAATTCTGAATATATATTGCTGTAGTTCTGGTCTGTGACTGTGCCATTGCCCAGGTATGCAAGGGCTTTCTTGCTATTTGAAAGTTTCTCTTTTTGCATGTAAGTTTTTCTCTGCACGATGGAGCCTGGAGTATTCTAAGGAATTGTGCAGCTTGCAACTTTGTTCCTGGTCTGGTTGTCCCTTGGTTTCAAAATTAGATTGTTGAAAAGTCCATGAAAATTGCTTCACTTAACTGCTAAACATTGTTACTCATTTATAACAATGACATTTTTTGTCTTCTCAGACTCAGTTTCAGACCTTTAGTTCTCAGACCCCAATCTGTCCGTCAGCTCCAACAGTATTCACTCCCCAGCCTACCCCAGTTGCACCTCCATCTGCCATCCCTGTTCAAGGCATTTCTGGGAGTACCACCAACATCTACTCCAAACCAGGAGCAACTCGTCCCACCTACCCACAGCATCCTACCACAACCACTGCACCAGGTAATCTGTTTCGCACTTAATGCTGATCAGGCAATTTTCTATTTAAAATATGTTAATACATGAGTTACCTTGGGTAGCACAGAAGTATGTTTATACTTTAGTAAATTAACTCTGTGGTAAAGTTTTATGGGTGCGTAGTTTAATATATATACTGCATACATATTTTATAATACTTATACACATGTGATCATTTTCTGAAAAATAAAATTTGTAGACTTACAGGCGAAAGTAGCGAAGTGACATGCTGAATTGTAGATAGTTACCAGAGACAAGGCCGTCCAAATAGCTGATACTCATTCTTGATGCACCTTAATCTCTCACCATAGGACAATCTCATCATCCCAGGATTCAGTCTGGTGAGCTTTTTGTTGCAATATTTGTATGGCAACAGTATCCAGCCTTGGGTCTTGTCTTTAACCCATCCTTCTTGTAAGGGTTGGTCAAACTGAACAGTCTTTCTTCACAGTTCTTTTTTTTTTTACTGTTCTCACTTGCCAGTCTATAAGAGAGGCCAGTCCATGTTTTGATATTATTCATCCATGCCATCTTAGGCTGTCTTGTCCACATTTTTCCAGGCGGTGTGCTTCGAGTGGACTTCTTTTCCTGAACACTTCCACCCCGACCCAGTTTGCATCACATGTCCAAAATATTTGAGCCTTCCTGAAATCACTGCCTCAAGCAATTTCGCTCAATGCCAACTTTCTGAAGAACCTACTACTTTGTCTGACTGTCCATGGCACAGTTAATAATGTCTGAGCATTTGGGTAAGGAGATCAAAGCTGTACACTGTATTCCAGGTACAGTCTGAACAAGGTTCTATACGATTACAGAAATCCACATGGTTTTCAGTCATCAGCAAACTTGGAAATATTACATTTGGCCTTCATATCCATGCCATTAATATGGGTTGTGAATAGCCAGTTTTTGCTTAGTTTCTCTGCCACTTCCTTATTCTTCATTATAACTTACCTCGCGTCTGCCTGTAATTAACCCATCTTTATCTTTGCTAATCTTTTTCCTCTTTCTATGCCTTTTCCAGTCCATGTCCATTTTCTAAAGTTTACTTTTACAATTTCTTGAACTTCTTTTGCTACATTCTAAATTGGTCCCAATTCTCAGGCTTGCTATTTTTTTTGGCCACCTGAAAACCACTACCTATGATCTAATATAATTTTTTACTTCTCTTGTTAGCCACAGTTGGATCACTTTAACTATTGGGTTTTTCTGCCTCTAAGGAATGTATATTTGTTGTAAACCATCTATTAATTCTTTAAATGCTAACCATTACCTGTCTGCTGTCGTAATTTCTGATGTAGTTTCCCAATCCACCAGAATCATTGGCTCCTCGTAATTTTGTCGTTCCCCTTTGTATAGAATTAAGACCCTAGTTTCAGATTAAACTGCATCATTTTCAAACATAATGTAAAATTACACTATATTTCTAAAATCTGCTCTACAATGAGAATATTGATTACTAATTTATTAATCATGGCATAATATTGTGCCTAAAATGTTCTGTTCTTTAGCTGATTCCAGAAATCCATCAGTAGATGTTCCAGGAATTAGTCTTTCACAGTATTAATACTAAGTAAGTTCACCTGGGTTGAAGCTATCCATGGATACTGCATTACTCTTTTTACATGCACTTCTAATTTCATTGATTTATTGCCATGTTCTACATTATCTCTACTGTATAGACAACTGCCACAAATGGATGGTGCCCCTTGCTGTTTCTCAGCTTCCCCCAAAATGAATTCTACATGTAGATCTTCCGATCTAAGATCCTGTCTCGAATGTACTAATCTAATCCTTTATTAACAACGCAACCCCACTTTCCTTTTTTGCCTGTCACTCCTAAATCTCGAATATTTCTGTTATTCAGTTCCCAGCTTTGGCCACCTCTCTTCAGCCATGTCTCTATAATGAAAAATTAGATCAGACCTGTTTTTCGATTCGTGCTATTAATTCAATTACCTTGTTGCAAATGCTGCATGTATTCTTGATAAATATAACTTTACTTTTTTCATTTTGTTTTTTACCCTATTTAATTTAGTCCTGTTTCCAGTTGCTTCCAGTTTGGCTTAGTTTTCTTCCTACCATTGCTAGATTTGATTCTCACCTGTCCAATACCCCTCCAAGTTCCTGTCCCCTGACAAGTGAATGTAATCCCAACCCAACAGCACTAGCAAATCTTCATGTGAAGGGGATGTTGGTCCTGGTTCTGTGAAGGTGAAGCACATCTCATTGTGATGGCCCAACCCACCCCAGACCGAGTCCCAGTGTCTCAGAAATCTAAGACCTCTTCTTGCAACATCTCTCCAGCCGCATGTTGATTTGTGCCAGTCCCTATTCATTGCATGTGGTACTGATTACTGCCGTTGAGATCTTGCTTTTTGATCTGTTTCCAGGCTGTATCAAACACATTTTCAGGACCTCATCCCTTGTTATTATGTTTTCCAGCATAATTATACCCAGAAGATACCTCTGTAATCCCCAAAACTCTCTGAGATCTTAACTATTTTGTCTATCAATTTTCTTTGCTCCAGGATGTCTCTTCAATTGCCTAGTTCGGGAATACTTCTTTCAATCTCTTCCCCCATCTTCCCTCAAATTCTCCTTAAAATTTGGTCTTTGACTGCCTATTATAATATCTGTTTATGTGGCTCAGTGAAAAATATTGTTAATCCACCTCTGAAGCACTATGATAAAGGCACTTCGTCAATGCAAGTTATTCATCTTAAGCATCGCATAGGTTTTAGGTGTTGTAGCTGCCTGAATCTTTTCACAAGTTCAGAGTTGTTTGCCATGCCTGGCCTAACAGTGTCTGAATGGCCTTTATAATTCTCCTATACTTTGGAACAGAGTATAAGAATGAAAAATGCACTGCTGTCTTTAGAGGTTTGAATGCAGGAACTGAGAGCCTTAATTCATGGTGAGGTTTCATATGAAAAGTATCTGCCAAGGAGTGCTAATGAAAAACAGGAAAAGATAAATTCAAATTAAACATTGCTTCAGTGGTACTACTTGAATTCATTTTAATTCTTTTTCTCTACAGCCTTTTCACAGTTCCAGAATTTTGGACAGCCAAAGGTTCCTCCAAGTGGACTCCCAGCCTATCCTCTTCAGAATCCTTTGCCAGGTTCAGGGTTGACTGGCCCATCTCTACCTACAGCCTCTCTGAGTGGTCCAACAATTCCTGGTGTCTCCATGCCAGGGCCATCGCTAATGACCCCTGCCTCTATGCCATCCTATCCATCGTCTAATACACTGCCACCCAGCCACACAGTACAACCTGGGCCACTGCCAACTTACCCATCTCACCATTATCAACCCCAACCTCCTACATCTCTACCAGGCATTCAGTCCACCTTCCCTCACCCCTCTGGAACAGGAGTCCCTGGAGCTCCGTCCTCCAAGCAGTTCACATCTGCGGCAGTTCCTCCTCCTCCTCAAACAGGTACTCACTTTCTAGCTGCTATTAAATGCTGCGCCTCAATTGACAAATGCATTAATTGGACTTGTGCCACACTTTGCATGAAGTTTAAAACAATGTTACAAGACCTTGCCCTTAAACTGATTGCATTTTTAACTAATAGATTATTTTCAATTGTCAATTTACTGAATCTGCCAAAAAATGAACCTGCTTAAATTTGAGCTTGATTTTGAAGAACAATCACTGATCCATTCTTGGGTGTGACAAAAGCAAAGACTGGTTTATGTTTCAGTTCAATAGCAGAGCAAATAATACAGCAATTTACCTTTTGCATTTGGTTCATGTGAAAATTCCAAAAGAGCAATGTGTACAATATTTAATTTTGCAGCTTGCGTCACATTTTCTAATTGGTAGGCATGACTTTTCTGCACTGTTGCACTCCTTTACAGATGTATTATAAGGTTCATGATCCTGAAAATTATGATATGCCCACCCCTCAACCTCCAGTTTTCTTTCTACAGCATAAATCAACTTCTGTTTTTCCAGCACTCCTGAGTGTCTGGCTGAAGAACAACAGAACAGACCCTCACAGGAGGCTTTGTGCCCAGTCTCTCCACTTGTACAGAGAATGGTGCCTGGAATGTTGAAGCAAGCAACAAAAATTGTACAGCAAATAAATCTCATTCCTAGTTCCAACTGAAAGCTTGTTCCATTTGCTCCTGAGACATCAAACCTTTCAAGATTTAAACCTTGCCATTTTGTAGTGTTGCATGAACTTGTTTGGATATATAGGCAATTGTTCTTCAAACCACTTGTGCATGGCTAGGCTTGTGAAGCCAAGAAAGAAGCTTTCTGAATGGTTTTATTTTGCAAACACCAAATTAATCCCTAGATTAATGCATTAATTAACGCAGCTAAGAATGCTATGGAGTTTATCATCAATTGATGTTCTTGTGAATAGTTTGGCAGCAGTGGCCTGTAGAACTTTTAAGGCTAATTTTCTGTGAGGCAGCAGTTTACTTTGGCTGTCAATAATCTGAAAGAAAGCTTCTCTTTAGAGTTTGAAATAAATTATTTCCTCCTCATAAATACTGAACAACTGGAATACACATTGTTGCTTGCTTATGGAGGCTGGAAAAAGTTTCGTTGCTGGTTATTACTGGGGGAACTGGCAGAGGTTGAGGGTGACTCCCTGAAACCCTGTTATGAGCAAAATTGACACATGCATGGATGTCTGTCTTAACCGTTACAAATCAGCACAAGTGTCCTAGCTTAGCCATTTAATTCAAAATTTGTATTGTTTATTCAGTTACTACAAAACACATTCGTTGAATTATTTGTATGATTCAGAAATGGTTTTCAAGGGTGTTAAGGAAACAAAAGCTCCCATCCTGCCAAATCTCGGTTTCAGATTTCAGGCTGGCATGTTGAGAGTTGCCAAGTCAAGGCCAAACATCATCCCACCAAGTAGGGGAAGGGAAAGATTGTTGTTCATTTCTCCCAGTAGTTCTGTGAGGATGAAATTACCCATCACTAGAAGCACTTTACTCTCCAACAGTGTTCAATGTTGGCTTGAGCACTCAGAACTGAGAGAATCATGAATGTGAGCAAGAAGTTTCCATTTTCTTCTCACTTTAAGAACTTTGTTATTTGATCCCGTATTCTGTTAATTTATTCCGGGTTCCATTCTCTTAGCTGATGGCATTTGAAGCTATCCTGATCCTGAACTTCTGTCAGCAATGCTTTCTACTTGCTGCAGAGCTTCTGACAGGAGACAATTCTGCATTTTTCTCACTTATTGTCATGAAGGATCTTTGATAACTTTGGACAAGTTTGTGAACTTGCATTTGGAGAATTGTAGATGCAATTATATGTCCTTCTACTCTAAGGCACTTTGATGCACAAACCTGTAGCATCAAGAATTTATTGTCCCTATTGATGTAATTATGATTGAAATTATTTATTCTGCACCAAATCCTATTTGGATTAGTACTGACTTGATGCTGAACTCAGAATTGTGTTTATTGATAAAACACTGTGGGTCGCAGATCGGTAAAACACAATGCAGCTAGTTGTTGACTGGGTGACTAAAACAAAACATGTTGTTAAATTTAGTTTCATGGTTATTCTTGGTGAAAGTTTCTGATACTGGCATGGTTGCCTGTCTTGTATAGACAAGTCCTGTCAGAACTGGGTTTGCTAGATCTTGTAACCAGAAACTTGGTGTTCTGCAGGTACAAAGTTCAGGAAAAGAAAACAGGTGCCTAGATTGTTGGCTGTGTTTCTGTTTAACGCTACTGATACATGCAACTTCCAATTGGTGTGAACAGGCCAGACCGCAGCATGTAGAAGTGTTTCCAGCCTCATGTCTGCATTTCTCTGGAATGTTTTGTCGCTGTTGACAAGAGTCCAATATGCTTTTCCTATGAATCCCTCTAAACTTAGCCATCTTGGGGAGCAAGTAGATGATCTTCAAGCAGGTCACAATTTATTTTTTTCTTGTTCTTCTCAAATCACCTAGTGATCTCTCGCATCTAGAATTTCCCAGTCATGTTGGAATTATGAAGCCCTGCTGTTGGGCAGTCAAATACCAGGGTTTCCTTCATTTCTTAAAAATATCCCCAATGTCGAAGAGAGAGGATCAACTGAGTGTCCATGTCGGGGCAGTCCAGAAATACAAACCATGTAATGCCTTGAGTGGAGTACAAGTGAATATCACATGCTGCACCACAATCATAGAGTCCTAATGCAATTGTGCAAAGTTCAGATAATTTCTGAGAACATCAACTTTTTGAATAATAGATTTGTTTTTGTTAATCTATCGTATCTATTTGCTCACACTCTTATTTAACACAGCTTTTCACTGAACTACCTGTCCATCTATTCACATTCTATTTAGCCCATTATTGTCTGTGATCATTTTATTAGTTTACTCTCTGTTTAATGTCTATATGTTGAGAACTCAGCTCTTGGTGCAGTTAGGCCTTGAATATTCTACAAATAGGTTGTTTCATGTTTCACTGGGAACTTCCACATTTGTAGTCTGTTGTAAATGTGCTTCTAGATTATTGGAGCACAAGTTTGAGAGATTGTGTCAAAGGCTAAAATGATTTTTGGTGAGTATTTATAGATAAAACTATGGTTGCAGATGGGTGGGTGAGGATCATTTGGTACAGCCTTAATGACTCATCAGTTGCTGTCCCTCACGGATACTCTGTAGATCATTGATTCAGATCCCAGCTCAGATCCATCTTGAATATGTTCTGAAAGTTTTGTTTGTACAACTGACCCAAAACATGCCTGAAATACTAAAAACGAGTGCCTTGTGATGGATGTCTATTTGGAATCCATATTTTACTAAGGGCAGTGCAATGATAGACCTACAGTGAAGGAACTAGAGCACTTCAAAGAACCATTCTGTTTGGTATTAGTGTCTGTGGTTAGAGGAACCTAATCGTTAGCCGTTATTGAGCCTATGCATCCTAATCTAATCCCAAATGCATAGGGCAAAATCAGTTTTCAATCTACATCTCTTTATCTCTGAGATTCAGTCAGCTTGTTTCTGATATCACTAGGAAAGGTCTGCTACAATCTTTAGCATAAAATAAAGGCCATTTATTCTTATCTAAACGTCTGATCCACATCATCCTTGTTTAATTGTGCAAAAGTTAGTGGTGTGACGATTTCAGTATTGGCAGAGAGTTGTCATACTGTTCAAATCATCTACAGAACCACCAGGAAGGCTAAAATTTCTAAACTCTTGGAAAATCTCCCACCTTTGCTGAATGATGTGCCTCAATTAAGGACATTTTAAAAACCTTTTTTTATATTTTAAATCACCTTGGCACCTTTCACCAAACAATACTTTACACTACCTTAATGCAATAATTTAAAATTAGCGCACAGATAACTAAATTACATGGAACTCACTTTGTGCTATTCCTGTTTTATCTATGATTGCAGATAATTTCTTGCTATAGTTCCTCTTCATCCAAAGCTTTATTGTGGTTAATCCTGGAAGTTGCACAGCAGATTCTATCATTTTAAAAGCATTTAGTACATCATGTTTAGTGGAGCAATATTAACAAGGTTGGAAACTAACTAAACAGTCAGCTCTAAAAGATGATCTAAAGATGAGGTTTAAGAGTTTTTGCTAACTGATAACAGTGCCATAGTTGCTCAGGGTTCACCAGCAGCTTTTAGCTTTAGTGCTAAAGTTTGGATCCCACATTGACTAGTGGTATCTACTTATGTTTGATTGTGCATTTTATGCTTCATGTTGCTGTTAGGGTTAATTTTACATGAAGAGCAAACCTGCATGCTTCTTGACAGAAGTACTCCTTTATAGTGCAAGATGGTAAAGGGTAACAACATGATGCATGCTACAAGGGTTAATATTCATTGCTAAGTGCTGTACTTTGTTGGCTATGTGATAAATGCCAGGCAAATGGGCATTTGTATCTCCTTATTCTAATATATAATAGGCAAATTAGTACTTATCTACTTGTGTGTAGTATTCTGAGTATTATCTTGATTGTCCATAGAACCTCCCTGTATTCTTTGGTTTTTCAGGATTCCTTCCATGGCTACAAAACCGCTCTTGTGCATCAGGTGAAAGGATAATAACAAGTGTCCTGGCTGGATCAGCTAGCCTTGTATGATGGCTTTTCTGTTGCAACGTTAGTGTTCTTCATGACCTGTAACTCTTTTTGCATCTGAGATCTTTAGATTTTTCACATCTGTTTTAGTCCTGTTCTTACAGAAAGGGTTCTTCTGTGTAATTCAAAAATTAATCTATAAACTGATATTATATCTGTTAAACAGTATGAAGAACACTGATGTTCCGTTGTTCAGTTCGTGTTTTTTTTTAAAGAAAACAGTTCTGTTTCTTGATTGGAATGTTTACATGAGACATTTTGAAAGTTACTGTTGTAACGAAACTGGAGCTGGATCTGTGCGATATGTTGCACCAATCCACTGAATGCCAGGCTTTCACTGAAAGATATTGCTGTTTCTTTCTTTTTTGTTTATTTTTCTTAAAATTTTAAATCCCCCTCATTAGATTCTATAAACTGTTTGTTTCTTCATTTCTGAATTAGGCAAGGTGACCTACTTGCAAGCTCTATGTATCCTGCTGTTGAATAAATGGTAGGATATGTAAAATCATTGGTTAAATCATTGAACTTCTCTTCCTGACACTGTCCACTTTTTCCTTTGCCACGAGGAGCAAGCTATTTCACTCCCATCAGCATCTTTCTCTGTGTGATGGGTGTGAGCTCCTGTTCTGCACCGGATGAAACAGGGCTTTAGTACACCAAGGTGTTCCCAGCTGATGCCATTGAGTGGTCATGTTAATAAATGTGAATAAGTGGCTTAATCCAGACAGCGGAGCTCTTTATGGGAATGGTCAAACCAGAGCTTTATTCTGTGTTAATCCCTGCTAAAATGAATTGTCGCTTTTTGTTCAGAGGTTTCAGTAAGTTGCCAACAGGTTCCATGTGAAATAGCATGCGTTTTCAGCATGTAGAACCCAACAGATAAGAAAAAGTGACCCATGGGATTATTGATGATGAAAATGCTTAACACTGCACTTGAAGACTTGCACTAATAACTTAGTAATTAATGGGTGGTCTGTTGCAGACTTCATTGACCTCTGTTGTAAGGTCACAGACGTTGTGGTGAAAGGTTGTTCCTGCTGAGATTCATCTTGAGGTTGTGACTGTACATCAAACACAGTACATTGAAGGTGCAGAGGCAGCAATGGAAAGCTTAAATATGTCATTATGCCCGACCGAATGCTTTTCAAAGATTCTTTCAAGATGCCTGGGGGTAGATTATATTAAAGTGCTCTCTGGTACCAATAATGAGAGTCTGTGACTGAAAGCATTTAAATATTGAAGCTTTGCTGTGTTAACTTTATCATGCACAAAACAATAATGCTGTTACTGAGCTTGATGTAGTAGAATTGAAGTGATTGTAAACTTTAAAAAGCATCTTTGTCAGCAATGTTATACACGAGACTTCTTTGCATATATATATCGTGCTATTTACTTTCTTGACAAATGTGCTTTCAATAGGGTTCCAGGATGGATGGAATGACCCCCCGGCAGTACGAGCAGGGCAAAGGAAGAAAATGGTAAGTTATGTTTTCTTACAAATTGTGCAATTGGTGTTTTAGTTCAGTTGTGGTGAACTGAATTTTTATGCTGTAGTATTTCAAATGGAATACTACGAGCTGGTAGTCAGGGGAATATGCATGAAGCATATGGAAGTAGCAGAGTGGATAAAACTGGGTCATTTTCTTATTACATTTCTGTATTTTTCTTCTCCACTATCCTGACATTATTCACTGTTTGAACATAAAGGCACAATGACTATTTATCACATGCAATAAAGGAATGTTTGTAATTATGGGTGACTTTAACCTACATTTACGACTAGGATGAGGAGAAATTTCCTCTCCCAAGAATGGTAAGCCTGTGAAATTCACTACAATAGAAAGCACTCGAGGCCAAACCATTATATGATTTCAAGGAGGAGTTGGATATAATGCTTGGGGATGAAGCGATCATGGGGTTTGGGAGTAAAGCAGGAACAGAGTATTAAGTTGGATGATCGGCCATGATCATAATGCCTGCCAGAGCAGGCTCAAAGGGCCACGTGGTCCAATGTGACTGCTGTTTTCTCCATAACTCTGCCTGAGCCATTCTCGATGTACACAAGAGTTCCACTTGCAGTTTTTCACCCCAAAGCTGTATTATCATAAAACTGGTGCTTATCATCTGCTTGACTGAAGTAAGACATTAAACTTTGACTTGCTGTTGACATTATTTGACTTACCATTATTTGATTAGAGTTAATGTGGGAGGGGATTTGAAGAAATGGTAAATGTGCTACTTGTTGTAGAATAGCTTTGTTCTGAGGGGAAACTAAATAGCCTAGCATTATGGAGGGAGGGCATAGTGGTCCCTTGTTTGGGATTACACAGTGCCATTTGTGAAGTTTTGCCTAGAATTTGACTAACCTCAGCAAATTAGGTGCAAGTAGCAGACTTCTATTTGAATTGTCAAGATAGGCGTGTATTTATATTGAGCCTTCATGAATCACCACACATCTTAATTCCAGTATATTAAAAAAAAAAGTTTAATTGATTCTCAGAATATGAACATGGGTGGAAAGCCTGACTGCTGTTATCCAGTTTGAATTGCTCGGAGAAGGTAGCAATGTGACAATGTTTGGTTAGTCCATTTCCGAGAGCAGTGCAGTCACTCAGTGATGTGGGACTGGAGTAGAGCAAGAACACTAATCTGAATAGCACTAGTGAATGAGTTCAGTTTCAACAGCTTCACGTTCCCGTTATACTGATATCAGTTTTTAAAGTTCTTTCTTTTGTAAATTCTTTTTAGAATTAAATTTCTCGCATATTAGCGTGGAGACCTGAACTCGTTTTCTGAAGTTTTGGTCAGTGCCTCTGGATTGTCAGCATGACTATTAGCTTATCATGCAGTATAACTTGCCGTCAAAGTCTAAACTACACCAATACCACAAAATGTAGAATGAAGTTTGAATCCACATTCCTGTTCATTTGTACACATCTTAAACTGTGACTGCTAATGAATGTGAAATTTTGAGTAATTGTTTGGGATTGTGGGGTGAGATCAGAACACAGTTCTTTTGTGAAGAAGAGAAGCTGAGCGACTGATGCTTCCTTGGGGATCTGAGTAAACTACAAATGGTATTTGAAAGTCTTTGAAGCTTCCAGTTTGTTTTGATTGGATTTTTATTGTCAAGTATATCTACTTCATTGGGTGAAAGAATCAAGCGAATGATCCAAGGAAGGGATTATAGGTGGTGCAGGAAAAGGACTGGTCATGTGAAACTTGGGTTGTTCGTTTATACTGCAGTATAATACCAGTCAAAGTAGGAGGTATCCTCTTTTAACATGTCAGCAGTAATCCCCACCTTAATCCAACCCCCCCCCTGCCCCCACCTTGCCTCCCAGCAGATAGCACAAGAGGAAAATAAGCCATTTTACTCAAATAAGAACAATTAAACTTCCAAATCTGTATTGATCAGGGCTGCTTAAGTGCTAGTTGACTTCATAAACAGTTAAATTCTATTTGGAAAAGCACTGAGTGTTTATTAGCCCTGCTTGAAATTATTTAGCTTTCTAAAGGAGAAAGCTGTCTTCCATTTTACTTTGACTGTAATTGCTTTCCTTCGGTAGATTTTACAGTTCAGCTGAGTGACCTCTAGTGGGCATGATGAGCTTAGAGGGTTAATCTGAAAATCCTTTTAGTTTTGGATTCATGGAACCATTAACTGCAATTTCAGTTTGTGGTGATGTCTCCACAGTGCCTGTAGTCCAGTCAGCCTGTGTCACTTGTTGTTACTATCAGTTGTGTTAACCTTATGCCAGTGATGTTAACCCTTCCAATGGTACATTTCTGCATTAGTTGAGGAACAGTCAAGAGATCAATCTCAAATATGTCCAACAAAAGTGAAAATCCTATTGATTCTTAAAGTTGATGTTATTCTCTAATGAATGCAACGCATAAACAAAGCGTCAAATAAAGTAGAGTTAAGATGACAGGAAAATATAGGCACAGATTCCCCCGACCCATCCCCTTGTTCTTAAAAAAGAATTGCCTACTGCCTCATCTGTTTAATTCTGGATTTGATTTAACCACATTGCCTAGCAAAGAAGCAAACTTTGGAACTTTTTTTTTCAAGATGTTTTGTTACCTGTTATTCGTTAGTCATAAGACTGAAATTAGCAGAGATTTTCTTTCTGTTGCATGTGAAGTCAAATCTCAGTAAAATTGTCATTTAAGATAACAATTTAGTATAATTTCCATTTTGTAGAGAAGAATTTATTTTGAAAACAATAATTTGTGTGTATAATAGCCCTTTCAACATAGTAAAATGATACCCAACGCTTCTCTCAAATGTTATCAAACAAACTTTGATACCAAGCCCCACGAAGGTGTTAGCACAGGTCATCAAAGGTTCCGTCAAAGATTGGTTTTAAGAAGTGTCTTCAAAAAAAAAGGAGACAGTAGAGGGTTTGTGATACATTTAGAAAATTCCAGAGCTAAATGCCTCGGTATCATTCAGCACAGTCACAAATGATGGAATGAAAGAAATCAGGGATGTCAAGATATTCTAAGTATTGGAAGAACTCAGAACTTTTAAAGAAGTTTTTTGCACTGTCCCGATAATCAACACTTGACTGCTTTTATCAGCAGTTTGCTAAGTAACATTTGGTGTTCTTATCTCTTGGTGGATGTTCTTGTGCAAGAAATGTATCAGTTTAATTGTATTTTTCCCTGTCCCTTTTTGGATGAACTCATTGTTGAATGAAGTGAATAACATTGCTGCTGGGAATGGAGCACGTCATTTTTCACACTTAGTGTCCTCTATTATCAATACTTAGGATATCTTGTTGCAGGTTTCAAGGTATATTCTCCAATGTAACAATGCCAAGCTAATATTAACTGTCACTTAGACTGAAGAGACTAAATTAAGGAAAGTCAGCACAGATTTGTCGCAGCCAAATTGTGTTGAATTAATTTACTGGAGTTATTTGATGAGGTAGTGTAAAGGGGTTGATAAGTGTGTTATGGTTGTTCTGCTGTGCACTGATTTCCTGAAAATGTTTGATAAAGTGCCAAACAACAGGCTTGTTGTCAAAATTTCAAGTCCATGGAATAAAATGTACAAAGTGAAGTTGAACGAGTGACAGGAAACAGTGCTGATTAACTTGTTTTTTTAAATGTGGAAGAAGCTATTTAGTGAGCTTCCAGATGTCAATGTTAGGAACACTGGTTTTTTTCAACCTGTATTATTGACTTAGATAGGATTTTGAAATTTGCAGATGCCAAAAAACTTAAGTACTATGAATAATGGGGAGGATCGTGATAGAATTCAAGAGAAATCAGAAAGTCTGGTGGAATGGGCAGACACTTGGAAGATGAAATTTAGAGCGGAGAAATAAGGACACGTGTTTTGGTAGAAAGAATGAGGGGAGATAATATAAAACAAAGAATACAGCTGTAATAGGTCTGCAAAAGCCAAAGGATCTGAGGGAATAAATAATTGAAGATTGTAGGGTAAATTAAGAAATAGTTCATAAAGCTTATGGGATCCTGAAATTCATAAGTAGAAGAATAGCCTGCAAAAGGAGGAAAGATATGATGAGCCATTGTAAAACACTGGTTTGGCTTCAAATGTGTCGAATTCTAGATACCCTGCTTTAGGAAGGATGAGAGAGAAAAGAATTAAAACTACATTTCCAATTATGGCAAACTTCATTGACTTGCTGAGCCATTTTGGAAGGAAGTCAAGAATCAACCACACTGCTATGGATCTGAAGTCACATATAAGCCAGAGCAGGTAAGGACAGCAGATTTCATTCCCCAAACGACAAACCAAATGCATTTTTACAAGAGTAGATTATGGTTGTTACGGTCCATGATTGTGATATAGCTTTATATATTCCAGGTTCATTGATTAAATTCAAATTTCAACCTGTACCATGGTGGATTTGTACAGCAAACCGTGGCCCTAGCCCTTGCACAATAATCTAGTGCCACCTCCTCCCCTTGAAATGAAATGGATAATCATCTGAAGAGAAAAATTGACAAGGTCTAGGGGGTAGCTAGGAGTGTTGGACGAGCTGAGTTGCTCTTGTAGAGAGTTGAAAAATGTGGAGCTGGAAAAACACAGCAGGCCAGGCAGCATCCAAGGAGCAGGAGAATCGACGTTTCGGGCATAAGCCCTTCTTCAGGAAGCCCTGAAACATCAATTCTCCTGCAACTCGGATGCTGCCTGGCCTGCTGTGTTTTTCCAGCACCACATTTTTCAACTCTGGTACTCCAGTATCTGCAGTCCTCACTTTCTCCTAGTTGCTCTTGTAGAGAGCCAGCAGTGGGCTGAATGGTTGCTGCTTGTGCTGTAGTCATTCTACAGTTTGATGATAGTGACCTAAATCTTCAGATCTGGTTCAGAATCCCGATTTCTGACTCAGAACAGGCAAAATGCTACGGATTGCTTTCCTGTAATTGTTTTTGGCCTATCTCCTAATCAATCCTGCAGAGCTCATGCTGCATAGCAATCCTCATTAATCAGTGAGAGAGTCTTCTTCGAAATTTCTCTCCCTTTTAAAGCACTTGCTGCTATATTCTGGTAAGTAAAATGTTTAAAGGTGCCAAAGCTGCCAAAAGAAGGTGAGGCACTTGTGAGGGGTGGTGTCAGGAGGCGAGTGAAGGAGTAAAGTGGCAGGGAAGCAAGTGAGAGGGTGAGGCAGAAAAGGGAAGCAAGTGAGCAGGCAAGAGCATGACTGAAGGGATGCTGTGACAGGTTGAAGGTAAGGGGGATTGGGATTGGGAAATAAGATGGCAGGTAAAGTGGGTACTTCGCGGGCTGTGGCAAGGGGGAAGATTGGATGGTAGGGAGGAAGTGGGTTATCACAGAATAGGGGAATCTGAGGATCAGGATTTTGTTGGCGATTCGTTGGTTAATTGGTTTAGAGAGGGTGAGATGTGTGTTCAGGGGCAGAGAGTGAGAGTCAGGCAGTGGTAATCAGGTTGGGTTGGACGTTTGCTGGGGTGAGTAGTATTACCCAGGAGTTAGAATAAATTTTCATCTGTCCAGCATTTCCTAGTAACATTTAGGTGAGTTAGAAACTTTGAAGTCAGAGACTCTTTCAGAAGACTGCCAAGGAAGATAATTTTCAGGGAGGCAAGAGAAGAGATTTCCAGGGCCAAGGCTGTAGTAGTTTCCAAAAGCCCTCTTGCCACATTGAGGTGTCAGAGGGCTGTGTTAACATTCTATTATTTTAAAAAAGGGACTAAACAATAGATCAGGAAATTACAGAGCAATTTATTCTTGATGATGGAGAAGTTATTGGAAAGAATTCTGAGGGACTGAATATATCTGCACTTGGACAGAGACCCTCTTTTAATCCGGTGTAGTCAGCATGGGTTTGTTTAGTGAAGATTGTTTGACAAATTTGATTGAATCTTTTAAGGACAGATACAGGATTGTTGATGAGGATAATATATTTGATGTAGTCTACATGGAAAGCAAGAGGAAATCATATTGAATCATGAAAAATATTTAAGGAGCTTAACAGGACAGAGGTGGTTTGCCCTTGTGGGAAATTGTAGGACCAAGAAAATAATCTGCCTAATTGCCTATTTAAGACTTCTTTTATCTCTCTGAGGATTATAATCTGTGAAATTATTTACTGTGGAGGCTAGGTTGTGAAGTATATTCAAGGTGAGATGGATATCTTTCTAATCATTGCGGGAATTGAGGGTTATGGGGAAAAGGCAGGAAAGTAGAGTTAAAGATTATCAGATCAGCCGAGATCTCATTGAATGGCAGAGCAGACAGAATGAGCCGAATGACCACCTGCTCCTATTGGGCTATGGTCTTTCAGGAGACTGACTGCCAATGAATTCCATAGAAGGAAGTGGGAGAAATTTGTTTTTCTGGACCTTGACCAGGTACCTTTTGTCATGAGATTTGTATTTTGTATTATGTTGATCACGAGACATTACATATACTGAACAAACCCCAACATCTTAGACCTTTACATTGCCTGCAAGCTCTGTAAGATTGCATATTGCAACTATTGTAATCTTAATAAGATTTTGTATTACTCAGTCCATCTTCATGATGAAGAAAATATGTTTGATGAAAGACTACCTCTGATCCCTGGTTCCATGCTTCCCAGTTTTCCATTAGCTTTATGTATTGTTATGTCTGTCAGTTTCAAATTGGTCATTTGAAATTCTTAACTGAGTGATATTCTTTAAGCTTTCTTTAGGCTTTTGGATAGAATAGAGTAGATGTTCTATTTTCATTTGAAACATTTACAACTCAATGTCATTAAGAAAATAAGAACAGAAATATTAATTGGGCCATTCATTTTGAAATATTAACTTTGCTTAACTACCTTTCACACATACTTTAGGTCAGCTAGGTGTGTTCTTGAAGTGACTAGACATTGGTCAGTTCTTCCTTTGTGATCTGCAAGTGATGCTGCCAAGTGCCCGACTTCAAAAAGGGTATTTTGTTTTATGTAGGCTGGACACAGGACTCCAATCCTACCGCTGCAGCTGGCAAAATTTAAGTGCAGTTAGTAAATTTGGAATGTAAAGCTAGTTGTTATCATGGACCATGACCACGATCGTTGACTGTTTGTTTGGTTTCTCGTTTAGGGAAGGAAATCTGCCATCCTTACCCAATCTGGACTATATGTGACTCCACACCCACATGTGATGGACTCTGAACTGTCCTTTGAAATGACCTAATAAACTATTCAGATCAAAGACAGTTAGGATAGGGATGAAATGCTTGGATGCTAACTCCCACATCCCATGACATTTTGTTAGAAAGTCAGTGCACCTCACTGGATTACACCAGAATAGTTCAAAGAGTAAGGGTTTTTTTTAGTGAAACCATCCGAATCGTAGAAGGATTATAAGATTTAAAGAAAAAGCAAAAATAAAATCACCACTGTCTCATAATGAATTAGTCCCAGTTGCATAGTAGAGCAATGTTCTGCATTTGTCAGAGAAACATGTGTATTACTATTAGACTCTATCCCACTGCTGTCCTGGCTCCTTTTTACTTCAGCCACCAGATGGAGACTGTGCTGATTATTTTAAATAAAGGGGTTCAGTATACACATAGTATCTGCATTATAACATCAGACAATGAAGTTTTACAAAACCCAGTTTTAGTATGCTGTCATTCAAGAACTGAGGAGAGACTTGACCGTACAATTAAAAGATCTCTGGTCTGTTTATGACCGGGAATCTCCCTCTCAGATTTTATGCAAATTCCACTTTTATACATTTTGTCATTATCATTTTCAATGTTACCATTAGTCAGTTTGTAGAAATGAGCAATGCCTTGATCTTTTTGCACCTGTTTTTGACTCAATGTCTTAGTCTTTTTGTGATAGCTGCTATTTTATAAAATGCTCTTTATTTAAACTTTCAGCTACCTGACAACTATACTCCTCCAGCTCCCATTACTGCTCCTGTTGTGAATTTCACTGCAGATGTCCAACAGCTTCCACCCCAGGGCTTTACGCCTCAGGAAATCAGTCAAGGACCTCCAGGGGCACCAAAGGAGGCCAATTTACAGGTCTGTTCTTCCCTGCCAGTGAAACAAGGGGCTTTATTTTGGTTCATTGCTGCGTAGTGCCAAGATTATGCTTGTGACCTATAATGGATAAAGCTGTGCGAATGAGTGCAGGATTATGTCTTGCAATTATCTCTCAATATGTAGAAGTTAGAAAAAACATGTAAATATTATATCTTGCTTGTTTGCAGATCTTGCAAAATATCACCGCTAAGTTTTTTTTGTTTAGTATCTTATATAAACGGCAAAGAAAGCAAATGACCAGACAGGCATACTTTTAACAACAGTAGCAATATGCTGTGAAACAGAAATACATTAATACAGTGTAGATCAGGGACTTCAAAATGGGTTTTGATGAGGTTATTGTGGGAAGCCAAAAGGCCCAAAGATTTGTTGTTTTCCAGAAAGATCTTTTTTTTTACCTTCTCCCAGCCATTGTTTCAAGACTCATTGCAACCCCAGCTTCTTTTTGGGTTCTCCACAGGTTTCCAACCTTGCATTCACTCCATTCCAAAGGTCATTGACTCTCACCTCTGTAATATCACTAGTCTCCCCTTCACTCATGGTATATCTACTGCTAAAATGCCCATCTACATTTTTACCAAATCAAGACATGACACTTGGCAATCCAAGTCTCACTCACTAATTGTTCCTCTACCTGTGGGCTCCTAGAACCTCTGCCTCATTTGAAGTTCTTATTGTTTTTAAATCCCATCACAGCCTTGACCATCTCGCCATCCACCAACCTCTTCCAGTCAACCACCCTCCAGCTGTGCTCTCCACTACTTTTACCTTTTCTCCACCTACTATAATTATTGATCCACAACTGGGGGCTGTGCCATGAGACATTTTGGCCCTACATTCTGGCATTTATGTCAAGTCTAAGAGCCACCACTTGGACCTGTGGTCAAGCCTTGCTTCCTGTATCACCACCTTTTCCATGGCTATGGTAAATCTAAATGCATTGGATGTTAATTACATCAATTCTGGGAAGGAGCGATGCATTTGCGATAGAGTAGTTTCAATACTACTCAGTATTGTAATGGATGCAGCAGTTTGGATGTTCAAATTATAAACCTGCTACTGATTGGAAGTGTTGTACATCAAATGTCACCCCCAGTGATACCCTGTTTAACGGTTTCCTGTTACACTCTCTGTTCTCCCAAATGAAATTGTTTTGGTTTTTGGGAAAACAAAGAGCAAGGCAGAGCAAACTGAGTGGATTCTCAAAATTTGGCACTGGCACACGGAGGTAGCGGGATTGCAAGCCTTTGGGAGAAGGGAGGAAAGAAAGGATCCTCTTATTCGCATGCAGGATATTTGTCTCCTTTTAGCTTGAGTTGCCTCCTTCAATTCACTTGCAGGAAGAATTGGAGCTGAGCAGATTGATTTAATTCAGTCGCCATTTTAAAGCATTTTACATTTCATCACGGAAAATTCCCTTCCCTGAAGAATGGTACTGAATCATTTATCGAAGTGATTAGTTACCAAATGCATTTGGGTGTAAGAAATTAAAAATGAGAATGGAGTGCTCGCAGGTATAATAAAAGCACAGGGAGGACCATTTTGAAGATTGGAAGTGTGTTGTAGTTATAAGATTTTTCATGTATTTTACCCTTCAGTTAGTGATATGATTTTTCCCTAACTTCACTGTGGGTATAAAACTTCCAAATCTAATCCAGATAAAATGGCAAGTTTTCTAGCATCTTTTACAACGTGATCTCGTTGTGCTGCCCATTGACCAATGTGACTTGCTGCTAAGCTGATGTACTTGACTTTGCACTAAACTGCAGGTTTGTCTAGGGGATGTATGGCTGTTGCATATACAATGCCTCTTTCCTTTGGTTCTCTTTTCAGTCATGGAAAGCTGCACAGTAATTTGCTGTGATTCTCTTTTCCTTGTCATTTCCAGCCACTACAGCAGCTGCCCACAGAGAAGATTGTGAAAAAACAAATCCCAGAAGAGCACATGGTGTTGAAGACGACCTTTGATGGTCTGGTACAGCGATGCCTTTTAGCTGCTGGTGACCCTGTATGTCATTGTTGAAACAGTACTCCTGTCATTTGAAATAAGTAGATTGCCTAAATTTGTGCTTGTTCTACATTCGTGCTATAAGTGCATGCATGTATATTATGTTTTATAGTAGTCTATATGATGGGGAGCTACTAACTTCTACACCTTTGCATTTAGATTACTGTGGAAACAATGGTTATTTAGGATGGTGAACTAGGTTACATACTTCCAGTCAGGATAAAAGGTACTTTAGCCTTTTGGATGTTTTAGAGTTGGAAAATATTACAGGGGTTTTCAGTCTACCATAACAAACATATCTCAGGATTAAGACCACAGAAAAGTTTGTATTCTCTTTACATTTCCTTCTCACTCACCACCGCTGTATCCCATAACCAAAAACAGTTCAGAATACCTATTTCTGTACATTATTTCTATTCCAGCTAAGAGAAACTTTGAAGTTATTGTATTACCTTAAGTTCACTCAGTGAATCATGCAAGAGACTGGTTGACAAGATTATTCTGTAATAGTTTACAATAGAGGAAAGTTCAACTGCATAGAACACTGGCAGCATTGCATCAATGTTCAGTATTTTACAGCCTCAGGACAATGTGTTCATAAAGTGCCCAGCCCACCAGAGACTTAGGTTTAGTTTTTAATTGTTGATTACTAGCTCCTGTGAAGACTTACCTTAATGTCAGTATCTTAGTAGGCACCATGCTCTCTATCTTGTTATGGTATAAGCAGGAAATTGCAGCTTTTTAAATGTATTCATATATCCCGTTAAAGCAGAGACTTGGAGCTCCACAAAGTTCAGTGCAAACCATTGCAAGCATGGGGGAATGTTTTGCAAGGGATTTTGAGTACTTCTGTAATTTTGTAACTGTAAACTTCCTACGTGTTCATTACAAATACTGCTTTTCTTTTTAGAAATACACTGGACTATTTTAATATGATAATCTGAGTAACTAAATATTTGTTCCAAGATTTAGGTTTTGGTGTGTAGGTTTTACTGTGTGTGTGTGTGTGTGTGTGTGTGTGTGTGTGTGTACACACTGGAGTCTCTCCCTCCTGGGTGGTCAGGTGCCCCACTGATCAAATTGGATTTAATACTGAGCAATCTGAGCCAAGATTGGAGCCATGCACTTTATCTGGATTATTTTCGAAACTGCACTTGATGGGGATTTTCCATATCTGGATGATGATGGTTTTATCAGATGTAAATTCTACTTAGGGTTTAGTATACTCTGAAGTTAATCCAGTTTCTTATTATTAATTTTAATGGGGTGATAGGCAGGGGTTAGTATGGAGAATGCTGCAGTTTTATATGTGTACATCTTGCTCTCGATCTGTTGACATTCATCTGGTAACCTGGCTAAATAGTCAGTAGAATCGAAACCAGCTATAGTCTGTGTGCTCTGTATTCATATTAAAGTATTATCTCCTTATGTTGGAATTCTTGAATTAACTCTTTGATATTAATCATTGTTTTAATTGCAGTAATAATATTGAGAAACTTTCTGGCCATGACACTCATATTGCATGTACAGCTGCACTGGTTACATGTTTGCCATGAGACTAGCTTTTAATTCCAGATTTATTGATGAATTTGCTGCTTAATTCACTCTTATATTCGTTTGTGAGATGTGGCTGTCACTAAGCATGACCAAGCTTTATTGCCTATCCCTAATTTTTATTGAACTGAGTTGCTTCCAAAACCATTTCAGAGGGCTGTTTAGAGTCAATCACATTTCTGTGGGTGTGTAGGCCAGACCAGGTAAGATGGCTTCCTTCCCTACAAAACGTTAGTGAACCAGATGGATATTTACAACAATTGACAAAGTCACCATTAGACTAACCTTTAATTCCAGATTTTTATTGAGTTCATATTTTGCCAGATGCCATGGTGGAATTTGAATCAACATCGCCAGGACCTTAGTCTGGGACTCTGGATTGCTAGTTCAGTGACATGACCACTATACAATACTATGTTTACTCCTGGCCTAGTACATATGTCAGTTTTGTTAAGACACGGAGGTGAACCTTTCTGTTCGTTAAACCAAACACCCATAAAGCTCACCTTGTCTCATAATCTGTTAAAATATGAGTGACGGAGAACTCACAAATTCCACTATTTAAAGAAAATAACATCAATTTATTTTTTAACTCTAAAAGTGAACATTAAACAACAACTATTCACAACTCTAAGCCCTCCTTTCCCTTAATGGCTTATTACTTGCCTCCAACTCTATAACAATACACTATTCCAATAAGACACTTATTAAAATTACATCAACTTAATTTCAAAACCACACAGCTGCTGTTGTCTTCAGTGTCTTTCTTCTGACTGAAGATCTCCCTGGGTCATCGTCTTTCTTTTTACTGCGAATATATTTCATATGAAAAGATACCTTTGGTAGAGAGTGTTTCCTAATTTCTTGGGTCTCTGTCGATGGACGTTGCTCCCTCTGCAGTTTTCAAAATGTCTGCATTTTTATGTCCTCGACATCGGATCGTCACATTGGTTTGATGTTTTAGTATTCTGAGGCATAATTTAAACTGGTTAAGGTTAAATCTTCTCAAAACTTGTTAAACTGTTTAAATTGGAATTGTTGTCCAAACTGCAACAAAAATTCAGATATCCATTTCACAGCCAAATGTTACATATTTTCAATTTTCCAGTACACAGCCATCTTGTCATATACACAAATGCTTGTAATCTCTTGGTTCAGAACAGCATTCATTCTCTCTTAAAGGTACAGTACGCGCCTTCAACTTCATAACAGTTTATTTTAATGGCTTGGGTTAACTAGAGACAAAAATTGAAAGAATTAAGCTCAAATCCCTTTGAAAACTTTGCATCTAAGTAGAGGCACGAACACTCTCTTCCTGCGTGTTCAGTATGAATCCTGTGTTGAGGTTTTGTGCCTTGTTTGACTCTTCAATTATTCCAAACCATCTGAATTTCACCTTTTAATCATGTTTCCATGTCTCAAACTGTGTATGAAATTCTAACGTAAATGTGTTACATTGATGATCTGGAAAAACTCTGCTTTTTCATCCAACCTGATTTTAAAAAACTGCGGTGTCTTCCACATCACAGTGTGCACATATTCAACTTCATCCAGAAGTCATGTAATCCCATTGTAGTGGGGACAAAACATACAAAACACATCAAAAGTAGTCTGGCCCTGATTTAAGGCATTCAGTACCAGGCTTTTGTAAGAATAGTCCCTCCTGCAATCCAGCTATGCCTTCATCATCTCCATTTAATTTCTCCCTACATCAGCAGACTCCAGGGTTGTACACTTATATTAGCTTAAATAATACTAACTAACGCTGTAAATATTACAGGCATTGTTCATGTTTTCTTTGTCTCTTTAATTAAAAACAAACTGCAGAAAATACTCAACAAGTCAGGCAGCATCCGTCAAAAAGAAATTGAGTTAGTGTTTTGAGTTGTGTTTCTTCTTCAGAACCTTTTTGTCTTCCAACATGTCAACTTTAAAATCCTCAACCTTGTTTGCACTTACTGCTGTAGTTTTGCTGAAAGCTGTATATACCCCATTCTGCCATCATGATTAAGCCAGGGAATCAACCTTGGTTCAATGAAGATTACATGAGGACATGCAAGGAACAGCACCAGACATACCTAAAAGTGAGGTGTCAACTCAGTAAAGCTTCAAAATGGGACTATTTGGATGCCAGAGCTAAGTGACCCCACAAACAATGGATCAGATCTGAGTTCTGCAGTCCTGCACATCCAGTCATGCACATCCAGTCATGAATGGTGGTGCACAATTAAACAGCTCACTGGCAGAGGACACTCTACAAACAACCCATTCTCAATGATGGGGAGCCCAGCACATCAGTGCAAAACATAAGGCTAAAGGATTCACAATAATCTTTGACTAGAGTTCTGAGTGGGTGATCCACCTCGGCCCCCTACAAAGGTCCCCAGCCAGACTTCAACCAATTCAATTCACTCCAAATGATACCAAAAAATGTGTGGAGGCACTGGATACTGCATAAAACTGAGTCTGTTTCTATAGTACAGAAATTCACCAAGACAGTGCCTTTCAAACCTGTGATCATTCCCATTTAGAAGGACAAGGGTAGCAGCTACAGGGAACACTTTCACCTACAGGTTCCCTCCAAGCGATTCACCATCCTAACTTTGAAATATATCAGTGTCACTGGGTCAGAATCCAAGAACTCCCTCCCTAGTGACATTGTAGGTCGACTTGGGGCACATGGACTGCAGTGAATCAAGAAGGTAGCTCACCACAACCTTCTCGATGGCAACTAGAGATGGGCAATAAATTTTGGTCCAGTCAGTGACTGCTGCATCCTATGAATGAATAAATCAAAAACTACCTCCACAGTTTCCAATCCTCAGTCTCATAATCATCCTTCGCTCTTCCATTTCCTGTTTTCTTCTGTGTCACTCAACATGAGATTGATCATTGGTATTGCAGCCTCTCCACTTCTGTACAATGGTAGCATTTCCTTAAAATCTTGCGCTTTTAATTACTTATTTCCATCTTTGGGTTTAGCTATTTTTCAGTCACTGCAATAGTCTTATATAGCTGCATCATTCGCATTGCACAACCAGTGTTGACTGCCAAACTGAACATGATAGTAATAAAAGAAACATGTCCAGAAACTAACCCAATAGATAATAATCCCTTTGGTTTTCTGCTTCAGTATTGCTGAACTACTTAAGGAGAGATATATTTCACTCCTGGATGGCTAATCTGTGTAATTGATAATTGAGGTAAAAAATAAATTAATTCTTCACTTAATATTCAGATTAAGTTTTCCACTCTTGTAAGATGAAATGATTTTAAAGAAACTTGCAGTAAATCATCAGCAATTTATGGAAAGGACTGTGTTGTATTATGTATTTCTGTGTGATTCCATGTGAGAAGGAAAGCAAATGCATTGTGCACTTTTGTTTGTGGATTGAGCAGCTTGGGTCTCATAGGGCTAGATTAATTGAAGACTATGATGGAACATTTGCTATCCTGTTTCATTTAATGAATTTTGAATTATTCCACAGCAAACTAAGAGGAAGTTGGATGATGCTGCAAAGCGCCTGGAATACCTATATGATAAATTGCGGGAGCAGACGGTAAGTGGAAGTGGTTTAAGCAAAAGTAACATTGAAATTTTCGCAGGTTCTAATGAATGGTTTTATCTCACTCTCTACATGGAGTTTTTAAAAAGTGAATGTGCTGTGAAAGTGGCAATTTCAATAACTAATTATCTTCTACATTGGTTACCTGTACATACAAGGGGACTGATTTGAAATGACAGACGTTTAGGACAAGCCTGGTCTGTTCTAGGTAATCCCAAAGTATGGATTTTTCTTGTAACAGGGTACTCTGAAATAATTCTGAGATCAGTAGGTTGGATCGTTGATACAGAACAGTGAAATGTTGGACAAATGAAGTTTTGGTAGCTGTTACCCAATTTAAATTCGTTTCTAACATATAATTGTTTGCCAATATATTATTCCTGCTGCGCTGTTGTATGATCTAAGTGACTAAGGACTATAGTGGAATCACTTATAACAAATAAAAAATGAGTTTGCTGAATAAACTCGGCAGATCTAGAAGTACCTGTGAAGAGAGAAACCGAGTTAATGTTTCGAGTCTGAATGTGACTACTTTCGAACTGTTCTGAAGAAGCCTTTCAGACTTGATGCTAACTCCATTTTTCACTGCACATGCTGCTGAGTTTCTCCAGCACTTTGTCTTTATGAAAATTTCCAGCATCCTCAATATTTTGAGCGGAATCACTTAGTTGGTTAGGCAACACGTATGGGGGAAAATATAACTTGTCTTATGTCTGTTTGATTCTGACCAAAAATTATAAGGCATAAGTTATCTAATTTCTTTTTCCAAAGGTTCTGCCTGACTCTGCTGGATATTCCTGCTGTTCGTGTATCCAATTTTCACGAGTGCATTTTATCATTTTCAATAGCTGGGTTACTGACTTTTCACTTTTAGGACCCAGTTTGGTACATGAACAGTTGTACTGAACAGTTCATAGTTATTTCTAATCTACAGCATGAAATATAGTTTAACACTACCATTTTCACTGTAGCCACAAGGAGTAGCAAATATGAAAAAATGAATGTTATACAGACTCGGTTATGGTTAAGGAATAAACAATGTAGATAGCCTTATCTAATTAGTACTCAGTGATCCTTTTATGGTAAATGCTGAGTTCCCAAGCACTGATATCCCAGGGCCCAAGGAATTAACATTAGCTTTATTGTCACATGCGCTGAAATGAGTGAAGTGAAAAGTTTGCAATATCGCCCCTCATGGCACCATCGTAGGTACAAGATAGTGAGGTACAAATACTTAAGTATTTGTTACAAGATTGAAAGAATAATAAATAAAAGTCCAGCATAAGAATAAAATGTACACGAATTACAGTCCTTTTCACTTAGCCTCTACATCGCACCGGGCCAACTCTCCAGACCATGTCGGTTTTAAAACCTCGAGGCCTCTTGTAGAGGTCCAAAGGCTGCCCAAGACTAAATGTCATGCAAATTCATGCATCTGAGTCTAGGAAATAACTAAATGCAGGTAACTCCAACCTTTCTTGTATCACACATGAAGTCAACTTAATTTTAAACTTTTGATTTTTTATTTGCTATTTTCTTTGTGTTCTCTGCTGTCTGAAAGCTGTTGACACTTTGCAGTTATGGGGGGCAAGTGAGGACTGCAGATGCTGGAGATCAGAGCTGAAAATGTGTTGCTGGAAAAGTGCAGCAGGTCAGGCAGCATCCAAGAAGCAGGAGAATCGATGTTTTGGGCATGAGCCCTTCTTCAGGAATCACTCAAGTCACTATTATTCCCTTGCGAATGTTGACAGTGGTTGTCACACAAGTGCTCAGTCCTGTCCTCGCCTACCTCCAAAATGCATTTCCAATGAAGGCTGCTTTATACAGAGTAGAGGCAGCAGCAGTTGAGGGGAAGTGGAAGTGGATGCAGGGGAGTACTCTGTGGTGTAAGTCATATCTACCACATGGAGATCACTGTGTCTATCTGAGGATAATCATCTCACTCCCAGGATATCACTGCAGTGATTCTGCAGGATGGTGTCCAGCCATCTTCAGCTACTTTATCAATGATCATTCTTCTGTCATAAGTTAAAAATCTCACAACAACAGGTTATAGTCCAGCAGGTTTATTTGGAAGTACTAACTTTCAAAGCGCTAGTGAGCAGGATCATAGGACACAGAATTTATAGCAAAAGGTCATAGTGTAATGTAGTTGATGTGATATATTGAGCCTGGTGTGTAATTTTTAACTTTGTCACCCCAGTCCAACACTGGCATCTCCATATTCCGTCATAATGTCAGAAGTAGGGGTGTTGGCCAATTGCATGATATTCAGTATCATTTGCAACTTCTCATACTGAAGAAGCCCATGTCCACGTGCAACAAGACTTGGATAGCATGCAGGCTGGGACTGAAAAATAGCAAGGATGATGTGTTGGGAAATGACCAACCATCTTCAACAAAACAAAATCTAACTATCTTGTCTTAACCTTCAATGTTGTCGTAGAATCCCTCACTATCAAGATACTGTGGGTTTCTCTTGGTCAGAAATTTAACTGGACCAACCCTTTAAGTACTCTCTACAATTACAGGTCAGAGACTGGGAATTTTGTGGCAATAACTCTCAGACTTATTAAAGCATGTCCACCATCTAAAAGGCCCAAGTCAGGAGTGCACTGGAATAATCTCCATTTGTTTGGATGGGAGCAGCACCAAAATGATTCAAGAAGCTCAACACCATCCAGGACAAAGGAATCCACTTGATCTGCACAAATCCACACTTAAAACATGAGCTTCCTCCACCACCAGCATACAATGGCAGCAGTGCGCATCATCTACAAATTGCTTAGACTCCTTTGAGAGCATTTTCCAAACTCATGATTTCAATTACTGAGAAAGACAAGGGCCTGGAAAAACCACCACCTGTACGTTTCCCTCAATGCCACAGTCTGCCTTGATTGAAATTATGTCTCCATTCCTTCACCCTTACTGAGTCAAAATCCTAAAATTCTCTTACTGACAGCACTGTGGGTGTACCTACACCATATGAACTTTAGAGCTTCCAATTCCTTAGCACATTAGATGATGGACAATAAATATTCAGCATGAACAAAAATTTACTCCTTATCACCCTTTGCTGAATTCAGCTAAAATAGACCAGAAACTGAATTCACTAGGTAAATTCATTGAGCAACCAATGATTTTTGCATTATATTTGCATCCATCCTTTATACAATCTGTGTTTGTTTACAGAGTTCCTCTAACCACAGTGAGGCTAAGCCAATGATCATTTCGGACTTCAGTTTGAACAATTGAAGCTGAAACGGAGTTGTGAGAGTAGTTCCTGTGCACTTCAACGTTTACTTAATGAAACTGAGTTGATACGAACCATGCAATAATGCTGAATGCAAGTCTACATTGTTAGAGATTAAAAACAGCTACCATCTGTGATTATCCTATTTTAGAATTTGACTCAATAACGGTGAAGGAATGTTGATATCATTCCAATCAGGGCAGCCTCTGTCTGTATGAGTTTCCTCTCAGCGTTCTGGTTTCCTCCCACAATTCAAAGGTGTGCGGGTTAGGTGGATTGGCCATGCTAAATTGCCTATAGTGTCTAGGGATGTGCAGGCTAGGTTGATTGGCCATGGGAAATATGGAGTTACAGGGATAGGGTAGGTGGGCAGGTCTGGGTAGGATGTTCTTTGTATGGTTGATGTGGACTGGTTCGGCCAAATGGCCTGCTTCCACACTGTAGGGATTCTGTGATTCTACTCTTGATACATCAGAGAAATGAATAATTATTCTTTGCAACTGAAAAAACATACATACACACTGTTCCTGTTTAAAAACCATGGAATAGATGACAGACATTTTCAGGTTTGTTTCTTGGTACAATATCTTAATCAGTCAGAATCTACCTCTTTAAAATTTAAAGTTTGGCAGTTAACAGTCAATCTTCATCTAACTACTGTATCTTTCAATCAGAATCCATTTGCCAACCAATTAGCACTCTCTTGTCATACAATATGAATGTTGTTTTTCCCTTATGTTGGTATTTCTTGCAATTGTCCTGAAAAGTGCAAGATGAAAATTGTATCCTAAATCATCTAAAATGTATAATTTTTCAGCAATACTTAAAAGCTCTTTGTATAATTATAGTTCTTCATACTGGAATTGGAATAGCAACTTGGAGTTTGTTTATTGCTGTTCTTTGGTCCAGTTATGATTGGTTTGAAGATGTTCATCTATACGTATCCGTTTATTTGGATGAATGTGTGTGTGTGTGTGTGTGTGGAGGGAGTGGGGGAAAGGAACAAGTGGAAGTATTGTTATGCTGCTCAGAAGTATTGATAACATTATTTTCTGGTATGCAGCTTTCTCCTCACATTCTGGGTGGACTGCATGAAATTGTGCGGAACATCGAAGGATGCAATTACCAGCAAGCGTTGATGGTTCACACGCACGTTGTGAGCAGCAGCAATTTTAGCGAGATCTCTGCCTTTATGCCGGTCCTGAAAGTGGTTGTCACGATCGCAAACAAACTCAACATCTGACGAATCTGCAGCTGCAGGTTTCAGACAATATTTGAGGATAAGGAAACTTGGGATTTTTGGATTGTTTGCTTTTCTTTCTCCTTCAGTGTTTTGATTCGTTGAATATGAGGAAAGTGTTAACGTTTGCAATATTTAGTGAAAGTTCAGCTTTTGTATCTGTGAAATGCACCATATTGGGTTCTTGGCTTTTAAATAAGCTGAACTAGGTTGAATCTGGTTCATTTCTAGCGTTACAGTTCTCTTTGGAAAGTTCTCTAATAAACACCCATTAAGGAGGTCCGGGCTAGAAATTCCTGAATTGTAGTTGCTTTGTGAAAAGCATAAGCTACTTATTCACTGAAAGTTAATTTGGACATGACAAGAACAAGGCATCACTAAAGCTCTGGGTAAGGGGCACAATTTCTCCCCCCTACGTTCATTGCTGTCCAACATATAGTTACAGTTTGACCAGTATTTGCTACATGCCGGTTAAATAGTGCTGCTATCAATAGCAGGGATAGCTATAGAAGTTGTACAGTCAAGTAAATTGGCTTAATTTGAAATCGACACCAATGATTTTTGAATCGGCCAGATGGGAAATGATGGAGAAGTAGCATGGACCTCCATTCCAATTCCATACTTCAGAGTCATTGGAGAGTACAAGCTTATAGGTGTATAAGGCTACCACAAAACGTTTCAGGTCAAAGGTACCAAATTTAGGAAGACAAATCTATCCTTTTAGATAGTCTTGAAAAGCTTGAGCAAATTACTTTTTTTATTTTAACAGAAAAGCATTACCTTTTTGTATTCTCGGTCAAGTTTATACTCAAATCGTGGGTCTGTGTCAGCTGAAAGGTAGAAACCTATGAAATGCCGCACTACTCATTCAGAGAATTCAGCCTCACCATCATCATGAAGGCGATTTTGGTAATCTGGTTACAAAGGTGACCATGGTACTGGCATTGTAGATATTTGGCTGCCAGCTTCAATTATGGAACCATAAAAGTGGCACAACAATGGTGAGCTGAGTTTTTTTTTTAAAACACAGACCGCGTTAGAAATCTTTGCAAGTGCCAGGACACTTTAAGGTCTAATTCTTTGCACTCGTGTTTTGCACCATTGAGAGACTTGGTTTCTCTCTCTGTTGCCCACTGTTGTCCTGAAAGATCTCAAGGGATTCTACTTTAAACAAAATAGCCATCAGTTGGACAAAGTTTGTCCTGTGAAAATGTTCTAGTTATTTGTGATATCAGTGTAAGCAGCTTTTTATGATTGCACAAAGAACCCAGTTACTGTGTCTCAAAGGCACTCCGATGCATAAATGCTGCATTGTCTGCACAGATATTTATGAACTTATTGCCACAATAGCATATTTTTTCATTCAATATTGTGTATATGGAAAAAAAAATAAAGTTTTCAATTGAAACCTTGTCTCAATTTTAGAAATATGGCAGAATTTTGAAACTGAATTACAGTACATTGCAATATTTTCTTTTCATGCCTAAGCCACACTCTTCATGCTATTATTCTTCATATGTAATGAGATTATTTTAGTAATCACATGTGGAGATGGGACGAATTAGGGATCATGAACTTTTGTCTCAGCATTCAATTTGTGTGACACAAAATCATTTCGTTCCCCCTTATCCTGTCCTATTGTTAACTGCAAACCTACCTTCACTATTCAATGTGTGCAGTGGGATTCCTACATCTTCACTTGCTGTCAGATCAGCTTTATTGGCAACCTCATAAATGGTACTCCAATACAAATATGCTGCTGAAATAGGGTGCATCAAAGTCATCCTGCAGAATAATAGCTACCCTGATCAAGTCATGTCCCACTCAATATTATGCAGTCACGAAAGGCCCAAAGGCTGACAATTTTAGTTTTAAAGTGCTCAGTCTGCCTCATTATCCTGAAAGATCATTCAAACATTTGAGCACTGTTTTACACTGCTGTTTATGTTGCAACAACACAAGTGTTCACTTCTAACAGGATGCTGTTGTCAAGCCAAAACGATAACCTGCCTTTCTATAAAATGTGTAAATGTATAAATTTCAGTGCTGGTGTGATGCCAAGTATGTAGGCTATACACCCCAAATTATTGTACCAAACAGTCTATCCTTTTGGCTTGATCAGGCAAGGTCCTGACCATACACAACCAGCCCTCGCTTGCAAAAGTTTTCAACAGTGTCCAGTTTGAACTGTGACCCTGCAATTGGGTATTCGCTGCATATTATGTCTGTGCAAAGAACTAGACTGACAGCCCACTTAACATTCTCAGTTGGGCTTGCAGTATGATGTGCATTCGTGAATTACATATTTCATTCCAAAAGCCTCTGTAGATTGCTGATGGAAGGAACTTATATATTGCCTGTTTCAAGCAACAAAACAGATGGTGGCCATTCTCAGGCATATTTCTTAGGACAATGCCTTGACCAATCAGAGTTAATGTGCCTTGTTTAACATACAAGAAAAGCTTAGCAGTCAGACCTCATTAACTGGTGCATTCTTCATGGCAATGTTTCTACCAATCCAAATCCCCTCAAACCAATTTGCACACTCATACAATAAAGTACGAATATTTTCTCTATATTTTGTGTGAATTATACTGATGACTGCAATATGAGGATTATGTCTTTTTCTGTAACATTTGAATTTTACTATTTCAAATTCATTTGCACCTGAATTGGAAGGGGACTAATATACTGGCAGGAAAATTTGCTGTTTGGGAGGATTTAAACTAGTAAGATGGGGGGAGCTGGGACCCAGGGAGATAGGAAAGAGATCAATCTGAGACTGGTGCAGTTGGGAAAAGGTGCAAATCAAACACTCAGGGCAGACAGGTACAAAGCAGCAAACAAGGTAAATTAAACTGCATTTATTTCAATGCAAGAGGCCTAACAGGGAAGGCAGATGAACTCAGCGCATTGTAAGGAACATGGGACGAGGATATCAGCAATCACAGAGACATGGCTCAGGGATGGACAGGACTGAAAGCTAAATGTTCCAGGATACAAATGCTTTAGGAAGGACAGAAATGGAGGGGGGGGGGGGGGCGCGGGGGGCGGGAGGAGAGCAGAGTGGCATTTTTGATAAGGGATAACATTATAGTGTACCTAGGGAGAATATTCCTGGGAATGTGTCCAGGGAAGTTATTTGGGTGGAACTGAGAAATAAGAAAGGAATGATCACTGTATTAGGATTGTACTTTGCCCCACCCCCAATAGTCAGCAGGAAATAGAAAAACAAATTTTTAAGGTGATCTGTTATCTGTAAGAATAATAGAGTGGTAAGGGATTTTAACTTTCCAAATATAGACTGGGACTGCTATAGGGTTAAAGGTTTAGATGGAGAGGAATTTAAGTATGTACAAGAAGACTTTCTGATTCAGTATGTGGATGTACCTATTATAGAAGGTGCAAAACCTGACCACCTCCTGGGAAATAAGACAGGGCAAGTGTCAGGTATCAGTGGGGGAGAACTTTGGGGTCAGTGACCATAATTCTAGTTTTAAAATAGTGATGGAAAAGGATAGGATCTAAAAGTTAAAGTTCTAAATTGGAGGAAGGCCAATTTTGACAGTATTAGGAAGTTCCAAAAGTTGGATGTGGATATTCATAAGTAAAGGGACAGCTGGAAAATGGGAAGCCTTCGAAAATGAGATAATGAGAGTCCAGTATATTCCTGTTAAGGTGAAAGGCAAGGCTGGTAGGTGTAGGGAATGCTAGATGACCAGAGAAACTGAAGTTTTGGTCAAGAAAAAGAAGGAAGCATATGTCAGGTACAGATAAGTGATTGAGTGTTCTTAAGTATACTCCTACTACCTTTATACTCTAAGAAAGAAATCAGGGCAGAAACTGGACACGAGGCAGCTTTGGCAAATAGGGTTAAGGACAATCCAAAGGGATGTTATAAGTACATTAAGGACAAAAGGGTAACTAGGGAGAGTTAAGGGCCCCTCAAAGATCAGCAAGGCAGCTGATATGTGGAACCGCAGGAGGTGGGGAGATACTAAACAAGAATTTTGCATCAGTGTTTGCTGTGGAGAAGGACATAGAAGATTCAGAATGGGAGAAATAGATGATGACATCTTGAAAAATATTACAGAGGATGAAGTGCTGGATGTCTTGAAATACCTAAAGGATAAATCCCCAAGACCTGATCAGGGGTACCCGAGAACTCTGTGGGAAGCTGGGGAAGTGATTGCTGGGCCTCTTACTGAGATATTTGTATCATTGATAGTCACAGGTGAGGTGCCAGAAGACTGGAGGTTGGCTAACGTGATGCCACTTATTAAGAGAGGTGGTAAGGAAAAGTCAGGGAACTAACTACAGACCAGTGAGCCTGACATCGTTGTTGGAAGGAATCCTGAGAGGATTTACACATATTTGGAAAAGCAAGGACTGATTAGGGATAGTCAACATAGCTTTGTGTGTGGGAAATCATGTCCCGTGAACTTGATTAAATTTTTTTAAGTAACAATGAGGATTGATGAGGGCAGAGTGGTGAATGTGATTGATATGGACTTCAGTATGGTGTTCAAGGTTCCTCATGGTAGACTAGTGGGGAAGATTAGATCATATGTAATGAAGGGCGAGCTAACCATTTGTATACAAACTGGTGGGAAGGTGGAAGACAGAGGGTTCTGGTGGAGGATTGCTTTTCAGACTGGGGGCCTGCGGCCAGTGGTGTGCCACAGGATTGGTACTGGGTCCATTGCTTTTATCATTTATATAAATGATTTGGATGTGAGCATAAGAGGTTATAGTTAATAAGTTTGCAGATGACACCAAAATATCAAGTGTAGTGGGCAGCGAAGAAGGTTACCTCAGATTACAATGGGATCTTGAGCAGATTGGCCAATGGGATATTGCCAGGGTTGGAGGATTTGAGCTATGGGGAGAGGCTAAACAGGCTGAGGCTGTTTTCCCTGGAGCGTCAGAGGCTGAGGGGTGACCTTATAGAGGTTTACAAAATTATGAGGGGCATGGATAGGATAAATGGGCAAAGTCTTTTCCCTGGGGTGGGGGAGTCCAGAACTAGAGGGCATAGGTTTAGGATGAGAGGGGAAAGATATAAAAGGGACCTAAGGGGCAACTTTTTCACACAGAGGGTGGTATGTGTATGGAATGAGCTGCCAGAGGAAGTGGTGGAGGCTTGTACAATTGCAACATTGAAAAGGCATTTGGATGGGAATATGAATAGGAAGTGTTTGGAGAGATATGGGCCGGGTGCTGGCAGGTGGGGCTAGATTGGGTTGGGATATCTGGTCGGCATGGATGGGTTGGACCGAAGGGTTTGTTTCCATGCTGTACATCTCTGAGTCTAAATCCTGATCACTGTCAATAGGGAAATCAGATACCGTTCTGGACTAAATTCAAACGTGGGTACGGATTAGACAGAATGCAGTAACTCACCCAAAGGAGAGTGTCTGAAACATTGATAAAATGCTAACCTCCACTCGGCACCTCACCCCCTTTCCTTGGCTGGTAGTCCTTTAGAAATTGAGTGAATTTTAGAGAATTATGTCCTTAATGAGGTTAAACCTGAGAGAGAAGAGGCGAGGATTTAAATCTTCCCTTTCGTATGCACAAACACAGTTACCAGGCGATGAAGTGCTTTGCTTTCAACAAGTGAGCAATGAGGCAGGGATTTTAACAGCATTTAAATAAGAGTTGGATAAGTAGGCGCCGAAAGGCGAGGGGTCTGGGATTAAAGTGCACATCTTTCGTTGAAGGGTTAACATAAACTCGGGTACGAGGAATGCAAAGGCTGTTATTTGTGATATAAATTATCCACTTTCCCTTCAAACTTGCTGCTATTTTTTTTTAAAAAAAGCTTTAAAATTTGCTTTCGATCGCAGATCAGACCAAGAATGTGTGTGGGGGGAATAAGAGAACATCTCCCTCCCCCCCCCCCCCCCCAAAAAAAAAATAAAAATCGTCTCAACTTTTGGAACTGTGGGCAAAAAGTATCCTGAGAGAGATGAATGGAACTTTAATCCTTGATGGGATAACATCACGTCTCCTTCGGTTGGGTTTAATGATCGTGTGTGTTTTGAGGTTGTTTGCAAGCATTTGTTGATAAAGCCACTTGTTCGGGTATAATACTTGCACTAACTTCTATTCAATGAGCAGTGTGAGACTATGCAAATACCTTTCCCAAGTCCTTTCATGCAGCCAGCTCGTTGAAAGAGAGAGGAGATTACATTGTTCAGCAGCTGCGGATTGGAAGCTGATTTAAGTCTCCAGTCATTGTCATGTCAATAAAGGAAGCCTTGATGAGTGAAAGAGCAGTTGCGCAGGGCAAGAAATGTGCGTGTCTCCTACATTTTCCCAAACTTTAAGGGGCAGATCTAAGGTAGCGTGGAAAAGGGATTTGCATGCAAAATGAAGCAACGCAGGGATACGTCTTGCCTGCTTGTTTAATGTTTAAATCCTCACAGAAGTTAATTAAACTTGCATTATACAGTAAGGAAACTCGAAATCGCACTAATGTTGAGGTCTTCCATGGAGATTAAGGATGGGACAATGGGAAGAGAATTTGCATAGTACATGCTAATATGACCAATTAGATTGGTAGCTCCATGGGTCTGATGAAGAAATTGGAACCAAGCTGCCCCTTGGTCGAGATTGTTTTGCACTCCTATTGACAGTCCTCCAACTGCCAATATAGTTCGTTCCCTTAACATCTCCCCCATCACCAAAAACAAAGGAACTGAGGGGGAAAAGCAGGGGTAATAATCCATTCCAGGCCATCTCTCACAGGAGTGAATGCCATTAGCTGTGTAATTACCTGCAAAATAGCAGTGGGAAGCCAGGTGTTTGACTCACAGACTGCCCCGAGCACTAATCTTCCTAAACTTAGGAGGAGGGGGACTCCCGTGTGATAGTTGGGAGAATCAGAACGGGCTGTTAGAGAGAGAGAGCGACGTCCTCAGCGACAGCCACTTCAATGGGAGCGCGTCCACTGGAGTCAGTCTCCCCTCGCTGCTGTCTCCTGGCTCTGCCCAATCCCAGGCCAACACTGGCTGGATTCAGACCCTCCAGCCTCCCTGTCACCCGGTTCTTGCTCACCTGGCCGGACTTCAGGCACAGCCTCACGTCCGTCTCCGGGGTTGGGACATCGCTGCAGCCAGTCTGTCTTGGTGCCCGAGAGGGTTGAAACAAGCAGCAATAAAAATAAATCTTGGAGACAACGGGTGTGGGTCCACCCGTCTCTCTCTCTCTCTCTCGCCATTTCTCCCGCTGGTTTTCAGATGCCTGTCTGGGCGAGCGGGGGAAGTTGACAGCAGCATTGAGAACTCCGACCATACAAACACACACAATTCAGAATTTCCAGCTTGTGAAAGGAAGGTGGGGGGGGGGGGGGGGAGCACAGAGCTTGAGGAACACCGTAATACAAGGCGGGGAGGGAAGACGAAAGAACTGCAGACGTTGGAAATCAGAAACATAAATGAAGTTGCTGGAAAAGCTCAGCAGGTCTGGCAGCATCTGTGGAGAGAAATCAGAGTTAACCTTTCGGGCCCAGTGACCTTTGTTCAGAACCTTCAGGCAAGAGTTTCATCAAAGGCTGAGAAGCGTCGGATTTGATTTGATTTATTATTGTCATATGTACCTGGGTACAGTGAAAAGTTTTGTTTTGTGTGCAGTACAGGCCGATCAGACCATACAAGGGAGGTGATAGAACAGGGTGAGGAATATAATGTTAAGGCTGCAGAGACGGTGCACAAAAAGCAAAAAAAACATTAGATTTATGAGGCCAACCGGTGGAGTTTAAATTTGATGAATACAATTTGGAATTGAAGGTTAATCTCAATGCGCAGCCATTATTGTGAAACCTCCACTTAGTTGACTACAGGAAGGAAATCCACCTTCCTTACCTGGCCTGGTGTGACTCCAGCCCCACAATAGTGTGATGGCTTGGCTCTGAAATGCTCCAGCCACCAATCAAGGGCAGTTATGGATAGACATCTCGGCGGAGATCGTCACACTGGCCAAGTAGACCAAGGTCGGAAGAATGGATATTGGGGGCAAACCAAAGTGGGTGTGAATGTTCACTCAGTCCTCCTCAGGAACAAACAGAAAGTGCTGGCGGAGGAACTCAGCAGGTCTGAGAGTATCTGCAGACAGAGAAATAAAGTTAATATTTCGAGTCCAGTATGTCTTATTCCAAGCTCCGTTGTTCTGTCTGTCTTAATATGTGCCCAGCACGTGTTTGTGAGCTCTTTCTTTATAATTGTTACATGCACATACACGCACACACCGACAGAACATGTTCATCGTGATGTCCACACTGGATTCATAGAGTCATAGAGATGTACAGCACGAAAATGGACAATTTGGTCCAACTCATCCATGCCGAACAGCTATCCTAACCTAATCTAGTCCCATTTGCCAGCACTTGGCCCAGGTCCCTCTAAACCCTTCCTATTCATATTCCCATCCAGGTGCCTTTTAAATGTTGTAATTGTACCAGCCTCCACCACTTCCTCTGGCAGCTCATTCCATTCACGCACCTCCAAACATTAATCCTGTTTTTCTCTCTCTCCACAGAATCTGCCAGACTTGCTGAGTTTCTCCAGCACTTTCTGTCTTTGGGTCAGCTCTCCAGTGTCTAGTGATTGGCTTTTATTGCGTTCTGATCATGAGTGAGCAGCCAGAGAATGTGTCTGCATGAGATTCAAAAACAACTTCCAGAAATAAATTGGATTTAAAGGAAATCGATAAGGAGTAATTGTAGGGAAGGGGCTCGGAGGTGGCAAGTTGAGGCAGGTACAGAGACAATAGGCCGGTTGGTCACCTCCTATAGAGTCCCATTCTATTAATGTAGACAAAAATCTACACAGGCAGGTAGGTGTGACTAGAGAGATTGGGAGAAAATCTGTAAACATCCATTTTTTGTTTGCTGTTCGTTAATATTTTGAATCAAGCAGAAATATTGTTGAATCAGTGATGTGTCTTTAAAGGAAATGTAATTACCTACAACAAAACGTACTTAACTAAAATGTTCTTACAATGCACTCTCACGCACAGACAAAGCAAATTTAATTGATGGATTCGGAAACATCCCAATTGGGGAGGGGTTGAAACCAAAATACAGTGATGTATTTTTACAGTTTGATTTGAAATATCACCTCAAATGATGAATAAACCGTTCGAAAGTGGTGTCCAGTTCAGTGGCCAATGACTAAATAGGTTTGATTTATGGGAGTGTGCGTGTGTGTGTGTGTTTATGTTGGAGTGTGTTTATGTGTGTGTGGGGGGGAGTGTGTGTGGCAGTGTGTGTGTGTGGCAGTGTGTGTATGGGTATGTGTGTGTGTGGGAGTGTGTGTGGCTGTGTGTGTATGTGTGTGGGAGTGTGTGTGGGTATGTGTGTGTGGTAGTGAGTGTATGTGGGTGTGTGTGGGAATGTGTGTGTGTGGTAGTGTGTGTATGTGTGTGGGAGTGGGTGTGTGTGGGAGTGTGCGCGTGTGGGAGTGTTTGTATGGGTATGTGTGCGTGTGTGTGGGTATGTGTGTATGTGGGAGTGTATGTGTATTTGTGTGGGAGTATGTGTATGTGTGTGTATGTGGGAGTGTATGTGTATTTGTGTGGGAGTATGTGTATGTGTGTGTATGTGTGTGTAGGATTGTGTGTGTGTGTGTGGGAGTGTGTGTGGGTGGAGTGTGTGTGGGTGTGGGTGTGTGTGTGTGGGTGGAGTGTGTGTGTGTCAGTATGGGTGTGGGGGTGTGTGGATGTGTCTGTGTGGCAGTGTATGTATGTTTGTATGTGTGTGAGTGTGTGGGGGAGTGTGTGTGGTAGTGTGTGTGTATGTGTGTGGGAGTGCGGGTGTGTGTTTCTGAGTGTATGTGTGTGTGTGTGTGTGAGTAAGCTTTGACTTTCCCGAAAAGAGGTGTAATTTCCCGGGGAACGAAGCCGGAATTAACGGGGTTCCGATCGTTATTAACGGCTGAAGGGGGAAGGAAATACATTTGAAATATTATCCACCGACAAAGCTGCAAGGTTTTGTTTTAGGGATTCCAAACAAACCTTCACTGTGTTCGGTTTTACTTGAGGGTGCAGAGGCTGGAAGTGAGTGTGTCGGGGAGTTCTGGAGACAGTAATTCTGGTCTGAACTCTTTACACTTGCAATCCTCTGGTGACCATAAGGCAGGTACTTTGTCCAATTACAAAACTCTGACTAAAACTGCAACAAGAAGCGATCCGAGTCAAAGGCAAACAGTTTTTAATCTCTTCCAACTGCAGTGATATATTGCTCTAATTATATTTCAAAACTCACATCTCCGATATTTAAATCGGATAGTAAAATATACTGAGAAAGTAACTCAATTCCACGTCCCAACGGAAGGTGAAAGCTAAAATGTACTGAATATGAAATGATATTAAGTTTCTCAAAAGTACCGCATGACACAGTATGTCTTATAAATGGAGTAAACTATAACTGTGTTCGGCAGCATACAAACGTTTATGTGCAAACATGACATGTTCATGTTTTGTCAGCGTGTATTTTTAAAATGTATGCGCATGGATGTAAATGTAACATGTTTACCCTGCGTGAAAAACAATGTGCTTGGAGAATATGCACAACGCTTATAAAGTCATCGTGCAACTTAAATACATATAAACTTTAGATATCTTTAAATCTATAAAATCCTATTTCACTACGTTCTCCAGAACTAATGGCGTTAGCGCTGTGTAAATGATTCTTTAAATTATCTCAATTTCTGAAACTGGTTACGAACGGGGCAGAGAAAACGAAAAGGGAACTTTTGGAAAACAGACTTAAGTTGCGAATCACAAAAGCAGGTGGATGTTTAGAAATGCGAACTGCGCCAAATGCTATGAATTATACTTTCACATCCCGTTCGGACTTTGCTTCTAACGCGCAGACCTCCAAGTTATTTTAATGCCCGACCCGCTCTGATCCCCGACATTTGTTGTTTTCAGTTCAGATTCTAGCATCTACAGTCATGTGCTCCGGCCGAGTTACTACACCTTTGAGGAGCAGAAATACTTTGGGGGGGGGGGGGGGGGAGTCCCTCTCACAACAAAAAAAAAGACAAGAGTGACCATAATCGAATTACTCCAAAGTAACGCCACCAAATCAGCATTTTGGTATTAGTTTGAAAGTACGGTTTTTAATAATGATTGTTTTAAGTAACATTGGATAACTTAAAGAGCTGATATTAACGATTTTTGTATGTTCCCGAATTCAATTTGTCTTGTTTTACTGGGAAATGCTAACAAAAAGGAAATTGGATTAGAAATGTGACTTGCTGCTGGGGCGGGAGTCGCGTCAGATAACTATAAACGAAAATAGCACGGTCCACAACTCAGATATTCCACGTCAACAACTTCTCTTGCATTGCTCGGTTGCAACCTACAAAAAAGACCGGCGCGAGAGGTTGGGGAGACCGGGTTCCGTGATCCAAAAGGGAACGAGAATCGAAATTAGCTTGAATTCCAAAACTGCACAACGTCTACACTTTACAACAAGGAAACTAACATCGAGAATCGAAAGGATTTCAGGACATCAAAACGTCTGGGTGACGGTGCAATAACTTAACCATGTACAAAGTGCTTCATGTACCTGGACATTACACGATTAAATAGTCTTTTTCTGTGGGAGGGGGAGGAACCTCCGCTTATTAATGTTGTCAGACACAGGATAACGTCTAGAGGTGACCAACCCTTTAACCTGCATTGTGCTCCCTGTTCCATTTTTCACACCGCCCGGTGGATCACTAGGACTTTTCCTTTGAGTCCCAATCTGGGGGGGTCAAACCCAGTTTGATGTGTAACTGCCCACCATCTGGATGGGGGGACAGTCATGTGAAACCATTAGAACCCCAACGTCAAATCCAACGTCAAATGCTCCTGTGGCGCATTGGTAATGTCCCTGCCTCTGAGCTAGGAGAGCCGGGCTCATGGTACGTAATAACATATCGGAAAAGGTTGAGTAGAAATTACAGCTCATTTGTAGCTCAACGCTACTGACCTGTCTTTGCTTTCTACCCTTTGATGACGTTAACTAACAAAAATCCATTGATCAGCCTGAGAGCTTCATTGTACTGTTCAGGTCTGAGCTGCTGTAGATACTAGAGTGGAGCTGGAAAAGCACAGCAGGTCAGGCAGCATCTGAGGAGCAGGATGCTGCCTGACCTGCAGTGCTTTTCTAGCACCATTTTAATCTAAACTCTGATCTCCAGCATCTGCAGTCCTCACATTTTCCCTGCTCTAAATACTGTCTAATTAACCTGTTCAGATTGTTGTTAACACACCTTTGGAGTAGGTGGTACTTGAAGGCAGGCCTCCAAGCATGGAACTATGGACATTACCACTGCGCCATTCCTAATTCATTAAACTAGAGGCCCCCTCCTATTTAAATACAAGTTACTGAAGGATGGAACTCAGCTCCCTTGTTAGCTAACAACCTCACCCATATTGGGCACAGGCAGAAAGCTCTCCTCCCCTGTACCCAGTCCATCCCCATTTCTAAATCCAGCATGTGGACAGAGCAGTGACTTCTTCCAGACGACACGTGGTTGTGGCTGGGGCTCCAGTGTAAACTTGAAACAAGTGCAGAGAATGCTGGGGAAACTCAACGGGTCTGGCAGCATCCGTGCAGAGAGAAACAGACTTAACATTTTGAGTCCAGTGTGACTCTTCTTCACTCTTGTCTCTCTCTCTCTCTCTGCACAGATGCTGCCAGACCTGTTGAGTTTCTCTAGGGTTTGTTGCAGATTTCCAGCATCTGCAGTATTTTAATTTATGAGACAGAAATGTATTAACCAAGGACATGAATTAAAATCAAGGAGCTTAAGATGAAGTTTAATCCATGTCATGCTCACAGCAAGTGGCGGACTAGGTTTGAGGGGCTAACTGGCCAATTTATACCCCTCGGGGTCCATTGTGCTTTTTTTGTAATGAAGACAACTAAACTCCTTTTTGCTATTTTTCACTTCATGCCCTATCACCAAGCCTGAAGCCTCTCACTAATTTGGTCCTACTAACAGAGAGCAAGAAAAGGATTGGAATTACCTCAAATGTGTGTTCTTTAGTGCAGGAAATGTATTGCTCTCACTGGCTAAATGGTCGCCTATTGCTGTGAAAACCCCTTCTAGTTGACAAAGCAAAGGGACTCTGTCGATCTTACCCTGTCTGGCCTACATGTGACTCCATACCCATGGCAATGTGGCTGACTCTTGATTGCCCTCTGAAGTGGCCTAGCAGGCCCATCAGTTCAAGGGAAATTGGGCATGGGCATGAAACACTGGTTTTGCCCAACAATGCCAACATCCCACAAAGGAATGCCTAAAAATAGAATGATCAATAGAGAAGAAACCCCTTCAGAGTGGCATTTACGATACTTTGTGAGATGCCTTTCTGAAATGGGGGCCTGTCTGGAGTGGAATCTCAATCTGAAGGGGCAGTGGGGCCATATCCTCAGTGGGTCCTGGTGACAGGAAGCACCACCCACTGGCCTTGTTTTCCTTAGAGCAGAGAAGGCTGATGTGGGGCAATTGGGTAGATAAGAAGAAACCTTTCCCCTTCATAGACAGATCAATAACCCGAGATATAGATTTCAGGTGAAGGACAGGAGCAATATGAGGCCGAATACTTTTGCTCAGAGACTGGTGTGTGTCTGGAGCGTACTGCCTGAAAGAGTGGTAGAGGCAGGAACAATCACAACATTTAAGAAGTCATAGTCATGCAGTATGGAAACAGGCTCTTTGGCCCAACTTGTCCATGCCAACCAGTGTTTAGATGATCACTTGAAATGCCTTAGTATACGAGGCTAGAGGGCCACATGCTTGAAAATGGGATTAGAAAATGGATGATTGGCACAGACATGATGGGACAAGGGCCTCTCACATGCTGTAATATTCTCTGATTCTAAGCTAAAGTGGAGGAGGTGGGGGGGAAACGCAAAGGGTGAATATATCAAGAATGGAAGGATGATGCCATTAACATGCACCTGTGCCAGGAAGCCTGTAAATGCCAGCCTTGGGAAACTGCCAAGAAATGGCTGGTTTTAAAGACTCCATTGGGGTAGATGTTACTCTTGGTCGGAAATTCAGCCCCATAACCCACCACATCAGCAGTAACTGCGCTGTGATACTTACAGGTTGCTGGTCTCTGAGCTGTCTGATAGTTTGCAACAGTTCAAAAACGAAACGAACAATGCTATATTGACTGAAAGCAATCTGTCCAACTTCTCAAAGGAAACACAGTGCCTCATTTTTTTACATCTACTTCTCAGTTTCCTAACGCCGGCCAATTTGAGACCAGAGAAGAGTTGGCCTTGTTGTTTAATTGTCTTTGTTTGCATTGTCACTGGTCAGAAGAGAACGGCCTTAGTGCCTCATTCCAAGCCTCCCTTCTTTCCTCTTTGAGGCGCTGTCATTCCGGGATCTCTTGTCTTTTTTGACGCAGAAGTATTTCGTGATGGTTTTCCGGCATTGCTCACACTTCACAGCACAGCACCAGTGGAATTTGCAGTTGCAGCTGCTCATCATCTGGGCTCGCCTCTCAGCCACCGCCAGGCCACAGTCCCCACACAGCCTCTTGCAGCTTCTCTTCTCCCACTTACTCAGCAGCTTCCCCTTCCTCACGCACTCCCTGCCTTCTGTTCCTTGCAGCCCCAGGGTCTTGTTCTCCAGGCAGTAGTCAGGTGAATCCTCCAGGTGCACCAGCTCCTTCCTGGAGATGGAGCTGAAGGTCTCGGCGATCGCCCCTCTGCTAGCCGCGCTGTTGCCCGCCCCTTTCAGCAGGTCAATCTTCAGCGCTTTGTGATACTTCTCCTTCAGGTAGTTGCCCACCTCTCGGAATTCAGGTAGCTGCAGCCAACAAGTCTGTGTCGTACAGCTGCCAGACACACCGTGACACTTACAGGTTCGCTTCATTGTGCCTTTGACTGCCTGAGGAACAGAAATGTTACATTTTACCCTCTGTTCAGTAACTACATTTTGTAGATATTTTAGATACAGATGCATGATGGCCTAGTGATGTTATTGCTAGACTATTAAGCCAGAGACCTGTGTAATGTTCTGGAGACCTCGGTCTGAATCTCACCGCAACAGATGGTGGAATTGAATTAAGTAAGAATTTGGAATTAAGAATCTAATGATGACCTTGAAACCATTATCGATTGTGGGGAAAATCCATTCACTAATGCCCATTAGGGAAGGAAATCTGCCATTTTCACCTGGTCTGGCCTACATGTAACTTCAGACCCACCGCAATGTGGCTGACTCTTAACTGGCCTCTGGGCAATTGGATGGGCAATAGATGTCTTTATCCTTTCATCAATTTTTTAAAAAATATGCATTTATATAGCACTTTTCATTGCCTCACATCATCTTACAGACAGGGAAAATGTAACCACCATTAGAAATGCTCTTATACTTTTAGACACTATCACTATCAAGGCTATCATTTACTGCCCATTTCTAATTGCCCGAGCTTTGAGTGCAGTAACAGCTTCCCGCATTACTGTGGGTCTGGAGTCACATGTAGGCCAGACCAGGTAAAGATGGCAGATTCCTTCCCTAAATGGCATATCACACTAGTTGGTTTTTAAGATAATAAATGATTGTTTCTGGGTCATCATTACTTAGATTAGCCTTGCAGACACTGCGAAGTTAATACTTTTGATTAGTTACAGGTTAACTACTAAACAGATCAGTAATATTTTCAACTTTCACCTCAGACATCTTAGGAAGTAGTTAGTGCAGTTAAACAGAACAGTTTGACAGAATATTTGAATTTTAGAATTGTTAATCCAGACCATCTGTCCAAACTTGAAAGATGATTCAGCTCACCAGGAGTCATTATCAATTAGAATAGAACTGGAAAATGTAACCACTGTTCATAGAAACATCAATGTTTTTATCACATCATGAAGTTGAATATTACTAATATATCCTCAGGTGAGGTCAGAACTAAAATAAAGATTTAGGTACTATACAAAAACTAAGTGACAGTGAAAGACCAGTGTTATAGTTCCAAGTCAGATGTTGTGTGACTTGGATGGAATTTTGAGGTGTTGTGTGCTCATGTATGTCTGCTAACCTTGTCCTTCTAGATGATAAAGGTCAATGGTTTGGAGGGTGCAGACAGAGGGATCTTAGTGAGTTGATATAATGCATTGTGTAATGATACACATCACTTCCCTACTTCATTAGTGGTTGAGCAATGCAATGAGAGCTTACTGAATATATGTGGGGTAGGGTGGGAAGAGATTGTGGACTTGTTACTGTAAACGCTCTTCTTCGATACAGTGAATAATTTGAAATACTGAGCTACTTGATCCAACCTTAGACTGCATGTAAACTGGATAAAAATGAAGTAATTATACTTTGGTTAACAAATACATTTAGATAATTGTTGAAATGTCCAAACTTGGCTAATTAGTAAAATTGGATAAATGCTATTCCATTAAATGTTATAACAGGCTAGCTAGATAAACCCACAGCCAGGGAATGTGCAGATCAAATCTAAGTGTTTAGAATCTAGGCTCTATTTTGTTTTGCTGTCAATTAATTCAATCCATTGTTCATCACAGTTGTTGCTCTATAATTCCAAAGCTTGGACCTCAGAGTCAACTACTCAACATTTTAAGGGAAAGAAATGCATGCACAGATTGTGATATCATTTGCATCGACGAATTGCCAGATACATAGACTACTCTCAAGGCTTATTATAAAAAAAGATCATTTTACTGTTGAAAATTCTTGCCTAGCCCTCATCAAGACAGACTCACAAGAATACCTAATCTTAAGAGGGACAACAATATATGACATCGATTGGTTGACAAGTTAACTCAGCGTCGTCAAGGTGTTGCCCTGGGGAATGCAGGGAATGGCTGTCCCGCAAACCATTTCTTTAGTTTGAGAAAGGTGCAATTTGTTTCTCGTTGCAAAGGACAGGGTGCTGTACAAGAATGTTACAGAATCACAGAATTGTTACCATGCAGAGGAATGTTACCTAATCACAGAATTATTACCACGCAGAGGAATGTTACAGAATCACAGAATTATTACCACGCAGAAGAATGTTACAGAATCACAGAATTGTTACCACGCAGAAGAATGTTACCGAATCACAGAATTATTGCCACGCAGAGGAATGTTACCGAATCACAGAATTGTTACCACGCAGAGGAATGTTACAGAATCACAGAATTATTACCACGCACAGGAATGTTACAGAATCACAGAATTGTTACCACGCAGAGGAATGTTACAGAATCACAGAATTATTACCACGCACAGGAATGTTACAGAATCACAGAATTGTTACCACGCAGAGGAATTTTACAGAATCACAGAATTATTACCATGCAGAGGAATGTTACAGAATCACAGAATTGTTACCATGCAGAAGGAGGCATTTGGCCCTTCATGCCTGCACAAACTCGCTGAGGATGCCATTCTCCACCACTCTCTGACCTTCTCCAAGTTGCCTTACACATTGTTCATTTTCAAGTGCATTTTGAATGCATCTATTGAACACACCTTCACCAAACTCTCAGGCAAAGTATTCCAGCCCTTATTTGTTGGGTGAAGAAGTTTTTTTTTCAAGCCACTTTTGCTTCTTTTGCCAAGTTATTTAAATCTGTGCCCTCTGGTTATCAGACATTGGCAACATCGAGCATGTGGAAGTGAGGTAACACTCAATCGAACCAATAATAAACCACTTGTTTGGTGTTAGAACATTTTTGTGACCCTCTGTGTGATTTTATTCCTAGCTCTGATTTTAAGGGTGTTCTTTGTGGCAGAGACAGGGATGGATGGGAGTGACGATTGTGTGAACGTTACCTTCCTCCCGGCTTCATTGTTGTGCAGGTTCATGGCAGCCCTGGCGTCCTGGCCGGTCTCCAGCGCGTCGACAAACTGTTTGGAAATGGTCTCACCGAAGCCCACATTGTCACTGCAGCCTCCCCACAGCCAGCCCTGTCCTCCTGCATCAAGCACATGGTTATTGCCACCATCAGCACCGCCCAAATACAGCTTCTCCCTTGACCCATGCGACATGTTGGTGGCCAACTCCTTACCTGGTTGCCCGTTCCGTGAATCATCGCAGCCACAGTTGTCGAAATCGCCCAGACTGCAGTTTCTGGTCAGTGTGTACATTACACCCGCTGAGCTGATAGCATGGACAAAAGCAGCCTCTCGATTTGCTGGCGGAGGACAGAGGAATTCTCTTGTCACAATTCACTTATGCTCCATAGAGAACAGTCCTGTGTTACCTCAGAGGTTTAACATGGAAAGAAGGGATGTATGTTGGTCTATAAGCTGGCCATGTTGAGGTGGGGACTCAGTGTTGGGAGATGAGGAAGGGGAGTTGGGGTAAAAGAGGGTAGCTGTAGAACGGGAGGTTGGTGGAAATGGTGACATTTGGCAAAGGAGAGGATGTAAAGAGGGATCCATGACTTGTATCTAAGAGGCTTCTATACAGTAAACCCTGAGAGCAACAGAGTCTGTTCGAGACTTAAAAAATCCAACAAATTGGCAAATAAACAGAGAGAAAAAGATATGGAGAGAAATATCGAGAGAGAGAGATGGCTGAATTTAAGACCCAGATCAACCGTGACTTCATTGATTGGCAAGACTCTTGAGGGGCTGAATGCCCTCACGTGCGGGGACACAAGGACACAGAGAAGGTAGAAAGAGACGTTCATGTATAAAGGTAAGAGATAGTTCAAGACTGATATAGAGGGAGAGACTGGCTTAGAGATTGAGGACGAGAGACAGAACTGGACAATAGATTCTACACTGTGTTACATAACAGGCGGAGAGATACATGATGGATGAAAAGAGGAAAAGGAGACATAGAAAGAAAAAACAGATTGAATTCTTTTTAAAAACCCAAGAAATACTAGAAAATCTCTGCTATCTAAAATCACTGCTAAACTTTGGAATACAAATATGAAGCAGACATATTGGAAGCACAAACAGAAACCCTATTTGATCAGAGGAGAGGTCACTTTGTCGAACATAATCTCCAGTGCTCTTCCTTTCTCAGTGATCACAGTTTGCTTTATATCAGAGATCCACCATTTTCAGTCCTGGGTTTTTCACTGAAAGTGTCGATGAGTTGGTTCGGAACTTGGTGCTGTAGTGTTTAATTATAGAACAATAAAGGAGACATGTGGAACACACATTTTCACCCGGAGGATGGCAGGTGTCTGAATTTGCTGCCTAGTGCTGAGGGCAGAAACCTTTAACTCATTCAATAAGGAGAGGAAGGGTCTTGTGGAAATGTCACTGGCCTCGTCATCCAGAACCCCAAGCTGAGGCTCTAGAAGCATGGGTTCAAATCTCACTATAGCTGATGGTATCACTCGAATCCAGGAAACAGTTAATCTAATGATGACCATGTTTAAAAACCCACTCAGTTTCAGGAGGGAGAATGTTTGTGACCCCTCCCCCCCACCCCACAGGAGACTATTAATTGACCAGAACTGTGGATAATAACTACTGGCCCAGCCAGTAATACCAACAGTGCAATAGCCAATGACAAGATGCACCGATATCTATCCACCCTGGAGACTCCCTGCCTCCATTCTTGATGAAGGGCTTTTGCCCAAAACATCGATTTTCCTGCTCCTCGGATGCTGCCTGACCTGCTGTGCTTTTCCAGCACCACTCTAATCTAAAGCACGGGAATCTATGTCTAACCTGCAGAGCTATGGTCCAACTGCAAGGAAGTGAGAGGGAAATAAGCTGAATGGCCTCTTCCTGAGGTTTTGCTCATGCTCCCTAAGTGGAGCGTCTGGTAATTGTAGACCTGTGGACATTTACTTTTAATTCATTCATGGGATTAGGTAGTGTTTATCGCCCATCCTTAATCACCCAGAGGGCAGTTAAGAGTCAACCACATAGCTGTAGGTTTGGAGTCACCTATAGGCCAGGCCAGATAAGGAAGGCAGTTTCTTTCCCAAAAGGACATTAATAAACCAGACAGGCTTTTTCTTGACAATGGGTTCATGGTCATCATTAGATACTTTATTCCAGATTTTTATTTGATTATTTAATTCAAATTCCACCATTTGCCATGGCAAGATTTGAACCCGGGTCCCCAGAATGTTACCTGGGTCTCTGGATTAATTCCACTAGGCCATCAGCTCCCCAGGACATGTTCCGGTCAGGAGGTATAGTGAATGGGTGACAGTAATCATCACCAATGATTGGATGGCAATGCTAACCATGCTGCAGTGGGTTTGAAGGAGGTCTCTGCCCTTGTCCCTCCCATGGCTTTCTCTTACCGCTCCGCAGGCCGCTATGTGTGGACAACTGCAGTGCTCTCTCTGGGCAGTTCCAGCGGTCCCACGCGAATTGGTGCTTACATTCTTCAATACCGCTCTGGGCACCTGCTGCCACACTGCCGGAGTAGATCAGGTATGCCTGAGGCAAGGAAACAGCTCATCAGAGACTGGGTAACAGCCACTTCACCCCCAGCTCCTCACAACAGGAGAGAAGCAGCAACCTCAGGAAACCAACCACTCAGTAACCATCAGCCTGGATTTAATCCTCATGTCAAACCAAAAGTGTGAAATTAACACAGAAAAATGTAGTGTAGTTCAGCCATATGTGTGTGAAAGACAGAGAGAGATACAGTGAATCTAATATGACTTCAGAATACAACATTCTAAAGGCTAATTGTTCTGGTCTCCCACAGACACTGCAGAGTGTGTGCAATTCTTTCTGCATTAATGGGTGGCATGTTGGCTCAGTGGTTAGCACTGCTGTCTCACAGCACCAAGGAACTGGGTTCGATTCCACCCCAGTTGACTGTCTGTGTGGAGTTTGCATGTTCTCCCCCTGTCTGCATGGGTTTCCTCCGAGTGCTCTGGTTTCCTCCCACAGTCACAAAGATGTAGAGGTTAAGTGGATTTGCCATGCTCAGTTGCCCATAGTGTCCAGGAACATGTAAGTTAGGTGGGCTAGCCATGGGAAATGCAGGGTTCTTAGGCATAGGGTAGTGGGTGGACCTGATGGGCTGAATGGCCTGGCTCTACTCTGTAGGGATTCTATGATTCTAATCTTGTGGGCAGGAATGTGGATATCATGACTGAGCAGGATATGGATACAAGGTGAGGTTCAAATGTTTAAAAATCTCTTTAAATTCTAACAGGACTAGCCAGGGTAAACGCAGAAAGGATGTTCCCGATGACCAGGGCTCACAATCTAAGGTATGGGATAGGCAATTTAGGACTGAAATAAGGAGAAATGTTTTCACCCAGAGAATGGTGAGCCTGGGGAATTCACTACAACAGAAAGCATCTGAGGCCAAAACATTGAATGTTTTCAAACAGGAGATAGAATTGGCTCAGGGCTAAAGGGATCAAAGGGGATAAGGAGAAAGCAGGAACAGGGGACTGAGCTGGATGATCAGATTGAACGATGGAACAGGTTCAAAGGGCATTCTCCGGCTCCTATTCCTATAACAAAAGCAAATAACTGGAGAAGCTCAGCAGGTCTGGCTATATCTGTGGAGAAAGAAAGCACCGTTAACGCCTCAGGCCCAGAGACCCTCCTTGAGCACCCAGTGATTTTATGATTTGGAGAAGCCGGTGTTGGACTGGGGTGGAGAGAGAGAGAGAGTTGTTGACTTGCTGCGGCCAAGTGGGGTTAGTGGAGGGAAAAACAGAACTTACTGTCAGCCCCTGCCCTCTCTATCAGGAGGAGAGCCTTCCACTGTCTCCTGGAGCAGGAGGGATGGTGGGTTGCTTACCTGAACGGGGGCGGGGCAGAGGTGTCTGTCCAACAGGAGACTGGTAACCTCAGCCCACATCCAGTGAAGTGGGAAATTCTCGGATCCCACAGCAATGGACACAATAAGAATTGTATTCCTGCCCCGTGATGGGGGAGAGTGGGTTTAATTCAGGACAAGTTTGCAATCGAAAATTCGACTTTAATCTGCATTTCCAACCACATCCCACGCCCAACCGAAATCAGTCCAGAGCTCCCTGTGACCTGACCAGCTTTTAATTGAAAACCACTAACTGGAAACATTAACACATACAGTACAGAAAATACCCGTTAACTCTGATTCCTGCTGAGCTTCTCCAGTAAGTTCTGTTTTTCCCTCCACTAACCCCACTTGGCCGCAGCAAGTCAACAACTCGCTCACTCTCTCTCTCTCTCTCTCTGTCACCAGGCCACAAACAGAGTTTCTCCAGCACTTTTTGTTTTTTTATTCCGGATTATCAGACTCCACGGGCTTTGGGCTTTGGCTCCAATTTCTCCAGTTACCCTTTTAATTCTCTATATATGTTGACATTTCCAACACGGGCAGCGCTTTAGTATTTAATTTTGTGTATCTCTGTGTTTGCATCTCGTTAGTAAAGACTCATTACTTCCCCGTTACATCTTCCATGTTCAACCAGGAACCACATTTCCACATATTTCTCACACACCTCTTTAGTATCTAATTCTCTCAACTTCAATATTATTACGTCCTGGAGCCGCTCTTCAGTGGATAATTCTGCCAATTTAAAATCCTTTGGATGAAGAAATTGTGCCTCATCTCAATCCTAGAGGGCCTGTCTTATATTCTGAGTTAATGGTTCGATATTTTGTAGATTCCTCCAAGCATTCCAGAGGAGACTTCCCATTATTTTGTCCAGTCCATCCCGACAACAAAGCGCTGTTCCAGTGAGACCGCCGCTTAATTTGTCTAGAAATCCACCCCCCCCCCCCCCCCCACCCAGTCCAAGCTTTGCAATTCAGGATGTTGAACCCAGTATTATTTAAACCCACCGCGGGGAGGGAGCTGAGAATGGGGGAGAACTGAAAGTTTTTAAGTTTTTAAAATAAATCTCAGCAGCGAGATGTCAGGATCCTGAGCATTTTACCTGCTGCAGTTTACAGGTTGCTAACTGGAATGAAACTTAACCAGTTTGCAGATCCTCAGGCTGCCTCACAATTTGGAAAACAGCTCGCCCTGTTATTCCGAACGAACCCGTCCTTTTAAAAACGGAATGCAACTGGGTCCGTATCAGGAGCTGGCGCCAAGAAAGTAATCGCCAACATTATTACTGCAGACCCTAAAAACACGCACACATACTTATATATAGACATAGACTCACACATATATACACACATGTACGCAGATACATACATACAGACATAGACCCACACACTGACAGACACATATACACACACATACACGCAGACACACATATACAAAAAACACAAATGCACGCAGACACTACATACAGACATAGACCCACACACATACACACAGACATACATATATACATACACACAGACATATATATACATAGACCCACACATAGATATACACATGCATGCAGACACATACATAGACATATACACACACATACACGCAGACACATACATGCAGACATACACATACATATATACACACATACACGCAGACACATGGACATAAACCCACACACAGACACACCCACACATGTACATACACACATGCACTCAGACACATACATATAGACATACACATACCACACAGACACACACATACACGCAGGCACATATACAGTATATAGACATACACCCCTCCACACACACACACGCACACATACATAGCGAAGGGGATATAGAAGAGTCTGCTCCCTTAAAAATAGCCCCTGAATCTTCAATCATTTGCCATGAATACAAAACTAAGCCCACTGCCATTATCATTTATCAATGGGAGGATGATCAAAATAAAAATGGCACTCTCTTACCTTGGGACCAGTCATCAGGAAATTATTCACTGACCTGGAACAACAAGAGTCAAAGTTGTAGAAAACTGCCAAGTTTGCCCTTCGAAAATATTTGTGCGTGGGGGGGGAGTGAACCTTCTTAAATCTCTCAAAGGGCCTCAGATAAGACTAGACCCTCAGCTCACCCCCCTGCCAAGGGTGGTCTGAGTATTGGAGGCGAGAAAGCTTTGATGTGGCCCATTCTGTGATGGAGAGGGACAGGGTCTGGGGAAAAGGACCGGGTTGGGGTTGGGGAAGATCTCAGATTTTCTTTTGCAGGACCAAGCTGGTTAGCAGCGACCGGGATGGGTGCCAGAGGCTGGTTGGATGGCGAGAAACGCAGGGTCTTCCTTAAAGGCTTCACTTACCAGGGGTGGCACAGCTTGAGGTAGATGTTGAGGATAAAGAGTGAGGGCAGCCAGACCTGGGGAACGGTCATCCCGAGGACCCCAGTAAGAACCGTGATCACAGCTTGACTGGCGACAAGGAGAGACCGCTAGCGGGTTCCTCTCTGAAGGACAGGGCTCCGTGGAGACCGATCCTGTTGTGTAAGGTTAACACGTGTGAAGGATGATGAGAATTGGAGACTTCTCTCATCCCAGCATCAGATTAGCTACTTAATTACGGATTTTCCTTCTCTCCCAGGGCTCAGCCAATCAGAACTGAAGTGGGAAGGGGGTGTTCAGTGAATTGATCAAACACAAACTCCAGGCTTTTAACCATAGGGAAAACAGTAAGGCTGAGAGGTGGGGGGAGAAAGAGAGAGAGAGAGAGAACTGACCAGAGAGAGAGAGAGAGAGCGCTGCAAATCGAGGGGAGATTGACAGCAAATAGGAAACGGAGTGTCTCAAACTCAAACAGAGGCGGAGAGGGCAGAGACAGATAAAGATAAAAAGAAAGATGGAGATAGAAACAGAGAGAGTCTGAGAGTTAAATAATGAAGTAACACAACCACCTGATGAAAGAGCAACGCTCCGAAAGCTAGTGCTTCCAATTAAACCTGTTGGACTATAACCTGGTGTTGTGTGATTTTTAATTAAATAAAGAAGGAGATGGGGGATAAGAGGTAAACACAAAATAGAAGGAGGACTAGGCCATTTGGCCCTTCAACTCTGCTGTACCATTCAGTAAGATTGTGGTTGATCTACTTGTGACCTTAACATCGCTTTCCTAACCGCCTCCCCCACCATAACCCTTGTCCTTCTCACTTCAATGGGCCAGCCTCCCCCCAGCTCTCTGGCAAAGGGAATTCGACAAGGAACAACCCTGAGAGAGAGAGAAAAAGAAATCTTTTCATCGTTGCCTTAAAAACAACACTCTTTTTCTGCATAAGAACAATCAAAAGAGTCGAGAGTTAAAAAGACACACAGAGGTTTACAGTCAGCGAGGCACAGAGAAACAGTCCAAGATACAAGGACATAATATGGAAGGAAAGATGTTAAGAGTGTGAGAAGAGAAAAACAAAATAATTTTTTTAAAAAAAGACAAAGATGAAAAGATAGGTAACATTATTCTATAGGCATCTTTTCAAACTTGTATTGGTGAAATTTGAATTGTAGAGTACTCAGATTGGAGCTATACTGCTACCTGACAAGCAGATTAACCATGGCAGTGGTTAGCAGTGTTGCCTCATAGCTCCAGGGAGAAAGTGAGGTCTGCAGATGCTGGAGATCAAAGTTGAAACTTTATTGCTGGAACAGCACAGCAGGTCAGGCAGCATCCAGGGAACAGGAGATTCGACGTTTCGGGCACAGGCCCTTCTTCAGTCATTCCTGAAGAAGGGCCTGTGCCCGAAACGTCAAATCTCCTGTTCCCTGGATGCTGCCTGACCTGCTGTGCTGTTCCAGCAATAAAGTTTCAACTCATAGCTCCAGGGACCTCGGTTTGATCCCACTCTCTGCCAAATGGCTGTGTGGAATTTGCAAATTCTCCTTGTGTCCGTGTGGGTTTCCTCTGCCATTCTGCCAAAGGCTGGGGCTTTTTGATCTGAGAATGACCAAGTGTTTTTATGGAGGGCGCAGGTAAGCTGTGAACCAGGCCTGATTGAAAAGCACAGCCAGTTCCAGGTGCTGGGTGGCTTCATCCTGCTCCACAGCTGAAACTGAAGGAATGGAGAACCATGAGGTGTAAAGTTAATAGAGCACCAGGTGGAAGGTCAGTCCCCTTATAACAAACCTTTTGGAAAAGCAGATCAGAACAGGACTGATACACTTAACGGTAAGGTCCTGGACAGTGTTGCTGACCAAAGAGACCTTGGAGTGCAGGTTCATGGTTCCTTGGAAGTAGAGTCGCAGGTAGATAAGATAGTGAAGAAGGCATTTGGTATGGTTTCCTTTATTGTTCAGAGCACTGAGTATAGGAATTGGACGGTCTTGTTGTGGCTGTTCAGGATATTGGTTGGGCCACTTTTGGAATATTGCATGCAATTTTGGTCTCCTTCTATAGGAAGGATGTTGTGAGACTTGAAAGGGTTCAGAAAAACTTTACAAAGATGTTGCCAGGGTTGGAGGTTTTGAGCGTAGGGAGAGGCTGAATAGAACATAGAACTGTACAGCACAAGAATGGGCCCTTCTGCCCATGATGTTGAGCTGAACATGACATCAAATGAAACTAATCCTTTCTGCCTGCCCTTGGTTTATATCCCTCCATTTCTTGCATATTCATGTGCTTATCTCTGAAATGCACCTACTGTATTTGCCTCCACCATCAGCCCTGACAGTGGGTTCCACTGTGTGCAAAAAGCTGCCCTTAACATCTCCTTTGAACTTTTCCTCTCTCACTTTAAATGCATGCCCCCTAGTATTAGACATCTGGGAAAAAGATTCTGACCATCACCTCTATCTATGCATCTCATAATTTTATAATTTGCTGTCAAGTCTCCCCTCAGCTTCCACTGCTCCACAGAAAACAACCCAAGTTTTTCTAGTCTCTCCTTAAGACTCATATAGGCTGGAGCTGTTTTCCCTGGAGCATCAGAACAGGAATAGGCCATTCAGCTCTTTGAGCCTGCTATTCAATATGGAGAAAGTGAGGCCTGCAGATGCTGGAGCTCAGAGTCAAGACTGTAGAGCTGGAAAACCACAGCAGGTTAGGCAGCATCCGAAGAACAGGAGAATCGATAGGAATCCTGATGAAGGGCTTTTGCCCGAAATGCCGATTTTCCTGCTCCCCAGATGCTGCCTGACCTGCTGTGCTTTTCCAGCACTACACTTTGACTGCTATTCAATATGATCATGCTTAATCTGGCTATGGCCTTAACTGCACATTCCTGTCGCATCTCCTCCGTAATTCTTGATCCCTTTGTCTAACAAAAAAAAGTCTAATTCAGCCTTGAATGGATTGCATTTCTCAGCCTTTTCACTTTGATTCTTTCACAGGATATGGGTATCGCTGGTTGGTCCAGCCTTCATTGGTGTCCATCCCTAGTTGCCTTTGAGAAGGTGGGTGGTGAGCTGTCTTTTTGAACTGCTGCAGTTCTTGGGGTATAGGTGTACCCACAGTGCAGTTAAGACATGAGTTACGGATTTTAACCCAGCAACGCTGAACGAATGGCAATATTTTTCCAAGTCAGGATGGTGTGCGTCTTGATGGGAACTGTAAGTGCTGGTATCCTGTATGTCTTCTGCCTTCGCCCTTTTGGCTTGCAGAGGGAACAGGTTTGGAAGGTGCTGTCAGAAGAGCTTTGGTGCATGAGAATCCCACAGAACGAGGACCATCTTGAAATAAATAAATTACCCTCTTCACCATCTTAAAAGTTAGAAGTGAGAAGTGGTCAAAAAAGGTGGACTGTCTCTGGATGAGGTGAGCAAGGGGTTAGAAATAGTGAGGGTATTTGTGCCTTTGTGAATAGAGGATCTATCTAATGTGCAGTCTGTGGTCAGTAAAGACTGAAAGTGCTGGAGAAACTCAACAGGTCAGACAGTATCTGTGCTGAGAGAAACAGAGTTAACATTTCAGGACAATTAGTTCTGGTCTTTTTTTGAAATTTGTCTGTTTCAGGCAGTTCTTGTGGGAGCAGGAGCTACTGTTGGTGAAGTGACAAGAGAACAAATCACATTGATAATCGCTGTTCTATTGCTGTTCATCTACTGCATGTGCAGCGTAAGGTGCAAATACTGTCAGCATCTTCTCTTTGCAGTCCTTTGGAGTGAGGAGCCACTTACCATGGAGTCAAACAGTGAGGGGGAGAGAGAGGGAGGAAGAGAGAGAGAGAGAGAGAAAAAAAAAGGGTAAGCAGAAGAAAGACTTTAAGAGATATGGGGTGCAGTCAGTGAAAACTAAAGACTAAGGGAGAAACAGCATTTTTTAAAAAAAACCACAGAGCCCACATTCTACATTGGCAGTCATTAGTCAGCCAATGGTCAAAGAGGAGTTGTTTGCATCCTTTAGCTTCCTTCTTTCTCTCTGTCACCCTTTTGCTTCCAAATTGATCACACCTTGGTGAATCAGGACTCACTACTACAGCTGCTCCAGTCCACTCTCTTCCCAGGTGTTGAGGTCAATGCCAATTTTGAAGTAGACTTTCAGAATACCTTTCTATTGACTGCCCTGTGGTCTTACACCTGTGGTGAACTGGGAGTAAAGAGCCCACTTTGTAGGGCGGCTCTTTGGCATCCTGAAGTACCCTGGCTGTTGCAGTTGTGACACGACAATGGTCACCTCTCTGTTCATGATGCCTGCTTCCTGGAGGGTGCCTGTGATCACACGGTGTTCATCCTGATGGATCATTCTGGTTACATGTGGGATCATCTGTAGCCAGTGCCGTGGGTGTGCCTCGAGCTTTCTCAGACTTTGATGATACATCACCCAAGGCTTGCAGCTGTAGAAGAGTGTTGAGAGAAAATCTATCGATTACAACCTGTGTCCCTGCAAAGACGATGGTTAATGGAGCAGATTCCTAAAAGAGGGCCTTGTGTACAGGTTCCTGTGCAGCATCTCCAAGTCTATAATCATTGACTGGTATGTGCGACTACTGAGAAAGCAGAAGTGATCGATTGTCTCCATGAGGCAAGACGCAACTATGATGCTGGGGGGAGTCTGGTGAGAGGCCAGGTATTGGTTGGAAGAGGACCTTTATCAATGCATTGGGGATGTGTTGTCAGTGATTGTTATCGACTCTCTGCATACTCAATGTGTACATTGACTGTATATAACTTCTCAAGGAATGCATTCGGAATGTGTTTATTCCCTGTATGTATTACGTATATACATAGAATGTATACTTATTGTCTACATTTAAACTGTCTCAAGCTCGATAGTTTGCTGAACTATTTATTGCAGGTGCATTAACTCATATTGAACATTTTATTCATTTGTGGGACATGAATGTTCTTGACTGGGCCAGCATTTATTGTTGATCCCTAGTTGACCCTGAGGAGTTGGTGCTGAGCTGCTTTATTGACCCGCTGTGATCCACCTGCTGTGGGGTTGGCTCACAATGCCCTTAGGGAGAGAATTCCAGTATTTTGACCCAGTGACAGTGAAGGAATGGTGATTTATTTTCAAGTCAGGATGGTAAGTAGCTTGGAGGTGAACTTGACAGTGGTAATGTTCCATGAATCTGCTCCTCTTCTTCTAGGTGGTAGTGGTCATGGGTTTGCAAAGTGCTGTCTGAGAATCTTGGGTGAATTTCTGCAGTGCATCTCGTGGATAATACACACTGCTGCTATCGTTGGTGGAGAGAATGGACACTTGTGGATGTGGTGCCAATTAACTGGGCTGCTTTGTACTGGATAGTGTCAAGCTTCTTGAGAGTTTTTGGAGCTGTGCCCACCCAGACTAGTGGGGAGCATTCTATCACACTTCTGACTTGTAGGAGAGGGACTGACTATGGGGAGTCAGTAGGTAAGTTATTTGCTGCAGTATTGTTAGCATCTAACTTGCTCTTGTAGTCCTGCGTTTATGTGGTGTGTCCAGATGTACAATGGTAACCTGCAGGATGTTGACAGTGTGGCATTCAGTGATGGTAACACCACTGGTTGTCAAGGAGTAGTGGTTAGATTGTCTCTTACTCATGTTGGTCATTGCCTGGCATTTGTCTGGTGTGAAGGAATGCCAAGCCTGCATATTGTCCAGATCTTGTTTTATTTGAACATGGACTGCTTCAGTATCTGAGGAGTCGCAAATGGTGCTGAACACTGTGAGATCATTAACAAACATCCCCACTTCTGAAATTATGATGGAGGGGAAGGTCATTGATGAAGCAGCTGAAGATGAGCCGAGGACACTACACTGAGGAACTCCTGCAGAGATGTCCTGGAGCTGAGATGACTGACCTCCAACAATCTCAACCATCTTCCTTTGTGCCAGGTAGGATTCCAACCAGCAGAGAATTTGCCCCCTGATACCCAATGATTCCAATTTTGCTCAGGCTCCTTGATGCCACACTCAGTCATATGCAACCTTGATGTCAAGGGCTGTCACTCTCACCTCACCTCAAGAGTACACAAGGTGAAAACTACAATCCAATTAAAATGTCAATAAAGCCACTAAAATACATTATTTGATATTAAGCCGTTGAGTGACTAAGAAGATATGATGGCAACAGTTTGAAGTCACAATATTTCACGTCTTGAATCATAAAATCCCTATAGTGCAGAGTGATGGCACGGTGACTTAATGGTTAGCACTGCTGCCTCATTGCACCAGGGACTGGGGTTCAATTCCCACCTTGGGTGACTGCCTGTGTGGAGTTTGCACATTCTCCTTGTGTCTGCGTGGGTTCCGTTTAGGTGCTCCCACAGCCCAAAGATGTGCAATTTAAGTGGATTGGCCATGCTCAGTTGCCCATTTTGTTAGATGCATTATTCAGGGCTAAGTATAGGGTAGGGGAATGGGTCTGGGTGGGTTACTCTTTGGAAGGTTGGTGTGGACTTGTTGGGCCGAAGGGCCTGTTTCCATATTGTAGGAGAATCTAATCAGTGCAGAAGCAGGCTATTTGGCCCATTGAGTATGCACTGAACCTCTTAAGACCATGCCACCCAGTCACAACCCCCTACCTTCATAGCTTTGCATTTTCTGTGGCTAATCCACCCAACCTGCACATCCCTAGATGCTACAGGTAATTTAGCATGTGCAATCTGCCTAACCTGCACATGGGAGGTAACAGGAGCACCCAGAGGAAACCCTTGCAGACACAGGGAGAACGTGCAAACTCCTGAGACTGAACCGAACCCAGGTCTCTGGCACTGTGAGGCAGCAGTGCTAACCACTGAGCCATTGTGCTGTCCCAAAGCATCCTGAGTTGCTTCACAGAAAGATTATCAAAAAGAAATGGACAACGAATGTGATGAGTAGATGGCTGACCAGAAACTTGGTCAAAAATTGAAATGTGGAGCTTATTCAAGGAACAGCTACTGCGTGTCCTTCATAAGTATGTACCTGTCAGGCAGGGAGGAAGTTGTCGAGCGAGGGAGCCGTGGTTTAATAAAGAAGTTGAAGCTCTTGTCAAGAGGAAAAAGGAGGCTTATGTTAGGATGAGACATGAAGGGTCAGTTAGGGCACTTGAGAGTTACAAGTTAGCCAGGAAAGATTGAAAGAGAGAGCTAGGAAGAGCCAGAAGGGGACATGAGAAGTCATTGGCAGATAGGATCAAGGAAAACCCAAGACTTTCAATTGGTATATCATAAATAAAAGAATGACTAGAGTAAGATTGGAGCCAATCAAGGATAGTAGTGGGAAGTTGTTCATAGAGTCAGGGGAGATGTATTCACGCTGGAAAAAGACAATGTTGTCGAGGAGAATACTGAGATATAGGCTACTAGAATAGATGGGATTGATGTGCATAACGAGGAGGTGTTAGCAATTCTGGGAAGTGTGAAAACAGGTAAGTCCCCTGGGCTGGATGGGATTTATCCTAGGCTTCTCTGGGAAGCTAGGAGGAGTTTGCAGAGCTTTTGACTTTGATCTTTAAGTCATCACTGTCTAGAGGAATAGTGCCTGAAGACTGCAGGTTAGCAAATATTGTCCTCTTGTTCAAGAAGGGGAGTAGAGACAACCCTGGCAATTATAGACCAATGAGCCTGACTTCGGCTGTGAGTAAAGTATTGGAAAAGATCATAAGAGATAGGATTTATAATCATTAGAAAGGAATAAGTTGATTAGGGATAGTCAACACGGTTTTGTGAAGGGTAGGTTATGCCTAACAAACCTTACTGAGTTCTTTTGAGAAGGTGACCAAATAGGTGGATGAGGGTAAAGCAGGTGATGTGGTATATATGGATTTCAATAAAGCATTTGATAAGGTTCCCCATGGTAGGCTATTGCACAAAATATGGAGGCATTGGAATGAGGGTGATTTAGCGGTTTGGATCAGAAATTGGCTAGCTGAAAGAAGACTGGTGGTTGATAGGAAACATTCATCCTGGAGTTCAGTTATTACTGGTGTACCGCAAGGATCTGTTTTGGGGCCACTGCTGTTTGTAATTTTTATTAATGACCTGGATGAGGGCGTAGAAGGGTGGCTTAGTAAATTTGCGACACTAAGGTCAGTAGAGTTGTGGATAGTGCCAAAAGATGTTGTAAGTTACAGAGAGACATAGATAAGCTGCAGAGCTGAGCTGAGAGGTGGCAAATGGAGCTTAATGCGGAAAAGTGTGAGGTGATTCACTTTTGGAAGGAGCAACAGGAATAAAGAGTACTGGACTAATGGTAAGATTCTTGACAGTGTAGATGAACAGAGAGATCTCGGTGTCCATGTACATAGATCCCTGAAAGTTGCCACCCAGGGTGATAAGGTTGTTAAGAAGGCATACAGTGTGTTGGCTTTTAGTGGTAGAGGGAGCCATGAGGTCATGTTGCAGCTGTACAAAAACTCTGATGCGGCCCCACTTGGAGTATTGTGTACAGTTCTGGTCACAGCATTAGAGAAAGGATGTGGAAGCTTTGGAAAGGGTACAGAGGAGATTTACTAGGATGTTACCTGGTATGGAGGGAAGGTCTTATGAGGGAAGGCTGAGGGACTGGAGGCTGCTTTCGTGAAAGAGAAGGTTGAGAGGTGACTTAATTGAGACATATAAGATAATCAGAGGGTGAGATCGGGTGGAAAGTGAGAGCTTTTTTTCCTCAGATGGTGAAGGCTAGCATGAGGGGTGATAGATATAGGAGAGATGTCAGAGGTGGTTTCTTTACTCAGAGAGTAGTAGGGGGGTGGAATGTACTGCCTGCAACAGTAGTAGATTTGCCAACTTTAAGGTCATTTAAATGGTCATTGAATAGACATATGGATGAAATTGGAATAGTGTAGGTTATATGGGCTTCAGATTGGTTTCACAGGTCAGTACAACATCGAGGGCTGAAGGACCTGTACTGCACTATAATGTTCTAAAAAGGTAGGTTTGAAGGAATTTCCTAAAGAAGGAAACAACAAGAGGCAGAGAAGATTAGAGAGAAAATGTCAGACAGAGGATCTTGGCAGCTGAAGGTACAACCATTAACGGTGGAATAATTAAAATTGGGTGGGAGGAGGGTGAAAATGGGCAAAATTGGAGGAGCACAGTCATCATAGAGAGTTGTGGGACTGGAGTAGATAGGGGCCAGAGTGGAAGGGTTTAAAAGATGGATGAGAATTTTAAAATGATGAACTACATATCATTAATTATTTCTGGTTAGCCTTGTTAAATGCTTGGTTATAACTATTTAAATGTTTGGACAATGGTCTCTGATTTCCAGTCAGCATTTGAGGAGTCTGTGCTCTGCGCTTCTCTTTGAATCTGGATTAGTGGTGCTGGAAGAGCACAGCAGCTCAGGTAGCATCCGAGGAGCAGTAAAATCGATGTTTTGGGCAAAAGCCCTTCATCAGGAATAAAGGCTGTCAGAACTCAGCTGTTCAAAGGCACTCCAAACAAATTAGGCAATGTCGTTATCAAACAATCACAAACTCCTGAACAGAGGAAACCACATAGCCAGTGATTCACATGGTCTCCATTGTTCAGTGTGGGCACAAGAGAAGGGGCGGCACAATGGCCCAGTGGTTGGCACTGTTGCCTCACAACGCCAGGGACCTAGGTTTGATTGCCGCTTCTCCGTGTGGAGTTTGCACATTCTCCCCGTGCCTGCGTGGGTTTCCTCCCACATTCTCCCCGTGCCTGCGTGGGTTTCCTCCCACATTCTCCCCGTGCCTGCGTGGGTTTCCTCCCACATTCTCCCCGTGCCTGTGTGGGTTTCCTCCCACATTCCAAAGATGTACAGGCCAGGTGAATTGGCCATGCTGAATTGCCCATTGTGTCAGGTGCTTTAGTCAGGGGGAAATGGGTCTGGGTGGGTTACTCTTCGGAGGGTCGGTGTGGACTGGTTGGGCCAAACGGCCTGTTTCCACACTGTAGGGGAATCTTAAAAAAAATGTTATGAATCGGCAAGGCACCCATACATCAGCACTGCCCATTCTATATCTACCATACCTACCATTTTGTTTCAATTTAATCAAACCTTGCATAGGTATGGAACTTAAATTCAGTTTGGTTTTTATCTAATTGCAATGCATTCTTTATTTTGATATGTCAGGACAATCTGTGGTTCGTTGTGAAAGAGATTCACTTTTCATGGAAATTAATGCAAATCCCAGTAATAAATACTTTTAAAGAATCCACAGTCTTAAATATTTTGATCAATTTGGAATGAGTTTCAGTTTAAGAAATCATTGAAAACATGCTGGTGGCATAAGAGGTGATCATTTGGCTCATTGTTCTGTACTGGCTGAGAAAGAGTTATTCAGCCTGATCCTACGTTCCAGCTCTTGGTTCCTCACCCTGTAGGGCAAAGCACCTCAAGCGCATATTCCAGTTTGTATAAATATACCATATTTAAAATAGAGATTTACAAAGATCCAAAACACAGAAAAAGGCCCTCTGGCCCATTGCATCCAGGCGAGGCAAAAGCAGCAACCTAACTATCCTTTTCCAACACTTGACCTATGGCCTTGTATGCCTTGACATCACAAGTGCACATGAGAACGAGGTTTTATTGTCATGTGCATTCAAGTTTAGGGATACAGGAGTACAGTGAAAAGAGTACAAAAAAAACCCATTCCTGATGCCATCTGAGGTACAAAGGTTCCATGCTAGAAAGCAGAAAAATAAAGAAATAACAAAATTTCAACATTACAGTTCTTAGATTCGATTCCATACAGTGTGGAAACAGGCCCTTCTGCCCAACCAGTCCACACCGATCCTCTGAAGAGTAACCCACCCAGACCCATTTTCCTCTGAATGATGCACCTATCACTACGGGCAATTTAGCATGGCCAATTCACCTGACCTGCACATCTTTGGACTGTGGGGGGAAACTGGAGCACCCGGAGGAAACCCACGCAGACACGGGGAGAATGTGCAAACTCCACACAGACAGTCGCCCGAGGCTGGAATCAAACCGGGGGCCGTGGTGCTAACCATTGTGCAACTGTGCCGCCCCTGATGAAGGGCTCTTACATGAAATGTCGATTTTTCTGCCCCTCAGATGCTGCCTGACCTGCTGTGCATTTTCAGCACCACTCTGATCTTGACTCTAATCTCCAGCATCTACAGTCCTCACTTTCACCGAGATGATTTTACCAATGAGGACTTGGTCTCACTCCAACCCTGGGTTCCTCTCTCTCCCACACTGGGCTCCTTCTCTCTCTCACACACTGGGCTCCATCTCTCTCCCACACTGGGCTCCTTCTCTCTCTCACACACTGGGCTCCTTCTCTCTCCCACACAATGGGCTCCATCTCTCTCCCGCACTGGGCTCCTTCTCTCTCCCACACTGGGTTCCTTCTCTCTCTCCCACACGGGGCTCCTTCTCTCTCTCTCACAATGGGCTCCATCTCTCTCCCGCACTGGGCTCCTTCTCTCTCCCACACTGGGCTCCATCTCTCTCCCGCACTGGGCTCCTTCTCTCTCCCACACTGGGTTCCTTCTCTCTCTCCCACACTGGGCACCTTCTCTCTCTCTCACAATGGGCTCCATCTCTCTCCCGCACTGGGCTCCTTCTCTCTCTCACACACTGGGCTCCTTCTCTCTCCCACACAATAGGCTCCATCTCTCACCCGCACTGGGCTCCATCTCTCTCCCACACTGGGTACCTTCTCTCTCTCCCACACTGGGCTCCTTCTCTCTCTCTCACAATGGGCTCCATCTCTCTCCCGCACTGGGCTCCTTCTCTCTCCCACACTGGCCTCCTTCTCTCTCCCGCACTGGGCTCCTTCTCTCTCCCACGCTGGGCTCCATTTTTCTCTCTCTCTCTCTCTCACAATGGGCTCCTTCTCTCTCTCACAATGGGCTCCTCTCTCTCTCTCACAATGGGCTCGTTCTCCCTCCCGCGCTGGGCTCCTTCTCTCTCCCATGCTGGGCTCCTTCTCTCTTCCAAGCTGGACTCCTTCTCGCTCCCAAGCTGGGCTCCTTCTCTCTCTCTCTCACACTGGGCTCCTTCTCTCTCTCACGCGGGGCTCCTTCTCTATCCCAAGCTGGGCTCCTTCTCTCTCTCTCTCACACTGGGCTCCTTCTCTCTCTCACGCGGGGCTCCTTCTCTATCCCAAGCTGGGCTCCTTCTCTCTCTCTCATACTGGGCTCCTTCTCTCTCTCACGCTGAGTTCCTTCTCTATCCCAAGCTGGGCTCCTTCTCTCTCTCTCATACTGGGCTCCTTCTTTCTTTCACACATTGAGGTACTTCTCTCTCTCACACACTGGGCTCCTTCTTTCTCCCACAGAGGGCTCCTTCTCTCTCACACACTGGGATCCTTCTCTCTCTCACACACTGGGATCCTTCTCTCTCTCACACACTGGGATCCTTCTCTCTCTCACACACTGGGCTCCTTCTCTCTCCCAAGCTGGGCTCTGACTCTCTCTCACACTGGGGTCCTTCTCTCTTTCACACTGGGCTCCTTCTCACTCCCACGCTGGGCTCCTTCTCTCTCTCACACTGGGCTCCCTCTTTCTCTCACACATTGAGGTACTTCTCTCTCTCTCACACTGGGATCCTTCGCTCTTTCACACTGGGCTCCTTCTCTCTCTCACACACTGGGGTCCTTCTCTCACACACACACTGGGCTCCTTCTCTCTCACACACTGGGTGAGTTCTCTCTCTCACACACTGGGCTCCTTCTCTCTCACACACTGGGCTCCTTCGCTCTCACACACTGGGTGAATTCTCTCACTCACAATGGGCTCCTTCTCTCTCTCACACACACTGGGCTCCTCTCCCTCACACTGGGCTCCTTCTCTCTCCCAAGCTGGGCTCCTTCTCTCTCTCACACACTGGGCTCCTCTCCCTCACACTGGGCTCCTTCTCTCTCCCAAGCTGGGCTCCTTCTCTCTCTCACACACTGGGCTCCTTCTCTCTCTTACACATTGGGCTCCCTCTCTCTCCCGCACAGGTCTCCTCTTTCCCACACTCGTCTCTTCTCTCTCACACTGGGCTCTTTCTCTCTCTCCCACGCTGGGCTCCTTCTCTCTCTCACACTGGGCACCTTCTCTCTCCCACACTGGGCTCCTTCTCTCTCTCTCTTTCTGTCTCACAATGGGCTCCATCTCTCTCCCGCACTAGGCTCCATCTCTCTCCCGCACTGGACTCCTTTCTCTCCTGCACTGGGCTCCTTCTCTCTCTCATACTGGGCACCTTCTCTCTCCCGCACTGGGCTCCTTCTCTCTCTCACAATGGGCTCCATCTCTCTCTCTCTCTCACTCTCACACACACAATGGGCTGCTTCTCTCTCTCACAATCGGCTCCTTCTCTCTCACATACTCGGCTCCTTCTGTCTCTCTCACAATGGGCTCGTTTTCTCTCCCAAGCTGGGCTCCTTCTCTCTCTCACGCTGGGCTCCTTCTCTCTCCCAAGCTGGGCTCCCTCTCTCTCTCACACTGGGGTCCTTCTCTCTTTCACACTGGGCTCCTTCTCACTCCCACGCTGGGCTCGCTCTCTCTCTCTCTCTCTCTCACACACTGGGATCCTTCGCTCTTTCACACTGGGCTCCTTCTCACGCCCGCGCTGGGCTCCTTCTCTCTCTCACACTGGGCTCCTCTCTCTCACACTCTGGGCTCCTTCTCGCTCACACACTGGGCTCCTTCTCTCTCACACACTGGGCTCCTGCTCTCTCCAACACTGGGCTCCTTCTCTCTCTCATACTGGGCACCTTCTCTCTCCCACACTGGGCTCCTTCTCTCTCTCTCACAATGGGCTCCATCTCTCTCTCTCTCTCTCTCTCACACACACAATGGGCTGCTTCTCTCTCTCACAATCGGCTCCTTCTCTCTCACAATGGGCTGCTTCTCTCTCACATACTGGGCTCCTTCAGTCTCTCTCACAATGGGCTCGTTTTCTCTCCCAAGCTGGGCTCCTTCTCTCTCTCACACACTGGGCTCCTCTCCCTCACACTGGGCTCCTTCTCTCTCCCAAGCTGGGCTCCTTCTCTCTCTCACACACTGGGCTCCTTCTCTCTCTTACACATTGGGCTCCCTCTCTCTCCCGCACAGGTCTCCTCTTTCCCACACTCGTCTCTTCTCTCTCACACTGGGCTCTTTCTCTCTCTCCCACGCTGGGCTCCTTCTCTCTCTCACACTGGGCACCTTCTCTCTCCCACACTGGGCTCCTTCTCTCTCTCTCTTTCTGTCTCACAATGGGCTCCATCTCTCTCCCGCACTAGGCTCCATCTCTCTCCCGCACTGGACTCCTTTCTCTCCTGCACTGGGCTCCTTCTCTCTCTCATACTGGGCACCTTCTCTCTCCCGCACTGGGCTCCTTCTCTCTCTCACAATGGGCTCCATCTCTCTCTCTCTCTCACTCTCACACACACAATGGGCTGCTTCTCTCTCTCACAATCGGCTCCTTCTCTCTCACATACTCGGCTCCTTCTGTCTCTCTCACAATGGGCTCGTTTTCTCTCCCAAGCTGGGCTCCTTCTCTCTCCCAAGCTGGGCTCCCTCTCTCTCTCACACTGGGGTCCTTCTCTCTTTCACACTGGGCTCCTTCTCACTCCCGCGCTGGGCTCGCTCTCTCTCTCTCTCTCTCTCTCACACACTGGAATCCTTCGCTCTTTCACACTGGGCTCCTTCTCACGCCCGCGCTGGGCTCCTTCTCTCTCTCACACTCTGGGCTCCTTCTCGCTCACACACTGGGCTCCTTCTCTCTCACACACTGGGCTCCTGCTCTCTCCAACACTGGGCTCCTTCTCTCTCTCATACTGGGCACCTTCTCTCTCCCACACTGGGCTCCTTCTCTCTCTCTCACAATGGGCTCCATCTCTCTCTCTCTCTCTCTCTCACACACACACAATGGGCTGCTTCTCTCTCTCACAATCGGCTCCTTCTCTCTCACAATGGGCTGCTTCTCTCTCACATACTGGGCTCCTTCAGTCTCTCTCACAATGGGCTCGTTTTCTCTCCCAAGCTGGGCTCCTTCTCTCTCTTACGCTGGGCTCCTTCTCTCTCCCAAGCTGGGCTCCCTCTCTCTCTCACACTGGGGTCCTTCTCTCTTTCACACTGGGCTCCTTCTCACTCTTGCGCTGGGCTCGCTCTCTCTCTCTCTCACACTGGGATCCTTCGCTCTTTCACACTGGGCTCCTTCTCACGCCCGCGCTGGGCTCCTTCTCTCTCTCACACTGGGCTCCTTCTCTCTCTCACACTCTGGGCTCCTTCTCTCTCACACACTGGGCTCCTTCTCTCTCACACACTGGGCTCCTGCTCTCTCCAACACTGGGCTCCTTCTCTCTCTCATACTGGGTACCTTCTCTCTCCCGCACTGGGCTCCTCTCTCTCTCACAATGGGCTCCATCTCTCTCTCTTTCTCACACACAATGGGCTGCTTCTCTCTCTCACAATCGGCTCCTTCTCTCTCACACTGGGCTGCTTCTCTCTCACATACTGGGCTCCTTCTGTCTCTCTCACAATGGGCTCGTTTTCTCTCCCGTGCTGGGCTCCTTCTTTCTCACACTGGGCTCCTTCTCTCTCCCAAGCTGGGCTCCCTCTCTCTCTCACACTGGGGTCCTTCTCTCTTTCACACTGGGCTCCTTCTCACTCTCGCGCTGGGCTTGCTCTCTGTCTCTCTCTCTCTCTCACACTGCGATCCTTCGCTCTTTCACACTGGGCTCCTTCCCTCTCCCGCACTGGGCGCCTCTCTCCCACACTGGGCTTCTTCTCTCTCCAACACTGGGCTCCTTCTCTCTCACACACTGGGCTCCTCTCTCTCTCTCTCTCTCTCTCTTTCTCACATACTTGGCTCCTTCTCTCTCCCGCACAGGTCTCCTCTCTCTCACACTGGGCTCCTTCTCTCTCCCACGCTGGGCTCCTTCTCTCTCCCTCTCTGAGCTCCTTCTCTTCTCCCACACTGGGCTTCTTCTCTCTCTCCCACACTGGGCTCCTTCTCTCTCTCTGTCTCACAATGGGCTCCATCTCTCTCCCTCGCTGGGCTCCTTTTCTCTCCCACACTGGGCTCCTTTACTCTCTCTCTCACAAAGGGCTCCATCTCTCTCTCTCTCTCCCTCACACAATGGGCAGCTTCTCTCTCTCACAATCGGCTCCTTCTCTCTCATACACTGGGCTCCTTCTGTCTCTCTCACAATGGGCTCGTTCTCTCTCCCAAGCTGGGCTCCTTCTCTCTCTCTCACACTGGGCTCCTTCCCTCTCTCACGCTGGGCTCCTTCTCTCTCCCAAGCTGGGCTCCCTCTCTCTTTCACACTGGGCTACTTCTCACTCCCGCGTTGGGCTCCTTCTCTCTCTCACACTGGGCTCCTTCTCTCTCTCACACACTGGGTCAGTTCTCTCGCTCACATTGGGCTCCTTCTCTCTCTCACACACTGGGGCTCCTTCACTCTCACAAACTGGGCTCCTTCTCTCTCTCTCTCACATGCTGAGCTCCTTCTCTCTCACACACTGGGCTCCTTCTCTCGCTCACAATGGGCTCCTTCTCTCTCTCACACTGGGCTCCTTCTCTCTCTCACACACTGTGCTCCTGCTCTCTCCCATGCTGGGCTCCTTCTCTCTCCCAAGCTGAGCTCCTTCTCTCTCTCACGCTGGGCTCCTTCTCTCTCTCACGCTGGGCTCCTTCTCTATCCCAAGCTGGGCTCCCTCTCTCTCTCACACACTGGGCTCCTTATCTCTTTCACACTGGGCTCCTTCTCTCTCTCACACACACTGTGCTCCTTCTCTCTCTCTCACACTGGGCTTCCTCTCTCTCACACACTGGGCTCCTCTCTCTCTCTCTCACATACTGGGCTCCTTCTCTGTCCCGCACAGGTCTCCTCTTTCTCACACTGGTCTCCTCTCTCTCACACTGGGCTCCTTCTCTCTCCCACGCTGAGCTCCTTCTCTCTCCCGCACGGGCTCCTTTTCACTCTCCCACGCTGGGCTCCTTCTCTCTCTCATACTGGGTACCTTCACTCTGCCTCTCTGAGCTCCTTCTCTTCTCCCACACTGGGCTTCTTCTCTCTCTCCCACACTGGGCTCTTTCTCTCTCTCTGTCTCACAATGAGCTCCATCTCTCTCCCTCGCTGGGCTCCTTTTCTCTCCCACACTGGGCTCCTTTTTTCTCTCTCTCACAATGGGCTCCATTTCTCTCCCTCACACGATGGGCAGCTTCTCTCTCTCACAATCGGCTCCTTCTCTCTCACAATGGGCTGCATCTCTCTCACACTGGGCTCCTTCTGTCTCTCTCACAATGGGCTCGTTCTCTCTCCCAAGTTGGGCTCCTTCTCTCTCTCTCACGCTGGGCTCCTTCTCTCTCCCAAGCTGGGCTCCCTCTCTCTCTCACACTGGGATCCTTCTCTCTTTCACACTGGGCTACTTCTCACTCCCGTGCTGGGCTCCTTCTCTCTCGCACACACTGGGCTCCTTCTCTCTCCCACACAAGGCTCCCTCTCTCTCACACACTGGGTCAGTTCTCTTGCTCACAATGGGCTCCTTCTCTCTCTCACGCTGGGCTCCCTCACTCTCTCACACACTGTGCTCCTTCTCTCTCTCACACTGGGCTCCCTCTCTCTCACTCACTGGGCTCCTCTCTCTCACACTGGGCTCCTTCTCTCTCTCACACACTGGGCTCCTTCTATCTCTCACACACTGGGCTCCTTCTCTCTCTCTCTCGCATACTGGGCTCCTTCCCTCTCACACACTGGGCTCCTTATCTCTCACACACTGGGCTCCTTATCTCTCACACACTGGGCTCCTTCACTCTCACACACTGCGCTCCTGCTCTCTCCCATGCTGGGCTGCTTCTCTCTCCCACGCTGGGCTCCTTCTCTCTCCCAAGCTGAGCTCCTTCTCTCTCTCACGCTGAGCTCCTTCTATTTCTCACGCTGGTCTCCTTCTCTCTCTCACGCTGGGCTCCTTCTATCTCGCACGCTGGGCTCCCTCTCTCTCTCCCACACTGGGGTCCTTCCCTCTTTCACACTGGACTCCTTCTCTCTCTCACACACTGTGCTCCTTCTCTCTCTCACACTGAGCTCCTTCTCTCACACACTGGGCTCCTCGCTCACACACTGAGCTCCTTCTCTCACACACTGGGCTCCTCGCTCACACACTGAGCTCCTTCTCTCACACACTGGGCTCCTCGCTCACACACTGAGCTCCTTCTCTCACACACTGGGCTCCTTCTCTCACACACTGAGCTCCTTCTCTCACACACTGGGCTCCTTCTCTCTCACACACTGGGCTCCTTCTCTCTCACACACTGGGCTCCTTACCTCTCTCTCACATGCTGGGCTCCTTCTCTCTCCCGCACAGATCTCCTCTTTCTCACACTGGTCTCCTCTCTCTCTCACACTGGGCTCCTTCTCTCTCCCACGCTGGGCTCCTCTCTCTCTCTCTCACAATAGCCTCCATCTCTCTCTCTCACAATGGGCTGCTTCTCTCTCTCACACTAGGCTCCTTCTCTCTCTCACAATGGGCTCCTTCTCTCTCACAATGAGCTCCTTCTCTCTCCAACACTGGGCTCCTTCTCTCTCACACACCTGGCTCCTTCTCTCTCCAGCATTGGGCTCCTTCTCCCTCCCGCGCTGGGCTCCTTCCGTCGGCCGCGCTCGGCTCCTTCTTTCTCCCGCGCTCGGCTCCTTCTCTCTCATGCGCTGGGCTCTTTCTTTCTCACACACTGAGCTACTTCGCTCTCTCTCACAGTGGGCACCTTTTCTCTCTCACTCTGGGCTCTACTCTCTGTCTCCCCCTCACTTGGCTTCTTCTCTCTCTCCCACACTGGACTCCTTCTCTCTCTTTGTCTCACAATGGGCTCCATCTCTCTCTCTCTCTCTCCCTCACACAATGGGCAGCTTCTCTCTCTCGCAATCGGCTCCTTCTCTCTCACACTGGGCTGCTTCTCTATCACACTGGGCTGCTTCTGTCTCTCTCACAATGGGCTCGTTCTCTCTCCCAAGCTGGGCTCCTTCTCTCTCTCACGCTGGGCTCCTTCCCTCTCTCATGCTGGGCTCCTTCTCTCTCCCAAGTTGGGCTCCCTCTCTCTCTCACACTGGGATCCTTCTCTCTCTCACGCTGGGCTCCTTCCCTCTCTCACGCTGGGCTCCTTCTCTCTCTCACACACTGGGCTCCTTCCCTCTCTCACGCTGGGCTCCTTCCCTCTCTCACACTGGGCTCCTTCTTTCTCCCACACAAGGCTCCTTCTCTCTCACACACTGGGTCAGTTCTCTTGCTCACAATGGGCTTCTTCTCTCTCCCGTGCTGGGCTCCTTCTCTCTCACACACTGGGCTCCTTCACTCTTGCACACTGGGCTCCTTCAATCTCTCACACACTGGGCTCCTTCTCTCTCTCACACACACACTGGGCTCCTTATCTCTCACACACTGGGTGAGTTCTCTCGCTCACAATGGGCTCCTTCTCTCTCTCACACACTGGGCTCCTTCTCTCTCTCTCTCACACACTGCGCTCCTGCTCTCTCCCATGCTGGGCTGCTTCTCTCTCCCACGCTGGGCTCCTTCTCTCTCCCAAGCTGAGCTCCTCCTCTCTCTCACGATGGGCTCCTTCTCTCTCTCACGCTGGGCTCCTTCTCTATCCCAAGCTGGGCTCCTTCTCTCTCGCAAGCTGAGCTCCTCCTCTCTCTCACGCTGGGCTCCTTCTCTCTCTCACGCTGGGCTCCTTCTCTATCCCAAGCTGGGCTCCCTCTCTCTCCCAAGCTGAGCTCCTCCTCTCTCTCACGCTGGGCTCCTTCTCTCTCTCACGCTGGGCTCCTTCTCTCTCTCACACACTGTGCTCCTTCTCTCTCTCACACTGGGCTTCCTCTCTTTCACACACTGGGCTCCTCTCTCACACATTGGGCTCCTTCTCTCACACACTGAGCTCCTTCTCTCACACACTGAGCTCCTTCTCTCACACACTGGGCTCCTTCTCTCACACACTGAGCTCCTTCTCTCACACAGTGGGCTCCTTCTCTGTCAAATACTGGGCTTCTTATCTCTCTCTCACACACTGGGCTCCTTCTCTGTCAAACACTGGGCATCTTATCTCTCTCTCTCACAGACTGGGCTTCTTCTCTCTCACACACTGGGCTCCTCTCTCACACATTGGGCTCCTTCTCTCACACACTGAGCTCCTTCTCTCACACACTGAGCTCCTTCTCTCACACATTGGGCTCCATCTCTCACACACTGAGCTCGTTCTCTCACACACTGAGCTCCTTCACTCACACACTGGGCTCCTTCTCTCACACACTGAGCTCCTTCTCTCACACACTGGGCTCCTTCTCTGTCAAATACTGGGCTTCTTATCTCTCACGCACTGGGCTCCTTACCTCTCTCTCACATGCTGGGCTCCTTCTCTCTCCCGCACAGGTCTCCTCTTTCTCACACTGGTCTCCTCTCTCTCTCACACTGGGCTACTTCTCTCTCCCACGCTGGGCTCTTCTCTCTCTGTCTCACAATGGGCTCCTTCTCTCTCACAATGGGCTCCTTATCTCTCCAACACTGGGCTCCTTCTCTCTCCAACACTGGGCTCCTTCTCTCTCACACACCTGGCTCCTTCTCTCTCCAGCGCTGGGCTCCTTGTCTCTCCCGCGCTGGGCTCCTTCTTTCTCCCGCGCTCGGCTCCTTCTGTCTCCCGCGCTCAGCTCCTCTCTCATGCGCTGGGCTCCTTCTTTCTCACACACTGAGCTACTTCGCTCTCTCTCACAGTGGGCTCCTTTTCTCTCTCACACTGGGCTCCTCTCTCTCTCTCCCTCACTTGGCTCCTTCTCTCTCACACACTGGGCTCCTTAACACTCTTTCCCACACTTGGCTCCATCCCTCACCTGCGCTGGGCTCCTTCTCTCTCTCACACACTGGGTTCCTTCTCTCGACTGCACTGGGCCCCTTCTCTCTCACACACTGGGCTCCTTCTCTCTTCCGCACTGGGCAACTTCTCTCTCCCGCGCTCGGCTCCGTCTCTCTCCCGTGCTGGGCTCCTTCTCTCTCCCACGCTCGGCTCCTTCTCTCTCCCGCGCTGGCCTCTTCTCTCTCACACGCTGGGCTCCTTCTCTCCCCTGTGCTGGGCTCCTTCTCCCTCTGGCGCTCGGCTCTTTCTCTCTCACACACTGGGCTCCTTCTCTCTCACACAATGGGCTCCTTCTCTCTCTCACACACTGGGCTCCTTCTCTCTCTCACACACTGGGCTCCTTCTCTCTCTCACACACTGGGCTCCTTCTCTCTCACACACTGGGCTCGTTATCTCTCTCACACACTGGGCTCCTTCTCTCTCTCTCACAATGGGCTCCATCTCTCTCCCACACTGGGCTCCTTCTCTTCTCCCACACTGGGCTCCTTCTCTCTCCAACACTGGGCTCCTTCTCTCACACACACCTGGCTCCTTCTCTCTCCAGCGCTGGGCTCCTTCTTTCTCCCACGCTCGGCTCCTTCTGTCTCCCGCGCTCAGCTCCTCTCTCATGCGCTGGGCTCCTTCTTTCTCACACACTGAGCTACTTCACTCTCTCTCACAGTGGGCTCCTTTTCTCTCACACACTGGGCTCCTTAACACTCTTTCCCACGCTTGGCTCCATCCCTCACCTGTGCTGGGCTCCTTCTCTCTCCCACGCTGGGTTCCTTCTCTCGACCGCACTGGGCCCCTTCTCTCTCACACACTGGGCTCCTTCTCTCTTCCCCACTGGGCACATTCTCTCTCTCCCGCGCTCGGCTCCTTCTCTCTCCCGTGCTGGGCTCCTTCTCTCTCACATGCTGGGCTCCTTCTCTCTCTCACATACTGGGCTCCTTCTCTCTCTCACACACTGGGCTCCTTCTCTCTCACACACTGGGCTCGTTATCTCTCTCACACACTGGGCTCCTTCTCTCTCTCTCACAATGGGCTCCATCTCTCTCCCACACTGGGCCCCTTCTCTTCTCCCACACTGGGCTCCTTCTCTCTCCAACACTGGGCTCCTTCTCTCTCTCACACACTGGGCTCCTTCTCTCTCACACACTGGGCTCGTTATCTCTCTCCCATACTGGGCTCCTCTCTCTCTCCCACACTGGGCTCCTTCTCTTATCCCATACTGGGCTCCTCTCTCTCTCCCATACTGGGCGTCTTTTCTCTCTCTCTCCCACACTGGGCTCCTTCTCTCTCTCTCACAATGGGCTCCATCTCTCTCCCACACTGGGCTCCTTCTCTTCTCCCACACTGGGCTCCTTCTCTCTCCAACACTGGGCTCCTTCTCTCACACACACCTGGCTCCTTCTCTCTCCAGCGCTGGGCTCCTTCTTTCTCCCACGCTCGGCTCCTTCTGTCTCCCGCGCTCAGCTCCTCTCTCATGCGCTGGGCTCCTTCTTTCTCACACACTGAGCTACTTCGCTCTCTCTCACAGTGGGCTCCTTTTCTCTCACACACTGGGCTCCTTAACACTCTTTCCCACGCTTGGCTCCATCCCTCACCTGTGCTGGGCTCCTTCTCTCTCCCACGCTGGGTTCCTTCTCTCGACCGCACTGGGCCCCTTCTCTCTCACACACTGGGCTCCTTCTCTCTTCCCCACTGGGCACATTCTCTCTCTCCCGCGCTCGGCTCCTTCTCTCTCCCATGCTGGGCTCCTTCTCTCTCACATGCTGGGCTCCTTCTCTCTCCCACGCTCGGCTCCTTCTCTCTCCCGCGCTGGCCTCTTTTCTCTCACACGCTGGGCTCCTTCTCACCCCTGTGCTGGGCACCTTCTCTCTGTCTGGTGCTCGGCTCTTTCTCTCTCACACACTGGGCTCCTTCTCTCTCACACACTGGGCTCCTTCTCTCTCACACAATGGGCTCCTTCTCTCTCACACACACTGGGATCCTGCTCTCTCCCATGCTGGACTCCTTCTCTCTCACACAATGGGCTCGTTATCTCTCTCACACACTGGGCTCCTTCTCTATCCCGCACTGGGCGTCACTCTCCCACACTGTGCTCCTTCTCTCTCATACACTGGGCTCCTTCTCGCTCTCTCTCACATACTGGGCTCCTTCTCTTTCCCACACTGGTCTCTTCTCTCTCACACTGGGCTCCTTCTCTCTCCCACGCTGGGCTCCTTCTCTCTCCCACGCTGGGCTCCTGCTTTCTCCCATGCTGGGCTCCTTCTCTCTCACACACTGGGCTCCTTATCTCTCCCACACACTGGGCTCCTTCTCTATCCCGCACTGGGCGTCTCTCTCCCACACTGTGCTCCTTCTCTCTCATACACTGGGCTCCTTCTCGCTCTCTCTCACATACTGGGCTCCTTCTCTTTCCCACACTGGTCTCCTCTCTCTCACACTGGGCTCCTTCTCTCTCCCACGCTGGGCTCCTTCTCTCTCCCACGCTGGGCTCCTGCTTTCTCCCATGCTGGGCTCCTTCTCTCTCACACACTGGGTCCTTCTCTCTCCCGCACTGAGCGCCTCTCTCCCACACTGGGCTCCTTCTCGCTCTTTCTCACATACAGGACTCCTTCTCTCTTCCGCACTGGGCTCCTTCTCTCTCCCGCACAGGTCTCCTCTTTCCCACACTGGTCTCCTCTCTCTCACACTGGGCTCCTTCTCTCTCCCACGCTGGGCTCCTTCTCTCTCCCTCTCTGGGCTCCTTCTCTTCTCCCACACTGGGCTTCTTTTCTCTCCCCCACACTGGGCTCCTTCTCTCTCTCACAATGGGCCCCATCTCTTTCCCGCACTGGGCACCTTCTCTCTCTCTCACAATGGGCTCCTCTCGCTCTCTCACAATGGACTCCTTCTCTCTCTGTCTCACAATGGGCTACTTCTGTCTCTCTCACAATAGGCTCGTTCTCTCTCCCAAGCTGGGCTCCTTCTCTCTCCCAAGCTGGGCTCCCTCTCTCTCTCTCCCAAGCTGGGCTCCCTCTCTCTCTCTCACACACTGGGGTCCTTCTCTCTTTCACACTGGGCTCCTTCTCACTCCCGCGCTGGGCTCCTTCCCTCTCTCATGCTGAGCTCCTTCCCTCTCTCACACTGAGCTCCTTCTCTATCACACTGGAGTCCTTCTCTCTTTCACACTGGGCTCCTTCTCACTCCTGCGCTGGGCTCCTCTCTCTCACACACTGGGGTCCTTCTCTCTCTCACACACTGGGCTCCTTCTCTCTCTCACACACTGGGCTCCTCTCTCTCACACACTGGGTGATCTTTCTCGCTCAAAATGGGCTCCTACTCGCTCTCACACACTGGGCTCCTTCTCACTCTCATGCTGGGCTCCTCTCTCTCCCGCGCTGGGCTCCTTCTCTCTCCTGCACTGGGCTCCTTCTCTCTTTCGCACTGGGCTCCCTTTCTCTCCCGCGCTCGGCTCCTCTCTCCCGCACTTGGCTCCTTCTCTTTCCCATGCTCGGCTTCTTCTCTCTCACGCACTGGGCTCCTTCTCTTCCCTGCGCTGGGCTCCTTCTCTCTCCCACACAGGGTTCCTTCTCTCTCACACACTGGGTGAGTTCTCTTGCTCACAATGAGCTCCTTCTCTTTCTCACACACTGGGCTCCTTATCTCTCTCTCTCCCACACGCTGGCCTCTTTCTGTCTCCCAAGCTGGGCTCCTTCTCTCTCTCTCTCTCACATTCTGTGCTCCTTCTCTCACCCGCACAGGTCTCATCTTTCCACACTGGTCTCCTCTCTCCCACACTGGTCTCCTCTCTCTCACACTGGTCTCCTCTCTCACACTGGGCTCCTTCTCTCTCCCACGCTGGGCTTATTCTCTTCTCCCACACTGGGCTTCTTCTCTCTCTCTCCCACACTGGGCTCCTCTCTCTCCCACACTGGGCTCCTTCTCTTCTCCCACACTGGGCTCCTTCTCTCTCCCACACTGGGCTCCTTCTCTCTCTCCCACACTGGGCTCCTTCTCTCTCTCCCACACACTGGGCTCCTTCTCTCTCTCTCACAATGGGCTCCATCTCTCTCCCGCACTGGGCTCCTTCTTTCTCTCTCCCACACTGGGCTTCTCTCTCTCTCTCTCCCACACTGGGCTCCTTCTCTCTCTCTCACAATGGGCTCCATCTCTCTCCCACACTGGGCTCCTTCTCTTTTTCCACACTGGGTTCCTTCTCTCTCCCACACTGGGCTCCTTCCCTTTTCCCACACTGGGCTTATTCTCTTCTCCCACACTGGGCTTCTTCTCTCTCTCCCATACTGGGCTCCTTCTCTCTCCCACACTGGGCTCCTTCCCTTTTCCCACACTGGGCTTATTCTCTTCTCCCACACTGGGCTTCTTCTCTCTCTCCCATACTGGGCTCCTCTCTCTCTCCCACACTGGGCTCCTTCTCTTATCCCATACTGGGCTCCTTCTCTCTCCAACACTGGGCTCCTTCTCTCACACACACCTGGCTCCTTCTCTCTCCAGCGCTGGGCTCCTTCTTTCTCCCACGCTCGGCTCCTTCTTTCTCCCACGCTCGGCTCCTTCTGTCTCCCGCGCTCAGCTCCTCTCTCATGCGCTGGGCTCCTTCTTTCTCACACACTGAGCTACTTCGCTCTCTCTCACAGTGGGCTCCTTTTCTCTCACACACTGGGCTGCTTAACACTCTTTCCCACGCTTGGCTCCATCCCTCACCTGTGCTGGGCTCCTTCTCTCTCCCACGCTGGGTTCCTTCTCTCGACCGCACTGGGCCCCTTCTCTCTCACACACTGGGCTCCTTCTCTCTTCCCCACTGGGCACATTCTCTCTCCCGCGCTCGGCTGCTTCTCTCTTCCGTGCTGGGCTCCTTCTCTCTCACATGCTGGGCTCCTTCTCTCTCCCACGCTCGGCTCCTTCTCTCTCCCGCGCTGGCCTCTTCTCTCTCACACGCTGGGCTCCTTCTCACCCCTGTGCTGGGCACCTTCTCTCTGTCTGGCGCTCGGCTCTTTCTCTCTCACACACTGGGCTCCTTCTCTCTCACACACTGGGCTCCTTCTCTCTCACACAATGGGCTCCTTCTCTCTCTCACACACTGGGCTCCTTCTCTCTCTCACACACTGGGCTCCTGCTCTCTCCCATGCTGGACTCCTTCTCTCTCACACAATGGGCTCGTTATCTCTCTCACACACTGGGCTCCTTCTCTATCCCGCACTGGGCGTCACTCTCCCACACTGTGCTCCTTCTCTCTCATACACTGGGCTCCTTCTCGCTCTCTCTCACATACTGGGCTCCTTCTCTTTCCCACACTGGTCTCTTCTCTCTCACACTGGGCTCCTTCTCTCTCCCACGCTGGGCTCCTTCTCTCTCCCACGCTGGGCTCCTGCTTTCTCCCATGCTGGGCTCCTTCTCTCTCACACACTGGGCTCCTTATCTCTCCCACACACTGGGCTCCTTCTCTATCCCGCACTGGGCTTCTCTCTCCCACACTGTGCTCCTTCTCTCTCATACACTGGGCTCCTTCTCGCTCTCTCTCACATACTGGGCTCCTTCTCTTTCCCACACTGGTCTCCTCTCTCTCACACTGGGCTCCTTCTCTCTCCCACGCTGGGCTCCTTCTCTCTCCCACGCTGGGCTCCTGCTTTCTCCCATGCTGGGCTCCTTCTCTCTCACACACTGGGTCCTTCTCTCTCCCGCACTGAGCGCCTCTCTCCCACACTGGGCTCCTTCTCGCTCTTTCTCACATACAGGACTCCTTCTCTCTTCCGCACTGGGCTCCTTCTCTCTCCCGCACAGGTCTCCTCTTTCCCACACTGGTCTCCTCTCTCTCACACTGGGCTCCTTCTCTCTCCCACGCTGGGCTCCTTCTCTCTCCCTCTCTGGGCTCGTTATCTCTCCCACACACTGGGCTCCTTCTCTATCCCGCACTGGGCGTCTCTCTCCCACACTGTGCTCCTTCTCTCTCATACACTGGGCTCCTTCTCGCTCTCTCTCACATACTGGGCTCCTTCTCTTTCCCATACTGGTCTCCTCTCTCTCACACTGGGCTCCTTCTCTCTCCCACGCTGGGCTCCTTCTCTCTCCCACGCTGGGCTCCTGCTTTCTCCCATGCTGGGCTCCTTCTCTCTCACACACTGGGCTCCTTATCTCTCTCTCACACACTGGGTCCTTCTCTCTCCCGCACTGAGCGCCTCTCTCCCACACTGGGCTCCTTCTCGCTCTTTCTCACATACAGGACTCCTTCTCTCTTCCGCACTGGGCTCCTTCTCTCTCCCGCACAGGTCTCCTCTTTCCCACACTGGTCTCCTCTCTCTCACACTGGGCTCCTTCTCTCTCCCACGCTGGGCTCCTTCTCTCTCCCTCTCTGGGCTCCTTCTCTTCTCCCACACTGGGCTTCTTTTCTCTCCCCCACACTGGGCTCCTTCTCTCTCTCACAATGGGCCCCATCTCTTTCCCGCACTGGGCACCTTCTCTCTCTCTCACAATGGGCTCCTCTCTCTCTCTCACAATGGACTCCTTCTCTCTCTGTCTCACAATGGGCTACTTCTATCTCTCTCACAATAGGCTCGTTCTCTCTCCCAAGCTGGGCTCCTTCTCTCTCCCAAGCTGGGCTTCTTCTCTCTCTCTCCCACACTGGGCTCCTCTCTCTCCCATACTGGGCTCCTTCTCTTCTCCCACACTGGGCTCCTTCTCTCTCCCACACTGGGCTCCTTCTCTCTCTCCCACACTGGGCTCCTTCTCTCTCTCCCACACTGGGCTCCTTCTCTCTCTCTCACAATGGGCTCCATCTCTCTCCCGCACTGGGCTCCTTCTTTCTCTCTCCCACACTGGGCTTCTCTCTCTCTCTCTCCCACACTGGGCTCCTTCTCTCTCTCTCACAATGGGCTCCATCTCTCTCCCACACTGGGCTCCTTCTCTTTTTCCACACTGGGTTCCTTCTCTCTCCCACACTGGGCTCCTTCCCTTTTCCCACACTGGGCTTATTCTCTTCTCCCACACTGGGCTTCTTCTCTCTCTCCCATACTGGGCTCCTCTCTCTCTCCCACACTGGGCTCCTTCTCTTATCCCATACTGGGCTCCTTCCCTTTTCCCACACTGGGCTTATTCTCTTCTCCCACACTGGGCTTCTTCTCTCTCTCCCATACTGGGCTCCTCTCTCTCTCCCACACTGGGCTCCTTCTCTTATCCCATACTGGGCTCCTCTCTCTCTCCCATACTGGGCTTCTTCTCTCTCTCTCACACACTGGGCTCCTTCTCTCTCTCTCACAATGGGCTCCATCTCTCTCCCACACTGGGCTCCTTCTCTTTTTCCACACTGGGTTCCTTCTCTCTCCCACACTGGGCTCCTTCCCTTTTCCCACACTGGGCTTATTCTCTTCTCCCACACTGGGCTTCTTCTCTCTCTCCCATACTGGGCTCCTTCTCTCTCCCACACTCGGCTCCTTCCCTTTTCCCACACTGGGCTTATTCTCTTCACCCACACTGGGCTTCTTCTCTCTCTCCCATACTGGGCTCCTTCTCTCTCCCACACTGGGCTCCTTCCCTTTTCCCACACTGGGCTTATTCTCTTCTCCCACACTGGGCTTCTTCTCTCTCTCCCATACTGGGCTCCTCTCTCTCTCTCCCACACTGGGCTCCTTCTCTTATCCCATACTGGGCTCCTCTCTCTCTCCCATACTGGGCTTCTTCTCTCTCTCTCACACACTGGGCTCCTTCCCTCTCTCTCACAATGGGCTCCATCTCTCTCTCCCACACTGGGCTCCTTCTCTTCTCCCACACTGGGCTCCTTCTCTCTCCAACACTGGGCTCCTTCTCTCACACACACCTGGCTCCTTCTCTCTCCAGCGCTGGGCTCCTTCTTTCTCCCACGTTCGGCTCCTTCTGTCTCCCGCGCTCAGCTCCTCTCTCATGCGCTGGGCTCCTTTCTCACACACTGAGCTACTTCGCTCTCTCTCACAGTGGGCTCCTTTTCTCTCACACACTGGGCTCCTTAACACTCTTTCCCACGCTTGGCTCCATCCCTCACCTGTGCTGGGCTCCTTCTCTCTCCCACGCTGGGTTCCTTCTCTCAACCGCACTGGGCCTCTTCTCTCTCACACACTGGGCTCCTTCTCTCTTCCCCACTAGGCACCTTCTCTCTCCCGCGCTCGGCTCCTTCTCTCTCCCGTGCTGGGCTCCTTCTCTCTCACACTGAGCTACTTCGCTCTCTCTCACAGTGGGCTCCTATTCTCTCACACACTGGGCTCCTTAACACTCTTTCCCACGCTTGGCTCCATCCCTCACCTGTGCTGGGCTCCTTCTCTCTCCCACGCTCGGCTCCTTCTCTCTCCCGCGCTGGCCTCTTCTCTCTCACACGCTGGGCTCCTTCTCACCCCTGTGCTGGGCACCTTCTCTCTGTCTGGCGCTCGGCTCTTTCTCTCTCACACACTGGGCTCCTTCTCTCTCACACACTGGGCTCCTTCTCTCTCACACAATGGGCTCCTTCTCTCTCTCACACACTGGGCTCCTTCTCTCTCTCACACACTGGGCTCCTGCTCTCTCCCATGCTGGACTCCTTCTCTCTCACACAATGGGCTCGTTATCTCTCTCACACACTGGGCTCCTTCTCTATCCCACACTGGGCATCACTCTCCCACACTGTGCTCCTTCTCTCTCATACATTGGGCTCCTTCTCGCTCTCTCTCACATACTGGGCTCCTTCTCTTTCCCACACTGGTCTCTTCTCTCTCACACTGGGCTCCTTCTCTCTCCCACGCTGGGCTCCTTCTCTCTCCCACGCTGGGCTCCTGCTTTCTCCCATGCTGGGCTCCTTCTCTCTCACACACTGGGCTCCTTATCTCACCCGCACAGGTCTCATCTTTCCACACTGGTCTCCTCTCTCCCACACTGGTCTCCTCACTCTCACACTGGTCTCCTCTCTCTCACACTGGGCTCCTTCTCTCTCCCACGCTGGGCTTATTCTCTTCTCCCACACTGGGCTTCTTCTCTCTCTCTCCCACACTGGGCTCCTCTCTCTCCCACACTGGGCTCCTTCCCTTTTCCCACACTGGGCTTATTCTCTTCTCCCACACTGGGCTTCTTCTCTCTCTCCCATACTGGGCTCCTTCTCTCTCCCACACTGGGCTCCTTCCCTTTTCCCACACTGGGCTTATTCTCTTCTCCCACACTGGGCTTCTTCTCTCTCTCTCCCATACTGGGCTCCTCTCTCTCTCCCACACTGGGCTCCTTCTCTTATCCCATACTGGGCTCCTCTCTCTCTCCCATACTGGGCGTCTTTTCTCTCTCTCTCCCACACTGGGCTCCTTCTCTCTCTCTCACAATGGGCTCCATCTCTCTCTCACACTGGGCTCCTTCTCTTCTCCCACACTGGGCTCCTTCTCTCTCCAACACTGGGCTCCTTCTCTCACACACACCTGGCTCCTTCTCTCTCCAGTGCTGGGCTCCTTCTTTCTCCCACGCTCGGCTCCTTCTGTCTCCCGCGCTCAGCTCCTCTCTCATGCACTGGGCTCCTTCTTTCTCACACACTGAGCTACTTCGCTCTCTCTCACAGTGGGCTCCTTTTCTCTCACACACTGGGCTCCTTAACACTCTTTCCCACGCTTGGCTCCATCCCTCACCTGTGCTGGGCTCCTTCTCTCTCCCACGCTGGGTTCCTTCTCTCGACCGCACTGGGCCCCTTCTCTCTCACACACTGGGCTCCTTCTCTCTTCCCCACTGGGCACCTTCTCTCTCTCCCGCGCTCGGCTCCTTCTCTCTCCCGTGCTGGGCTCCTTCTCTCTCACATGCTGGGCTCCTTCTCTCTCCCACGCTCGGCTCCTTCTCTCTCCCGCGCTGGCCTCTTCTCTCTCACACGCTGGGCTCCTTCTCACCCCTGTGCTGGGCACCTTCTCTCTCTCTGGCGCTCGGCTCTTTCTCTCTCACACACTGGGCTCCTTCTCTCTCACACACTGGGCTCCTTCTCTCTCACACAATGGGCTCCTTCTCTCTCTCACACACTGGGCTCCTTCTCTCTCACACACTCTGGGACCCTGCTCTCTCCCATGCTGGACTCCTTCTCTCTCACACAATGGGCTCGTTATCTCTCTCACACACTGGGCTCCTTCTCTATCCCGCACTGGGCGTCACTCTCCCACACTGTGCTCCTTCTCTCTCATACACTGGGCTCCTTCTCGCTCTCTCTCACATACTGGGCTCCTTCTCTTTCCCACACTGGTCTCTTCTCTCTCACACTGGGCTCCTTCTCTCTCCCACGCTGGGCTCCTTCTCTCTCCCACGCTGGGCTCCTGCTTTCTTCCATGCTAGGCTCCTTCTCTCTCACACACTGGGCTCCTTATCTCACCCGCACAGGTCTCATCTTTCCACACTGGTCTCCTCTCTCCCACACTGGTCTCCTCTCTCTCACACTGGTCTCCTCTCTCCCACCCTGGGCTCCTTCTCTCTCTCTCACAATGGGCTCCATCTCTCACCCACACTGGGCTCCTTCTCTTATCCCACACTGGGCTCCTTCTCTCTCCAACACTGGGCTCCTTCTCTCTCACACACCTGGCTCCTTCTCTCTCCAGCGCTGGGCTCCTTGTCTCTCCCGCGCTGGGCTCCTTCTTTCTCCCGCGCTCGGCTCCTTCTGTCTCCCGCGCTCAGCTCCTCTCTCATGCGCTGGGCTCCTTCTTTCTCACACACTGAGCTACTTCGCTCTCTCTCACAGTGGGCTCCTTTTCTCTCACACACTGGGCTCCTTAACACTCTTTTCCACGCTTGGCTCCATCCCTCACCTGTGCTGGGCTCCTTCTCTCTCCCACGCTGGGTTCCTTCTCTCGACCGCACTGGGCCCCTTCTCTCTCACACACTGGGCTCCTTCTCTCTTCCGCACTGGGCACCTTCTCTCTCCCGCGCTCGGCTCCTTCTCTCTCCCGTGCTGGGCTCCTTCTCTCTCACGCGCTGGGCTCCTTCTCTCTCCCACGCTCGGCTCCTTCTCTCTCCCGCGCTGGCCTCTTCTCTCTCACACGCTGGGCTCCTTCTCACCCCTGTGCTGGGCACCTTCTCTCTCTGGCGCTCGGCTCTTTCTCTCTCACACACTGGGCTCCTTCTCTCTCACACACTGGGCTCCTTCTCTCTCACACAATGGGCTCCTTCTCTCTCTCACACACTGGGCTCCTTCTCTCTCTCACTCACTGGGCTCCTGCTCTCTACCATGCTGGGCTCCTTCTCTCTCTCCCACACTGGGCTCCTTCTCTTATCCCACACTGGGCTCCTCTCTCTCTCCCATACTGGGCTCCTTCTCTCTCCCACGCTCGGCTCCTTCTCTCTCCCGCGCTGGCCTCTTCTCTCTCACACGCTGGGCTCCTTCTCAACCCTGTGCTGGGCTCCTTCTCTCTCTGGCGCTCGGCTCTTTCTCTCTCACACACTGGGCTCCTTCTCTCTCACACACTGGGCTCCTTCTCTCTCTCACACACTGGGCTCCTTCTCTCTCTCACACACTGGGCTCCTTCTCGCTCTCACAATGGGCCCCATCTCTTTCCCGCACTGGGCACCTTCTCTCCCTCTCACATACTGGGCTCCTTCTCTTTCCCACACTGGTCTCCTCTCTCTCACACTGGGCTCCTTCTCTCTCCCACGCTGGGCTCCTTCTCTCTCCCACACTGGGCTCCTTCTCTCTCTCACAATGGGCCCCATCTCTTTCCCGCACTGGGCACCTTCTCTCTCTCTCACAATGGGCTCCTCTCTCTCTCTCACACTGGGCTCCTTCTCTCTCCCACGCTGGGCTTATTCTCTTCTCCCACACTGGGCTTCTTCTCTCTCTCTCCCACACTGGGCTCCTCTCTCTCCCACACTGGGCTCCTTCTCTTCTCCCACACTGGGCTCCTTCTCTCTCCCACACTGGGCTCCTTCTCTCTCTCCCACACTGGGCTCCTTCTCTCTCTCTCTCACACAATGGGCTCCATCTCTCTCTCCCGCACTGGGCTCCTTCTTTCTCTCTCCCACACTGGGCTTCTTCTCTCTCTCTCTCCCACACAGGGGTTCCTTCTCTCTCTCTCACAATGGGCTCCATCTCTCACCCACACTGGGCTCCTTCTCTTATCCCACACTGGGCTCCTTCTCTCTCCAACACTGGGCTCCTTCTCTCTCACACACCTGGCTCCTTCTCTCTCCAGCGCTGGGCTCCTTCTTTCTCCCACGCTCGGCTCCTTCGTTCTCCCACGCTCGGCTCCTTCTGTCTCCCGCGCTCAGCTCCTCTCTCATGCGCTGGGCTCCTTCTTTCTCACACACTGAGCTACTTCGCTCTCTCTCACAGTGGGCTCCTTTTCTCTCACACACTGGGCTGCTTAACACTCTTTCCCACGCTTGGCTCCATCCCTCACCTGTGCTGGGCTCCTTCTCTCTCCCACGCTGGGTTCCTTCTCTCGACCGCACTGGGCCCCTTCTCTCTCACACACTGGGCTCCTTCTCTCTTCCCCACTGGGCACATTCTCTCTCCCGCGCTCGGCTCCTTCTCTCTCCCGTGCTGGGCTCCTTCTCTCTCACATGCTGGGCTCCTTCTCTCTCCCACGCTCGGCTCCTTCTCTCTCCCGCGCTGGCCTCTTCTCTCTCACACGCTGGGCTCCTTCTCACCCCTGTGCTGGGCACCTTCTCTCTGTCTGGCGCTCGGCTCTTTCTCTCTCACACACTGGGCTCCTTCTCTCTCACACACTGGGCTCCTTCTCTCTCACACAATGGGCTCCTTCTCTCTCACACACACTGGGCTTCTTCTCTCTCTCACACACTGGGCTCCTGCTCTCTCCCATGCTGGACTCCTTCTCTCTCACACAATGGGCTCGTTATCTCTCTCACACACTGGGCTCCTTCTCTATCCCGCACTGGGCGTCACTCTCCCACACTGTGCTCCTTCTCTCTCATACACTGGGCTCCTTCTCGCTCTCTCTCACATACTGGGCTCCTTCTCTTTCCCACACTGGTCTCTTCTCTCTCACACTGGGCTCCTTCTCTCTCCCACGCTGGGCTCCTTCTCTCTCCCACGCTGGGCTCCTGCTTTCTCCCATGCTGGGCTCCTTCTCTCTCACACACTGGGCTCCTTATCTCTCTCACACACTGGGCTCCTTCTCTATCCCGCACTGGGCTTCTCTCTCCCACACTGTGCTCCTTCTCTCTCATACACTGGGCTCCTTCTCGCTCTCTCTCACATACTGGGCTCCTTCTCTTTCCCACACTGGTCTCCTCTCTCTCACACTGGGCTCCTTCTCTCTCCCACGCTGGGCTCCTTCTCTCTCCCACGCTGGGCTCCTGCTTTCTCCCATGCTGGGCTCCTTCTCTCTCACACACTGGGTCCTTCTCTCTCCCGCACTGAGCGCCTCTCTCCCACACTGGGCTCCTTCTCGCTCTTTCTCACATACAGGACTCCTTCTCTCTTCCGCACTGGGCTCCTTCTCTCTCCCGCACAGGTCTCCTCTTTCCCACACTGGTCTCCTCTCTCTCACACTGGGCTCCTTCTCTCTCCCACGCTGGGCTCCTTCTCTCTCCCTCTCTGGGCTCGTTATCTCTCCCACACACTGGGCTCCTTCTCTATCCCGCACTGGGCGTCTCTCTCCCACACTGTGCTCCTTCTCTCTCATACACTGGGCTCCTTCTCGCTCTCTCTCACATACTGGGCTCCTTCTCTTTCCCATACTGGTCTCCTCTCTCTCACACTGGGCTCCTTCTCTCTCCCACGCTGGGCTCCTTCTCTCTCCCACGCTGGGCTCCTGCTTTCTCCCATGCTGGGCTCCTTCTCTCTCACACACTGGGCTCCTTATCTCTCTCTCACACACTGGGTCCTTCTCTCTCCCGCACTGAGCGCCTCTCTCCCACACTGGGCTCCTTCTCGCTCTTTCTCACATACAGGACTCCTTCTCTCTTCCGCACTGGGCTCCTTCTCTCTCCCGCACAGGTCTCCTCTTTCCCACACTGGTCTCCTCTCTCTCACACTGGGCTCCTTCTCTCTCCCACGCTGGGCTCCTTCTCTCTCCCTCTCTGGGCTCCTTCTCTTCTCCCACACTGGGCTTCTTTTCTCTCCCCCACACTGGGCTCCTTCTCTCTCTCACAATGGGCCCCATCTCTTTCCCGCACTGGGCACCTTCTCTCTCTCTCACAATGGGCTCCTCTCTCTCTCTCACAATGGACTCCTTCTCTCTCTGTCTCACAATGGGCTACTTCTATCTCTCTCACAATAGGCTCGTTCTCTCTCCCAAGCTGGGCTCCTTCTCTCTCCCAAGCTGGGCTTCTTCTCTCTCTCTCCCACACTGGGCTCCTCTCTCTCCCATACTGGGCTCCTTCTCTTCTCCCACACTGGGCTCCTTCTCTCTCCCACACTGGGCTCCTTCTCTCTCTCCCACACTGGGCTCCTTCTCTCTCTCCCACACTGGGCTCCTTCTCTCTCTCTCACAATGGGCTCCATCTCTCTCCCGCACTGGGCTCCTTCTTTCTCTCTCCCACACTGGGCTTCTCTCTCTCTCTCTCCCACACTGGGCTCCTTCTCTCTCTCTCACAATGGGCTCCATCTCTCTCCCACACTGGGCTCCTTCTCTTTTTCCACACTGGGTTCCTTCTCTCTCCCACACTGGGCTCCTTCCCTTTTCCCACACTGGGCTTATTCTCTTCTCCCACACTGGGCTTCTTCTCTCTCTCCCATACTGGGCTCCTTCTCTCTCCCACACTGGGCTCCTTCCCTTTTCCCACACTGGGCTTATTCTCTTCTCCCACACTGGGCTTCTTCTCTCTCTCCCATACTGGGCTCCTCTCTCTCTCCCACACTGGGCTCCTTCTCTTATCCCATACTGGGCTCCTCTCTCTCTCCCATACTGGGCTTCTTCTCTCTCTCTCACACACTGGGCTCCTTCTCTCTCTCTCACAATGGGCTCCATCTCTCTCCCACACTGGGCTCCTTCTCTTTTTCCACACTGGGTTCCTTCTCTCTCCCACACTGGGCTCCTTCCCTTTTCCCACACTGGGCTTATTCTCTTCTCCCACACTGGGCTTCTTCTCTCTCTCCCATACTGGGCTCCTTCTCTCTCCCACACTGGGCTCCTTCCCTTTTCCCACACTGGGCTTATTCTCTTCTCCCACACTGGGCTTCTTCTCTCTCTCCCATACTGGGCTCCTTCTCTCTCCCACACTGGGCTCCTTCCCTTTTCCCACACTGGGCTTATTCTCTTCTCCCACACTGGGCTTCTTCTCTCTCTCCCATACTGGGCTCCTCTCTCTCTCTCCCACACTGGGCCCCTTCTCTTATCCCATACTGGGCTCCTCTCTCTCTCCCATACTGGGCTTCTTCTCTCTCTCTCACACACTGGGCTCCTTCCCTCTCTCTCACAATGGGCTCCATCTCTCTCCCACACTGGGCTCCTTCTCTTCTCCCACACTGGGCTCCTTCTCTCTCCAACACTGGGCTCCTTCTCTCACACACACCTGGCTCCTTCTCTCTCCAGCGCTGGGCTCCTTCTTTCTCCCACGTTCGGCTCCTTCTGTCTCCCGCGCTCAGCTCCTCTCTCATGCGCTGGGCTCCTTTCTCACACACTGAGCTACATCGCTCTCTCTCACAGTGGGCTCCTTTTCTCTCACACACTGGGCTCCTTAACACTCTTTCCCACGCTTGGCTCCATCCCTCACCTGTGCTGGGCTCCTTCTCTCTCCCACGCTGGGTTCCTTCTCTCGACCGCACTGGGCCTCTTCTCTCTCACACACTGGGCTCCTTCTCTCTTCCCCACTGGGCACCTTCTCTCTCCCGCGCTCGGCTCCTTCTTTCTCCCGTGCTGGGCTCCTTCTCTCTCACACTGAGCTACTTCGCTCTCTCTCACATGCTGGGCTCCTTCTCTCTCCCGCGCTCGGCTCCTTCTCTCTCCCGCGCTGGCCTCTTCTCTCTCACACGCTGGGGTCCTTCTCACCCCTGTGCTGGGCACCTTCTCTCTGTCTGGCGCTCGGCTCTTTCTCTCTCACACACTGGGCTCCTTCTCTCTCACACACTGGGCTCCTTCTCTCTCACACAATGGGCTCCTTCTCTCTCTCACACACTGGGCTCCTTCTCTCTCTCACACACTGGGCTCCTGCTCTCTCCCATGCTGGACTCCTTCTCTCTCACACAATGGGCTCGTTATCTCTCTCACACACTGGGCTCCTTCTCTATCCCACACTGGGCGTCACTCTCCCACACTGTGCTCCTTCTCTCTCATACATTGGGCTCCTTCTCGCTCTCTCTCACATACTGGGCTCCTTCTCTTTCCCACACTGGTCTCTTCTCTCTCACACTGGGCTCCTTCTCTCTCCCACGCTGGGCTCCTTCTCTCTCCCACGCTGGGCTCCTGCTTTCTCCCATGCTGGGCTCCTTCTCTCTCACACACTGGGCTCCTTATCTCACCCGCACAGGTCTCATCTTTCCACACTGGTCTCCTCTCTCCCACACTGGTCTCCTCACTCTCACACTGGTCTCCTCTCTCTCACACTGGGCTCCTTCTCTCTCCCACGCTGGGCTTATTCTCTTCTCCCACACTGGGCTTCTTCTCTCTCTCTCCCACACTGGGCTCCTCTCTCTCCCACACTGGGCTCCTTCTCTTATCCCATACTGGGCTCCTCTCTCTCTCCCATACTGGGCTTCTTCTCTCTCTCTCTCCCACACTGGGCTCCTTCTCTCTCTCTCACAATGGGCTCCATCTCTCTCCCACACTGGGCTCCTTCTCTTCTCCCACACTGGGCTCCTTCTCTCTCCAACACTGGGCTCCTTCTCTCACACACACCTGGCTCCTTCTCTCTCCAGTGCTGGGCTCCTTCTTTCTCCCACGCTCGGCTCCTTCTGTCTCCCGCGCTCAGCTCCTCTCTCATGCGCTGGGCTCCTTCTTTCTCACACACTGAGCTACTTCGCTCTCTCTCACAGTGGGCTCCTTTTCTCTCACACACTGGGCTCCTTAACACTCTTTCCCACGCTTGGCTCCATCCCTCACCTGTGCTGGGCTCCTTCTCTCTCCCACGCTGGGTTCCTTCTCTCGACCGCACTGGGCCCCTTCTCTCTCACACACTGGGCTCCTTCTCTCTTCCCCACTGGGCACCTTCTCTCTCTCCCGCGCTCGGCTCCTTCTCTCTCCCGTGCTGGGCTCCTTCTCTCTCACATGCTGGGCTCCTTCTCTCTCCGACGCTCGGCTCCTTCTCTCTCCCGCGCTGGCCTCTTCTCTCTCACACGCTGGGCTCCTTCTCACCCCTGTGCTGGGCACCTTCTCTCTCTCTGGCGCTCGGCTCTTTCTCTCTCACACACTGGGCTCCTTCTCTCTCACACACTGGGCTCCTTCTCTCTCACACAATGGGCTCCTTCTCTCTCTCACACACTGGGCTCCTTCTCTCTCACACACACTGGGATCCTGCTCTCTCCCATGCTGGACTCCTTCTCTCTCACACAATGGGCTCGTTATCTCTCTCACACACTGGGCTCCTTCTCTATCCCGCACTGGGCGTCACTCTCCCACACTGTGCTCCTTCTCTCTCATACACTGGGCTCCTTCTCGCTCTCTCTCACATACTGGGCTCCTTCTCTTTCCCACACTGGTCTCTTCTCTCTCACACTGGGCTCCTTCTCTCTCCCACGCTGGGCTCCTTCTCTCTCCCACGCTGGGCTCCTGCTTTCTTCCATGCTGGGCTCCTTCTCTCTCACACACTGGGCTCCTTATCTCACCCGCACAGGTCTCATCTTTCCACACTGGTCTCCTCTCTCCCACACTGGTCTCCTCTCTCTCACACTGGTCTCCTCTCTCCCACCCTGGGCTCCTTCTCTCTCTCTCACAATGGGCTCCATCTCTCTCTCACACTGGGCTCCTTCTCTCTCCCACACTGGGCTCCTTCTCTCTCCAACACTGGGCTCCTTCTCTCTCACACACCTGGCTCCTTCTCTCTCCAGCGCTGGGCTCCTTGTCTCTCCCGCGCTGGGCTCCTTCTTTCTCCCGCGCTCGGCTCCTTCTGTCTCCCGCGCTCAGCTCCTCTCTCATGCGCTGGGCTCCTTCTTTCTCACACACTGAGCTACTTCGCTCTCTCTCACAGTGGGCTCCTTTTCTCTCTCACACTGGGCTCCTCTCTCTCTCTCCCTCACTTGGCTCCTTCTCTCTCACACACTGGGCTCCTTAACACTCTTTCCCACACTTGGCTCCATCCCTCACCTGCGCTGGGCTCCTTCTCTCTCTCACACACTGGGTTCCTTCTCTCGACTGCACTGGGCCCCTTCTCTCTCACACACTGGGCTCCTTCTCTCTTCCGCACTGGGCAACTTCTCTCTCCCGCGCTCGGCTCCGTCTCTCTCCCGTGCTGGGCTCCTTCTCTCTCCCACGCTCGGCTCCTTCTCTCTCCCGCGCTGGCCTCTTCTCTCTCACACGCTGGGCTCCTTCTCTCCCCTGTGCTGGGCTCCTTCTCCCTCTGGCGCTCGGCTCTTTCTCTCTCACACACTGGGCTCCTTCTCTCTCACACAATGGGCTCCTTCTCTCTCTCACACACTGGGCTCCTTCTCTCTCTCACACACTGGGCTCCTTCTCTCTCTCACACACTGGGCTCCTTCTCTCTCACACACTGGGCTCGTTATCTCTCTCACACACTGGGCTCCTTCTCGCTCTCACAATGGGCCCCATCTCTTTCCCGCACTGGGCACCTTCTCTCCCTCTCACATACTGGGCTCCTTCTCTTTCCCACACTGGTCTCCTCTCTCTCACACTGGGCTCCTTCTCTCTCCCACGCTGGGCTCCTTCTCTCTCCCACACTGGGCTCCTTCTCTCTCTCACAATGGGCCCCATCTCTTTCCCGCACTGGGCACCTTCTCTCTCTCTCACAATGGGCTCCTCTCTCTCTCTCACACTGGGCTCCTTCTCTCTCCCACGCTGGGCTTATTCTCTTCTCCCACACTGGGCTTCTTCTCTCTCTCTCCCACACTGGGCTCCTCTCTCTCCCACACTGGGCTCCTTCTCTTCTCCCACACTGGGCTCCTTCTCTCTCCCACACTGGGCTCCTTCTCTCTCTCCCACACTGGGCTCCTTCTCTCTCTCTCTCACACAATGGGCTCCATCTCTCTCTCCCGCACTGGGCTCCTTCTTTCTCTCTCCCACACTGGGCTTCTTCTCTCTCTCTCTCCCACACAGGGGTTCCTTCTCTCTCTCTCACAATGGGCTCCATCTCTCACCCACACTGGGCTCCTTCTCTTATCCCACACTGGGCTCCTTCTCTCTCCAACACTGGGCTCCTTCTCTCTCACACACCTGGCTCCTTCTCTCTCCAGCGCTGCGCTCCTTCTTTCTCCCACGCTCGGCTCCTTCGTTCTCCCACGCTCGGCTCCTTCTGTCTCCCGCGCTCAGCTCCTCTCTCATGCGCTGGGCTCCTTCTTTCTCACACACTGAGCTACTTCGCTCTCTCTCACAGTGGGCTCCTTTTCTCTCACACACTGGGCTGCTTAACACTCTTTCCCACGCTTGGCTCCATCCCTCACCTGTGCTGGGCTCCTTCTCTCTCCCACGCTGGGTTCCTTCTCTCGACCGCACTGGGCCCCTTCTCTCTCACACACTGGGCTCCTTCTCTCTTCCCCACTGGGCACATTCTCTCTCCCGCGCTCGGCTCCTTCTCTCTCCCGTGCTGGGCTCCTTCTCTCTCACATGCTGGGCTCCTTCTCTCTCCCACGCTCGGCTCCTTCTCTCTCCCGCGCTGGCCTCTTCTCTCTCACACGCTGGGCTCCTTCTCACCCCTGTGCTGGGCACCTTCTCTCTGTCTGGCGCTCGGCTCTTTCTCTCTCACACACTGGGCTCCTTCTCTCTCACACACTGGGCTCCTTCTCTCTCACACAATGGGCTCCTTCTCTCTCACACACACTGGGCTTCTTCTCTCTCTCACACACTGGGCTCCTGCTCTCTCCCATGCTGGACTCCTTCTCTCTCACACAATGGGCTCGTTATCTCTCTCACACACTGGGCTCCTTCTCTATCCCGCACTGGGCGTCACTCTCCCACACTGTGCTCCTTCTCTCTCATACACTGGGCTCCTTCTCGCTCTCTCTCACATACTGGGCTCCTTCTCTTTCCCACACTGGTCTCTTCTCTCTCACACTGGGCTCCTTCTCTCTCCCACGCTGGGCTCCTTCTCTCTCCCACGCTGGGCTCCTGCTTTCTCCCATGCTGGGCTCCTTCTCTCTCACACACTGGGCTCCTTATCTCTCCCACACACTGGGCTCCTTCTCTATCCCGCACTGGGCTTCTCTCTCCCACACTGTGCTCCTTCTCTCTCATACACTGGGCTCCTTCTCGCTCTCTCTCACATACTGGGCTCCTTCTCTTTCCCACACTGGTCTCCTCTCTCTCACACTGGGCTCCTTCTCTCTCCCACGCTGGGCTCCTTCTCTCTCCCACGCTGGGCTCCTGCTTTCTCCCATGCTGGGCTCCTTCTCTCTCACACACTGGGTCCTTCTCTCTCCCGCACTGAGCGCCTCTCTCCCACACTGGGCTCCTTCTCGCTCTTTCTCACATACAGGACTCCTTCTCTCTTCCGCACTGGGCTCCTTCTCTCTCCCGCACAGGTCTCCTCTTTCCCACACTGGTCTCCTCTCTCTCACACTGGGCTCCTTCTCTCTCCCACGCTGGGCTCCTTCTCTCTCCCTCTCTGGGCTCGTTATCTCTCCCACACACTGGGCTCCTTCTCTATCCCGCACTGGGCGTCTCTCTCCCACACTGTGCTCCTTCTCTCTCATACACTGGGCTCCTTCTCGCTCTCTCTCACATACTGGGCTCCTTCTCTTTCCCATACTGGTCTCCTCTCTCTCACACTGGGCTCCTTCTCTCTCCCACGCTGGGCTCCTTCTCTCTCCCACGCTGGGCTCCTGCTTTCTCCCATGCTGGGCTCCTTCTCTCTCACACACTGGGCTCCTTATCTCTCTCTCACACACTGGGTCCTTCTCTCTCCCGCACTGAGCGCCTCTCTCCCACACTGGGCTCCTTCTCGCTCTTTCTCACATACAGGACTCCTTCTCTCTTCCGCACTGGGCTCCTTCTCTCTCCCGCACAGGTCTCCTCTTTCCCACACTGGTCTCCTCTCTCTCACACTGGGCTCCTTCTCTCTCCCACGCTGGGCTCCTTCTCTCTCCCTCTCTGGGCTCCTTCTCTTCTCCCACACTGGGCTTCTTTTCTCTCCCCCACACTGGGCTCCTTCTCTCTCTCACAATGGGCCCCATCTCTTTCCCGCACTGGGCACCTTCTCTCTCTCTCACAATGGGCTCCTCTCTCTCTCTCACAATGGACTCCTTCTCTCTCTGTCTCACAATGGGCTACTTCTATCTCTCTCACAATAGGCTCGTTCTCTCTCCCAAGCTGGGCTCCTTCTCTCTCCCAAGCTGGGCTTCTTCTCTCTCTCTCCCACACTGGGCTCCTCTCTCTCCCATACTGGGCTCCTTCTCTTCTCCCACACTGGGCTCCTTCTCTCTCCCACACTGGGCTCCTTCTCTCTCTCCCACACTGGGCTCCTTCTCTCTCTCCCACACTGGGCTCCTTCTCTCTCTCTCACAATGGGCTCCATCTCTCTCCCGCACTGGGCTCCTTCTTTCTCTCTCCCACACTGGGCTTCTCTCTCTCTCTCTCCCACACTGGGCTCCTTCTCTCTCTCTCACAATGGGCTCCATCTCTCTCCCACACTGGGCTCCTTCTCTTTTTCCACACTGGGTTCCTTCTCTCTCCCACACTGGGCTCCTTCCCTTTTCCCACACTGGGCTTATTCTCTTCTCCCACACTGGGCTTCTTCTCTCTCTCCCATACTGGGCTCCTTCTCTCTCCCACACTGGGCTCCTTCCCTTTTCCCACACTGGGCTTATTCTCTTCTCCCACACTGGGCTTCTTCTCTCTCTCCCATACTGGGCTCCTCTCTCTCTCCCACACTGGGCTCCTTCTCTTATCCCATACTGGGCTCCTCTCTCTCTCCCATACTGGGCTTCTTCTCTCTCTCTCACACACTGGGCTCCTTCTCTCTCTCTCACAATGGGCTCCATCTCTCTCCCACACTGGGCTCCTTCTCTTTTTCCACACTGGGTTCCTTCTCTCTCCCACACTGGGCTCCTTCCCTTTTCCCACACTGGGCTTATTCTCTTCTCCCACACTGGGCTTCTTCTCTCTCTCCCATACTGGGCTCCTTCTCTCTCCCACACTGGGCTCCTTCCCTTTTCCCACACTGGGCTTATTCTCTTCTCCCACACTGGGCTTCTTCTCTCTCTCCCATACTGGGCTCCTTCTCTCTCCCACACTGGGCTCCTTCCCTTTTCCCACACTGGGCTTATTCTCTTCTCCCACACTGGGCTTCTTCTCTCTCTCCCATACTGGGCTCCTCTCTCTCTCTCCCACACTGGGCTCCTTCTCTTATCCCATACTGGGCTCCTCTCTCTCTCCCATACTGGGCTTCTTCTCTCTCTCTCACACACTGGGCTCCTTCCCTCTCTCTCACAATGGGCTCCATCTCTCTCCCACACTGGGCTCCTTCTCTTCTCCCACACTGGGCTCCTTCTCTCTCCAACACTGGGCTCCTTCTCTCACACACACCTGGCTCCTTCTCTCTCCAGCGCTGGGCTCCTTCTTTCTCCCACGTTCGGCTCCTTCTGTCTCCCGCGCTCAGCTCCTCTCTCATGCGCTGGGCTCCTTTCTCACACACTGAGCTACTTCGCTCTCTCTCACAGTGGGCTCCTTTTCTCTCACACACTGGGCTCCTTAACACTCTTTCCCACGCTTGGCTCCATCCCTCACCTGTGCTGGGCTCCTTCTCTCTCCCACGCTGGGTTCCTTCTCTCGACCGCACTGGGCCTCTTCTCTCTCACACACTGGGCTCCTTCTCTCTTCCCCACTGGGCACCTTCTCTCTCCCGCGCTCGGCTCCTTCTTTCTCCCGTGCTGGGCTCCTTCTCTCTCACACTGAGCTACTTCGCTCTCTCTCACATGCTGGGCTCCTTCTCTCTCCCGCGCTCGGCTCCTTCTCTCTCCCGCGCTGGCCTCTTCTCTCTCACACGCTGGGGTCCTTCTCACCCCTGTGCTGGGCACCTTCTCTCTGTCTGGCGCTCGGCTCTTTCTCTCTCACACACTGGGCTCCTTCTCTCTCACACACTGGGCTCCTTCTCTCTCACACAATGGGCTCCTTCTCTCTCTCACACACTGGGCTCCTTCTCTCTCTCACACACTGGGCTCCTGCTCTCTCCCATGCTGGACTCCTTCTCTCTCACACAATGGGCTCGTTATCTCTCTCACACACTGGGCTCCTTCTCTATCCCACACTGGGCGTCACTCTCCCACACTGTGCTCCTTCTCTCTCATACATTGGGCTCCTTCTCGCTCTCTCTCACATACTGGGCTCCTTCTCTTTCCCACACTGGTCTCTTCTCTCTCACACTGGGCTCCTTCTCTCTCCCACGCTGGGCTCCTTCTCTCTCCCACGCTGGGCTCCTGCTTTCTCCCATGCTGGGCTCCTTCTCTCTCACACACTGGGCTCCTTATCTCACCCGCACAGGTCTCATCTTTCCACACTGGTCTCCTCTCTCCCACACTGGTCTCCTCACTCTCACACTGGTCTCCTCTCTCTCACACTGGGCTCCTTCTCTCTCCCACGCTGGGCTTATTCTCTTCTCCCACACTGGGCTTCTTCTCTCTCTCTCCCACACTGGGCTCCTCTCTCTCCCACACTGGGCTCCTTCTCTTATCCCATACTGGGCTCCTCTCTCTCTCCCATACTGGGCTTCTTCTCTCTCTCTCTCCCACACTGGGCTCCTTCTCTCTCTCTCACAATGGGCTCCATCTCTCTCCCACACTGGGCTCCTTCTCTTCTCCCACACTGGGCTCCTTCTCTCTCCAACACTGGGCTCCTTCTCTCACACACACCTGGCTCCTTCTCTCTCCAGTGCTGGGCTCCTTCTTTCTCCCACGCTCGGCTCCTTCTGTCTCCCGCGCTCAGCTCCTCTCTCATGCGCTGGGCTCCTTCTTTCTCACACACTGAGCTACTTCGCTCTCTCTCACAGTGGGCTCCTTTTCTCTCACACACTGGGCTCCTTAACACTCTTTCCCACGCTTGGCTCCATCCCTCACCTGTGCTGGGCTCCTTCTCTCTCCCACGCTGGGTTCCTTCTCTCGACCGCACTGGGCCCCTTCTCTCTCACACACTGGGCTCCTTCTCTCTTCCCCACTGGGCACCTTCTCTCTCTCCCGCGCTCGGCTCCTTCTCTCTCCCGTGCTGGGCTCCTTCTCTCTCACATGCTGGGCTCCTTCTCTCTCCGACGCTCGGCTCCTTCTCTCTCCCGCGCTGGCCTCTTCTCTCTCACACGCTGGGCTCCTTCTCACCCCTGTGCTGGGCACCTTCTCTCTCTCTGGCGCTCGGCTCTTTCTCTCTCACACACTGGGCTCCTTCTCTCTCACACACTGGGCTCCTTCTCTCTCACACAATGGGCTCCTTCTCTCTCTCACACACTGGGCTCCTTCTCTCTCACACACACTGGGATCCTGCTCTCTCCCATGCTGGACTCCTTCTCTCTCACACAATGGGCTCGTTATCTCTCTCACACACTGGGCTCCTTCTCTATCCCGCACTGGGCGTCACTCTCCCACACTGTGCTCCTTCTCTCTCATACACTGGGCTCCTTCTCGCTCTCTCTCACATACTGGGCTCCTTCTCTTTCCCACACTGGTCTCTTCTCTCTCACACTGGGCTCCTTCTCTCTCCCACGCTGGGCTCCTTCTCTCTCCCACGCTGGGCTCCTGCTTTCTTCCATGCTGGGCTCCTTCTCTCTCACACACTGGGCTCCTTATCTCACCCGCACAGGTCTCATCTTTCCACACTGGTCTCCTCTCTCCCACACTGGTCTCCTCTCTCTCACACTGGTCTCCTCTCTCCCACCCTGGGCTCCTTCTCTCTCTCTCACAATGGGCTCCATCTCTCTCTCACACTGGGCTCCTTCTCTCTCCCACACTGGGCTCCTTCTCTCTCCAACACTGGGCTCCTTCTCTCTCACACACCTGGCTCCTTCTCTCTCCAGCGCTGGGCTCCTTGTCTCTCCCGCGCTGGGCTCCTTCTTTCTCCCGCGCTCGGCTCCTTCTGTCTCCCGCGCTCAGCTCCTCTCTCATGCGCTGGGCTCCTTCTTTCTCACACACTGAGCTACTTCGCTCTCTCTCACAGTGGGCTCCTTTTCTCTCACACACTGGGCTCCTTAACACTCTTTCCCACGCTTGGCTCCATCCCTCACCTGTGCTGGGCTCCTTCTCTCTCCCACGCTGGGTTCCTTCTCTCGACCGCACTGGGCCCCTTCTCTCTCACACACTGGGCTCCTTCTCTCTTCCGCACTGGGCACCTTCTCTCTCCCGCGCTCGGCTCCTTCTCTCTCCCGTGCTGGGCTCCTTCTCTCTCACGCGCTGGGCTCCTTCTCTCTCCCACGCTCGGCTCCTTCTCTCTCCCGTGCTGGCCTCTTCTCTCTCACACGCTGGGCTCCTTCTCACCCCTGTGCTGGGCACCTTCTCTCTCTGGCGCTCGGCTCTTTCTCTCTCACACACTGGGCTCCTTCTCTCTCACACACTGGGCTCCTTCTCTCTCACACAATGGGCTCCTTCTCTCTCTCACACACTGGGCTCCTTCTCTCTCTCACTCACTGGGCTCCTGCTCTCTGCCATGCTGGGCTCCTTCTCTCTCTCCCACACTGGGCTCCTTCTCTTATCCCACACTGGGCTCCTCTCTCTCTCCCATACTGGGCTCCTTCTCTCTCCCACGCTTGGCTCCTTCTCTCTCCCGCGCTGGCCTCTTCTCTCTCACACGCTGGGCTCCTTCTCAACCCTGTGCTGGGCTCCTTCTCTCTCTGGCGCTCGGCTCTTTCTCTCTCACACACTGGGCTCCTTCTCTCTCACACACTGGGCTCCTTCTCTCTCTCACACACTGGGCTCCTTCTCTCTCTCACACACTGGGCTCCTTCTCGCTCTCACAATGGGCCCCATCTCTTTCCCGCACTGGGCACCTTCTCTCCCTCTCACATACTGGGCTCCTTCTCTTTCCCACACTGGTCTCCTCTCTCTCACACTGGGCTCCTTCTCTCTCCCACGCTGGGCTCCTTCTCTCTCCCACACTGGGCTCCTTCTCTCTCTCACAATGGGCCCCATCTCTTTCCCGCACTGGGCACCTTCTCTCTCTCTCACAATGGGCTCCTCTCTCTCTCTCTCACACTGGGCTCCTTCTCTCTCCCACGCTGGGCTTATTCTCTTCTCCCACACTGGGCTTCTTCTCTCTCTCTCCCACACTGGGCTCCTCTCTCTCCCACACTGGGCTCCTTCTCTTCTCCCACACTGGGCTCCTTCTCTCTCCCACACTGGGCTCCTTCTCTCTCTCCCACACTGGGCTCCTTCTCTCTCTCTCTCACAATGGGCTCCATCTCTCTCCCGCACTGGGCTCCTTCTTTCTCTCTCCCACACTGGGCTTCTTCTCTCTCTCTCTCCCACACAGGGGTTCCTTCTCTCTCTCCCACACTGGGCTCCTTCTCTTCTCCCACACTGGGCTCCTTCTCTTCTCCCACACTGGGCTCCTTCTCTCTCCAACACTGGGCTCCTTCTCTCTCACACACCTGGCTCCTTCTCTCTCCAGCGCTGGGCTCCTTGTCTCTCCCGCGCTGGGCTCCTTCTTTCTCCCGCGCTCGGCTCCTTCTGTCTCCCGCGCTCAGCTCCTCTCTCATGCGCTGGGCTCCTTCTTTCTCACACACTGAGCTACTTCGCTCTCTCTCACAGTGGGCTCCTTTTCTCTCACACACTGGGCTCCTTAACACTCTTTCCCACGCTTGGCTCCATCCCACACCAGTGCTGGGCTCCTTCTCTCTCCCACGCTGGGCTCCTTCTCTTCCCTGCGCTGGGCTCCTTCTCTCTCCCACACAGGGCTCCTTCTCTCTCACACACTAGGTGAGTTCTCTCGCTCACAATGGGCTCATTCTATCTCACATACTGGGTGAGTTCTCTCACTCACAATGGGCTCCTTATCCCTCTCACACACTGGGCTCCTTATCTCTCTCTCACACACTGGGCTCCTTCTCTCTCTCACACACTGGGATCCTGCTCTCTCCCATGCTGGGCTCCTCTCTCACACACTGGGCTCCTTATCTCTCTCTCTCACACACTGGGCTCCTTCTCTCTCCTGCACTGGGGGTCTCTCTCCCACACTGGGCTCCTTCTCTCTCACACACTGGGCTCCTTCTCGCTCTCTCTCACATACTGGGCTCCTTCTCTCACCCGCACTGGGCTCCTTATCTCTCCCGCACAGGTCTCCTCATTCCCACACTGGTCTCCTCTCTCTCACACTGGGCTCCTTCTCTCTTCCGCACTGGGCTCCTTCTCTCTCCCACACCCGGCTCCTTCTCTGTTCTACACTGGGCTCCTTCTCTCTCCCGCACTCGTCTCCGTCTCTCTCACGCGCTGGGCTCCTTCTCTCTCCTGTGTTCGGTTCCTTCTCTCTCACGCGCTGGGCTCCTTCTCTTCCCTGCGCTGGGCTCCTTCTCTCTCACACACTAGGTGAGTTCTCTCACTCACAATGGGCTCCTTCTCCCTCTCTCTCACATTCTGCGCTCCTTATCTCACCCGCACAGGTCTCATCTTTCCCACACTGGTCTCCTCTCTCTCAACACTGGTCTCGCTCACAATGGTCTCCTTCTATCTCACACACTGGGTGAGTTCTCTCACTCACAATGGGCTCCTTCTCCCTCTCACACACTGGGCTCCTTATCTCTCTCTCACACACTGGGCTCCTCTCTCTCCCACACTGGGCTCCTTCTCTCTCTCTCTCACATTCTGCGCTCCTTATCTCACCCGCACAGGTCTCATCTTTCCCACACTGGTCTCCTCTCTCTCAACACTGGTCTCCTCTCTCTCACACTGGGCTCCTTCTCTCTCCCACACTGGGTCCTTCTCTCCCTCACCTACACTGGGCTCCTTCTCTCTCGCCAAAGGTGGGGTTATTCTCTTCTCCCACACTGGGCTTCTTCTCTCTCTCCCACACTGGCCTCCTCTCTCTCACACTGGTCTCCTCTCTCTCACACTGGTCTCCTCTTTCTCACACTGGGCTCCTTCTCTCTCCCACACGCTGGGCTCCTGCTCTCTCCCATGCTGGGCGCGTTCCCTCTCTCACATTGGGCTCCTTCTCTCTCTCACAATCGGCTCCTTATCTCTCACAATGGGCTGCTTCTCTCCCCCACGCTGGGCTCCTTATCTCTCTCAAGTTGGGCTCCTTCTCTATCCCAAGCTGTGCTCCTTCTCACTCCCGCGCTCGGCTCCTTCTCTCTCCTGCGCTCGGCTCCTTCTCTCTCACGCGCTGGGCTCCTTCTCTCCCCTGCGCTGGGCTCCTTCTCTTCCCTGCGCTGGGCTCCTTCTCTCTCCCACACAGGGCTCCTTCTCTCTCACACACTGGGGGAGTTCTCTCACTCACAATGGGCTCCTTCTCCCTCTCACACACTGGGCTCCTTATCTCTCTCTCTCACACACTGGGCTCCTTCTCTCTCCTGCACTGGGCGTCTCTCTCCCACACTGGGCTCCTTCTCTCTCCCACACAGGGCTCCTTCTCTCTCACACACTAGGGGAGTTCTCTCACTCAGAATGGGCTCCTTCTCCCTCTCACACACTGGGCTCCTTATCTCTCTCTCACACACTGGGCTCCTTCTCTCTCCTGCACTGGGCATCTCTCTCCCACACTGGGCTCCTTCTCTCACCCGCACTGGGCTCCTTCTCTCTCCCGCACAGGTCTCCTCATTCCCACACTGGTCTCCTCTCTCTCACACTGGTCTCCTCTCTCTCACACTGGGCTCCTTCTCTCTCCCACACTGGGTCCTTCTCTCCCTCATCTACACTGGGCTCCTTCTCTCTCTCCCAAGGTGGGCTTATTCTCTTCTCCCACACTGGGCTTCTTCTCTCTCTCCAACACCGGCCTCCTCTCTCTCACACTGGTCTCCTCTCTCTCACACTGGTCTCCTCTCTCTCACACTGGGCTCCTTCTCTCTCCCACGCTCGGCTCCTTATCTCTCCGCACTGGGCTCCTTCTCTCTTCCGCACTGGGCTCCTTCTCTCTCCCACGCTCGGCTCCTTCTCTCTCCTGCACTGGGCTCCTTTTCTCTCCCGCACTGGGCTCCTTCTCTCTCCCGCACAGGGCTCCTTCACTCTCCCACGCTCGGCTACTTCTCTCTTCAACACTGGGATCCTTCTCTCTCCCGCACTCGTCTCCTTCCCTCTCACGCGCTGGGCTCCTTCTCTCTCCTGTGCTCAGCTCCTTCTCTCTCTCCCGCAAAGGACTCCTTCTCTCTCCCGCACTGGGCTCCTTCTCTCTCCCATGCTCGGTCCTTCTCTCTCCCGCACTGGGCTCCTTCTCTCTCCCGCACTGGGCTCCTTCTCTCTCCCGCACTGGGCTCCTTCTCTCTTCTACACTGGGCTCCTTCTCTCTCCCGCGCTCATCTCCTTCTCTCTCACGCGCTCAGCTCCTTCTCTCTCACGTGCTGGGCTCCTTCTCTTCCCCGCGCTGGGATCCTTCTCTCCCTCACAATCGGCTCCTTCTCTCTCCTGCACTGGGCTACTTCTCTCCCGCACAGGGCTCCTTCTCTCTCCTGCACAGGGCTCCTTCACTCTCCCACGCTCGGCTACTTCTCTCTTCTACACTGGGCTCCTTCTCTCTCCCGCGCCCGTCTCCTTCTCTCTCCTGCACTGGGCTCCTTTTCTCTCCTGCACTGGGCTCCTTCTCTCTCCCGCACAGGGCTCCTTCACTCTCCCACGCTCGGCTACTTCTCTCTTCTACACTGGGCTCCTTCTCTCTCCCGCGCTCGTCTCCTTCTCTCTCACGCGCTCAGCTCCTTCTCTCTCACGCGCTGGGCTCCTTCTCTTCCCCGCGCTGGGATCCTTCTCTCTCCCACACAGGGGTCCTTCTCTCTCTCACACACTGGCTGAGTTCTTTCGCTCTCAATGGGCTCTTTCTCTCTCTCACACACTGGGCTCCTGCTCTCTCTCACACACTGCGCTCCTGCTCTCTCCCATGCTGTGCTCCTTCTCTCTCACACACTGGGCTCCTTCTCGCTCTCATGCTGGGCGCCTCCCCTCTCTCACGTTGGGCTCCTTCTCTCTCCTGCACTGGGCTCCTTTTCTCCCCAGCACTGGGAACCTTCTCTCTTCTACACTGGGCTCCTTCTCTCTCCCGCGCTCGTCTCCTTCTCTGTCACGCGCTGGACTCCTTCTCTCTCCCGTGCTCGGCTCCTTCTCTCTCACGCGCTCGTCTCCTTCTCTTCCCTGCGCTGAGCTCCTTCTCTCTCCCACGCTCGGCTCCTTCTCTCTCCCGCACTGGGCTCCTTCTCTCTCCCGCACTGGGCTCCTTCTCTCTCCCACGCTCGGCTCCTTCTCTCTCCTGCACTGGGCTCCTTTTCTGTCCCGCACTGGGCTCCTTTTCTCTCCCGCACTGGGCTCTTTCTCTCTCCCACATTGGGCTCCTTCTCTCTCCCACGCTCGGCTCCTTCTCTCTTCTATACTGGGCTCCGTCTCTCTCCCGCGCTCGTCCCCTTCTCTCTCACGCGCTCGGCTCCTTCTCTCACACGCTGGGCTCCTTCTCTTCCCTGCGCTGGGCTCCTTCTCTCTACCACACAGGGCTCCTTCTCTCTCACACACTGGGTGAGTTCGCTCGCTCACAATGGGCTCCTTCTCTCTCTCACACACTGGGCCCCCGCTCTCTCTCACACACTGCGCTCCTGCTCTCTCCCATGCTGGGCTCCTTCTCTCTCACACACTGGGCTCCTTCTCGCTCCCATGCTGGGCGCCTTCCCTCTCTCACATTGGGCTACATCTCTCTCACAATGGGCTACTTCTCTCTCTCCCAAGCTGGGCTTCTTCTCTCTCTCAAGCTGGGCTCCTTCTCTATCCCAAGCTGTGCTCCTTCTCACTCCCGCGCTCGGTTCCTTCTCTCTCCTGCGCTCGGCTCCTTCTCTCTCACGCGCTGGGCTCCTTCTCTCTCCCGCACTGGGCTCCTTCTCTCTCCCACGCTCGGCTCCTTCTCTCTCCTGCACTGGGCTCCTTTTCTGTCCCGCACTGGGCTCCTTTTCTCTCCCGCACTGGGCTCTTTCTCTCTCCCACATTGGGCTCCTTCTCTCTCCCACGCTCGGCTCCTTCTCTCTTCTATACTGGGCTCCGTCTCTCTCCCGCGCTCGTCCCCTTCTCTCTCACGCGCTCGGCTCCTTCTCTCACACGCTGGGCTCCTTCTCTTCCCTGCGCTGGGCTCCTTCTCTCTTCCACACAGGGCTCCTTCTCTCTCACACACTGGGTGAGTTCGCTCGCTCACAATGGGCTCCTTCTCTCTCTCACACACTGGGCTCCTGCTCTCTCTCACACACTGCGCTCCAGCTCTCTCCCATGCTGGGCTCCTTCTCTCTCACCCACTGGGCTCCTTCTCGCTCCCATGCTGGGCGCCTTCCCTCTCTCACATTGGGCTACATCTCTCTCACAATGGGCTACTTCTCTCTCTCCCAAGCTGGGCTTCTTCTCTCTCTCAAGCTGGGCTCCTTCTCTATCCCAAGCTGTGCTCCTTCTCACTCCCGCGCTCGGTTCCTTCTCTCTCCTGCGCTCGGCTCCTTCTCTCTCACGCGCTGGGCTCCTTCTCTCCCATGCGCTGGGCTCCTTCTCTCTCCCGCGCTAGGCTCTTTCTCTCTCACACACTGGGCTCCTTCTCTCTCACACACTGGGCTCCTTCTCTCTCACACACTGGGCTCCCTCTCTCACACACTGGTTGCGTTCTCTCGCTCACAATTGTCACCTTCTCTCTCTCACAAACTGGGCTCCTCTCTCTCACAATTGTCTCCTTCTCTCTCTCACACACTGGGCTCCTTCTCTCTCACACACTGGTTGAGCTCTCTCTCACACACTGGGCTCCTTCTCTCACACACACTGGGCTCCTTCTCTCTCACACACTGGGCTCCTCTCTCACATACTGGGCTCCTTCTCTCTCACACACACTGGGCTCCTTCTCTCTCTCACACACTGGGATCCTGCTCTCTCCCATGCTGGGCTCCTCTCTCACACACTGGGCTCCTTATCTCTCTCTCACATACTGGTTGAGCTCTCTCTCACACACTGGGCTCCTTCTCTCACACACACTGGGCTCCTTCTCTCTCCTACACTGGGCGTCTCTCTCCCACACTGGGCTCCTTCTCTCTCACATACTGGGCTCCTTCTCGCTCTCTCTCACATACTGGGCTCCTTCTCTCACCCGCACTGGGCTCCTTCTCTCACCCGCACAGGTCTCCTCATTCCCACACTGGTCTCCTCTCTCTCACACTGGGCTCCTTCTCTCTCCCGCACTGGGCTCCTCTCTCTCCCACGCTCGGCTACTTCTCTATTCTACACTGGGCTCCTTCTCTCTCCCGCACTCGTCTCCGTCTCTCTCACGCGCTGGGCTCCTCTCTCTCCCCCAGGTTCGGCTCCTTCTCTCTCACGCGCTGGGCTCCTTCTCTTCCCTGCGCTGGGCTCCTTCTCTCTCCCACACAGGGCTCCTTCTCTCTCACACACTAGGTGAGTTCTCTCGCTCACAATGGGCTCCTTCTATCTCACATACTGGGTGAGTTCTCTCACTCACAATGGGCTCCTTCTCCCTCTCACACACTGGGCTCCTTATCTCTCTCTCACACACTGGGCTCCTTCTCTCTCTCACACACTGGGATCCTGCTCTCTCCCATGCTGGGCTCCTCTCTCACACACTGGGCTCCTTATCTCTCTCTCACACACTGGGCTCCTTCTCTCTCCTGCACTGGGCGTCTCTCTCCCACACTGGGCTCCTTCTCTCTCACACACTGGGCTCCTTCTCGCTCTCTCTCACATACTGGGCTCCTTCTCTCACCCGCACTGGGCTCCTTATCTCTCCCGCACAGGTCTCCTCATTCCCACACTGGTCTCCTCTCTCTCACACTGGGCTCCTTCTCTCTTCCGCACTGGGCTCCTTCTCTCTCCCACGCCCGGCTCCTTCTCTATTCTACACTGGGCTCCTTCTCTCTCCCGCACTCATCTCCGTCTCTCTCACGCGCTGGGCTCCTCTCTCCTGTGTTCGGCTCCTTCTCTCTCACGCGCTGGGCTCCTTCTCTTCCCTGCGCTGGGCTCCTTCTCTCTCCCACACAGGGCTCCTTCTCTCTCACACACTGGGTGAGTTCGCTCGCTCACAATGGGCTCCTTCTCTCTCTCACACACTGGGCTCCTGCTCTCTCTCACACACTGCGCTCCAGCTCTCTCCCATGCTGGGCTCCTTCTCTCTCACCCACTGGGCTCCTTCTCGCTCCCATGCTGGGCGCCTTCCCTCTCTCACATTGGGCTACATCTCTCTCACAATGGGCTACTTCTCTCTCTCCCAAGCTGGGCTTCTTCTCTCTCTCAAGCTGGGCTCCTTCTCTATCCCAAGCTGTGCTCCTTCTCACTCCCGCGCTCGGTTCCTTCTCTCTCCTGCGCTCGGCTCCTTCTCTCTCACGCGCTGGGCTCCTTCTCTCCCATGCGCTGGGCTCCTTCTCTCTCCCGCGCTAGGCTCTTTCTCTCTCACACACTGGGCTCCTTCTCTCTCACACACTGGGCTCCTTCTTTCTCACACACTGGGCTCCCTCTCTCACACACTGGTTGCGTTCTCTCGCTCACAATTGTCACCTTCTCTCTCTCACAAACTGGGCTCCTCTCTCTCACAATTGTCTCCTTCTCTCTCTCACACACTGGGCTCCTTCTCTCTCACACACTGGTTGAGCTCTCTCTCACACACTGGGCTCCTTCTCTCACACACACTGGGCTCCTTCTCTCTCACACACTGGGCTCCTCTCTCACATACTGGGCTCCTTCTCTCTCACACACACTGGGCTCCTTCTCTCTCTCACACACTGGGATCCTGCTCTCTTCCATGCTGGGCTCCTCTCTCACACACTGGGCTCCTTATCTCTCTCTCACATACTGGTTGAGCTCTCTCTCACACACTGGGCTCCTTCTCTCACACACACTGGGCTCCTTCTCTCTCCTACACTGGGCATCTCTCTCCCACACTGGGCTCCTTCTCTCTCACATACTGGGCTCCTTCTCGCTCTCTCTCACATACTGGGCTCCTTCTCTCACCCGCACTGGGCTCCTTCTCTCACCCGCACAGGTCTCCTCATTCCCACACTGGTCTCCTCTCTCTCACACTGGGCTCCTTCTCTCTCCCGCACTGGGCTCCTTCTCTCTCCCACGCCCGGCTACTTCTCTATTCTACACTGGGCTCCTTCTCTCTCCCGCACTCGTCTCCGTCTCTCTCACGCGCTGGGCTCCTCTCTCTCCCCCAGGTTCGGCTCCTTCTCTCTCACGCGCTGGGCTCCTTCTCTTCCCTGCGCTGGGCTCCTTCTCTCTCCCACACAGGGCTCCTTCTCTCTCACACACTAGGTGAGTTCTCTCGCTCACAATGGGCTCCTTCTATCTCACATACTGGCTGAGTTCTCTCACTCACAATGGGCTCCTTCTCCCTCTCACACACTGGGCTCCTTATCTCTCTCTCACACACTGGGCTCCTTCTCTCTCTCACACACTGGGATCCTGCTCTCTCCCATGCTGGGCTCCTCTCTCACACACTGGGCTCCTTATCTCTCTCTCACACACTGGGCTCCTTCTCTCTCCTGCACTGGGCGTCTCTCTCCCACACTGGGCTCCTTCTCTCTCACACACTGGGCTCCTTCTCGCTCTCTCTCACATACTGGGCTCCTTCTCTCACCCGCACTGGGCTCCTTATCTCTCCCGCACAGGTCTCCTCATTCCCACACTGGTCTCCTCTCTCTCACACTGGGCTCCTTCTCTCTTCCGCACTGGGCTCCTTCTCTCTCCCACGCCCGGCTCCTTCTCTATTCTACACTGGGCTCCTTCTCTCTCCCGCACTCATCTCCGTCTCTCTCACGCGCTGGGCTCCTCTCTCCTGTGTTCGGCTCCTTCTCTCTCACGCGCTGGGCTCCTTCTCTTCCCTGCGCTGGGCTCCTTCTCTCTCCCACACAGGGCTCCTTCTCTCTCACACACTAGGTGAGTTCTCTCGCTCACAATGGTCTCCTTCTATCTCACACACTGGGTGAGTTCTCTCACTCACAATGGGCTCCTTATCTCTCTCTCACACACTGGGCTCCTCTCTCTCCCACACTGGGCTCCTTCTCTCTCTCTCTCACATTCTGCGCTCCTTCTCTCACCCGCACAGGTCTCATCTTTCCCACACTGGTCTCCTCTCTCTCAACACTGGTCTCCTCTCTCTCACACTGGGCTCCTTCTCTCTCCCACACTGGGTCCTTCTCTCCCTCACCTACACTGGGCTCCTTCTCTCTCGCCAAAGGTGGGGTTATTCTCTTCTCCCACACTGGGCGTCTTCTCTCTCTCCCACACTGGCCTCCTCTCTCTCAACACTGGTCTCCTCTCTCTCACACTGGTCTCCTCTTTCTCACACTGGGCTCCTTCTCTCTCCCACACGCTGGGCTCCTGCTCTCTCCCATGCTGGGCGTGTTCCCTCTCTCACATTGGGCTCCTTCTCTCTCTCACAATCGGCTCCTTCTCTCTCACAATGGGCTGCTTCTCTCCCCCACGCTGGGCTCCTTCTCTCTCTCAAGTTGGGCTCCTTCTCTATCCCAAGCTGTGCTCCTTCTCACTCCCACGCTCGGCTCCTTCTCTCTCTCCTGCGCTCGGCTCCTTCTCTCTCACGCGCTGGGCTCCTTCTCTCCCCTGCGCTGGGCTCCTTCTCTTCCCTGCGCTGGGCTCCTTCTGTCTCCCACACAGGGCTCCTTCTCTCTCACACACTAGGGGAGTTCTCTCACTCACAATGGGCTCCTTCTCCCTCTCACACACTGGGCTCCTTATCTCTCTCTCACACACTGGGCTCCTTCTCTCTCCTGCACTGGGCGTTTCTCTCCCACACTGGGCTCCTTCTCTCTCCCACACAGGGCTCCTTCTCTCTCACACACTAGGGGAGTTCTCTCACTCACAATGGGCTCCTTCTACCTCTCACACACTGGGCTCCTTATCTCTCTCTCACACACTGGGCTCCTTCTCTCTCCTGCACTGGGCGTCTCTCTCCCACACTGGGCTCCTTCTCTCACCCGCACTGGGCTCCTTCTCTCTCCCGCACAGGTCTCCTCATTCCCACACTGGTCTCCTCTCTCTCACACTGGTCTCCTCTCTCTCACACTGGGCTCCTTCTCTCTCCCACACTGGGTCCTTCTCTCCCTCACCTACACTGGGCTCCTTCTCTCTCTCCCAAGGTGGGCTTATTCTCTTCTCCCACACTGGGCTTCTTCTCTCTCTCCCACACTGGCCTCCTCTCTCTCACACTGGTCTCCTCTCTCTCACACTGGTCTCCTCTTTCTCACACTGGGCTCCTTCTCTCTCCCGCACTGGGCTCCTTCTCTCTCCCACGTTCGGCTCCTTCTCTCTCCTGCACTGGGCTCCTTTTCTGTCCCGCACTGGGCTCCTTTTCTCTCCCGCACTGGGCTCTTTCTCTCTCCCACATTGGGCTCCTTCTCTCTCCCACGCTCGGCTCCTTCTCTCTTCTATAATGGGCTCCGTCTCTCTCCCGCGCTCGTCCCCTTCTCTCTCACGCGCTCGGCTCCTTCTCTCACACGCTGGGCTCCTTCTCTTCCCTGCGCTGGGCTCCTTCTCTCTACCACACAGGGCTCCTTCTCTCTCACACACTGGGTGAGTTCGCTCGCTCACAATGGGCTCCTTCTCTCTCTCACACACTGGGCCCCCGCTCTCTCACACACTGCGCTCCTGCTCTCTCCCATGCTGGGCTCCTTCTCTCTCACACACTGGGCTCCTTCTCGCTCCCATGCTGGGCGCCTTGCCTCTCTCACATTGGGCTACATCTCTCTCACAATGGGCTACTTCTCTCTCTCCCAAGCTGGGCTTCTTCTCTCTCTCAAGCTGGGCTCCTTCTCTATCCCAAGCTGTGCTCCTTCTCACTCCCGCGCTCGGTTCCTTCTCTCTCCTGCGCTCGGCTCCTTCTCTCTCACGCGCTGGGCTCCTTCTCTCTCCCGCACTGGGCTCCTTCTCTCTCCCACGCTCGGCTCCTTCTCTCTCCTGCACTGGGCTCCTTTTCTGTCCCGCACTGGGCTCCTTTTCTCTCCCGCACTGGGCTCTTTCTCTCTCCCACATTGGGCTCCTTCTCTCTCCCACGCTCGGCTCCTTCTCTCTTCTATACTGGGCTCCGTCTCTCTCCCGCGCTCGTCCCCTTCTCTCTCACGCGCTCGGCTCCTTCTCTCACACACACTGGGCTCCTTCGCTCTCCTACACTGGGCGTCTCTCTCCCACACTTGGCTCCTTCTCTCTCACATACTGGGCTCCTTCTCGCTCTCTCTCACATACTGGGCTCCTTCTCTCACCCGCACTGGGCTCCTTCTCTCACCCGCACAGGTCTCCTCATTCCCACACTGGTCTCCTCTCTCTCACACTGGGCTCCTTCTCTCTCCCGCACTGGGCTCCTTCTCTCTCCCACGCCCGGCTACTTCTCTGTTCTACACTGGGCTCCTTCTCTCTCCCGCACTCGTCTCCGTCTCTCTCACGCGCTGGGCTCCTCTCTCTCCCCCAGGTTCGGCTCCTTCTCTCTCACGCGCTGGGCTCCTTCTCTTCCCTGCGCTGGGCTCCTTCTCTCTCCCACACAGGGCTCCTTCTCTCTCACACACTAGGTGAGTTCTCTCGCTCACAATGGGCTCCTTCTATCTCACATACTGGCTGAGTTCTCTCACTCACAATGGGCTCCTTCTCCCTCTCACACACTGGGCTCCTTATCTCTCTCTCACACACTGGGCTCCTTCTCTCTCTCACACACTGGGATCCTGCTCTCTCCCATGCTGGGCTCCTCTCTCACATACTGGGCTCCTTATCTCTCTCTCACACACTGGGCTCCTTCTCTCTCCTGCACTGGGCGTCTCTCTCCCACACTGGGCTCCTTCTCTCTCACACACTGGGCTCCTTCTCGCTCTCTCTCACATACTGGGCTCCTTCTCTCACCCGCACTGGGCTCCTTATCTCTCCCGCACAGGTCTCCTCATTCCCACACTGGTCTCCTCTCTCTCACACTGGGCTCCTTCTCTCTTCCGCACTGGGCTCCTTCTCTCTCCCACGCCCGGCTCCTTCTCTATTCTACACTGGGCTCCTTCTCTCTCCCGCACTCATCTCCGTCTCTCTCACGCGCTGGGCTCCTCTCTCCTGTGTTCGGCTCCTTCTCTCTCACGCGCTGGGCTCCTTCTCTTCCCTGCGCTGGGCTCCTTCTCTCTCCCACACAGGGCTCCTTCTCTCTCACACACTAGGTGAGTTCTCTCGCTCAGAATGGTCTCCTTCTATCTCACACACTGGGTGAGTTCTCTCACTCACAATGGGCTCCTTATCTCTCTCTCACACACTGGGCTCCTCTCTCTCCCACACTGGGCTCCTTCTCTCTCTCTCTCACATTCTGCGCTCCTTCTCTCACCCGCACAGGTCTCATCTTTCCCACACTGGTCTCCTCTCTCTCAACACTGGTCTCCTCTCTCTCACACTGGGCTCCTTCTCTCTCCCACACTGGGTCCTTCTCTCCCTCACCTACACTGGGCTCCTTCTCTCTCGCCAAAGGTGGGGTTATTCTCTTCTCCCACACTGGGCTTCTTCTCTCTCTCCCACACTGGCCTCCTCTCTCTCAACACTGGTCTCCTCTCTCTCACACTGGTCTCCTCTTTCTCACACTGGGCTCCTACTCTCTCCCACACGCTGGGCTCCTGCTCTCTCCCATGCTGGGCGTGTTCCCTCTCTCACATTGGGCTCCTTCTCTCTCTCACAATCGGCTCCTTCTCTCTCACAATGGGCTGCTTCTCTCCCCCACGCTGGGCTCCTTCTCTCTCTCAAGTTGGGCTCCTTCTCTATCCCAAGCTGTGCTCCTTCTCACTCCCGCGCTCGGCTCCTTCTCTCTCCTGCGCTCGGCTCCTTCTCTCTCACGCGCTGGGCTCCTTCTCTCCCCTGCGCTGGGCTCCTTCTCTTCCCTGCGCTGGGCTCCTTCTCTCTCCCACACAGGGCTCCTTCTCTCTCACACACTAGGTGAGTTCTCTCGCTCACAATGGGCTCCTTCGATCTCACATACTGGCTGAGTTCTCTCACTCACAATGGGCTCCTTCTCCCTCTCACACACTGGGCTCCTTATCTCTCTCTCACACACTGTGCTCCTTCTCTCTCTCACACACTGGGATCCTGCTCTCTCCCATGCTGGGCTCCTCTCTCACACACTGGGCTCCTTATCTCTCTCTCACACACTGGGCTCATTCTCTCTCCTGCACTGGGCATCTCTCTCCCACACTGGGCTCCTTCTCTCTCACACACTGGGCTCCTTCTCGCTCTCTCTCACATACTGGGCTCCTTCTCTCACCCGCACTGGGCTCCTTATCTCTCCCGCACAGGTCTCCTCATTCCCACACTGGTCTCCTCTCTCTCACACTGGGCTCCTTCTCTCTTCCGCACTGGGCTCCTTCTCTCTCCCACGCCCGGCTCCTTCTCTATTCTACACTGGGCTCCTTCTCTCTCCCGCACTCATCTCCGTCTCTCTCACGCGCTGGGCTCCTCTCTCCTGTGTTCGGCTCCTTCTCTCTCACGCGCTGGGCTCCTTCTCTTCCCTGCGCTGGGCTCCTTCTCTCTCCCACACAGGGCTCCTTCTCTCTCACACACTAGGTGAGTTCTCTCGCTCACAATGGTCTCCTTCTATCTCACACACTGGGTGAGTTCTCTCACTCACAATGGGCTCCTTATCTCTCTCTCACACACTGGGCTCCTCTCTCTCCCACACTGGGCTCCTTCTCTCTCTCTCTCACATTCTGCGCTCCTTCTCTCACCCGCACAGGTCTCATCTTTCCCACACTGGTCTCCTCTCTCTCAACACTGGTCTCCTCTCTCTCACACTGGGCTCCTCTTTCTCACACTGGGCTCCTTCTCTCTCCAACACGCTGGGCTCCTGCTCTCTCCCATGCTGGGCGTGTTCCCTCTCTCACATTGGGCTCCTTCTCTCTCTCACAATCGGCTCCTTCTCTCTCACAATGGGCTGCTTCTCTCCCCCACGCTGGGCTCCTTCTCTCTCTCAAGTTGGGCTCCTTCTCTATCCCAAGCTGTGCTCCTTCTCACTCCCGCGCTCGGCTCCTTCTCTCTCCTGCGCTCGGCTCCTTCTCTCTCACGCGCTGGGCTCCTTCTCTCCCCTGCGCTGGGCTTCTTCTCTTCCCTGCGCTGGGCTCCTTCTCTCTCCCACACAGGGCTCCTTCTCTCTCACACACTAGGGGAGTTCTCTCACTCACAATGGGCTCCTTCTCCCTCTCACACACTGGGCTCCTTATCTCTCTCTCACACACTGGGCTCCTTCTCTCTCCTGCACTGGGCGTCTCTCTCCCACACTGGGCTCCTTCTCTCTCCCACACAGGGCTCCTTCTCTCTCACACACTAGGGGAGTTCTCTCACTCACAATGGGCTCCTTCTCCCTCTCACACACTGGGCTCCTTATCTCCCTCTCACACACTGGGCTCCTTCTCTCTCCTGCACTGGGCGTCTCTCTCCCACACTGGGCTCCTTCTCTCACCCGCACTGGGCTCCTTCTCTCTCCCGCACAGGTCTCCTCATTCCCACACTGGTCTCCTCTCTCTCACACTGGTCTCCTCTCTCTCACACTGGGCTCCTTCTCTCTCCCACACTGGGTCCTTCTCTCCCTCACCTACACTGGGCTCCTTCTCTCTCTCTCCCAAGGCTTATTCTCTTCTCCCACACTGGGCTTCTTCTCTCTCTCCCACACTGGCCTCCTCTTTCTCACACTGGTCTCCTCTCTCTCACACTGGTCTCCTCTCTCTCACACTGGGCTCCTTCTCTCTCCCACGCTCGGCTCCTTATCTCTCCGCACTGGGCTCCTTCTCTCTCCCGCACAGGGCTCCTTCACTCTCCCACGCTCGGCTACTTCTATACTGGGCTCCGTCTCTCTCCCACGCTCGTCCCCTTCTCTCTCACGCGCTCGGCTCCTTCTCTCACATGCTGGGCTCCTTCTCTTCCCTGCGCTGGGCTCCTTCTCTCTTCCACACAGGGCTCCTTCTCTCTCCCACGCTCGGCTCCTTCTCTCTCCTGCACTGGGCTCCTTTTCTGTCCCACACTGGGCTCCTTTTCTCTCCCGCACTGGGCTCTTTCTCTCTCCCACATTGGGCTCCTTCTCTCTCCCACGCTCGGCTCCTTCTCTCTCACACGCTCGGCTCCTTCTCTCACACGCTGGGCTCCTTCTCTTCCCTGCGCTGGGCTCCTTCTCTCTTCCACACAGGGCTCCTTCTCTCTCACACACTGGGTGAGTTCGCTCGCTCACAATGGGCTCCTTCTCTCTCTCACACACTGGGCTCCTGCTCTCTCTCACACACTGCGCTCCTGCTCTCTCCCATGCTGGGCTCCTTCTCTCTCACCCACTGGGCTCCTTCTCGCTCCCATGCTGGGCGCCTTCCCTCTCTCACATTGGGCTACATCTCTCTCACAATGGGCTACTTCTCTCTCTCCCAAGCTGGGCTTCTTCTCTCTCTCAAGCTGGGCTCCTTCTCTATCCCAAGCTGTGCTCCTTCTCACTCCCGCGCTCGGTTCCTTCTCTCTCCTGCGCTCGGCTCCTTCTCTCTCACGCGCTGGGCTCCTTCTCTCCCATGCGCTGGGCTCCTTCTCTCTCCCGCGCTAGGCTCTTTCTCTCTCACACACTGGGCTCCTTCTCTCTCACACACTGGGCTCCCTCTCTCACACACTGGTTGCGTTCTCTCGCTCACAATTGTCACCTTCTCTCTCACACACACTGGGCTCCTTCTCTCTCACACACTGGGCTCCTCTCTCACATACTGGGCTCCTTCTCTCTCACACACACTGGGCTCCTTCTCTCTCTCACACACTTGGATCCTGCTCTCTCCCATGCTGGGCTCCTCTCTCACACACTGGGCTCCTTATCTCTCTCTCACATACTGGTTGAGCTCTCTCTCACACACTGGGCTCCTTCTCTCTCACACACTGGGCTCCTTCTCGCTCTCTCTCACATACTGGGCTCCTTCTCTCACCCGCACTGGGCTCCTTCTCTCACCCGCACAGGTCTCCTCATTCCCACACTGGTCTCCTCTCTCTCACACTGGGCTCCTTCTCTCTCCCGCACTCGTCTCCGTCTCTCTCACGCGCTGGGCTCCTCTCTCTCCCCCAGGTTCGGCTCCTTCTCTCTCACGCGCTGGGCTCCTTCTCTTCCCTGCGCTGGGCTCCTTCTCTCTCCCACACAGGGCTCCTTCTCTCTCACACACTCGGTGAGTTCTCTCGCTCACAATGGGCTCCTTCTATCTCACATACTGGCTGAGTTCTCTCACTCACAATGGGCTCCTTCTCCCTCTCACACACTGGGCTCCTTATCTCTCTCTCACACACTGGGCTCCTTCTCTCTCTCACACACTGGGATCCTGCTCTCTCCCATGCTGGGCTCCTCTCTCACACACTGGGCTCCTTATGTCTCTCTCACACACTGGGCTCCTTCTCTCTCCTGCACTGGGCGTCTCTCTCCCACACTGGGCTCCTTCTCTCTCACACACTGGGCTCCTTCTCGCTCTCTCTCACATACTGGGCTCCTTCTCTCACCCGCACTGGGCTCCTTATCTCTCCCGCACAGGTCTCCTCATTCCCACACTGGTCTCCTCTCTCTCACACTGGGCTCCTTCTCTCTTCTGCACTGGGCTCCTTCTCTCTCCCACGCTCGGCTCCTTCTCTATTCTACACTGGGCTCCTTCTCTCTCCCGCACTCGTCTCCGTCTCTCTCACGCGCTGGGCTCCTTCTCTCTCCTGTGTTCGGCTCCTTCTCTCTCACGCGCTGGGCTCCTTCTCTTCCCTGCGCTGGGCTCCTTCTCTCTCCCACACAGGGCTCCTTCTCTCTCACACACTAGGTGAGTTCTCTCGCTCACAATGGTCTCCTTCTATCTCACACACTGGGTGAGGTCTCTCACTCACAATGGGCTCCTTCTCCCTCTCACACACTGGGCTCCTTATCTCTCTCTCACACACTGGGCTCCACTTTCTCCCACACTGGGCTCTTTCTCTCTCTCTCTCACATTCTGCGCTCCTTCTCTCACCCGCACAGGTCTCATCTTTCCCACACTGGTCTCATCTCACTCAACACTGGTCTCCTCTCTCTCACAATGGGCTCCTTCTCTCTCCCACACTGGGTCCTTCTCTCCCTCACCTACATTGGGCTCCTTCTCTTCCCTGCGCTGGGCTCCTTCTCTCTCCCACACAGGGCTCCTTCTCTCTCACACACTAGGGGAGTTCTCTCACTCACAATGGGCTCCTTCTCCCTCTCACACACTGGGCTCCTTATATCTCTCTCACACACTGGGCTCCTTCTCTCTCCTGCACTGGGCGTCTCTCTCCCACACTGGGCTCCTTCTCTCTCCCACACAGGGCTCCTTCTCTCTCACACTAGGGGAGTTCTCTCACTCACAATGGGCTCCTTCTCCCTCTCACACACTGGGCTCCTTATCTCTCTCACACACACTGGGCTCCTGCTCTCTCCTGCACTGGGCGTCTCTCTCCCACACTGGGCTCCTTCTCTCACCCGCACTGGGCTCCTTCTCTCTCCCGCACAGGTCTCCTCATTCCCACTCTGGTCTCCTCTCTCTCACACTGGTCTCCTCTCTCTCACACTGGGCTCCTTCTCTCTCCCACACTGGGTCCTTCTCTCCCTCACCTACACTGGGCTCCTTCTCTCTCTCCCAAGGTGGGCTTATTCTCTTCTCCCACACTGGGCTTCTTCTCTCTCTCACACTGGTCTCCTCTCTCTCACACTGGTCTCCTCTCTCTCACACTGGGCTCCTTCTCTCTCCCACGCTCGGCTCCTTATCTCTCCGCACTGGGCTCCTTCTCTCTCCCGCACTGGGCTCCTTCTCTCTCCCACGCTCGGCTCCTTCTCTCTCCTGCACTGGGCTCTTTTTCTCTCCCGCACTGGGCTCCTTCTCTCTCCCGCACAGGGCTCCTTCACTCTCCCATGCTCGGCTACTTCTCTCTTCTACACTGGGCTCCTTCTCTCTCCCGCGCTCGTCTCCTTCTCTCTCCCGCACAGGACTCCTTCTCTCTCCCGCACTGGGCTCCTTCTCTCTCCCACGCTCGGTCCTTCTCTCTCCCGCACTGGGCTCCTTCTCTCTCACGCGCTGGGCTCCTTCTCTCTCCCGTGCTCAGCTCCTTCTCTCTCCCGCACAGGACTCCTTCTCTCTCCCGCACTGGGCTCCTTCTCTCTCCCACGCTCGGTCCTTCTCTCTCCCGCACTGGGCTCCTTCTCTCTCCTGTACTGGGCTCCTTATCTCTCCCACACTGGGCTCCTTCTCTCTCCCGCACTGGGCTCCTTCTCTCTCCAACGCTCGGCTCCTTCTCTCTTCTACACTGGGCTCCTTCTCTCTCCCGCGCTCGTCTCCTTCTCTCTCACGCGCTCAGCTCCTTCTCTCTCACGCGCTGGGCTCCTTCTCTTCCCCGCGCTGGGATCCTTCTCTCTCTCATAATCGGCTCCTTCTCTCTCCTGCACTGGGCTCCTTTTCTCTCCCGCACTGGGCTCCTTCTCTCTCACACACTAGGGGAGTTCTCTCACTCACAATGGGCTCCTTCTCCCTCTCACACACTGGGCTCCTTATCTCTCTCTCACACACTGGGCTCCTTCTCTCTCCTGCACTGGGCGTCTCTCTCCCACACTGGGCTCCTTCTCTCTCCCACACAGGGCTCCTTCTCTCTCCCGCACAGGTCTCCTCATTCCCACACTGGTCTCCTCTCTCTCACACTGGTCTCCTCTCTCTCACACTGGGCTCCTTCTCTCTCCCACACTGGGTCCTTCTCTCCCTCACCTACACTGGGCTCCTTCTCTCTCTCTCCCAAGGTGGGCTTATTCTCTTCTCCCACACTGGGCTTCTTCTCTCTCTCCCACACTGGCCTCCTCTCTCTCACACTGGTCTCCTCTCTCTCACACTGGTCTCCTCTCTCTCACACTGGGCTCCTTCTCTCTTCCACGCTCAGCTCCTTATCTCTCCGCACTGGGCTCCTTCTCTCTCCCGCACTGGGCTCCTTCTCTCTCCCACGCTCGGCTCCTTCTCTCTCCTGCACTGGGCTCCTTTTCTCTCCCGCACTGGACTCCTTCTCTCTCCCGCACAGGGCTCCTTCACTCTCCCACGCTCGGCTACCTCTCTCTTCTACACTGGGCTCCTTCTCTCTCCCGCACTCGTCTCCTTCCCACTCATGCGCTGGGCTCCTTCTCTCTCCCGTGCTCAGCTCCTTCTATCTCCCGCACAGGACTCCTTCTCTCTCCCGCACTGGGTTCCTCTCTCCCACGCTAGGTCCTTCTCTCTCCCGCACTGGGCTCCTTCTCTCTCCCGTACTGGGCTCCTTATCTCTCCCGCACTGGGCTCCTTCTCTCTCCCGCACTGGGCTCCGTCTCTCTCCCGCACTGGGCTCCGTCTCTCTTCTACACTGGGCTCCTTCTCTCTCCCGCGCTCGTCTCCTTCTCTCTCACGCGCTCAGCTCCTTCTCTCTCACGCGCTGGGCTCCTTCTCTTCCCCGCGCTGGGATCCTTCTCTCTCTCACAATCGGCTCCTTCTCTCTCCTGCACTGGGCTCCTTTTCTCTCCCGCACTGGGCTCCTTCTCTCTCCCGCACAGGGCTCCTTCACTCTCCCACGCTCGGCTACTTCTCTCTTCTACACTGGGCTCCTTCTCTCTCCCGCGCTCGTCTCCTTCTCTCTCACGCGCTGGGCTCATTCTCTCTCCCGTGCTCAGCTCCTTCTCTCTCCCACACAGGACTCCTTCTCTCTCCCGCACTGAGCTCCTTCTCTCACCCACGCTCGGTCCTTCTCTCTCCCGCACTGGGCTCCTTCTCTCTCCCGTACTGGGCTCCTTATCTCTCCCGCACTGGGCTCCTTCTCTCTCCCGCACTGGGCTCCTTCTCTCTCCAACGCTCGGCTCCTTCTCTCTTCTACACTGGGCTCCTTCTCTCTCCCGCGCTCGTCTCCTCTCTCACGCGCTCAGCTCCTTCTCTCTCACGCGCTGGGCTCCTTCTCTTCCCCGCGCTGGGATCCTTCTCTCTCCCACACAGGGGTCCTTCTCTCTCACACACTGGGTGAGTTCTTTCGCTCTCAATGGGCTCTTTCTCTCTCTCACACACTGGGCTCCTGCTCTCTCTCACACACTGCGCTCCTGCTCTCTCCCATGCTGTGCTCCTTCTCTCTCACACACTGGGCTCCTTCTCGCTCTCATGCTGGGCGCCTCCCCTCTCTCACGTTGGGCTCCTTCTCTCTCCTGCACTGGGCTCCTTTTCTCCCCAGCACTGGGAACCTTCTCTCTTCTACACTGGGCTCCTTCTCTCTCCCGCGCTCGTCTCCTTCTCTGTCACGCGCTGGACTCCTTCTCTCTCCCGTGCTCGGCTCCTTCTCTCTTACGCGCTCGTCTCCTTCTCTTCCCTGCGCTGAGCTCCTTCTCTCTCCCACGCTCGGCTCCTTCTCTCTCCCGCACTGGGCTCCTTCTCTCTCCCACGCTCGGCTCCTTCTCTCTCCCACGCTCGGCTCCTTCTCTCTCCTGCACTGGGCTCCTTTTCTGTCCCGCACTGGGCTCCTTTTCTCTCCCGCACTGGGCTCTTTCTCTCTCCCACATTGGGCTCCTTCTCTCTCCCACGCTCGGCTCCTTCTCTCTTCTATACTGGGCTCCGTCTCTCTCCCGCGCTCGTCCCCTTCTCTCTCACGCGCTCGGCTCCTTCTCTCACACGCTGGGCTCCTTCTCTTCCCTGCGCTGGGCTCCTTCTCTCTACCACACAGGGCTCCTTCTCTCTCACACACTGGGTGAGTTCGCTCGCTCACAATGGGCTCCTTCTCTCTCTCACACACTGGGCCCCCGCTCTCTCTCACACACTGCGCTCCTGCTCTCTCCCATGCTGGGCTCCTTCTCTCTCACACACTGGGCTCCTTCTCGCTCCCATGCTGGGCGCCTTCCCTCTCTCACATTGGGCTACATCTCTCTCACAATGGGCTACTTCTCTCTCTCCCAAGCTGGGCTTCTTCTCTCTCTCAAGCTGGGCTCCTTCTCTATCCCAAGCTGTGCTCCTTCTCACTCCCGCGCTCGGTTCCTTCTCTCTCCTGCGCTCGGCTCCTTCTCTCTCACGCGCTGGGCTCCTTCTCTCCCATGCGCTGGGCTCCTTCTCTCTCCCGCGCTAGGCTCTTTCTCTCTCACACACTGGGCTCCTTCTCTCTCACACACTGGGCTCCTTCTCTCTCACACACTGGGCTCCCTCTCTCACACACTGGTTGCGTTCTCTCGCTCACAATTGTCACCTTCTCTCTCTCACACACTGGGCTCCTTCTCTCTCACACACTGGTTGAGCTCTCTCTCACACACTGGGCTCCTTCTCTCACACACACTGGGCTCCTTCTCTCTCACACACTGGGCTCCTCTCTCACATACTGGGCTCCTTCTCTCTCACACACACTGGGCTCTTTCTCTCTCTCACACACTTGGATCCTGCTCTCTCCCATGCTGGGCTCCTCTCTCACACACTGGGCTCCTTATCTCTCTCTCACATACTGGTTGAGCTCTCTCTCACACACTGGGCTCCTTCTCTCTCACACACTGGGCTCCTTCTCGCTCTCTCTCACATACTGGGCTCCTTCTCTCACCCGCACTGGGCTCCTTCTCTCTCCCGCACAGGTCTCCTCATTCCCACACTGGTCTCCTCTCTCTCACACTGGGCTCCTTCTCTCTCCCGCACTGGGCTCCTTCTCTCTCCCACGCTCGGCTACTTCTCTATTCTACACTGGGCTCCTTCTCTCTCCCGCACTCGTCTCCGTCTCTCTCACGCGCTGGGCTCCTCTCTCTCCCCCAGGTTCGGCTCCTTCTCTCTCACGCGCTGGGCTCCTTCTCTTCCCTGCGCTGGGCTCCTTCTCTCTCCCACACAGGGCTCCTTCTCTCTCACACACTAGGTGAGTTCTCTCGCTCACAATGGGCTCCTTCTATCTCACATACTGGCTGAGTTCTCTCACTCACAATGGGCTCCTTCTCTCTCTCACACACTGGGCTCCTTATCTCTCTCTCACACACTGGGCTCCTTCTCTCTCTCACACACTGGGATCCTGCTCTCTCCCATGCTGGGCTCCTCTCTCACACACTGGGCTCCTTATCTCTCTCTCACACACTGGGCTCCTTCTCTCTCCTGCACTGGGCGTCTCTCTCCCACACTGGGCTCCTTCTCTCTCACACACTGGGCTCCTTCTCGCTCTCTCTCATATACTGGGCTCCTTCTCTCACCCGCACTGGGCTCCTTATCTCTCCCGCACAGGTCTCCTCATTCCCACACTGGTCTCCTCTCTCTCACACTGGGCTCCTTCTCTCTTCTGCACTGGGCTCCTTCTCTCTCCCACGCTCGGCTCCTTCTCTATTCTACACTGGGCTCCTTCTCTCTCCCGCACTCGTCTCCGTCTCTCTCACGCGCTGGGCTCCTTCTCTCTCCTGTGTTCGGCTCCTTCTCTCTCACGCGCTGGGCTCCTTCTCTTCCCTGCGCTGGGCTCCTTCTCTCTCCCACACAGGGCTCCTTCTCTCTCACACACTAGGTGAGTTCTCTCGCTCACAATGGTCTCCTTCTATCTCACACACTGGGTGAGGTCTCTCACTCACAATGGGCTCCTTCTCCCTCTCACACACTGGGCTCCTTATCTCTCTCTCACACACTGGGCTCCACTTTCTCCCACACTGGGCTCTTTCTCTCTCTCTCTCACATTCTGCGCTCCTTCTCTCACCCGCACAGGTCTCATCTTTCCCACACTGGTCTCATCTCACTCAACACTGGTCTCCTCTCTCTCACAATGGGCTCCTTCTCTCTCCCACACTGGGTCCTTCTCTCCCTCACCTACATTGGGCTCCTTCTCTTCCCTGTGCTGGGCTCCTTCTCTCTCCCACACAGGGCTCCTTCTCTCTCACACACTAGGGGAGTTCTCTCACTCACAATGGGCTCCTTCTCCCTCTCACACACTGGGCTCCTTATATCTCTCTCACACACTGGGCTCCTTCTCTCTCCTGCACTGGGCGTCTCTCTCCCACACTGGGCTCCTTCTCTCTCCCACACAGGGCTCCTTCTCTCTCACACTAGGGGAGTTCTCTCACTCACAATGGGCTCCTTCTCCCTCTCACACACTGGGCTCCTTATCTCTCTCACACACACTGGGCTCCTGCTCTCTCCTGCACTGGGCGTCTCTCTCCCACACTGGGCTCCTTCTCTCACCCGCACTGGGCTCCTTCTCTCTCCCGCACAGGTCTCCTCATTCCCACTCTGGTCTCCTCTCTCTCACACTGGTCTCCTCTCTCTCACACTGGGCTCCTTCTCTCTCCCACACTGGGTCCTTCTCTCCCTCACCGACACTGGGCTCCTTCTCTCTCTCCCAAGGTGGGCTTATTCTCTTCTCCCACACTGGGCTTCTTCTCTCTCTCACACTGGTCTCCTCTCTCTCACACTGGTCTCCTCTCTCTCACACTGGGCTCCTTCTCTCTCCCACGCTCGGCTCCTTATCTCTCCGCACTGGGCTCCTTCTCTCTCCCGCACTGGGCTCCTTCTCTCTCCCACGCTCGGCTCCTTCTCTCTCCTGCACTGGGCTCTTTTTCTCTCCCGCACTGGGCTCCTTCTCTCTCCCGCACAGGGCTCCTTCACTCTCCCATGCTCGGCTACTTCTCTCTTCTCCACTGGGCTCCTTCTCTCTCCCGCGCTTGTCTCCTTCTCTCTCACGCGCTGGGCTCCTTCTCTCTCCCGTGCTCAGCTCCTTCTCTCTCCCGCACAGGACTCCTTCTCTCTCCCGCACTGGGCTCCTTCTCTCTCCCACGCTCGGTCCTTCTCTCTCCCGCACTGGGCTCCTTCTCTCTCCTGTACTGGGCTCCTTATCTCTCCCACACTGGGCTCCTTCTCTCTCCCGCACTGGGCTCCTTCTCTCTCCAACGCTCGGCTCCTTCTCTCTTCTACACTGGGCTCCTTCTCTCTCCCGCGCTCGTCTCCTTCTCTCTCACGCGCTCAGCTCCTTCTCTCTCACGCGCTGGGCTCCTTCTCTTCCCCGCGCTGGGATCCTTCTCTCTCTCATAATCGGCTCCTTCTCTCTCCTGCACTGGGCTCCTTTTCTCTCCCGCACTGGGCTCCTTCTCTCTCACACACTAGGGGAGTTCTCTCACTCACAATGGGCTCCTTCTCCCTCTCACACACTGGGCTCCTTATCTCTCTCTCACACACTGGGCTCCTTCTCTCTCCTGCACTGGGCGTCTCTCTCCCACACTGGGCTCCTTCTCTCTCCCACACAGGGCTCCTTCTCTCTCCCGCACAGGTCTCCTCATTCCCACACTGGTCTCCTCTCTCTCACACTGGTCTCCTCTCTCTCACACTGGGCTCCTTCTCTCTCCCACACTGGGTCCTTCTCTCCCTCACCTACACTGGGCTCCTTCTCTCTCTCCCAAGGTGGGCTTATTCTCTTCTCCCACACTGGGCTTCTTCTCTCTCTCCCACACTGGCCTCCTCTCTCTCACACTGGTCTCCTCTCTCTCACACTGGTCTCCTCTCTCTCACACTGGGCTCCTTCTCTCTTCCACGCTCGGCTCCTTATCTCTCCGCACTGGGCTCCTTCTCTCTCCCGTACTGGGCTCCTTCTCTCTCCCACGCTCGGCTCCTTCTCTCTCCTGCACTGGGCTCCTTTTCTCTCCCGCACTGGACTCCTTCTCTCTCCCGCACAGGGCTCCTTCACTCTCCCACGCTCGGCTACCTCTCTCTTCTACACTGGGCTCCTTCTCTCTCCCGCACTCGTCTCCTTCCCACTCACGCGCTGGGCTCCTTCTCTCTCCCGTGCTCAGCTCCTTCTATCTCCCGCACAGGACTCCTTCTCTCTCCCGCACTGGGCTCCTCTCTCCCACGCTAGGTCCTTCTCTCTCCCGCACTGGGCTCCTTCTCTCTCCCGTACTGGGCTCCTTATCTCTCCCGCACTGGGCTCCTTCTCTCTCCCGCACTGGGCTCCGTCTCTCTCCCGCACTGGGCTCCGTCTCTCTTCTACACTGGGCTCCTTCTCTCTCCCGCGCTCGTCTCCTTCTCTCTCACGCGCTCAGCTCCTTCTCTCTCACGCGCTGGGCTCCTTCTCTTCCCCGCGCTGGGATCCTTCTCTCTCTCACAATCGGCTCCTTCTCTCTCCTGCACTGGGCTCCTTTTCTCTCCCGCACTGGGCTCCTTCTCTCTCCCGCACAGGGCTCCTTCACTCTCCCACGCTCGGCTACTTCTCTCTTCTACACTGGGCTCCTTCTCTCTCCCGCGCTCGTCTCCTTCTCTCTCACGCGCTGGGCTCATTCTCTCTCCCGTGCTCAGCTCCTTCTCTCTCCCACACAGGACTCCTTCTCTCTCCCGCACTGAGCTCCTTCTCTCACCCACGCTCGGTCCTTCTCTCTCCCGCACTGGGCTCCTTCTCTCTCCCGTACTGGGCTCCTTATCTCTCCCGCACTGGGCTCCTTCTCTCTCCCGCACTGGGCTCCTTCTCTCTCCAACGCTCGGCTCCTTCTCTCTTCTACACTGGGCTCCTTCTCTCTCCCGCGCTCGTCTCCTCTCTCACGCGCTCAGCTCCTTCTCTCTCACGCGCTGGGCTCCTTCTCTTCCCCGCGCTGGGATCCTTCTCTCTCCCACACAGGGGTCCTTCTCTCTCACACACTGGGTGAGTTCTTTCGCACTCAATGGGCTCTTTCTCTCTCTCACACACTGGGCTCCTGCTCTCTCTCACACACTGCGCTCCTGCTCTCTCCCATGCTGTGCTCCTTCTCTCTCACACACTGGGCTCCTTCTCGCTCTCATGCTGGGCGCCTCTCCTCTCTCACGTTGGGCTCCTTCTCTCTCCTGCACTGGGCTCCTTTTCTCCCCAGCACTGGGAACCTTCTCTCTTCTACACTGGGCTCCTTCTCTCTCCCGCGCTCGTCTCCTTCTCTGTCACGCGCTGGACTCCTTCTCTCTCCCGTGCTCGGCTCCTTCTCTCTTACGCGCTCGTCTCCTTCTCTTCCCTGCGCTGAGCTCCTTCTCTCTCCCACGCTCGGCTCCTTCTCTCTCCCGCACTGGGCTCCTTCTCTCTCCCACACTCGGCTCCTTCTCTCTCCCACGCTCGGCTCCTTCTCTCTCCTGCACTGGGCTCCTTTTCTGTCCCGCACTGGGCTCCTTTTCTCTCCCGCACTGGGCTCTTTCTCTCTCCCACATTGGGCTCCTTCTCTCTCCCACGCTCGGCTCCTTCTCTCTTCTATACTGGGCTCCGTCTCTCTCCCGCGCTCGTCCCCTTCTCTCTCACGCGCTCGGCTCCTTCTCTCACACGCTGGGCTCCTTCTCTTCCCTGCGCTGGGCTCCTTCTCTCTACCACACAGGGCTCCTTCTCTCTCACACACTGGGTGAGTTCGCTCGCTCACAATGGGCTCCTTCTCTCTCTCACACACTGGGCTCCTGCTCTCTCTCACACACTGTGCTCCTGCTCTCTCCCATGCTGGGCTCCTTCTCTCTCACACACTGGGCTCCTTCTCGCTCCCATGCTGGGCGCCTTCCCTCTCTCACATTGGGCTACATCTCTCTCACAATGGGCTACTTCTCTCTCTCCCAAGCTGGGCTTCTTCTCTCTCTCAAGCTGGGCTCCTTCTCTATCCCAAGCTGTGCTCCTTCTCACTCCCGCGCTCGTCTCCTTCTCTCTCCTGCGCTCGGCTCCTTCTCTCTCACGCGCTGGGCTCCTTCTCTCCCATGCGCTGGGCTCCTTCTCTCTCCCGCGCTAGGCTCTTTCTCTCTCACACACTGGGCTCCTTCTCTCTCACACACTGGGCTCCTTCTCTCTCACACACTGGGCTCCCTCTCTCACACACTGGTTGCGTTCTCTCGCTCACAATTGTCACCTTCTCTCTCTCACAAACTGGGCTCCTCTCTCTCACAATTGTCTCCTTCTCTCTCTCACACACTGGGATCCTGCTCTCTCCCATGCTGGGCTCCTCTCTCACACACTGGGCTCCTTATCTCTCTCTCACACACTGGGCTCCTTCTCTCTCCTGCACTGGGCGTCTCTCTCCCACACTGGGCTCCTTCTCTCTCACACACTGGGCTCCTTCTCGCTCTCTCTCACATACTGGGCTCCTTCTCTCACCCACACTGGGCTCCTTATCTCTCCCGCACAGGTCTCCTCATTCCCACACTGGTCTCCTCTCTCTCACACTGGGCTCCTTCTCTCTTCCGCACTGGGCTCCTTCTCTCTCCCACGCCCGGCTCCTTCTCTATTCTACACTGGGCTCCTTCTCTCTCCCGCACTCATCTCCGTCTCTCTCACGCGCTGGGCTCCTCTCTCCTGTGTTCGGCTCCTTCTCTCTCACGCGCTGGGCTCCTTCTCTTCCCTGCGCTGGGCTCCTTCTCTCTCCCACACAGGGCTCCTTCTCTCTCACACACTAGGTGAGTTCTCTCGCTCACAATGGTCTCCTTCTATCTCACACACTGGGTGAGTTCTCTCACTCACAATGGGCTCCTTATCTCTCTCTCACACACTGGGCTCCTCTCTCTCCCACACTGGGCTCCTTCTCTCTCTCTCTCACATTCTGCGCTCCTTCTCTCACCCGCACAGGTCTCATCTTTCCCACACTGGTCTCCTCTCTCTCAACACTGGTCTCCTCTCTCTCACACTGGGCTCCTTCTCTCTCCCGCACTGGGCTCCTTCTCTCTCCAACGCTCGGCTCCTTCTCTCTTCTACACTGGGCTCCTTCTCTCTCCCGCGCTCGTCTCCTTCTCTCTCACGCGCTCAGCTCCTTCTCTCTCACGCGCTGGGCTCCTTCTCTTCCCCGCGCTGGGATCCTTCTCTCTCTCATAATCGGCTCCTTCTCTCTCCTGCACTGGGCTCCTTTTCTCTCCCGCACTGGGCTCCTTCTCTCTCACACACTAGGGGAGTTCTCTCACTCACAATGGGCTCCTTCTCCCTCTCACACACTGGGCTCCTTATCTCTCTCTCACACACTGGGCTCCTTCTCTCTCCTGCACTGGGCGTCTCTCTCCCACACTGGGCTCCTTCTCTCTCCCACACAGGGCTCCTTCTCTCTCCCGCACAGGTCTCCTCATTCCCACACTGGTCTCCTCTCTCTCACACTGGTCTCCTCTCTCTCACACTGGGCTCCTTCTCTCTCCCACACTGGGTCCTTCTCTCCCTCACCTACACTGGGCTCCTTCTCTCTCTCCCAAGGTGGGCTTATTCTCTTCTCCCACACTGGGCTTCTTCTCTCTCTCCCACACTGGCCTCCTCTTTCTCACACTGGTCTCCTCTCTCTCACACTGGTCTCCTCTCTCTCACACTGGGCTCCTTCTCTCACCCGCACTGGGCTCCTTCTCTCTCCCGCACAGGTCTCCTCATTCCCACACTGGTCTCCTCTCTCTCACACTGGTCTCCTCTCTCTCACACTGGGCTCCTTCTCTCTCCCACACTGGGTCCTTCTCTCCCTCACCTACACTGGGCTCCTTCTCTCTCTCCCAAGGTGGGCTTATTCTCTTCTCCCACACTGGGCTTCTTCTCTCTCTCCCACACTGGCCTCCTCTTTCTCACACTGGTCTCCTCTCTCTCACACTGGTCTCCTCTCTCTCACACTGGGCTCCTTCTCTCTCCCACGCTCGGCTCCTTATCTCTCCGCACTGGGTTCCTTCTCTCTCCCGCACAGGGCTCCTTCACTCTCCCACGCTCGGCTACTTCTATACTGGGCTCCGTCTCTCTCCCGCGCTCGTCCCCTTCTCTCTCACGCGCTCGGCTCCTTCTCTCACATGCTGGGCTCCTTCTCTTCCCTGCGCTGGGCTCCTTCTCTCTTCCACACAGGGCTCCTTCTCTCTCCCACGCTCGGCTCCTTCTCTCTCCTGCACTGGGCTCCTTTTCTGTCCCACACTGGGCTCCTTTTCTCTCCCGCACTGGGCTCTTTCTCTCTCCCACATTGGGCTCCTTCTCTCTCCCACGCTCGGCTCCTTCTCTCTCACACGCTCGGCTCCTTCTCTCACACGCTGGGCTCCTTCTCTTCCCTGCGCTGGGCTCCTTCTCTCTTCCACACAGGGCTCCTTCTCTCTCACACACTGGGTGAGTTCGCTCGCTCACAATGGGCTCCTTCTCTCTCTCACACACTGGGCTCCTGCTCTCTCTCACACACTGCGCTCCTGCTCTCTCCCATGCTGGGCTCCTTCTCTCTCACCCACTGGGCTCCTTCTCGCTCCCATGCTGGGCGCCTTCCCTCTCTCACATTGGGCTACATCTCTCTCACAATGGGCTACTTCTCTCTCTCCCAAGCTGGGCTTCTTCTCTCTCTCAAGCTGGGCTCCTTCTCTATCCCAAGCTGTGCTCCTTCTCACTCCCGCGCTCGGTTCCTTCTCTCTCCTGCGCTCGGCTCCTTCTCTCTCACGCGCTGGGCTCCTTCTCTCCCATGCGCTGGGCTCCTTCTCTCTCCCGCGCTAGGCTCTTTCTCTCTCACACACTGGGCTCCTTCTCTCTCACACACTGGGCTCCTTCTCTCTCACACACTGGGCTCCCTCTCTCACACACTGGTTGTGTTCTCTCGCTCACAATTGTCACCTTCTCTCTCTCACACACTGGGCTCCTTCTCTCTCACACACTGGTTGAGCTCTCTCTCACACACTGGGCTCCTTCTCTCACACACACTGGGCTCCTTCTCTCTCACACACTGGGCTCCTCTCTCACATACTGGGCTCCTTCTCTCTCACACACACTGGGCTCCTTCTCTCTCTCACACACTTGGATCCTGCTCTCTCCCATGCTGGGCTCCTCTCTCACACACTGGGCTCCTTATCTCTCTCTCACATACTGGTTGAGCTCTCTCTCACACACTGGGCTCCTTCTCTCTCACACACTGGGCTCCTTCTCGCTCTCTCTCACATACTGGGCTCCTTCTCTCACCCGCACTGGGCTCCTTCTCTCTCCCACGCTCGGCTACTTCTCTATTCTACACTGGGCTCCTTCTCTCTCCCGCACTCGTCTCCGTCTCTCTCACGCGCTGGGCTCCTCTCTCTCCCCCAGGTTCGGCTCCTTCTCTCTCACGCGCTGGGCTCCTTCTCTTCCCTGCGCTGGGCTCCTTCTCTCTCCCACACAGGGCTCCTTCTCTCTCACACACTAGGTGAGTTCTCTCGCTCACAATGGGCTCCTTCTATCTCACATACTGGCTGAGTTCTCTCACTCACAATGGGCTCCTTCTCCCTCTCACACACTGGGCTCCTTATCTCTCTCTCACACACTGGGCTCCTTCTCTCTCTCACACACTGGGCTCCTGCTCTCTCCCATGCTGGGCTCCTCTCTCACACACTGGGCTCCTTATCTCTCTCTCACACACTGGGCTCCTTCTCTCTCCTGCACTGGGCGTCTCTCTCCCACACTGGGCTCCTTCTCTCTCACACACTGGGCTCCTTCTCGCTCTCTCTCACATACTGGGCTCCTTCTCTCACCCGCACTGGGCTCCTTATCTCTCCCGCACAGGTCTCCTCATTCCCACACTGGTCTCTTCTCTCTCACACTGGGCTCCTTCTCTCTTCTGCACTGGGCTCCTTCTCTCTCCCACGCTCGGCTCCTTCTCTATTCTACACTGGGCTCCTTCTCTCTCCCGCACTCGTCTCCGTCTCTCTCACGCGCTGGGCTCCTTCTCTCTCCTGTGTTCGGCTCCTTCTCTCTCACGCGCTGGGCTCCTTCTCTTCCCTGCGCTGGGCTCCTTCTCTCTCCCACACAGGGCTCCTTCTCTCTCACACACTAGGTGAGTTCTCTCGCTCACAATGGTCTCCTTCTATCTCACACACTGGGTGAGGTCTCTCACTCACAATGGGCTCCTTCTCCCTCTCACACACTGGGCTCCTTATCTCTCTCTCTCACACACTGGGCTCCACTTTCTCCCACACTGGGCTCTTTCTCTCTCTCTCTCACATTCTGCGCTCCTTCTCTCACCCGCACAGGTCTCATCTTTCCCACACTGGTCTCATCTCACTCAACACTGGTCTCCTCTCTCTCACAATGGGCTCCTTCTCTCTCCCACACTGGGTCCTTCTCTCCCTCACCTACATTGGGCTCCTTCTCTTCCCTGCGCTGGGCTCCTTCTCTCTCCCACACAGGGCTCCTTCTCTCTCACACACTAGGGGAGTTCTCTCACTCACAATGGGCTCCTTCTCCCTCTCACACACTGGGCTCCTTATATCTCTCTCACACACTGGGCTCCTTCTCTCTCCTGCACTGGGCGTCTCTCTCCCACACTGGGCTCCTTCTCTCTCCCACACAGGGCTCCTTCTCTCTCACACTAGGGGAGTTCTCTCACTCACAATGGGCTCCTTCTCCCTCTCACACACTGGGCTCCTTATCTCTCTCACACACACTGGGCTCCTGCTCTCTCCTGCACTGGGCGTCTCTCTCCCACACTGGGCTCCTTCTCTCACCCGCACTGGGCTCCTTCTCTCTCCCGCACAGGTCTCCTCATTCCCACTCTGGTCTCCTCTCTCTCACACTGGTCTCCTCTCTCTCACACTGGGCTCCTTCTCTCTCCCACACTGGGTCCTTCTCTCCCTCACCTACACTGGGCTCCTTCTCTCTCTCCCAAGGTGGGCTTATTCTCTTCTCCCACACTGGGCTTCTTCTCTCTCTCACACTGGTCTCCTCTCTCTCACACTGGTCTCCTCTCTCTCACACTGGGCTCCTTCTCTCTCCCACGCTCGGCTCCTTATCTCTCCGCACTGGGCTCCTTCTCTCTCCCGCACTGGGCTCCTTCTCTCTCCCACGCTCGGCTCCTTCTCTCTCCTGCACTGGGCTCTTTTTCTCTCCCGCACTGGGCTCCTTCTCTCTCCCGCACAGGGCTCCTTCACTCTCCCATGCTCGGCTACTTCTCTCTTCTACACTGGGCTCCTTCTCTCTCCCGCGCTCGTCTCCTTCTCTCTCACGCGCTGGGCTCCTTCTCTCTCCCGTGCTCAGCTCCTTCTCTCTCCCGCACAGGACTCCTTCTCTCTCCCGCACTGGGCTCCTTCTCTCTCCCACGCTCGGTCCTTCTCTCTCCCGCACTGGGCTCCTTCTCTCTCCTGTACTGGGCTCCTTATCTCTCCCACACTGGGCTCCTTCTCTCTCCCGCACTGGGCTCCTTCTCTCTCCAACGCTCGGCTCCTTCTCTCTTCTACACTGGGCTCCTTCTCTCTCCCGCGCTCGTCTCCTTCTCTCTCACGCGCTCAGCTCCTTCTCTCTCACGCGCTGGGCTCCTTCTCTTCCCCGCGCTGGGATCCTTCTCTCTCTCATAATCGGCTCCTTCTCTCTCCTGCACTGGGCTCCTTTTCTCTCCCGCACTGGGCTCCTTCTCTCTCACACACTAGGGGAGTTCTCTCACTCACAATGGGCTCCTTCTCCCTCTCACACACTGGGCTCCTTATCTCTCTCTCACACACTGGGCTCCTTCTCTCTCCTGCACTGGGCGTCTCTCTCCCACACTGGGCTCCTTCTCTCTCCCACACAGGGCTCCTTCTCTCTCCCGCACAGGTCTCCTCATTCCCACACTGGTCTCCTCTCTCTCACACTGGTCTCCTCTCTCTCACACTGGGCTCCTTCTCTCTCCCACACTGGGTCCTTCTCTCCCTCACCTACACTGGGCTCCTTCTCTCTCTCCCAAGGTGGGCTTATTCTCTTCTCCCACACTGGGCTTCTTCTCTCTCTCCCACACTGGCCTCCTCTTTCTCACACTGGTCTCCTCTCTCTCACACTGGTCTCCTCTCTCTCATACTGGGCTCCTTCTCTCTCCCACGCTCGGCTCCTTATCTCTCCGCACTGGGTTCCTTCTCTCTCCCGCACAGGGCTCCTTCACTCTCCCACGCTCGGCTACTTCTATACTGGGCTCCGTCTCTCTCCCGCGCTCGTCCCCTTCTCTCTCACGCGCTCGGCTCCTTCTCTCACATGCTGGGCTCCTTCTCTTCCCTGCGCTGGGCTCCTTCTCTCTTCCACACAGGGCTCCTTCTCTCTCCCACGCTCGGCTCCTTCTCTCTCCTGCACTGGGCTCCTTTTCTGTCCCACACTGGGCTCCTTTTCTCTCCCGCACTGGGCTCTTTCTCTCTCCCACATTGGGCTCCTTCTCTCTCCCACGCTCGGCTCCTTCTCTCTCACACGCTCGGCTCCTTCTCTCACACGCTGGGCTCCTTCTCTTCCCTGCGCTGGGCTCCTTCTCTCTTCCACACAGGGCTCCTTCTCTCTCACACACTGGGTGAGTTCGCTCGCTCACAATGGGCTCCTTCTCTCTCTCACACACTGGGCTCCTGCTCTCTCTCACACACTGCGCTCCTGCTCTCTCCCATGCTGGGCTCCTTCTCTCTCACCCACTGGGCTCCTTCTCGCTCCCATGCTGGGCGCCTTCCCTCTCTCACATTGGGCTACATCTCTCTCACAATGGGCTACTTCTCTCTCTCCCAAGCTGGGCTTCTTCTCTCTCTCAAGCTGGGCTCCTTCTCTATCCCAAGCTGTGCTCCTTCTCACTCCCGCGCTCGGTTCCTTCTCTCTCCTGCGCTCGGCTCCTTCTCTCTCATGCGCTGGGCTCCTTCTCTCCCATGCGCTGGGCTCCTTCTCTCTCCCGCGCTAGGCTCTTTCTCTCTCACACACTGGGCTCCTTCTCTCTCACACACTGGGCTCCTTCTCTCTCACACACTGGGCTCCCTCTCTCACACACTGGTTGCGTTCTCTCGCTCACAATTGTCACCTTCTCTCTCTCACACACTGGGCTCCTTCTCTCTCACACACTGGTTGAGCTCTCTCTCACACACTGGGCTCCTTCTCTCACACACACTGGGCTCCTTCTCTCTCACACACTGGGCTCCTCTCTCACATACTGGGCTCCTTCTCTCTCACACACACTGGGCTCCTTCTCTCTCTCACACACTTGGATCCTGCTCTCTCCCATGCTGGGCTCCTCTCTCACACACTGGGCTCCTTATCTCTCTCTCACATACTGGTTGAGCTCTCTCTCACACACTGGGCTCCTTCTCTCTCACATACTGGGCTCCTTCTCTCACCCGCACTGGGCTCCTTCTCTCTCCCACGCTCGGCTACTTCTCTATTCTACACTGGGCTCCTTCTCTCTCCCGCACTCGTCTCCGTCTCTCTCACGCGCTGGGCTCCTCTCTCTCCCCCAGGTTCGGCTCCTTCTCTCTCACGCGCTGGGCTCCTTCTCTTCCCTGCGCTGGGCTCCTTCTCTCTCCCACACAGGGCTCCTTCTCTCTCACACACTAGGTGAGTTCTCTCGCTCACAATGGGCTCCTTCTATCTCACATACTGGCTGAGTTCTCTCACTCACAATGGGCTCCTTCTCCCTCTCACACACTGGGCTCCTTATCTCTCTCTCACACACTGGGCTCCTTCTCTCTCTCACACACTGGGCTCCTGCTCTCTCCCATGCTGGGCTCCTCTCTCACACACTGGGCTCCTTATCTCTCTCTCACACACTGGGCTCCTTCTCTCTCCTGCACTGGGCGTCTCTCTCCCACACTGGGCTCCTTCTCTCTCACACACTGGGCTCCTTCTCGCTCTCTCTCACATACTGGGCTCCTTCTCTCACCCGCACTGGGCTCCTTATCTCTCCCGCACAGGTCTCCTCATTCCCACACTGGTCTCTTCTCTCTCACACTGGGCTCCTTCTCTCTTCTGCACTGGGCTCCTTCTCTCTCCCACGCTCGGCTCCTTCTCTATTCTACACTGGGCTCCTTCTCTCTCCCGCACTCGTCTCCGTCTCTCTCACGCGCTGGGCTCCTTCTCTCTCCTGTGTTCGGCTCCTTCTCTCTCACGCGCTGGGCTCCTTCTCTTCCCTGCGCTGGGCTCCTTCTCTCTCCCACACAGGGCTCCTTCTCTCTCACACACTAGGTGAGTTCTCTCGCTCACAATGGTCTCCTTCTATCTCACACACTGGGTGAGGTCTCTCACTCACAATGGGCTCCTTCTCCCTCTCACACACTGGGCTCCTTATCTCTCTCTCTCACACACTGGGCTCCACTTTCTCCCACACTGGGCTCTTTCTCTCTCTCTCTCACATTCTGCGCTCCTTCTCTCACCCGCACAGGTCTCATCTTTCCCACACTGGTCTCATCTCACTCAACACTGGTCTCCTCTCTCTCACAATGGGCTCCTTCTCTCTCCCACACTGGGTCCTTCTCTCCCTCACCTACATTGGGCTCCTTCTCTTCCCTGCGCTGGGCTCCTTCTCTCTCCCACACAGGGCTCCTTCTCTCTCACACACTAGGGGAGTTCTCTCACTCACAATGGGCTCCTTCTCCCTCTCACACACTGGGCTCCTTATATCTCTCTCACACACTGGGCTCCTTCTCTCTCCTGCACTGGGCGTCTCTCTCCCACACTGGGCTCCTTCTCTCTCCCACACAGGGCTCCTTCTCTCTCACACTAGGGGAGTTCTCTCACTCACAATGGGCTCCTTCTCCCTCTCACACACTGGGCTCCTTATCTCTCTCACACACACTGGGCTCCTGCTCTCTCCTGCACTGGGCGTCTCTCTCCCACACTGGGCTCCTTCTCTCACCCGCACTGGGCTCCTTCTCTCTCCCGCACAGGTCTCCTCATTCCCACTCTGGTCTCCTCTCTCTCACACTGGTCTCCTCTCTCTCACACTGGGCTCCTTCTCTCTCCCACACTGGGTCCTTCTCTCCCTCACCTACACTGGGCTCCTTCTCTCTCTCCCAAGGTGGGCTTATTCTCTTCTCCCACACTGGGCTTCTTCTCTCTCTCACACTGGTCTCCTCTCTCTCACACTGGTCTCCTCTCTCTCACACTGGGCTCCTTCTCTCTCCCACGCTCGGCTCCTTATCTCTCCGCACTGGGCTCCTTCTCTCTCCCGCACTGGGCTCCTTCTCTCTCCCACGCTCGGCTCCTTCTCTCTCCTGCACTGGGCTCTTTTTCTCTCCCGCACTGGGCTCCTTCTCTCTCCCGCACAGGGCTCCTTCACTCTCCCATGCTCGGCTACTTCTCTCTTCTACACTGGGCTCCTTCTCTCTCCCGCGCTCGTCTCCTTCTCTCTCACGCGCTGGGCTCCTTCTCTCTCCCGTGCTCAGCTCCTTCTCTCTCCCGCACAGGACTCCTTCTCTCTCCCGCACTGGGCTCCTTCTCTCTCCCACGCTCGGTCCTTCTCTCTCCCGCACTGGGCTCCTTCTCTCTCCTGTACTGGGCTCCTTATCTCTCCCACACTGGGCTCCTTCTCTCTCCCGCACTGGGCTCCTTCTCTCTCCAACGCTCGGCTCCTTCTCTCTTCTACACTGGGCTCCTTCTCTCTCCCGCGCTCGTCTCCTTCTCTCTCACGCGCTCAGCTCCTTCTCTCTCACGCGCTGGGCTCCTTCTCTTCCCCGCGCTGGGATCCTTCTCTCTCTCATAATCGGCTCCTTCTCTCTCCTGCACTGGGCTCCTTTTCTCTCCCGCACTGGGCTCCTTCTCTCTCACACACTAGGGGAGTTCTCTCACTCACAATGGGCTCCTTCTCCCTCTCACACACTGGGCTCCTTATCTCTCTCTCACACACTGGGCTCCTTCTCTCTCCTGCACTGGGCGTCTCTCTCCCACACTGGGCTCCTTCTCTCTCCCACACAGGGCTCCTTCTCTCTCCCGCACAGGTCTCCTCATTCCCACACTGGTCTCCTCTCTCTCACACTGGTCTCCTCTCTCTCACACTGGGCTCCTTCTCTCTCCCACACTGGGTCCTTCTCTCCCTCACCTACACTGGGCTCCTTCTCTCTCTCCCAAGGTGGGCTTATTCTCTTCTCCCACACTGGGCTTCTTCTCTCTCTCCCACACTGGCCTCCTCTTTCTCACACTGGTCTCCTCTCTCTCACACTGGTCTCCTCTCTCTCACACTGGGCTCCTTCTCTCACCCGCACTGGGCTCCTTCTCTCTCCCGCACAGGTCTCCTCATTCCCACACTGGTCTCCTCTCTCTCACACTGGTCTCCTCTCTCTCACACTGGGCTCCTTCTCTCTCCCACACTGGGTCCTTCTCTCCCTCACCTACACTGGGCTCCTTCTCTCTCTCCCAAGGTGGGCTTATTCTCTTCTCCCACACTGGGCTTCTTCTCTCTCTCCCACACTGGCCTCCTCTTTCTCACACTGGTCTCCTCTCTCTCACACTGGTCTCCTCTCTCTCATACTGGGCTCCTTCTCTCTCCCACGCTCGGCTCCTTATCTCTCCGCACTGGGTTCCTTCTCTCTCCCGCACAGGGCTCCTTCACTCTCCCACGCTCGGCTACTTCTATACTGGGCTCCGTCTCTCTCCCGCGCTCGTCCCCTTCTCTCTCACGCGCTCGGCTCCTTCTCTCACATGCTGGGCTCCTTCTCTTCCCTGCGCTGGGCTCCTTCTCTCTTCCACACAGGGCTCCTTCTCTCTCCCACGCTCGGCTCCTTCTCTCTCCTGCACTGGGCTCCTTTTCTGTCCCACACTGGGCTCCTTTTCTCTCCCGCACTGGGCTCTTTCTCTCTCCCACATTGGGCTCCTTCTCTCTCCCACGCTCGGCTCCTTCTCTCTCACACGCTCGGCTCCTTCTCTCACACGCTGGGCTCCTTCTCTTCCCTGCGCTGGGCTCCTTCTCTCTTCCACACAGGGCTCCTTCTCTCTCACACACTGGGTGAGTTCGCTCGCTCACAATGGGCTCCTTCTCTCTCTCACACACTGGGCTCCTGCTCTCTCTCACACACTGCGCTCCTGCTCTCTCCCATGCTGGGCTCCTTCTCTCTCACCCACTGGGCTCCTTCTCGCTCCCATGCTGGGCGCCTTCCCTCTCTCACATTGGGCTACATCTCTCTCACAATGGGCTACTTCTCTCTCTCCCAAGCTGGGCTTCTTCTCTCTCTCAAGCTGGGCTCCTTCTCTATCCCAAGCTGTGCTCCTTCTCACTCCCGCGCTCGGTTCCTTCTCTCTCCTGCGCTCGGCTCCTTCTCTCTCATGCGCTGGGCTCCTTCTCTCCCATGCGCTGGGCTCCTTCTCTCTCCCGCGCTAGGCTCTTTCTCTCTCACACACTGGGCTCCTTCTCTCTCACACACTGGGCTCCTTCTCTCTCACACACTGGGCTCCCTCTCTCACACACTGGTTGCGTTCTCTCGCTCACAATTGTCACCTTCTCTCTCTCACACACTGGGCTCCTTCTCTCTCACACACTGGTTGAGCTCTCTCTCACACACTGGGCTCCTTCTCTCACACACACTGGGCTCCTTCTCTCTCACACACTGGGCTCCTCTCTCACATACTGGGCTCCTTCTCTCTCACACACACTGGGCTCCTTCTCTCTCTCACACACTTGGATCCTGCTCTCTCCCATGCTGGGCTCCTCTCTCACACACTGGGCTCCTTATCTCTCTCTCACATACTGGTTGAGCTCTCTCTCACACACTGGGCTCCTTCTCTCTCACATACTGGGCTCCTTCTCTCACCCGCACTGGGCTCCTTCTCTCTCCCACGCTCGGCTACTTCTCTATTCTACACTGGGCTCCTTCTCTCTCCCGCACTCGTCTCCGTCTCTCTCACGCGCTGGGCTCCTCTCTCTCCCCCAGGTTCGGCTCCTTCTCTCTCACGCGCTGGGCTCCTTCTCTTCCCTGCGCTGGGCTCCTTCTCTCTCCCACACAGGGCTCCTTCTCTCTCACACACTAGGTGAGTTCTCTCGCTCACAATGGGCTCCTTCTATCTCACATACTGGCTGAGTTCTCTCACTCACAATGGGCTCCTTCTCCCTCTCACACACTGGGCTCCTTATCTCTCTCTCACACACTGGGCTCCTTCTCTCTCTCACACACTGGGATCCTGCTCTCTCCCATGCTGGGCTCCTCTCTCACACACTGGGCTCCTTATCTCTCTCTCACACACTGGGCTCCTTCTCTCTCCTGCACTGGGCGTCTCTCTCCCACACTGGGCTCCTTCTCTCTCACACACTGGGCTCCTTCTCGCTCTCTCTCACATACTGGGCTCCTTCTCTCACCCGCACTGGGCTCCTTATCTCTCCCGCACAGGTCTCCTCATTCCCACACTGGTCTCCTCTCTCTCACACTGGGCTCCTTCTCTCTTCTGCACTGGGCTCCTTCTCTCTCCCACGCTCGGCTCCTTCTCTATTCTACACTGGGCTCCTTCTCTCTCCCGCACTCGTCTCCGTCTCTCTCACGCGCTGGGCTCCTTCTCTCTCCTGTGTTCGGCTCCTTCTCTCTCACGCGCTGGGCTCCTTCTCTTCCCTGCGCTGGGCTCCTTCTCTCTCCCACACAGGGCTCCTTCTCTCTCACACACTAGGTGAGTTCTCTCGCTCACAATGGTCTCCTTCTATCTCACACACTGGGTGAGGTCTCTCACTCACAATGGGCTCCTTCTCCCTCTCACACACTGGGCGCCTTATCTCTCTCTCTCACACACTGGGCTCCACTTTCTCCCACACTGGGCTCTTTCTCTCTCTCTCTCACATTCTGCGCTCCTTCTCTCACCCGCACAGGTCTCATCTTTCCCACACTGGTCTCATCTCACTCAACACTGGTCTCCTCTCTCTCACAATGGGCTCCTTCTCTCTCCCACACTGGGTCCTTCTCTCCCTCACCTACATTGGGCTCCTTCTCTTCCCTGCGCTGGGCTCCTTCTCTCTCCCACACAGGGCTCCTTCTCTCTCACACACTAGGGGAGTTCTCTCACTCACAATGGGCTCCTTCTCCCTCTCACACACTGGGCTCCTTATATCTCTCTCACACACTGGGCTCCTTCTCTCTCCTGCACTGGGCGTCTCTCTCCCACACTGGGCTCCTTCTCTCTCCCACACAGGGCTCCTTTTCTCTCACACTAGGGGAGTTCTCTCACTCACAATGGGCTCCTTCTCCCTCTCACACACTGGGCTCCTTATCTCTCTCACACACACTGGGCTCCTGCTCTCTCCTGCACTGGGCGTCTCTCTCCCACACTGGGCTCCTTCTCTCACCCGCACTGGGCTCCTTCTCTCTCCCGCACAGGTCTCCTCATTCCCACTCTGGTCTCCTCTCTCTCACACTGGTCTCCTCTCTCTCACACTGGGCTCCTTCTCTCTCCCACACTGGGTCCTTCTCTCCCTCACCTACACTGGGCTCCTTCTCTCTCTCCCAAGGTGGGCTTATTCTCTTCTCCCACACTGGGCTTCTTCTCTCTCTCACACTGGTCTCCTCTCTCTCACACTGGTCTCCTCTCTCTCACACTGGGCTCCTTCTCTCTCCCACGCTCGGCTCCTTATCTCTCCGCACTGGGCTCCTTCTCTCTCCCGCACTGGGCTCCTTCTCTCTCCCACGCTCGGCTCCTTCTCTCTCCTGCACTGGGCTCTTTTTCTCTCCCGCACTGGGCTCCTTCTCTCTCCCGCACAGGGCTCCTTCACTCTCCCATGCTCGGCTACTTCTCTCTTCTACACTGGGCTCCTTCTCTCTCCCGCGCTCGTCTCCTTCTCTCTCACGCGCTGGGCTCCTTCTCTCTCCCGTGCTCAGCTCCTTCTCTCTCCCGCACAGGACTCCTTCTCTCTCCCGCACTGGGCTCCTTCTCTCTCCCACGCTCGGTCCTTCTCTCTCCCGCACTGGGCTCCTTCTCTCTCCTGTACTGGGCTCCTTATCTCTCCCACACTGGGCTCCTTCTCTCTCCCGCACTGGGCTCCTTCTCTCTCCAACGCTCGGCTCCTTCTCTCTTCTACACTGGGCTCCTTCTCTCTCCCGCGCTCGTCTCCTTCTCTCTCACGCGCTCAGCTCCTTCTCTCTCACGCGCTGGGCTCCTTCTCTTCCCCGCGCTGGGATCCTTCTCTCTCTCATAATCGGCTCCTTCTCTCTCCTGCACTGGGCTCCTTTTCTCTCCCGCACTGGGCTCCTTCTCTCTCACACACTAGGGGAGTTCTCTCACTCACAATGGGCTCCTTCTCCCTCTCACACACTGGGCTCCTTATCTCTCTCTCACACACTGGGCTCCTTCTCTCTCCTGCACTGGGCGTCTCTCTCCCACACTGGGCTCCTTCTCTCTCCCACACAGGGCTCCTTCTCTCTCCCGCACAGGTCTCCTCATTCCCACACTGGTCTCCTCTCTCTCACACTGGTCTCCTCTCTCTCACACTGGGCTCCTTCTCTCTCCCACACTGGGTCCTTCTCTCCCTCACCTACACTGGGCTCCTTCTCTCTCTCCCAAGGTGGGCTTATTCTCTTCTCCCACACTGGGCTTCTTCTCTCTCTCCCACACTGGCCTCCTCTTTCTCACACTGGTCTCCTCTCTCTCACACTGGTCTCCTCTCTCTCACACTGGGCTCCTTCTCTCTTCCACGCTCGGCTCCTTATCTCTCCGCACTGGGCTCCTTCTCTCTCCCGCACTGGGCTCCTTCTCTCTCCCACGCTCGGCTCCTTCTCTCTCCTGCACTGGGCTCCTTTTCTCTCCCACACTGGACTCCTTCTCTCTCCCGCACAGGGCTCCTTCACTCTCCCACGCTCGGCTACCTCTCTCTTCTACACTGGGCTCCTTCTCTCTCCCGCACTCGTCTCCTTCCCACTCACGCGCTGGGCTCCTTCTCTCTCCCGTGCTCAGCTCCTTCTATCTCCCGCACAGGACTCCTTCTCTCTCCCGCACTGGGCTCCTCTCTCCCACGCTAGGTCCTTCTCTCTCCCGCACTGGGCTCCTTCTCTCTCCCGTACTGGGCTCCTTATCTCTCCCGCACTGGGCTCCTTCTCTCTCCCGCACTGGGCTCCGTCTCTCTCCCGCACTGGGCTCCGTCTCTCTTCTACACTGGGCTCCTTCTCTCTCCCGCGCTCGTCTCCTTCTCTCTCACGCGCCCAGCTCCTTCTCTCTCACGCGCTGGGCTCCTTCTCTTCCCCGCGCTGGGATCCTTCTCTCTCTCACAATCGGCTCCTTCTCTCTCCTGCACTGGGCTCCTTTTCTCTCCCGCACTGGGCTCCTTCTCTCTCCCGCACAGGGCTCCTTCACTCTCCCACGCTCGGCTACTTCTCTCTTCTACACTGGGCTCCTTCTCTCTCCCGCGCTCGTCTCCTTCTCTCTCACGCGCTGGGCTCATTCTCTCTCCCGTGCTCAGCTCCTTCTCTCTCCCACACAGGACTCCTTCTCTCTCCCGCACTGAGCTCCTTCTCTCACCCACGCTCGGTCCTTCTCTCTCCCGCACTGGGCTCCTTCTCTCTCCCGTACTGGGCTCCTTATCTCTCCCGCACTGGGCTCCTTCTCTCTCCCGCACTGGGCTCCTTCTCTCTCCAACGCTCGGCTCCTTCTCTCTTCTACACTGGGCTCCTTCTCTCTCCCGCGCTCGTCTCCTCTCTCACGCGCTCAGCTCCTTCTCTCTCACGCGCTGGGCTCCTTCTCTTCCCCGCGCTGGGATCCTTCTCTCTCCCACACAGGGGTCCTTCTCTCTCACACACTGGGTGAGTTCTTTCGCTCTCAATGGGCTCTTTCTCTCTCTCACACACTGGGCTCCTGCTCTCTCTCACACACTGCGCTCCTGCTCTCTCCCATGCTGTGCTCCTTCTCTCTCACACACTGGGCTCCTTCTCGCTCTCATGCTGGGCGCCTCCCCTCTCTCACGTTGGGCTCCTTCTCTCTCCTGCACTGGGCTCCTTTTCTCCCCAGCACTGGGAACCTTCTCTCTTCTACACTGGGCTCCTTCTCTCTCCCGCGCTCGTCTCCTTCTCTGTCACGCGCTGGACTCCTTCTCTCTCCCGTGCTCGGCTCCTTCTCTCTTACGCGCTCGTCTCCTTCTCTTCCCTGCGCTGAGCTCCTTCTCTCTCCCACGCTCGGCTCCTTCTCTCTCACGCACTGGGCTCCTTCTCTCTCCCACGCTCGGCTCCTTCTATCTCCCACGCTCGGCTCCTTCTCTCTCCTGCACTGGGCTCCTTTTCTGTCCCGCACTGGGCTCCTTTTCTCTCCCGCACTGGGCTCTTTCTCTCTCCCACATTGGGCTCCTTCTCTCTCCCACGCTCGGCTCCTTCTCTCTTCTATACTGGGCTCCGTCTCTCTCCCGCGCTCGTCCCCTTCTCTCTCACGCGCTCGGCTCCTTCTCTCACACGCTGGGCTCCTTCTCTTCCCTGCGCTGGGCTCCTTCTCTCTACCACACAGGGCTCCTTCTCTCTCACACACTGGGTGAGTTCGCTCGCTCACAATGGGCTCCTTCTCTCTCTCACACACTGGGCTCCTGCTCTCTCTCACACACTGTGCTCCTGCTCTCTCCCATGCTGGGCTCCTTCTCTCTCACACACTGGGCTCCTTCTCGCTCCCATGCTGGGCGCCTTCCCTCTCTCACATTGGGCTACATCTCTCTCACAATGGGCTACTTCTCTCTCTCCCAAGCTGGGCTTCTTCTCTCTCTCAAGCTGGGCTCCTTCTCTATCCCAAGCTGTGCTCCTTCTCACTCCCGCGCTCGTCTCCTTCTCTCTCCTGCGCTCGGCTCCTTCTCTCTCACGCGCTGGGCTCCTTCTCTCCCATGCGCTGGGCTCCTTCTCTCTCCCGCGCTAGGCTCTTTCTCTCACACACTGGGCTCCTTCTCTCTCACACACTGGGCTCCTTCTCTCTCACACACTGGGCTCCCTCTCTCACACACTGGTTGCGTTCTCTCGCTCACAATTGTCACCTTCTCTCTCTCACAAACTGGGCTCCTCTCTCTCACAATTGTCTCCTTCTCTCTCTCACACACTGGGCTCCTTCTCTCTCACACACTGGTTGAGCTCTCTCTCACACACTGGGCTCCTTCTCTCACACACACTGGGCTCCTTCTCTCTCACACACTGGGCTCCTCTCTCACATACTGGGCTCCTTCTCTCTCACACACACTGGGCTCCTTCTCTCTCTCACACACTGGGATCCTGCTCTCTCCCATGCTGGGCTCCTCTCTCACACACTGGGCTCCTTATCTCTCTCTCACATACTGGTTGAGCTCTCTCTCACATACTGGGCTCCTTCTCTCACACACACTGGGCTCCTTCTCTCTCCGACACTGGGCGTCTTCTCTCTCCAACACTGGGCTCCTTCTCTCTCACACACCTGGCTCCTTCTCTCTCCCACACTGGTCTCCTCTCTCTCACACTGGGCTCCTTCTCTCTCCCGCACTGGGCTCCTTCTCTCTCCCACGCCCGGCTACTTCTCTATTCTACACTGGGCTCCTTCTCTCTCCCGCACTCGTCTCCGTCTCTCTCACGCGCTGGGCTCCTCTCTCTCCCCCAGGTTCGGCTCCTTCTCTCTCACGCGCTGGGCTCCTTCTCTTCCCTGCGCTGGGCTCCTTCTCTCTCCCACACAGGGCTCCTTCTCTCTCACACACTAGGTGAGTTCTCTCGCTCACAATGGGCTCCTTCTATCTCACATACTGGCTGAGTTCTCTCACTCACAATGGGCTCCTTCTCCCTCTCACACACTGGGCTCCTTATCTCTCTCTCACACACTGGGCTCCTTCTCTCTCTCACACACTGGGATCCTGCTCTCTCCCATGCTGGTCTCCTCTCTCACACACTGGGCTCCTTATCTCTCTCTCACACACACTGGGCTCCTTCTCTCTCCTGCACTGGGCGTCTCTCTCCCACACTGGGCTCCTTCTCGCTCTCTCTCACATACTGGGCTCCTTCTCTCACCCGCACTGGGCTCCTTATCTCTCCCGCACAGGTCTCCTCATTCCCACACTGGTCTCCTCTCTCTCACACTGGGCTCCTTCTCTCTTCCGCACTGGGCTCCTTCTCTCTCCCACACCCGGCTCCTTCTCTATTCTACACTGGGCTCCTTCTCTCTCCCGCACTCGTCTCCGTCTCTCTCACGCGCTGGGCTCCTTCTCTCTCCTGTGTTCGGCTCCTTCTCTCTCACGCGCTGGGCTCCTTCTCTTCCCTGCGCTGGGCTCCTTCTCTCTCCCACACAGGGCTCCTTCTCTCTCACACACTAGGTGAGTTCTCTCGCTCACAATGGTCTCCTTCTCTCTCACACACTGGGTGAGTTCTCTCACTCACAATGGGCTCCTTCTCCCTCTCACACACTGGGCTCCTTATCTCTCTCTCACACACTGGGCTCCTCTCTCTCCCACACTGGGGTCCTTCTCTCTCTCTCTCACATTCTGCGCTCCTTCTCTCACCCGCACAGGTCTCATCTTTCCCACACTAGTCTCCTCTCTCTCAACACTGGTCTCCTCTCTCTCACACTGGGCTCCTTCTCTCTCCCACACTGGGTCCTTCTCTCCCTCAACTTCACTGGGCTCCTTCTCTCTCGCCAAAGGTGGGGTTATTCTCTTCTCCCACACTGGGCTTCTTCTCTCTCTCCCACACTGGCCTCCTCTCTCTCACACTGGTCTCCTCTTTCTCACACTGGGCTCCTTCTCTCTCCCACATGCTGGGCTCCTGCTCTCTCCCATGCTGGGCGCGTTCCCTCTCTCACATTGGGCTCCTTCTCTCTCTCACAATCGGCTCCTTCTCTCTCACAATGGGCTGCTTCTCTCCCCCACGCTGGGCTCCTTCTCTCTCTCAAGTTGGGCTCCTTCTCTATCCCAAGCTGTGCTCCTTCTCACTCCCGCGCTCGGCTCCTTCTCTCTCCTGCGCTCGGCTCCTCCTCTCTCACGCGCTGGGCTCCTTCTCTCCCCTGCGCTGGGCTCCTTCTCTTCCCTGCGTTGGGCTCCTTCTCTCTCCCACACAGGGCTCCTTCTCTCTCACACACTAGGGGAGTTCTCTCACTCACAATGGGCTCCTTCTCCCTCTCACACACTGGGCTCCTTATCTCTCTCTCACACACTGGGCTCCTTCTCTCTCCTGCACTGGGCGTCTCTCTCCCACACTGGGCTCCTTCTCTCTCCCACACAGGGCTCCTTCTCTCTCACACACTAGGGGAGTTCTCTCACTCACAATGGGCTCCTTCTCCCTCTCACACACTGGGCTCCTTATCTCTCTCTCACAGACTGGGCTCCTTCTCTCTCCTGCACTGGGCGTCTCTCTCCCACACTGGGCTCCTTCTCTCACCCGCACTGGGCTCCTTCTCTCTCCCGCACAGGTCTCCTCATTCCCTCACTGGTCTCCTCTCTCTCACACTGGTCTCCTCTCTCTCACACTGGGCTCCTTCTCTCTCCCACACTGGGTCCTTCTCTCCCTCACCTACACTGGGCTCCTTCTCTCTCTCCCAAGGTGGGCTTATTCTCTTCTCCCACACTGGGCTTCTTCTCTCTCTCCCACACTGGCCTCCTCTCTCTCACACTGGTCTCCTCTCTCTCACACTGGTCTCCTCTCTCTCACACTGGGCTCCTTCTCTCTCCCACGCTCGGCTCCTTATCTCTCCGCACTGGGCTCCTTCTCTCTCCCACGCTCGGCTCCTTCTCTCTCCTGCACTGGGCTCCTTTTCTCTCCCGCACTGGGCTCCTTCTCTCTCCCGCACAGGGCTCCTTCACTCTCCCACTCTCGGCTACCTCTCTCTTCTACACTGGGCTCCTTCTCTCTCCCGCGCTCGTCTCCTTCTCTCTCACGCGCTGGGCTCCTTCTCTCTCCCATGCTCAGCTCCTTCTCTCTCCCGCACAGGACTCCTTCTCTCTCCCGCACTGGGCTCCTTCTCTCACCCACGCTCGGTCCTTCTCTCTCCCGCACTGGGCTCCTTCTCTCTCCCGTACTGGGCTCCTTATCTCTCCCTCACTGGGCTCCTTCTCTCTCCCGCACTGGGCTCCTTCTCTCTCCAACGCTCGGCTCCTTCTCTCTTCTACACTGGGCTCCTTCTCTCTCCCGCGCTCGTCTCCTTCTCTCTCACGCGCTCAGCTCCTTCTCTCTCACGCGCTGGGCTCCTTCTCTTCCCCGTGCTGGGATCCTTCTCTCTCCCACACAGGGGTCCTTCTCTCTCTCACACACTGGGTGAGTTCTTTCGCTCTCAATGGGCTCTTTCTCTCTCTCACACACTGGGCTCCTGCTCTCTCACACACTACGCTCCTGCTCTCTCCAATGCTGTGCTCCTTCTCTCTCACACACTGGGCTCCTTCTCGCTCTCATGCTGGGCGCCTTCCCTCTCTCACATTGGGCTCCTTCTCTCTCCTGCACTGGGCTCCTTTTCTCCCCAGCACTGGGCTCCTTCTCTCTTCTACACTGGGCTCCTTCTCTCTCCCGCGCTCGTCTCCTTCTCTCTCACGCGCTCAGCTCCTTCTCTCTCACGCGCTGGGCTCCTTCTCTTCCCCGTGCTGGGATCCTTCTCTCTCCCACACAGGGGTCCTTCTCTCTCACACACTGGGTGAGTTCTTTCGCTCTCAATGGGCTCTTTCTCTCTCTCACACACTGGGCTCCTGCTCTCTCACACACTGCGCTCCTGCTCTCTCCAATGCTGTGCTCCTTCTCTCTCACACACTGGGCTCCTTCTCGCTCTCATGCTGGGCGCCTTCCCTCTCTCACGCTCGGCTCCTTCTCTCTCCTGCACTGGGCTCCTTTTCTCCCCAGCACTGGGAACCTTCTCTCTTCTACACTGGGCTCCTTCTCTCTCCCGCGCTCGTCTCCTTCTCTGTCACGCGCTGGACTCCTTCTCTCTCCCGTGCTCGGCTCCTTCTCTCTCACGCGCTCGTCTCCTTCTCTTCCCTGCGCTGAGCTCGTTCTCTCTCCCACGCTCGGCTCCTTCTCTCTCCCGCACTGGGCTCCTTCTCTCTCCCGCACTGGGCTCCTTCTCTCTCCCACGCTCGGCTCCTTCTCTCTCCCGCACTGGGCTCCTTCTCTCTCCCGCACTGGGCTCCTTCTCTCTCCCACGCTCGGCTCCTTCTCTCTCCTGCACTGGGTCCTTTTCTGTCCCGCACTGGGCTCCTTTTCTCTCCCGCACTGGGCTCTTTCTCTCACCCGCACTGGGCTCCTTCTCTCTCCCACGCTCGGCTCCTTCTCTCTCCTGCGCTGGGCTCCTTTTCTGTCCCGCACTGGGCTCCTTTTCTCTCCCGCACTGGGCTCTTTCTCTCTCCCACATTGGGCTCCTTCTCTCTCCCGCGCTCGTCTCCTTCTCTCTCACGCGCTGGGCTCCTTCTCTCTCCCGTGCTCAGCTCCTTCTCTCTCCCGCACAGGACTTCTTCTCTCTCCCGCACTGGGCTACTTCTCTCTCCCACGCTCGGTCCTTCTCTCACCCGCACTGGGCTCCTTCTCTCTCCCGCACTCGGCTCCTTCTCTCTCCCACGCTCGGTCCTTCTCTCACCCGCACTGGGCTCCTTCTCTCTCCCGCACAGGTCTCCTCATTCCCACACTGGTCTCCTCTCTCTCACACTGGTCTCCTCTCTCTCACACTGGGCTCCTTCTCTCTCCCACACTGGGTCCTTCTCTCCCTCACCTACACTGGGCTCCTTCTCTCTCTCCCAAGGTGGGCTTATTCTCTTCTCCCACACTGGGCTTCTTCTCTCTCTCCCACACTGGCCTCCTCTCTCTCACACTGGTCTCCTCTCTCTCACACGGTCTCCTCTCTCTCACACTGGGCTCCTTCTCTCTCCCACGCTCGGCTCCTTATCTCTCCCACGCTCGGCTCCTTCTCTCTCCCGCACTGGGCTCCTTCTCTCTCCCACGCTCGGCTCCTTCTCTCTCCTGCACTGGGCTCCTTTTCTGTCCCGCACTGGGCTCCTTCTCTCTCCCGCACAGGGCTCCTTCACTCTCCCACGCTCGGCTACTTCTCTCTTCTACACTGGGCTCCTTCTCTCTCCCGCGCTCGTCTCCTTCTCTCTCACGCGCTGGACTCCTCCTCTCTCCCGCACTGGGCTCCTTCTCTCTCCCGCACTGGGCTCCTTCTCTCTCCCACGCTCGGTCCTTCTCTCTCCCGCACTGGGCTCCTTCTCTCTCCCGTACTGGGCTCCTTATCTCTCCCACACTGGGCTCCTTCTCTCTCCCGCACTGGGCTCCTTCTCTCTCCAACGCTCGGCTCCTTCTCTCTTCTACACTGGGCTCCTTCTCTCTCCCGCGCTCGTCTCCTTCTCTCTCACGCGCTCAGCTCCTTCTCTCTCACGCGCTGGGCTCCTTCTCTTCCCCGCGCTCGGCTCCTTCTCTCTCCCACACTGGGCTCCTTCTCTCCCGCACAGGGCTCCTTCACTCTCCCACGCTCGGCTACTTCTCTCTTCTCCACTGGGCTCCTTCTCTCTCCCGCGCTCGTCTCCTTCTCTCTCACGCGCTGGGCTCCTTCTCTCTCCCGTGCTCAGCTCCTTCTCTCTTCCGCACAGGACTCCCTCTCTCTCCCGCACTGGGCTCCTTCTCTCTCCCACGCTCGGTCCTTCTCTCTCCCGCACTGGGCTCCTTCTCTCTCCCGTACTGGGCTCCTTATCTCTCCCGCACTGGGCTCCTTCTCTCTCCCGCACTGGGCTCCTTCTCTCTCCAACGCTCGGCTCCTTCTCTCTTCTACACTGGGCTCCTTCTCTCTCCCACGCTCGTCTCCTTCTCTCTCACGCGCTCAGCTCCTTCTCTCTCCCGCGCTGGGCTCCTTCTCTTCCCCGTGCTGGGATCCTTCTCTCTCCCACACAGGGGTCCTTCTCTCTCACACACTGGGTGAGTTCTTTCGCTCTCAATGGGCTCTTTCTCTCTCTCACACACTGCGCTCCTGCTCTCTCCAATGCTGTGCTCCTTCTCTCTCACACACTGGGCTCCTTCTCGCTCTCATGCTGGGCGCCTTCCCTCTCTCACATTGGGCTCCTTCTCTCTCCTGCACTGGGCTCCTTTTCTCCCCAGCACTGGGAACCTTCTCTCTTCTACACTGGGCTCCTTCTCTCTCCCGTGCTCGTCTCCTTCTCTCTCACGCGCTGGGCTCCTTCTCTCTCCCGTGCTCGGCTCCTTCTCTCTCACGCGCTCGGTCCTTCTCTCTCCCGTACCGGGCTCATTATCTCTCCCACACTGGGCTCCTTCTCTCTCCTGCACTGGGCTCCTTCTCTCTTCTACACTGGGCTCCTTCTCTCTCACGCGCTCAGCTCCTTCTCTCTCACGCGCTGGGCTCCTTCTCTCTCCCGTGCTCAGCTCCTTCTCTCTCCCGCACAGGACTCCTTCTCTCTCCCGCACTGAGCTCCTTCTCTCTCCCAAGCTCGTCTCCTTCTCTCTCCCGCACTGGGCTCCTTCTCTCTCCCGCACTGGGCTCCTTCTCTCTCCCGCACTGGGCTCCTTCTCTCTACCGTGCCCGTCTCCTGCTCTCTCCCGCACTGGGCTCCTTCTCTCTCCCGTACTGGGCTCCTTATCTCTCCCGCACTGGGCTCCTTCTCTCTCCCGCACTGGGCTCCTTCTCTCTACCGTGCTCGTCTCCTTCTCTCTCCCGTGCTCGGCTCCTTCTCTCTCCCGTGCTCGGCTCCTTCTCTCTCCCACGCTGGGATCCTTCTCTCTCCCACACAGGGGTCCTTCTCTCTCACACACTGGGTGAGTTCTTTCGCTCTCAATGGGCTCTTTCTCTCTCTCACACACTGGGCTCCTGCTCTCTCTCACACACTGCGCTCCTTCTCTCTCACACACTGGGCTCCTTCTCGCTCTCATGCTGGGCGCCTTCCCTCTCTCACGCTCGGCTCCTTCTCTCTCCTGCACTGGGCTCCTTTTCTCCCCAGCACTGGGAACCTTCTCTCTTCTACACTGGGCTCCTTCTCTCTCCCGCGCTCGTCTCCTTCTCTGTCACGCGCTGGACTCCTTCTCTCTCCCGTGCTCGGCTCCTTCTCTCTCACGCGCTCGTCTCCTTCTCTTCCCTGCGCTGAGCTCCTTCTCTCTCCCACGCTCGGCTCCTTCTCTCTCCCGCACTGGGCTCCTTCTCTCTCCCGCACTGGGCTCCTTCTCTCTCCCACGCTCGGCTCTTTCTCTCTCCCACATTGGGCTCCTTCTCTCTCCCACGCTCGGCTCCTTCTCTCTCCTGCACTGGGCACCTTTTCTGTCCCGCACTGGGCTCCTTTTCTCTCCCGCACTGGGCTCTTTCTCTCTCCCACATTGGGCTCCTCTCTCCCGTGCTCAGCTCCTTCTCTCTCCCGCACGGGACTTCTTCTCTCTCCCGCACTGGGCTCCTTCTCTCTCCCGCACAGGTCTCCTCATTCCCACACTGGTCTCCTCTCTCTCACACTGGTCTCCTCTCTCTCACACTGGGCTCCTTCTCTCTCCCACAGTGGGTCCTTCTCTCCCTCACCTACACTGGGCTCCTTCTCTCTCTCCCAAGGTGGGCTTATTCTCTTCTCCCAAACTGGGCTTCTTCTCTCTCTCCCACACTGGCCTCCTCTCTCTCACACTGGTCTCCTCTCACTCACACTGGTCTCCTCTCTCTCACACTGGGCTCCTTCTCTCTCCCACGCTCGGCTCCTTATCTCTCCGCACTGGGCTCCTTCTCTCTCAAACACTGGGCTCCTTCTCTCTCCCACGCTCGGCTCCTTCTCTCTCCTGCACTGGGCTCCTTTTCTCTCCCACATTGGGCTCCTTCTCTCTCCCACGCTCGGCTCCTTCTCTCTTCTATACTGGGCTCCGTCTCTCTCCCACGCTCGGCTCCTTCTCTCTCCTGCACTGGGCTCCTTTTCTGTCCCGCACTGGGCTCCTTTTCTCTCCCGCACTGGGCTCTTTCTCTCTCCCACATTGGGCTCCTTCTCTCTCCCACGCTCGGCTCCTTCTCTCTCCTGCACTGGGCACCTTTTCTGTCCCGCACTGGGCTCCTTTTCTCTCCCACATTGGGCTCTTTCTCTCTCCCACATTGGGCTCTTTCTCTCTCCCGCGCTCGTCTCCTTCTCTCTCACGCGCTGGGCTCCTTCTCTCTCCCGTGCTCAGCTCCTTCTCTCTCCCGCACAGGACTTCTTCTCTCTCCCGCACTGGGCTCCTTCTCTCTCTCACACACTGGGTGAGTTCTTTCGCTCTCAATGGGCTCTTTCTCTCTCTCACACACTGGGCTCCTTCTCTCTCCCGCACAGGTCTCCTCATTCCCACACTGGTCTCCTCTCTCTCACACTGGTCTCCTCTCTCTCACACTGGGCTCCTTCTCTCTCCCACACTGGGTCCTTCTCTCCCTCACCTACACTGGGCTCCTTCTCTCTCTCCAAAGGTGGGCTTATTCTCTTCTCCCACACTGGGCTTCTTCTCTCTCTCCCACACTGGCCTCCTCTCTCTCACACTGGTCTCCTCTCTCTCACACTGGTCTCCTCTCTCTCACACTGGGCTCCTTCTCTCTCCCACGCTCGGCTCCTTATCTCTCCGCACTGGGCTCCTTCTCTCTCACACACTGGGCGCCTTCTCTCTCCCACGCTCGGCTCCTTCTCTCTCCTGCACTGGGCTCCTTTTCTCTCCCACATTGGGCTCCTTCTCTCTCCCACGCTCGGCTCCTTCTCTCTTCTATACTGGGCTCCGTCTCTCTCCCGCGCTCGTCCCCTTCTCTCTCACGCGCTCGGCTCCTTCTCTCACACGCTGGGCTCCTTCTCTTCCCTGCGCTGGGATCCTTCACTCTTCCACACAGGGCTCCTTCTCTCTCACACACTGGGTGAGTTCGCTCGCTCACAATGGGCTCCTTCTCTCTCTCACACACTGGGCTCCTGCTCTCTCTCACACACTGCGCTCCTGCTCTCTCCCATGCTGGGCTCCTTCTCTCTCACACACTGGGCTCCTTCTCGCTCCCATGCTGGGCGCCTTCCCTCTCTCACATTGGGCTACATCTCTCTCACAATGGGCTACTTCTCTCTCTCCCAAGCTGGGCTTCTTCTCTCTCTCAAGCTGGGCTCCTTCTCTATCCCAAGCTGTGCTCCTTCTCACTCCCGCGCTTGGTTCCTTCTCTTTCCTGCGCTCGGCTCCTTCTCTCTCACGCGCTGGGCTCCTTCTCTCCCATGCGCTGGGCTCCTTCTCTCTCCCGTGCTAGGCTCTTTCTCTCTCACACACTGGGCTCCTTCTCTCTCACACACTGGGCTCCTTCTCTCTTCCACACAGGGCTCCTTCTCTCTCACACACAGGTTGAGCTCTCTCGCTCACAATGGGCTCCTTCTCTCTCTCTCACAATGGGCTCCTTCTCTCTCGCACACACTGGGCTCCTTCTCTCACACACACAGGTTGAGCTCTCTCGCTCACAATGGGCTCCTTCTCTCTCTCCCACACTGGCCTCCTCTCTCTCACACTGGTCTCCTCTCTCTCACACACTGGTCTCCTCTCTCTCACACTGGGCTCCTTCTCTCTCCCACGCTCGGCTCCTTATCTCTCCGCACTGGGCTCCTTCTCTCTCACACACTGGGCACCTTCTCTCTCCCACGCTCGGCTCCTTCTCTCTCCTGCACTGGGCTCCTTTTCTCTCCCGCACTGGGCTCCTTCTCTCTCCCGCACAGGGCTCCTTCACTCTCCCACGCTCGGCTACTTCTCTCTTCTACACTGGGCTCCTTCTCTCTCCCGCGCTCGTCTCCTTCTCTCTCACGCGCTGGGCTCCTTCTCTCTCCCGTGCTCAGCTCCTTCTCTCTCCCGCACAGGACTCCTCCACTCTCCCGCACTGGGCTCCTTCTCTCTCCCACTCTCGGTCCTTCTCTCTCCCGCACTGGGCTCCTTCTCTCTCTCCCGTACTGGGCTCCTTATCTCTCCCACACTGGGCTCCTTCTCTCTCCCGCACTGGGCTCCTTCTCTCTCCAACGCTCGGCTCCTTCTCTCTTCTACACTGGGCTCCTTCTCTCTCCCGCGCTCGTCTCCTTCTCTCTCACGCGCTCAGCTCCTTCTCTCTCACGCGCTGGGCTCCTTCTCTTCCCCGCGCTGGAATCCTTCTCTCTCTCACAATCGGCTCCTTCTCTCTCCTGCACTGGGCTCCTTTTCTCTCCCGCACTGGGCTCCTTCTCTCTCCCGCACAGGGCTCCTTCACTCTCCCACGCTCGGCTACTTCTCTCTTCTACACTGGGCTCCTTCTCTCTCCCGCGCTCGTCTCCTTCTCTCTCACGCGCTGGGCTCCTTCTCTCTCCCGTGCTCAGCTCCTTCTCTCTTCCGCACAGGACTCCTTCTCTCTCCCGCACTGGGCTCCTTCTCTCTCCCACGCTCGGTCCTTCTCTCTCCCGCACTGGGCTCCTTCTCTCTCCCGTACTGGGCTCCTTATCTCTCCCACACTGGGCTCCTTCTCTCTCCCGCACTGGGCTCCTTCTCTCTCCAACGCTCGGCTCCTTCTCTCTTCTACACTGGGCTCCTTCTCTCTCCCGCGCTCGTCTCCTTCTCTCTCACGCGCTCAGCTCCTTCTCTCTCACGCGCTGGGCTCCTTCTCTTCCCCGCGCTGGGATCCTTCTCTCTCCCACACAGGGGTCCTTCTCTCTCACACACTGGGCTCCTTCTCGCTCTCATGCTGGGCGCCTTCCCTCTCTCACATTGGGCTCCTTCTCTCTCCTGCACTGGGCTCCTTTTCTCCCAGCACTGGGAACCTTCTCTCTTCTACACTGGGCTCCTTCTCTCTCCCGCGCTCGTCTCCTTCTCTGTCACGCGCTGGACTCCTTCTCTCTCCCGTGCTCGGCTCCTTCTCTCTCACGCGCTCGTCTCCTTCTCTTCACTGCGCTGAGCTCCTTCTCTCTCCCACGCTCGGCTCCTTCTCTCTCCCGCACTGGGCTCCTTCTCTCTCCCGCACTGGGCTCCTTCTCTCTCCCACGCTCGGCTCCTTCTCTCTCCTGCACTGGGCTCCTTTTCTGTCCCGCACTGGGCTTCTTTTCTCTCCCGCACTGGGCTCTTTCTCTCTCCCACATTGGGCTCCTTCTCTCTCCCACGCTCGGCTCCTTCTCTCTCCTGCGCTGGGCTCCTTTTCTGTCCCGCACTGGGCTCCTTTTCTCTCCCGCACTGGGCTCTTTCTCTCTCCCACATTGGGCTCCTTCTCTCTCCCGCGCTCGTCTCCTTCTCTCTCACGCGCTGGGCTCCTTCTCTCTCCCGTGCTCAGCTCCTTCTCTCTCCCGCACAGGACTTCTTCTCTCACCCGCACTGGGCTCCTTCTCTCTTCTACACTGGGCTCCTTTTCTCTCACGCGCTCGGCTCCTTTTCTCTCACGCGCTCAGCTCCTTCTCTCTCACGCGCTGGGCTCCTTCTCTCTCCCGTGCTCAGCTCCTTCTTTCTCCCGCACAGGACTCCTTCTCTCTCCCGCACTGGGCTCCTTCTCTCTCCCACGCTCGGTCCTTCTCTCTCCCGTACTGGGCTCCTTATCTCTCCCGCACTGGGCTCCTTCTCTCTCCCGCACTGGGCTCCTTCTCTCTCCAACGCTCGGCTCCTTCTCTCTTCTACACTGGGCTCCTTCTCTCTCCCGCGCTCGTCTCCTTCTCTCTCACGCGCTCAGCTCCTTCTCTCTCACGCGCTGGGCTCCTTCTCTTCCCCGCGCTGGGATCCTTCTCTCTCCCACACAGGGGTCCTTCTCTCTCACACACTGGGTGAGTTCTTTCGCTCTCAATGGGCTCTTTCTCTCTCTCACACACTGGGCTCCTGCTCTCTCTCACACACTGCGCTCCTTCTCTCTCACACACTGGGCTCCTTCTCGCTCTCATGCTGGGTGCCTTCCCTCTCTCACGTTGGGCTCCTTCTCTCTCCTGCATTGGGCTCCTTTTCTCCCCAGCACTGGGAACCTTCTCTCTTCTACACTGGGCTCCTTCTCTCTCCCGCGCTCGTCTCCTTCTCTGTCACGCGCTGGACTCCTTCTCTCTCCCGTGCTCGGCTCCTTCTCTCTCACGCGCTCGTCTCCTTCTCTTCCCTGCGCTGAGCTCCTTCTCTCTCCCACGCTCGGCTCCTTCTCTCTCCCGCACTGGGCTCCTTCTCTCTCCCGCACTGGGCTCCTTCTCTCTCCCACGCTCGGCTCCTTCTCTCTCCTGCACTGGGCTCCTTTTCTGTCCCACACTGGGCTCCTTTTCTCTCCCGCACTGGGCTCTTTCTCTCTCCCACATTGGGCTCCTTCTCTCTCCCACGCTCGGCTCCTTCTCTCTTCTATACTGGGCTCCGTCTCTCTCCTGCGCTCGTCCCCTTCTCTCTCACGCGCTCGGCTCCTTCTCTCACACGCTGGGCTCCTTCTCTTCCCTGCGCTGGGATCCTTCACTCTCCCACACAGGGTTCCTTCTCTCTCACACACTGGGTGAGTTCGCTCTCTCACAATGGGCTCCTCTCCCTCACACACTGTGCTTCTGCTCTCTCTCTCACACTGCGCTCCTGCTCTCTCCCATGCTGGGCTCCTTCTCTCTCACACACTGGGCTCCTTCTCGCTCCCATGCTGAGCGCCTTCCCTCTCTCACATTGGTCTACATCTCTCACACACTGGACTGCTTCTCTCTCCCAAGCTGGGCTCCTTCTCTCTCTCAAGCTGGGCTCCTTCTCTATCCCAAGCTGGGCTCCTTCTCACTCCCGCGCTCGGCTCCTTCTCTCTCCTGCGCTCGGCTCCTTCTCTCTCACGCGCTGGGCTCCTTCTCTCCCATGCGCTGGGCTCCTTCTCTTCCCTGCACTGGGCTCCTTCTCTCTCCCACACTGGGTTCCTTCTCTCTCTGTCTCTCCCACACTGGGCTCCCATTCTCTCTCTCACATTGGGCTCCATCTCTCTCCCACACTGGGCTCCTTCTCGCTCTCTCACATACTGGGCTCCTTCTCTCTCCCGCACAGGTCTCCTCTTTCCCACACTGGTCTCCTCTCTCTCACACTGGGCTCCTTCTCTCTCCCACGCTCAGCTCCTTCTCTCTCCCGCACTGGGCTCCTTCACTCTCCCGCACTGGGCTCCTTCTCTCTCCCACGCTCGGCTCCTTCTCTCTCTCCTGCACTGGGGTCCTTTTCTGTCCCGCACTGGGCTCTTTCTCTCTCCCGCACTGGGCTCCTTCTCTCTCCAGCACTGGGCTCCTTCTCTCTCCCACGCTCGGCTCCTTCTCTCTTCTACACTGGGCTCCTTCTCTCTCCCGCGCTCGTCTCCTTCTCTGTCACGCGCTGGGCTCCTTCTCTCTCACGCGCTCGGCTCCGTCTCTCTCACGCGCTGGGCTCCTTCTCTCTCCCACACAGGGCTCCTTCTCTCTCACACACTGGGTGAGTTCTCTCGCTCACAATGGGCTCCTTCTCTCTCTCACACACTGGGCTCCTGCTCTCTCTCTCACACATTGCGCTCCTGTCTCTCCCATGCTGGGCTCCTTCTCGCTCTCATGTTGTGCGCCTTCTCTCTCTCATATTGGGCTCCTTCTCTCTCACAATGGACTGCTTCTCTCTCCCAAGCTGGGCTCCTTCTCTCTCTCTCAAGCTGGGCTCGTTCTCTATCCCAAGCTGGGCTCCTTCTCTCTCCCACGCTCGGCTCCTTCTCTCTTCTATACTGGGCTCCGTCTCTCTCCCGCGCTAGTCCCCTTCTCTCTCACGCGCTCGGCTCCTTCTCTCACACGCTGGCCTCCTTCTCTTCCCTGCGCTGAGCTCCTTCTCTCTTCAACACAGGGCTCCTTCTCTCTCACACACTGGGTGAGTTCGCTCGCTCACAATGGGCTCCTTCTCTCTCTCACACACTGGGCTCCTGCTCTCTCTCACACACTGCGCTCCTGCTCTCTCCCATGCTGGGCTCCTTCTCTCTCACACACACTGGGCTCCTTCTCGCTCCCATGCTGAGCACCTTCCCTCTCTCACATTGGGCTACATCTCTCACACACTGGACTGCTTCTCTCTCCCAAGCTGGGCTCCTTCTCTCTCTCAAGCTGGGCTCCTTCTCTATCCCAAGCTGGGCTCCTTCTCACTCCCGCGCTCGGCTCCTTCTCTCTCCTGCGCTCGGCTCCTTCTCTCTCACGCGCTGGGCTCCTTCTCTCCCCTGCGCTGGGCTCCTTCTCTTCCCTGCGCTGGGCTCCTTCTCTCTCCCACACTGGGCTCCTTCTCTCTCTGTCTCTCCCACACTGGGCTCCCATTCTCTCTCTCACATTGGGCTCCATCTCTCTCCCACACTGGGCTCCTTCTTGCTATCTCTCACAAACTGGGCTCTTTCTCGCTCTCTCTCACATACTGGGCTCCTTCTCTCACCCGTACTGGGCTCCTTCTCTCTCCCGCACAGGTCTCCTCTTTCCCACACTGGGCTCCTTCTCTCTCCCACGCTCAGCTCCTTCTCTCTCCCGCACTGGGCTCCTTCACTCTCCCGCACTGGGCTCCTTCTCTCTCCCACGCTCGGCTCCTTCTCTCTCTCCTGCACTGGGGTCCTTCTCACTCACACACTGGGTGAGTTCTCTTGCTCACAATGGGCTCCTCCTCCCTCTCACACACTGGGCTCCTCATCTCTCGCTCACACACTGGGCTCCTTCTCTCTCCTGCACTGGGCGTCTCTCTCCCACACTGGGTTCCTTCTCTCTCACACACTGGGCCCCTTCTCGCTCTCTCTCACATAATGGGCTCTTTCTCTAACCTGCACTGGGCTCCTTCTCTCTCCCACGCTGGGCTCCTTATCTCTCACACACTGGGCTCCTTCTCGCTCCCAAGCTGAGCGCCTTCCCTCTCTCACATTGGGCTCCTTCTCTCTCACAATGGGCTGCTTCTCTCTCAAGCTGGGCTCCTTCTCTATCCCAAGCTGGGCTCCTTCTCACTCTCGCACTGAGCTCCTTCTCTCTTACACACTGGGCTCATTCTCTCTTACACACTGGGCTCCTTCTCTCACACACACTGGGCTCCTTCTCTCACACACACAGGGCTCCTTCTCTCTCACACACTCGGCTCCTTCTTGCTCTCTCTCACATACTGGGCTCCTTCTCGTTCTCTCTCTCACACTGGGCTCCTTCTCTCTGCGCCACGCTCGGCTCCTTCTCTCTCCCGCACTGGGCTCCTTCTCTCTCCCGCACTGGGCTCCTTCTCTCTCCCGCACTGGGCTCCTTCTCTATCCCAAGCTGGGCTCCTTCTCTCTCCCACGCTCGGCTCCTTCTTGCTCTCTCTCACATACTGGGCTCCTTCTCGTTCTCTCTCACATACTGGGCTCCTTATCACCCCCGCACTGGGCTCCTTCTCACTCCCGCACTGGTCTCCTCTTTCCCACACTGGTCTCCTCTCTCTCACACTGGGCTCCTTCTCTCTCCCACGATCGGCTCCTTCTCTCTCCCGCACTGGGCTCCTTCTCTCTCCCGCACTGGGCTCCTTCTCTCTCCCGCGCTCGTCTCCTTCTCTCTCACGTGCTGGGCTCCTTCTCTCTCCCGTGCTCGGCTCCTTCTCTCTCACGCGCTGGGCTCCTTCTCTTCACTACGCTGGGCTCCTTCTCTCTCCCACACAGGGCTCCTTCTCTCTCACACACTGGGTGAGTTCTCTCGCTCACAATGGGCTCCTTCTCTCTCTCACACACTGGGCTCCTGCTCTCTCTCACACACTGCGCTCCTGCTCTCTCCCATGCTGGGCTCCTTCTCTCTCACACACTGGGCTCCTTCTCTCTCCCGCACTGGGCTCCTTCTCTCTCCCACGCTCGGCTCCTTCTCTCCCGCACTGGGCTCCTTCTCTCTCCGGCACTGGGCTCCTTCTCTATCCCAAGCTGGGCTCCTTCTCTCTCCCACGCTCGGCTCCTTCTTGCTCTCTCTCACATACTGGGCTCCTTCTCGTTCTCTCTCACATACTGGGCTCCTTATCACCCCCGCACTGGGCTCCTTCTCTCTCCCGCACTGGTCTCCTCTTTCCCACACTGGTCTCCTCTCTCTCACACTGGGCTCCTTCTCTCTCACAATGGACTGCTTCTCTCTCCCAAGCTGGGCTCCTTCTCTCTCTCTCAAGCTGGGCTCCTTCTCTATCCCAAGCTGGGCTCCTTCTCACTCCTGCGCTCGGCTTCTTCTCTCTCACGCGCTGGGCTCCTTCTCTCACACACACTGGGATCCTGCTCTCTCCCATGCTGGGCACACACTGGGCACCTTATCTCTCTCTCACACACTGCGCTCCTTCTCTCTCCCGCACTGGGCGTCTCTCTCCCGCACTGGGCTCCTTCTCTCTCACACACTAGGTTCCTTCTTGCTCTCTCTCACATACTGGGCTCCTTCTCGCTCTCTCTCACATACTGGGCTCCTTCTCTCTCCTGCACTGGGCTTCTTTTCTCCCCAGCACTGGGAACCTTCTCTCTTCTACACTGGGCTCCTTCTCTCTCCCGCGCTCGTCTCCTTCTCTCTCACGCGCTGGACTCCTTCTCTCTCCCGTGCTCGGCTCCTTCACTCTCACGCGCTGGGCTCCTACTCTTCCCAGCGCTGGGCTCCTTCTCTCTCCCACACATGGCTCCTTCTCTCTCACACACAGGGCTCCTTCTCTCTCACACACTGGGTGAGTTCTCTTGCTCACAATGGGCTCCTTCTCCCTCTCACACACTGGGCTCCTTATCTCTCTCACACACACTGGGCTCTTTCTCTCTTCTGCACTGGGCGTCTCTCTCCCACACTAGGTTCCTTCTCTCTCACATACTGGGCTCCTTCTCTCACCTGCACTGGGCTCCTTATCTCTCCCACGCTGGGCTCCTTATCTCTCACACACTGGGTGAGTTCTCTCGCTCACAATGGGCTCCTTCTCTCTCTCACACACTGGTCTCCTGCTCTCTCACACACTGCGCTCCTGCTCTCTCCCATGCTGGGCTCCTTCTCTCTCACACACTGGGCTCCTTCTCGCTCCCAAGCTGGGCGCCTTCCCTCTCTCACATTGGGCTCCTTCTCTCTCACAATGGGCTGCTTCTCTCTCCCAAGCTGGGCTCCTTCTCTCTCTCAAGCTGGGCTCCTTCTCTATCCCAAGCTGGGCTCCTTCTGACTACCGCACTGGGCTCCGTCTCTCCCCTGTGCTGGGCTCCTTCTCTCTTACACACTGGGCTCCTTCTCTCACACACACTGTGCTCCTTCTCTCGCACACACACTGGGCTCCTTCTCTCACACACTGGGCTCCTTCTTGCTCTCTCTCACATACTGGGCTCTTTCTCGTTCTCTCTCACTTACTGGGCTCCTTCTCTCACCCGCACTGGGCTCCTTCTCTCTCCCGCAAAGGTCTCCTCTTTCCCACACTGGCCTCCTCTCTCTCACACTGGGCTCCTTCTCTCTCCGCCACGCTCGGCTCCTTCTCTCTCCCGCACTGGGCTCCTTCTCACTCCCACGCTCGGCTCCTTCTCTCCCGCACTGGGCTCCTTCTTTCTCCCGCACTGGGCTCCTTCTCTATCCCAAGCTGGGCTCCTTCTCTCTCCCACGCTCGGCTCCTTCTTGCTCTCTCTCACATACTGGGCTCCTTCTCGCTCTCTCTCACATACTGGGCTCCTTCTCTCACCCGCACTGGGCTCCTTCTCTCTCCCGCACTGGGCTCCTCTTTCCCACACTGGTCTCCTCTCTCTCACACTGGGCTCCTTCTCTCTCCCACCCTCGGCTCCTTCTCTCTCCCATGCTCAGCTCCTTCTCTCTCCCGCATTGGGTTCCTTCTCTCTCCCACGCTCGGCTGCTTTTCTCTCCTGCACTGGGCTCCTTTTCTCTCCCACACTGGGCTCCTTCTCTCTCCCGCACTGGGCTCCTTTTCTCTCCCATGTTCGGCTCCTTCTCTCTTCTACACTGGGCTCCTTCTCTCTCCGGCGCTCGTCTCCTCTCTCACGTGCTGGACTCCTTCTCTCTCCCACGCTCGGCTCCTTCTCTCTTCTACACTGGGCTCCTTCTCTTCCCTGCGCTGGGCTCCTTCTCGCTCCCACACAGGGCTCCTTCTCTCTCACACACTGGGTGAGTTCTCTCGCTCACAATGGGCTCCTTCTCTCTCTCACACACTGGGCTCCTGCTCTCTCTCACACACTGCTCTCCTGCTCTCTCGCATGCTGGGCTCCTTCTCTCTCACACACCGGGCTCCGTCTCGCTCCCATGCTGGGCGCCTTCTCTCTCTCACATTGGGCTCCTTCTCTCTCACACACTGGGCTGCTTCTCTCTCCCAAGCTGGGCTCCTTCTCTCTCTCAAGCTGGGCTCCTTCTCTATCCTAAGCTGGGCTCCTTCTCACTCCCGCGCTCGGCTCCTTCTCTCTCCTGCGCTAGGCTCCGTCTCTCTCACGCGCTGGGCTCCTTCTCTCTCACACACTGAGCTCCTTCTCTCACACACACATTGGGCTCCTTCTCTCACACACACTGGGCTCCTTCTCTCTCACACACTGGGATCCTGCTCTCTCCCATGCTGGGCTCCGCTCTCACACACTGGGCTCCTTATCTCTCTCTCACACACAGGGCTCTTTCTCTCTCCTGCACTGGGCGTCTCTCTCCCACACTGGGCTCCTTCTCTCTCATACACTGGGCTCCTTCTTGCTCTCTCTCACATACTGGGCTCCTTCTCGCTCTCTCTCACATACTGGGCTCATTCTCTCACCCACACTGGGCTCCTTGTCGCTCTCTCTCATACTGGGCTCATTCTCTCACCCACACTGGGCTCCTTGTCGCTCTCTCTCACATAATGGGCTCCTTCTCTCACCCGCACTGGCTCCTTCTCGCTCTCATGCTGGGCGCCTTCCCTCTCTCACATTGGGCTCCTTCTCTCTCACAATGGGATGCTTCTCTCTCCCAAGCTGGGCTCCTTCTCTCTCTCAAGCTTGGCTCCTTCTCTATTCCAAGCTGGGCTCCTTCTAACTCCCATGCTCGGCTCCTTCACTCTCACGCGCTGGGCTCCTTCTCTCTCACACACTGGGATCCTCCTCTCACACACACACTGGGCTCCTTCTCTCACACACACTGGGATCCTGCTCTCTCCCATGCTGGGCTCCGCTCTCACACACTGGACTCCTTATCTCTCTCTCACACACTGGGCTCCTTCTCTCTCCCGCACTGGGCGTCTCTCTCCCACACTGGGCTCCTTCTCTCTCACACACTGGGCTCCTTCTTGCTCTCTCTCACATACTGGGCTGCTTTTCGCTCTCTCTCACACACTGGGCTCCTTCTCTCTCCCGCACAGGTCTCCTCTTTCCCACACTGGTCTCCTCTCTCACACACTGGGCTCCTTCTCTCTCACACACTGGGCTCCTTCTCTCTCACACACACTGGGCTCCTTCTCTCACACACACTGGGCTCCTTCTCTCTCACACACTGGGATCCTGCTCTCTCCCATGCTGGGCTCCGCTCTCAAACACTGGGCTCCTTATCTCTCTCTCACACACTGGGCTCTTTCTCTCTCCTGCACTGGGCGTCTCTCTCCCACACTGGGCTCCTTCTCTCTCAACACACTGGGCTCCTTCTCTCACACACACACACTGGGCTCCTTCTCTCACACACACTGGGCTCCTTCTCTCTCACACACTGGGATCCTGCTCTCTCCCATGCTGGGCTCCGCTCTCACACACTGGGCTCCTTATCTCTCTCTCACACACAGGGCTCTTTCTCTCTCCTGCACTGGGCGTCTCTCTCCCACACTGGGCTCCTTCTCTCTCATACACTGGGCTCCTTCTTGCTCTCTCTCACATACTGGGCTCCTTCTCGCTCTCTCTCACATACTGGGCTCATTCTCTCACCCACACTGGGCTCCTTGTCGCTCTCTCTCATACTGGGCTCATTCTCTCACCCACACTGGGCTCCTTGTCGCTCTCTCTCACATAATGGGCTCCTTCTCTCACCCGCACTGGCTCCTTCTCGCTCTCATGCTGGGCGCCTTCCCTCTCTCACATTGGGCTCCTTCTCTCTCACAATGGGATGCTTCTCTCTCCCAAGCTGGGCTCCTTCTCTCTCTCAAGCTTGGCTCCTTCTCTATTCCAAGCTGGGCTCCTTCTAACTCCCATGCTCGGCTCCTTCTCTCTCACGCGCTGGGCTCCTTCTCTCTCACACACTGGGCTCCTTCTCTCACACACACACTGGGCTCCTTCTCTCACACACACTGGGATCCTGCTCTCTCCCATGCTGGGCTCCGCTCTCACACACTGGACTCCTTATCTCTCTCTCACACACTGGGCTCCTTCTCTCTCCCGCACTGGGCGTCTCTCTCCCACACTGGGCTCCTTCTCTCTCACACACTGGGCTCCTTCTTGCTCTCTCTCACATACTGGGCTGCTTTTCGCTCTCTCTCACACACTGGGCTCCTTCTCTCTCCCGCACAGGTCTCCTCTTTCCCACACTGGTCTCCTCTCTCACACACTGGGCTCCTTCTCTCTCACACACTGGGCTCCTTCTCTCTCACACACACTGGGCTCCTTCTCTCACACACACTGGGCTCCTTCTCTCTCACACACTGGGATCCTGCTCTCTCCCATGCTGGGCTCCGCTCTCAAACACTGGGCTCCTTATCTCTCTCTCACACACTGGGCTCTTTCTCTCTCCTGCACTGGGCGTCTCTCTCCCACACTGGGCTCCTTCTCTCTCAACACACTGGGCTCCTTCTCTCACACACACACACTGGGCTCCTTCTCTCACACACACTGGGCCCCCACGCTTGGCTCCTTCTCTCTCCTGCACCCGGCTCCTTTTCTCTCCCGCACAGGTCTCCTCTTTCCCACACTGGTCTCCCCTCTCTCACAGTGGGCTCCTTCTCTCTCTCCGCCACGCTCGGCTCCTCTCTCCCGTACTGGGTGAGTTCTCTCGCTCACAATGGGCTCCTTCTCTCTCTCACACACTGGGCTCCTGCTCTCTCTCACACACTGCGCTCCTGCTCGCTCCCATGCTGGGCTCCTTCTCTCTCACACACTGGGCACCTTCTCGCTCCCATGCTGGGCGCCTTCCCTCTCTCACATTGGGCTACATCTCTCTTCCAATGGGCTGCTTCTCTCTCCCAAGCTGGGCTCCTTCTCTCTCTCTCAAGCTGGGCGCCTTCTCTATCCCAAGCTGTGCTCCTTCCCACTCCCGCACTGGGCTCCTTCTCTCCCCTGCGCTGGGCTCCTTCTCTCTCCCGCGCTCGGCTCTTTCTCTCTCACACACTGGGCTCATTCTCTCTCACACATTGGGCTCCTTCTCTCTTCCACACAGGGCTCCTTCTCTCTTCCACACAGGGCTCCTTCTCTCTCACACACTGGTTGAGCTCTCTCGCTCACAATGGGCTCCTTCTCTCTCTCTCTCACAATGGGTTCCTTCTCTCTCTCACACACTGGGCTCCTTCTCTCTCACACACTGGGATCCTGCTCTCTCCCATGCTGGGCTCCTCTCTCACACACTGGGCTCCTTATCTCTCTCCTGCACTGGGCGTCTCTCTCCCACACTGGGCTCCTTCTCTCTCACACACAGGGCTCCTTCTTGCTCTCTCCCACATACTGGGCTCCTTCTCGTTCTCTCTCACATACTGGGCTCCTTCTCTCAGCTGCACTGGGCTCCTTCTCTCTCCCGCACAGGTCTCCTCTTTCCCAAATTGGTGTCCTCTCTCTCACAGTGGGCTCCTTCTCTCTCTCCGCCACGCTCGGCTCCTTCTCTGTCCCGCACTGGACTCCTTCTCTCTCCCCCGCACTGGGCTCCTTCTCTCTCACACACTGGGTGAGTTCTCTCGCTCACAATGGGCTCCTTCTCTCTCTCACACACTGGGCTCCTTCTCTCACACACACACTGGGCTCCTTCTCTCACACACACTGGGATCCTGCTCTCTCCCATGCTGGGCTCCGCTCTCACACACTGGACTCCTTATCTCTCTCTCCTGCACTCGGCTCCTTTTCTCTCCCGCACAGGTCTCCTCTTTCCCACACTGGTCTCCTCTCTCACACACTGGGCTCCTTCTCTCTCACACACTGGGCTCCTTCTCTCTCACACACACTGGGCTCCTTCTCTCACACACACTGGGCTCCTTCTCTCTCACACACTGGGATCCTGCTCTCTCGCATGCTGGGCTCCGCTCTCAAACACTGGGCTCCTTATCTCTCTCTCACACACTGGGCTCTTTCTCTCTCCTGCACTGGGCGTCTCTCTCCCACACTGGGCTCCTTCTCTCTCACACACTGGGCTCCTTCTCTCACACACACACACACTGGGCTCCTTCTCTCACACACACTGGGCCCCCAAGCTTGGCTCCTTCTCTCTCCTGCACTCGGCTCCTTTTCTCTCCCGCACAGGTCTCCTCTTTCCCACACTGGTCTCCCCTCTCTCACAGTGGGCTCCTTCTCTCTCTCCGCCACGCTCGGCTCCTTCTCTCTCCCGTACTGGGTGAGTTCTCTCGCTCACAATGGGCTCCTTCTCTCTCTCACACACTGGGCTCCTGCTCTCTCTCACACACTGCGCTCCTGCTCGCTCCCATGCTGGGCTCCTTCTCTCTCACACACTGGGCACCTTCTCGCTCCCATGCTGGGCGCCTTCCCTCTCTCACATTGGGCTACATCTCTCTTCCAATGGGCTGCTTCTCTCTCCCAAGCTGGGCTCCTTCTCTCTCTCTCAAGCTGGGCTCCTTCTCCATCCCAAGCTGTGCTCCTTCTCACTACCGCACTGGGCTCCTTCTCTCTCCCGCGCTCGGCTCTTTCTCTCTCACACACTGGGCTCATTCTCTCTCACACATTGGGCTCCTTCTCTCTTCCACACAGGGCTCCTTCTCTCTTCCACACAGGGCTCCTTCTCTCTCACACACTGGTTGAGCTCTCTCGCTCACAATGGGCTCCTTCTCTCTCTCTCACAATGGGTTCCTTCTCTCTCTCACACACTGGGCTCCTTCTCTCTCACACACTGGGATCCTGCTCTCTCCCATGCTGGGCTCCTCTCTCACACACTGGGCTCCTTATCTCTCTCCTGCACTGGGCGTCTCTCTCCCACACTGGGCTCCTTCTCTCTCACACACTGGGCTCCTTCTCTCACACACACACACTGGGCTCCTTCTCTCACACACACTGGGCCCCCACGCTTGGCTCCTTCTCTCTCCTGCACTCGGTTCCTTTTCTCTCCCGCACAGGTCTCCTCTTTCCCACACTGGTCTCCCCTCTCTCACAGTGGGCTCCTTCTCTCTCTCCGCCACGCTCGGCTCCTTCTCTCTCCCGTACTGGGTGAGTTCTCTCGCTCACAATGGGCTCCTTCTCTCTCTCACACACTGGGCTCCTGCTCTCTCTCACACACTGCGCTCCTGCTCGCTCCCATGCTGGGCTCCTTCTCTCTCACACACTGGGCACCTTCTCGCTCCCATGCTGGGCGCCTTCCCTCTCTCACATTGGGCTACATCTCTCTTCCAATGGGCTGCTTCTCTCTCCCAAGCTGGGCTCCTTCTCTCTCTCTCTCAAGCTGGGCTCCTTCTCTATCCCAAGCTGTGCTCCTTCTCACTCCCGCACTGGGCTCCTTCTCTCCCCTGCGCTGGGCTCCTTCTCTCTCCCGCGCTCGGCTCTTTCTCTCTCACACACTGGGCTCATTCTCTCTCACACATTGGGCTCCTTCTCTCTTCCACACAGGGCTCCTTCTCTCTTCCACACAGGGCTCCTTCTCTCTCACACACTGGTTGAGCTCTCTCGCTCACAATGGGCTCCTTCTCTCTCTCTCACAATGGGTTCCTTCTCTCTCTCACACACTGGGCTCCTTCTCTCTCACACACTGGGATCCTGCTCTCTCCCATGCTGGGCTCCTCTCTCACACACTGGGCTCCTTATCTCTCTCCTGCACTGGGCGTCTCTCTCCCACACTGGGCTCCTTCTCTCTCACACACAGGGCTCCTTCTTGCTCTCTCCCACATACTGGGCTCCTTCTCGTTCTCTCTCACATACTGGGCTCCTTCTCTCAGCTGCACTGGGCTCCTTCTCTCTCCCGCACAGGTCTCCTCTTTCCCAAATTGGTGTCCTCTCTCTCACAGTGGGCTCCTTCTCTCTCTCCGCCACGCTCGGCTCCTTCTCTGTCCCGCACTGGACTCCTTCTCTCTCCCGCACTGGGCTCCTTCTCTCTCACACACTGGGTGAGTTCTCTCGCTCACAATGGGCTCCTTCTCTCTCTCACACACTGGGCTCCTTCTCTCACACACACACTGGGCTCCTTCTCTCACACACACTGGGATCCTGCTCTCTCCCATGCTGGGCTCCGCTCTCACACACTGGACTCCTTATCTCTCTCTCCTGCACTCGGCTCCTTTTCTCTCCCGCACAGGTCTCCTCTTTCCCACACTGGTCTCCTCTCTCACACACTGGGCTCCTTCTCTCTCACACACTGGGCTCCTTCTCTCTCACACACACTGGGCTCCTTCTCTCACACACACTGGGCTCCTTCTCTCTCACACATTGGGCTCCTTCTCTCTTCCACACAGGGCTCCTTCTCTCTTCCACACAGGGCTCCTTCTCTCTCATACACTGGTTGAGCTCTCTCGCTCACAATGGGCTCCTTCTCTCTCTCTCACAATGGGTTCCTTCTCTCTCTCACACACTGGGCTCCTTCTCTCTCACACACTGGGATCCTGCTCTCTCCCATGCTGGGCTCCTCTCTCACACACTGGGCTCCTTATCTCTCTCCTGCACTGGTCGTCTCTCTCCCACACTGGGCTCCTTCTCTCTCACACACAGGGCTCCTTCTTGCTCTCTCCCACATACTGGGCTCCTTCTCGTTCTCTCTCACATACTGGGCTCCTTCTCTCAGCTGCACTGGGCTCCTTCTCTCTCCCGCACAGGTCTCCTCTTTCCCAAATTGGTGTCCTCTCTCTCACAGTGGGCTCCTTCTCTCTCTCCGCCACGCTCGGCTCCTTCTCTGTCCCGCACTGGACTCCTTCTCTCTCCCGCACTGGGCTCCTTCTCTCTCACACACTGGGTGAGTTCTCTCGCTCACAATGGGCTCCTTCTCTCTCTCACACACTGGGCTCCTTCTCTCACACACACACTGGGCTCCTTCTCTCACACACACTGGGATCCTGCTCTCTCCCATGCTGGGCTCCGCTCTCACACACTGGACTCCTTATCTCTCTCTCCTGCACTCGGCTCCTTTTCTCTCCCGCACAGGTCTCCTCTTTCCCACACTGGTCTCCTCTCTCACACACTGGGCTCCTTCTCTCTCACACACTGGGCTCCTTCTCTCTCACACACACTGGGCTCCTTCTCTCACACACACTGGGCTCCTTCTCTCTCACACACTGGGATCCTGCTCTCTCCCATGCTGGGCTCCGCTCTCAAACACTGGGCTCCTTATCTCTCTCTCACACACTGGGCTCTTTCTCTCTCCTGCACTGGGCGTCTCTCTCCCACACTGGGCTCCTTCTCTCTCACACACTGGGCTCCTTCTCTCACACACACACACACTGGGCTCCTTCTCTCACACACACTGGGCCCCCAAGCTTGGCTCCTTCTCTCTCCTGCACTCGGCTCCTTTTCTCTCCCGCACAGGTCTCCTCTTTCCCACACTGGTCTCCCCTCTCTCACAGTGGGCTCCTTCTCTCTCTCCGCCACGCTCGGCTCCTTCTCTCTCCCGTACTGGGTGAGTTCTCTCGCTCACAATGGGCTCCTTCTCTCTCTCACACACTGGGCTCCTGCTCTCTCTCACACACTGCGCTCCTGCTCGCTCCCATGCTGGGCTCCTTCTCTCTCACACACTGGGCACCTTCTCGCTCCCATGCTGGGCGCCTTCCCTCTCTCACATTGGGCTACATCTCTCTTCCAATGGGCTGCTTCTCTCTCCCAAGCTGGGCTCCTTCTCTCTCTCTCTCAAGCTGGGCTCCTTCTCTATCCCAAGCTGTGCTCCTTCTCACTCCCGCACTGGGCTCCTTCTCTCCCCTGCGCTGGGCTCCTTCTCTCTCCCGCGCTCGGCTCTTTCTCTCTCACACACTGGGCTCATTCTCTCTCACACATTGGGCTCCTTCTCTCTTCCACACAGGGCTCCTTCTCTATTCCACACAGGGCTCCTTCTCTCTCACACACTGGTTGAGCTCTCTCGCTCACAATGGGCTCCTTCTCTCTCTCTCACAATGGGTTCCTTCTCTCTCTCACACACTGGGCTCCTTCTCTCTCACACACTGGGATCCTGCTCTCTCCCATGCTGGGCTCCTCTCTCACACACTGGGCTCCTTATCTCTCTCCTGCACTGGGCGTCTCTCTCCCACACTGGGCTCCTTCTCTCTCACACACAGGGTTCCTTCTTGCTCTCTCCCACATACTGGGCTCCTTCTCGTTCTCTCTCACATACTGGGCTCCTTCTCTCAGCTGCACTGGGCTCCTTCTCTCTCCCGCACAGGTCTCCTCTTTCCCAAATTGGTGTCCTCTCTCTCACAGTGGGCTCCTTCTCTCTCTCCGCCACGCTCGGCTCCTTCTCTGTCCCGCACTGGACTCCTTCTCTCTCCCGCACTGGGCTCCTTCTCTCTCACACACTGGGTGAGTTCTCTCGCTCACAATGGTCTCCTTCTCTCTCACACACTGGGCTCCTTCTCTCACACACACACTGGGCTCCTTCTCTCACACACACTGGGATCCTGCTCTCTCCCATGTTGGGCTCCGTTCTCACACACTGGACTCCTTATCTCTCTCTCCTGCACTCGGCTCCTTTTCTCTCCCGCACAGGTCTCCTCTTTCCCACACTGGTCTCCCCTCTCTCACAGTGGGCTCCTTCTCTCTCTCCGCCACGCTCGGCTCCTTCTCTCTCCCGTACTGGGTGAGTTCTCTCGCTCACAATGGGCTCCTTCTCTCTCTCACACACTGGGCTCCTGCTCTCTCTCACACACTGCGCTCCTGCTCTCTCCCATGCTGGGCTCCTTCTCTCTCACACACTGGGCTCTTTCTCGCTCCCATGCTGGGCTCCTTCTCTCTCACACACTGGGCTCTTTCTCGCTCCCATGCTGGGCGCGTTCCCTCTCTCACACTGGGCTCCTTCTCTCTCAGAATGGACTGCTTCTCTCTCCCAAGCTGGGCTCCTTCTCTCTCTCAAGCTGGGCTCCTTCTCTATCCCAAGCTGGGCTCCTTCTCACTCCCGCGCTCGGCTACTTCTCTCTCCTGCGCTCGGCTACATCTCTCTCACGTGCTGGGCTCCTCTCTCACACACACGGCTCCTTCTCTCACACACACTGGGCTCCTTCTCTCACACACACACAGGGATCCTTCTCTCACAAACACTGGGCTCCTTCTCTCTCACACACTGGGATCCTGTTCTCTCCTATGTTGGGCTCCGCTCTCCCACACTGGGCTCCTTCTCTCTCACACACTGGGCTCCTTCTTGCTCTCTCTCACATACTGGGCTCCTTCTTGCTCTCTCTCACATACTGGGCTCCTTCTCGCTCTCTCTCACATACTGGGCTCCTTCTCTCACCCGCACTGGGCTCCTTCTCTCTCCCGCACTCGGCTCCTTCTCTCTCCTGCACTGGGCTCCTTTTCTCCCCAGCACTGGGAACCTTCTCTCTTCTACACTGGGCTCCTTCTCTCTTCCGCGCTCGTCTCCTTCTCTGTCACGCGCTGGGCTCCTTCTCTTCCCTGCGCAGAGCTCCTCTCTCCCACGCTCGGCTCCTTCTCTCTCCCGCACTGGGCTCCTTCTCTCTCCCGTGCTCGGCTCCATCTCTCTCCCACGCTTGGCTCCTTTTCTCACCCGCACTGGGCTCCTTCTCTCTCCCGCACTCGGCTCCTTCTCTCTCCCACGCTCGGCTCCTTCTCTCTTCTGCACTGGGCTCCTTCTCTCTCCCGCGCTCGGCTCCTTCTCTCTCACGTGCTGGGCTCCTTCTCTTCCCTGCGCTGGGCTCCTTCTCGCTCCCACACAGGGCTCCTTCTCTCTCACACACTGGGTGAGTTCGCTCGCTCACAATGGGCTCCTTCTCGCTCTCACACACTGGGCTCCTGCTCTCTCTCACACACTGCGCTCCTGCTCTCTCCCATGCTGGGCTCCTTCTCTCTCACACATTGGGCTCCTTCTCGCTCCCATGCTGGGCACCTTCCCTCTCTCACATTGGGCTACATCTCTCTCCCAATGGGCTGCTTCTCTCTCCCAAGCTGGGCTCCTTCTCTCTCAAGCTGGGCTCCTTCTCTATCCCAAGCTGTGCTCCTTCTCACTCCCGCGCGCGGCTCCTTCTCTCTCTTGCGCTCGGCTCCTTCTCTCTCACGCGCTGGGCTCCTTCGCTCCCCTGCGCTGGGCTCCTTCTCTCTCCCGCGCTAGGCTCTTTCTCTCTCACACTGGGCTCCTTCTCTCTCACACATTGGGCTCCTTCTCTCTTCCACACAGGGCTCCTTCTCTCTCACACACTGGTTGAGCTCTCTCGCTCACAATGGGCTCCTTCTCTCTCTCTCACAATGGGTTCCTTCTCTCTCTCACACACTGGGCTCCTTCTCTCACACACACTGGGCTCCTTCTCACTCACACACTGGGCTCCTTCTCTCTCACACACTGGGATCCTTCTCACTCTCATGCTGGGCTCCTCTCTCACACACTGGGCTCCTTATCTCTCTCCTCTACTGGGCGTCTCTCTCCCACACTGGGCTCCTTCTCTCTCACACACTGGGTTAGTTCTTGCTCTCTCCCACATACTGGGCTCCTTCTCGTTCTCTCTCAAATACTGAGCTCCTTCACTCACCTGCACTGGGCTCCTTCTCTCTCCCGCACAGGTCTCCTCTTTCCCACACTGGTGTCCTCTCTCTCACAGTGGGCTCCTTCTCTCTCTCCGCCACGCTCGGCTCCTTCTCTCTCCCGCACTGGGCTCCTTCTCTCTCACACACACTGGGTGAGTTCTCTCGCTCACAATGGGCTCCTTCTCTCTCTCACACACTGGGCTCCTGCTCCCTCTCACACACTGCGCTCCTGCTCTCGCCCATGCTGGGCTCCTTCTCTCTCACACACTGGGCTCCTTCTCGCTCCCATGCTGGGCGCCTTCCCTCTCTCACATTGGGCTCCTTCTCTCTCACAATGGGCTGCTTCTCTCTCCCAAGCTGGGCTCCTTCTCTCTCTCAAGCTGGGCTCCTTCTCTATCCCAAGCTGGGCTCCTTCTCACTCCCGCACTCGGCTCCTCGCTCCTGCGCTCGGCTCCATCTCTCTCACGTGCTGGGCTCCTTCTCTCTCACACACTGGGTGAGTTCTCTCGCTCACAATGGGCTCCTTCTCTCACACACACACAGGGCTCCTTCTCTCACAAACACTGGGCTCCTTCTCTCTCACACACTGGGATCCTGCTCTCTCCCATGCTGGGCTCCGCTCTCCGACACTGGGCTCCTTCTCTCTCACACACTGAGCTCCTTCTTGCTCTCTCTCACATACTGGGCTGCTTCTCGCTCTCTCTCACATACTGGGCTCCTTCTCTCACCCGCACTGGGCTACTTCTCTCTCCCACACAGGTCTCCTCTTTCCCACACTGGTCTCCTCTCTCTCACAGTGGGCTCCTTCTCTCTCTCCGCCACGCTCGGCTCCTTCTCTCTCCCGCACTGGGCTCCTTCTCTCTCACACACACTGGGTGAGTTCTCTCGCTCACAATGGGCTCCATCTCTCTCACACACTGGGCTCCTGCTCTCTCTCACACACTGCGCTCCTGCTCTCTCCCATGCTGGGCTCCTTCTCTCTCACACACTCGGCTCCTTCTCGCTCCCATGCTGGGCGCGTTCCCTCTCTCACATTGGGCTCCTTCTCTCTCACAATGGGCTGCTTCTCTCTCCCAAGCTGGGCTCCTTCTCTCTCCCGCGCTCGGCTCCTTCTCTCTCCTGCGCTCGGCTCCATCTCTCTCACGTGCTGGGCTCCTTCTCTCTCACACACTCGGCTGCTTCTCTCTCCCGCACAGGTCTCCTCTTTCCCACACTGGTCTCCTCTCTCTCACACTGGGCTCCTTCTCTCTCACACACTGTGCTCCTTCTCTCTCACACACACTGGGCTCCTTCTCTCTCACACACTGGGATCCTGCTCTCTCCCATGCTGGGCTCCGCTCTCACACACTGGGCTCCTTATCTCTCTCTCACATACTGGGCTCTTTCTCTCTCCTGCACTGGGCGTCTCTCTCCCACACTGGGCTCCTTCTCTCTCACACAGTGGGCTGCTTCTTGCTCTCTCTCACATACTGGGCTCCTTCTCTCACCCGCACTGGGCTCCTTCTCTGTCCCGCACAGGTCTCCTCTTCCCCACACTGGTCTCCTCTCTCTCACACTGAGCTCCTTCTCTCTCCCACGCTCGGCTCCTTCTCTTTCCCGCACTGGGCTCCTTTTCTCCCGCACTGGGCTCCTTCTCTCTCCCACACTCGGCTCCTTCTCTCTCCTGCACTGGGCTCCTTTTCTCCCCAGCACTGGGAACCTTCTCTCTTCTACACTGGGCTCCTTCTCTTTCCCGCGCTCGTCTCCTTCTCTGTCACGCGCTGGACTCCTTCTCTCTCCCGTGCTCGGCTCCATCTCTGTCACGCGCTGGACTCCTTCTCTACCCTGCGCTGGGGTCCTTCTCTCTCCCACACAGGGCTCCTTCTCTCTCCCACACAGGGCTCCTTCTCTCTCACACACTGGGTGAGTTCTCTTGCTCACAATGGGCTCCTTCTCCCTCTCACACACTGGGCTCCTTATCTCTCTCTCACACACTGGGCTCCTTCTCTCTCCTACACGGGGCGTCTCTCTCCCACACTGGGTTCCTTCTCTCTCACACATTGCGCCCCTTCTCACACTCTCTCACATAGAGGGCTCCTTCTCTCACCTGCACTGGGCTCCTTCTCTCTCCCACGCTGGGCTCCTTATCTCTCACACACTGGGTGAGTTCTCTCGCTCACAATGGGCTCCTTCTCTCTCTCTCACACACTGGTCTCCTGCGCTCTCTCACAGTGCGCTCCTGCTCTCTCCCATGCTGGGCTCCTTCTCTCTCACAATGGGCTCCTTCTCTCTCTCTCACACACTGGTCTCCTGCGCTCTCTCACAGTGCGCTCCTGCTCTCTCCCACGCTCGGCTCCTTCTTGCTCTCTCTCACATACTGGGCTCCTTCTCGCTCTCTCTCACATACTAGGCACCTTCTCACCCCCGCACTGGGCTCCTTCTCTCTCCCGCACTGGGCTCCTCTTTCCCACACTGGGCTCCTTCTCTCTCTCAAGCTGGGCTCCTTCTCTATCCCAAGCTGGGCTCCTTCTCACTCCCGCACTGGGCTCCTTCTCTCTCACACACTGGGCTCCTTCTTGCTCTCACTCACATACTGGGCTCCTTCTCTCTCACATACTGGGCTCTGTCTCTCATCCACACTGGGCTCCTTCTCTCTCCCGCACAGGTCTCCTCTTTCCCACACTGGTCTCCTCTCTCTCACACTGGGCTCCTTCTCTCTCCCGCACTGGGCTCCTTCTCTCTCCCGCACTGGGCTCCTTCTCTCTCCCGCACTGGGCTCCTTCTCTCTCCCACGCTCGGCTCCTTCTCTCCCGCACTGGGCTCCTTCTCTCTCCCGCACTGGGCTCCTTCTCTATCCCAAGCTGGGCTCCTTCTCTCTCCCACGCTCGGCTCCTTCTTGCTCTCTCTCACATACTGGGCTCCTTCTCGCTCTCTCTCACATACTAGGCACCTTCTCACCCCCGCACTGGGCTCCTTCTCTCTCCCGCACTGGGCTCCTCTTTCCCACACTGGTCTCCTCTCTCTCACACTGGGCTCCTTCTCTCTCCCACGCTCGGCTGCTTTTCTCTCCTGCACTGGGCTCCTTTTCTCTCCCGCACTGGGCTCCTTCTCTCTCCCACGTTCGGCTCCTTCTCTCTTCTACACTGGGCTCCTTCTCTCTCCCGCGCTCGGCTCCTTCTCTCTCACGCGCTGGGCTCCTTCTCTTCACTGCGCTGGGCTCCTTCTCTCTCCCACACAGGGCTCCTTCTCTCTCACACACTGGGTGAATTCTCTCGCTCACAATAGGCTCCTTCTCTCTCTCACACACTGGGCTCCTGCTCTCTCTCACACACTGCGCTCCTGCTCTCTCCCATGCTGGGCCCCTTCTCTCTCACACACTGGGCTCCTTCTCACTCCCGCGCTCGGCTCCTTCTCTCTCCTGCGCTCGGCTCCTTCTCTCTCACGTGCTGGGCTCCTTCTCTCTCACACACTGGGCTCCTCCTCACACACACACTGGGCTCCTTCTCTCACACACACTGGGCTCCTTCTCTCTCACACACTGGAATCCTGCTCTCTCCCATGCTGGGCTCCGCTCTCACACACTGGGCTCTTTATCTCTCTCTCTCTCACACACTGGGCTCTTTCTCTCTCCTGCACTGGGCGCCTCACTCTCTCCCACACTGGGCTCCTTCTCTCTCACACACTGGGCTCCTTCTTGCTCTCACATACTGGGCTCCTTCTCGCTCTTTCGCACATACTGGGCTCCTTCTCTCACCCGCACTGGGCTCCTTCTCTCTCCCGCACTGGGCTCCTCTTTCCCACACTGGTCTCCTCTCTCTCACACTGGGCTCCTGCTCTCTCTCACACACTGCGCTCCTGCACTCGCCCATGCTGGGCTCCTTCTCTCTCACACACTGGGCTCCCTCTCCTTCCCATGCTGGGCGCCTTCCCTCTCTCACATTGGGCTCCTTCTCTCTCACAATGGGCTGCTTCTCTCTCCCAAGCTGGGCTCCTTCTCTATCCCAAGCTGGGCTCCTTCTCACTCCCGCACTCGGCTCCTCGCTCCTGCGCTCGGCTCCATCTCTCACACGTGCTGGGCTCCTTCTCTCTCACACACTGGGTGAGTTCTCTCGCTCACAATGGGCTCCTTCTCTCACACACACACAGGGCTCCTTCTCTCACAAACACTGGGCTCCTTCTCTCTCACACACTGGGATCCTGCTCTCTCCCATGCTGGGCTCCGCTCTCCGATACTGGGCTCCTTCTCTCTCACACACTGAGCTCCTTCTTGCTCTCTCTCACATACTGGGCTGCTTCTCGCTCTCTCTCACACACTAAGCTCCTTCTTGCTCTCTCTCACATACTGGGCTGCTTCTCGTTCTCTCTCACTTACTGGGCTCCTTCTCTCACCCGCACTGGGCTACTTCTCTCTCCCGCACAGGTCTCCTCTTTCCCACACTGGTCTCCTCTCTCTCACAGTGGGCTCCTCTCTCTCCGCCACGCTCGGCTCCTTCTCTCTCCCGCACTGGGCTCCTTCTCTCTCACACACTGGGTGAGTTCTCTCGCTCACAATGGGCTCCATCTCTCTCACACACTGGGCTCCTGCTCTCTCTCACACACTGCGCTCCTGCTCTCTCCCATGCTTGGGCTCCGCTCTCCCACACTGGGCTCCTTCTCTCTCACACACTGGGCTCCTTCTTGCTCTCTCTCACATACTGGGCTCCTTCTTGCTCTCTCTCACATACTGGGCTCCTTCTCGCTCTCTCTCACATACTGGGCTCCTTCTCTCACCCGCACTGGGCTCCTTCTCTCTCCCGCACTCGGCTCCTTCTCTCTCCTGCACTGGGCTCCTTTTCTCCCCAGCACTGGGAACCTTCTCTCTTCTACACTGGGCTCCTTCTCTCTTCCGCGCTCGTCTCCTTCTCTGTCACGCGCTGGGCTCCTTCTCTTCCCTGCGCAGAGCTCCTCTCTCCCACGCTTGGCTCCTTCTCTCTCCCGCACTGGGCTCCTTCTTTCTCCCGTGCTCGGCTCCTTCTCTCTCCCACGCTTGGCTCCTTTTCTCACCCGCACTGGGCTCCTTCTCTCTCCCGCACTCGGCTCCTTCTCTCTCCCACGCTCGGCTCCTTCTCTCTTCTGCACTGGGCTCCTTCTCTCTCCCGCGCTCGGCTCCTTCTCTCTCACGTGCTGGGCTCCTTCTCTTCCCTGCGCTGGGCTCCTTCTCGCTCCCACACAGGGCTCCTTCTCTCTCACACACTGGGTGAGTTCGCTCGCTCACAATGGGCTCCTTCTCGCTCTCACACACTGGGCTCCTGCTCTCTCTCACACACTGCGCTCCTGCTCTCTCCCATGCTGGGCTCCTTCTCTCTCACACATTGGGCTCCTTCTCGCTCCCATGCTGGGCGCCTTCCCTCTCTCACATTGGGCTACATCTCTCTCCCAATGGGCTGCTTCTCTCTCCCAAGCTGGGCTCCTTCTCTCTCAAGCTGGGCTCCTTCTCTATCCCAAGCTGTGCTCCTTCTCACTCCCGCGCGCGGCTCCTTCTCTCTCTTGCGCTCGGCTCCTTCTCTCTCACGCGCTGGGCTCCTTCGCTCCCCTGCGCTGGGCTCCTTCTCTCTCCCGCGCTAGGCTCTTTCTCTCTCACACTGGGCTCCTTCTCTCTCACACATTGGGCTCCTTCTCTCTTCCACACAGGGCTCCTTCTCTCTCACACACTGGTTGAGCTCTCTCGCTCACAATGGGCTCCTTCTCTCTCTCTCACAATGGGTTCCTTCTCTCTCTCACACACTGGGCTCCTTCTCTCACACACACTGGGCTCCTTCTCACTCACACACTGGACTCCTTCTCTCTCACACACTGGGATCCTTCTCACTCTCATGCTGGGCTCCTCTCTCACACACTGGGCTCCTTATCTCTCTCCTCTACTGGGCGTCTCTCTCCCACACTGGGCTCCTTCTCTCTCACACACTGGGTTAGTTCTTGCTCTCTCCCACATACTGGGCTCCTTCTCGTTCTCTCTCAAATACTGAGCTCCTTCACTCACCTGCACTGGGCTCCTTCTCTCTCCCGCACAGGTCTCCTCTTTCCCACACTGGTGTCCTCTCTCTCACAGTGGGCTCCTTCTCTCTCTCCGCCACGCTCGGCTCCTTCTCTCTCCCGCACTGGGCTCCTTCTCTCTCACACACACTGGGTGAGTTCTCTCGCTCACAATGGGCTCCTTCTCTCTCTCACACACTGGGCTCCTGCTCCCTCTCACACACTGCGCTCCTGCTCTCGCCCATGCTGGGCTCCTTCTCTCTCACACACTGGGCTCCTTCTCGCTCCCATGCTGGGCGCCTTCCCTCTCTCACATTGGGCTCCTTCTCTCTCACAATGGGCTGCTTCTCTCTCCCAAGCTGGGCTCCTTCTCTCTCTCAAGCTGGGCTCCTTCTCTATCCCAAGCTGGGCTCCTTCTCACTCCCGCACTCGGCTCCTCGCTCCTGCGCTCGGCTCCATCTCTCTCACGTGCTGGGCTCCTTCTCTCTCACACACTGGGTGAGTTCTCTCGCTCACAATGGGCTCCTTCTCTCACACACACACAGGGCTCCTTCTCTCACAAACACTGGGCTCCTTCTCTCTCACACACTGGGATCCTGCTCTCTCCCATGCTGGGCTCCGCTCTCCGACACTGGGCTCCTTCTCTCTCACACACTGAGCTCCTTCTTGCTCTCTCTCACATACTGGGCTGCTTCTCGCTCTCTCTCACATACTGGGCTCCTTCTCTCACCCGCACTGGGCTACTTCTCTCTCCCACACAGGTCTCCTCTTTCCCACACTGGTCTCCTCTCTCTCACAGTGGGCTCCTTCTCTCTCTCCGCCACGCTCGGCTCCTTCTCTCTCCCGCACTGGGCTCCTTCTCTCTCACACACACTGGGTGAGTTCTCTCGCTCACAATGGGCTCCATCTCTCTCACACACTGGGCTCCTGCTCTCTCTCACACACTGCGCTCCTGCTCTCTCCCATGCTGGGCTCCTTCTCTCTCACACACTCGGCTCCTTCTCGCTCCCATGCTGGGCGCGTTCCCTCTCTCACATTGGGCTCCTTCTCTCTCACAATGGGCTGCTTCTCTCTCCCAAGCTGGGCTCCTTCTCTCTCCCGCGCTCGGCTCCTTCTCTCTCCTGCGCTCGGCTCCATCTCTCTCACGTGCTGGGCTCCTTCTCTCTCACACACTCGGCTGCTTCTCTCTCCCGCACAGGTCTCCTCTTTCCCACACTGGTCTCCTCTCTCTCACACTGGGCTCCTTCTCTCTCACACACTGTGCTCCTTCTCTCACACACACACTGGGCTCCTTCTCTCTCACACACTGGGATCCTGCTCTCTCCCATGCTGGGCTCCGCTCTCACACACTGGGCTCCTTATCTCTCTCTCACATACTGGGCTCTTTCTCTCTCCTGCACTGGGCGTCTCTCTCCCACACTGGGCTCCTTCTCTCTCACACAGTGGGCTGCTTCTTGCTCTCTCTCACATACTGGGCTCCTTCTCTCACCCGCACTGGGCTCCTTCTCTGTCCCGCACAGGTCTCCTCTTCCCCACACTGGTCTCCTCTCTCTCACACTGAGCTCCTTCTCTCTCCCACGCTCGGCTCCTTCTCTTTCCCGCACTGGGCTCCTTTTCTCCCGCACTGGGCTCCTTCTCTCTCCCACACTCGGCTCCTTCTCTCTCCTGCACTGGGCTCCTTTTCTCCCCAGCACTGGGAACCTTCTCTCTTCTATACTGGGCTCCTTCTCTTTCCCGCGCTCGTCTCCTTCTCTGTCACGCGCTGGACTCCTTCTCTCTCCCGTGCTCGGCTCCATCTCTGTCACGCGCTGGACTCCTTCTCTACCCTGCGCTGGGGTCCTTCTCTCTCCCACACAGGGCTCCTTCTCTCTCCCACACAGGGCTCCTTCTCTCTCACACACTGGGTGAGTTCTCTTGCTCACAATGGGCTCCTTCTCCCTCTCACACACTGGGCTCCTTATCTCTCTCTCACACACTGGGCTCCTTCTCTCTCCTACACGGGGCGTCTCTCTCCCACACTGGGTTCCTTCTCTCTCACACATTGCGCCCCTTCTCACACTCTCTCACATAGAGGGCTCCTTCGCTCACCTGCACTGGGCTCCTTCTCTCTCCCACGCTGGGCTCCTTATCTCTCACACACTGGGTGAGTTCTCTCGCTCACAATGGGCTCCTTCTCTCTCTCTCACACACTGGTCTCCTGCGCTCTCTCACAGTGCGCTCCTGCTCTCTCCCATGCTGGGCTCCTTCTCTCTCACAATGGGCTCCTTCTCTCTCTCTCACACACTGGTCTCCTGCGCTCTCTCACAGTGCGCTCCTGCTCTCTCCCACGCTCGGCTCCTTCTTGCTCTCTCTCACATACTGGGCTCCTTCTCGCTCTCTCTCACATACTAGGCACCTTCTCACCCCCGCACTGGGCTCCTTCTCTCTCCCGCACTGGGCTCCTCTTTCCCACACTGGGCTCCTTCTCTCTCTCAAGCTGGGCTCCTTCTCTATCCCAAGCTGGGCTCCTTCTCACTCCCGCACTGGGCTCCTTCTCTCTCACACACTGGGCTCCTTCTTGCTCTCACTCACATACTGGGCTCCTTCTCTCTCACATACTGGGCTCTGTCTCTCATCCACACTGGGCTCCTTCTCTCTCCCGCACAGGTCTCCTCTTTCCCACACTGGTCTCCTCTCTCTCACACTGGGCTCCTTCTCTCTCCCGCACTGGGCTCCTTCTCTCTCCCGCACTGGGCTCCTTCTCTCTCCCGCACTGGGCTCCTTCTCTCTCCCGCACTGGGCTCCTTCTCTCTCCCACGCTCGGCTCCTTCTCTCCCACACTGGGCTCCTTCTCTCTCCCGCACTGGGCTCCTTCTCTATCCCAAGCTGGGCTCCTTCTCTCTCCCACGCTCGGCTCCTTCTTGCTCTCTCTCACATACTGGGCTCCTTCTCGCTCTCTCTCACATACTAGGCACCTTCTCACCCCCGCACTGGGCTCCTTCTCTCTCCCGCACTGGGCTCCTCTTTCCCACACTGGTCTCCTCTCTCTCACACTGGGCTCCTTCTCTCTCCCACGCTCGGCTGCTTTTCTCTCCTGCACTGGGCTCCTTTTCTCTCCCGCACTGGGCTCCTTCTCTCTCCCACGTTCGGCTCCTTCTCTCTTCTACACTGGGCTCCTTCTCTCTCCCGCGCTCGGCTCCTTCTCTCTCACGCGCTGGGCTCCTTCTCTTCACTGCGCTGGGCTCCTTCTCTCTCCCACACAGGGCTCCTTCTCTCTCACACACTGGGTGAATTCTCTCGCTCACAATAGGCTCCTTCTCTCTCTCACACACTGGGCTCCTGCTCTCTCTCACTCACTGCGCTCCTGCTCTCTCCCATGCTGGGCCCCTTCTCTCTCACACACTGGGCTCCTTCTCACTCCCGCGCTCGGCTCCTTCTCTCTCCTGCGCTCGGCTCCTTCTCTCTCACGTGCTGGGCTCCTTCTCTCTCACACACTGGGCTCCTCCTCACACACACACTGGGCTCCTTCTCTCACACACACTGGGCTCCTTCTCTCTCACACACTGGAATCCTGCTCTCTCCCATGCTGGGCTCCGCTCTCACACACTGGGCTCTTTATCTCTCTCTCTCTCACACACTGGGCTCTTTCTCTCTCCTGCACTGGGCGCCTCACTCTCTCCCACACTGGGCTCCTTCTCTCTCCCACACAGGGCTCCTTCTCTCTCACACACACTGGGTGAGTTCTCTCGCTCACAATGGGCTCCATCTCTCTCACACACTGGGCTCCTGCTCTCTCTCACACACTGCGCTCCTGCTCTCTCCCATGCTGGGCTCCTTCTCTCTCACACACTCGGCTCCTTCTCGCTCCCATGCTGGGCGCGTTCCCTCTCTCACATTGGGCTCCTTCTCTCTCACAATGGGCTGCTTCTCTCTCCCAAGCTGGGCTCCTTCTCTCTCCCGCGCTCGGCTCCTTCTCTCTCCTGCGCTCGGCTCCATCTCTCTCACGTGCTGGGCTCCTTCTCTCTCACACACTCGGCTGCTTCTCTCTCCCGCACAGGTCTCCTCTTTCCCACACTGGTCTCCTCTCTCTCACACTGGGCTCCTTCTCTCTCACACACTGTGCTCCTTCTCTCACACACACACTGGGCTCCTTCTCTCTCACACACTGGGATCCTGCTCTCTCCCATGCTGGGCTCCGCTCTCACACACTGGGCTCCTTATCTCTCTCTCACATACTGGGCTCTTTCTCTCTCCTGCACTGGGCGTCTCTCTCCCACACTGGGCTCCTTCTCTCTCACACAGTGGGCTGCTTCTTGCTCTCTCTCACATACTGGGCTCCTTCTCTCACCCGCACTGGGCTCCTTCTCTGTCCCGCACAGGTCTCCTCTTCCCCACACTGGTCTCCTCTCTCTCACACTGAGCTCCTTCTCTCTCCCACGCTCGGCTCCTTCTCTTTCCCGCACTGGGCTCCTTTTCTCCCGCACTGGGCTCCTTCTCTCTCCCACACTCGGCTCCTTCTCTCTCCTGCACTGGGCTCCTTTTCTCCCCAGCACTGGGAACCTTCTCTCTTCTATACTGGGCTCCTTCTCTTTCCCGCGCTCGTCTCCTTCTCTGTCACGCGCTGGACTCCTTCTCTCTCCCGTGCTCGGCTCCATCTCTGTCACGCGCTGGACTCCTTCTCTACCCTGCGCTGGGGTCCTTCTCTCTCCCACACAGGGCTCCTTCTCTCTCCCACACAGGGCTCCTTCTCTCTCACACACTGGGTGAGTTCTCTTGCTCACAATGGGCTCCTTCTCCCTCTCACACACTGGGCTCCTTATCTCTCTCTCACACACTGGGCTCCTTCTCTCTCCTACACGGGGCGTCTCTCTCCCACACTGGGTTCCTTCTCTCTCACACATTGCGCCCCTTCTCACACTCTCTCACATAGAGGGCACCTTCTCTCACCTGCACTGGGCTCCTTCTCTCTCCCACGCTGGGCTCCTTATCTCTCACACACTGGGTGAGTTCTCTCGCTCACAATGGGCTCCTTCTCTCTCTCTCACACACTGGTCTCCTGCGCTCTCTCACAGTGCGCTCCTGCTCTCTCCCATGCTGGGCTCCTTCTCTCTCACAATGGGCTCCTTCTCTCTCTCTCACACACTGGTCTCCTGCGCTCTCTCACAGTGCGCTCCTGCTCTCTCCCACGCTCGGCTCCTTCTTGCTCTCTCTCACATACTGGGCTCCTTCTCGCTCTCTCTCACATACTAGGCACCTTCTCACCCCCGCACTGGGCTCCTTCTCTCTCCCGCACTGGGCTCCTCTTTCCCACACTGGGCTCCTTCTCTCTCTCAAGCTGGGCTCCTTCTCTATCCCAAGCTGGGCTCCTTTTCACTCCCGCACTGGGCTCCTTCTCTCTCACACACTGGGCTCCTTCTTGCTCTCACTCACATACTGGGCTCCTTCTCTCTCACATACTGGGCTCTGTCTCTCATCCACACTGGGCTCCTTCTCTCTCCCGCACAGGTCTCCTCTTTCCCACACTGGTCTCCTCTCTCTCACACTGGGCTCCTTCTCTCTCCCGCACTGGGCTCCTTCTCTCTCCCGCACTGGGCTCCTTCTCTCTCCCGCACTGGGCTCCTTCTCTCTCCCACGCTCGGCTCCTTCTCTCCCGCACTGGGCTCCTTCTCTCTCCCGCACTGGGCTCCTTCTCTATCCCAAGCTGGGCTCCTTCTCTCTCCCACGCTCGGCTCCTTCTTGCTCTCTCTCACATACTGGGCTCCTTCTCGCTCTCTCTCACATACTAGGCACCTTCTCACCCCCGCACTGGGCTCCTTCTCTCTCCCGCACTGGGCTCCTCTTTCCCACACTGGTCTCCTCTCTCTCACACTGGGCTCCTTCTCTCTCCCACGCTCGGCTGCTTTTCTCTCCTGCACTGGGCTCCTTTTCTCTCCCGCACTGGGCTCCTTCTCTCTCCCACGTTCGGCTCCTTCTCTCTTCTACACTGGGCTCCTTCTCTCTCCCGCGCTCGGCTCCTTCTCTCTCACGCGCTGGGCTCCTTCTCTTCACTGCGCTGGGCTCCTTCTCTCTCCCACACAGGGCTCCTTCTCTCTCACACACTGGGTGAATTCTCTCGCTCACAATAGGCTCCTTCTCTCTCTCACACACTGGGCTCCTGCTCTCTCTCACACACTGCGCTCCTGCTCTCTCCCATGCTGGGCCCCTTCTCTCTCACACACTGGGCTCCTTCTCACTCCCGCGCTCGGCTCCTTCTCTCTCCTGCGCTCGGCTCCTTCTCTCTCACGTGCTGGGCTCCTTCTCTCTCACACACTGGGCTCCTCCTCACACACACACTGGGCTCCTTCTCTCACACACACTGGGCTCCTTCTCTCTCACACACTGGAATCCTGCTCTCTCCCATGCTGGGCTCCGCTCTCACACACTGGGCTCTTTATCTCTCTCTCTCTCACACACTGGGCTCTTTCTCTCTCCTGCACTGGGCGCCTCACTCTCTCCCACACTGGGCTCCTTCTCTCTCACACACTGGGCTCCTTCTTGCTCTCACATACTGGGCTCCTTCTTGCTCTTTCTCACATACTGGGCTCCTTCTCTCACCCGCACTGGGCTCCTTCTCTCTCCCGCACTGGGCTCCTCTTTCCCACACTGGTCTCCTCTCTCTCACACTGGGCTCCTTCTCTCTCCCACACTCGGCTCATTCTCTCTCCCGCACTGGGCTCCTTTTCTCCCCAGCACTGGGAACCTTCTCTCTTCTACACTGGGCTCCTTCTCTCTCCCGCGCTCGTCTCCTTCTCTGTCACGCGCTGGACTCCTTCTCTCTCCCGTGCTCGGCTCCTTCTCTCTCATGCGCTGGGCTCCGTCTTTTCCCTGCGCTGGGCTCCTTCTCTCTCCCACACAGGGCTCCTTCTCTCTCACACACAGGGCTCCTTCTCTCTCACACACTGGGTGAGTTCTCTTGCTCACAATGGGCTCCTTCTCCCTCTCACACACTGGGCTCCTTCTCTCTCTCTCACACACTGGGCTCCTTCTCTCTCACACACTGGGCTCCTTCTCGCTCTCTCTCACAGACTGGGCTCCTTCTCTCACCTGCACTGGGCTTCATCTCTCTCCCACACTGGGCTCCTTATCTCTCACACACTGGGTGAGTTCTCTCGCTGACAATGGGCTCCTTCTCTCTCTCTCACACACTGGTCTCCTGCTCTCTCACACACTGCGCTCCTGCTCTCTCCCATGCTGGGCTCCTTCTCTCACACACACTGGGCTCCTTCTCGCTCCCAAGCTGGGTGCCTTCCCTCTCTCACATTGGGCTCCTTCTCTCTCACAATGGGCTGCTTTTCTCTCCCAAGCTGGGCTCCTTCTCTCTCTCAAGCTGGGCTCCTTCTCTCTCCCAAGCTGGGCTCCTTCTCACTCCCGCACTGGGCTCCTTCTCTCCCCTGCGCTGGGCTCCTTCTCTCTTACACACTGGGCTCCTTCTCTCACACAGACTGGGCTCCTTGTCTCACCCGCACTGGGCTCCTTCTCTCTCACACTGGGCTCCTTATCTCTCCACCATGTTCGGCTCCTTCTCTCTCCCGCACTGAGCTCCTTCTCTCTCCCACGCACGGCTCCTTCTCTCTCGCACTGGGCTCCTTCTCTCTCCCGCACAAGGTTCCTTCTCTATCCCAAGCTGGCCTCCTTCTCTCTCCCACGCTCGGCTCCTTCTTGCTCTCTCACATACTGGGCTCCTTCTCGCTCTCTCTCACATACTGAGCTCCTTCTCTCACCCGCACTGGGTTCCTTCTCTCTCCTGCGCTGGGCTCCTCTTTCCCACACGGGTCTCCTCTCTCTCACACTGGGCTCCTTCTCTCTCTCTCACACACTGGGCTCCTTCTCTCACCTGCACTGGGATCCTTCTCTCTCCCACACTGGGCTCCTTATCTCTCACACACTGGGTGAGTTCTCTCGCTCACAATGGGCTCCGTCTCTCTCTCTCACACACTGGTCTCCTGCTCTCACACATTGCGCTCCTGCTCTCTCCCATGCTGGGCTCATTCTCTCTCACACACTGGGCTCCTTCTCGCTCCCAAGCTGGGCGCCTTCCCTCTCTCACATTGGGCTATATCTCTATCACAATGGGCTGCTTCTCTCTCCCAAGCTGGGCTCCTTCTCTCTCTCAAGCTGGGCTCCTTCTCTATCCCAAGCTGGGCTCCTTCTCACTCCTGCGCTCGGCTCCTTCTCTCTCCTGCGCACGGCTCCTTCTCTCTCACGCGCTGGGCTCCTCTCTCCCGCACTGGGCTGCTTCTCTCTCCCACGCTCGGCTCCTTCTCTCTCCCGCACTGGGCTCCTTCTCTCTCCCGCACTGGGCTCCTTCTCTCTCCCACGCTCGGCTCCTTCTCTCTCCTGCACTGGGCTCCTTTATGTCCCCAGCACTGAGAACCTTCTCTCTTCTACACTGGGCTCCTTCTCTCTCCCCCGCTCGTCTCCTTCTCTGTCACGCGCTGGGCTCCTTCTCTCTCCCGTGCTCGGCTCCTTCTCTCTCACGCGCTGGGCTCCTTCTTTTCCCTGTGCTGGGCTCCTTCTCTCTCCCACACAGGGCTCCTTCTCTCTCACACACAGGGCTCCTTCTCTCTCACACACTGGGTGAGTTCTCTTGCTCACAATGGGCTCCTTCTCCCTCTCACACACTGGGCTCCTTATCTCTCTCTCCCACACTGGGCTCCTTCTCTCTCACACACTGGGCTCCTTCTCGCTCTCTCTCACATACTGGGCTCCTTCTCTCACCTGCACTGGGCTCCTTCTCTCTCCCACACTGGGCTCCTTATCTCTCACACACTGGGTGAGTTCTCTCGCTCACAATGGGCTCCTTCTCTCTCACACACTGGGCTCCTTATCTCTCACACACTGGGTGAGTTCTCTCGCTCACAATGGGCTCCTTCTCTCTACACACTGGGCTCCTTCTCTCACACACACACTGGGCTCCTTCTCTCTCCCACAGTAGGCTCCTTCTCTCTCTCGCACTGGGCTCCTTCTCTCTCCCGCACTGGGCTCCTTCTCTCTCCCACGCTCGGCTCCTTCTCTCTCCTGCACTGGGCTCCTTTTCTCCCCAGCACTGGGAACCTTCTCTGTTCTACACTGGGCTCCTTCTCTCTCCCGCGCTCGTCTCCTTCTCTGTCACGCGCTGGGCTCCTTCTCTCTCCCGTGCTCGGCACCTTTTGCCTCCCGCACTGGGCTCCTTCTCTCTCCCGCACTGGGCTCCTTCTCTCTCCCACGCTCGCCTGCTTTTCTCTCACACACTGGGCTCCTTCTCGCTCTCTCTCACATACTGGGCTCCTTCTCTCACCTGCACTGGGCTCCTTCTCTCTCCCACACTGGGCTCCTTATCTCTCACACACTGGGTGTGTTCTCTCGCTCACAATGGGCTCCGTCTCTCTCTCACACACTGGTCTCCTGCTCTCTCACACACTGCGCTCCTGCTCTCTCCCATGCTGGGCTCCTTCTCTCACACACACTGGGCTCCTTCTCGCTCCCAAGCTGGGTGCCTTCCCTCTCTCACATTGGGCTCCTTCTCTCTCACAATGGGCTGCTTTTCTCTCCCAAGCTGGGCTCCTTCTCTCTCTCAAGCTGGGCTCCTTCTCTCTCCCAAGCTGGGCTCCTTCTCACTCCCGCACTGGGCTCCTTCTCTCCCCTGCGCTGGGCTCCTTCTCTCTTACACACTGGGCTCCTTCTCTCACACAGACTGGGCTCCTTGTCTCACCCGCACTGGGCTCCTTCTCTCTCACACTGGGCTCCTTATCTCTCCACCATGTTCGGCTCCTTCTCTCTCCCGCACTGGGCTCCTTCTCTCTCCCACGCACGGCTCCTTCTCTCTCGCACTGGGCTCCTTCTCTCTCCCGCACAAGGCTCCTTCTCTATCCCAAGCTGGCCTCCTTCTCTCTCCCACGCTCGGCTCCTTCTTGCTCTCTCACATACTGGGCTCCTTCTCACTCTCTCTCACATACTGAGCTCCTTCTCTCACCCGCACTGGGTTCCTTCTCTCTCCTGCGCTGGGCTCCTCTTTCCCACACGGGTCTCCTCTCTCTCACACTGGGCTCCTTCTCTCTCTCTCACACACTGGGCTCCTTCTCTCACCTGCACTGGGATCCTTCTCTCTCCCACACTGGGCTCCTTATCTCTCACACACTGGGTGAGTTCTCTCGCTCACAATGGGCTCCGTCTCTCTCTCTCACACACTGGTCTCCTGCTCTCTCACACATTGCGCTCCTGCTCTCTCCCATGCTGGGCTTATTCTCTCTCACACACTGGGCTCCTTCTCGCTCCCAAGCTGGGCGCCTTCCCTCTCTCACATTGGGCTATATCGCTATCACAATGGGCTGCTTCTCTCTCCCAAGCTGGGCTCCTTCTCTCTCTCAAGCTGGGCTCCTTCTCTATCCCAAGCTGGGCTCCTTCTCACTCCTGCGCTCGGCTCCTTCTCTCTCCTGCGCACGGCTCCTTCTCTCTCACGCGCTGGGCTCCTCTCTCCCGCACTGGGCTGCTTCTCTCTCCCACGCTCGGCTCCTTCTCTCTCCCGCACTGGGCTCCTTCTCTCTCCCGCACTGGGCTCCTTCTCTCTCCCACGCTCGGCTCCTTCTCTCTCCTGCACTGGGCTCCTTTATGTCCCCAGCACTGAGAACCTTCTCTCTTCTACACTGGGCTCCTTCTCTCTCCCCCGCTCGTCTCCTTCTCTGTCACGCGCTGGGCTCCTTCTCTCTCCCGTGCTCGGCTCCTTCTCTCTCACGCGCTGGGCTCCTTCTTTTCCCTGTGCTGGGCTCCTTCTCTCTCCCACACAGGGCTCCTTCTCTCTCACACACAGGGCTCCTTCTCTCTCACACACTGGGTGAGTTCTCTTGCTCACAATGGGCTCCTTCTCCCTCTCACACACTGGGCTCCTTATCTCTCTCTCACACACTGGGCTCCATCTCTCTCCTGCACTGGGCGTCTCCCTCCCACACCGGGATCCTTCTCTCTCACACACTGGGCTCCTTCTCACACTCTCTCACATACTGGGCTCCTTCTCTCACCCGCACTGGGCTCTTTCTCTCTCCCGCACAGGTCTCCTCTTTCCCACACTGGTCTCCTCTCTCTCTCACACTGGGCTCCTACTCTCTCCAACGCTCAGCTCCTTCTCTCTCCCGCACTGGGCTCCTTCTCTCTCCCGCACTGGGCTCCTTCTCTCTCCCACGCTCGGCTCCTTCTCTCTCCTGCACTGGGCTCCTTTTCTCCCCAGCACTGGGAACCTCTCTTCTAAACTGGGCTCTTTCTCTCTCCCGCGCCCGTCTCCTTCTCTGTCACGCGCTGGGCTCCTTCTCTCTCCCGCACTGGGCTCCTTCTCTCTCACGCGCTGGGCTCCTTCTTTTCCCTGCGCTGGGCTCCATCTCTCTCCCACACAGGGCTTCTTCTCTCTCACACACAGGGCTCCTTCTCACTCACACACTAGGTGAGTTCTCTTGCTCACAATGGGCTCCTTCTCCCTCTCACACACTGGGCTCCTTATCTCTCTCTCCCACACTGGGCTCCTTCTCTCACCTGCACTGGGCTCCTTCTCTCTCCCACACTGGGCTCCTTATCTCTCACACACTGGGTGAGTTCTCTCGCTCACAATGCGCTCCTTCTCTCTCTGACACACTGGTCTCCTGCTCTCTCACACACTGAGCTCATGCTCTCTCCCATGCTGGACTCATTCTCTCTCACACACTGGGCTCTTTGTTGCTCCCAAGCTGGGCGTCTTCCCTCTCTCACATTGGGCTTCATCTCTCTCACAATGGGCTGCTTCTCTCTCCCAAGCTGGGCTCCTTCTCTCTCTCAAGCTGGGCTCCTTCTCTATCCCAAGCTGGGCTCCTTCTCACTCCTGCGCTCGACTCCTTCTCGCTCACGCGCTGGTCTCCTTCTCTCTCACACACTGTGCTCCTTCTCTCTCTGACACACTGGGCTCCTTCTCTCACACACACACTGGGCTCCTTCTCTCTCCCACAGTAGGCTCTTTCTCTCTCTCGCACTGGGCTCCTTCTCTCTCCCGCACTGGGCTCCTTCTCTCTCCCACGCTCGGCTCCTTCTCTCTCCTGCACTGGGCTCCTTTTCTCCCCAGCACTGGGAACCTTCTCTCTTCTATACTGGGCTCCTTCTCTCTCCCGCGCTCGTCTCCTTCTCTGTCACGCGCTGGGCTCCTTCTCTCTCCCGTGCTCAGCTCCTTCTCTCTCCCGCACTGGCCTCCTTCTCTCTCCCGCACTGGGCTCCTTCTCTCTCCCACGCTCGGCTGCTTTTCTCTCCTGCACTGGGCTCCTTTTCTCTCCCGCACTGGGCTCCTTTTCTCTCCCGCACTGGGCTCCTTCTCTCTCCCACACTGGGCTCCTTCTCTCTCCCACGTTTGACTCCGTCTCTCTTCTACACTGGGCTCCTTCTCTCTCCCGCGCTCGTCTCCTTCGCTCTCACGTGCTGGGCTCCTTCTCTCTCCCGCACTGGGCTCCTTCTCTCTCCCACGCTCGGCTCCTTCTCTCTCCTGCACTGGGCTCCTTTTCTCCCCAGCACTGGGAACCCTCTCTCTTCTACACTGGGCTCCTTCTCTCTCCCGCGCTCGTCTCCTTCTCTGTCACGCGCTGGGCTCCTTCTCTCTCCCGTGCTCGGCTCCTTCTCTCTCATGCACTGGGCTCCTTCTTTTCCCTACGCTGGGCTCCATCTCTCTCCCACACAGTGCTCCTTCTCTCTCACACACGGGGCTCCTTCTCACTCACACACTGGGTGAGTTCTCTTGCTCACAATGGGCTCCTTCTCCCTCTCACACACTGGGCTCCTTATCTCTCTCTCCCACACTGGGCTCCTTCTCTCTCACACACTGGGCTCCTTCTCGCTCTCTATCACATACTGGGCTTCTTCTCTCACCTGCACTGGGCTCCTTCTCTCTCCCACACTGGGCTCCTTATCTCTCACACACTGGGTGAGTTCTCTCGCTCACAATGGGCTCCTTCTCTCTCACACACTGGGCTCCTTATCTCTCACACACTGGGTGAGTTCTCTCGCTCACAATGGGCTCCTTCTCTCTACACACTGGGCTCCTTCTCTCACACACACACTGGGCTCCTTCTCTCTCCCACAGTAGGCTCCTTCTCTCTCTCGCACTGGGCTCCTTCTCTCTCCCGCACTGGGCTCCTTCTCTCTCCCACGCTCGGCTCCTTCTCTCTCCTGCACTGGGCTCCTTTTCTCCCCAGCACTGTGAACCTTCTCTGTTCTACACTGGGCTCCTTCTCTCTCCCGCGCTCGTCTCCTTCTCTGTCACGCGCTGGGCTCCTTCTCTCTCCCGTGCTCGGCACCTTTTGCCTCCCGCACTGGGCTCCTTCTCTCTCCCGCACTGGGCTCCTTCTCTCTCCCACGCTCGCCTGCTTTTCTCTCACACACTGGGCTCCTTCTCGCTCTCTCTCACATACTGGGCTCCTTCTCTCACCTGCACTGGGCTCCTTCTCTCTCCCACACTGGGCTCCTTATCTCTCACACACTGGGTGTGTTCTCTCGCTCACAATGGGCTCCGTCTCTCTCTCACACACTGGTCTCCTGCTCTCTCACACACTGCGCTCCTGCTCTCTCCCATGCTGGGCTCATTCTCTCTCACACACTGGGCTGCTTCTCTCTCCCAAGCTGGGCTCCTTCTCTCTCTCAAGCTGGGCTCCTTCTCTATCCCAAGCTGGGCTCCTTCTCACTCCTGCGCTCAGCTCCTTCTCTCTCCTGCGCACGGCTCCTTCTCTCTCCCGCACTGGGCTCCTTCTCTCTCCCACGCTCGGCTCCTTCTCTCTCCTGCACTGGGCTCCTTTTTGTCCCCAGCACTGAGAACCTTCTCTCTTCTACACTGGGCTCCTTCTCTCTCCCCCGCTTGTCTCCTTCTCTGTCACGGGCTGGGCTCCTTCTCTCTCCCGTGCTCGGCTCCTTCTGTCTCACGCGCTGGGCTCCTTCTTTTCCCTGTGCTGGGCTCCTTCTCTCTCCCACACAGGGCTCCTTCTCTCTCACACACAGGGCTCCTTCTCTCTCACACACTGGGTGAGTTCACTTGCTCACAATGGGCTCCTTCTCCCTCTCACACACTGGGCTCCGTATCTCTCTCTCACACACTGGGCTCCTTCTCTCTCCTGCACTGGGCGTCTCCCTCCCACACTGGGTTCCTTCTCTCTCACACACTGGGCTCCTTCTCATACTCTCTCCCAGACTGGGCTCCTTCTCTCACCTGACTGGGCTCCTTCTCTCTCCCACACTGAGCTCCTTATCTCTCTCACACACTGGGTGAGTTCTCTCGCTCACAATGGGCTCCTTCTCTCTCTCACACACTGGTCTCCTGCTCTCACACACTGCGCTCCTGCTCTCTCCCATGCTGGGCTCCTTCTCTCTCACACACTGGGCTCCTTCTCGCTCCCAAGCTGGGCGCCTTCCCTCTCTCACATTGGGCTCCTTCTCTCTCACACACTGGAATCCTGCTCTCTCCCATGCTGGGCTCCGCTCTCACACACTGGGCTCCTTATTTCTCTCTCACACACTGGGCTCCTTCTCTCTCCTGCACTGGGCGTCTCTCTCCCACACTGGGCTCCTTCTGTCTCACACACTGGGCTCCTTCTTGCTCTCTCTCACATACTGGGCTCCTTATCTCTCTCTCCCACACAGGGTTCCTTCTCTCTCACACACTGGGCTCCTTCTCGCTCTCTCTCACATACTGGGCTCCTTCTCTCACCTGCACTGGGCTCCTTCTCTCTCCCACACTGGGCTCCTTATCTCTCACACACTGGGTGAGTTCCCTCGCTCACAATGGGCTCCTTCTCTCTCTGACACACTGGTCTCCTGCTCTCTCACACACTGCGCTCCTGCTCTCTCCCATGCTGGACTCATTCTCTCTCACACACTGGGCTCCTTCTTGCTCCCAAGCTGGGCGCCTTCCCTCTCTCACAATGGGCTCCATCTCTCTCACAATGGGCTGCTTCTCTCCCAAGCTGGGCTCCTTCTCTCTCTCAAGCTGGGCTCCTTCTCTATCCCAAGCTGGGCACCTTCTCACTCCTGCGCTCGGCTCCTTCTCTCTCCTGCGCTCGTCTCCTTCTCGCTCACGCGCTGGGCTCCTTCTCTCTCACACACTGTGCTCCTTCTCTCTCACACACTGGGCTCCTTCTCTCACACACACACTGGGCTCCTTCTCTCTCCCACACTCGGCTCCTTCTCTCTCTCGCACTGGGCTCCTTCTCTCTCCCGCACTGGTTTCCTTCTCTCACCCACGCTCGGCTCCTTCTCTCTCCTGCACTGGGCTCCTTTTCTCCCCAGCACTGGGAACCTTCTCTCTTCTACACTGGGCTCCTTCACTCTCCCGCGCTCATCTCCTTCTCTGTCACGTGCTGGGCTCGTTCTCTCTCCCATGCTCGGCACCTTCTCTCTCACGCGCTGGGCTCCTTCTTTTCCCTGCGCTGGGCTCCTTCTCTCTCCCACACAGGGCTCCTTCTCTCTCACACACAGGGCTCCTTCTCTCTCTCGCACTGGGCTCCTTCTCTCTCCTGCACTGGGCTCCTTCTCTCTCCCACGCTCGGCTCCTTCTCTCTCCTGCACGGGGCTCCTTTTCTCCCCAGCACTGGGAACCTTCTCTCTTCTACACTGGGCTCCTTCTCTCTCCCGCGCTCATCTCCTTCTCTGTCACGTGCTGGGCTCCTTCTCTCTCTCCCGTGCTCGGCTCCTTCTCTCTCACGCGCTGGGCTCCTTCTCTTCCCTGCGCTGAGCTCCTCTCTCCCACGCTCGGCTCCTTCTCTCTCACACACTGGGCTCCTTCTCGCTCCCAAGCTGGGAACCTTCCCTCTCTCACATTGGGCTCCTTCTCTCTCACAATGGGCAGCTTCTCTCTCGTACGCTCGGATCCTTCTCTCTCCTGCACTGGGCTCCTTCTCTCTCCCGTACTGGGCTCCTTCTCTCTCCCGCATTGGGCTCCTTCTCTCTCACACACACTGGTCTCCTGCTCTTACACACTGCGCTCCTGCTCTCTCCCTTGCTGGGCTCCTTCTCTCTCACACACTGGGCTCCTTCTCACTCCCAAGCTGGGCGCCTTCCCTCTCTCACATTGGGCTCCTTCTCTCTCACACACTGGGATCCTGCTCTCTCCCATGCTGGGCTCCGCTCTCACACACTGCGCTCCTTATCTCTCTCTCACATACTGGGCTTCTTCTCTCTCCTGCACTGGGCGTCTCTCTCCCACACTGAGCTCCTTCTCTCTCACACACTGGGCTCCTTCTTGCTCTCTGTCACATACTGGGCTCCTTCTCGCTCTCTCTCACATACTGGGCTCCTTATCTCACCCGCACTGGGCTCCTTCTCTCTCCCGCACAGGTCTCCTCTTTCCCACACTGGTCTCCTCTCTCTCACACTGGGCTCCTTCTCTCTCCCGCACTGGGCTCCTTCTCTCTCCCACGCTCGGCTCCTTCTCTCTCCTGCACTGGGCTCCTTTTCTCCCCAGCACTGTGAACCTTCTCTGTTCTACACTGGGCTCCTTCACTCTCCCGCGCTCATCTCCTTCTCTGTCACGTGCTGGGCTCGTTCTCTCTCCCATGCTCGGCACCTTCTCTCTCACGCGCTGGGCTCCTTCTTTTCCCTGCGCTGGGCTCCTTCTCTCTCCCACACAGGGCTCCTTCTCTCTCACACACAGGGCTCCTTCTCTCTCTCGCACTGGGCTCCTTCTCTCTCCTGCACTGGGCTCCTTCTCTCTCCCACGCTCGGCTCCTTCTCTCTCCTGCACGGGGCTCCTTTTCTCCCCAGCACTGGGAACCTTCTCTCTTCTACACTGGGCTCCTTCTCTCTCCCGCGCTCATCTCCTTCTCTGTCACGTGCTGGGCTCCTTCTCTCTCTCCCGTGCTCGGCTCCTTCTCTCTCACGCGCTGGGCTCCTTCTCTTCCCTGCGCTGAGCTCCTCTCTCCCACGCTCGGCTCCTTCTCTCTCACACACTGGGCTCCTTCTCGCTCCCAAGCTGGGAACCTTCCCTCTCTCACATTGGGCTCCTTCTCTCTCACAATGGGCAGCTTCTCTCTCGTACGCTCGGATCCTTCTCTCTCCTGCACTGGGCTCCTTCTCTCTCCCGTACTGGGCTCCTTCTCTCTCCCGCATTGGGCTCCTTCTCTCTCACACACACTGGTCTCCTGCTCTTACACACTGCGCTCCTGCTCTCTCCCTTGCTGGGCTCCTTCTCTCTCACACACTGGGCTCCTTCTCACTCCCAAGCTGGGCGCCTTCCCTCTCTCACATTGGGCTCCTTCTCTCTCACACACTGGGATCCTGCTCTCTCCCATGCTGGGCTCCGCTCTCACACACTGCGCTCCTTATCTCTCTCTCACATACTGGGCTTCTTCTCTCTCCTGCACTGGGCGTCTCTCTCCCACACTGAGCTCCTTCTCTCTCACACACTGGGCTCCTTCTTGCTCTCTGTCACATACTGGGCTCCTTCTCGCTCTCTCTCACATACTGGGCTCCTTATCTCACCCGCACTGGGCTCCTTCTCTCTCCCGCACAGGTCTCCTCTTTCCCACACTGGTCTCCTCTCTCTCACACTGGGCTCCTTCTCTCTCCCGCACTGGGCTCCTTCTCTCTCCCACGCTCGGCTCCTTCTCTCTCCTGCACTGGGCTCCTTTTCTCCCCAGCACTGTGAACCTTCTCTGTTCTACACTGGGCTCCTTCTCTCTCCCGCGCTCGTCTCCTTCTCTGTCACGCGCTGGGCTCCTTCTCTCTCCCGTGCTCGGCACCTTTTGCCTCCCGCACTGGGCTCCTTCTCTCTCCCGCACTGGGCTCCTTCTCTCTCCCACGCTCGGCTGCTTTTCTCTCACACACTGGGCTCCTTCTCGCTCTCTCTCACATACTGGGCTCCTTCTCTCACCTGCACTGGGCTCCTTCTCTCTCCCACACTGGGCTCCTTATCTCTCACACACTGGGTGTGTTCTCTCGCTCACAATGGGCTCCGTCTCTCTCTCACACACTGGTCTCCTGCTCTCTCACACACTGCGCTCCTGCTCTCTCCCATGCTGGGCTCATTCTCTCTCACACACTGGGCTGCTTCTCTCTCCCAAGCTGGGCTCCTTCTCTCTCTCAAGCTGGGCTCCTTCTCTATCCCAAGCTGGGCTCCTTCTCACTCCTGCGCTCAGCTCCTTCTCTCTCCTGCGCACGGCTCCTTCTCTCTCCCGCACTGGGCTCCTTCTCTCTCCCACGCTCGGCTCCTTCTCTCTCCTGCACTGGGCTCCTTTTTGTCCCCAGCACTGAGAACCTTCTCTCTTCTACACTGGGCTCCTTCTCTCTCCCCCGCTCGTCTCCTTCTCTGTCACGGGCTGGGCTCCTTCTCTCTCCCGTGCTCGGCTCCTTCTGTCTCACGCGCTGGGCTCCTTCTTTTCCCTGCGCTGGGCTCCTTCTCTCTCCCACACAGGGCTCCTTCTCTCTCACACACAGGGCTCCTTCTCTCTCACACACTGGGTGAGTTCACTTGCTCACAATGGGCTCCTTCTCCCTCTCACACACTGGGCTCCGTATCTCTCTCTCACACACTGGGCTCCTTCTCTCTCCTGCACTGGGCGTCTCCCTCCCACACTGGGTTCCTTCTCTCTCACACACTGGGCTCCTTCTCATACTCTCTCCCAGACTGGGCTCCTTCTCTCACCTGACTGGGCTCCTTCTCTCTCCCACACTGAGCTCCTTATCTCTCTCACACACTGGGTGAGTTCTCTCGCTCACAATGGGCTCCTTCTCTCTCTCACACACTGGTCTCCTGCTCTCACACACTGCGCTCCTGCTCTCTCCCATGCTGGGCTCCTTCTCTCTCACACACTGGGCTCCTTCTCGCTCCCAAGCTGGGCGCCTTCCCTCTCTCACATTGGGCTCCTTCTCTCTCACACACTGGAATCCTGCTCTCTCCCATGCTGGGCTCCGCTCTCACACACTGGGCTCCTTATTTCTCTCTCACACACTGGGCTCCTTCTCTCTCCTGCACTGGGCGTCTCTCTCCCACACTGGGCTCCTTCTGTCTCACACACTGGGCTCCTTCTTGCTCTCTCTCACATACTGGGCTCCTTATCTCTCTCTCCCACACAGGGTTCCTTCTCTCTCACACACTGGGCTCCTTCTCGCTCTCTCTCACATACTGGGCTCCTTCTCTCACCTGCACTGGGCTCCTTCTCTCTCCCACACTGGGCTCCTTATCTCTCACACACTGGGTGAGTTCCCTCGCTCACAATGGGCTCCTTCTCTCTCTGACACACTGGTCTCCTGCTCTCTCACACACTGCGCTCCTGCTCTCTCCCATGCTGGACTCATTCTCTCTCACACACTGGGCTCCTTCTTGCTCCCAAGCTGGGCGCCTTCCCTCTCTCACAATGGGCTCCATCTCTCTCACAATGGGCTGCTTCTCTCCCAAGCTGGGCTCCTTCTCTCTCTCAAGCTGGGCTCCTTCTCTGTCCCAAGCTGGGCACCTTCTCACTCCTGCGCTCGGCTCCTTCTCTCTCCTGCGCTCGTCTCCTTCTCGCTCACGCGCTGGGCTCCTTCTCTCTCACACACTGTGCTCCTTCTCTCTCACACACTGGGCTCCTTCTCTCACACACACACTGGGCTCCTTCTCTCTCCCACACTCGGCTCCTTCTCTCTCTCGCACTGGGCTCCTTCTCTCTCCCGCACTGGTTTCCTTCTCTCACCCACGCTCGGCTCCTTCTCTCTCCTGCACTGGGCTCCTTTTCTCCCCAGCACTGGGAACCTTCTCTCTTCTACACTGGGCTCCTTCACTCTCCCGCGCTCATCTCCTTCTCTGTCACGTGCTGGGCTCGTTCTCTCTCCCATGCTCGGCACCTTCTCTCTCACGCGCTGGGCTCCTTCTTTTCCCTGTGCTGGGCTCCTTCTCTCTCCCACACAGGGCTCCTTCTCTCTCACACACAGGGCTCCTTCTCTCTCTCGCACTGGGCTCCTTCTCTCTCCTGCACTGGGCTCCTTCTCTCTCCCACGCTCGGCTCCTTCTCTCTCCTGCACGGGGCTCCTTTTCTCCCCAGCACTGGGAACATTCTCTCTTCTACACTGGGCTCCTTCTCTCTCCCGCGCTCATCTCCTTCTCTGTCACGTGCTGGGCTCCTTCTCTCTCCCGTGCTCGGCTCCTTCTCTCTCACGCGCTGGGCTCCTTCTCTTCCCTGCGCTGAACTCCTCTCTCCCACGCTCGGCTCCTTCTCTCTCCTGCACGGGGCTCCTTTTCTCCCCAGCACTGGGAACCTTCTCTCTTCTACACTGGGCTCCTTCTCTCTCCCGCGCTCATCTCCTTCTCTGTCACGTGCTGGGCTCCTTCTCTCTCCTGTGCTCGGCTCCTTCTCTCTCACGTGCTGGGCTCCTTCTCTCTCCCGTGCTCGGCTCCTTCTCTCTCACACACTGGGCTCCTTCTCGCTCCCAAGCTGGGCGCCTTCCCTCTCTCACATTGGGCTCCTTCTCTCTCACAATGGGCAGCTTCTCTCTCGTACGCTCGGATCCTTCTCTCTCCTGCACTGGGCTCCTTCTCTCTCCCGTACTGGGCTCCTTCTCTCTCCCGCATTGGGCTCCTTCTCTCTCACACACACTGGTCTCCTGCTCTCACACACTGCGCTCCTGCTCTCTCCCTTGCTGGGCTCCTTCTCTCTCACACACTGGGCTCCTTCTCACTCCCAAGCTGGGCGCCTTCCCTCTCTCACATTGGGCTCCTTCTCTCTCACACACTGGGATCCTGCTCTCTCCCATGCTGGGCTCCGCTCTCACACACTGCGCTCCTTATCTCTCTCTCACATACTGGGCTTCTTCTCTCTCCTGCACTGGGCGTCTCTCTCCCACACTGAGCTCCTTCTCTCTCACACACTGGGCTCCTTCTTGCTCTCTGTCACATACTGGGCTCCTTCTCGCTCTCTCTCACATACTGGGCTCCTTATCTCACCCGCACTGGGCTCCTTCTCTCTCCCGCACAGGTCTCCTCTTTCCCACACTGGTCTCCTCTCTCTCACACTGGGCTCCTTCTCTCTCCCACGCTCGGCTCCTTCTCTCTCCCGCACTGGGCTCCTTCTCTCTCCCACGCTCGGCTCCTTCTCTCTCCTGCACTGGGCTCCTTTTCTCCCCAGCACTGGGAACCTTCTCTCTTCTACACTGGGCTCCTTCTCTCTCCCGCGCTCGTCTCCTTCTCTGTCACGCGCTGGGCTCCTTCTCTCTCCCGTGCTCGGCTCCTTCTCTCTCACGCGCTGGGCTCCTTCTTTTCCCTGCGCTGGGCTCCTTCTCTCTCCCACACAGCGCTCTTTCTCTCTCACACACAGGGCTCCGTCTCTCTCACACACTGGGTGAGTTCTCTTGCTCACAATGGGCTCCTTCTCCCTCTCACACACTGGGCTCCTTATCTCTCTCTCACACACACTGGGCTCCTTCTCTCTCCTGCACTGGGCGTCTCTCTCCCACACTGGGTTTCTTCTCTCTCACACACTGGGCTCCTTCTCGCTCTCTCTCACATACTGGGCTCCTTCTCTCACCTGCACTGGGCTCCTTCTCTCTTCCACACTGGGCTCCTTATCTCTCACACACTGGGTGAGTTCTCTCGCTCACAATGGGCTCCTTCTCTCTCTCTCACACACTAGTCTCCTGCTCTCTCACACACGACGCTCCTGCTCTCTCCCATGCTGGACTCATTCTCTCTCACATTGGGCTCCTTCTCTCTCACAATGGGCTGCTTCTCTCTCCTACGCTCGGATCCTTCTCTCTCCCGCACTGGGCTCCTTCTCTCTCCCGCACTGGGCTCCTTCTCTCTCCCGCACTGGGCTCCTTCTCTCTCCCGCACTGGGCTCCTTCTCTCTCCTGCACTGGGCTCCTTTTCTCCCCAGCACTGAGAACCTTCTCTCTTCTACACTGGGCTCCTTCTCTCTCCCGCGCTCGTCTCCTTCTCTGTCACGCGCTGGGCTCCTTCTCGCTCCCGTGCTTGGCTCCTTCTCTCTCACGCCCTGGGCTCCTTCTTTTCCCTGCGCTGGGCTCCTTGTCTCTCCCACACAGCGCTCCTTCTCTCTCACACACAGGGCTCCTTCTCTCTCACACACTGGGTGAGTTCTCTTGCTCACAATGGGCTCCTTCTCCCTCTCACACACTGGGCTCCTTATCTCTCTCTCACACACTGGGCTCCTTCTCTCTCCTGCACTGGGCGTCTCTCTCCCACACTGGGTTTCGTCTCACTCACACACTGGGCTCCTTCTCGCTCTCTCTCACATACTGGGCTCCTTCCCTCACCTGCACTGGGCTCCTTCTCTCTTCCACATTGGGCTCCTTATCTCTCACACACTGGGTGAGTTCTCTCGCTCACAATGGGCTCCTTCTCTCTCTCTCACACTCTGGTCTCCTGCTCTCTCACACACGACGCTCCTGCTCTCTCCCATGCTGGGCTCATTCTCTCTCACACACTGGGCTCCTTCTCGCTCCCAGGCTGGGCGCCATCCCTCTCTCACATTGGGCTCCTTCTCTCTCACAATGGGCTGCTTCTCTCTCCTACGCTCGGATCCTTCTCTCTCCCGCACTGGGCTCCTTCTCTCTCCCGCACTGGGCTCCTCTCTCCCGCACTGGGCTCCTTCTCTCTCCCGCACTGGGCTCCTTCTCTCTCCTGCACTGGGCTCCTTTTCTCCCCAGCACTGAGAACCTTCTCTCTTCTACACTGGGCTCCTTCTCTCTCCCGCGCTCGTCTCCTTCTTTGTCACGCGCTGGGCTCCTTCTCTCTCCCGTGCTCGGCTCCTTCTCTCTCACGCGCTGGGCTCCTTCTCTTCCCTGCGCTCAGCTCCTCTCTCCCACGCTCGGCTCCTTCTCTCTCACACACTGGGCTCCTTCTCGCTCCCAAGCTGGGCGCCTTCCCTCTCTCACATTGGGCTCCTTCTCTCTCACAATGGGCAGCTTCTCTCTCCTACTCTCGGATCCTTCTCTCTCCCGCACTGGGCTCCTTCTCTCACGCACACTGGGCTCCTTCTCTCTCCCGCATTGGGCTCCTTCTCTCTCTCACACACTGGTCTCCTGCTCTCACACACTGCGCTCCTGCTCTCTCCCATGCTTGGCTCCTTCTCTCTCACACACTGGGCTCCTTCTCACTCCCAAGCTGGGCGCCTTCCCTCTCTCACATTGGGCTCCTTCTCTCTCACACACTGGGATCCTGCTCTCTCCCATGCTGGGCTCCGCTCTCACACACTGTGCTCCTTATCTCTCTCTCACATACTGGGCTCCTTCTCTCTCCTGCACTGGGTGTCTCTCTCCCACACTGGGCTCCTTCTCTCTCACACACTGGGCTCCTTCTTGCTCTCTCTCACATACTGGGCTCCTTCTCGCTCTCTCTCACATACTGGGCTCCTTATCTCACCCGCACTGGGCTCCTTCTCTCTCCCGCACAGGTCTCCTCTTTCCCACACTGGTCTCCTCTCTCTCACACTGGGCTCCTTCTCTCTCCCACGCTCGGCTCCTTCTCTCTCCCGCACTGGGCTCCTTCTCTCTCCCGCACTGGGCTCCTTCTCTCTCCCACGCTCGGCTCCTTCTCTCTCCTGCACTGGGCTCCTTTTCTCCCCAGCACTGGGAACCTTCTCTCTTCTACACTGGGCTCCTTCTCTCTCCCGCGCTCGTCTCCTTCTCTGTCACGCGCTGGGCTCCTTCTCTCTCCCGTGCTCGGCTCCTTCTCTCTCACGCCCTGGGCTCCTTCTTTTCCCTGCGCTGGGCTCCTTCTCTCTCCCACACAGCGCTCCTTCTCTCTCACACACAGGGCTCCGTCTCTCTCACACAGTAGGTGAGTTCTCTTGCTCACAATGGGCTCCTTCTCCCTCTCACACACTGGGCTCCTTATCTCTCTCTCACACACTGGGCTCCTTCTCTCTCCTGCACTGGGCGTCTCTCTCCCACACTGGGTTTCTTCTCTCTCACACACTGGGCTCCTTCTCGCTCTCTCTCACATACTGGGCTCCTTCTCTCACCTGCACTGGGCTCCTTCACTCTTCCACACTGGGCTCCTTATCTCTCACACACTGGGTGAGTTCTCTCGCTCACAATGGGCTCCTTCTCTCTCTCTCACACACTGGTCTCCTGCTCTCTCACACACGACGCTCCTGCTCTCTCCCATGCTGGGCTCATTCTCTCGCACACACTGGGCTCCTACTCGCTCCCAAGCTGGGCGCCTTCCCTCTCTCACATTGGGCTCCTTTTCTCTCACAATGGGCTGCTTCTCTCTCCTACGCTCGGATCCTTCTCTCTCCCGCACTGGGCTCCTTCTCTCTCCCGCACTGGGCTCCTTCTCTCTCCCGCACTGGGCTCCTTCTCTCTCCCGCACTGGGCTCCTTCTCTCTCCTGCACTGGGCTCCTTTTCTCGCCAGCACTCAGAACCTTCTCTCTTCTACACTGGGCTCCTTCTCTCTCCTGCGCTCATCTCCTTCTTTGTCACGCGCTGGGCTCCTTCTCTCTCCCGTGCTCGGCTCCTTCTCTCTCACACGCTGGGCTCCTTCTCTTCCCTGCGCTCAGCTCCTCTCTCCCACGCTCGGCTCCTTCTCTCTCACACACTGGGCTCCTTCTCGCTCCCAAGCTGGGCGCCTTCCCTCTCTCACATTGGGCTCCTTCTCTCTCACAATGGGCAGCTTCTCTCTCCTACGCTCGGATCCTTCTCTCTCCCGCACTGGGCTCCTTCTCTCTCCCGCACTGGGCTCCTTCTCTCTCCCGCATTGGGCTCCTTCTCTCTCTCACACACTGGTCTCCTGCTCTCACACACTGCGCTCCTGCTCTCTCCCATGCTTGGCTCCTTCTCTCTCACACACTGGGCTCCTTCTCACTCCCAAGCTGGGCGCCTTCCCTCTCTCACATTGGGCTCCTTCTCTCTCACACACTGGGATCCTGCTCTCTCCCATGCTGGGCTCCGCTCTCACACACTGTGCTCCTTATCTCTCTCTCACATACTGGGCTCCTTCTCTCTCCTGCACTGGGTGTCTCTCTCCCACACTGGGCTCCTTCTCTCTCACACACTGGGCTCCTTCTTGCTCTCTCTCACATACTGGGCTCCTTCTCGCTCTCTCTCACATACTGGGCTCCTTATCTCACCCGCACTGGGCTCCTTCTCTCTCCCGCACAGGTCTCCTCTTTCCCACACTGGTCTCCTCTCTCTCACACTGGGCTCCTTCTCTCTCCCACGCTCGGCTCCTTCTCTCTCCCGCACTGGGCTCCTTCTCTCTCCCGCACTGGGCTCCTTCTCTCTCCCACGCTCGGCTCCTTCTCTCTCCTGCACTGGGCTCCTTTTCTCCCCAGCACTGGGAACCTTCTCTCTTCTACACTGGGCTCCTTCTCTCTCCCGCGCTCGTCTCCTTCTCTGTCACGCGCTGGGCTCCTTCTCTCTCCCGTGCTCGGCTCCTTCTCTCTCACGCCCTGGGCTCCTTCTTTTCCCTGCGCTGGGCTCCTTCTCTCTCCCACACAGCGCTCCTTCTCTCTCACACACAGGGCTCCGTCTCTCTCACACACTAGGTGAGTTCTCTTGCTCACAATGGGCTCCTTCTCCCTCTCACACACTGGGCTCCTTATCTCTCTCTCACACACTGGGCTCCTTCTCTCTCCTGCACTGGGCGTCTCTCTCCCACACTGGGTTTCTTCTCTCTCACACACTGGGCTCCTTCTCGCTCTCTCTCACATACTGGGCTCCTTCTCTCACCTGCACTGGGCTCCTTCACTCTTCCACACTGGGCTCCTTATCTCTCACACACTGGGTGAGTTCTCTCGCTCACAATGGGCTCCTTCTCTCTCTCTCACACACTGGTCTCCTGCTCTCTCACACACGACGCTCCTGCTCTCTCCCATGCTGGGCTCATTCTCTCGCACACACTGGGCTCCTACTCGCTCCCAAGCTGGGCGCCTTCCCTCTCTCACATTGGGCTCCTTTTCTCTCACAATGGGCTGCTTCTCTCTCCTACGCTCGGATCCTTCTCTCTCCCGCACTGGGCTCCTTCTCTCTCCCGCACTGGGCTCCTTCTCTCTCCCGCACTGGGCTCCTTCTCTCTCCTGCACTGGGCTCCTTTTCTCGCCAGCACTCAGAACCTTCTCTCTTCTACACTGGGCTCCTTCTCTCTCCCGCGCTCATCTCCTTCTTTGTCACGCGCTGGGCTCCTTCTCTCTCCCGTGCTCGGCTCCTTCTCTCTCACACGCTGGGCTCCTTCTCTTCCCTGCGCTCAGCTCCTCTCTCCCACGCTCGGCTCCTTCTCTCTCACACACTGGGCTCCTTCTCGCTCCCAAGCTGGGCGCCTTCCCTCTCTCACATTGGGCTCCTTCTCTCTCACAATGGGCAGCTTCTCTCTCCTACGCTCGGATCCTTCTCTCTCCCGCACTGGGCTCCTTCTCTCTCCCGCACTGGGCTCCTTCTCTCTCCCGCATTGGGCTCCTTCTCTCTCTCACACACACTGGTCTCCTGCTCTCACACACTGCGCTCCTGCTCTCTCCCATGCTGGGCTCCTTCTCTCTCACACTGAGCTCCTTCTCGCTCCCAAGCTGGGCGCCTTCCCTCTCTCACATTGGGCTCCTTCTCTCTCACACACTGGGATCCTGCTCTCTCCCATGCTGGGCTCCGCTCTCACACACTGTGCTCCTTATCTCTCACTCCCACACTGGGCTCCTTCTCTCTCACACACTGGGCTCCTTCTTGCTCTCTCTCACATACTGGGCTCCTTCTCGCTCTCTCTCACATACTGGGCTCCTTATCTCACCCGCACTGGGCTCCTTCTCTCTCCCGCACAGGTCTCCTCTTTCCCACACTGGTCTCCTCTCTCTCACACTGGGCTCCTTCTCTCTCCCACGCTCGGCTCCTTCTCTCTCCCGCACTGGGCTCCTTCTCTCTCCCGCACTGGGCTCCTTCTCTCTCCCACGCTCGGCTCCTTCTCTCTCCTGCACTGGGCTCCTTTTCTCCCCAGCACTGGGAACCTTCTCTCTTCTACACTGGGCTCCTTCTCTCTCCCGCGCTCGTCTCCTTCTCTGTCACGCGCTGGGCTCCTTCTCTCTCCCGTGCTCGGCTCCTTCTCTCTCACGCGCTGGGCTCCTTCTTTTCCCTGCGCTGGGCTCCTTCTCTCTCCCACACAGCGCTCCTTCTCTCACACACAGGGCTCCGTCTCTCTCACACACTGGGTGAGTTCTCTTGCTCACAATGGGCTCCTTCTCCCTCTCACACACTGGGCTCCTTATCTCTCTCTCACACACTGGGCTCCTTCTCTCTCCTGCACTGGGCGTCTCTCTCCCACACTGGGTTTCTTCTCACTCACACACTGGGCTCCTTCTCGCTCTCTCTCACATACTGGGCTCCTTCTCTCACCTGCACTGGGCTCCTTCTCTCTTCCACACTGGGCTCCTTATCTCTCACACACTGGGTGAGTTCTCTCGCTCACAATGGGCTCCTTCTCTCTCTCTCACACACTGGTCTCCTGCTCTCTCACACACGACGCTCCTGCTCTCTCCCATGCTGGGCTCATTCTCTCTCACACACTGGGCTCCTTCTCGCTCCCAAGCTGGGCGCCTTCCCTCTCTCACATTGGGGTCTTTCTCTCTCACAAAGGGCTGCTTCTCTCTCCTACGCTCGGATCCTTCTCTCTCCCGCACTGGGCTCCTTCTCTCTCCCACACTGGGCTCCTTCTCTCTCCCGCACTGGGCTCCTTCTCTCTCCCGCACTGGGCTCCTTCTCTCTCCCGCACTGGGCTCCTTCTCTCTCCTGCACTGGGCTCCTTTTCTCCCCAGCACTGAAAACCTTCTCTCTTCGACACTGGGCTCCTTCTCTCTCCCGCGCTCGTCTCCTTCTCAGTCACGCGCTGGGCTCCTCTCTCCCATGCTCGGCTCCTTCTCTCTCACGCGCTGGGCTTCTTCTCTTCCCTGCGCTGAGCTCCTCTCTCCCACGCTCGGCTCCTTCTCTCTCACACACTGGGCTCCTTCTCACTCCCAAGCTGGGCGCCTTCCCTCTCTCACATTGGGCTCCTTCTCTCTCACAATGGGCAGCTTCCCTCTCCTACGCTCGGATCCTTCTCTCTCCCGCACTGGGCTCCTTCTCTCTCCCGCACTGGGCTCCTTCTCTTTCTCTCTCCCGCATTGGGCTCCTTCTCTCTCTCACACTGGTCCCCTGCTCTCACACACTGCGCTCCTGCTCTCTCCAATGCTGGGCTCCTTCTCTCTCACACACTGGGCTCCTTCTCGCTCCCAAACTGGGCACCTTCCCTCTCTCACATTGGGCTCCTTCTCTCTCACACACTGGGATCCTGCTCTCTCCCATGCTGGGCTCCGCTCTCACACACTGTGCTCCTTATCTCTCTCTCACATACTGGGCTCCTTCTCTCTCCTGCACTGGGTGTCTCTCCCACACTGGGCTCCTTCTCTCTCACACACTGGGCTCCTTCTTGCTCTCTCTCACATACTGGGCTCCTTCTCGCTCTCTCTCACATACTGGGCTCCTTCTCTCACCCGCACTGGGCTCCTTCTCTCTCCCGCACAGGTCTCCTCTTTCCCACACTGGTCTCCTCTCTCTCACACTGGGCTCCTTCTCTCTCCCACGCTCGGCTCCTTCTCTCTCCCGCACTGGGCTCCTTCTCTCTCCCGCACTGGGCTCCTTCTCTCTCCCACGCTCGGCACCTTCTCTCTCCTGCACTGGGCTCCTTTTCTCCCCAGCACTGGGAACCTTCTCTCTTCTACACTGGGCTCCTTCTCTCTCCCGGGCTCGTCTCCTTCTCTGTCACGCGCTGGGCTCCTTCTCTCTCTCCCGTGCTCGGCTCCTTCTCTCTCACGCGCTGGGCTCCTTATTTTCCCTGCGCTGGGCTCCTTCTCTCTCCCACACAGCGCTCCTTCTCTCTCACACACAGGGCTCCGTCTCTCTCACACACTGGGTGAGTTCTCTTGCTCACAATGGGCTCCTTCTCCCTCTCACACACTGGGCTGCTTCTCTCTACTGCACTGGGCGTCTCTCTCCCACACTGGGTTTCTTCTCTCTCACACACTGGGCTCCTTCTCGCTCTCTCTCACATACTGGGCTCCTTCTCTCACCTGCACTGGGCTCCTTCTCTCGCCCATACTGGGCTCCTTATCTCTCACACACTGGGTGAGTTCTCTCGCTCACAATGGGCTCCTTCTCTCTCTCTCACACACGACGCTCCTGCTCTCTCCCATGCTGGGCTCATTCTCTCTCACACATTGGGCTCCTTCTCGCTCCCAAGCTGGGCGCCTTCCCTCTCTCACATTGGGCTCCTTCTCTCTCACAATGGGCTGCTTCTCTCTCCTACGCTCGGATCCTTCTCTCTCCCGCACTGGGCTCCTTCTCTCTCCCGCACTGGGCTCCTTCTCTCTCCCGCACTGGGCTCCTTCTCTCTCCTGCACTGGACTCCTTTTCTCTCCAGCACTGAGAACCTTCTCTCTTCTACACTGGGCTCCTTCTCTCTCCCGCGCTCGTCTCCTTCTCTGTCACGCGCTGGGCTCCTTTTCTCTCCCGGCTCGGCTCCTTCTCTCTCACGCGCTGGGCTCCTTCTCTTCCCTGCGCTCAGCTCCTCTCTCCCACGCTCGGCTCCTTCTCTCTCACACAATGGGCTCCTTCTCGCTCCCAAGTTGGGCGCCTTCCCTCTCTCACATTGGGCTCCTTCTCTCTCACAATGGGCAGCTTCTCTCTCCTACGCTCGGATCATTCTCTCTCCCGCACTGGGCACCTTCTCTCTCCCGCATTGGGCTCCTTCTCTCTCTCACACACTGGTCTCCTGCTCTCACACACTGCGCTCCTGCTCTCTCCCATGCTGGGCTCCTTCTCTCTCACACTGGGCTCCTTCTCGCTCCCAAGCTGGGCGCCTTCCCTCTCTCACATTGGGCTCCTTTTCTCTCACAATGGGCTGCTTCTCTCTCCTACGCTCGGATCCTTCTCTCTCCCGCACTGGGCTCCTTCTCTCTCCCGCACTGGGCTCCTTCTCTCTCCCGCACTGGGCTCCTTCTCTCTCCCGCACTGGGCTCCTTCTCTCTCCCGCACTGGGCTCCTTCTCTCTCCTGCACTGGGCTCCTTTTCTCGCCAGCACTCAGAACCTTCTCTCTTCTACACTGGGCTCCTTCTCTCTCCCGCGCTCATCTCCTTCTTTGTCACGCGCTGGGCTCCTTCTCTCTCCCGTGCTCGGCTCCTTCTCTCTCACACGCTGGGCTCCTTCTCTTCCCTGCGCTCAGCTCCTCTCTCCCACGCTCGGCTCCTTCTCTCTCACACACTGGGCTCCTTCTCGCTCCCAAGCTGGGCGCCTTCCCTCTCTCACATTGGGCTCCTTCTCTCTCACAATGGGCAGCTTCTCTCTCCTACGCTCGGATCCTTCTCTCTCCCGCACTGGGCTCCTTCTCTCTCCCGCACTGGGCTCCTTCTCTCTCCCGCATTGGGCTCCTTCTCTCTCTCACACACTGGTCTCCTGCTCTCACACACTGCGCTCCTGCTCTCTCTCATGCTTGGCTCCTTCTCTCTCACACACTGGGCTCCTTCTCACTCCCAAGCTGGGCGCCTTCCCTCTCTCACATTGGGCTCCTTCTCTCTCACACACTGGGATCCTGCTCTCTCCCATGCTGGGCTCCGCTCTCACACACTGTGCTCCTTATCTCTCTCTCACATACTGGGCTCCTTCTCTCTCCTGCACTGGGTGTCTCTCTCCCACACTGGGCTCCTTCTCTCTCACACACTGGGCTCCTTCTTGCTCTCTCTCACATACTGGGCTCCTTCTCGCTCTCTCTCACATACTGGGCTCCTTCTCTCTCCCGCACTGGGCTCCTTCTCTCTCCCGCACAGGTCTCCTCTTTCCCACACTGGTCTCCTCTCTCTCACACTGGGCTCCTTCTCTCTCCCACGCTCGGCTCCTTCTCTCTCCCGCACTGGGCTCCTTCTCTCTCCCGCACTGGGCTCCTTCTCTCTCCCACGCTCGGCTCCTTCTCTCTCCTGCACTGGGCTCCTTTTCTCCCCAGCACTGGGAACCTTCTCTCTTCTACACTGGGCTCCTTCTCTCTCCCGCGCTCGTCTCCTTCTCTGTCACGGGCTGGGCTCCTTCTCTCTCCCGTGCTCGGCTCCTTCTCTCTCACGCCCTGGGCTCCTTCTTTTCCCTGCGCTGGGCTCCTTCTCTCTCCCACACAGCGCTCCTTCTCTCTCACACACAGGGCTCCGTCTCTCTCACACACTAGGTGAGTTCTCTTGCTCACAATGGGCTCCTTCTCCCTCTCACACACTGGGCTCCTTATCTCTCTCTCACACACTGGGCTCCTTCTCTCTCCTGCACTGGGCGTCTCTCTCCCACACTGGGTTTCTTCTCTCTCACACACTGGGCTCCTTCTCGCTCTCTCTCACATACTGGGCTCCTTCTCTCACCTGCACTGGGCTCCTTCACTCTTCCACACTGGGCTCCTTATCTCTCACACACTGGGTGAGTTCTCTCGCTCACAATGGGCTCCTTCTCTCTCTCTCACACACTGGTCTCCTGCTCTCTCACACATGACGCTCCTGCTCTCTCCCATGCTGGGCTCATTCTCTCGCACACACTGGGCTCCTACTCGCTCCCAAGCTGGGCGCCTTCCCTCTCTCACATTGGGCTCCTTTTCTCTCACAATGGGCTGCTTCTCTCTCCTACGCTCGGATCCTTCTCTCTCCCGCACTGGGCTCCTTCTCTCTCCCGCACTGGGCTCCCTCTCTCTCCCGCACTGGGCTCCTTCTCTCTCCCGCACTGGGCTCCTTCTCTCTCCCGCACTGGGCTCCTTCTCTCTCCTGCACTGGGCTCCTTTTCTCGCCAGCACTCAGAACCTTCTCTCTTCTACACTGGGCTCCTTCTCTCTCCCGCGCTCATCTCCTTCTTTGTCACGCGCTGGGCTCCTTCTCTCTCCCGTGCTCGGCTCCTTCTCTCTCACACGCTGGGCTCCTTCTCTTCCCTGCGCTCAGCTCCTCTCTCCCACGCTCGGCTCCTTCTCTCTCACACACTGGGCTCCTTCTCGCTCCCAAGCTGGGCGCCTTCCCTCTCTCACATTGGGCTCCTTCTCTCTCACAATGGGCAGCTTCTCTCTCCTACGCTCGGATCCTTCTCTCTCCCGCACTGGGCTCCTTCTCTCTCCCGCACTGGGCTCCTTCTCTCTCCCGCATTGGGCTCCTTCTCTCTCTCACACACACTGGTCTCCTGCTCTCACACACTGCGCTCCTGCTCTCTCCCATGCTGGGCTCCTTCTCTCTCACACTGGGCTCCTTCTCGCTCCCAAGCTGGGCGCCTTCCCTCTCTCACATTGGGCTCCTTCTCTCTCACACACTGGGATCCTGCTCTCTCCCATGCTGGGCTCCGCTCTCACACACTGTGCTCCTTATCTCTCACTCCCACACTGGGCTCCTTCTCTCTCACACACTGGGCTCCTTCTTGCTCTCTCTCACATACTGGGCTCCTTCTCGCTCTCTCTCACATACTGGGCTCCTTCTCTCACCCGCACTGGGCTCCTTCTCTCTCCCGCACAGGTCTCCTCTTTCCCACACTGGTCTCCTCTCTCTCACACTGGGCTCCTTCTCTCTCCCACGCTCGGCTCCTTCTCTCTCCCGCACTGGGCTCCTTCTCTCTCCCGCACTGGGCTCCTTCTCTCTCCCACGCTCGGCTCCTTCTCTCTCCTGCACTGGGCTCCTTTTCTCCCCAGCACTGGGAACCTTCTCTCTTCTACACTGGGCTCCTTCTCTCTCCCGCGCTCGTCTCCTTCTCTGTCACACGCTGGGCTCCTTCTCTCTCCCGTGCTCGGCTCCTTCTCTCTCACGCGCTGGGCTCCTTCTTTTCCCTGCGCTGGGCTCCTTCTCTCTCCCACACAGCGCTCCTTCTCTCACACACAGGGCTCCGTCTCTCTCACACACTGGGTGAGTTCTCTTGCTCACAATGGGCTCCTTCTCCCTCTCACACACTGGGCTCCTTATCTCTCTCTCACACACTGGGCTCCTTCTCTCTCCTGCACTGGGCGTCTCTCTCCCACACTGGGTTTCTTCTCTCTCACACACTGGGCTCCTTCTCGCTCTCTCTCACATACTGGGCTCCTTCTCTCACCTGCACTGGGCTCCTTCTCTCTTCCACACTGGGCTCCTTATCTCTCACACACTGGGTGAGTTCTCTCGCTCACAATGGGCTCCTTCTCTCTCTCTCACACACTGGTCTCCTGCTCTCTCACACACGACGCTCCTGCTCTCTCCCATGCTGGGCTCATTCTCTCTCACACACTGGGCTCCTTCTCGCTCCCAAGCTGGGCGCCTTCCCTCTCTCACATTGGGGTCTTTCTCTCTCACAAAGGGCTGCTTCTCTCTCCTACGCTCGGATCCTTCTCTCTCCCGCACTGGGCTCCTTCTCTCTCCCACACTGGGCTCCTTCTCTCTCCCGCACTGGGCTCCTTCTCTCTCCCGCACTGGGCTCCTTCTCTCTCCCGCACTGGGCTCCTTCTCTCTCCTGCACTGGGCTCCTTTTCTCCCCAGCACTGAAAACCTTCTCTCTTCGACACTGGGCTCCTTCTCTCTCCCGCGCTCGTCTCCTTCTCAGTCACGCGCTGGGCTCCTCTCTCCCATGCTCGGCTCCTTCTCTCTCACGCGCTGGGCTTCTTCTCTTCCCTGCGCTGAGCTCCTCTCTCCCACGCTCGGCTCCTTCTCTCTCACACACTGGGCTCCTTCTCACTCCCAAGCTGGGCGCCTTCCCTCTCTCACATTGGGCTCCTTCTCTCTCACAATGGGCAGCTTCCCTCTCCTACGCTCGGATCCTTCTCTCTCCCGCACTGGGCTCCTTCTCTCTCCCGCACTGGGCTCCTTCTCTTTCTCTCTCCCGCATTGGGCTCCTTCTCTCTCTCACACTGGTCCCCTGCTCTCACACACTGCGCTCCTGCTCTCTCCAATGCTGGGCTCCTTCTCTCTCACACACTGGGCTCCTTCTCGCTCCCAAACTGGGCGCCTTCCCTCTCTCACATTGGGCTCCTTCTCTCTCACACACTGGGATCCTGCTCTCTCCCATGCTGGGCTCCGCTCTCACACACTGTGCTCCTTATCTCTCTCTCACATACTGGGCTCCTTCTCTCTCCTGCACTGGGTGTCTCTCCCACACTGGGCTCCTTCTCTCTCACACACTGGGCTCCTTCTTGCTCTCTCTCACATACTGGGCTCCTTCTCGCTCTCTCTCACATACTGGGCTCCTTCTCTCACCCGCACTGGGCTCCTTCTCTCTCCCGCACAGGTCTCCTCTTTCCCACACTGGTCTCCTCTCTCTCACACTGGGCTCCTTCTCTCTCCCACGCTCGGCTCCTTCTCTCTCCCGCACTGGGCTCCTTCTCTCTCCCGCACTGGGCTCCTTCTCTCTCCCACGCTCGGCACCTTCTCTCTCCTGCACTGGGCTCCTTTTCTCCCCAGCACTGGGAACCTTCTCTCTTCTACACTGGGCTCCTTCTCTCTCCCGGGCTCGTCTCCTTCTCTGTCACGCGCTGGGCTCCTTCTCTCTCTCCCGTGCTCGGCTCCTTCTCTCTCACGCGCTGGGCTCCTTATTTTCCCTGCGCTGGGCTCCTTCTCTCTCCCACACAGCGCTCCTTCTCTCTCACACACAGGGCTCCGTCTCTCTCACACACTGGGTGAGTTCTCTTGCTCACAATGGGCTCCTTCTCCCTCTCACACACTGGGCTGCTTCTCTCTACTGCACTGGGCGTCTCTCTCCCACACTGGGTTTCTTCTCTCTCACACACTGGGCTCCTTCTCGCTCTCTCTCACATACTGGGCTCCTTCTCTCACCTGCACTGGGCTCCTTCTCTCGCCCACACTGGGCTCCTTATCTCTCACACACTGGGTGAGTTCTCTCGCTCACAATGGGCTCCTTCTCTCTCTCTCACACACGACGCTCCTGCTCTCTCCCATGCTGGGCTCATTCTCTCTCACACATTGGGCTCCTTCTCGCTCCCAAGCTGGGCGCCTTCCCTCTCTCACATTGGGCTCCTTCTCTCTCACAATGGGCTGCTTCTCTCTCCTACGCTCGGATCCTTCTCTCTCCCGCACTGGGCTCCTTCTCTCTCCCGCACTGGGCTCCTTCTCTCTCCCGCACTGGGCTCCTTCTCTCTCCTGCACTGGACTCCTTTTCTCTCCAGCACTGAGAACCTTCTCTCTTCTACACTGGGCTCCTTCTCTCTCCCGCGCTCGTCTCCTTCTCTGTCACGCGCTGGGCTCCTTTTCTCTCCCGGCTCGGCTCCTTCTCTCTCACGCGCTGGGCTCCTTCTCTTCCCTGCGCTCAGCTCCTCTCTCCCACGCTCGGCTCCTTCTCTCTCACACAATGGGCTCCTTCTCGCTCCCAAGTTGGGCGCCTTCCCTCTCTCACATTGGGCTCCTTCTCTCTCACAATGGGCAGCTTCTCTCTCCTACGCTCGGATCATTCTCTCTCCCGCACTGGGCACCTTCTCTCTCCCGCATTGGGCTCCTTCTCTCTCTCACACACTGGTCTCCTGCTCTCACACACTGCGCTCCTGCTCTCTCCCATGCTGGGCTCCTTCTCTCTCACACTGGGCTCCTTCTCGCTCCCAAGCTGGGCGCCTTCCCTCTCTCACATTGGGCTCCTTCTCTCTCACACACTGGGATCCTGCTTTCTCCCATGCTGGGCTCCGCTCTCACACACTGTGCTCCTTATCTCTCTCTCACATACTGGGCTCCTTCTCTCTCCTGCACTGGGCGTCTCTATCCCACACTGGGCTCCTTCTCTCTCACACACTGGGCTCCTTCTTGCTCTCTCTCACATACTGGGCTCCTTCTCGCTCTCTCTCACATACTGGGCTCCTTATCTCACCCGCACTGGGCTCCTTCTCTCTCCCGCACACGGCTCCTCTTTCCCACACTGGTCTCCTCTCTCTCACACTGGGCTCCTTCTCTCTCCCACGCTCGGCTCCTTCTCTCTCCCGCACTGGGCTCCTTCTCTCTCTCCCGCACTGGGCTCCTTCTCTCTCCCACGCTCGGCTCCTTCTCTCTCCTGCACTGGGCTCATTTTCTCCCCAGCACTGGGAACCTTCTCGGTTCTACACTGGGCTCCTTCTCTCTCCCGCGCTCGTCTCCTTCTCTGTCACGCGCTGGGCTCCTTCTCTCTCCCGTGCTTGGCTCCTTCTCTCTCACGCGCTGGGCTCCTTCTTTTCCCTGCGCTGGGCTCCATCTCTCTCCCACACAGGGCTCCTTCTCTCTCACTCACAGGGCTCCTTCTCACTCACACACTGGGTGAGTTCTCTTGCTCACAATGGGCTCCTTCTCCCTCTCACACACTGGGCTCCTTATCTCTCTCTCACACACTGGGCTCCTTCTCTCTCCTGCACTGGGCGTCTCTCTCCCACACTGGGTTTCTTCTCTCGCACACACTGGGCTCCTTCTCGCTCTCTCTCACATACTGGGCTCCTTCTCTCACCTGCACTGGGCTCCTTCTCTCTCCCACACTGGGCTCCTTATCTCTCACACACTGGCTGAGCTCTCTCGCTCACAATGGGCTCCTTCTCTCTCTCACACACTGGTCTCCTGCTCTGTCACACGCTGCGCTCCTGCTCTCTCCCATGCTGGACTCATTCTCTCTCACACACTGGGCTCCTTCTTGCTCCCAAGCTGGGCGCCTTCCCTCTCTCACATTGGGCTCCATCTCTCTCACAATGGGCTGCTTCTCTCTCCCAAGCTGGGCTCCTTCTCTCTCTCAAGCTGGGCTCCTTCTCTATCCAAAGCTGGGCTCCTTCTCACTCCTGCGCTCGGCTCCTTCTCTCTCCTGCGCTCGGCTCCTTCTCTCTCACGCGCTGGGCTCCGGCTCTCTCCAACACACTGGGCTCCTTCTCTCTCACACACTGTGCTCCTTCTCTCACACACACACACTGGGCTCCTTCTCTTCACACACACTGGGCTCCTTCTCTCTCACACACTGGGATCCTGCTCTCTCCCATGCTGGGCTCCGCTCTCAAACACTGGGCTCCTTATCTCTCACACACAGGGCTCTTTCTCTCTCCTGCACTGGGCGTCTCTCTCCCACACTGGGCTCCTCTGTCTCCCACACTGGGCTCCTTCTCTCTCCCACACTGGGCTCCTTCTGTCTCACACACTGGGTGACTTCTCTTGCTCACAATGGGCTCCTTCTCCCTCTCACACACTGGGCTCCTTATCTCTCTCTCACACACTGGGCTCCTTCTCTCTCCTGCACTGGGCGTCTCTCTCCCACACTGGATTTCTTCTCTCTCACACACTGGGCTCCTTCTCGCTCTCTCTCACATACTGGGCTCCTTCTCTCACCTGCACTGGGCTCCTTCTCTCTTCCACACTGGGCTCCTTATCTCTCACACACTGGGTGAGTTCTCTCGCTCACAATGGGCTCCTTCTCTCTCTCTCACACACTGGTCTCCTGCTCTCTCACACACGACGCTCCTGCTCTCTCCCATGCTGGGCTCATTCTCTCTCACACACTGGACTCCTTCTCGCTCCCAAGCTGGGCGCCTTCCCTCTCTCACAATGGGCTGCTTCTCTCTCCTACGCTCGGATCCTTCTCTCTCCCGCACTGGGCTCCTTCTCTCTCCCGCACTGGGCTCCTTCTCTCTCCCGCACTGGGCTCCTTCTCTCTCCCACGCTCGGCTCCTTCTCTCTCCTGCACTGGGCTCCTTTTCTCCCCAGCACTGGGAACCTTCTCTCTTCTACACTGGGCTCATTCTCTCTCCCGCGCTCGTCTCCTTCTCTGTCACGCGCTGGGCTCCTTCTCTCTCCCGTGCTCGGCTCCTTCTCTCACACGCGCTGGGCTCCTTCTTTTCCCTGCGCTGGGCTCCTTCTCTCTCCCACACAGCGCTCCTTCTCTCTCACACACAGGGCTCCGTCTCTCTCACACACTGGGTGAGTTCTCTTGCTCACAATGGGCTCCTTCTCCCTCTCACACACTGGGCTCCTTATCTCTCTCTCACACACTGGGCTCCTTCTCTCTACTGCACTGGGCGTCTCTCTCCCACACTGGGTTTCTTCTCTCTCACACACACTGGGCTCCTTCTCGCTCTCTCTCACATACTGGGCTCCTTCTCTCACCTGCACTGGGCTCCTTCTCTCTTCCACACTGGGCTCCTTATCGCTCACACACTGGGTGAGTTCTCTCGCTCACAATGGGCTCCTTCTCTCTCTCTCACACACTGATCTCCTGCTCTCTCATACACGACGCTCCTGCTCTCTCCCATGCTGGGCTCATTCTCTCTCACACACTGGGCTCCTTCTCGCTCCCAAGCTGGGCGCCTTCCCTCTCTCACATTGGGCTCCTTCTCTCTCACAATGGGCTGCTTCTCTCTCCTACGCTCGGATCCTTCTCTCTCCCGCACTGGGCTCCTTCTCTCTCCCGCACTGGGCTCCTTCTCTCTCCTGCACTGGGCTCCTTCTCTCTCCTGCACTGGGCTCCTTTTCTCCCCAGCACTGAGAACCTTCTCTCTTCTACACTGGGCTCCTTCTCTCTCCCGCGCTCGTCTCCTTCTCTCTCACGCGCTGGGCTCCTTCTCTTCCCTGAGCTCAGCTCCTCTCTCCCACGCTCGGCTCCTTCTCTCTCACACACTGGGCTCCTTCTCACTCCCAAGCTGGGCGCCTTCCCTCTCTCACATTGGGCTCCTTCTCTCTCACAATGGGCAGCTTCTCTCTCCTACGCTCGGATCCTTATCTCTCCCGCACTGGGCTCCTTCTCTCTCCCGCACTGGGCTCCTTCTCTCTCCCGCATTGGGCTCCTTCTCTCTCTCACACACTGGGCTCCTTCTCGCTCCCAAACTGGGCGCCTTCCCTCTCTCACATTGGGCTCCTTCTCTCTCACACACTGGGAATCTGCTCTCTCCCATGCTGGGCTCCGCTCTCACACACTGTGCTCCTTATCTCTCTCTCACATACTGGGCTCCTTCTCTCTCCTGCACTGGGCGTCTCTCTCCCACACTGGGCTCCTTCTCTCTCACACACTGGGCTCCTTCTTGCTCTCTCTCTCACATACTGGGCTCCTTCCCGCTCTCTCTCACATACTGGGCTCCTTCTCTCACCCGCACACGGCTCCTTCTCTCTCCCGCACAGGTCTCCTCTTTCCCAAACTGGTCTCCTCTCTCTCACACTGGGCTCCTTCTCTCTCCCACGCTCGGCTCCTTCTCTCTCCCGCACTGGGCTCCTTCTCTCTCCCGCACTGGGCTCCTTTTCTCCCCAGCACTGGGAACCTTCTCTCTTCTACACTGGGCTCCTTCTCTCTCCCGTGCTCGTCTCCTTCTCTGTCATGCGCTGGGCTCCTTCTCTCTCCCGTGGTCGGCTCCTTCTCTCTCACGTGCTGGGCTCCTTCTTTTCCCTGCGCTGGGCTCCTTCTCTCTCCACACAGGGCTCCTTCTCTCTCACACACAGGGCTCCTTCTCTCTCACACACTGGGTGAGTTCTTTGGCACACAATGGGCTCCGTCTACCTCTAACACACTGGGCTCCTTCTTTTCCCTGCGCTGGTCTCCATCTCTCTCCCACACAGGGCTCCTTCTCTCTCACTCACAGGGCTCCTTCTCACTCACACACTGGGTGAGTTCTCTTGCTCACAATGGGCTCCTTCTCCCTCTCACACACTGGGCTCCTTATCTCTCTCTCACACACTGGGCTCCTTCTCTCTCCTGCACTGGGCGTCTCTCTCCCACACTGGGCTCCTTCTCTCTCACACACTGGGCTCCTTCTCTCTCCCACACTGGGCTCCTTATCTCTCACACACTGGGTGAGTTCTCTCGCTCACAATGGGCTCCTTCTCTCTCTCACACACTGGTCTCCTGCTCTCTCACACGCTGCGCTCCTGCTCTCTCCCATGCTGGACTCATTCTCTCTCACACACTGGGCTCCTTCTTGCTCCCAAGCTGGGCGCCTTCCCTCTCTCACATTGGGCTCCATCTCTCTCACAATGGGCTGCTTCTCTCTCCCAAGCTGGGCTCCTTCTCTCTCTCAAGCTGGGCTCCTTCTCTATCCAAAGCTGGGCTCCTTCTCACTCCTGCGCTCGGCTCCTTCTCTCTCCTGCGCTCGGCTCCTTCTCTCTCACGCGCTGGGCTCCTGCTCTCTCACACACTGGGCTCCTTCTCTCTCACACACTGGGCTCCTTCTCTCACAGCTGAAACTTTATTGCTGGAACAGCACAGCAGGTCAGGCAGCATCTAGGGAACAGAAGATTCGACGTTTCGGGCACATGCCCTTCTTCAGGAATGAGCAGAGAGTGAACAATCTCTGCTCATTCCTGAAGAAGGGCATGTGCCCGAAACGTCGAATCTTCTGTTCCCTAGATGCTGCCTGACCTGCTGTGCTGTTCCAGCAATAAAGTTTCAGCTTTGATCTCCAGCATCTGCAGACCTCACTTTCTCCTTCTCTCACACACACACACTGGGCTCCTTCTCTTCACACACACTGGGCTCCTTCTCTCTCACACACTGGGATCCTGCTCTCTCCCATGCTGGGCTCCGCTCTCAAACACTGGGCTCCTTATCTCTCTCTCACACACAGGGCTCTTTCTCTCTCCTGCACTGGGCGTCTCTCTCCCACACTGGGCTCCTTCTGTCTCCCACACTGGGCTCCTTCTCTCTCCCACACTGGGCTCCTTCTCTCTCACACACAGGGCTCCTTCTGTCTCACACACTGGGTGAGTTCTCTTGCTCACAATGGGCTCCTTCTCCCTCTCACACACTGGGCTCCTTATCTCTCTCTCACACACTGGGCTCCTTCTCTCTCCTGCACTGGGTTTCTTCTCTCTCACACACTGGGCTCCTTCTTGCTCTCTCTCACATACTGGGCTCCTTCTCTCACCTGCACTGAGCTCCTTCTCTCTTCCACACTGGGCTCCTTATCGCTCACACACTGGGTGAGTTCTCTCGCTCACAATGGGCTCCTTCTCTCTCTCACACACACTGGTCTCCTGCTCTCTCATACACGACACTCCTGCTCTCTCCCATGCTGGGCTCATTCTCTCTCACACACTGGGCTCCTTCTCGCTCCCAAGCTGGGTGCCTTCCCTCTCTCACATTGGGCTCCTTCTCTCTCACAATGGGCTGCTTCTCTCTCCTACGCTCGGATCCTTCTCTCTCCCGCACTGGGCTCCTTCTCTCTCCCGCACTGGGCTCCTTCTCTCTCTCTCCCACGCTCGGCTCCTTCTCTCTCCTGCACTGGGCTCCTTTTCTCCCCAGCACTGAACCTTCTCTCTTCTACACTGGGCTCCTTCTCTCTCCCGCGTTCGTCTCCTTCTCTGTCACGCGCTGGGCTCCTTCTCTCTCCCGTGCTCGGCTCCTTCTCTCTCACGCGTTGGGCTCCTTTTCCCTGCGCTGGGCTCCTTCTCTTTCCCACACAGGGCTCCTTCTCTCTCACACACAAGGCTCCTTCTTTCTCACACACTGGGTGAGTTCTCTTGCTCACAATGGGCTCCTTCTCCCTCTCACACACTGGGCTCCTTATCTCTCCTGCACTGGCCGTCTCCCTCCCACACTGGGTTCCTTCTCTCTCGCACACTGGGCTCCTTCTCGCTCTCTCTCACATACTGGGCTCCTTCTCTCACCTGCAGTGGGCTCCTTCTCTCTCCCACACTGGGCTCCTTATCTCTCACGCACTGGGCTCCTTCTCTCTCCTGCACTGGTCTCCTCTGTCTCACACTGGGCTCCTTCTCTCTCCCACGCTCGGCTCCTTCTCTCTCCCGCACTGGGCTCCTTCTCTCTCCCGCACTGGGCTCCTTCTCTCTCCCACGCTCGGCTGCTTTTCTCTCCTGTACTGGGCTCCTTTTCTCTCCTGCACTGGGCTCCTTCTCTCTCCCGCACTGGGCTCCTTCTCTCTCCCACGCTCGGCTGCTTTTCTCTCCTGCACTGGGCTCCTTTTCTCTCCCGCACTGGGCTCCTTCTCTCTCCCGCACTGGGCTCCTGCTCTCTCCCACATTCGGCTCCTTCTCTCTTCTATACTGGGCTCCTTCTCTCTCCCGCGTTTGTCTCCTTCTCTCTCACGTGCTGGGCTCCTTCTCTCTCCCGTGCTCGGCTCCTTCTCTCTCACGCTCTGGCCTCCTTCTCTTCCTTGCGCTGGGCTCCTTCTCGCTCCCACACAGGGCTCTTTCTCACTCACACACTGGGTGAGTTCTCTTGCTCACAATGGGCTCCTTCTCCCTCTCACACACTGGGCTCCTTATCTCTCTCTCACACACTGGGCTCCTTCTCTCCCCTGCACTAGGCGTCTCTCTCCCACACTGGGCTCCTTCTCTCTCACACACTGGGCTCCTTCTCGCTCTCTCTCACATACTGGGCTCCTTCTCTCACCTGCACTGGGCTCCTTCTCTCTCCCACACTGGGCTCCTTCTCTCTCCCACACTGGGCTCCTTATCTCTCACACACTGGGTGAGTTCTCTCGCTCACAATGGGCTCCTTCTCTCTCTCACACACTGGTCTCCTGCTCTCTCACACGCTGCGCTCCTGCTCTCTCCCATGCTGGACTCATTCTCTCTCACACACTGGGCTCCTTCTTGCTCCCAAGCTGGGCGCCTTCCCTCTCTCACATTGGGCTCCATCTCTCTCACAATGGGCTGCTTCTCTCTCCCAAGCTGGGCTCCTTCTCTCTCTCAAGCTGGGCTCCTTCTCTATCCAAAGCTGGGCTCCTCCTCACTCCTGCGCTCGGCTCCTTCTCTCTCCTGCACTCGGCTCCTTCTCTCTCACGCGCTGGGCTCCTGCTCTCTCACACACTGGGCTCCTTCTCTCTCACACACTGGGCTCCTTCTCTCTCACACACTGGGCTCCTTCTCTCACAGCTGAAACTTTATTGCTGGAACAGCACAGCAGGTCAGGCAGCATCTAGGGAACAGAAGATTCGACGTTTCGGGCACATGCCCTTCTTCAGGAATGAGCAGAGAGTGAACAATCTCTGCTCATTCCTGAAGAAGGGCATGTGCCCGAAACGTCGAATCTTCTGTTCCCTAGATGCTGCCTGACCTGCTGTGCTGTTCCAGCAATAAAGTTTCAGCTTTGATCTCCAGCATCTGCAGACCTCACTTTCTCCTTCTCTCACACACACACACTGGGCTCCTTCTCTTCACACACACTGGGCTCCTTCTCTCTCACACACTGGGATCCTGCTCTCTCCCATGCTGGGCTCCGCTCTCAAACACTGGGCTCCTTATCTCTCTCTCACACACAGGGCTCTTTCTCTCTCCTGCACTGGGCGTCTCTCTCCCACACTGGGCTCCTTCTGTCTCCCACACTGGGCTCCTTCTCTCTCCCACACTGGGCTCCTTCTCTCTCACACACAGGGCTCCTTCTGTCTCACACACTGGGTGAGTTCTCTTGCTCACAATGGGCTCCTTCTCCCTCTCACACACTGGGCTCCTTATCTCTCTCTCACACACTGGGCTCCTTCTCTCTCCTGCACTGGGTTTCTTCTCTCTCACACACTGGGCTCCTTCTTGCTCTCTCTCACATACTGGGCTCCTTCTCTCACCTGCACTGAGCTCCTTCTCTCTTCCACACTGGGCTCCTTATCTCTCACACACTGGGTGAGTTCTCTCGCTCACAATGGGCTCCTTCTCTCTCTCACACACACTGGTCTCCTGCTCTCTCATACACGACACTCCTGCTCTCTCCCATGCTGGGCTCATTCTCTCTCACACACTGGGCTCCTTCTCGCTCCCAAGCTGGGTGCCTTCCCTCTCTCACATTGGGCTCCTTCTCTCTCACAATGGGCTGCTTCTCTCTCCTACGCTCGGATCCTTCTCTCTCCCGCACTGGGCTCCTTCTCTCTCCCGCACTGGGCTCCTTCTCTCTCTCTCCCACGCTCGGCTCCTTCTCTCTCCTGCACTGGGCTCCTTTTCTCCCCAGCACTGAACCTTCTCTCTTCTACACTGGGCTCCTTCTCTCTCCCGCGTTCGTCTCCTTCTCTGTCACGCGCTGGGCTCCTTCTCTCACCCGTGCTCGGCTCCTTCTCTCTCACGCGTTGGGCTCCTTTTCCCTGCGCTGGGCTCCTTCTCTTTCCCACACAGGGCTCCTTCTCTCTCACACACAAGGCTCCTTCTTTCTCACACACTGGGTGAGTTCTCTTGCTCACAATGGGCTCCTTCTCCCTCTCACACACTGGGCTCCTTATCTCTCTCTCACACACTGGGCTCCTTCTCTCTCCTGCACTGGCCGTCTCCCTCCCACACTGGGTTCCTTCTCTCTCGCACACTGGGCTCCTTCTCGCTCTCTCTCACATACTGGGCTCCTTCTCTCACCTGCACTTGGCTCCTTCTCTCTCCCACACTGGGCTCCTTATCTCTCACGCACTGGGCTCCTTCTCTCTCCTGCACTGGTCTCCTCTGTCTCACACTGGGCTCCTTCTCTCTCCCACGCTCGGCTCCTTCTCTCTCCCGCACTGGGCTCCTTCTCTCTCCCGCACTGGGCTCCTTCTCTCTCCCACGCTCGGCTGCTTTTCTCTCCTGTACTGGGCTCCTTTTCTCTCCCGCACTGGGCTCTTTCTCTCTCCCGCACTGGGCTCCTTCTCTCTCCCACGCTCGGCTGCTTTTCTCTCCTGCACTGGGCTCCTTTTCTCTCCCGCACTGGGCTCCTTCTCTCTCCCGCACTGGGCTCCTGCTCTCTCCCACATTCGGCTCCTTCTCTCTTCTATACTGGGCTCCTTCTCTCTCCCGCGTTTGTCTCCTTCTCTCTCACGTGCTGGGCTCCTTCTCTCTCCCGTGCTCGGCTCCTTCTCTCTCACGCTCTGGCCTCCTTCTCTTCCTTGCGCTGGGCTCCTTCTCGCTCCCACACAGGGCTCTTTCTCACTCACACACTGGGTGAGTTCTCTTGCTCACAATGGGCTCCTTCTCCCTCTCACACACTGGGCTCCTTATCTCTCTCTCACACACTGGGCTCCTTCTCTCCCCTGCACTAGGCGTCTCTCTCCCACACTGGGCTCCTTCTCTCTCACACACTGGGCTCCTTCTCGCTCTCTCTCACATACTGGGCTCCTTCTCTCACCTGCACTGGGCTCCTTCTCTCTCCCACACTGGGCTCCTTCTCTCTCCCACACTGGGCTCCTTATCTCTCACACACTGGGTGAGTTCTCTCGCTCACAATGGGCTCCTTCTCTCTCTCACACACTGGTCTCCTGCTCTCTCACACGCTGCGCTCCTGCTCTCTCCCATGCTGGACTCATTCTCTCTCACACACTGGGCTCCTTCTTGCTCCCAAGCTGGGCGCCTTCCCTCTCTCACATTGGGCTCCATCTCTCTCACAATGGGCTGCTTCTCTCTCCCAAGCTGGGCTCCTTCTCTCTCTCAAGCTGGGCTCCTTCTCTATCCAAAGCTGGGCTCCTTCTCACTCCTGCGCTCGGCTCCTTCTCTCTCCTGCACTCGGCTCCTTCTCTCTCACGCGCTGGGCTCCTGCTCTCTCACACACTGGGCTCCTTCTCTCTCACACACTGGGCTCCTTCTCTCACACACACACACTGGGCTCCTTCTCTTCACACACACTGGGCTCCTTCTCTCTCACACACTGGGATCCTGCTCTCTCCCATGCTGGGCTCCGCTCTCAAACACTTGCTCCTTATCTCTCTCTCACACACAGGGCTCTTTCTCTCTCCTGCACTGGGCGTCTCTCTCCCACACTGGGCTCCTTCTGTCTCCCACACTGGGCTCCTTCTCTCTCCCACACTGGGCTCCTTCTCTCTCACACACAGGGCTCCTTCTGTCTCACACACTGGGTGAGTTCTCTTGCTCACAATGGGCTCCTTCTCCCTCTCACACACTGGGCTCCTTATCTCTCTCTCACACACTGGGCTCCTTCTCTCTCCTGCACTGGGCGTCTCTCTCCCACACTGGGTTTCTTCTCTCTCACACACTGGGCTCCTTCTTGCTCTCTCTCACATACTGGGCTCCTTCTCTCACCTGCACTGGGCTCCTTCTCTCTTCCACACTGGGCTCCTTATCTCTCACACACTGGGTGAGTTCTCTCGCTCACAATGGGCTCCTTCTCTCTCTCTCACACACTGGTCTCCTGCTCTCTCACACACGACACTCCTGCTATCTCCCATGCTGGGCTCATTCCCTCTCACACACTGGGCTCCTTCTCGCTCCCAAGCTGGGTGCCTCCCCTCTCTCACATTGGGCTCCTTCTCTCTCACAATGGGCTGCTTCTCTCTCCTACGCTCGGATCCTTCTCTCTCCCGCACTGGGCTCCTTCTCTCTCCCGCACTGGGCTCCTTCTCTCTCCCACGCTCGGCTCCTTCTCTCTCCTGCACTGGGCTCCTTTTCTCCCCAGCACTGGGAACCTTCTCTCTTCTACACTGGGCTCCTTCTCTCTCCCGCGCTCGTGTCCTTCTCTGTCACGCGCTGGGCTCCTTCTCTCTCCCGTGCTCGGCTCCTTCTGTCTCACGCGCTGGGCTCCTTCTTTTCCCTGCGCTGGGCTCCTTCTCTCTCCCACACAGCGCTCCTTCTCTCTCACACACAGGGCTCCGTCTCTCTCACACACTGGGTGAGTTCTCTTGCTCACAATGGGCTCCTTCTCCCTCTCACACACTGGGCTCCTTATCTCTCTCTCACACACTGGGCTCCTGCTCTCTCCCATACTGGGCTCCGCTCTCACACACTGTGCTCCCTATCTCTCTCTCACATACTGGGCTCCTTCTCTCTCCTGCACTGGGTGTCTCTCTCCCACACTGGGCTCCTTCTCTCTCACACACTGGGCTCCTTCTTGCTCTCTCTCACATACTGGGCTCCTTCTCGCTCTCTCTCACATACTGGGCTCCTTCTCTCACCCGCACACGGCTCCTTCTCTCTCCCGCACAGGTCTCCTCTTTCCCAAACTGGTCTCCTCTCTCTCACACTGGGCTCCTTCTCTCTCCCACGCTCGGCTCCTTCTCTCTCCCGCACTGGGCTCCTTCTCTCTCCCGCACTGGGCTCCTTTTCTCCCCAGCACTGGGAACCTTCTCTCTTCTACACTGGGCTCCTTCTCTCTCCCGTGCTCGTCTCCTTCTCTGTCATGCGCTGGGCTCCTTCTCTCTCCCGTGGTCGGCTCCTTCTCTCTCACGTGCTGGGCTCCTTCTTTTCCCTGCGCTGGGCTCCTTCTCTCTCCACACAGGGCTCCTTCTCTCTCACACACAGGGCTCCTTCTCTCTCACACACTGGGTGAGTTCTTTGGCACACAATGGGCTCCGTCTACCTCTAACACACTGGGCTCCTTCTTTTCCCTGCGCTGGTCTCCATCTCTCTCCCACACAGGGCTCCTTCTCGCTCACTCACAGGGCTCCTTCTCACTCACACACTGCGTGAGTTCTCTTGCTCACAATGGGCTCCTTCTCCCTCTCACACACTGGGCTCCTTATCTCTCTCTCACACACTGGGCTCCTTCTCTCTCCTGCACTGGGCGTCTCTCTCCCACACTGGGCTCCTTCTCTCTCACACACTGGGCTCCTTCTCTCTCCCACACTGGGCTCCTTATCTCTCACACACTGGGTGAGTTCTCTCGCTCACAATGGGCTCCTTCTCTCTCTCACACACTGGTCTCCTGCTCTCTCACACGCTGCGCTCCTGCTCTCTCCCATGCTGGACTCATTCTCTCTCACACACTGGGCTCCTTCTTGCTCCCAAGCTGGGCGCCTTCCCTCTCTCACATTGGGCTCCATCTCTCTCACAATGGGCTGCTTCTCTCTCCCAAGCTGGGCTCCTTCTCTCTCTCAAGCTGGGCTCCTTCTCTATCCAAAGCTGAGCTCCTTCTCACTCCTGCGCTCGGCTCCTTCTCTCTCCTGCGCTCGGCTCCTTCTCTCTCACGCGCTGGGCTCCTGCTCTCTCACACACTGGGCTCCTTCTCTCTCACACACTGGGCTCCTTCTCTCACAGCTGAAACTTTATTGCTGGAACAGCACAGCAGGTCAGGCAGCATCTAGGGAACAGAAGATTCGACGTTTCGGGCACATGCCCTTCTTCAGGAATGAGCAGAGAGTGAACACTCTCTGCTCATTCCTGAAGAAGGGCATGTGCCCGAAACGTCGAATCTTCTGTTCCCTAGATGCTGCCTGACCTGCTGTGCTGTTCCAGCAATAAAGTTTCAGCTTTGATCTCCAGCGTCTGCAGACCTCACTTTCTCCTTCTCTCACACACACACACACTGGGCTCCTTCTCTTCACACACACTGGGCTCCTTCTCTCTCACACACTGGGATCCTGCTCTCTCCCATGCTGGGCTCCGCTCTCAAACACTGGGCTCCTTATCTCTCTCTCACACACAGGGCTCTTTCTCTCTCCTGCACTGGGCGTCTCTCTCCCACACTGGGCTCCTTCTGTCTCGCACACTGGGCTCCATCTCTCTCCCACACTGGGCTCCTTCTCTCTCACACACAGGGCTCCTTCTGTCTCACACACTGGGTGAGTTCTCTTGCTCACAATGGGCTCCTTCTCCCTCTCACACACTGGGCTCCTTATCTCTCTCTCACACACTGGGCTCCTTCTCTCTCCTGCACTGGGTTTCTTCTCTCTCACACACTGGGCTCCTTCTTGCTCTCTCTCACATACTGGGCTCCTTCTCTCACCTGCACTGGGCTCCTTCTCTCTTCCACACTGGGCTCCTTATCTCTCACACACTGGGTGAGTTCTCTCGCTCACAATGGGCTCCTTCTCTCTCTCACACACACTGGTCTCCTGCTCTCTCACACACGACACTCCTGCTCTCTCCCATGCTGGGCTCATTCTCTCTCACACACTGGGCTCCTTCTCGCTCCCAAGCTGGGTGCCTTCCCTCTCTCACATTGGGCTCCTTCTCTCTCACAATGGGCTGCTTCTCTCTCCTACGCTCGGATCCTTCTCTCTCCCGCACTGGGCTCCTTCTCTCTCCCGCACTGGGCTCCTCCTCTCTCCCGCACTGGGCTCCTTCTCTCTCCCACGCTCGGCTCCTTCTCTCTCCTGCACTGGGCTCCTTTTCTCCCCAGCACTGAACCTTCTCTCTTCTACACTGGGCTCCTTCTCTCTCCCGCGTTCGTCTCCTTCTCTGTCACGCGCTGGGCTCCTTCTCTCTCCCGTGCTCGGCTCCTTCTCTCTCACGCGCTGGGCTCCTTTTCCCTGCGCTGGGCTCCTTCTCTTTCCCACACAGGGCTCCTTCTCTCTCACACACAAGGCTCCTTCTTTCTCACACACTGGGTGAGTTCTCTTGCTCACAATGGGCTCCTTCTCCCTCTCACACACTGGGCTCCTTATCTCTCTCTCACACACTGGGCTCCTTCTCTCTCCTGCACTGGCCGTCTCCCTCCCACAGTGGGTTCCTTCTCTCTCACACACTGGGCTCCTTCTCGCTCTCTCTCACATACTGGGCTCCTTCTCTCACCTGCACTTGGCTCCTTCTCTCTCCCACACTGGGCTCCTTATCTCTCACGCACTGGGCTCCTTCTCTCTCCTGCACTGGTCTCCTCTCTCTCACACTGGGCTCCTTCTCTCTCCCACGCCCGGCTCCTTCTCTCTCCCGCACTGGGCTCCTTCTCTCTCCCGCACTGGGCTCCTTCTCTCTCCCACGCTCGGCTGCTTTTCTCTCCTGTACTGGGCTCCTTTTCTCTCCCGCACTGGGCTCCTTCTCTCTCCCGCACTGGGCTCCTTCTCTCTCCCGCACTGGGCTCCTTCTCTCTCCCACGCTCGGCTGCTTTTCTCTCCTGCACTGGGCTCCTTTTCTCTCCCGCACTGGGCTCCTTCTCTCTCCCGCACTGGGCTCCTTCTCTCTCCCACATTCGGCTCCTTCTCTCTTCTATACTGGGCTCCTTCTCTCTCCCGCGTTTGTCTCCTTCTCTCTCACGTGCTGGGCTCCTTCTCTCTCCCGTGCTCGGCTCCTTCTCTCTCACGCTCTGGCCTCCTTCTCTTCCTTGCGCTGGGCTCCTTCTCGCTCCCACACAGGGCTCTTTCTCACTCACACACTGGGTGAGTTCTCTTGCTCACAATGGGCTCCTTCTCCCTCTCACACACTGGGCTCCTTATCTCTCTCTCACACACTGGGCTCCTTCTCTCTCCCGCACTGGGCTCCTCCTCTCTCCCGCACTGGGCTCCTTCTCTCTCCCACGCTCGGCTCCTTCTCTCTCCTGCACTGGGCTCCTTTTCTCCCCAGCACTGAACCTTCTCTCTTCTACACTGGGCTCCTTCTCTCTCCCGCGTTCGTCTCCTTCTCTGTCACGCGCTGGGCTCCTTCTCTCTCCCGTGCTCGGCTCCTTCTCTCTCACGCGCTGGGCTCCTTTTCCCTGCGCTGGGCTCCTTCTCTTTCCCACACAGGGCTCCTTCTCTCTCACACACAAGGCTCCTTCTTTCTCACACACTGGGTGAGTTCTCTTGCTCACAATGGGCTCCTTCTCCCTCTCACACACTGGGCTCCTTATCTCTCTCTCACACACTGGGCTCCTTCTCTCTCCTGCACTGGCCGTCTCCCTCCCACACTGGGTTCCTTCTCTCTCACACACTGGGCTCCTTCTCGCTCTCTCTCACATACTGGGCTCCTTCTCTCACCTGCACTTGGCTCCTTCTCTCTCCCACACTGGGCTCCTTATCTCTCACGCACTGGGCTCCTTCTCTCTCCTGCACTGGTCTCCTCTCTCTCACACTGGGCTCCTTCTCTCTCCCACGCCCGGCTCCTTCTCTCTCCCGCACTGGGCTCCTTCTCTCTCCCGCACTGGGCTCCTTCTCTCTCCCACGCTCGGCTGCTTTTCTCTCCTGTACTGGGCTCCTTTTCTCTCCCGCACTGGGCTCCTTCTCTCTCCCGCACTGGGCTCCTTCTCTCTCCCGCACTGGGCTCCTTCTCTCTCCCACGCTCGGCTGCTTTTCTCTCCTGCACTGGGCTCCTTTTCTCTCCCGCACTGGGCTCCTTCTCTCTCCCGCACTGGGCTCCTTCTCTCTCCCACATTCGGCTCCTTCTCTCTTCTATACTGGGCTCCTTCTCTCTCCCGCGTTTGTCTCCTTCTCTCTCACGTGCTGGGCTCCTTCTCTCTCCCGTGCTCGGCTCCTTCTCTCTCACGCTCTGGCCTCCTTCTCTTCCTTGCGCTGGGCTCCTTCTCGCTCCCACACAGGGCTCTTTCTCACTCACACACTGGGTGAGTTCTCTTGCTCACAATGGGCTCCTTCTCCCTCTCACACACTGGGCTCCTTATCTCTCTCTCACACACTGGGCTCCTTCTCTTCCCTGCACTAGGCGTCTCTCTCCCACACTGGGTTCCTTCTCTCTCACACACTGGGCTCCTTCTCGCTCTCTCTCACATACTGGGCTCCTTCTCTCACCTGCACTGGGCTCCTTCTCTCTCCCACACTGGGCTCCTTCTCTCTCCCACACTCGGCTCCTTCTTGCTCTCTCTCACATACTGGGCTCCTTCTCGCTCGCACTCACATACTGCGCTCCTTCTCTCACCCGCACTGGGCTCCTTCTCTCTCCTGCACTTGGCTCCTCTTTCCCACACTGGTCTCCTCTCTCTCACACTGGGCTCCTTCTCTCTCCCACGCTCGGCTCCTTCTCTCTCCCGCACTGGGCTCCTTCTCTCTCCCACGCTCGGCTGCTTTTCTCTCCTGCACTGGGCTCCTTTTCTCTCCCGCACTGGGCTCCTTCTCTCTCCCGCACTGGGCTCCTTCTCTCTCCCACGTTCGTCTCCTTCTCTCTCACGTGCTGGGCTCCATCTCTCTCCCGTGCTCGGCTCCTTCTCTCTCACGCTCTGGCCTCCTTCTCTTCCCTGCGCTGGGCTCCTTCTCGCTCCCACACAGGGCTCTTTCTCTCTCACACACTGGGTGAGTTCTCTCGCTCACAATGAGCTCCTTCTCTCTCTCACACTGGGCTCCTGCTCTCTCTCACACACTGCGCTCCTGCTCTCTCCCATGCTGGGCTCCTCTCTCACACACTGGGCTCCTTCTCGCTTCCATGCTGGGCGCCTTCTCTCTCTCACATTGTGCTCCTTCTCTCTCACAATGGGCTGCTTCTCTCTCCCAAGGTGGGCTCCTTCTCTCTTTCAAGCTGGGCTCCTTCTCTATCCCAAGCTGGGCTCCTTCTCACTCCCGCGCTCGGCTCCTTCTCTCTCCTGCGCTAGGCTCCTTCTCTCTCCCACACAGGGCTCCTTCTCCCTCACACACGGGCTTCTTCTCTCACACACACACTGGGCTCCTTCTCTCACACACACACTGGGCTCCATCTCTCTCACACACTGGGATCCTGCTCTCGCCCATGCTGGGCTCCGCTCTCACACACTGGGCTCCTTATCTCTCTCTCACACACTGGGCTCCTTCTCTCTCCCGCACTGGGCTCCTTCTCTCTCCCACATTCGGCTCCTTCTCTCTTCTATACTTGGCTCCTTCTCTCTCCCGCGTTCGTCTCCTTCTCTCTCACATGCTGGGCTCCTTCTCTCTCCCGTGCTCAGCTCCTTCTCTCTCACGCGCTGGCCTCCTTCTCTTCCCTGAGCTGGGCTCCTTCTCGCTCCCACACAGGGCTCTTTCTCTCTCACACACTGGGTGAGTTCTCTCGCTCACAATGGGCTCCTTCTCTCTCTCCCATGCTGGGCTCCTTCTCTCTCACACACTGGGCTCCTTCTCGCCTCCATGCTGGGCGCCTTCTCTCTCTCACATTGGGCTCCTTCTATCTCACACACTGGGCTCCTTCTCGCCTCCATGCTGGGCGCCTTCTCTCTCTCACAATGGGCTGCTTCTCTCTCCCAAGCTGGGCTCCTTCTCTCTCTCAATCTGGGCTCCTTCTCTATCCCAACCTGGGCTCCTTCTCACTCCCGCGCTCGGCTCCTTCTCTCTTCTGCACTAGGCTCCTTCTCCCTCCCACACTGGGTTCCTTCTCTCTCACACACTGGGCTCCTTCTCGCTCTCTCTCACATATTGGGCTCCTTCTCTCACCTGCACTGGGCTCCTTCTCTCTCCCGCACTGGGCTCCTTCTCTCTCCCACGCTCGGCTGCTTTTCTCTCCTGTACTGGGCTCCTTTTCTCTCCCGCACTGGGCTCCTTCTCTCTCCCGCACTGGGCTCCTTCTCTCTCCCGCACTGGGCTCCTTCTCTCTCCCACGCTCGGCTGCTTTTCTCTCCTGCACTGGGCTCCTTTTCTCTCCCGCACTGGGCTCCTTCTCTCTCCCGCACTGGGCTCCTTCTCTCTCCCACATTCGGCTCCTTCTCTCTTCTATACTGGGCTCCTTCTCTCTCCCGCGTTTGTCTCCTTCTCTCTCACGTGCTGGGCTCCTTCTCTCTCCCGTGCTCGGCTCCTTCTCTCTCACGCTCTGGCCTCCTTCTCTTCCTTGCGCTGGGCTCCTTCTCGCTCCCACACAGGGCTCTTTCTCACTCACACACTGGGTGAGTTCTCTTGCTCACAATGGGCTCCTTCTCCCTCTCACACACTGGGCTCCTTATCTCTCTCTCACACACTGGGCTCCTTCTCTCCCCTGCACTAGGCGTCTCTCTCCCACACTGGGTTCCTTCTCTCTCACACACTGGGCTCCTTCTCGCTCTCTCTCACATACTGGGCTCCTTCTCTCACCTGCACTGGGCTCCTTCTCTCTCCCACACTGGGCTCCTTCTCTCTCCCACACTCGGCTCCTTCTTGCTCTCTCTCACATACTGGGCTCCTTCTCGCTCGCTCTCACATACTGCGCTCCTTCTCTCACCCGCACTGGGCTCCTTCTCTCTCCTGCACTTGGATCCTCTTTCCAACACTGGTCTCCTCTCTCTCACACTGGGCTCCTTCTCTCTCCCACGCTCGGCTCCTTCTCTCTCCTGCACTGGGCTCCTTCTCTCTCCCGCACTGGGCTCCTTCTCTCTCCCACGCTCGGCTGCTTTTCTCTCCTGCACTGGGCTCCTTTTCTCTCCCGCAGTGGGCTCCTTCTCTCTCCCGCACTGGGCTCCTTCTCTCTCCCATGTTCGTCTCCTTCTCTCTCACGTGCTGGGCTCCATCTCTCTCCCGTGCTCGGCTCCTTCTCTCTCACGCTCTGGCCTCCTTCTCTTCCCTGCGCTGGGCTCCTTCTCGCTCCCACACAGGGCTCTTTCTCTCTCACACACTGGGTGAGTTCTCTCGCTCACAATGAGCTCCTTCTCTCTCTCACACTGGGCTCCTGCTCTCTCTCACACACTGCGCTCCTGCTCTCTCCCATGCTGGGCTCCTCTCTCACACACTGGGCTCCTTCTCGCTTCCATGCTGGGCGCCTTCTCTCTCTCACATTGTGCTCCTTCTCTCTCACAATGGGCTGCTTCTCTCTCCCAAGGTGGGCTCCTTCTCTCTTTCAAGCTGGGCTCCTTCTCTATCCCAAGCTGGGCTCCTTCTCACTCCCGCGCTCGGCTCCTTCTCTCTCCTGCGCTAGGCTCCTTCTCTCTCCCACACAGGGCTCCTTCTCCCTCACACACGGGCTCCTTCTCTCACACACACACTGGGCTCCTTCTCTCACACACACACTGGGCCTCCATCTCTCTCACACACTGGGTTCCTGCTCTCGCCCATGCTGGGCTCCGCTCTCACACACTGGGCTCCTTATCTCTCTCTCACACACTGGGCTCCTTCTCTCTCCCGCACTGGGCTCCTTCTCTCTCCCACATTCGGCTCCTTCTCTCTTCTATACTTGGCTCCTTCTCTCTCCCGCGTTCGTCTCCTTCTCTCTCACATGCTGGGCTCCTTCTCTCTCCCGTGCTCAGCTCCTTCTCTCTCACGCGCTGGCCTCCTTCTCTTCCCTGAGCTGGGCTCCTTCTCGCTCCCACACAGGGCTCTTTCTCTCTCACACACTGGGTGAGTTCTCTCGCTCACAATGGGCTCCTTCTCTCTCTCCCAAGCTGGGCTCCTTCTCTCTCTCAATCTGGGCTCCTTCTCTATCCCAAGCTGGGCTCCTTCTCACTCCCGCGCTCGGCTCCTTCTCTCTTCTGCACTAGGCTCCTTCTCCCTCCCACACTGGGTTCCTTCTCTCTCACACACTGGGCTCCTTCTCGCTCTCTCTCACATATTGGGCTCCTTCTCTCACCTGCACTGGGCTCCTTCTCTCTCCCACACTGGGCTCCTTATCTCTCACACACTGGGTGAGTTCTCTCGCTCACAATGGGCTGCTTCTCTCTCTCACACACTGGTCTCCTGCTCTCTCACACACTGCGCTCCTGCTCTCTCCCATGCTGGGCTCCTTCTCTCTCACACACTGGGCTCCTTCTCGCTCCCAAGCTGGGCGCCTTCCCTCTCTCACATTGGGCTCCTTCTCTCTCACAATGGGCTGCTTCTCTCTCCCAAGCTGGGCTCCTTCTCACTCCCGCGCTGGGCTCCTTCTCACTCCCGCACTGGGCTCCTTCTCACTCCCGCACTGGGCTCTTTCTCTCCCCTGCGCTGGGCTCCATCTCTCTCACACACTGGGCTCCTTCTCTCACACACACTGGGCTCCTTCTCTCTCACACACTGGACTCCTTCTTGCTCTCTCTCACATACTGAGCTCCTTCTCACTCTCTCTCACATACTGGGCTCCTTCTCTCATCCGCACTGGGCTCCTTCTCTCTCCCACATTCGGCTCCTTCTCTCTTCTATACTTGGCTCCTTCTCTCTCCCGCGTTCGTCTCCTTCTCTCTCACATGCTGGGCTCCTTCTCTCTCCCGTGCTCAGCTCCTTCTCTCTCACGCGCTGGCCTCCTTCTCTTCCCTGAGCTGGGCTCCTTCTCGCTCCCACACAGGGCTCTTTCTCTCTCACACACTGGGTGAGTTCTCTCGCTCACAATGGGCTCCTTCTCTCTCTCCCATGCTGGGCTCCTTCTCTCTCACACACTGGGCTCCTTCTCGCCTCCATGCTGGGCGCCTTCTCTCTCTCACATTGGGCTCCTTCTATCTCACACACTGGGCTCCTTCTCGCCTCCATGCTGGGCGCCTTCTCTCTCTCACAATGGGCTGCTTCTCTCTCCCAAGCTGGGCTCCTTCTCTCTCTCAATCTGGGCTCCTTCTCTATCCCAACCTGGGCTCCTTCTCACTCCCGCGCTCGGCTCCTTCTCTCTTCTGCACTAGGCTCCTTCTCCCTCCCACACTGGGTTCCTTCTCTCTCACACACTGGGCTCCTTCTCGCTCTCTCTCACATATTGGGCTCCTTCTCTCACCTGCACTGGGCTCCTTCTCTCTCCCGCACTGGGCTCCTTCTCTCTCCCACGCTCGGCTGCTTTTCTCTCCTGTACTGGGCTCCTTTTCTCTCCCGCACTGGGCTCCTTCTCTCTCCCGCACTGGGCTCCTTCTCTCTCCCGCACTGGGCTCCTTCTCTCTCCCACGCTCGGCTGCTTTTCTCTCCTGCACTGGGCTCCTTTTCTCTCCCGCACTGGGCTCCTTCTCTCTCCCGCACTGGGCTCCTTCTCTCTCCCACATTCGGCTCCTTCTCTCTTCTATACTGGGCTCCTTCTCTCTCCCGCGTTTGTCTCCTTCTCTCTCACGTGCTGGGCTCCTTCTCTCTCCCGTGCTCGGCTCCTTCTCTCTCACGCTCTGGCCTCCTTCTCTTCCTTGCGCTGGGCTCCTTCTCGCTCCCACACAGGGCTCTTTCTCACTCACACACTGGGTGAGTTCTCTTGCTCACAATGGGCTCCTTCTCCCTCTCACACACTGGGCTCCTTATCTCTCTCTCACACACTGGGCTCCTTCTCTCCCCTGCACTAGGCGTCTCTCTCCCACACTGGGTTCCTTCTCTCTCACACACTGGGCTCCTTCTCGCTCTCTCTCACATACTGGGCTCCTTCTCTCACCTGCACTGGGCTCCTTCTCTCTCCCACACTGGGCTCCTTCTCTCTCCCACACTCGGCTCCTTCTTGCTCTCTCTCACATACTGGGCTCCTTCTCGCTCGCTCTCACATACTGCGCTCCTTCTCTCACCCGCACTGGGCTCCTTCTCTCTCCTGCACTTGGCTCCTCTTTCCCACACTGGTCTCCTCTCTCTCACACTGGGCTCCTTCTCTCTCCCACGCTCGGCTCCTTCTCTCTCCCGCACTGGGCTCCTTCTCTCTCCCGCACTGGGCTCCTTCTCTCTCCCACGCTCGGCTGCTTTTCTCTCCTGCACTGGGCTCCTTTTCTCTCCCGCACTGGGCTCCTTCTCTCTCCCGCACTGGGCTCCTTCTCTCTCCCACGCTCGGCTGCTTTTCTCTCCTGCACTGGGCTCCTTTTCTCTCCCGCACTGGGCTCCTTCTCTCTCCCGCACTGGGCTCCTGCTCTCTCCTGCACTTGGCTCCTCTTTCCCACACTGGTCTCCTCTCTCTCACACTGGGCTCCTTCTCTCTCCCACGCTCGGCTCCTTCTCTCTCCCGCACTGGGCTCCTTCTCTCTCCCGCACTGGGCTCCTTCTCTCTCCCACGCTCGGCTGCTTTTCTCTCCTGTACTGGGCTCCTTTTCTCTCCCGCACTGGGCTCCTTCTCTCTCCCGCACTGGGCTCCTTCTCTCTCCCGCACTGGGCTCCTTCTCTCTCCTGCACTTGGCTCCTCTTTCCCACACTGGTCTCCTCTCTCTCACACTGGGCTCCTTCTCTCTCCCACGCTCGGCTCCTTCTCTCTCCCGCACTGGGCTCCTTCTCTCTCCCGCACTGGGCTCCTTCTCTCTCCCACGCTCGGCTGCTTTTCTCTCCTGCACTGGGCTCCTTTTCTCTCCCGCACTGGGCTCCTTCTCTCTCCCGCACTGGGCTCCTTCTCTCTCCTGCACTGGGCTCCTTCTCTCTCCTGCACGGGCTCCTTTTCTCTCCCACGCTCGGCTCCTTCTCTCTCCCGCGCTGGGCTCCTTCTCTCTCCCACGCCCGGCTCTTTCTCTCTCCCGCACTGGGACCCTTCTCTCTTCTACACTGGGCTCCTTCTCTCTCCCGCGCTCGTCTCCTTCTCTCTCACGCGCTGGGCTCCTTCTCTTCCCTGCGATGGGCCCCTTCTCTCTCTCCCACACAAGGCTCCTTCTCTCTCACACACTGGGTGAGTTATCTCGCTCACAATGGGCTCCTCTCTCTCCCACATTGGGCTCCTTCTCTTCTCCCACACTGGGCTCCTTCTCTCTCTCTCCCACACTGGGCTCCTCTCTCTCTCTCTCCCACACTGGGCTCCTTCTCTCTCTCTCTCTCACAATGGGCTCCATCTCTCTCCCGCACTGGGCTCCTTCGCTCTCCCGCACTGGGAACCTTCTCTCTTCTACACTGGGCTCCTTCTCTCTCCCGCACTGGGCTCCTTCTCTCTCACGAGCTGGGCTCCTTCTCTCTCCCGTGCTTGGCTCCATCTCTCGCACGTGCTGGGCTCCTTCTCTTCCCTGTGATGGGCCCTTCTCTCTCCCACACAAGGCTCCTTCTCTCTCACACATTGGGTGAGTTCTCTCGCTCACAATGGGCTCCTTCTCTCTCACACACTGGGTGAGTTCTCTCGCTCACAATGGGCTCCTTCTCTCTCTCTCTCTCTCATTCTGGGCTCCTTCTCTCACCCGCACAGGTCCCCTCTTTCCCACACTGATCTCCTCTCTCTCAGGAGAAAGTGAGGTCTGCAGCTGCTGGAGATCAGAGCTGAAAATGTGTTGCTGGAAAAGCGCAGCAGGTCAGGCAGCATCTAGGGAACAGGAGAATCGACGTTTTGGGCATTCCTGAAGAAGGGCTTATGCCCGAAACATCGATTCTCCTGTTCCCTGGATGCTGCCTGACCTGCTGCGCTTTTCCAGCAACACATTTTCAGCTCTCCTCTCTCTCACCCTGGGCTCCTTCTCTCTCCCATGCTGGGTCCTTCTCTCCCTCTCCCACACTGGGCTCCTTCTCCCTCCCACGCTGGGCTTATTCTCTTCTCCCGCACTGGCTCCTTCTCTCTCTCCCACACTGGGCTCCATCTCTCTCCCGCACTGGGCTCCTTCTCTCTCCCATACTGGGCACCTTCTCTCTCCCACGTTGGGCTCCTTCCCTTTTCCCACACTGGGCTCCTTCTCTTCACCCACACTGGGCTCCTTCTCTCTCTCTCTCCCATACTCGGCTCCTCTCTCTCCCACACTGGGCTCCTTCTCTCTCTCTCTCTCCCACACTGGGCTCCTCTCTCTCTCTCCCGCACTGGGCTCCTTCTCTCTGCCGCACTGGGCTCCCACTTCTCTCTCCCACGCTTGGCTCATACTGGGCTCCATCTCTCTCCCGCACTGGGCTCCTTCTCTCTCCCATACTGGGCACCTTCTCTCTCTCCCACGTTGGGCTCCTTCCCTTTTCCCACACTGGGCTCCTTCTCTTCCACACTGGGTTCCTTCTCTCTCTCTCCCACACTGGGCTTCTTCTCTCTCTCTCTCCCACACTGGGCTCCTTCTCTCTCTCATACTGGGCTCCTTCTCTCTCTCCCGCACTGGGCTCCTTCTCTCTCCCGCGCAGGGCTCTTTCTCTCTCCCACGCTGGGCTCCTTCTCTTCTCCCACACTGGGCTTCTTCTCTCTCTCCCAAACTGGGCTCCTTCTCTCTCCCGCGCAGGGCTCTTTCTCTCTCCCACGCTGGACTCCTTCTCTCTCCCGCACTGGGCTCCTTCTCTCTCCCATTGGGCTCTTTCTCTCTCCCACGTTGGGCATCTTCTCTCTCCCACTGGGCTCCTTCGCTCTCCCGCACTGAGCTCCTCTCTCCCACACTGGGCTCCTTCTCTCTCTCACTGGGCTCCTTCTCTCACACACTGGGCTCCTTCTCTCTCCCGCACAGGTCTCCTCTTTCTCACACTGGGCTACTCTCTCTCACGTTTGGCTCCTTCTCTCTCCCACACATACACTGTGCTGCTCTCTCTCTCTCTCTCTCAGAATGGCTTCCATCTCTCTCTCTCTCACAATGGGCTTCTTCTCTCTCTCATGCACTGGGCTCCTTCTCTCTCACACACCTGGCTCCTTCTCTCGCCCGCGCTGGGCTCCTTCTCTCTCCCGCGCTGGGCTCCTTCTCTTGGCCGCGCTTGGCTCTCTTTCACCTGCACTCGGCTCCTTCTGTCTCCGGCGCTCGCCTCCTTCTCTCTCATGCGCTGGGCTCCTTCTCTCTCACACACTGAGCTAGTTCGCTCTCTCTCACAATGGGCACCTTTTCTCTCTCACACTGGGCTCCTCTCTCTCTCTCCCACACTTGGCTCCTTCTCTCTCTCTCACTGGGCTCCTTTTCTCTCACACAATGGGCTCCTTAACTCCCTCACCCGCGCTGGGCTCCTTCACTCTCCCACGCTGGCCTCTTCTCTCTTCCGCACTGGGCTCCTCTCTCCCACACTGGGCTCCTTTTCTCTCTCACACTGTGCTCCTCTCTCCCACACTGGGCTCCTTCTCTCTCTCTCACATACTGGGCTCTTTCTCTCAGCCGCATTGGGCTCCTTCGCTCTCCTGCACAGGTCTCCTCTTTCTCACACTGGTCTCCTCTCTCTCACACTGGGCTACTCTCTCTCACGCTAGGCTCCTTCTCTCTCCTACGCGCACACTGTGCTCCTCTCTCTCTCTCTCTCTCTGAATGGCCTTCATATCTCTCTCTCTCACAATGGGCTCCTTCTCTCTCTCCCACACTGGGCACCTTCTCTATCCCTCTCTGGGCTCCTTCTCTTCTCCCTCTCTGGGCTCCTTCCCTCCCTCACACTGGGTTCCTTCTCTCTCCCACAATGTGCTCCATCTCTCTCCCACAATGTGCTCCATCTCTCTCCCGCACTGGGCTCCTTCTCTCTCCCGCGCTGGGCTCCTTCTCTCTCCCGCGCTGTGCTCCTTCTCTCTCTCTCTCTCAATCGGCTGCTTCTCTCTCACACACTGGGCCCCTTCTGTCTCCCAAGCTGGGCTCCTTCTCTCTCCCAAGCTGGACTCCCTCTCTCTCTCTCACACTGGGCTCCTTCTCACTCCCACGCTGGGTTCCTCCTCTCTCTCACACAATGGACTCCTTCTCTCTCACACACACTGGGCTCTCTTCTCTCACACTGGGCTCTTAGATTAGATTACTTACAGTGTGGAAACAGACCCCTCGGCCCAACAAGTCCACACCGACCCGCCGAAGCGTAACCCACCCAGATTCATTCTCCTACATTTACCCCTTCATCTAACACTACGGGGAATTTAGCATGGCCAACTCACCTAACCTGCACATTTTTGGATTGTAGGAGGAAACCGGAGCACCTGGAAGAAACCCACGCAGACACGGGGAGAATGTGCAAACTCCACACAGAGCGTCGCCTGAGGCGGGAATTGAACCCAGGTCTCTGGTGCTGTGAGGCAGCAGTTCTAACCACTGTGCCACCGTGCCGCCCTGGGCTCACACACTGGGCTCCTTCTCTCTCCCATACAGGGCTCCTTCTCTCTCACACACTGGGTGAGTTCTCTCGCTCACAATGGGCTCCTCTCTCTCACACACTGGGCTCCTGCTCTCTCCCATGCTGGGCTCCTTCTCTCTCACACTGGGCTCCATCTCTCTCCCCCAAGCTGGGTGCCTTCTCTCTCACACTGGGCTCCTTCTCTCTCTCTCTCTCACAATGGGCTGCTTCTCTCACACACACTGGGCTTCTTCTCTCTCTCACACACTGGGCTCCTTCTCTCACAATCTGGGCTCCTGCTCTCTCCCACGCTGGGCTCCTTCTCTCTCACACACTGGGCTCCTTATCTCTCTGTCACACACTGGGCTCCTTCTCTTTCCCGCACTAGGCTCCTCTCTCGCACACTGGGCTCCTTGTCTCTCTCACACTGGGCTCCTTCTGTCACACACTGGGATCCTTCTCTCTCCCGCACAGGTCTGCTCTTTCTCACACTGGTCTCCTCTCTCCCACACTGGGCTCCTTCTCTCTCTCTCTCACACTGGGCTCCTTCTCTCACACACTGGGCTCCTTATCTCTCCCGCACAGGTCTCCTCTTTCTCACACTGGTCTCCTCTCTCTCACATGGGCTACTCTCTCTCACGCTTGGCTCCTTCTCTCTCCCACGCACAAACTGTGCTCCTCTTTCTCTCTCTCTTTCTCTCAGAATGGCCTCCATCTCTCTCTCTCTCTCTCTCACACACAATTGGTTGCTTCTCTCTCTCACAATGGGCTCCTACTCTCTTGCGCACTGGGCTCCTTCTCTCTCATGTGGTGGGCTCCTTCTCTCTCACACACCTGGCTCCTTCTCTCTCCCGCACTAGGCTCCTTCTCTCCCCTGCACTGGGCTCCTTCTCTCTCCCGCGCTGGGCTCCTTCTCTCTCCTGCGCTAGGCTCCTTCTCTCTCCCGTGCTGGGCTCCTTCTCTCTCCCGTGCTGGGCTCCTTCTCTCTCACGCGCTGGGGTCCTTCTCTCTCCCGCGCTAGGCTCCTCTCTCCCGCGCTGGGCTCCTTCTCTCAGCTGCGCTCGGCTCCCTCTTTCTCCCGCGCTCGGCTCCTTCTGTCTCCTGCGCTCGCCTCCTTCTTTCTCATGCGCTGGGCTCCTTCTCTCTCACACACTTAGCTAGTTCGCTCTCTCTCACAATGGGCACCTTTTCTCTCTCACACACTGGGCTCCTTAACTCCCTCACCCGCGCTGGGTTCCTTTACTCTCCCACGCTGGGCTCCTTCTCTCTTCCGCACTGGGCTCCTCTCTGCCACACTGGGCTTCTTTTCTCTCTCACACTGTGCTCCTCTCTCCCACACTGGGCTCCTTATCTCTCTCTCTCTCACATACTGGGCTCTTTCTCTCACCCGCACTGGGCTCCTTCTCTCTCCTGCACAGGTCTCCTCTTTCTCACACTGGTCTCCTCTCTCTCACATGGGCTACTCTCTCTCACGTTAGGCTCCTTCTCTCTCCCACGCACACACTGTGCTCCTCTCTCTCTCTCAGAATGGCCTCCATCTCTCTCTCTCTCACACACACACAATGGGCTGCTTCTCTCTCTCACACTGGGCTCCTCTCTCTGACACACTGGGCTCCTTCTCTCACACATTGGGCTCCTTCTCTCACACACTGGGCTCCTGCTCTCTCCCACGTTGGGCTCCTTCTCTCTCACACACTGGGCTCCTTATCTCTCTGTCACACACTGGGCTCCTTCTCTCGCCCGCACTGGGCACCTGCTCTCCAACATTGGGCTCCTCTCTCCCACACTGGGCTCCTTCTCTCACACACTGGGCTCCTTCCCTCACACACTGGGCTCCTTCTCTCTCTCCCGCACAGGTCTCCTCTTTCTCACACTGGTCTCCTCTCTCCCACACTGGGCTCCTTCTCTCTCTCACACTGGGCTCCTTCTCTCACACACTGGGCTCCTTATCTCTCTCTCACATACTGGGCTCCTTCTCTCTCCCTCACAGGTCTCCTCTTTCTCACACTGGTCTCCTCTCTCTCACATGGGCTACTCTTTCTCACGCTTGGCTTCTTCTCTCTCCCACGCACACACTGTGCTCCTCTCTCTCTCTCTCAGAATGGCCTCCATCTCTCTCTCTCTCTCACAATGGGTTGCTTCTCTCTCACACATTGGGCTCCTTCTCTCTCGCGCACTGGGCTCCTTCTCTCTCCTGCGCTGGGCTCCTTCTCTCTCACGCGCTGGGCTCCTTCTCTCTCCCGCACTGGGCTCCTTCTCTCTCCCGCGCTGGGCTCCTTCTCTCTCCCGCGCTGGGCTCCTTCTCTCTCCTGCGCTGGGCTCCTTCTCTCTCCCGCGCTGGGCTCCTTCTCTCGGCTGCGCTCGGCTCCCTCTTTCTCCCGCGCTCGGCTCCTTCTGTCTCCCGCGCTCGCCTCCTTCTTTCTCATGCGCTGGGCTCCTTCTCTCTCACACACTGAGCTAGTTCGCTCTCTCTCACAATGGGCACCTTTTCTCTCTCACACTAGGCTCCTTCTCTCTCACACAATGGGCTCCTTAACTCCCTCACCCGCGCTGGGTTCCTTCATTCTCCCACGCTGGGCTCCTTCTCTCTTCCGCACTGGGCTCCACTCTCCCACACTGGGCTCCTTTTCTCTCTCACACTGTGCTCCTCTCTCCCACACTGGGCTCCTTATCTCTCTCTCTCACATACTGGGCTCTTTCTCTCACCCGCACTGGGCTCCTTCTCTCTCCTGCACAGGTCTCCTCTTTCTCACACTGGTCTCCTCTCTCTCTCACGTTAGGCTCCTTCTCTCTCCCACGCACATACTGTGCTCCTCTCTCTCTCTCTCTCTCTCAGAATGGCCTTCATATCTCTCTCTCTCACAATGGGCTCTTTCTCTCTCTCACACACTGGGCTCCTTCTCTCTCGGACACACTGGGATCCTTCGCTCTCTCACACTGGGCTCCATCTCTCACACATTGGGCTCCTTCTCTCACACACTGGGCTCCTGCTCTCTCCCACGTTGGGCTCCTTCTCTCTCACACACTGGGCTCCTTATCTCTCTGTCACACACTGGGCTCCTTCTCTCTCCCGCACTGGGCACCTCTCTCTCACACTGGGCTCCTTTTCTCTCTCACACTATGCTCCTCTCCTCTCTCTCTCACATACTGGGCTCTTTCTCTCACCCGCACTGGCTCCTTCTCTCTCCTGCACAGGTCTCCTCTTTCTCACACTGGTCTCCTCTCTCTCACATGGGCCACTCTCTCTCACGTTAGGCTCCTTCTCTCTCCCACGCACACACTGTGCTTCTCTCTCTCTCTCAGAATGGCCTCCATCTCTCTCTCTCTCTCACACACACAATGGGCTGCTTCTCTCTCTCACACTGGGCTCCTCTCTCTGACACACTGGGCTCCTTCTCTCACACATTGGGCTCCTTCTCTCACACACTGGGCTCCTGCTCTCTCCCACGTTGGGCTCCTTCTCTCTCACACACTGGGCTCCTTATCTCTCTGTCACACACTGGGCTCCTTCTCTCGCCCGCACTGGGCACCTCTCTCCAACACTGGACTCCTCTCCCACACTGGGCTCCTTCTCTCTCTCCCGCACAGGTCTCCTCTTTCTCACACTGGTCTCCTCTCTCCCACACTGGGCTCCTTCTCTCTCTCACACTGGGCTCCTTATCTCTCTCTCACATACTGGGCTCCTTCTCTCTCCCTCACAGGTCTCCTCTTTCTCACACTGGTCTCCTCTCTCTCACATGGGCTACTCTTTCTCACGCTTGGCTTCTCTCTCCCACGCACACACTGTGCTCCTCTCTCTCTCTCTCAGAATGGCCTCCATCTCTCTCTCTCTCTCACAATGGGTTGCTTCTCTCTCACACATTGGGCTCCTTCTCTCTCGCGCACTGGGCTCCTTCTCTCTCCTGCACTGGGCTCCTTCTCTCTCACGCGCTGGGCTCCTTCTCTCTCCCGCACTGGGCTCCTTCTCTCTCCCGCGCTGGGCTCCTTCTCTCTCCCGCGCTGGGCTCCTTCTCTCTCCCGCGCTGGGCTCCTTCTCTCGGCTGCGCTCGGCTCTCTTTCTCCCGCGCTCGGCTCCTTCTGTCTCCCGCGCTCGCCTCCTTCTTTCTCATGCGCTGGGCTCCTTCTCTCTCACACACTGAGCTAGTTCGCTCTCTCTCACAGTGGGCACCTTTTCTCTCTCACACTTGGCTCCTTCTCTCTCACACAATGGGCTCCTTAACTCCCTCACCCGCGCTGGGTTCCTTCACTCTCCCACGCTGGGCTCCTTCTCTCTTCCGCACTGGGCTCCACTCTCCCACACTGGGCTCCTTTTCTCTCTCACACTGTGCTCCTCTCTCCCACACTGGCCTCCTTATCTCTCTCTCTCTCTCTCTCACATACTGGGCTCTTTCTCTCACCCGCACTGGGCTCCTTCTCTCTCCTGCACAGGTCTCCTCTTTCTCACACTGGTCTCCTCTCTCTCTCACGTTAGGCTCCTTCTCTCTCCCATGCACATACTGTGCTCCTCTCTCTCTCAGAATGGCCTCCATATCTCTCTCTCTCACAATGGGCTCTTTCTCTCTCTCACACACTGGGCTCCTTCTCTCTCGGACACACTGGGATCCTTCGCTCTCTCACACTGGGCTCCATCTCTCACACATTGGGCTCCTTCTCTCACACACTGGGCTCCTGCTCTCTCCCACGTTGGGCTCCTTCTCTCTCACACACTGGGCTCCTTATCTCTCTGTCACACACTGGGCTCCTTCTCTCTCCCGCACTGGGCACCTCTCTCTCACACTGGGCTCCTTTTCTCTCTCATACTATGCTCCTCTCCTCTCTCTCTCACATACTGGGCTCTTTCTCTCACCCGCACTGGCTCCTTCTCTCTCCTGCACAGGTCTCCTCTTTCTCACACTGGTCTCCTCTCTCTCATATGGGCTACTCTCTCTCATGTTAGGCTCCTTCTCTCTCCCACACACACACTGTGCTCCTCTCTCTCAGAATGGCCTCCGTATCTCTCTCTCTCTCACAATGGGCTGCTTCTCTCTCTCACACACTGGGCACCTTCTCTCTCTCACAATGGGCTCCTTCTCTCTCCCGCGCTGGGCTCCTTGGGTCTCCCGATCTCGGCTCCTTGGGTCTCCTGCGCTCGGCTCCTTCGGTCTCCCGCGCTCGGCTCCTTCTCTCTCCCTTGCCAGGCTCCTTTTCTCTCCCACACTAGGCTCCTTTTCTCTCCCACACTGGGCTCCTTCTCTCTTTCTCTCACAATGGACTGCTTCTCTCTCTCTCTCTCACAATGGACTGCTTCTCTCTCTCTCTCTCTCTCTCTCACACAATGGACTGCTTCTCTCTCTCTCTCACAATGGACTACTTCTCTCTCACACACACAATGGGCTGCTTCTCTCTCTCTCTCTCTCACAATGGACTGCTTCTCTCTCACAATGAACTGCTTCTCTCTCTCTCACACAATGGACTGCTTCTCTCTCTCTCTCACAATGGACTGCTACTCTCTCTCTCTCTCTCTCAATTGGCTCCTTCTCTCCCACACACTGGGCTCCTTCTGTCTCCCAAGCTGGGCTCCCTCTCTCTCTCACACTGGGCTCCTTCTCACTTTCACACTGGGCTCCTTCTCACTCCCGTGCTGGGCTCCTCCTCTCTTTCACAATGGGCTCCTTCTCTCTCTCACACACTGGGCTCCTCGATTAGATTAGATCAGATTACTTACAGTGTGGAAACAGACCCATCGGCCCAACAAGTCCACACCGACCCGCTGAAGCGTAACCCACCCAGACCCATTCTCCTACATTTACCCCTTAACCTAACACTACGGGGAATTTAGCATGGCCAACTCACCTAACCTGCACATTTTTGGATTGTAGGAGGAAACCGGAGGAAACCCACGCAGACACGGGGAGAATGTGCAAACTCCACACAGAGAGTCACCTGAGGCGGGAATTGAACCCGGGTCTCTAGCGCTGTGAGGCAGCAATGCTAACCACTGTGCCACCGTGCCGCCCTGGGCTCACACACTGGGCTCCTGCTCTCTCCCATGCTGGGCTCCTTCTCTCTCCCATGCTGGGCTCCTTCTCTCTCCCATACTGGGTGAGTTCTCTCGCTCACAATGGGCTCCTCTCTCTCACACACTGGGCTCCTGCTCTCTCCCATACAGGGCTCCTTCTCTCTCACACACTGGGTGAGTTCTCTCGCTCACAATGGGCTCCTCTCTCTCACACACTGGGCTCCTGCTCTCTCACAATGGACTCCTTCTCTCTCTCTCTCACAATGGGCTCCTTCTCTCTCACACACCTGGCTCCTTCTCTCTTCCGCGCTGGGCTCCTTCTCTCTCCCGCGCTGGGCTCCCTCTTTCTCCCGCGCTCAGCTCCTTCTCTCTCACACACTGGGCTACTTCGCTCTCTCTCACAATGGGCACCTTTTCTCTCTCACATTGGGCTCCTCTCTCTCTCTCTCTCTCCCACACTTGGCTCCTTCTCTCTCACACACTGGGCTCCTTCTCTCTCCCACACTGGGCTCCTTCTCTCTTCCGCACTGGACTCCTCTCTCCCACACTGGGCACCTTCTCTCTCCCACACTGGGCTCCTTCTGTCTTCCGCACTGGGCTCCTTCTCTCTCCTGCGCTGGGCTCCTTCTCTCTCCCGCGCTGGGCTCCTTCTCTCGGCTGCGCTCGGCTCCCTCTTTCTCCCGCGCTCGGCTCCTTCTGTCTCCCGCGCTCGCCTCCTTCTTTCTCATGCGCTGGGCTCCTTCTCTCTCACACACTGAGCTAGTTCGCTCTCTCTCACAATGGGCACCTTTTCTCTCTCACACTAGGCTCCTTCTCTCTCACACAATGGGCTCCTTAACTCCCTCACCCGCGCTGGGTTCCTTCATTCTCCCACGCTGGGCTCCTTCTCTCTTCCGCACTGGGCTCCACTCTCCCACACTGGGCTCCTTTTCTCTCTCACACTGTGCTCCTCTCTCCCACACTGGGCTCCTTATCTCTCTCTCTCACATACTGGGCTCTTTCTCTCACCCGCACTGGGCTCCTTCTCTCTCCTGCACAGGTCTCCTCTTTCTCACACTGGTCTCCTCTCTCTCTCACGTTAGGCTCCTTCTCTCTCCCACGCACATACTGTGCTCCTCTCTCTCTCTCTCTCTCTCAGAATGGCCTTCATATCTCTCTCTCTCACAATGGGCTCTTTCTCTCTCTCACACACTGGGCTCCTTCTCTCTCGGACACACTGGGATCCTTCGCTCTCTCACACTGGGCTCCATCTCTCACACATTGGGCTCCTTCTCTCACACACTGGGCTCCTGCTCTCTCCCACGTTGGGCTCCTTCTCTCTCACACACTGGGCTCCTTATCTCTCTGTCACACACTGGGCTCCTTCTCTCTCCCGCACTGGGCACCTCTCTCTCACACTGGGCTCCTTTTCTCTCTCACACTATGCTCCTCTCCTCTCTCTCTCACATACTGGGCTCTTTCTCTCACCCGCACTGGCTCCTTCTCTCTCCTGCACAGGTCTCCTCTTTCTCACACTGGTCTCCTCTCTCTCACATGGGCCACTCTCTCTCACGTTAGGCTCCTTCTCTCTCCCACGCACACACTGTGCTTCTCTCTCTCTCTCAGAATGGCCTCCATCTCTCTCTCTCTCTCACACACACAATGGGCTGCTTCTCTCTCTCACACTGGGCTCCTCTCTCTGACACACTGGGCTCCTTCTCTCACACATTGGGCTCCTTCTCTCACACACTGGGCTCCTGCTCTCTCCCACGTTGGGCTCCTTCTCTCTCACACACTGGGCTCCTTATCTCTCTGTCACACACTGGGCTCCTTCTCTCGCCCGCACTGGGCACCTCTCTCCAACACTGGACTCCTCTCCCACACTGGGCTCCTTCTCTCTCTCCCGCACAGGTCTCCTCTTTCTCACACTGGTCTCCTCTCTCCCACACTGGGCTCCTTCTCTCTCTCACACTGGGCTCCTTATCTCTCTCTCACATACTGGGCTCCTTCTCTCTCCCTCACAGGTCTCCTCTTTCTCACACTGGTCTCCTCTCTCTCACATGGGCTACTCTTTCTCACGCTTGGCTTCTCTCTCCCACGCACACACTGTGCTCCTCTCTCTCTCTCTCAGAATGGCCTCCATCTCTCTCTCTCTCTCACAATGGGTTGCTTCTCTCTCACACATTGGGCTCCTTCTCTCTCGCGCACTGGGCTCCTTCTCTCTCCTGCACTGGGCTCCTTCTCTCTCACGCGCTGGGCTCCTTCTCTCTCCCGCACTGGGCTCCTTCTCTCTCCCGCGCTGGGCTCCTTCTCTCTCCCGCGCTGGGCTCCTTCTCTCTCCCGCGCTGGGCTCCTTCTCTCGGCTGCGCTCGGCTCTCTTTCTCCCGCGCTCGGCTCCTTCTGTCTCCCGCGCTCGCCTCCTTCTTTCTCATGCGCTGGGCTCCTTCTCTCTCACACACTGAGCTAGTTCGCTCTCTCTCACAGTGGGCACCTTTTCTCTCTCACACTTGGCTCCTTCTCTCTCACACAATGGGCTCCTTAACTCCCTCACCCGCGCTGGGTTCCTTCACTCTCCCACGCTGGGCTCCTTCTCTCTTCCGCACTGGGCTCCACTCTCCCACACTGGGCTCCTTTTCTCTCTCACACTGTGCTCCTCTCTCCCACACTGGCCTCCTTATCTCTCTCTCTCTCTCTCACATACTGGGCTCTTTCTCTCACCCGCACTGGGCTCCTTCTCTCTCCTGCACAGGTCTCCTCTTTCTCACACTGGTCTCCTCTCTCTCTCACGTTAGGCTCCTTCTCTCTCCCATGCACATACTGTGCTCCTCTCTCTCTCTCTCTCAGAATGGCCTCCATATCTCTCTCTCTCACAATGGGCTCTTTCTCTCTCTCACACACTGGGCTCCTTCTCTCTCGGACACACTGGGATCCTTCGCTCTCTCACACTGGGCTCCATCTCTCACACATTGGGCTCCTTCTCTCACACACTGGGCTCCTGCTCTCTCCCACGTTGGGCTCCTTCTCTCTCACACACTGGGCTCCTTATCTCTCTGTCACACACTGGGCTCCTTCTCTCTCCCGCACTGGGCACCTCTCTCTCACACTGGGCTCCTTTTCTCTCTCATACTATGCTCCTCTCCTCTCTCTCTCACATACTGGGCTCTTTCTCTCACCCGCACTGGCTCCTTCTCTCTCCTGCACAGGTCTCCTCTTTCTCACACTGGTCTCCTCTCTCTCATATGGGCTACTCTCTCTCATGTTAGGCTCCTTCTCTCTCCCACACACACACTGTGCTCCTCTCTCTCAGAATGGCCTCCGTATCTCTCTCTCTCTCACAATGGGCTGCTTCTCTCTCTCACACACTGGGCACCTTCTCTCTCTCACAATGGGCTCCTTCTCTCTCCCGCGCTGGGCTCCTTGGGTCTCCCGATCTCGGCTCCTTGGGTCTCCTGCGCTCGGCTCCTTCGGTCTCCCGCGCTCGGCTCCTTCTCTCTCCCTTGCCAGGCTCCTTTTCTCTCCCACACTAGGCTCCTTTTCTCTCCCACACTGGGCTCCTTCTCTCTTTCTCTCACAATGGACTGCTTCTCTCTCTCTCTCTCACAATGGACTGCTTCTCTCTCTCTCTCTCTCTCTCTCACACAATGGACTGCTTCTCTCTCTCTCACAATGGACTACTTCTCTCTCACACACACAATGGGCTGCTTCTCTCTCTCTCTCTCTCACAATGGACTGCTTCTCTCTCACAATGAACTGCTTCTCTCTCTCTCACACAATGGACTGCTTCTCTCTCTCTCTCACAATGGACTGCTACTCTCTCTCTCTCTCTCTCAATTGGCTCCTTCTCTCCCACACACTGGGCTCCTTCTGTCTCCCAAGCTGGGCTCCCTCTCTCTCTCACACTGGGCTCCTTCTCACTTTCACACTGGGCTCCTTCTCACTCCCGTGCTGGGCTCCTCCTCTCTTTCACAATGGGCTCCTTCTCTCTCTCACACACTGGGCTCCTCGATTAGATTAGATCAGATTACTTACAGTGTGGAAACAGACCCATCGGCCCAACAAGTCCACACCGACCCGCTGAAGCGTAACCCACCCAGACCCATTCTCCTACATTTACCCCTTAACCTAACACTACGGGGAATTTAGCATGGCCAACTCACCTAACCTGCACATTTTTGGATTGTAGGAGGAAACCGGAGGAAACCCACGCAGACACGGGGAGAATGTGCAAACTCCACACAGAGAGTCACCTGAGGCGGGAATTGAACCCGGGTCTCTAGCGCTGTGAGGCAGCAATGCTAACCACTGTGCCACCGTGCCGCCCTGGGCTCACACACTGGGCTCCTGCTCTCTCCCATGCTGGGCTCCTTCTCTCTCCCATGCTGGGCTCCTTCTCTCTCCCATACTGGGTGAGTTCTCTCGCTCACAATGGGCTCCTCTCTCACACACACTGGGCTCCTGCTCTCTCCCATACAGGGCTCCTTCTCTCTCACACACTGGGTGAGTTCTCTCGCTCACAATGGGCTCCTCTCTCTCACACACTGGGCTCCTGCTCTCTCACAATGGACTCCTTCTCTCTCTCTCTCACAATGGGCTCCTTCTCTCTCACACACCTGGCTCCTTCTCTCTTCCGCGCTGGGCTCCTTCTCTCTCCCGCGCTGGGCTCCCTCTTTCTCCCGCGCTCAGCTCCTTCTCTCTCACACACTGGGCTACTTCGCTCTCTCTCACAATGGGCACCTTTTCTCTCTCACATTGGGCTCCTCTCTCTCTCTCTCTCTCCCACACTTGGCTCCTTCTCTCTCACACACTGGGCTCCTTCTCTCTCCCACACTGGGCTCCTTCTCTCTTCCGCACTGGACTCCTCTCTCCCACACTGGGCACCTTCTCTCTCCCACACTGGGCTCCTTCTGTCTTCCGCACTGGGCTCCTTCTCTCTCCTGCGCTGGACTCCTTCTCTCTACCGCACTCGGTCCTTCTCTCTCCCGCGCTGGGCTCCTTCTCTCTACCGCACTCGGTCCTTCTTTTTCCTGCGCTGGGCTCCTTCTCTCTCCCGCGCTGGGCTCCTTCTCTCTACCGCACTCGGTCCTTCTTTTTCCTGCGCTGGGCTCCTTCTCTCTCCCCCGCGCTGGGCTCCTTCTCTCTCCAACACAGGGCTCCTTCTCTCTTCCGCACTGGGCTCCTCTCTCCCACACTGGACTCCTTCTCTCTCCCACACTGGGCTCCTTCTCTCTCCCACACTGGGCTCCTTCTCTCTTCTGCACTGGGCTCCTTCTCTCCCCTGTGCTGGACTCCTTCTCTCTACCGCACTGGGCTCCTTCTTTCTCCCGTGCTCGGCTTCATCTGTCTCCCGCGCTCGGCTCCTTCTCTCTCATGCGCTGGGGTCCTCTCTCACACACCTGGCTCCTCTCCCCTGGCTGGGCTCCTTCTCTCCCCTACGCTGGGCTCCTTCTCTCTACCGCACTCGGTCCTTCTTTCTCCTGCGCTGGGCTCCTTCTCTCTCAAGCGCTGGGCTCCTTCTCTCTCCTGCGCTGGGCTGCTTTTCTCTACCGCACTCGGTCCTTCTCTCTCATGCGCTGGGCTCCTTCTTTCTCACACACCTGGCTCCTTCTCTCTCTCCCGCGCTGGGCTCCTTCTCTCGCCCGCGCTGGGCTCCTTCTCTCGCCCGCGCTGGGCTCCTTCTCTCTCCCGCACTGGGCTCCTTCTCTCTCACACACTGGGCTACTTCGCTTTCTCTCACACAATGGGCTCCTTCTCTCTCTCCCACACTGGGCTTTTTCTCTCTCTCCCACACTTGGCTCCTTCTCTCTCTCTCACAATTGGCTCCATCTCTCTCCTGCACTGGGCTCCTTCTCTCTCCCGCACTGGGCTCCTTCTCTCTCCTGCACTGGGCACCTTCTCTATCCCTCTCTGGGCTCCTTCTCTCTCCCATGCTGGGCTCCTTTTCTCTCCCATACTGGGTTCCTTCTCTCTCTCTCTCTCTCTCTCTCACACACAATGGGCCCCTTCTCTCTCTCTTTCACAATGGGCTGCTTCTCTATCACACACTTGCCTCATTCTCTCTCTCTCACAATGGATTCGTTCTCTCTCCCGCGCTGGGCTCATTCTCTCTCCCGCGCTGGGCTCCTTCTCTCTCTCTCACGCTGGGCTCCTTCTCTCTCCCATGCTGGGTTCCTTCTCTCTCCCACGCTGGGTTCCTTCTCTCTTCTACACTGGGCTCCTTCTCTCTCTCTCACACTGGGCTCCCTCTCTCACACTGGGCTCCTTCTCTCTCACAACTGGGCTTCATCTCTCTCTCACACGGGGCTCCTTATCTCTCTCTCACACACTGGGCTCCTTCTCTCGCCCGCACTAGGCTCCTTCTCTCGCCCTCACTAGGCTCCTCTCTCTCACACTGGGCTCCTTCTCCCTCCCACACTGGGCTCCTTCTCTCTCCCACACTGGGCTACTTCTCTCTCTCTCACAATGGGCACCTTTTCTCTCTCACATTGGGCTCCTCTCTCTCTCTCTCTCTCCCACACTTGGCTCCTTCTCTCTCACACACTGGGCTCCTTCTCTCTCCCACACTGGGCTCCTTCTCTCTTCCGCACTGGACTCCTCTCTCCCACACTGGGCACCTTCTCTCTCCCACACTGGGCTCCTTCTGTCTTCCGCACTGGGCTCCTTCTCTCTCCTGCGCTGGGCTCCTTCTCTCTCCCGCGCTGGGCTCCTTCTCTCGGCTGCGCTCGGCTCCCTCTTTCTCCCGCGCTCGGCTCCTTCTGTCTCCCGCGCTCGCCTCCTTCTTTCTCATGCGCTGGGCTCCTTCTCTCTCACACACTGAGCTAGTTCGCTCTCTCTCACAATGGGCACCTTTTCTCTCTCACACTAGGCTCCTTCTCTCTCACACAATGGGCTCCTTAACTCCCTCACCCGCGCTGGGTTCCTTCATTCTCCCACGCTGGGCTCCTTCTCTCTTCCGCACTGGGCTCCACTCTCCCACACTGGGCTCCTTTTCTCTCTCACACTGTGCTCCTCTCTCCCACACTGGGCTCCTTATCTCTCTCTCTCACATACTGGGCTCTTTCTCTCACCCGCACTGGGCTCCTTCTCTCTCCTGCACAGGTCTCCTCTTTCTCACACTGGTCTCCTCTCTCTCTCACGTTAGGCTCCTTCTCTCTCCCACGCACATACTGTGCTCCTCTCTCTCTCTCTCTCTCTCAGAATGGCCTTCATATCTCTCTCTCTCACAATGGGCTCTTTCTCTCTCTCACACACTGGGCTCCTTCTCTCTCGGACACACTGGGATCCTTCGCTCTCTCACACTGGGCTCCATCTCTCACACATTGGGCTCCTTCTCTCACACACTGGGCTCCTGCTCTCTCCCACGTTGGGCTCCTTCTCTCTCACACACTGGGCTCCTTATCTCTCTGTCACACACTGGGCTCCTTCTCTCTCCCGCACTGGGCACCTCTCTCTCACACTGGGCTCCTTTTCTCTCTCACATACTGGGCTCTTTCTCTCACCCGCACTGGCTCCTTCTCTCTCCTGCACAGGTCTCCTCTTTCTCACACTGGTCTCCTCTCTCTCACATGGGCCACTCTCTCTCACGTTAGGCTCCTTCTCTCTCCCACGCACACACTGTGCTTCTCTCTCTCTCTCAGAATGGCCTCCATCTCTCTCTCTCTCTCACACACACAATGGGCTGCTTCTCTCTCTCACACTGGGCTCCTCTCTCTGACACACTGGGCTCCTTCTCTCACACATTGGGCTCCTTCTCTCACACACTGGGCTCCTGCTCTCTCCCACGTTGGGCTCCTTCTCTCTCACACACTGGGCTCCTTATCTCTCTGTCACACACTGGGCTCCTTCTCTCGCCCGCACTGGGCACCTCTCTCCAACACTGGACTCCTCTCCCACACTGGGCTCCTTCTCTCTCTCCCGCACAGGTCTCCTCTTTCTCACACTGGTCTCCTCTCTCCCACACTGGGCTCCTTCTCTCTCTCACACTGGGCTCCTTATCTCTCTCTCACATACTGGGCTCCTTCTCTCTCCCTCACAGGTCTCCTCTTTCTCACACTGGTCTCCTCTCTCTCACATGGGCTACTCTTTCTCACGCTTGGCTTCTCTCTCCCACGCACACACTGTGCTCCTCTCTCTCTCTCTCAGAATGGCCTCCATCTCTCTCTCTCTCTCACAATGGGTTGCTTCTCTCTCACACATTGGGCTCCTTCTCTCTCGCGCACTGGGCTCCTTCTCTCTCCTGCACTGGGCTCCTTCTCTCTCACGCGCTGGGCTCCTTCTCTCTCCCGCACTGGGCTCCTTCTCTCTCCCGCGCTGGGCTCCTTCTCTCTCCCGCGCTGGGCTCCTTCTCTCTCCCGCGCTGGGCTCCTTCTCTCGGCTGCGCTCGGCTCTCTTTCTCCCGCGCTCGGCTCCTTCTGTCTCCCGCGCTCGCCTCCTTCTTTCTCATGCGCTGGGCTCCTTCTCTCTCACACACTGAGCTAGTTCGCTCTCTCTCACAGTGGGCACCTTTTCTCTCTCACACTTGGCTCCTTCTCTCTCACACAATGGGCTCCTTAACTCCCTCACCCGCGCTGGGTTCCTTCACTCTCCCACGCTGGGCTCCTTCTCTCTTCCGCACTGGGCTCCACTCTCCCACACTGGGCTCCTTTTCTCTCTCACACTGTGCTCCTCTCTCCCACACTGGCCTCCTTATCTCTCTCTCTCTCTCTCACATACTGGGCTCTTTCTCTCACCCGCACTGGGCTCCTTCTCTCTCCTGCACAGGTCTCCTCTTTCTCACACTGGTCTCCTCTCTCTCTCACGTTAGGCTCCTTCTCTCTCCCATGCACATACTGTGCTCCTCTCTCTCTCTCTCTCAGAATGGCCTCCATATCTCTCTCTCTCACAATGGGCTCTTTCTCTCTCTCACACACTGGGCTCCTTCTCTCTCGGACACACTGGGATCCTTCGCTCTCTCACACTGGGCTCCATCTCTCACACATTGGGCTCCTTCTCTCACACACTGGGCTCCTGCTCTCTCCCACGTTGGGCTCCTTCTCTCTCACACACTGGGCTCCTTATCTCTCTGTCACACACTGGGCTCCTTCTCTCTCCCGCACTGGGCACCTCTCTCTCACACTGGGCTCCTTTTCTCTCTCATACTATGCTCCTCTCCTCTCTCTCTCACATACTGGGCTCTTTCTCTCACCCGCACTGGCTCCTTCTCTCTCCTGCACAGGTCTCCTCTTTCTCACACTGGTCTCCTCTCTCTCATATGGGCTACTCTCTCTCATGTTAGGCTCCTTCTCTCTCCCACACACACACTGTGCTCCTCTCTCTCAGAATGGCCTCCGTATCTCTCTCTCTCTCACAATGGGCTGCTTCTCTCTCTCACACACTGGGCACCTTCTCTCTCTCACAATGGGCTCCTTCTCTCTCCCGCGCTGGGCTCCTTGGGTCTCCCGATCTCGGCTCCTTGGGTCTCCTGCGCTCGGCTCCTTCGGTCTCCCGCGCTCGGCTCCTTCTCTCTCCCTTGCCAGGCTCCTTTTCTCTCCCACACTAGGCTCCTTTTCTCTCCCACACTGGGCTCCTCTCTTTCTCTCACAATGGACTGCTTCTCTCTCTCTCTCTCACAATGGACTGCTTCTCTCTCTCTCTCTCTCTCTCTCACACAATGGACTGCTTCTCTCTCTCTCTCACAATGGACTACTTCTCTCTCACACACACAATGGGCTGCTTCTCTCTCTCTCTCTCTCACAATGGACTGCTTCTCTCTCACAATGAACTGCTTCTCTCTCTCTCACACAATGGACTGCTTCTCTCTCTCTCTCACAATGGACTGCTACTCTCTCTCTCTCTCTCTCAATTGGCTCCTTCTCTCCCACACACTGGGCTCCTTCTGTCTCCCAAGCTGGGCTCCCTCTCTCTCTCACACTGGGCTCCTTCTCACTTTCACACTGGGCTCCTTCTCACTCCCGTGCTGGGCTCCTCCTCTCTTTCACAATGGGCTCCTTCTCTCTCTCACACACTGGGCTCCTCGATTAGATTAGATCAGATTACTTACAGTGTGGAAACAGACCCATCGGCCCAACAAGTCCACACCGACCCGCTGAAGCGTAACCCACCCAGACCCATTCTCCTACATTTACCCCTTAACCTAACACTACGGGGAATTTAGCATGGCCAACTCACCTAACCTGCACATTTTTGGATTGTAGGAGGAAACCGGAGGAAACCCACGCAGACACGGGGAGAATGTGCAAACTCCACACAGAGAGTCACCTGAGGCGGGAATTGAACCCGGGTCTCTAGCGCTGTGAGGCAGCAATGCTAACCACTGTGCCACCGTGCCGCCCTGGGCTCACACACTGGGCTCCTGCTCTCTCCCATGCTGGGCTCCTTCTCTCTCCCATGCTGGGCTCCTTCTCTCTCCCATACTGGGTGAGTTCTCTCGCTCACAATGGGCTCCTCTCTCTCACACACTGGGCTCCTGCTCTCTCCCATACAGGGCTCCTTCTCTCTCACACACTGGGTGAGTTCTCTCGCTCACAATGGGCTCCTCTCTCTCACACACTGGGCTCCTGCTCTCTCACAATGGACTCCTTCTCTCTCTCTCTCACAATGGGCTCCTTCTCTCTCACACACCTGGCTCCTTCTCTCTTCCGCGCTGGGCTCCTTCTCTCTCCCGCGCTGGGCTCCCTCTTTCTCCCGCGCTCAGCTCCTTCTCTCTCACACACTGGGCTACTTCGCTCTCTCTCACAATGGGCACCTTTTCTCTCTCACATTGGGCTCCTCTCTCTCTCTCTCTCTCCCACACTTGGCTCCTTCTCTCTCACACACTGGGCTCCTTCTCTCTCCCACACTGGGCTCCTTCTCTCTTCCGCACTGGACTCCTCTCTCCCACACTGGGCACCTTCTCTCTCCCACACTGGGCTCCTTCTGTCTTCCGCACTGGGCTCCTTCTCTCTCCTGCGCTGGACTCCTTCTCTCTACCGCACTCGGTCCTTCTCTCTCCCGCGCTGGGCTCCTTCTCTCTACCGCACTCGGTCCTTCTTTTTCCTGCGCTGGGCTCCTTCTCTCTCCCGCGCTGGGCTCCTTCTCTCTACCGCACTCGGTCCTTCTTTTTCCTGCGCTGGGCTCCTTCTCTCTCCCCCGCGCTGGGCTCCTTCTCTCTCCAACACAGGGCTCCTTCTCTCTTCCGCACTGGGCTCCTCTCTCCCACACTGGACTCCTTCTCTCTCCCACACTGGGCTCCTTCTCTCTCCCACACTGGGCTCCTTCTCTCTTCTGCACTGGGCTCCTTCTCTCCCCTGTGCTGGACTCCTTCTCTCTACCGCACTGGGCTCCTTCTTTCTCCCGTGCTCGGCTTCATCTGTCTCCCGCGCTCGGCTCCTTCTCTCTCATGCGCTGGGGTCCTCTCTCACACACCTGGCTCCTCTCCCCTGGCTGGGCTCCTTCTCTCCCCTACGCTGGGCTCCTTCTCTCTACCGCACTCGGTCCTTCTTTCTCCTGCGCTGGGCTCCTTCTCTCTCAAGCGCTGGGCTCCTTCTCTCTCCTGCGCTGGGCTGCTTTTCTCTACCGCACTCGGTCCTTCTCTCTCATGCGCTGGGCTCCTTCTTTCTCACACACCTGGCTCCTTCTCTCTCTCCCGCGCTGGGCTCCTTCTCTCGCCCGCGCTGGGCTCCTTCTCTCGCCCGCGCTGGGCTCCTTCTCTCTCCCGCACTGGGCTCCTTCTCTCTCACACACTGGGCTACTTCGCTTTCTCTCACACAATGGGCTCCTTCTCTCTCTCCCACACTGGGCTTTTTCTCTCTCTCCCACACTTGGCTCCTTCTCTCTCTCTCACAATTGGCTCCATCTCTCTCCTGCACTGGGCTCCTTCTCTCTCCCGCACTGGGCTCCTTCTCTCTCCTGCACTGGGCACCTTCTCTATCCCTCTCTGGGCTCCTTCTCTCTCCCATGCTGGGCTCCTTTTCTCTCCCATACTGGGTTCCTTCTCTCTCTCTCTCTCTCTCTCTCACACACAATGGGCCCCTTCTCTCTCTCTTTCACAATGGGCTGCTTCTCTATCACACACTTGCCTCATTCTCTCTCTCTCACAATGGATTCGTTCTCTCTCCCGCGCTGGGCTCATTCTCTCTCCCGCGCTGGGCTCCTTCTCTCTCTCTCACGCTGGGCTCCTTCTCTCTCCCATGCTGGGTTCCTTCTCTCTCCCACGCTGGGTTCCTTCTCTCTTCTACACTGGGCTCCTTCTCTCTCTCTCACACTGGGCTCCCTCTCTCACACTGGGCTCCTTCTCTCTCACAACTGGGCTTCATCTCTCTCTCACACGGGGCTCCTTATCTCTCTCTCACACACTGGGCTCCTTCTCTCGCCCGCACTAGGCTCCTTCTCTCGCCCTCACTAGGCTCCTCTCTCTCACACTGGGCTCCTTCTCCCTCCCACACTGGGCTCCTTCTCTCTCCCACACTGGGCTACTTCTCTCTCCCACGCTGGGCTCCTTCTCTCTCTCACTTGCTGGGCTCCTATTCGCTCCCACACTGGGTCCTTCTCTCTCTCTCTCTCTCACACACACACACACTGTGCTCCTCTCTCTCTCTCTCCCTCACAATGGGCTCCTTCTCTCTTACACACTGGGCTCCTTACCTCTCCAACACTGGGCTCTTTATCACTCCAATACTGGGCTCCTTCTCTCTCTCACACAATGGGCTCCTTCGCTCTCCCACACTGGGAACCTTCTCTCTCTCTCACAATGGGCTCCTTCTCTCACCTGCACTGGGCTCCTTCTCTCTCCCGCGCTGGGCTCCTTCTCTCTCATGCGCTAGGCTCCTTCTCTCTCACACACCTGGCTCCTTCTCTCCCCTGTGCAGGCTCCTTCTCTCTCCCGCGCTAGGCTCCTTCTCTCTCCCGCGCTCGGCTACTTCTTTCGTCTGCGCTCGGGCTCCTTCGGTCGCTCGCGCTCGGCTCCTTCTCTCACACAATGGGCTCCTTCGCTCTCCCACACTGGGCACCTTCTCTCCCCTGCACTGGGCTCCTTTTCTCTGCCGCGTTGGGCTCCTTCTCTCGTCCGCGCACGGCTCCTTCTTTCTCCCGCTTTCGGCTCCTTCGGTCGCTCGCGCTCGGCTCCTTCTCTCACGTGCTGGGCTCCTTCGGTCGCTCGCGCTGGGCTCCTTCTCTCACGTGCTGGGCTCCTTCTCTCTCCCGCGCTGGGCTCCTTCTCTCTCCTGCGCTGGGCTTCTTCTCTCTCCCGGGCTGGGCTCCTTCTCTCTCCCGCGCTGGGCTCCTTCTCTCTCCCGCGCTGGGCTCCTTCTCTCTCCCGCGCTGGGCTCCTTCTCTCCCCTGCGCTGGGCTCCTTTTCTCTCTCGCGCTGGGCTCCTTCTCTCGTCTGCGCACGGCTCCTTCTTTCTCCTGCGCACGGCTCCTTATTTCTCCCGCGTTCGGCTCCTTCTGTCTCCCACGCTCGGCTCCTGTCTCCCGCGCTCGGCTCCTTCTGTCTCCCGCGCTCGGCTCCTTCTCTCTCATGCGCTAGGCTCCTTCTCTCTCACACACACCTGGCTCCTTCTCTCCCCTGTGCGGGCTCCTTCTCTCTCCCGCGCTAGGCTCCTTCTCTCTCCCTCGCTCGGCTACTTCTTTCGTCTGCGCTCGGGCTCCTTCGGTCACTCGCATTCGGCTCCTTGTCTCTCACACACCGGGCTACTTCGCTCTCTCTCACAATGGGTTCCTTTTCTCTCTCACACTGGGCTCCTCTCTCTCTCTCTCTCCCCCCCACACTGGGCACCTTCTCTCTCACACACTGGGCTCCTTCTCTCTTCCGCACTGGGCTCCTTCTCTCTTCCACACTAGGCTCTTTCTCTCTCCCGCGCTGGGCTTTTTCTCTCCCCTGCGCTGGACTCCTTCTCTCCCCTGCACTGGGCTCCTCTCTCCAGCACTGGGCTCCTTCTTTCTCCCGTGCTCGGCTCCTTATTTCTCCCGCCCCTGGCTCCTTCACTCTCTCACGCTAGGCTCCTTCTCTCTCACAAACTGGGCTCCTTCTCTCTCTCTCAAGCTGGGCACCTTCTCTCTCCCGCGCTGGGCTCCTTCTCTCTACCGCACTTGGTCCTTCTTTCTCCTGCGCTAGGCTCCTTCTCTCTCACGCGCTGGGCTCCTTCTCTCTCCCATGCTGGGCTCCTTCTCTCTCCCACGCTTGGTCCTTCTCACTCCCGCGCTGGATTCCTTCTCTCTCACACAACTGGCTCCTTCTCTCTCACGTGCTGGGCTCCTTCTCTCTCAAGCGCTGGGCTCCTTCTCTCTCCTGCGCTGGGCTCCTTCTCTCTCCCGCGCTCGGCTCCTTCTCTCTCCTATCGGGACTCCTTCTCTCTCCCGCGCTGGGCTCCTTCTCTCTGCCGTGATCGGCTCCTTCTCTCTCCCGCGTTGGGCTCCTTCTCTCTGCTGTGCTCGGTTCCTTCTCTCTCCCGCACTCGGCTACTTCGCTCTCCCACATTGGACTCCTTCTCTCTCCCGCACTGGGCTCCTTCTCTCTCCCGCACTCGGCTCTATCTCTCTCACACACTGGGCTCCTTCTCTCCCCTGCGCTGGGCTCCTTCTCTCTCACACACTGGGCTACTTCTCTCTCTCATACAATGGGCTACTTCTCTCTCTCTCTCTCACACTGGGCCCCTTCTGTCTTTCTCACAATGAGCTCGTTCTCTCTCTCCCAAGCTGGGCTCCTTCTCTCTCTCATGCTGGGCTCCTTCCCTCTCTCACGCTGGGCTCCTTCTCTATCCCAAGCTGGGCTCCTTCTCTATCCCAAGCTGGGCTCCTTCTCTCTTCCAAGCTGGGCTCCTTCTCTCTCTCTCTCTCAAAATGGGCTCCTTCTCTCTCTCACAATGGGCTCCTTCTCTCTCTCACATTGGGCTCCTTCTCTCTCCCTAGCAGGGCGCCTTCCCTCTCTCACGCTGGGCTCCTTCTCTATCCCAAGCCGGGCTCCTTTTCTCTCCCAAGCTGGGCTCCTTCTCTCTCTCTCACACTGGGCTCCTCTCTCTCTCTCAGCGACACTGGGCTCCTTCTCTCTCACACACTGGGTGAGTTCTCACGCTCACAATGGGCTCCTTCTCTCTAACACACTGGGCTCCTCTCTCTCTCTCTCGCACACACTGGACTCCTGCTCTCTCCCATGCTGGGCTCCTTCTCTCTCCCATATTGGGCTCCTACTCTCTCTCCCACACTGGGCTTCTTCTCTCTCTCCCACACTGGGCTCCTTCTCTCTCTCACAATGGGCTCCATCTCTCTCCCGCGCTCGGCTCCTTCTCTCTCATGCGCTGGGCTTTTTCACTCCCCTGCGCTGGACTCCTACTCTCTCACACACTGGGTGAGTTCTCTCTCACACACTGGGCTCCTCTCTCCCACATTGGGCTCCTTCTTTCTCTCTCACACACTGGGCTCCTTCTCTCTCCCATATTGGGCTCCTACTCTCTCTCCCACACTGGGCTTCTTCTCCCTCTCCCACACTGGGCTCCTTCTCTCTCTCACAATGGGCTCCATCTCTCTCCCGCACTGGGCACCTTCTCTCTCCCACACTGGGTTCCTTTTCTCTCTCACACAATGGGCTCCTTCTCTCTCTCACACTGGGCTCCTTCTCTCTCCCGCGCTCGGCTCCTTCTCTCTCATGCGCTGGGCTTTTTCACTCCCCTGCGCTGGACTCTTTCTCTCCCCTGCGCTGGACTCCTACTCTCCCCTGCACTGGGCTCCTCTCTCCCGCACTGGGCTCCTTCTTTCTCCCCCGCTCGGCTCCTTCTTTCTCCTGCGCTCGGCTTCATCTGTCTCCTGCGCTTGGCTCCTTCTCTCTCAAGCACTGGACTCCTCTCTCCCGCGCTCGGTCCTTCTCTCTCATGCGCTGGGCTCCTTCTCTCTCACACACCGGGCTCCTTCTCTCTCATGCGCTGGGCTCCTTCTCTATCCTACACTGGGCTCCTTCTCTCTCTAACGCTGGGCTACTTCTCTCTCCCAAGCTGGGCTCCCTCTCTCTCACACAGAGGTCCTTCTCTCTTTCACACTGGGCTCCGTCTCACTCCCACGCTGGGCTCCTTCTCTCTCTCTCACACTTGGCTCCTCTCTCTCTCACACACTGGGGTCCTTCCCTCTCTCCGACACTGGGCTCCTTCTCCCTCCCAACAGGGCTCCTTCGCTCTCACACACTGGGTGAGTTCTCTCTCACACACTGGGCTCCTCTCTCCCACACTGGGCTCCTTCTTTCTCTCTCACACACTGGGCTCCTTCTTTCTCCCATATTGGGCTCCTTCTCTCTCTCCCACACTGGGCTCCTTCTCTCTCTCACAATGGGCTCCATCTCTCTCTCCCGCAGTGGGCTCCTTCTCTCTCTCACACAATGGGCTCCTTCTCGCTCTCACACTGGGCTCCTTCTCGCTCTCACACTGGGCTCCTTCTCTCTCCCGCGCTCGGCTCCTTCTCTCTCATGCGCTGGGCTTTTTCACGCCCCTGCGCTGGACTCTTTCTCTCCCCTGCGCTGGACTCCTTCTCTCCCCTGCACTGGGCTCCTTCTTTCTCCCGCGCTCGGCTCCTTCTTTCTCCCGCGCTCGGGTTCATCTGTCTCCTGCGCTTGGCTCGTTCTCTCTCAAGCGCTGGACTCCTCTCTCCCGCGCTCGGTCCTTCTCTCTCATGCGCTGGGCTCCTTCTCTCTCACACACCTGGCTCCTTCTTTCTCACGCGCTGGGCTCCTTCTCTCCCCTGCACTGGGCTTCTTCTCTCTGAAGCGCTGGGCTCCTTCTCTCTCTCCTGCACTCGGTCCTTCTCTCCCCTGCGCTGGGGTCCTTCTCTCTCTCCCGCACTTGTTCCTTCTCTCTCCCGCGCTGGATTCCTTCTCTCTACTGCACTTGGTCCTTCTCTCTCATGCGCTGGGCTCCTCTCTCACACAACTGGCTCCTTCTCTCTCACGTGCTGGGCTCCTTCTCTCTCAAGCGCTGAGCTCCTTCTCTCTCCCGCGCTCGGCTCCTTCTCTCTCCTGCGCTGGGCTCCTTCTCTCTGCCGTGCTCGGCTCCTTCTCTCTCCCGCGCTGGGCTCCTTCTCTCTGCCGTGCTTGGTTCCTTCTCTCTCCCGCACTCGGCTGCTTCGCTCTCCCACATTGGACTCCTTCTCTCTCCCGCACTGGGCTCCTTCTCTCTCCCGCGCTCGGCTCCTTCTCTCTCACACACTGGGCTCCTTCTCTCCCCTGCTCTGGGCTCCTTCTCTCTCACACACTGGGCTACTTCTCTCTCTCACACAATGGGCTCCTTCTCTCTCACACAATGGGCTCCTTCTCTCTCACACAATGGGCTCCTTCTCTCTCACACTGGGCTACTTCTCTCTCTCTCACACAATGGGGTACTTCTCTCTCTCTCTCACAATCGGCTCCTTCTCTCACACAATGGGCTGCTTCACTCTCACACACTGGGCTCCTTCTGTTTCTCTCACAATGGGCTCGTTCTGTCTCTATCAAGCTGGGCTCCTTCTCTTTCTCACGCTGGGCTCCTTCCCTCTCTCATGCTGGGCTCCTTCTCTATCCCAAGCTGGGCTCCTTCTCTCTTCCAAGCTGGGCTCCTTCTCTCTCTCTCTCTCTCAAAATGGGCTCCTTCTCTCTATCTCACAATGGGCTCCTTCTCTCTCTCACACTGGGTTCCTTCTCTCTCACGCGCTGTGCTTTTTCACTCTCCTGCGCTGGACTCCTTCTCTCCCCTGCACTGGGCTCCTCTCTCCCGCACTGGGCTCCTTCTTTCTCCCGCGCTCGGCTCCTTCTTTCTCCAGCGCTCCGTTTCATCTGTCTCACGCGCTCGGCTCCTTCTCTCTCATGCGCTGGGCTCCTTCTGTCTCACTCACCTGGCCCCTTCTCTCTGCCGGGCTGGGCTCCTTCTCTCTCACACACACTGGGCTCCTTCTCTCTACCACGCTGGGCACCTTCTCTCTCCCGCGCTGGGCTCCTTCTCTCTTCTGCGCTGGGCTCCTTCTCTCTACCGCACTCGGTCCTTCTCTCTCCTGCGCTGGACTCCTTCTCTCCCCTGCACTGGACTTCTTCTCTCCACCGCACTCGGTCCTTCTCTCTCATGCGCTGGGCTCCTTCTCTCTCACACGCTGGGCTCCTTCTCTCTCCTGCGCTGGGCTCCTTCTCTCTCCCGCGCTGGGCTCCTTTTCTCTCCTGCGCTGGGCTCCTTCCCTCTCCCGCGCTGGGCTCCTTCTCTCTGCCGTGCTCGGCTCTTTCTCTCTCCCGCGCTGGGCTCCTTCTCTCTCCTGCGCTGGGCTCCTTCCCTCTCCCGCGCTGGGCTCCTTCTCTCTGCCGTGCTCGGCTCCTTCTCTCTCCCGCGCTCGGCTCCTTCGCTCTCCCACATTGGACTCCTTCTCTCTCCCGCACTGGGCTCCTTCTCTCTCCCGTACTGGGCTCCTTCTCTCTCCTGCGCTGGGCTCCTTCTCTCTCACACACTGGGCTACTTTGCTTTCTCTCACAATGGGCTCGTTTTCTCTCTCACACTGGGCTACTTCTCTCTCTCACACAATGGGCTGCTTCTCTCTCACACACTGGGCTCCTTCTGTCTCTCTCACAATGGGCTCGTTCTCTCTCTCCCAAGCTGGGCACCTTCTCTCTCTCACGCTGGGCTCCTTCCCTCTCTCATGCTGGGCTCCTTCTCTATCCCAAGCTGGGCTCCTTCTCTCTTCCAAGCTGGGCTCCTTCTCTCTCTCTCTCTCTCTCTCTCAAAATGGGCTCCTTCTCTCGATCTCACATGGGCTCCTTCTCTCTCTCAAGCTGGGCGCATTCCCTCTCTCACGCTGGGCTCCTTCTCTATCCCAAGCTGGGCTCCTTCTCTCTCCCAAGATGGGCTCCCTCTCTCTCTCTCTCTCACACTGGGGTCCTTCTCTCTTTTACACTGGGCTCCTTCTCTCTCCCAAGATGGGTTCCCTCTCTCTCTCTCTCACACAGTGGGCTCCTTCTCTCTCACACACTGGGCTACTTCTCTCTCTCACACAATGGGCTCCTTCTCTCTCACACAATGGGCTCCTTCTCTCTCACACTGGGCTACTTCTCTCTCTCTCACACAATGGGGTACTTCTCTCTCTCTCTCACAATCGGCTCCTTCTCTCACACAATGGGCTGCTTCACTCTCACACACTGGGCTCCTTCTGTTTCTCTCACAATGGGCTCGTTCTGTCTCTATCAAGCTGGGCTCCTTCTCTTTCTCACGCTGGGCTCCTTCCCTCTCTCATGCTGGGCTCCTTCTCTATCCCAAGCTGGGCTCCTTCTCTCTTCCAAGCTGGGCTCCTTCTCTCTCTCTCTCTCTCAAAATGGGCTCCTTCTCTCTATCTCACAATGGGCTCCTTCTCTCTCTCACACTGGGTTCCTTCTCTCTCACGCGCTGTGCTTTTTCACTCTCCTGCGCTGGACTCCTTCTCTCCCCTGCACTGGGCTCCTCTCTCCCGCACTGGGCTCCTTCTTTCTCCCGCGCTCGGCTCCTTCTTTCTCCAGCGCTCCGTTTCATCTGTCTCACGCGCTCGGCTCCTTCTCTCTCATGCGCTGGGCTCCTTCTGTCTCACTCACCTGGCCCCTTCTCTCTGCCGGGCTGGGCTCCTTCTCTCTCACACACACTGGGCTCCTTCTCTCTACCACGCTGGGCACCTTCTCTCTCCCGCGCTGGGCTCCTTCTCTCTTCTGCGCTGGGCTCCTTCTCTCTACCGCACTCGGTCCTTCTCTCTCCTGCGCTGGACTCCTTCTCTCCCCTGCACTGGACTTCTTCTCTCCACCGCACTCGGTCCTTCTCTCTCATGCGCTGGGCTCCTTCTCTCTCACACGCTGGGCTCCTTCTCTCTCCTGCGCTGGGCTCCTTCTCTCTCCCGCGCTGGGCTCCTTTTCTCTCCTGCGCTGGGCTCCTTCCCTCTCCCGCGCTGGGCTCCTTCTCTCTGCCGTGCTCGGCTCTTTCTCTCTCCCGCGCTGGGCTCCTTCTCTCTCCTGCGCTGGGCTCCTTCCCTCTCCCGCGCTGGGCTCCTTCTCTCTGCCGTGCTCGGCTCCTTCTCTCTCCCGCGCTCGGCTCCTTCGCTCTCCCACATTGGACTCCTTCTCTCTCCCGCACTGGGCTCCTTCTCTCTCCCGTACTGGGCTCCTTCTCTCTCCTGCGCTGGGCTCCTTCTCTCTCACACACTGGGCTACTTTGCTTTCTCTCACAATGGGCTCCTTTTCTCTCTCACACTGGGCTACTTCTCTCTCTCACACAATGGGCTGCTTCTCTCTCACACACTGGGCTCCTTCTGTCTCTCTCACAATGGGCTCGTTCTCTCTCTCCCAAGCTGGGCACCTTCTCTCTCTCACGCTGGGCTCCTTCCCTCTCTCATGCTGGGCTCCTTCTCTATCCCAAGCTGGGCTCCTTCTCTCTTCCAAGCTGGGCTCCTTCTCTCTCTCTCTCTCTCAAAATGGGCTCCTTCTCTCGATCTCACATGGGCTCCTTCTCTCTCTCAAGCTGGGCGCATTCCCTCTCTCACGCTGGGCTCCTTCTCTATCCCAAGCTGGGCTCCTTCTCTCTCCCAAGATGGGCTCCCTCTCTCTCTCTCTCTCACACTGGGGTCCTTCTCTCTTTTACACTGGGCTCCTTCTCACTCCTGCGCTGGGCTCCTTCTCTCTCTCACACTGGACTCCTTCTCTCACACACTGGGCTCCTCTCTCTCTCTCTCTCACACACACTGGGCTCCTGCTCTCTCCCACGCGGGGCTCCTCTCTCCCCAGCTGGACTCCATCGCTCTCACACACTGGGCTCCTTCTCTCACACACTGGGTGAGTTCACACGTTCACAATGGGCTCCTTCTCTCTCACACACTGGGCTCCTCTCGCTCTCTCACACACACTGGGCTCCTGCTCTCTCCCACGCGGGGCTCCTTCTCTCTCCCCAGCTGGGCTCCATCTCTCTCCCACGCTGGGCTCCTTCTCTCTCCAACATTGGGCTCCTTCTCTCTCTCTCCCACATTGGGCTTCTTCTCTCTCTCCCACACTGGGTTCTGTCTCTCTCTCACAATGGGCTCCATCTCTCTCCCGCACTGGGCTCCTTCTCTCTCCCACAATGGGCTCCTTCTCTCTCTCGCTCACAATGGGCTCCATCTCTCTCCCGCACTGGGCTCCTTCTCTCTCCCGCACTGGGCACCTCTTCTCTCCCCCATGCTGGGCTCCTTTTCTCTCCCACACTGGATTCCTTCTCTCTCTCTCTCTCTCTCACAATGGGCACCTTCTCTCTCTCGTTCACAATGGGCTGCTTCTCTCTCACACACACTGGGCTCCTTCTCTCTCTCTCACAATGGGTTCGTTCTCTCTCCCGCGCTGGGCTTGTTCTCTCTCTCCTGCGCTGGCCTCCTTCTCTCTCCCACGCTCGGCTCCTTCTCTCTCACAAGCTGGGCTCCTTCTCTCTCTCACACTAGTGTCCTTCTCCCTTTCACACTGGGCTCCTTCTCACTCTTGTGCTGGGCTCCTTCTCTCTCACACACTGGGTGAGTTCTCTCTCACACACTGGGCTCTTCTCTCTCTCTCCCACATTGGGCTTCTTCTCTCTCTCCCACACTGGGCTCCTTCTCTCTCTCACAATGGGCTCCTTCTTTCTCTCTCACACACTGGGCTCTTCTCTCTCTCTCCCACATTGGGCTTCTTCTCTCTCTCCCACATTGGGCTCCTTCTCTCTCCCACATTGGGCTCTTCTCTCTCTCTCCCACATTGGGCTTCTTCTCTCTCTCCCACACTGGGCTCCTTCTCTCTCTCACAATGGGCTCCATCTTTCTCTCTCACACACTGGGCTCCTTCTCTCGCCCGCACTGGGCTCCTCTCTCTCACACTGGGCTCCTTCTCCCTCCCACGCTGGGCTCCTTCTCTCTCTCACACGCTGGGCTCCTTCTCTCTCTCACACGCTGTTCTCCTTTTCGCTCCCACGCTGGGTCCTTCTCTCTCTCACACACACACACTGTGCTCCTCTCTATCTCTCTCACAATGGGCTCCTTCTCTCTTACAAACTGGGCTCCATATCTCTCCAACGCTGGGCTCTTTATCTCTCCAACACTGGGCTCCTTCTCTCCCTCACACTGGGATCCTTCTCTCTCTCACACACTGGGCTCTTCTCTCTCAAGCGCTGGGTGAGTTCTCTCTCACACACTGGGCTCCTCTCTCCCTCACACTGGGCTCCTTCTCTCCCTCACACTGGGATCCTTCTCTCTCTCACACACTGGGCTCTTCTCTCTCAAGCGCTGGGTGAGTTCTCTCTCACACACTGGGCTCCTCTCTCCCACACTGGGCTCCTTCTTTCTCTCTCACACACTGGGCTCCTTCTTTCTCTCTCCCACATTGGGCTCCTTCTCTCTCTCTCCCACATTGGGCTCCTTCTCTCTCTCTCCCACATTGGGCTTCTCTCTCTCCCACACTGGGCTCCTTCTCTCTCTCACAATGGGCTCCCTCTTTCTCTCTCACACACTGGGCTCCTTCTCTCGCCCGCACTGGGCTCCTCTCTCTCACACTGGGCTCCTTCTCCCTCCCACACTGGGCTCCTTCTCTCTCCCACGCTGGGCTCTCTCTCTCTCACACACACTGTGCTCCTCTCTATCTCTCTCACAATGGGCTCCTTCTCTCTTACAAACTGGGCTCCTGATCTCTCCAACACTGGGCTCTTTATCTCTCCAACACTGGGCTCCTTCTCTCTCTCTCACAATGGGCTCCTTCTCTCCCCTGCACTGGGCTCCTTCTCTCTCCCGCGCTGGGCTCCTTCTCTCTCCCGGGCTGGGCTCCTTCTCTCTCCCGGGCTGGGCTCCTTCTCTCTCCCGCGCTCGGCTCCTTCTCTCTCACACACCTGGATCCTTCTCTCTCCCAGGCTGGGTTCCTTCTCTCTTCAGCGCTCGGCTACTTCTTTCTCCTGCGCTTGGCTCCTTCGGTCGCTCGCGCTCGGCTCCTTCTCTCTCACACACACCGGGCTACTTCGCTCTCTCTCACAATGGGTTCTTTTCTCTCTCACACTGGGCTCCTCTCTCTCTCTCCCCCACACTGGGCACCTTCTCTCTCACACACTGGGCTCCTTCTCTCTTCCACACTGGGTTCCTTCTCTCTTCCACACTGGGCTCCTTCTCTCTCCCACATTGGGCTCCTTCTCTCTCTCTCCCACATTGGGCTTCTCTCTCTCCCACACTGGGCTCCTTCTCTCTCTCACAATGGGCTCCTTCTTTCTCTCACACACACTGGGCTCCTTCCTTCACCCGCGCTCGGCTTCATCTGTCTCCCGCACTGGGCACCTTCTCTCTCCCGCGCTGGGCACCTTCTCTCTCCCGCGCTGGGCTCCTTCTCTCTCCCGCACTAGGCTCCTTCTCTCTCCCGCGCTGGGCTCCTTCTCTCTCCCGCGCTCGGCTCCTTCTCTCTCCCGTGCTGGGCTCCTTCTCTCTCCCGCACTGGGCTCCTTCTCTCTCCCGCGCTCGGCTCCTTCTCTCTCCCGCGCTGGGCTCCTTCTCTCTCCCGCACTGGGCTCCTTCTCTCTCCCGCACTGGGCTCCTTCTCTCTCCCGCACTAGGCTCCTTCTCTCTCCCGCGCTGGGCTCCTTCTCTCTCCCGCGCTGGGCTCCTTCTCTCTCCCGCGCTGGGCTCCTTCTCTCTCCCGCGCTCGGCTCCTTCTCTCTCCCGTGCTGGGTTCCTTCTCTCTCCCGCGCTGGGCTCCTTCTCTCTCCCGCGCTGGGCTCCTTCTCTCTCCCGCGCTCGGCTCCTTCTCTCTCACACACCTGGCTCCTTCTCTCTCCCGCACTGGGCTCCTTCTCTCTCCCGCGCTCGGCTCCTTCTCTCTCCCGCACTGGGCTCCTTCTCTCTCCCGCGCTCGGCTCCTTCTCTCTCCCGTGCTGGGTTCCTTCTCTCCCCTGCGCTGGACTCCTTCTCTCTACCGAACTCGGTCCTTCTCTCTCATGCGCTGGGCTCCTTCTCTCTCACACACCTGGCTCCCTCTCTCTAATGCTGGGCTACTTCTCTCTGCCAAGCTGGGCTCCCTCTCTCTCTCTCACACTGAGGTCCTTCTCTCTTTCACACTGGGCTCCGTCTCACTCCCGCGCTGGGCTCCTTCTCTCTCTCTTACACTGGGCTCCTCTCTCTCTCACACACTGGGGTCCTTCATTCTCTCTCACACACTGGGGTCCTTCTCTCACTCTCTCACACACTGGGGTTCTTCTCCCTCCCACACAGGGCTCCTTCTCTCTCACACACTGGGTGAGTTCTCTCTCACACACTGGGCTCCTCTCTCCCACACTGGGCTCCTTCTTTCTCTCTCACTCACTGGGCTCCTTCTCTCTCACACACTGGGCTCCTTCTTTCACTCTCACACACTGGGCTCCTTCTCTCTCTCACACTGGGCACCTTCTCTCTCCCGCGCTCGGCTCCTTCTCTCTTTCCCGCGCTGGGCTCCTTCTCTCTACCGCACTCGGTCCTTCTTTCTCCTGCGCTCGGCTCCTTCTCTGTCCTCCGCTGGGCTCCTTCTCTCTCCCGCGCTCGGCTCCTTCTCTCTCCCGCGCTCGGCTCCTCTCTCCCGCGCTGGGTTCCTTCTCTCTGCCGCGCTCGGCTCCTTCTCTCTCCCGCGCTCGGCTCCTTCTCTCTCCCGTACTGGGCTCCTTCTCTCCCCTGCGCTGGGCTCCTTCTCTCTCACACACTGGGCTCCTTCTCTCCCCTGCGCTGGGGCCCTTCTCTCTCAGACACTGGGCCACTTCGCTTTCTCTCACAATGGGCTCCTTTTCTCTCTCACACTGGGCTACTTCTCTCTCTCACACAATGGGCTACTTCTCTCTCTCTCACAATCGGCTCCTTCTCTTTCTCACAATGGGCTTCTTCTCTGTCTCACACTGGGCTGTGTCTCTCTCACACACTGGGCTCCTTCTGTCTCTCTCACAATGGGCTCGTTCTCTCTCTCCCAAGCTGGGCTCCTTCTCTCTTTCACACTGGGCTCCTTCTCACTCCCGCGCTGGGCTCCTCTCTCTCTGCGACACTGGGCTCCTTCTCTCACACACTGTGAGAGTTCTCTCCCTCACAATGGGCTCCTCTCTCTCACACACTGGGCTCATTCTCTCACACACTGGGCTCCTCTCTCCCACACTGGGCTCCTTCTTTCTCTCTCACACACTGGGCTCCTTCTCTCTCCCACATTGGACTCCTTCTCTCTCTCCCACACTGGGCTTCTTCTCTCTCTCCCACACTGGGCTCCTTCTCTCTCTCACAATGGAATCCATCTCTCTCCCGCACTGGGCTTCTCCTCGCTCTCACACACTGGGTTCCTTCTCTCTCTCACACAATGGGCTCCATCTCTCTCCCACAGTGGGCTCCTTCTCTCTCCCGCACTGGGCTCCTTCTCTCTCCCATGCTGGGCTCCTTTTCTCTCCCACATTGGGTTCCTTCTCTCTCTCTCTCTCTCTCTCTTACAATGGGCCCCTTCTCTCTCTCTTTCACAATGGGCTGCTTCTCTCACACACTGGGCTCCTTCTCTCTCTCTCCCATGGTGGGCTCGTTCTCTCTCCCGCGCTGGACTCGTTCTTTCTATCAAGCTGGGTTCCTTCTCTCTCCCACGCTGGGTTCCTTCTCTCTCCCAAGCTGGGCTCCTTCTCTCTCTCACACTGGTGTCCTTCTCCCTTTCACACTGGGCTCCTTCTCACTCTCGTGCTGGGCTCCTTCTCTCTCTCACACTGGGATCCTTCTCTCTCTCACACACTGGGCTCCTTCTCACTCTCACACACTGGGCTCCTTCTCTCTCTCACACACTGGGCTCCTTCCCTCTCTCTCACACACTGGGCTCCTTCTCTCTCTCACACACTGGGCTCCTTCTCTCTTCCACACAGGACTCCTTCTCTCTCACACACCTGGCTCCTACTCTCTCACACTGGGCTCCTTCTCTCTCCCGCACTGGGCTCCTTCTCTCTCTCGCGCACGGCTCCTTCTTTCTCCCGCGCACAGCTCCTTCTGTCTCCCGCGCTCGGCTCCTTCTCTCTCATGCGCTAGGCTCCTTCTCTCTCACACACCAGGCTGCTTCTCTCTCCCCCGGGCTGGGCTCCTTCTGTCTCATGCGCTAGGCTCCTTCTCTCTCACACACCTGGCTCCTTCTCTCTCCCAGGCTGGGCTCCTTCTCTCCCCTGCGCGGTCTCCTTCTCTCTCCCGCGCTAGGTTCCTTCTCTCTCCCGCGCTCGGCTCCTTTGGTCTCCCGTGCTCGGCTACTTCTTTCTCCTGCGCTCGGCTCCTTCGGTCGCTCGCGCTTGTGGTGTAAAATTATGTCCCAATACATGTGTGAATCATAATGTAACACATGTATTGGGCCAAGCAGTGGAATGTGGTGAAACGGTTAAAAATTATGTCCCAATACATGTGTGAATCTAACCGGAATGGAGGTGTTGCTTAGTCCCGTGTGAATCTTATTACACACCTCCCCGTGTGAATCTTCTTATCTGTATGTAACCAGAATGGAATGTGTTTTTTAGCCTTGCTCTGCTGTTCACATGAATGTTTATATCTGGAAAAGAGTATATCAGCTGGAAAAGTCTCCAGTTCGGTGAGTCTGCTCCGGGGTTACGTTTAACCGCCGAGCGTGGGTTGTTGGCAACCGCTCTACGAGAACTGACGGCTCCCAGTTCCAGTAACATGTAGAGTGAGTATAAGCCAGACCCGTTGTAAGTATGAGACCTGGTTGTGGCGACGCTGCGGGGAATAAAATGCTCATATCCTAGCAGACTCGCCTCTTGGTCGTTTGTTCTGTGTCAGACTACTCTCCTACGAACCTGACCTTGAGAATTTTTTAAAACAGCGCATGGCTCCTTCGGTCGCTCGCGCTCGGCTCCTTCTCTCTCACACACCGGGCTACGTCGCTCTCTCTCACAATGGGTTCCTTTTCTCTCTCACACTGGGTTCCTCTCTCTCTCTCTCTCTCCCCCACACTGGGCTCCTTCTCTCTTCCACACTGGGCTCCTTCTCTCTCCCACGCTCGGCTCCTTCTCTCCCCTGTACTGGGCTCCTCTCTCCCGCACTGGCCTCCTTCGTTCTCCCGCGCTCGGCTCCTTCTTGCTCCCGCGCTTGGCTCCTTCTCTCACATGCGCTGGGCTCCTTCTCTCTCACACACCTGGCACCTTCTCTCTGCCGGGCTGGGCTCCTTCTCTCTCCCGCACTGGGCTCCTTTTCTCTCCCACACTGGGCTCCTTCTCTTCTCTCCCGCGCTGGGCTCGTTCTCTCTCCCAAGCTGGGTTCCTTCTCTCTCCCACGCTGGGTTCCTTCTCTCTCCCAAGCTGGGCTCCTTCTCTCTCTCACACTGGCGTCCTTCTCCCTTTCACACTGGGCTCCTTCTCACTCTCGTGCTGGGCTCCTTCTCTCTCTCACACTGGACTCCTTTTCACTCTCGTGCTGGGCTCCTTCTCTCTCTCACACTGGGCTCCTTCTCTCTCTCACACACTGGGCTCCTTCTCTCTCTCACACTGGCGTCCTTCTCCCTTTCACACTGGGCTCCTTCTCACTCTCGTGCTGGGCTCCTTCTCTCTCACACACTGGGTAAGTTCTCTCTCACACACTGGGCTCCTTTTTACTCTCTCACACACTGGGCTCCTTCTCTCTCTCTCCCACATTGGGCTTCTTCTCTCTCTTTCCCACATTGGGCTTCTTCTCTCTCTCCCACACTGGGCTCCTTCTCTCTCTCACAATGGGCTCCTTCTTTCTCTCTCACACACTGGGCTCCTTCTTTCTCTCTCACACACTGGGCTCCTTCTCTCGCCCGCACTGGGCTCCTCTCTCTCACACTGGGCTCATTCTCCCTCCCACACTGGGCTCCTTCTCCCTCCCATGCTGGGCTACTTGTCTCTCCCACGCTGGGCTCCTTCTCTCTCTCACCCTGGGCTCCTTTTCGCTCCCACGCTGGGTCCTTCTCTCTCTCTCTCACACACACTGTGCTCCTCTCTATCTCTCTCACAATGGGCTTTTTCTCTCTTACAAACTGGGCTCCTTATCTCTCCAACACTGGGCTCTTTATCTCTCCAACACTGGGCTCCTTGTCTCTCTCTCACACAATAGGCTCTTTCGCTCTCCCACACTGGGTACCTTCTCTCTCTCTCACAATGGGCTCCTTCTCTCTCCCGCACTGGGCTCCTTTTCTCTCCCACACTGGGCTCCTTCTCTTCTCTCCCGCGCTGGGCTCGTTCTCTCTCCCAAGCTGGGTTCCTTCTCTCTCCCACGCTGGGTTCCTTCTCTCTCCCAAGCTGGGCTCCTTCTCTCTCTCACACTGGCGTCCTTCTCCCTTTCACACTGGGCTCCTTCTCACTCTCGTGCTGGGCTCCTTCTCTCTCTCACACTGGACTCCTTTTCACTCTCGTGCTGGGCTCCTTCTCTCTCTCACACTGGGCTCCTTCTCTCTCTCACACACTGGGCTCCTTCTCTCTCTCTCACACTGGCGTCCTTCTCCCTTTCACACTGGGCTCCTTCTCACTCTCGTGCTGGGCTCCTTCTCTCTCACACACTGGGTAAGTTCTCTCTCACACACTGGGCTCCTTTTTACTCTCTCACACACTGGGCTCCTTCTCTCTCTCTCCCACATTGGGCTTCTTCTCTCTCTTTCCCACATTGGGCTTCTTCTCTCTCTCCCACACTGGGCTCCTTCTCTCTCACACAATGGGCTCCTTCTTTCTCTCTCACACACTGGGCTCCTTCTTTCTCTCTCACACACTGGGCTCCTTCTCTCGCCCGCACTGGGCTCCTCTCTCTCACACTGGGCTCATTCTCCCTCCCACACTGGGCTCCTTCTCCCTCCCATGCTGGGCTACTTCTCTCTCCCACGCTGGGCTCCTTCTCTCTCTCACCCTGGGCTCCTTTTCGCTCCCACGCTGGGTCCTTCTCTCTCTCTCACACACACACTGTGCTCCTCTCTATCTCTCTCACAATGGGCTCCTTCTCTCTTACAAACTGGGCTCCTTATCTCTCCAACACTGGGCTCTTTATCTCTCCAACACTGGGCTCCTTGTCTCTCTCTCACACAATAGGCTCTTTCGCTCTCCCACACTGGGTACCTTCTCTCTCTCTCACAATGGGCTCCTTCTCTCTCCCGCGCTGGGCTCCTTCTCTCTCACACACTGGGTGGGTTCTCTCTCCCGCACTGGGCTCGTTCTCTCTCCCGCGCTGGGCTCCTTCTCTCTCTCCCAGGCTGGGCTCCTTCTCTCTCCCGGGCTGGGCTCCTTCTCTCTCTCCCAGGCTGGGCTCCTTCTCTCTCCCGGGCTGGGCTCCTTCTCTCTCCCGGGCTGGGCTCCTTCTCTCTCCCGGGCTGGTCTCCTTCTCTCTCCAGCGCTCGGCTCCTTTGGTCTCCCGTGCTTGGCTACTTCTTTCTCCTGCGCTCGGCTCCTTCAGTCGCTCGCGCTCGGCTCCTTCTCTCTCACACACCGGGCTACTTCGCTCTCTCTCACAATGGGTTCTTTTCTCTCTCACACTGGGCTCCTCTCTCTCTCTCTCCCCCACACTGGGCACCTTCTCTCTCACACACTGGGCTCCTTCTCTCTTCCACACTGGGCTCCTTCTCTCTCCCGCGCTCGGCTCCTTCACTCTCACGCGCTGGGCCTTTTCACTCCCCTGCGCTGGACTCCTTCTCTCCCCTGCACTGCACTCCTCTCTCCCGCACTAGGCTCCATCTTTCACCCGCGCTCGGCTTCATCTGTCTCCCGCGCTCGGCTCCTTCTCTCTCATGCGCTGGGCTCCTTCTCTCTCACACACCTGGCTCCTTCTCTCTGCCGGGCTGGGCTCCTTCTCTCTCCCCCGCTGGGCTCCTTCTCTCTCCCGCGCTCGGCTTCTTCTCTCTCCTGCGCTTGGCTTCTTCTCTCCCCTGCGCTGGACTCCTTCTCTCTACCGCACTCGGTCCTTCTCTCTCATGCGCTGGGCTCCTTCTCTCTCACACACCTGGCTCCTTCTCTCTCTTATGCTGGGATACTTCTCTCTCCCAAGCTGGGCTCCCTCTCTCTCTCACACTGGGCTCCTTCTCTCTCCCAAGCTGAGCTACCTCTCTCTCCCAAGCTGGGCTCCCTCTCTCTCTTTCACACTGAGGTCCTTCTCTCTTTCACACTGAGCTCCGTCTCACTCCCGCGCTGGGCTCGTTCTCTCTCTCTCACACTGGGCTCCTCTCTCACACACACTGGGGTCCTTCTCTCTCTCTCACACACTGGGGTCCTTCTCTCTCTCCGACACTGGGCTCCTTCTCCCTCCCACACAGGGCTCCTTCTCTCTCACACACTGGGCTCCTTCTTTCTCTCTCACACACTGGGCTCCTTCTCTCTCACACACTGGGCTCCTTCTCTCTCACACACTGGGCTTCTTCTCTCTCACACACTGGGCTCCTCTCTCCCACACTGGGCTCCTTCTTTCTCTCTCACACACTGGGCTCCTTCTCTCTCACACACTGGGCTCCTTCTTTCTCTCTCACACACTGGGCTCCTTCTCTCTCACACACTGGGCTCCTTCTCTCTCATACACTGGGCTCCTCTCTTCCACACTGGGCTCCTTCTTTCTCTCTCACACACTGGGCTCCTTCTCTCTCCCACACACTGGGCTCCTTCTCTCTCACACACTGGGCTCCTTCTTTCTCTCTCACACACTGGGCTCCTTCTCTCTCACACACTGGGCTCCTTCTTTCTCTCTCACACACTGGGCTCCTTCTCTCTCTCCCGCGCTGGGCTCCTTCTCTCTACCGCACTCGGTCCTTCTTTCTCCTGCGCTCGGCTCCTTCTCTCTCCCGCGCTCGGCTCCTTCTCTCTCCCGCGCTGGGTTCCTTCTCTCTCTCCCGCGCTGGGTTCCTTCTCTCTCCCGCGCTCGGCTCCTTCTCTCTCCCGCGCTCGGCTCCTTCGCTCTCCCACATTGGACTCCTTCTCTCTCCCGCACTGTGCTCCTTCTCTCTCCCGCACTGGGCTCCTTCTCTCTCCCGCACTGGGCTCCTTCTCTCTCACACACTGGGATCCTTCTCTCCCCTGCGCTGGGGTCCTTCTCTCTCACACACTGGGCTCCTTCTCTCTCACACACTGGGCTCCTTCTTTCTCTCTCACACACTGGGCTCCTTCTCTCTCTCCCGCGCTGGGCTCCTTCTCTCTCCCGCGCTCGGCTCCTTCTCTCTCCCGTGCTGGGTTCCTTCTCTCTCCCGCGCTGGGCTCCTTCTCTCTCCCGCGCTGGGCTCCTTCTCTCTCCCGCGCTCGGCTCCTTCTCTCTCCCGTGCTGGGTTCCTTCTCTCTCCCGCGCTGGGCTCCTTCTCTCTCCCGCGCTGGGCTCCTTCTCTCTCCCGCGCTCGGCTCCTTCTCTCTCACACACCTGGCTCCTTCTCTCTCTCGCACTGGGCTCCTTCTCTCTCCCGCGCTCGGCTCCTTCTCTCTCCCGCACTGGGCTCCTTCTCTCTCCCGCGCTCGGCTCCTTCTCTCTCCCGTGCTGGGTTCCTTCTCTCCCCTGCGCTGGACTCCTTCTCTCTACCGAACTCGGTCCTTCTCTCTCATGCGCTGGGCTCCTTCTCTCTCACACACCTGGCTCCCTCTCTCTAATGCTGGGCTACTTCTCTCTGCCAAGCTGGGCTCCCTCTCTCTCTCACACACTGAGGTCCTTCTCTCTTTCACACTGGGCTCCGTCTCACTCCCGCGCTGGGCTCCTTCTCTCTCTCTTACACTGGGCTCCTCTCTCTCTCACACACTGGGGTCCTTCATTCTCTCTCACACACTGGGGTCCTTCTCTCACTCTCTCACACACTGGGGTTCTTCTCCCTCCCACACAGGGCTCCTTCTCTCTCACACACTGGGTGAGTTCTCTCTCACACACTGGGCTCCTCTCTCCCACACTGGGCTCCTTCTTTCTCTCTCACTCACTGGGCTCCTTCTCTCTCACACACTGGGCTCCTTCTTTCTCTCTCACACACTGGGCTCCTTCTCTCTCTCACACTGGGCACCTTCTCTCTCCCGCGCTCGGCTCCTTCTCTCTTTCCCGCGCTGGGTTCCTTCTCTCTGCCGCGCTCGGCTCCTTCTCTCTCCCGCGCTCGGCTCCTTCTCTCTCCCGTACTGGGCTCCTTCTCTCCCCTGCGCTGGGCTCCTTCTCTCTCACACACTGGGCTCCTTCTCTCCCCTGCGCTGGGGCCCTTCTCTCTCAGACACTGGGCCACTTCGCTTTCTCTCACAATGGGCTCCTTTTCTCTCTCACACTGGGCTACTTCTCTCTCTCACACAATGGGCTACTTCTCTCTCTCTCACAATCGGCTCCTTCTCTTTCTCACAATGGGCTTCTTCTCTGTCTCACACTGGGCTGTGTCTCTCTCACACACTGGGCTCCTTCTGTCTCTCTCACAATGGGCTCGTTCTCTCTCTCCCAAGCTGGGCTCCTTCTCTCTCTCACGCTGGGCTCCTTCCCTCCCTCATGCTGGGCTCCTTCTCTATCCCAAGCTGGGCTCCTTCTCTCTCCCAAGCTGGGCTCCTTCTCTCTCCCAAGCTGGGCTCCTTCTCTCTCTCTCTCTCAAAATGGGCTCCTTCTCTCTCTCACACTGGGCTACTTCTCTCTCTCACACAATGCGCTCCTTCTCTCTCTCTCACAATGGGCTCCTTCTCTCTCTCACACTGGGCTCCTTCCCTCTCTCATGCTGGGCTCCTTCTCTATCCCAAGCTGGGCTCCTTTTCTCTCCCAAGCTGGGCTACCGCTCTCTCTCACACTGAGGTCCTTCTCTCTTTCACACTGGGCTCCTTCTCACTCCCGCGCTGGGCTCCTCTCTCTCTGCGACACTGGGCTCCTTCTCTCACACACTGTGAGAGTTCTCACGCTCACAATGGGCTCCTTCTCTCTCTCACAATGGGCTCCTTTTCTCTCACACACTGGGCTCCTCTCTCTCTCTCACACACACTGGGCTCCTTCTCTCTCCCAAGCTGGGCTCCTTCTCTCTCCCAAGCTGAGCAACCTCTCTCTCCCAAGCTGGGCTCCCTCTCTCTCTCTCTCTCACACTGAGATCCTTCTCTCTTTCACACTGGGCTCCGTCTCACTCCCGCGCTGGGCTCCTTCTCTCTCACACTGGGTTCCTTCTCCATCCCACACAGGGCTCCTTCTCTCACACACACTGGGTGAGTTCTCTCCCTCACAATGGGCTCCTCTCTCTCACACACTGGGCTCCTTCTCTCACACACTGGGCTCCTCTCTCCCACACTGGGCTCCTTCTTTCTCTCTCACACACTTGGCTCCTTCTCTCTCCCACATTGGACTCCTTCTCTCTCTCCCACACTGGGCTTCTTCTCTCTCTCCCACACTGGGCTCCTTCTCTCTCTCACAATGGAATCCATCTCTCTCCCGCACTGGGCTTCTCCTCGCTCTCACACACTGGGTTCCTTCTCTCTCTCTCACAATGGGCTCCATCTCTCTCCCACAGTGGGCTCCTTCTCTCTCCCGCACTGGGCTCCTTCTCTCTCCCATGCTGGGCTCCTTTTCTCTCCCACATTGGGTTCCTTCTCTCTCTCTCTCTCTCTTACAATGGGCCCCTTCTCTCTCTCTTTCACAATGGGCTGCTTCTCTCTCACACACTGGGCTCCTTCTCTCTCTCCCATGGTGGGCTCGTTCTCTCTCCCGCGCTGGACTCGTTCTTTCTATCAAGCTGGGTTCCTTCTCTCTCCCACGCTGGGTTCCTTCTCTCTCCCACACTGGTGTCCTTCTCCCTTTCACACTGGGCTCCTTCTCACTCTCGTGCTGGGCTCCTTCTCTCTCTCACACTGGGATCCTTCTCTCTCTCACACACTGGGCTCCTTCTCACTCTCACACACTGGGCTCCTTCTCTCTCTCACACACTGGGCTCCTTCCCTCTCTCTCACACACTGGGCTCCTTCTCTCTCTCACACACTGGGCTCCTTCTCTCTTCCACACAGGACTCCTTCTCTCTCACACACCTGGCTCCTACTCTCTCACACTGGGCTCCTTCTCTCTCCCGCACTGGGCTCCTTCTCTCTCTCGCGCACGGCTCCTTCTTTCTCCCGCGCACAGCTCCTTCTGTCTCCCGCGCTCGGCTCCTTCTCTCTCATGCGCTAGGCTCCTTCTCTCTCACACACCAGGCTGCTTCTCTCTCCCCCGGGCTGGGCTCCTTCTGTCTCATGCGCTAGGCTCCTTCTCTCTCACACACCTGGCTCCTTCTCTCTCCCAGGCTGGGCTCCTTCTCTCCCCTGCGCGGTCTCCTTCTCTCTCCCGCGCTAGGTTCCTTCTCTCTCCCGCGCTCGGCTCCTTTGGTCTCCCGTGCTCGGCTACTTCTTTCTCCTGCGCTCGGCTCCTTCGGTCGCTCGCGCTTGTGGTGTAAAATTATGTCCCAATACATGTGTGAATCATAATGTAACACATGTATTGGGCCAAGCAGTGGAATGTGGTGAAACGGTTAAAAATTATGTCCCAATACATGTGTGAATCTAACCGGAATGGAGGTGTTGCTTAGTCCCGTGTGAATCTTATTACACACCTCCCCGTGTGAATCTTCTTATCTGTATGTAACCAGAATGGAATGTGTTTTTTAGCCTTGCTCTGCTGTTCACATGAATGTTTATATCTGGAAAAGAGTATATCAGCTGGAAAAGTCTCCAGTTCGGTGAGTCTGCTCCGGGGTTACGTTTAACCGCCGAGCGTGGGTTGTTGGCAACCGCTCTACGAGAACTGACGGCTCCCAGTTCCAGTAACATGTAGAGTGAGTATAAGCCAGACCCGTTGTAAGTATGAGACCTGGTTGTGGCGACGCTGCGGGGAATAAAATGCTCATATCCTAGCAGACTCGCCTCTTGGTCGTTTGTTCTGTGTCAGACTACTCTCCTACGAACCTGACCTTGAGAATTTTTTAAAACAGCGCATGGCTCCTTCGGTCGCTCGCGCTCGGCTCCTTCTCTCTCACACACCGGGCTACGTCGCTCTCTCTCACAATGGGTTCCTTTTCTCTCTCACACTGGGTTCCTCTCTCTCTCTCTCTCTCCCCCACACTGGGCTCCTTCTCTCTTCCACACTGGGCTCCTTCTCTCTCCCACGCTCGGCTCCTTCTCTCCCCTGTACTGGGCTCCTCTCTCCCGCACTGGCCTCCTTGGTTCTCCCGCGCTCGGCTCCTTCTTGCTCCCGCGCTTGGCTCCTTCTCTCACATGCGCTGGGCTCCTTCTCTCTCACACACCTGGCACCTTCTCTCTGCCGGGCTGGGCTCCTTCTCTCTCCCGCACTGGGCTCCTTTTCTCTCCCACACTGGGCTCCTTCTCTTCTCTCCCGCGCTGGGCTCGTTCTCTCTCCCAAGCTGGGTTCCTTCTCTCTCCCACGCTGGGTTCCTTCTCTCTCCCAAGCTGGGCTCCTTCTCTCTCTCACACTGGCGTCCTTCTCCCTTTCACACTGGGCTCCTTCTCACTCTCGTGCTGGGCTCCTTCTCTCTCTCACACTGGACTCCTTTTCACTCTCGTGCTGGGCTCCTTCTCTCTCTCACACTGGGCTCCTTCTCTCTCTCACACACTGGGCTCCTTCTCTCTCTCACACTGGCGTCCTTCTCCCTTTCACACTGGGCTCCTTCTCACTCTCGTGCTGGGCTCCTTCTCTCTCACACACTGGGTAAGTTCTCTCTCACACACTGGGCTCCTTTTTACTCTCTCACACACTGGGCTCCTTCTCTCTCTCTCCCACATTGGGCTTCTTCTCTCTCTTTCCCACATTGGGCTTCTTCTCTCTCTCCCACACTGGGCTCCTTCTCTCTCTCACAATGGGCTCCTTCTTTCTCTCTCACACACTGGGCTCCTTCTTTCTCTCTCACACACTGGGCTCCTTCTCTCGCCCGCACTGGGCTCCTCTCTCTCACACTGGGCTCATTCTCCCTCCCACACTGGGCTCCTTCTCCCTCCCATGCTGGGCTACTTCTCTCTCCCACGCTGGGCTCCTTCTCTCTCTCACCCTGGGCTCCTTTTCGCTCCCACGCTGGGTCCTTCTCTCTCTCTCTCACACACACTGTGCTCCTCTCTATCTCTCTCACAATGGGCTTTTTCTCTCTTACAAACTGGGCTCCTTATCTCTCCAACACTGGGCTCTTTATCTCTCCAACACTGGGCTCCTTGTCTCTCTCTCACACAATAGGCTCTTTCGCTCTCCCACACTGGGTACCTTCTCTCTCTCTCACAATGGGCTCCTTCTCTCTCCCGCACTGGGCTCCTTTTCTCTCCCACACTGGGCTCCTTCTCTTCTCTCCCGCGCTGGGCTCGTTCTCTCTCCCAAGCTGGGTTCCTTCTCTCTCCCACGCTGGGTTCCTTCTCTCTCCCAAGCTGGGCTCCTTCTCTCTCTCACACTGGCGTCCTTCTCCCTTTCACACTGGGCTCCTTCTCACTCTCGTGCTGGGCTCCTTCTCTCTCTCACACTGGACTCCTTTTCACTCTCGTGCTGGGCTCCTTCTCTCTCTCACACTGGGCTCCTTCTCTCTCTCACACACTGGGCTCCTTCTCTCTCTCTCACACTGGCGTCCTTCTCCCTTTCACACTGGGCTCCTTCTCACTCTCGTGCTGGGCTCCTTCTCTCTCACACACTGGGTAAGTTCTCTCTCACACACTGGGCTCCTTTTTACTCTCTCACACACTGGGCTCCTTCTCTCTCTCTCCCACATTGGGCTTCTTCTCTCTCTTTCCCACATTGGGCTTCTTCTCTCTCTCCCACACTGGGCTCCTTCTCTCTCACACAATGGGCTCCTTCTTTCTCTCTCACACACTGGGCTCCTTCTTTCTCTCTCACACACTGGGCTCCTTCTCTCGCCCGCACTGGGCTCCTCTCTCTCACACTGGGCTCATTCTCCCTCCCACACTGGGCTCCTTTTTACTCTCTCACACACTGGGCTCCTTCTCTCTCTCTCTCCCACATTGGGCTTCTTCTCTCTCTTTCCCACATTGGGCTTCTTCTCTCTCTCCCACACTGGGCTCCTTCTCTCTCTCACAATGGGCTCCTTCTTTCTCTCTCACACACTGGGCTCCTTCTTTCTCTCTCACACACTGGGCTCCTTCTCTCGCCCGCACTGGGCTCCTCTCTCTCACACTGGGCTCATTCTCCCTCCCACACTGGGCTCCTTCTTTCTCTCTCACACACTGGGCTCCTTCTCTCGCCCGCACTGGGCTCCTCTCTCTCACACTGGGCTCATTCTCCCTCCCACACTGGGCTCCTTCTCCCTCCCATGCTGGGCTACTTCTCTCTCCCACGCTGGGCTCCTTCTCTCTCTCTCACCCTGGGCTCCTTTTCGCTCCCACGCTGGGTCCTTCTCTCTCTCTCACACACACACTGTGCTCCTCTCTATCTCTCTCACAATGGGCTCCTTCTCTCTTACAAACTGGGCTCCTTATCTCTCCAACACTGGGCTCTTTATCTCTCCAACACTGGGCTCCTTGTCTCTCTCTCACACAATAGGCTCTTTCGCTCTCCCACACTGGGTACCTTCTCTCTCTCTCACAATGGGCTCCTTCTCTCTCCCGCGCTGGGCTCCTTCTCTCTCACACACTGGGTGGGTTCTCTCTCCCGCACTGGGCTCGTTCTCTCTCCCGCGCTGGGCTCCTTCTCTCTCTCCCAGGCTGGGCTCCTTCTCTCTCCCGGGCTGGGCTCCTTCTCTCTCTCCCAGGCTGGGCTCCTTCTCTCTCCCGGGCTGGGCTCCTTCTCTCTCCCGGGCTGGGCTCCTTCTCTCTCCCGGGCTGGTCTCCTTCTCTCTCCAGCGCTCGGCTCCTTTGGTCTCCCGTGCTTGGCTACTTCTTTCTCCTGCGCTCGGCTCCTTCAGTCGCTCGCGCTCGGCTCCTTCTCTCTCACACACCGGGCTACTTCGCTCTCTCTCACAATGGGTTCTTTTCTCTCTCACACTGGGCTCCTCTCTCTCTCTCTCCCCCACACTGGGCACCTTCTCTCTCACACACTGGGCTCCTTCTCTCTTCCACACTGGGCTCCTTCTCTCTCCCGCGCTCGGCTCCTTCACTCTCACGCGCTGGGCCTTTTCACTCCCCTGCGCTGGACTCCTTCTCTCCCCTGCACTGCACTCCTCTCTCCCGCACTAGGCTCCATCTTTCACCCGCGTTCGGCTTCATCTGTCTCCCGCGCTCGGCTCCTTCTCTCTCATGCGCTGGGCTCCTTCTCTCTCACACACCTGGCTCCTTCTCTCTGCCGGGCTGGGCTCCTTCTCTCTCCCCCGCTGGGCTCCTTCTCTCTCCTGCGCTCGGCTTCTTCTCTCTCCTGCGCTTGGCTTCTTCTCTCCCCTGCGCTGGACTCCTTCTCTCTACCGCACTCGGTCCTTCTCTCTCATGCGCTGGGCTCCTTCTCTCTCACACACCTGGCTCCTTCGCTCTCTTACGCTGGGATACTTCTCTCTCCCAAGCTGGGCTCCCTCTCTCTCTCACACTGGGCTCCTTCTCTCTCCCAAGCTGAGCTACTTCTCTCTCCCAAGCTGGGCTCCCTCTCTCTCTTTCACACTGAGGTCCTTCTCTCTTTCACACTGAGCTCCGTCTCACTCCCGCGCTGGGCTCGTTCTCTCTCTCTCACACTGGGCTCCTCTCTCACACACACTGGGGTCCTTCTCTCTCTCTCACACACTGGGGTCCTTCTCTCTCTCCGACACTGGGCTCCTTCTCCCTCCCACACAGGGCTCCTTCTCTCTCACACACTGGGCTCCTTCTTTCTCTCTCACACACTGGGCTCCTTCTCTCTCACACACTGGGCTCCTTCTCTCTCACACACTGGGCTTCTTCTCTCTCACACACTGGGCTCCTCTCTCCCACACTGGGCTCCTTCTTTCCCTCTCACACACTGGGCTCCTTCTCTCTCACACACTGGGCTCCTTCTTTCTCTCTCACACACTGGGCTCCTTCTCTCTCACACACTGGGCTCCTTCTCTCTCATACACTGGGCTCCTCTCTTCCACACTGGGCTCCTTCTTTCTCTCTCACACACTGGGCTCCTTCTCTCTCCCACACACTGGGCTCCTTCTCTCTCACACACTGGGCTCCTTCTTTCTCTCTCACACACTGGGCTCCTTCTCTCTCACACACTGGGCTCCTTCTTTCTCTCTCACACACTGGGCTCCTTCTCTCTCTCCCGCGCTGGGCTCCTTCTCTCTACCGCACTCGGTCCTTCTTTCTCCTGCGCTCGGCTCCTTCTCTCTCCCGCGCTCGGCTCCTTCTCTCTCCCGCGCTGGGTTCCTTCTCTCTCTCCTGCGCTGGGTTCCTTCTCTCTCCCGCGCTCGGCTCCTTCTCTCTCCCGCGCTCGGCTCCTTCGCTCTCCCACATTGGACTCCTTCTCTCTCCCGCACTGTGCTCCTTCTCTCTCCCGCACTGGGCTCCTTCTCTCTCCAGCACTGGGCTCCTTCTCTCTCACACACTGGGCTCCTTCTCTCCCCTGCGCTGGGGTCCTTCTCTCTCACACACTGGGCTACTTCGCTTTCTCTCACAATGGGCTCCTTTTCTCTCTCACACTGGGCTACTTCTCTCTCTCACACAATGGGCTACTTCTCTCTCTCTCTCTCTCACTCACAATCGGCTCCTTCTCTCTCTCACAATGGGCTTCTTCTCTGTCTCACACTGGGCTGCTTCTCTCTCACACACTGGGCTCCTTCTCTCCCTCATGCTGGGCTCCTTCTCTCTCCCAATGGGCTCGTTCTCTCTCTCCCAAGCTGGGCTCCTTCTCTCTCCCAAGCTGGGCTCCTTCTCTCTCCCAAGCTGGGCTCCTTCTCTCTCTCACGCTGGGCTCCTTCTCTCCCTCATGCTGGGCTCCTTCTCTATCCCAAGCTGGGCTCCTTCTCTCTCCCAAGCTGGGCTCCTTCTCTCTCTCTCAAAATGGGCTCCCTCTCTCTCTCACACTGGGCTACTTCTCTCTCTCACACAATGCGCTCGTTCTCTCTCACACTGGGCTCCTTCTCCCTCCCACACAGGGCTCCTTCTCTCTCACACACTGGGTGAGCTCCCTCTCACACACTGGGCTCCTCTCTCCCACACTGGGCTCCTTCTTTCTCTCTCACACACTGGGCTCCTTCTCTCTCACACACTGGGCTCCTTCTTTCTCTCTCACACAATGGGCTCCTTCTCTCTCATACACTGGGCTCCTCTCTCCCACACTGGGCTCCTTCTTTCTCTCTCACACACTGGGCTCCTTCTCTCTCCCACACACTGGGCTCCTTCTTTCTCTCTCACACACTGGGCTCCTTCTCTCTCTCCCGCGCTGGGCTCCTTCTCTCTACCGCACTCGGTCCTTCTTTCTCCTGCACTCGGCTCCTTCTCTCTCCAGCGCTGGGCTCCTTCTCTCTCCCGCGCTCGGCTCCTTCTCTCTCCCGCGCTGGGTTCCTTCTCTCTCCCGCGCTGGGTTCCGTCTCTCTCCCGCGCTCGGCTCCTTCGCTCTCCCACATTGGACTCCTTCTCTCTCCCGCACTGGGCTCCTTCTCTCTCCCGCACTGGGCTCCTTCTCTCCCCTGTGCTGGGGTCCTTCTCTCTCACACACTGGGCTACTTCGCTTTCTCTCACAATGGGCTCCTTCTCTCTCTCTCTCTCACTCACAATCGGCTCCTTCTCTCTCTCACAATGGGCTTCTTCTCTGTCTCACACTGGGCTCCTTCTCTCTCACACACTAGGCTCCTTCTGTCTCTCTCACAATGGGCTCGTTCTCTCTCTCCCAAGCTGGGCTCCTTCTTTCTCCCTAGCTGGGCTCCTTCTCTCTCTCACGCTGGGCTCCTTCTCTCCCTCATGCTGGGCTCCTTCTCTATCCCAAGCTGGGCTCCTCTCTCCCAAGCTGGGCTCCTTCTCTCTCTCACACTGGGCTCCTTCCCTCTCTCATGCTGGGCTCCTTCTCTATCCCAAGCTGGGCTCCTTTTCTCTCCCAAGCTGGGCTCCCGCTCTCTCTCACACTGAGGTCCTTCTCTCTTTCACACTGGGCTCCTTCTCACTCCCGCGCTGGGCTCCTCTCTCTCACACTGGGCTCCTCTCTCTCTGCGACACTGGGCTCCTTCTCTCACACACTGGGAGAGTTCTCACGCTCACAATGGGCTCCTTCTCTCTCTCACAATGGGCTCCTTTTCTCTCACACACTGGGCTCCTCTCTCTCTCTCTTGCACACTGGGCTCCTTCTCTCTCCTACACTGGGCTCCTTCTCTCTTTTACGCTGGGCTACTTCTCTCTCCCAAGCTGGGCTCCCTCTCTCTCACACACTGGACTCCGTCTCAATCCCACACAGGGCTCCTTCTCTCACACACACTGGGTGAGTTCTCTCGCTCACAATGGGCTCCTCTCTCTCACACACTGGGCTCCTTCTCTCTCTCACTGGGCTCCTTCTTCCTCTCTTGACACACTGGGCTCCTTCTCTCTCACACACTGGGCTCCTTCTCTCTCACACACTGGGCTCCTTCTCTCTCTCACAATGGGACATTGGGCTCCTTCTCTCTTCCCACACTGGGCTTCTTCTCTCTCTCCCACACTGGGCTCCTTCTCTCTCCCACACTGGGCTTCTTCTCTCTCTCCCAACACTGGGCTCCTTCTCCCTCTCACAATGGGATCCATCTCTCTCCCGCACTGGGCTTCTCCTCGCTGTCACACACTGGGCTCCTTCTCTCTCTCTCACAATGGGCTCCATCTCTCTCCCGCACTGGGCTCCTTCTCTCTCCCGCACTGGGCTCCTTCTCTCTCCCGCACTGGGCTCCTTTTCTCTCCCACATTGGGTTCCTTCTCTCTCTCTCACAATGGGCCCCTTCTCTCTCTCTTTCACACTGGGCTCCTTCTCTCTCTCTCTCTCCCATGGTGGGCTCGTTCTGTCTCCCGCGATGGGCTCGTTCTCTCTATCAAGCTGGGTTCCTTCTCTCTCCCACGCTGGGTTCCTTGTCTCTCCCAAGCTGGGCTCCTTCTGTCTCTCACACTGGGCTCCTTCTCACTCTCATGCTGGGCTCCTTCTCTCTCTCACACTGGGATTGTTCTCTCTCTCTCTCACACACTGGGCTCCTTCTCTCTCTCACACACTGGGCTCCTTCTCTCTTCCACACAGGACTCCTTCTCTCTCACACACCTGGCTCCTACTCTCTCACACTGGGCTCCTTCTCTCTCCCGCACTGGGCTCCTTCTCTCTCTCGCGCACGGCTCCTTCTTTCTCCCGCGCACAGCTCCTTCTGTCTCCCGCGCTAGGCTCCTTCTCTCTCACACACCAGGCTGCTTCTCTCTCCCGGGCTGGGCTCCTTCTGTCTCATGCGCAAGGCTCCTTCTCTCTCACACACCTGGCTCCTTCCCTTTCCCAGGCTGGGCTCCTTCTCTCCCCTGCGCGGTCTCCTTCTCTCTCCCGCGCTAGGTTCCTTCTCTCTCCCGCGCTCGGATCCTTTGATTTCCCGTGCTCGGCTACTTCTTTCTCCTGCGCTCGGCTCCTTCGGTCGCTCGCGCTCGGCTCCTTCTCTCTCACACACCGGGCTACGTCGCTCTCTCTCACAATGGGTTCCTTTTCTCTCTCACACTGGGCTCGTCTCTCTCTCTCTCTCCCCCACACTGGGCACCTTCTCTCTCACACACTGGGCTCCTTCTCTATTCCACACTGGGCTCCTTCTCTCTTCCACACTGGGCTCCTTCTCTCTCCCACATTGGGCTCCTTCTCTCTCTCTCCCACACTGGGCTCCTTCTCTCTCTCACAATGGGCTCCTTCTTTCTCTCTCACACACTGGGCTCCTTCTTTCACCCGCGCTCGGCTTCATCTGTCTCCCGCACTGGGCACCTTCTCTCTCCCGCGCTGGGCACCTTCTCTCTCCCGCGCTGGGCTCCTTCTCTCTCCCGCACTAGGCCCCTTCTCTCTCCCGCGCTCGGCTCCTTCTCTCTCCCATGCTGGGCTCCTTCTCTCTCCCGCACTGGGCTCCTTCTCTCTCCCGCGCTGGGCTCCTTCTCTCTCCCGCGCTCGGCTCCTTCTCTCTCCCGCGCTGGGCTCCTTCTCTCTCCCGCACTGGGCTCCTTCTCTCTCCCGCATTGGGCTCCTTCTCTCTCCCGCACTAGGCTCCTTCTCTCTCCCGCGCTCGGCTCCTTCTCTCTCCCGCGCTGGGCTCCTTCTCTCTCCCGGGCTGGGCTCCTTCTCTCTCCCGGGCTGGTCTCCTTCTCTCTCCAGCGCTCGGCTCCTTTGGTCTCCCGTGCTTGGCTACTTCTTTCTCCTGCGCTCGGCTCCTTCAGTCGCTCGCGCTCGGCTCCTTCTCTCTCACACACCGGGCTACTTCGCTCTCTCTCACAATGGGTTCTTTTCTCTCTCACACTGGGCTCCTCTCTCTCTCTCTCCCCCACACTGGGCACCTTCTCTCTCACACACTGGGCTCCTTCTCTCTTCCACACTGGGCTCCTTCTCTCTCCCGCGCTCGGCTCCTTCACTCTCACGCGCTGGGCCTTTTCACTCCCCTGCGCTGGACTCCTTCTCTCCCCTGCACTGCACTCCTCTCTCCCGCACTAGGCTCCATCTTTCACCCGCGTTCGGCTTCATCTGTCTCCCGCGCTCGGCTCCTTCTCTCTCATGCGCTGGGCTCCTTCTCTCTCACACACCTGGCTCCTTCTCTCTGCCGGGCTGGGCTCCTTCTCTCTCCCCCGCTGGGCTCCTTCTCTCTCCTGCGCTCGGCTTCTTCTCTCTCCTGCGCTTGGCTTCTTCTCTCCCCTGCGCTGGACTCCTTCTCTCTACCGCACTCGGTCCTTCTCTCTCATGCGCTGGGCTCCTTCTCTCTCACACACCTGGCTCCTTCGCTCTCTTACGCTGGGATACTTCTCTCTCCCAAGCTGGGCTCCCTCTCTCTCTCACACTGGGCTCCTTCTCTCTCCCAAGCTGAGCTACTTCTCTCTCCCAAGCTGGGCTCCCTCTCTCTCTTTCACACTGAGGTCCTTCTCTCTTTCACACTGAGCTCCGTCTCACTCCCGCGCTGGGCTCGTTCTCTCTCTCTCACACTGGGCTCCTCTCTCACACACACTGGGGTCCTTCTCTCTCTCTCACACACTGGGGTCCTTCTCTCTCTCCGACACTGGGCTCCTTCTCCCTCCCACACAGGGCTCCTTCTCTCTCACACACTGGGCTCCTTCTTTCTCTCTCACACACTGGGCTCCTTCTCTCTCACACACTGGGCTCCTTCTCTCTCACACACTGGGCTTCTTCTCTCTCACACACTGGGCTCCTCTCTCCCACACTGGGCTCCTTCTTTCCCTCTCACACACTGGGCTCCTTCTCTCTCACACACTGGGCTCCTTCTTTCTCTCTCACACACTGGGCTCCTTCTCTCTCACACACTGGGCTCCTTCTCTCTCATACACTGGGCTCCTCTCTTCCACACTGGGCTCCTTCTTTCTCTCTCACACACTGGGCTCCTTCTCTCTCCCACACACTGGGCTCCTTCTCTCTCACACACTGGGCTCCTTCTTTCTCTCTCACACACTGGGCTCCTTCTCTCTCACACACTGGGCTCCTTCTTTCTCTCTCACACACTGGGCTCCTTCTCTCTCTCCCGCGCTGGGCTCCTTCTCTCTACCGCACTCGGTCCTTCTTTCTCCTGCGCTCGGCTCCTTCTCTCTCCCGCGCTCGGCTCCTTCTCTCTCCCGCGCTGGGTTCCTTCTCTCTCTCCTGCGCTGGGTTCCTTCTCTCTCCCGCGCTCGGCTCCTTCTCTCTCCCGCGCTCGGCTCCTTCGCTCTCCCACATTGGACTCCTTCTCTCTCCCGCACTGTGCTCCTTCTCTCTCCCGCACTGGGCTCCTTCTCTCTCCAGCACTGGGCTCCTTCTCTCTCACACACTGGGCTCCTTCTCTCCCCTGCGCTGGGGTCCTTCTCTCTCACACACTGGGCTACTTCGCTTTCTCTCACAATGGGCTCCTTTTCTCTCTCACACTGGGCTACTTCTCTCTCTCACACAATGGGCTACTTCTCTCTCTCTCTCTCTCACTCACAATCGGCTCCTTCTCTCTCTCACAATGGGCTTCTTCTCTGTCTCACACTGGGCTGCTTCTCTCTCACACACTGGGCTCCTTCTCTCCCTCATGCTGGGCTCCTTCTCTCTCCCAATGGGCTCGTTCTCTCTCTCCCAAGCTGGGCTCCTTCTCTCTCCCAAGCTGGGCTCCTTCTCTCTCCCAAGCTGGGCTCCTTCTCTCTCTCACGCTGGGCTCCTTCTCTCCCTCATGCTGGGCTCCTTCTCTATCCCAAGCTGGGCTCCTTCTCTCTCCCAAGCTGGGCTCCTTCTCTCTCTCTCAAAATGGGCTCCCTCTCTCTCTCACACTGGGCTACTTCTCTCTCTCACACAATGCGCTCGTTCTCTCTCACACTGGGCTCCTTCTCCCTCCCACACAGGGCTCCTTCTCTCTCACACACTGGGTGAGCTCCCTCTCACACACTGGGCTCCTCTCTCCCACACTGGGCTCCTTCTTTCTCTCTCACACACTGGGCTCCTTCTCTCTCACACACTGGGCTCCTTCTTTCTCTCTCACACAATGGGCTCCTTCTCTCTCATACACTGGGCTCCTCTCTCCCACACTGGGCTCCTTCTTTCTCTCTCACACACTGGGCTCCTTCTCTCTCCCACACACTGGGCTCCTTCTTTCTCTCTCACACACTGGGCTCCTTCTCTCTCTCCCGCGCTGGGCTCCTTCTCTCTACCGCACTCGGTCCTTCTTTCTCCTGCACTCGGCTCCTTCTCTCTCCAGCGCTGGGCTCCTTCTCTCTCCCGCGCTCGGCTCCTTCTCTCTCCCGCGCTGGGTTCCTTCTCTCTCCCGCGCTGGGTTCCGTCTCTCTCCCGCGCTCGGCTCCTTCGCTCTCCCACATTGGACTCCTTCTCTCTCCCGCACTGGGCTCCTTCTCTCTCCCGCACTGGGCTCCTTCTCTCCCCTGTGCTGGGGTCCTTCTCTCTCACACACTGGGCTACTTCGCTTTCTCTCACAATGGGCTCCTTCTCTCTCTCTCTCTCACTCACAATCGGCTCCTTCTCTCTCTCACAATGGGCTTCTTCTCTGTCTCACACTGGGCTCCTTCTCTCTCACACACTAGGCTCCTTCTGTCTCTCTCACAATGGGCTCGTTCTCTCTCTCCCAAGCTGGGCTCCTTCTTTCTCCCTAGCTGGGCTCCTTCTCTCTCTCACGCTGGGCTCCTTCTCTCCCTCATGCTGGGCTCCTTCTCTATCCCAAGCTGGGCTCCTCTCTCCCAAGCTGGGCTCCTTCTCTCTCTCACACTGGGCTCCTTCCCTCTCTCATGCTGGGCTCCTTCTCTATCCCAAGCTGGGCTCCTTTTCTCTCCCAAGCTGGGCTCCCGCTCTCTCTCACACTGAGGTCCTTCTCTCTTTCACACTGGGCTCCTTCTCACTCCCGCGCTGGGCTCCTCTCTCTCACACTGGGCTCCTCTCTCTCTGCGACACTGGGCTCCTTCTCTCACACACTGGGAGAGTTCTCACGCTCACAATGGGCTCCTTCTCTCTCTCACAATGGGCTCCTTTTCTCTCACACACTGGGCTCCTCTCTCTCTCTCTTGCACACTGGGCTCCTTCTCTCTCCTACACTGGGCTCCTTCTCTCTTTTACGCTGGGCTACTTCTCTCTCCCAAGCTGGGCTCCCTCTCTCTCACACACTGGACTCCGTCTCAATCCCACACAGGGCTCCTTCTCTCACACACACTGGGTGAGTTCTCTCGCTCACAATGGGCTCCTCTCTCTCACACACTGGGCTCCTTCTCTCTCTCACTGGGCTCCTTCTTCCTCTCTTGACACACTGGGCTCCTTCTCTCTCACACACTGGGCTCCTTCTCTCTCACACACTGGGCTCCTTCTCTCTCTCACAATGGGACATTGGGCTCCTTCTCTCTTCCCACACTGGGCTTCTTCTCTCTCTCCCACACTGGGCTCCTTCTCTCTCCCACACTGGGCTTCTTCTCTCTCTCCCAACACTGGGCTCCTTCTCCCTCTCACAATGGGATCCATCTCTCTCCCGCACTGGGCTTCTCCTCGCTGTCACACACTGGGCTCCTTCTCTCTCTCTCACAATGGGCTCCATCTCTCTCCCGCACTGGGCTCCTTCTCTCTCCCGCACTGGGCTCCTTCTCTCTCCCGCACTGGGCTCCTTTTCTCTCCCACATTGGGTTCCTTCTCTCTCTCTCACAATGGGCCCCTTCTCTCTCTCTTTCACACTGGGCTCCTTCTCTCTCTCTCTCTCCCATGGTGGGCTCGTTCTGTCTCCCGCGATGGGCTCGTTCTCTCTATCAAGCTGGGTTCCTTCTCTCTCCCACGCTGGGTTCCTTGTCTCTCCCAAGCTGGGCTCCTTCTGTCTCTCACACTGGGCTCCTTCTCACTCTCATGCTGGGCTCCTTCTCTCTCTCACACTGGGATTGTTCTCTCTCTCTCTCACACACTGGGCTCCTTCTCTCTCTCACACACTGGGCTCCTTCTCTCTTCCACACAGGACTCCTTCTCTCTCACACACCTGGCTCCTACTCTCTCACACTGGGCTCCTTCTCTCTCCCGCACTGGGCTCCTTCTCTCTCTCGCGCACGGCTCCTTCTTTCTCCCGCGCACAGCTCCTTCTGTCTCCCGCGCTAGGCTCCTTCTCTCTCACACACCAGGCTGCTTCTCTCTCCCGGGCTGGGCTCCTTCTGTCTCATGCGCAAGGCTCCTTCTCTCTCACACACCTGGCTCCTTCCCTTTCCCAGGCTGGGCTCCTTCTCTCCCCTGCGCGGTCTCCTTCTCTCTCCCGCGCTAGGTTCCTTCTCTCTCCCGCGCTCGGATCCTTTGATTTCCCGTGCTCGGCTACTTCTTTCTCCTGCGCTCGGCTCCTTCGGTCGCTCGCGCTCGGCTCCTTCTCTCTCACACACCGGGCTACGTCGCTCTCTCTCACAATGGGTTCCTTTTCTCTCTCACACTGGGCTCGTCTCTCTCTCTCTCTCCCCCACACTGGGCACCTTCTCTCTCACACACTGGGCTCCTTCTCTATTCCACACTGGGCTCCTTCTCTCTTCCACACTGGGCTCCTTCTCTCTCCCACATTGGGCTCCTTCTCTCTCTCTCCCACACTGGGCTCCTTCTCTCTCTCACAATGGGCTCCTTCTTTCTCTCTCACACACTGGGCTCCTTCTTTCACCCGCGCTCGGCTTCATCTGTCTCCCGCACTGGGCACCTTCTCTCTCCCGCGCTGGGCACCTTCTCTCTCCCGCGCTGGGCTCCTTCTCTCTCCCGCACTAGGCCCCTTCTCTCTCCCGCGCTCGGCTCCTTCTCTCTCCCGTGCTGGGCTCCTTCTCTCTCCCGCACTGGGCTCCTTCTCTCTCCCGCGCTGGGCTCCTTCTCTCTCCCGCGCTCGGCTCCTTCTCTCTCCCGCGCTGGGCTCCTTCTCTCTCCCGCACTGGGCTCCTTCTCTCTCCCGCATTGGGCTCCTTCTCTCTCCCGCACTAGGCTCCTTCTCTCTCCCGCGCTCGGCTCCTTCTCTCTCCCGCGCTGGGCTCCTTCTCTCTCCCGCGCTGGGCTCCTTCTCTCTCCCGCGCTCAGCTCCTTCTCTCTCCCGCGCTCAGCTCCTTCTCTCTCCCGTGCTGGGCTCCTTCTCTCTCCCGCGCTGGGCTCCTTCTCTCTCCCGCGCTCGGCTCCTTCTCTCTCCCGCGCTGGGCTCCTTCTCTCTCCCGCACTGGGCTCCTTCTCTCTCCCGCATTGGGCTCCTTCTCTCTCCCGCATTGGGCTCCTTCTCTCTCCCGCACTAGGCTCCTTCTCTCTCCCGCGCTGGGCTCCTTCTCTCTCCCGCGCTCAGCTCCTTCTCTCTCCCGTGCTGGGTTCCTTCTCTCTCCCGCGCTGGGCTCCTTCTCTCTCCCGCGCTGGGCTCCTTCTCTCTCCCGCGCTCGGCTCCTTCTCTCTCACACACCTGGCTCCTTCTCTCTCCCGCACTGGGCTCCTTCTCTCTCCCGCACTGGGCTCCTTCTCTCTCCCGCGCTCGGCTCCTTCTCTCTCCCGCACTGGGCTCCTTCTCTCTCCCGCGCTCGGCTCCTTCTCTCTCCCGTGCTGGGTTCCTTCTCTCCCCTGCGCTGGACTCCTTCTCTCTACCGAACTCGGTCCTTCTCTCTCATGCGCTGGGCTCCTTCTCTCTCACACACCTGGCTCCCTCTCTCTAATGCTGGGCTACTTCTCTCTGCCAAGCTGGGCTCCCTCTCTCTCTCTCTCACACTGAGGTCCTTCTCTCTTTCACACTGGGCTCCGTCTCACTCCCGCGCTGGGCTCCTTCTCTCTCTCTTATACTGGGCTCCTCTCTCTCTCACACACTGGGGTCCTTCATTCTCTCTCACACACTGGGGTCCTTCGCTCTCTCACACTGGGCACCTTCTCTCTTACACACTGGGTGAGTTCTCTCTCACACACTGGGCTCCTCTCTCCCACACTGGGCTCCTTCTTTCTCTCTCACACACTGGGCTCCTTCTCTCTCTCACACTGGGCACCTTCTCTCTCCCGCGCTCGGCTCCTTCTCTCTTTCCCGCGCTGGGCTCCTTCTCTCTACCGCACTCGGTCCTTCTTTCTCCTGCGCTCGGCTCCTTCTCTGTCCTCCGCTGGGCTCCTTCTCTCTCCCGCGCTCGGCTCCTTCTCTCTCCCGCGCTCGGCTCCTCTCTCCCGCACTGGGTTCCTTCTCTCTGCCGCGCTCGGCTCCTTCTCTCTCCCGCGCTCGGCTCCTTCTCTCTCCCGTACTGGGCTCCTTCTCTCCCCTGCGCTGGGCTCCTTCTCTCTCACACACTGGGCTCCTTCTCTCCCCTGCGCTGGGGCCCTTCTCTCTCACACAGTGGGCCACTTCGCTTTCTCTCACAATGGGCTCCTTTTCTCTCTCACACTGGGCTACTTCTCTCTCTCACACAATGGGCTACTTCTCTCTCTCTCTCACAATCGGCTCCTTCTCTTTCTCACAATGGGCTTCTTCTCTGTCTCACACTGGGCTGTGTCTCTCTCACACACTGGGCTCCTTCTGTCTCTCTCGCAATGGGCTCGTTCTCTCTCTCCCAAGCTGGGCTCCTTCTCTCTCACACGCTGGGCTCCTTCCCTCCCTCATGCTGGGCTCCTTCTCTATCCCAAGCTGGGCTCCTTCTCTCTCTCACGCTGGGCTCCTTCTCTCCCTCATGCTGGGCTCCTTCTCTATCCCAAGCTGGGCTCCTTCTCTCTCCCAAGCTGGGCTCCTTCTCTCTCTCTCAAAATGGGCTCCCTCTCTCTCTCACACTGGGCTACTTCTCTCTCTCACACAATGCGCTCGTTCTCTCTCACACTGGGCTCCTTCTCCCTCCCACACAGGGCTCCTTCTCTCTCACACACTGGGTGAGCTCCCTCTCACACACTGGGCTCCTCTCTCCCACACTGGGCTCCTTCTCTCTCACACACTGGGCTCCTTCTTTCTCTCTCACACACTGGGCTCCTTCTCTCTCTCATACACTGGGCTCCTCTCTCTCACACTGGGCTCCTTCTCCCTCCCACACTGGGCTCCTTCTCTCTCACACACTGGGCTCCTTCTTTCTCTCTCACACAATGGGCTCCTTCTCTCTCATACACTGGGCTCCTCTCTCCCACACTGGGCTCCTTCTTTCTCTCTCACACACTGGGCTCCTTCTCTCTCCCACACACTGGGCTCCTTCTTTCTCTCTCACACACTGGGCTCCTTCTCTCTCTCCCGCGCTGGGCTCCTTCTCTCTACCGCACTCGGTCCTTCTTTCTCCTGCACTCGGCTCCTTCTCTCTCCAGCGCTGGGCTCCTTCTCTCTCCCGCGCTCGGCTCCTTCTCTCTCCCGCGCTGGGTTCCTTCTCTCTCCCGCGCTGGGTTCCGTCTCTCTCCCGCGCTCGGCTCCTTCGCTCTCCCACATTGGACTCCTTCTCTCTCCCGCACTGGGCTCCTTCTCTCTCCCGCACTGGGCTCCTTCTCTCCCCTGTGCTGGGGTCCTTCTCTCTCACACACTGGGCTACTTCGCTTTCTCTCACAATGGGCTCCTTCTCTCTCTCTCTCTCACTCACAATCGGCTCCTTCTCTCTCTCACAATGGGCTTCTTCTCTGTCTCACACTGGGCTCCTTCTCTCTCACACACTAGGCTCCTTCTGTCTCTCTCACAATGGGCTCGTTCTCTCTCTCCCAAGCTGGGCTCCTTCTTTCTCCCTAGCTGGGCTCCTTCTCTCTCTCACGCTGGGCTCCTTCTCTCCCTCATGCTGGGCTCCTTCTCTATCCCAAGCTGGGCTCCTCTCTCCCAAGCTGGGCTCCTTCTCTCTCTCACACTGGGCTCCTTCCCTCTCTCATGCTGGGCTCCTTCTCTATCCCAAGCTGGGCTCCTTTTCTCTCCCAAGCTGGGCTCCCGCTCTCTCTCACACTGAGGTCCTTCTCTCTTTCACACTGGGCTCCTTCTCACTCCCGCGCTGGGCTCCTCTCTCTCACACTGGGCTCCTCTCTCTCTGCGACACTGGGCTCCTTCTCTCACACACTGGGAGAGTTCTCACGCTCACAATGGGCTCCTTCTCTCTCTCACAATGGGCTCCTTTTCTCTCACACACTGGGCTCCTCTCTCTCTCTCTTGCACACTGGGCTCCTTCTCTCTCCTACACTGGGCTCCTTCTCTCTTTTACGCTGGGCTACTTCTCTCTCCCAAGCTGGGCTCCCTCTCTCTCACACACTGGACTCCGTCTCAATCCCACACAGGGCTCCTTCTCTCACACACACTGGGTGAGTTCTCTCGCTCACAATGGGCTCCTCTCTCTCACACACTGGGCTCCTTCTCTCTCTCACTGGGCTCCTTCTTCCTCTCTTGACACACTGGGCTCCTTCTCTCTCACACACTGGGCTCCTTCTCTCTCACACACTGGGCTCCTTCTCTCTCTCACAATGGGACATTGGGCTCCTTCTCTCTTCCCACACTGGGCTTCTTCTCTCTCTCCCACACTGGGCTCCTTCTCTCTCCCACACTGGGCTTCTTCTCTCTCTCCCAACACTGGGCTCCTTCTCCCTCTCACAATGGGATCCATCTCTCTCCCGCACTGGGCTTCTCCTCGCTGTCACACACTGGGCTCCTTCTCTCTCTCTCACAATGGGCTCCATCTCTCTCCCGCACTGGGCTCCTTCTCTCTCCCGCACTGGGCTCCTTCTCTCTCCCGCACTGGGCTCCTTTTCTCTCCCACATTGGGTTCCTTCTCTCTCTCTCACAATGGGCCCCTTCTCTCTCTCTTTCACACTGGGCTCCTTCTCTCTCTCTCTCTCCCATGGTGGGCTCGTTCTGTCTCCCGCGATGGGCTCGTTCTCTCTATCAAGCTGGGTTCCTTCTCTCTCCCACGCTGGGTTCCTTGTCTCTCCCAAGCTGGGCTCCTTCTGTCTCTCACACTGGGCTCCTTCTCACTCTCATGCTGGGCTCCTTCTCTCTCTCACACTGGGATTGTTCTCTCTCTCTCTCACACACTGGGCTCCTTCTCTCTCTCACACACTGGGCTCCTTCTCTCTTCCACACAGGACTCCTTCTCTCTCACACACCTGGCTCCTACTCTCTCACACTGGGCTCCTTCTCTCTCCCGCACTGGGCTCCTTCTCTCTCTCGCGCACGGCTCCTTCTTTCTCCCGCGCACAGCTCCTTCTGTCTCCCGCGCTAGGCTCCTTCTCTCTCACACACCAGGCTGCTTCTCTCTCCCGGGCTGGGCTCCTTCTGTCTCATGCGCAAGGCTCCTTCTCTCTCACACACCTGGCTCCTTCCCTTTCCCAGGCTGGGCTCCTTCTCTCCCCTGCGCGGTCTCCTTCTCTCTCCCGCGCTAGGTTCCTTCTCTCTCCCGCGCTCGGATCCTTTGATTTCCCGTGCTCGGCTACTTCTTTCTCCTGCGCTCGGCTCCTTCGGTCGCTCGCGCTCGGCTCCTTCTCTCTCACACACCGGGCTACGTCGCTCTCTCTCACAATGGGTTCCTTTTCTCTCTCACACTGGGCTCGTCTCTCTCTCTCTCTCCCCCACACTGGGCACCTTCTCTCTCACACACTGGGCTCCTTCTCTATTCCACACTGGGCTCCTTCTCTCTTCCACACTGGGCTCCTTCTCTCTCCCACATTGGGCTCCTTCTCTCTCTCTCCCACACTGGGCTCCTTCTCTCTCTCACAATGGGCTCCTTCTTTCTCTCTCACACACTGGGCTCCTTCTTTCACCCGCGCTCGGCTTCATCTGTCTCCCGCACTGGGCACCTTCTCTCTCCCGCGCTGGGCACCTTCTCTCTCCCGCGCTGGGCTCCTTCTCTCTCCCGCACTAGGCCCCTTCTCTCTCCCGCGCTCGGCTCCTTCTCTCTCCCGTGCTGGGCTCCTTCTCTCTCCCGCACTGGGCTCCTTCTCTCTCCCGCGCTGGGCTCCTTCTCTCTCCCGCGCTCGGCTCCTTCTCTCTCCCGCGCTGGGCTCCTTCTCTCTCCCGCACTGGGCTCCTTCTCTCTCCCGCATTGGGCTCCTTCTCTCTCCCGCACTAGGCTCCTTCTCTCTCCCGCGCTCGGCTCCTTCTCTCTCCCGCGCTGGGCTCCTTCTCTCTCCCGCGCTGGGCTCCTTCTCTCTCCCGCGCTGGGCTCCTTCTCTCTCCCGCGCTCAGCTCCTTCTCTCTCCCGTGCTGGGCTCCTTCTCTCTCCCGCGCTGGGCTCCTTCTCTCTCCCGCGCTCGGCTCCTTCTCTCTCCCGCGCTGGGCTCCTTCTCTCTCCCGCACTGGGCTCCTTCTCTCTCCCGCATTGGGCTCCTTCTCTCTCCCGCATTGGGCTCCTTCTCTCTCCCGCACTAGGCTCCTTCTCTCTCCCGCGCTGGGCTCCTTCTCTCTCCCGCGCTGGGCTCCTTCTCTCTCCCGCGCTCAGCTCCTTCTCTCTCCCGTGCTGGGTTCCTTCTCTCTCCCGCGCTGGGCTCCTTCTCTCTCCCGCGCTGGGCTCCTTCTCTCTCCCGCGCTCGGCTCCTTCTCTCTCACACACCTGGCTCCTTCTCTCTCCCGCACTGGGCTCCTTCTCTCTCCCGCACTGGGCTCCTTCTCTCTCCCGCGCTCGGCTCCTTCTCTCTCCCGCACTGGGCTCCTTCTCTCTCCCGCGCTCGGCTCCTTCTCTCTCCCGTGCTGGGTTCCTTCTCTCCCCTGCGCTGGACTCCTTCTCTCTACCGAACTCGGTCCTTCTCTCTCATGCGCTGGGCTCCTTCTCTCTCACACACCTGGCTCCCTCTCTCTAATGCTGGGCTACTTCTCTCTGCCAAGCTGGGCTCCCTCTCTCTCTCTCTCACACTGAGGTCCTTCTCTCTTTCACACTGGGCTCCGTCTCACTCCCGCGCTGGGCTCCTTCTCTCTCTCTTATACTGGGCTCCTCTCTCTCTCACACACTGGGGTCCTTCATTCTCTCTCACACACTGGGGTCCTTCGCTCTCTCACACTGGGCACCTTCTCTCTTACACACTGGGTGAGTTCTCTCTCACACACTGGGCTCCTCTCTCCCACACTGGGCTCCTTCTTTCTCTCTCACACACTGGGCTCCTTCTCTCTCTCACACTGGGCACCTTCTCTCTCCCGCGCTCGGCTCCTTCTCTCTTTCCCGCGCTGGGCTCCTTCTCTCTACCGCACTCGGTCCTTCTTTCTCCTGCGCTCGGCTCCTTCTCTGTCCTCCGCTGGGCTCCTTCTCTCTCCCGCGCTCGGCTCCTTCTCTCTCCCGCGCTCGGCTCCTCTCTCCCGCACTGGGTTCCTTCTCTCTGCCGCGCTCGGCTCCTTCTCTCTCCCGCGCTCGGCTCCTTCTCTCTCCCGTACTGGGCTCCTTCTCTCCCCTGCGCTGGGCTCCTTCTCTCTCACACACTGGGCTCCTTCTCTCCCCTGCGCTGGGGCCCTTCTCTCTCACACAGTGGGCCACTTCGCTTTCTCTCACAATGGGCTCCTTTTCTCTCTCACACTGGGCTACTTCTCTCTCTCACACAATGGGCTACTTCTCTCTCTCTCTCACAATCGGCTCCTTCTCTTTCTCACAATGGGCTTCTTCTCTGTCTCACACTGGGCTGTGTCTCTCTCACACACTGGGCTCCTTCTGTCTCTCTCGCAATGGGCTCGTTCTCTCTCTCCCAAGCTGGGCTCCTTCTCTCTCACACGCTGGGCTCCTTCCCTCCCTCATGCTGGGCTCCTTCTCTATCCCAAGCTGGGCTCCTTCTCTCTCCCAAGCTGGGCTCCTTCTCTCTCCCAAGCTGGGCTCCTTCTCTCTCCCAAGCTGGGCTCCTTCTCTCTCTCTCTCTCAAAATGGGCTCCTTCTCTCTCTCACACTGGGCTACTTCTCTCTCTCACACAATGCGCTCCTTCTCTCTCTCTCACAATGGGCTCCTTCTCTCTCTCACACTGGGCTCCTTCCCTCTCTCATGCTGGGCTCCTTCTCTATCCCAAGCTGGGCTCCTTTTCTCTCCCAAGCTGGGCTACCGCTCTCTCTCACACTGAGGTCCTTCTCTCTTTCACACTGGGCTCCTTCTCACTCCCGCGCTGGGCTCCTCTCTCTCTGCGACACTGGGCTCCTTCTCTCACACACTGTGAGAGTTCTCACGCTCACAATGGGCTCCTTCTCTCTCTCACAATGGGCTCCTTTTCTCTCACACACTGGGCTCCTCTCTCTCTCTCACACACACTGGGCTCCTTCTCTCTCCCAAGCTGGGCTCCTTCTCTCTCTTACGCTGGGCTACTTCTCTCTCCCAAGCTGAGCAACCTCTCTCTCCCAAGCTGGGCTCCCTCTCTCTCTCTCTCTCACACTGAGGTCCTTCTCTCTTTCACACTGGGCTCCGTCTCACTCCCGCGCTGGGCTCCTTCTCTCTCACACTGGGTTCCTTCTCCATCCCACACAGGGCTCCTTCTCTCACACACACTGGGCTCCTTCTCTCTCCCTCACAATGGGCTCCTCTCTCTCACACACTGGGCTCCTTCTCTCACACACTGGGCTCCTCTCTCCCACACTGGGCTCCTTCTTTCTCTCTCACACACTGGGCTCCTTCTCTCTCTCTCCCATGGTGGGCTCGTTCTCTCTCCCGCGCTGGGCTCGTTCTTTCTATCAAGCTGGGTTCCTTCTCTCTCCCACGCTGGGTTCCTTCTCTCTCCCAAGCTGGGCTCCTTCTCTCTCTCACACTGGTGTCCTTCTCCCTTTCACACTGGGCTCCTTCTCACTCTCGTGCTGGGCTCCTTCTCTCTCTCACACTGGGATCCTTCTCTCTCTCACACACTGGGCTCCTTCTCACTCTCAGACACTGGGCTCCTTCTCTCTCTCACACACTGGGCTCCTTCTCTCTCTCTCACACACTGGGCTCCTTCTCTCTCTCACACACTGGGCTCCTTCTCTCTTCCACACAGGACTCCTTCTCTCTCACACACCTGGCTCCTAATCTCTCACACTGGACTCCTTCTCTCTCCCGCACTGGGCTCCTTCTCTCTCTCGCGCACGGCTCCTTCTTTCTCCCGCGCACAGCTCCTTCTGTCTCCCGCGCTCGGCTCCTTCTCTCTCATGCGCTAGGCTCCTTCTCTCTCACACACCAGGCTGCTTCTCTCTCCCCCGGGCTGGGCTCCTTCTGTCTCATGCGCTAGGCTCCTTCTCTCTCACACACCTGGCTCCTTCTCTCTCCCAGGCTGGGCTCCTTCTCTCCCCTGCGCGGTCTCCTTCTCTCTCCCGCGCTAGGTTCCTTCTCTCTCCCGCGCTCGGCTCCTTTGGTCTCCCGTGCTCGGCTACTTCTTTCTCCTGCGCTCGGCTCCTTCGGTCGCTCGCGCTCGGCTCCTTCTGTCTCACACACCGGGCTACGTCGCTCTCTCTCACAATGGGTTCCTTTTCTCGCTCACACTGGGTTCCTCTCTCTCTCTCTCTCTCTCTCTCTCCCCCACACTGGGCTCCTTCTCTCTTCCACACTGGGCTCCTTCTCTCTCCCACGCTCGGCTCCTTCTCTCCCCTGTACTGGGCTCCTCTCTCCCGCACTGGCCTCCTTCGTTCTCCCGCGCTCGGCTCCTTCTTGCTCCCGCGCTTGGCTCCTTCTCTCACATGCGCTGGGCTCCTTCTCTCTCACACACCGGGCACCTTCTCTCTGCCGGGCTGGGCTCCTTCTCTCTCCCGCACTGGGCTCCTTTTCTCTCCCACACTGGGCTCCTTCTCTTCTCTCCTGCGCTGGGCTCGTTCTCTCTCCCAAGCTGGGTTCCTTCTCTCTCCCACGCTGGGTTCCTTCTCTCTCCCAAGCTGGGCTCCTTCTCTCTCTCACACTGGCGTCCTTCTCCCTTTCACACTGGGCTCCTTCTCACTCTCGTGCTGGGCTCCTTCTCTCTCTCACACTGGGCTCCTTCTCTCTCTCACACACTGGGCTCCTTCTCTCTCTCACACTGGCGTCCTACTCCTTTTCACACTGGGCTCCTTCTCACTCTCGTGCTGGGCTCCTTCTCTCTCACACACTGGGTAAGTTCTCTCTCACACACTGGGCTCCTTCTTACTCTCTCACACACTGGGCTCCTTCTCTCTCTCTCCCACATTGGGCTCCTTCTCTCTCTCTCCCACATTGGGCTCCTTCTCTCTTTCCCACACTGGGCTCCTTCTCTCTCTCCCACACTGGGCTCCTTCTCTCTCTCACAATGGGCTCATTCTTTCTCTCTCACACACTGGGCTCCTTCTTTCTCTCTCACACACTGGGCTCCTTCTCTCGCCCGCACTGGGCTCCTCTCTCTCACACTGGGCTCATTCTCCCTCCCACACTGGGCTCCTTCTTTCTCTCTCACACACTGGGCTCCTTCTCTCGCCCGCACTGGGCTCCTCTCTCTCACACTGGGCTCATTCTCCCTCCCACACTAGGCTCCTTCTCCCTCCCATGCTGGGCTACTTCTCTCTCCCACACTGGGCTCCTTCTCTCTTCCACACTGGGCTCCTTCTCTCTCCCACGCTCGGCTCCTTCTCTCCCCTGTACTGGGCTCCTCTCTCCCGCACTGGCCTCCTTCGTTCTCCCGCGCTCGGCTCCTTCTTGCTCCCGCGCTTGGCTCCTTCTCTCACATGCGCTGGGCTCCTTCTCTCTCACACACCGGGCACCTTCTCTCTGCCGGGCTGGGCTCCTTCTCTCTCCCGCACTGGGCTCCTTTTCTCTCCCACACTGGGCTCCTTCTCTTCTCTCCCGCGCTGGGCTCGTTCTCTCTCCCAAGCTGGGTTCCTTCTCTCTCCCACGCTGGGTTCCTTCTCTCTCCCAAGCTGGGCTCCTTCTCTCTCTCACACTGGCGTCCTTCTCCCTTTCACACTGGGCTCCTTCTCACTCTCGTGCTGGGCTCCTTCTCTCTCTCACACTGGACTCCTTTTCACTCTCGTGCTGGGCTCCTTCTCTCTCTCACACTGGGCTCCTTCTCTCTCTCACACACTGGGCTCCTTCTCTCTCTCACACTGGCGTCCTTCTCCTTTTCACACTGGGCTCCTTCTCACTCTCGTGCTGGGCTCCTTCTCTCTCACACACTGGGTAAGTTCTCTCTCACACACTGGGCTCCTTCTTACTCTCTCACACACTGGGCTCCTTCTCTCTCTCTCCCACATTGGGCTCCTTCTCTCTTTCCCACATTGGGCTTCTTCTCTCTCTCCCACACTGGGCTCCTTCTCTCTCTCACAATGGGCTCCTTCTTTCTCTCTCACACACTGGGCTCCTTCTTTCTCTCTCACACACTGGGCTCCTTCTCTCGCCCGCACTGGGCTCCTCTCTCTCACACTGGGCTCATTCTCCCTCCCACACTGGGCTCCTTCTCCCTCCCATGCTGGGCTACTTCTCTCTCCCACGCTGGGCTCCTTCTCTCTCTCACCCTGGGCTCCTTTTCGCTCCCACGCTGGGTCCTTCTCTCTCTCTCTCACACACACTGTGCTCCTCTCTATCTCTCTCACAATGGGCTCCTTCTCTTTTACAAACTGGGCTCCTTATCTCTCCAACACTGGGCTCTTTATCTCTCCAACACTGGGCTCCTTGTCTCTCTCTCACACAATAGGCTCTTTCGCTCTCCCACACTGGGTACCTTCTCTCTCTCCCGCACTGGGCTCGTTCTCTCTCCCGCGCTGGGCTCCTTCTCTCTCTCCCAGGCTGGGCTCCTTCTCTCTCCCGGGCTGGGCTCCTTCTCTCTCTCCCAGGCTGGGCTCCTTCTCTCTCCCGGGCTGGGCTCCTTCTCTCTCCCGGGCTGGGCTCCTTCTCTCTCCCGGGCTGGGCTCCTTCTCTCTCCAGCGCTCGGCTCCTTTGGTCTCCCGTGCTTGGCTACTTCTTTCTCCTGCGCTCGGCTCCTTCAGTCGCTCGCGCTCGGCTCCTTCTCTCTCACACACCGGGCTACTTCGCTCTCTCTCACAATGGGTTCTTTTCTCTCTCACACTGGGCTCCTCTCTCTCTCTCTCCCCCACACTGGGCACCTTCTCTCTCTCACACTGGGCTCCTTCTCTCTTCCACACTGGGCACCTTCTCTCTCACACACTGGGCTCCTTCTCTCTTCCACACTGGGCTCCTTCTCTCTCCCGCGCTCGGCTCCTTCACTCTCACGCGCTGGGCCTTTTCACTCCCCTGCGCTGGACTCCTTCTCTCCCCTGCACTGCACTCCTCTCTCCCGCACTAGGCTCCATCTTTCACCCGCGCTCGGCTTCATCTGTCTCCCGCGCTGGGCTCCTTCTCTCTCATGCGCTGGGCTCCTTCTCTCTCACACACCTGGCTCCTTCTCTCTGCCGGGCTGGGCTCCTTCTCTCTCCCCCGCTGGGCTCCTTCTCTCTCCCGCGCTCGGCTTCTTCTCTCTCCCGCGCTCGGCTTCTTCTCTCCCCTGCGCTGGACTCCTTCTCTCTACCGCACTCGGTCCTTCTCTCTCATGCGCTGGGCTCCTTCTCTCTCACACACCTGGCTCCTTCTCTCTCTTACGCTGGGATACTTCTCTCTCCCAAGCTGGGCTCCCTCTCTCTCTCACACTGGGCTCCTTCTCTCTCCCAAGCTGAGCTACTTCTCTCTCCCAAGCTGGGCTCCCTCTCTCTCTTTCACACTGAGGTCCTTCTCTCTTTCACACTGAGCTCCGTCTCACTCCCGCGCTGGGCTCCTTCTCTCTCTCCGACACTGGGCTCCTTCTCCCTCCCACACAGGGCTCCTTCTCTCTCACACACTGGGCTCCTTCTTTCTCTCTCACACACTGGGCTCCTTCTCTCTCACACACTGGGCTCCTTCTCTCTCACACACTGGGCTCCTCTCTCCCACACTGGGCTCCTTCTTTCTCTCTCACACACTGGGCTCCTTCTCTCTCACACACTGGGCTCCTTCTTTCTCTCTCACACACTGGGCTCCTTCTCTCTCCCGCGCTGGGCTCCTTCTCTCTACCGCACTCGGTCCTTCTTTCTCCTGCGCTCGGCTCCTTCTCTCTCCCGCGCTGGGTTCCTTCTCTCTCTCCCGCGCTGGGTTCCTTCTCTCTCCCGCGCTCGGCTCCTTCTCTCTCCCGCGCTCGGCTCCTTCGCTCTCCCACATTGGACTCCTTCTCTCTCCCGCACTGTGCTCCTTCTCTCTCCCGCACTGGGCTCCTTCTCTCTCCTGCACTGGGCTCCTTCTCTCTCCCGCACTGGGCTCCTTCTCTCTCCCGCACTGGGCTCCTTCTCTCCCCTGCGCTGGTGTCCTTCTCTCTCACACACTGGGCTACTTCGCTTTCTCTCACAATGGGCTCCTTTTCTCTCTCACACTGGGCTACTTCTCTCTCTCTCACACACAATGGGCTACTTCTCTCTCTCTCACTCACAATCGGCTCCTTCTCTCTCTCACAATGGGCTTCTTCTCTGTCTCACACTGGGCTGCTTCTCTCTCACACACTGGGCTCCTTCTGTCTCTCTCACAATGGGCTCGTTCTCTCTCTCCCAAGCTGGGCTCCTTCTCTCTCCCAAGCTGGGCTCCTTCTCTCTCCCAAGCTGGGCTCCTTCTCTCTCTCACGCTGGGCTCCTTCTCTCCCTCATGCTGGGCTCCTTCTCTATCCCAAGCTGGGCTCCTTCTCTCTCCCAAGCTGGGCTCCTTCTCTCTCTCTCAAAATGGGCTCCCTCTCTCTCTCACACTGGGCTACTTCTCTCACACACTGGGAGAGTTCTCACGCTCACAATGGGCTCCTTTTCTCTCACACACTGGGCTCCTCTCTCTCTCTTGCACACTGGGCTCCTTCTCTCTCCTACACTGGGCTCCTTCTCTCTTTTACGCTGGGCTACTTCTCTCTCCCAAGCTGGGCTCCCTCTCTCTCTCTCACTGGGCTCCGTCTCACTCCCGCGCTGGGCTCCTTCTCTCTCTCTCACACTGGGCTCCTTCTCCATCCCACACAGGGCTCCTTCTCTCACACACACTGGGTGAGTTCTCTCGCTCACAATGGGCTCCTCTCTCTCACACACTGGGCTCCTTCTCTCTCTCATGCTGGGCTCCTTCTCTATCCCAAGCTGGGCTCCTTCTCTCTCCCAAGCTGGGCTCCTTCTCTCTCTCTCAAAATGGGCTCCCTCTCTCTCTCACACTGGGCTACTTCTCTCTCTCACACAATGCGCTCGTTCTCTCTCACACTGGGCTCCTTCTCCCTCCCACACAGGGCTCCTTCTCTCTCACACACTGGGTGAGCTCCCTCTCACACACTGGGCTCCTCTCTCCCACACTGGGCTCCTTCTCTCTCACACACTGGGCTCCTTCTTTCTCTCTCACACACTGGGCTCCTTCTCTCTCTCATACACTGGGCTCCTCTCTCCCACACTGGGCTCCTTCTTTCTCTCTCACACACTGGGCTCCTTCTCTCTCCCACACACTGGGCTCCTTCTTTCTCTCTCACACACTGGGCTCCTTCTCTCTCTCCCGCGCTGGGCTCCTTCTCTCTACCACACTCGGTCCTTCTTTCTCCTGCACTCGGCTCCTTCTCTCTCCAGCACTGGGCTCCTTCTCTCTCCCGCGCTCGGCTCCTTCTCTCTCCCGCGCTGGGTTCCTTCTCTCTCCCGCGCTGGGTTCCGTCTCTCTCCCGCGCTCGGCTCCTTCGCTCTCCCACATTGGACTCCTTCTCTCTCCCGCACTGGGCTCCTTCTCTCTCCCGCACTGGGCTCCTTCTCTCCCCTGTGCTGGGGTCCTTCTCTCTCACACACTGGGCTACTTCGCTTTCTCTCACAATGGGCTCCTTTTCTCTCTCACAATGGGCTCCTTCTCTCTCACACACTGGGCTCCTTCTGTCTCTCTCACAATGGGCTCGTTCTCTGTCTCCCAAGCTGGGCTCCTTCTTTCTCCCTAGCTGGGCTCCTTCTCTCTCTCACGCTGGGCTCCTTCTCTCCCTCATGCTGGGCTCCTTCTCTATCCCAAGCTGGGCTCCTCTCTCCAAAGCTGGGCTCCTTCTCTCTCTCACACTGGGCTCCTTCCCTCTCTCATGCTGGGCTCCTTCTCTATCCCAAGCTGGGCTCCTTTTCTCTCCCAAGCTGGGCTCCCGCTCTCTCTCACACTGAGGTCCTTCTCTCTTTCACACTGGGCTCCTTCTCACTCCCGCGCTGGGCTTCTCTCTCTCACACTGGGCTCCTCTCTCTCTGCGACACTGGGCTCCTTCTCTCACACACTGGGAGAGTTCTCACGCTCACAATGGGCTCCTTCTCTCTCTCACAATGGGCTCCTTTTCTCTCACACACTGGGCTCCTCTCTCTCTCTCTTGCACACTGGGCTCCTTCTCTCTCCTACACTGGGCTCCATCTCTCTTTTACGCTGGGCTACTTCTCTCTCCCAAGCTGGGCTCCCTCTCTCTCACTCACTGGACTCCGTCTCACTCCCGCGCTGGGCTTCTTCTCTCTCTCTCACACTGGGCTCCTTCTCCATCCGACACAGGGCTCCTTCTCTCACACACACTGGGTGAGTTCTCTCGCTCACAATGGGCTCCTCTCTCTCACACACTGGGCTCCTTCTCTCTCTCACTGGGCTCCTTCTTTCTCTCTGACACACTGGGCTCCTTCTCTCTCACACACTGGGCTCCTCCTCTCTCTCACAATGGGACATTGGGCTCCTTCTCTCTCTCCCACACTGGGCTTCTTCTCTCTCTCCCACACTGGGCTCCTTCTCTCTCCCACACTGGGCTTCTTCTCTCTCTCCCAACACTGGGCTCCTTCTCCCTCTCACAATGGGATCCATCTCTCTCCCGCACTGGGCTTCTCCTCGCTGTCACACACTGGGCTCCTTCTCTCTCTCTCACAATGGGCTCCATCTCTCTCCGGCACTGGGCTCCTTCTCTCTCCCGCACTGGGCTCCTTCTCTCTCCCATGCTGGGCTCCTTTTCTCTCCCACATTGGGTTCCTTCTCTCTCTCTCTCTCTCACAATGGGCCCCTTCTCTCTCTCTTTCACAATGGGCTGCTTCTCTCTCACACACTGGGCTCCTTCTCTCTCTCACTCTCCCATGGTGGGCTCGTTCTGTCTCCCGCGATGGGCTCGTTCTATCAAGCTGGGTTCCTTCTCTCTCCCACGCTGGGTTCCTTCTCTCTCCCAAGCTGGGCTCCTTCTCTCTCTCACACTGGGCACCTTCTCACTCTCATGCTGGGCTCCTTCTCTCTCTCACACTGGGATTGTTCTCTCTCTCTCACACACTGGGCTCCTTCTCTCTCTCACACACTGGGCTCCTTCTCTCTTCAACACAGGACTCCTTCTCTCTCACACACCTGGCTCCTACTCTCTCACACTGGGCTCCTTCTCTCTCCCGCACTGGGCTCCTTCTCTCTCTCGCGCACGGCTCCTTCTTTCTCCCGCGCACAGCTCCTTCTGTCTCCCGCGCTAGGCTCCTTCTCTCTCACACACCAGGCTGTTTCTCTCTCTCGCGCACGGCTCCTTCTTTCTCCCGGGCTGGGCTCCTTCTGTCTCATGCGCTAGGCTCCTTCTCTCTCACACACCTGGCTCCTTCCCTTTCCCAGGCTGGGCTCCTTCTCTCCCCTGCGCGGTCTCCTTCTCTCTCCCGCGCTAGGTTCCTTCTCTCTCCCGCGCTCGGATCCTTTGATTTCCCGTGCTCGGCTACTTCTTTCTCCTGCGCTCGGCTCCTTCGGTCGCTCGCGCTCGGCTCCTTCTCTCTCACACACCGGGCTACGTCGCTCTCTCTCACAATGGGTTCCTTTTCTCTCTCACACTGGGCTCGTCTCTCTCTCTCTCTCCCCCACACTGGGCACCTTCTCTCTCACACACTGGGCTCCTTCTCTCTTCCGCACTGGGCTCTTTCTCTCTTCCACACTGGGCTCCTTCTCTCTTCCACACTGGGCTCCTTCTCTCTCCCACGCTCGGCTCCTTCTCTCTCATGCGCTGGGCTTTTTCACTCTCCTGCGCTGGACTCCTTCTCTCCCCTGCGCTGGACTCCTTCTCTCCCCTGCACTGGGCTCCTCTCTCCCGCACTGGGCTCCTCTCTCCCGCACTGGGCTCCTTCTTTCTCCCGCGCTCGGCTCCTTCTTGCTCCCGCGCTTGCCTCCTTCTCTCTCATGCGCTGGGTTCCTTCTCTCTCACACACCTGGCTCCTTCTCTCTGCCGGGCTGGGCTCCTTCTCTCTCCCGCACTGGGCTCCTTCTCTCTCTCTCCCGCGCTGGGCTCGTTCTCTCTCCCAAGCTGGGTTCCTTCTCTCTCCCACACTGGCGTCCTTCTCCCTTTCACACTGGGCTCCTTCTCACTCTCGTGCTGGGCTCCTTCTCTCTCACACACTGGGTGAGTTCTCTCTCACACACTGGGCTCCTCTCTCCCACACTGGGCTCCTTCTTTCTCTCTCACACACTGGGCTCCTTCTTTCTCTCTCCCACATTGGGCTCCTTCTCTCTCTCTCCCACATTGGGCTTCTTCTCTCTCTCCCACACTGGGCTCCTTCTCTCTCTCACAATGGGCTCCTTCTCTCTCTCTCACACACTGGGCTCCTTCTCTCGCCCGCACTGGGCTCCTCTCTCTCACACTGGGCTCCTTCTCCCTCCCACACTGGGTTCCATCTCTCTCCCAAGCTGGGCTCCTTCTCTCTCACACACTGGCGTCCTTCTCCCTTTCACACTGGGCTCCTTCTCACTCTCGTGCTGGGTTCCTTCTCTCTCCCAAGCTGGGCTCCTTCTCTCTCCCAAGCTGGGCTCCTTCTCTCTCTCACGCTGGGCTCCTTCTCTCCCTCATGCTGGGCTCCTTCTCTATCCCAAGCTGGGCTCCTTCTCTCTCCCAAGCTGGGCTCCTTCTCTCTCTCTCAAAATGGGCTCCCTCTCTCTCTCACACTGGGCTACTTCTCTCTCTCACACAATGCGCTCGTTCTCTCTCACACTGGGCTCCTTCTCCCTCCCACACAGGGCTCCTTCTCTCTCACACACTGGGTGAGCTCCCTCTCACACACTGGGCTCCGCTCTCCCACACTGGGCTCCTTCTTTCTCTCTCACACACTGGGCTCCTTCTCTCTCCCACACTGGGCTCCTTCTTTCTCTCTCACACACTGGGCTCCTTCTCTCTCCCACACACTGGGCTCCTTCTTTCTCTCTCACACACTGGGCTCCTTCTCTCTCTCCCACGCTGGGCTCCTTCTCTCTACCGCACTCGGTCCTTCTTTCTCCTGCACTCGGCTCCTTCTCTCTCCAGCGCTGGGCTCCTTCTCTCTCCCGCGCTCGGCTCCTTCTCTCTCCCGCGCTGGGTTCCTTCTCTCTCCCGCGCTGGGTTCCTTCTCTCTCCCGCGCTGGGTTCCTTCTCTCTCCCGCACTGGGCTCCTTCTCTCTCCCGCACTGGGCTCCTTCTCTCTCCCGCACTGGGCTCCTTCTCTCCCCTGTGCTGGGGTCCTTCTCTCTCACACACTGGGCTACTTCGCTTTCTCTCACAATGGGCTCCTTTTCTCTCTCACACTGGGCTCCTTTTCTCTCTCACACTGGGCTACTTCTCTCTCACTCACAATCGGCTCCTTCTCTCTCTCACAATGGGCTTCTTCTCTGTCTCACACTGGGCTCCTTCTCTCTCACACACTAGGCTCCTTCTGTCTCTCTCACAATGGGCTCGTTCTCTCTCTCCCAAGCTGGGCTCCTTCTTTCTCCCTAGCTGGGCTCCTTCTCTCTCTCACGCTGGGCTCCTTCTCTCCCTCATGCTGGGCTCCTTCTCTATCCCAAGCTGGGCTCCTCTCTCCCAAGCTGGGCTCCTTCTCTCTCTCACACTGGGCTCCTTCCCTCTCTCATGCTGGGCTCCTTCTCTATCCCAAGCTGGGCTCCTTTTCTCTCCCAAGCTGGGCTCCCGCTCTCTCTCACACTGAGGTCCTTCTCTCTTTCACACTGGGCTCCTTCTCACTCCCGCGCTGGGCTCCTCTCTCTCACACTGGGCTCCTCTCTCTCTGCGACACTGGGCTCCTTCTCTCACACACTGGGAGAGTTCTCACGCTCACAATGGGCTCCTTTTCTCTCACACACTGGGCTCCTCTCTCTCTCTTGCACATTGGGCTCCTTCTCTCTCCTACACTGGGCTCCTTCTCTCTTTTACGCTGGGCTACTTCTCTCTCCCAAGCTGGGCTCCCTCTCTCTCTCTCACTGGGCTCCGTCTCACTCCCGCGCTGGGCTCCTTCTCTCTCTCACACACTGGGCTCCTTCTCCATCCCACACAGGGCTCCTTCTCTCACACACACTGGGTGAGTTCTCTCGCTCACAATGGGCTCCTCTGTCTCACACACTGGGCTCCTTCTCTCTCTCACTGGGCTCCTTCTCTCTCACATACTGGGCTCCTTCTCTCTCTCACAATGGGACATTGGGCTCCTTCTCTCTCTCCCACACTGGGCTTCTTCTCTCTCTCCCACACTGGGCTCCTTCTCTCTCCCACACTGGGCTTCTTCTCTCCTTCTCCCTCTCACAATGGGATCCATCTCTCTCCCGCACTGGGCTTCTCCTCGCTGTCACACACTGGGCTCCTTCTCTCTCTCTCACAATGGGCTCCATCTCTCTCCGGCACTGGGCTCCTTCTCTCTCCCGCACTGGGCTCCTTCTCTCTCCCATGCTGGGCTCCTTTTCTCTCCCACATTGGGTTCCTTCTCTCTCTCTCTCTCTCACAATGGGCCCCTTCTCTCTCTCTTTCACAATGGGCTGCTTCTCTCTCACACACTGGGCTCCTTCTCTCTCTCTCTCTCCCATGGTGGGCTCGTTCTGTCTCCCGCGATGGGCTCGTTCTCTCTATCAAGCTGGGTTCCTTCTCTCTCCCACGCTGGGTTCCTTCTCTCTCCCAAGCTGGGCTCCTTCTCTCTCTCACACTGGGCTCCTTCTCACTCTCATGCTGGGCTTCTTCTCTCTCTCACACTGGGATTGTTCTCTCTCTCTCACACACTGGGCTCCTTCTCTCTCACACACTGGGCTCCTTCTCTCTTCCACACAGGACTCCTTCTCTCTCACACACCTCCCTCTCACAATGGGATCCATCTCTCTCCCGCACTGGGCTTCTCCTCGCTGTCACACACTGGGCTCCTTCTCTCTCTCTCACAATGGGCTCCATCTCTCTCCCGCACTGGGCTCCTTCTCTCTCCCGCACTGGGCTCCTTCTCTCTCCCATGCTGGGCTCCTTTTCTCTCCCACATTGGGTTCCTTCTCTCTCTCTCTCTCTCACACAATGGGCCCCTTCTCTCTCTCTTTCACAATGGGCTGCTTCTCTCTCTCACACTGGGCTCCTTCTCTCTCCCGCACTGGGCTCCTTCTCTCTCTCGCGCACGGCTCCTTCTTTCTCCCGCGCACAGCTCCTTCTGTCTCCCGCGCTAGGCTCCTTCTCTCTCACACACCAGGCTGTTTCTCTCTCCTGGGCTGGGCTCCTTCTGTCTCATGCGCTAGGTTCCTTCTCTCTCACACACCTGGCTCCTTCCCTTTCCCAGGCTGGGCTCCTTCTCTCCCCTGCGCGGTCTCCTTCTCTCTCCCGCGCTAGGTTCCTTCTCTCTCCCGCGCTCGAATCCTTTGATTTCCCGTGCTCGGCTACTTCTTTCTCCTGCGCTCGGCTCCTTCGGTCGCTCGCGCTCGGCTCCTTCTCTCTCACACACCGGGCTACGTCGCTCTCTCTCACAATGGGTTCCTTTTCTCTCTCACACTGGGCTCGTCTCTCTCTCTCTCTCTCCCCCACACTGGGCACCTTCTCTCTCACACACTGGGCTCCTTCTCTCTTCCGCACTGGGCTCTTTCTCTCTTCCACACTGGGCTCCTTCTCTCTCCCACGCTCGGCTCCTTCTCTCTCATGCGCTGGGCTTTTTCACTCTCCTGCGCTGGACTCCTTCTCTCCCCTGCACTGGGCTCCTCTCTCTCCCGCACTGGGCTCCTCTCTCCCGCACTGGGCTCCTTCTTTCTCCCGCGCTCGGCTCCTTCTTGCTCCCGCGCTTGCCTCCTTCTCTCTCCCGCACTGGGCACCTTCTCTCTCCCGCACTGGGCTCCTTCTCTCTCCCGCACTGGGCTCCTTCTCTCTCCCGCACTGGGCTCCTTCTCTCCCCTGTGCTGGGGTCCTTCTCTCTCACACACTGGGCTACTTCGCTTTCTCTCACAATGGGCTCCTTTTCTCTCTCACACTGGGCTCCTTTTCTCTCTCACACTGGGCTACTTCTCTCTCACTCACAATCGGCTCCTTCTCTCTCTCACAATGGGCTTCTTCTCTGTCTCACACTGGGCTCCTTCTCTCTCACACACTAGGCTCCTTCTGTCTCTCTCACAATGGGCTCGTTCTCTCTCTCCCAAGCTGGGCTCCTTCTTTCTCCCAAGCTGGGCTCCTTCTCTCTCTCACGCTGGGCTCCTTCTCTCCCTCATGCTGGGCTCCTTCTCTATCCCAAGCTGGGCTCCTTCTCTCTCCCAAGCTGGGCTCCTTCTCTCTCTCTCAAAATGGGCTCCCTCTCTCTCTCACACTGGGCTACTTCTCTCTCTCACACAATGCGCTCGTTCTCTCTCACACTGGGCTCCTTCTCCCTCCCACACAGGGCTCCTTCTCTCTCACACACTGGGTGAGCTCCCTCTCACACACTGGGCTCCGCTCTCCCACACTGGGCTCCTTCTTTCTCTCTCACACACTGGGCTCCTTCTCTCTCCCACACTGGGCTCCTTCTTTCTCTCTCACACACTGGGCTCCTTCTCTCTCCCACACACTGGGCTCCTTCTTTCTCTCTCACACACTGGGCTCCTTCTCTCTCTCCCACGCTGGGCTCCTTCTCTCTACCGCACTCGGTCCTTCTTTCTCCTGCACTCGGCTCCTTCTCTCTCCAGCGCTGGGCTCCTTCTCTCTCCCGCGCTCGGCTCCTTCTCTCTCCCGCGCTGGGTTCCTTCTCTCTCCCGCGCTGGGTTCCTTCTCTCTCCCGCGCTGGGTTCCTTCTCTCTCCCGCACTGGGCTCCTTCTCTCTCCCGCACTGGGCTCCTTCTCTCTCCCGCACTGGGCTCCTTCTCTCCCCTGTGCTGGGGTCCTTCTCTCTCACACACTGGGCTACTTCGCTTTCTCTCACAATGGGCTCCTTTTCTCTCTCACACTGGGCTCCTTTTCTCTCTCACACTGGGCTACTTCTCTCTCACTCACAATCGGCTCCTTCTCTCTCTCACAATGGGCTTCTTCTCTGTCTCACACTGGGCTCCTTCTCTCTCACACACTAGGCTCCTTCTGTCTCTCTCACAATGGGCTCGTTCTCTCTCTCCCAAGCTGGGCTCCTTCTTTCTCCCTAGCTGGGCTCCTTCTCTCTCTCACGCTGGGCTCCTTCTCTCCCTCATGCTGGGCTCCTTCTCTATCCCAAGCTGGGCTCCTCTCTCCCAAGCTGGGCTCCTTCTCTCTCTCACACTGGGCTCCTTCCCTCTCTCATGCTGGGCTCCTTCTCTATCCCAAGCTGGGCTCCTTTTCTCTCCCAAGCTGGGCTCCCGCGCTCTCTCACACTGAGGTCCTTCTCTCTTTCACACTGGGCTCCTTCTCACTCCCGCGCTGGGCTCCTCTCTCTCACACTGGGCTCCTCTCTCTCTGCGACACTGGGCTCCTTCTCTCACACACTGGGAGAGTTCTCACGCTCACAATGGGCTCCTTTTCTCTCACACACTGGGCTCCTCTCTCTCTCTTGCACATTGGGCTCCTTCTCTCTCCTACACTGGGCTCCTTCTCTCTTTTACGCTGGGCTACTTCTCTCTCCCAAGCTGGGCTCCCTCTCTCTCTCTCACTGGGCTCCGTCTCACTCCCGCGCTGGGCTCCTTCTCTCTCTCACACACTGGGCTCCTTCTCCATCCCACACAGGGCTCCTTCTCTCACACACACTGGGTGAGTTCTCTCGCTCACAATGGGCTCCTCTGTCTCACACACTGGGCTCCTTCTCTCTCTCACTGGGCTCCTTCTCTCTCACATACTGGGCTCCTTCTCTCTCTCACAATGGGACATTGGGCTCCTTCTCTCTCTCCCACACTGGGCTTCTTCTCTCTCTCCCACACTGGGCTCCTTCTCTCTCCCACACTGGGCTTCTTCTCTCCTTCTCCCTCTCACAATGGGATCCATCTCTCTCCCGCACTGGGCTTCTCCTCGCTGTCACACACTGGGCTCCTTCTCTCTCTCTCACAATGGGCTCCATCTCTCTCCGGCACTGGGCTCCTTCTCTCTCCCGCACTGGGCTCCTTCTCTCTCCCATGCTGGGCTCCTTTTCTCTCCCACATTGGGTTCCTTCTCTCTCTCTCTCTCTCACAATGGGCCCCTTCTCTCTCTCTTTCACAATGGGCTGCTTCTCTCTCACACACTGGGCTCCTTCTCTCTCTCTCTCTCCCATGGTGGGCTCGTTCTGTCTCCCGCGATGGGCTCGTTCTCTCTATCAAGCTGGGTTCCTTCTCTCTCCCACGCTGGGTTCCTTCTCTCTCCCAAGCTGGGCTCCTTCTCTCTCTCACACTGGGCTCCTTCTCACTCTCATGCTGGGCTTCTTCTCTCTCTCACACTGGGATTGTTCTCTCTCTCTCACACACTGGGCTCCTTCTCTCTCACACACTGGGCTCCTTCTCTCTTCCACACAGGACTCCTTCTCTCTCACACACCTCCCTCTCACAATGGGATCCATCTCTCTCCCGCACTGGGCTTCTCCTCGCTGTCACACACTGGGCTCCTTCTCTCTCTCTCACAATGGGCTCCATCTCTCTCCCGCACTGGGCTCCTTCTCTCTCCCGCACTGGGCTCCTTCTCTCTCCCATGCTGGGCTCCTTTTCTCTCCCACATTGGGTTCCTTCTCTCTCTCTCTCTCTCACAATGGGCCCCTTCTCTCTCTCTTTCACAATGGGCTGCTTCTCTCTCTCACACTGGGCTCCTTCTCTCTCCCGCACTGGGCTCCTTCTCTCTCTCGCGCACGGCTCCTTCTTTCTCCCGCGCACAGCTCCTTCTGTCTCCCGCGCTAGGCTCCTTCTCTCTCACACACCAGGCTGTTTCTCTCTCCTGGGCTGGGCTCCTTCTGTCTCATGCGCTAGGTTCCTTCTCTCTCACACACCTGGCTCCTTCCCTTTCCCAGGCTGGGCTCCTTCTCTCCCCTGCGCGGTCTCCTTCTCTCTCCCGCGCTAGGTTCCTTCTCTCTCCCGCGCTCGAATCCTTTGATTTCCCGTGCTCGGCTACTTCTTTCTCCTGCGCTCGGCTCCTTCGGTCGCTCGCGCTCGGCTCCTTCTCTCTCACACACCGGGCTACGTCGCTCTCTCTCACAATGGGTTCCTTTTCTCTCTCACACTGGGCTCGTCTCTCTCTCTCTCTCTCCCCCACACTGGGCACCTTCTCTCTCACACACTGGGCTCCTTCTCTCTTCCGCACTGGGCTCTTTCTCTCTTCCACACTGGGCTCCTTCTCTCTCCCACGCTCGGCTCCTTCTCTCTCATGCGCTGGGCTTTTTCACTCTCCTGCGCTGGACTCCTTCTCTCCCCTGCACTGGGCTCCTCTCTCTCCCGCACTGGGCTCCTCTCTCCCGCACTGGGCTCCTTCTTTCTCCCGCGCTCGGCTCCTTCTTGCTCCCGCGCTTGCCTCCTTCTCTCTCCCGCACTGGGCACCTTCTCTCTCCCGCACTGGGCTCCTTCTCTCTCCCGCACTGGGCTCCTTCTCTCTCCCGCACTGGGCTCCTTCTCTCCCCTGTGCTGGGGTCCTTCTCTCTCACACACTGGGCTACTTCGCTTTCTCTCACAATGGGCTCCTTTTCTCTCTCACACTGGGCTCCTTTTCTCTCTCACACTGGGCTACTTCTCTCTCACTCACAATCGGCTCCTTCTCTCTCTCACAATGGGCTTCTTCTCTGTCTCACACTGGGCTCCTTCTCTCTCACACACTAGGCTCCTTCTGTCTCTCTCACAATGGGCTCGTTCTCTCTCTCCCAAGCTGGGCTCCTTCTTTCTCCCTAGCTGGGCTCCTTCTCTCTCTCACGCTGGGCTCCTTCTCTCCCTCATGCTGGGCTCCTTCTCTATCCCAAGCTGGGCTCCTCTCTCCCAAGCTGGGCTCCTTCTCTCTCTCACACTGGGCTCCTTCCCTCTCTCATGCTGGGCTCCTTCTCTATCCCAAGCTGGGCTCCTTTTCTCTCCCAAGCTGGGCTCCCGCTCTCTCTCACACTGAGGTCCTTCTCTCTTTCACACTGGGCTCCTTCTCACTCCCGCGCTGGGCTCCTCTCTCTCACACTGGGCTCCTCTCTCTCTGCGACACTGGGCTCCTTCTCTCACACACTGGGAGAGTTCTCACGCTCACAATGGGCTCCTTTTCTCTCACACACTGGGCTCCTCTCTCTCTCTTGCACACTGGGCTCCTTCTCTCTCCTACACTGGGCTCCTTCTCTCTTTTACGCTGGGCTACTTCTCTCTCCCAAGCTGGGCTCCCTCTCTCTCTCTCACTGGGCTCCGTCTCACTCCCGCGCTGGGCTCCTTCTCTCTCTCACACACTGGGCTCCTTCTCCATCCCACACAGGGCTCCTTCTCTCACACACACTGGGTGAGTTCTCTCGCTCACAATGGGCTCCTCTGTCTCACACACTGGGCTCCTTCTCTCTCTCACTGGGCTCCTTCTCTCTCACATACTGGGCTCCTTCTCTCTCTCACAATGGGACATTGGGCTCCTTCTCTCTCTCCCACACTGGGCTTCTTCTCTCTCTCCCACACTGGGCTCCTTCTCTCTCCCACACTGGGCTTCTTCTCTCTCTCCCACACTGGGCTCCTTCTCCCTCTCACAATGGGATCCATCTCTCTCCCGCACTGGGCTTCTCCTCGCTGTCACACACTGGGCTCCTTCTCTCTCTCTCACAATGGGCTCCATCTCTCTCCGGCACTGGGCTCCTTCTCTCTCCCGCACTGGGCTCCTTCTCTCTCCCATGCTGGGCTCCTTTTCTCTCCCACATTGGGTTCCTTCTCTCTCTCTCTCTCTCACAATGGGCCCCTTCTCTCTCTCTTTCACAATGGGCTGCTTCTCTCTCACACACTGGGCTCCTTCTCTCTCTCTCTCTCCCATGGTGGGCTCGTTCTGTCTCCCGCGATGGGCTCGTTCTCTCTATCAAGCTGGGTTCCTTCTCTCTCCCACGCTGGGTTCCTTCTCTCTCCCAAGCTGGGCTCCTTCTCTCTCTCTCACACTGGGCTCCTTCTCACTCTCATGCTGGGCTTCTTCTCTCTCTCACACTGGGATTGTTCTCTCTCTCTCACACACTGGGCTCCTTCTCTCTCACACACTGGGCTCCTTCTCTCTTCCACACAGGACTCCTTCTCTCTCACACACCTCCCTCTCACAATGGGATCCATCTCTCTCCCGCACTGGGCTTCTCCTCGCTGTCACACACTGGGCTCCTTCTCTCTCTCTCACAATGGGCTCCATCTCTCTCCCGCACTGGGCTCCTTCTCTCTCCCGCACTGGGCTCCTTCTCTCTCCCATGCTGGGCTCCTTTTCTCTCCCACATTGGGTTCCTTCTCTCTCTCTCTCTCTCACACAATGGGCCCCTTCTCTCTCTCTTTCACAATGGGCTGCTTCTCTCTCTCACACTGGGCTCCTTCTCTCTCCCGCACTGGGCTCCTTCTCTCTCTCGCGCACGGCTCCTTCTTTCTCCCGCGCACAGCTCCTTCTGTCTCCCGCGCTAGGCTCCTTCTCTCTCACACACCAGGCTGTTTCTCTCTCCTGGGCTGGGCTCCTTCTGTCTCATGCGCTAGGTTCCTTCTCTCTCACACACCTGGCTCCTTCCCTTTCCCAGGCTGGGCTCCTTCTCTCCCCTGCGCGGTCTCCTTCTCTCTCCCGCGCTAGGTTCCTTCTCTCTCCCGCGCTCGAATCCTTTGATTTCCCGTGCTCGGCTACTTCTTTCTCCTGCGCTCGGCTCCTTCGGTCGCTCGCGCTCGGCTCCTTCTCTCTCACACACCGGGCTACGTCGCTCTCTCTCACAATGGGTTCCTTTTCTCTCTCACACTGGGCTCGTCTCTCTCTCTCTCTCTCCCCCACACTGGGCACCTTCTCTCTCACACACTGGGCTCCTTCTCTCTTCCGCACTGGGCTCTTTCTCTCTTCCACACTGGGCTCCTTCTCTCTCCCACGCTCGGCTCCTTCTCTCTCATGCGCTGGGCTTTTTCACTCTCCTGCGCTGGACTCCTTCTCTCCCCTGCACTGGGCTCCTCTCTCTCCCGCACTGGGCTCCTCTCTCCCGCACTGGGCTCCTTCTTTCTCCCGCGCTCGGCTCCTTCTTGCTCCCGCGCTTGCCTCCTTCTCTCTCCCGCACTGGGCACCTTCTCTCTCCCGCACTGGGCTCCTTCTCTCTCTCTCCCGCGCTGGGCTCGTTCTCTCTCCCAAGCTGGGTTCCTTCTCTCTCCCACGCTGAGTTCCTTCTCTCTCCCAAGTTGTTCTCCTTCTCTCTCTCACACTGGCGTCCTTCTCCCTTTCACACTGGGCTCCTTCTCACTCTCGTGCTGGGCTCCTTCTCTCTCACACACTGGGTGAGTTCTCTCTCACACACTGGGCTCCTCTCTCCCACACTGGGCTCCTTCTTTCTCTCTCACACACTGGGCTCCTTCTTTCTCTCTCCCACATTGGGCTCCTTCTCTCTCTCTCCCACATTGGGCTTCTTCTCTCTCTCCCACACTGGGCTCCTTCTCTCTCTCACAATGGGCTCCTTCTTTCTCTCTCACACACTGGGCTCCTTCTCTCGCCCGCACTGGGCTCCTCTCTCTCACACTGGGCTCCTTCTCCCTCCCACACTGGGTTCCATCTCTCTCCCAAGCTGGGCTCCTTCTCTCTCTCACACTGGCGTCCTTCTCCCTTTCACACTGGGCTCCTTCTCACTCTCGTGCTGGGTTCCTTCTCTCTCCCACACTGGGTTCCTTCTCTCTCCCAAGCTGGGCTCCTTCTCTCTCTCACACTGGCGTCCTTCTCCCTTTCACACTGGGCTCCTTCTCACTCTCGTGCTGGGCTCCTTCTCACTCTCGTGCTGGGCTCCTTCTCTCTCCCGCGCTGGGATCCTTCCCTCTCTTCCGCGCTGGGCTCCTTCTGTCTCCCGCGCTGGGCTCCTTCTCTCTCTCGCACTGGACTCCTTTTCTCTCTCTCTCACACTGGACTCCTTTTCTCTCTCTCACGCTGGGCTACTTTTGTCTCTACTGCGCTTGGCTCCTTTTCTCTCTCCTGCGCTGGGCTTGTTCTCTCTCTCACAATAAGCTCCTTCTCTCTCCCGCGCTGGGCTCCTTCTCTCTCTCTCACACGCTGGGCTCCTTCTGTCTCTTGCGTGCTGGGCTCCTTCTGCCTCTCTTGCGGGGCTTCTTCTCTCTCCGACGCTGGGCTCCTTCTCTCTCTCACGCACTGGGCTCCTTCTCTCTCCCACGCTGGGCTCCTTCTCTCACCCACGCTGTGCTCCTTCTGTCTCCCGCGCTAGGCTCTTTCTGTCTCCCCTGCACTGGGCTCCTTCTCTCACCCGCGCTGGGCTCCTTCTGTCTTCCGCGCTGGGCTCCTTCTCTCTCTCTCACACACACCAGGCTCCTTCTCTCTCCCACACTGGGCTCCCTCTCTCTCTCACATTGGGCTCTTTCTCTCTCTCTCTCTCACAATGGGCTCCTTCTCTCTCGCGCTGGACTCCTTCTGTCTCTTGCGCAGGGCTCTTTCTCTCTTTCGAGCAGGGCTCTTTCCCTCTCTCACACTGAGCTCCTTCTCTCTCTCGCGCTGGGCTCCTTCTCTCTCTCGCGCTAGGTTCCTTCTCTCTCGCGTGCTGGGCTCCCTCTCTTGCGCACTGGGCTCCTTGTCTCTCTCGCTCTGGGCTCCTTCTCTCTCCTGCGCTGGGCTCCTTGTCTCTCCCACACTGGGTGCATTCTCTCTCCCACAATGGGCTCCTTCTCTCTCTTCCCCACACTGGGCTCCTTCGCACTCTCCCCCACACTGGGCTCCGTCTCTCTCCTGCACTATGCTTCTTCTTCTCTCCCGCGCTGGGCTCCTCTTCTCTCTCGCACTCGGCTCCTTCTCTCTACTGCGCTGGGCTCCTTCTCTCTTCTGCACTGGGCTCCTCTTCTCTCTCACGCTGGGCTCCTTCTCTCTCTTGCGCTGGGCTCGTCCTCTGCCCACCACCTGGGCTTGCTCTTTGTGCAGTTCTCACTATGGTTCTGCCCGGCTCACCAGACAGCCCATCAGTGAATGCTCCGTGCTCCAGACCAATGCGACCAAGGTGTCTCCAGAAAAACACACAAACTGAAGAAAGATAAAAAAGAGAAAAAAGATGAGAGAAGGAGTATAAAAAATAAATGAAAAATGGACAAAGCAGGCGAGCACCATGCTCCCAGTCTGGCCGCTGCCTACTCCACTGTATCATACTTCTTCAACATTAGGTGGGTTTCTGTGTCTACCGCCCGCACAGGTAGTGCGATCCAGATTTCCCACCAGCCTCTGGGTGAAAACACTTTTCCGCACATCTCCTCTTCACCTTCTGCCCCTTACTGTAACTCTCCGCCCCGAGCCCTCCATCAAGGGAAACATTTATTCCAGTCTACTCTATCTATGCCACTCAGAATTTTATACATGGCAATTATGTCTTCTCTCAACTTCTACTCTCAGGAAAACAATCCCAGTCCATCCATAACGTGATAACTGAAACTCTCCAGCCCAGGCAACATGCTGGTAAAGCGCCTCTATAATTTCTCTAGTGCAATCACATCTCGCCCATTATTCCAGAACTGCAAAATGTAGTCCAGCAAGTCTTGCTTAGCATCAACAAAGAGGGGCCTCACAGAATTAATATGCCCACGGATGATCGGAAACATCCAGTAAAAGTCTGGAAGGTTCTCAAAGACCAGATGGAGTTCAGAATTAACTTCAGGATGAATAGATTCCAACTCGTGTTTACAGATAGCAGTCCCAAGAATCTACTGAACAGTTTGTTGGAAGATGCAGCAGTAAAGGGCATGAGTGTGAGACCTGTTATGAACCAGGCCAGACCTCCTCAAAACATTTCAGATCCTAACTTTTCTAGTTGTTTTAAGAAGGTGTTAGGTGGATATTCCAGGAGTGACCAGCTGGCCCAACCACTCAGTTTTAAACAAAACAGAATTAATTTACAGACTACTGCAAACTGAATTTAGAATAACTTAAACTATCTGAAAATCCAATTGACTCGATCATGTGCAGCAACTTCAAATACATCAACCCCAGCAGAGAGGGGGAGCTTCTCCAGCAAGATGATGCTTCATCTACTCCGTGGACGAAAATAGCAACAGACCCATTCACGGTGATGGGAGGGTGATGAAATCCTTGTCACAGATTTTTCTTGAACTTTCCCATTGTTCAACGACTTAGCAATGAAATGAGTGCAACCATTGCTGAAGTGAGGAGCACTATTGTCAGTTTATTTGGTGTTCTGGATCAGATAGTGTCTGACAACAGATGCTAATTCACTGAGTGGGGAGTGACTCGTATTATGGATTAGTGGTGCTGGAAGAGCACAGCAGTTCAGGCAGCATCCGAGGAGCAGTAAAAGCCCCTTCAGGGCTTTTGCCCAAAACGTCGATTTTACTGCTCCCCGGATGCTGCCTGAACTACTGCGCTCTTCCAGCACCGCTAATCCAGAATCTGGTTTCCAGCATCTGCAGTCATTGTTTTTACCTACTGACTCATATTACACTGTCACCTCACTATCACTGCTCAAACAGGTGAGCAGCACTTAACATGCATATTATCAAATCAATGATCAGTAACTGTTGAGCAACAAAGCAAGATTTGCATACTGCAATGCTACATCATTGATTAATTGATGTCACTGTAGAAGAGATTACCATGTATTGTCTCATGAGCATTTCACACAGTATTGAGGGTATCCTTGTCTCGAACTGTGTTTTGAATTTGGAGATAATAATGATTTGAGGCTCCTGGCTGCAAACAAACAGCAAAGACAGGGGAGCAGATTCTAACCCCCATTACATACTTTGAAACCCAATGGTTAGCTTTCCACAAGATGATTATATCAGCATAAATCATGGGGAGACAATGACCTAATGGTATAATTGCTGGATTGTTAAATCGGCGACCCAGATAATGTTCAGGAGACCAGGGTTCAAATCCTGCCAAAGCAGATGGTGGAATTTGAATTCATTAAATATCTGATGTCAATCGTTGGGAAAAACCCATCTGGTTCAATAATGCCCTTTAGGGAAGGCATCTGCCAGTCTGGCCTACACCTGATTCCAGACCCCAGCAATGTGTTGACTCTTAATTGCCCTCTGGGTAATTAGGGATGGGCAATAAATGCTGCCTGGCCAATGACACCCTTGTCCCGTGAATGAATAAAGAAAATGGAATAGTGTAGGATGTTGCGCAACATTGAGGGCTGAAGGACTTGAACTGTGCTGGAATGTTCTACATTCTAGAAAAAAATCATGAACCTGGACAAACCTCTGAGCATGCCTTCTGGACCACTGTTTTTGTTTTATTATTCCAGACTGAAAAATCCAAAATCTTTCCCTCTCACCCACAGCCTCTCAAACGTACTGTGAATTTGCATATTGTGTGACAGTAACTAGCTGCACAATAGATTGTGAATAGATCTAACAACTCAAGACTGGGCAGCCATGAGGGTATTGTGGGCTATCAGTAACAGGGGAATTATATTCCAGCACAATCTTCAAGCTTATAGCCTGGTATTTCCCACACACTACCTTTACCATCAAGCCAGGGGATCACAGTACAGCTACTACACTGACATTTATCCGACAATGTGGAAAATTGCCCAGGTATGTCCTCTACACAAAAGATCTGGGTGGGTTACTCTTCAGAGGGTTGGTGTGGACTTGTTGGGTCAAATGGCCTGTTTCCACACTATAGATAATCTAATCTGCAGGTTATCTAATCAATCTACAACTGATCATCAGTAAAGTGATGGAAGGTGTTGTCAACAGTGCTCTCAAGCAGCACCTGCTCAGCAATAATCTGCTTCGTGACGCCGAGTTTGGGTTCCGCCAAGGTTACTCAGCTCCTGACCTTATTATAGCCTTGGTTCAAACATGGAGAAAAGAGCTGGATTCCAGAGGGGAGATGAGAGTGACAACGCTTGATGCCAATGTTGCATTTGATCGAGTGTGGCATTAAGGAGCACAAACAAAACTGGAATCAATGAGTATCAGGGGGCAAACTCTCTGATGATCAAAGTCATACTGGCACCCCCACCAGTGCAATCACATCCTTTCTATGGTGTGCTGACCAGATCTACATGTTGTATGCAGCTGTGGTCTATCCAAAGTTCTATTATAGCTCCAACATTAACTCCCTGTTCGGCCACATTTAGAATTCAGGTCGCCACATTACCAAAAGGATGTGGACTCTTTGGAGAGGGTGCAGAGAAGATTTACGAGGATATTGCCTGGTATGGAAGGTTCTAGCTATGAAGAGAGGTTGAGTAGGTTAGGTTTGTTTTCATTAGAAAAAAGGAGATTGAGAGGGGACCTGATTGAAATCTACAAAATCATGAAGGGTATAGACAGGGTAGATAGAGATCAGCTTATTCCCAGGGTGAGGGATTCAATAACAAGAGGTCATGTTTTCAAGGTGAGAGGTGAAAACTTTAAGGGGGATACACGTGGCAAGTACTTCACACAGAGGATGGTGGGCATTTGGAACGCGTTGCTAGCAGAGGTGGTAGAGGCAGGCACGGTAGATTAATTTAATATGCGTCTGGACAGATACATGAGTAGGTGGGGAGCAGAGGGATACAAATGCTTAGGAATTGACCGACAGGTTTAGACAATACATTTGGATCGGCTCAGGCTTGGAGGGCCGATGGGCCTGTTCCTGGGCTGTAATTTTTCTTTGTTCTATAATCTATGCCTCGACTGATAAAGGTAAGTGTTCCTGTTATTCCAGAACTGCCCTATCAACCTGTCCTGCCACCTTCAGGGGTCTACGCACAAGCACCCCAAGATCTCTCTGTTCCTTGCAGCTCCTGGTATTCAGAGTAATTGTAGCTCATAAAGTTGTACAGCATGGAAACAGACCCTTCAGTCCACCTTGTTTGGGCTGACCAGATATCTTAAATTAATTCAGTCACATTTGCCCCACATCCCTCTAGTCATTGTGTAGTAGCAAATTACTGCAGATGCAGTACTGAAAACAAGAAAATGTTGGAAATCACAAGAGGGTCAAGCAGCATCCGTGAAAAGAGAGAGCAAGTTATCGTTTCCAGTCTTCATCTGGATTTGTTGGCTTGTGCCCTCTCTCCACAGACGCTGCCTGACCCGCAGTGTCTTCCAGTAGTTTTTGTTTTCAATCCCTCCAAACTCTTCTTATTCACGTATGAGGTAGCTCTAAGATAGCGTGTGTTTTGACGGCGCGGTTTGGCTATAAAGTCGGTGAAGAATTCGGGAACGGTATTGTGGAGAACGCTTACCTCTGTTGGCAACAGCGCGATCCCACTGGGGATTGGTTCGCGTGCTTTGTTCTGCACATGCGCCGATGTGCGCACCTAAATCGCCGTGTCGCTCTGCGCATGCGCTGTGGCGATCTTTGTGCCGCTCTGCGCATGCACCGATATCGGCTGCCGGCAGAGGTACTGAGCAGAGAGCAGCTTTTTAAAGTATTTTAAATGTCCTGTGTTAAATTTACTTTTGTTTGTTCATACATATGATTACAACCTTTATTCAGGCTGTGCTAGATTTTTGGGTGATATTTGAGGGATCGTGAGTGATTTTTTTGCTAATCTGCTGCAACTCTACTTTAAGCCATTATTTCTATTAAGTGATTTTCTATTGGGCGAGGTTTTGCTGGAACTCAACGACAGAACTACCAGTACCCATCTAGATGCCTTTTAAATGTTATAATCGTACCAGCCTCCACCTCCTCAGACAGCTCATTCCCATGCATGCACTACCCTTTTGTGAAAACGTTGCTCTTTAGGTTCCTCTTACATAATTGTGAAACTGCAAGAACTTTACTCTCCTCAGGTGTTCACCCCTTCCTTTCAAAACTACTGCCACCACTTGTTTCAAAACCCTGATGTTTGAACCTTTCTAACTTGCTTTACCTCAATAGCCCGAAGGTAAACTGCAACTGACTTCCTCTGTAGTTGATGTGGTGGACCAATTCTCCACATTCCTCTTCTACCTGTTTGCTGCCTTTGACATTAATATAAAGACCACACTGGCTTTCTCTACTGTTTGATCATAGCCAGAGACACACTTCCCTTTGTATCTCCTGCCCTCTTACCTTTGGTATTCCTCAAGGATTGCTGCCTAATTTGCAGCCATGGGATTGACATAATCCGAGAACATATCTCCTTCATGTTTCTAAATGTACCTTAATGACACCCAATTGAGAGCGTAGTGTTGGAAAAGGTCTGCGAAGGACCTTTGCTGTTTTACATCCGCAGACTCTTGACTCTGATCTCCAACATCTGCAGTCCTCACTTTCTCCTACTTAATGACACCCAGGTCAACCTCACCAAGCACCTCTTTGGACTCTTCACTGTCACTGTGGACACATTGCAATTACCTCTGATTGAACATTGACCCCGTTGTCTTCAAGTTTCTTCACAAACCATTGCCTTGTTTCTGCCTCATCCCTCATTGCTGTCTCAGGCTGAATCAAACTGGTTTCTAACCATCAGCTATAGGCCCCAAATACCTATGCTTCATTGCCATTCAGCTTGAAGAATCTTTATTGAGTTCTGAACCACCAATCCCCCCACCCCACCTCCCACTACTTCTGATCTAATGCAAGAACGGTGCATTCCTCAGACACCATTTGTGCAGGCTCAGATCAAAATGTTGTGTAATCACATCAATATCCACTTGATGGCAGCATTGCACAATGTATGGAGATCGCAGGGCTCAGACAGACAGCAAAAGTTCCAGTATCACCACTTTTGAGAAGATCCTTTTGAACATACAAATCAAGCACAGGTCTCTCAACCCCTTCAGCCTACTCTGCTATTCACAAGGTCATGTCTGGTCTGATTCCTCCCAACCACTTCCGCTGGTAGCTCATTCCATATGCGTTCCACTCTCTGTAAGAAAGTAGCCCCTCAGGTTCCCTTTTATTTTTTAACTCTAACCTTAAACTGATGCCTTCTAGTCCTTGATTCCCCAACCCTGGGAAAAAGACTGAGTGCATCCACCCTATCCATGCCTCTCATGATCTATACACCTCAATAAGATACCCCTCAGTCTCCTACGCTATAAAGAAAAAAAACCTACCTTATCCAACCTCTTCCTATAACTCAGACCATTGAGTCCTTGCAACATCCTCGTGAATTTCTTCTGCATTCTTTCCAGTTTAATAATATCATTCCTATAGGTGACCAAAACTGAACACAATACTCTAAGTGCGGCCTCATCAATGTCCTGTACAACTGCATCACAACTACCCACCTTCTATTCTCAGTGCCCTGACTGATGAAGGCCATTGTGCCAAAAGCCTTCTTCACTCTCCTGTCTACCTGTGACCCCACTTTCAGAGAACCATGCACCTGAACTCCAAGGTCTCTCTGTTCCACTATGCTCCTTAAGGCCCTGCCATTCAACATGAAATTCCTACTTTGATTTGACTTCCCAAAATGTAAGACCTCACATTTATTTATATTAAACTCAATTTGCCATTTCTTGGCCCTCTTCCCTAGCTGATCAAGATTCTGCTGTAATTTCTGACAACTTTCCTCACAGCCCATGATACCCTGCCTCACAGCGCCAGGGACCTGGGTTTGATTCCAGCCTTGGGCGACTGTGTGGAGTTTGCACATTCTCCCCATGTCTGCAGGGGTTTATCCTGGGTGCTCCGGTTTCCTCCCACAATCCAAAGATGTGCAGGTCAGGTGAACTGGCCATGCTAAATTGCCCAGGTGCATTAGTCAGAGGGAAATGGGTTACTGGGTGGGTTACTGTTCAGAGGGTCAGCGTGGACTTGTTGGGCCAAATGGCCGGTTTCCATACTGTAGGGAATCATATCTAATAATGACACAATATTCACTACCTTCCAGTCTTTTGGGACCTCAGCCTTGGCTAACGATGATGCAAAAATATTAGCCAGGGCCCCTGCAGTTCCTTCTCTAGCCTCTTGTAGTGTTGTTGAATATATCTGGTCAGGACTGGGAGATATAGGGGCAGCACGGTGACTCAGTGGTTAGTACTGCTGCCTGGAATTTACACATTCTCCCTGTGGGTTTCCTCCGACACTTCAAAGATGTGCAGGTCAGGTGAATTGGCCATGCTAAATTGTCCATAGTGTTAGGTGAATTAGTTATGGGTAAACGTAGGGGAACGGGTGGGTTGCTCTTCGGAGGGTCGGTGTGGACTTGTTGGGCCGAAGGGCCTGTTTCCATACTGTAGGGAATCTAATATATCCACCTTCATACATTCTAATAGATCCAACACCTCCTCTACTGTGATATGGATTGTCCCCAAGATATGACCACTAATCTCCCCAAGTTCCCAAGTCTTCATGTCTTTTTCCACAGTAAATACAGAGCAGAAATATTCAGTGAGGACCTCGGAAAAGTTGATGAGCGGAGAGATCTGGGAGTTCAGGTCTGTTGTACCCTAAAGGTGGCTGTACAGGTGGATAGAGTGGTCAAGGAGGCATATAGTCTGCTTGCCTTCATTGGACAGGGTAGTGAGTAGGAGTATAAGAGCTGGCAGGTCATGTTAAAATTGTACAAGACTTTGGTTTGGTCGCATTTAGAATATTGTGTATAGTTCTGGTCGCCACATTACCAAAAGGATGTGGAAGCTTTGGAGAGGGTGCAGAGAAGGTTTATGAGGATGTTGCCTGGTATGGAAGGTGCTAGCTATGAAGAGAGGTTGAATAGGTTAGGATTGTTTTCATTAGAAAAAAGGAGATTGAGCTGTCCAAAATCATGAAGGTTATAGTCAGGGTAGATAGAGATAAGCTTTTTCCCAGGGTGAGGGATTCAATAACAAGAGGTCACGCTTTCAAGGTGAGAGGTGAAAAGTTTAAGGGGGATACACGTGGCAAGTACTTTACACAGAGGGTGGTGGGCATTTGGAACGCGTTGCCAGTAGAGCTAGTAGAGGCAGGCACGATAGATTCATTTAAGGTGCGTCTGGACAGATACATGAGTAGGTGGGGAGCAGAGTGATACAGATGCTTAGGAATTGGGCGACAGGTTTAGACAGTGGATTTGAGGGCTCATGCTTGGAGGGCCGAAGGGCCTGTTCCTGTGCTGTAAATTTTCTTTGTTCTTTCTTTGTTTCTTATCTCCTGCAGTTTCACACATACACATCCACTATTGTTCTTGAAGGGTCCTATTCTCTCTCTAGTTATTCTTTTTTTCTTTAATATGCTTAAAGAACCTCTTTGGCTTAAAGAACCTAATCTTCTCAGCCTGTGCTATCATCACGTGTCCTCCTTTGGGTCTCCTGATTTCCTTCTTTAGTTAACTCCTGTATTCCCTGGATACCTCTAGGGATTCTCTTGATCCCAGCTGCCTGTACCTGAGCCATACCTCCTTTTTGTGAGGTCAAAGCCTCAATATCTCTTGTTATCCAAAGCTTCCTAAGCTTGCCATTTACCCTCAAAGGAGCATATAGATGTTGAACTCTAGCTTTCTCACTTTTAAAGGCCTCCCACTTGCCAGAAGCCCCTTTGCTTGTAAACAAACTACTCCAATCAACTCCTGCAAGCTCCTGTCTAATTCCATCAAAATTCACCTTGCCTCAAATTAGAACTTGAACCTGTGGACCAGTTTTGTCCTTCTCCATAACTATTTAAAAATTAATAAAATTATGGTCACTGGCCCCAAAGTGCTCCCCCGCTGTCACCTCAGTCACCTGTCCTGCCCTATTTCCCAAGAGGAGGTTGAGTTTTGCCTCTTCCCAAGTGGGACCCTCTATACACTGCTTGAGGAAACATTCTTGAGTCTGTTTCTGTATGTGATGAGGTCTTTAGGGTATGACGTTATTCAGTGGGGTTCTGACTGTGTATGTCTATATACAAAAATTGTAGGTGTGGGTTTGTATACACTGGAGTTCTGGGTTTGTTTTGATGTACAATTGCTTTCATCCATGGATATCAATATATACTGAAGCCTTGGTGCCCTGATCTGTGTCCATTGGGGTCAAATTCATAGTTTGTAAGAGGTACAGTATTGGCTCTATGAAGCTGATCAAACAGTTTGAGAGATGCAAATATTCTTCCCAGATTTGATTGAACACCATTAAGTTCTTGATGTGGGCAATGCTTTTGCCTAATCCTTCAACTTTGTTGAAAAGTTGCCAGTGCACTTTTCATTCAAAACTGCAGGGTTTTGCATTGATTAAGTACATTTGGTGTTAGAAATTTTTCTTTGTCTCTATAAGTCAATTGAATTTGTTAATGTCCTTTTAACAAATCAATCTGAGTGACAAATTGTGCTTGTCCGATTCTTGCAATGTAGTTGTTTATTTGTGGAATTGGTAACAAATCTGCAATGACTTTCTGATAATCAATATAATATCTTGGTGACTAACCCAATTTCAGTATCATCATGACAGCTACTATGACTTGGCTCAATAATTCTATTGTCCAGCATGATCTTCCTTAACTTGACATAACTTCTCTGGATTGAGTCCATAAGGATGTTATTTTATGCATAATGCAAAGACATTTTCCACAATCCATTTAGACAAATTGATTCATCTGTAATACTTCATTTCAATGGATTTCTGGAAAATAACATTATATTCCATTGAAAGTTTTAAGCACTTCTGCGTTATGGAAACCATTAATTGAGAATCAATTTTTGAATTTTCAATTTCTGATTGGCTGACTAATTGTCTGGATTTTTAAAAAATTTCACTTCCCTATTTCAATGCAAATACACTTCTTTCTGACTATCCTCCCTGGCATAATATTGATGTGACATAGTCATTGATACTTCCCCTTGCACTATTTTGTTTAAATAAGTGATTTTCATTTTGATTTGGTAAGTTCCAGTGAGCCTTGCTTTTAATATTCCCCAGAGACAGGTAATGATACTAACACCTTTTCTACTTCAGCTTCAAAATTCCAAGCTTTGGCCTTTTCATAACGGCCCTAGAATATACTGCTTGTTAAGCACTTTCAATACTTTTAGGTTAACTCATACATTTTGGTGAAATTCTCTCCAAAATTCAAAACATCAGTTGGAAGTATAGCTTTGGTTTGTAATATTTTAAAATCAATTAAAAAGGTCCTCTCCTCATGTCCACATATTGTTAAAAAGGATTAGATGGGGGATCCAAGATGGCGGCGTCCATGCTACAACACCAATCTGACAAAGCCAGAACCCATCCCAAACACTCACTCACCAGACCCAGGTTGAAGAGCTGGCCAAATCTCGTGAGGTCCCGGGAAGGCAGATCCAGTTAAAAAATCAAAGAGAAGCTGGCTCCTGTATCTGCTATGCTGCAAGGCCTGGGAAAAAGGACTGATGAGCTCGAGTGCTGGGCTGCAGGGGTAGAGGCAGAGACTGACTCCTCCAAGAGCCGGCTCGCAGCCCTGAAATACAAGTCCGTGGTCTGCTGGAACTGGTAGATGATCTCAAAAACAGGGACAGAAAAAAGAACCTGCATGTTGTTGGCATATCGGAGGGGACGGAAGATGAGCAGCCAGTGGAGTTCTTCGAGAAGTGGTTCCCAGAGTTCCTTAGTTTGGAGGCTCAGAAGGGAAGGATAACAATTGAAAGAGCCCACTGGATTGTGGCACAAAAGCCAGGTTCAGATCAGCGCCCACGCCCAGCCCTGGTGAGATTCCATTATTATAAAAACAAGCAGAGGGTCATGGAAGCCTCTAGACCCCAGGGAGGGATTCGAGGGCATTGGTATGTGGCAGCTCCAGGATCATGTTTTTTCAAGACTTCTTGGTGGCAGTCGTCCAGATAAGGAAGTCCTGCAGTGGCATCAAGAGGAGATTGAGAGACCTTGGGATCCAGTATTCTTTAAGATATCAGTGGTGCTTCTGATCAATCATATTGAATCCATACATTTGTTCGACTCGCCTGAGAAAGCGAAGAGCTTTGTGAACATGTTGACTTAAATCGAACGGCTGAATAGGCGTAGAGGACTGAGCTGTTCAGGTTTGCTTTTCTTAAAAAAGGATTTGGTGGAGTGTCCTTTCTGGTAATATGTTGTGTGAAATGATGTCCGGGATGGATAGAGTATTTATCTTTAATTTCTAAGTTATGTTAAGGGATGGGTGACATATTTATTTTTATTTACTTGTCTATAGTACCTTGCTCTTGGGTGTTTTTTGTTCTCTACCGGGTGGTCAGTGTATGTGGCGTGACCCAGCCGGTAAGAGTTGAGAGGGCGGTTGGGATGGTTAGGTGGGTTGGAGGATGTGTAGGTATCCCCTTTGAATGGGGAGTAAATCCCTCCAATCAGTGCCTTTGGCAATTTTTTTGTTTTCTGTTTTTGCTGTACGTAGTTTTGGAGATTTATTGGCTATAGTTAGTTTAGTCTGTGTAGTTTTTGGGTTTTGTGGATTCTTGTGCATTAAAGCTCAGGATCTGTAATTCGGTTCTTCCTCTTTGGAGTCTAGATGGTGCAATAGAAGGTTATGGATAAGGATGTGTTAAAGTGGAATATTATGGGAAATCATTTGCCTGTCAAGAGGAAGAAGCCTTAAAAGGGAGAGAGTGGATGTTGCATTATTACAAGAAACACAGTTGGATGATGCAGAGCATTTGAAGCTGCAACAGAATAGGTATGATCAGGTTTATTTTTCTTCTTTCGATACAAAGAGTAGAGGGGTGGCCACTTTAGTCAGAAAGAATCTTCCATTTAAGTTATTAGAGTGCATTAAAGACACACAGGGAAGATCTGTAATCCTTAAAGCTTTGATGCATGAGGAAGAATATGGGATCTTAAATGTTTACTGTCCCCCGGCCCACCCCCTTAAATTCTTGACAGATGCCCTTTCTGGACTGGTTAACCTTGCATCTGAACATATCATTGTAGAAGGGGATTTCAATTGTCTAATAGACCCTACTGTTGACAGATTTCCCAAAGTCCTGCTGATATCTTCTTTACAATCTAAACAACTAAGGGATCTGTGTGTTGAATTGGGATTGGTAGGTGTTGGAGGCACCTTCACCCTACTGGCAGAGACTTAACATTCTTTTCATAAATGCCATACCAGGATTGATCTTTCTCTGACGCCCGCAGCACATCTGGGCTCGGTGGCGTCATGTACAATTGGTAATATTACTATTTCCAATCACGCCCCAGTGTATTATGATGGTAGGCTCGAGGCACTGGCGACTGGACCCCTTCATCCGCAAGGATAGTATGTTTATTGAATTCTTTTCTATTGAGTTCAGGGCTTTTTTCAGATATTAGTTCAGACTCGGCCAGTAGCCCATCCATCCTTTCAGAAACAGCTAAAGCCTATGCTAGGGGGTTGGTTATTTCCCATTCAGCCAGTAAGAAGCAATGGACGGGTGAGCAGCAACACTTGCTTGTGGTGCGTTTGAAAGTAGCTGAAAGGCTAACTTTGCCAGGCCCTCACTGGTTAAACTGCAGAGGATCACGGTGCTTCGGTCTATGCTGAACTCCATGCTCACAAGGACAGGCAAGAGGGAGCTTACATTTGCAAGTCAAAGGCTGTTTGAGCATGGGAATAAACCGGGCAAGTTCCTAGCGTACCTTGCTAGGAAAAGGAGTGCCCTCCAGGCCATTACCTCAATCAGAGAGGACACTGGATATTTGACCGACAATTCTAAATAGATTAATGCAGCATTCCAGAAATTTGACTCTGAATTATAACAATCTGAAAGCTGTGAGAGTGGGCGGTTGTTTTAAAAAATTCTCAAGGTCAGGTTCGTAGGAGAGTAGTCTGACACAGAACAAACGACCAAGAGGCGAGTCTGCTAGAATATGAGCATTTTATTCCCCGCAGCGTCGCCACAACCAGGTCTCATACTTACAACGGGTCTGGCTTATACTCACTCTACATGTTACCGGAACTGGGAGCCGTCAGTTCTCGTAGAGCGGTTGCCAACAACCCACGCTCGGCGGTTAAACGTAACCCCGGAGCAGACTCCCGGGTCTGGCTTATACTCACTCTACATGTTACCGGAACTGGGAGCCGTCAGTTCTCGTAGAGCGGTTGCCAACAACCCACGCTCGGCGGTTAAACGTAACCCCGGAGCAGACTCACCGAACTGGAGACTTTTCCAGCTGATATACTCTTTTCCAGATATAAACATTCATGTGAACAGCAGAGCAAGGCTAAAAAACACATTCCATTCTGGTTACATACAGATAAGAAGATTCACACGGGGAGGTGTGTAATAAGATTCACACGGGACTAAGCAACACCTCCATTCCGGTTAGATTCACACATGTATTGGGACATAATTTTTAACCGTTTCACCACATTCCACTGCTTGGCCCAATACATGTGTTACATTATGATTCACACATGTATTGGGACATAATTTTACACCACAGCGGGTTAGGATGGAGTCTTTTGTTTAAGAATTTGGACCTTCTGGGAGCAACCCCTGAACAAGAGTCTCTCCTCAATGAGGCAGAAGTGGCTACTGCAGATGCTGGAGGTCAGAGTCAAGATTGGAAAAGCACAGCAAGTCAGGCAGCATCCAAGGAGCAGGTGAATCGACATTTTGGGCAAAAGCCGTTCAACAGGAATCTCTCCTCAATGCCCCACTGTCAGAGCAGGAGGTGCAGGAGGCTGTGAGGCAGCTCCAGAATGGGAAGGTGCTGGGTCCTGATGGGCTCCTCAGTAAGTTCTATAAGGAATTTATATTATCAGGGCCAATGCTTAGTATGTTTAATGACTCACACAGTTGTGGCCTCCTCCTTCCATCTCTAAGAGAGCCGAACTGCTCTCTCATTCTTAAAAAAAGGGAAGGTCCCAGGGACTATACTTCCTATAGACCCATTTCACTCCTGAATGTCAACTTCAAAATCCACCCAAGACTCTGGCATTAAGTCTAGAAACTGTACTGCCCTCCATTATTAAGGAGGACCAGACGGGATTAATAAAAGGTCGTAGATTGACGGATAATGTCAGGAGATTATTTAACATGATCCAAGTATGTCAACAGCAATCGGTACAGGGATTGGTGATCTCCTTAGATGCGGAAAGGCATTTGACAGGGTCGAGTAGCCATATCTTTTTCATTCTTAGAAGTGGTTTGGCCTGGGAGAGACCTTCATCAGATGGGTGGAGGTTTTATAAAGCGATCCTCTTGGCGTGGTCCTTACCAAAGGTGTACGGTCAAGCAGTTTTAATACTTGTAGAGGCAGTCAACAGGGCTGTCCCTTATCACTACTGCTTATCACATTGGTGATTGAACCGCTGGTGGAGGCAATACGCAGGGATCCTAATATAAATGCTCCAGAAATATGGACGAAGTCACATAAGATCTCATTGTAGGCGGATGACGTTCTTGTCTTCTTATCAAACCCAGCAGTCTCAGTGCCACACCTGATACAATGCATCCATCTGTTTGGGGGCTTCTCGGGTTATGAATCAATTTTGCGAAGTCAGAGGCCATGCCCATGGGTGGTCTCCCGAGAGTGCCTGATCCTGAGGGCGGATCTTGGTTCTCTTTTAGTTGGTCACAGGACGGCTTTCTCTACCTCGGTGTATGAATTACTCCCATTTTTGATCGGCTGTTTAAAAGCCAATTTTGCCCATTTATTTGACAGAATCAAACAGGACCTTCGTAGATGGGAGCTGCTTCCGGTCTCTTGGTTAGGTCGGATAGCACTCATTAAAATGAGCATTCTGCCTTGCCTGTTGTATCCTGTGTGAACATTTAGAAGACTGAACAGCTGGTATCGGAAGTGGCCCCTAATTAAGTTGACTAAATTGGAGTTACCTCACAGACTGGGAGGAGTGGGCCTCCCAGATATCAAAAACTATCAGATAAGCTCATTGCTGTCTTACATGTATGACTGGGCCCGGGGGGACCCTCACTCACTTTGGTTGGACATCGAAGCATCTCGGGCAAGCTGAGATGAGCCTGCTGTGCTTTGACTAAATGAGAACAGGCAAGGAATATTGCCATAGCCCAATAGTCATCAATACTGTCAAGGCGTGGACAGCAATGCATCAGGGTGAGGACAATATTGCCAAAACATCATTTTGACACCCATAGTTGGTATGCCAGGCTTTTAGCTAGGGATGATGGACTCTGTGTTTAAACTATGGGCAGCTAGGGGTGTGTCTTGCCTGGGTGATTTATTCTAATGGGACGTATTGATGTCCTTTGACCAGTTGATTCGGAAATATGAATTGTCCAGTAGGGACCTCTTTCGTTTCTTTCAAATTAGAAACTTCATACAAAAAGACACCACACTTCTAACTCATCCTTATAGGTCCAACATGGAGAAGAGGGTGTTGAGTGCTGATGATACATTATCTGTTAGCAACGCTTATCATCTATTGGGAGAGGGGTCCCTCAGATGAGACTGAATAGCTCTGTAAGGTATGGGAGAGGGAGTTGGACATTGAGATCTCTTCTGAAATATGGGAGGATATCTGGGAAAATGCAAGAAAGATCTCAATTTGCAACAGGTCCCACGCCTTGCAATTGAAGATTCTCCACAGGGTCCAAATAGCCCCAGACCGCCTCGCTAAATGTCCTAAACGTAAAGTGAGCATGGGCACACTTACTCATTGTCTTTGGTCCTGCTACAGACTATGGGCATACTGGAGCGCTGTGGTAGGCAAAATAGAGAAGTTGAAACTTTATTGCTGGAACAGCACAGCAGGTCAGGCAGCATCCAGGGAACAGGAGATTCGACGTTTCGGGCACAGGCCCTTCTTCATTCCTGAAGAAGGGCCTGTGCCCGAAACGTCGAATCTCCTGTTCCCTGGATGCTGCCTGACCTGCTGTGCTGTTCCAGCAATAAAGTTTCAACTTTGATCTCCAGCATCTGCAGACCTCACTTTCTCCTCGAAGATTTCAACCTACTGCGAATCCTCTTACAAGGATGCCTTCCTTGAAGAAGCTCTCTGCCTCTCTCTACAAGGATTTCAGTGAGTCCCTCTCTCACTGCACACCCCAGGTCATCTCCTCTGCACAGAAGCTCTTCAGCCATATTCTGAAGCAGACTCGTTACCACAGCCATATCTCCTTCCTCAGCACCTGCCTACGGAACCGACTGATCCCCCATGGACTCCAGATCACCTTCCGACCAACACAATTTGGACCCAACCAGGACTACCAGTACCTGCAACAAATCCGCAGCCTCCAGCAACGGACCTCCCTCCGGATCCTCCGCTCCACGCTTGCAGCCATGCGCCGGTACCTACACTCCCTGCAGCTCGACCTACCCCAGCTCAGGACAACTCTCTCACAGACCTGTAAAGGACCTCTACTGTTCTTCATTTACAGAAGAATCCATAGACTGAACAAACAGTTCTTTCTAGCCATTTCGGAAATTAAAGGCAGTAAGTACCAAAAACTTTCATGCACTTACCCCCAAACTCCGGATTCCTCAACCGTTCCAGAAACTTCCATCGGCCTCCGAAACCAGTCCGGCGCCATTACACACGCGGCCGCTACAGCGCCCGCGGCAATAGCCGCAGACGCCGCCGACGATGACGTCACTTCCGCCCCCACCGACCTCGCAACCTTCATGATCGCGGCCCAAACAACCGCCTCCGGAATCGCCGCACAGACAACCTGCTCTGCGATCGTCATGAAGACAATCACCAACAGATTGGCGACCTCTGCGGCTATGGGGAAGAACTCTGTCTCCGTGGTCGCCGCAGCTACTTCCGCCCCCAGTGACGTCAGCAACCTACATTTGGACCACGTCGCCGCATGTGTCTCCGCCCCCCCGCCGCGTTCCGTCACCACGCCTAACCCCGCCCCCCCGCCGCGTTCCGCCACCACGCCTAACTCCGCCCCCCGGCCGAGTTCCGTCACCGCGCCTAACCCCGCCCCCAAGCCGCGTTCCGCCACCACGCCTAACACCGCCCCCCGGCCGAGTTCCGTCACCGCGCCTAACCCCGCCCCCAAGCCGCGTTCCGCCACCACGCCTAACTCCGCCCCCCGGCCGAGTTCCGTCACCGCGCCTAACCCCGCCCCCCCGCCGGTCTCTATCACCATGTCCAACTCCGCCCCCAAGCCGACCTCTGTCCCCGCCCCCAGGCCTAACCCCGCCCCCACATCCAGCTCCAGCCCCACACCAGGTCCCAGGTCCTAGCTCCCAGCCCTGCCGTGTGTTCACCATCCCTCCAGACTTGCCCCTCTCTGAGGATGAAAGATCAGTCCTCAGCAGAGGTCTCACCTTCGTTCCCACACGTTCTCGGGTCAATGAATTCAATACACGGAGTGACACCGAACAATTCTTCCGCGGCCTTCGCCTCCGTGCCTTCTTCTTCAATCAAGACTCTCGCCCACCCTCTGACGACCCCTTCTCCCACCTCCAACACACCCCATTCCTGAAGAAGGGCCTGTGCCCGAAACGTCGAATCTCCTGTTCCCTGGATGCTGCCTGACCTGCTGTGCTGTTCCAGCAATAAAGTTTCAACTTTGATCTCCAGCATCTGCAGACCTCACTTTCTCCGCAAAATAGAGAAGGCCTTGGGGACAGAGGTGGAGCTGGACCCGGTATCTCTTCTTCTTGGCTTTGTTAATTCACTTTCATTAAATGCCCATAAAAGAAAGGCTTTTCAGTATCCTCATTTTTGTGCCAGAAAGGACATTCTATTAGGGTGGGTGTTGGAAAATCCCCCAGGGCTGGCTGGCTAGTGTAAGCTAGTCATGGAGCACATCCCCTTGGACTTTTGTTCGAGTATGTTGCACCATAAAACTGAGAATTTCTATAAGACATGACAGCCTTTTTTGGACTACCTGGGAACAGATTTGTCCGCCATACTAATGAGAGCCTTTATATAGCCATGACAACTCCATGTAATGATCTGGTATCCAGCGGGAAGGAACTACGAATATATAAATATGTAGAAACTTATGCGCTTGATGATCGAGGGCTATTGCTTTGTTTTACTGAGCTGTGTTATGGTTATTATCACTATTAGCTTAGTTATTAGTTATTATTTGTTTATGTAATTAGGTTTGTTTTTAATATTGGTTTGAATTGTTTGGTTTTGTATTGGTTGTAATATTCAAAATAAAGTTTCCTTTTCTTAAATAAAAATATATTTTAAAAAAATTAGGGACATCTCTAATGGCTAACACTAACAAAGGAAAACTTTCATTCCAATATTTTGGACATTCCTGGCAATAAGCTCTAAACATAAGCTCTAATCATGCTTAAGGAAGTTGGTTGCCTTATTTCCAACACACCTTGTGATTTTTGTTTGCTAACTTATGGGATGTGGGCATTGCTGTGTGGGGAAGTGTTAATTGCCTATCCCTCGATGCTTTTGAGAAGATGGTGGGCTGCCCTCTTGAACTGTTTAAGTCTATTGGTATATGTAGGCACTCAATGCTTTATTGGAGGAAGGGCCAGAACTTTGACCCAGAGACTCTGAAGGAATGGTGATATATTTGCAAGTTAACATTGTGAATGGTTTAGCAGGGAATGTGCAAGTAACAGTGTTACCAATTATCTGTCCTTTTATGTGGAAGTGGTTATGGGTTTGAAAGGTGCTGTCTAAGGAGCCTTGGTAAATTTCTGCAGTGCATCTAATAGATGTTGCTGAAACTGAGCGTTGATGGTGGGAGTGGATATTTGTGGATGGGATGCTGATTGAGTGGGCTGCTTTGTCCTGGATGGTGTCAAGCTTCTTGAGTGTTATCAGAGCTGCACTTTTCCAGACAAAGTCTATTTTATTCATCCCTGGGAATTGGTATTGCTGATTAGGCCAGCATTTATTGCCCATCCCTAATTGTCCAGAGGGAAGTTAAGAGTCAACCACATTGCTATGGGTCTGGAGTCACATGTTGGCCAGATTAGGTAAGGATAGCAGTTTCTTTCCCTGGAGGGCAACAGTGAACCAGATGGGTTTTTGCTGACATTTGACAATGGTTTCATGGTCATCATTAGTTTTACTTCCAGACTATTACTGAATTCAAATTCTACTGTCTGCCATGGTGGGATTGAATTCAAATCCACAGAACATTACCTGGGTCTCTGGATTAATAGTTTAGCGATAAAATCACTAGGCCATTGATTTTCTTACAAAGTGGGGAGTATTCCATCACACTCCTGACTGTATATGTTGTTAGCAAGTTTTGAGAAGATTTGTAGCTCAGCATGAAGTTCTGGATGTAGGTTTGCTGCTGAGCTGGAAAGTTTGTTTTCAGCCATTTTGTCACCATACTAGGTAACATAATCAGTGAGCCTCTGGATGAAGCACTGGTGGCATGGCCCACTTTCTATTTATGTGTTTGGGTTTCTTGGAATCAGTGCACATACCCTGCTCCAGGACTCAGTTGTTTAGGTTTCCTAAACACATAAATAGAAAGCGGGCCATGCCACCAGTGCTTCATCCAGAGGTTCACTGATGATGTTACCTAGTATGGTAATGAAATGTCTGAAAATGAACCTACATCGAGGATATATTTGTTGGTGTTTATGTAAATATGTTATACTAATATCTAAGTAATCTGCCATTGGAATTTTGCAAGCCAGTCATAAAATGATAATGCTCAGATGAAATTACCACTTGATGAACTACTGCCTATTCCTCATCAGTTGCCATTTGAGGTAGTCTCCACTCCATCTTTGTTGTTTACATAATAATATCCTGGAATTGGTTCAGATTTGGTTTCTGAGAAGGCTATTTGATAAACTGTCTCAATTAAGGATGTTTATTGTACTTCTCTTAAAGAAAATTGGCCAAAATGTTAAGTCTCATTCTCATTTCTTTCATTCTTTTTAATTGTTCTTTTGAAAAATTATGTTTGATGTCTGAATTTTCAAGTCATCCATGTTCTTTGTGGACTCCTTTACCTGTCTAATTCCAGCCTGAGGGCTAGTCATAACACAGGCAGGAAACAACCCAGGATATTCTTCCTGTAACATCTCAGTTTCTTTCCTTCTATTGGTCATTCCACCATCTTTGGTGAGACCAATTACTGTGAGGTTAGATCATTCCCAAAAAGATAAAATATAATTCCTTCTATGAGGACTAGTTGCAATAATCCAACCACAGTTTCTCCATTTGCTAAGTCATGCTCTAATTCAACTCTCTATGATGTAACCTCCATGTATATTTCCAATTCATATTTTTTTTCTTCATTAACCCCTTTTCAAAGATGTCTTTAGTGGTTTATCTGTTTGATTTGATGTGTAGGAATTTTTCTACTTTCAAAATAAAATGCTCAAAACCTTCACTGGTCTGTTTCAATTTATCAATAGATGAGGAAGAACTCTCTAGACTTTTGTGTGTCATCTTTCCCTTGTTAGTAATTGCTAAGGAAACATGTTCTTTCATAATGTTCACTTCGTTTCCATAATTTGTCCTTTTCTGAGGATACCTAAGTGTTCCTACCACTGTAATTGGTGTCCCATTTAACTTACAGTACTTGGCTTTCATATTTCCAATCTTATTATAATTAAAATAATATTATCTTGGTTATATCATTTTTACATTCTAACCTTTCTCCTTTGGTATTTTGGCAGCCTTCTGTTTGTTCCCGAAGACAAAGGTATTTTACGACCCCAGGTTTCCAATCCCTCTGATTTTCTTGTTGATTCCGAAATGAGCATCTCTTGGCATTGAACATTCGCTGTGAGTTTTTCTATGACTTCAGTGGTTAAAACCACTAATCCTGTAACATCCTTTTTTTTCTAGTGCAAATTCTAAAAATGTATGCTTTAGTTTCTTTCTTGAAGTTCTAAGTTTTAATTCATATGCTTCAGGAACAAGTTCAGAAATATTGGGTGGCATGGTGGCACAGTGGTTAGCACTGCTGCCTCACAACAACAGAGACCCAGGTTCAATTCCCACCTCTGTGTAGAATTTGCACATTCTCTCCGTGTCTGCGTGGGTTTCCTCCAGGTGCTCTGGTTTCCTCCCACAGTCCAGAAAATGTGCAGGTTAGGTGAATTGGCCATGCTAAATTGCCTGTAGTGTTAGGTGTAGGGGAATGGGTCTGGGTGGGTTGCTCTTCAGAGGGTCGATGTGGACTTGTTGGGTCGAAGGGCCTGTTTCCACACTGTAAGTAATCTAATCTATTGAGTTTTTTTTTAATGGTTTCATCATTTGAAGATTGTTCTCTGACAAGTTGACATACACATTCATAGCTGGACATGTCAAAACACACTGTAACATTAATGTATACACATATTTTGGCCACTTCATCTTTTCAAATGAGATCAAATGTCTTTTGACTCCATCCTTGGCAAATTGTGGCAGTTAAGCACAGAATTTGCAAATCCTTCATTGGAACCAGAATCATCCTGAGTGCCTACCTCCTGTTCTTCTTTTATTCTAAACTTTTCTCTCTCTAGTCATGTCGGATTTCTTTCTCTCTTTGATGATCAAGCTTTCTTAATTCTATTTCCCTTTCCATTTTTCTTCCCGTCTATTTTCTTTCCTTTCTAACCATACCTTGGCCTAATTCTGGCTGTGACAACTATGTTTCTAAATGTTTGTTTTAAGTGTCACATTCTTCTAAGTGCCTACTTTTATTTCAATCTTCAATGTATATGCTAACTTTCACAGTTTAGTCAAAGATTGCAAATAATCCATAGTTACACAGTCCACTCCCAGAAAACTCTTAGCAACTTGCAAAGCTATCTTGCAAATCAAATCCATACAATAAACTTCACTACAACACTTTGTTTTGTGCCCAATACCTTCACGTACTTATTTCTTTAAAAGAGACACAGATTCCTCTTGTCTTGAATTAATTCAAATCCCAGCCAGGAGCCTCACTTTGTTATGACAACAGTTGATGGTAATACTGGTCAAGTCAGATCCCAGATTGAAACTTGACTTGCTAGATCGTATGTTCAATTATTGTAGTTGGTTGCCATGGTAGTTAGTCACTGAAAAGAGGCTGTGGCTATTCTTTAACAGCAGGACATAAGTTTATTAAGCATAGAAGAAAAGAAGTTAGAACAAAGCTATATTTTTAGAAGACAGAAAGATCTTAATACAAACATTAAAAGAAAGTTTCAAGCTATTTTCCAACACTTTCTGTTAATCCCAGAGAAATATCACTCCTGTCTCAGTTTTTTAAATCTTTATTTAACTGAAACTTTTCAGTTTCCCAGGTCTGCATAAACCTTTATTTTAAAATTCCTTTCTGACTCAGCTAGCATGACCCTCTCGCAATTCTGATGGTCTAAACTTTTTCAGTTCTGATAACTTGAAAATTCCTCCACAAACTCTTCTGGCTCAAATGCACCAGAGACTAGAAACCACGCCTGTTGAGGTGACAGGTTCCTCTGAACTGAACTATAAAAGCTTGGCTTTTTTCCTGTGAGAAAATAAATGTTCTCTTCTGCACTGAACTCCGTGTTCTTTGGAACTCAAGCCTTGAACCTTCTGTACTAAAATAAAATCAAAACAAACCTTAATCAAAACAAACCTCCGTCATAAATTTAATAGCAATCTTATCCATTATAGTAAGGGGTCTCCCAGGCACTGAACAGTAGTTATAGGCCTTCTTAGAAATGATATGTCACTGTCAAAATGACTTTAAGACCACTTTTTTAAAAAAATCTTCGCAGAATAACCAAATCCATCTATGTCTATTTTAAATTTAAATTACAGAAAAAGTAAGAAAATATTATACACATTTATCACAAAATACACTGCGGTCCTGCTGTGTGCCTGTTAAGGGGGATCTGGAAGTGTGTCTATATACCCTGGAGCCCAGTGTATTCAGACGCACAGCCAATGCTCCAGTTTCTATGCAATGGGGGCCCTGGGATGAGATCTGGCAACAGGAGTAGAAGCAGGCTATTCAGCCCATCGAGTCTACTGTGCTATTCAAAGTGATTATGGCAAATCTGATAACCCCCAACTTCACTTCCCTGCCATAACCCTTGGTTTCTTTACTGATTGAAAATCTATTTCAGCCATGAATATTCTTAATGACCTAACTTTGACCATCCTCTGTGGCAAAAAATTCTAAAGACTCAGTACCCTCTGAGAGAAGACATTCCTCCTCATCTCTGTCTTAAGTGGTTGGCCTCTTATTCTGAATTTATGCCCTCTGGTCCTAGACTCTCCCAGAAGAGGAAATTACCTTTTTTGCATCTACCATGTCAAGTTCCCTAAGAATCTTGTATGATCCAATGGGGTTGCTTCTCATTCTTTTAAATTCCAATCTGTACAGGCCCTACTCAACCTATCCTCCTTAGACATTCCATCCATACCTGATATCAACTGAGTGAACCTTCTCTGGACTGCCTCCAATGTCAGTTTACCTTTCCTTAGATAAGGAGTCCAAACTATTCACAGCATCCCAGCTGTAGCCTGACTAGCGCTTTGTACAGTTTTAGCAAAACCTCCCTACTTTTATACCCCATTCCATTTAAAATGAAGGCCAACACTCCATTTGCCCTCCATATTACCACCGTATTTGTATTGCTTGCTTTTTGTTATTCAAAGATGAGGTCTCACAAATCCTCTGTTCTGTAGCTTTCTATAGTCTTTTTCCATTTAAATAATATTCAGCCCTGCTATTTTTCCTGCCAATGTGCATAACCTTGCATTTTCCCACATTATATTCCATCTGCCGAGTTTTTGCCCACTCATTTAATCTGTCTATATTTCGCTGTAGAAGCTTTGCATCATCCACTTACCTTCCCACCTATTTTCATGTCATCTGCAAACTTGGCTGCAGTCCATTCACTTACCTCATTTAAGTCATTAATCTTACTTGCAGAATTACATGTTATTTTGCTCAAAAACTGCATGAGTCCATGTAAGATTTTGTAAATCCCTTTTTTAGATTAGAATCAGTCTGAACATTGGGGCACAGACAGCCTCACACAGGGCACCTCACACCTCCAGTGCATTATCTGGGTCCACATGACACCTATTGTTAAAGTTCACTTGAGAATGTAACTTTTTTTAAAAAAAAAGTTCTGAGTTACATATGAAAGAACTGAAACCAACATGGTCATTCTAACAGATGACAGACTTTACAAACAATCCAGATCTATTTCAATATGTGATTTCAGTTGCATCACACTGTAAACTTTTGCTATAAATTCTGTCTTACGATCTTATACTCTGAAAGCTAGTGCTTCCAAATAAACCTGATGGACTATAACCTGATGTTGTGTGATTTTTAACAAAGAGAGGAAAGCCGAGTTAGACATATTGCAGTTTTTCTCTGAATGAACTGAGATGGTGACCATGATTAATATTTCACAAAAGCAACCAAGGAGCCAACATCTACGCTTGTGAAGCATTGCATTGTGAAACCCATTGGATATTTCACCTGTCCAATTCTGTTATTTTTTTTTATTTATCCAAACTGTGTTTGTTTGTCTTTTGTGTGATGGGGGGGCTGAAAACAAACATTTCGGGTTTAAAGCACAGACTTTAATCAGCCTACCTTGTTTAAATTTTCCACTGCTAGAGCAATTATGTACTTAATAAATATATAAGCCTTTTGGGTGAGATACAAAACAGTATCAGGAATTAATTATTCACAAGTCTGAGACTGGTTATTCAAAAGTCTGGTTTGGAACCATTGGAATAAATACTAGGGGTCTTCGATTGTTTCATTTTACCGTGTTGCAAATACAGAGGTAGAAAGGCTAATTTGATTTGGTTGTCTGTCTTGATGTTGTAACACTGTCTGTATTCACTGGGGTATTGCCTGTGTTTCACAATAGATTGTGGGTACTGGGTGTATCTCTGTATGCACTGGGGTCCAGGGAGTATGCCAATATGCACTAGGGGTCCAGGGTGTATGACTATACTCACGGTGGGTGTTGTTTATATTTCTATGCACACTAGGTGTGGAGTATATTGAAAATTGGGTGATGCATAACAAGTGTCAGGTTTACAAATGCTATTGCAAAGAGCTGACTTGTGGGTGTGGTTGAGATTAAGGAGATCGGTTTGAAGCCGTTATGAGAGTAATGATTAATAAACTGTTGCCTAGGCCTTGTGGTTAGAGTGTGCGGAATAGTTTGCATGAACTTATTGGAGTATGTATTGGGAAGATATAGTGGAATATATTAACAGAAGGTACTGACAGTTGTGTGCAGTTTCTGGGAGGATAGAGAAAAATGCATGAGAAGCATGAAAAAAAAGCTGTTACAGCAAAGTTCTCAACTTGCAACCATGTAATCAGCATATAAGAAGAAATAAAGCTGGATATTTGAAAAGATCGCGGATTTGTTCCTTATTTCTTTGGAACCCAACAACTTGGTGTAGTCGGCAGGATCGCGAAGACCATAAGACCATAAGCCATAGGAGTAGAAATAAGGCCATTCGGCCCATCGAGTCACTCCGCCATTTAATCATGGCTGATGGGCATTTCAACTCCACTTATCCGCACTCTCCCCATAGCCCTTAATTCCTTGCGAGATCAAGAATTTATCAATCCCTGCCTTGAAGACGTTTAACGTCCCAGCCTCCACTGCGCGCCATAGCAATGAGTTCCACAGAAGTGTCTCCTCATTTCCGTTCTAAATTGACCCCCTCTAATTCTAAGGCTGTGCCCGCAGGTCCTAGTCTCCCCACCTAATGGAAACAACTACTCAGTGTCCACCCTTTCCAAACCATGCATTATCTTGTAAGTTTCTATTAGATCTCCACACAACCTTCTAAATGCTAATGAATATAATCCCAGGATCCTCAGCCGCTCATCCATGTGAATCTCTGCTGGACACGCTCCAGTGCCAATATGTCCTTCCAACATGAATGTTGGAACACTGAAGACTCCTTTCACTCTATCAGTGAAGTAAGGACTCCTCGATTCTAAATGTCTTCGGGTGATAGTGGAAAATCAGACCCACATTGTCTAACGTGATCTGTAACCTATCTGTGATCTCCAACTTGAGCTCATATTATTTACAGATGTCAGTACTCGGCAGAGAGAGTGGGATTTCTGGCCTATGGCTCATTGAGTCCCATCGACTCTGAGTCCAAATAAATATGCAGAAACAATTCTCCATGTGATTTTGAAATTCTCCGAGTGGTATACATCTCAAGGTTCCCTAATAGACGCCTAACTCGGCAGAAGAAATAATACCTCTGGCACTTGGCTATACTACTAGCCTATGACTTGAGAGACCTATTGAAACGGGTAGTCTTAAGAAATAATGACAGGAAAAAAGAAACAAGAATTAGCTACAACGGTGAATGGGAGACAGGCCCCACCTGATATCTATGAAGGTGAAATTCTCCAAAAATTAAAGGAATACACTGAGCAACAATTTGACCTCTCGAAAACTTTGACAGAAATCCATCAGAAATATGGAACCTCCAAGGGGCAATGGTCCTTGGATATTAAATGTATTTGGGGTAAAACCACCCGATTAAAAGGTAAAGAATGAATTTGCTGGTGTCTATGTGCAATGCCACAAATTAAACAATGACAAAAGAACTAACCATAACCGGGAACGTAATAATCTAAAAGAACAATTGAAAGGTCTTTGTGAAGAACTTAAAACAACAAAACAAGAATTGGCTGAGAAGAAAAAAGTTCCAGTAATGAAAAAAGTTTCCATCCCAACTATATCTAAGCGCTGCCTATACATACACATAATCAGCCAAGGGACATCCCAAGACCTGGGTAAAGTGCGGATTCTGAGAAAGGGACATGGACAATATAGTCCCAGCTCTAGTGAGTCTGAAGAAAAGGACCAGCCATTTAGGTTACTGCCAGTACAGACAAGGAGCCATAAGGAGGCAAAAAGCAAAGCATGAGAGGCAAGCAGTTAAATATAAATATACATAATAAGCAGCTTAGAAGCTTGTCAATCCCAAACTGGTGGAAACATGGTCCAAAGAACTGCCTCACCTGATAAAGGGAGGCATGAAAACACGGGATGAGCTAGAAAAGTTTCAAAATGTATACAGTCTGCACCCTATGGATAGAGTTCAGGTGTTGTCTGTCATGATAGGAGTTGGAAAGTGTGGCTCTGGAAAAGCACAGCAGAAGAGTTGACATAGAACATAGAACATAGAACATAGAAGAATACAGCGCAGTACAGGCCCTTGGGCCCTCGATGTTGCGCCGATCCAAGCCCACCTAAACTACACTAACCCACTATCCTCCATATACCTATCCAATGCCCTCTTAAATGCCCATAAAGAGGGAGAGTCCACCACTGTTACTGGCAGGGCATTCCATGAACTAACGAAACTGACGTTTCGGGCACTGGCCCTTCATCAGGAATGTCATGGTAAGAAGGAAACGAACTAGGAAAGTTAAAGCAGAATTACGTGATGATGGCCAGTATATTGATCTTCCACCCAACAAACCCACACCAACCCTCCGAAGAGTAACTCACCCTGACCCATTCCCCTAAGTATTATCCTATATTTACTCCTGACCAATACACCTAACCTACACATCACTGAACACTATGGCAATTTCGCATGGCCAATTCACCTAACCTGTACATCTATGGACTGTGGGAGGAAACCAGAGCATTCAGAGGAAACTTTCACAGACATGGGGAGAATGTGCAAACTCCAGACAGACAGTTTCCCGAGGCTGGTATCAAACCTGGGTCCCTGGTGCTGTGAGGCAGCAGTGTTAACCACTGAGCCATCGTGTCGCTCTTATTGAACCAGGTTGGGCTGCAGTCAGAAATTGGCTGAAGGACTATGGCTCTGCTGAAACAGGCTACATTAAGATTACAGCATTTCAGTAAAAAGGCAATGAGGAATTATGGGACCACGCAGAAAGGTTTGTGGTCATTGGGATGGAACATTCCAGTCTGGCAGGGGGCACAGACACCAAAGAAATTGACAACAGTAATCTAGCGCCCCTGAAATCTGCCTTTGTCACAGGACTAAAACCTGAACTAGCAAAAATGTTGAAGGTTATGGTCCCCGATTGGGAGACCAGTTGCAAAACGTATGGTGAAATCATAGAAGAGGCTAACCGCTTCGAGCAGAATATGGAATCTAAACTTGGAACCATGCAACCATAGAATCAACACCAGGAGTCTTGTAAGGTAAATGTCACAACTGTGGGAGAGAGGGACATAGGGAAAAGACCTGTAGGGTTAAGAAGAAAGCTGCAGTTGGTCCTGAACCTGCTTGGAGACAGGAAATTTTACCTGTCTGGGGACTGTGTCTGAATCGCTGTTATTGGAACACATCAAGGGCAAGTTCCCTGAACACCAGAAGGCGTTCCTGGATATATTGTCTTTTGGACACTAGTGCTGATTTGACATGCTTATCTTTGATTGATGGACATAATCTACCCTTTGATGATGAGCGGACAACTGCAATCTGAGTAGGGGGAAAGGACTTAATCCTTAAGAAAACAAAACTATTGCCAATACCATTAAGACCACATGAAATTCTGGTATCTGTTGGACCCATTCAAAAACCTTTATTGCAGGTAGATGTCTTAACCCCAATAAACAGGCATTTTGAGAAGTCATGTTACATGGTCAATACGACATCTGAAACAGGAGAAATGGCAAGATCATCCACTTTGAGCACAGGACAAAATGACAGTGGCCTGTTGCAAATGACACTGGTCACTTGTACTGGAGTTGCCCCACCATGTGCTGAACAATATCCCATTAAACCAGGCTTTATTGCTGGTATCTTGCCTTTTATTAAGCAATTAGAATGAGTAAGGTAGTCCCCAGTCCTAATGGGACTGATCTGACAACGGAATGAGATAATACAGAAGTCAATTCATGACAGGGGATAAAAAACAGAACTGAAAAGCCAATTAAAGGCAGTCTGTGAGAAATTGAAATGCATCAAAAAGAGCCCAGAAGAATGGAATGAAACTACCTGACAAAGAATCCAAACCGGAGGAGAAAGTGAGGTCTGCAGATGCTGGAGATCAGAGCTGGAAATGTGTTGCTGGAAAAGCGCAGCAGGTCAGGCAGCATCCAGGGAACAGGAGAATCGACGTTTCGGGCATAAGCCCTTCTTCATTCCTGAAGAAGGGCTTATGCCCGAAACGTCGATTCTCCTGTTCCCTGGATGCTGCCTGACCTGCTGCGCTTTTCCAGCAACACATTTCCAGCAAAGAATCCAAACCCCCAACCAGTCCCTCCTAAGTCTATTATTCCATTGACTGGTAGAAGGCCACTCTACCCCTCACTAGGTCAATTGGAAAGCAAAATATGAAAGAGAGTCAGACCTCCCCTGAGTCCAGCGATGCCAAGGAGCCCCCTTACAGACCAAGCAACACAAAACCCAGTCCAAGCAAAAAAAACTGAAAAAGAGGGGAGGATTGATCATAAATATGAATGGACCAACTGGCACGACATGATCACGCACTGCCAAAAATGATAGACAAATTGTCCAAAAGGCTTAAAAAGACCAGGGAGCAACTGGAGCAGCTGCGAATGAAAAAGAAACAGAGAGGGTAAGGGAGAGCTTTTGGTGCTGCATTCCTGAATTAAGCGTTAACTCTTTGTGGTTTGGTTTGAAAAGACCTTTGTTCGTTGGTTGCTAAATGTTGTGTAACATTTGTATTTTCATTCCCTGGAGCTAGAGATCTGGGAATGATTTGAACTTTGTCAAAATTCAAACTATCTATAGTGATTTGAAAGGGTAATGTGTGTCTGTGTCAGTGTGGAACATGTTGGTTAATGTAATGTCCTTTTAAGGAACTATCAGTGGTTGTGTAAAGCAAACGTCTGTGATGAAATGTTGCTTTAAAAATTAGAGTCATAGAGATGCACAGCATGGAAACAGACCCTTCGGTCCAACCCGTCCATGCCGACCAGATATCCCAACCCAATCTAGTCCCACCTGCCAGCACCCGGCCCATATCCCTCCAAACCCTTCCTATTCATATACCCATCCAAATGCCTTTTAAATGTTGCAATTGTACCAGCCTCCACCACTTCCTCTGGAAGCTCATTCTGTAAAATAAAGTCACAGCTTGCAATGGGGAGAAAGTGAGGTCTGCAGATGCTGGAGATCAGAGCTGGAAATGTGTTGCTGGAAAAGCGCAGCAGGTCAGGCAGCATCCAGGGAACAGGAGAATCGACGTTTCAGGCATAAGCCCTTCTTCAGGAATTCCTGAAGAAGGGCTTATGCCCGAAAGGTCGATTCTCCTGTTCCCTGGATGCTGCCTGACCTGCTGCGCTTTTCCAGCAACACATTTCCAGCTCACAGCTTGCAATGACTGGGAATTTGAACCTAGGTGGACTGCTTGGAAGGCAGCTATGCTCAATACTATGCCACCATCACGACTTGAGTCATAAAGCTTGGTAAAAATTTATCTCTTGGAATTGGAAATTGTCACATTTGAAATTTCATTTTCTGGCCAGAGTGAATATTCAAAAAATGTTTTAACATGAGTGAATCTTTAATTCCGGATGATAAAATTTTCTCATTGTGAATGTACTTTGGTGTGAAAGTGTCCAAGTAATAAGAAAATTGGAATTTTAGAAATGCTATTCTCTTTAAATAAAATTCTGATGAAACTTATATCAAGGAGTCTTTTTTTTAAAAAAAAGACTACAATCTGAAAAGGGAGGTGGGCTTTTCCTTTGTCAATTATAACACAATTATTTTTGTACACGATGAAGAGAGATCGTTGGTATCATTTAGTCCAGAAGTTTTCATCCCACCCGTTACATCACTACTAGACAACTCATTCTGCTTGAAGTGGAATGGATAAATGCTGTTTTGTTTTTTAGCAAATTGAAGATACTGAAGGCTTTTACCGATGGTTACGGACTTCTGAACAGGAACGCAGACTTTCACTGTCGCAACACAGTGAAGGATGAGGCATCCTCCAACCATCAAGCCATTCGTTAACAACACATCTCAGCATTGGAGAACCACTGTAAAAACATTAAATGTTTTGGGCATCAGGAATTTATTCCCTCTGAGGGAGTAGACAGCATTTTGAATTTGGACAAATTTGCAGAGATATATCAATTATCTAGAACGAGTTATAAAGTAACTTTAAAAATGTGGGAGGGTCATCTTCGAAAAGGAATCAACAAAGTATGTTTTGCCGGAATCAAACAGAAATGTTGGATTTCTGTTTTAAAATATTATATGATGATTTACCACAGACTACGAATCACTCCAGACCTCTGGAATTAGTTGGTGGAAATAATTAAATTGTAAAATTGGATGAGATGAATTAATTAGGATTGGAGAATAGTAGTAGAAGAAAACAAATTAGAATAATCAGTTGGAATGGTAATTGAAGTTAACATGAATTTTAATGAAAAGGAAATTTTGGTGAGTGTACTAAACTGATAGTCTTTGCATGGTGATATTTGTGCTCTTGTCTTTCCTTTTAAGAGAATCCCCGAGGCATCGGGACTGTAAGTGGAGAGATAAGTAAAATCTCATAGATCTTTTGATAAGATCATACAGGAGTCAAGACATGGTCTTGAGATAGTGATGTAAGCATGCAAAAGTAATTGTTACCTTGGAAGTAACAAACATGAGGGAATGCATGGTAAAAAAAAACTGGACTGAAGCACGGGCCCTTAGACATGTATACCTACTTGACAAATGGATTAGTGTAGCTCAGAAGAGCATAAAAGCAAAGTTTAAACTATAAGACACTGTCACATAATCCACAGAAAAACTGACTTTAAAACAGTGATAGTGAGCTGAAGTGAAAGGGCCCAAAAATAATGACAAACAGATACCTCGAAAAAAAGAGGGGAAGCATAAGCTGAAGGTAAAGCCTGATGAGCACACTGTAACTTGTTAGAGCTGAATTGTTTGATAACATGTACATTGCAGACCCGAGGAGGCACTTTCACATGGAGATGATTCAATGACTCAATCATTCATAAAATTGGCAAAGAAGGAAAAGTATTAAAGAAGTATCCTCAAGATGGATACAAATGAAGAGAACTGTGGAATCTTGAGTCCATGTATGTTGCTAACAAGCAACCAGTGATTGAACTTGATGCTTGATAAGAATTGTTACAATAGCCCAAGATGGGGAAGTTGATTGTATTACTAACTAAGTGTATTTTGAGTGTTTGTTTATTAGTGACTTGCTAATCCCCTACACCAAAAGGGGAGAACTTATCGTTAAATGTGAACTCAATGTAAATAACTTTTATTATATGTCTCACACTGTATTCCATGGGATTTAACCTAGCTAACCAGCCTACCATGTACAACCTTGTCAAACAGCTTGCTGAAGTCCATTTAGCCAATATCCACTGCTCTGCCTTCATCAATCTTCTTTGTCACTTCTTCAAAACCTCAGTCAAGTTAGGGAGACACAATTTCTCACGCACAAAGCCATGTTAACTATCCCTAATTAGTCCTTGTCTTTCCAAATACATGTAAATTCCCTCCAACAACTTACGCTCCACTGACATCAGGCTCAATGGTCTATAGCTCCCTGGCTTTTCCTTACTACCTTTCCTAAATAATGGCACCACATTAGCCAACCTCTAGTCTTCTGGCTCCTAACCCATGGCTATTGATGATACGGATATCTCAGCAAGGAGTCCAATAACCACTTCCCTAGCTTCCCACAACGTTCTGGGATATACCTGATCAGATCCTGAGGATTTATCCACCTTTATGTGTTTTAGAGTCATAAAGTTTTAAGATGTCCAGCACCCCCTTCTCTGCAATATGGACACTTTTCAAGATATCACTTTTCATTTCTCCAAGTTCTCTAGCTTCCATATCCTTCTCCATAGTAAAAACTATCGTGAAATACTCATTTAGTATCTCACCATCTCCTGTGGTTCTACACATAGATGGCCTTGTTGATCTTTAACAGGCCCTATTCTCTCCCTAGTTACTCTTTCGTCCTTAATTTGTAGAATCCATAATTCTATTTGTCAAAGCTATCTTATGTCCTCTTTTTGCCCTCCTGATTTCCCTCTTGAGTATACTCCTATTGCCCTTATACTCTTCTAGGGAATCACTGATCCCTTTTTTTTCTTGACCAGAGACTCAGTTTCTGTAGTCACCCAGCATTCCCTATACCTACCAACTTTGCCTTTCACACTAACAAGAACATATTGTCTCTCGACTCTTGTTATCTCATTTTTAAAAACCTCCCCCATTTCAGCCATCTCTTTACTGTGAATAGCCTCCCCAATCAGCTTTTGAAAGTTCTTGCCTAATATTGTCCAAATTTGCCTAACTCCAATTCAGAATTTTAACTTTTAGATCAGGTCTATTCCTTTCCATAACTATTTTAAAACTAATAGAATTATGATCACTGGCCCCAAAGTGTTCCCCCTCTGACATCTCAGTCATTTGCCCTGCTTTATTTCCCAAGAGAAGGTCAGGTTTTGCTCCTTGTCTAGTGGGTACATCCATATACTGAATAAGAAAATTTTCTTGTGCACACTTAACAAATTCCTCTCCATCCAAGCCCTGAACTGTATGGCAGTCCCAGCCTATGTTAAAGAAGTTTATGTTATCACTGGGGGTCCTGGGTCTTTCTCTATATACACTGTGGTCTTGGGTCTGTGTCAGTATACACTGTGAATCCAGGGTGTGCATTTGTATGTAGTGGGTGTCATGGATCTATCTCTGTGCACGCTGGGGATCTAGAATCTGTTAGTATACAATGGGGGTCCTGGGTTTCTGTTGATATGCATTGGGTGTCCAGGGTGTGCATCTGGGGCAGCACGGTGGCTCAGTGGTTAGCACTGCTGCCTCACAGCGCCAGGGGTCCGATTTGATTCCAGCCTCGGGTGACTGTCTGCGTGGGTTTCCTCTGGGTGCTCTGGTTTCCTTCCACAATCCAAAGATGTGCAGGTCAGGTGAACCGGCCATGCTAAATTGCCCTTGTGTTAGGTGCATTAACACAAGGGGTAAATATACAGTAGGAGAATGGGTCTGGGTGAGTTGCTCTTTGGAGGATCAGCATGGACTTGTTGGGCCGAAGAGCCTGTTTCCATACTGTAGGGAATCTAGTCTAATCTAATCTATGTATCGTGGGGGTCTGTCTCTGCATTTACCTGGGGTCTAGAATTTATGTTAGCATACACTGGGGGCTCCTGGGTCTGTGTACACTGGGGGTCTAGAAGCCATGTTAGTATACACTGGGGTTCCTAGGTCTGTCTCTGTGTAAATGTGGGGGTCCAGAGTCTGTCTCTAGAATTCTAGGGTCTGTGTCTGTATACAGAGCAGGTCCGCAGCGATTGCCTGTACACACTGGGTGGACCCACAGGGTGTGCTCACATACGCTGAGGGTCCAGCGGTAAGCAGCTCGATTTGTCAATATTGCATGAGGCGAGTCATTGACAGACACAGAAGTGAAAAGGCAGGGGTGAGGCTTAAACAACAAATCGCGAAATGCAATTTCAGTCTTATATAAAACGTTAAATAAATAAATGTGGTTGCTGTTGTAAGGCACACAGAGCGTGGGTGTTTATTGGGAAAAAAAGTCTGCAGCCCTGAAAATAACCAACACCACCGTGTTTTAAAATAGTTTTGCATATCCACGCGGAAAGATCTACAAGGACGCTGATTCTTGTGAAATGTAAGCTGACAGCAACTCCCTCCGAAAGCATTAGTTAACGTTTAGTTCAGTCTCTACGTGCGAGACTGATCGTTTCTCGTGAAACAATCACCTCTGGCCAGACGTCGGCTGTTGCTCTCGACCAAATCAGGCCGACCCTTTATCACCCCAGTAACACCCGACCATATTACCATTAGCGAGTGAAATGAATAAGTTCCTGTCGGTATGTGCCAGCTCCTTCCAATTGGTTCACTCTGAATCAGACAAGCCCTGTCTCTATCTTATTGGATACAGTTCCATCAGGAGCTCTCATGCTTTCTGTCAGAGTGGTGAATGTCAGTGACCTCGAGTAACCTCACTGGCTGATGCAACACTTCCACCGAAAGCGCCAGGGCAATCTGGCAAACCAAGGAGAGGGGGCACAGACTCAGCAACCCCTGCTGCACTTCAACTCAAATCTGTCCCACCCAAAACCGTGAGAGAATCAGAAGCCGACTTGGCCTGTCACAGCTCTTCATGCAAGGCGTTTTCCACACAACCTACCTATCCCACTCCCGTAGAAGTTGAGGAGCCGGTGTAGGACTGAGATGGACAAAGTTAAAAATCACACAACACCAGGTTATGGTCCAACAGATTTATCTGGAAGCATTAGCTTTTGGAGCGCTGCTTCTTCATCAGCTACCTGGTTTTTAACTTTGTACTCCCATAGAAGAGGGCTCTTGTGACAGAGTGTAGCCTCTTGGCTAGAAGAAAAATCAAAAGAACTGTGGATACTGTAAATCAGAAACAAAAACAGAAGTTGCTGGAAAAGCTCAGCAGGTCTGGCAGCATCTGTGAAGTTAATATTTTCGAATCCAGTGACCCTTCCTCTGGTCCTGCTCCAGAGGTAATATAATGTGAAGATAAATTACTGGAATCGTGGAGCGTGAGTCCAGTGACCCTTGTTCAGAACGGATAGTAATTAGAAAAAAAGGTATATGTGCTGAAGACTGGGTGGGGACATGGGGAAGTGAGCAGACAGATGGACCCTAAAGAGACAATGAGTTTAATAATTTTAGAACCTGAACACATTCCTCTGTATCCTTTCATGTCCCTCACAGTCGAGGAAGACTCTTCCAATCTCAGGGTGAGACCATAGGTGGCTGTACAGACCGATGGAGCTACCCCAGGCTCTGTTACACTTGGTGCAGATGGAGTCAGGGGAAGGGATAGGTGGGGTGTTGGTGTAGTGGCGCACTTCTTTTACTGTTTTTTCCTGGTTTCCATTTTTTACAGATGGCAAAGTCTTGAAGCACTCGACGTCTGTCTGGATGCTTCTCCTCCACATTGGATGGTCTCAGACCAGTGATTCCCAGGTACTGCAGGAATGCTGCAGTTCACCAGTGAGACCTTGAAGGTATCACTGAAGTGCTTCTTCTGTCCTGCTGGGGCTCGCCTGCTGTTTTGAACCTAGGAGTTCCCACCTCCTCACTCTATGCCCCATCATCACATGGGCTGCTTTCAGCACAGCCAACCCATTTTCACCTAGTAATGGGTCCCCATTATCAGCTTTTCTTTCTCCCATGCACACTATCATCCATTCCTTTAGCTTCCTGACCATTGTTCTCTCTCTCTCTGGCCTCTAACTCCACTGATCTGCTCGCTCCCCACCCACCTACTCCCTTTTACCCAGCTATTCTGAAGAAAGGTCATTGGATTCAAAATGTTAACACTGCTCTCTCTCTCTCTCTCTCTCCACAGTTGCTGCCAAACCTGAGTTTATCTAGCAACTTATGTTTTTACTTCAGATTTCCATCATCTGCATTCTCTGTTTCATTTTAGTGTGTCATAAAATCTCTGAACAGGTTGGTTAAGCACACTTACCCCACTTCCAAGATTTGGTGAATTTATAGTCAGAACCTGGGAGTGAAGCCACAGCTGCAAATTATTCATTTAAAAACCCCAAACTCATTCAAAGTGGGTGTGCATGAAGGGGAAATGAAAATGAAAGGTTTTGTTTTTATACTTGGTGGGAGTTTCCAGCTTCCACATATAGTGGTGATAGACAATTGGTGCAGGAGTAGGCCATTCAGCCCTTCGAGCCAGCCCCATCATTCATTATGATCATGGCTGATCATCCACAATCAGTATCCTGTTCCTGCCTTATCCCCATAACCCTTGATTCCACTATTTCTAAGAGCTCTATCCATCTCTTTCTTGAAAGTATCCAGAGACTTGGCCTCCACTGCCTTCTGGGGCAGAACAGTGATAAGTTTAACACTCATCATCAGTCCTGGCTTAGACACAGAAAAGCAGTCAATAATGACACTGAACAATAGAAGCCAAATATGTTTGTATTTGTGTGTCCAAGTGTACGTGTGTCAGCTTATTTGCACGTGTCTAGTACATTTTTGAGAGCATGCCAGTCTGTTTGTGAGTGAGATTCCATATGTGTGTGGGGATGAGTGTATATGTGCATGTTTTCATATTTATGTTGGTGTCTATGCCCACTTATTCCTGACATACAACTACACACATATATCAAAACACACCAATACACAACATACACCCTTACACATATACATGCATATATACATACACAAACACATGCACACATATACAAACACATGCATGTGAATGAGAACTGGTGCATATGGGTGTGAGTTGGTATGTGAATGTGGGGTGTGACTTGATATGTGTTTATGGTGTGAATCAGTATTTCTGCACATATGAGTCTGTGCATGGGTGTGAGAGTGGTATGTATATATATCTGTGTGGGGTACAAGGTGGAACATGCATTCAGATATGAGATAATGTGTACGAATGTGAGTTAGCATTACACACACACACACATGAATTGGTATATACGTCTGGATGTGCATTGGCATATGCGTACAGGGGAGTTGTGTACGGCTGTGAGTAAGTAAGTGTGTACATGATTTTCCTCTTTTTCTCCCAAGTTGAAAATCTCAGTTCAGTGAGTCCTCTGCCAACCAGAAATGTTTAAGCAACTTATTTAACACCCAGTCAATCTAATTGAAGATGAATGTTGTGTAGCAGTGATCGATCTCCATGCTATACTGACTATCTGTTAAATAAGTCACAGTGTTGTCCTCCACCCAATTCTATTTGAAAAGCAAACCTATGAATCATTTTTCTAAATGGATTGGTTTAGCTTCCGACATTCCTTGATGAGTGATGTGTCATATCATTAATTGTGCTGATCTTTGACAGCACCTTGCATTTGTATCATCTGTTTTAGCTTGAGAAAAGGACCTCAGGGGTTCCAATACGAATGTCATGAGACAAAATTTGTCAGCAAGTGAAAGGAGGACGGAAGTTTAGAGTTTACAGCCTGGTGCAGTAATAGACATTCAGCCACCTCCATTGGCCAAGGAGAACCTTGAAAGAAGACCCTGCCCCCAAACAAGTCCACTGTTTACCTGGTAGTCTGTTCGTATGGCAGAGGGCCCACCAACCCCTGGTAAAGTGCCAATGGTATAAGGCGGAGAACCTCAATTGGCATTTAACCACTTAAGTGGCACAATTAGTCTTTGAGTGGGAGGGCTGCTTGGCACTTTGCCCATCACTGGCAAGGTGCTTAGGCATCAACATTGTTGAAAATCTGCTTTTACTCTGCAAGTTTGGTTCTAATAGGTGACTGCCTTAGTACAATTTGTTTGGAGATGCTGAAACTGATAGAATCTTAGAATCATACCATACCGAAGAGGACCTTCGACCATCAATTCTCAACTGCCAAAAACACTCAAATACCTACTGAAGTCCCACTTTCCAGCACTGGACCCATTGTTATAACACTTCAAGTATTCCAAGTACTTTTTACAGATTGTGAAGTTTATTGCCTTAACTATCTCCTCCCCAACTGTGCACCTCAGTTTTTCCATGAATCCCCTCTAAACCTTTCACTTTAAAATGATGTGTTTGTTATTGACTCTTCAACTAAGGGGAACAGCTGCTTTCTATCCACCCTGTCCATGCTCCTCATAATCTTATAAACCTCTATCAGGTCTTCCCTCAATCGTCTTTGCTCTTAAGAGAACAATCCAAATGTATCCAGCCTGTCTTTGCTGAAACATTCCATCCCTAAACAACATCCTGGTGAATCTCCTCTGCACCCCCTTCAATGCAATTGTATCCTTCCTATACAGCAGTGACCAGAATTGCACATTTCAGCTATGGCCTAACCAAAGTTTTTTTTAAATTTACTTGTAGGACTTGGGCATCACTTTCTGGGCCAGTATTTATTACCCTTGAGAAGGTGGTGATGAGTTGCTTCCTTCTGATACCAGTGAATTTACCCTCAAGGAATAATTAGATTATGTTTAGGGTCCTGGCATCTACTTCTATCAGTGGGTTGGCTTGGTGAGCAGGGCTCAGGATGACTCAGGGCCTGACTGAGGGGCTGGTGATCCAGAGCTTGGGTGGCATACACCCAGGAGAGAAAGCAGGCCAGGTCATCCTCCTGTGTCTAGTAGTAACTGGTAGTGTCCTCCTAGTCTCCATCGAGAAGCACAACCTGTGATCAAACAACCCCCACCCCCCCCCCCCCCCCCCCCCCCCCATGAGAGGGAAACAACACAACATTTACCTTTTCAGTCAGGCCTTGAGAGAATTTCACCATTGGAGTGTTGGCTGAGGCACCCCCAGATGCCTCGGAAAGTCCCCTGATGTGTTTAGAGTCATAGAGTCAGCACTGAAACGAACCCTTTGGTCCGACACGCCCATTTGCCAGCACTTTGTCCAAACCCCTCTAAACCCTTCCTATTCATATACCCATCCAGATGTGGTTTAAATGTTGTAATTGTACCAGCCTCCACCATTTCCTCTCATTCTATACATGCACCATCCTCTGTGTGAAAATGTTGCCCCTTAGGTCCCTTTAATTTTTTTCCCCTCTCATCCTAAACCTATGCCCTCTAGTTCTGCACTCCCCCACCCCAGGGAAAATACTTTGTCTATTTACACTATCCATGCCCCTCATGATTTTATAAGGTCACCCCTCAGCCTCCAACACTCCAGGGAAAGCAGCCCCGGCCTAATCAGCCTCTCCCTGTAGCTAGGTCCTTTTTTTTAAATAATAAGAAGTGAACATTTTAACAGTGAAGTAATGATGGGAAGCCACGGCGTCGCCATGGTTACCGGTGAGGGGAATCTGACAAAATGGCCGCCTTGTTGATGAGAGGTGCAGCGAGAAACGTCACTGAGAGTCAGCCCCTACCGCCACCTTCCTGACAAAGATAATCATTTTTTGACCATTTGATGAGAATCTCTGGCCCGTGGACGAGCTGGCTATGTTTGGGGTGGGCCTGGAGGGATTAATTCACAAGTTAGGACCTGCAGATGATGCTATGAACCCACCACAGGTCTCCCCCCTACTCGGCCACGTCCATTTTCTCCTGAGTCTGACCACATCCAGCGAGGCCATGATTCCACACTTGGGTGCTGCGGACACATACACCATCCATTTACAAGCCCAAAGCTGTCCCGAAGGAAAAAAGGTAGGTTACACAGAGCACAATTTGGCCATTTGATCCGAACTGGGGGAAGAGGATCGGGTCATAAATATCAAATACAGAGAATGCTGGTGAAACACAGCAGATCTTTTTTTTTAAATCTTAAAAGATCAAGCAGCATCTATGGAGAGAGAAAGAGCTAGCATCTCAGGTCAATGACCATTCATTGGTGGTTGAAGCAAATAGCATTCAAGAGGTGAAACTTCACGAGGGACAAAGGAATAAAACAAAAAAGTTAAAATGGTGAGGTGCCCGTGTGAGTAAACATGGATCCAGTGGGCTGAATGGCCTGTTTCAGTGTTCTAAGTGAATGACTGGAGAGGACAGGCAGCTCACCAGTTTAGGGCGTGGTGTTCTCTGAAACATCAGGCGGTTAATCCAGCCGGTTTGTCAATCGTCCTCCTCCCCAACTCCTGCGTCGACAGGGCCCGCTCTTCATTCCCGAGCAATTACTGTACTGAGCCGAGGTGCAACGACTTTGAGTAACCTTTGGTGAAAGCAACACAGCGGGAAGGCCCCTCTTACAGGGAGGAGTCACTGATTCTGAAGTGATTAACTCAGGTCCAAGGTAAATGATAGCACTCGTTTGCGCAGATCTGTCCTGAGCAAAGTCTGCATTTATGAAAGCTGCAAGCAAATGTGGCTCCTTCCTTGACACCACCATTAACTCTACATAGTAATATCACTATGACACAATACGTGCTGAACAAGCCTTTTTGGCCAGTGTTTAAGATTTTAACTTTTTCCTGACTTTAACCGTTGTGTTGTCAGATACTTTCAGAGTCTTGTGCAGTGTGAACCTGTATTCTCATCTTTGTGCCTAAATCCCCTCCCTTTCTTTGTAATCTCCTCAGAACATACAGCCCTTTCACTTGTCAATCCACAACTCCCTTCCCTGCACAACTGATGGCCAAACCTCCAGTTGCATGGCTGTAAATTCTGGATCTCCCTTCCCTAAACCACTATGCGTCTTTCTTCCTTTTGTTTATTGTGAGTACATTTGGAACCCTAAGGTTGTGAAAGGTGACATATCAAAATGCAGGGACTGGGGCCTCTACAAGACTTGAAACTTTATTGCCGGAACAGCACAGCAGGTCAGGCAGCATCCAGGGAACAGGAGATTCGACTTTTCGGGCACAGGCCCTTCTTCAGGAATCCTGAAGAAGGGCCTGTGCCCGAAAAGTCGAATCTCCTGTTCCCTGGATGCTGCCTGACCTGCTGTGCTGTTCCAGCAATAAAGTTTCAACTTTGATCTCCAGCATCTGCAGACCTCACTTTCTCCTCTACAAGACTTGCCGTGTTTGGATCAGGGAATGGGACCTGCAGCAGCACAGAGCTGTATACTTTCCATCCCTGTCAAAATGGATGATTGTATTTTCTTTTGGTCACCTGTTTCAATGTGACTTTGGTGTCAAAGTTTGTAAAACACCTAATTGGGACATTTGCCACATTAAGGTGCTATATAAATCCAAGTTGCAGTGTATCCCAGGTCACAAGTTGATGAGTTTCAGCTTTGACTTGGAAGAAAGTCACGGACAGCTTATTTCCCTCTTCATTCATTTAGGGGCAATGGGCATTGCTGGCCAGACCAGCATTTGTTATCCATCCCTGACTGCCCTTTGAACTGAGAGGTTTGCTTAGCCATTAAAGTGGTGACCACCTTGCCACAGGTCTGGAGTCACGTGGAAGACAGGCCGTGTAAGGACAGCAGATTTCCTTCTCTATAGAACCTGAGGCTTTTTAAGAAAAAAAAATTCAGAATGCTTTATACATTTAGTTATTTTTAAACCAGCTTTATTTTTCCACCACTCAATATATCAGCCTCTAATAAGTGCAGAGACATTAGTACAGCATCACTGTTTGTCAATTAGTTAAAGGCAAGGCCTTCCTCTGGGAGACGTGCCAGCGAGAAACAATGAACCTGGATTTTGACGTGGATGAAAAGTATATACCCGTGTGCTGCTGTAGATCCTATTCCCTCTACTCTTGACCTGAACATGGTAAGTCACCTAGAGCCCCCAGCCCTATACTAGGTCCTGCACCTCAGTATGGCACTTTCACAACCTTGCTGTATCCAAAAGTACTCTACAGTTAACAAAGTGATTTTTTTTAAGTACAATCATTATTGTAAAGTAGAAAACACCAGTTTGTGATCATTCTCAAAGGACTAAATGTTGATCAGGAGACTGAGGAGGTCTATCTTGGTTTTCTTCACAATGTCATGTGACTCGTTCACACAAGAAGGAAGATGTGGCTTTGCTTTATGGATGATGTCTCTGACACTGCAGCTTTCCAGTGTGCCATCCCAGACTTAGATTTAGGTCCCTGGAGTAGGGCTTGATCCCTTAACAATCTGACCCCAAGGCCAGAATGCTGCCTCCTGTATCATTGCCAGCATATGAATCTCATGCATGTTTTTACACCTCTGCGATGTTGGTTTCAGTTTGCAGAGGCTGACTATGAAAAAAAAAGACATGGTCAGGAGGAGCATACTCTCCATTGCAAGTGATAACAACTGGATTTACAAAGCACCTTAAAGTCATGTCTGTATTTGGGCATTGTTTGAATGTGTGGTCACACTGGTGGTTCAAGTTTCATGGATGCCAACTGCCAATTGATGGTGTCACACCTATGTGGCTCTTCTAATGTATGGGTCTGGATCTGGAGCGTTGGTAACTATTCAACTGTATGATGCAAGACCAAGCTGGATCTTGGGGTACAACTGGGCCTCAGTGAGTTTCACTTTGCAGTTACAGAAGTCATTAGATAGGCCGTCAAATGCAGCAGTTATTTGAACAGGGTCACACCAGTAACTGCATTGTATTTTTATAAGCCTGTCAGAATAACTGTTATTTTGTACCATGGTGACAAGCAGTTATGGTCCTACTAATCAAATGGTGACCAAATCTCTCTAGGAACAAGTTAGAAAATTAATTTCAATTAATTTGGTAGTCTGTGAATGATAAGGTATTACAAATTACCATAGAGATCAAATTTCTCCCCCAATTTTAACCAATCCAACGTGTAAAAACAACTCCATGCTGATGCTTAATGTCCCCAAGGCAAAGAGGGATGGGCTATAATTACTATCATTCACATCTTGTCCACACCTCAACTACAAGAACATAGCTACATTTACATTCATAACTTTCCCTGTTCTGAAATTCACCTGAAATGTTGACTCCATTTCCCTCTCCAGTGTTGCTGTCCAAAAAACATTTTCTGTTTTTACTTCAGGTTAGTGAGTTTTGAGAAGATTATTTCAGGTTTCCAATATCTGATTTTCAACAATAAAAAAATGGTGTTGTGTAGTTATAAGCTGGTGTTTTCCGCCTACCTCCCTTTCTCCTGTTCAAGTTTACCTTTGTGGGCCCAACTGAAACATGGTACAGTTGCTAATGTTTGGTGATGGTTCAATATTCTAGGTAAAAGGTAAAGTCACCAAAGTCTACACTGGAGAGAAATGACTGATGGTGAGTTCAACCCTGAGGTTCACATCCTCAAGGTGAGGGCAGTGGTTGAGAAGACACATCCATGAGGTTGTGGAAACTTCAGGCAGTGCAGAAATTGACCCAATTCTGTGGGTATTATTCTGCAGCATAAACCAGCTATCCAGCCAACTGAACTAACTAACCTCTGGTAATGTTTGGGGGGTTCTTATGGTGCAGTGGTAGTGTTCTTATCTCTGAGCCTGGGTTTAAGTTTCATCTCCTCCAGAGATGGGTCATTAACATCTCTGAACAGATTGGTTTAAACAGAACAAGTATGTGTGACAGCCTGGTAACTGATTGGGACAATCATAAATACACTCTCCAAAGATTTTAATGAGAGAGTTTTATCAGTTTTAATTGGGATTTATGCAAGTGTTGGTTTGTATCGGATCAAGATAACCTTAAGTTTGACTTTGACATATTTAATCTACCTGTTTATTGATGTAATTACACCTCTGAAGCAGGTGGAAGTTGATCCCCGACATCCTGGTTCACAGGAACACTAGCACTCTGCTACAAGAAACCCCACTTTTGACTTGGGTACTCTTCATCAGCCACTTGGGTTCCTGAGCTTATATCTAAAACTCAATCTTCAGACAAGGTGCCGCAGAGGTGACATGTCAGACCCATCCTTACTGGAGTGAAATTTTTGAATATTATTGAAGAAAATTTTTGTTTTTCCAAAGGGGTCTGTCCCTTGATTTGGTTTAGCTCCATGCACTCAGCTGCACAGTCAAACAAACAATGGATTTGGCAACACAACAATTACAGACACATTGTGACTTTACGCTCGGGACTCACTACCATAGCAACAATCCCCTATCGACTCAATACCATAGCAATAACCCCCAAAAGACTCAGTAGCATAGCAATATGTTGGAGAGATAGACTGGTGCAAACTCCCATCTGTTGTCCCTAACTCCAACCCATTTCCAATCCATTTCGACAGCCACAGCAATGTGGAAACATAAGACCATGAAAAGTAAGAGCATAGTTCAGCCATTCAGCCATCGAGTTTGCTTTGCTATTTAATGAGGTCATGGCTGATCTAATAATCCTCAACTCCACCTTTCTGCCTTTTCCCTATAACCTTTGCTTCCCTAAATGTTTAGAAATGTCCGTTTCAGCCTTCAATATATTTAACACCACAGCCCTGTCTGCCCTCTGTAGTAAAGAAATCCACAGATTTATTACCATCTGATAGAAGACATTCCTCCTCATTTCTGTCAAAAATGGACAACTCTTCACTCTGATAGTATGGCCTCTGGTCCTAGACTCTCACAGGGGAAATAACCTTTTGCATCTATACTGCCAATCTGGCAGCATGGTGGCTCAGTGGTTAGTACTGCTGCCTCACAGCACCAGGGTTCCAGGTTCGATTCTAGCCTCATGCGACTGTCTGTGTGGAGTTTGTACATTCTCCCTGTGTCTGCATGGGTTTCCTCCCACAGTCTAAACATGTGGTCAGGTGAATTGACCATGCAAAATTGCCCATAGTGTTAGGTGCATTAGTCAGAGGGAAATGGGTCTGGGTGGGTTACTCTTCAGAGGGTCAGTGTGGACTTGTTGGGCCGAAGGGCCTGTTTCCACACTGTAGAGAATCTCATCTAATCTCCCTAAGAATCTTACATGCTTCATCCTTCTAAACCTTTTCTAACTGCTTCCAAAACCAGTATATTGTTCTTTAGACAAGGTTATTCACAGTTTTCTAGGTGTGGTCTGACTAGTTCCTTGTAAAGTGTTAGCAAGACTTAGCTATTGTTAATACTCCATCCCCTTTGAAGTAAATGCCAACATCTGTTTGATTTACCTATCACTTGCACAACTTATATTGTAATGTTGTGTGGTTCATGCTCCAGGACCCTCCCAGATCCCTCGCTGCTGCAGTTTTCTGCAGTCTTGCCCCATTTAAATAATCACAATTACAGACACTGCCCAATAGGAATTGAACCAATGCACAAATGAGGAATCTGAATGTGCAAACAGAAAACAATTAAACAGTTAAACATCAAAGAATTTGTGGCTAATATGTTTGTATGGCAATTCTGCAACAAACGTGGAGACGTGGAAAATAATAGAGTCCATTATAACAGTTATAAATTATAAATAGTTGATCATTTAAAAAATGGTGACAGGATGACATGGGTGGCATGGTGGCTGAGCAGTTAGCACTGCTGCCTCACAGCACCAGGATCCCAGGTTCGATTCCAACCTCTGGCAACTGTGTGTGTGGAGTTTGGAAATTCTCCCCGTGTCTGCGTGGGTTTCCTCCGGGTGCTCTGGTTTCCTCCCACAGTCCAAAGATGTGCAAGCCAGGTGAATTGCCCAGAGTGTTAGGTGCACTAGTCAGAGGGAAAGGGGTTTGGGTGGGTTACTTTTATGTGGGCGGCACGGTGGCACAGTGATTAGCACTGCTGCCTCGCAGCGCCAGAGACCCGGGTTCAATTCCCGCCTCAGGCGAATGACTGTGTGGAGTTTGCACGTTCTCCCCGTGTCTGCATGGGTTTCCTCCGGGCGCTCCGGTTTCCTCCCACAGTCCAAAGATGTGCAGGTCAGGTGAATTGGCCATGCTAAATTGCCCGTAGTGTTAGGTAAGGGGTAAATGTAGGGGTATGGGTGGGTTACGCTTCGGCGGGTCGGTGTGGACTTGTTGGGCCGAAGGGCCTGTTTCCACACTGTAAAGTAATCTAATCTAATCTAATCTAATCATGACAAAGTCAGCATGGGAAATCATGCTTGACAAATCTACTGGAATTCTTTGAAGATGTAACAAGTAGAGCCGAAGAAGGGGAGCCAGTGAATGCTTTCAGGAAGGTTTTGACACAATATAACATATAAGACATAGCGTGTAAAATTAAAGTACATGGGAGTGGGGATAGTGTATTGAAATATATAGAAACCTAATTGGCAGACAGAAAAAAGTGTAGGAATGAAGAGATCTTTTTCTAAATGGCAGGCAGTGACTAGTGGGATACCTCAGGGATCAGTGCTAGGACACCAGCTATTCATGTTGGTTCAGTGGTTAGCACTGCTGCCTCACAGTGCCAGGGACTTGGGTTCGATTCCAGCTCCTGGTGATTGTGGAATTTGCACATTCTCTGCATGGGTTTCCTCTGGATGCATGGGTTTCCTCTGGATGCTCTGATTTCCTCCCACAGTCACAAAGATGTGCAGATCAGGTGGATTGGTGATGCTAAATTGCCTATAGTGTTTAGGAGTGTGTAGATTAGATGAAATAGCCATGGGAAATGCAAGTTTACACAGATGTGGTAGGGGTTTTGGGTCTGCAGAGGTCAGTGTGGACTTGTTGGGCTGAATGGCCTTCTTTCACACTGTAAGGATTCTATAATTCTAGTGATTTGGTTTAGGGAACTACATGGAATCCCTGATTTATGAATGGCTGACCTATAAACGCTTGTACTTACAAATGTGATCCTAAACAGGGGCGTAATTTTAAAGATCTGACATACAAACATTTCCTGTATTTACAAATGGCTACTTTACATTGTCCAGAATTGTGTTCTGACTTGCATACATATCAATTTGCAAACTGACTCCAGAATTGACTCCAGAATCCAGGGGACTGCCTGTAAGTGTAATACCTCCAAGCTTTTAGATGACACAAATCATCATGGGAAGGTTCACTGAAAGGAGGATGCAGAATTACTTCAGTGTGATTTGGACAAATTGTGAGAGTTGACAAATGCATGGCAGATAGAGTAATAGAGATGTACAGCAGGGATACAGACCCTTCGGTCCAACTACTCTATGCCAACTGGATATCCTAACCTAATCTAGTCCCATTTGCCAGCACTTTGCCCGTATCCCTCTAAACATTTCCCAATCATATACTTAACCAATGTTGTAATTGTTCCATTGTCCACCACTTCTTCTGGCAGCTAATTCCATACATGCACCACCCTCGGCGTGAAAATGTTGCCCCTTAGGTCCTTTTAAAATTTTTCCCCTCTCACCCTAAAGACTTATCTATTTACCCTATCCATACTCCTTATGATTTTATAAACCTCTATAAGGTCACCCCTCAGCCTTGGACGCTCCAGGGAAAACAGCCCCAGCCTATTCAGCCTCTCCCTATAGCTCATATCCTCCAACCCTGGCAACATCCTTGTGAATCTTTTCTGAACCCTTTCAAGTTTCACAATATTCTTCCAATAGGAGGGAGACCAGAATTGCACACAGTATTCCAAAATAGCCTAACTAATGTCCTGTACAGCTGCATGACCTCCCAACTCCTATACTCAATGCTCTGACAAATAAAGGAAAGCATACAAAATGCCTTCTTCACTATCCTATCTACCTGTGACTCCACTTTCAAGGAAAAAAGAATCTGCACTCCAAGGTCTCCTTGCTCAGCAACACTCACCAGGCCTGCTCTGATTTGCATTTATAAAATGCAGCAACTGACATTTATCTAAATTGAACTCCATTTGCCACTCTTCAGCACATTGGCCCATCTAATCAAGATCCTGTCGTACTCTGAGGTAACCTTCGCTGTGTACTGCATCTCCAATTTTGGTGTCATCTGCAAGCACACTAACTCTATCTCCTATGCTCACATCCAAATCTTTTATATAAATGACGAAAAGCAGTGGACCCAGCACCTATCCTTGTGGCGCACCACTGGTCACAGGCCTCCAGTCTCCAGACCACCACCCTCTGCCTTCCACCTTTGCACCAGTTCTATATCCAAATAGCGCGATTTCCCTCTATTCCATGAGAACTAACCTTGCTCACCAGTCTACCATGAAGAACCTTGTCGAATGCCTTAATGAAGTCCATATAGATCACGTACATCGCTCTGCCCTCATTAATCCTCTTTGTTACTTCTTCAAAAAACTCTATCAAGTTTGTGAGACATGATTTCCCACACACAAAGCCATGTTGTCTATCCCTAGTCCTTGCCTTTTCAAATACATGTAAAGATCTGTCTCTCAGGTTTCCCTACAACAACTTGCCCACCATCAATGTCACGGGTCTATCGTTCCCTGGCTTTTCCTTACCATCTTCCTGAAATAGTGGCACCACTTTAGCAAACCTTAAGTGTTCCAGCACCTCACCTGTGACAATCAATTATACAAACATCTCAGCAAGGGGCCCAGCAATCACTTCCCTAGCGTCCCACAGAATTTGAGGGTACACCTGATCAGGTCCCGGGGATTTATCCACCTTTATGCTTTTTTAAAACATCCAGCACCTCTTCTCTGTAATATGGACATTTTCCAAGATGTCACCATCTATTTCCCCACATTCTATATCTTCCATGTCCTTCTCCACAGTGAACACTGATGCAAAATACTTGTTTAGTATCTCCCCATCTCCTGCAGTTCCACACATGGCTGCCTTGCTGACCTTTGAGGAGCCCTATTCTCTCCCTAGTTAGCCTTTTGTTCTTAACATATTTGTAGAATCCCTTTGAATTCTCCTTAACCCTATTTGCTAAAGCTATCTCATGTCCCCTTTTTGCCCTCCTGATTTCCTCCTTAAGTATACTCCTACTGCCTTTGTACACTTCAAAGGATTCACTCGATCTCTGCTGTCTATATCTGACAATGGCTTCCTTCATTTTCTTTACCAAAACCTCAATTTCTCCAGTCATTCAGCATTCCCTACACCTACCACCCTACCTTTCACCCTAACAGGAACATACTGTGTCTGGACACTTGTTATCTCATTTTTGAAGGCTTCCCATTTTCAGCTGACCCTTTACCTGTGAATATCTGCCCCCAATCAACTTTTGAAAGTTCTTGCCTAATACCATCAAAATTGGCCTTTGTTCAATTTAGAACTTCAACTTTCAGATCTGGTCTATCCTTTTCCATCACTATTTTAAAATTAATAGAATTCTGGTTGTTGGCCCCAAAGTGCTCCCCCACTGACACCTCAGTCACCTGCCCTGCCTTATTTCCCAAGAGTAGGTCAGGTTTTGCACCTTCTCTAGTGGGAATATCCACACACTGAATCAGAAAATTTTCTTGTACACACTTCACAAATTCCTCTCCATCTAAACCCTTAACACTATAGTAGTCCCAGTCTATGTTTGCAAGTTAAAATCCCCCATCATAACCACCCTATTATTTTTTACAGATAACTGAGACCTCCTTACAAATTTGTTTCTCAATTTCCCTCTATTAGGGGGTCTATAATACAATCCCAATAAGGTAATCATCCCATTCTCAGTTCCACCCAAATAACTTCCCTGGATGTATTCCCAGGAATATTTTCCCTAAGATATCCTTTATCAAAAATGCCACTCGGCCTCTTCTCTTGCCCTCTTTCTATCCTTCCTATAGCATTTGTATCCTGGAACGTTTGTATCCTGCCAGTCCTGTCCATTCCTGAGACACGCCTCTGTAATTGCTGTGATATCCCAGTCCCATGTTCTGAACCATGCCCTGAGTTCATCTGTCTTCCTGTTAGGCCTCTTGCATTGCAGTAAATGCAGTTTATCAGTCCTAACTTGTTCTCTGATTTGTTCTGCCTGCCCTTACTGTTTGACTCCATTCTTTTCCCAGCTGTTCCAGTCTCAGATTGATCTTTTTCCTAACTATTTCCTTGGGTCCCACCACCCACCTTATTAGTTTAAATCCGCCCAAGCAGCTCTAGTAAATCTCCCTACCAGTATATTAGTCCCCTAAGTATGAAGTATGATATAGATAAATGTGAGGTTATCCATCTTAGTAGCAAAAACAGGAAGGCAGATTATTATCAGAATGGCTATAAACTGAGAGAGGAATATTTAATGATACCTCGGTGTCTTTGTACATCAGTCACTGAAGGTAACCATGCAGGTGTAGCAGGCAGTAAAGAAGGCAAATGATATGTTACCCTTCATAGTGTGAGGATTTGAGTACAGGAGCAGGGATGTTTTGCTGCAATTGTACAGGGCCTGGGTGAGACCACACCTGGAATAGTGTGTGCAATTTTGGTATCCTTATCTGAGGAAGGATGTTCTTGCTATAGAGAGTGAAGCAAAGGATTGCTTACAGATTGATTCCTGGGATGGTAGAACTGTCGTACGAGGAATGGTTGAATTGGTGAGGATTATATTCAGAGATGGAAATGTGTTGCTGGAAAAGCGCAGCAGGTCAGGCAGCATCTAGGGAACAGGAGAATCGACGTTTCGGGCATTAGCCCTTCTTCAGGAATGAAGGGCTAATGTCCGAAACGTCGATTCTCCTGTTCCCTAGATGCTGCCTGACCTGCTGCGCTTTTCCAGCAACACATTTCCATCTCTGATCTCCAGCATCTGCAGACCTCACTTTCTCCTCGAGGATTATATTCACTGGAGTTCAGAAGAATGAGGAGGTAGTGATATAAATCTATAAATTTCTAACAGGACTAAACAGAGTTGATACAGGAAGGATGTTCCTGATAACGAGAGAGCCCAGAACCAGGGGTCATAGTTTAAGGACACAGGGTAAACCATTTAAAACTGAGATGAGGAGACGTTTTTTTCATCCAGAGAGTGGTGAGCCTGTGGAATTCGCTATCACAGAAAGCAGTCGAGGCCAAGACGTTTGATGATTTCAAGGAGTTGAATACAGCACTTGTGGCTAAAGAGATCAAAGGAAATGGGGTAATGCGGAAACAGACTGTTGAGTTGGAGGAACAGCCATGATCATAATAAATGGCAGAGCAGGCTTGAGGGCCCAAATGGCCTACTTCTATTTTCTGTGTTTCTGATTCATTGTATTGTTCAACCTGTGTCAAAACCATACAATCAAAATGTTCCCTGATTCATTGTATTGTTCAACCTGTGTCAAAACCATACAATCAAAATGTTCCATTTGTCAAAATTGACTGCATTCCTATTAATACTTCTGATAATGTACACATTACCTGGTGATAACGGTGATCCATTATTGATGCAGATGGGTAGTTAATCTTAACCAGAGGAGAAGCAGCCAACCTATGTTCTTGCTTCAGAATGTTTGTTAATAACTCACTGTGTTGCAGGTTACCTAAGGGCAGAACTGAGCAATGCTGGCACCTTGGATGGTATCAGAAAAATTACCGCCTAAGTGAGCCCAATGACATTCATGGTCCTATTCTTCAGCATGAGCAGGACCCTCACAGGAGAGGCAGAATATGGCAAAGTTCTGAATCCACAATTAGAACTCGACTCACATCCAGAAGCAGATCCAAATCCAGAACCTCACCAACACACCAGAAGGGAGCTTAATTATTCCCAGATCAAGATTCAGGTGCAAGTCCAGAAACCCAAACCCAGAGTGAGAGCTGCTCACACTGATGACATAGTATTACAGGATTGATATTAATTAACATCATAAAGTAGGCTGGACCAGAAATGACACATCAGTAAAGTTGTTGTTCCTACATGTTGCATTGGTTGATTCAGACACTCATTGAGAAATGATGTCTGGTATAGACCAGTGCTGTGATATAACAGATTAATGATATAACTAATCTCATAAACTGCCCCAGGGAAATAAAGAAAATCTTGCCACTGATTTAAAACATGTATTGCCATATTTATAGTCAACCCTAGGATTCCATATGCCCTGCTCAGATTTGGCCCATTTCCATGGCCCTTGTTAGTTCAGATTTCTGCTGCTTCTGCCAACCTTCCCATGTCTCACTGGCATCTTGGATAGTTCCTTTCCATTGGTGGCTTTGCCTCCTACTACCTTGGACGAATTTTCCAGTATTCCCCATCTCCGCCAGTAAGTCACTCATTAAAACCCCTTCGTTTACCATTTTTTTGATTACCTTCTTAATCTGTCCTTTTTCTGTGTCCATTTCACTCAAGTGTCTTTCCTCAGATCAAAGGCATTATACAATGCTCTTTACTAAAGTCTTGACAGGGGACAGTCAATGTCTATGTTTAATGGTGCTTATCAGACTGTCTCTACAGCTTTCCAGTTGCAGGAGTTTGTTCAACAGCCACAAATATTGGAATCACAACCTTTTAATCTGTGTCATATATTAAACTTATAATGAAATAGGTTTTGTGGTACAATCATTAATGTTCCTACTTAATGAGCCAAAGGCCCTGGGTTGTGTCCTACCCCAGGACTTAATAATTAAGGGGAGATAACATTGTAATATGGCTGAACAGGTTGGTTATCAATCCATAAATCCTTTCAATATGCCTCTGGTAGGTAGAACTGAGGAAGCTTTGATTAAAATTAGAGGAAGACAGAGTGAGAGGCTTATTTTAATAAATAAGAGCACAGGCCACTTGGGCAGAATGGTCTGTCTCTGTGGTGTAAATACACTGTAATTAATCCTAATATCCAGATTGCTCACTGATGACTCAGCCTCCCTCTCTTAGTAATAGCACAGAGCTTTTTGACTAATTTAAAAAGGGAAATGAGTGCATTTTTTGTATGCACTTTTTTTCACATCACTTTTATTAGCCTTAATGTGTGGGAAGTTTTTTGAAAAATAATTTAATGTACAGTAATGAGTTTGCTTTACTTCATCCCTTTTGTCTTAGAATCAGAGCTTTCTAGATTTAAATACATAAGCTTTTTATTTCTTAAGGTCTGAGGAGTTATCTAATTGAGGGGCTTAAAACTTGTGGATGAATTTAAGGGGACACAAACAGGAATCCTCTCAGGAACAGTCATTTCTAATTTATCAAAGTGGGTCAAGTTATTTATTTTAACTGTTAGAAGCAGCCAGATAATTCCCTCTGGGGGCATTCCCTGACTAAACTGGACATTTTTCTTCATTCAAAGTTGACATGTTTAAACTTTAAAATAATCTTTCGGGAAGTACGGCTATGCCCATCTGTAATTGCCCTTGAAATGATGATGTTAGTCACCCTGAACCCACTGCAGTCCATGTAGTGTAGATAAACTTAGTGTTGTTGGGGGAAAAAAAAAAGTGTTGCGGGAGTTTGACCCAACAGCAGTGAAGGAATGATGATATACTTCCAAGTTAGCATGGTGTGGAGAGAGCTTGCTGATGATGCAATACCTATCAACTATTGCCCTTACCTTCTATGTAGTAAAGGCTCTGGGATTGGAAGTTGCTGTCAGAGGAACTCTGTTGCTGCAGCACATGCCATGGATGGTACGTGCTGCTGCTACTGAGTGTTGGTGGTGGAGGGAATGAATACTGAAATGGTGGGTGTGGTGCCAGTCAAGTGGGTTGCATCGTCCTGGATGGTATTGAGCTTCTGAAGTGCCATTGGAACTAGTTATCCAGACAAGTGAGGAATATTCCAATATACTCTTCTGCCATGATGATGATGTTGGGGGAGGAAGCAGAGGAGTTATTTGCTGCTTCGGAACTGTTCTTGTATCCATAGTATTTGGTTATGTTTGACCTAATGCCATGAGAGTTAAGAGACAATGTCAAGAGCTGCCAGCAAGGGGTCACTCCTTACTGCCTGGGCTACACACTATTTTTGAAGAGTGGAGGAAATCTCAAAATCTCTCTCGCTATCAAAAGGCTGTGGGTCCATTAGCTCTTTTAGAGCCAAAGAGCAATATAACTGTGAAGTTCAAGATATTAGGGAATATGGAGGAAAAGCAAACCACTGGAGTTAAGATGGAGATCAACCGTGATTGAATTGAAGGGTGGAATATGTTAGAGAATAGTTTTCTTCCTATTACTACTTCCATCACTTTTGACAGTGCACATGAAAGGTCCCTCCTTAAGAAGGACACCATCACCCTACAACCTATGAATCACAGAATCCCTAAAGTGCAGATAGAGGCCATTCAATCTATCACATCTGAACCAACCCACCAAATAGCATCCCACCCAGATCAGGCCCCCACCCTTGTATTAACCATGGCTAACCCAACTAGCCTGCACATCCCTGGACACCACACAACAATCCACCTAACCTTGGACTGAGAAGAAACTGGAGCACTCAGCAGAAACCCACGCAGACATGGGGAGAACGTGCAAACTCCAGTTACCCAAGGCTGGAATCAAACGTGGGTCCGAGGCAGCAGTGCTAACCACTGACCCACTGTGCTACCAAAGACTTTCAAAAAGTATGCTTTAAAATTATGTGCCTGTATGAAGTTTCCTTTATCTGGTTGATCTGTGCATTAGCACAGTCCAAGTCTACTCAGTAGATGTGACTGAACCCTGCCCTTAAGTCAGCAAGTACTGTTAGAGGGACATGGCAGGCTGTATCAAGAATGGAAACATCAGCAAAGTATAACAGTACACCAATATTGCCTTTTCCTAAAGCATGAAGGAACAGTTTATTTAAAAAACATCATTCACACTGTCCCAAAACACTTTACAGCAACTTAAACACTAAAGAGTTGTTGCTGCTGTTGTAACATGGGAACAGAACCCTAAAACTGGGGGCCTCTTTTCCGACCAAATGTAGGTTGCTTTAGTGCTGTCGATTGTCCTGGTGAATATTCCTCAATGAGGGAAAAAAAACTCTTCTGCTCTTCTTTGAAGTACTGCCAAGGAATTCTTCCACACACGTGAGGGGGCATTTAAGCCTGGAATAAGTACCTCTCCTAAAAGACATTACCTCTGCCAGTGCTGCACTGATGCAGTAGCCTGGATTTTGTGCACAAGTCTTTGGCGTGAATCCTAACTCCAAGAGGCAGTCCCTTAAGAAAAAAAGGTACTAGCCCTACACCCATAGCTGATACCTGTGCTGCATTTGACATGGGATTGCTTGACGTTGGCACCTTTTAGGAAGTGCACTGAAACAGTGCAGCAGTTTTTAAAAAGACCAAGCTTAGGACTTCCTTGGTGCTCAAACTGATGAACCTTACCACCCTCTCCCAATGACCAGATTTGAAACGTGAGCAAGTTCCATAAAGAAACCAGCAGGTAGTTAGGTGGTGCACTGGGCTGGAGATTGTAGTAAATACAGACTCTTGATTTTTTCCCTCTATAATTTTATTTTCTGTTCATATTACACACAAAATGGCAAAAACCAGTTAGAAGAGGGCAAAACAGCATGATTCTTGATCTAATTTCAATCATGATCCCAACTCACCAAAGCATTGGATGCAGTTATTAGAACAGTCTGTAAAACAGAAACGGTCACTACTTCAATGGGTCTTTACACCCCAGAGCCAAGCTCATGTACATGAAAGGCTTCAGCTAGCTGGACTGTGTATTGGACTTTTTACTTGCATTATATTAACAAGTTTCTCATCTTAAATTGATTTTTTGAAACTTTTTGTTGCTGCATTTTGGTACTTTCAGAGCCCTTCCACAGAACTAGATGGTCACGCTGCAACAAGGCATGCACGAGGACTCATTTATAATTGGACACTAAAAAAGGGTAGGATGGCATTGGTTGTATGCAATGCCCTTTACCCAATAATCTGCTCAATCAACCTCTCTAGAACCAAAATCACCACTATGCTGCAGTACAGAACAGAACCCCTTGTGATGCCCCCCACAGTTCACCTTGCCCCATCATTCCATTGCACTCTCCCTGGTGTTTTCCAAAGATGGCAGCTCAACCTGCCAGCCCAAGTCCAGCTGCATCCACTCTACCAGCCCCTTTGTGCTCATGGACTTTTGCCCTCCTCTTCACACAGGTAGCACAGGCTGAATGCTGGCACACCAAAACCCAGGGTGTGGGGAGCTAGCCATGTCTTCAGCCAAGGATGCACCAAAGTGAAATTTAGGCATATTCAAGAACCTCAGCTAAGGATATCACAACAATCAAGTGCCAGTAATTGAGATTACACCCCTGGTATGTCATAGGAACACTGTCACATACAATGCAAGAAGGGCCATCCAAATGCCACAGAGGCTTGTGATCCAGGGTTTCCATTTAAACTGCTCCTACATCACAGCATGGATTTTCATTTTAGTGTTTTCAGTGAGTGCTAATGATTCATTTTTCTTTTACATTGTTCCTGTCCTGCTTTTCTTAGGCATTACTTATTCTTCTACATCCCTTCACTTATGTTCAAAAGCCAGACAACCATCTGGAGCACAAGATCGGATGGGGTTGCACATTTTAAGCTATTTATCTTAGCAGCTCACCAACTACTGCAGCTAATTCCTCCTTCCATTGCGGTGAGAGATTCTGCAGATTTTTTCCACTTCCAAGCTTCAAGTAGTCTTGGGGTGGGTGGGGAGGGAGGACAGATTTAGATTCAATTTATCCTATTCCTCGAATCATTGCAAAGCAGTAACCTATCCTTGCTGTTCCAGTGTGGATAGCTGTAGACCAAACCTAACTGCATGTTCAAAGTTAGAGGTGAACCACCAGACTGTCATGGGGGGTGGGGGGGAGGAGAGAGGGAGAGAGGGAGAGAGGGAGAGAGGGAGAGAGGGAGAGAGGGAGAGAGGGAGAGAGGGAGAGAGGGAGAGAGGGAGAGAGGGAGAGAGGGAGAGAGGGAGAGAGGGAGAGAGGGAGAGAGGGAGAGAGGGAGAGAGGGAGAGAGGGAGAGAGGGAGAGAGGGAGAGAGGGAGAGAGGGAGAGAGGGAGAGAGGGAGAGAGGGAGAGAGGGAGAGAGGGAGAGAGGGAGAGAGGGAGAGAGGGAGAGAGGGAGAGAGGGAGAGAGGGAGAGAGGGAGAGAGGGAGGGAGGGAGGGAGGGAGGGAGGGAGGGAGGGAGGGAGGGGGGGAGGGGGGGAGGGGGGGAGGGGGGGAGGGGGGGAGGGGGGGAGGGGGGGAGGGGGGGAGGGAGGGAGGGAGGGAGGGAGGGAGGGAGGGAGGGAGGGAGGGAGGGAGGGAGGGAGGGAGAGAGGGAGAGAGGGAGAGAGGGAGAGAGGGAGAGAGAGAAAGGGGGAGGGGGAGAACATCCTCAAAATATCCAGGACTTTTTCCAATACCACATACCATCTGCCTCCAATCAATTTGTGCATTTATTGTACAATATCCTTACATTACCTGTGTAAGGCTAATAAGGTTTAATAAGGTGATTTTCATTTTCCAAACATTGACTGGAACTACCAAGGTGGTAAAGGTTTAGATGGTAAAGAGTTTAAGCTTTCAAGAAAGTTTTCTTTATCCGTATGTAAATGTTCCTACTAGGAGAGGAGCAAAACAACCTTAGTTTGGGTAATAATACAAGGCAAGCAACTGAAGTGATAGTTGGGGAACAATTTGGATTGAGTGTTCATAATTCTATTTGTTTTAAACTAGTTATGGAAAAGGATATGCCTTCCATAAAAGGATTTTTAATTGGAGTAAGGCAAATTCTAATGATACATGAGCTAAGAACTTTCAAACGTTGACTGGAGTAAACTGTTTGCAAGTAAAAGGGACATTTGAGAAGTGGGAGGCTTTCAAAAGTGTGAAAACAAGAATTCAGAGTCATTATGTTCTTGTTAGTAAAAAGCAAGCCTGGTAGGATTAGAGAACAATGGATGAATAAAGATAGCAGTTCTAGTCAGGGGAAAAAGAAAACCTTATTAAATACAGACAACTGAGTTCAAATGAATGTCTTGAACAGTATAAAGAGTATAGCAGCATTCTTAAGAGGGAGATCAGGAAGGCAAAGAGGGGATAAGAAATAGCCTTGGTAAATAAAGTTAAGGATAATTCAAAAGAGATTCTACAAGTACTTAAAGAACAACTGGACAGAGTTAGGCCCCTGAAAGATCAAAGAGGTCATCTTTGTGTTGAACCCCGAAGAGATGGAAGAGATATTGAATGAATATTTCACATCAGTTTTTACTGTGGAGAAAGAAACATAGGCTAGAGAACTCAGGGAAATATTGTTGTTGTGAAAACAGTTTACATTACAGAAGAGGTCGTAAAAATATGAAGGTGGATACATCTCCAGGATCTTATCTAGTGTATCCCAGCATTTGTGGGAAGTTAGGGAGGAAATTGCAGGGCCCCATACAGAAATATTTGTATAACCCAACTACAGGTGAGGTTCCAGGTGATCGCAGAGTGGCAAATGCTGTGCCTTTAAGGAGGCATGTAGGGAGAAGCCTGGGAGCCATAAACCAGAGTTTGACTTTAGTGATGGGTAAGTTTTGGAGGGGATTCTGAAAGATAGGATTTATTTGCATTTGGACAGGTATGGATAGGATAAATGGACAAAGTATTTTCCCTGGGGTGAGGTGAGTCCAGAACTAGAGGGCATAGGGTTTGGGTAAGAAGGGAAAGATATAAAAGGGACCTAAGGGGCAACATTTTCACGCAGAGGGTGGTGAGTGTATGGAATAAGCTGCCAGAGGAAGTGGTGGAGGCTGGTACAATTGCAACATTTAAAAAGGCATTTGGATGGGTATATGACTAGGAGGGATATGGGCCAGCTGCTGGCAGGTGGGATTAGATTTGGTCCAGCTCATCAGCATGGACAAGTTGGACCAAAGGGACTGTTTCCATGCTGTATATCTCAATGACCCTCTGAATGATTGGAGGTAGTCAGAATTGTTTTGTGCAAGTGAGATAATGTGTCTCAAACTAGAGTTTTTTGAGGAAGTAACCAATTGTGGGTAGACTAGTAGACATTGTTTCTTTGGACTTTACTAAAGTCTTTGACAAGCTTCTAATGATAAGCCCATTAGTAAAAACAGATCACATGAGATTCAGTGTGAGCTTGCCAACTCGATACAAAATTGGCTTAACAGGAGGAGACAGTGATGTAGAGGGTTATTTTTCAGACTTGAGGCCTGTTACCAGCAGTGTTCCACAGGGATCAATGCTGTATCCATTTGCGTCATTTATATAAACAAATTTAGATGAGAATGTAGACAGCATGGTTAATAAGTCTGCAGATGACATCAAGATTGGCAGTATAGTGGACAGTGAAGGAGGATGTCTAAGATTACAAAGATCTTGATCAGTTGGGGTGAGGAGTGGTAAATGGAGTTTAATTTGGATAAATGCAAAGTATTGCATTTTGGTAAAACAAACAAGGACAAGACTTATACAATTAGAAGTTGGGTCTCATGTGGTGATGTAGAACAGATTCCTCAGAGTACAGGTACATGATTCTTTGAAGTTTGTGTCACACATATACAGGGTGGTTAAGAAAGTGTTTAGTACTCTCATTTGTTGCTCAGACCTGTGTGTATCAGAGTTGACAAGTCATGTTGAGGTTGTACAGGACGTTGGGGAGGCCTCTTCTGGAGTACGTCCAGTTCTGGTCGCCGTGTTATAGGAAGGATATTAAGCTGGAGATTTACTCGGATGTTGCTGGGAATGGAGGGTTTGATTTATGAGAAACTGGGATTTTTTTCACTGAAGCATAGGAGATTAAGGGGTGACCTTATAGAGATTTATAAAATCACGAGGGGTAGATAAGGTGAATGGCAGGTATCTTTTCCCTAGGTGGGGTGGATTTCAAGACTAGGGGGCATATTTTTAAAGATCAGTGGAAAAAGATTAAAAAAAAAGACATGAGGGGCAATTTCATTTTTCAAAAAAGTGGTTGTGTGTGTGGAATGAATGTCCAGAGGAAGTGGTGGATGCAGGTACAGTTACAACATTTAGAAGTAATTTGGATGAGTACATGAATAAAAAAAATGTTGGGAGGAATATGGCCAAGTGCAGGCAGATAGAACTAATTTAGTTTAGGATTAGGGCCAGCAGAAACTGGTTGGACTGAAGGGTGTTTCCATGCTGTATGATTATTTGTCCTGACTCTCTAAAGCCTGTTCATCATCTGCAAAGCACTAGTCTAGAGTCTGGTGCAATACTCCACATTTGCCTAAAAGATTGCAGCTCCAATCATATTCAAGCTTGCCCAGGACAAAGCAGTCCACTTGATTAGCACCATATCCACTTTCAACATTCACCCCATACCATCAATGCATTGTGGCAATGTGTACCATCTGCATGACACACTGTAGCAACAAAAACTAAGGTTCCTCAGACAAACCTCCCAAATCCATGACTACTACTGTCTAGAAAGACAAATGCAACAAATACATGGGAATACCACCACCTCCAAGTTGCCCTCCAGGCCACACATCTTTGACTTGAAAATATAAAACCATTCCTTCAGTGTCACCGGGTCAAAATCCTGGTACTACAGACAGCAAGAATAAATATTTAGCTGGCAAATAATATTTACATCCTAGAAACCAAAAAAAGCCTTTCGATAAAATAGACCACAGCTTCCTTTAAACAGGTTGAGCTATAGGGTACATGTTAAAAACCACTAAACAAAGCATGCCAAAACTCCCATTGTTATGAAAGGATGGGCAATGACTGGTTGGTGAGACTAGAAACCAATACAATACTGTACCATTGTAAATAGAACTGAACAAATCAGAAAGATGCTTATATTTTGCATTTAAGTAGCACGAGGAAGAAAGGAATAGAAGGAAAAATATATCAATGGGACAAGATGAAGGATAGGAGGTGGTTTATGTGGACTAGTTAGGGCTATCAGCCAGTGTCTGTACTGTTCCTAATATTGATAAGTCAAGCTCACAGCACACCCCTTCAGATTATCAGCTGATGAACTAGAATTCTAATAACGAAAGCATAATTTTCAAACAAACAGTTCATACGATATGGATGGAACAAGGACAGAAAATAAATTAAACTCCTTGTGCTGTCTTTAGTGGTGTGCCATGAGCTTCAGGATCATCTCAGGCAGTAGACTGACTACTGAACCCTGACATGTTGCAGGCTGTTCCACAAGGGTAAGATTGGCTTCTTCACCCCCACTTGGTTGAATTGGCCTAACTGAGCACCAGCAGCTCTCACCGAGGGAAATGCAGACACTCCCAAGCCCCTTCACACACACTAGTAAACCTGCCGAATCACCTTGATTTGGTCTACCATCTGAAAGAGTTCAGGTGGCACATCTCTTACCCTGGGGCAACTCTACCACCCATAAGGTAGCCTAGAAGCTAGCCCTGAAAGGCAAACAGTTCTCAAAACAGCAATTTTTGCCTAGTAGCTGAAAGGATTTGCCACACTGCTTTTCAAACTATTCAAAAAAAATTCCTACTACTTGCTGGAATTTCTAGTGTTCAAGTCACATTAAGCACCAAGAATCAATGGAATTCTTAAGCAACTCCTTCCTAAAGCATTCAGGTTAGTCTGTGACCTGTACTGCAAGAAAGACTGAAGTAGTGAAGAGTGGCAACATTTGAAACTAAAGTGAATGTGTGACAATAAGACTGATTGCATCTCTGTGACAGATGACACTAAAAGGCACAGCAGTTTTAAAAACATCCTAATCACACAATTTACTTCAAGTCATCAAAATTTGCTGCTTCCTTACTGAATTACAAGATCTTGGGATTTATAAGAGAAAGAATAAAAACGTTCATGTGAACAAAGCCCACAGGAGTGCCTGACAACAAGCACCTTACCACGAGAACTAAGTCCAGTGAAATGATCCTAGTTTGTTTCACTCAAGTGGAAAGGTACCTTCAAACCCCCCATCCTGCATACAGGACAGATTAAACACCATTTGCTGCATTGTTCAGGAACTGGGAGTGAAGGCAATGCGCTAACAGACCACAGTTTATTCATGGACTAATGCCACACCTTTTCTCTGCATCCAACCAACCTAATCTAGACATTAGCAGTGAGAGGAGGACAGGGGAAAACAACATTAACTATTTTTAGCCTGTTAAAATTGGCAAGGGACAATACTATAGATGCACCAAGGATCGGTGTACAAGAGCACAGCTAACCAGTTTCAGATCAGTTAGTAAACAGCATTTCCCCAAGATTACAGTGCAAGACTTCCACATAGAGGGGATAATTCCCTTTGCAACTAAAACGGTTGCACTCTGCAGTTAGCATAGAGGAACCTGCAACTTGTATCCAACATGAGTTGTTCTATTGAGAGTTGGAGGAGGAGTGAGAGAAAAAGAGGGAGAGTGTGAGAGACAGACAAACGTGGGGGGTGTGAGAGAGAGTGTGTGGGGGAAAAGGGAGGGAGGCTAAAACATTGCTCGAAACAAGAAACAGGTGACAACGTAGTGGTGCATATTTTAAGCATTGCATAATCTACTGGAATCTTTCACTTCCGACCTCCCCTCACTAAATTTGAAGTCTAACATCAGTGAAGCCATATTGGCTTTAGCTATTCCTGTACAGGGTTGATAGGCCTCAAGTCACTACTTCTTTACAACATTGATAACTGTACACAATTATCAGAGCCTGAAGGAGTGAGAATTTGAACCAAGGTTGTTTTCAAAAGGCTGTATAATAGTGGGAGTGGGAATAGAGGCTGAAGGTTATAGCTCTTTCCTCATGGGAGGGGTAATGAAAAAGATCCCAGCAGGTTCTGAAGGTGAAACTTGCCACCAATTAAATGCTGGCATTAACTGCTCATTTGAGATCGCTATCCTGTTCAAGAGATATGGTCTTTTTTAACCAACTCGAGTTCACCAGAGTGCAGAGAGGTATTTAAGTGGGTTGGGGCAAGGAAGCTGGTGGTGGGGTAAAACAAGGGTTGATTTGGACAAGTAGCATGAACTAATTTAGTTTTGTTCCTGGAGTCTCAGTTTAGAAGTTTTGAGTTTTGTTTTGTTGTTTCTGGACAAGGTGAACCAGTTCTTGATGTACAGGATAGTCTTGATGGCAACAATTTAATACAATTTTCTGTTATAATGTTTTAATTATATTACTATGAAATTTGCATGATTGAAGCACGACAAACATTTAGTCACACAACAATACAACAATGATCACACCGTACACCAAACAAACGATAAGATTGAAAATTTTCAAAAAGTCTCAACACAAGCTCCACATGGGACAGTCCCAACCATCAAAACGCCAATTCCAGAAAAATTCCATAAGCAACCCAGTAGAAATGATAGAACTGTTGAAATATTAGAAACAAGGATCTTGTTTGGTGCAGGTTTATTCACGTGATTACTAATGTTGAGTTTTTTTAAAATGTAATGTCAGTCAATAAAGAGTCTGAAGAGGCACAATGTGTGCCAATGGTTAATGCCACCACTCACCTCCTCACCCCCTTTCACAAAGATAAAAAAAGGAAGCTCCAATGTTCAGCTGTTTTAAAGAGATTGTGGTGTTAGCGAGAGATTACAGGGGAGAAGAGAGGATAGGATGGGGGACACAATAATAATAATAATGTTAAACCAATTATGTACAGAATTAATCTCTGGGCCTTTGCTTTTCCCTCTTTCTCCCCCCCCCCCGCCTAGTTGGGCAGAAGAAAATAGAATGTTACTGGTCAGCATTTGGAATGGATAGAGGCTGTGGTTTATTTGTGGAAGAGTAGAGCGCGTGGGGCTGCCCCTGGCTGCTGGCACTAAAAAGGCTGGTTTCTCAGGACACATGGTTTATAGTGGCAAACCTAAAATCCATCAGCTTATTAGTGTAGTGAAGGCAATGGGTGTACAGTATACTGTGCAACTATTGTGGCCAACCTTGTATTTGAAATGAGACACAGGCAGGGGTGCACGACGAGGCATCAACTGACCCTTTCTTCCAAACAAAAAAAGAAAAAAAAAATTTCACCAAATAGCCAGGAATTTGAGTGGCCACACCATCGTTATCTAAATCATTTCTGCATATCAGGTGCGGGATTAAGTGCTAAATATCTGCAAAAGCACTTCCCTCTGCCAAGACAGCTTATGTTGTATTTCTCTTCCATGTGGCTGAGGCGATAGTTAAGTTGGAATTGTTTTAAGGTGGAATTTTACCTGTGTGAAGAAATGTATGGGAGGAGTGGGACTTGGGAACAAGTGCATCCTCCATGGACTCCTAACACTAACACTGGTTAAAAAACAAAAAAAAGGAGGGTTTATGTCACATGGCCCCAAAGAATACCATTCAGCAAAGGTGCTAAATCCAAATGCAGAGTGAACAATGTCTACTGTCAACAATGAAACACTAGCACTATAACTGAAAAGCTTGTTCTGCTATCCTCAGTCTTCTATTATTTTAACTGGGACACAGAACCAAGATTGATTATGAAGGGAGTAGAGCAAAAGAGATTCCACCTTAAAACAAAGTAATTTAGCCGCTGACAACCACCTTCATGACTGCTGGCGTCTTTGGCATTGGGGGGAGGGGGCATCAGTGACTCAACAGTCTGCTCACTCGAACACGATCAGCCACTCCTGATGCTACCGTCGCCAGTTCTCCTCCTGCGAGCCAAGATGGCCTCCTTCGACACCCTCTTACAGTTACTGGCCAGTCCAAGCCAACACACTGCATCGATGAAGCAGGTGGTGATATTCCCTCGCCAACCATACTCACTGGTTGAATAGTCATACGGGAACGTGTGATGGTAGTTGTGGAACCCTTCACCTGTGGTAAAACACAGGGGTAAAAAAAAAGATACAAATGAATTACAGGACTTATGAAAATATTAAAAAGGACATAAAACAGCTGCTCATAAAGATCTCTGAATTAGCCTGGTTACCTGATTACTCTAGCACACACAGTCATCACTTCAATCTTCCACTCTAACTTGACTTCATCTGATCCTGTGGTGCCACATCCTGATTTGTTCCAATCCTCTTTCACTCAGTCCTGTACTCAGTGGCCGACACTGGCAAGTGCTTCATTTTAAATTTCTCCTCGATTACAAGGATGGTCTTACTTTATCATATCTCTAACCTCTTACAGTCCCTCTAACCCTTTGAAATCTCCTCCCCAGTTCTGGCCTATGCGTTCCTGGCTGGGTCACATCTGTGCCATTTATTCACTAATCCACTGGCTTAACTGATGTAAGATTTTAGAAAAGAACAAACTTAGATTTCTATTGCGCTATTTACATCCTCATGACATCTCAAAATGCTACACAGTTACTACCTTTTGTGAATTCCAGTCTGTTATAATGTAGAAAAGATGGCTGTTATCACATTGTAGTCTGTCAGATAACCTGCTTTAATGATGGTGTCTTTTGAGGGGTCAGGACATTTGGACAACCTCCCTTGCCTTCATTACACCATTGAATCTTCCATATCCACTCGAGGGGTCGAGTTTAACAGTTCAACTGAAAGATGGCACCTCAGACAGGTTAGGTCTCCCTCAGTACCATATGGTGTAAAAACCAAACCTAAAAGATTCTGGGTAATCCAAGATGCAGTACAGGAAAACGGGCAGCATGGTTGTTCGGGGTTAGCACTGCTGCCTCACAGTGCCAGGGAGTGGGTTTGATTCCCATTTCAGGTGACTGTAGAGTTTGCACATTCTCCCAGTGTCTGCATGGATTTTCCCTGGGTGCTCAGGTTTCCTCCCACAATCCAAAAGGTGTACAGGGTAGTTGAATTGATCATGTTAAATTGTCCCATAGGTGCATTAATCAGAGGGAAATGGGTCTGGGTGGGTTACTGTTCGGAGGATCGGTGTGGACTTGTCTGGACAGACTGCGTCTAAGAAAAATTATCAAAATTCACAGCTAACCTTCAAAGGAACCTGTGGAGAGCTCACAACATGGGAGCAGCTAGGTGCATAGTTTTAGCATCATCTTGCGGTAAATCTATAATAGTGAGTAGAGTGGGTGATTTTTTTGATTGTGTTTTAGGGAGATCAGTCTCAAGTTTTAAAAATTTCAAACTAAGTACGGTTAGAACAGTAAGACTTATTTTCTGTAGATTGTTAAGGTGCAAAGGTGGCCTTCAGTACAGCGATGTGCTCTTCCCATTAGATGTGGGAGATTAGGGAAAGTTTCCATGATACTGATGATTATGTCTACAGGAAGTGTCTTTGGTTGCGAATCCTATCAGATCACATGGATGGGTTGGAACAGCAGTTAGAGGCAGTGAGGAATTAATAGGAGCTAGGGGGTGAGATGAATGGCAGTTAAAGGGAGAAAAACCCACAGATACAGGTAGATGGTTACTGCCAGGAAAGGTAGGAGAGGGAGACAGGTATTGCAGGCATCTCCTGTGGCTGTCCCCATCTCAAACAAGTATGCTGTTTTGGAAAATGTAGGGGGTGATGGTCTCTCAGGAGAACAGCCAAGTTTCCTGTACCAAGACTGGCTCTAATGTAACAAGGGGTACGTCAGATTCTAAGCGCTTGATTGCGATAGTGGACGGTCTAGTCAGAGGCTCAGACAGATCTTTCTGTGGCCAGAGAGAAATTAGAACAGTGTGTTGTCTCCATGATACCTGGATCAAGGATATCTGAGAAAGTGCAGAATGTTCTCAAAGGGGAGATGGACCAACAGGTTGTCATTGTACACACTGGAACGAACGACAAAGGAAGGGAAAAGGAGGAGATTCTGAAGGGAGAATATAGAAAGTTAGGCAAGAATATAAAAATGAGGTCCTTAGGGGTAGTAATATCTGGATTACTCCCAGTGCTACGAGATAGTGAGGGTGGGAATAGGAAGATAGATGGAGCGCTAGGCTGAGGAGCTAGTGCAGGGGCAAAGGATTCATGTTTTTGGATAATTGTATTCTCTTCTGGGTTAAAAGTGACTTGTATAAGAAGGACAGATCACATCTGAATTAGAAATGGACTAATATACTGGCAGAAAAAAAAGCTGCTCAGGAGAATTTGGTTTGGCTTGGGACCCTGGGAGATAGTGAGGAAAGAGATCAGTCTGAGGTTGATACAGTTGGGAAAAGGAGCATGTCAAATAGTCAGGGCAGGCAGGAACAAAGCAAAGAACGAGGACTGAAATTAAACTACATTTATTTCAATGAAAGAGGCCTAACAGGGAAGGCAGATGAACTCAGGGCATGGTTAGGAACATGGGACTGGGATATCATGGCAATTACAGAAATGTTGCTCAGGGATGGACAGGGCTAGAGCTTAATGTTCCAGGATACAAAGGCTATAGCAAAGATTGGGGGGGGGGGGGGGGGGCGGAGAAAAGCAAGAGAGGGGGCGACTCGTGTCTTTGACAAGGACTAACATTACGACGCTACTTAGGGAGGATCTTCCTGGGAATACATTTGGGTGAAATCAAGAAATAGAACTGGATGATCATCTTATTGAAATTGTATTACAGAGCCCCCAATAGTCAGCAGGAAAATTAAGACACATCTGTGAGGAGATCTCAGTTACCTGTAAAAATAACAGTGGTTATGGTTGGGAGTTTTAACTTTCCAAACAGACTGGGACTGCCGTAGTGTTAAGGGTTTAGATAGAGAGGAATTTGTTAAGCGTGCACAAGAAAATTCTGATTCAGTATGTGGATGTTCTTACTAGAGAAGGTGCAAAACCTGACCTACTCTTGGGAAATAAGGCAGGGCAGGTGACGAAGGTGTCAGTGGGGGAGCACTTTGGGGCCAGCGACCATAATTCTATTATATGTAAAATATAGTGATAGATATGTGGGCGGCACGGTAGTTAGCACTGCTGCCTCACAGCGCCAGAGACCCAGGTTCAATTCAACTCAGGCGACTGACTGTGTGGAGTTTGCACATTCTCCCGTGTCTGCGTGGGTTTCCTCCGGGTGCTCCGGTTTCCTCCCACAGTCCTAAAGATGTGCAGGTCAGGTGAACTGGCCATGCTAAATTGCCCGTAGTGTTAGGTAAAAGGGGTAAATGTAGGGGAATGGGTGGGTTGCGCTTCGGCGGGTCGGTGTGGACTTGTTGGGCCGAAGGGCCTGTTTCCACACTAAGTAATCTTAAAAAAAAAAAAAGGATCAACCAGATATAAAAGTTGAGGTTTAAGTTGGAGGAAAGCTAATTTTGACAGTATGAGGCAAGAACTTCAGAAAGCTGTTTGGGGGCAGATATTCACAGGTAAAGGGACTGCTGGAAAATGGGAGGTCTTCAAAAATGAGATAACGAGAGTCCAGAGACAGTATGTTCCTGTTAGGGTGAAAGGAAAGGCTGGTGGTTGTAGCAAATGCTGAATGACTAGAGAAATTGAGATTTTGGTCAAGAAAAAAGGGGGGGGGAAAGCATGTCAGGTATAATCAGCAGAGATTGAGTGAATCCTTAAGAGTATACTTAAAAGGGAAATCAGCAGGGCAAAAAGGGTTAAGGAGAATCCAAAGGGATTTTATAAATACATGAAGGACAAAAGGGTAACCTGGGAGAGAATAGGGCCCCTCAAAAAAGTCAGCAAGGTAGCCTATGCGTGGAACCTCAGGAGGTGAGGGAAGATGCTAAACAAGTATTTTGCATCAGTGCTGACTGTGGAGAAGGACATGGAAGGTAGAATGTGGGGAATTAGATTTGTGACAACTTGAAGTGTTCATATTACAGAAGTGGTACTGGATGTCTTAAAACGCATGAAGGTGGATAGATCCCCAAGACCTGATCATGTGTACCCTTGAACTCTGTGGGAAGCTAGGGAAGTGATTGCTGGGCCCTTTGCTGAGATACGCAGATCGATTGTCACAGGTGAGGTGCTGGAACACTTAAGGTTTGTTAAAGTGGTGCCACTATTTAAGAAAGGTGGTAAGGAAAAGCCAGAGAACTACAGACTAGTGAGCCTGACATCAGTGGTGGACTGTGTTGAGAAACAGAATTTACATGTATCTGGAAAGGTAAGAACTGATTAAGGATAATTAACATGGCTTCGTGTGGGGGAAATCCCATCTCACGAACTTGAATGAATTTTTTGAAGTAAAGCAGATTGATGAGGGCAGAGTGGTGGACATGATCTACATGGACTTCAGTAAGGTGTTTGACAAGGTTCTTCATGGTAGACTGGTGAGCAAGATTCGATCACATGGAATACAGGGAAAACTAGCCATTTGGATATAGAACTGGCTGGAAGGTGGAAGGTTGCTTTTCAGACTGGAGGCCTGTGACCAGTGGTGTGCCACAAGGATTGGTGCTGGGTCCATTGCTTTTCATCATTTATATAAATAATTTGGATGTGAATATAGGGGGTAGAGTTAGTAAGTTTGCACATAAAGCCTAAGTTGAAGGTGTAGTGGGCAGCAAAGGACGTTATCACAGAGGACAACAGGATCTTGATCAGATGGGTCAGTGGGTTGAGGAGCGGCAGATGGAGTTTAATTTAGCCGATTGAGAGGTGCTACATTTTGGAAAGACAAATCAGAGAAGGACTTACATACTGAATGGAAAGGTTCGTGGAGTGTTGCTAAACAGAGACCTTGGAGTACACATTTATAGTTCCTTGGAAGTGGCAGCGTTTGGTATGCTTTCTTTTATTGGTTGGAGCATTGAGCATAGGAGTTGGGAGGTCATGTTGCAGCTGTACAGGACATTATTCCAAAAGTGGACTGAACAGTATGCAATTATGGTCTCCCTCCTATCGGAAGAATGTTGTGAAACTTTAAAGGGTTCAAAGATTTACAAGGATGTTGCCAGTGTTGGAGGTCTTTGAGGTCTAGGGAGAGGGTGTATGGGCTGGGGCTGTTTTCCTTGGAGCATTGGAAGCTGAGGGGTGACCTTATAGAAGTTTATAAAATCATGAGGGGCATGAATAAGTTAAATACACAAGGTCTTTTACCTGGGGTAGGGGAGTCCAAAACTAGAAGGCATAGGTTTAAGCTAGGGGAGAAAGATTTAAGAAGTGACCTCAGGGGCAACTTTTTTACGCACTGAGTGGTGTGAGTATGGAATGAGCTGCCAGAGGAAGTGGTAGAGGTTGGTACAATTACAACATTGAAAAGGCACCTGGATGGGTATATGAATAGGAAGGGTTTAGAGGGATATGGGCCAAGTGCTGGCAAGTAGGACTAGATTAGTTTAGGATATCTGGACAAGTTGGTCTGAACTAGGAGGACAGACTTTGATTTATGTACAAGTTCCTTCCATAAGAGGGAAAAAAAAAAATCAATTGAAGATAGTGACTAGCAAACTTAAACTTAACCAACATACATTGAATGGCCAATGAACACTTTAAATGAAATAGGTCCTCATACTCAGAACTCTGGTCAAGTTGCCAACCTGATGCTCTCAAATGGAGAAGTATTTGGCTGGGTGACCCCCAGGATCCCAGAAAACATGAGCACAGACACTAGCTTGGCAAGGTTGCCAGGAGCTACTCCATAGCACGAGTATTGGAGCTCGTTAGGGAATTCCATTTTGTACAGATTCAGGCAACATCTTCCTCATTGCTCATACAGTGTAAAATCCTGTCAGTTATGTCAGCAAACAAAGCCTGGCACCCCACAATAGTAAAATGAGATTCAGCTAACTGAAGAGTAAACAAAGTGAAATGACTAAGTGCTGGCCTAACCTTGAGCCACAATTCATTTCAAATTCATGGTCAATGGGCCCATAGTTAATAATTTCCTAATTCAAATATTTTAATTGGGCTATTAAGGATTATGTTCCCTACCAACAAGGCCAATGACTGTTGACATTTAATGTTTACTTGAAAATTAACCGAGTCCCATAATGTTACAATTCAGGTCTCTTCTGCACTTCCAGCTTTAATGTCTAACCACTGTCATATGTCCCATTGGTCAACTCAGCCCCAGGTTCTGAATTTGCTCCAATTACCCCATCTCTGCCTCTCAAAAAATCTTTTTAAGACTGACAGCCATTACTTTTGATTTCCTGGCCCACTATCTCAACAGAAATTACTGTCCTGTGAACCACCTTTGGGCATTGTAGATTAAGGGTGTGATATACATGCAAATTATCTTTTAATGAGATGGGGATTCTTAGAATCCCTACAGCGTGGAAACAGGGCCTTCAGCCCAAGTCCACACCGACCCTCCGAAGAGCAACCCACCCAGACCAATTCCCTTACATTTACCCCTGCACCTAACACTATGGGCAATTTAGCATAGTCAATTCACCTAACCTGCACATTTTTGGATTGTGGAAGGAAACCTGAGCACCCAGAGGAAATCTACGCAGACATGGGGAGAATGTGCAAACTCCACACAGACAGCTGCCTGAGGCAGGAATTGAACCCAGGTCCCTGTCACTGCGAGGCAGCAGTGCTAACCACTGATCCACCATGCCGCCCCCAGGAGGGGCAACCATAGCCCATAGGTTGCAACAACCAATTATAGAGGAAACCCTAATCAAATATAATCACATTTCACATAAAAAGCAAAATCCTGAAATATCAGACTTGAAATGTTTACTATTTCTCTCTCCACAAATGCTGCAAGACCTAACTTTGCTGAACACTTTGTATTTGTTTCAAACAAAAAAAAAGCTTGACCCCCATGGTTAGGGCCAACAGCTGGAGGTTAGGTAGGTGAGAGAAATATTTGTTCATTCAAGTAAAAAAAAAAGCCAAAAAGTCAGGGGAAAAGAAAAGTCAAGATGCAAGAACATTTAATGTGCTGGAAATTTGCTGGGTTACTTCAGGGACTAAGGGAATATTTACTCTAATACTTTCTTCTTCAACTGTCGCAATTCCCTGAGGAAAGTTCACAGAATGGAGGCCAAACAAAATGGTTCTCCCTAAATTTTGAGTAGATTTTCCCCCACCCCCATTTCAAAGGAGATGACAGCAAGATTAAAACAGTCTCAGATAAGGTAAGCATTCACTAGCATCCCAGATCCAAAATAAACAAAATTCTGGAAATCCACAGCAGGTCGGAGAGAGAAAATTAATTTTGGGTTAAAGACTCTGGTTAGATTAGAAAGATCAGCTCACGCCTCCCTCTCTACAGGGGCTGCTAAAAAGGTTCTGCATTCTCATTTTTACCAAATTTCAACAGTCACAGCTTTTTCCGCATCTGATTAATGCTGAACTTTTGAACTTGACCACATTGAGAGAGAAGGACAAGAGCAGAATCTGCTGCTTCTCTCTCTCTAGATTGTTGACAAACCATTCTAACACTGCAGAGGCCGAGGAACAGGCAGTCAGCCTGTCGCAATCAATGTGCAATTGGCTTGCTGTTGCGATGCTTTCCACTGTGTAACCCCATTTCAAATTGTTAACCATAATAACTTGCATAAGTCCATCATCCCTATGCTCACTGACCTACAATGACTCCTACATCTACAACATTTATGTTTTAAAGTACTCATTCTCTCCAAGACTTCATTTGCCCCTCTAATCTCTTCCACATTCAAATCTCTGGATCCTTCCAATTCTGGTCTCTTGCTCATGCCACATTTTCTTTGTCCAACAACTGGCAGTTGTGCCTTCAGCTGCCTGGGCACCAAGTTGTGAAATTCCTTCCACTTTGCGACATTCAAAGACTTAACTCTTTGTGACTATCTTCTCCCCATAGATTGCTCATATGTTGTCAGATTAGATAACAATATTGAGGGGTGTTTTGGGATTTTTACTAAGTGTTAAGGATGTCACAAGAATAGGTGTTTGGTGGACTGGCAACGAGAGGGCATTGTTGGAAATGGGATGGCTGAACGAAAGCAGAATGCATTTGCAAAGCGCTGAATCCATCTCTTCACCTGGAAACTTTGACATTGCATTTTCAGAAAGGAGATATATATATCACAGAAACAGAAGATGGACTTGCAGTTTTAAAAGCACCTCTCACAACCATCTAACATCCCAAAGCATCTTACGATGAAGAGTCTTTTGAAACATGATCACTGTAGGCAATTTACACACACCAAGTTCCCATGGCGAATAATATCAAGGTTGTCTATCATATGATGCCAGCAAGGGATAAGCACGAGCTGGGATGTGGGGCATCCCTGGCAAGGACATTTGTTGCTCACCCTTCAATGCCCTTGATCTGTGCAGCTTGCTAGGCGTTTCAGAAGGCAAGAGTCAATCATATTGCTGTGGATCTGGGAGTCACATACAAGTCAGACCGGCAGACTGTTTAGGTGAAAAGGGAGTACTGCAGATGCTGGAGATTAGAGTCAAGAGTGATGCTGGAAAAACAAGGGTCCAGTAGCATTCGAGGAGCAGGGAAAAAAAAAACGATGATGAAGGGCTTGTGCCCGAAACAGAGATGAGGCTGGGAGATGATTTAGTTCCTGAAAGGAAAGGAATGAACCAGTAGCAATAATCGAGCATGTTTCATGGTGGTCATTACCACCACTGGCTTTTATAAGTGGAATTGAAATTCCGCTAGCTTTCACAGTGAGATTTGAACTGACAAGTCCAGGGCATTTGCCTGGGCCTCAATTACTAGTCCAGTGACATTGCCACTACCACCCCATCAAGATCTTGATCAAGCTGAACTAGATCATTAAAAACAACCATTCCTACTCTTTATCAAACAGTACCATGGGATTTTAAGTATCCAGCTGAAAGGGTAGGCAGGGCCTCAGTTTAATATCTCATTCAACAGCTGGCACCTTCAACAGTGGCATGCCCTCTGTACTTCACTGAAGGGCTGGCCTAGATGGTTGTGCCCAAGTCTCTGAAGCAGGACTCTGGCTCAGCCTCCAAATTTGGGAAGATAGGTGGCACCAACCAAGCCACAGCTGACTGAATACAATGAGTTACCTCCAAAAAAAAGTCAACACAATGCCAGGCTTAAAATCAAGATGCTCACCGATCGCGCCGAATGCGACAAATCTATTCTCGCGGGGGTTGATCCATCGGTCATAGGGCCGGTTCCCGAACATGTGGGCTGCGCTGTTCACCAACCAGGTGGCATTTAATACCAATGTGTACCGCAGGATGGCAGCGATGAAGTACGCGTTGCAGAGAGACTCACCCCAGAAATACCAGGGAACCACCGTGGGAATGAAGAAACACATTAGCACCACGGAGGGCTTATAATATCTGAAAGAAAAGGGGAAGGGTCACTGGTTACAAAGAAAGGGTAAAGTAGGTTAATAGATCTAAGTCAACTATCAGCTGGCAGTGCCATAGCTGTGGGGTATGACCAGACTTCTCCATAGTGAGAGTTGACCCCTGCCCATTCAGCCAAATCACAGATCGTGGAGCACAAGGAAAGGCCATTCCGCCCACAAATGGCAGCATTCACTCCTTACATGGGTAAACAACCCCAATCATATTTTCCCACGCTGTTTCCAAATCCCTTCATGTTAATTACATAATTTAGTCTTGAACATTGACAATTCCTGCCTCAAGCATTAACCCTGAAATTGGATTCTACTGGACATCAACTGTGTTCAGAAGTTTCCCTGTTCTGTTTTCCAAAACCTCACCAACTCGCAATAGTCTTTGATTTACCCTTTCCCATACCTTCATAATTGCCAGTTCCTCCCATCTGAGCAAACTGTGGGAAACCCAGAGGTGTCCTATCACCCCTCCCTAATCACAGACTAACTTTATCCTAGATGTTCTAGTGATTCAGTGGGTAACGCTCTTACCCTTGAATCAGATAGGTAGGTTCAAGTCCCACTATAACTGGACACCTAAAGGAATGCTGCACTGTTATAGGTGTTGATAGGACAAGACAAAACACTAAACAGAGATCCTGTCTGCATGAAGGCAAACATCAAACATTCCCTGGGCATTATTTCAAAGAAAAGCAATTGTTCTCAGGGTTAATACTTAATCTCTGGATTAACTGCTCAAAGCAGATTATCTGATTGCTAACATTTTGCTGTCTAGTTGGGATCTAGTTGAAAATGAGAAGGGAAGCCCAAGAATCCACGCAAATCCAAGGTAATGAGCTTGCTCAGGGAAACCCGACAGGACAGTGGAAGCATAGAGATGTACAGCATCGAAACAGACCAGTGGGTCCAACTTGTCCATGCTGACCAGATATCCTAACCTAATCTAGTCCCCTGGGTGACAAGGCAGTGTAAAACAGAGAGCAGGGCAGGGAATTACCAGCCTCCTTTACACATGCACTAGAGTGGCTGGGAATAACTAAGTGACCAAACCCTGGGTAACAGCCTACATGTGACCTAGACTGGTTGACATACATGCAGGGGAGCAGCTGCCTGAGTTAGCAGCACGAAACCCAGAGGCAAACCTACGCTCTCAACGGAAGCATTTTAAAAAAAAAAACACTTTTCGCTCTTCATCTCCTCACCCCCACTAAGTTTAATGGAGGCACACAGTGACAAAAGTGAAGCACAGCCTGTGCTAATTTCTAAAATGAGGAGCATGATTTATCGACTCCAGGAGATGAAAATAATCTGTGGCTCAAGTTGAACACCTGGACCACCTTGGGACAAAGACTGCTGGGAAATAGGTCAGAGTAAAGAAAATGGCAGTCATTCCAACACCTCAATTTTAACTCCAGTGCACCACATTTTCAGCAGATGGTTAATGTTTCTTCTCTTCCACTTAAAAATAGTAAAGCAGCCAGGCACAGCACAGGAATAATCAGGGGCAACTCTGCAGCACTGGATGTGCTACTTTGAACCCCTTGACTTAATCAGCTTAATGTACCTTTTGACAGCAGAGCACCACTTGGGTGTAGATACTATGCACTGAACGGTGCCAAATCTGAAGGAGGGACCACTCTACAAGCCACAGAGAGGTGCAATGCCCATCTTCAGGACAAGGGATTATTCCCGACAGATGTACTATTGATATAAGAATTCTCTTCCATGTTGATGGTTGGAGTTTAAATCCAGTTTAATGCAATAAAGTTGTCTCCTCTGACATGACTAAGACAGGAGGCATTATTACTGGCACAATCCCATAAACTATCAAAGTGTGGACATTTCACCCAGAGACTACAACCTTGACTGTAATACTACAATCACACAAAGCCATTTTCGTTAGAAGATTCCTCACTCCCTAGAACGGAGAGATAATCATGAGGCAAACCAGATTGAAGCCGGGATCAATCAGAGGGTATACACTTGCAGACTCCGAAGTCACATTTTAAATATTGTATCAATTCCAACTGCACCAACTTTGCTATATCATTTGTATGGTTCTATGGCAAGTATTTATGATTCAGTTACACACATTTCCTTCCAATAGCAATCAACTGGACAGTAATCACTATTAGGAACATCCTCTCTCCTGTTGGGATGTGGAGGTGAACCAATTCCTTGGCTAAGGTCACCTTCTTTAAATTCATTTGTGGATGTCTCTGGCCGACCCAGCATTTATCCCTAGTTGCCCTAGAAATGGTGGTGGTGGTGGTGAGCTGTCTTCTTGAACTGCTGCAATCCACCTGCTGCGGGTTAATCCACAACACCCTTATGCTGACTCAACATAAGTCAGTTAACTGGTCTTTGTCAAAGTTGATGGATATTCAGCCCTTCAACTTAATCTTGAGAAAGATGGGACTCCAACTAGTGTTTAACCACACTATGCTTCTTTTGAGTCAACAGGATTTAATTGCTGGTTCCATAATCACCATACTTTGAATGCTCCTAGCTGAGGTAAACAGCAATGTAGGCTGGCGCTCATTTGGGACCTGGCTGAATCTGACCAAATTTTTTGCCTGGAGTAGTCCAGCAGACTGAACAAGTGATTTGCACCCTCGTCCTGAGCTGGGCTTGAACCCAATGTATCCCAAAGTGCCTACAGTCAAAAGTACTAACTTTTTCTGAAACATGACAACGGGGTCTGCCTTCAAGTCACTGAGGTCCAGCTTGCTTCCCTTTTCAATCACATCTGGATGCTTCCGGACCATCAGCCAGCCGACATGCGAGAAGAAAAAGCCACGCGTGGCGTTGTGAGGGTCAGCGTCTGTTTCTGAGAATTTGTGATGTACTCGATGGTCCCGAGCCCATTCATAAATATGATTCTAGAAGGAAGAGGCAAAGTTACAAAGGGTCAGTAATTGCAACCTCTGGAGTTGGTCAGTCTCCTACCCCCACCCCTCCCTATTCCTACTACACCACCCACCATTCCTACATCCTGTACATCTTTCTTCCTGACCCCTAGAAGCTGAAGGGGATAACTTGGTATAAAAGACCATAAGATGCAAGTGAAGTAGGCCATTCAGCCTATCACGTCGGCTGCACCAATGACGTGATAGTCCTTAACTCCACTTCCCAGCCTTTTCCCCATAACCATTCTGGTTAAAACCTTGTTGATCTCAGCCTTGCTATAAATACAGTACATTAATTGGTGGGATAAAAGTGCAGATTGTCTCTAAATGCAGTCTTTCAAAGCCAGAAACTGAACATAAACCAAGGCAGCCAGCAGGACAGGCCTAACTCAGACCTTGAGCAGTCTCCAACCTTGCTCAAAGTCCACACTGATTTAATTTGACCTCCAAGACTTTTAGAAACCTGCAGGCTAATTCAACTGACTCTGGTGGGGTAGGGGACATTGAGGTTGCTGAAGCACATCGGGGAAAGGTATAGATGAGGGGGTCAAACTAGCGCTCTGCGCACAGACCAGCTCCATTCACATTTATTTTTCTGGTATGAAAAACAGAAATTGCTTGAGAAACTCAGCTGGTAAAGCAGCACCTGTAAAGAGAGAAGAGCAGAGTTAATGTTGAGAGTCCAGTGACCCTCCTTCTGAACTGACTTAAGATGCTACCAAACCTGCTAAAAATTAACAAATTTCTGTTTTTGTTTCAAATTTTCAGTATCGGCACTTCTGTTGTCTTATTTAAATTTGGAATGCCCTGTTTAAATTTTGTGGCCAGTGGATATGAATAGGGATTTTGTTTTAAATAAAACCTTCATCTCACTAGAAACTACTTCTTGAAGCAGCACATTTGTTACTGTTAGTGATTCAAGATTTACACAGATTAATGGACCTACATGACTCACAACATGACAGGGCACAGTTGTAAGGTCCATCATGGATTAGAATCAGGCTCTATACTGCTCCAGAGATCAATGCCAGCAGGGTATTTACACCATGGGGTGGACTACAGTCTGTTCCAATAAGCTGCTTCAACTTTAACCTTGGATAAGCCACAAGATATAGAAGCAGAATTAGGTCAGTTGGACCATACAGACTACTCTACCATTTATGAACATGCTGTTTCTCAAATTCATTCTCCTGCCTTGACCCTGTACTCTTTGATCCCTTAAAACCAAGAACCTCTCTGTCTTAAATACATTCTGACTTGGCTGCCACAACTTTCTACAGCAACGAGTTCCAGATTCCTCACTCGCTAGCTGAAGGAATTCCTTATCTCAGTTCCTTACAGTTGTGCCTTCACTGAGGCTGTGCTCTTGGGTCCTAGTTACTCCGACTAGTGGAAACACCTCCATTTCATTCTCGCCAAGCCCCTCTGTATTCTGCAGCTTTTAATGAGATGCAACACCTGCCCATCCTTCTAAACTCCACCAAGGACAGTCTCAGAATTCCCACCTGCCCTTCATCCCCAGGATTATTCTTGTGAACCTCTTCTGAACCCCTCCAAAGCCAGCACACCCTACTTTAAAAATCAGGGCCAAAACTATTCTCAATATTCCAAATACAGTCTGACCAAAGCCTCAGCAATACATCTGTTGTATTGTAGCCCTCTTGAAATGAATGCTAACATTGCATTTGCCTTCCTAACTGCCATCTGAACCTGCATGTTAACCAAGAGAATTCTGAATCATTCCATTTCTCATCACTACTACCTGTGTGAGCTGTCACTTTATACCAGCTTTAGTTTTCTAAGTGCACTAGTTTATCAAAAACTCAGTTTTAAGTAGGAGTTAACACTGAGCAGGGCATACATTTATCCAGTGTTCCTATCCACTACTCTTCCTGCAGGTTCCATCTAGTAAATGCAACTGTACACCATAGACATTACGTTGCTTTATAAAAAAATAAAAATATAAACATGATAAATATATACACAAAAACATTTGCATAAATATGCAGAATATTGCATACACAATACCTTTTATTACAAGGTTATAGTAACTAGTAATCTGCTATACACACAATATAGAGTATTGTCCAAGATAGAGGTATCCTGTAATTTGTATATGACCCCAGACATCTGTAGTGTCCCATTATGGTACATGTACATATTGTACAGGCAATACACAATCTTTTGTATATTTTCAGGGAAACCGGTCTAGTACTGTTTGTACTACTAGTAGCTGTATCACTACTGAGAACCTGAAGCACAAATTTCAAGTTGGTCAGTCAAGAACTTGGTCAAGTTAATGTTTCCAATGTGGGACAGTTCTGTTCCAGATTGAAAACATTTGTAGATTCCTTTACGCATTCATTGCCGACTTGAGATATACTGAGTACGTACAACCGTATGTAAAATAGTGGTCTCAGAGGGATTCGTTTCGAGAACACTGATGGATGGGATGGTCCATACATATCCTGCTGATAACCACACAGGATGTCAAATTAGTATTGCCTTTAACCGTTTTAGAAAAACATTTAGCATCCATTTTTAGAAACCCAGCTATGGACCAATCATACAAAAACCTGCACTCAAAGAATACTGGGCCCAGTTAAGAGAACAGTGTGCTGGTTGGAGTGTCCACATGGCAATACTGCTGCTAAGGCAGACAAGCACCTTAACACTGCACGCTGTCCTCCATGAACAATCATATAGCACCTTTTAAAGGCAGGAAAAATGTCCCAAGACACCGTGTACAAAGTGATGTGGGGCATAGACAAGAAGAAATGTTTCCCCTTAATAGAGAGATCAACAGGGGGAGGGGGGGCACAGATTTAAAGTAAAGAACAGGTGGAAGAATATTTTCACCGTAAGTGGTGGATATCTAAAAACTACTGCCTGAAAAGTATGAGAGAGGTGGGAACCATCACTACATGTAAAATATCGTTAGATAACTTGAAATACTATAGCATACAATGCTTAGTTCCAACTGTTGGACAAGTCCTGGACGACCACTGCAGACATTAGGGGCTGAAGGGCCTCACTGCATATTGTAACACTCATTGGATGACAAGTCCAGCAACATATTTTATTGACCAAAAACTTCAGGAAAGAGAGGTGTTTTAAAAAGAAACAACTCCAACCAAGGGGAGGTAATTGCAGAGCATTGGGGCCTGCATAGCGTGACCACATATAGCAGAGTGTAAAAGGTCAGGATTAGAGTGTCACTAAGGGCCAAGAAGGTTGTAGGAATTTATACAGAGGTTAGGAGCATGGAGGGATTTGGAAACAATGGGGAACTTTCCTTGGAAACCAAGCAGCTACTATGCAATAGTAAATTAGTGTTTGTATTTGTACAGAATATTCAGAGATTTATGGAATGTAATGAATGAAAATCTACATGTATTATCTAGCAACGTACCTTGCAATGCATGCACTAGATGGCAGTTAGCTATCACTTAATACTTTTTTCGGGGGGGGGGTTAATGACTATTACAATAGCAGACACGAATTTAGAAATCAAACCTTGTCATAAATATCTATATTATATCTATAAGTACACACCCTCATCAGTCTGAACGGTTATTTCACAAAGATAGTACTGCAGATAAAAAAAAAAGGACAGGGGAGATAAACTGAGGCAGACCCAGCTCAGCCCGTTTTGCTCCTTCCAATTTTTTTTTAAAATGGGTATTTGCGTATTCTACCCACTCCCCGGATCCTGATAACTTGCAGATTGATCCATCCCTTGTTTCCGCACTACCAAAGGACTCTTCCTCCCCCCACACCTTAGTTTTGTCTTTACCTGGAAAGCCATAGAGTTTGCAACGGCCAGGAACACCCTGAGCGGCGTGGTGGCTGTGTAAGACCGGTGACTCCATAGTCGGTGAGCACCCGCTGTCACCCCAAGGGCACTGAGCAAGAAGCAAAAGGCGGCTACACAAGAATAAAACAGACAAGTAATTTGTTTAAAAAAAAAGCCATTTAAGATCTGGTGCAAACAGCCATTTTGTATAATCAGCCTGCAGCCCATTCCCACACCTTTAAAAAAGGAGAGAGAGAGCAAACAAAAGGCACGTTGAGAGACTCGAAAATACGCAGCAAAAATACTGAAAACGTGCGCCATTGATCAAGACAGGTCCAATTAAATCCAGCTGTTTTAAGCAGGTTCATTTTAAAGAGAATTTCCACGCCACTGCAGTCAATAAGTTATTTCCGCATTTCTTTCAAAACAGTTAATATTGATCCGAGTGGTTGAAAATGCAATTGCATTTGTTTAAAAAAAAATGAAATTGCATTCTGCAATAGATTAAAAATGGATAATACAGTTTTCTTTTCAACCAACCACCCTTTAAAAATGCAAGTTAATTGGAGATGTAAGTGATCTTACCCCATAGCCAGGTTAGCGGTTTCGCGAAAGGCACCAGAACGGAGGAGTAGATAGCAGCTAAGTGCAGAGCCCCCATCAGGATAATGTTCCGCCACACCATCTTCATAGCCGGCTTGGCTCCTTGCTTCTCCCTGTAGGTGTCGTCGAAGGAATCATCCACCGGCCGGTCGTCTACGAACTCCGGCGAGGTCGCAGGCTCAACGCTAGCGCTGCTCATGTTGCAAATGGAAGGAAGCTACAGATCCCGAGATTTGTTTTCCCACCACCTCCTCTTCCACGTTGTGTTACTGCAATGCTCTCTGACTGTTGCCTGTGAAAAGTGTCAGTGTTGGTGAGGATGAGGGGGAGGGAAGAGGGAAAAAATAAAGCAGATGATCAATAAAGCAGCTGGCTCCTACTTTTCGGAAGACAGATCTGCATTGCATTCATTGGTCCGGCTAGCTTTGGTGCCACCACACTCCAGCTCTGATTGGTTCGACATTGGTGGCATGTTATGCTTGCAACACGCTCACACATGCAATTACACTTGTAATATATGCGCAACGCAATGCAATGCAATTTCTAGAGCCTACGAGGGGTGGGGGGCTGTGGAAATGTTCGCCCCTTCTCAATTCATTTTTTTTTAGCATTAGCGGCTTATGTCCAATAAAGAAACATGGGGGTTTGATATTTTGAGAGGGACAATGTACACATGTCTGCTGCCCCCTTTCTGTCACTTACGTTTGCTGTAAGGCAAGTAAACTTTCAGGTATGTAATATCTCGTTACAGTACCTCAACTATCGGAGTCAATGGCCTGTAGTAACCCAAGGAAAATGTAGGTCATTGTGCCAGGATCTCCCGCAGGTCCTAGTGCTCACTCTTCAGAGTGCTAAAATTTAAGCTGCATTTTCGTTTTTATCTCCCTATCCCCATATTATTTTTAAAAGTCATTCCACCCCTCTCCCGAATTCAGTTTATGCAAACATCCGGGATAAAATGAAAACAAGATTTATGATTTTTGAAAGACTTTTAAAAACATCTTACGTTACTTTTAATTTGCTACACGTTGCATCCGGGTCAAGCACGCTTTTAAAGAATTCCGCATTTTCAGAGGTTTTATTTGGAGAAATCAACACCTCAGCCCTCATTATCAACCAACGACAGACGGAAATAGTTATCTGCGATTTGGTAGATTATAACAAGTAAACTATCGGGGGAAACAATTTATATATAAATTAACGTTTAATAACGAGATAAATTTCTCAGCACTGCTGTTCGATGCATCAAACGTGAATTAATGTGGCTAAACGCACATCGTCAATTTAAAGAAATAAATCCTAATCCCCAAACTGTTCACTACATTGCAACCGATATGCAGCATCTGGTTCTAATGTGCTCAACTCACGCTGGAAGGGAGGCGGGAGCGAAATGTCCTCCCGTTCACTTTGATCTTTGTAATCAAAAGCCATATTGTGCTGCCTGAGTCCTACAAGCTCGCTACTTGGCTGACGGCCCAGTTCCAGTTTGTCCGATAGTAACCCCCTGCATTCCTCCGTCACAAGATCATCGGGGCGGGACTTCCTACAAAATGAGGTAAGTGCATAGAGAAGGAGAGAGACGCAACTTGACAATTGTCACGTCTCACTTCTGGTCCTTTGACCCCCCGTTCATATACTCAATGGTTTTTAAACAAACCCCTAGGGTTTAAGGATAGTCGCTACTTCGTGAGATAAACCCCCCAACCTTACCCTTTCTGCAGTGTTCACGGGACTGTGTTATCCCTTGGAAAATTCTGATCATGCAACCCCCTGGAGGAAAAGGGAAACAGGTTGTTTGTTTGAAACCAGCGTGTGTCTGTGACCGAGATGCGCGGCCTAAAAACAATTCTGAAAAAAAATACGGAGGAATTGTAAACAAAAATGAGCGTTTTTAAGGCGCTTTACGGGAGTACTATCCAGTATTTGACGCTAGAAAGCCGTGCGTTATCACCCCCGATCAGACCATATGTAATGATCTGGCCCGGAACTAGTAGAAAAGCTATTTCGAAAAGACGAGTAAGCGAGATCCAGGGGACTTAATAAATCACCATGGGAAGGCAATGCTTCAGTGGTATTATCGCTAGACTATTAATCCAGAGATCCAGGTTCTGTTGGCCTGAGTTTGCATCCTGCCATTGCAGACCGTGTAATTTGAATTCAATAAAAATCTGGAATTAAGAGTCAAGTGATGTCTGTGAAACGGTTGTCTGTGGTCAAGAAAACCCATTTGGTTCACTAATGTTCTTAAGGGAAGAAAATCTGCTACCCTTGATCTGACCTACCTGTGCCACATCCAGATCTACAGCAATGTGGATGACTTAATTGCCCTGTGGACAATTAGGGATGGGAAATAAATGCTTCCCCACATTGTGAATTAGGGAAAAAAAGTTTGCATTGTTTTTTAATAAAAGACTTCACAACATTAGAACAGCCATAAAATCTTTAAATCCCACAGATTTGTCAACAATTCCCCTCCCCAGACATTAGTTACACACTAGGTCATCAAAACTTGTTAACCTTCACAAGGGATCAGAATTCTACACTTTTGCCAGTCTGGTTTTGGAACTCCAACTTAAGATTCATTCTATCCCAGTGACTGCTCCTGTTCCAGTCAGTCTCTCTCCAGGGTCTCAGCTCACCTTGGTTCTAAAACTCAACTCCAGTGTTCGATCTTAAGCAAGGCTCTGGCTTTTCACCAACATCTAGTCTCAGCAAGCTAAGCTGCCCCTGGTCCCCACCCTGAGCTCTAACCTTGTTTATTGCATTAAGGAGATGTTGCCTGTGAGCTTTTCCCCTACTAACCTCTGAACTACACTGAAATATGAATACCATCAGGCTTCTTATAAGCCCTTCACAGTTTCCACCAACATACTCAGCTTTCTCAGCTCCCGAGAATGTCTTTTATGTCCTCACTCCAATACTTTAGCTGCCTACTAATTCTTAGAATATCTGACTGAGTTCTAACAGTAGAGAGTGATCTACCTGTTCTTGACTTCTCACTGAGTTCCAACATAGAATCTGTGTAGTTCTGCTGCTTTCCTGGCAATACAACTAACTGCAGAATCCAATCACAGACTGTTCATTTTCACTCTCTGCCTGTAACCTTTGAACATTTCTTCAATGACCTCTGCACTATCCTAGGTGACCTATTAAAAACCTAGCAATAAGCCCTTTTCCTGTTGTTAGGCAGAATTGAATGTTAGTAACATTTTGAAATCTTCAAATGTCGTATCTTTGGAACTGAATGTATCTTCAAGGACATGTTTTTACAGTTTACTGAGAATGGATTTCATCATTTAAATAACTCATGTCCTGACTCCCCAAAGCCTGTCCACCATTGACAAGGCACAAGTCAGGGGTGTAAAGGAATACTCTCAAGTTGCCTGGATGAGGGCATCTCTAACAACATAGAAGGTTGATTTCCATCCAGGACAAAGCAGCTCATTTGTTTGACATCCCACCCACAAATGATACACTGTGTCAGTCATGTGTACCATCTACAATCTGTCTATCATCTACAGCAATTTAACAAGGCTCCTTCAGCAGCATCTTCAAAACCTGTGACCTCTACTAACTAGAAGAGCAAGTACAGTAGATGCATGGGAATGCCACTGGCTACTAGTTCCCCTGCAAGCCACACACCTTCCTCACTTTCTTCAATGGGTGGGATATTGCATGCCCCCGCTGGTGTGCTTTCAACAGAGGGCACATAAAATATATGACAAGTTCAGCATCTTCCCTCTACTCTAGCTGATCCCCTTAATGCCAAAATCAGCAACTCCTCTGCCATATGTATACAAATAATTAAAGGTTAAACTATAGTGCAGCTGGCATGGGTTAACTGGTGAGTGGGAGTGGCAAGGACGTTATGACCGAGATGAGAAAATGTGGGAAAGAAAGGGGTACCTCATTCTCCATCACATGTTCCCCATTACAGCATGGTACACGTTCCCTATTACAGAATGCTACACATTCCCCATTATGTTACATGTTCCACATTATAGCATGCTGTACAATTCCCATTATGGCACCATGTTTCCCTGTATACAGTACCCTATACAATCCTCACTGTAGCACTCTACAAATTTCCTAGCACCCCCTTACAGACCCCACTATATCATTCTTTAGAATCCCCACTCATACATTTCCGATTGTAGCCTCATTTACATTCCCAATTACAGACATCTCTACATTTTCCATCACAGCATCCAAACATTCCACATTACAGCTTCCTAGACATTCCCTATTACAGTCATTTGCATATTCCCCATTACAGTATCTTAAACATTTCTGATGTGCAGCACCTTATGAATAGTACATGATTGTTTCTTAGGGGTGGTACAGTGGTTAGCACGACAGCCTCACAGCACCAGGGACTGGGTTTGATTCCAGCCTTGGGTGACTGTGTGGAATTTTCATGTTCTCCCTGTGTCTGTGTGGGTTTCTGCTGGATGCTCTGATTCCACCACCCCCACCCCCCACAGTTCAAAGATGTGCAGGTTAAGTCAATTAGCCATGGTAAATTGCCCTACAGTATCCAGGAATGTGTAGGTGCATGGTAAATGCAGGGACATGGGGATAAGTGTGATCTTCTTGGAGGGCCGGTGCAGACTCGGTGGGTTGAATGGCCTCTTTCTGTACAGTAAGGATTCTGTGCTATTTTAAGCTTTCCTTTTCTGATATAAGCTCTAAAGTTGTCACTTACTAGACTGAATCTGGGCCCTTTTGACTTACTCTCAAAATCAACGCAATATTTTGGATTTACTTTTGTACACCAGTTATTATCTTAGCTACTTCAATTGGATGTTTCCTCTACAGAGTGAGAAGCCCAAGCATTCTCCAGCCTTATCTCATAGTTCAGACCCTTGACATGGGGGATAATGCCTGCAGCTCTTTTGTGTATTGTCAGGAGAACTTCAATCGTTCTCTGAACATTTGGCCTCTCAAATGATGCGCTGTATTCAAGGTGTGGTCAAACCAGTGCATTGTACAGTTTGTTCCTCTGTTTCCCAGACTTCATACAATTTAGATAAGCAGAACATTCTATTGCTTTGCACATTGCACCTTTACACTGGATTTAAAATTGTGTTGACTGAGATTTCTCAATCTGTTTATCGCACAATCACTAGAGTTATTTCAAAGCCGTTAGTGGAGTACTTGCGATTATTTTTCCCACCCCATTTGTAGGAATTTGCAGTTCCCTATGAAAATATTGACCTGTCCTGTCACTTAACAGTCTGGCTAATTTCTGTGATCCTTCCTCAAATCTTACTCTTGAGTTAAATATCAGCAGAAAGACTGACCACTGACTCTGAAGGATGGGTACAAACTCAGACTACCACAAGACTTGTGGTCTGATGAAAGGTCTTTGATTCAACCAGTGGGTGGCACAGTGGCACAGTGGTTAGCACTGCTGCCTCACAGCGCCAGAGACCTGGGTTCAATTCCCACCTCAAGCGACTCTCTGTGTGGAGTTTGCACATTCTCCCCGTGTCTGTGTGGGTTTGCACCGGGCGCTCTGGTTTCCTCCCACAGTCCAAAGATGTGCAGGTTAGGTGAATTGGCCATGCTAAATTGCCCGTAGTGTTAGGTGAAAGGGTAAATGTAGGGGGGTGGGTTGTGCTTCAGCGGGTTGGTGTGGACCTGTTGGGCCAAAGGGCCTGTTTCCACACTGTAAGTAATCTAATCTGTCCCTTGCCTTCAGTTCATGCCACCACATTTAATTATAAAGGCCAAATCATCAGAAATAGAGTCATCGATATGTTCAGCACGGAACAGACCTTTTGGTCCAACCTGTCCATGCTGACCAGATATCCTAACCTAATCTAATCCCATCTGCCAGCACTTGGTCTGTATCTCTCTAAACCCTTCCTTCATATAATCATCCAGGTGCTTTTTAAATGTCGTACCAGCCCGCCACCACTTCCTCTGGCAGCTCATTCCATACACGCACACCCTCTGAGTGAAAAAATTGCCCCTTAGGTCCTTTTTAAATGTTTCCCCCTTCATCCTAAACCTATGCCCTCTAGTTCTGGACTTACCCACCCCAGGAAAAAGGCCTTGTCTATTTACCTTATCCATGCCCCTCTTGATTTTATAAACCTCTATGATGTCACTCCTCAGCCTTCGACACTCCAGGAAAAACAGCCTCAGCCTATTCAACCTCCCCCATTAGGTCAAATCCTCCAACCTGGCACCATCCTTGTAAATCGTTTCTGAACCCTTTCAAGTTTCACATCCATCCGATAGGAGGGAGACCAGGATTGCACACAATACTTCAAAGTTGGCCTAACCAATGTCCTGTACAGCCGTAACATGACCTCCCAACTCCTATACTCAATGCTCTGACCACTAAAGGAAAGCAACATCTATCCTGATGAAACTGTCCATGCCAATGTCTGTACTCCACAAGATCCTTCATCCCATCCAGACCCATCAATAGATCTTTCTGTTCCTCCCCCACCTTCCCACCTATGTCCCCCTATTATAAATATATCCATCTGCTGGAAATACATGGTAATACTTTATAAATTGGCAATTTAATGATAGGATGGGGGATAATGAATGGCTCTTTGGACAGCTGACATGCATTCAAAAAGCCAAATGCCCTCCTTCGTTGTCATAAAGGACTCTAATAAGTACAAGTTGTAAAAACTATGTTGGCAAAGCATCAGGTCTGCACCAACATCAGGTCTGCACCAAAGAGCATCTCACCCAGGACTACTCCCTCCCCCCGCCCCACACACCTTCTCCAACCTTCTTCCCTATAATCCTACATTTTCCATGACTAAATCACCTAAACTACACACCCCTGGGCACTATGGGGCAATTTAGCATCGCCAATCTACCTAACCTGCACATCTTTTGGACTGTGTGAGGAAACCAGAACACCCAGAGGAAACCCACGTGGATATGAGGAAAACATGCAAACTCCACACAACCAGTTGCCGAAGGGTGAAATGCAACCTGTGTGTGTGAGAGTGAGTGAGTGAGTGGATGAGGCTGGTACAATTACTGCATTTAAAAGATATCTGGATGGGTATATGAATAAGAAGGGTTTGGAGGGAAATGGGCCAAGTGCTGGCAAATGGGACTGGACTAAGTTAGGATATCTGGTCAGCATGGAAGAGTGGACCTAAGGGTCTGTTTCTGTGCTGTACATCTCTATGAACTGACAGAGCAGTGAACCTGCACAGTTACTGCCTTTGCTGTTTGAATTCAGTATCACTGGACATCGGAGTGCGTCTGGAAAAATTAACAAACAGTGAAATTCACAACTAGTCTTGGAGGAACCTGTTTGGGAGAGGTCACAGCACAGAAACAGATAAATGGATGTTTTAAGCGTGACCTTACAGTAAGTCTGCAATAGTGAATAGAGTGGGTTCTTTCTTGATTAAAAGTTTTATTGAGATATGTCTCTTGATTAAACTTAAAATATAAGTCATATGTATTAATTTAACCTGGAGCAGTGTTGTATAGAGCAATAAGACAGTGCTATTTTCTGGGTCTGTAGATTGAAAGAAGCAAAAGTGGCCTTTAGTAGAATGTTATGCTCTTTTTGTCGGATGTGGGAGTTTAGGGAGAGTTTATGGGTTACTGTGGATTATATCTGCAATAAATGCCTCTGGTTGCAAATCCTATCAGATCGAATGGATCGGTTGGAGAGACGGAGGCAATGAGGAATGTACAAGAGTAAGGGAATGTGATGGATGGCAGTTATAGGAAGGGCAGGTACAGTGAGGAGATAGTGAGGAAAGAGATCAATCTGAGACCGGTACAGTTGAGAACAAAGGCGAGTCAAACAGTCAGGGCAGGTAGGGACAAAGCAGAGAACAAGGTAGGACTGATAAATTAAACTGCATTTACTCCAATGCAAGAGGCCTAACAGGGAAGGCAGATGAACTCAGGACATGTTTAGGAACGTGGGACTGGGATATCATAGCAATTACAAAAACATGACTCGGGGATGGACAGGACTGACAGCTTAATGGTCCAGGATACAAATGCTACAGGAAGGACAGAAAGGGAGGCAAGAGGGGAGGGGGAGTGGCGTTTTTGATAAGGGATAACATTACAGCTATACTGGGGGAGGATATTCCAGGGAAGTTATTTGGGTGGAAGTGAGAAATATTATATTATAATTGTATTATAGACCGCCTAATAGTCAGAGGGAAATTGAGAAACAAATTTGTAAGGAGATCCCAGTTATCTGTAAGAATAATAGGGTGGTGATGGTAGGGGATTTTAACTTTCCAAACATAGATTGGGACTGCCATAGTGTTAAGGGTTTAGTTGGAGAGGAATTTGTTAAGTGTGTTCAAGAAAATTTTCTGATTCAGTATGTGGATGTACCTACTTGAGAAGGTGCAAAACTTGACCTACTCTTGGGAGATAAGGCAGGGCAGGTGACTAAGGTGTCAGTGGGGGAGCACTTTGAGGCAGTGACCATAATTCTATTAATTTTAGAATAGTGATGGAACAGGATAGACCAGATCTAAAAGTTGACGTTCTAAATTGGAGAAAGGCCAATTTTGTCAGTATTAGGCAAAACCTTTCAAAAGCTGATTGGGAGGAAGATGTTCGCAGGTAATGGGATGGCTGGAAAATGGGAAGCCTTCAGAAATGAGATAACGAGAATCCACAGAAAGTATATTCCTGTGAGGGTGAAAGGAAAGGCTGGTAGGTATAGGGAATGCTGGATGACTAAAGAAATTGAGGGTTTGGTTAAGGAAAAGAAGGAAGCGTATGTCAGATATACACAGGATAGATCGAGTGAATCCTTTTGAAGAGTATAAAGGCAGTAGGAGTGTACTTAAGAGAGAAATAAGGAGGGCAAAAAGGGGATATGAGATAGCTTTGGCAAATAGAGTTTAGGATAATCCAAAGGGTTTTTATAAATACATTAAGGACAGAAGGGTAACTAGAGAGAGAGAATAGGGCCCCTTACAGATCAGCAAGGCAACCTTTGTGTGGATCCGCTGGAGGTGGGGGAAATACTAAATGAGTATTTTGCATCAGTATTTACTGTGGAAAAGGACATGGAAGATATAGAATGTAGGGAAGTGGATGGTGACATCTTGAAAAATGTCCATATTACTGAGGAGGAAGTGTTGGATATCTTGAACTGCATAAAAGTGGATAAATCCCCAGGACCTGATCAGATCTACCCTTGAACTCTGTGAGAAGCTAGGGAAGTGATTTGCTGGGCCTCTTACTGGGATATTTGTAAAATTGATAGTCACAGGTGAGGTGCCGGAAGACTGGAGGTTGGCTAACGTGGTGCCACTGTTTAAGAAAGGTGTTAAGGACAAGCCAGGGAACTATAGACCAGTGAGTTGATGTCGATGGTGGGCAAGTTGTTGGAGGGAATCCTGAGGGACAGGATGTACATGTATCTGGAAAGGCAAGGACTGATTAGGGATAGTCAGCATGGCTTTGTGCGTGGGGAATCATGTCTCACAAACTTGATTCAGTTTTTTAAAGAAGTAAAAAGCAGCTTGATGAGTGCAGAGCGGTAGATGTGATCTATATGGACTTCAGTAAGGCATTTGAAAAGGTTCCCCATGGGAGACTGGTGAGCAATGTTAGATCTCATGGAATACAGGGAGAACTAGCCATTTGGCTAGAGAATTGGCTCAAAGGTAGAAGACAGAAGGTGGTGGTGGAGGGTTGTTTTTCAGACTGAAGGCCTGTGACCAGTGGAGTGCCACAAGGATTGGTGCTGGGTCCACTACTTTTCATCATTTATATAAATGATTTGGATGTGAGCATAAGAGGTATAGTTGGTAAGTTTTCAGATGACACCAAAATTGGAGGTGTAGTGGACAGCGAAGATTGTTAACTCGGATTACAACGGAATCTTGTTCAGAACACGATAGACTGCTAACTTGGCCAAACAGTAAGGATGCTGGGTACATTGACAAGTAAAACTCTGAAGTCACAAAAACTCACACACCAGGCACAATGGAAACATAGCAGTCAGGTGCTACTGATATTAGCATAATGTAAAAAGCAACAGCTTTCCTGGGTAGACATACCCCCAACAACCTATTCAGCAAACAAAGGAGGGTCCAAACAGAAAGGCACCGCTTCTGGCTACGCAAAGAAACAAACAGCAGCATGCCATCCAAATGACTGACGCTGAGTTTCCCTCACTGACCAGAATTAGAAAAAGTTCCAAAATCATAAAAAAGTATTTAAAAACATTATTCACATGCAGCCCTCTCTCTGGACCCACTTGGACCTTCAAAGGAGACTAGAATGGCCAAAGGCAGAGACCCGCTTACCATCCAGTGAGAGAGAGGAAGAGAGCAGCTTTGCATTCCCAGAGACAGAGAGCGCGAAAGAGAGAGGGAGAGAGAGAGGCTGAGCACATTTACAAAAGATCGGGGAAGTATTGTACGCTTAAGGGGCTGAATAGGATTAGAGACAGCATAGGTTAGTATTAAAAGCTGTTGTAACTTGTTTCCCAAAAAATATTGGCACTATTTTTGCAATGGTACGGGTTTGTGTTCATAATGATTTGACTGCTTCGTATTGTGGGACACCTGGACAAATCCATTCATTACATTCTGGTTGGAGTTGTCAAACTTGTTTTTTAAGGAGAAACTTGACAACACTGGAGGCCAGAAATGACAGACAAACAGCAGCTTGCACTCTCAAACTCGTAAAAATGTGAACAAGCTTAAAAGCAGATTATATTAAAACAAACACCCCTACAATTGCATGAATCACTTAATTGATTAAAGTTAATTACCAATAACAACTATTAACAGCTGTTATGTATGAAATAATATCATAAATAGACTGGCAATAAATTATTTCATTACTGATATTGGTCTGATATCAATGAGACTGATAAGAAAACTTTATGTAATGCTGGAGTTTAATTCAGATAAGTGTGAGGTGTTGCATTTTGGTAAAACAAGCCAGACCAGGATTTACACAGTTAATGGTAGGGCCCTGGAGAGTGTTCTTGAACAGAGAGAACACGTAAGGGTGCAGGTACATTGTTCTTTGAAAGTGGCGTCACAGGTAGACAGGGTGGTGAAAAAGGCATTTGGCGTGCTTTCCTTCAGTCAGAGCATTGGGTACAGGAGTTGGGACGTCATGTCACAGCTGTAGAAGACATTGGTAAGGCCACATTTGGTGTATTGCAGATAATTCTGCATGGGAAAGATGTTATCAAATTAGAAAGGGTGCTAGGAAGGTTTACAAGGATGTTACCAAGACTGGAAGGTTTGAATTAAAGGAAGAGGCTGGATAGGCTGGGACTTCTTTCCCTGGAGCATAGGAGGCTGAGGGGTGACCTTCTAGAGGTCTGTTAAGTCATGAGGGGCATGGATAAGGTGAATAGCCAAGGTCTTTTTTTCCACATTTGGAGGTTGCTGTGTTGGACTGGGGTGTACAAAGTTAAAAATCACACAATACCAGGTTGCAGTCCAACAGGTTTATTTGGAAGCACTAGCTTTCAGGTGGTTGAACTGTAAATAAATCTGTTGAACTGTAACCTGGTGTTCTGTGATTTTTTTAAACTCTTTTTCTGTACTGAAGTGCCAGGATAGGGCTTGGCTGCAGTAATGACTGTCAAGGCGAGTATGTTGCTGGGTGTGGGTCGAGCTACATTATCAGGATTGGACAAACCTTTTCCTACAGGAACCTCAGTGAAAGGTTAAGACTGGGTAATGCAGGTAACTGTGAAGATTGAAAAGATTAAGGGAGAATGCAGGGTCAACGAAGAAGCTGTCAGTAACCTTGTTCTCCAAAATAAAGAAAACATATTTGCAGATTGTTTGTAGCTGGGAAAATACAAAATCTGATAGATCAAAGCTAGAAAAGGTTTAATTTTTACATATAGAGGGTTGTGCATATGAGCGGCTAGAGGAAATGTAAAGGTGAATACAATTACAACATTTAGAAGACATTTGAATAGGTACACTGAACAGGGAAAGATATAAAAGAGACCTAAAAGGCAACTTTTTTACTCCAGAGGGTGGTGCATATATGGAATGAGCTGCCAGAGGAAGTTGTGGAGGCTGGTACAATTGCAACATTTAAGAGGCATCTGGATGGATATATGAATAGGAAAGGTTTAGAGGGATATGGGCCAAATGCATGCAAATATGACTAGTTTTTTTAGATTTATTTATTTATTAGATTCCCTACAGTGTGAAAACAGGCCCTTCGGCCCAACAAGCCCTTCGAACAGCAACCCACCCAGACCCATCTCCCTCTGACTAATGCACCTAGCACCATGGACCATTTAGCATGCCCAATCCACCTGAACAGCACTTCTTTGGATTGTGGGGGGAAACCGGAGCACCCGGAGGAAACTCGCGCAGACGTTGGGAGAATGTGCAAACTCCACACAGATAGACACCCGAGGCTGGAATCAAATCCGGGTCCCTGGCACTGTGAGGCTGCAGTGCTAACCACTGAGCCACTATTAAGAAGCCTGGTTGGCATAGATGAGGTTGGCCTGTATCCATCCTGTAAACCTCTCTGACTCTGTGACTGTATGGTGATAGCATCAGATGGATACAGATGAGTCCAGTCAGAGTTCTTCTCAAAGGGCATGTCTGCCTACCTGGAAAGGGGAAAGCTGAAGGGGCCAAGTAGCCTACTCCAGCTCCTAATTTATATATTTGTGTGACTGACATTTAACAATGAGGGGGAACTTTTGGATCCTCCGGTGCTGATTCCATGGGGAGTGGGATTGTGGGGAGTATCACCTGGGGTGTGGCTGTCTCATTTCTCGCTTCCCATGGTGTGTCTGGTCCAGCCATGGGGACTTATCTTTCTTGATTACAAGGAAGATGTCAGAAGTAGGTTCTTTACACAGAGAGTGGTGGGTGTGTGGAATGCATTGCCAGTGGTGGTAGTAGATTAGGGACATTTGAGTGACTGTTGGATTGGCACATATGTAGGTTAGTTTGGTCTTAGAATAGGATAAAAAGTTGGCATAATATCGAGGACCAAAGGGCCTGTACTGTACTGTATTGTTCTATGTTTTATGAACCATCCAATCTCCTGATCTTGGTGCCATCCATGTTTGGGTTACCTTCAGATTGGCCCACAACAAGGAGTGGACCTTCCCTCAGGATGGGCCACCGATTTGCAAACAGTTAGATCCTCAATGAACTCAACTTATTGTTATCACATTCCCCCTTCAGTCGTAGCAAAGCGCTCAGAAACACAGAGTAGTTTTACCTCCTTCATCTTTATTCCAGGCCCTAGAGGGAGAGAGAACGATCGCCCATGTAACAGAGACATGAGTTCACGGTCTTCTCTGGAACAGCAGCTTCTGAATGAACTATATAGTCATTTTACAGGGAGGAACATCCAGATAAGGCAACATACATATTGATTGGGTGACCATTACAATCAGTGAGCATCAACAGTAAAGATTAAGCCATCTGCTGTTACACAATGAATAACTGACTTCACATAATGAATACTTTTCACCTTATTAACTGACCTCACACACTGAATGCTTCCAATATTGTTAAATGGCTCTACATAATGACTGCTTTTCCTCCTTGTTAACCGATTACCCTTGCCCCTAGCACCCCATTGTTAACTGTAAGTTCTTACCTGATCTGCTTCATGCTAAGCTGAACCTCTTTTTTCACAAACTACATCTTGATCTGTCATGCTCAGCTGAACCTCTCATTTCACAAAACTCAGAACTTAACTCTTTCTCTGCCTGCTTATACCCTATACACATTCTCAAACTGAAGGGTATAATAATAATGTGGATCCAGATAATATTCACATGATGATAGCTAAATGTCTGCAAAGGACATGTTTGAGGGTAAGAGCCATTCGCTGATCTTTCTCATTCCTTCCCCAGAAAAGGATAGGGACCAACCTGAGATCTGTGACGCTGGAAAAGCACAGCCGGTCAGGCAGCATCCGAGGAGCAGGAGAGTCGACATTCCGGGCGCAAGTCCTTCATCAGGAATGTCTGATGACTCAATCCTGATGAAGGGCTTATGCCCGAAACGTCGATTCTCCTGCTCTTCGGATGCTGCCTGACCTGCTGTGCTTTTCCAATACCACACTCTCGCCTCTGATCTCCAGCATATGCCGTCCTCGCTTTCTACCAACCTGCGATGTTCCTGGCCCAGAGACAGGGTTCCATCTGAACTATATTTCTGATTTATCTTTTTTTTAAAAAATCATTCATGGGACCTGGGCCAGCATTTATTGCCCAGACTTAATTGCTCTGAGAATGTGAGCTGACTTCTTGAGTTGCTGCAGTCCATTTTCTGTAGATAGAGCCACAATGCTGTGAGGGTGGGTGTTTCACCGCTCTTTTAAAATGGTTGCAATTTTGAGAAAAATAGTGAAAATGTACTGAAGTGCTAGGATAGGGCTTGGCTTCATTAATGACTGTCACAGCGAGTACGTTGCTGGGTGTGGATCGAGTTACTTTATCAGGATTGGACGAACATTTTCTTACAGGGACCTCGGTGAAAAGTTAAGACTGGGTAATGCAGGTAACTGTGAAGATTGAAAAGATTAAGGGAGAATGCAGGGTCAACGAAGAAGCCGTCAGCAAACTTGTGCTCCAAAATAAAGAAAATATATTTGCAGATTGTCTGCAGCTGGGAAAATACAAAATCTGATAATTTTAGTATTTGGGAGTTAGCAGGAGATGGGCGAAGCAAGAATTAGTACTTGCTGGAGAAAACCAGGAACTACAGTATGCAGAATCCGGGCATTAAAGTAAAGAGTGTGAAAGTTCAAGAGGTAAACAGAGCTGCTTTGTACTAGAAAACAGCAACATTTCTCTCAGATTCTGCCCCAGCGGAAACGCAGCATCAGTACAGTAATTTCCTCCCTCCCTCCTGTCTTGCTGCCTCTCCCCATGTTGTAACTTTAACCTGCTGAAGACAGCAGGGTCCTATTACTATGTGTGCAGGCCAGCTACAATTATGGCCCTTGGGTCCAATGGCTACTGTAATGCCAATCCTGAGCTGAGATTTGTCTTGCGTTCATCCATGTCGAACCTTGCAGCAAACGTATTCAGCTCACAGAGGCACAGAGTTAGAAGTTCAGATTTTTGCTTTAGCTTTGTGGTGATGGAGGAGCTGGAGCAGAAAGAAAGCTTGAGACTCTCCTCATTCATACACCATTTGATGGGTTGCCTTCCTGACCCCAATCTTGGGCATTTACTAACAACCAGGGACTGTTCCTATGGGGTCACTGAGGGAACAGTGATATATTTCCAAGTCAGGATGGTGAGTGGCTTGGAGGGGAACTTGCAGGTGGTGGTGTTCTCGTGTCCTTCTAGCTTACGGGTTTGGAAAGTGCTGTGAAAGGAACCTTGTCAGATTTCAATGGGAGTTTGATCAGGTGGGCCAATGGGCAGAGTGGCAGATGGAGTTTAATTTAGATAAGTGTGAGATGCTGCATTTTGGAAAAGCAAATCTTCGCAGGATTTATACACTTAATGGTAAGGTCCTAGGGAGTGTTGCTGAACAAAGAGACCTTGGGGTGCAGGTTCATAGTTCCTTGAAAGTAGAGTCGCAGATAGATAGGATAGTGAAGGTGTTTGGTATGCTTTCCTTTATTGGTCAGAGTATTGATTACAGGAGTTGGGAGGTCATGTTGCGGCTGTACAGGACATTGGTTAGGCCACTGTTGGAATATTGCGTGCGATTCTGGTCTCCTTTCTATCAGAAAGACGGAGTGAAATTTGAAAGGGTTCGGTAAAGATTTACAAGGATGTTGCCAGGGCTGGAGGATTTGAGCTATAGGGAGAGGCTGAGGCTTTTTTCCCTGGAGAGTTGAAGGCTGAGGGGGACCTCATAGAGGTTTATAAAATTATGAGGGGCATGGATAGGATAAATAGACAAGGTATTTTCCCTGGAGTGGGGGAGTCCAGTACTAGAGGGCATAGGTTTAGGGTGACTGGGAAAGATATAAAAGAGACCTAAGGGGCAACATTTTTACCCAGAGGGTGGTGCATACATGGAATGAGCTGCCAGAGGAAGTGGTGGAGGCTGGTACAATTACAACATTTAAGAGGCATCTGGATGGATTTATGAATAGGAAGGGTTTGAAGGGATATGGGCCGGGTGCTGGCATGTGGGACTAGATTAGGTTAGTATATCTGGTCGGCATGGACGGGTTGGACTGAAGGGTCTGTTTCCATGCTGTACATCTCTATGATTCTATTACTCTGTGTCATAGTGGGCCTCTTACACACCAAGGGTGGCAGATGTTTAGAACTCTCTTCCATAAATGGCAGTGGATGCAGGATCAGTTGTTAACGTTAGATCTGAGATCAATGAAGTTTTGTTAAGCAAAGGTATAAAGGGATATAGGCCAAAGGCAGGTATATGGAGTTAGTCCACATCCATGGCCTCTTTGAATGGTGGAACAGGCTTGAGGGGCTGAATGACCTATTCTAGTTCCTAGGTTGTAGATAGCACCCTAGGTTGTGCATCACTGGTAGAGGATATGCATGTTGCAGGTAGCAGATGAGGTACTTTGTCCTGGACTGTTCAGCTTCTTGAACATTGTTGGAGCGGCATTCATCCAAGAAGGTAGCATCTTAAATCCAGCACTAGACCACTGTAGACAAGCAGGAACTTGGAAGAACACAGCAAGCCAGGCAGCACCAGGCGGTGGAGAAGTCAACTTTTCAGGTGTAAACCTTCTTCAGGACTGGGGGTGGGTGTAAGGGGAGCTGCAGATAAAGTGAGGGGTGTGGATGAGGGTTTTGGGTGGGGCGAGGGGCAGAGTGGTGAGATCGTGATAGGTGAACACAGGTAGAGGGTACGATCTGGTTGGTTGATGGGAGGAATAAATCCAGTTGGAAGCTGGAAGGAAGGGTCAGTAGGAGGAATGGAAGGGAGGGGGAGGGGCTGGAAAGGGAGTTAGGAGACGGGAGGGGAGGTTATTTGAAATTGGAGAACTCAATGTCCACTGAGCAGTTTGGATTTCTTTTCAGAGTTATGAAAAGGTTATAATGAGGCCAGGAAATTAAAACATTCTCTTCCTTATGCTGAAGAGTGGGGAAGGGGCAAGGATGCTGTCAAATGTTTTTTAGTGGTCTCTTATCCACTCTGTCAGGAATTAAAATCTCAGCTGATTTCTTTTACGTAACGTTAAAAGAAAACGCAATGCAGTTTAAAATTGGCTTTGGATAACTGTACATTGAAGAGTTCATTGGAGTTGATATAAAATTCCAGAGATAGCCAGAGCTTTTATGAGTTTTATCTTTGAAACGTGAGGATGCCATTTGATCAGTAAGGAAAAGGGAATATCCCTCCCTTTCTGAAGAGATTTGGGAGGGATTCTCCTATTTAATCATAGAACCACAGCAGGAGCCCTGAACAGAGATGTCCAGCCTATTCCCACTTTAAGTCTTGACTCATAAACCCTAATGATTTTTAAAAAGTCAAACTGTTTGGATGTATCATGACACACCTCTGTGTCACAGCCTGAGATGGGACTTGTACCTAGACCTTCTGGCTCAGAGGTAGTGACACCACCACCTACAGCCCAGTAGTTTGCAATATGTCAAGTGCGTATGCAAGTATCTTTTGAATGAAATGAGAAATTTGTGCCCCTACCATCCTTTCAGGCAATGTGTTCTAGATCCACACCATCCCCTGGATGGAAACAGTTCTCCTTAAATCCCCTCCGTCCTTCTAACCTGCACCCTCTGGTTATCTGCTCATAGAAATAGGGTTTTCCAATCTACTTCATCTAGGCCCCTCATAATTCCATACACCTCAATCAATTCTCTCCTCAGTCTCCTTGTTTACAAGAAGAGCAATACCAGCTAATCCAATCTTTCTAAATGTTGCTTTACACTGTGGTCAGAATTCTTTCCAATAATTGGCCCATTATTGAGGTTAGGCTGCAATTGCTTGGTTTATAACTTTCTAAAGCAAAAGGTCATGTTTGTATTCCTCACAGCCTCAGGCACCATATCTGTAGTTAGAGCAGAGTAGATAATGTAGGATTAGTGTTTGTGCCATTTTATGTTTGCTCCTTTTAGAACCTGGCAGACATTTCACTGAGGTCTGACTGTAGAACGGTTATGGCATAGAAAGAGTCCATTCTGCCTAATGTACCTACAGTGGATGAATAAGATCGATGTCCATTCCAATTCCTCTTCGCAGCATTCATCTTTTTCATATAGAGGAATGAGCTGCCAGAGGAAGTGGCGGAGGCATGTACAATTACAACATTTAAAAAGCATCTGGATGGATACATGTATAGAAAGGGTTTAGAGGGATATGGGCCAAATACTGGTAAATGGGACTGGATGAATTTAGGATATCTGGTCAGCATAGATGAGTTGGACTGAAGGGTCAGTTTCCGTGCTGTATGCCCTGATCCGAACCTCGCAGGTTACAGAGCTTCAGGTGGCAGATTCAGGTTCCTTTTTAAATGAGTTGAGTGTTTCTGCCTCAACCAACAAAACTGGGCATCAAACGCCAGACATCCACCACCCCTCTGGGTGAAAATGTCTTTCCTCACCTTAAATTTGTACCCCATTGTAACTGACCTCTGTTACACCACTGTGCCACCGGTTTCCTCCGGGTGCTCCGGTTTCCTCCCACAGTCCAAAGATGTGCAGGTCAGGTGAATTGGCCGTGCTAAATTGCCCGTAGTGTTAGGTAAGGGGTAAATGTAGGGGTATGGGGGGGTTGCGCTTCGGCGGGGCCATGTGGACTTGTTGGACCGTAGGGCCTGTTTCCACACTGTAAGTAATCTAATCTAATGTGATCTAATCTAATGACCTCCCAGCTCGGGGAAACAGGTCATCCTTGTCCACTCTATTCAATCCCCTCAATTTTTTTTATACACCTTAATGAAGATGTCCCTCAATCACCTGTTTTAAGGAAAACAACCCTAAATTATTCAATCTTTCTCGTACCTGCAATTTGCAAGGCCTGCCAACATTCTTGTAAACCTTCAATGCAGTCTCTTTGGAAAATGATTTCTGTCCTGGAATGTGCTGACCAGAACTGCACATCTAACTCTAGCTGTGCCTAATCAGTGTACAGTATTATACTGTTCCAGTATTAAATGCCTTCTTTTTGTATTAAAAGTATCTACTACAGAAGTTAAGCCCTTTCATATTTCTTCTTAGATTCATTCCGAACTTAGAGCAAAGGCTGTTGGGGGCAGTGGTAGTGTCCCGAATGCTGGCCGGAGGGATGGGTTGTGTCTGATCATGTGCCTGAACAGTTTGATTAAATATTTCTAATCCAAAACTTTGATGGGAATGTGGCAGAGAATTTCAGAAAAAAACCAGGAGGTGAAACTTGCAACTCTCCTTCTGGCCCTGTCAGAATCACTGTCAGTTAGGTAGTCTATCCTGATGAAAGGCTTATGCTTGAAATGTTAATTCTCCTTCTCCTCAGATGCTGCCTGATCTGCTGTGCTTTTCCAGCACCACACTCTTCGACTCTGATTTCCAGACCCCACTTTCTCCTCCCTGAATAATGCACCTAACCTACAAATCCCTGAACACTATGGGCAATTTGGCATGGCAAATTCACCTAACACTGCACATCTTTGGATTGTGGGAGGAAACTGGAACACATGGAGGAAACCCACACAGACAGGGGAAGAATATGCAAACTGCACAGAGACAGGTGCCCGAGGCTGGAATCTAACCTGTGTCCCTGGCGCTGTGAGGCAGCAGAGCTAACCACTGAGCCACTGTACTGCCCCGTGGTGGAGCAGGACCGACATGTCCCTTTGCTTTTTCTCCAAATGCCTACACGCTGAGCATCTGGTTTGGTACATTGGGAATATCCTTGGATCCTCAGGACAGCTCTGCCACTTTAAGATCCTCTGTCTACATCCCTGCTATAGCGCTTTCAGAGCTTCTTTGTTTGTACTGCTGGGTTCCCTTTTGACAGCAGGAATCCCTATCGTTGCATAGAGAATGAATTCTAGTCTAAGAAAAGGGATGAATAGCACTCCATCCCATTTCAGCCCCACTCCATCGAGTATTCTCTCCAGGCTATGTGCAAATTGGCAATCTGAGATGTCAATTAGCAAAGAAATGAAAGTTCTGATGAGATAATTCAATTAATTAATCAAACATGCTATTCACACCTCACCTCTTTATGTGCTACTAATGGTTTCATCGTGAATTGCTTGATGTCTGAGAGGAGTTTTATTTGATTGTCAGATATTCCTGCTTTGTAATAAAAAGGCATAGTTATTTTAATGAACTGGTTTACCTTGGTCCAGGTGGGTCTTGAACTCTGACCTCTGGTGCAGAGGCTGGTATACAACCACTATGCCACAAAACACATCAAATAGGGTATGCTGGTGGCCATCCTATTTTCCGTGATTTCGAGGTTTGTGTTATCTTGAGTGCTGTCACAAAACCATTAATCATATAATAGAGGTTGGCACAGTGGCTCAGTGATTAGCACTGCTGCCTCACAGCACCAGGGACCTGGGTTTGATTCCAGCCTTGGGTGATCATGTGGAGTTTGCTTGCTCCCCCATGACTACATGGGTTTCCCTGGGCGCTCCGGTTTCCTCCCACTGTCCAAAGGTGTGCAGGTTAGTTTGATTGGCTGTGCTAAGTTTCCCTGAGTTCAGGGATGTGCAGGCTAGGTGGTTTAGCCATGAAATATGCAGGGCTGTTTGTATAGGGTTGGGGGCTGGCTCTGGGTGAGATGCTCTTTGGAGGGGCAATGCAGAACCTATGTGCTGAATGACCTTCTTCCACAGTCTAGGGATTCTATATTTCTATAATGTCTCCTCAGAAACTCAGCCACAAACTAATTAGAAAAATACAAATAACTTATTGAACTTTGACAAAAAAACAAACAGTTAATGCACAATTATTAGGTGAAGGGGTAAATATAGGGGAATGGGTTGGGTGGGTTGCTTTTCGGAGGGTCGGTGTGGACTTGTTGGGCCGAAGGGCCTGTTTCCACACTGTAAGTAATCTAATCTAATCTAACCTAATCTCAATATTGTAAAATGTTCCCGATTTGTGAATATCTGACTTATGAATGCGATTCTAATACAGGCATATGGACATTTCCTGTACTCACAAATGGCGATTTTACATTGTCATGCACTGTGTTCTCACTTGCGTACAAATCGAGCGAACTCAAGAATGGAACCTGTTCACAAGCCGGGACTGCCTGTACTTAATAAGGCAAGAACCCATGATATTGAGGGTATTATGTTAGCATGGATAGAGGATTGACTAACTAATAGATGGTTGTGTGTTGGGTTAGGGGTGGCATTTTCATGGCAGCAACCTGTAACTAATGGTATGCTACAAGGATTGGTGCTGGAACCACAATTATTTAATGACATGGATAAGGGAAGTGAATGTAATATCACCAAGTTTGCGGATGACACATAAGTAACTGGGAAGGTAAGCAGTGAGGATGGCACAGGGTCTGGAGAGGGATACAGACAGGTTAAGTGAGTGGTCAGAAACGTGGCAGATGGAATATAATATGGAGAAATGTGAAGTTAAGCACTTTGGTAGGAAGCATAGAGGAGCTGAATATTATTTAAATGTAGAAAGACTGCAGAAAACTACAGAACTGAAGTATTTGGAAGTCCCCATCAAAAAACAGAAAAAGCTGGCATCCAAGTTCAGCAGGTAATAGGAAAGGCAAATGTAACATTGATCGTTATTTCAGAGGGAATGGAATATTAGATATCTGGTCAGCATGAACGAGTTGGACCGGAGGGTCTGTTTCCGTGTTACACATCCCTGTGACTCTGTAAAAATAGGGAGATTTTGATAAAACTATATGAGACACTAGAGCTAGAATACTCTGAACATTTTTGGGCCCCTTTTCTAATAAATGATCTCTGATATTGGAGGCAGTGCAGAGAAGGTTCACTAGGCTGATGTCAGGCATGGATGTACTGTTATTTGAAGAGATATTGACTGGGTTTGACCTATACTTATTGGAACTTAGAAGATTGAGAGGTGATCGTATTGAAACATAAAAGATTCTTAGGGGACTTGACAGGGTAGATGTGGAAAGGTTGTTTTCCCTTGTGGGAGAGTCGAGAACCAGAATGCATATTCTTAGCGGAAGAGTCAACCATTTAAATTAGAGATGAGGATGAATTTCTTCCCTTGAAAGGTAGTGAATTCTTTATTGCAGAGGGCTGTTGAGACTGAGACATTAAGTATATATAAAGGCTGAGGTAGACAAAGTGTACAGAAGGTTTCCTTGCCCATGTCCACCTACACATACACCCTCACCTCCACCATCTGATGAATCAGTACTCCTCCATGTAGATAGCATGTGGAGGAAGCACTGAGGGTAGCAGAGTGCAGACCACACTCTAGCTGGGGAACTTCAATGTCCACCACCAAGAGTGGTTCTACTGATTGAGCTGGTCAGGCCCGAAAGCATATAGCTGCTAGACTGGGTCTGAAGTAGGTGGTGAGAGAACCAACAAGAGGGAAAAACGTACTTGACCTCATCCTTACCAATCTGCTAGGTGCAGATGCATCTGGCCATGACTGTATCGTTAAGACTGGCCACCACACAGTTGTCCTGGAGGCAAGGTTCCATCTTCACATTGAGAATATCCTCATATTTAGCAACTGAAGACAGGGCATCCATGATGCATTTTGGCCAATAAAGGGAGCAGAATTGTACTGCAGCTCATGTGAAAACATGGAAACTGCATTGAGGGGAAGTGACGGTTCTCAATATTGAGTGCAATTCTGGTCTCCTTCCTATCGGAGGAGAAAAGGTTCAGAAAAGAGGATTTGACCTAATGGGGAAGGTTGAATAGACTGGGGCTGTGTTCCCTGGAGCATCGAAGGCTGAGGTGTGACCTCATAGAAGCTTATAACATCATTAGTGGCATGGATAGGGTAAATAGACAAAGTTTTTTTTCCCTGGGGTGAGAGAGTCCAGAACTAGAAGCATAGGTTTAGGGTGAGAAGGAAAAGATGCAAAAGGGACCTAAGGGGCAACTTTGTCACACAGAGGGTGGTGCATGTATGGAATGAGCTGCCAGAGGATGTGGTGGAAGCTGCAACATTTAAGAGGCATTTGGATGGGTATATGAATAGGAAGGGTTTGGAGGGATATGGGCCACATGCTGGCAGGTGGGACTAGATTGGGTTGGGATATTTGGTCGACGGGTTGGACCAAAGAGTCTGTTTCCATGCTGTACATCTGTATGACTCTATGACGCTATCTTTTATAAGGAAATGATATCTCCTTATAAAAGGGGGAAGTACCATAACTATGGATCATAATCTTAGATCCCTTATAGGCATATTGAAATTTTAATTCTGTCTGTTACTTAGAACATATGATTATTTTTTATAACATTTTATCATATTTATATTATTTTTGTAATTATTTTAGAAGGGGTATTTAGTCAAAAATAACTGCATGCAAAATCAGTGGCTGTTTGGACACAGATAGACACCTTGGAATGTAACACCTACATGCGTCAAAGAAGTTAGAAAATAGAAATGCTTCACAAACTGAACAGTAATCCCCTGTGTGTATCTTAGACTGTAAACATGATAGTGAAAGAAGACAGCAGGATGGGCAAGAGACAAATTTGTCTTTGCACAAGGTAATGGGTTAAAATTCAGTTTAATCCTACTCCGTGTGTGTAGTGACATGAGCAGCTTGTATGTACCAGTCAGCTGGCTACCCATGTTTCCTGGCCTGGGTTTACGTGTTTTGCATGTGGCGGCACAGTGGCTTGGTGGTTAGCACTGCTGCCTCACAGTGCCAGGGACCTGGGTTTGATTCCAGCCTCTGGCGACTGTCTGTGTGGAGTTTGTACATTCTCCCCGTGTTTATGTGGGTTTCCTCCCACAATCCAAAGATGTACAGGTTAGGTGGGTTGGTCATGCTAAATTGCCCATAGTGTTCAGGATGTGTAGGTTAGGTGCATTAGTCAGGGGCGGTGGTGGGTACTGCAGATGCTGGAGATTAGAGTCTAGATTAGAGTGGTGCTGGAAAAGCACAGCAGGTCAGGCAGCATCCGAGGAGCAGGAAAATCAACGTTTCAGGCAAAAGCCCTTTATCTGAAACGAGCCCCACGTCAGGGAATGGGTCTCGGTGGGTTATTCTTCGGAGGGTCGGTGTGGACTTGTTTGGTCAAAGGGCCTGTTTCCATACTGTAGGGATTGTATGATTCTATGTCACAATCAAAGAACACCCTGCTAGTCATCCTTGTGATGCAGGTAAAGGATTTTCTCTCTGAGTACAAGAAACCAGCTAGTCACTAGGAACCACAATAAAAGGATTTAAACTAACCTGGAAAGCCAAGGAACCTGAAACTGAGTGCTCAACCCTTGTTGCGAGGGTCATAAGATTGCAGCTGAGTTCACCAATAGAAAGTGATTTCATTACATCAATGTGCACATGATCTGTGATCCTTGGTACCACTTCTTAGGGGTTTGTGCCTGGTACCCTGAGAGCTGCCATGATCCCTGTATCCTTGGGAATTCTAATGTTTGTGCTGCATTTAAGGGTCCATATTCTTTACAAGGATGATTACTGGGGAAACAGCATCCACTCCCCTCTGTGCCCATGGCTGACGACTGTATTATGCAAGCCACTGATTAAGGTGGAATGTCAATACAATGACAGCCATGCTTTGAGCAGGGTCATAGAGATGATAGGCCTTTGAAACATGAGGTTCTGCTGCTTGCACCAGTCTGGTGGGGCCTTACAGTGCATTCCAGAGAAAACGTGCCTCATAATCCTAGCTTGCTGTGCAACTGGAGCAGGGAAAGAAGGGACGTGATGGATGCTGAAGAGCTGGGAGAGCAGCAATCTTCAGTGGAGGAAGATGAGGACATTCAGTATGAGGAACATCACTTTCAGCACCATAGAGTGCAGTAGTGTTGGGTGCTATAAGCCAGGTACGACTTCATTGATGCTTGGTTCCAGTAGCGAACAGCTGGGTGCACTGATTACTTATTGTCTGTACAATTGTTGGTCCATGACATACAAGCAGTTTGTATCTGTTCTGTGAGATAAAAGCAGCTTCTTCTAGTCGAGTGGCCATGGGCCCATAATTGGACACACTAAATTGACCCACAGCCTGGCAAAAAATTGGCCAAGCTAAATTAAATAACAGCAGCAGCTATCAGCTATAGAGAACAGTGGAAACCAAAGTCAAAGAGATCACAAAGGTTTAGGGGAACCAGTTACGACTGGCCCAAAGGTTGTATATTAGAAAAGTTTCACTCAGAATTCTAGGCACCTTGACTTTCAGCCAGCGCCTGAGGATGTGCACTTTACACCTGCCTGGCATAGCAACAGCAAAGAGTGTTTACCTGACCCTTTGAACCCAGCTCATGATCCCATTGGCCAAAGGCCACAGAATATTCAGGAAGGTATAGGTTGAAGGGAATAAGCCACCCCCTCAGTGAAGACCCTCAGGGAAGACTTGCAGCAAGACCCATGGCAGAAGAGCATACAGGAACCCAAGAAGATGCAGAAGGTCAGCCCTGCACTGTGAGATCCACCTTTGTGGAAGAGCCAGACTTACATCAGAGAGGAAAGAGATTCCAACATCCCAGCTCAAATACATGGCCTATTGTGGGTAATACCCTTTCTCAGACAGATAGAACCAGATAGAGAATAAATGCTGTGGGAATTTGGGAAATGCTCACATTATGTTTTTAATAAGGAATAGTTTGTTAATAAAATTGAGTTGAACTCCATAAACCAAATTCGATGTCCCTTTGTTTGCCTCACCAACTAAAGTGCTTAGGTCAAGTGTTTTTAATTCATAAACACGACTAAGTGTCCAAAGCATGGACAACATTCTGTTTGCTTGATTTCTGTTCGCTCCTGGTGTTGGTGAGTAAGAGTGACTGTTCTGAATTGTTTGAAGACTTCTCCCGTGTGTGATGGTCCCACATTGAACACTGAGAAGATGCAACACTATGCTAGGTATTGGGGAAAGAGTAACAATGACTTAGAAGGTTGTAAGATGGAATATGGCTAAGGACAGGTATACTATGTGATCTGGTAGTTAAACAGCGATTGGTGTTGGAATAGGCAGTTATATGAACACGGAAGTGACAGCCTTGCTGTCTCTGTGCCATCAGAAGTGTTGGTTTGTGGTTGTTATGTCAGTACGTACAGAGAGAAGAGCAACTCTGGACTGCCAATGCAGGACTGAGTGCATGGGTGGGGTTCTAAGATGCCACTGGCATCAAGAGTCTCAGGATATCCAAGCAGTGGCAAATATATCTGCCTAGGTCAAGTGGGAGAATCCGTGCTAGTTTTGCACAAGAAGAGCATCATAGGGGGAATATTATGTGGTTTATCGATGGGTTTGGGATGATCATGTGAATAAATTTACATGAAGATGAAAATGACACATAGCAACTTGTGATTAGATTCAGCCCACTGGCTCTTTTTTCATTTCCATAAGTACGCCCTTAACTGCTGACTATGTCCAATATTTTCAGTTTAAGAAAATTGAGCATTTGAATCTAGTACAAAGGTAACAAACATTAATCTGCTGTACCTCATTACTCATGCCTTCAAATCTGTATTTTTTATTTGCTTTTATTTTAGATTCCTGGGACTTGTACTTTTTATCTGCAAATAGCTCCAAAACCAGATTGTTCAGTTGAAAACCAGCCTGACAAGTGCACAAGCGAATCTGTGCTTGAAGTTGCTGTTTCAGCTTCTTTTTAGACTAACAAAGTCTGCTCTTCTGCATAAATATTGACTATTATGTCAGATAAACCATGTGTTTAGTTTTCTGCAATCTTCCTCTTTGAGGGAGCAGGCAAACTGCCTCAAACTGAACAATCTTGCCCTGGACTGCTGGAGGAAAAATTGATTAAGGCCCAAAAATGTGCAGGGATGATGGGGTGTCATTAACCCCTGTCCTTTTTTTCCAAAGCAGGCAGCATGCTAACTCCATGCAAGCCCAGTGTGAAATGCGCTGCTGAGTCAATGAGCCCCTTCAATGGGGGTGGTTCACATTCAGTGAGAGTTTGCCCCATTTAAATCCAGCCAATACCTCTGAAAGCCAAAGCGCACTCTGTTGCTGGAAATGGCACCAGAAATATGGTGCAAGAGGTTGAAGATGTTGTAAAAAAAACTGTCTTTCTTTTTACTACTTTCTGTATTTTTAATTGTGCACTGAAATAGGAAAAGAAATGTTTTAAAGTCAAGTATCGCTGAAGGATTGCTGCATGGTGTTGCAAGCAAGTGGCGTGATGCTCATTGTAATTCAAAAAATGTGATGCTGGAAAAGCAGTCAGTCAGGCAGCATTTGAGGAACAGGAGAATTGACATTTCGAGCATAAGCTCTTCATCAGGAATGCCCCACACTTTTTGACTCTGATCTCCAGCACCTGCAGTCCTCACTTTCTCCCTGCTCATTGTAAGTACTGTTTACACAGCAGTTGGTTCAGGTAGCAGTTGCAGAAGGTGTAGCCAAATGATCTGTATAGATAGAGATTCAATAAGCGACAAGTACTGTAGTTGATTGGTTGGTGGATTAGTGACCAGTAATCAATGACAAAGAGCCTTCTGCCTGCCAGCAAATATTTGATTGGTTCCCACATAGCTGACTAGTTTGGAGTTGTGAACAAGGTAGGAAAAAAAAAACCCCAGATCAGGAGTCGTAGAGTCATAGAGATGTACAGCATGGAAACAGACCCTTCAGTCCAACTTGTCCATGCCGAACCGTCATCATAACCTAATCTAGTTCCCTTTGCCAGCATTTGGACCATATCTCTCTAAACCTGTCCGATTCATATACCCACCCAGTTGCCTTTTTAAGCTGTAATTGTACCAGCCTCCACCACTGTTTTCTGTAACTATAGACCTGAAGAAAACTCATTTATTTTCCCTTCAGCAGTTGTAATGAATAAATCAGAGACCTTTTACAAGTGTGAATCAGTCATCCTCTGCCTCCTGGAATGTAGGAAAAGCACCTGGGGAAGGGAGCTGAATAAATAGCATCTGATCACCACAAAAATCATCTCAGCAGATCTTGTGAACAGGAATCAGGAAACTGTTTTCCAAGCCTTTCCCTCTGCCCATAATGTCCCCCATGTGTATATATGCATAGGAAGGAATTTTAAGAAGTTAGAGTTTTAAGTAGTACTATTATATGGGTGATAATTATTTACTTGTAGCTATAGTCTATTTATTTGTAAAAAATAATAATTCCTGTTAAGTACAGAAACCTGATCTGTGCGTCCTATCAATCTGGGTCTAAAAGACAGATAAATTGGGGAATCCGGAGTACTTTTAAAAACTGGCAGCCACTCAACTCCCCATTGTAATAAAAGAAAAACAGAGTTCAAAAGCAAGGAGATTGTGGTATAGTCTCAACTACAGTGTTGTATCAACTTCTTGCAGTACATTCAGGAAAGATTGGACAATTTTAGAGCGTGAGATAATGTGGACTGCAGATGCCGAAGAGTCAAAGCGCAGTGGGTGGTTAGGATCTGGAATCCGCTGTCCGGGAATGTCGAGGAGGTAGATATTATCATAGCGTTTGAAAGGGAATTAGTTAATTTATCTGAAGACAAAAGATTTGTATGGCTATGGGCAAAAGGCAGGGGAGTTTACTCACTGAGCTGCAGAGAGTCAACAGGAATATGATGGACCAAATGGCCTCCCATTATTCTGGAAATATTCTATAACTTTAAGGTCTGGCTGTTGGAATAGCCAAGTGAAATCTTCAACTTGAAACCATGCTGGCTTCGTTGTTAGGATACTATTATTGGGAATGGCAGTGGAAAAGGCACAGCAGGTCAGGCTATATCTGAAGGGCAGGACAATCAATGTTTTGGCCAGAATACTTCTTCAGGATGAATCATAGAGTCCCTACAATGTGGAAACAACAAGTCTACACCAACCCACCGAAGAGTAACCCACTCAGACCCATTCCCTGACATTTACTCCTGACTAATGCACCTAACCTACACATCCTGAACACTATGGGTAATTTAGCATGGCCAATTCACCTAATCTGCACATCTTTGGATTGTGGGAGGAAACTGGAGCACTCGAAGGAAACCCATGCAGACATAGGGAGAATGTGCAAACTCCACACAGAGAGTTGCCCGAGTCTGGAATTGAACCTGGATTCCTGGCACTGTGAGGCAGCAGTGCTAACCACTGAGCCATCGTGCCACCCCCAAAGGGTGAAGGGTTATGCCAAAAAGTCGATGCTCTTGATCCTCAGATGCTGCTTGACCTGCTATGCCTTTTCCAAGAGCTGAAAAATGTGTCAAAGCGCAGCAGGTCAGGCAGCATCCAAGGAGCAGGAGAATCGACGTTTCGGGCATAAGCCCTTCTTCAGGAATGAGGAAGGTGTGCCAAGCAGGCTAAGATAAAAGGTAGGGAGGAGGGACTTGGGAGAGGGGCGTTGGGATGCGATAGGTGGAAGGAGGTTAAGGTGAGGGTGATAGGTCGGAGAGGGGGTGGGGGCAGAGAGGTCGGGAAGAAGATTGCAGGTCAAGAAGGCGGTGCTGAGTCCGAGGGTTGGGACTGAGATAAGGTGGGGGGAGGGGAAATGAGGAAGATGGAGAAATCTGCATTCATCCCTTGTGGTTGGAGGGTTTCTCGGCAGAAGATGAGGCGCTCTTCCTCCAGGCGTCGTGTTGCCATGGTCTGGCGATGGAGGAGGCCAAGGACCTGCATTTTCTTGGTGGAGTGGGAGGGGGAGTTAAAGTGTTCAGCCACGGGGCGGTTGGGTTGGTTGGTGCGGGTGTCCCAGAGGTGTTCTCTGAAACGTTCCGCAAGTAGGCGGCCTGTCTCCCCAATGTAGAGGAGGCCACATCGGGTGCAGCGGATGCAGTAAATGATGTTTGTGGAGGTGCAGGTGAATTTGTGATGGATATGGAAGGATCCCTTGGGGCCTTGGAGGGAAGTGAGGGGGGAGGTGTGGGCACAAGTTTTGCATTTCTTGCGGTTGCAGGGGAAGGTGCCAGGAGTGGAGGTTGGGTTGGTGGGGGGTGTGGACCTGACGAGGGAGTCGCAGAGAGAGTGGTCTTTCCGGAAGGCTGATAGGGGAGGGGAGGGTAATATATCCTTGGTGGTGGGGTCTTTTTGGAGGTGACGGAAATGACGAAGGATGATACGATGTTTCTGGAGGTTGGTGGGGTGGTCGGTGAGGACCAGTGGGGTTCTGTCCTGGTGGCGATTGGAGGGGTGGGGTTCAAGGGCGGAGGAGCGGGAAGTGGAGGAGATGCGGTGGAGAGCATCGTCAACCACGTCTGAGGGGAAATTGCGGTCTTTGAAGAAGGATGCCATCTGGGTTGTTCAGTATTGGAATTGGTGACCACATTCCAAGACCACATTTTATCAACTCCAGTTTTAGAGAGGGTGCAGGGAAGATTTACAAGAATGGCTCCAGAGGTGAGGGACTTAGGTCAGAGGTGCTGTTGCTGTTCCTGTTAGAGAAGAGAACTTGAGACATTTGACTGAGCTTTCCCAAAATTATGAGAAACCAGGACATCATGGATAGGGAGAAACCGCTTCCATTGGCAGAAGGCCTGAGAAGGCTCGGGCACCGATTTGAAATTGACTGAAAAAAGAACAACGAGGAGAAAGCGCTGTGGGTGGTTAGGATCTGGAATCTGCTGCCTGAGAATGTGGTGGAGGTAGATATTATCATAGCGTTTGAAAGGGAATTGGTTGATTTATCTGAAGACAAAAGATTTGTATGGCTATGGGCAAAAGGCAGGGGAGTTGACTCGGTGAGCTGCAGAGAGTCAATAGGAATATGATGGACCAAATGGCCTCCCATTATTCTGGAATTATTCTATAATTTTAAGGTCTGGCTGTTGGCATAGCCAAGTGAAACCTTCAAACTGACACCATGCTGGCTTCATTGTTAGGATACTATTATTAGGAATAGTGATACACAGGGGAGATGATGGCGTAGTTAAAATGTCATTGGACTAATAACCAAGTGAACTAAGTCAATACTCTGGATACATAGGTTCAGATCCTCCCATGTTAGCTGGTGGAACTTAAATTCAGTTGATTAAAATCCAGAAGTGAAGGCTCGTTTCCCATTGATAAATACCATCAACTGTTGTAAAAACCTGTCTGGTTCTTTGATGTCCTTGAGGCACGGAAATTTGTCGTCATTCCTCAGCCTGGCTGACATGTAACACCTGGCCCACAGCAACATTGCTAACTCGTAACTGCCGCCTGAAACGGCCTTGCATGACACTTGGTTCAAGGGCCATCAGGAACGGGGAATAAGTGCTAGCTTTACCACTGACACCCACACATCCCACAAATGAATCCCAAAAGAAATACTCAAAGCGACCTACAGAAACTTCCCAACGGTTCAACACTGTGTCTTTCAACAGATTACTAACATCACTGAGGCCCCACAGTGGGGGATCAATGGTGCTTCTATCAAATATGAGCCCGTGGTCCTCTCTTAGGATAAAAATTGTCATCCTTGCAATGCTGTCTCTCTGCCTGTCACCCCACTGATCAGATCTCCTAGACTTTGAGGTTGTCTTGCACAGATGTGTGCTATCCCCTACTCTGACAATGAGCAGCTTTGCACTGACTGTGTTGCAGTCATTGGGGAACACTAAGCCAGGCAAAGACAATGCAAGGTGTCTGAAGTCAAGCTGACATATGTATTTGAATACCATCAAATCTCTAATGTGTGGAAAGAGGCCATTCAGCCCATCGTGTTACCACTGACCCTCCAAAGAGCATCACACCCAGAACCCATCCAGTCGTGTAACTCTGTATTTACCATGGCTAATCCACCTAACTTACATATCCCTGAACACTACGGGGCAATTTAGCAAGGCCAGTCCATCTAATCTGCAAAGATTTGAATTGAGGGAAGAAACTGGAGCACCCAGCAGAAACCCTGCAAACATTGGGAGAATATGCAAACTGCACACAGACAGTTGCCCAAAGCTGGAACCCAGGTCCCTGGTGCTGTGAGGCACCAGTGCGAACCACTGTGCCACAATGCTGCCCCACTGTGAGGGTCTGTCTGAAAAAAAAAATTGGTTTGAAGTGGCAATTTTGTGGTGGCTTTTAATTCCTGGCCAAGGTGATGGTGAATGGCAGCAGATAGGGCTGAAGTGGGAATGGTTGTAGAATGTGGAATTGCAGGTTACATTCACTGGGATCCCAGTAGGATGAGCCAATCACGGATGGCCTGGCTGGAAAGAGGATTTCTGTTCCTCCCTCCTTTCCTCCTCCTATCTTCTACTCCTCAGCTGTTTGCTGTAAAACTGGGACCAGGGACTGTGCCCTCTCGATAGAGAGGTTGTGCAGAATTGAATGGCTGCAAATGATTACCGAGATAGGAACAGCTAAGCAAGACCATGGAGGGATATGGAAACAAGGGTGAGGATTTTAAAATTGAGTTGTTCTGAACACTATAAGAGGGGAAACAGAAACAGAAAGCTTTCATTACTGAACGTCTCGCTTCCTCACCTTGCAGTATCACTGCACCACACTATCTGTCTCAGAGAACAGCAAGGAGTTTGACCAATGCTGGTCAGATCAGGAGATCGAATTGAGATGGAGTGAAAAAATTAATGGGTGGTAATCATCCCAGAGCCACAAAATGTCCCTGTTGAGTAAACAAATTTTGTCAATTAAGTAGATTGCTAAGTACAATTATAGAACAGAATACTATTGAAGCCTTCAAGGTACACAGTGATTTGGGTGGGGCAGCCACATATTCAGCAGCTTCCCACACTGAAGCTATTAATCTTCATTTCAAAAACAATATTTTCAACTAAATTTGATTTTTCTGAAATCTCTCACTGATTCCTTATGAAGTCTGGTTACATAATAATCCCTTCAAAATGATTATTTCATATAAATCCTACCTTTGGGTTTTCCAATATTTTCTGTAAAAATCAGGAATTACTGAAAATATGGGAATGTTCTCCCTCCCACACCCACTCTGAGAAAAGGCAAGAGTGATGTTGTGCATGGTAATTGTTCTGAAAGGGTTATCATGGCGACTGCATTAAGTTCCGTCCAATTTAAGGATGTCATACAGTTTTGGGAGTTTAGCTCAAGATCCCAGTGAGGTTAGATGTGCCATCCAAGGACTTCTAACAAATTTTAGCAACTATGTCTAATTAGCCAATATAATCTGTATTTATCACTATCATGTAGTAAACAACACCTTGTTGTTAAGATAAGTGCCTCTTTTCATTAAGACTCACAAATGCATCATCCTCTACCACTGTGTACTGAATAGGTCCTTAGACCTAGTTTAGAAAGGAGGATTCCACCCACATCATACAGGCTTTTAGAGACCGGGCCACCAGAGGGGCTGGAGCATACCCTGGAGAATGTAACTTTGGTTTTGTAAGTTTCTGTTCATGTCTGATGTTTCTTTGAACCGTTGGTTGTGTTTTTGTTACGATGCCCAACCAGAGGCTATCTAATCCAATTACGATTTTGAGATGCTGGTGTTGGACTGGGGTGTACAATGTTAAAAATCACACAGCATCAGGTTATAGTCCAACAGGTTTATTTGGAAGCACTAGATTTCAGACCGCTATTCCTTCGTCAGGTGGTTGTCATGAAGGAGCAGCGCTCCGAAAGCTAGTACTTCCAAATAAACCTGTTGGATATAACCTGGCGTGTGTAATTTTTAACTTGATCCAATTACAGTTTTAGTTTGAAAGAGCAGACAGGAGGACTGAAGGAAGCACTGCATCTCAAGCATTAGCTGGTAGTACTTGATTCTGCAGCACATACAAGAAGTAAGACCTGGCTTCTTGGGTCTCTTTAAAATGATGGGAGTCATTCGATAAAGGATGTTCCACATGTGGGAGATTCAAAACTATTAGACATAAATACAAGAGAGACACTAGTAAATCCAATTGAGAATTCAAGTGAAATTTGTTTACTCAGAAAGTGGTTAGAAGATGGAGCCCACTGCTACAATAGCTACCACTAGTACAAGTGGGGTAAATGCAATTTAGGGGGTAACCGAATGAGAAAGAAAAGAACAAAGGGATATCGAGTAAGATGAAGTAAGGTGGGAGGAGATTCATAAAGAATCATAGAATCCCTGCCAGTGGAAGCAGGTCGAGTCCATCAGTCCAAACCGACTCTCCAAAGAGCAGCCCATTGAGTCCCATCCTGTTATTTTATCCCTGCAGCCTTGCAGTTGCTAAGGCTAACTGAGACAGCATGGGCAATTTAGCATAGCCAATCCATCTAACCTGCACATCTTTGGAAAATATTAAAATAGTGATGGAAAAGGATAGACCAGATTTTAAAGTTGAAGTTCTAAATTGGAGAAAGGCCAATTTTGACGGTATTAGGCAAGAACTTTCAAAAGTTGATTGGAGGCAGATGTTCGCAAGTAAAGACACAGCTGGAAAATGGGAAGCCTTCAGAAATGAGATAACAAGAGTCCATAGAAAGTATATTCCTGGCAGGGTGAAAGGAAAGGCTGGTAGGTATAGGGAATGCTGGAAGACTAAAGAAATTGAGGATTTAGTTAAGAAAAAGAAGGATGGATATGTCAGGTGTAGACAGGATAGATCGAGCGAATCCTTAGAGTATACAGACAGTAAGAGTTAAGAAAGAAATCAGGAGGGCAAAAAAGGGGACATGAGATAGCTTTGGCAAATAGAGTTAAGGAGAAACCAAAAGGATTTTATAAATACTGAGGGACAGGATGTACATGTATTTGGAAAGCAAGGACTGATTAGGAATAGTCAACATGGGAAATCATGTCTCACAAACTTGATTGAATTTTTTGAAGAAGTTACAAAGAGGATTGATGAACGGTAGATGTGATCTATATGGACTTCAGTAAGGTGTGTGCGACAAGGTTCCCCATGGGAGACTGGTTAGCAAGGTTAGATCTCATGGAACATAGGGACAACTGGCCATTTGGTTACAGAACTGGCTCAAAGGTAGAAGACAGAGGGTGGTGGTGGAAGGTTGTTTTTCAGACTGGAGGCCTGTGACCAGTGGAGTGCCACAAGGATCAGTGCTGGGTCCACAACTTTTCATCACTTATATAAATGATTTGGATGTAAGCATAGGTACAGTTAGAAAGCTTGCAGATGACACCAAAATTGGAGGTGTATTGGACAGCGAAGAAGATTACATCGGATTACAACGGGATCTTGATCAGATGGGCCAATGAGCTGACAAGTGGCAGATTGAGTTTAATTTGGATAAATACGAGGTGCTGCATTTTGGGAAAGCAAATCTGAGCAGGACTTATACACTTCATGGTAAGGCCCTAGGGAGTGTTGCTCAACAAAGAGACCTTGGAGTGCAGGTTCATAGCTCCTTGAAAGTGGAGTTGCAGGTAGGTAGGATAGTTAAGAAGGCATTTGGTATGCTTTCCTTTATTGGTCAGAGTATTCAATACAGGAGTTGGGAGGTCATGTTGTAGCTGTTCAGGACATTGGTTAGGCCACTGTTGGAATATTGCACGCAATTCTGGTCCCCTTCCTATCAGATAGATGTTGTGAAACTTGAAAGGTTTCAGAAAACACTTACAAGTATGTTGCCAGGGTTGGAGGATTTGAGCTGTGGGGAGAGGCTGAACAGGCTGGGGCTGTTTTCCCTGGAGCATCAGAGGCTGAGGTGTGACATTATAGAGGTTTATAAAATCATGAGGGGCATGGATAGGGGAAATAGGCAAAGTCTCTTCCCTGGGGTGGGGGAGTCCAGAACTAGAGGGTTTAGGGTGAGAGGGGAAAGATATAAAAGAGACCTAAGAGGCAACGCTTTCACACAGAGGGTGGTATGTGTATGGAATGAGCTGCCAGAGGAAGTGTGGAGGCTGGTACAATTGCAACATTTAAGAGGCATCTGGATGGGTATCTGAATAGGAAGGGTTTGGAGGGATATGGGCCACGTGCTGGCAGGTGGGACTAGATTGGGTTGGGATATCTGGTCGGCATGGACGAGTTGGACTGAAGGGTCTGTTTCCATGCTGTACATCTCTATAACTCTATATGGAGAATTTATACCTGTATAAGCCAGATGGGCCAAATGATTTGCTTCTGTCGTATGTGAAATATACATTTTTAGTTTCTGCCTTCTCCCTTATCACAGTACATCTCAGGGCATAATCAATATTTCCCAACTTAATTTTGCCATGTCAGCTATCATGATGATGGTACAAGCTTTGGTCTCTGGTTGTCACTGTGGAGCAGGTTCTCTTCCAAATCTCTCAACATTTTACACATTAAAAAAAAAACTTAAACCCACCAACTGATGGGGTATCCAAAATGGGAGAGGTTTCCTTTCCCAGCATGCCAACCTTCATAACTTTTCATTTGGATAAAAACGTCTCAACTAAGTAAGTGCATTCTGTATAGTTTAGAAGAACCAGAGGTGATCTCATTGAAATAAACTGATGTCTTACAGGTCTTGACAGAGTCGATGTAGGAAGGATGCCTCCCCTGGCCATGAGGTGGTGGTGGTGGTGTGTTTGGGGCAGTGGGTATAGGAGTGCATTTCTAGAACTACGGTACACAGTCTCAGAACAAGGGAAGGCCATTTAGGACTGAGGTAGGGAGCATTTTATTTCACTCAGAGGGAGGTGAGCCTTCAGAAATCCCTACCTCACGAAGTTACAGACACTCCGATATTGAGTATGCTCATGACAGAGATCAATGGATTTTGAGTTATTAAGGACACCAAGGGGGATAGAATGGGAAAGTGGCATGGAGGTGGAAAATCAGTCATGATCGAGTTGAATAGTGGAGTAGAATTAATGGGCAGAATGGCCTACTTCTGTTCCTATTCCCATGTTCCTGTTTTTTAAGTTTTAGGAAGAAAAGTTGGTGATGATCAGCCTCAAATGATGAAGTACAGACAGGAGATGATGGAAATAAACAGTAGACAGAAGTCAAAGGGAAAGGAGCTGGTTGCATTGGTGTTGAATGTACAGGCGGAATGTGTCATGAGGATTTGGAGGAACTACAACTTTAAGCTGCTTGAGTGGGTCACACGAGAAACTCTGCAGCTGAGGGGCCTTTGAATGGAGGTGGATGTAGGTGACAACAATTCTGAATTGGCTGGAACTTGTGAAGAGAGGAGATAGAGTCATATGACAAGGAAACAGGGCCTTTGGCCAACTCGTCAATGCTGACCAGGTTTCCGAAACTGAACTAGACCCATTTGCATGTGTTTAGCCATATTCCACTAAACCTTTCTTATCTGTGTTCCTGTCCAAGTGTCTTTTAAACATTGTAATTTTACTCCCCTCTACCACTTCCTCTGACAGCTCGTTCCATACACTCACCACCCTCTGTATGAAAAGGTTGTCCCTTAGGTCCCTTTTAAATCTTTCCCCAGTTTAGAGACATTCTTTGGCAGGGTGATTAGAATTGTTCACCATGCTCCAAATGTGGCCTTTTCCATGTCTTGCACAGCCAAAACATGATGTCCCAACTCCTGTATTCAATACTCTGAATGTATGCCAAATGCCTTCTCCACCACCCAATATACCTGCATTGCTACATCTCTCTACAATCCCTAGGACCTTACCATTAACTCTGCAAGTCCTGCCCAGATTAGATTAGATTAGATTCCCTACAGTGTGGAAACAGGCCCGTCGGCCCAACCAGTCCACACCGACCCACCGAAGAGTAACCCACCCAGACCCATTTCCCTCTGACTAATGCACCTAACACTATGGGCAATTTAGCATGGCCAATCCACCTGACCTGCACATCTTTGGATTGTGGGAGGAAACCGGAGCACCCGGAGGAAACCCACGCAGACACGGGGAGAATGTGCAAACTCCACACAGACAGTCACCCAAGGCTGGAATCGAACCTGGGACCCTGGTGCTGTGAGGCAGCGGTGCTAACCACTGAGCCACTGTGCCGCCCCATCTGAGAGAATTTGAGGACTTTTTTTAGCTGGAATCTTTTTAAGTGTACTTTGGTTGCTTTTGCTGAAATTACTGATATTTAGGCACTCCTTTAGCCTAATTTTAGATTAATGTCCATTATTTTACATCTTCTGACCTAAATAGTGTTTGGTTGCTTAGGTTAAAATTTACTCTCTTCTTAACATGTCTATTTGCTTGCAGTTCTGAGAAACCTTACCAGTGCCCAGCAATTTCTTCATCACAATCACCTGAGCTGTAATTACTTCTAAAATACAATTTACCGTGAGACATGGATAGTGTTGAGCAGATCATGTTTATTGCACACCCTTAGTTACCTTGAAAAAGATGGGTGGCCATCTTCTTAAATGTGTGACAATGGCGGGGCCCTTAATGGCACTGTGTAGGGAAATTCCAGGATATTGTTTCAATGGTGAAACAGGTTCCAGTCAAAATGAAATCAGAAGCCAACCTGTCGGTGCTAACGTTTCCACACTGCTTCTTCTTCTGCTCTTAAAAGTTCAATCCTATTTTCTCCAAAATGTTGTGATGGTGTGTCCCAGTCTTGTGTACTGTATAACTGTGTAGCATGGGGTTTTGGGCTAAGTTTATCGAGTACAGGTAGCCCCCGCTATCTGAAAGTAGAGCATTCCCAGGAAACCTTCTGTAAGCCGAAAATGGCGAAAAGCGAAGATGCAGAATTTATAAGGGAAAAGTATCGCCGTTTCTTGTAAAAGCGAAAATCCTCTTTGGATTCGCGAAAACAGGTACCAAAGTAGGTCTTTCGTAAAAGTGAAATTGCGTAAAGCGAATGTTTGAAAAGTGGGGGACACCTGTAGTCACTTTGTAGTACAGAACTTCAATATTACTGAACAACATAGAAGTTTAGCGGGGGCCCTGATCTGTAAACACACAAACAATGTTAAAGCATTGCACCTTTTTCAATGAAACAAAAGCTGAGAGGACAAACAGTCCCTAGTGCATTCCTATGGCAATGCCTTGACCAATCAGAGTTGAGTTACCTGGTTTGTATTTCAACAAAAGATTAGCCAATTAAAATTCCCTGCTGCATTCTCAATGCCAACGCTGTGCTAATCTGAGTTGATTTGCCAATATATTCTTACACGTTGTCTCATGTAGTATAAGTTGTTAACATCTTTGAGATTCGGTATTCTTGTAATTCTGACGAATTACAGGACAAAAAGCTTTTAGAATATGTTTCTTTCCTCAGCAGTACTCAAATTTATCAAAATCAATTTTAGTGATAAGACTGGCTCTGCAGGCTCATCCAAAGGTCGAATGACTGATTTTATAACCCATGACTTGGGTTCTTGCTTTTCAGTGACAATGTTACAGCAATGCACAAACCCCATGAACATTTTCAACAAAGACAGCAGCACCCCCGACCCCACCTGCTGAATTTTAGTTTGCTCCTTCAACAGTGCCGTTCCGATGAGAACTGGGAGAATGGAGCCAGTGAGTCCTGATTCAAAGGCATTCTTTCAGCAATTATGTGTATCATTAGGCTGCATAATTAAACTTTTGGCAAGGGTGTTTATTTAATTATTTATATGTACTTGTTTGTGTGTTACAGTGCTGACCTTTGGCACTAATTTGGGTTGTTTAGATTACTTACAGTGTGGAAACAGGCCCTTCAGCCCAACAAGTCCACACCGACCCGCCGAAGCGCAATCCACCCAGACCCATTCCCCTACACCTAACACTACAGGCAATTTAGCATGGCCAATTCACCTAACCCGCACATTTTTGGACTGTGGGAGGAAACCGGAGCACCTGGAGGAAACCCATGCAGACACGGGGAGAATGTGAAAACTCCACACAGTCAGTCGCCTGAGGCAGGAATTGAACCTGGGTCTCTGACGCTGTGAGGCAGCAGTGCTAGCCACCATGCCGGGTTGTATTGGATTTCTGGACACCTGCTATTATTGCAGTGCTATTTAGGGAACTTACATGGTATTACATAGAACTTACAGCAAAGCTACCTGATCTAATTGGTCTTCAGCAGTGTTTGTTTTACACAGTCAGCATATCCTCTACTCCTGTCTCAATTTTTATGAATGTAGGTTCAATGCTGGTGTATCAAGGAATATAATGTCAGGATAAGCAACAAATCATTTGACATTGAGTTGAGGAGGAATTTTTCAGAGGGCTGTGAAGCTCAATCATTGAGCAGGTTGAAGTCAGACTTCGATTGGATTTCAAGACAAATGTCATTAAGGGATATGGGATCATGCTTAAAAGTGAAATTAAGGAGATTATCAGCCATGATTTAGAATAGTGGGATAGGCTTGATGAACTGAATGCTCCTATTCCCATATTCCTTAAGTTATGTTAAGGCCACATTTGGAGTATGGTGTACAATTCTAGGTCTTAAGTTATTAGGATAGCAAATTGAATGTTAATTTTTGTTTGTAAAGAGGATTGGAAAGTAACAGAGAGAAGTTTTACTACAGTTGTATTGGGCTAGAATCAGACTATTTGTAAAATACTATGTCCAGTTTTGTTCCCCTTATATTAGAAAGACGTAACATAAGGTGTGTGATTTATAGATATCTTATATAATTTAGCTTGGAATTTTGACTTTAAACTAGTGGCATATGAGTTTTGGTCTATGTGTTTGAGGAAGTTCAATGATTAACTCTAGAGCCATGATTCTTTTCAAAATCAACATGAAAGAGGGACTCTGGTGTGATAATGGGAATCTGTTCGCATCGGGAGAGTTTTTTGAGCAGATAGAGGAAACATTGAAGAGCATTAGCATGCTTTCAGTTTAGAAAAATTTGGATTATTCTTTTGCTCAGCCTGAAAAAAAGTTTTGGTTTCAGTTGCAGAAGTCCTTGAAGTTAACTGCCTGATATAGTTTCCCCCTGGGGAGAGGAGATAGTGCAGAACAGTTAGGAAATAAATTATGTCACTATAAGGATTTTAGTGTGAAAGTTCCAGACTGGAGAGTTTGGTTAGGACCCAGAAGAGGTTATTTGAAGCTGAGAAAGTTTAACCTTAGGTGTGCGACTAATCCAAGAAAGAGGCTAACAAGCTCTGAAGACTGGAATTGAAAGAAATGCCACCTATGTGTGATGGAGAAGGGATCCTTTCTGATGTTTGAGCACTGTAAACAGCTTTGATGCGAGAATAGATTGGGTTGCCTTTTAAATGTGTGTTTTTTAAATCGTTCAAGTTGTGTTTCATTTAATAGCTGGTTTATTCTATCTTAATTTCTTTTGCAAAATAAACTTCCATTTTATTGTTAAAATCAGATTTTGTGCTAGTTTTTCAGTGAAAGACGACAGCGTGAAACAAACCAAAAGATCTGTCAAGGCAGATTTCAATCTTGGATCTGACTTATCCAGTAATAACTAGAGCTGGGCTCATAACAAAGGGCATCATTTGTGTTAAAAACAGTTGAGTAAAAATTCACTCAGCTGATTCCTGTTTATGAGGAAATGATGGACAGGTTGGGCTTATATCCATTGTAATTTAAAACAATAAGAGGCAATTTTAATTGAGATCCTGAGGGGAATTTCCAGGCTGTTGTTTCCCATTTTGAATGAGACTTGAGTTAAAAGACAGTTTAATAATAAGGGATCTCACTTTTAGTATGGAAACTAGAAGAAATGTTTCTCTCGGAGAATTAGAGGTCTGTGGAAATATCTTCCCCAAACAGCAGACAGAAGGTCCTTCAATATTTGTGAGACTTGAGTTAGTTAGATTCTTGATTGACAAGGCAGTCAAAGGGCATAGCAGGTGAGCAGGAAAAGTGCAGGCCACAATGAGCAGGAAAAGTGCAGGCCACAATTAGATTAGCCAGGATCTTATCAAACGCTAGAGCAGGATTGAAGGACTGAATAGTCATCTGCTCCAAACTTGTATGTTTGTTTAATCTTTTAATATTCAAACACGCGTTCTCCTTTTCTCCTTTCACCACGATTTCTATCTTTTGGAATTTCAGTTCCTTTTGCATAGCTGATTTCCTGACTGGGTGCTCATATAAATAGATAGAAAACAGGACCTATTATTTCCTGTCTTTATGCTCCTGTGAGTTTCCTTCTATTCAAATGGGAATTGTCCTTTCAATTCTTCTGTTATTGTTATGGTAATTTGGAATATTGCTTCAGTTCCAGTTTTAGTATACTTACATCTGTACGGCTTTCTTGACATATCTTTTAACCTGTTTTGAACAAGTCCAATACAGTTCCTTATTCTTCCTCTTGTTGTTTTTATAGTTATTTTGTAGCTTGTTTCCATTTGGTACTTTATGTGAAATGGACTGTACAAAAGCAGATCATATGGTTCAAAATCCCCTTGCCCATGTCTATCTTTCACAAGTCCCTCCTCTTACCTTCTTCAGCTGTTAGCAGAATCTTTGACACTATTTATTTGGATAAGAGTCCTTTTCCCATCCCACATACCCCTTCTCCCACCTCCAACACTCTCTCTCCACCTGGACACCTCCTTCTGGCCTTTTACCTGGATTTGACCTGTTCATGGAGAACTGTTGATATGACATTGGTTGCCTCAATTTCTCGTCCGCTCCAACCCCACCCATTCCAACCTGTCTCCCCATGAAATGACTGCACTCCATGTTCTGAGATCGAACCCTGACTTTGTAATTAAGCTTGCTGACAAGGGTGCTGCTGTTGTCTGACTTCTACATTGCAGAAGCTGAGTGCCAATTTTCAGACACCACCATCTATCTCTCCCTGAACCATCACCCCACCATGAAACATTAGGCTGTTGTGTCCACCATAGTCACTAACCTCATTTCATCTAGTAACCTCCCCCCAACTGCTTTCAAGCTCATAGTTTCCCAACTTCTTGCAGCTCACTTCTACCTCCTTCCCAAAATCCACAAACTAGACTGCCCAAGCAAACCCATTGTTTCTATCTGCTTCAGCCCGACAGAACTCATCTCTTCATACCTCGACTCAAATTTTTCTCCCATTGACCAGTCCTTTCCCACTTACGTCTGTAATTCCCCTGACGTTTTATGTCAGTTTCAGAATTTCAGGTTCGCGGGCTCCAGTCACCACCTCTTCCCCATGACGTGCAATCTCTTTACATATCCACCCCCCCATCAGAATGGTCTCAGGGCTCTCCGTTTCTTCCTGCAGTAAAGGCCTGAACTGTCCTCACCCACCACCACCCTCTTCTGCCTGGCCAACCTCATCCACATCATGAACAACTTCTCTTTTAACTCTTCTCACTTTCTTCAGGTCAAAGGGTGGCCATGGGCATCCACATGGGCCCCATGTCTGCCTGTCGTTTTGTGGGGTATGTGCAACATTCCAGCCTACATCTACAAATCTCTCTCCGTTATATCAATGATATCGTCAGTGCTGCTTCCATCTCTTCACTGGATTGGAAAAGTTTATCAATTTCACTTCCAATTTCCACCCCATTCTCCCCTTCACCTGGTCCATCCCTGACTCTTTCCTTGCTTTTCTCGGCATCTCTGTTTCTATTTCTATGGATAGATTGGCCACCAATATCCACTAGAAACCCACTGACTCCCATTGTTACCTTGACTATACATCCTTACACCCTGCATCCTGTAATGACTCTATTCCATTCTCCCAGTTCCTTCGTTTCTGTCACAACTTTGACAAGGGGGCCTCCAAATTGTCCACTTTCTTCCTCAACTGAGGATTCCCCAGCATTGTGGTTGACAGGGCCCTCAGCCGGGTCTGAGCCACCTCTAGCACTTCGGCTCTTTCTCTCTTTCTCTTTTTCTCTTTCTCTTTTTCTCTTTCTCTTTTTCTCTTTCTCTTTCTCTTTCTCTTTCTCTTTCTCTTTCTCTTTCTCTTTCTCTCTCTCTCTCTCTCTCTCTTTCTCTTTCTCTTTTTCTCTTTCTCTTTCTCTTTCTCTTTCTCTTTCTCTTTCTCTTTCTCTTTCTCTTTCTCTTTCTCTCTCTCTTTTTCTCTTTCTCTCTCTCTCTTTTTCTCTTTCTCTCTCTCTCTTTTTCTCTTTCTCTCTCTCTCTTTTTCTCTCTCTTTTTCTCTCTCTTTTTCTCTTTCTCTCTCTCTCTCTTTTTCTCTCTCTTTTTCTCTCTCTTTTTCTCTCTCTTTTTCTCTCTCTTTTTCTCTCTCTTTTTCTCTCTCTTTTTCTCTTTTTTCTCTTTTCTCTCTCTTTTTCTCTCTCTCTCTTTTTCTCTCTCTCTCTTTTTTTCTCTTTTTTTCTCTTTTTTTCTCTCTCTTTCTTTTTCTCTCTCTCTCTCTTTTTCTCTCTCTCTCTCTCTCTCTCTCTCTCTCTCTCTCTCTCTCTCTCTCTCTTTTTCTCTCTCCTCCTTCAATAGGGTCCTTCTTCTCCTCACTAACATCCCAACAGTATCCACATCCAAAAGATCATTAGCTGCCACTTCTGCCATCTCCAGTGAGATGCCATTACCTGCCACATATTCCCCTCGCCGCTCTTGTCAACCTTCGGCAAGAATCGTTCCCTCCTGGTCCACGTCTCCATCACTCCTGACCAAACCCCTCTTCTCCCCCCCCCCCCCCACCACCACCCCGTGTGACAGCCCCACAGCACCTCCTGCAACCACAGAAGGTGTAACATCTGCCTGTTTATTTTCTCCCTCCGCAGTTTCTGAGAGCCCAAACACACCTTCCCAGTGATGCAATGCAATCTAGCCGACTGTATTCTCTGTTCACAATGTGGTCTCCTCTACGCTGGGGAAATGAATCATAGACACTGGGTGACCGCTTCAGAGAACACCTACATTCTATCCACAAAAGAAGACCCTGTGCTTCCAGTTGTCTACCACTTCAATACACAACCGTGTTCCCTGGCCAACATCTCTGTCTCAGGATTTCTGCAGTGCCCCAGTGAGGCTCGGGGCAAGCTGGAAGAACAGCGCCTCATCTTCCGCTTGGCAACTCCATAGGTTTCAATATCGAGTTCAACAGTTTTAGTTAAAAACTGAAAGAATTGCAGATGAAGGAAATTATAAACAAAACCAGAAATTACTGAAAATCTCAGCAGGTCTGGCAGCACAACTGAGGAAGTGTCACTGGACCTGAAACATTAACTCTGATTTCTCTCCACAGATGCCGCCAGACCTGTTGAGCTTTTCCAGCAATTTCTGTTTTTGTGTCAGGAATCTTAGGGCTTGAGGCACCTTGCCCCATGATCTTAACCCAACCCCCACACACCAGGCCTTGATATCACATGGTCTGCTACTGCACACAACCCATTGTTAGCCACAAATAATCCCCATTAGTAGCTATTCACTCTCCTAGGCTGACCATTATCCACTCCTTTGTCTGTCCAGCTATTCTTCTCTCTCTTTGGGCTTCATCTCCATCTTTTATTTATTCCTTACCCCCTCCCCCACCCTATCTTCTGCATAAGAACCAGCTGCCATCAGTTCTGACCCAAAACATAACTCTGATTTTACTCCTTAGATGCTGCCAGACCTGCTGAGCTTTTCCAGCAATTTCTGGGTTTGCTTCGAAATTATTCCTGACTCTCACATGGCTACTTGTTCCTGCAACTGTGTTTTCTGAATCATAAGGACACCATTGATAGGGGAAACATCAAAATTGAAATCTTTTCTTTGGAAGGGGAACAAGAAGAACTCTCAATACAGAAGAAAGTACAAAACTGTACCACTATAATGGAGGCTGTGAACCCCACGAGGATCCCTATATATAGGGAGTCCAGTCACCGAGATGTTTTTGTAAAAGAAGTCTTACTCTCAGAATCTTACTATCAGAATTGTTTTTACACAGGAAATCTCACGATTGGAACCCCTTGTTATACAGGGAATCTCACTATTAGAATCCTTTGTTGTATGGGGAATCTCACTATCAGGATCCCTTGTATACAGGGAATCTCACTATCAGAATTCCTTGTTATGTAGGGAATCTCACTATCAAAATCTCTTATTAAACAGGGAATCTATCTATCAGGATCCCTTGTTATGTAGGGAGAGTAGCATTCAGAATTTCTTTCCACAGAAGGTATCATGCAATGGGGAACCTTTGGACAAATATGTTTGTGGAATACTTGGAATCATTTACATAACCCCATGATGCTGTTTCACCTGCTCCCATATCAAATGCAGTGGAAATTGCTTGCTCTTGTGACAGTCATGTAAGCAGGAAGAAATGTAACCCTTCTAAGTGCTGGCAGATCCAGTTATGTCTTGCTGGTAGTTTTATGTTGAGTTTTGTTTTGCTCAGGACTGGTTGTGAATGGGATGATTGGAAATATCAAAGGTGAGAATCTCAGGTGAGAGTCTAGCTTTGATAAGGCAGAGTTGTCTCCTCAGTGAAAGTAACAAATAACTAAGTTTTGAAGATAAGGAGTTTCTTAAGTTTAGTTCTTCTTTATTCAGAGCTGAGTTCACTGCTCTCAAGGCTGAGATCTTCATGCATAGCAAGTACAATGAAGTGGTCACACTGCAGGCAAAGAGTGCACAGGCAGAACGTGAGTGGGTAACAGAGAAAAACCCTCAGGCAGGGAGTGCAGGAGTGCCCTGGTGTGTGTGTATCTCTCTCTATCAAATTTTCCATTCTGAATATTGCAAATAGTTTCCCAGGGGAATGCAGCTATAATCAAGTCCATGTTACTGCAAGTAGTTCAGCCACATGGACTGGGGTGGGGGAAAGAATAGTTCCAGTGCAATAGTAATAGGGGGGTTCCCTTGTAAGGGCAACGGATTGACTATCCAGCAGCTGTAGATACTATTCTGGAAGATGTATGTTGCCTCCCTAGTGCCAAGGTCAAGGAATTTAAAAGATAAGTACATAAATAAGAAATGTTTGGAGGGATATAGGCCAAGTGCAGGCAGATGGGACTAGTTTAGTTTGGGATTATGGTCAGCAAGGACTGGTTGGACCAAAGGATCTGTTTATGGTTCTATGACTATATGTCACTGCAGGACATTCTGAAAGGGGATGAAATATCACTAGTGGTCGAGATCCACATTGGTACCAAAGACATTGGTAAAAAGAGGGATGGAGTGCTTCCAGCAGAATATTAGGAGCTAAGAAATAAATAATAAAGCAGGTTCTCAGTAGTTATTTATTATTTCCAGTGCCACATACTAGTGAAATCAGGAACAGGAGAATAGACTAAATGGATGATTGGGTGGACTGATGATGTAGGAGGGAGGGATTTATTTTCTTGAGGCCTTGGAACTGTTTCTGGGGAAGGTGGGACCAGTGCGACAAGCACCCTGTCAGAATTGGCACTAATATCCACAGTACAATTTTGCTATTACAGTGGGGGAGATTTTAAACTAGAGTGGAAGGGGATGGGCAACTAACAAAGAAGACATGAGTAAGGGAGGCAAAGATAGAAATGCAAGATGGAAAAGTAGAAAGCAAAAGTGGAAGGCAGAGGAAACAGGGCGAGCAGCAAATAGGGCTGGAGCACATAAGAAATGTCTAAACACATCAAAGAAACACGTGTAAAGGTACTTTATCAGGGAGCTTTCGAAATAAGGTAGATGAATTAACAACATAGATAGTTGATACAATATGCTTACGATTATGGAGAAATGGCTGTGGGATGACCAAGTTGGTGACTAAACATTCAAGGGTATTCAATCATTAGGAAGGACAGGTAAAAAGGAAAAGAGGGTGGGATGGAGGAGTTTATGAAAAGTGATATCAGTACAATAGTAAGAAAAGATATTGGCACAGGAAACTTAGATGTGGAATCAGTCAGCGGAGCTAAGAGACAACAAGGGGCAGAAAACATTAGTGCGACCTCTCTAGAAGTCTCTAAATAGTACTGGTAAAATAAGGGATGGCGTTAGACAGGAATTAGAGCTGCATTCAACTAGGGTACTACATTAATCATGGGTGACTTTAATCGACTTATGGACTGTGCAAACCACTTTAGTAATAATATTGTGATGGGTGAAATCCTGGAGTGCGTACATGATGGAATTTTAGACCAGTATATTGTGGAACCAACGTGGGGGTAGGCTATCCTAGATTTGCTTTTGTGCAACGAGAGGGGTTAATTTATCATCTTGTTGTGCGATGTTCTTTTGGAAAAAAAGTGACCAAATTCTTCATTGAAGTGACAGAAAGTGAAGCTGTCCAATTCACCCTGCGATTTGAGAGTGAGAAGCTGGAATCAGGTGTAACCATATTATAATTAAGGAAAAGTAATTACAAAGACATGAGAGAGGATTTAGCCAGGATTGATTGGAAAGGGAACGTAACAGGGAAGATACTGGAGCAGCAATAGCAAGAGTTTGTGGTGGCAATTTGGGAGGCACAGCAGGAAATCATCCCAAGGATGAAGAAACATATTAAGAAGAATAGAAAACAAACATGACTGAAAAGAAGAGTTAGGGACAGCATAAAAGCAAAAGGTGAAGCATACAATGTGCTGAAGACTAGTGACAAGCCAGAAGATTGGGAAGCCTTTTAAAAACCACTAGAGGATAACTTAAAAAAGCAATCAGGGGAGCAAAGATGAGGGTTAGTTAACTGTTAATCTAAAGGAAGATTACAGAAGGTTTTTTAAAGACATCTAAAAGGCAAGAGTGGACAGTGGACTACACGAAAGTGAGGTTGGAGAAGTAGTAACAGGGAACAAAGAAATAGTGGAGGAACTGAATAGATATTTTGCATCAATTGTCAGAGTGGAAGACACCGGCGGCATACTAGAACTTCAAGAGAATCAGTGGCAGAGGTGAGTCATCACCAAGGAGATGGTGCTGGGGAAGCTGAAAGGCCTGAAGGTGGATAAATCAACCAGGCCATAGAGTCCTAGAGATGTACAGCATGGAAACAGATGGACTAGATCCCAGGGTTCTGAAGGAGATAGCTGAGGAGATTGTAGAGGCATTGATGATGATCTTTCAGGAATTAGTGGAATCAGGGAAAGTCCTAGAGGATTTCAAAATGGTTAATGTAACACTTCTGTTTATAAAGAGAGGGAGGCATAAGACAGGAAACTGTAGGCCAGTTAGCTTGCCCTCGGTCATTGGTAAGATTGTAAGATTTTAGAGTTGGTTATTAAGGATGAGATCGCGGAGTACTTGCAAGTGCATGGTAAAATAGGATTGAGTCAGCGCAGCTTCATCAAGGGGAGGTTATGCCTGACAAATCTGTTAGAATTCTTTGAGGAGGTGACAAGCAAGTTAGACAAGGAAGAGCCAATGGACATAATCTATTTGAATTTCCAGAAGGCCTTTGATAAGTTGCTGCACTGGAGGTTGCTAAATAAGACAAGAGCCCATGAATTTAGGAACAAAGTATTGGCATAAGAAGGGCCCTTGCCCAAAACGTCGATTCTCCTGTTCCTTAGATGCTGCCCGACTTGCTGTGCTTTTCAGGCACCACACTCTTGACTTTGATCTCCAGCATCTGCAGTCCTCACTTTTTCCCATGAGTAGAGGTTTGGCTGACTAGCAGAACTCAGAGAGTGAGGAAAAAGGGTCTATTTCAGAATGGCAGCCAATGATTAGTGGAGTTCCACTGGGGTCTGTGTTGGGACCACAACTATTCATGTTATACATTAACAATTTAGATGAAGGAACTGAGGACATTGTTGCTAAACTTGCAGATAATGCAAGTTAGGTGTACGGACAGGTAATGTTGAGGAAGCAGGGAGATGGCAAAAGGACTTGGACAGGCTAAGAGAGTGGACAATGAAGTGGCAGATGGAATGTTGTGTGGGAAAGTGTGAGGCTATGCACTTTGGTTATATATTTTGAGGAATAGAGGAGTAGATTATTTCCTAAAGGCTTCAGAAAGCTGAAGCTCGTTCAGAATTCTCTTAAGGTTAACATGTAGATTCAGTTGGCAGTTAGGGATATTGTGAACAGTTTTGGACCCTGTATCTAAGGAAGGATGTGGCATTGGAGCGGGTTCACAGGGTCATAGAGTCATAGAGATGTACAGAGGAGGATTACAAGAATAATCCTGGGAATGAAGGGCTAATCCTATGAAGAACAAGTGAGGATACTGGCATATGCTTGATGAAGTTTAGGAGGATGTTGCGGGGGATCTTATGGAAAATTACAGAATACCAAGAGGCCTTGATAAAGTGGACGTGGACAAGATGTTTCTAGTAGTGGGAGAGACTAGGGCCTGCAGGCACAGCCTCAGAAAGGGACCATCCTTTAGATTTGAGATAAGGAATTTCTTCAGCCAGAGTGTGGTGAATCTGTGGAAGTCATTGCTGCAGAGGGCTGTGGAGGCCAAGTCATTGAGTGTATTTAAGACAGATAGATAGATTCTTGATTAGTAAGGGGATCAAGGGTTGTGGTGATAGGGCATGAGAATGGAGGTTGAGAAACAAACAATCCTCTTGCCTTTGTATAGGCTCCTTCTTGTACATTTGCCATTTTACCTTTTTATTAATTTCTGGCAGTTTTGTTTTTATGTTAATGTCAGCCAAGGTCCACCCTCCCTTCTGAATCAGAAGGTCAGGGGTTCAAGTCCTACTATAGAGACTGCAGCATCAAATCTCGGTTGACTATCTGAGGAGTGCTGCACTCTCACCATCTTTTGGCTGATACCTTTGTGCAAAGCTCCATCAGCCCTCTCGGATGGATCTAAAAGGTGTGCCATCTGACGGAGAGCCAGAGAGCTATCCTGGTTTCCCAACTGATGCCACAAACATTTAATTTGGTCAGTTCTCTCATTGCTGTTCCTGGAACCTTACTGTATACAAACTGGCTGCTGCATTTTTTACATTACGATGGGAATATATTTCAAAAGTAATTAATTGGCTATAAACTGCTTTGGAACATCCAAAGTTCATGAAAGGCATTGTCTCATCTCCAGAAGGAATCACTGCAGTATTACTTTTGGGATGGTGCTGCAATATGAATCTCCAGTTTACTCTGAGAGCCAGTCTTTTATTAGCAGAGAACACTGTTCTTTCAGCCATACCAGAGGCAAATAAACTGAAGCTGGTTACTAGGTTCGACTGACTATGTCACCTTGCAATATAGTCTACTTTTACTTTACTAGTGAGTTTGCCTGTACTGATTGACACATACCTTTGTTCCGTTAATGATGAATGGTTCTGAGAGAGTTTATGTTGAAACTACATTGAGCTCCACTCGATCTGACAATGTCTCACAGTCTTTGGGTTGGAGAAGGGGAGTCTAACACAAAGTCCCAGTGGTGACAGTTGTCACCCTGCAGTTCTGATGAAGAATCACCGGACTCGAGATGTTAACTCTGCTTTCATCCCACAAATGCTGCCAGACCTGCTGAATTTTTCCAGTAGTTTCTGTTTTTGTTTCGGATCTCCAGCATGCACAGTTCTTTGTTTATTTTCGTGTCATCTCTGGCTCCCAATGATCTTTGTAACTAGCCAGTGTAACTTGTACCTATTGCTATCATGCAATAAAGTTCATCTTCTGGTGTAGGACAAGTGTGTCTTCTTATTATAATTCAATAATGGTTTATCTTCTACCACTGCTAATTGGATAAACCTTGAGACTGCAGTTGCACACCACCCCAACCTCAAGCTACCAGTCATTCATTTTAACCACAGCATAATGACAGCTTTAACTAGAAGCAAACAACAAGCAACAAAGAACATTGCAGCAGAGGAACAGGCCCTTCGGCCCTCCAAGCCTGCACCGATCCAGATCTTCTTTCTAAACCTGCCACCTATTTTCTGAGGATCCATATTCCCCTGCTCCCTGCCCATTCATATATCTGTCTCAATGCATCTTAAATGATGCTTTCATTCCCGTCCCTACCACCTCCACTGGCAATGCCTTCTAGGCACCCACCACCCACTGCGTGAAGAACTTCCCACACATATCTCCTATAAACTTTTCCCCTCTCACTTTGAACTCGTGGCCCCTAGTAATTGAGTACTCCACTCTGGGAAAAACGTTTCTTGCTATCCACCCTGTCTATTCCTCTCATGATTTTGTAGTACTCAATCAGGTCCCCCCCCTCAACCTCCTTCTTTCCCATGAAAATAATCCTGATCTACTCAACCTGTCATCATAGGTAGCACCCTCCATACCAGGCAACATCGTGGTGAACCTCCTCTGCACCCTCTCCAAAGCATCCACATCCTTTTGGTAATGTGGTGACCAGAACTGTACACAGTATTCCAAATGTGGCCGAACCAAAGTCTTATACAACTGTAACATGACCTGCCAATGTTTACATTCAATACCCTGTCCAATGAAGGAAAGCATGCTGTATACATTCTTGACCACTTTACTGACCTCCATTGCCACCTTCAGGGTACAATGGGCCTGAACAACCAGATCTCTCAGTACATCAATTTTTCCCAGGATTTTCCCATTTACATATAGTTCGCTCTTGAATTGGATCTTCCGAAATGCATTGCCTTGCATTTGTCCGGATTGAACTTCATCTGCCATTTCTCTGCCCGACCCTCCAATCTATCTTTATTCTGCTGTATTCTCTGACAGTTCTCTTCACTATCTACTTCTCCATCAATCTTAGTGTCATCTGCAAACTTGCTAGTGAGGTAACCTAAACATTCCTCCAAATCATTTATATATTGTTATTGTCATCTCAAGAGGGTTGGAATATAAAAACACCATTGTGCTACTGAGACTTTATAAAGCTCTGATAGGTCCCATTTGGAGTACTGTGTCCAGCTTTGGTCCTCACACCTCAGGAAGGACATACTGGCACTGGAGCGTGTCCAGCGGAGATTCACACGGATGATCCCTGGAATGGTAGGTCTAACATACGAGGAATGGCTGAGGATCCTGGGATTGTATTCATTGGAGTTTAGAAGATTAAGGGGAGATCTAATAGAAACTTACAAGATAATACATGGCTTGGAGAGGGTGGATGCTAGGAAATTGTTTCCGTTAGGCGAGGAGCTAGGACCCGTGGACACAGCTTTAGAATTATAGTGGGTAAATTCAGAACAGAAATGCGGAGACATTTCTTCAGCCAGAGAGTGGTGGGCCTGTGGAATTCATTGCCGCAGAGTGCAGTGGAGGCCGGGACGCTAAATGTCTTCAAGGCAGAGATTGATAAATTCTTGATGTCACAAGGAATTAAGGGCTACGGGGAGAATGCGGGTAAATGGAGTTGAAATGTCCATCAGCCATGATTGAATGGCGGAGTGGACTCGATGGGCCGAATGGCCTTACTTCCACTCCTATGTCTTATGGTCTTATATGTCACAAACAACAGTGGTCCCACCACAGATCCCTGTGAAACACTACTGGTCACAGGTCTCCATTTTGAGAAGCTCCCTTCCACTACTACTCTCAGTCTCTTGTTGCCCAGCTAGTCCAGGGTGATCCATCTAGATCTAGTGATCTAGATGGATCACCCTGGACCCCATGCGACTTCACCTTCTTCTTCAGCCTACCATGGGGAACGCTATCAAATGCCTTGCTAAAGTCCATGTATAAGACATCCACATCTCTTCCCTCATCAATCAACTTTGTCACCTCTTCAAAGAATTCTATTACGTTTGTAAGAATGACCTTCGCTGCACAAAACTGTGCTGCCTATCCCTCAGGATCTTCTCTAGTAGCTTACCTACACTGATGTCAGGCTCACAGGTCTGACTGTTTCCAATGGTAACTTGCTGCAGACTCTTTTTGTTTTTTGGCAAGATGCGAGAGGTGGGGGGGGTGTCAGAGAGAGATGGGGGAATCATGGGGCAGAGGACAGGGAGGAGGGCAGAGAGAGAAAGGGACAGGGAGAAAGAGAGAGGAGGACATAGAGAAAAATGAGGACTTGGGGGGCAGGGGAGAGGGACTACGAGAGAGAGGGGAGCATACAGAGAGAAAAAGAGGGACATAGAGAGAGAGAGGGATACAGAGAGCGTGATGAACACAGCCCTGTAGGAGTGCATAGAGAAATAGGTGACAAAGGGGGAAATACGGAGAGAGAAAGAAAGAAGAAAGAAATGGGGAAAAGAGAGGGATTTTTTTTCTTTTAACCTAGTTTGCTTGAAAGGACTTTTGATTTAATTTGATCAGCTTTTGAATGTTGTCTGTTTTGGTCAAATTAGGTCAAAAGATGAATGCACAAAATTACAGCAAATGTTGTACATGTATGTTCACTAGATTTCTTCAGTGTCAGTGCGTCAAAATGAATACGAGTAAAGAACTTTTTCACATTAGTTAGGATCTAGAATGCACTGCCTGAAAATGTGTTTCAGTTGAGGCATTCAAGGAGGCAATGGATGGTTATTTGAATAGAAATAGTGCACAGGGTCATGGGGACATGGGAGAAGATTAAAATGGCCTCCTTCTGTACAACAACAATTCTGTGAAAATCCTCAAATTCCCGCCCTCAGAGCTTTTTGGATCTTACACAGCACACAGACTGCAGCAGTTCAGGAAGGCAGCTCACCACCACCTTCTCAAGGGCACCTAGGGATGCACAGTAAACTTTGGCTCAACCGCAACACCTATGTCCCATGAACTAACAAAATAAAATAAAACTAGAAAGCACAAACGTTAAATTGTTACAGTATCTAGTGTATCAGAAATACCTCCAAATTGCCCGCCCCACCTCAATTTTACCCAGTGGGGGTTGCAGGATGGGGGTGGGGTGTGAAAGGTGTGGTTGATTGGTTGACAAGCTTATAGGCTATTTGAGCCCATTAAGTGGCCAACTGATGTCTATTTAAGGGCTTCATCGCACCAACTCACCCCACTGAGGTAGAACTGAAGACAGTGGAGATCTCTGACAAATGTGCCAAATGGCAGCTTTTTCCCTGTGGGATGCTGGTGGGTAAGCTGGCCTCCTTTGAAGGCCTTTTATGACTATGGGAAGGTCCTAGACAAGTCAATCTGACCGGTTTATCATGGTCTCCACTCTCTGGTCATACCCATCAGCCTGGTCCCAGTGATACCTCTCCTTTCCCTCACTTATTCCTCGTCCTGTCCAGATCTGACTCCTCAGGGTAACCAGGGAGCTACTAGCCATTTGATTGGCTAACAAATATTAGAGGTGGGACTTAACACACAGATGGGGCTAGACGTTTCTCCTCAAGACAAATAATACCCTTCGAAGCATTAAATATCAACAGGGCAAACTGCTGGGGCAAGGGTGGACCTGGCAACATGATGTAGGAACAAAAGTAGGCCATTTGGCCTATCAAATCCATTGTACCATTCAATGAGATCATGGCTGATGTGATCATTTTAATCTCAATTTTCCTGCCTTTCCCTTATAACCCTTGATTTCTTTACCGATTACAAATCTGCCTATCACAGCTCCCTGACCTTTTCACTATCGAAATGAGTGGGGCACATAAATCCAGCTCTACATATTAATTACAATATGCCCTGGAGAAAGTGAAAATAGATTTACTGGGAGGATACCAGATCTGTTTGGTTACAGTTGTCAAGAAAGATTTAAAAAGGTATTGAAATGGTATGAGAGGCCAGACATAAAGATGTTACTTCTTGTACTAAAAGTATAAGTCACAAAAATGCTATGGTCACTGATAAATCTAATTCACTGGAAGCTTCTTTACTCAAAGAGCCATTAGAATGTGATACTCGTAACCACGGGGATTAGTCGAGAGCAATAGCATTGATGCACTTAAGGGGAGATTTGGATGAATACATGCCATGAGATAATGCACTTTGCAGGAAGACGAGAGAAACTGGATTTTTACAGGGTCAGAGTGAGAGAATGGGGTTGAGACACTTATCGGCCATGATTGAATGGCGGAGCAGATTAGATGGGTTGAATAGCTTAATTTCTGCTCCTGTGTCTTATGTTCTACATTGTCTCAATGGAGAAAGACTGCAAAAAACGGCAGAACTGAGGTATTTGGGAATCCTTGTCCACTTTCAGCAGTTGATAGAGAAGGCAATTGTTCTGTTGGCCTTTATTTCAAAGGGAAAGGAGTGTAAAAGTAGGGAGGTTTTACTAAAATTGTACAAGGCAATAACTAGACCACAGCTGGAATGTTGTGAACAGTTTTGGTCCCCTTATCTAATGAAAGATTTACTGACATTGGCAGCGTTTGTTGCCCATCCCTAATTTTCCATGAATTGAGTGGATGCGAGCCACTTCAGAGGGCAATTCAGAGTCAACCACACGGTAGTGGATCTGAAGTTACAGATAAGCTAGACCTGGTGAGGATGGCAAATTTCCGTCCCGAAAGGTCAATAGTGGATCAGAGGATTTTTTTGGCAGCAATTGATAGTTTCATAATCACCGTTACTGAGACTAGTTTTCAATTCCAGATTTTATATTTTCCAATCAACCTGTTCAGATATGTTATCGTGCACTTCTGAAGCAATTGGGACTGCAACCTGGGTCTCCCAGCCCAGAGGTAGGGACATTACCACTCTGCTTCAAGAATGCAATTCCACATATAATAAATAGAATATAAACTCCACCACTTGTGTGGAGTTTTTGAACTGCTGTCTTCAGAGATGTATGGTAGCCATGACGGGGAGGTGCTGGTGTTGGACCGGGGTGGACAAGTTAAAAATCACACAGCATCAGGTTATAGTCCAATCACTTTATTTGGATGTAGTACTTTCAGAGTGCTGTTCCTCCAGGTAGCAGCTCTTTTTAACTCAGAGATTTAGTTTGGGTTCCTGAATTATTACTGTCGTGGCATTACCACTATGCCGTCGGTCTTGTAATAGCGACATAGAAAGAGACTGAGATAATGACTCTTCCTCAGAGCAATACAAATGGCTGAACCTAATTCTCCCTCTTGGAGTTTGTCACCCAATGTGGCAGCCACTAGTGACCCAGCCACAACAACATCAGAGCTGAACTCTATCTCTGTTTTTTTCTCAGGCAATGAGTTCTGGAGTCATTAGAGATGTTCAGCACGGAAACAGACTCTTCGTGCCAATTTGTCCATGCTGACCAGATCTCCTAAATAAATTTAGTCCCATTTTCCAGCATCCCTCTAAACCCTTCCTATTCAGATACCCATCGAGATGCCTTTTAAATGTTGTAATTGTACCAACCTCTGCCACTTCTTCTGGCAGCTCATTCCATACATGCACCACCCTCTGCATGAAAAGGTTACCCCTTAGGTCCCTTTTAGACCTTTTCCCTCTCACCTTAAACCTATGCCGTCTAATTTTGGACTCCCCCACCCAATGGAAAAACCTTGTCTATTTACCCTATCCATGTGCCTCATGATTTTATAAACATCTATAAGGTCACCCCTCAGCCTCCGATGCTCCAGGGAAAACAGCCCCAGCCTATCCCTTTAGGGTGAGCATTTCAGAGCCCGCAGATGTTAGACATGGGCTGCAGTCAATCTAATCAAATTTGAACACGAAATTTATGTTTTTATTCCCATTGAAATTGATTTTCACCATCTGCCATGGTGGGATTTGAACCCATGTGCCCAGGGCATTAGCCTGGGGGTTGGGATTGTTTAGCCCAGTGATATTGGCACTACACTTCTATGTTTATAATCAGCTGCATCGTCAATACTGACATGTTCATTCCCCTTATGCATATATGGAGCGTTCAGTCCACAAGACCAGATGACTGTCTCCTATATGAGAAGGGAGGAGGTATATCTACTGTCTCTCACTGAGACCCTCCAGCTCCAATTAGCCATGAGCTTTAGAGGTACATGTTGCACACTGAACGTGAACGTGGATCCTGTCACTGTGGCAATCTGGTAGCAAGCAGCTCCTATCACCATGAGGCTTAAAATAATGTTGTTTATCTTTTTAATTTTATTGCATTGTACGCATCCAACAAATAGCGAGGGAACAAAACTGCACAAGGGAACAATGAAAACCCGGCTGAAAGAAGCAAATGCTGCAGTTTTCAGAAGGTCATGTGCTGAGTTCTTCATCTGAACCCAGACTCGCCTCATTTCACATCCAGTGACCTCATGCTGCTCTAAAATAACACTTCAACCCAGACAGCCCTGAAATTCTGTCAGTGATTTACAGCTCCGGTTCATCCTTGTGCCAATGTCTATGATTGTTATCAAAGTAATCAATATTGTTGAAGATAAAGTCCCAGCTGGGAATTAACACTCAGACCCTGTATCCTGGCTCAGCTGGTTGCACTCTCACCTCAAAGCCAGACGTCCTGTTCCACTTCAGAGTCAGAGCACAGAAATCTAGACTGACCCTCCTGTTCAGTATTGATGGAGTGCTGCACTGTCAGAGGTGCTGTCTTTCAATGAGACATTGAATTGGGGGCCTGTGATGATACTGTACCTTTAAGAGATGTGTTCTGTCCTGCGTCTCTTGCAGAGGGGTATTGTCACCACGGTACCAAAATGTCTCTTACAGATACAGTTGGTAAACAGCGTTAAGTTCTCCCTTGGTATTTTTTTAAAAACATAAGTAGACTATTCACAGGTAATGGGACATTTAATAAGTGGAGGCTTTCAAAAGTGTGAAAACAAGAGTTCAGAGTAATTATGTTCTTGTTAGAATGAAAGGTAAGAATTAGGGAACAATGGATGAATAAAGATATTGAGGTTCTGGTCAAGAATAAAAAGAATCATATATTAGATATAGACAACTGGGTTCAAATGAATCTCTTGAATAGTATAAAGAGTGTAGGAGCTTTCTTAAGAGGGAGATCAGGAAGGCAAATGGAGGATATGAGATAGCCTTGGCAGATAAGGTTAGGGATAATCCAAAGAGATTCTACGAATATATTAAGAGCAAAAGAGCAACCAGAGAGAAAGTAGGATCCCTTAAAGATCAAAGAGTTCATCTTTATGTTGAATTTGAGGAGATGGGAGCAATAATAAATGAATACTTTATGTCAGTTTTTATTGTGGAAAATGAAATGGAGGCTGGAGAACTCAGGGAAGTAAATATTGTATTGATGTTTTGAAAACAGTTCACATAACAGATGAGGAAGTGCTGGAGTTTTTAGAAAATATAAAGGTGGATCTAGTGTATCCAAGGACATTGTGGGAAATTAGGGAGGGAATTTCATGGCCTCTTGAAGAAATATTAGTATCATCTATAACTACCGGTGATGGATGACTGGAGTGTGGCTAATGTTGTGCCTTTGTTGTGTCTTTGTTTAAGAAGGGATGTAAGGAGAAGCTTGGGAACTATGCACCTGTGAGTCTGACTTCAGTGATGGGTAAGTTAATTGTATCAGACAGAGAATGGTGGGGGAGGGTTATTGTTCAGACTGGAGGCCTGTTACCAGCAATGTTCCACAGGGATCGGTGCTGGGTCCACTTTTGTTTGTTGTTTATGTAAATGATTTGGATGAGAATGTAGAAGATATGGTTAGTAAGTTTATGGATGACACCAAAATTGGTGGTATAATGGATGCTGAAGAAGGTTATTTAAGATTACACAGAGATCCTGATCAATTGGGTCAATGGGCTGAGGAATGGCAGATGGAGTTTAATTTGGATAAATTTGAGGTATTGTATTTTGGTAAAACAAACAAGGGCAGTACTTATACAATTAAAAGTGGGGCCTTGGATAATGTTGTAGAACAGAGAGACCTAGGATTCAGCTTTATAATCCTTTAAAGTTGTCACACATAGAAAGGGTGATTAAGAAAGCACTTAGCACACTTGCCTTCAATTGCTTACACATTTGAGTACAGGAATTGGGATGACATGTTGAGGTTGTACAGGACATTGATGAGGTGTCTTCTGGAGTAATGTGTATAGTTCTGGTTGCCCTGTTATAGGAAGGACATTATTAAGCTGGAGCGGGTTCAGAAGAGATTAACCAGGATGTTGCCAGGAATAGAATGTTTCATTTATGAGGAGAGGCTGGATTAGCTGGGACTTTTTCCACTGGAGCATAGGAGGTTGAGGAGGATTATAAAATTATAAAGCTTTGGATAAAATGGATGGCAGGTGTCTTTTCCTGTATATGGGGCATTTCAAGTCTATGGGGTATATTTTTAAGATGAGAGGAGAAAGATTTTAAAAAGACATGAGGGGCAACGTTTTTACACAGAGAGTGGTTGGTGTGTGGAATGAACTTTCAGAGGAAGTGGTGGATGTAGATACATTTACAATGTTTAAAAGACATTTAGATGAGTATGTGAATAAGAAATATTTGGAGGGATATGGCCAGGTTCAGGCAGGTGGGATTCGTTTAATGTGGGATTATGGTTGGCTTGGGCTGGTTGGACTGAAAGGTATCTTTCTGTACTCTATGGCTCCATGTCTCTGAGACAAAAGAATTGTAATGTGGGTGGAGCTGGAATCATACAGACCTTAAGGACTTTAGTTTGCTTTCAGTTAGTTGGTGGTTTTTGTTGGCTGCTGGACCTGAAAGCTTGAGTTCTCTGTTGCTAAAGTAAAGTCTTAGACAGAGACACTTCCTCTTAAAAATCAAAAGGGGCTTTCGATGTTTCTTAATACTGGACTGGAGAGAGACAACACAGATGAATAATAACCATGCTGCCTTTGCCAAGGGTGTGTTTATGGGACTCTGTCTATATTGGAACAGTTAATGATTGGTGGTCAAATAATGCATTATCTTGTTAAGTATTTCAACAGAGTAAAGTTGTGCCAAATTTTCTTTTTGTTGTATTTTAACTGTTTTGTAAGAACAAAGTATATTATGATTAAAGTTTAGTGGTGGACCGTATGGATCATATCTTGAACTCAGAACATTACATTTGCCTTTTTAAAAGTATGGAAGTTAGAGTCTAACCCATCTCCAAAATATACTTTGGGAGTAGGCATAAAACATCAGGTCGGTAGGTAGGTATAAAAGATTCTGTGGCACGATTTTGAAGAAGAGCAGTTTTCAGTCAATATTAATCACTCAACGTACATTTTAAATAAAAACAGATTGTTCATTATCACATTAATGCTTTGTGGGAGCTTGCTGTGTACAAACTAGTCACTGCATTTCTCACAATACTGGATAGGCTTCAAATACATTGCAAGGCATTTTGAGATATCAGGTGATTGTGAAAACTGCTATATCAATGCAAATCTTTTTTAGTCCTCATGGTGCTTCAGAGACTGCATGCCTTGACATTGATAGAGTTAAAAATCACACAACACCAGGTTATAGTCCAACAGGTTTAATTGGAAGCACACTAGCTTTTGGAGCGACGCTCCTTCATCAGGTGATTGTAGGAGCGTCGCTCCGAAAGCTAGTGTTCTTCCAATTAAACCTGTTGGACTATAACCTGGTGTTGTGTGATTTTTAACTTTGTACACCCCAGTCCAACACCGGCATCTCCGAATCTTGACATTGATAGAGTTGTTATCCAGCTCCATATGGCTTTGCTCACAGTGAAGAGCACCACAGATGATGATACAATTCTCCTCTGTCTTTGGCACTACTAGGAAGAAGTATTGAGTGTGGCAAATGTATAAAATGTACTCTGGTTGGGAATTTTCAATGACCATCACCAAGAGTGACTTAGTATCACCACTACTGACTGAACTGGTTGAGTCCTAAAAGACGTAGCTGCTAGATTCCATCTGTGCTGGGTGGTGAGGGAACCAATAAGTGGGAAAAATGAACTTTATTTTTGTCTTCGTCAATCTACCTATCACAGTTGTATCTGTCTTTGCATGTATTGTTCAGAGCAACCATTGTCCTTGTGGAGATGAAGTCCTATCTTCACATAGTGCCACACAATAGAGGATATCCTCTATCACCATGCTAAATGGGAAAGGTTTCAAACGCTGTGGAATTATCAGTGAGACATCTCACTCTGACCTAATGAGCGAATTCTTTAAAGACAGTCACTTTACTGAAGTATCCTATGAACAACATCCTAGAGCTACAGTCAGTGACTTCATATTGGCACAACCCTCTTCCTTTGCTTCAGTGCCTCCTGTGGTGGACAGTGGAATTTCAGCTAGGACTCTCAGTGCTGCTGTCCAGTTAAGACAGACGAGTGGATTTGTTGACATTAGTGCAAAAACAGAATTGCTCTATTGCGATGAATTCCTTGGCCAAATAGCCAAAAATAGTTCCTTGGATGTGGTAACAGCCCCTGTGAAATTGCCCCTAAGTATCTGTAGGTGACAAAAATACCACACGTTTCTCAACAGAAATAGTTCATCTTAAACATTCTCTAAAAGCTGCTTGAGTAGATAAATAAACTCAGTTCTCAAGGACTGACACCTCAAACAGCTGCCAGACCATCTCCTCCAAGCCCAAAATGCAACAGCATATCACAAAACAAGAGAAGTAACAATATCTCTCTACTTTAAAGGTCATGTCATTCATAATCTTTCTAAGAACCAACAACTGATTTCAAACGATCCTTCAATTGTAACTTGCTGCTTGTTATGTACTAAACATATTTTTGGCATTGTTCACAGAGTCAAATAAGACAGAAGCTCCACTGAGGTTATCCTTGGCCATCCAAGGAGTGGAGAGTTAAAAAGTGAAGATGAATCGCAGAATTTTATACCAGTTGAAGGGGCTTTGGAACCCTGCAGTCAATCCTCCAGTCCCATTGCCCTTTCCTCCTACTATTTCACATTTTCCTCATCATTAATATGTTGGTCTCCCATTAACAAAGTTTTTATTGGAGGCCCTGCTTCAGTCACTTTTGATATCATAGAAAATCTACAGTGCAGGAGAGGCTGTTCAGCCTATTGAGTCTGCACCAAGCCTCTGAAGAACATCCCACCCAGACTGATGTCCCTTCCCAGTCTATCCCCATAACTCCACAATAATCCTGGCTAATCCACTGAGCCTGCAGGTCCCTGAATGCTACAGGGCAATTTAGCATGGCAAATCCACTTAACCTACACATGTTCGGATTGTGGGAGGAAACTGGAACACCCAGTGAAGACACAGGAAGAACGTACAAATTCCACATGGATAGTCACAGATGGCTGGAATCAAACCTAGGGTCCTGGTCCTGCTAGCCACTATGCCACCATGTCGACCTTCACTTGTAAGTATTTATTCCATCTGTAACAACCCAAGGCATAAAAGTGTGCTACTGACCCACTAACCAGCGAAAGTAGATTTCTGTTCCTTTTTTTTATCATAACTTCTTAGAATTTTGTACACAACTCAATCAGATTTCCTCTAAAATTTCTAAGTTGCTGGAATTATAATTGTGGTCCTCTTCTCTTCCCTCATGAGAAACGTTTTTCATCTTTGTCTATCACATTAGCCAAGTCTACACTCTCTCTGTGACTGTCTCTGAGATGTTCCCTGCAACAGGCTTACTCGACACTGGGCAGAGTGGGAATCCTAACTTAATCACTATCTTAATCAACTCTGCCCAGTTTAGCTGCTCCTTTTGGTGACCGGGTAATGGAGATTGCATATGGAAGTTAAAGCATTGGCTGACAGATGCACTGAGATGTCTCAGAATTGGTGACAAAGGGCTATCTAAACACCCTGTAGACTAACCCAGTGGCTTAAATACTAATAATCAAATTAAGATGATCCAATGATCACATCTGCAGGGACTAGTTCTCTTCAAGCAAACAGAATAGTTCAAGACTTGTGCCTTTATTTGAATTATCCATGAACTTGAACAGCCTATGTTTCCCATTGCTTTCTCCATGATCACACCTCAACCAGAATTGACTTGCTAAACAATCAGAGTAAAACAATGTGGTGCTTATGCCCGAAACGTTGACTGTTCTGCTCCTCGGATGCTGCCTGATTGGCTGTGCTTTTCCAGCACCACACGTTTTGACTCTGAGCTCTAACATCTGCAGTCTTCACTTTCTCCTTGTTAAACAATCAGCACTGCAATTCTGACGTGAGTTCCTACTCCCCATGTTGTAGGATGCTTTCAATTTGCCCTGCTAAATCAAGAAGATAACCATGGATTGAAGATAGAATTCCTTTCACTTTATTTCAGATAAGGCGTTTTATCTGATGCCTCAATCTTTGCAATATTTTTGGTTTAATAAGGTGACAGAATAAACATTAAAGCAGAATGTGATTTAGCTGTTAACTGTCAAACAGCGTTATTGAACACTAAAAGAATAATTAGTGTCAGGGGCACACTTTACTGCAGAATTAGTAAATAGAAAATGACAATGATTGTGACTATTGGGCTTTAGCAACAGTAAAATTGGCATGTGTGTTACCCGTTCCTATGGACTTGGTTAGTTAAATGTAACCACTGGAATATCAATGTCACAAACTCCCTCCATGCCCATAAGGTGACCCTTCAATAGGATTTCCCATTTTGCTGTAAGACTTGCATTTATATTGTGGTTTTTATTTCTGCAGGACATCTCAAAGTGCTTCATAGCCAATGCTTGAAGAGCGGTCACTGTTGTAACACAAGAAACACAACAACTAACTCGCACACAGCAAGCTCCCACAACGGCACTGTGAGATTGACTGACTAAATCCGTTTTTCCTTTTGTGTTGTTTGTTGAGGGATTAAACTTCACCAGGAAACAGGGGGCAACTGTTCTGCTCTTGACTGAATTAGGTCCATGGGATCTTTTATATCCACAATAGAGCCTTAGTTCAATGTCTCATTGAAAGACAGCACCTCTGACAGTGTAGCACTTCATCAATACTGAACAGGAGGGTCAGTCTAGATTTCTGTGCTCTGGACTCTGAAGTGGAACAGGACGTCTGGCTTCGAGGTGAGAGTGCAACCAACTGAGCCATGTCTGATACAGGGTTAATTCCCAACTGGGACTTTATCTTCAACAATATTGATTACTTTGATAACAATCATAGACATTGGCACAAGGATGAACTGGAGCTGTAAATCACTGACAGAATTTCAGGGCTGTCTGGGTTAAAGTGTTATTTTAGAGCAGCATGAGGTCACTGGATGTGAAATGAGGCGAGTCTGGGTTCAGATGAAGAACTCAGCACATGACCTTCTGAAAACTGCAGCATTTGCTTCTTTCAGCTGAAGGTTCAGTATTCTCTTGCAGTTGTATTTTCTTATTTTTTGGATACATACAGTGCAATAAAATGTAAAGTCATGCGATTTAGCCTCCAGGGTCATTTTAAATGTGAATTGGAAATCTTGCCCTTTAAAGTAGTGCAAACTCTTCTGTAATATCTGAATTACAGCCATCTCCCAAAAACAGGATGATGGTTTTGTCATGCTTAGCTCAAATGTGGAATGGAAACCACTGTGCTTTGAGTCCAATGTATTCCTATGTGGCACATTTCTGTTTGGGGTTTGCTTAGTTTGTTGGCCTGACAACTGGCTTCCTATCTGGAGAGGCACCAACAGCAGGGGTTCAATTCCCGCATCAGCTGAGGTTACAAAGAAGGAGTCTCTTTCTCAACCTCTCCTCCTCACCTGAGGCATGATAACCCTCAGGTTAAGCCACTACTAGTCATCTATCTAATGAGAGCACAGCCTGGTCTGGTCAGACAATGATGACTTTGCCTTCATATTTCTGTTACTGCTGTGCACCAATCTGCTTGCATATTACAGGAAAGGTTCAGAAGCACTCGGGAAAGTGGAAAAAGAAGATTTACATGGAACTATCAGAAGACAGGACCAACTTAAATTGCTGGCAGCACTCAAAGCAAATAGTCAACCAGTCACAAGGTGTTTTCTAGCTTTGCTGAAGGAAGTGAGTGAAGAGATTGCAGAGGTTCTGGTCGCAATCTCCTAAGTGTAAGAACTAGAGGGGTGGGGAAGGAGGTCAGTCGGCCTTTCAAGCCTGTTCCACTATTCAATACAATCATGGTTGATTTCATCTTGCCCACTCTCCATTCATGTTTCTTGCTTACCAAGGGGCTAGTCAGATTTCCGATTTTTACTGAAATCAATGACCAGTGACATTACCACTACCTCTCCCACAAACCCTCACGCTATGAAAGTGAAGTCAGAGTCCTATGCAAAGAGGGGAAAAAAATCAAACGGGTGATTCGAGGACAGACAACCTAACATCAGTGGTGGGGAAATGCTTTGTGACAATATTCGGGGACAAAATTAATTTGGACAATGATCAGTTTGTAAACGACATCCGGCGCAGGTTTATTGAAGGTAAGTCATGTTTGACCAAGTGGATTAAATTCTTTGATTGAAGTAACAGAGGGAATTACTAAGGGTAATGTGTGATTAATGTTGTGGTCTCTATACTTTCAAAAAACATTTCATCAAGTACCATGTTGTAGATACATGTGCAAAATTGAAGCCCATGGGTTAAAGAGACAGACACCACAGATACAAAATTGATAGTGGTGAACCATTACTATTCAATTAAAGAGAAAATATATGCTCGTATGACCCAGTGGTCAATATCCATTCCATAGCTCTTTTTCACAAACATTAATGACCTGAACAGGAGCATACTTTCAATTTGGCAGGCAGGACATATCTCAAAGCATTGAGGATGATGGGTACAGGCTTCAGGAGGAAAGTAACAGGCTGGGGAAATGCAATAGCAAACGGAAATAGCAGATGCAATTTAAAACCAAGTGGTTTTATTTTAGAATTTCTGCCTCTGCAGTATTTTGCTTTTGTAATTCCTTGAGTGGCACCAGGGATGAGGGACTTTGATTCAGTGCAGAAGCTGAGGTCATTCTGGTGAGATCAAATACAGGTTGGGTGATCAAGTTACAATTAACCTTGCTTCAGCAAGAACAAGCTGAATTTCATTCTTCCTTTCATTCTCCATTCCATTCCATTCCCAGTCCCTGAGCTGTTGCACTTTTGCAGCTTTGGAGATAAACAAAGGTTTGAGAACTACTATCTCATCTTTCTGTGAGTCTTTTGGAGAAGTCAAGATTTAAGTTTAACAATTTCCTATCTTAACCAATTCCCTGATTTTTTTCCAGGCAGTAACTGCTGGTTATGATTCCGTTGTTGCCATTTTCTCCTCCTAGCATTGCATCTTTTATTTCTTTACTTGCCCCATTACCCCACTAAATCTCTCCTGCCTTCCACCCTAAAGTAGCTGCTGCCTGGCCTGTGTCTTCTACTTTAATTCCATTTAGAAAGGAGGTGATGGTGTAGTGGTCATATTACTGAACTAGTTATCCAGAAACCCCAGGTTAATGGTTTCAAATCCCACCATGGCCGGGAAGTCATGTCCGCATCCCCTGAACAAATTCCAAACAATTCCATAGTGATCTCTATGACTCTATGATAGGATAGTGAAGAAGGCATTTGGTTTGCTTTCCTTTATTGGTCAGAGTATTGATTACAGGAGTTGGGAGGTCATGTTGCGGCTGTACAGGACATTGGTTAGGCCACTGTTAGAATATTGCACACAATTCTGGTCTCTTTCCTATTGGAAAGATGTTGTGAAACTTAAAAGGGTTCAGAAAAGCTTTATGAGGATGTTGCCAGAGTTGGAGGATTTGAGCTATAGGGAGAGGCCGAACAGGCTAGGGGCTGTTTTCCCTGGAGCGTTGGAGGCTGAGGGATGACCTTATAGAGGTTTATAAAATCATGAGGGGCATGGATAGGATAAATAGACAAAGTCTCATACCTGGGGTGGGGGAGTCCAGAACTGGAGGGCATAGGTTTAGGGTGAGAGGGGAAAGATATAAAAGAGACCTAAGGGTGATACATGTATGTAATGAGCTGCCAGAGAAAGTGGTGGAGTCTGGTACAATTACACCATTTAAAAGGCATCTGGATTGGTATATGTATAGGAAGGGTTTGGAGGGATATGGGCTGGGTGCTGGCAGGTGGGACTAGATTGGGTTGGGATATCAGGTCGGCATGGACAAGTTGGACCGAAGGATCTGTTTCCGTGCTGTGCATCTCTATGACCTATTTGTGCTCAACATATATCCACGTCACAAATAAGTTCAAGGGAGGTGAGGAGTGTGTGAGCTCCAGCCCCAGGAATTGTTGCTTGTGGATGGCATTGTCCTAATGCAGCCATGACAGGCTGACATTTGAGCTGATGTGCTGAAGGCAAGTGATAAGAGTCACCTGGTCAGACATCGCTTGATATCTAGTGGTGTCCCTCAACATACAGGCTCTGTGACATTCTAGTAACTTTTTGTTATTCACTTGTGGGATGTAGGCATTGTTGGTGGGCCAGCATTTACTGCCTGTCCCTTGTTGCCCTTCAGAAGCTGGTGGTGAGCTATCTTCTTGAACCACTGCAGTCCACCTCCACTGCAAGTTGACCCACTGTGTCATTAGGATGGGAGTTTCAGATTTTGAAAACAAGATTGAAGATTAGATTAGATTCCCTAAAGAGTGGAAACAGATCTTTTGGCCCAACAAGTCCACACTGACTCACCCGAATAGTAACCCACCCAGATCCATTCCCCTACATTTACTCCTGACTAATGTACCTAACATTATGGGCAATTTAGCATGTCCAATTCACTTGGCCTGCACATCTTTGGATTGTGGGAGGAAACCAGAGCACCCTGAGGAAACCCACACAGACACTGGGAGAATGTGCAAATTCCACACAGCCGCCTGAATTTGAGACGCTGTGAGGCAGCAGTGCTAACCACTGAGCCACTGTGCCTCCCAAGATGTTGCCTGACAGGGAGTGAATAAGCAAGCACAGTAGATGATGGTGTATGGGACCTGTTGCAAGTTAAGACCTCAAGTTTACAGAAGGTAAAATGTGGGTGACTGACAAGGAGCACTCTGGAATAGAAACATGGACAGGAGTAACTGAGGATTCCAGTGTCAGAAGACTAATCACTAATTCCAAAGCCCCAACCAAGAGTCAAAATGATACTGTTCTTCCTATGTGTCAGAATGGGAGAGTCAACAAAACTGATGCTGAGAATTTTGAGGTAGGTTGAGAAGCAATCTAAAGTCGAGGATCATTTAAAGTCAATAACTATGGATTAGTAAAAGGTCAAGTTGCCATCATCTTACTAGACCAGTGGGTTGTTCTTTCATTACAGAGCGAGATCACTGGTGGTAGTTTAACCTGAGGGTCACCACACTTCAGATGAGGGGAGAGGTTGAGAAGAAGAATCCTCAGCCAGAGCAGGAACTGAACCCCATGCTGTTGGCATCACACTGCATTACAAACCAGCCAGCTGAGTTAATTGACCCTCCCCCTGAGGAGTAGATAGGTTGAGAGACAGAAACTAAGAGATGGATTAAACAGCAGTATCTCAAAGGTAGTAATAATGACCTTCTCAAACCTTTCCCAGGATAAACCAGTTGTGGAAACTGTGCTTTATCTGCCTCATCTAAACACAAAAGGCCTTTAAAATTGAGTAATAAATATCTTTTCTCAGAGACAGAACTTGTTCTCATATTGAGTGATTGAGGTGCATTATATTTAAGAGGAAATTAGATAATTACATGAGAGAGAAAGAAATATATTGATAGGTGTGGATGAAGTAAATAGCTTGGGAGGAGGCCTGGGCCCAAACACCCATTTCTGGGCCTGTAAATTCTATGTAATTCCATATAATTCTATGTGATTTTTGTGAATAGCAGACATGATTTCTGATTCAGTAATTTAATGGTGGTCTGCAGTCTTCAGTTTAATTGAGTTAAATTAATAATGTTTAGGACATGTGGAGCTGACATCATTTCATTTTTTAGTGCTGGACCCAAAGCTGAAAGAGGGAGAGGTTTAACTGATTATACCATCACTTGGGAAAACAGGCATTCCTCTCTGATCAGTTGAAACTCTGGCAGAACATGATACAAGAGCTGTCTGGAGAGTAGCATTGCATCAATGTAAACTTTGTGACACATTCATATGAAACGTCAACAGGAAGGACAATTGTTAGCTTATATTTCATTAGTGACAAGGTGCCACGAGGCTCTAGTTTGCAAACTGTTCACTCCCTATCGGCTTTGCATGATTGCCCTATTTCCATTTTACTGCTATATCCTAAATCAGAGGTCACAGTGTGCAGGCACATCAATTCAACACAAGGCCCTCTGTGTCTTTATCTTGTGTGGGAGGCCATTGTTAGGAACTGAAACACAAGGAAAGCAAAGTGGAAGGAAAGTTAATCATATCACTGAGCAGTGAGGGCATGCAGAGATTTCTGTATGTAAGTTGGGTGACCACAGAATAGAAATTGAAATCTTTCTGGAAGTTGGAACCTTTCCCTAGAAGACAAAGTGACTTAGAGAAAGAAAGACAGGACTTTGGAACAGAGGGACAAAATGAGGCCATTCAGCCTATTCTGCTCTTCAGTGAGATCAGGCTGGTCTTTATCCTAACTCCTCTTAGGTTTGCAGATCCAAAGTAGTCATATCAGTCTCAGACCAAAAAAACATAGATAATAGGATCAGGAGTAGGCTATTCAGCCCTTTGAATGTCTATTGTGTTGTTCATAGCAAGGGGAGGCAATAGCCTAATGGTATTATTGCTGGACTGTTGATGCAGGTAATGTTCTGGGGAGTCAGGTTCTAATCCTGGCATGGCAGATGGTGGAATTTGAATTCAATAAATATTTGAAATTAAAGAGTCTAATGATGGCTATGAATCTATTGTTTGCGGGGGGGGAGGGAGGAGCGGGTGGAATGCATCTGGTTCACTAATGTCCTTAAGGGAAGGAAACTGCCATCCTTACCTGGTCTGGCCTACATATGACTCCAGGTGCACAGCAATTTGGTTGACTTTAAACTGCCTTCTGGGCAATTCGGGATTGGCAGTAAATGCTGGCAAAGCCAGTGATGCCCACATCTTGTGAATGAATTTTTAAAAAGCTGGTTATCCAATTCAGTATCCAGTTCCCATTTTCTCCCCACGCCTTTTGATTACTTTAGCCCGAAGAACTGTATCTATCTCTTTCTTGAAAATAAAATGAATGAATTTGTGATAAATTTATTTACAATTAATTTCAAATAATTCATTAAACTAACTCTAACTGCTCCACAAAAAGTCTTCCCTAACTTTTACATTGAATGTAGCAGCTCTGATTTAAATGTATTTCCCTTAGTCCTGAACTTTCCCAACAGCAGTACAAATTACTCTCCCATTTGCTTTCTTGATTCCATTCAAAATTCTAAAATTCTCAATCAATCACCCCTTAACTTTGTATATTCTAAGGAACGAACTTGCATTTAAATTTCCTGACCTCAGGAATATACAGCTAACTGAATATTTTTGAGGTGTGCTCACTATTAGAATGTAGGAAATACAGCATTCACTTTATGCACAGCAAGCTCCCCCCACAAACAACAGCCTGGAAAGAATCAGATGATCATCCTTTTGAGTGTTGGTGAGAGGCATAAATTGATCAATTAACTGGGAATTTTCTGGCTTATTTTCAGAATCATGGGATGGGATCTTTTCCATCCGCCTGAGAGAACAGACAAGACTTTGTTGTAATAGATAACAGTGCAGCACTCCCTTGGTACCAGCTCCTGGAGTGTTCGAGCCCCTGGAGTGGACCTCAAGTGGAAGTGCTACCCCTGAGCTCCAGCTGATGAACAGAAAAAACTTGCATTTAGGTAACTTGCCACTTTTCCAGGATACTCCTCAGTCCATGAGAGGCTTTTGAAATGTTGTTTCTGAAAAATAGTTATACACATATCAGCAATTTTGTATGTGGTCCTACATTAAATAACCAGGTAATAACTTAAAGTCTGACTGCGTGTGTGTGTGTGTGAGAGAGAGATGTGTGTGTGTGAGAGAGAGAGATGGTGTGTGTGTGTCTAGTGTAAAGAGAATTGTATATTTCCTCTGGCCATAGTGACTGAACATCTGCAAAAGATGCCATATAATTGTGTAGTCTGATCAATTCGAAATGGAGCCAAGGCGATAGGCTCCAATGAGATGTCCTCTCTTACCATCCTCTGTTAGTAGTTATATCCAATAAAACCTGGATTCTGGATTACCAATCCAACAATACTACCACAGTGCCATCACCTCCCTTTCTATCTGATACAAATAGCTAAATATTAACCAGAATAGATGCACAGATGTAATGGATTGTAGATATTTTTAAAATCAGCCTGGTCACATATGTTAGCTGGAGGAGGTGGGCCTTGAACTGAGACCTTCAGGCCCAGAAGCAGAGACACCACCACAGCACTGTGAAGAAAGCTTTTTGCAGTTCACTCATAAAATGTCATATTTCTAAAGTGTGACTTACTCATGAAATCATATGCATCATCACAGGAAGTGGATGCAATGTCACATGGTTTTGCCCACTCTTGCAGCATTGTGGTAAGTAAAGCTACAGTAATTTGTTTCTTAGATAAAGCTTTCTTAGCTCAGCAGACTCAGAAGATGTTCTTCATCAGCATTAAAGCGAAGAAGATTATATTTTAGGGGTGAGGTGTTCATCCTTTCTCTTTGGATGATTCTGTGGAATTTTGGAATCTTTCTGGTGGTGGGAGTGGAGGGGGGAGGGATCTTTTTAACATCTCACCTGAAAACTGCATCTCCTGCAGTGCAGCACTCCCTTAATACAGCAATGGTGAATCAGCCTGGATTACCTCAACTCCTCCAATGGAGCTTCATCCTGACCTTTTGACTTCAAAGTGAGTGCTATTATTCATGGCATCCTGCAGAGCGAAAACATTCATAGAGTCATAGAGCTGTATGGCATGGAAACAGACCCTTCGGTCCCACTTGTCCATGTTGACCAGATGTCCTAAAATAATCTAGTCCCATTTTCCAGTATTTGGTCTATATCCCTCTAAACCCTTCCTATTCATATATCTATCCAGATGCCTTTTAGATTTGTAATTGGACCAGCCTTCACCACTTCTCATTCCATACACGTACCACCCTCTGTGTGAAAAAGTTACCCCTCAAGTCCCTTTTAAATCTTCTCCCTCTCACCTTAAAACCTATTTCCTGTAGTTTTGGATTCTGTTACCTTGGGGAAAAGATCTTAGCTATTTACCGTACCAATACCCCTCATGATTTTATAAACTTCTATAAGGTCACACCTCAGCCTTTGACCATGGTAACACAAGTGAAAAAGATCATCAAATATCTCTGTTGCTGGCATATTCTTTGGTGGCAGCTTCAATTAAATGTTCAGTTTAAAGAATTGCAAGTGCTGTTTGCAAAAGAAGGCCATTTGGGCCATTGTGTATCTGCCCGCTCTCCAAATGAGCAATTCACTTAGTGCCATTGTCCTGCCTTCTCCCTGTAACCCTGCATGATTTTTCAATTTTGTCTTGAATGTTTCACTTGAACTTGCCTCCACCACACCATCAGACCTTTTGGAGCTAAGCTACCCATTTTGTTATGTCTAAATCAGCCATTTAAAACTAACCATTGAAAAATCTAATGATTTCTGCTGACATGAGCAGTTCACCAATCCTCCTTTCTCTAGATATTATTAATCAACTTGTTCACACCTCTGGAGCTGATAGGACTTGAACCCAAGTATCCAGGCTTAAAGGTAGGGGCATTACCACTAAACACAAGAGCCCCTTCACTACAACTGGTATCCTCAGCTGGGTTTCCAGTCAAGTACTAACTAGAGGCCTGTTTAATTGTGTGCAGAAGGTGCAGATCGCTAGTGAATCCAAACAGAAGAAGCATTTGTGTCACACCAGATAGTTTAATGTATGATAACGTGAGCTACAGTTACATTAATTTCTCAGGATTTATTAGGACTAACCAGAGCTGTACAGGATACCTCTGCTCCTCTCAAGATCTTGTGCATATCTCAACTGACTACACTCAAAAGTAGTGACATTATCTGATTGGGCAGACCAACGTGACCGTGAACCTCTTCAGAATCAATACCGCATACCACAATGTCTTTCCAGCTGCTACTAGATTTCGCCATGGGGATTTAATGGGCAGTGTTTAATACTTAGATTAGATTACTTAGTGTGGAAACAGGCCCTTCGGCCCAATAAGTCCACACCGACCCACCGAAGCGCAACCCACCCAGACCCATTCCTCTGCATTTACCCCTTCACTTAACACTATGGGCAATTTAGCATGGCCAATTCACCTAACCTGCACATTTTTGGACTGTGGGATGAAACCGGAGCACCCGGAGGAAACCCACGCAGACACGGGGAGAATGTGCAAACTCCACACAGTCAGTTGCCTGAGGTGGGAATTGAATCCGGGTCTCTGGTGCTGTGAGGCAGCAGTGCTAACGCCCATGTTTTTAGGGTAGGAGGTTCCAATTTTCCCTCATGAGTCTGCTCCTTGTAAAGAGCAATCAAAAACCGTTGGAAGAAACTGAAATCAAATATCAGAAAGTATAGCAAAATGATCTGGAAGATCTTTATCTTGTGATTTTTTTTTGACTTCATACCCAACAAGGTGGGACGTTGAAAGTAAGGAATTGGACCCATTGTTAGCCTCTCCGGCCTAGTGAAGCACAGTGCAGACTGAAGTTCCTCTATCCACAGCCAGAGTTTGTCATGTACAGGCCTTAGCTCCTTTGCACTGTGGGCCAGGAGCGTCTTTCTGACCCTGTTCCAAATTGGGTTGCATGTGACCTCAGGGTGGGCTGAGAATGCTCAGAATTCCCTTAGGCATGCAGCAACCAGATTAGCCAGCTTTTAATGAACCACTGGAGGCTACATTTTTGTTTAAAAGAACCTTTCATGGGATGTGGGCATAGCTGCCAAGGTCAGCACTTGCTGCCCATCCCTAATAACCCCTTGAACATAATAGTTTGCTAGGCTGTTCCAGAGGTAGGTTAAGAGTCAACCACATTGCTGTGAGTCGAAAATCACTTGAAAGCCAAACTGGGAAAGGATGGCAGATTTCCTTCCCCAGATGATGTTAGTGATGGATATTTACTTCAATTGATGCCAGTTACGTGGTCACGATTACCCAGCTCGCTTTATAATCTAGAAGTTTTTTTTAATTGAATGTTGACAATCTATGAAGGAAACCTTTTTGTTTGTTTTTAGCACACTGTGATGGCAGAGAGTGGGAATGCCCTTATTGGCACTACATGCATACCATGGGTTGCTGCTGTCCACCCTCACACCCTCTTCCCTTTCTCTTTCCCTGTCCTATGACACCTCTTTTATTGCCCTCAAGTTTCATGAGTTGCCTCTGGGTCTGATCACTTGTCAGGAATCAACAAATTGGGTGAGTTGGATCAATTTACTATCACCTTTGAACTGGGCCTCATTAGATTTGGGCCCAAGGCAATTTCTCAGCCTCTGGAGGTTAAGGAAGTCTCTCCAAATTGTCTGCTCAAACAGTCCCGAAGCATTGACTCTGAAGCAAGAGGACATGTTAATGCACATCCTGTATCATTTTGTCACTCAGTTTCTCATTATTGAGAATGTTTCTATTGTTAGCAGAATTTGATTGATGTGTCTACATAACGTAACATTGGACACGGTGTAAAACAGTAAAGCTTATTGACTTGCCTTTCTTTCTGGCTGACATCTTTGAAATTTTGTTGATGGCTGTATTTTTGAGCAATGTCTTGATTTCTTTATCTGTGCTACCTTAATTGTGTATGCTGTGTCTGTTTTGTCCTGCCCTAGTGGGGATTTTGAAGAACTAGCAATATCAATGTTCAGGTAACAGTGATTTATGCACGCGAAAAGTGTAGTGATGACAATGAGGTCAACCAGGTTGATGTCATACAATATGAGTTCCCTGATTAGGGTTGTTAATCTGGTCCAATCAGGGAGCTCTGGCTGACAGATAAAAACAGGTGCGTCATGGAGAAAAATGAGCACTACCGCTGATAGGCGGTAGTGTGGGGAAAAGAAAAGAACAGGAGTGTCAGACGTCATGTTCTCTCTGAGAGCTGCCTCTGAGGGAGCTGGATCAGTGTGTGAAGGACTCTCCATTTTGTGTTAAGGAGGAGGGATTGACCTCTGAACTGCCTGAAAAAAAAAGATAAAAATAAGAGAAAAAAAACAGGAGTGTCATGAGTGCTGGGGGAAAATAAGCACTACCGTTGTTAGGTGGTAGTGTAAGATAAAAAAGAGAGAGAAAAAAAACAGAAGTGTCAGACATCCTGCCACTCTGACAGCTGACTCTGAGAAAGAGTGTCAAGGACTGTCCATGTGTAACTAAGGGATGACCTGGTGACGGGATACCAGACTCTGTGGAGTTATTTCAGAAAGCATTAGTACAGAGTCCTAAAAGGCTCATACAAAATATGAAGTTTTTCAGGCATGTGCTGTAAACCTATAGTGCATGAATCATCCAAAACCCAGCCATATATGTAGTCCATCATAGACCCTTTCTGCTTTGTGATGAAGGAATCACTAACATTTTCAAGGCATGAGAATTTGCAGAAGTGGGAGAAACCTCAGACCATGTATTATTGATGTGGGATGGGTAGCTAACATTAGTCACAAGCCTTCATCTCACTGGAGCTTTGTTTGCAAAGGACCCAAACCCAATCAAATCCAGGAACTCTCTCGGGCAAATAGGCTGGAGCTGCTCTGTGAGTGACAATTGAATTTTAAGAATCCTCACTTCCCACGTCTTATTTCCTAGTATCAACCTTGCTAGCTATAAGAAGGACTGAAAAGGATGCTAAAAAAGATTTGCAAGGATTTACTGAGACTGAAGAGTTTGAGTTATAAGGAGAGACTGGATAGGTGGGGACGTCTTTTCCTGGAGCATAGGAGGTTGAGGGATGACCTTGTAGATATTTATAAAATCATAAGGGGCATAGAAAAAGTGAATAGCCAAGGCCTTTTCTCCAGGGTAGGGAAGTCCAAAACCAGAGGGCATTGCTTTAAGGTGAGAGGGGTTAAAGGTTTAAAAGGGACCTGAGGGGTAACTTTTTCACACAGAGGGTGGTGCATGTATGGAACAGGCTGCCAGAAGAAGTGGTAGAGGCTGGTACAATTACAGCATTTAAATTTGTTCAGGTACAATGATAGGAATGGTTTAGAGGGATATGTGCCAAATACAGACATATAAGACTAGTTTAATGAAACCTGGTTGACATGGGCAAGTTGAGCCAAAGGTCTTGTTTCCATGCTGATGACTCTATTACTCTCTGTTCAAATGCCAAAACACATCTATTTTCTGCTTCGTAACCAGGGCAGTGGATGTACATTCCAAGCTGGCAGCTTTAGCTACTCCTGGCAATCCAATGGAGTCTCTACAAGGAAGGTTATACCTCTTGCAATCAGAAGGTGACACCAATATATTTGCTGTTGATGCGATGAGGGTGAACATTTTTTTTCTTTTTATTAAGTGATCACGTGGAATCCCGTGTGCCCGAAATATCCAATAGGTTGATTGAAACCATATTGTTGGAATGTACACCTCAGGGTAAAATTACAAGTTATTATCAGAAAGAAATTAGCTTGGAAGCAAAGTGAATAAAATTCCATACTAAATTTGTAGCCCAACTTGAAAAACAAAGAAATTGTACTAAAGGTAAGGGATAGAACTTCCTTTTGGATTGTCGCGGTGTTAAAAGAAATTTTACCTTAGCTGCCCTACCTTTAGAATGAAATATTAGATGACCACCAGAATGTATGGCTCAAGCTGTTATGAATGATAATAGTACTACTTTATTGGCACGGTGGCTCAGTGGTTATCACTGCTGCCTCACACCACTAGGGACCCAGGTTCAATTCCACCCTTGGGCGATTATCTATGTGGACTTTGTACAGTCTCCCTGTGTCTGCGTGGGTTTCCTTCAGGTGCCCTGGTTTCCTCCCACAATCCAAAGATGTGCAGGTTAGGTGAATTGGCCATGCTAAATTGCCCATAGTGTTCAGGGATGTGTAGGTTAGGGGAATGGGTCTGGCTGGGATACTCTTTGGAGGATCGGTGTGGACTTGTTGGGTCAAAGGGCCTGTTTCCACACTGTAGGGATTCTATCCTATTCATGACAAAACTGTTTTCATTATAATTTCATAAATCAAAGTATGATGGCCATAAAATCTTTACCTTGTGAGGGTCTGTTTACGTGCATTTAATGAAGCAAATGTAAGCACCCACCCACTTTCTGAGGTTACGTGGAGCTGCATACTGTGTTGTGCATTGGTCTTACAGAGGTCTCGAACCAAACGCAAAGAAATGAATTAGTTCTGAAACCAGCCGTAAAGTTGACCTCACAAAACAGCCATCTGAAAACGTAGCAATATTTGAAGGCAGGATGAACTCAAACTGTTGGAATGAGAATGGAATAGGAGAGAATAAATGTTTGACAAAAAGAAATTTGCTACTCCATATTGTGAGGGCTGCAAAGGATGGGGAAAAGTAAGAGATATTAATAGTTTCAAAAGAAGGCAGAAAGTGGGAAACGTGAATATTAGCAGTGTGACTTTTAGCTAGGTAAGAAGTAAACACATAGACGTAGGCACAGCCAACTTCACGAAAGCGAGAACAGTAGTGCAGGTCCCTCGGCTACATTGAAATCCATCCACTGGAAAAGCTGCTGCGTAAACACAGACCTGCATTTATATAGCACCTTTCACAAGCACAGAGTTTCCCAAAACACTTCACTGCCATGAAGTACTTTATAAAATGCAGTCACTGTTGTTGCGCAAAAAAACACAGCAACCTTTCCTGTTGCACAGCAGGATCCCACAAACACTGTTTTCTGATAAAGGAAGATCAACTTGAAATGCTCTTCAACCAGAAGGCAAAGACAATGAGCTCAAATCATTTCAAGAGAACCAGAGCTGACGTAAGGTTTCATGATCAGGAACACTGTCTCATGATGGGTCACATCTGGTTTATAAATGTTAGCAGAATACAGCTGTTCATCTGAGGTGTTGGCATTGTGGCAATGTCACTGGATGAGTAATGCAAGGGTCTAGTCTATGCTCTGAGAACACAAGTTCAAATCCTCCCATGGGAGCTGATGGAATTTGATATCAATTAATCGAGTAAAGGTACTATTCAATTATAATAGATTTGTAGAGCCATATAGCATGAAAACAGACCCTTTCATTCAACTAGTCCACGCTGACCATGTTTCCAAAATAAACTAGTCCCACCTATCAACCATGATTGTAAAAATCCTCCTGGTTCACAAATATCATTTAAGGAAGGGGAAATCTGCAGTCCTCAGCTGCTCTGGTCTACATGGATTCCAGAGAAATGTGGTTTGCTCTTATCTCCCCTCTGAAATGGTTGAGCAAGTCATTAGTTCAAAGGCAATTTTTTAAGGGCCTTTCTGGTGATGCCCACATCCCATGAGTGAATTTTTTAAAAAATTGAGAAATGATGTATGTACCAGATGTGGTATTGTCTGTTTATTCTTCAGATTTCCTTCATTTTGGATATTTAAGCCCGCTGTGTAAGCAGAGTGGTATGATTAGTTCTCTTTCTTTCCCTTGTGACTTTCAAGAATGCTGCATAAATTTTTGTTTTGAATCCAACAATCCAGGTCTTGGTCACAAGGCTGATAAACACTCATCAGACTTTTAACCCAGTCAGACTGAATGCTGCTATGATGCAGCATGAATCCAGTCACTGAAGGTCCTTTCAGAAACTTGTGTGAGAACATTGACCCAATTAGTTCTTACTTTGTGTCTCCAACAAGCCGTCCTTGCTTAAGCATGTTATTTAGATCCACAAAAATAAGCTCTTGTTTAGGCTGCGCCTGATCACCCAGCAGTGAGAGGAACATAATAACAGAAAATGATGAGGAGAAAAGGACTGAAAATAGCAGAAGCAGCTTTCTGTGCTAAAGTGCAGAATGCTGTGTCTCAAATAGGAATGACGTACCCAAAATTATTCCTGTTATAAGCTTAGGTTAAAGTAAATCCTATCTGCTTTAATGCAAGTGTCTCCCTTGAGATTAATGTGGTTTAGATCAAATGTTGCACTGCTAATATTGACCTTGTGACTATCAAATTCCTGTGCATTACTTTAATAAAGAGGTCAGACTATTCATCACTAATATTACATCACACAGAATAATAGAATCCCTACAGTGTAGAAACGGACCATTTTGCCCTACAAGCCCACACCGACCCTCCAAAGAATAACCCACCCAGATCCATTCCCATGCCTTATTACTCTACATTTCCCTTGTTTAATGCACCTAACCTACACATCCCTAACACTACGGGCAATTTAGCATGGCCAATTCACCTGACCTGCACATCCTTGGACTGTGGGAGGAAACCGGAGCACTCAGAGGAAACCCACGCAGACACGGGAAGAATGTGCAGACTCCCCACAGACAGTTGTCCCAGGTTGGAGTCGAACCTGTGTCCTTGGCGCTGTGAGGCAGCAGTGCTAACCACTGAGCCACTGTGCTGCCAATTTAAAATTTAGTTACAAACTACCCTGTCGAGACAGATGACTGGCATGCTAGCTGATAACCACATCACAGATTCTTAGAGACTATACAGTGCAGAAAGAGGCCATTCAACCCATTGAGTATGCACTGAACCCAACTCCCCCGCACCCCAACATGGGTTTTTCCTGTGGCTAACCCACCTAGCCTGCACACCCTGTACACTTACAATTGCCCAATTCACCTAACCTGTACATCTTTGGAGGAAACTGGAACACCCAAATTAAATCCACGCAGACACAGGGAGAATGTGCAAACTCCACACAGACAGTCACCCAAAGCTGGAACCGAACCAGGGTCCCTGATGCTGTGAGGCAGCAGTGCTAACCACTGAGCCACTGTGCTGCCCACATGATGCTTGGGGAAAACAAAATTTCCCCATGTCACGGGGGATTATTTTGCCAATTATGTAGGTTCTGTGGCCCACCTTCTCTCGGATACTCTGCCCCATGCCAAGGAAGGGTTAAGCTGCCAAAGGGCTGGTCTCTCATTAGAGAGTGATGACTGGCAGTGAGTTTAACCTGAGGGTTACCATGCCTCAGGTACAGGACGATGTTGAGAAGGCACAACCTTCACAGTGACATCAGCTGCTACAGTTGTTATCAATCTGTATCACAAGCCAGCCAACTGAGCTAACTGACCTTCAATGCCATTTCCAGAGGCACAAACACAAGAATGGGTAGGGCAAGAGAGGTGGGACCAGGATCAGCAGGAACAGGAATGAGCTCCGTGTTGGTGACACCAATCTAGTCCACACCAACTATCCAAGCCAATTGGCCCGCACCTGACAACATGCACTTTGACATTCAGCCCAGAATGCGTCGGTAGAGCATCCAATTTTCTTTCCATTACTTGGCTGATCAGGGATCTCTCCCCACTCCCTCCACTGGCCTATGTTGGAGGGACTTACATAGTAATATGATAATAATGCCAGCACCTTCCTTGTCATTAAGTCCTGGAGTGAGATTTGAATCCAGAGTTCTTAGCTCCAAGGTAAGGGCTTTTACTCACTGTGCCACGAGACCTCTTTGCCTACCCAGCTGCCATTGAAGGCATTTTCTCATTATTTACTCAATGAAAATCATTTTGTGATTTTGAACATCTCTATCATAACCTCACTGAGCCTCCAAGAAGAGTTACTCCAGCTTTCCTCTCATTAACAGAGGCCTTTATTCCCAGGTACCAATTTTGTGACTCTCCTTTACACCTTCTGTATGATCCTGACATACTTCATAAAGTGCGATGCCCAGAATTGAATACAACACACCAGCTGGAGCCTTACCAATTTTTTTATGTAAAAAGGTCGCACATAACTTCTATTGTATTTTTATTATTTCACAGGATATGGTTCTCACTGGCATGGCTGACATTTACAGTCTGTCATTAATTCCTTTGAACTGAGCAGTTTGCCAGGCCATGACAAGAGGGCATTTAAGAGTTGACCACATTATAGTAGTCATGGAGTCACATGTAGGCCAGGTCAGGGGAGAATGGCAGATTTCCTTCCCTAAATGACACTATTATATCAGATGGGTTTTTAAGATAATTGATGATATTTTCACAGTAACTGTTCCAGATTCTAGCTTTTATAGTCCAGAGTTATTAATTGAATTTAAGTTCTATCAGTTGCCTAGGCCTCTGAATTACCAACATAGTGACATTAACACTACACCACCAAATCTCCTTCATCATGTACTGATACAGATTCTGCATAATAACACTGTGTCATCCAATTACATTAGAAAAAAAGCTGTTAGAAAAAGCCCAAATTGTACTAACTAGAATCCAGACTTTAACAAAAGTCTGCCTTCCTTAAACTGAAAATGAAATAAGAAGCGACCACACACACCTTGCAATATTCACAATTATTGCAAAACACCTGTTGTTCTTCCACATATTGTGTAAGCTGGAACTTACATCAATAGGTTTTTGCAATAGAACAGAAATATTTGGAGTCAATTGATCTTTAGACTAGTCTGTGATATGCCTGCAATCTGTAATCTGTTTTTAATACCTCAACAGCTCGGCTTGGTTCCAAGAGACTTGTTCACTTGCTCAAGACTTAGCTGCTCAGCTTTGTGTTATGCATCTCTCTGAGCTATTGAGGAATTATGCCAGAACATGTGACTGTCAAAGCTTGTTCCCTTGCCCAACTCCTGCATCTGGACCCACTGTGACCAGTTTCCTATTTCTCCTCTCCTTCCTGAGTTGTTTGCCTAAAGGCAAGTCTGACTTGTGGGGCCATGAGCTCTGTCACAGGTGGGGCAAGGATGCGGTCCTGAATCCATCCCAGATGAAATGGGGATCAAATCCCTCAGGGTTGGCATAAAACTGATTCACACTGGCCATCCAGCCTGCCTATAGTTACTGTGGTAACACATGCAGTTTCTAGCCTCAAGCTATGGATTATGGTGGTGGAGTCTCCAATTTCTCTTGGAAACATGAGAAAGTTCACCTGCCCTTACCGTCTGATGTTGACAGTCCTCCGATTCTGGCCTCTTTAGATAGATTCGATTCCCTACAGTGTGGAAACAGGCCATTTGGCCCAAATGTTCACACTGACCCTCTGAAGAGTAATCCACCCAGACCCATTCCCCTACCCTGTTATCCTACATTTACCCTTGACTAATGGACCTAACGCTATGGGCAATTTAGCATGGCCAATTCACCTAACCTGCACACCTTTGGACTGTGTGAGGAAACCCATGCAGACATGGGGAGAATGTGCAAACTCCACACAGACAGTGGCTCAAGGCAGGAATTGAACCCAGGCCCCTGGTGCTGTGAGGCAGCAGCGCTAACCACTGAGCCACCCAAGAGACCCTTGTCCTCTTCCACCTTATTCATGGGCCCATCTAGACCCTAAACTCTCAAAATTCCCTCCCCTAAACATTTCCACCTCTCTCCTTGAAAACCCTCCTTATAATACAGGTATTAGAACATATATTAGGTCATCTATCCCAATGTCTCCTCCCTTAGCTCAATGTCAACTTTTGTCTGATCACATTGCTATGAAGTACTCTGGGACATTTCCACAACATCCAAACATTGCATGTATAATGCTGTATGGTTCTTGTACTCTTGGCCATCAGTTCTGTTTTGTTCTTAAAGAATTTCTAGGAAATTCTTATGGTGCAGAGGAGACCTTTCGGCCCATCTTGTCAGCAGCAGCTCTCTGAATGAGCATCATTACTTAGTGCCATTCTCCTGCCTTCTCCCCATATCCTTCTGTACTGTTTCTCTCTAAATCATCATCCACTGGCTTCTCGAATACCCTGACTAAACCTGCCCCCATTTCACTTCCTAACTACTTGCTGAGCAAATGTCTTTTTCTCATATTGTATGTGAAGTAAATCCACAGAGGCCAGTATCCCATCACCAAGTCACCCTTAATTTACACATAAACAGTCATAGAATCATACAGCTTGGAAACAGACCCTTCGGTTCAACCCATCCATGCCAACTAAGCTTCCCAAGTAGTCCCACTTGCTTGCATTTGGCCCATATCAGTCTAAACCTTTCTTATTCATGTACCTATCCAAATGTCTTTTAAATGTAACTGTACCTGCATCTACCACTTCCTCTGGCCGTTCATTCCACATATGAACTGTGTGGTAGTTTATTCTGAAACTAGGCTCCTGAGTCTTAATTGGGGGAAACTACAATACCTTGACTAAAATACTAGGAGAAAGTGAGGACTGCAGATGCTGGAGAGTCTGAGTTGAAAAGTGAGGTGCTGGAAAAACACAGCAGGTCAGGCAGCATCTGAGGAGCAGGAGAGTCAATGTTTCAAGCCTAAGCGTTTCATCAGGAATGTGGAGGGGATAGGTGGCTGAGAGATAAATAGGAGAGTGGGGGTGGAGTTGGGGGGAAAGTAGGTGGGGAGGCAATAGGTGGATGCAGGTGGGAGGGAGGTAATTGTGATCGGTCGGTGGGAAGGGTGGAGCGGATAGGTGGGAAGGAAGATGGACAGGTCAAGGGGGCGGTGCCGATTTGGAGGGTTGGATCTGGGATGAGGTGGGGGGAGGGGAGATTTGGAAATTGGTGAAGTCGATGTTGACCGTGTGATTGTAGGATCCCGAGGCAGACGATGAGGCATTCTTCCTCCAGTTGGTGGGTGGCTTTGATTTGGCAGTGGAGGAGGCCAGGACTTGGGGGAGTGGGAGGGGAAATTGAAGTGTTTGGCTACAGGGCGGTGGGATTGTTCGGTGTGTACGTCCCAGAGATGTTCCCTGAACCTCTCTGCATGTTGGTGATCTGTCTGCCCAATGTAGAGGAGTATGTAGGAGACTATAGTACTACCTCATACAGAGTCAGGCAGCAGAGTGTCAGTATCCCTGGTACTCAATCCTTTTATGTCAGCCAGGACCCACTGACTGGACCAGATTAACAGTCCGAATCAGGGAATTCGTATTCTGTGAGCTCCAACTGGCTGTGTTGGAGTAAAATTTGGTTTTCTTTTGCAAATTTCTTTAAATCTGTGCCCTCTTCTTCAATCTTTTGAATGAGAACTCTTTTTCTGTGTCTATCCTGAAGTCATACCAGAGTTGAAATGTTAACTCTGTTTTTCTCTCTACACAGATGCTGCCACATGAGCTGAGTTTCTCCAGCATTCTCTGTATTTGTTTCTCCATATCTGCGTTGTCCAGATTGCTCATGATTTTGAAAATCTCTATCAGCTCTCCTCCTAGCCTTCTGTTCAAGGAGAACAACTGACAACAGCTAACTGATATGACCTTCATTGGTTCTCTAACACGAGTGGGCTGTTTCCATTCAAGGCTAAAGTTGTGCGTTTGTGGACTAAACTTTGCCCAGTATTGGAAAAACACACTTATAAGGCTCCTGAGTTTTATTTTTAACATGGATTTTGCATGTACGATCTTCTAAGATATAACCCAGACACTGGTGGAGTAGAGTCGAGAGTGTGGTGCTGGAAAAGCACAGCAGGTCAGGCAATCCTGATGATGGGTTCTGCCTGAAGTGTCGATTCTCCTGTTTCTCAGATGCTGCCTGACCTGCTGTGCTTTTCCAGCACCATATTCTTGACTCTGACTTCCAGCATCTGCAGTCCTCACTTTCTCCTACTGGTGGAGTAGCAGATAGCAAAGGGGACTGTCAGAGAATGCAGCAGAATATAGATAGATTGGAGAGTTGGGCACAGAGATGGCAGATGAAGTTCAATCCAGGCAAATGTGAGGTAATGCATTTTGGAAGATCCAATTCAAGAGCGAACTATACGGTAAATGGAAAAGCCCTGGGGAAAATTGATGTTGTGAGAGATCTGGGTGTTCAGGTCCATTGTACCCTGAAGTTGGCCATGCAGGTCGATAGAGTGGTCAAGAAGGCATATGGCATGCTTTCCTTCATCGGATGGGGTATTGAGTACAAGGTTTGGCAGGTCATGTTACAGTTGTATAGGACTTTGGTTTGGCCACATTTGGAATACTGCGCACAGTTCTAGTTGCCACATTACCAAAAGGATGTGGATGCTTTGGAGAGGGTGCAGAGGAGCTTCACCAGGATATTGTCTGATATGGAGGGCACTAGCTATCAAGAGAGATTGAGTAGATGAGGATTATTTTCATTAGAAAGATGGAGGCTGAGGGGGGACCTGATTGAGGTCTACAAAATCATGAAAGGTGTAGATAGGGTGGATAGCAAGAAACTTTTTCCCAGAGTGGAGGACTCAATTACTAGGGATCATGAGTTCAAGGTGAGAGGGGAAAAGTTCAACGGAGATATCCCTGGAAAGTTCTTTATGCAGAGGGTGGTGGGTGCCTGGAATGCATTGCCAGCAGAGGTGGTTGAAGCGGGCACCGTAGTGTCCTTTAAGATGCATCTAGACAGATGCATGAATGGGCAGGGAGCAGAGGAATACAGAACCTTAGGAAATAGGCGACAGGTTTAGACAGAGGATCTGGATTAGTGCAGGCTTGAAGGGCCGAAGGGCCGTTCCTGTGCTGTAATTTTATTTGTTCTTTGAAGGGCATGCAATTAGAAAAATATCATCTTTAAATATCTGAGGTGCCTCAGATGGCTTAAACCACAGGTTTGAGAGCTGAAGTGTTCCCAACTGTGTGGGTTCTGATTGCTTAAACAAACTCATGCAAGGATCCCTAATGGCAGTCCTTCATTTCCGGGATAGATGTGTACAAGATGTTTACAATGTTACAAAACCCACAGCACACTGCTGAAAACCAGAGGCAGGAGGGGCTGCTGGGTTCATCTGGACCAGTGGAAAGAGAGCATTTATTGTCACCAAACAAGCAACGGGTTTGCTTATAGCACCACCTTGTGGAGCAAACTTCACTGAGGGAAACCCAGCTCATCGTCAAGTAGACACATAACACTGCAATTTTGAGCAATAGCAGGCAATGTGGGTAGATAGGAAGTTGCAGAGAGCCATGGACAGAATGAACAAATGGGCTGAATTAAAGAAATTGGGATTTAAAGTGTGACATCATTCACTTTGGATCCCAGAAAGACAAATCTATAGCCAGGAAATTTGTTGCTGTGATGTGATTCATTTCAGTAGGAAGATCCAGCAAGAGGAGATATAAAATGAAGGGGAGGACTCTAAAGAGGGTGCAGAGAGACTGGGGTTGATGTGCTCAAATCACAGAAAGTGGGTTACAAGAGTGGCTAGTAAAGTTTTGAGCTTTGAACCGAGTAGGTTGAAAGCAATGGAGCCATTATAGACCTGTGTAAAAATGTGGCTCAACCTAAACAGGAGCACTGTTCCAATTTTGAGCATCATGCTTATTGAGCTTAGATAATCTAATAACAGACCTCAATCCATTTCCTCAAGCTAAATCATACCTAATGATTTAACAGCAGAAATCCACACCTCAGCTGCTGCAATTCAACCTTCTAGCACAGTCTCTACCACATGACTAAGGTCACCATAACTTCATATCATACATCAGAGGCTCATCTGCCTATTCATTAGAGCATGTTGCACATATCTCTTTAGGAAGGCACTGAAGAGGGTGCAGAAAAGACTGAGGAGAATGGTTTCAGGGATGAGACAGTTCACTTGCGCAGATATATTGGGTCAACTGGATTTTTTTGCATGGAGAAGTTTTAGGTTTTGGTAGAGGTGTTCAAATTCTGGTCAAGAGGGAAGGGAAAGGCTGTTAGCTGAAGGTTTGCTAAACACAAGATGTAGATTTAAAATGATTGGCAAAAGTAACAATAACACAAGGTAAAGTTTAATTACAAAGTGAGTGGTTAGAATTTGAGATTCTCTGAGTGTGAAGAGAGGAACTCTAAATTTTAAAAAAAGCCTTCACAAAGGGAATTGGGCAGTTACCTGAAACCAAGATAATTTGCAGGGCTATGGGTAAAGGAGTAAGAGTGGAAAATTGAGCTGTGCTTGCAGAAGGCCAGCACAAGCATGATGGGTCAAATAGTCTCCTTCTGTGCTGTAACGGTTCCAGGATTCTATAAGTATTCTCTTACTGGTGAGAGGCTGGGAGCTACAGAGAAAAAGATTGGATATCTGTGCCCACATGTCACTAAGCTGAGCACAATTACAAATAAGGTCATAGAATGTTGATCTTTATCTCCAGGGGATTGTAGTACAAAAAAAGAAGGAAGAAATTACTGTTTTTTTAAAATACATTTTTGAGCTCAGTGATAAGCTTCTGGAGTGTGCTATTTTAACCCTCTGTTCTCATGTTTAGAATTTTGCTTTTGGCTGAGCCATTAGCAATCCTCATTCACCCACACCTAAGCTGAATTCTTCAGTCCTTTTAACTGTGTTTTCAACTTGTATTTTCCTTCCCTCTGTCTGATTTGTTTTTAAATCCCCACAGCCGGAAATTTTCACAGATTCACAAAATTGTTGTGGTGCAGGATTCCATTTGGCCCATTGTGTCTGTACTGGTTCTATCGCACTTGTTCCAATGCTGGGCAAGATATATACTTATTTTATTTCCAATATTGGTCCTTCACAATCTGCTAAGGTAAGTTAAACTTGCCATAGTCTCACCAGACCATAGGGCTGCTCTCTAATGAGAGGGAAAGAGCCAGTGGTGGGTTAACCTGAGGGTCACCATGCCTCAGACGGAGGTGAGGGTGGGGTGGGATAGGGAGGTTGAGAAGGAGAGTCCTTCATGACAATGTCAGATGGTGCAGGAATTAAATCCACGCTGTTGGTATAGGTCTGTGTCACAAACCAGCCATCCAATCAACTGAGCTAACCGGTCCTCCCCACTACCAAATAAATATGTCTTTTTGTAATTTTTAAAACCCAGAATTCTTCTTACACACAACAAACATTTTCTCCATTCACCAAATCATCCAAAGTATTCTTTCATCTATTAACCACCACCAGTGAGTCATTCATGTTCTGCAATTGATTAATTTAAGTGCAAGGCTAATACAGACCATCAACGGTGAAGGAGAGTGGGTGAATTCAAAATGGAGTTGGAAAGGGATGCAAGATACATAGCTGCTCAATTAATAAAGAACCATCACCTGTTTCTCTAAATATTAAATAAAAACAGATTTAACAGTGTAAGAAACCACATATAAACAACTTGGGGGAAATAAACTTGCATGGTGAGGCCTTCTTGGGCAGCAGTGGTAGTGTCCCTCCTGCTGGACCGGGAGGCCTATATTCAAGTCCTACCTGATCCAAAGGTCTGTAATAACATCTCTGAACAGGTTGATTAGAAAAGCAGGTTATATTTTTTTTTTAAATCTTGCATTGTAAGTGCATTGCATGTAGGAGTTGAGATGTCATCTTGCAGCTGTACAAGACATTGGCTAGGCCAGTTTTGGAATACTATGTTCAGTTCTGGACTCCCTGTTATAGGAAAGATGTTGTTAAACTTGAAAGTGTTCAGAAAAGCTTTACAAGGACATTGAAGGGTTAGAGCTATAGGGAGAGGCTGAATAGGCTGGGGCTATTTTCTCTGGAGTGTTGGAGGCTGAAGGGTGGCCTTATAGCAGAGAGTGAGGACTGCAGATGCTGAAGATTAGAGTCGAGAGTGTGGTATTGGATGCAGGTCAGGCAGCATCAGAGGAACAGGAGAATTGACGTTTTGGGCATAAGCCCTTCATGAGGACCTTTTAGCGGTTTATAAAATCATGAGGAACATGGGCAGTGTGAATAGCCAAGGTCTTTTTCCCAGGGTAGGGGAGTCTAGAACTAGAGGGCATAAGATGAAAGGGGAATGATTTAAATGGGACCCAAGGGGAAACGTTTTCGTGCAGCGGGTGGAACATGTATTGAATGAGCTGCCAGAGGAAGTATTGGAGGCTGGTACAATTACAACATTTAAAAGACATCTGGATGGGTACATGAATAAGTAGGGTTTAGAGGGAAAAGGGCTGAATGCTGGCAAATGGGTCTAGATCAATTTTGGATATCAGATTGGCATAGACAAGTTGGATCGAAGGGTCTAATTCTGTGCTATCCATCTCCATGACCCGATGAGTGAATAGAATGGCTGTATGGGACTGACTAGATTGCTCTATGATGGGCAGTTTAGGACTTTGCGTGCTGCTTGGCTCCTTCAGTGGAGCTCTGTCTTTCTCTGAGGTCTTTTAAGATGAAGTACACTATTAGGTTTCCTAAAATTTTAGGAAATTAGATTTTTGACCCTCGGGGATTTCATGATCACTGTGGGCCCTTTGCTGTATTCTTTCCAAGGAGATTAAACAGAAGTGAAGAAATCCATGGTCGTTTTAATTGCACCTGTTAGTGGAAAGGAATTCAATGGCCTGAACTTTCGCCCCTGCTTTCTCATCAAAACATGGATCTAGAGCAGCCTCTACAGCCAATCTGTGTAGCAGGGTCAGTGGCAGGTGTGTTAAGTCAATGCTGCTGCCCGAGCACTGAGATACTGACCTGGACCGGTGTGTGAGTTTCACATATTTTGACTTTGAGGTTACTTGCTCCTAATCTGTAAGTGAGGCTGTTCAATTACTTATGTATTGTAATATTCTTTTATTTACATCCGTCCATCCAGAAGTTATTAATTACAGTTCACTAGTGTACTATCTGAGATTTCTCTCTTCACATGCTGTTTCCAAACTGGTGTCTTCTCGCTTGCTAATATCACGACCTCGATAAGTCGCATTATATCACTGTGTGAGAAGTGGCTATTGATAGGATGGACTACGATTTGCACAGAGAAGTTGCAGTTAAATTAAATACCATTAAATATTGGTAAGCCTGCAGCCATTGTTTTCAGTCCTCAGTTCAAACTGATCCCTCCAGCTCGATCCAAGCCTGAGATTAAGCCAGAATTTTTCATCTTTCCTTCTGAGATAAGCTTCTAATCACACAGTTACACCATTATGGTCAGCATTTATTTTCAGCGCTGTAACATAGTTTGACTTTTACCCCATCTCAGCTCATCCCTGCCTTTGTTGCCTTTAGCTTTGACTTTTCCAATGAACTCCTCACTGCCCTACCCTCCCTAAACTTGTGATCATCCAAACATTTGCTGACCATGCTTACCCTGATCACCTATTGCCTCTGTGCTCACTGTCTGACACTGCCTTCCATCAAGCAACATCTTGATTTTGAGGATCTTATCCTTGTTTATAAATCCTTTCCTGTCCTTGTCCCTCCCTGTCTCTGTAATCTCTTCCAGCCCCACAACCCTCCAAGGTATCAGCGCTCCTCTAATTCTGGCATTTTAGGCTTCTCCAATTTGAATTTCTCCAACAGTGAGGGTGTTGCTGCTCAGGTCCCAATCTCTGGAATTTCCTTTCGACACCTCTCTACCTCACTGTCCTCTCAGGTACTCTTTAATCCTATCTCTTTGACCAAGCTTTTGCTTTTTTGACGTAATATCTCCTTTGATGGTTCAGTGTCACATTTTCATTTCTAATATTTGTAGGAAGTATCTTGGGACATGTTGTTTAAGGCATTATGTGGATATAAGTTGTCGTTGTTCAACTCTCATCTCTGTTTTTTGTATAATAACTTCTAATATCAGTTTTTTTCTCTCTCTCTCTTTCTCTCTCAGTCTTACCTACAGCAGCAATTCAAAAAGGCAGCTCATCATCCTTCTCAAGAGCAGCTAGGGACTACATGTTAACCAGCCAGTGACATCCACATCCCAAGAGTGAATTAAAAAACAATGTTTTCTGAAGCTTATTTCAGTCTCCTTTTAGCCGATATTAATTTCCTGTCCCATGTTCTGCTTTCTTCTATATTTTTCTCTCTCTCTCTCCCTCATAAGCACACTTACACTCTCATGTCCTTAGCTGATGTTCTCCTGAAGTCTTTTTTAGACACCGTGACTTATAAAACTCACCACTAGGTGATGCTCGCATCCGTCCCTTCAAGAAGCGAGTAATTGAAGAGTGCTGTTTGAAACATGATGAAGAATGATGGCCTGAGATGCCACTATTGACCTAGAATTCCTGGGGCAATCAGAAATTATACCAGAATTTGAGAGATTTTTAGTTCCAAACGTGCTGATGGGAATTTGAGATCAAATGTGCTGGTGTTCCCTTTAGGATATATTCTGGGAGGGGCTGCTGTCTGTCTGTTGTCATATAATGACATAAATCTTCAAGTCCCTTAAACTACTATCAATATTATAGCTCAATATAGGAGCAATTGACTTGCAAATGTATTGCACATAGTCTCCTGGTGAACGATATTGGTGCATTGTCTTCAAATAAAGAACACATATTATAGTTTCACTGATTCCTATGTGTGATTATGTTACATATTTGAAAATAAGAACATAACAGCATGGCCTGCCATGAAGCCACTCTCCCAGAGCCATCTGGGGTGGCACGGTGGTTCAGTGGTTAGCACTGCTGCCTCACAGCACCAGGCCTGGGTTCGATTCCATCATTGGCTGACTGTCTGTATGGAGTTTGTAGATTCTGCCTGTGTCTGCGTGGGTTTGCTCTGGGCTCTAGTTTCCTCCCACAGTCCAAAGATGTGGATTGGCCATGCTAAATTGCACATAGTGCCTTGGGTTAGCCATGGGAACTGAAGGATAGGATAGGGGGTAGGTCTGGGTGGGATGCTCTTTGGAATGTTGATATGGGTGCTGAATGGCCTACTTCCACACTGTAGGGATTCTATAATCTTTATTTTTATTTCGGGATGTGGGATTCAAGCTGTTCTGAATTTCTGAGCACATTGAGAGGTGTGGGTGTGACCATGGATAGGAATCAAAGGTGCAGGGTCTTCTGCCTCTAGGTTCCTTATCTCCCCACCTTCTCCTGCCCCCTTTTTAACCCTTTAGCAGCTTATATCAGACATCTTTGCAATGCATTTTGACTCCTATAGAATAGTCCAGCATAGAACAAGGTTATTCAGCCCATCCGCATCAGTTTGTTTGAAGAGGAATTCAGTCAGTTCACCTCTATCCTCCAGGCCCACACAATGTTTCACTGATTTGTTTTCTCCAAGTAATTATCCAGTTTCTTTTTGATTATGAATCCGCTCCCAACAGGGAATGAGTGTAATCCAAATGCAAAGCACTTTTTGTGTCAGAGTTTTTCCTTGTGTTGCCTCTATTCACAATCAATTTAAATGAAGTGAAATCTGGATCATCTGAATATCAGATGGAAAATGGAAAATTTCTTATTATTTCATCTAAACACTTCATCATTTTAAATACCTCCATCAAAACCTCTCTATGATTTCTTGGCTGTTATCAAAGTAGCCCCACTTTCTCTGTAATCCTTAAACCCTGGAGCCATTCTAGTAAATCTCTTCTGAACCCTCTACAAAGCTTTTGTATGATTTTGGTGCCCAGAATTGGAAACCTTGGTTACCATGGGGTTGGAGAAAGTGAGGACTGCAGATGCTGGAGATCAGAGCTGAAAATGTGTTGCTGGAAAAGCGCAGCAGGTCAGGCAGCATCCAAGGAACAGGAGAATCAACGTTTCGGGCATAAGCCCTTCCTCAGGAATTCCTGAAGAAGGGCTTATACCCGAAACGTCGATTCTCCTGTTCCTTGGATGCTGCCTGACCTGCTGCGCTTTTCCAGCAACACATTTTCAGTTACAATGGGGTTGAACTGCTTTCTGTATATTCAAAACTTCTTTGCCTTGTTCTCTATTTATGAAGACCATCAAAAGTTCAGTTTTCAATATGATACACTTTACAACCATACCTTGGTCAGAGAATTGCACACAGCTTGGTCATTCATCTTATGCAACCAGCTCTGCTTCTTCAAACCTAGTGCTATATCAACATAATTTGAGAACTCTTCTTGAGATTTTCCCAAGGGCTACTTTATAATTTTAAGACTCTACATTTTGTTTTTTAATGGCTCCTTCTTAATTTTCAGTGACTCATTTATTAGGTGATGGAGTCATGGTGGTATTTGAGTTGACATGTTGGACCCTCATAGAAGCAGAATTAAAAGCTGCATGAAACCTAAAACCGCAATACACAAGGAAAGTATTAATTCCATACACACTCCTGTATTTAAATTGATACAAGACAATAGGCACAAGTTAGCGGCAACCGCTTTCTCAAAATAACTGATGGAGGTATTTAAAATAATTAAACTACACCTTCAGCAGAGTAATGAGGCCACACCTAATACATTTCCTTTGCATATCCACAATCTGGAAGATTTTAACCATTCAGTCACTCCCCTATTTACTGCATCTCTGCTGCAGATGTAGACTTTAATAACTGCTGGTTACAATAGCATCTATTCCATTTCTCCCCAATTGTAGCTCCTGATTTGAAGCAGCCTTAAGCTAGTGATCCCACATGCATTTTCAAGGAATTCGTTATCTCTATGATTTCAGATTTCCTGGTAATTGAATATTCCAGTGTTGACAGGATATATAGGAGCAGAATTAGGCCATTTAACCCATTGAATTAACTCCACTGTTTGATTGTGGCTGATATTTCAACCTCATTTTCCTGCTTTCTCCCCATAACCCTTGATCCTGTTATTAATTAAGAACTTGTCTATCGCTGTGTTAAATACAATCAATGACTTGGTCTTCACAGCCTTCTTGTCAATGAGTTTCTCTGGCTGAAGAAGTTCCTCCTCATCTCAGTTCTAAAGGGTTGTTCCTTTACTCTGAGGCTGTGCCCTTAGGTCCAAATCTCTCTTACTTTGAAACATCTTCGCCACAACCACTGTATCCAGGCCTCCTAGTATTCTGTAAGTTTCAATGAGAATCCACCTCCCCCCCCCTCCCCCCCAACAACCCCCCTCCCCCCCACCCCAATCCTTCAGACCCAGAATTCTCAAACCCACCTCATATGATAAGCACCTCATTCCTGGGATCATTCTTGTAAACCTCCTCTAGAATCCCTCCAAGGCCACTACATCCTTCCTTAGATATGTTCCCAAAACTGCTCACAATTTTCCAAATGTGGTCTGACCAGAATCTTACACAGCTTCAGCAATATATCCCTGCTTTTTAAGCATCTTGAAATGAATGCTAACATTTCATTTGCCTTCCTAACTGCCAACTCAACCTGTATGTTAATCTTAACTAGGACTCCTGAGTTCCTTTGTGCTCAAGATTTCTGAAGCCTTTCCTCATTTCGAAAATAGTCTATGCCTCTCTCTTGTTCCTACTAAAGTTTAAAACTGTTTGTCTGTTTACAGCCTCCTCCTTCCTCCACACCTTGCAGTCACCTGCCCTCTCTACCTTGGACCCTACTTGTACAGTTCTTGCAGCCTCCTCCCTTCCTCTCATCTCCCATCTCCTTGCCCCTTGCAGTATCCTTCTCTCCCCACTACCACTTACAGCTTCTTCTCTTTACTCAAATGCCTCTTTCTCCATTTCCCCTACCCCTTGCAGAAGCATGTGTTCCTATCCTTGGCCCCATCTCCATCCAGCTCCCAAGCAGTAGCAGGTGGCAGGACCCGGACCTATCTTATAGCTACTCCTGAGTCTCACAGGCATACTTGGCAATAGCTAAGGTCTGGAGTCACACTGGGCAAACCCCAAGCAGCTCCATCGATCACAGGCACGGGGCTCCAGTGATTGGCTGTAGATGCACCTCTCTCCTGGGTGGAAGGATTGTACTTAGGAAAAATTTCCAAAAGGCCAAGATTGACAACTGTCGAAGAGTGTAGCACTAGAAAAGCACAACAGGTCAGGCAGCATCCGAGGAGCAGAAGAGTTGACCTTTTGGACATAAGCCCTTCATCAGGAACACCCGAAGCATTGACTCTCCTGCTTCTCGGATGCTGCCTGACCTGCTGTGCTTTTCCAGCACCACACTCTTCAACTCCGATCTCCAGCATCTGCAGTCCTCACTTTCTCCTAAAACTGACGACACGTTGATTCAGTAGAAGGTAGAGGTCAGCAGGAAAACTTTGATGGCAAAAATTGGATCAAGCTACAGAAAGCTGATTTACACTTTTGGTATTAGGTAGCTTTCCACTTACATTCGTGAATCCCAATTGTCAACGTCAAAAATCACACAACAGCAGGTTATAGTCCAACAGGTTTAATTGGAAGCACTAGCTTTCGGAGCGCCGTTCCTTCATCAGGTGGTTGTTGGATGAAGGAGTGGCTCTCCAAAAGCTAGTGCTTCCAATTAAACCTGTTGGACTATAACCTGGTGTTGTGTGATTTTTGGCTTTATACACCCCAGTCCAACACCGGCATCTCCAAATTATGACTACTATCGACACCAATTGCTAACAGTATTCAGAATTTTGAGCTCTCTTGAGCTTTTCATATTGAATCAATTTTCTCCAGAAATCTAAAGTATGGTCATCAACACACCCAGGGCTAGTGTGTCTGTTAGGAGTTAAAATAAAGAGCAAAGAACCAAGAAAGTTTACAGCCCAGGAACAGGCCCTTCGGCCCTCCAAGCCTGTGCCAATCCAAATCCACTGTCTAAACCTATCACTCAATTCCTAAGAATCTGTATCCCTCTGCTCCCCACCTACTCATGCATCTGTCCAGACGGACCTTAAATGAATCTATTGTGCCTGCCTGTACTACCTCTGCTGGCAACGCATTCCAGGCACCTACCACCCTCTGTGTAAAGTACCTATATCCCCCCTTAAACTTTTCACCTCTCACTTTAACGCGTGACCTCTTGTTATTGAATCCCTCACCCTGGGAAAAAGCTTATCTCTATCGACCCTGTCTATACCCTTCATGATTTTGTAGACCTCAAGATCCTGACATCAGGATCAAATGCAGGTCTGCAATATTTTGAGAACCATGATGTGGAGGGGTTGGTGTTGGACTAGAGTGAACAAAGTTAAAAATCACGCAACACCAGGTTATAGTCCAACAGTTTTATTTGGAAGCACTAGCTTTCGGAGCGTTGCTCCTTCATCAGGTGGTTGTGGAGTATAAGATCATAAGACACAGAATTTACAGCAAAAGATTACAGTGTCATACATTGGTATATTGAATAAACTTGGATTGGGGGTTAAGTCTTTATCTTAACATATCAGGTTTGTTCAATATATCACTGTATGACACTGTGATTTGGAGATGCCAGTGTTGGACTGGGGTGGATAAAGTTAAAAATCACACCAGGTTACAGACCAACAGGTTTGTTTGGAAGCACTAACTTTTGGAGCACTGCTCCTTCATCAGGAGCGGCGCTCCGAAAGCTAATGCTTCCAAATAAACCTGTTGAACTGTAACCTGGTGTTGTGTGATTTTTAACTCAGTATGACACTGTAATCTTTTGCTGTAAATTCTGTGTCTTATGATCTTAAAATCCACAACCACCTGATGAAGGAGCAGCACTCCGAAAGCTAGTGCTTTGAAATAAACCTGTTGGACTATAATCTGGTGTTGTGTGATTTTTAATTATATTTTGGGAACAATCAACCATCATGCTTTAGGGCTAGGGTTAACTGCTCTCCAGTGGGTTCTTTCTGAAGCTAACACCCCTCTATTATTAATACACTTTCAGCCCCGGTGCCTGAAGTGGAAGCTGTTAAGGCCTGAACACAGAGAGAGAGAGAGTGAGAGAGAGCGCCCCACAACATACAGGTGCCCTTGGAAAACCAGGTCTAAAACATCTACTAGAAGATCAGCCATAAGCTGCTGTGCCATGAATGTATGGGCCAACCCATACTGGTCCTGGCTCCTGTCATCTCATCACCACTCGCTATTCACTGGCTGTATTTCATAGTGTGTGTTCCTGCCTACTGACTGGAAAATTCCCCTGGAGGATGCCTCCCTGGAAATGGTCATAGAGGAAGAATGATGCTGCGGCAATGAGAAGTGACACAAATTCCAGGTGTGCCGACTTCTATTCCTTTCTCCAGCCTCCCAGAAATCCTGCCCTTACACTCCCTTCATTCTTATTTGTTCACAGGATATGGGTGATACTGGCTGCACCATCTACACTGCCAGGAGTCTCCAAGATGAATTTTGTGATATTTTTCACCTCTCCAAGTATGTGGAACTGGGTAAGGATTTTTTGACGTAGTTTGTTGCCACCAATCCTTTGTCTTTGCTTTGCCTTGGGTCCATTTGGATTATCGGCAGAGGACTATCTACAGAAGATATTCCATTCTAAGATAACAATAAATACAACCACGTATGGCCAGGAATATTTATAATGAGCTTCAGCAGCTGGTGCAGATATATTTGCTCCCTTCAAAAACTAGAGTAGAATGCTTTGCCTGTGTGTGACATCAGTGTAGACAATGTGATGTGAACATTAATCTTTTCAGAACGATTACCTTATGCAATATTGCCAATGCCTTTGAGAATTGCTGTCCATGTGATGTAGACACACCCACAGTGCTGTTAGTGAGGGATTTTGACCCAGTGACACTGAAGGAATGGCGAGGTATTTCCAAATCAGGATGGTGCGTGGCTTGAAGAGGAGTTTGCAGGGGTTGGGGTTCCCATGCATCTGCTGCCCTTGTCCTTCTAGATGGTATAGTTCACAGGCTTGGAAAATACTATCTAAGGAGCCTTGGTGAGCTTCTGCAATGCATTTTGTCGGTGGAATGCACTGTTGCAACTGTTTGTTGGTGGGAGCGGTGGGAAGGGAGTGATTGTTTATGATAGTTGTGTCAATCAAATGGGTTGAAAATGTGTTGCTGGAAAAGCGCAGCAGGTCAGGCAGCATCCAGGGAACAGGAGAATCGATGTTTCGGGCATAAGCCCTTCTTCCTGAAGAAGGGCTTATGCCCGAAACGTCGATTCTCCTGTTCCCTGGATGCTGCCTGACCTGCTGTGCTTTTCCAGCAACACATTTTCAACTCTGATCTCCAGCATCTGCAGACCTCACTTTCTCCTCAATCAAATGGGTTGTTTTGTCCTGGATGGTGTGAAGCTTCTTCAGTGTTTTTGGAGCTGCATTTATCCAGGCAAATGGGGAGTATTCTATCACACACCTGGCTTTAGCCTTGTTGACTGTGAACAGGCCTTAGGGAGACAGGATGTGGGTTACTCACCACTGAATTTCTAGCCTTTGGCCTGTTCTTGTAGTCACACTATCAATAATGCGGGTTCAGTTTATTTTCTGATATGGTAACACCCGTGATCTTGATAGTGGGAGATTTAATGATGGTAATGGTACAGAATGTCAATGGGTAATGATTGTATTCTGTCTTGTTGGAGCAGGTTATTACGTGGCACTTACGTGTTGTGAATATTACTTGTCACTTTTCAGCCCAAACCACGTCTTGCTGTATAAGGACTCGAAGTGCTTTGGTATCTGAGGAGTTGCAAATGTTGCTGAACATTGTGCAATCACCAACGAACATCCCCACTTCTTACCCTATGATGGAGGGAAAGTCCTTGGTAAAGCTGCTGAAGATGGTTAGACTTTGGACACTACCCTGAGAAACTCCTGCAGAGTTGGTTTGGGATGGAGATGATTGACCTCCAAGAACCACAACTACCTTCCATCATGCTGGATATGATTCCAACTGGCAGAGAGATTCCCCCAATTTCCACTGGCTGTAGTTTTACTCAGTTTCTTTGATGCTCCATTTGGTCAAATGTTGCCTTGACCTCAAGGGTAATCACTCTCACCTCTTCAAGCTCTTTTGTTTGGACCAAAACTGTAAAGAGGTCAAAAGCTAATTGGCCCTGGTGGCACCCAAACTGAGTGTCACTAAGCAGGTTATTACATAGAAGCATAGAAAATAGTTGCAGGAGTAGGCTATTTGGCCCTTCGAGCCTGCACTACCAGCCAATATGATCGTGGCTGATCATGCAATCTCAGTATCCCATTCCCACTTTCTCTCCATACCTTTAGCTGCAAGGACCATGTCCAGCTCCCACCTGAATAAATCTAATAAACTGGCCCCAACAGCTTCCTGTAGTAGCGAATTCCACAGGTTCACAACTCCCTGAATGAAGAAATTCTTTCTCTTCTCAGTCCTGAATGGTTTACCCGTTATTCTTAAACTGTGATCCCTAGTTCTAGACTTCCACAACATTAGAAACATTCTTCCTGCATCTAGCCTATCCAGTCCCATCAGGATTTTATATGTTTCTCTGAGATTTCCCCCTCATTCTTCTAAATTCCAGTGAGTACAAGCCCCATCGATCCAGTCTTCCTTCATATGTCAGGCCTGCTGTCCTGGGAATCAGTCTGGTGAACATTCGCTGGACTCCTTCAAAGTTAGAATGTCCTTCCTCAGACTAGGAGACCAAAATTGCACACAATGCTCAAGGATTGGCCTCACCAAGACCCTGTATAACTGCAGAAAGTCATTCTTACTCCGCTACTCAATCCTCTCACTATAAAGGCCATCATGCCATTAGCTCTCCTCACCACCTGCTGCACCTGCGTGCCAACCCTCAATGACTGTTCCACCATGACAGCCAGTTCCCATTGCACCACACCTTTTTCTAAACTGCCCCGATTCAGATAGTAATTTGCCATCCTGTTTTTGTGGATAACCTCACATCTATCCACATTATATTGCATTTGTCAAATACTGTTTGATGGCACTGTTTACAACCCCTTCCATCACTTTGCTGGTGATTGAGAGTAGACTGATTGGGCAGGAACTGCCGGATTTAACTTGTTCTACTTTTATCGGGCAGGACACCTTTGGGCAATTTTCTACATTGCCGGATGGATGCTGGTGTTTAGCTGTACCGGAACAGCTTGCCAAGGGGTTTGACTAGTTTGGACCCCATGTCTTCTGTGCTATTGCTGGAAAGTTCAGTCCATTTGATCTGTCTCCCTGAACTTAGAACGCCCCTATCCAATCTACTCCCCTGCAGCTACAACATCAACCCAATGTGGAAAAGTACCCAGGTCTGTCCTGTCCACAAAGAGTAGGTAAAACCCAACCTGGCCAATTACTGTCCCATCGTCCCACTCTCAATCTTCAGCAAAGAATTGAAAAGGGTCATCAACAGTACTATCAAATAGCATTTGATCCATTGTAACTTGCTCATTGATGCCCACTTTGGGTTCTGCCAGGGCCATTCAGCTTCTGATCTCATTACTTGATCCAAACTTGGACAAAAGAGCTGAATGCAAGAGAAATGGAGGAGAGTAAGTTTAGGATGGCTTAAGTAATATGATAAGGTGATGTGTATATCTTTCTTGTGTTATATTAAGAGCCAGTGATTGCCTCTGTGAAATTGCCTGTGCTTTACTCCTGGGAAAACAAATATCTATAAACATTACTTGTATAAACAGCTCACTATTTTCTTGCTGTCTGATGTAGCTACTGGTAATGTTCTTGATTATTATTCTCAGTGAATTCAATAGTTTGGATACTTCAATCCTTTCACCAGTATTCATGCTATTCCTTAGTAATAACACCTTTCTGCTGTTTGGCTTCATGGATTATTGTTAAAAAACAGACTACATACTTTGACCTCTATCTGACTGTCTTCTGTCAAAAACATGCTGGTCTGTGCTTCTTGTAATGTCAATATCTTCATCCTTCTGTGCAAGATTATTACCTTAAACTGCTGACTCACCAGGGCATCTGGGCAGCACCAATCAATGCCTTCACTTCCTGGTTGCCAGACAATCCCATTAAGTAGCTAAAACTAGAATAATTTCCTGTCCACATTTCAGATGTTGCAATCATTTGAAGAGATCAGTGTGACAATCAATGAGGGAGACTGGTCCATTCAAATCACAGAAAATCTGACCTTGTCTTTAATGCTGAATTTCCCCATTCTAAGTGAATATATTCACTCCTTCATTTTCCCCATTGTTCTCCTGAAAGTGTCAGCTCTGATTATTTATTCCTGAGTCAAAACACTTGAGGTAGAATTTCTGTCTATGGGCTCATGCTTAACAGGTAGTGTTATTGACTGTTCATTAATTGACTGGCTCAACTTAATTGAAGTCAATATGGTAATGTTTGACATAGTAAAGGCAGGAATGCTGCAAATTGATGTTATCTCTCAAAATGAACTTTTAGCCCCTCTTCAATTGAAAATTTGCACTTACCTCCAGCTCTACATATGATACCATAGTAAGAGGCCATTCAACCCAACTGGCCAAGTTGATATTTACATCCTCTTGCTTACATCTTCTCCTCCTCCCTGTGTCAGTATGTCTCTCCATCTCTTTCATTTCATGCATCCTTCTGGTTTCACCTTATTAGTGTCTGTGAGTTGTCCCAAACCTTCCAAATAGTAGCGCATTCAACATCTCTGAGTGAAGACATTTGCTGAGTTTGTTTTCCAGTTAATCTTATATTTACGGCCTCTGGCTTTTAAGAGTTTTATTTTATATATTTGTTGCTCTTTTACTGTCTCCTTCTCCATTTGAGATCCTCATTGTTATCTGTCATTCTCTGCTCCGCAGAGCCTCCAGCAGTCTCAGTTGGTCTCTCTGAAAATGTCCCCCATCTTGCCACTGTTCCTCTTCATGTTCAACCTCCTAATTTAGAATCTTTCATTTTGGCTGATTTAGTGAAGATGATCAATGTTCAACACCCACTCTTACTTTTGTGAGGCACCTAAAAGATATTTCGTCATGGTGGCTCAGTGGTTAGCACTGCTGCCTCACAGTACCAGGGACCCGGGTTCAGCTCCCACCTTGGGCATCTGTCTGTGTGGAGTTTGCACATTTTCCCTGTGTCTTTGTGGTTTTCATCTGGGTGCTCCAGTTTCCTCCCACAGTTCAAAGATGTGCAGGTTAGGTGAATTGGCCATGCTAAATTGCCCATAGTGTTCAGTGATGTGTAAGTGAGGTGTATTAGTCAGGGGTAAATGTATAGTAATAGGGTAGCGGAATGGGTCTGGGTAGGTTACTCTTCAGACAGTCAGTGTGGACTTGGGCCAAATGGCCTATTTCCACACTGTAGAGATTCTACGATGATGTTAATTCCAAATTGTTAACCTATGGGTATGGCTCCATGCTGTCTTGGCTCCATGATCCTACATGGGTATTGGGTGATCAGCCTAGAGGAGCGGTGTACAATTGGGACAAATGGCCTCCTCCTGGGCTGTAACTGTCCTCTAATCCTCTGATAGTCATGAGGGACTGAAGCCTTTTTAAAAAATTCTGCAGCATGTCGATTTTGGGGCCATTTTGCTCATCATGGTACACCGAAGCAGCACTTTTATATAAACTGAGCCAGGAGAGAAATCCATCAGGCACATTGGAACCTCAGACTGAAACAAGCCTTGGGCACAATGGTGGCATATCTGCTTCTGAGTCAGGAAGTGGAGGAATCAATTCCTGCTCAATGCAGGAACTGTGAGTGGAAACTGTAGCTCCAGCTGTGAATTCCAGATTCATATCCAGTGGGATATTTGTGTGTGCTTGGAGGAGAAGGCTCTGCTCCTTATTCTATTCGTTGTCGGAGCCCAATATACCATCCACCACCTAAAGGAAACAATGGCCAAGGAAGAAACATCCATGCCCTGTCTATCAGACTGTTAATCATTATACCAGTTGGTCAACCACTTCATAGTAAGCTTTAGAAACAGTGTGGAAAAGTCAGCAACTATAAGTGGACTTCTTTGGCAGCCAGTCAAATGCAATGAAACAGGGAAAGATTAATGTGCTGCTGTGTGTTAATAAACAATAGTGAGGTGAAATCAGGGCCACAAATGAAGAAATATAAAGTACCAAAGCAGGTTACAGACATAGAATGGGGTACTCCATTGTAAATTGTTTGGATGTAACAGTTTTGTACAATATCATGCAGCTCGGCGGAAGAAATGCCAAATGAAACTCAACTGAAAGTCAGTACTTCTGACAGTACTGCACTCCGTCAGTACTACACAGGAGTGTCAGCTGGTTGATGTATGGTCTATCTGGGATGGGGATTGAATCCACAATCTACTGGCTTACAGAGGAGAATGGCAGCACTGATCCATGCCCAACATCCATTGAGTTCCCCTCCCAACATCTCGCCAATAAAGATGCCTGTCCTATCCATGATGTAGAGGTGCTGGTTTTGGACTGGAAATTTGGAAATACTAGCTTTCAGAGTGCTGCTCCTTCATCAGGTAAAGCTAATACTTTCAAATAAACCTGTTGGACTGTAACCTGGTGTTGTGTGATTTTTAACTTTGTCCTATCCACGTCATCTCAATCACATCTATTTGGGTTTGTCCAGCTAGACAAATTATATATCAACTCATTCAATTCAAACCAACTATCTATTTAAAACAATAGTGTTGTTATCACAAGACTGAAGACTAGTTCAACAACTTAATTGAGTTACATCTGGAATCTTTTCTTCTGGTTATTCACCAAGCTGTATGGTACTGTGCACAACTATTACATTCACACAATTTGCAAGTGCCTATGTGTGAGTGCCCCATTCTATCTATCTCACCTTCTCTAGCCATCCAATCTTCTGCATCGTCCATTTGTGGCTCTGACTTCAGCATTCAGGCCCTAGGCTCTGGAATTAGTCCTTGCTAATCCTCTCCCCTTTGCCATTTATCTACCAAATGGTGCTCCGTAAATCTCATGATTTTGACTAAGATTTTGGCTGTCTGACCTTAAAAACTTGACAAAATTTTGTCTGACCACTTCTGCCTGATGTCTCTTGTGGTTTTACGGTATGTTAAATGAACCAACTATAACTGCTTGTTGCATTTGGATGGACCAGGATGATAAAGAGTGTCCAAAAGATGGGTCAGTCCAGTCTGTGAGTTCTTGATTTCAACCCTGAGCCTTGTGTTGAAGTGCAAGGCTGATAGAGCAGGGTTCCCTAAACTATGCTCCTGACACCCAGTGAGGGCAATGAGATGAGATTTTGGACTTGTAAGTTACAAAACAACAATGGACTGAGGGACGAAATTAAAAAATGATTAGTATATAAGATTAGATTCCCTGCAGTGTGGAAATAGGCCATTTGGCCCAACAAGTCCACACTGAACGTCTGAGGAGTAACCCACCCCAGACCCATTTCCCTCTGACTTATGCACCTAACACTATGGGCAATTTAGCATGGCCAATTACCTGACATGCACATCTTTGTGACTGTGGGAGGAAACCGGAGCAAACCCACGCAGACATGGGGAGAATGTGCAAACTCCACACAGACAGTCACCCGAGGCTAAAATTGAACCTAGGACCCTAGTGCTGTGAGGCAGCAGTACTAACCACTGAGCCACTGTGCCGTATATCAATGAATGAACTGGGAAACAGTAAGAAGAGATGTCACTAAGGTGGATGTTGTTTTAAAAGAACCCAATAAGCAATTGGATGGATGCTACTTAGCCAATTGAAACCTATTAGATTGAGGATGCCTCTGTTCATGCTTTCAAAGCTAATAATAATAGTAAAACAGTGGGCTCTTGTAGCACAGTGGCAGTGTCCCTATTTCTGAGCCAGGTTCATAGTCCCATCTGCTCTAGAAGTAATGACATCCCTGAACAGGTTTGTTTGGAAAATAACTGGTAATAACAAATAATAATTTAATGGTTTGAAGCACAAAGATTGATTGCAGAGTTGGATATCTGAATGCTGAAGTCAGGGTCACAAATGGAGGGAGGCGGAGTACTGAGAAGGTTAGAGGGGTGGAGAAGGTTACAGAGATACTTTGGGCACTCGGTGACAGGCTTGTGAAAAACCACTGTGTTGATGTACCAGCTTTCTCAGTACTGTGGAGATTGGTAGATAACCAGCAAAGAAACTCCAAATGTAACTCAAATACGTTACTGAATTGACTGAAGATAAAAGAGAAATTTCAATTATCAGAACAAAACAAGAGATGTGTGCCCAATCAATCAATGCCAAAAAAAGATATCTCAAAGTGGATGGACTGAAAACCACTGCTTTTATTAAATATTATTTCCTTTATACTTGTAATGATGAATTTAATACATTCTGTAAAACTTGACTCTACATATTTGAACTTGGAGTCGTGAGTGTGGTGCTGGAGAAGCATAGCAGGTCAAGCAGTATCTGAGGGGCAGTAGAATCGACGTTTCAGACAAAAGCCCTTCATCAGGAATGGCTTTTGCCTGAAACATTGACTCGCCTGCCCCTTGGATGCTACCTGACATGCTGTGTTGTTCCAGCAACACACTCTTAACTCTAATCTCCAGCATCTGCAGTCCTCACTTTTGCCCGTGTTTGAACCTGGAGCAGATCTTTGATCTAATCAGAATTAGTAAACCTTTAGAATGGCTCTCCCAAAGTCAGTCGATAATTGTAATTGAAGTGCTTTTGTGGTGCAGCAGTAGTGCTCCTGTCTCTGAGCCAGAAGGCTTGGGTTCAAGTCCCACTTGCTCTGGATTTCTGTCTGAACAGGTTAGTTAAAATAATTATAATTGACTTGGTTCTTACAGTTAAAGTGAACCACAAAATCTTACTTTTTTCCCTCTCTCCTTTGCTGTATGAGTCCCATGCCACATCTTTGATCAAAGATGTGACAATGGTATACACCCCATAGTGATTCATGCCACATATGTTTGGATTACTTCAGTCTCATCTATACCACATTTGAAAGGTGGCACCTTGAACACTGCTGCGTGCCAGACTATTGCTTTGGGTCTAAGCCTCTGACATGGGACTTGAACCCAGAAGCTTTTGACTCTGAGGAAAGAGAGTAGCCAATTGACAATGTAAAGGTTTACACCTCACATCAACCCCTGACTATATTCATCGACAGCTTATCCTTGTATTTACCCAGCTTCCCTTATGCTTACATTGTCCTGACAATGATCCACATTGCCCAAGTCAAGCCAGAAAACTAGCAAAGTGGAGTCTCCACTAATCCCCTGCATCAGTCAGCAATGTAATCACAGGCTTACTTCAGGTGATGCATGTGATACACAAGAATGCTAGATTATATTAGTCTGGAGTGAGGCATCTGAGAGGTGATCTTAGGTATCCCATAATTAAGGAAATGGAAATGGCTGATGTAATTTTGCAAGTGGGGACACGAGTTCAAACTAGTCAAAGGTAGCCTTAACACTAGCTGTACCAGAAGATTCTTGATACATCAGATGCTCGACTCGTGAACAGACTCCAGGGAGCAGTGGAAGCAACAAGCATTGGAACAATCTGCTGCAATGATGGGAAGAGTACCGAGGTTGTCTGGATGAATCAGTTAAGGTATGCAGACCTCAATTATGGGTAACATTTCTGTAGTGCCCTTTCACTACCTCAGGACATCTCTTAGCCTTTTACAGCCAGTAAAGCACTTTTGTTGAGGTGGACTCACTGTCACAGTGTAGGAAAATGGGGCCGACAGTTTAAGCACAGCAGGCTTCCACAAACAGCAACCTATTCTCTAAATTGTTATACACTGAAGGAGGCCATTCCGCCTAATATACCTGCATAGGACCTATTCGCCAGTTTCCTGCCTTTTCCTCATATCCCTGTCTGTTTGTCAATGACATCAGTTAAGGAATAAATATTGCTCAGGGGACTGGGACATTTCCCTTGCACTTCTTTGAAATTGTGACAAGGTGTTTTTTCCATCTGAGAGTGCAGACACGAAGGGGAGTACTGAGAAGGTTAGAGGGCTGGAGAAGGTTACAGAGATACTCAGGGCACTTGGTGACATCTTGTAAAAACTGTGTAGATGTACCAGCTTTCTCAGTACTGAACAGATTGGTGGATAACCAGCAGAAGAAACTCCAACTGTAACTCAATGTGGGGCCTTAGTTTAACATTTTATTCAAGCGTTGACATCTTTCACATTGCAGCTCTCCTTCAGTACTGTTTGAAAGTGTCGGCCTCAAGGATTGGTTCCGATTTCTGGCGTGTGATATGAACTCTGTCTCTGTTTTTCTCACAGTCTATCAGTTAACAAATTTTCAGTGTCCCTTTCTGGGTCACTGTCTGTTTCAGTTTATCTGTCTCTCTATACACCTCAGTCTCTGTCTCTCCATCAGGTTGTCATCTCTCATTGCCTTTCTCCCCGAGTCTGTCTGTCAGTTTCTCAGGTATTTCTCTGACTACCTCACTCTCTTTATCTGTCTCTCTTAGTCTCTTTTAATTATTTTATCTATTTTTCTTTCGCTCTCAGTTTTGCTATCCCACGTTTGGACTCTTTCCATGTACATTTTTTATTGTCTCTTAGATGACCTTCCTGTCTCTCTCCCAGGCCCTCTCCCTATTAGTTTTACCTTTCTCTTCCTGCTCCTCCATCTCTTGGTGTTGTCTTTATTTTTTCAGTTAATCTCTCTTTCCTTCTGGGCTTTTCCCCTATCTATCTCTCCCTATGAATGTATCTCCTAGTTTCTCTCTCACTATGTTTTTCCAGTTAGTTTATCTCTCTGTCTCCCCCCAACCTGTGTCTCTCTCCCTGTCTATTTTCCCAGTTAATCTGTCACTCTCTACCCCTACCCCACCTGTCTCCAACCCCTCACCTGTCTCTCTCTCTCTCCCCTCCAGGCATATCATTATGGGCGGCACGGTGGTAATGGGCGGCACAGTGGTTAGCACTGCTGCCTCACAGCACCAGAGACCCGGGTTCAATTCCCGCCTCAGGTGACTGACTGTGTGGAGTTTGCACGTTCTCCCCGTGTCTGCGTGGGTTTCCTCCGGGTGCTCCGGTTTCCTCCCACGGTCCAAAGATGTGCAGATCAGGTGAATTGGCCATGCTAAATTGCCCGTAGTGCTAGGTAAGGGGTAAATGTAGGGGTATGGGTGGGTTGCGCTTCAGTGGGTCGGTGTGGACTTGTTGGGTCGAAGGGCCTGTTTCCACATTGTAATGTAATCTGTAATCTATATCTCTCAGTCTCCCTCTCACTGCCTATATTTCCCCAATTCATGTCTCTCTTCCACCACACATCCTTCTGTCTGACTGTCCCTGAGTGTATCTCTGTTAGTTTATATATATCTTCCCCCCCCCCCCCCCCCCCGTCTGTTCTCCTTCCCTAAGAGTAGATCTGTTAGTTTATATAATGTCTCCACCCCCTTACCTGCCTGACTGTGTTTCCTTCTATGAGGGTATCTCTCAGTTAGTTTATATATCACTCTTCCCCCGTCTGTGAGTCTCTCCCTCCCTGTGAGGATATCTCCCTGTGAGAGGTTTTTTTCTCTCTCCCACTACCCGTCTGCCTCTCTTCCTATGAGTGTATTTCTCAGTTCCTTTCTGGCTGTCAGTTTTATCCCAACTGGAATATCTCTGTCTCCCCTCCACCTATCTGTCTGTCAAGTCTCTCTCCCAGGGAGTGTATCTCAGTTAATTTCTCCCCTCTCCCCAACACCCCCGTCCCCAGTGGAATGTATCTCAGTCTCAGGGGAGCCCTCTAGCGCTGCGCTGATCTGAGCGGATTGCAGTTGGAGCGGGGGCAGCGGGCAGCGAGTTGCTGGAGTTGCAGCTGCTCCCGGAGCTGAGGAGACCTCCCGTGGGCTCGGAGCAGCCGCGGGTCCCCGGAGCCGTGCGAGGAGCGATATCAGTTAAGTGAGGGACGGAGGGCGGGGGGCTGGAGGGCTCGTAGGACTCGGCGTTGCCCGGTTCCCTCTCGGGGCACGGCGCAGAGTTAAATGGAGCGACCCCCAACCCCATCTCTGTGTAAACAACAGACTCAGAATCTGGAGTTTAAGAATATTTCAGGAGAGGCAGAAGTAAAAAATGTGACTTTTTGAGGGGGAGGGGGAAATGGGTTGGTGGGCTGTTACTGTTCCTGCAGTGCCCTTGACTCCGCTGCCACTTTCTGATTCTTGCTCCTGGTCGTGTTTGCAGTGACAGGATAAGCTCGTCCTGATGCCTCGGACCGTGCCAGACACCGCCTGCCTCCTGGAATGACAGCGTGGGTCATCCTGCCCGTTAGCCTGTCCGTCTCCACCATTACAGCTCTCTGGGTCGTGTGAGTATCCTGCACAGTCAGACGCAAACAGTGAGTGTGTGTGAGAGAGAGAGAGCAATACACAAAGGGACAGAGAAACACACAGAGTCAGACTCCAGGCACACACACACACACACATATTCACAGTCTCTCACATACACATAGTGACACTCAGACACTCACTCAGATACACATACATATGGATACAAAAACACAGAAAGACACACACTTGCAGACAACATACATACAGACATACACAGGCACTCACTGATGCACAAGTACAGACGCATACCTGTGCATACATATGCAGACACTCAGACACAGGTACAAGCAGATGCACATAGACACACAGACACATGCAGTTTCACAAAAAGATACTCATGTTCACATTCTCATACACAATCACACAAATACATACACATATAAACACACACATACATATGCACACAGACACACACTTACACACATAATTGTACAGCTTCCGATAGTCACTACACTTTCTCCAATTCACTCCTGTCTCGATTTGTGCAGCTCATCACCAGCTACTGTAACAGCTACTAGCTTCATCCCTCAGCACTCTATAAATATCTACTTTCTCTCTTCATTGCAAGTGCTTATCTTGTTGAATGTATTGTTGACTCTCAATACAATCTGTACTGTCATTTGTTCTCAGGACTGTCTGTACTGTCATCTCTTGATGCTGTTCAGTCACAAATTACAACCCATGTGGCTGTGACCATGGTAAGCTATCCATGGCTAACCTTACTTGGCCATGCTGCATCTTTTGACCTGGTTGCACTCTCCTCCTCCAATACCTCTGCCTATCATCCAGCCTGATCCATTGAGAGCTGGCCAGAGAATCATTTACAATGGCTTCTCTTCCTGCTCCTGCGCTGTCTCCTCGAGCATCCTTTCCAAGATTTATCGAGGCTCTCTCCTATTTTTCATCCACACTTAGCTCCTTTGCAGATATCTGAAAACACACTGTCAGCTTCCACGTTAAAAGAAAAGCAAAACCCCACAGATGTGGAAATCTGGAATAAAATAGAGTGCTGGAGGAACTCAGCAGGTCTGGTAGCATCTATGGAGACAGAAACAGAGTTAACGTTTTGAGTCCAACATGATATTTAATCAGAACTGAAGAGAGGTGGAGAAGTGATGGTCTTATGCTGTTGATAAAGATGGAGAGGAGTGAATGGAACAGCAGGGAATGTCAGGAAAAGGTTATAGGGCAAGGGAAATTAGAGATCACAGAGCAAACAGCAAAGGCAGTGGTAATGGTTACAGAGAAGAGGAAAAGTAATAGTTCCAGAGTGGGTATTAATAACAGAATACAGATCATCTGTGCTGAATGTAAATAAAGCAAATGAGACAGTGGGCTTGGCAAGGAAGGAGTATAATCAAAATGAAGGGCAGAGTTTGTATCTGAAACACAGGTTGGGTGAACAATTTGAAGATCCTCTCCACTCAGTCTGGAAATATGCCCCTCATGTTTTCGGGGTTCTGTGCCATTTTAATAGACACCATCTTGCTCTCAAGTTAACATTTCTGCCCTAGGCATGTAGCATTGTTCCAAGGAAGTCCAATGCAAGCTGCAGAATGATATCTCATTTCTGCTTAAATAGTTTACAGCATTTAATGCACAACTTTGAATTCAACATGTTCAGACTAAGAACTTCATCCTCAATTATGATTTCCCAGCATTCCCTCCACTCAACGCTCAGTGTCTTGTCCACATGATTATCCTTTCAGCAGAGCCGACCTATCTGCTATTAACGCTTAACTCTGGATTGCTGTTATCATTACCAGTTTTATTGCCTTCTGTTCTATGACATTCTTGATCTCTAGTCTCTCTCACTCCCTAACCTTCCCCTCTGTTCCACTTGCTACTGTCTGCCACCTTTTACACCATTACAAAACCCATCATTGTCCCACCTTCCTCTTCAGTTCTGAAGAAGAATCATATAGGAATTGAAACACTCACCCTGTTTCTCACTCCAAAAATGCTGCCAGAGCTGCTGGGTTTCTCCAGCACTTTCTGTTTTAATACCAGCTTCCACACATTCACAGATATCCCCATCGATTCTCTCAACCTTTCCATCATCCCTGGTTGAGCTGAAGTTTCCACCAATAAAATGTAGGAAGATTGGAGGCATTGTTTTTATTCCTGCCACGCATTCTGTTCTCTTCCTGCTAACTTTGCCTCTCTCCCTGGTAATAGTCTGAGCTGAACCAGATTGTTTGTGACTTTGGTGTTGTACTTAACCCTGAGAATATGCTTCTGACCACCTACTCATGCTGCCTCTAAGATCTCTTAATTCCACCTCTGTGACATTGTCTGGCTTTGCTTCTATCTCACCTCCTGAAATCCTCATTCATGCTCCCTCTTGACTCAACTGCCCCCATGCAGTCCTGGCACAGCCACCTACCTTGCAATCTTCATAAAGTGCAGCTTGGGCTAGGCCCAGTTTCCCATGACCTGACTCGCACTATGTCCCATTACTCATATCAACTTCTCTGTTCACTGATACACATTGGCTCCTGCTCCTGTGACAGTTTAATTCTCAAATTCTCATCCTTGATTTCAAATCTTGCCGTAGCCTCAGCCCTCCCTCCAATCTCTGCAATCTGCTCTCCTCATAAGCCTCTGGGGTATCTGTGGTCTTTGAAATGTTGAGGCTTGTGCATCCTTAACTTTCACCACCCTGCCAGTTGTTCAGTGTTCAGTGGATGAGACCAAAGTTCTGAAATTCCTTCCCAAAGCTTACACATTCCTCTACCTTTCCCTCTCATCCTTTAAAATGCTTCCTGAACTCCATCTCTTTGACCAAGCTTCTGTCTTAGTATTTACTTATGTGGCTCGGTTTGTTTCTCAATTTCTTTACTCTATAAAGGCACTATATAAATATAAGTTATTGTTATTGATTCAGGGTGTTTGGATGGTCATCTATTAATATAGTCTGTATGATGGTGATGATCTGAGCAACAAGAGGTGACAGGTGAGACTAGGTGACAATGCAGACAAGTGAGAGGAGCTCGTAGTACAGACTTTATCAAGAGTAGGTGACAGCACAGATTGAATTGAAACTCAGTGACTCCACAGACTGAATCGACAGGAGCTGACAGTTAAGACTATAGTCTACAAATTATATGCCTGTTGAGTTATCATGGTGTGGAGTGGGAGCCCACTAAAATGGGGACATTGACAGATGATGGAAATCTGCCATTTACTGTCAGTATTGTTTGTACTGCCACCTACTCCTGATGCTCATCACTGTCACCTTCTCTCACTACAAGCTTCACTGCTTCCTATGGTCATTGCTGTCTGTACTGTTATTGAGGCTTGAAACAGGCTGTGCTGTTACCCATGTTTGATACAATCTATGTTGGAGTGATGTGTTAACCTTCTCTTCCTGCTAATTAAGTTAAAGCATTCCTGTCTTGGGCAAACGTCCTCTCATTTAAGAAGCAGACAAGGGAATTTCAAATGGGAGTCTGATACATAGTAAATTCATTTTGGAAAGGAATTGTTCACAAATGATAAGTTAGGAGTGTGATGGAATACTCCCCGTTTGCCTGGATAAATGCGGACTGAGCAACACTCAAGAAGTTTGACTCCATCCAGGACAAAACAGCTTGATTGGCACCAACAATTTCAATATTTACTCCCTTCACCACGCATGATCATTAGCAGCAGTGTGTGCCATCCAATGATGCACTGCAGCAACTCACCAAGCCTCCTTTCACTGCATCTTCCAAATCCATGACTGCTATTATGCTGAAGGATAAGGACAGCAGATACATAGGAGTAACCACCACCTGCAAATTCCTCTCCAAGCCACTCACCATTCAGAATTGGAAATGTATTGCCATTCCCTCATACGCGCAGGATCAAAATGCTGCAGTTGCCTTCCAAACAGGACTATGGGTGTCCCTATACTCACAGACTGCAGCAGCTCACCACCACCTTCCCAAGGGTAATTAGACAAGGAGCAACTAATGCTGGCCCTTAAAGAGAAAAACAAAGGGTCTTATAGGTTATTGATAGCAAGCGTTTTTGAAGGCTTCTGTGGTAAATGTGTGTACAGGGACCTGAGATTAGTTGGATCAAACAAGGTTCCCAAGTCAACCTGACCTAGAGTCTTTGGTATTACAGATTAGTCTCTAAAATACTGCCTTGAGGAAATCGAAGAGTAAGATCATGAGACCTTAAACTAAACTAATTCTTCAAAGAAAAGTATGTTAAATATATATTGGGACAGTCAATGATCATCCCAGTTGGGAAATAAGTTTCTGTTTGCTTCTCTATTGGCTGTGGCAATTTGGAGTGCTGTGAAGTTGGAGGGAGGAGAGTGAGGTGGTTTGAGAGGGTGGGATAGTCGTGTGATAGCATCTCCAGGAATTGCTGCAACCAGCGATGGTAACCTTCACTGAGATTCCCAGATGGGGCAGTATTTTGGTTTGGTATCACACAGAGTGTAACTCCCACTGGGGATTCGGACGTGGCTTGCAATTGCTCATTTGGGGTTCTAATAGCCCCTCCCAACCACTGCCCAACACTTTTCAAATTTCACTGCTCTTAATTAAAATAGATGAAACTATTACTAAGACCTCAAATAATTCCAGCAGAAAATCTAGACTGATGCAAATGATGTTGAATACAGGGAGTCATCAAGGCCAGAAATGGACCTGTCCCATGAAACGGACATTCGATTCATGATGATCATGCCTGCAACACAGATGAGGCAACCAAGAGAGCTTGACTGGAAATTCAATGGTAAACTTTGCTTCCAAGCAGACCAAAAGATTCACTGAATTAAAACTTGCAGTTAGATAAACACTTCAAAAGGTTCCCAAAATTTGTTCCAGTTGGATGAACCTATTGAAACAAGTATGATCTTGTAGAGTCTGGACAGGATCAATTCCTGGAAGATGGCTCCTCAATTGGGGAAGACTAAAACTAGGGAACATGATTGATAAGTAAGAGGTCTGCTTTTTAATATAGAAATGAAACATCTTTTCTCTCAGATGGTCATTAAAGTGTGGAATCTTCTTCCCCAGAAGATTATAGCATCTAGGTCTTTAAGTTTACTCAAGGTTGAGCTAGATGGATCTTTGATGGGTAAAGGAGTCCAGGATTGAGTTTTTACAGGAAGTTACCAAACAGGTCGATGAGGGCAGAGGAGTAGATGTTGTTTAGTAAAGCCTTTGACAAGATTCTGCATGGTAGACTAATTAATAAAGTTAAGTCACATGAGATTTAGGGTGAATTTGCCAGTTGGATTTATAGGAGACAGGAGACAGAGAACGGTGATGGAGGGTTGCTTTTTGGACTGGAGGCCTGTCACCAACAGTGTTCGACAGGGCCTAGTTCTGGGTCCTCTTTCATTTGACATTTATTTAAATGATATGGATGAGAATATAGAAGACATGACTGGTAAGTTAGCGGACACCAAAATTACTGGCATAGTCAATAGTGAAGATTATGAAGGGATCTTGATCAAATGAGTCAATGTGCTGAAAATGTCAGATGGAGTTCAATTTGTGAGTTAGTAAAGCTTGATACAACAAACAGGGACAGAATTTATACAATTAATGGTAGGGCCTTGGGCAGTGTTGAATAACAGCAGGTCTGAGGGATTCAGTTCCACAATTCTTTGAAGTTTGCTTCATATGTAGACAGGGTGGTTAAAAAGGCATTTAGCACGCTTGCCTTCATTGCTCGGTCCTTCGACTACCGGAGTTGGGAAGTCATGTTGAGGTTGTACAGGACATTGGTGAGGCCTCTTCTGGAGTACTGTGACCAGTTCTAGTCACCCAGTTATAGGAAGGATATTATTAAGCTGTAGAGGGTGCAGAAGAGATTTACCAGGATGTTGCTGGGTATGGAAGGTTTGAGCTATAAAGGAAGACTGGATAGGCTGAGACTTTTTTCACTGGAGCATAGGAGGTTGAGAGGTGACCTCATAGAAGTTTATAAAATCATAAGGGGTATAGATAGAATTAATGGTAGGTGTCTTTTCCCTAGGATGGAAAATTTCAAGACGAGGGGCTATATTTTTAAGGTGAGAAGATAGAGATTTTAAAAAAACATGAGTGGTAAATGTTTTACACAGAGGGTGACTTGCATGTGGAATGAACTTCCAGAGGAAGTGGTGGACATGGGCACCACTTTAAAAGACATTTGGATGAGTACATGAATAGGAAAGGTTTGGAGAGCTCTGGGCCAGGGGTGGGCAGGTAGGACTAATTTAATTTGGGATTATGTTCAGTGTGGACTGGTTGGACCAAAGGGTCTATTTCTATGCTGTTTGACTCTATGATTTGGATGATCCAAAGGACTGGCATGGTGGCTGAGTGGTTAGCACTGCAGCCTCACAGTTCCAGCCTCTGTCTGTGTGGACTTTGCACGTTCTCCTCGTGTCTGTGTGGCTTTCCTCCAGGTACTCTGATTTCCTCCCACAAGCCAAAGATGTGCCGGTTAGTTGATTCGGCCATGCTAAATTGCCCATAGTGTTCAGGGATGTGTAGGTTAGGTGCATTAGTCAGGAGTAAATGTAGAGTAATGGGCTTGGGTGGGATACTGTTCAGGGGGTGTGGACTTGTTGGGCCAAATGGCCTGTTTCCACACTGTAGGGATTCTAAGATTATGAAGGGATGTCAGGAAAGTTTGAGCTGAGACTGCAGTAAGATTAACCGTGATCTTAGTGAGTGGTGGAGCAGGCTTAAGGGGCTGAAAAGTATGCTCTGTCCCTAAGTTGTGTGTTCAATTTAAATAGTCTTGAAAGGCAGTAATGAACTTTAATTCACTGAATCCATATTATTAGAAATGGTGGAAAGGAGGGTATGCTCACGTGTACCAATCCCGAGAGAGAGAGAGAAGGGTTGCCAATTGGTCCACATTAATCACTTAGTTAGGGTGGTACTTCAACACAGTTTTGTGCTTGGTGTTGGAGTTGACATGTTTCCCAATCACCTGATGCTGTTTGTAGGTAAATATTGACTAGGATACTGGGAAGGAAGAATTCCCCTACTTTCCATTTGAAAATTGACATAGCTAAGGTTCAGGATCTATATGTTCCTGTGAGGGTGAAGGGCAAAGTTGGCAGGAATAGAGAACCCTGGATAACAAGAGACACTGAGGCTTTGACCGGAAAAAAGAAAGAGGCATTGCTCAAGTACAGGCGGTTAGGATCAAGGGAATCCCTAGAGGAATATAAGGGATACAGGGGTTTACTGAATAAGGAAATCAGGAGGGTGAAAAGGAGCATGAGATAGCCTTGGCTGAGAAGATTGAGGTGAATCCAAAGAGGTTCTTTAAGTATATTTAAGGTAAAAGAATGACTAGAGAGAGAGAGAACAGGACCCCTCAAGGACCAAGGTGGACATGTATGTATGGAACGGCAGGAGATGGGTGAGGTTCTCAGTGAATATTTCTCCTCTGTGTTTACCATGGAGAAAGACATATAAATTTGGGAACTTGGGGAAGTTAGTGGTGATATCTTGGAGACAGTTCATATAACAGTAGAGGAGGTGTTGTACATATTAGAGTGCATGAAGGTGGATAAATCTCCTAATCCTGATCTGATATATCCAAGAACACTGCAAGAGGCTAGAGAAGAAATTGAAGGGGCCCTGGCTGATATTTTTGCATCATCATTAGCCATGGGTAAGGCCCTGAAAGACTGGAGGGTAGCGAGTGTTGTATCCTTTATACAAGAAGGGCTGCAAATAAGATCCTGGGAACCATAGACCCCAGCAAGCCTCACATCTGTGGTGGATAAGTTACTTAGAGAAGATTCTGAGCGATAAGATATGCATGCATTTGGAAAGGCAGGGTTTGGTTAGGAATAGTCAGCATGGCTTTGTGTGTGCGAGATCATGCCTCATATTTGTTAGAGTTCTTTGATGAAGTGGCCAGGAAGATTGATGAGAGCAGACTGGTAGACGTAGTCTATATGGTTTTCAGTAAGGCCTTTGATAAGGTTCCACGTGGTAGACTGCTCTGGAAGGTTAGATCGCATGGAATCTAGGGGATCCCAGAGCAAATTAGTTGCATGATTGGCTTGATGGTAGGAAGCAGAGGGTAATAGTGAAAGGATGTTTGTCGGACTGGAGGCCTGTGATTAATGGTGTGCCTCAGGGATTGGTACTGTTGCTGTTTGTAACCTATATCGATGATTTGGATGAGAATGTACAAGGTATGACTAAGTTAAAAATCACACAATGCCAAGTTATAGTCCAACAGGTTTATTTGGAATATTTGTGTCCAGTTCTGGTCACCCTACTATAGGAAAGATACAGAGGCTTTGGAGAGGGTGCAAAGAAGGTTTACCAGGATGCTGCCTGGACTGGAGGGCTTGTCTTATGAAGAGAGGTTGACTAAGCTCGGACTTTTCTCTCTGAAGTGAAGGAGGAAGAGAGGTGACCTGATCGAGGTATACAAGGTAATGAGAGATATGAAAAGAGTCAATAGCAAGAGACTTTTCCCCAGGTTGGATTGACTGGCAAGAGGGGTCATAGTTTTAAGATATTAGGAGGAAGGCATAGTGGAAATGTCAGAGGTGGGTTCTTTACGCAGAGCATTGTGAATGTATGGAATGCAATTGCCAGCGGTGGTGGTGGAAGCAGAGTTGTTAGGGATATTTAAGCGACTGCTGGACATGCACATGGATGCTACTCCTTCATCAGTGGTTGTGGAGGTTAAGATCATGCTCACAGAATTTAGAGCCAAAGGTGTTCAGTGTCATGGAGATGTAGTACAGTAAGCAATCTTAGATTAAAACTTTCATCTTTTATAATAGGATATGCTGGTTTCTGTTCTTTGATATGTAAATCCCAGAACTACTTATAAATTACATTCTCAAGGTAGCTCAGCTTTTTAAACAATTGGTGTGAAGTCTGTCGGTGTCCCAATGCTATGTCAGACTGACAAACCCTCTGTATAGCTTTACAGAGTTTGACATGGATTCACGCAGTTTTTGAGCAAAATAAAATGTAAATCTGCAAAAAACAAACTTACCCCATAAACTTATATGCGTGCGCATGTAGGAGCGACAGATTGAGTGTGCATGCGAGTGCACGTGATAGAGTATGTATGTGTGTAAGCTTGGTTAAGTGTGTGATGGTGTATGTATGAGGGTGTGTGTGTGTGTGTTGGAGTGCAGGGGGTGTATGTGTTTTTATATATGGGAAGTTATGTTGCAGTTGTACAGGATGTTGGTGAGGCTGCACTTGGAGTATTGTGTTCAGTTTTGGTCACTTTGCTATAGGAATGATGTCATTAAGCTGGAAAGAGTGCAGAAGAAATTAATAAACATGTTCTTAAGGATTCAAGGATGTGAGTTATTTGGAGAGGTTTGTCAAGCTAGGACATTTTCCTTTAGAGCGTTGAAGACTGAGGGGGGACCTTATAGAAATGTATAAGATCACGAGAGGCATGGATAGGGTGAATGCACTCAGACATTGACGATTAGAGGGCATCAGTTGAAGGTTAGAGGGGAAAGAATAGAAGGGAACCTGAGGGGCAACTTTCTTACACAGAGGGTGGTACGCATATGGAACCAGCAGAAGTGGCTGAGGCAGGTACATGAACAACATTTAAAAGGCATTTGACAAGTACATGGATAGGAAAGGTTTAGAAGGATTTGGATCAAGTGCAGGGAAATGGAGTTAGTGTGGATGGACATTTTGGTCAGCATGTACCAGTTTGTGCTGATGGGCCTGTCTCTGTGCTGTATGATTCTATGACTCTATACTTTCCTTTTAAGTGCTGGGAATGTGAACAGAGAGGTGATAACATTTAGACTGGAGCTTGACTAATGCATAGTTTGTTTTGTGGTTGGTTTGATACAACCCTTTATTTAGACTGATCACTTACAGCTTGGTCTGTTCAGGAGAACTGTCGTTTAACGTAATTTTAGAACTGGGTTGAATTAAATCAGTGGCTCCAGGTGTCCTTTATGCTTCTCAACTTCAGCTTTCAAGGTATATTCAAAGTAACATATGGGAAATGTTTGTCTTAATGGAATTAGATAGAATTACCAGAGATCTCCAAATCTCTTAATGGTCATTTGCAATTATATTCACTTTTGTTGGTTTTAAATATTTACAGACATTCTGCTACATATTGTCTGAGAGCGTAGACTGCTTCTACAAGTGGTTGTTTCAATGTTTATTCATGGGATGTGGGTGTCACCGGTTGGTCAGCATTTATTGTTCTTGAGAAGGACTTAGGTGAGGTTTCGAACAAATGGGCTGCTTCATTCTGGATAGTGCTGAACTTCTTGAGTGTTGTGGGATCCACACTCATCTAAATAGTGAAGGAGTGTCCTAACCACTTGTGCCTTGTAGATGGTGGACAGTCTTTGAGAAGTCAGGAGGTGGTTTACCCACTGCAGAATTCCCTGCCTGTGACCTGCTGTTGTAGGCTTAGTGGTCTAGTTCAGCTTTTGTTGAGTGGTAACAGCAGGATATTGAGGAATTGAGTAATGGAAACGCCATTGAATATCTAGGGGCAATGATTAGCATCTCTGTTCTTGGAGTTGGTCATTGCCTGGTACATGTGTAGTCTGAATATTACTTCCCACGTGTCAGCTTAAACATGGATATTATCCAGCACTTGTTTGGACACTGATTGCTCCTGTATCTGAGGAGTTGTGAATGGTGCTGAACACCACTTCTCCCCTTATAATGGAGGGAAGGTCATTGATGAAGGAGTTGAAAGTGAATGGACCTGGGACAGAACCCTGAAGATTCAGGGGCTCTTGTGGTGCTAACCCTGAGCCAGGACTTATGGGTTCAAGATCCATCCACTCCAGAGATAGAATCATAGAGATGTACAGCACGTAGATGTGTCATAACTTATCTGAACAGGTTGACCAGCATCTGAAAACAAAGAAATGCTGGTGTTGGAGATCTGACGCAAACAAAAATAGAAATTGCTGGAGAAACTCAGCCAGTCTGGCAGCAAGAAATCTGTGGTGAGAAGACAGTGTTAACATTTCGAGTCCAGTGACCCTTCCTCAGACCTGATAGCAGCTAGGAAAAGGAGGTGATGATGAAGGTGGGGGTGTGGGGGGAGGAAGGAATGAGTGGATACATAGAGAGAGAGCTCAGAGAGAGAGAGAAAAGGATAGGTAGACAAAGTAATGGGGACTTTGAGTAATTGAAAATGGATTGGCTTACCAGGATAGGATCTGGGTGTGGCGTGGGTAATAGACCTAGAAGTAGGTGTTCAGGCTCTGAAATAATTAAGCTTTACAATGAGTGCTGAAAGTTGTGGGGTCCCCAAGCAGAAAATGAGATGCTTATTTTCCAACTTGCACTGAGCCGCGCTGGAGCACTGCAGCAAGCCTGAGACAGAGATGTTGGCCGGGGAACATGGTGGTTGTTGAAGTGGCAGGAAAAAGGAAGCCGGGGGTCATTTTTGCTGATAGAACATTCGTGTTCCATAAAGTGGTCACTCAGTCTGTGCTTCCTCTCCAAATTCACAATATCTACCCTTAAGGTTTATTGTGAGGAAGAAGAAGGGAGGCAATATAAACTAAATGGTCCAGTTTTGAAAAGGAGCTGGCAGCTGTTGCATTAATGATAATGAGGACCTTGAAATAGGTGTTCAGATTGATGTACAGATGCAAGGGAAGAATACCTGCTTCAACTGGTTCCAGATGGCCAATATTCGACATGATTCCTGATTAAAGGGCTTTTGCCCGAAACATCGATTTTTCCTGCTCCTCGAATACTGCCTGACCTGCTGTGCTTTTCCAGCACCACTCTAATCTTGACTCTAATCTCCAGTATCTGAAGTACCCACTTCTGCCTGATATTTGACCATGGTCAACATTACAAGCAGCTCATTGGCATCTTGTAATCAAAGTTTCAATACCCGAGTGTCTGAAATTGAGCATACAACCCGAAACCCGTCGTGGAGCAGTGTGCAATACATTCAGTCCTTGCTGGAAAGTGCGCCATGAAAGTTGATAAGAACCTGAGAAATAGGTGGAGGAGTATGTCACATAGCTAAAATGCTAAAATATGTACACGAATGCCAGTTCCCTGCCCTGCTCCCATATCCCTCAGTGCTCAAAAATCTACTCATTTCAGTCGTACTCATTGAGCACCCAGAACTCCCAGGGCTAGTGACTGCCAATGATTCACTGCTCTTGTCCTAGTTGGCTGTGCCCTTTAGTTTGAGATTAAGACCTGTGGTTCTGATCTCTCTAGCAACAGGAAAGAGCCTCTCAGCATGTATCAAAGACTGTTCAATTGTCTCTGTTAGCTTGCTGTCAAGCTAAGTTTTTGGGGGGGAATTTTGTGTTAGTCATGGCTCAATCAGTTGAGTCAGAAGTTTCTGGATTTCAGGGAGATGATAGGAATGGTGTGGTAATTCAGAGATATAGCTTACTCTTAGGACGAGAGGTTCAAATCCCATCATGGACAGTTGGTGCAATTTGAATTCAACTAATTATTAAAAGTCTGGAATTGAAAGCTCAGCTAAGCGATGGTGTCATCAAGCTATTGGTGTCTAAAACAAAATCTACTGAGCTTGCCTGGACTGGACTACAATGTGACTCCAGATTCACAGCAATATGATTGTCTCTGAAATGGACTAGCAAGCCACCAAGTTCCAGGGAGAACAGGGATGGGCAACGAATCTTTCCAGCGATACCCACCTCTGAAGAAACACATAGTGTAATTCTCCCACCAGTGTTCAGCATGTAAGCAGAGTTGCTGTGCCTGAATGCTAACCTGCAGTTATTCATATGCAAGGACACCTAGATTCCTCCGCATTCAAAATAGAAAAATGAAATTGGAATTTTTTTTTGATTTACTGATTTTTTTTGATGGACATAGTAAAGGAATCTCTCTCTGCTGATACTTAATGTCTGTCGAAGCTCAGAATGCTTCAGATGAATCTGAATTGAAGGTGGACCTTGACAGTTGTCATAATCATGATTTGGTTTTATATATCTGCAGGGTAGGTGCAATCGTATACTCTGATACTATCGTAATGTAGTTCTTTCGATGAAATTCAGTGTTCATTCTCAAAGGATGAAATTATTTAAAAACCCAGTCAGTTCCTGTCCATCTTCCATGGCAGCTAGAAAGGGAAATCACATTTCTTTTTATTGAAAATAGGAGCTGGTTGTAGTGAAAATCACTTGTAGCCCTAGAGGAGAATCCTACTGCTCTGGAGGAAGCCTTTGGCTGTCTCATTGAAAAAGCCAGCTTTCTCATTTACACCACTGCCCTGGCCTTTCCTCATAGACCATACAAATGTTTACTTTTTTTCTCTTTTATCAAGAATGGATTAAGTCAGCTTAGAAAGTTTATACCTGGAATTCTGTTGTTAGATGTTGCAATTTTGAGTACATTGTTCAGGTGATCTTTGTTTGCTCCATCGAAAGTTGGACAGTCACCAAACCTGGGGTAACACAGTTTAGCTAAAGGTAGTCATCTGCTTTCAAGACCCCTCATTAAATTGTAGGCCTGTACTGAAAGATATAGCTTCCTGTATACCGAAACTCACAGTGAGAGATTTTCTGTATCTGACACGCCTGACAGTGTCAGGTTTGAAGGATTTTAAGATTCTGCTTGAAATTTGTCTTTTCCTCAGAAAGCCTGATAAAGTAATCAAGGCTGGGAATCTTGGAGTGAGGTTTGTTTCTTAAATAGAAATTGCTTGGAGCAAAGAATTTCCTTTTGGATTCTAAACTGCAGCGCTTTGCTGAATTGTTTGAGGGAACTACAACAACCGATTGTTAGGCTGTGGGTCACATTTGTGTTTTCAAGGTTAGGTGTCTCAATCAAATATTTTAATCAGGCTGCATGCTTCAATGTTTATAGATTTTTTGGGGGTTATCACCTGTTGGCTGGTTTTCTAGGACTGTGGGAATCAGCAACTGTACAGAGGCAAGGCCGGTCTGTTCCAGCAGCTAAGGAATTTTCCAGCTCTCCTGTGGGCCCAGGAGGAGAGAGGAGTTTTCTCACCCAGCCTCTCCCATAAACATCCCTGCTGCTCCATGATCAGTCTCCTGTATGTGATTTCTCTGTTGAACATGATGACATGATAAATTCAGCTCCCCCCCCCACCCCAGGTGACCCTCCATGGCACTGCCTCCACTCTCCCTCCTCTCCGCCCAGAGTTGGCCTGGTTGCTTGCCAGCAAGCCTCTGCTTTGCCTTTTCTGGCTTTGTTTGGTGCTTCGGAGAGCCCATCTCTCTAAATATTCCTTTAGAGGGGTGAAAGTGTTCTTTGAGCCAGTAAGGTATGGATAGAAAACGTCCACCATCTGGAAATCATACACCCCAGCATTGTGTCCCGTTTTCTCCCTCTCACTTCATTTATTCAGTCTTGGGATGTGAATGTTGCTAACTAGGACAGTAATTTTATCCTAAGTGCCCCGGAGAAGGTGGTGGTGACCTTGAACCACCAGAGTCCACCTTTTGTATATATGCCAGTGACAATGAAAGAACAGCAATATATTTCCAAGTCAGGATACTGTGTGATTTGGAGAGGAACTTGCCAGCGGTGGTAGAGGTCACAGGCTTGGAAGGTGCTGTTGAAAGAACCTGGGCAAGCTGCTGCAGTGCATTTTCCAGATGGTTTGCACTGCAGCCTTAATGCGTCGGTGGTACACCGAGTAAATGTTTAAAGTGGTGGACGGGGTACTGAACAAATAAGTTGCATTGCCGTAAATGGTGACGAGCTTCCTGAGTGTTGTTGTCATGCAGCCAAGTATTTTATCACACTCCTGACTTGTGCCTTGTAGGAGGTGGTTGTTCTCAAATGATGTCTGGGATCCATGTCTATATTTAAAATCTGCCACACTGCCTTTAATGTGGAACTGGTTAAACATTTGTAGACTGCAGTGAAAAGATGTTTAAGTTGAAAACTGAGTCATTATCACTGGGAGCCAACTCTAAGATAAACAGTCATTATTGCTCCCAAGCCTAAGGGGAACTAGAAGCACAAACTTGGAAGGTTATCATAGGTTCCATAAATTGGTGTTGCTTTCAATTCATTTGCAAAGAGACTGTTAGAATAAACCAAGCTTGCATTTTTATCCAGAAAGCAAACTTTATTTTCTCTGGCGTCATCTGCTTCCTAAAGATTGTCTTGATTTGAAAAACAACTTTGTCATAATGTATCTTTACACTCCTTACTCCCTTCGGAGAATGCAATGGAACATTGGAAGAATTTTTCAGACTAATTAATAATCTACTTTGAGCTATGTGAATGCTCCTCTGTGGCCAACTAGTCCTGGAATCAGTTTTGAACTCAGGGTCATCCAGCTCCTGGGCAGCAGTACAACCATCCAAGGCACTTGGACTCTGCCAGGGCAACAACTAAAGAGTGCTCTGTTACTAACTAGCTCAGAATCTCTTGACTATTAAATTGGCAAGACCAGGATAGGTAATAGGGCTTACATTAACTCAGTGCCTTTCTCATTCACTGGAAGTTCAAACTCAAGCACTTTTGAAGCAATGTCAGTTGAATTGAAGTCAAAGATGGCAGCCATTTGCTGTCAAAATCCCACCAACTACAATGAGCTAAATGACCAGCTTCTCTGCAGATATTTTCAAAACAACCCATTCAAAGATGTTATTGCACGCTTCTGGAGCAGGTGGGACTTGAACCCAGGCCCCCTGGCTCAGAGTCGGGGACAGTACCATAGCGCCACAAGAGCACTCGGTTTTGCCTCCAATGGTTATGTACAAATTAGAAGCAGGAGTCAACCAGCCAGCCCATGGAACCCTCTTTGACTTTGAATAAGATCATGGCTGATCTGATAGGTTAACGGAATGGAGGCCATTGTCAACCCTTATACTCTCTGATTCTCTTTTTGGTCAAGAATTTAACTCAGCCTTAAAAACATTCAAAAGACCTGCCTCTAAGGCTGTCTGAGGAAGAGAATTCTGTTGATTCACGACTATCTGAGAGAAAAAGCTTCTCGTTTCTGTCTTAAATGGGAGACCCCTTATTTCTAAACAGTGTTCCCTAGTTCTTGTCTCTCCAACAATGGAGCAAACATCCTTTCAGCATCCGTCCTGTCAAGTCTGTTCAGAACTTTATATTTTAATAAGATATCTTATCATTCTTCTAAATTCCATTGGAGCCTTTAAGATCAAACATCATAAGTTCATAATAATACAAGAATATAAACTTATAAGATCAAACATTTCCTTACAAAATAACTGCTTCACTTCCAGGAATATGTCATGTGACAGATAATAAATCAGCTCCCCTGAACTGCAAATGCCTTTACATTCTTTTTCAGGTGAAGCGACCAAAACTCTGCACTGTATTTGAGATGTGGGTTTAACCAACACCATACACAATTGTAAGCAAACTTTCCTAGTTTACTATTTCATCGCCCTTGTAAGAAGTGCCAACAGAGGGTAGTGAATCTGTGGAATCCTTTACCACGGAGGACTATAGAAGCTGGCTCATGAATTATATTCCGGGCTGAGATCAACAGATTTTTAATCAGTAAGGAAATCAAGAGTTAGGGGACAAGGTAGGAAAGTGGAGATGAGGCTTACCAGATCAGCCACAATCTCATTGAATGTTGATGCAAAAATCGTTGGGCTGAATAGTCTACTCTGAAAGACCTCTATGTCTTCTTCCATTTCTCTTCCTAATCAAGTTTTGTACCCACACACTAGCTTTTTGCAGTCAGATGTTAGAGTAAGTTGTTCTTCCTCATGTAATGCCTTAAAATCTTTTACCTCCACTTGCTAGGGCATGTAAGGGTTTAACATTTATAATATTTGCATCTGTAATAATGCAGAGCTCCTTCAGTACTGTGCTAAAGAGTCAACCTTGATTACAGGCCCTCATCCGATAGCAGAAAGTTGAACCTATGGCCTACTGACATTGAGCCAAGCTGATATGATGGTATCTGTAGGATGCGAGGCTCTTTTCAGGACAGAACGTTTTGTACACGAGTTATTCTGATATGGCAGAAAATTGAAGTTATACAATACAGACAATGATTAGCTTTCGTTGTTTGAGCAAATGCCCATGAACTTTCAGTTTACAATGGGTTATCATTACAACTTTGTTTAAAACTCCACAGGGACACTGGTGCCTGCGTCATTTAGTTATCATCAAATGTAAATAACATGTGAAAGGTGCAAGTTGTACACGGGAAAACCCTGGCCTGTGCTGGGGGAGTCCAGAACAATGTGACACAACACAGTCAGGGATAATGTCAACAGCGGGGAGTAGAAATTTGGAACAATTCTGTCCCCATGCTGCCCAAATTACAAAGCTGTTGAGGCTGCAGAGTTGTCAAACTGAGACTTATATAGTTTTTGTTAAGCTAAGGCAACACGTGTTCAGGAAGCAATGTGGGCAGATGGAGTTAAGATACAGCTCAGTAATTGAAAGCTGGATTGGGTCTGAGGGGCTGAATGGCCTCCTCCAGCTCATGTGTATGTATGAGTTTTCTGTATGCACTCTCCACCAGCCCTCACTGGGACTTCCTGAGTTGTTGGTGGTGCTGAGGAAAGTGATGGAGGAACGGAATGACCAATTGACTGACTGCCTTCTGATTTGTTTTGAACAGGTATGCGGTGGCAGTACGGAATCACCATGTTTGCCCTGTGGATAACTGGTACGGTACCCTGGCATTTTTCTCTTTGCTGCAGAGAGATGGGGAAATCAGCTCTTTTGGACTTCCTGACTGTGTGTATGAGTTTGTGGAGTGACCTCATTGAAATATACAGCGTTCCAAACAGAGTAGATGCAGGGAGGATGTTTAACTTTCCCTTGCCTGAGATTTGGAGGGGTGCAGGGCTGTCAGTGTAGGGCCAGGAGATACAGTCTCAGAGTAAAGGGTAGGTCGTTTAGGATCAGAGGGAGGTGAATCTTTGGAATTCTCGACCCAAAGACTTGGGGAGGTCAGTTGTTGAAAATATTCAGGACAGACATTGATAGATATTAACGGATATGTGGATAGTACAAGAAAGTGATCTCAATGTGGAATATCAGCCATGATCTATTGAACGCTGGAGCAGGTTTGATGAACAAAATGCCTATTCCTGTTCCCATTTCCTGTGTTTTTATATCCAGCCTGTCGAGTTGCCCACATCGAATCCACGACATCTACTCAATCTCAATATGTCTTCTGATAAATTGTGTTGATATTGATAGATTTTGATTTGGACTGACTTTCACCTACTCTCATGTCAGTCACCTGGCTAGAAAACAGCAGCATTTACTGTTCATTGAGGGTTCAGTCCACATGGTCATTTAGAAATAGACACTAAATAAGGGACTTCAATTATGTAGAGAAGCTGGGACTATTCTCTGTGTAACAGATAAAGTTAAGTGGAGATTTGGTAAGAGGTCTTCAAAGTTATGAGGCCATCTATGTGTAGAACCACAGGAAATAGGTGAGATACTAAACAAATTTTTGTGTTTGTATTTACTGTGAAGGAGGACGTGTAAGCTAGGGAACTTGGGGAAATAAATAGTGAAAGGAGTTCATATTACAGAGGAGGAGGTGTTGAGGTCTTAAAACGTAAAGGTAGATAAATCCCTGATCAAGTGTTTCCCAGCACGTTGTGGGAAGCAAGGGAAGAGGTTTCTGGGCACCTTGCTGAGATATTTGTATTGACAGCCGCAGTTGAGGTGCCAGAAGACTGGAGGTTGGCTAACATAGTGCCATTGTTTAAGAAAGGCTGTAAGGAAAAGCATGGAAACTATAGACCAGGGAGCCTTATGTCAGTGGTGGGTAAGTTGTTGGAGGGGATTCCGAGAGACAGGAATTACACGCATTTGGAAAGGCAAGGACTGATTTGGGATACTCAGCATGTCTTTGTGCATGGGAAATCACATCTTACTCACTTGATTGTGGTTTTTGAAGAGGTGACAAAGAAGATTGATGAAGGCAGAGCAGTAGACATTGTCTACATGGACTTCAGAAGGCATTTGACAAGGTTTTACATGGTAGATTGGTTAGTAACGTTAGATCACATGGGATCCAGGGGGAGCTAGTCAATTGGATGCAAAATTGGCTTCAAGGTAGGAGACTGAGGCTGGTGGTAGAGGGTTGTTGTTCAGACTCTAGGCCTGTGACAAGTGGTGTGCTGCAATAATTAGTGTTGGGTCGTCTATTGTTCATCATTTTTATAAATTATTTGGATATGAATACAGGAGGTGTGGTTAGTAAGTTTGCAGATGGCACCAAAAATAGGTGGAGTAGTAGATAGTGAAGAAGATAATCTCAGAGTATAACAGCTCCTTGATCAAAATGGCCAATAGGCTGAAGAGTGGCAGATGAGTGGAATCACTGTCTGTAAACTGTGAAAGTAGATTCAATAGTGACTGTTCGAAGGGAATTAGTTAAATTTTTTCAAAGAGATACATTTGCAGGGCTATGGGGAAAAGAACAAGGAATTAATAACTCAATGGATCTAGCATTGGCAAAATGGCCGAACGGTCTCATTTTGCATTGTATGGTTGTATGATTTCATGGTTATTTGCAGGAGGATTTTCAGAACGGGTGGATTTTTGTTCTGTTAGGATTTTAGCCCAGGGCAGTGTTTGTTTCCAGTTTAAACGTCCCTGACATCTTATCATTCCTCAAGTTCATAAATTCACCATAGGTGTGATGGTAATCCTCTTTAGGCATGAAAATAGGGATCTGTCACCTCTTTTGTGAAGCTCCAACAAGCATTAGCAGGGCTAATGTCACTGTACCAGTAATCCAAAGGCCAAGGCTAATGGTCTGAGACATGAGTTCAAATCTCACCATTGTTGCTGTGGAATTTGAATTCAATTAATAAATCTACAGTGAACAGCTAACCTCACTAATCTGTCATTGATTGTCACAACTGTCATTGATTGTCAGAAAAACCCAATAGCTCACTTTAGAGAAGGAAACCTGCCATCCTAACCCAGTCTGGCCTGCATGTGACTCCAGGACCCACAGCAATGTGGTCAACTTTTAACTGCCCTCAAATGGCCCAGTAAAATAATTAGGAGTGGGCAACAAATACTGGCTTTGTCACTGAGCCAACATGCCACGGAAGCATACATAAAAATAAAGATGAAGGAAATTCCTGATCAAGATTGTGCCTTTCCATCATGATGAATGCATCTAGTTCTTCAATTCTGTTTCCTACCTTTTCTGCACTCACTTAAATCCTGACAGTATATTTTTAAATATCTCCTTTTTCACTTCTCCTTTCTTCTGATGTGATCGTTACAAATTTTCTACGCTTTTCACTTTTCTCTCTTACACCCTTGTTACTTCAAGTTTCCTCATTTTTGCTTTTGCTTCTCCCTCATTGCCATCTTAGTTTAATCTGCAGGGATTGTTTACTTTGTAAGATTCCTCTTTCAGGCACAAGCTGTACCTGTCTCAGACATGGAATATGAGCTTCATTCCGATGTTATCCCTTCAGCCAGACAATTACTGCAGTTGTGTTGCAATTCTTATACTGACGAGCATGTATGAGAAGATCTTTACTACTGCCTTTGAGATGCTGCTGTTTAACCCATCTCCTAGCTTCTATCTCTCAGACATACCTAATCCTCAGTCAGCTCAGTTGGCTAGACAGTTGGTTTGTGATGCTAGTAGCATGGGTTCAATTCCTAACCAGCTGAGGTTACGATTTAGGTCTGTCCTTCTCAACCTCTTCTCTCGCCTAAGGCTTGGTGATCCTCCGGTTAAACAACCACCAGTCATTTCTTTCTTTAATGAGAGAGCAGCTCATTGGTCTGGTGAGACAATGAAGATTTTACCTTTTACTAATCCTTGGTTATTGGTTTCAACATGACTCAGGACTTTGGACTGCTTCTCATCCTACTGCACATTCTCAGCATCAGTTTTGTTGTATCTGACCTAAAGGCATCATGTTGACTTTTGGTTGGGACTATGAAACCAGCTGTTAGTCCTCTGACCCTGGAATCCTATGTTACCCCTGTCCATGTTTCTATTTCACAGCGCTCCCTGTCAGTCTCCCACATTTTGCCTTCTGTAAACTTGAGGTCTTAACTTGCAGCGAGCTTTGTATACAATCGCTTCTGTGCTTGCTAATTCACTCCCAGTCAGGCAACATCTTCGTTTTAAAATTCTCAATCTTGTTTGCAAATCTGTCCATGACCTTCCCTTTCCATATCTGTAAGAGAGGAAGTAGTCATACTGTCACTGGCAGAGTAATCTAGAAACCCAGGTTCATGTTCTGGGAACATGGGTTTGAATCCCATCATGGCAGATGGTGAAAATTGACTTCAATTTAATAAAAGAAACATAAACTGGCTTAATGTCAATTATCATAAAACTCATTCACTGCCGCCCTTACCTGGCCTGAGCTACATGTGGTTTCAGACGTACAGCGATATGGTTGACTCTTAACTGGCTGTGTGAAATGGCCTGGCAAGCCAGTTCTGGGCCAGTTAGTAATGGGATACAAAAAAAAAATTCTAGCTCAGCCAGCAATGTCATATCCTGTGAATGAGCAATTAAAAATATCGTCTTACCCACTACTCTGAGATATCTGATATCTTTTAATTCCCAGTTATAATCTCTGTCCTTTTGGTGATGGATACTCAATTTCCTAGGCCCTCATCTTTGTAATTCCCTCCTTCCACATCTCTGTCTCTCTACTTTCTTTTCTTCCTTTAACTTCCCTACTTCACCTCCTGACTCTCCAAAACCTGTCCACCATCTTCAAGGCACAAGTCAGGAGTGTGATTGAATACTCCTCACTTGCCTGAATGGGTGCAGCTCCAGCAATACTCAAGAAGTTTGACACCTTCCAGGACAAACAGCCCACTTGATTGGTACCATATCTGTAAGCATCCACTCCTTCTACTACCGACACTCTGTACCAGCAGTGTGTACTATCTATCAGATGCATTGCAGAAATTCACCCAAGATCCTTAGACAGCACCTTCCAAACCCATGACCACTTTCATTTAGAAGGACAAGAGCAGCAGATACATAGGAGCACCACCTCCTGCAAGTTCCCCTCTAAGCCACTCAGTGTTCTGACTTGGAAATATATTGTGTTCCTTCAGGGTTACTGGGTCAAACTCCTGGAATTCACTCTCTAAGGGCACTGTAGATCTACCTACACCAAATGGACTGCAGTGTTTCAAGAAGGCAGTTCATCTCTACCTTATCAAGGGCAACTAAGGACAGGCAATAAATACTGGCCAGCCCATGTCCTGTGAATGAAGGAAAAACAATGGTCAACTGGCCTAATATTTATTTTTTGTCATACTTGGTTTTCTAATATTCCTGTGATGTGCCTTGGAATTTTTTATTACATTAAAAATGTGCAAACATAAATTTTTCTTTTTCTCTCTCTTTCCCGTCTCTTATCCTGTCCTTGTCAAAACAAAGCAGTGGCTACAATGCATTCTTGGCAGCTAACCAGTTGCTGGTAAATGTCTCCCATGAGTGACAGACATATCCATCCCCATAAATCCAAGGAGTTGCACAATTCTGCTGGATGCTCATCTGAATACTGGTGAGCTTCAATGCGCTAAGAAAGCGATAGTTGCCTTTGACCTGCTGCTTGCTTGTGGACTCTCACAGTCACTGAACTGGCTGGAAAAGCTTGGCTTGCAATCAGCTTCTTGGGTGGTTTCAGCCTCGACAGACGAGTGTACAGTCAATGCCATGCTCATGAGATTCCTCTCGAGCTCTGATGTTTTCTTTATGGCTCAGGAATGTGAGCAGAGGGGTCAAACTTAAAACTATTTACTCCGGACTTGAGATTTTTCAGAAAGCAGTGCATTCTCTGTAGAACCTGATTCAAGCTGAAGGTATTTATTTTATTTGTTCATGTTGTTGTATTATGGCATGGATTCCAGACCTGACAGACTGTACCTTTAAGACAGTTCCATGGCATCAGAACATGAGATGCTCCAGTAATAAAAGGAACTTGCCTCACCTTCAGTCACTCCGTCTGTGTAATGGAGCCAATGCCATCAATTGATTGGTTGTGTGTGAAATGTATGGAGATAATATAGATTTCTAAATAGTGTTGTAAATAAGCTTCTAAATGGAGGATAGTGGGCTAGTGTAGGTTAGGTGGGCTTGGATCGGCGCAACATCAAGGGCCAAAGGGCCTGTACTGCGCTGTATTTTTCTATGTTCTATGTTAAATATCTAACCTAACATCTGTGGTATATCTTATGTGGCTAACAAATGGTAAATAATAAACATCATCGTGATGGCAATAACGAAACACTAGATTCTGGTTGTGACAGGTTGGCGCAACATCGAGGGCTGAAGGGCCTGTTCTGCGCTATAATGTTCTATGTTAATAGCAGTAAGTGAATGCTAAAGACTGAACAGGTGACAGCAATGTGACAGTTGTGAAAAGTCTGTTTCCAAAAACGTTATCCATCAGTCTGTTTGAATTCAGAGCTGAAGTTACAACTACAACCAAGACAGATGTGCAGCAACCTTGATTTGATTTGATTTGATTTAAGCTTTATTGTCATGTGTACTCAAGTACAGAAGTGTAAGAGTACAGTGAAAAGTGCGAAATGTCACTACACGCAGCGACACCTTAGGTATGGAGCTACCTAGGTACAAAAGATACCTACGAAAAGAAATAAAATTCCTGATTAAACTCCTCTGAATTTCCAGGACTTCTAAGATAGTAAAGAGCGACCTCCCTCCATTGGCTCATTTGAGGGACGGTTAGAGTTGAAGAAAAAAGCTGCTCCTCTTGTTGTCTGAGTTCTCTGAGCAGATGACGGTCGATTTCGCAACTTTGTTAAAATCGACGCCTTCATGGAAACTCCAAAAGAGTAACATGTGACATCACTGGGATCTCCATGTTGGTGCCAATGCCAAAGGAAGATTTCAGTCTGTTGCTTTTGAAGAGCAACAACAGGGAGAAATTGAAAAGAAAGCAAATCAAAGAGAGAAAAGAAATAAAAGGAAAGAGAGGCAAAATACATTTTAGAAAAGAGAGTGGCAAAGCCAGTAAAATAAACGATCAAATACTGCACTCTATTTCTTAAAAAGGTGACCTTATAGAGGTTTATAAAATCATGAGGGTATGGATAGGGTAAATAGACAAGGTCATTTCCCTGGGATGGGGGAGTCCAGAACTAGAGGGCATAGATTTAGGGTGAGAGGGAAAAGATATAAAAGAGACCAAAAGGGCAACTTTTTCACGCAGAGGGTGGTACATATATGGAATGAACTGCCAGAGGAAGTGGTGGAGGCTGGTACAATTGCAACATTTAAAAGGCATCTGGATGGCTATATGAATAGGAAGGGTTTAGAGAGATAAGGGCCAGGTGTTAGCAGGTGGGACGAGATTAGGTTGGGATACCTGGTTGGCATGGACGGGTTGGACCGAAGGATCTGTTTCCATGCTGTACATCTCTATGACTCTATGACTCAAAAAGACTGCAAGGAGAAATGGAAGGCAAATACTTAACTATGGATTGGCACATCTTTGACATTCTGTCAGAATTTCAGTTATTTAAAGAAAGGATTAATCTTTATGGATCATCAGGTAGCTGACAAAGAATGAGTGGCAATTAAATTTCTTCTCATTTCGGGCACTGAAGGATTAAGAATAATAAGATCTTCCAGTTTTTCAGATGATGACCACAAAACTGACAAGATTTCAGATCTTAAAAGATCAACTCAGCGTTTGAATCAATTTCAGGATATACGGGCTTGAGTTCATGTTGAACCATCAACACCCAGGTGAAACAATTGTGCAATTCATAGGCAGGGCTATTGACCCAAATGTGTGGAACATGATTACATCAACGTTGACTGAGCTGAAAGGCTTATCAATCTGATCATTGCTCCCATATTGATCAAACCTTTCTGATCAGCACAAACCAAACTAAATTCCATTGACATTGTCCTAGAAGAACGATGGAAGTTTGAAATAATTGTGCCAGGCCTAAGGCATCTGGAAGTGCTTGACTCTGGAACAAATATTGCAGCTATGAACAGGCTCAGTGGAGCACTGTATGTGATGTGACTTCTCTCACCCACCAATACAGTGTCCAACATTTCATTACAAATGAGTGTTATGTTCTATAGGATGACATTGGACGAGAATGTGTAGAAAGCCCAATTGCTTCAAGAAACTGAAAGCACGGTCTAATGCTCCACAGCAACTTGTGAAGGAGGGCCAACCAAGGAATGATGCCAAAAAGCTTACATAGTTCTGTCTTTGGCATCCATCATTTCAACAAAGCCCTGGAGTGAACTACAACATTACCACTTACAGACTATTACACAGTATGCATGGTAAATCTGATCTTCAGCACAAACACCTTCAGAAAAACTGACATCTTTGTCTTCATCCAAATGATATATTCCAAAGAAATGGAGAAAGTGCCTGTTATGCCAAATTCAGCACTGGTGCAAGTGCAAGTAATATCCCTTTACACATCTTACTGGCATGATTGGTGCAGTCCACATATGTTAACTGCTTGCAATAGATCCAGCATCCCATGCACTGGCACTGTCTATTTCAAATACTGTTACAAATCCTTAGAAAGGGTTGACAGTTGTGAGGCCCCTTTAAATTAATTGTTTTATCCAGTCAGTGGCTGTGGTTAAATCCCCTGTTCTCTAATGCCTGATTGCTATGCAAATTGTTGTCTGTGAAAAAGATTTTCCAGTTTTAAATACCCTCCCCACTTTCCCCAACTGCAGTCAACAATTTTTTTCCCTCCACATCACCCTGTGTTAAAGACTAGAAGGTAAATAGTCACAATCTACACATAGGGGTGGCACAGTGGCTCAGTGTTTAGCACTGCTGCCTCACAGTGCCAGGGACTCAGGTTCGATCCCAGCCTCTGCCGACTCTCTGTGTGGAGCTTGCACACTCTCCCCGTGTCTGCATGAGTTTCCTGCAGGTGCTCCGGTTTCCTCCCGCAATCCAATGATGTGCAAATTAGGTGAATTGGCTATGCTAAATTGCCCATAGTGTTAGGTGCATTAGTCAGGGCAAATGTAGAGAAATATGGGTGAGGTATTCTTCAGAAAGTCAGTGTGGACTTGCTGGGTTGAAGGGCCTATTTCCACACTGTGGGGATTCTAAGTATGTGTATTTAAGTCCACGAGCCACAAAATTCTGCTGTTCTTCTGATGGAGTCTCCTTTATATATGTTTTAATACAATTATCTAACAAATTCTTAGGACTAATTATTTAATCCCTTGGTATTCAACATCCTATTAACAAAATTTGATATTAACAGATTCTTTACTCCCTAATAAATGAGTTACAGAAAACTATCCATACAAAAAGATAAGCAAACGATATATTATCATTTTGTACTATTGTACTACCCATCTCTATAATACAACCTCCTCTTAAAACAAAATGGCTTGAATAAACCTTTGTTCTCACCATTCATGACATAAAAAACCTCCCCTCTTTGAGGACAACCAACAATGTTTTTAACAAGTACTTCTTGTTATAAAGCAATTCACAAGCTGATGATTTACACAGATCCATTTTATTTCAAAATCTCCTTTCTTTCCATCATCTCTTTCATACTTACGAGATCTATACTGAATCTCTTTTCCTTGACTCTTTTTGTTGATTGGGCATTGTCCCAAAGCGAACAGTCATCAATAAAACATTCTACAGGCATATTTTTGTTTCAAATACATCTTATAAAGGAATTCCTTGCAAGTACTTGATACTTGTTTGGCATGGTGGCTCATGGTTCGTGCCTCACAGCACTTGGGACTGGCGTTTGATTCTAGCCTTGGGTAATTGGAGTGGGTGTGTGGATGGAGTTTACACATTCTCCCCATGTCTCTGTGAGTTTCCACTGGATCCCCTGGTTTCCCGTAGTCCAAAAATATGCAGCTTAGGTGGATTAGCCATGCTAAATTGCCCCTCAGTATCCAGAGATGTGCAGGCTAGGTGGATGAGCCATGCGATATGGAGGGTTACAGGGACAAGGTAGAAGGAGTGGGTCTGGGTTGTTTGCTCTTCGGAGAGTCAGTGTGCACTGGATGGGCTGAATGGCTTGCTTCCACCCTATAGGGATTCTGTGATCCTCGAAATGCATAGCCATATTTGTTTTCTCAACCAGTGCAAGAGTCTCTTCAGTTAAGGCATTTTTAACTGTTCCTTTTTATTTTTCAACTCCTAAGCTAATGGATGATATTTGTTGTTTCTTCTCATTAAAAGTACAATGAATCCTGCTGTACTTGAATAACCATCAGGAAGATTAACATGTGAGACTTCACTAAAACAGACTAACCTCATGGCTTTTGCATCATTTAAGACTGGAGTTCTGAATGTAAACTGTATGAACTGAATTTCTTCAATGTCTTAATAGCCTTTAGCATTCTTACATCTGTAGCATGTTTCAGCATTTTGATTAATTCCAAAATGCACTCTGCCTCTGGTCAGTTTACTCCAATGGTGAGCGTGGTTCTAATAATGCTGAGGTCATGGGTTCAATCCCTATATTGACCAAACCCACTAACTTCCTACTGAGACGATAACGATCCTTATTTTTGGGTTCTTGTGGTGCAGTGTCTGTGTCCCTACTCCTGGACAGAGGGAGATCCGAGTTTGAGTCCCACCTGCTCCAAAGGTGTGTAATAACATCTCTAAACAGGTTGATTAGAAAAGTAGGTTAAATAAAAAATGTAAAAAGTAAATTTTTTATTCCAGTGCATCACAACACAAGTCCGACCGGGTTTGTGTGCATGTTGAGCTTAATTGCCCAATCAAACTTCACTGATTTGCTACTTCCTTAGTATTCCTCTTACATTGAAATAGGCACAATTTAATCATCCTTTTAACATTCTCTAGCTAAGACTCAGGGTCAGTCCCCATTCTCTAATAAGTGCTCATGTATACTTAAAAGATGTGTCGAGTTTAGTCCCTTTACTTGAAGAGGGACATTGGTGGCAGTTCAGAAAAGATTCACTAGATTGACTGCAGAAATAAAGTGTTTGTATTATAAGGAAAGAATGAACAGTTTAGGTTTATACTTTCTAGTGTTTAGAAGGATGAGAGGAGATCTAATGGAGGTATATAAGATGCTAAAGGGGATTGACCAAATAGATGTAGAATGGATGTTACCCACTGTGGGGCAATCTGGAATGCAAAGTAATTGTTTTAATCTGATGAATGGCAGATTTAACACCGAGATAAGGAGGAAGTGCTTCTCTCAAAGGAATATGAATCTCTGGAATTCACTATCCCAGGGTGCAGTAGATACTGGGACACTGAATAAATATAAGGAGGATGTAGATTTTTTTATTGAGTAATGGGTTAAAGAGTTGTGGAGAGTGGGCAGGAAAGGCAGAGTGCATTTTGGAATTAAGCAAAATTAAATCAGCCAAGATCGTATTGGACTGTAGACTGGCCTAATCCTGCTCCTAGTTCTTATGTTCTTGAAGCTTAACTTTTAATTTTGAATTCTTTTATCACTAATTTTTCAAATGCCTCAGATCCTCTCCTCAGGAAATCTTTGACATGCAATATAAAAATGCCTTCTAGTTTTTCTTCCCTACTCCAGGAAACCATCTGCTTTTAGTTGAACATAATTTTTTAATAGGATAAACCAACCAAAATACCCATTGGAAACATTATATAGCCCGTAGATGCATTCATTCAACCTCTATAATTTCCCTTCTGTGTCTCCATCTTTTGGAGGTTTTAAAAATGCTCCTCTTTGAAGTTGTTCCTTGTGCAAAAAATGCTGCTTTACTATCAATGGGTATGTTGCCAAAATCCTTAAATGTGCATTTCCTGTTATCACGGTGTCTATTCTTATTTCCGGCTCATCCAGTCATTCCTCAAATCTTTCAGCTATCGATCTGGTCTTTGCTTTCTATGTAACAACTTTCTTCTCTACATAGCTGTCTGTGGATACATTATCCTTTATCCAAATTTAGGAAGTATGTACAACCTAAATTTCCCCCAGCTTTGACATCTTGTTTCTTGGAATCTTCTGATAACTTCAAACAGATTTGTTGTGACTAAGTTTTTCTGAACATAATGACCTCCACTCCTGATAGTTTTATTGCTCTTTTCTAAATTGCATTTGTACTCAGTGATGTTCTGTAACTGGGATGTGTACATTCAGGCTCTGTAACTGGGGTGTGTGTACATTCAGGTTCTGTAACTGGGGTGTGTACACATTCAGGCTCTGTAACTGGGGTGTGTGCTCAGTGATGCTCTGTAACTGGGGTGTGTACACATTCAGGCTCTGTAACTGGGGTGTGTGTACATTCAGGTTCTGTAACTGGGGTGTGTACACATTCAGGCTCTGTAACTGGGGTGTGTGCTCAGTGATGTTCTGTAACTGGAGTGTGTACACATTCAGGCTCTGTAACTGGGGTGTGTACACATTTAGGCTCTGTAACTGGGGTGTGTGCTCAGTGATGTTCTGTAACTGGGGTGTGTGTACATTCAGGTTCTGTAACTGGGGTGTGTACACATTCAGGCTCTGTAACTGGGGTGTGTGCTCAGTGATGTTCTGTAACTGGGGTGTGTACACATTCAGGCTCTGTAACTGGGGTGTGTACACATTCAGGCTCTGAAACTGGGGTGTGTACACATTCAGGCTCTGTAACTGGGATGTGTACATTCAGGCTCTGAAACTGGGGTGTGTACACATTCAGGCTCTGTAACTGGGGTGTGTACACATTCAGGCTCTGAAACTGGGGTGTGTACACATTCAGGCTCTGTAACTGGGGTATGTACACATTCAGGCTCTGTAAATAGGGTGTGTACTCAGTGATGTTCTGTAACTGGGGTGTGTACACATTCAGGCTCTGTAGCTGGGGTGTGTACACATTCAGGCTCTGAAACTGGGGTATGTACACATTCAGGCCGTGTAACTGGGATGTGTACACATTCAGGCCGTGTAACTGGGATGTGTACACATTCAGGCCGTGTAACTGGGATGTGTACACATTCAGGCCGTGTAACTGGGATGTGTACACATTTAGGCCGTGTAACTGGGATGTGTACACATTCAGGCCGTGTAACTGGGATGTGTACACATTCAGGCCGTGTAACTGGGATGTGTACACATTCAGGCCGTGTAACTAGGGTGTGTACACATTCAGGCCATGTAACTGGGGTGTGTACTCGGTGATGTTCTGTAACTGGGGTGTGTGCACATTCAGGCTCTGTAACTGGCGTACGTATACATTCAGGCTCTGTAGCTGGGGTGTGTACACATTCAGGCCTTGTAACTGGGGTGTGTACACATTCAGGCCGTGTAACTGGGGTGTGTACACATTCAGGCTCTGTAACTGGGGTGTGTGCTCAGTGATGTTCTGTAACTGAGGTGTGTGTACATTCAGGCTCTGAAACTGGGGTGTGTACACATTCAGGCTCTGTAAATAGGGTGTGTACTTAGTGATGTTCTGTAACTGAGGTGTGTGTACATTCAGGCTCTGTAACTGGGGTGTGTACACATTGAGGCTCTGTAACTGGGGTGTGTGCTCAGTGATGCTCTGTAACTGGGGTGTGTGCACATTCAGGCTCTGTAACTGGGGTGTGTGCTCAGTGATGTTCTGTAACTGGAGTGTGTACACATTCAGGCTCTGTAACTGGGGTGTGTACACATTCAGGCTCTGAAACTGGGGTGTGTGCTCAGTGATGTTCTGTAACTGGAGTGTGTACACATTCAGGCTCTGTAACTGGGGTGTGTACACATTCAGGCTCTGAAACTGGGGTGTGTACACATTCAGGCTCTGTAACTGGGGTGTGTGCTCAGTGATGTTCTGTAACTGGGGTGTGTACACATTCAGGCTCTGTAACTGGGGTGTGTACACATTCAGGCTCTGAAACTGGGGTGTGTACACATTCAGGCTCTGAAACTGGGGTGTGTACACATTCAGGCTCTGAAACTGGGGTGTGTACACATTCAGACTCTGAAACTGGGGTGTGTACACATTCAAGCCCTGTAACTGGGGTGTGTGCACACTCAGGCTCTGTAACTGGGGTATGTACACATTCAGGCCGTGTAACTGGGATGTGTACACATTCAGGCCATGTAACTGGGATGTGTACACATTCAGGCCGTGTAACTAGGGTGTGTACACATTCAGGCGGTGTAACTGGGGTGTGTACACAGTGAAGGCCCTGTAACTGGGGTGTGTATACATTCTGTCTGTGTAACCAGGGTGTGTACACATCAGGATCTATAACTGGGGTGAGCAAATATTCAATCTCTGTAACTGGGGTGTGTACACAGTGAATCTCTGTAACTGTAGTGTGAGCACATTCAGCCTCAGCAAATTGAGTGTGTACACAGTGAAGCTGTGTAACCGAGGTGTGTACACAGTGAAGCTCTGTAACTGGGATGTGCATACATTTGATGCTCTAAGTAGGATGAGTTGTACAGGAGCTCTTCAACTGAATTGTGTGAAGAGTGAAGCTCTGTAAGTGAGACATGGACCGAGTGTATTGGAACTCCGCAACAGGGATGTGTACACAGTGTATTAGAGCTGTGTAACTGGGATATGTACACATTCAGGCTCTGGAACCAGGGTGTGTACACAGTGTATTGATCCTCTGGTTATCTGTCAAGGGAATGTAATGATTGGGCTCCTACAGCAGCTCTGTTGAAAATGTAATGTTCTAAAACAGCTGGTATTAGTTCTTGTTGCAGTGTTAAACTTTTCTCTGTTTATTTTTCCTTTACGGCTAAAGTAATGAGATTTTGATGAGAACCATTCCGAAATGTTTGACTGGAGAAATATATTACAGAAAGTCTGTTTGGTTCTCTGGATGCTTTCACTCTGACTGCTTATGTTTCAAAAGCAACAGTCACTTCCTGGTGTGCCATGACAAGATGCAAAAATAGGGGGAAAAGTAAATATTTTGGCTAGTAACAGCAGTATGTACCATCTACAAGATGAACTGCAAAAACTCATCATAGTCTCTTCCAACAGCACCTTCCAAATCTAGAACCCTTGCCATCTATAAGGATAAGGGGAGCAGATACATTGGAACACCACTACCTACAAGCTCCCCTTCAAGCCACTCACAATCCTGACTTGAAAATATATTGCTGTTCTTTTGGTGTCGCTGGATCAAAATTCTGTAACATCCTGTCTAACAAGAAGTAAACTGCAGCTGTTTAGGAAGGCATCTTACTACCATCTTTGCAAAGTCATTTACCATGGGAAATAGCTGTTGGCTTAGCCAATGACACCCGCATCTTGTGAATGATTAAAAGAACATTTTCAAAGGGTACACCTCAAGTAAATTGTATCCTGAAAATATGCTCAAGATTATATGTCTTTTCTTCTTGGGCAGTGGAATTTTCTTCCTGTTTATGACAAACATATTCTTTGGAGTTCCTGCATAGGAGGAAGTAGTATTTGGTGCTTTCTTCCTAGTGCCATGCTTTGCCTATGTTTTTCTTGGTTGTTTCATTGTAATGTAATCTGATGCTTCAACCCCAACTCATCATCAGTCTCTTAGATTTTCCCAAATTCTGGCATTCTTCCCCAATACTTGCAATTTCAAAGGCTTCCATTCCCTTGCCAAAAGAGGTCAATGCTTCGGAGACAGGAGAAATGGTGTTTCTGGGGAAGAATTCCACATGGAGCTCTGAAACGTAAAGGGAGAAACTCTCCTCATCACCTCTGAGGAGAAAATATCCTTCAATTGACTATAATTATTTAAAAAGATAAGCACTTTTGGGATTTGAAAGTCTGAGGTGATTAGGAATGGGATTGATGTAATGCAATTTTATAAATGCTCTGAGGTTTTTGTGAACAGTTTTCTGTTTTTGCTGTTAAAGTCTGGAAATTTGATACCACTGCTCCTATTTTTCTAGGGGAGCAAAATGTCTGCCTAAACATCCAAAATGGTTTTGCTATGCCATTCTGTGCTTTTTTTTTAATATTCATTTGTGGGATGTGGTCATCACTGGCTGGCCAGCATTGATAGCCCATCCCGATTTGCCCTTGAGAAAGTGGTGGTGAGCTGCCTTCTTGAATCGCTGCAGTTCACTTGCTGTGGGTTGACCCACAATGCTGGTAGGGAGAGAATTTCAGGATTTTGACCCAACGACAGTGAAGGGATAGCGGTATATTTCCAAGTCAGGGTTGTGAGTGGCTTGGAGGGGAACCTGCAGGTGGTGGTGTTTCCAAGTACCTGCTGCCCTTATCCTTCTAGATGGAAGTGCTAGTGGGTTTGGAAGGTGCTACCTAGGGATCTTCAGTGAATTTCTACAGTATATCTTGTAGATAGTACACACTGCTGCTACTAAGCTCCGATGGTAGGGGGATTGAATGTTTGTAGATGTGGCGGGTTGCTTTGTCCTGGATGGTGTCAAACTTCTTGAGTGTTGTTGGAGGTGCACCCATCCAGGCAAGTGGACGTACACCACCCACCAGAAAAATAGGTGCCCAGGGCTGGTGCCTCAGAGTAAACTCTTTGAACATACAAACAACAAGCCTTTATTTTAATTCACATGCACGTCGCTGGGTGGGCCAGCATTTATTGCCTGTCTCCAGTTGACCTTGAGAAGGTGTTGGTGAGCTGCCTTATCAAACCGCTGCAGACTGTGTTGTATACGTATACCCACAATGTCCTTAGGTAGGCAATTGCAGGATTTTGACTCAGCAACAGTGAAGCCTGTTTGAGGCTATTTTATAACGTGGTTTTGCCTGAAGACAGTAGTTGAAGAAAAGGTTCGGAGGAAACTAATGGTCCTAAAAGCAAACTGATCCCCTAAAGTCAAGGTGTGCATCCTAGAATTTTATAAGAAGTAGCTACAGGGATAGTGGTTTCACTGGTAGTAATTTTCCAATAATCCTTAGATTTTGGACAGTCCCAGAAGATTGAAAAGCTACCAATGTTACAATATTATTCAAAAAGGCAGGGAGACAGAAATCAGGTAACTATAGTTGGTGTGACATCTTCATTAGGAAAATGTTAGAGTCTATAAGGATGCAATAGCAGAGCATTCAGAAATACATAATATGATCACACAAATTAATCATGGTTTCATGAAGAGTAAATCCTGCCTGGAAAGTTATTACAGTTCTTTAAAGAGGTAACAAGCAGGAGAGCTGAAAGGGTGATGGGGGGGGGAGTGGTGCAGAAGATGTAATATATTGGATTTTCAGAAAGGAATTGGATAATGCTACTTAATAAGATAAGAGTCTATAATGTTGGGTGTCGTAACTTAAAATAAAATAATCGAGTCATAGAGGACCACTATCTCATTAGAGAGAGAGATGGCTGGTTCAACCTAAGGATCACCACACCTCAGGCAAGGGGCTGAGATGGAGAAGGCGGGACCTTCTTGGTAATCTCAGCCAATGGAGGAATTAAATCTGCACTGTTGGCATCCACTCTGCACCGCAAACCAGCTATCCAGCCAACTAAGCTAACTCACCATTGGAATAATATATTACCATAGATGGAGGATTGGCTACTTAATAGCAGCAGACAGCAAATTGGGATAATGGGGGCATTTTCAGGATAATAACCAGCAAAAGGGTTAGGGTTACAATTATTTGTACAATATATATTGATAACTTGGATGATAGAAGTGAATGCACTGTCACCAAGTTAGTGGATGACACCAAAATAGGTGCTAAGGCAAGTGCTGAGAATGACACAGAGTCTGCAGAGGGATAGACAGCAGGAGGTTACGTGAATCAGCAAATATGTGGCAGAAGGAATATAATGTGGGGAATTAGAAGATAATACACTTTTTGGCAGGAAGAATAGAGGAGTTGAATATTATTGAGATGGAGAAATCCTGCAGAATGCCATGGCAGAGGGATTTTGTAGTCCTAGTTCATGAACCGCACATCCTAGCTCAAAGTGAATTGGGAAGGCAAATGGGCTTTTATTTAAAGGGAATAGAAATAGAGAGGTCTTGCTAGAAAGATACAAAGCACCAGTCAGACTGTGTACAGTTTTGAACCCTTAAAAAAGGAAAAGATACACTAGGACTAGAGGAACTCCAAAGAACATTCAGTGGGATGATCCCAGGTATGGAGGAGAGGTTAAGTAGATTGGGTCTGCACTCATTTAAATTAGGACCAGATGGCATAATCTCAAAGTAAGGGGTCATCCATTTCATAGAATCATAGAATCCTTACAGTGTGGAAGTAGGCCATTCAGCCAATTGAGTCATACCAACCCTCTGAAGAGCATCCCACCCATACCCATCTACATTATCCCTGTAACCTTGTATTTCCCATGGCTAATCCACCTAGCCTGCACATCCCTAGTTACTATGGGCGATTTAGCATAGCCAATTCACCTAAGGACTGTGGGAGGAAACTGGAACACCCAGAGGAAAACCACGCAGACACGGGGAAAATGTGCAAACTCTACACAGACAGTCGCCTGAGGAATTGAACCTGTGTCCCTGGCACTGTGAGGCAGAATTTCTTCTCTGAGGGGAATGAATCTGTGAAATGGTTTATCGCGAGGGCTATGGATGCTGAGTGACTCAGTATATGCAACGCTGAGAAAAACAGATTTTTAATGAGAAAGAGAATCAAGGGTTATGGGGAAAATGGCAGGAAAAGGAGTTAAGGATTATCAGATCAGCCAATCAATGGGCTAAAAGGCCTCTCTCTCCTCCTATAGTTTTCTGACTGGTCCTCCTGCTTACACACAGTATTGAAGGTCATTAACCAGCTCCTACGCAGCTCACTGTCCCTGTCCCACCACCTGACCATTCCTTTCATCTTCTGACCCTCAGCATTACTGGTTAGCAGAATTTTAAACTTTGAAAGAAAAGCAACAGTTTTTAGAATTCAAGACTTACATTTCTTTGTGAAGAATATCATTCAATATTGCTGTAATACAGAAATGTAATACTTACAAAACAAATAGTGCAACGTTGATACAATAGAAAGTTTAAGCATCTGAGTGAATCTTAAGACAACAGAATTTAAACAGCATTGATTTAATATAGGAATGTAAGCTTGAAGGTAGACTGCAAACAACATTGAGCTTCTACAGATATAAAGCAGATTCACTGTAATAAGAATAAATAAACAGATTCAGAAAAAAATGGAAAGATAATTCATATCTCAAACAATTCAGTGTCAAAGATGGATCAATCAGACAGGGGATTGGAGATTTTGGAGAAAATAATTCTTATGATACAGAATTGCCTCAAAATGAAACATCAAGTCTGAAGCTGAAACAATCAATATTCTATTGTATTCCATGGGTCCCATAGCAGAAGAACACAGTAAATTGCTAAAATATCAAAAGAAGTACAGATTATTTTGATAAAATTTTGAAAGCTTTTGACAATGTGAACAAATAGAAGCCTTGAACAAGCAAGTTTGAACCAAAGAGTTCAACTTCCTGAAGATTCATGCATCATTTCATTAACAATCTCTACAGATTAGTGGAGAAATGTGACTATGGAGCCTTGAAATTGAGGGACAGAACTGTAGTTGGAATTATTGGTGAGGCTTGTTAGATTTCTGGCAATCGAAGGAAGATTTTAACTTTGGAGAAAGCTGTTCAAATCAAAGTAGATGCAGAGGCCAGAAAGACTCTCATCCAGATTGAAGCATCATCTGATTGTCAGATTAATCCTCTCGAGCTTGTGGCTGATGGCTTCAGATCTTCAGCACTTTTCAAAAGAACACATCTTTCCTCTCTTAGCAGAAGTGTGCTCATGGTAGGATTTCTTGTTCCAAGGTTATAGATCAGATTATTTATTATTCAGTTGTCAATATTATACTGATCAATATTATCCCTCTCTGCTGAGCTCTAATGCTAATCTGATAATATTCCTTATTAGTGGAGGATTCAGCATGGATTTTTATGCCCTCAGAATTGTTCCAGTTTGGCTTTTTTAAACCTCAGTGAGCTTTGGGTTATGATACATCTGTAGCACTTGCCATCTAACACTGATAATGGAACTATTGCCTTTATTTGTCCCAGCTTCTTCTGTGGTTATTTCCATAGTTTTGTCAGAGACCGGAAGAAATTCCAATTCTGTCCCCTATCACTTTTCACTTCCGCAGCACGACAGGCTGAATAATTCATAGCCACCCTGATTCGGTCAGTATTTCAAAATTGTAAACTGCTTTTGTCATTCTTCCTTGCTGCTTCCTACAGTATCTAGCCATCTTACAATGCTGTAAATCCACAACAATAGTTGGATATTCTGACACCACCTTTCACATGATGTGTTTTAGTAGCTACTGTTTCTAAACTGAAGACAAATTACAACAGAGGTCATATGGCTACAATAGTACAAATGTGTTTCTCCAAACAGCCATGGTGTCAATTAATATGTAATGCTGACGTGATACCAACAGTGGTCATTTTAGAGCTGAATAAGCTGAATACATGTTCAACAGCGTCAAGGACCCCACCGGTGCTATTTAAAGTGGTCATCTATGACTTATAGGTTGGTGACTGATTGATTTCTGTGCTGGCTGTTGTGATGAAATGTTTGTTGCTTGTTTTTACAAAACTTCAGAACTGCTGAAGTCTGTAGGGATCTACATTATACATAATGAGGGACTTTGTTCTCACTTCCAGGATTTTGCACAAGCCATTTGCTCCCAGGCATGAGTACGGTGTAAAATTCCCCCGGGAAATTCTCAAGCTCCATCCCAGTGTAAGGCAAAGCTACTGGCACTGCCTCTTATTCCCTAATTTTATGATTCAATAGATAGATTGACGTCAATCTGATCTTCAATAAAGTTTTTGTTAAGTAGCCATTAGTATTTCAAAACTTTCCAAGCTCTTGATGTGCAATATCAGACTGTGTGGGAGGTTAGTCTCTACCTGGTATAAACTTCGATGTTTTTCCAAGTATTTTGTTTCCTACAATAGGCCAGGTGCCAGTTGGAGGCCCCAGGAAGGAGCTCAACCATTAGGCAGCTTATCCAAAATCCTCAAATCTAGTCCACAAACATAAGGACTGGGCGATATGTTGTCATGCAAATTCCTCATGCTGAGGGGTGACCTTATCGAGGTTTATAAAATCATGAGGTGTGGATAGGGTAAATAGACAAGGCTTTTTCTCTGGGTGGGAGAGTCCAGAACTAGAGGGAATAGGTTTAGGGTGAGAGGGGAAAGTTATAAAAGGGATCTGAGGGGCAACCTTTTCACTCAGAGGGTGGTGTGTGAATGGAATGAGCTGTCAGAGGAAATGATGGAGGCTGGTACAATTACAGCATTTAAAAGACATCTGGATGGGTATATGAATAGGAAGGGTTTAGAGGGATATGGACCAAGTGCTGGCAAATAGGACCAGTTTAGGTTAGGATATCTGGTCGGCATGGACGAGTTGAGCCGAAGCGTCTATTTCCGTGCTGTACATCTCTATGACTGTATGTACAGTGTGCCTCTAAAACCTCCTCTCTGACTTCATGGGTACTTGGGGTCCCTCTGAAATTTTCTCTAAACTCCTTATAGTTGTGTTGCAAGTATTAAATTTCGTCTGCCGCTTGCCTGCTCATTTCACCAACCTGTCTGTGTACTTTTCAGGATCAAAAGGATCCTCTAACAATGCCTCAAACTTTCTTACTGCCCACAGATTTTGAAAATGCTGTCCAGGTCTCTAATGTAAACAGAGGAAGGTTTGCTCCTCGCACTAATTTGGGCAATGCTGCTGTATACCAAGCTGGGGAAGGGGAAGCCATGAAGGGATTTGAAGAACTAGTGTGAGAACTTTAGATTGATGCTTGGGAGATGAGGCCATGAGCCAATGTACTTTAACTCACATAGAGGATATGGGTGCATGGGGTTTGTTGCAAGATTCGGTGCTAATCTCTTGTATGTACTTCCCAAACATTGCGCCCATTTCCAGAATCTTTCTGCCAGGCAGAATGCTGCCTTCTCAGGTTTTCTGATTCCTTTGTGAATGGCACTTTTATGATTTAAACATTGCAAAATATATATTACGCACAGCATCAACTCAAGTGGCTTTGATGTTGTGCACCCTCCCTGGCTGCATTCTGTATTATTAGTGAATCTCTAATGAAAGAGTTTGCAATCCTCCCAAGTTCACCTAGTGATACCAAACATGCTACAACTTGTTTGTTTTATACCTGTGCCAATTTCTGAAGCAGAAATAAAACTGCCACTGCTAGAAACGGAAAGTAGACAGAGAAAGTGCTGAAGCTAGTCATAGTGGAAGGAGCAAAGGATTTTGCAATCCACAGGAAAAACCCTGTTCAGAACTGAAACAAAATAAGTGCAATTAATAAGGAACATTGAAGGAAAACACACACAGACACACACTCTAAACCGAGACAAACAGGCAATTACAGGCACACGCAAACACAAGTTATAACCAACCAGACACACAAACACTCTCAAACCAATATACACACTCAGAAACACAGGGATATGACCGCACTCACAAACACACAGGGATATGACCGCACTCAGAAACATTCATTAATGTACTTGTTGGTACACCAGGAGACAGACACACACATGCTTAAACAATTATTGACTTACACAATTGTACTCGATCAAAGAGAAACACACGCATATACATACTATCTGACTTCCAGATGCTTACAAGTAGACAGAAACGTGGGGCTGGGTTTCCCCTCCTGGACTGTTTCCAGGCCCTGAGCCTGTTTCTAGGACAGCCAGTCACTTTCTAGGATATTTACTTGGGTGAAGCGCATCATGATGACTCTGCACCTTGGTGGCCATTCTTGGGGCCTCTTGAGCTTGGTGGAACAGCTGGCAATAAATAATGGCCTAGCCAGCAGCACCTATGTCCTGTCAACAAATAGTTATGAAAAAGTAGTTTTAAGGATGTTGCTGGAGGGTTAAGTATTGACCAGGATACCTGCTCCCTTCTTTGAAATAGCAATCTTTCATGTCTTCTTTGGAGGACAGATAGGGTCTTGGACTAGGAAGTCCTAAATGAAAGGGAGTACTTCCTCCTGTTGCTGCTCAGGGAGTGTCATGTTCACATCTATGGAAGAGGCAATTGAACCCACTACCTTCTGACACAGATATGAGAGTGCTTGCGGCTGAACAGGCACAGGAGTAGGCCATTCAGCTCTTCACACCCATGCCACCATTGCAGGGATTCATGGCTGATCTGTGCTCCTGCCTTTGCTCCATATCCCTTAATTGAACAGTAATCCGTCAGCCTCCATCCTGATGATTTCAGTCTGCCGAGAAGCCAGCGCATCTTCACTGTGTTGGGGTGGGGAGAACTTTCCGGATTTCCACGGTCCGAAAGTGTTTCCAAATGTAGTCCCTGAATCATAATCCTTTGTCTTCCCACATCCACCGGCCTGTGACAGAGACCAAACGTGTTGACATCTCTTTCTGTAGCTAGTTTTTCCTGGGTAGCTGATCACAGAGGATTAGCTACTGGATAGCAGACCTGGCTGAGCAGGACATTATCAACCTCTTACTGCCTGTGTAGATTTATTGGAAGGTTTTCTGCAAGCTCGCCTGTTTGGCCACATTATGATGGTGCCTTTCTATCTTTTGGCCAATATAACCTGGAGTGGCTGTGAGAAGTTTTGGGCCTATATCTAAGAAGGATGCGCTGACCTTGGAGGGGGAGGAGGTGTCCAGAGGATGTTTATAAAAATAATCCCAAGGATAAAGGGATTATCACTTGAGGAACGGTTGAGGACTGTGAGTCTGTACTTGATGGAGTTTAGAAGGATTGGGGGGATATGATTGAAATTTACAGATTATTAAGAGGCCTTGATAAAGTGGACATGGAGAAGATGCTTCCACTGGTAGGAAAATCTAGAACCTGAGGGCACAGCCTCAGAGTGAAGGGACAGCCCTTTAGATGAGAAGGAATTTCTTTAACCGGAGGGTGATAACTCTGTGGAATTCATTGCTGCAGTGGAGGCCAAGTCATTGGATGTATTTAAGACAGCAATAGGTAAGTTCTTGGGGAGAAGAATTACAGGAAAGAAGACAGGGGAATGGGGTTGAGAAACATATCAGCAATGATCAAGTGGTGGAATGGCCGAATGGCCTTATGCTCTCAAACCTCTCAAACCTGGAACATTTAGCCCAAGGGCAGCGACATTACACGGTGTACCACAAGAAGGCAACTCACCTTCTTAAGGACAACTAGGGATGGTCAGTAGATGCTGGCCCAGCCAGTGACACCCACATTCCATGAGTCAATGAAACAAAAGCCTCTGCAGCTTCTGAATAGATTTCACTCTAATTTTAGCATTCTACCCTTTGATCTGGAATCCTTCATGAGGGGAACTGATTTTCTCTATCTAACCTCTGAAAATGTTTTCATTATTTTAGACAGTTCAAATAGGTCATCGATTCTCTTAAACCCAGGATAATAAAGCCAACGTGTTTTCATTTTTTGCGCATTTAATCTGGGTATCATTCTGCTGAGCCTGTCAGAATCTCCTTACTAAGGTTACGGTGCCTAAAACTCAACATTGTTATTCCAGTAAAAACAAAATACTGCAGATTTTGGAGGTCTGAAACAAACCCAGAGATTGCTAGAGAAACTTAGCAGGTCTGGCACAGTTGTGGAGAGAGAAACAGTTAATGTTTTGAGTCTGGTATTCTTCAGAGCTGAAGAAGAGTCATTCAGTCTTGAAACATTAACCCTATTCAGATTTCTGTATTCTTGACGATAAACTTCTTTTTTGACTTGCAGTTCCTTTGTGTTAAAGGCCATCATTCACAGAATGCTGCTGCTATCCTACAACTTCCTTGACGATTTAACCGAGTGTAATTTGGAAGCTTAATGTTATAATTCTATTCTTTCAACCAATCCATTAATATGTGCTGGAAATCTATGACCCCAGAACAGATTCTTGGGGAGAACGTCCCATTGTATCTCCCCAACCACTCTGTATCTCCCCACTCACTCCGACTGTATCTCCCCAACCACTCTGACTGTATCTCCCCAACCACTCCGACTGTATCTCCCCAACCACTCCGACTGTATCTCCCCAACCACTCCAACTGTATCTCTCCAACCACTCCGACTGTATCTCCCCAACCACTCTGATTGTACCTCATCAACCCACTCCGATTGTACCTCACCAGTCCAATCCTATTGTATCCTCCCAATCACACCCTTTGTATCTCCCCGACCGCTCCGATTGTGTCTCCCCGACCGCTCCGATTGTGTCTCCCCGACCGCTCCGATTGTGTCTCCCCGACCGCTCCGATTGTGTCTCCCCGACCGCTCCGATTGTGTCTCCCCGACCGCTCCGATTGTGTCTCCCCGACCGCTCCGATTGTGTCTCCCCGACCGCTCCGATTGTGTCTCCCCGACCGCTCCGATTGTGTCTCCCCGACCGCTCCGATTGTGTCTCCCCGACCGCTCCGATTGTGTCTCCCCGACCGCTCCGATTGTGTCTCCCCGACCGCTCCGATTGTGTCTCTCCGACCGCTCCGATTGTGTCTCACCAACCCACTCCTTTTGTCCCACCTCACGGTTTGCCCAAACAAGATCAAAGGGTTTGCCTCTAATTTTACTTTCAATTTTGCTAACTCTTGAAATGTTGGTACTATTTCCATTGAGCAGAGTAGGTTAAGAAGAGATTTAACTAAGGATTTTAAAAGTATGAATGGTTAAGGTATAAGGATTAGGAAAACCTATTTCATCCAGCTGGACAGTCTTTGATGCGAGAAATCATCAACTTGTCATTTGATGTTTTTCGTACTTGAGAGTTGGTGGAGGGAATTAGTGAAGCAGAGAAAAATAGTCGATTATTTGAAATGAAGTAAGACAGAGGCTGATTGGGTGATATCTTGGGCAGTAGTATTAGTTTGGGATAATTCTTTACAGGGGTATCTCATGCTTCACTGGCTTGTGCATCTTTGTTCTGTTGTGAAAAGCTAAGACTATCAGCTGCACTGGTCTTGCTTTCAGGTCATCATTGACTTACTGCTGCAGAACAAAACCCACTTTAGCAACTGGAGGAGTCCAGCTAACCCTCTTGAGTCTTATTGCCATTCAACAAGATCGTGGCTGATCCATTATCTGACTCTGTCTATCTGCTTTCAACCCTTATCAGTTTGTAACAGGCAGATGGTGATGTTGAGGGAGAGCAGGGGTGGAATACTTCTGGGAAGAAAAGAGGCCTCAGCAAGAAAAGGGGCGATAGACAAAGTATTTCCTCAATAAGATATGAACCTCAAGACTTAATTTCATGTAAATACACTGCATTCTTAGATTAACCTTAACTTTATTTTTGTAAAGACCTGATACCAGCAGGAAAATGAATCACTGCTTCATGATCTCTAGATATCTGTGTGCTTAAATCTCACACCCTTAACTAACAAATATCTACCAATCACAGTTTTAAAACTAACAATTAATTGAACATCACTTGCCACTTATAGAGTTTCAAATGTGATTTTTGTGGTGCAGTTGGTAACATCCCTACCTCTGGGTTCAGTGTACACCTCAGGACTTGCTGGTCATGGCAGGTGCAATGCAATGTGGCCAAACGGATTGATTATCAATCTGGGCATCCTTCAGTCTGTTGAGGACAAGAGCAGGAGGGTTTTCTGCTGAACCAGAATCATGACGTAGTTGCCCACAGCCTCCCCATGTCCAAAGGCTCCATGCACAGGTTCTTGCTTTGAGCAGGCATTATCCTCCTTCGATGGGACTACCACACCCTTTCGCTGTCGATGGTGTTTTTTAAAGACTCTTTTTTTGGGTCTAAGAGTGGAACTAGAGAATGATTGGAAACGCATTTTGGTTGATAAAACAGGGATTAACAATAGGAGAATCTCAAAAGAGAGATGAATAGGGTACAAGTTAGGTACATACCCATGAGAAATAAATATGGGGTGACCAAAGCCAGAGTACCCTGGATGACTAATTGATGAGAAAATAAGAAAAAGAAGGCATATGACACCCATTGGATTAACAATAGCAATTGAAATCAGCAGAGTATCTCAAATGCAGAAGAGAACCTGAGGCTGGGATAAGGAAGACTAATTTCTGGATTAGTGGTGCTGGAAGAGCACAGCAGTTCAGGCAGCATCCGAGGAGCAGTAAAATCGACGTTTCAGGCAAAAGCCTTTCATGGCTTTTGCCCGAAACGTCGATTTTACTGCTCCTCGGATGCTGCCTGAACTGCTGTGCTCTTCCAGCACCACTAATCCAGAATCTGGTTTCCAGCATCTGCAGTCATTGTTTTTACCTTTTACATAAGGAAGACTAAGGGGAAGCATGAGTAAAGGATGGCAGGCTGCAAACAGTAAAACGTTCCTCAAACATATTAATAGTCATAGACTAGTGAAAGATAAAGTGGGGCCATAAGGGTCAAGAGTGTGGCACTGGAAAAGTACAACAGGTCAGGCAGCATTCGAGGAGCTGGAGAATTGACAATTCGGGCAAAAGCCCTTCATAAGGAACAGGCAGGGTGAGCCATTCACTGAAGCAAAGGCTATGGGCAGAGATACAAAATGAATATTTTGCTTTTGTCATTCCCAAATTAGGAGATGGTGACAATGACTCAGTTGAATTGCAGCTGAGCAGTAAAGTGATAGATTTAAAAGAACTGTTTAGAAAACTGGCACCATTCCAGCTAGAGAAGTCATTCGGATTAGATGGGATACATCGCAGATTGTTGAGCGGGGTAAAGGAGCAAATAGTAGAAGCACTGACAAAAATTTTCCAGGCCTCTCTGAACACAGGATTTAGTTTCGGGACTGAAAATTGCAAAGATGCAAGGATTGCAAAGATGACAATGCTGTTTATGAAAGGATAACCCAAGAAACTACAGGCCAGTGAGCTTGACGTCAATAGTGGAGAAACTGATGGAGGCTACAATACAGGACAGGTAAATATACACTTAGAGAAACATAAGTTCATATTTGACAGTGTACATGGCTTTGTCAAGGGCAGGTCATATCTGACAAATTTAATTGAGTTCTTTGACAAGGTGACACAGGCAGTAGATGAGGGTAGTGCTGTGAATGTTGCATATTTGGACTTAAGAAAAAAAATTGATCTGGTGTCACACAACAGGTTGATTAGCAAAGTAGAAATGTTTTGGATTAATGGGTCTTTGGATTACAAGTTGGCTAAAAGATAGGACCATTACTTTTTCTGACTTATATAAGTGATTTGGAGGTGAGTGTTGAGGGCAAAATCTCTAAATTTGCAGATGATACTAATCCGGGGAGAATATTGAATTATGAGGATGATGCTGAGTGACTTCACAGAGAGGCAGAGGCAAAGGCAGAGAGGATAGTGAAGTAAGTGTTTGGTATGCTTTCCTTTATTGGTCAGAGTATCGAATATAGGAGTTGGGAGGTCATGTTATGGCTGTATAGGATGTTGATTAGGCCACTTTTGGAATATTGCGTGCAATTCTGGTCTCCTTCCTATCGAAAGGTTGTTGTGAAACTTGAAAGGGTTCAGAAAAGATTTAGAAGGATGTTGTCAGGATTGGAGGTTTTCAGCTATAGGGAGAGGCTAGGGCTGTTTTCTCTGGAGCATTGAAGGCTGAGGGGTGACCTTATAGAGATTTATAAAATCGTGAGGGGCATGGATAGGATAAATAGTCAGTCTTTTCCCTGGGGTGGGGGAGTCTCGAACCAGAGGGCTTAGGTTTAGGGTGAGAGGGGAAAGATATAAAAGAGACTGAAGGGGCACCTTTTCCACGCAGAGGGTGGTGTGTGTATGGAATGAGCTACCAGAGGAAGTGGTGGAGGCTGGTACAATTGTAACATTTAAAAGGTACCAGAATGGTTATATGAATAGGAAGGGTTTAGAGGGATATTGTCCAAGTGCTGGCAAATGGGACTAGATTAGGTTAGGATATCTGGTCGGCACAGATGAGTTGTTGGAGGGAATCATGAGGGACAGGATGTACATGTATTTGGAAAGGCAAGGACTGATTAGGGATGGTCAACATGGCTTTGTGCATGGGAAATCATGTCTCACAAACTTGATTGAGTTTTTTGAAGAAGTAACAAAGAAGATTAATGAGGGCAGAGCAGCAGATGTGATCTATATGGACTTCAGTAAAGCGTTCAACAAGGTTCCCCATGGGAGACTGATTAGCAAGGTTAGATCTCATGGAATTAAGGGAGAACTAGCCATTTGGATACAGAACTGGCTCAAAGGTAGAAGACAGAGGGTGGTGGAGGGTTGTTTTTCAGACTGGAGGTCTGTGACCAGTGGAGTGCCACAAGGATCGGTGCTGGGTCCTCTACTTTTTGTCATTTACATAAATGATTTGGATGCGAGCATAAGAGGTGCAGTTAGTAAGTTTGCAGATGACACCAAAATTGGGGGTGTAGTGGACAGCGAAGAGGGTTACCTCAGATTACAACAGGATCTGGAACAGATGGGCCAATGGGCTGAGAAGTGGCAGATGGTGCTTAATTCAGATAAATGCGAGGTGCTGCATTTTGAGAAAGCAAATCTTAGCAGGACTTATACACTTAATGGTAAGGTCCTAGGGAGTGTTGCTGAACAAAGAGACATTGGAGTGCAGGTTCATAGCTCCATGAAAGTGGAGTCGCAGGTAGATAGGATAGCGAAGAAGGCGTTTGGTATGCTTTCCTTTATTGGTCAGATTATTGAGTACAGGAGTTGGGAGGACATGTTGCGGCTGTACAGGACATTGGTTAGGCCACTGTTGGAATATTGCATGCGATTCTGGTCTCCTTCCTATCGGAAAGATGTTGTGAAACTTGAAAGGGTTCAGAAAAGATTTACAAGGATGTTGCCAGGTTTGGAGGATTTGAGCTATAGGGAGAGGCTGAACAGGCTGAGGCTGTTTTCCCTGGAGCGTCGGAGGCTGAGGGGTGACCTTATAGAGGTTTACAAAATTATGAGGGACATGGATAGGATAAATGGACAAAGTCTTTTGCCTGGGATTGGGGAGTCCAGAAGTAGGGGGCATAAGTTTAGAGTGAGAGGGGAAAGATATAAAAGATACCTAAGGGGAAACCTTTTCACGCAGGTGGTACATATATGGAATGAGCTGCCAGAGGATGTGGTGGAAGCTGGTAAATTGCAACATTGAAGAGGCATTTGGATGGGTACATGAATAGGAAGGGTTTGGAGGGATATGGGCCTGGTGCTGGCAGGTGAGACTAGATTGGGTTGGGATACCTGGTCAGCATGGACAGGTTGGACCGAAGGGTCTGTTTCCATGCTGGACATCTCTATGACACTAAGTTGGCCAAATAGGCAGACACTTGGCTGGTGAATTCAATGCAGAGAAATGTGAGGATAATGTATTTTGTTAGGAAAAACACAGAGAGACAATACTGGGTCTGTGGTGCAACTTTGAAGGGAGTACTAGAGCAGAGGAACCTAAAGTTCACATGCATGATTCTCTGAAGGTGGCAAGGCAAGTTGAAACAGTTGATAAGAAGGCTTATATGATCTTTGGGTTTGATCTTGGAGTATAACAGCAAGGAAATGTGCTACACTTCTACAAATCTTTGGTCAATTCGCATTTGGAGTATTGTGTGCAGTTCTGGCCATTTTATTTAAGGAAGGACATTAAAGACCTGGACAGAGTGCAAAGGAAATTTATGACAATGATACCAGAAGTGAGAGATTTTAGACACAAGGAAAGATTAGAGAAATTGGCCTCGTTCTCCTTGGAGCAGAAGAGGTGAAGAGGTGACCTTATTGAGGTGTTCAAGATTATGAATAACTTTGACAGGGTAAAGAAGGATATTCCATTTCCAGGCGTTGGTATGTCAGTAACTAAGGATCACAATTTCAAGATCATCAGTTCGCAAGCTAGTAGTGAGATGAGGAGAAACATCCTTACTCAGAGAGTTGTTAGGATTTGGAATGCACTGCCTGGGAGAGTAGTAGAGGCAGACTCCATTGAAGGCTTCAAAAGAGAGCCGGAAAAAATGTTTGTAAATGATCAATTTAGAGGCCTATGGAAGTGGAGATGAAGAGTGGGGCTAGCTGGATAGCTTTTTCGGGAGCTAGTACAGGCGTTGTGGGTCAAATAGCCTCCTCCTACTGTAAAATTCCAGATTTGTATGTTTTTCCCAATTTCAAATCTGAGACATCTGGCTTGACATTTGAGACTCTGCTCCATAGTCTTCAATTTCTTGTACAGTGGAAATATTGTAGTTTATCCAAATTAGAATGGTTCCTACAAGCTACCTCCCTTCTCAAAAATGCTGCCGCTGCATGGATCTCTGTGGTCCATTAGATTAGATTCCCTACAGTATGCAAACAGGCCCTTCAGCCCAACAAGTCCACACCCATTCTCTGAAGAGTAAGCCACCCAGACCCATTCCACTACCCTATATTTACCCCTGACTTGACAATTTAGCATGGTCAATTCACCTGACCTGCACATCTTTGGATTGTGGGAAGAAATCGGAGCACCTGGAAGAAACCCACAAAGACAGAGGGAGAATGTGCAAACTCCACACAGACAGTTGCCCAAAGCAGGAAGCGAACCCGGGTCCCTGGCGCTGTGAGGCAGTAGTGCTAACCACTGAGCCACCATGCCATCCATCTACAACAGTGACTTTGGAAGTGGGAGTCAATGGGTTTGTATGCCACAGGATGTGTGGGGAGAACATTGCCTACAACCCTATATTATGGAGGAAAACTCACCTGAACATGCAGGGGTGAGGTGTTGATTACATGCAACCTCCAAGTGCCTGTTTAGGAGACCCTTTCTGATGGAGGAGTCCATTTGGCCCATTGTGACCATGTCAGCTGTTTGAATGAGTTATCCAATTAGCTGTACCCATAACCACTTTCCCATATCCCTGCAACCTTTTCAGCATATTCCTTTCTAAAAGTTTCTATTAAATCTTTTTCCATTCTTTTGCAGGCTGTGCATTTTAAATCAAAACAACTTACGATGTTAAAATTAAAAAAAAAGTCTTCATCTCCTTTCTGGTATTTTTGGCAATTGTCTTAAGGCTGGACAGAATGGAGCCAAAGCTGCAGGCCAAAATTGAGATGATTGGCTAATTCCCCTGGTCTGAACAAAAACGATATGCCAATTCACCTCTGCCCCTGAAGAAAATAACCCAAACACTTTGGCAGCCTTCCCCATTTCAATGCTCTTGCATTTAACTCCCACAACAAGATTTGTCTTAACTTGTCAGACAATCTTTCTCAGTTGTAGCAATAACTTAAGGAGTGATCGTGGTCTATTTTGGAAAAAAAACACCCACACTATTTATCTAATTTGAATATTGTGTTGGGTTAAGCTAGACTTTACCTGAAGCAAAAATAAAAAGAAGCAAAATGAAACAATGAGTAATCCGTCCATGTTTGGATCCTAAGCCCTTTATAATTCGGGTTTCAGCAAAATTAGAAACAGGAATAGGCCATTCAGCCCTTTGGAATCTCTGCACCATTTTATTAAATTGTGTTTTATCAGGACCTTACACTTGCATTGTCGTCACTCCAGTCTCAGGAGCTTAAGATTAAACTCCAGGGCGGTGCTTTAATTTGATTTGATTAATTATTTTCACATGTACCGAGATACAATGAAAAATATCGTTTTCCATGCTATCCAGGCCAATAATACCTTATATAAATACACCAAGGTAATAGAACAGAATGCAGAATATAGTGTTACAGCTATAGAGAAAGTTAAAAATCACACAACATCAAGTTATAGTGCAACAGGTTTATTTGGAAGCATTAGCTTTCAGAGGGCTGCTCCTTCATTGGGTGGTGTGGAACAGGACAATAAAACACAGAATTTGCAGCTTAAGGGTTACAGTGTCATGGAACTGTAATGATATATTAAACAAATTTAGATTAAGTCTTTCATCTTTTAGAATGGGATATGCTAGTTTCGGTACTTTAATATGTAAATCCCAGAACTCCTTTTAAGTTACATTCTGAAGACAGCCTCAGCTTTTCTAACAATGGGTGCCATCTCAGCTCAGACAATGTATTAAAAGTGTGATGTTAAAGTGTGTCTCTGTCCCAATGTTGAGTCAGACTGGTTTCTAAAGTGGGACTTATAGAATCTTACATGGATCTATGCAGTTTTTCAGCAAAATAAAATGTAATTCTGCAAATACAAATGCATCCCATAAACGTATGTGTGCATCTGAGTGTGGGCATGTGAAAGTGTGTATAGAGCTATAGAGAAAGTGTAGAGAAAAATCAACTTTAATCTATGAGAGATCCACTCAAAAGTCTGATAACAGCAAGTAAGAAGCTGTTCCTGAATTGCCATAGCTTCAGAGCAAAGGGCCAAGAGCAGGAAAATGACAACAGTGTGGTCAAATCACTATTGACCAACATGGGCACAATGGGCCGAACAGCCTTCTTCCGTACTGGGATGGTCTATGTGTCTAACCGCTAAGTACCCAAGGGACACTGCTGTGTGCAACTTTGGTTTTCAAGTGCTTATATCGTCTGCACAATGGAAGTGGGTGGACGAGAGTATCACCGGGTTGGAAAGGTTTTTGCTTATGTTGTGCACGCCACTGTATGCAGCTCTGGAGGAAAATCACAGGGTCGTTTAATTAATTTAAAAATTAAGTTCACTTCCTTTGAACATTTCTCTTTATTAGGTTTGAAAATGGGGAAAATGGCTGTTTGGCTGGTAGTCGACCATTACCCATTTGCATCACCCATTGCCATTTTGCTTTCCATTTGGTGAAGGAAAGCAGGGCATTGCAAGTATTATTTAACAAATGGCCAGAGGGTAGGGCAAGTCATGTGATAAAATCTCCAGGTTTAATCACAGTTGGCAACCTAATGTCCCAATCAGTGATACCTTTAACCATCAAAAATATACCTGTCTTTGTCTTGAAAACTTCAGTTGACCCCAAACCTTTTGGGCATGGAATTGCAAATCTTCATCGCCCTTTGTATGAGATCGTGTTGATGATGTCCCTCCTATAAAGTCTTTTTTGAGTTATAAGATAATGTCTTGATTACCTCCACAGCGGGAATAATGTCTCTGTAACCACTCTGTCACAATCCTTTTCAAATTTGAACACTTTGTAAGATCATCACTCAGTTTTCCAAATTCAAGGGGTTACAAACTACAATAGAACAACTTGTCCTCACAATGTGGATAGTTTGGAAGACCCAGCAACAGTAAGTGAAACAACCATTTTCCCCATTTTCATTATGTTCATTCCTAATAAGAGAAATGTTCAAATGAAATGAGTTTAATTTTTAACTGAATTTAACATTCCTGTGATTTTTCTCCAGGGTTGCACACAGCAGTGTCCTTTGGGCACTTGGCGGTTAGACACATAGACCATTCCAGCATGGAAGAAGCCCATTGTGCCCATGTTGATCAATAGAGATTTGACCAGACTAATGTCGTTACCCTGCTCTTGGTCCTTTGCTCTGGGGCTATGGCAAAGCAAAGCAATATCTAAATGCTGCTTAAATCTTATGAGTTTCTGACTCGAATACCCTTCCAGGCAGTGAGTTCATCATCTGAGTGAAAACATTTCTCATCAGCTTCCCTCCTACCTGTTCCTGAAATCTATGCCCCCGGTTAATGACCCGTATAATGAAGGTAAAAGTGCCTTCTTATCTACCCAAACTTGCCCCTCATAACCTTATAGAACTCTGGCAGGTTCCTTTCAATCTTCCTGATTCCAAGAAAAACAATTCTCAGTCTTTCCTCCAGCCCAAGCGGCATCCTAATGAATCTCCTCTGCACTCTGTCTAGCGCAGTCACATATTTTCTAAAATGTGGTGACCGGAACTGCATACAGTACTCAAGTTGTGGCCCCATCAACAGTTTATACTGTTCCAGCATAACCTCCCTGTTCTTATATTCTGTGCCTTGGCTAATGAAGGTGAGTATCCCAAATGTCATCTTAGCCACCTTATCTACCTGCTCTGCTGCCTTCTGGGATCTGTGGATATGCGCATCAAGGTCCCTCTGATCTTTAGTACTTTACACCACTCATAGTGTACTGCCTTGTCTTGTTGACGCTTCCCTGGTGAATTAACTCATACTTTTCTGGATTGAATTCCTTGTTGTCCAGTTTGCAACCATCCTCCTCACTATTTATAACTCTACCAATTTTCATGTCATCCGTTAATGTCTTGGTCATGCTCCCTACATTTAACTGGAAATCATTAAAGTACACCACAAGCAGCAAGGGACCCAGCACCGAACCCTGTGGAATCCCACTGCAAACAGACTTCCAGGAATGGAAAGATCCCATTATTCTCACCCTCTACTTCCTGCCTCTGAGCCAGTTTTGGATCCCATGGGCTGTTAATTTCTTGACCAGTCGACAATGAGGGACCTTGCTGAAATCCATGCAGACCACATCAAATGCATGACTGTCAATAACCTGCCTAGTTACCTCCTGAAAAAGATCGAACAAATTTGTAAAACTTGACCTTACTGTAATAAATCCATGCTGACCATCCCTGATTAATCTGTCACTCTCAAAAATTATCCAGATTAACTATGGTCCCTTCTGGGCCTTACTCTTTCCATTGTTATTTTCTTGCTCTTTATATATTCATAAAAATCCTCTTGGTTTGACAGAAGAAGCTAACGTAGCCCAGGATTTCCTCAGAACTGCTAACAAGACCGAGGTGGCTGTGGGGAAAAATTCTGTTCTCCTTCCACTGCCAATCCCCCCCCCAACATCTGTATCACAGCAGAAAAGTCTACTATATCTCGCATGTTATCTAAGTTTTGGATAATGAGTGTAACATTTAAGTGGCTATATTCGACCTGGCCCTTTAAGACCAGAGATCAACTGTTCCCTACAGAGAGATGGTTGAAGTGGAAAATGGGGTTAATTAACATTTAATTAATGTGGACATTTGTCTACATTAGCAGCGGCTACACTAAACCTCCTATTAACTCAAAATCAGAAAGTAATATAAGGTTTCCCTATTGCATTGTGTGTTTTTATTTATATTATTTAAGATAGGTTAGTATTGCTTTGTTGTGTTTTATTCAAAGCATTAAAACCGATGTGAAGTTGTTATATAAATGCCACTAATATTGTAAGTTGCAAGACATTTTTCTGGTCAATATTTAACTTGGGATTTTAGCAGCAACTGTAGGAGTAGAACTTGTTTTGTAATGTTGTGTTCTGCACTCTTGAGAAAAGCTCAGACAGAGAAAGTGAATTTATGTTGCTGACTCTAGTATCAGTGCAAATGATGAAGCGAAATGGTTCACAAACAGCTTGCATTTGTTTTTGCAGGATTTACAATGAGTCATGTGGCTCGGTCTCTGTGCAGGGAGGACCCAAACTATGTTGCACCTTAGATGATATCCCATTGGTCAGGTAAGAAGCTGCTACTCACCAATGCATCAGTTTGCTGAATTGTCCAGTACAGATGGAGATCATTCTGCCCATTACATGTGTACTGACTCTTTAATGGAGCTATTCAATTAGACCCTTTCCACTGCTGTTTTTCCACCGAATGTTTCTCCTTCTGACATGTTCTGGTTCGGAAGGTAACTGGCCTGTTTGGATTGTAATGTAGTCTGATTATCTCTAGATGGCAACTCCCAACGATCCTAAGGGGGCAGCAAAGATTTATAAGAATTTTGTTGAGTCTGGAGGGTTATAGGAAGAGGCTGGATAGACTGGGACTTCTTCCTCCTGGAATGGAGGAAGCTAAGGGGTGACCTTACAGAGTCTTTTAAAATCACGAGGGGCATGGATAAGGTAAACGGTGAAGGTCTTTTTCCCAGGTTAGGGGAATCCAAAACTGGAGGGTATAGGTTTAAGGTGAGGGGGGGAAGAATTTAAAAGGGACCTGACGGGCAACTTTTTCACCCAGAGGATGGTGTGAGTATGGAACGAGCTGCAGGAGGAAGTGGTGGAGGCTGGTAATATTTAAAATATATTTGGACAGGTATGTGAATAGGAAAGATTTGGAGAGATACAGCCAAACGCAGACAAATGAAACTAATTCAGTTTAGTAAACCTGGTTGGCATCGATGAGTTGGACCAAAGTTTGCCCGAATTATTCCATCATTATCCAGTGTTTGTCCAGTAGATCACAGGTAGTTATTCAATTGTTAGCCAGTACTTGGCCAGTAGATCACTGATAATTATTCCGTTGTTATCCAATACTTGTCCAGTAGATCATTGGTAGTTATTCCATCAGTAGCCAGGCTTGTCCAGTAGATCACTGATAATTATTTCTTCGTTATCCAGTATGTGTCCAGTAGATCATTGGTAGTTATTCCATCATTAGCCAATACTTGTCCAGTAGTTCACGTAAAGACCATAAGATGGAGGAACAGAAGTAGGCCATTCTGTCCATTGTGTCTGCTCCACCATTCTATGACATCATGGCTGATGTGATAATCCTCAACTCCACTTTCCTGACTTTTTCCCATAACCTTTACTGATTAAACTTTATTGATCTCAGCCTTGTTATAAATGCAGCACATTAACTGTGTGGTAAAAGTGTTATAAGAAGTGCAGATTGTTTAGAAGTGCACTCTTTCAGTGCCAGAGACTGAGCACAAACCAAGATAGCCAATAGTTCAGGCTGCACTCTTAGAGAGACTTTGAGCAGTCTCCAGCCGTGCTCCAAGTCCACACTGATTTAATTTGACATCCAAGACAGTAGGCTTTTAGAAACCTGAGGCTAATCCGACTGGCACTCTGGTGAGGTAGAGGACACTGAGGTTGCTGAAGCACATCGGGGTCAGTTATAGGCGAGGGGGTGAAGCTAGCTCTCTGCACATTGACCAACTCCATTCACAGATGTATTTATTTGGAATGCCCTGTTTAAATTTTGTGGGCCAGTGGATGTGAATAGGGATTTTTGTTTTAAATAACATCCTTGTCTGAATGGAGACTAACTCTTGAAGCAGCACACATGGATGTGTTAGTGTAAGTGATTCAAGATTTACGCAGATTAATGGACACACATGGCTCCCAACATGACAGGGCACAGTCCTGAGGTCCATTGTGGGTTAGATAGAATCAGACTTTCTCAGTGTTGCTCCAGAAATCAATTGCAGCAGTGTGTGTACATCATGGGATGGACAACCATCTGTTTAAAATACTGATTCAATTTTAGCCTTGGGTAAACATCCCAGCTGTGCCACAGCCTGTGTGAGCAAACTGTCACCTTATACCAGCTTTAGTTTTCAATGCACTCTCACACCCACTACTTTGTCAAGACCACAGACTCAATTTTGGGTCGGTGTTGACAGTGATGAGAGGAAACATTTATCATCGTTCATCCAATATTCCCTCTCCCTGGAGGGTTCTATCTAGTAAATGGAACATAGTACACCATAGACATAACATTCCCCCTTTATCTATGTTACATTTTATTAATCTATTTCTATAAATATAGGAGATACCATCTTTCCATGGGAGGATATTGCATAAACAATACCTTTTGTAATCTGTTAAACAGAACACTGTACATGGTACTGTAGAAGATGGAGGTATCCTGTAATTTGTATACATGATCCCAGACTACTGAACAGCATGCCCTATTATAGTACATCATGTACACATTTTACAGGAAATACACAAGACTGGTCTAGTACTGGGCATGATATACCACTATTGAGAACCTGAAGCAGGAAATTAGAGCAGATGCTGACCTGGTCAGTCAAGAACGTGGCCAAATTATTGTTACAGACATGGTGCAGTCCTGCCTGTAAACTATTCAGCACTATCCTCTTTCAACAGAAGTTGACTGACCACCAGAACATCCTGCTCCAGATTGAAAACATCTGTAGATTTCTTTATGCATTCATTGCAGACTTGAGATTTACTGAGTACATACAGCAGAGTATGTAAAATAATGGTCTCATAGAGGGAGATTGTTTTGAGAGAACTGGTGGATGGGAGGGTCCAAACGTATCCTGCTGATAACCACACAGGATGTAAATTAGTACTGCCTTTAACCGTTTTAGAAAAACGTTTAGCATCCATTTTTAGAAACCCAGCTATGGACCAATCAGACAAAAACCTGCACTCAAAGAATACTGGGCCCAGTTAAGAGAACAGTGTGCTGGTTGGAGTGTCCACATGGCAATACTGCTGCTAAGGCAGACAAGCACCTTAACACTGTGTTCATGGAGGACAGTGTGCAGTCATATAGCACCTTTTAAAGGCAGGAAAATGTCCCAAGATACCGTGTACTAAGTGATGTGGGGCAGGGACAAGAAGAAACGTTTCCCCTTAATAGGAGGATCAATAAACGGGGGCACAGATTTAAAGTAAAGAGCAGATGTTTTAAAGGGGATTTAAGGAAAAATATTTTCACCCAGAGGGTAGTGGGTGTCTGGAACTCACTGTCTGAAAGTGTGGTGGGGAGGAAACCATTTATGTTCTGTACTTGTTCAGTGGATCACTGGTAACTGTTTAGTTAATGCTCAGTCCTTGTTCAGTAATTTACTTGTAATTATACAGTTATTGCCCAGTCCTTGTTCAGGAGATTGCTGATAATTATTTAGTCAATGCTCAGTTGGTCAGTAGAACAGTAATAATTAGTTCGTCAATGACAATGCTTTTTCCCATCAGCTCACTGATAACTGTTTCATCAATGTACAGTACTAGACCAGTACATCTCTATCAAGTTTAGGCAGTACCTGATATTTGGGGTTCCTAATGTCTTGCTGAAATCACATGGAATTCCAGTTGATATCTTTGATGTATTTGGTTGATGTCTGGTCACTATTGAATTGGTATTTAGTTTCCGTTCCACATCTGAGCAATGGATGACCATTGAACCCTGAATGTTAAGTTGTAAGGAAATTAAATACCATCTCTGAGAAACAGCATCTGTGCATTAAATACCAAAAGTCGTAAAGTGTGGTGCTGGAAAAGCACAGCAGATCGAGCAGCATCCGAGGAGCAGGAGAATCAATGTTTCGGGCATAAACCCTTCATCAGGAGTACGGGGGTGGGAGGTGGCTGAGAGATAATTAGGAGGGTAGGGTTGAGGTGCTGGGAAGGCAATAGGGAGATGCAGGTGGAGGTGATGGTGATAGGTAGGAGGGGAGAATGAGCGGGGGTGGGTGGGAAAGAAGATGGACAGGTAGGATAGTTCAAGAGGGCAGTGTTGGGTTGGATCTGGCATGAGGTGGGGGGAGGGGAGATGAGGGAACTGGTGGAGTCAATCATGTTGATGCCGAGTGGTTGAAGGGCCCTGAGGTGTTCTTCCTCCAGGCATCGGGTGGCTTGGATTTGGCAGTGGAGGAGGCCTAGGACTTGCATATCCTTGGCAGAAAGGGAGGGGAAGTTGAATACACAGAATGGAAAATTAACTTATCTTATTTGTTTTGACAGATTTTTTTTTGGTTCGTAGATGAGGATTTCCACATTTCTTTGTTTGTAGCTTTCTGCAGTCTTTCTATATTTACATTTTCCCACATTGTATCTGCCAAGTTGTTTTCACTCACTTGCTTAACCTGTCTGTATCCCTGTGATGTTGAGAGTATAGCTAGCTGATAAATGTTACTTGTTTAGCACCTAGATAGCTGAAATATTTTTGCTTATATATGTGTGTGTGTATAGATAGTATCAAATCCTTGTTTTCTATAAGGGTGACATGTCGAGACAATATTATAGAGATGGATGGATGTTTGTATGGAAATATATAGTATTTATCGATGGGGCAAGGGCAATTATAATGCAATTAGGCAATATTAAGGATGCATAGAATGGGGTAGCAAAACGCAGGGGATGCAGACGATGAAAATGTAGATGGTTTAAGGAACAGATATTGGTGACCTTGATAGGTATGTCCCCGTCAGGCAGGGAGGAAGTGATAAGGTAAGGGAACCGTGGTTTACTACAGAAGTTGCATCTCTTGTTAAGCCGAAGAAGGAGGCTTATGTGTTGATGAGGCAAGATGGTTCAGATGAGGCGATGGAGAGTTACAGACCAGCTAGGAAGTATTTAAAGAGCGAGTTAAGAGCAAAGAGAGGACACAAGCAGTCTTTAGCAAATAGAATAAAGGAGAACCCTAAAGCTTTCTCTAGGTATGTGAGGAATAAAAGGATGACTAGGATAGGAATAGGGCCAGTCAAAGACAGAAGTGGGAAATTGAGTGTGGATTCTGTGAAGATCGGAGAGGTGCTAAACGAACATTTCTCATCGGTTTTCACTCAGGAAAATGAGAATATTGTAGAGGAGAAGAATGAGGTACGAGATGTTAGACTAGAAAGGATCGAGGTTAGTTATGAACAGGTGTTATCAATTCTAGAAGGAGTGAAAGTAGATAAGTCCCCTGGGCCGGATGGGATTTATCCGAGGATTCTCTGGGAAGCTAGGGAGGAGATAGTAGAGCCTTTGGCTTTGATATTTGAGTTATCATTGTCTACAGGTTTACTACCAGAGGACTGGAAAATGTAGGGCAGTAGGGATGACCCAGGTAATTATAGACCAGTGAGCCTTACGTCTGTTGTAGGAAAGGTTTTGGAAAGGATTATAAGATATAAGATTTATAATCATCTAGCAAGCAACAGTTTGATTTCAGATAGTCAACATGGTTTTGTCAAGGACAGGTCATGTCTCACAAACGTCATTGAGTTTTATGAGAAGGTGACCAAGCATGTAGATGAGGGTAGGGCAGTTGACATGGATTTTAGTAAAGCCTTTGATAAGGTTCCACATGATAGGCTGTTGGAGAAAATGCAGAGGCGTGGGATTGAGGGTGATTTAGCAGTTTGGATTAGAAACTTGCTTTCTGTAAGAAGCCAGCGAGTGGTGGTTGATGGAAAATATTCAGCCTGGAGTCCGGTTACTAGTGGTGTGCCACAAGGATCTGTCTTGGGTCCACTGCTGTTTGTCATTTTTATAAATGACTTAGACGCAGGCATAGGTGGATGGATTAGTAAATTTGCAGACGACAGTAAAGTTGGTGGAGTAGTGGACAGTTTGGAAGAATGTTACAGGTTGCAGGAGAACTTGGAGATACTGCAGAATTGGGCTGAGAGGTGGCAAATGGAGTTCAATGCAGCTAAATGTGAGGTGTTGCACTTTGGGAAGAATAACAGGAAGGAAGAGTACTGGGTCAATAGAAAGATTCTTGGTAGTGTGGATGTGCAGAGGGATCTTGGAGTCCATGTACATAGATCCCTGAAAGTTGCCACCCAGGTTGATAGTGCTGCTAAGAAGGCATATGGTATGTTAGGTTTCATTGGTAGAGGGATTGAATTCCGGAGCTGCAATATCATGCTGAAACTATACAAAATGCTAGTGTGGCCACACTTGGAATATTGTGTACAGTTCTGGTCCCCATATTTCGGGAGGGATGTGGAAGCATTGGAAAAGGTGCAGAGAAGATTTACCAACATGTTGCCTGCTCTGGAGGGAAGGTCTTATGAGGAAAGACTGAGAGACTTGGGTCTGTTCTCATTGGAAAGAAGGCGGCTAAGAGGGGACATGATAGAAACATGCAAGATGATCAGAGGATTAGATAGAGTAGACAGTGAAAGTCTTTTTCCTAGGATGATGTCGTCAGCTTGTACGAAGGGGCATAACTACAAATTGAGGGGTGATAGATTTAAGACAGATGTCAGAGGCAGGTTCTTTACTCAGAGAGTGGTAAGAGCGTGGAATACCCTACCCCAATGTAGTTAACTTAGCCACATTAGAGAGATTTAAACAAAACTTGGATAAGCACATGGATGATGATGGGATAGTGTAGGGGGATGGGCTTAGATTAGTTCACAGGTTGGCACAACATCGAGGGCTGAAGGGCCTTTTCTGCGCTGTATTGTTCTATGCCATTGAGATGTGCATACACCCAAGCCATAATTGGTATATATTTGGTTAATTGTTGTCACAGAAGTACTTGAGGATGTCTAATACGACCAGGAGTCATTTGTGTGTTGTGATGCTGACTGCTGCTGTCAAGTTTTCCATCTGATATGTGTCTTCAAATAGTTGCTTGGTAGGACAGAATTTGCACATTGATGCAAAAAAGACACATCTTGTCAAAATTGTTTGCCATGCAGTCATTAGGGAGATTTAAACAAAACTTAGATAAGCACATGGATGATGATGGGATAGTGTAGGGGGGATGGGCTTAGATTAGTTCACAGGTTGGCGCAACATCGAGGACAGAATTTGCACATTGATGCAAAAAAGACACACCTTGTCAAAATTGTTTGCCATGCAGTCATCAGGACAATCCCCAAGAAATATCGAAACAGTTTTATACTGTATAGAGGAGAGTACAGATTGGTTGACTCTGCTAGGTAGTGGTGTTGCCATGAAGGATGCACCAACTGATGAGAAATGTCTAATAACAGGTAACCTCCTATCCCTTGCTTTTGCCCGGTATATAGATGATAAATTTGAATCTGCAACTGCAAGTAAGAATGTTCAAATGCACCATAATGGCCTCCATCCTACACTCAAATTCACCTTCAAAATGAAATAAGCAAATGAGCTTCCTTTCCTCAATATTCTAGCTGAGAAGTCAACCAGTGGTTCTCTATGACCATCTCCTGCAAACCAGCCTTCGCTGTTCAGTATACATGTTAGAATTCCTAGAGTCTCATACACTGTCAGATTGGCCTTAGCAACAATCTCATACATCGATTGACAACTCTGGTCCTCACCCTCAACAACTTCTCCATCGAATCCTCCCATTTCCTTCAGACTAAAAGGGTAGCCATGGGCACTCCCGTGGGCCCCAGCTATGCCTGCCTCTTCATCAGATATGTGGAACAGTCCATTTTCTGCAGTTACAAGGGCACCATTCCTCACCTTTTCCTCTGCTACAGTGATAACTGTATTGGACGCACCTCGTGCTCCCACGGGGAGGTTGAACAGTTTATCATCTTCATGAACACCTTCCACCTTGACCTCAAGTTCACCTGGACCATCTCGGACACCTCCCTCCCCTTTCCTGGACACCTCCATCTCTATCTACTTCAAATCCACCAACTCCCACAGCTACCTGGACTACAACCATCCCTGCTCACAACCCTGTAAAAACACAATCCTTTACTCACAATTCCTCAGCCTCCACTGCATCTGCTCCCAGGAGGAGAAATTCCATTCCAAACATCCCAGATGGCCTCCTACTTCAAGAACCACAATACACCTTCTCACATGGTCAACAATGACCTCCAGTGCATCTCCTCCAATTCCCACACCTCCGCTCTTGAATCCCACCCTCCAACCCAACCCCCCCCCGTCCCCCGTCCCACACCTTCTACACCACCAACCTTCGGATACATCCCATCATCCTTTGCTATTTTCGCCACCTACAAACAGATCCCATCACAAGAGATATATTTCCCTCTCCACCCCTATCTGCATTCCGCAGAGACCATTCCCTTAGTGATTTCCTTGTTAGGTCCACCCGCCCCCCCCCCCCCCCCCCCCCCCCCCTTCACCAACCCACCCTCCACACCCGGCACCTTTCCTTGCTGCTGCAAGAGGTGTAAAACCTGCGCCCACACCTCACCCCTTACCTCCATCCAAGGCCGTAAAGGATCCTTCCACATCCGGCAGAGATTTACCTGTACATCTAAACACCTCATCTACTGTATCTGTTCCTCTCAATGTGGTCTCCTCTACATTGAGGAGACAGGACGTCAACTTACGGAATGTTTCAGAGAACATCTCCAGGACACATGCACCAACCAACCACACCATCTTGTGACCAACCACTTCAACTCCCTCTCCTACTCAGCCAAGGACACCCAAGTCCTGGGCTGTCTCCACCGCCAAATCGTAGCCACCCAATGCCTGGAGGAAGGACACCTCATCTTCTGCCTTTTGACCCTCCAAACACACAGAATGAATGTCAATTTCACCGGTTTCCCTATCTCCCCTCCCCCCACTTTATCCCAGATCCAACCCTCCAACTTGGTACCACCCTATCTGTCCATCCTTCTTCCCATCTATTTTGCTCCAGCCTCTGCTCCAACTTATCACCATCATCCCCACCTTCCATCTACCTGTCGCATTCCTAGCTACCTCAGCCCTTTTGGGCCCCCCCTCCACATTCCTGATGAAGGGCTTATGCCCGAATTGTCGACTCTGCTGCTCCATTGGATGCTGCCTGACCTGCTGTACTTTTCCAGCGCCCCATTTTTTGACTCTGATTTCCACCATCTGCAGTCCTCACTTTCTCCTAACAGACTCATCAATACAGTCTGAGCTGTTTGTTCACTGAGGAAGCTTGAAGCTGAAATAATGCATACGAAAGTCATCGTGTGGGATAATGGCTCCCCTGATCACATCAGTTCTTGCGTACCACACAAACTCATGAACGGGCATAAGACTGTCAGTTTTGGTCCGAAAATGTGCCTCAAGTAACCTACATGATTAAAAAAATTAATAAAGCTTGACAGTTAACTGTCAATCATCACAAACTAGTATATTCTCCATAGAAGCACCTCTACCACTGGAAGCAATCTCCTCTCATACAGTATAAGCGTTATCTTCCCTTTATGTTAGTACTCTTGAAAACTGTCCTAATGATTGCAAGATGAAAAACTTCGACAAAATGTGTCTTTTCTCAGTAATACTCAAGATATGTGTCTTCACAAATTTTAGCTTGTGTTCAGTCACGATTTTGTTGGTGTCATGTCAGGTACAATTCTGGGTAATATTCGGCACATGTCTGGTCAGTCTTGCATATTTCTGATAGAATCAACCTGGCAAAATATTTCTCAAAGCATTATTTTCTTTAAAGTGACCAGAGCAAAAACTGAGGTGTTACCAAGTTAGCATAAGTTTTCTAGTCTTGCTGATGGTGAGAAAGGCTGGGTCGGTTTTCCATTTCATTCACACACAGTGCACTGACTGAAAGATCAGTAGAATGAGATTCAATAGTAACTTTCAAAAAGTCAGTGCATAAAGGGCCTTGATGAGGCCATATTTAGAGTACCATAGAATCCCTACAGTGTGGAAGCAGGTTAACTCAGCCCTTCGAGTCCATAATGACCCTGTGAAGATCTACCCACCCAGACCCAGACCCCTAATTGTATTACCCTGCAATTCCCATGGCCAATGCACCTAACCCGCATGTCTTGCTGGACTGCAGGTGGAAACCCGAGCACCCCAAGGAAACCCACACAGATGTGGGGAGAATGTGCAAACCCCACACAGACAGTCGCCTGAGGCTGGAATCAAGCCTGGATCCCTGTGCACTGTGAAGCAGCAATGCTAACCACATAGCCACCGTTTTGCCTGTACTTTGTACTTTTTGCTCCCTTTATTTATGAAAGGATATGGTTCCATTTAAAGCAGTGCAGAGAAGATTCACTTAACTGATTCTGGGAATGGAGGGTTATGTGAAAACTTTGGATCGATTGGATTTTGGAGGAATAGATTAAAGATCACACAACACCACATTATAGTCCAACAGGTTTAGTTGGAAGCACCAGCTTTTGGAGTGCTGCTCCTTCATCAGGCAACCACCTGATGAAGGAGCAGCACTAAGAAAGCTAGTACTTCCAAATAAACCTGTTAGACTATAACCTAATGTTCTGTGATTTTTAACTTTGTCCACCCCAGTCCAACACCGGTAACTCCACATCAGGAGGAATAAAAGATGATCTTATCGAAATAAATACAACATAGAACATTACAGTCCAATACAGGCCCTTCAGCCCTCTATGTTGTGCCGACCTGTGAAACCAATCTGAAGCCCACCTAATCTACACTATTCCATTATCATCCATATGTTTATTCAATGACCATTTTAATGCCCTCAATGTTCACGAGTCCACTACTGTTGCAGGCAGGGCATTGCACGCCCTTACTACTCTGAGTAAAGAACCTACCTTTGACATCTGTCCTAGATCTATCAACCCTCAGTTTCAAGCTATGTCCCCTCATGCTAGCCATCACCATCTAATCCTCTGATCACCTTGTATGCCTCTGTTAAGTCACCTCTTAACCACCTTCTCTAACGAAAACAGCTTCACGTCCCTCAGCCTTTCCTCATGAGAGGATGTGACAGGCTGGATACTGAGAGGATGTTACGTTTTGTGGGATGGACTAGTTTGAAAAGGAAGAATCGTTTTCTTTCAGAGGGTCATTAGTCAGTGGAACTCTCTTTCCCAGAGACTGAAATGGATAGATTCTTGATCAGTAAGGGAATCAAGGCTTTTGGGAAAATGCTGTAAATTGAACAGAAGGAATGTCTTCCTTTTGGATGGCAGAGCAGGCTGAAGGGGCCGAATGGCCTACTCCTGTTCCTGTTTCTTATGGTCTTCTCATCAAAGAGCAGTGGAAGCTTGCTCATTGAAAAGTTTTAAGGTTGAGTTAGATCAAATTTTAATTGACGGGGAAGCAGAAGGGGTTTAAGGGCAGAAAGTAGGGGCCCCAATCGGGCCAGCCAGAATTTTATTAAATGGCAGAGAGGCACCAATGGCCAATTCTGCTCCTACTTTGTAAGTTCCTCTATAAATAGATGGAGAGCAAACAGAGGCAGAGTTATGAAGAAAGAACAGGGAAGTGGCATGAATTGATTATCTTTTTCAAAAACTTGGGCACATGAAGGTTGGACTGAATGGCCTCCCTCTGTACAATATGACATTGTGAAAAGTGGGACTAATTTTCTTCAGACTTGTGAGTTGCGCAACATGAGCCATTTAACTCTGGCTGCATAGAATAAAGGGTTAATATTAAACATGTAAATATTTGGCCAGGTCAGTGATGATAGAGAGCCTCTGAAGCGAGTTAATAAAATGTGAATAAATAGTTGCTTTGATTCCAGGAAGCTCTGTCATGTCATGTAGAGCACCCGACCTCCCCCACAATATCAGAGGGTGGATTTTCCCTCTATTCTCGGGCTAAAGTAAGCTTAGTGAAATAGAACTAGCTCTGCAGCTGCAGGCATTTCTCAACTCATGTTAAAACAAAGGTCTCCGTGCCCTTAACCCCCAGTTGCCCAGCCACTATTCCCAGCCACTATTCTCCAAGGAGCCAGTATTCCAGCAAATGAAACAGGAAATGAAAACAGAAGTTCCTGGAAAAGCTCAGCCGTTCTGGCAGCAACAGTGAGGAGAGAGCAGAGTTAACGCTTCATGTCCAGTGATCCTCTCTTCTGAAGAAGGGTCACTGGACCCAAAATATTTACTCTGATTTCCCTCCACAGATGCTGCCAGACCTGTTGTTTCCAGCGATTTCTACTTTTGTTTCTGATTTCCACCATCTTCAGTTATTTCGGTTTGTTGTCAGATGAAACAAGAAGATCTGTGGTGATTGTGTGATAGACACGATCACTACTTTGTTACAGGAGTGAAAATGTGTTGAAAGTCTTCCAGTTAACTTCAGCGATCAAATGTTTGAAATGATTTAGTGAGGAGAAAGCTGGTGATATTGTAAATCCTCTGTCAGATTACCCAACCCATTTTAATTGGATTTTTGCCTATCTATGTTATACACATTAACAGTGAAATGAAAACAATTCGCGATGCCTCGCTTCCAACATTGACTGATCTTCTGGTTGTTTTGTGATCTGTTTGATTTGATATATTATTGGCACATGTACCAAGATGTGATGACAAATATTGTTTTATGTGCTAACCAGGTAAATCATACCTTCTATAAGTAAGCTTGAGGGAACTTTAAAAACAGATGCCTTTGATCTCCTACCTCTGTAGCTACCTCTCACTGTCACTCTCTCTCGTTCCCACTCAGTTGTTTTCTTCTTTTGCTCTCCTTGATCTTACTTTCTTGTTTTCTCTTTGTCTTGGGCTGGAAACATATTGACCCAAGGACTTCAGCTCCTCCAGAGATTGAAATTCCTAAAATGCTTTTCAAAGGACCCCAAGCAGAATGAGAATTAGGTGAAAGTTCATGTAGCTGCTGGTTTTGTTTGCACAAAAAAAGTCTGTGATGCTCAGTACCGTGTTCTCTCTCTCTCTCTCTCTCTCCTCCACTCTACAGTAAGTGTGGTACCTCCCCTCCCGAGAGCTGCCTCTTCAGTCTGATCTGTAGTGTCGGGTCCTTCATGGGTAAGTCTCGCCCTTCGGCACAGCCGGAGCTGAGTGAGTGCCCGAATTGCTCGCTGGGCACTTTTTCATGGTGTGAAAGCAATGTCGTGTTATCGTTTTGTTTTTGGCGGTGATGTTCCATGAGCCATACACTGCGTTGGCTGGAGTTTGGTTGTTTATGCGCACATGTTCCTCTTCCATATCAGCCCATCAGCAGGATGTCGAGCAAGTGTTTACAGTAACCAGATAAGATCATTTTTTTCCCAATTGTTTTCACACAGCTCAGATCTTGACTGCCAGGCTCAATTTGAAGAAGAGTAAATAGGGAACCGAAACATGGGCTGGGATTAAAATCCCCCGACTAACGGAGTTAAAATCAGGGTCACTGTGTCTAGGGAATGGTTGAATCATCGAGATTTACAGCATGGAAGGAGACTTTTCAGGCTATCGTGTTTGCACTGCTCAGCCAGCTTCATCCTACTTGCTCTGTATCATGTCAAGCACATTTCCAGTCATTTTTAAGTGTTTTGAGGGTCTCCAACTCTGTACCCTTTCAGGCAATGAGATCCAGATTCTCCACTGCCCATCTGGCTGAAAGGAACTTGCCTCAAATCCCCTCTGACCCTCCTGTCTCCCACACTAAATCCTGACCTTCCAAACAAAGCTGAGAATTGGCTTTGAAACCCAGATATAAGCAATCATTAGGAGTAAATGTGACACTTGTCTGAGATATCTACAGTTAAATCTGTGTATAACAAAGGGCAGGACAAGTGACATGGCCAGTGCTGGGGATAGGACAGCTCCCTGGAATTAGCTGTATTGTATCTCTAATCTGTTGGTTACAGTCCCCACTTTACCAGACAACTCGAGAGCTACAATGAACAAACACAACTTGTAAACTTGTCTCTAAAATTCCTCATCCTTGAAAACATTCTGTTGAGCCTTCAAATCCCACCCTGTTACGTTAGAATCATAGAATCTCTACAGTGTGGAAACAGGCCATTTGGCCCAATGAGTCCACTCCGGCTCTCCAAAGAGTATCCCACCCAGACCCACTCCCCTACCCTAGAACTTAATATTTCCCCTGACTGATGCACCTAACCTACACAGCCCACAACGCTATGGGCAATTTAGCATGGCCAATTCACCGAAGCTGCACACCTTTGGACTGTGGGAGGAAACCGGAGCACCTGGAGAAAACCCACGCAGACACGGGGAGAATGTGCAAACTCCACACAGACAGTCGCCCAAGGCTGGAATCAAACCCGAGTCCCTGGTGCTGTGTGGCACAGTGCCACACTGAGCCACGGTGCTACCCGTTGAAGCAAATAAATTGAGTTAGGACTGGGCAATTGTGAGACCTTACGGAATTGTTGAAGAACTATCCTGGGGTAGGGGGAGGGTGATTGAAACTTGTCTGTTCCCACTCTCATATCCGAAGAATAGCTATCAGGATGGGGTACCAAATATTTGTAAGGAATCGGGGCCCTTCATGGAAGCAATTAAACAACTTCACTCGGCAAGAGCCACATATTCACCCACGGGATGTGGACATCCCTAATTGCCCAGAGGACAGTTAAAAATCAACCACATTGCTGTGGGTCTGGAGTCACATGCAGGCAGTTTCCTTCCCTAAAGCATATTACTGCACCAGATGGGTTTTTCCGACAATCAACATTGAATTCATGGTCATTATTAGATCCTTAATTCCAGATTCCTGGGCCATGGTGGGATTTGAATCTGGGTCCCCAGAACATTACTTCGGTCTCTGGATTAACAGTACAGCATAATACCATTAGGCCATCACCTCCCCTGAAATTATGCCAAACCAGAATATACGACAGGAAAATTCAGGAGGGGTGCATGAATTTTGTTTTAAATTGCTGGTGATAAACCACTGGAACAAGTTTCTTTTCCTGCTACATTATGGGATCAAAATGTTAGCTGAACAAGCAACTCTATGAGAGGTCATCATGTCCTGACTGGGCTGTGGTATGTCAATTATCTTCTTCAGGTTTTAGCTGAAGAACCGCTTGTGCACTGCACTGTTGAAGTTAGGATCATGGTGCAGTAGCAATACACAAACAGCTGTTATGTCATAGCTTGACATTGCATAGAATTTGAGCTGATTAAACACACCAAACAATTAAAACAGTGCAAAAAAGCACTTGTCCAGAGAATGAAAATATTTCAAGCCAGTCTGAAATGGTTTCATTTTGAAAATTGGCCACAATTTACTGTGGAGCAACTGTTTCCTTTTGGCTTCAAGAAAAGCCCAAAGCAAAGCCTATAGCTTATGAAATGTATTGCTGCTGTGCAAATGTTTTATTTATTCATAGGATGTGGGCATCATTGGCAAGACCAGCGTTAATTACCTTTCCCTAATTACCCTGAAGGTAATGTTAGTGAACCATCTTCTTTCATTGGCTGACTGACTGGGTCATTTTGGTGGAGTTTACCAGTTAACCACATTGCTGTTGGTCTGGAGTCACATGTAAACTATGCAAGGTAAGGACAGCAGATTTCCTTCCCTATAGGACATTAATGAACTGGATGGGTTTTTATGACAGTAGATGCACATTTCGTGGCCTTCATTACTGAGACTAGGTTTCTTTTTCCCTAGATTTTAATTTATTTTTAAATTCCTCATCTGTTCCAGTGGGATTTGAACTTATGTCTCTGGATCGTTAGTTGGGTCAGAGAAGCACTATGCTGCAGTGCCCATTGCCAACACACCACCATGGTTCCCGAAACCAGACTCCAATCTTTCCGATAGAGTCGTAGAGATGTACAGCATAGAAAGAGACGCTTCGGTCCAACTCGTCCATGTCGCCCAGATAACCTAACCTAATCAAGTCCCATTTGCCAGCACTTGGCCCATACCCCTATAAACCCTTCCTATTCATATACCCATCCAGATGCCTTTTAAATGTTGCAATTGTGCTAGCCTCCACCACTTCCTCTGGAAGCAAGAGCTTTGCTTTGTTGGCTGTAACTGAGTATTTATTGGGAAAACCAAAGACATTCGTGCCTGCCACAAACTCTGTTCCCCAGTCACTGGTTCTAACCCCTCTGTCTGGTCCCTATCTCAGGCTGAACCAGACTCTGCACAAACCCAATGTCTTATTTGATCCCAGGCTCTGCTTCTAAGCACACATCCCTTCCATCTCTAAGACTACTTACTTGCACCTCCATGGTATCACCTGACTCTGCCTCTGTGTCTGCAGCCTTCATTTCTGTTAACACCAGGCTTCACTATTCCAAGGGGAGCATGTGAGGATTGCAGATCCTGGAGCTCAGAGTCAAAATGTGTGGTGCTGGAAAAGCACAGCCAGTCAGGCTGCATCCAAGGAGCAGGAGAGTTGATGTTTCGAGCATAAGCTCTTCATCAGGAATGTGGGGGGTGTGCAAAGGGGCTGAGAGTTAAATGTGAGTGGGGTGAGGCTATGGTGAAGGCACCTGGGAATGCGATAGGTAGATGAAGGTGGGGGGGGTGATGGTGATAGGTCAGAGCAGAGAGTGGAGTGGATAGGTGGGAAGGGAGGTGGACAGTTGGGACAGTTCAAGAGGGCAGTGCTGAGCTGGAGGGTTGGATCTGGGATAAGGCAAAGGGAGGGGAGATGATGAAATTGGTGAAATCGACATTGATTCTGTGTAGTGGAGGGTCCCAAGGTGGAAGCAGAGGCAGAGACGTTCTTCATCCAGGTGTCTGGTGGCTAGGATTTGGCGGTGGAGGAGGCCTAGCACTTGGATGTTCTTGGCGGAATGGGAGGAGGTTTTGAAATGTCCAGCAACAGGGCAGTGGGGTTGTTTAGTGCACATGTCCCGGAGATATTCTCTGGAGCGCTCCACAAATTGGTGTTCTGTCTTCCCAATGTAGAGGAGACCACATCGAGAGCAACGGACACAGTAGATGAAGTGTTTAGTTATGCAGGAAAATCTCTGCCAGATGGGAAAGGATCCTTTGGGGCCTTGGATGAAGGTGAGGAGGAAGATGGGGGCACAGGTTTTGCACCTCTTGCAGTGGCAAGGGAAGGTAATGGGAATGGAGGGTGGGTTGGTGGGAGGTATGGACCTAATGAGGGAGTCGTGATGGGAATGGTCTCTGCAGAGTGCTGAAAGGGGTGGGGAGGGAACTATATCTCTGGTGGTGGGGTCTGAATGAAGGTGGCGGAAATGGCAGAGGATGATGCATTATATCCGGAGATTGGTGGGGTGGAAGGTGAGGACCATGGGGTTTTATCCTTGTTGCGGTTGGAGAGGTGGGGTTCAAGGATGGAGATGTGGGAAGTGGAGGAAATGTGCTGGACGGTATTGTTGATCATGTGACCTTTTTATATGCCTCCTGCTTTCCAGTAAACCTGAGCTCATCACCTTTCAGCCTGTTTGCCAATGGCCTGTCTACTTTCTGCACAGCTAAAGCTAGGATTGTGATGGAATGTTTTCCACTTAAATAGATGAGTGCAACTCCTTCAACATTTAAGCTTGACACCATCCAGGGCAAAGAAGCCCATTTGTTTGGCATTTCATCCATCACCTTTACTATTCACTTCCTTCATTACTGGCATTTGGTGATAGCAGTGTATACCATTGACGAGATGCAAAACAACAGTACACTAAAGTTTCTTTGACATCACCTTCCAAACCCATAACCTATAACATCCAGGAGGATAATGGCCGCAGATACATGGGAACACCACCATATATAAGTTCCTCTCCACCACACACACACACACACTCCTGACTTGGAAATGTATCACCATTTCTTCAGTGTTGCCGGGTGAAAAACCTGCATTTCCCTCCCTAAGGGCATTGGGGGTTTATCTACACCACACGGACTGCAGCGGTTCAAGAAGGCAGCTCACCACCACCTTCACAAAGGCAACTAGGGATGGATAATAAATGCTGGCCCAGCCAGAGGATGCCCACATCCTCTGAAAGGACATTTTAAAAATTCAAAGCTCTGCTGTGCAGAGATCATAACTTGTGCTGATTCCCATTTATACACAATGCTGTGTCTAAGCTGGGCAGCTATGTGAGTTTACAGCAACCTGGAGCTTTCATGCAGGCTGTGCACAAGTTAGCAACACTCATATAAGGAAGGAATTAAACAAAATGTCACATGAGGTAAATTGTTCATTTAAAAAGTGTTTGCCTTGGGAAATGTAATAGTAGGAATTGGCCCAGGGTCTATGCATGTGGGAACTTGTCCATCTTTTCTGGTATGTTCTGTGGTCTTTCATGTTAAAAGCTATAATGTTACTGAGGCCAAGAATGAGGGAGACTAGATTTGTTAAACAGAGTTGAGGATCTCTTGTGGCTGGAGTTCAAAATACTCAGGACACTTGACTGATGAAGGGCTTATGTCCGAAACGTCGAGTCTTCTGCACCTTGGATGCTGCCTAATCTGCAATGCTTTTCCAGCAACGCACTTTGCGACACTTGACTGAGTGTGGCATTAAGGTACCCTACTAAAATTAAGATTAAAATCAAAATCAAAATGGGAGTCAGGAAGCTCTTCCATTATTTGGAACCAGCCCAATACCTTACCCCAGGACATTTTCATTGGATTTCCTCAGTGTCCAAGGCCAAACCACTTGCAGCTCCTTCAATGGTTACCTGTCCTCCATTATAAATTGGCTAAACCACCCCTTAATCTCCGGGGATGTGTAGGATAAGTGGGCTAGCCATGGTAAATACGGGGTTAAAGTGGCGGAGCGGGCCTGGTTGGGATGTTCTTAGGAGGGTCAGTGCAGACTTGATTGGCCAAACAGCCTCTATCTGCACTGTAGGGACTCTATGATTACCGCGTGTTCAATATCATGCACTGCCTCTCAGATAATGGTGTGTAACAAGGCCTTCCTGTGTAGGCCCACCACATTTCAAGATGGCGACTGTCTGCAACAAAAAGAAAGCAAATTTGTCCTTTGCTGCTCTCTTGAACTCTGCTGACCTGGTCTTTGCTACAGGGCAGGAGATGGAGGAAGACATTAATAAGACATTGCTGGTTCATTCCTATTGGTAAAATATTGTAACTGCAGATCACGAAAGCAAGATATCAGATTGTTCTCTGAGAAAGATTTGACCTCCAGTCAGGCTTGTTGCTGAAAAGCCAGCGGAGGAGGTGATGGCCTACTGGACTGTTAATCCAGAGACCCAGGTAAAATTCTGGGGATCTGTGTTCGGATCCTACTGTGGCAGATGGTGAAATACGAATTCAATAAAAATCTGGAAGTAAGAGTCTAACAGTGACCATGAAACCTTTGTCAATTGTTGGAAAAACCTATTTGGTTCACTAATGTCCTTTACAAAAGGAAACTGCCATTCCCCACCTGGTCTGGCCCACATGTGACTCCAGACCTAAAGCAATGTGGTTGACTCTTAACTGCCCTCTGGGTAATTAGAGATGGGCAGTAGATGCTGGCTCAGCCAGTGATGCCCTGATCGCATGAATGAATTTTTTAAAAGTAATGAATAATATTAACAGCACCAGTGCAGACCATTCAGTCCAAAAAAGTCCATGCTGGTCACACAAGGTAATTTGCACTGCACCAGTGGGAAGTGTTAGATTTGTGTTTCTTTACTCTTTTTTTTGGTGCGTCAGCCTCACTGGAAAGATCAGCATTTGTTTCCCATCCCTAATCATCCTTAAACTGAGGGTCACAGTTACCCATTTCAAAAGGCTGTTGAGAGTCAACCACCTTGCTATGGGTCTGGACTCATATGTAGGGCCAGACTGATTTTGTTCCCGAAAGGTCATTAGTGAATCAGAAGGGGTTTTTGTGGACACTGAGACTGGCTCTATATTCCAGCTGGGCTGCTGTTTAAAGACTGGTTTGTTCCAATTGAGCGCACCTGCACATCAGAATGGCCAGCTTTCCAAATGATGATAAAAATAATTTGTTAGATCAGCTGCTTACTGCATTTTCCTATCCACACTCTCCAGAAACAACCAAAACTCCTCAGCAAGTGTTTGGAAAATTTGACTTTTTTGCCAGACCAAATGTTGCCACATAATATAACTCTTCTGTGTTCTGTTTGGTGTGATCTGTAATTATGATGCTCTCTGATAATTCCCCAAACTGTTACTCTCTGTAACACAATGCAAACTCAAGTCATTATTGAACACAATTCTGTGACTCAACTAATATTATTGATATTTTAACTTGACAGGCTGCTCACTTATGTTTTTGCAATGAGTTCATGGTTTGCCCTGAACTACGCAGGTATGCCAGTGTGATGCTAGTCTACCAAGTCTGAAAAATCAAGGTTAGGGTGATATCTGGTATTATTATCATGCTTCAAGGCTTCCTTGTTCACCCTGAGTTTTATTATCCCAGATATTGGACATTGGTAGACTTGGTCATGGAGGCAAAAAATTGCACACAATATGAATTTTGGACATTTGAAAGTAACCTGAGGTTTGACAGCATAGAGCCAGTTTTATGAGAGCGGGACTCCAAATTATTGGGAGTGTGTGCTTGTACAATTATGCCTTTCTGCTGAACTCTAATTCTTTCCCCATATAAGTAAATCTGACACGAACCTGTTATAATGCATCATATCAGCTCTGATTTATGAATAACCTTTTATTGTTCTCAGATTAATATCAAACTTTGTGCAATTCTTGGCTGCTGTTCCAATAATATCATGTAGTGCAAATAAAACTCAGAAACAAAGCTGAAGAGATATATCATTGCACATAGTTAACCCTTTGGTGTAACACTGCGTTAATCATGTATCACTATCTCTTATAGTAACATTTATTACGTATTTAACTCTCTGTTGTGCAGTCATTATCAGGAGTTAATATTTGGGATGAACTTTTGATGAGATACTAAACTCTGTTCTCTCAGATGAGTGACACCTCTTTAAAGAAGAGTAAGGCCATTCTGTTTATTCATCTGCCAGCACCCATAGGACCTGGTTTTTCATCTCATTGCTATTTATGGGAGTTCAGTGTTCAATGTGGAAAACTTGATTGCCATGTTCTACCGCAGGGCCAGGAGGGATAACCTGGAGAGTGTCAGCTGCTGCTGGGGATTCACTGTTGAGTTGCTGAAAATGTTCTTTGGAGTATCCTTGGATCTTGAAGAAGAGAAGCACTATCCTGTGAGCAAGACGATCATATCCATTTAACATCAGTTCATAATTGGGCCTGGTGGCTTTGGGAAAGCCTTGTGTCCTGATGGCCAGCACGTTGCTGGATCTCTCAGGCTTTCTCTTCCTATCTCATATCTTTTATCTACTGGATTTGCCATTGGACAAAGGCCTGGAGCTGTTAGATTGCTGTCCTTTTGACTTGTTCTGCTAGGTAGTGAAGGCTCTGGTCCAGGAGGTCATACAATTCAACAGCAGTTTTGTCAAACTAATCCTGGTGATGATGACGCTCAAACCCAATGGAATCTCATACAGCCGACTTTCTTTTGAGTGCACTAGAATTCTAGAGTTGAGTTAAACAAATTTTCCAGATCGGTCATGAGCTGAATTTGGAATTCCTGTCTTCAGTTGGGCTGCTTTAGGACTAAGACATTGCAGTTCACCTCTTCCACCTTTGGTCTTTGTGATGTTTTGATGCTCAGTGGGTGTACATTACTGACTGAATCAATCAGTGATCTGTCCAACAGGCACCAGTCCTTCATACAGACCAAGCGATACAGTGCTCACTTTGACCTGAACAATGACGTAACGCAAGAGGTGTCAGTTCTTTGATCTAGAATGTGGTTTTGTGCAAGGTTTACAGCTCAGGTTGAGGCTTAGGATGTAGGTTTGCTTGCTCAGCTGTAGGTTTGATATCCAGCCGTTTCATTACCTGGCTAGGTAACATCATCAGTGGCGACCTCCAAGTGAAGCGAAGCTGTTGTCTCCTGCTTTGTATTTATATCATTCTCCTGGATGGGGTTCCTGGGGTTTGTGGCGATGTCATTTCCTGTTCGTTTTCTGAGGGGTTGATAGATGGCATCTAGATCTATGTGTTTGTTTATGGCATTGTGGTTGGAGTGCCAGGCCTCTAGGAATTCTCTGGCATGTCTTTGCTTAGCCTGTCCCAGGATAGATATGTTGTCCCAGTCGAAATGGTGACTAGCCACAAAAAGATACGACCCTCTCTCCCTTGTAGTCCTACACACAGATGAAAAAAAACACATCTATCCTGGAACAGGCTAAGCAAAGACATGCCAGAGAATTCCTAGAGGCCTGGCACTCCAATCACAACGCCAAAAACAAACACATAGATCTAGGTGCCATCTATCAACCCCTCAGAAAACGAACAGGAAATGACATCGCCACAAATCCCAGGAACCCCATCCAGGAGAAAGATATAAATAGAAAGCAGGAGACAACAGCTTCGCTTCACTTGGAGGTCACCACTGATAATGTTACCTAGCCAGGTAGTGAAACGTCTGGATATCAAACCTACAGCTCAGCGAGCAAACCTACACTCTAAATGTGGTTTTGTATTGGTCCTTTTGGAGGAAGAGGCTGATTGTGATAATGAGGCCAGGCTGAGCAGCCTTTGTCAGCCGGATGACACCATTTGCAGCCTTTCCCACCCCTATTTCCCAATGGTAGCGGCCTGATGTCACATTCCCCCAAACGAATGACCTTGCCATCTTTTGAGTTGGCAGTGAGGACTTCCTCAAGGTTAGAAAAAATGTTTCCTTCATGTCTTCACGGGAATCGAGTGTCTTGGCATAAGCACTGACAATGGTGACCTCATGGTTACAGCTCAGATGGAGGTGAAGTGTCATCAGTCTTTCATTTCTATAATTGGGGAGTTTTGACAATGCACGCAAGGACCTAGTCCTGATTGCAAAGCCAACTGTGCGGATATGAGGATTGCTGTCACTCTTGCCTTTCCAGTGGGACCTGCATCCCGCAATTTGCTTCTTCACTGCTCCTTCTCAGGAAGGCAGGTCTTATTGAGGTTGGGGATGTCAATTTGGAATCTCAAAATCTCACACAATGCATCTAGAGTTCTTCATGGGTGCTCACTCTTGAGATGAGTCTTCTAACATTCCAAGTTGTGAAATTAAAAATTTCCCTTTTCTGCCCGTCATCTTGCAAAGAATGGTTCCTCAACCAGCAGAAAGTGGCACTAGGCCTTTATTTTTCTAGCGTCCTTCCCATTTAAGGTGAGTAGAAGAGATCTACTCAGTTACAGATGCTGCAGCCCAAAGAGACCCCTGTCCCAACACAGCTGATGATTGGCCTTCACGTCTCTTGTCCCAGGTGCAGGATCTTGACCAGGAACTCCAGGTTCACAGACCTGACCCCCATAACCAGCCAAAGGATTCAGACATTGGACCCTTGCAGAAACCAGCACGTAACAAGGCGGCCTTGGTGATATTGGCATTGTTCACATAATCTTGATGGTTTGGAAGTCGGATTTTGGTGGTGTTGAGCCCTCATGGCTGGGAGCAGCTTTCTGTTACAACCTACTTCATTCACAGCTGGTAAGAGATACACAGTCTTTCTCCTGTACAGCCTTTGAGGACTTTTTGATCCATCCTTTGTCTGGCACCTACCCCTGACCTTGCAGCTGTGCAGGAGCAAGGAGCTGTTGACAACATTGCTCAAGGGATCATTGGGATGACCATTGGTGAAGCACAATAGCGTCTTGAACATATCAAAGTGGTAATCCACAGAGATTACAACATTTTATTTTAGATTAGATGCTCTACAAAATGGAAACAGGCCTTTCGGCCCAACAAGTCCACAACAACCCAGACCCGTTACCCTACATTTACCCCTGACTAACGCACCTAACACTATGGGCAATTTAGTGTGGCCAATTCACCTGACCAGCACATCTTTGGATTGTGGGAGGAAATCGGAGCACCCGGAGGAAACCGACACAGATACGGGGAGAATGTGCGAACTCCACACAAACTGTCACCCAATGCAGGAATTGAACTCAGGTCCCTGGTGCTGTGAGGCAGCAGTGCTAACCACTGAGCAACCATGCCACCCCAGTCTGCTTAACTGGCTTTGGGGTGTCCTGAGGTTGGAATATGGCACTATTTGAATGCAGGTCATTTGTCATGTTTCAGTAACTCTTGGTGTAACACTTCTCAGTGCATATCAGTAACCCCCACAGTGCTGTAGCCTTTTTCTCATCATTAATCCTTTAGTGTAATGCTCCCTGGTGTATCACATCTCACTAGTTCCTCAATGTAACACTTTATCCATTGTTAATTATTAACCTTTGAATGTAATGATTAATCTGGTAATGTAATGCAGTAATTGCTTTGTACATTAACAGCCTCAGTGGGACTCTCAATTTGCTCTCCACTGCTTCACTATCTTTCTTCTTGAGTTCTTTGCTTAAAGGCAAGTCCAACCCACAGCATCACAATCTTCACCACAGAAAGTAAATTGCAAACCTACCGCAGCCAGAACGAGAATTGAACTGTGTGTTGTTGGCACCAGTCTGATCCACAGGATCTCTGTTTTATTCATTAACGGGATGTGGGTGTTGCTGGCTAGGCAAGCATTTAATGCCGTATCTAATTGTTAAGAGTCTATGGGTCTGGAGTCACGTGTAGGCCAGACCAGGCAAGAATAGCAGTTTCCTTCCCTAAATGGCATTAGTAAGCCAGATGGACTTTTCCTGAGAATTGGCAATGGTTTCATGGTCATCATTAGACTAAGTCCAGATATGTATTGAGTTTAAATTTCACCATCTGCCATCGCAGGATTCATACCAAGGTCTCCAAAATATTCTCTAGGTCTCTGGACAAATAGTTAGCAATAATATCTCTAGGTAACCACATGGCTATCAGGAATCTCTTCTGTTCTTTCCCATACCTTTTATGGGTGTGTCAGAAAGATTTGCAGGATGCTATTCAGCCTGCTTGACGTGACTGTGTCATGGACTGGAATAAGATTTGTACCTAGGATCTCTGGCTTAGGAGAGGCAGGGACACTACACACAGTATCTCCAGACCTTCCTCCTTTCAGTATATTTTCCTTTAAATAAGATGACCATAACATCCTCTGCCACAGCCTCACCTCTTGTTCCACTTTCACAGATATCCACTGAGACTGTTAATAAAAGCGAGTTCTCCTCCAAGTCTCACACCATCTTGACTTGGAAATATATTGTCACTTCTCAAGTGTTGCTGGATCAAAATCCTGGAACTCCCTCCCTAACAGCATTGTGGGTCAACCTACAGCAAATGGACTGCAGTGGTTCAAGAAGGCAGTTTACCACCATCTCCTCAACGCAGGTTAGAGATCAGTAATAAATGTTTGTCCAGCCAGCAATGCCCATGTACCATGAATGAATGAAAGGAGATGCAATTAGGGACAGAAAGGAGACAGGTTACAGCTGTTAATTAATTGATGTCTAGGTATGTATAAAGGGAGTAGCTATGACTGGGGATACAGCAGCCAGACTTGGATAGTCAATAAACTCTCTGCACAAGGAAAACCAATGTCTCATAGTTTTTATTTGAACAACTGCTGGGTGACATGGTGGCACAATGGTTAGCACTGTTTCCTCAGCACCAGGGACCTGGGTTCAATTCCACCCTTGGGCAACTGTCTGTGTGGAGTTTGCACATCCTCTCCATGGGTTTCCTCCAGCTGCTGCAGCTCCCTCCCCCAGTCCACAGATGTGTAGATTAGATGGATTGGCTGTGCTGAATTGCCCATAGTATCCAGGGATGTGCAGGCTAGGTAGATTAGCCATGGGACTGTAGGGTTACAAGGATAGTGTAAAGGGTGGATCTTGGTGGGATGCTCTTTGGAGAATCGGGATGGACCAGATAGGCCGAATGGCCTGTTTCCACACTGTAGAGATTTAGTGATTCTACCCCTAGTTTGAATCTACTAACAGATATCACCCATTAGTTTGAGGTTTGTGAGCGCCTGAGGAGACCTCTGTCTCAGTAGGAGTGCAAATTGGAGAAGGAGATAGCAGGATATCCAAGACATAAGCGCATCCAATCTTCTGGTTCCCTATTTTATTTCTTGTAAGGTTATGAGTTGCAAAGTTCTGAGGCATTGAACTCCATGCTAAATCTGGTGAACTTTTCTTCTCATGTTGAGTAAGGCCCTGCACCCAAGGAGGGAGTCTCCAAAAATTTTCTTCTGTTCAATCTTGGGATAGATACTGAGAAAGATACTGCCAACAGAAGTCAGCTGCAATCACACAATCAGAAGAGAGCAGAGGTCAGGAGACCTGAGCAGACTGAACATAACATGCACCCTGTTGGTTCCCCCCCCCCCCCCCCTCCCAACAGGTTTTGTCTCACTTCCAACCCCCCCCACCTCCACATCTCCCATAGCAGCACATGGAGTCTGGCTTTGAAGGAACTGAAATAGAGAAAAGCGGTTTTTTTAAAAAATCTCTCAGAAATAGAATAGGAACAATATGCAATTTGGCCCATCAAACTTGTTCTGTCATTCATCTACATTATGTCTGATTTTTTACCTCAATACCATTTTACTGTACCATTCCAATATCCCTCAATATCTTTCATTTCTAGAAAACTATGGCTACGTACACATCTCATGATTAATGTGAGAAGCAATGACAATACCCAACTGGCTTGTTTGAACAAGGACAGTGAGACAATTATTTGATGAGAGGTCTTTTTCCAGACTCCTTCCTCTCATTTAAGGATGGATGGAATGGTGCACCACTATCCTCACTGCCTCACTGTTTGTGTGCACTCCTTGATGTTGCTTGTCAGGAAACTATGGGGTAAAAACAATGACTGCAGATGCTGGAAACCAGATTCTGGATTAGTGGTGCTGGAAGAGCTCAGCAGTTCAGGCAGCATCCAAGGAGCAGCGAAATCGACGTTTCGGGCAAAAGCCCTTCATCAGGAATAAAGGCAGTGAGCCTGAAGCGTGGAGAGATAAGCTAGAGGAGGGTGGGGGTGGGGAGAAAGTAGCATAGAGTACAATGGGTGAGTGGGGGAGGGGATGAAGGTGATAGGTCAGGGAGGAGAGGGTGGAGTGGATAGGTGGAAAAGGAGATAGGCAGGTAGGACAAGTCCAGACAAGTCATGGGGACAGTGCTGAGCTGGAAGTTTGGAACTAGGGTGAGGTGGGGGAAGGGAAATGAAACTGTTGAAGTCCATGTTTACCTCATCTCATTTTCCCATTTACTGTACCTTCAAGCAGTGCATATTGTTGCATTTTTTCAGATAAAACGGTTGAATTTCTGGTTCTTGATGGTAAAATTCTGTCCATCCACATTTCAAAGGCTTTGAGACCTTGGATAATTGGGCTGCCTACAGTCCAGGTGTTATAATATTAGAAAAATGTTGATCAGGCATAAATCTTTGAGCACATATTTCCAGGTACTCATGGTTATGGTAATTCAAAGAAGACAAAAAGGGTGGCATGGCAGCTCAGTGTTTAGCACTGCTGCCTCACAGGTTCAGTTCCACCCTCGGGCGACTGTCTGTGTGGAGTTTGTACATTCTCACCATGCCTATGTGGGTTTCCTCTAGTTGTTTTGGTTTCCTCCCACAGTCCAAAGATGTGCAGGTTAGGTGGATTGGCCATGAGAAATGTAAGGTTACAGGGAATGGGGTGGGTTTGGGTGGGATGCTCTTTGGAGAGTCGATGTGGACTCGATGAGCTGAATGGCCTGCTTCCACACTGTAGCGAATCTATGATCAAGCCATTGTCTACTTTCACAAAACAAAAGGGTCTAGAGACAGAAGAATGGAGTGAAATTCAGTAGAAATAATCTTTCCATTATATAACAGTAGCAAATTCCCTCTTGAGGTCTACATGCGGTTTCTGGAACCCTCAATACTATCAATAATGGTAACCAAAGAAACTACTGGATTGTCATAAAGACCGATATGGTACAATTAGTTTCCGAAAGAGAAGGAAATTTGCTGTCGTATTCTGGTCTGACCTATATGTGGTGGACTCCGAAATGTCCTCTGAAGTGGCCTGGCAAGCTACTCAGTTGTATTCAAGAAAGTAGCGCATTACCACCTTCTGAAGTAGAGATTGACAAAAGGTATTGGCTTTACTAGGGAAGCCCAATTTCCATGAACGAACTCAAGAGAAAAGGTTATTGCTTTAGAATAATACAGAAGACATGAAATGAAAAAAAAATTGCAATTATGAAGTTCTATCTACAGCCAGTGATGTGCTTTCAGAAAGGAGAATTACTTTTGCAAATGTTATAATAGAAATTATAAGGAGGGAGTGAATAAAATGGAGTGGAGTGGAGTTCAGCTGGAACCCAGAGAAAAGAGAGAACAGAGGAAGAATGTGAGTGAGTGTAGAATTGGACTGAAGGCACATTTTTAGCAATGAGCTACCAGGAAGTGGACCAGACTAATATTTAGTCTCTTACATTCTTCGGATGTTGCTGTATATCTCCAACAGGATCTCCATGTCTGACAGAACTGGAAAGATTTTGCCAGATGTTGGTGATCCACTTCCAGTAAGGACCGGATTTATTAATCGGATGGTCTATGAGTCATTGATGCAACTCCATTTTAGAAGATGCCATTAAGAGAACAGAGGCCATTTCAGAGCAGCACAATTTCTGAAGCAAAAGGTTACAGCTCACAAACCAGCTGGATTTCCTCAAGGGAATTTGCTGTTGCTTTACAAACTGCTGATGCATAAGTTTTTTGCTGGTTTTAGGACTCCAAGGGTGAATGTCACTAATTATCTAGATAGATATAATTTGTTCATGCCCATTGCTGTTGTCTCAATAATGACTGCAATTAAGATAGATCTTATTTGTCTGTGAGATACTTTGGATCATCTTGAGGTTGCCAAAGGAGCTCTACAAATTCTAGATTCTTATTTGACAAAACATTTGGTTAGTTTACCTTAACTTCTGTTAGGCACTGTGACATTTTAAAAATTCATTCATGGGATGTGGACATGACTGGCTAAGCCAGTATTTATTGCCCATCCCTAAGCACCCTGAGTGCAGTTAGAAGTCAACCACATTGCTGTGGGTATGGAGTCATATGTAGGCCAGTCCAGGTGAAGACACCAGGTTTCCTTTCCTAAAGGGTCTATTCACAAAAGTTTCATGGTCATTGTTAGGCTCTTAATTCCAGAATGAATGCCATATTTCACCGGACCTGGACTCCCAGAACAGTACCACAGTCTCTGGATTAAGAGGCTATTGATAATCCCACCATGCCATTGCCTCCTCCACTTTCTGTTTCCTTCAGTGAGTGGTCATGGAATATTTCCTGACATTTTAGGCACTCTATAAATGAGCCAAACATGACTTAATTTAGTAGTGAGAATGTACCTGTTCTTGCTCCTGACTGTATGAGGGTAGCAAACATTTGAAAATTTAAAGAAAAGGCATGTACATTGTTGAGAAAATCTAGCTGACTGTACCTCCATTTAAATTGATCACATTCCTATCACTGTACTTTTCTCCAGTTCCCACTGCTGCCCACCTCCCGACAGTGCTCCCACTGCTCCCCAGGTCCTGCAGTGTTTCTGTACCCACTGCTCCTCACCCCCTACAGTGTTTCTGTACCCACTGCTCCCCACCCCCTACAGTGTTCCTGTACCCACTGCTGCTCACCTGCTACAGTGGTCCTCTACCCACTGCTCCTCACCCCCAACAGTGTTTTTGTAGCCACTGCACCCCGCCTCCTACAGTGTTCCAGTACCCACTGCTCCACACCTCCTGCAGTGTTCCTGTACCCACTGCTCCTCACCCCCTACAGTGTTCCTGTACCCACTGCTCCCCACCTCCTGCAGTGTTCCTGTACCCACTGCTCCTCACCCCCTACAGGGTTCCTGTACCCACTGCTCCTCACCCCCTACAGTGTTCCTGTACCAACTGCTCCACACCTTCTACTGGGTTCTTATACCCACTGCTCCTCACCCCCTACAGTGTTCCTGTACCAACTGCTCCACACCTTCTACTGGGTTCTTGTACCCACTGCTCCACACCTCCTACAGTGTTCCTGTACCAACTGCTCCACACCTCCTACAGTGTTCCTGTACCAACTGCTCCACACCTTCTACAGGGTTCTTGTACCCAATGCTCCCCACCCCCTACAGTGTTCCTGTACCAACTGCTCCACACCTTCTACAGGGTTCTTGTACCCACTGCTCCACACCCCCTACAGTGTTCCTGTACCAACTGCTCCACACCTTCTACTGGGTTCTTGTACCCACTGCTCCACACTCCTACAGTGTTCCTGTACCAACTGCTCCACACCTTCTACTGGGTTCTTGTACCCACTGCTCCCCACTTCCTACGATGTTCCTGTACCCACTGCTCCCCACCTCCTATAGCGATCCTGTTCCCACTGCTCCCCGCCCTCTACAGTGTTCCTGTACCCACTGCTCCCCAACTCCTACACTCCCTGTACCCATTGCTCCCCACTTCCTACGATGTTCCTGTACCCACTGCTCCCCACCTCCTCCAGTGTTCCTGTACCCACTGCATCCCTACCCCTACAGTGTTCGTGTACCCACAACCCCCCACCACCTACAGTGTTCCTGTACCCACTGCACACCATCCCAAACAGTGTTCCTCTACCCACTGCTCCCCACCCCCTCACAGTGTTCCTGCACCCACTGCTCCCCACCCCCTCACAGTGTTCCTGCACCCACTGCTCCCCACCCCCTACAGTGTTCCTGTACCAACTGCTCCATACCTTCTACAGGGTTCTTGTACCCACTGCTCCCCACCCCCTACAGTGTTCCTGTACCAACTGCTCCATACCTTCTACAGGGTTCTTGTACCCACTGCTCCACACCTCCTACAGTGTTCCTATACCAACTGCTCCTCACCCCCTACAGTATCCTGTACCAACTGCTCCACACCTTCTACAGGGTTCTTGTACCCACTGCTCCCCACCCCCTACAGTTTCCTTGTACCCAATGCACCCTACCCCCTACAGTGTTCCTATACCCAATGCACCCTACCCCCTACAGTGTTCCTGTATCTAATGCACCCCAGCCCCGACTGTGTTCCTGTACCCAATCCACTCCACCCCACCTCTGACTGTGTTCCTGCACCCACTGCTCACCACCCCCTGCAGTGTTCCTGTACCCACTGCTCGCCACCCAATGTACCCCACCCCTGACTGTGTTCCTGTACCCACTGCTCTCCACCTCCTACAGTGTTCCTGTACCCAATGCTCCCTGCCTCCTACAGTGTTCCTGTACCCACTGCACCCCACATCCGATGATGTTCCTGGACCCACTGCTCCCCACCTCCTACAGTGTTCCTGTACCCACTGCTCCTCACCCCCTAAAGTGTTCCTGTACTCACTGCTTCCTGCCTCCTACAGTGTTCCTGAACCAACTGCTCCCCCCCGCTACAGTGTTCCTGCACCCACTGCTCCTCACCCCTCTGCAGTGTTCCAGTACACATTGCACCCCACCCCCTACAGTGTTCCTGTACTCACTGCTCCCTGCCTCCTACAGTGTTCCTGCACCCACTGCTCCCAACTTCTACAGGGTTCCTATACCCACTGCTGCCCACCCCCAAGAGTGTTCCTGTACCCGCTCTCCTCACCCCTTACAAAGTTCCTGTGCCCACTGCTCCCCGCCACCCACAGTGTTCCAGTACCCACTGCTCCCCACCTCCTACAGTGTTCCTGTACCCACTGCTCCCCAACCCCTGCAGTGTTTCTGTTCTCACTGCTCCCCACCTCCTACCGTATTCCTGCTCCCACTGCTCCCCACATCCTACAATATTCCTGAACCCTCTGCTCCCCACCTCTTAGTGTTGCTGTACCCACTGCTCTCCACCGCCTGCAGTGTTCCTGTACCCAATGCACCTTACTTCCTACAGTGTTCCTGTGCCCACTGCTCCTCACCTCCTATTGTGTTTCTATACCCACTGATCCCCACCTCCTACTGTGTACCTGTACCCACTGATCCCCACCTTCCACAGTGTTCCTGTACCCACTGCTCCCCACCTTCTACAGTGTTCCTGTACCCACTGCTCCCCACCTCTCTGCAGTGTTCCTGTACCCACTGCACCCCACCTCGTACAGTGTTCCTGTACCCACTGCTCCTCACCCCGGACAGTGTTCCTGTACCTACTGTTCCTCACCCCGGACAGTGTTCCTGTACCTACTGTTCCTCACCCCGGACAGTGTTCCTGTACCTACTGTTCCTCACCCCGGACAGTGCTCCTGTACCTACTGTTCCTCACCCCGGACAGTGCTCCTGTACCTATTGTTCCTCACCCCCTAAAGTGTTCCTGAGCCCACTGCTCCTCGCCTCCTACAGAGTTCCAGTTCCCACTGCACCCCACTTCCTACAGTGTTCCTGAACCATTGTTCCCCACCTTCTACACTGTTCCTGTACCCAATGCTCCATCTCCTACACTGTTCCTGTACCCACTGCTCCCCACCTATTACAGTGTTCCTGTACCCATTGCTCCCCACCTCCTACAGTGTTCCTATACCCATTGCTCTCCACCTCCTACAGTGTTCCTATACCCATTGCTCCCCACCTCCTACAGTGTTCCTGTACCCATTGCTCCCCACCTCCTAGTGTTCCTGCATCCACTGCTCCCCAATCCCTACAGTGTTCCTGTACCAACTGCTCCACACCTTCTACTGGGTTCTTGTACCCACTGCTCCACACTCCTACAGTGTTCCTGTACCAACTGCTCCACACCTTCTACTGGGTTCTTGTACCCACTGCTCCCCACTTCCTACGATGTTCCTGTACCCACTGCTCCCCACCTCCTATAGCGATCCTGTTCCCACTGCTCCCCGCCCTCTACAGTGTTCCTGTACCCACTGCTCCCCAACTCCTACACTCCCTGTACCCATTGCTCCCCACTTCCTACGATGTTCCTGTACCCACTGCTCCCCACCTCCTCCAGTGTTCCTGTACCCACTGCATCCCTACCCCTACAGTGTTCGTGTACCCACAACCCCCCACCACCTACAGTGTTCCTGTACCCACTGCACACCATCCCAAACAGTGTTCCTCTACCCACTGCTCCCCACCCCCTCACAGTGTTCCTGCACCCACTGCTCCCCACCCCCTCACAGTGTTCCTGCACCCACTGCTCCCCACCCCCTACAGTGTTCCTGTACCAACTGCTCCATACCTTCTACAGGGTTCTTGTACCCACTGCTCCCCACCCCCTACAGTGTTCCTGTACCAACTGCTCCACACCTTCTACAGGGTTCTTGTACCCACTGCTCCACACCCCCTACAGTGTTCCTGTACCAACTGCTCCATACCTTCTACAGGGTTCTTGTACCCACTGCTCCACACCTCCTACAGTGTTCCTGTACCAACTGCTCCTCACCCCCTACAGTTTCCTGTACCAACTGCTCCACACCTTCTACAGGGTTCTTGTACCCACTGCTCCCCACCCCCTACAGTTTCCTTGTACCCAATGCACCCTACCCCCTACAGTGTTCCTATACCCAATGTACCCTACCCCCTACAGTGTTCCTGTATCTAATGCACCCCAGCCCCGACTGTGTTCCTGTACCCAATCCACTCCACCCCACCCCTGACTGTGTTCCTGCACCCACTGCTCACCACCCCCTGCAGTGTTCCTGTACCCACTGCTCGCCACCCAATGTACCCCACCCCTGACTGTGTTCCTGTACCCACTGCTCTCCACCTCCTACAGTGTTCCTGTACCCAATGCTCCCTGCCTCCTACAGTGTTCCTGTACCCACTGCACCCCACATCCGATGATGTTCCTGGACCCACTGCACCCCACCCCCTACAGTGTTCCTGTACTCACTGCTCCCTGCCTCCTACAGTGTTCCTGCACCCACTGCTCCCCAACTTCTACAGGGTTCCTATACCCACTGCTGCCCACCCCCAAGAGTGTTCCTGTACCCGCTCTCCTCACCCCTTACAAAGTTCCTGTGCCCACTGCTCCCCGCCACCCACAGTGTTCCAGTACCCACTGCTCCCCACCTCCTACAGTGTTCCTGTACCCACTGCTCCCCAACCCCTGCAGTGTTTCTGTTCTCACTGCTCCCCACCTCCTACCGTATTCCTGTTCCCACTGCTCCCCACATCCTACAATATTCCTGAACCCTCTGCTCCCCACCTCTTAGTGTTGCTGTACCCACTGCTCTCCACCGCCTGCAGTGTTCCTGTACCCAATGCACCTTACTTCCTACAGTGTTCCTGTGCCCACTGCTCCTCATCTCCTATTGTGTTTCTATACCCACTGATCCCCACCTTCCACAGTGTTCCTGTACCCACTGCTCCCCACCTTCTACAGTGTTCCTGCACCCACTGCTCCCCACCTCTCTGCAGTGTTCCTGTACCCACTGCACCCCACCTCGTACAGTGTTCCTGTACCCACTGCTCCTCACCCCGGACAGTGTTCCTGTACCTACTGTTCCTCACCCCGGACAGTGTTCCTGTACCTACTGTTCCTCACCCCGGACAGTGCTCCTGTACCTACTGTTCCTCACCCCGGACAGTGCTCCTGTACCTATTGTTCCTCACCCCCTAAAGTGTTCCTGAGCCCACTGCTCCTCGCCTCCTACAGAGTTCCAGTTCCCACTGCACCCCACTTCCTACAGTGTTCCTGAACCATTGTTCCCCACCTTCTACACTGTTCCTGTACCCAATGCTCCATCTCCTACACTGTTCCTGTACCCACTGCTCCCCACCTATTACAGTGTTCCTGTACCCATTGCTCCCCACCTCCTACAGTGTTCCTATACCCATTGCTCCCCACCTCCTACAGTGTTCCTATACCCATTGCTCCCCACCTCCTACAGTGTTCCTGTACCCATTGCTCCCCACCTCCTAGTGTTCCTGCATCCACTGCTCCCCAATCCCTACAGTATTCTTGTACCCACTGCTCCCCAATCCCTACAGTATTCCTGTACCCACTGCTCCCCAATCCCTACAGTGTTCCTGTACCCACTGCTTCCCAATCCCTACAGTGTTCCTGCACCCACTGCTCCCCAACCCCTACAGTGTTCCTGTACCCACTGCTCCCCAACCCCTACAGTGTTACTATACCCCCTGCAACCCTTCTCCTACAGTGTTCCTGTACCCATTCCCCCCCTACTTCCTACAGTGTTCCTGAACCTACTGCTCCCCACCTCTTAGTCTTCCTGTACCCACAACTCTCCACCTCCTGCTGTGTTCCTGTACCAATGCACCTTACTTCCTACAGTGTTTCTGTGCCCACTGCTCCTCACCTCCTACTGTGTTCTGTACCCACTGCTTCCCACCTCCTACTGTGTTTCTGTACCCACTGCTCCCCATCTCTTCGTGTTTCTGTACCCACTGCTCCCCACCCCTCTGCAGTGTACCTGTACCCACTGCTCCTCACCCCGTACAATGTTCCTGTACCCACTGCTCCCTGCCTCCTACAGTGTTCCTGTACCCATTGCTCCTCCCCCTCCTATGTTGTTCCTGTGCTCACTGCTCCCCACCCTCTACAGTGTTACTGTACCCACTGCTTCCATACCCCTACAGTGTTCCTATACCCACTGCCGCATCACCTCCTACAGTGTTCCTGTACCCATTGCTCCCCAACCCCTGCAGTATTCCTGTACCCAATGCACCTTACTTCTTTAAGTGTTCCTGTACCCACTGCTCCTCACCTCCTACCGTGTTCCTGTACCCACTGCTCCCCACCTTCTACAGTGTTCCTGCACCCACTGCTCCTCACCTCCTACCGTGTTCCTGTACCCACTGCTCCCCACCTTCTACAGTGTTCCTGCACCCACTGCTCCCCACCTATTACAGTGTTCCTGTACCCACTGCTCCCCACCTCCTACAGTGTTCCTGTACCCTCTGCTCCCATCTCCTACAGTGTTCCTATACCCACTACTCCCCACCACCTACAGTATTTCCTGTATCCACTTCTCCCCACCTCCTACAGTGTTCCTGTACCGACTGCCCGCCCCCACCTCCTCCAGTGTTCCTGTACCAACTGCTCCACAACCCCTACAGTGTTCCTGTACCTACTGCTCCTCATCCCCTACAATGTTCCTGCACCCATTGCTCCCCACCTCCTACAGTGTTCCTGAACCAACTGCTCCCCATCTCCTACATGTTCCTGAACCAACTGCTCCCCATCACCTACAGTGTTCCGGTACCCACTGCATCCCACCTCCCACAGTGTTCCTGTTCCCACTGTACCCCGGCTTCCTGCAGTTTTCTTGAACCCACTGGTGCCCACCTCCTACAGTGTTCCTGAACCACTGCTTCCCACCTCCTACAGTGTTCCTGAACCAACTGCTCCCCATCTCCTACAGTGTTCCTGAACCCACTGCTCCCCATCTCCTACAGTGTTCCAGTACCCACTGCATCCCACCTCCTAAATTGTTCCTGTTCCCACTGTACCCCCGCTTCCTGCAGTGTTCCTGAACACACTGGTGCCCACCTCCTACAGTGTTCCTGAACCACTGCTTCCCACCCCCTGCAGTGTTCCTGAACCCACTGCTCCCCATCTCCTACAGTGTTGCTGTAGCCGCTGCTCCCCAACTCCTACAGTGTTCCTGCACCCACTCCTCCCCATCCCCTACAGTGTTCCGGTTCCCACTGCACCCCACCTCCTACAGTGTTCCTGTACCCACTGCTCTCCAACCCCTGCTGTGTTTCTGTACCCACTGTTCCCCACCTCCTACCGTATTCCTGTTCCCACTGCTCCCCACATCCTACAATGTTCCTGAACCCTCTGCTCCCCACCTCTTAGTGTTGCTGTACCCACTGCTCTCCACCACCTGCAGTGTTCCTGTACCCAATGCACCTTACTTCCTACAGTGTTCCTGTGCCCACTGCTCCTCACCTCCTATTGTGTTTCTATACCCACTGATCCTCACCTTCTACAGTGTTCCTGTACCCACTGCTCCCCACGTCTCTGCAGTGTTCCTGTACCCACTGCACCCCACCTCGTACAGTGTTCCTGTACCGACTGCTCCTCACCCCGGACAGTGTTCCTGTACCTACTGTTCCTCACCCTGGACAGTGTTCCTGTACCTACTGTTCCTCACCCCCTACAGTGTTCCTGCACCCATTGCTCCCCGCCTCCTACAGAGTTCTGGTTCCCACTGCACCCCACTTCCTACAGTGTTCCTGAACCATTGTTCCCCACCTTCTACACTGTTCCTGTACCCACTGCTCCCCACCTATTACAGTGTTCCTGTACCCATTGCTCCCCACCTCCTACAGTGTTCCTATACCCATTGCTCCCCACCTCCTACAGTGTTCCTGTACCCATTGCTCCCTACCTCCTACAGTGTTCCTGCACCCACTGCTCCCCAATCCCTACAGTGTTCCTGAACCTACTGCTCCCCACCTCTTAGTCTTCCTGTAACCACAACTCTCCAGCTCCTGCTGTGTTCCTGTACCAATGCACCTTACTTCCTACAGTGTTTCTGTGCCCACTGCTCCTCACCTCCTACTGTGTTCCTGTACCCACTGCTTCCCACCTCCTACTGTGTACCTGTACCCACTGCTCCCCATCTCTTCGCGTTTCTGTACCCACTGCTCCCCACCCATCTGCAGTGTACCGTACCCACTGCTCCTCACCCCGTTCAGTGTTCCTGTACTCACTGCTCCCTGCCTCCTACAGTGTTCCTACACCCACTGCTCCCCAACGTCTACAGTGTTCCTATCCCCACTGTTCCCCACCCCCAAGAGTGTTCCTCTACCTGCTCTCCTCACCCCCTACAGTGTTCCTGTGCACACTGCTTCCCACCTCCTACAGTATTCCTGTACCCATTCTCCACACCTCCTACAGTGTTCCTGTACCCACTGCTCCCCACCTCCTAGTGTTCCTGTACCCATTGCTCCTCCCCCTCCTACATTGTTCCTGTGCTCACTGCTCCCCACCCCCTACAGTGTTACTGTACCCACTGCTTCCCACCTCCTACAGTGTTCCTGTGCCCACTGCCCCATCACCTCCTACAGTGTTCCTGTACCCATTGCTCCCCAACCCCTGCAGTATTCCTGTACCCACTGCTCCCCACCTATTACAGTGTTCCTGTACCCACTGCTCCCCACCTCCTACAGTGTTCCTGTACCCTCTGCTCCCATCTCCTACAGTGTTCCTATACCCACTACTCCCCACCACTTACAGTATTTCCTGTATCCACTTCTCCCCACCTCCTACAGTGTTCCTGTACCAACTGCTCCACAACCCCTACAGTGTTCCTGTACCTACTGCTCCTCATCCCCTACAATGTTCCTGCACCCATTGCTCCCCACCTCCTACAGTGTTCCTGAACCAACTGCTCCCCATCTCCTACATGTTCCTGAACCAACTGCTCCCCATCACCTACAGTGTTCTGGTACCCACTGCATCCCACCTCCTACAGTGTTCCTGCACCCATTGCTCCCCGCATCCTACAGTGTTCCAGTTCCCACTGCTCCCCACTTCCCACAGTGTTCCTGAATCACTGCTCCCCACCTCCTACAGTGTTTCTGACCAACTGCTCCCCACCTCCTACAGTGTTTCTGTACCCACTGCTCCCCACCTCCTACAGTGGTCCTGTACCCATTACTTCCCGCCTCCTGCAGTGTTCCTGTACCCACTGCTCCCCACCTCATACAGTGTTCCTGTACCTTCTGCTCCCCATCTCCTAAAGTGATCCTGTACCCAGTGCTCCTCACCCCCTACAGTGTTCCTATACCCACTGCTCCCCACCTCCTACAGTATTTCCTGTAACAACTGCTCTCCACCTCCTACAGTGTTCCTGTGCCCACTGCCCCCACCTCTTAGTTTTCCTGACCCACTGCTCCCCATCTCTTAGTGTTCCTGTACCCACTGCTCCACATCTCCTAGTGTTCCTGTACCCACTGCTCCACACCCCACTGCAGTGTTCCTGTACCCTCTGCTCCCATCTCCTACAGTGTTCCTATACCCACTACTCCCCACCACTTACAGTATTTCCTGTATCCACTTCTCCCCACCTCCTACAGTGTTCCTGTACCAACTGCTCCACAACCCCTACAGTGTTCCTGTACCTACTGCTCCTCATCCCCTACAATGTTCCTGCACCCATTGCTCCCCACCTCCTACAGTGTTCCTGAACCAACTGCTCCCCATCTCCTACATGTTCCTGAACCAACTGCTCCCCATCACCTACAGTGTTCCGGTACCCACTGCATCCCACCTCCTACAGTGTTCCTGTTCCCACTGTACCCCTGCTTCCTGCAGTTTTCCTGAACCCACTGGTGCCCACCTCCTACAGTGTTCCTGAACCACTGCTTCCCACCTCCTACAGTGTTCCTGAACCAACTGCTCCCCATCTCCTACAGTGTTCCTGAACCCACTGCTCCCCATCTCCTACAGTGTTCCAGTACCCACTGCATCCCACCTCCTACATTGTTCCAGTTCCCACTGTACCCCCGCTTCCTGCAGTGTTCCTGAACACACTGGTGCCCACCTCCTACAGTGTTCCTGAACCACTGCTTCCCACCTCCTACAGTGTTCCTGAACCACTGCTTCCCACCCCCTACAGTGTTCCTGAACCCACTGCTCCCCATCTCCTACAGAGTTGCTGTAGCCACTGCTCCCTACCTCTTAGTGTTCCTGTACGCACTGCTCCTCACCCCCTACAGTATTCCTGTTCCCAGTGCTCCCCATCTTCTAAAGTGTTCCTGTACCCACTGCTCCCCATCTCCTACAGTGTTCCGGTTCCCACTGCACCCCACCTCCTACAGTGTTCCTGTACCCACTGCTCCCCATACCCTACAGTGTTCCTGTACCCACTGCTCCCCATACCCTACAGTGTTCCTGTACCCTCTGCACCCCACCTCCTACAGTGTTCCTGTGCCCACTGCTCCTCACCTCCTACCGTGTTCCTGTACCCACTGCTCCCCACCTTCTACAGTATTCCTGCACCCACTGCTCCCCACCTATTACAGTGTTCCTGTACCCTCTGCACCCCACCTCCTCCAGTGTTCCTGTGCCCACTGCTCCTCACCTCCTCCAGTGTTCCTGTGCCCACTGGTCCCCACTTCCTACCGTGTGCCTGCATCCACTGCTCCCCATCTCTTAGTGTTCCTGACCCACTGCTCCCCATCTCTTGGTGTTCCTGTACCCACTGCTCCCCACCACCTTGAGTGTTCCTGTACCCACTGCTCCCAATCTCTTTGTGTTCCTGTACCCACTGCTCCCCACCCCCCTGCAGTATTCCTGTACCTACTGCACCCCACCTCCTACAGTGTTCCTGTACCCACTGCTCCTCACTCTGTACAGTGTTCCTGTACCCACTGCTCCTCACCCCATACAGTGTTCCTGTACCTACTGCTCCTCATCCCCTACAGTGTTCCTACACCCATTGCTCCCCACCTCCTACAGTGTTCCTGAACCAACTGCTCCCCATCTCCTACATGTTCCTGAACCAACTGCTCCCCATCTCCTACAGTGTTCCGGTACCCACTGCATCCCAACTCCTACAGTGTTCCTGTACCCTGTGCACCCCACCTCCTACAGTGTTCCTGTACCTACTGCTCCTCACCCCCTTCAGTGTCCCTGCACCCATTGCTCCCCGCCTCCTACAGTATTCCGGTTCCCATTGTTCCCCACCTCCTACAGTGTTCCTGTTCCCACTGCTCCCCATCTCCTACAGTGTTCCTGAACCACTGCTCCCCACCTCCTACAGTGTTCCTGTAGTCACTGCTCCCGACCTCCTACAGTATTTCCTATACCCACTGCTCTCCACTTCCTACAGTGTTCCTGTGCCCACTACCCCCTACCTCTTAATGTTCCTATACCCAGTGCTTCCCATCTCTTAGTGTTCCTGTCCCACTGCTCCCCACCTCTTAGTGTTCCTGTACCCACTGCTCCCCACCCCTCTCCATTGTTCCTGTACCCACTGCACCCCACCCACCATAGTGTTCCTGCACCCATTGCTCCTCGCCTCCTACAGTGTTCCCGTTCCCACTGCTCCCCACTTCCTACAGTGTTCCTAAACCACTGCTCCCCACCTCCTACAGTGTTCCTGTACTCACTGCTCCCCACCTCCTACAATGTTCCTGAACCACTGCTCCCCAACTCCTACAGTGTTCCTGTACTCACTGCTCCCCACCTCCTACAGTGCTCCTGTTCCCACTGCTCCCCACCTCCTACAGTGTTCTTGTACCCACTGCTCCCCACTTCCTAAAGTGCTCCTGTTCCCACTGCTCCCCACCTCCTACAGTGTTCTTGTACCCACTGCTCCCCACTTCCTAAAGTGCTCCTGTTCCCACTGCTCCCCATCTCCTAAAGTGCACCTGAACCACTGCTCTCCTTCTCCTGTAGTGTTCCTGTACACACTGCACCCCACCCCCTACAGTGTTCCTGCACCCATTGCTCCCCGCATCCTACAGTGTTCCAGTTCCCACTGCTCCCCACTTCCCACAGTGTTCCTGAATCACTGCTCCCCACCTCCTACAGTGTTTCTGACCAACTGCTCCCCACCTCCTACAGTGTTTCTGTACCCACTGCTCCCCACCTCCTACAGTGGTCCTGTACCCATTACTTCCCGCCTCCTGCAGTGGTCCTGTACCCATTACTTCCCGCCTCCTGCAGTGTTCCTGTACCCACTGCTCCCCACCTCATACAGTGTTCCTGTACCTTCTGCTCCCCATCTCCTAAAGTGATCCTGTACCCAGTGCTCCTCACCCCCTACAGTGTTCCTATACCCACTGCTCCCCACCTCCTACAGTATTTCCTGTAACAACTGCTCTCCACCTCCCAGTGTCCCTGTGCCCACTGCCCCCACCTCTTAGTTTTCCTGACCCACTGCTCCCCATCTCTTAGTGTTCCTGTACCCACTGCTCCACATCTCTTAGTGTTCCTGTACCCACTGCTCCACACCCCACTGCAGTGTTCCTGTACCTACTGCATCCCACCTCCTACAGTATTCCTGTACCCACTGCTCCTCACCCCGTACGGTGTTCCTGTACTCACTGCACCCCACCCCCTACAGTGTTCCTGCACCCATTGCTCCCCGCCTCCTACAGTGTTCCGGTTCCCACTGCTCCCCACTTCCTCCAGTGTTCCTGAACTACTGCTCCCCACCTCCTATAGTGTTCCTGAACCACTGCTCCCCATCTCCTACAGTGTTTGTGTACCCACTGCTCCCCACCTCTCACCGTGTTCCTGAACCCACTGCTCCCCACCTCCTACAGTGTTCCTGAATCCACTGCTCCCCTCCTCCTACAGTGTTTCTGAACCACTGCTCTCCGTCTCTTGTAGTGTTCCTGTACCCACTGCTCTCCAGCCCCTGCAGCGCTCCCACCGTTCCCCACCCATAAGGCCCACCACATCCCTGCATGATGTCCATAAAATCCATTGCAAGAATTTGCCAGTCAGATGTCACAATGGGTATCCGTCAAGCAATAAGTAATCAGCGTACATTATTCTAACTCCTTTCTCACTGCTAGCTGTCCCTCCAAGCTGGTTGAGGCCAGTGAAATACATTTGAAGTACCGTCACATTTGCATTGTCGGAAACCCAGCAGCCAATATGCTCACAACCAGCCCACACAGACAGCAACATGGTCATGAACTGAACTTTGTGCAGAACTCTCTTTGAAGGAGTACCTTTGGTTTCTAGCAGCCTCCTGAAAAGCAGATTTAATCTTATCTGGAAATCAAAGCACACCCGACAGTGCGGAATGCCTTCACCTTTGCACTGGCTGCATCTGTTTTGATATTTGTGTTCATGTCCTGAGTTGGGATTTGGATACCTCCATGTTTTGAATCAGGTGAGAGTGCTCCCTACGGAGTTGTACAGTCGAAAGGCAAGGAACCTCAAGCAGACTCCAGGACTTGTTGCTGACAGGAGGACTGTCCATGGGAATTTGCCCCTCAAATAGAAACAAATTGCTGCAGATGCTGCAAATCTGAAATAAAAACAGAAAATGCTGGAGAAACCCAGCAGATCTGGAAGTATCTGGAGAGAGAGAGAGAGACAGACGGACAGACAGAGAGAGTTAACATTTTGAGTCTGATATGACACGTTCTCTTCAGTTCTGAAGTAGCGTCATATCAGACTTGAAACGCTGATGTTTTTCTCGAAGGTTGAGAAGGTACAAATGTCTGAAAGAGGAATAAGAGGAGGCCACACACCCCTTCAAGCCTATTCCGTCATTCAATAAGATATTGGCTGATCTGATTTTAACCTTAACTCTATGTTTCTGCCCATCCCCGATAAACTTTCATCCCCATGGTAACGAAGACTCTATCTCCCACAGCCTTAAAAAGGTTTAAAGATGCTGCATCTGCTGCCATTTGACGGGAAGGAATTACAAACATTCTCAATTTCTGTCTTAAATGGGTGACCACTAATCTTTAATTCTCCTACGAGGGGAAACATCCTTTCCACCTTCACCCAGTCAGATCCCCTCAGGATCTTTCACCTGTGAAGCTCTTCCCCAGAGAATATTTGGAGTTTGAGCCATTGAATACTTTTAAGGTTCCTGGTTGACGGAGAGTCAAAGTGTATGAGGGCAGTCAGGAAAGGGGACTTGAGTCACCATTAAAGCTGGATCTTCCAGAATGGCTTAAAGGGCTGAATGGCCTGCTCCTGATTTCTATGTTAGGAGGAGTTCTTGAGGAAAGCTGAACAATATTTGTTTCTGGAGGGAATTCCTGGTAAAGTACTGCGAGGTGAGTAAAGGCACAAATCAGGAGCATTAAATGGATGGATCCCTCTGTGATCCATTTTTGTTGGTTCATTCCTCCTTGTCTTCATCATGTGAGATGTTCCAGATAAATGGACAGCGCTGAAGTAAGGCCGTGTCTTTTTGTTTCAGTGATGTTGGTGGGTTTGTTACGTTACGCTCAGGTGATGGAGAGACACCAGAACTCCTTACTGAACACAGCAGCGTTGGTCACTTGCTGGATCTGTGCTGCAGGCCTCATCGTCGTGGGAAATTTCCAGGTAAAACATAAAGGAAACTGCTACCCTTCGAAATAAGTCTTGCCAACCCCTTTGTCTGTCTATTATTCTAAATAGGTGCTAACCTAGTCACATCAAATAACTATGTAACAACAGTGACTACACTTAAGGAGGCAACAGTAAGGAAGAATTGGTACCTTTTGCATCCCCAAGTGCTTTCAAAATGATGAGTTAATTTTCAAAGTGTAGTCTTTCTTGGAATGTAAGGGCCATGACAGCTCCTTTGTGCACAGCAGGATCCCCCACAAAGCAAAGCAGAAAGTGACAGGACAAATGATGTAAGCGAATTGTAGAAAGTGTATGGCGGTGAAAGAGGCCACTTAGCCCATCGTGTCTGCTTTGGCCAAGCAGCCTGATCCCACTCTCTGGCACTTGGTCTTTAGCCCTGCAGCTTACAGTAGATTAGATTCCCTACAGTGTGGGGACAGGCCCTTCGGCCCAACCAGTCCACACCGACCCTCCGAAGAGTAACCCACCCAGACCCATTTCCCTCTAACTAATGCAATTAACACTGTGGGCAATTTAGCACGGCCAATTCTCCTGACCTGCACATCTTTGGACTGTGGGAGGAAACCAGAGCACCCGGAGGAAACCCATGCAGACACTGGGAGAATGTGCAAACTCCACACGGACAGTTGCTTGAGGCTAGAATCGAACCTGGGTCCCTGGTGCTGTGAGGCAGCAGTGCTAACCACTGAATCACCATGCCACCCAGTACTTGAGGCGCGGATACAGAGACCTTTTAGATACAATGATGGTTTCTATCTCAAGTAGTTTCTCAGGTGGCAAGTTCCAGACCCGCTGGCTCAAACAGCTTTTTCTCATCTCCCTGTTAATTTTCCTATTAGTCACTTAAATATATGTCCCCTTAGTTGCTGGCCTCTCTTCCTAATGGAATAGGTTAAGGTTTCGTCTGCAAATTGGCACCTCTGACAGTTCAGCACTCCCTCAGTATGGCACTGGTGTCACACACTAAGAGTGCTGACTCTGAGAGACAGAAGACATTTTAAGACACTCTACAGTGCCCTGGGTGGTGAACGTCTCTTGATGATGAATAGATTTTTGTTCATTGTCCACCAAGGAAAGGCAATTGAAATTTAATGCAGTCAAGTATAAAACACTGCAGAACAAAGGGGCAAAATAAAGAACTCACATACTCCACAAGTGGTGTCACAACGGTTAAAAGGACCAAAATGCTGAACAGATTTACGCAAAAGCTGTCCAGTCCCCACACACATGGGTAACCAGAAAAGCCAGTAGGCTATTGAGCTACACATGGTAAAAGGAAGTAGGTAATGATCAAATTACATCGCACCCTGTCAGGTAGCACTTTCAATCATTCATCTAGTTTCAATCATTGAGACACAAGGGAGATAGATATTCTACCATGAGGCTAATCCTCATTGTCAGAAGGTCATAATCAGGAAAATAGGTCATTGGTAGGGGCAGTGATATGGGATGGAGGGGATTAATCATGATTCCTGAGGGTGATTGTCCCAGAGAAACAGTAGCTGCCCTCCAAGACTTACTGCTGGTGAACCTGTTCTGGTCCATCGCCCATGGCGTTGATTGGAATGAGCCCCATTCAGTTTCTGCCTAAATTGGCAGTCAAGGTCCACTCCCGTGTCAAAGGGAATCCATTACAAATGGCACCAGTCACAGTCTCCAGTAGAAGGACTGTGAATGTGACTGCCCTGTGCTGAAGTTATTACCATCTACTTTGGTTTAGGGAGCCAAGTTGGAGCATAGGGACTGACCAATGTGCAGAGCAACTTCCAGTCTGAGTAATGGAGACAGAATGCCTGCAATTATTCAAAGAACACAAGTGTAAGCTGTAGTGGAGGATGTGTTAGCATTGTTCTGGAGGGATGAACTCAGATAGCCAAGTGGGTGTGGATATGGAGGGACATTGATCCTCAATGAGTAAATGAACTTGAGATAGAGACCAGCTGTAATCTAGCTGAATGATGCAACAAGCTCAAGAGACTGAATGGCCTACTCCTATTGCTCCTATATTGCTATGAATGGCTTCCATCTTCTATTGAGATGGTATGATTTTGTAAAATGAGTTAAACCTTCTGTTAGGGAAGCAGATAGAGAAATACTGGCCAGAAGTGCTCAGTGTTTACACCAGCTTTCTGGGCCAGAACATCACTCAGATGGGCAGACCGCCAGCTGTAAATCAGAGCATTGCTTTCAGCAGAACAACAGCCAGCCTCTGAACACCTCATTTAAACAATCTTTACTTACTGGCCAGCAACAAATCTGCACGGGAGGGGGTGGTTTTCCAATGTCACACTGGTAGCAGTATTAAAGGGCCCGTGCTCCTTCCTTGAGCCTGATTTCATTCTCCATTTGCCAACTGACAGTCCGGGGTGTAAGACCAGGGAGCACTGTACAAACAGTTTTTTTTAGATTCCCTACAGTGTGGAAACAGGCCCTTCGGCCCAACAAATCCACACCGACCCTCGAAAGAGTAACCCACCCAAACCCCTTTTCCCTCTAACTAATGCACCCTACGCTATGGGCAATTTAGCATGGCCAATTCACCTAACCCGCACATCTTTGGATTGTGGGAGGAAACCGGGGCACCTGGAGGAAACACATGCAGACATGGGGAGAACGTGCAAACTCCACACTGACAGTCACCTGAGGAATTGAACCTGGGCCCCTGGTGCTGTGAGGCAGCAATGCTAACCACTGAGCGACTGTGCCGCCCAAGTTGCAATCTCTTGTTACTCAGGAGGTATTTGTAAATCAAATAGCAAGATATGTTTGCACGTCCACCATGAGCCTCAAAGGAAGCTTCTCATCCAGATCAAGAATCAAGAATTCCTCCAGTGTGGAAACAGGCCCTTCGCCCCAACAAGTCCACATTGACCCTCTGAAGAGTATCCCATCCAGACCCATTCCCCAAACCTATTACTCTACATTTACCCTGACTAATGCGCTTGAGCTACACATCCCTGAACACTATGGACAATTTAGCATGGCCAATTCACATAACCTACACATCCCTGAACACTATGGACAACTTAGCATGGCCAATTCACCTAACCTACACATCCCTGAACACTATGGACAACTTAGCATAGCCAATCCACCTAACCTACACATCCCTGAACACAATGGACAACTTAGCATGGCCAATTCACCTAACCTACACATCCCTGAACACTATGGGCAATTTAGTTTGGCCAATCCACCCTAACCTACACATCTTTGGATGTGGGAGGAAACTGGAGCACCTGGAGGAAACCCACGCAGACACAGGGAGAACGTGCAAACTCCACACAGTCGCCCGAGGCTGGAATCGAACCTGAATCTCTGGCGCTGTGAGGCAGCAGTACTAACCGCTGAGCCACCATGTCGCCCCCACAGTAAGCAAATGTGTGTCTCTATGTAGGTAACAGCAGCAGAAGAGTTATGGAAGTAGGAAAAGGGCCATTTGTTCTCTCAGATCTGTCCTATCTATAGACTGTACTCCAAATCTTTATCACTTACCTGCTCAGCCCGGTTAACTCCCTGATATAGATCCTCTCCCTTCTAATTCTGAGTCCATAAATCCACTTTGTGTCAATGACCAAATGTTAGCTCAACTCCTAGAGTTGTAGATCCGTACAAAATGGGTTTCCAGTGTTAGCCAGCTGTTTTGACACCTTCTCCCAGTATCAACTTCAACACTAAAATGGGAAAAAGATTGTGCAAAGATCTTGTCAGGGTAGAGTTGTAGAGCCATCACATAAGATAAGGCCATTCAGCCTATCAATATGGGGTGGGATTGCTTGCACAGTGGTTTTTGGCAAGGAACCATATAATTGTCTGTCCATTTCATATACAAGCCTTCAACTTTCTCTCTTTCCCAGAACTGGCGTCAGATGATGTGTTGCATTTCCCAATCACTTCCTCCAACCTCCTTATTTACTGCAGTGAGAGAAACTAGTTCTAGAGAAATGAGATTACAGGCAGTGCCTCCACAGATGTTAAAATGTGGTGCTGTTACTAATCAAACTGCAATGTTTGACAGACTTGGAAATGTTTTTCCCTTATTACGGAAAGTTCTCCTTTTAGTTGAACAGCTCAGCTAAGTACAAAAACATTGATTATCTTTCACAGATGGTGCTATGGCCTCAAGACACATTGTTAACTTCAAATATGAAATTTGTCTTGATGCATGTGTTAACTTAATGTTTAATGTTTTGAAAATAACCTAAAGTTTATGAATCAGAAAGATATTTTACTGTGGATTAGATTCCTGTGAATTTGATAACAGAGTTTATCACTATCCTTTGAGAAAGTGGCTCAATTTAATATTTTACAGGTTTTACTGTTTGTGTGGTTAGTCGTCACTGAGATTCTGAGGTTAATTTCGAAGTTAACTCTGTGCCTGGATTGCTTCCACAACATTAAACCTTCTCTTTAAACGTACCTTACTGTTTTTCATGAATATCTGATCTTCAGATGGAACAAACCTGGGTCAGGAACTTAAGGCAGTGTTCTCTTTAAAGCAACTGTTTCAGACCAATGCCTTTTTCTTTATAATTCAACATATTAATTATCTCACTGGAATGACAGCACGGAAATGGGTCATTTGGCTCAATGGGTCCCTGCCAATTGTAATGCTTTCCCAGGAGTCTTTGCCAGGTCACTTCATCAAGACATCCTTGTATTTTGTCTGTCTCATATACTTCGCTAGCTTCCTCTTAAATGCATCAACACTATTTACCTTGACTAGAATAAAAAGATGACATAGTGGTAATGTTACTGGACTAGTAATCCAGAGGTAGGGCACAAAATAATTATATTCATTTTATTTTTCGAGGGCTTCTCTTGAGATTTGCTCAAGGGCCATGTTTTAATTTTGGGAAGCTACCTTTTTATTCTCACAACTTCCTTTATTGGATGTCATAGCCTGCTCTGGAGGGTTGCTTGGCCCAGTTGGCTGGATGGTTGCTTTACAATGCAGCATGATGCCAACAGCCTGGGCACAATTCCCATGAGGTAACCATGGCAAGGGCTGAGCTAACTTTTCAACCTCAGCCCTTGCCTGAGGCATGGTGACCCTCAAGTGAAACCACCACCAGTCATCTCTCTCCAGTGAGAGCACAATCCACGGGGACTAGGGCACCTGTACCTTTCAGGAACATCCTGTGTTTGTGTTGACGTATGGGTAGTCTGACTCGCACAGAAGCAGAATTGGAATAATTCATCAATATCCTCAAAAATTCATTAAATTTAAACCCACAGCACTCGAGGAAGGCATTGTTTTCCAAGAAACCACAGTATTTAAAATTTGCACAAGACAATGGGCACAGTTTAGCAACAAAAATTATTTTTTCAAAATAACTGACACACACTTATGCACACTAGTATCTGTTTTACACATTCAGCTTCACTCAAGCCTCATGCAAACTACCAGATGAAAACCTTAAAAGTTTTATTTCCCAAGCTATGGGTGTTTTCCCCTAACTAAAAAAAAAACTACACAATATCCAGAATCTTCTAAACTGAAAGCCTAATGCACAATTGTTCCCAGACTGTGGTTTTAAAAATAAACCACCATAGCTACATAAATATGATGTTAATCATTAAACCCCTTCAGATACACAGACCAAAATTTTAGATTTAGTTTTTTTTTAGATTTAGACTTTATTGTTATGTGCACTCAAGTACTAAAATACAGGAGAACAGTGGAAAGCTTTCAATGCTGTGACACACAGCGCCATCTTAGGTATAAGTACCTAGGTACAAAAACTTAAGAACTAGCCAGCAGCTCAAATCCAAACTCAAATTAAGTGAACTTACTATATATATAATTATAATACATATATTGTATATTATATATAAATAACCTATCTCACCTATGACCTATTGTTGGGCCGAAAGGCCTGTTTTCTTACTTTAGGGATTCTATGATCACAGTAACCAGTTCTACATTCTAAACTCTCACTGGCTAAAGAAATTTCCCCTCAATTCCTTATTGTATTCATTGATGGCCATCCTATATTCCTAACATTATTGTGTCAGTTTGAGGGTCTTTTACTTTTTTGTTCCTTAATGCTGTTGATAAGGATGTTCTGACTAACATAGGACAGTTGAGAAGCAAAAACAACTGCATGACCTGAATAGATTCTGAAATCCCTTTGTCTAAGAAAATCAGGAACACAAAAGACCAGCGCTTCAACAAGCCGATGTGAACAGCTAGAAACACATCCTCAATTTTTTTTATATTCCTTAAGGGAGATAGTCACTCCACTGATGAAAATCTGAACAGAATTTTAAAAAAGTGATATTTCTCCCTTACTTGTATTGGAGATTGAAACCTTTGATCTTGATCCCTGGTCATAATGCTATTAGAATCCCTACAGTGTGGAAGCAGGACATTCAACAATAAAGTCCACACCAACCTTTCGAAGTGTATCCCACCCAGACCCACTCCCTTACCTTATCCCTGTATTTCCTCTAGCTTGCCCACCTAGCCTGTATGTCCCTGGACTCTATGGGCAATTTAGCATGGCCAATCCACCTCATCTGCACACCTTAGGACAGTGGGAGGAGACAAGAGCTCCTGGAGGAAGCCCATGCAGACACAGGGAGAATATACAAACTCCAAACAGACAGTTGCCTGAGGATGGAATCAAACCCAGGTCCCTGGCGCTGTGAGGCGGCAGTGCTGACCACTGAGCCACTGCGTGCCTTTTAATACCTTTTTTCTGTTTGTTCTTGGGATGCTTCAACCCCGACTTCATTTCCCAATCTTTGTTGCTCTGAGCAGTGCTTCTTTATGCTGATGGTGCTGCCAGTCAGTAGTGAATGAATCCCACTTGGTATGTGATATCACTTTAAAAGAGAACGTCCTAAGGATCAAGGAGCCAGGTTGTAGGATATATGACTGATGTGTTTTATGATCTATATGTTAGCTTATGTACTCTCAGAAATAAGAAGGGATTGATGATCTTGATGGGATTGCACTTTCGGTCCCCTGATAGTCAGAGGGCAATTGAGGAGCAAATATGTAGAGAGATTTCAGATTATGTGTAAGAATAATAGGGTTCCAATAGGAGGAGATTTTAACATTAACATAGACTGGGACTGCCATCGTGTTAAGAGCTTGGATGGTGAGGGATTTGTTCAGTGTGTTCAAAAAAAAACTTATTTTATCAATATGTAGATGAACCTACTAGAGATGGAGCAGAAATTGACCTTCTGTTGGGAAATAAGGCAGGGCAAATTAGTGGGGAAGCACTTTAGGACTAGTGATCATAATTCTATTTGTTTTAAAATAGTTATTGAAAGGTATAGGCCTTGTATAAAAGTTAAAGTTCTCAGTTGGAGTAAATCAAATGAGACAGGACGATCCTTAAATTTTCCTTTTTGTTCTTTCTTCCTTTCCCTTCAGTGAAGCACATTGGTTTACTCGTCTGAATTGAGTCTGTATAAGACCATAAGACCATAATACATAGGAGCGGAAGTAAGGCCATTCGGCCCATCGAGTCCACTCCGCCAATAATGGCCGATGGGCATTTCAACTCCACATACCCGCATTCTCCCCGTAGCCCTTAATTCCTTGTGACATCAAGAATTTATCAATTTCTGCCTTGAAGACATTTAGCGTCCCAGCCTCCACTGCACTCTGCGGCAATGAATTCCACAGGCCCACCACTCTCTGGCTGAAGAAATGTCTCCACATTTCTGTTCTGAATTGACCCCTCTAATTCTAAGGCCGTGTCCACGGGTCCTAGTCTCCTCACCTAACGGAAACAATTTCCTAGCGTCCACCCTCTCCAAGCCATGTATTATCTTGTAAGTTTCTATTAGATCGCCCCTTAATCTTCTAAACTCCAATGAATACAATCCCAGGATCCTCAGCCGTTCCTCATATGTTAGACCTACCATTCCAGGGATCATCCATGTGAATCTCTGTGAGACACTGTTGCTTTTTGTAATCTGGAACAGCCGGGGAAAATGCTAAGTCTTACTGATGGTTCTACCACTCAGGCTTTATCAATAAGCTAAGCTATGTAGCCAGTAGTCAGCTCTGGAGTCCTCACACCACTATTCCAGCTGTCAGATCTCTGTGTCTGTTAAGGAAGATTAACCCGATGACAGTAACACACCAGTTTCAGAAGGTCTCTGTCCCATATGAAGAGGAGGTGAGGGTGTTGGACGGGGGGGCAAACAAAGTTAAAAATCACACAACACCAGATTATGGTCCAACAGGTTTATTTGGAAGCACTAGCTTTCGGAGCGCTGCTCCTTCGTCTGGTAGCTGATAAAGGAGCAGCACTCCGAAAGCTAGTGCTTCCAAATAAACCTGTTGGACTATAACCTGGTGTTGTGTGACTTTTAACTTTGTGTGCCCCACAGGCATTTTAACCTGATGCCCCAGTGATGTAACCAGGCCAATGCATTATCATGTAACAGGCCATTGACTGCAACACCAACCCTCTAAAGCACAATAATCCGCTCATCAAAGTAGAATTTCTGAAGTTTTAGGTTGCGATTAGATGGCAGAATCCTGGAGAAAGGGAAATTGCGCTCTGAAATGTACAGGGCACAAAGATATACATGCAATGTTTAAATGAAAATGGATTTGAGAATGATCAGATTAGCCATGAACTCAATGAATAGAGCTGCAGACTTGATGGGCTAACTGACCTCCTTCTGCTCCTCCATCTTATGGTTGAACACAGCCTTAAAATAATATGAGATAACGATGGTGATGACAAGACAAAAGAATGGACTGGGGAACAGATGGGCCCTGGAAATTAATTTAAAAACCTTTTGGTTCTAATTTTATTATAACCTTTGTGGTCAAAGTTATATGGGGGCCGGGGGCAGGGGGGGCGGTTGGAGGGGGATAGTGATGTGAGGTAATGTCGCTAGTCGTTCAGAGGCCAGTGCTCTGGGGGATAGGTTCAGATTCTACCAGAGTTGGTGGAATTGACATTCATTGAATAAAATTGTAATCTAGTGCAGAAATTTATAAACGAGCAGTTGTCACCAACCCTGTAGCCCTGAATAGCAGAAAAGTTGATTGGAACCAACAGGCCAAGAATTAGATGCCCCCCACCCCCAGCCCAGGGCTGTATTTTTCTGCTGATGAGCAGATTTCCTTCCCTAAGGGGCATCAGTGAACCAGGTGACTTCCTCCAAAAACCAATATGGTCGCCATTTAGGCAAGTTTTTCATTAATTCAGATCCCACCATCTGCCATGGTGGGACTTAAGTCCATGTCCCCAGAACATGAGTTAGGCTCTCTGGATTACGGGTCCACTGCCCCCGCTTCGTTATTTATTATTACTTATTGACATATGGTGGGTGGATATCAAAATCAATGTATCTATTTGGAGGTAAGCTCAGTGTGGTTTGGACGGTAGTGAGCTGGTCACTTATCATCATTTATGTGCCTTTCCACCGAAGGCGAACTGAGCATGGGACTCCTAACACCTAGCCCACAGTCTCATGGTCACTTTTATTGACTTCTGTAAAAACCCATCTGGTTGACTAATGTCCTTTAGGGAGGGAATCTGCCATCCTTACTTGGTCTGACCTACATATGAGTCCATACCTATTGCAGTGCCGTTAACTCTTAACCGCCTTAAGAGCCAACCACTTTGCTGTGGGTCTAGCTCTCCCTTTCACAGGCATTGCCCCTTTAATGCAATAGTAGTTTTGCAACAGAAAATTTACTTAATTCCAGAAATTCTGTAAACATCTGTGGGCCAGGCCTCTGCCTTTTACAAATCCCAGCGATCTGAACGCACAGGGATTCCTTTCAAGAGCTGGGCTCTAAGACAAGGTGGGCACAAGCGTTAAAGGTGACGGCAGTCAGCAGTGAAAGGGCAGTTTGTGATTTGTGATTCCAATTGGAGGTGAGTGTGTTGGCACATTCAGCCTGGAGCCTTTCCAAGCTGTCAGTCTGTGGTGAGTGGGCCCACTGAGCTGTTTGATGGCACACTGTAATCCCCTATACAGGCAAATAAAGGTTTGGTTGTGACTGTTTGATTTGGCACAGTCGCTGCATAGTGGATAATTCTGCCTCTGGTAAGGTCAGTTCTCATAAGCTACATAATGTTCAGCTCGCTCAGTCTATAAATAGAACAGCGGTGGAACAACAGGTGTCAACAGTGAGCCCATCGACAAAGGGGATATTTGCAGTGAATTGGACCCAAATTGTAGTCTTATCTACTCTGAGCCAGGAATTGTTTCCAATGTTTTGAGTGATCCAGTCTGCCTGAGGCTCAGAGAACAATGCTGGGATTGTGCACTTCTGTATTGCCTGACTCACAAAAAAAAATCTTTCTCCTGACCCACGTTAGGGGAATGTTTACAGTGATTTGTTCTGAATAGCCAAATTGGCCTGGGATCCTAAACAACAGCTCCATTCCCTTTTTACCGCAGTGACACCAACCCATACCTCAGATATATCCAGAGCAAACTCTTACAGCCACCCCAAACCCAGTGGGAGTATAATTTGTGTTCTACCTTATAACTATAGAATGATGAATATCGTATCTATTTTGCAGATCTTGTGAATACTGAATGTAGAAGCAGGAGCATGCCATTTGGCCCTTAAAGCCTGTTCTGCCATTCAGTATGGTCATGGCACACTATCCAACGCAGTACCTTGTTCTTGCTTTCTTCCTACATACTTTGATCCCTTAAGTCTTATATCTACTTTTGTATAACATATCCACACACTTATATTCATATCTTTCTTGCAAGTCTTCAATTATTGGCCTCAACGATTTCCTGTGGCAGAGGGTTCCACAGGCTCACCACTGTCTGGGTGAAGACGTTCACTGTCTGGGTGAGGAGTCAACTCCATGCAGTGAGATATAACTTACGCTGGTGCTTCCCCGACAGTGAACTCCATTTCAAGGCTCTCAGTGAAAGTGGGGTGGAGTGGGATTGGGAGGGGGCAGGTGGAAGTGGCCTTTGCTGCCTTGGAACTTGCTATCCCAAGGTTTCAGCCTGTGACCCCACTTGGGTTTCCAAGCCCACTTCAGGAAGCCAAGTTCGACGCAAATGCCCATGGAGTTTAGCCACAATGTTGACTCAACTCACCTGGCACTTTGCACACATAAACTATAAGATTAAACCAATACCTCGATCATTTCATGTAAGGTCCTGTTTTATGATAATACAGATTAGATTAGATTCCATACAGTTATGGAAACAGGCCCTTCAGCCCAACAAGTCCATACTGACCCTCCGAAGGATAACCCATCCAGACCCATTCCCCACATTTACCCCTGACTAATGCACCTAACACTGTGGGCAATTTAGCATGGCCAATCCAGCTTTGGATTGTGGGAGGAAACCAGAGCACCCGGAGGAAACCCACACAAGCTCCACACAGACAGTTGCCCGAGGCTGGAATCGAACCTAGGACCCTGGCACTGTGAGGCAGCAGTGCTAACCACTGAGCCACTGTGCTGCCTCTGATTGTGGCCAGGCATTACACAAGTGCACAATCCTAGCATTGTTCTCTGGTCCTCAGGGAGGCTGGATCACTCAAAACATTGGAAGCAATTCATGGCACAGAGTAGATAAGTCTACAATTTAGGTCCAATTCACCGCAAACGTCCCAGTCTGAATGTAGACCAGAAACAGAAATAGCTGGAGAAACTCAACAGCTCAGGCAGCATCTGTGGAGAGAAATCAAAGTTAACATTTTGGGTCCAGTGACCCTTGTTCGGAGTAGTAGCTAGGAATGTAGTTGCTTTCAGTTCTGAGCAAGGGTCACCAGATTCAAAACATTGACTCTGCTTTCTCTTCACAGATGCCACCAAACCTATGGAGTTTCTTTAGCAATTTCTGTTTCTGTTGCAGATTCCCAGCATTTGCAGTTCTTTGTTTTAATTTTGGGAAATGTAGAATTTGATCCCGAGGAATCGTAAGTGGCCTTCTATCAGAATGTAACTTGATTTTCTGGACCTTAAAGGGATGAAATAGAAGTTTCTATAATAGGGCTGGATGATGCCATCATTGACAATCGTCATGGAGCCTTCCATTGAATAGTAATTGCAGGATCTGCTTGTTTATTTGAACCATGTCAGCCAGAACATGATAACATCCACAATAAAATTGGAAATTCCACCCCTCCTCCTTTTTTATCAGACCAGAGATTTCACACCCTTTCCTGCCTGTTGCTTAAACATTCCCATATCTGTGCCATCCTTTATATACCTCCAGGGAGGCTCTGTCTGATCGGCCTTTCGGAATTATTAATTTCAATTCATGCCTTCAATGGCACCTCTGTGTTGGAGTGGCCCTCGATGTCTCCTTCTTGCCTCAGCAGCAACTGTCTCTCCAAGATGCCTGAGCTGCTAGTCCTGTGATTGGGTCACCAGAGTCCAGAGACTCCATCCCCTATCTTTAATTGGACAGTGAGCATGGGAGCAGCCAATTAGGAGGCTTTCTCTGTGAAAATGTCTGCCATTGTCTGGCTTCTGGCAAGGTGGGTACTGGCCCCGATGCCATTAGTCCCAAAGCCCAAATGCCCATTTGTTGCCCCAAAGACTTGCAGTCTTCAGCGGGAATATAGGATGTCGCCCTCCAAATCATTGATAAAATTTGCTGATGATTTGTCCTTCCATCCCACAATCCCCCAGTGCTTGAAAGCTGAGTTTTCTGTCTCTACACTTGACTCTAACCACATTGCATCCTACGTCTCTGAAACTGGAAATGGAACTGTATTGTAGGTCTAGCTTTCTCAGCCATGAGTAACACTGACAGACTTCCTCATTCCGTGTATAAACACAAGTCCAACCAACACAAATATGGGTCAAAATTCTAGAATACCCTCCCTGACACCATATGGGAGGGGGAGGAGAGTAGCTAGACCAGATGGATTGCAGCGGTTCAAGAAGGCAGCTCACCACCCTTCTAAAGGGCAACTAGGGATAGACAGTATATTCCAACACAGTCCCATGAAAGAATTGTTTAAAAAAAAACACGGAAAATAGAAAACAAAATTCTTCAAATGCTTTTGAAAGGAATAGTGTAGGATGTCAGTTTAGAGTTTAGAATGTCAGCCCTTCTTTGTGCCTTTTTGCCTCCTGGATACTAACTAATTCACTATAAACATAAATATTAAGCTTGTTTCACCCACCCATAGGCCCTTTAAAAGGTAGGTTCATTTAAAACTGAAGCAGGCTGAGTAATGCAGAAAGTTCAGATCCTGGGCCAATCTTTGTTTTAAAATTAATTTAAATACAGCACAGATGACAGCATGGAGTATGGCAAATGTACAAAAGCTATGTCATTGCTCAGGAGCTTTCAAACTGTCAGTAAATTCAAGAACAAAGAAAATTACAGCACAGGAACGGGCCCTTCTGCCCTTCAAGCCTGCGCCAATCCAGATTCTCTATCTAAACCTGTCACCCATTTCTTAAGGGTCTGTATCCCTCTGCTCCCTGCCCATTCATGTATCTGTCTAGATACATCTTAAATGATGCTATCGTGCCCATCTCTACCACTTCCGTTGGCAACACATTCCAGGCATTCACCACCCTCTGTGTGAAGAACTTTCGATGCATATCTCCCCTAAACTTTTCCCCTCTCACCTTGAACTCATGACCCCTAGTAATCGAGTCCACACTCTGGGAAAAAGCTTCATGCTATCCACCCTGTCTATAACCTCTCATGATTTTGTAGGCCTCAATCAGGTCCCTCCTCAACCTCCGGCTTCCTAGTGAAAATCGTCTTCCTAATGAAAATCATCTTAATCTATTCAACCTTTCTTCATAGCTAGCGCCCATCTATACCAGGTAACATCCTGGTGAACCTCCTCTGTACCCACTCCAAAGCATCCACATCCTTTTGGTAATGTGGTGACCAGAACTGTACGCAGTATTCCAAAACCAAAGTCTTGTACAACTGTAACATGACCTGCCAGCTCTTGTACTCAATATTTTCTGTCAAAGATATACTCCGCCTAAAGATTTCAGAGTTTAATTCCACTGCTCTGACTAAACACAGTCTATACCCTCCCTATAAAACAGCCCCACTCTACACCGTCCCTATAAAACAAGCCCACTTTATACCATCCCTATAAAGCAGCTCTACACCGTCCCTATAAAGCAAGCCCACTCTGCACCGTCCCTATAAAGCAAGCCCACTCTACACCATTCCTATAAAGCAAGCCCACTCTACACCGTCCCTATAAAGCAAGCCCACTCTACACCGTCCCTATAAAGCAAGCCCACTCTACACCATTCCTATAAAGCAAGCCCACTCTACACCGTCCCTATAAAGCAAGCCCACTCTACACCGTCCCTACAAAGCAAGCCCACTCTGCACCGTCCCTATAAAGCAAGCCCACTCTGCACCGTCCCTACAAAGCAAGCCCACTCTGCACTATCCCTATACCCTCTGTACAGGGCAAGATATTTTGAACATTCCATTAATATTAAAGAATGTGGTGGAGGAATTAAGTCATCACTGGGGTGGCACTGCTGCCTCACAGCGCCAGGGACCTGGATATAATTCCAGCCTTGGGCGACTGTCTGGGTAGAGTTCTCCCCGTGTCTGCATAGTTTTCTTCTGGCTGCTCTAGTTTCTTCCTATGGTCCAAAAATGTGCAGGTTAGGTGGAGCAGGCTCAATGGACTATATGCTCATCTCAAGTTCCTCTTTCTTTAATCCTCATGCTTTGTAGAGGCAGGATATTACACAGATATTACACATGCTAAATTGTCCATCGTGTCCAGGGATGAATAGGCTGGGTGGATTAACCATGGGAAGTGCAGGATTACAGGGATAGGGTGGTGAGTCTGGAGGCAATGCTCTTCGAAAAGGTGTGAACTCAATGGGCTGAATGGCCTGCTTCCATACTGCAGGGATTCTACCCATCACTAAAGAAGTGGTCAGAGACAAACTAATGAGGCTAAAGGCAGAGAAGACCCCTGATGCTAATAGTTTGCTTCCTCGGATCCTAAAAGAGGTGGTGGATGTATTGGTTGTAATTTTCCAAAAATCCTTGGATTCTGGAAAATCCAGAATCTCTGGAGAGGATTGGAAAATTGCCAGTGTGACACCTCAATTCAAAAAAGAAGGAAGACAAAAGATGGGTAACTGTAAGCTGATTAGTCTCACATCTATTGTTGGAAATGTATTGGAATAAATTATTAAGAAAATAACAGCAGAACAATTGGGAAACCATGATCTAATAAAGCAGTCAGTGTGACTTCATGAAAGGGAAATTGGGTATATTTGAGAATGATCCATTTCCATCTATAATCAAAATACAGCTTCCCTGCCTGTGCAGTATTTTTTTACGATGGCTTTTCTTTTGAGCTTGCTCCTCAGACAGCAGGTGAAGATATTGTCGATACTATTTATAGTTCAGCTTGATCTGTTCAAAAGTGTAAAGTGGTGCGGATGCTGAAAATCTGGAATCAAAACAGACAAATGCTTGAGATTCTCAGCAGGTCAGGCAGCGTCTATACAGAGAGAAAGAGTTAATGTTTCAGCTGTCAAATGGCAATGGTCAGCAACCAGAAATATTAACTCTAGCAGGACTCTAGATCTTGAATTAACCAAATACCGTCTCAACAGACCAGTTAATCATCATCAGCAAAGTGATGCAAAGAGGAATCAACAGCGCTAGTGAGTGGCACTTGTGAAGAAGTGACCTGCTCATCAATGTGCACTGTGAGTTCCGCCACGGCCACTCAGCTCCTGACTCTCTCACGTTCTTGGTTCAGACACGAACAAAACAGCTGAATTCCAAAGGTGAGGTGTGAGAGACTTCCCTTGACATCAAGGCCGCACCTAACCGAGTGTGGCATCAGGGAACCTGAGTGAAACGGAAGTCAATGGGAATGTGGGGAAAACCTCTCCACTGATCTGAGTCATACTTGGCACAAAGCAAGGTCTTAGTTGTTGGAGGTCAGTCATCTCAGCTCCAGGACATCTTTTCAGGAGATCCTCAGGATAGTGTCCGAGGCCCAAACATCGTCAGCTTCTTCGTCAATGACCTTACCCTCCCAACCTCCCAGTCACCGAATCAGGAGCAGGGATGTTTGCTGATGATTGCATGAAGTTTAGCACCATTCATGGTACCTCAGCTCCCGAAGCAGTCCATGCCCAAATGCCTGGTTAACATTCGGGCTTTGGCTGAGAAATGGGAAGTAACATTCCCACCACATATTACCAGGCAATGACCATCTCCACAACAACAGAGAATCTAACCATCGCCCCTTGATACTGAAATATTTTACTATTGCTGAATCCTACACCATCAATATCTTAGCAGTTACTATTGACAAACATATAATTGAACCAGCCATATAAATACTGTAGGTACCAAAGAAGATCAGAGGCTGGGAATTCTGTGATATATCCTGCCTCTACAAAACATAAGGATTTAAGAAAGAGGAATTCGAGATGAGCATATAGTCTATTGAGCCTGCTCCACCATTCAATATAATCATCGCAGATCTTAGACTTCACCTTAGTGGGCGGCACGGTGGCACAGTGGTTATCACTGCTGCCTCACAGCGCCAGAGACCCAGGTTCAATTCCCGCCTCAGGCGACTGACTGTGTGGAGTTTGCACGTTCTCCCCGTGTCTGCGTGGGTTTCCTCCGGGTGCTCCGGTTTCCTCCCACAGTCCAAAGATGTGCAGGTCAGGTGAATTGGCCATGCTAAATTGCCCGTAGTGTTAGGTAAGGGGTAAATGTAGGGGTATGGGTGGGTTGCGCTTCGGCGGGTCGGTGTGGACTTGTTGGGCCGAAGGGCTTGTTTCCACACTGTAACGTAATCTAATCTAATCCACTTTCCCACCCACCTCCCCTGTCCCTCTGTCTGTCTCATCCTTCATCCACAACCCTCAGGGTAGGGCATTCTAAAGATTCCCAATCCTGTGAGTGAAGAAATATCTCCTCCAGCTTAGTCCAAAATGATCAGCCCCTTATCCTGAGAGTGTACCTCCATGTTTGAGATTCCTCTACTACAGGAAGTGATGTCACAGTGCTCACCCGGTTAAGCATTCATAATTTTGAATGTTTCTTTGAGATCACCTGTCATTCTTTTAAAACCCAGAGAGTATCGATCCAATTTACTCAGCCTCCTATCATAGGGTAACCTGCTCATCCCAGGGCCCAGTCAAGTGAACCTTGACTGTACCTTCCTTAAATATAGAGACTGAGATTCCACCCATTCTTCAGGGTGTGATGTTACCAAAGTCCCACATAATTGTAGCAATTGAAACCTTAGGAGTGGCATGGGGTTAGCACTGCTCCCTCAAAGCACCAGGGATCCAGGTTCGATTCCAGCCTTTGGGTGGCTGTCTGTGTGGAGTTTGCACATTCACCCGCATCTGCATGGGTTTCCTCCAGGTGCTCCGGTTTCCTCCCACAGTCTAAAGATATGCAGGTCAGGTGGCCAAGCTAAATTGCCCATAGTGTCAAAAGATATTCAGGCTAAGTAGGTTATCCATAGTAAATGCAAGGTTACAGGTCTGCGTGGATTGTTCCCTGGAGGGTCGGTGTACACCTGACAGGCCGAATGGTCTCTTATCTGCACTATTGGGCTACTATGCTTCCATCCATAAAGTACAAGTCAGGAGTGCGATGGAATGCTCTCCACTTGTCTGGATAAGACCAGTTCCAACAACACTTGAGAAGCTTGACACCAATCAGGTCAAAGCAACCCGCTTGATTTGCAGCTATCCATCATCTTCAATATTCAGTTGCCCCACACTGATGTGTACAAGCTGCCTCATGTTGCGATGCCAACTGCTGGTGGTTGGGGTAAAATGCTGTGATCAATTGTCTCTTCCTTCCTGTGTCTGAGAGCCTATCTACTTAGCCCCAGTAGAGGATAACCCAGTATTAATTCTTAGCAAGAAGAGGCACTTGTCTTACAAAACAAGATGTAATTTACTGCACAATAGCAATAGTTTAAATACAACTTGTATTGACTTGTTTGGCATAATTACTCAGACTGTCAGGAGCCAGAGAAGACCCATCTGTCTCTATCGACACCTTGAACTACTGTCTCTCCTCCACCCAGAGACTGTAACATCATCAGATTGGGTGGAGCTAAATTCAGCTTCTATATTAACCCCTTCAGAACCATTACCTTATACAACACCTTCTGGAAGAAGTACATTCATGGCTTCATAGGCAGCACCTTCCAAATCTGTGACCTCTACCATCTAGAAGAACAAAGCAGCACAGGCATGGGCCCACTGCCTACTGCAGTTTCCTCTTGAGGTCACAGTTCATCCTGATTTGCAACTATATCGCCATTTATTTATTGTCAATGGGTCAACATCCTCAAAGAGTCATCTGAACACCACTGTGGGTGTTCCTACTGTCCACGAACTGCTGGGCATCAGAATGGAGGCTCACCACCAATGGTTAAAGGTCAATTAGGAAGAGGCACTTAGTGGTGGTCTAGTCAGTGCCTCTCACACCCTGGGAATAAAGAAAGGAAAATTCTTGAAAGTGAACATCAGCCTAAGTGCAAGATGAAAGTTGGTAGACGAAACAAAGGGATTAGCGTCTGGACTGATTCACATCTGCTGCCTCAATATTACACAGCAGGGCGCCTGAAAAGAAACCTCGGAACTATTTTCTGTCTGGCTTATCTCTGAGATCAAAAGATCAAGCTGAAAGACAGAAGTGGCCTTTTTATTGGTCACAGTTCAAAGATTTTGGAAGTGACTGCTCCCAGTGTCCAGGCTGAGGATTGAAGATAGCCCCCTAAAAATAATTACACTCTTATGAGGTGTTTTTGACTGAATGAATTATTATCATTAAATATTCTCCACAGCATATGGAAATGTTTTTGCTGGTAACTATTGAGACCGGTGCACTGACTACTCTTCGATTGTGATTTTCAGGATTTCGCATTAACTCATTAAGCGCCAGTGCAGCGATTGTAATGCAGGGAGCTCACAGTCTGAACACAGATCTAAACAAATCTCAGTCTTAAAACATTACCCCATTCTCCACTCCCTTTGACTCCCGACCACCCACATGCATGTACACACACATACATACTTTGATGTTAATACCCTCGTTGTGTTTCTAAAAAGCTTTATCACTATCTTATGAAGGACTTCAGGGCTCAATTTTCAGCTGACCTTGTGGCATTATTCTGAAAGACACATGCTGATAATTCTAGCCCAGGAAGTTGTTGTGAAATGGCTGAGCCAATGAAAAGGGCTGAGTATGCTCAGCAGGTCAGTAAGTGTGTCTGTCAGGAGAATGACCGAATCTTACAGCGCCAAAGAGGATGCCGTTCAGTCTATTGTGTCTGTACTGCCCCTTTAGAAGAGCTATTAGTCAGTCTTGCTTCTTTGCCATGGATCTGGCGATAGAAACGCTGTCCCTGTGTCCATCAAAGCCAACAGGTTTTCTCTGCTACACTCAGAAAGATGCCCCCCCCCCCCCCCCCCATTCTTCCATCCTGACCTATCGTCTATCTCCAATGTTAGGTTACTAACTCTGATTGGTTGTCACCAGGAAGTTCCATTATGTACCTTCCTGCCTCTCAGCACCCAGCTCCCACATTCCAGCCACAAGTAAAATACTGCTCAGAAGATCGTCAACCCATCATCTCTGAGATAGCTGTCTGAAGGAACTAAGTGCCACTCTGAGGTCTTTTCCCTGAACATGCTTCAGTTTCAAAGATTGGGCCATACTCTAAGGTCACCTGCTCCAGATCCGAACCTCTCCTGTGTTTCTGCTCCTGTCTCCATTGTTTCTTCTGGCACTGACCTGAAACCTGTGCCCTCCCAGTCCCGATCCTGGCATCTGTGGGAACGGTTTTTCTCTCTTTCTACTCCACTGAGCCTCCACATGGTCTGGAACATTTTGACGAAAGCAACTCTCGGCCTTGTCTTCTTTAAGCCCCAGCTTCTCCGAAATCTTGGGTGTGCCAATTGGAAAGGCTGGAAGTTCTTAACAATTCTCCACTGTCTTATCAACAGGTATTTTTTCTATGTCTGGAATGTTTCTGACGAACACGAACATTCAAAGAAAGTTTTTGGAAAGATATGTTTTAATGCTTCTATTTGGTTTTTCTTGGGGTGCCCAAGGCCTTATACTAATGATTGATTATTAATCTTGAGAAGGTACAGAACTCTCTCAGAGGGTGGATAATCTTATTGGGAGAAAGTGAGGACTGCAGGTGCTGGACAGCAGAGTCAAACAGTGTGGTGCTGGAAAAGCACAGCTGGTCAGGCAGCATCTGAGGAGCAGGAGAGTCGATGTTTCAAGCTTAAGCTGTTCAACAGGAAGGTGATATCATTCCTGATGGAAGAGCTTATGCTCGAAACGTCGACTCTCCAGCTTTTCGGATGCTGCCTGATCTGGATAATCTTATTTCAAATCTCCATCCACTCTTTCAGGTCCTTGAATCTCGTGTTATCTCCCAGCTCCATTCCCAGATCTCCTGTCAACCCTTCCTATTGTTTTCAATCTTCCCTACCACTTGATTACAATACCAGGGTCACAAGCAACTTACTTTTTGTGGAACATTATCCCTGTTCATACTGTTCAGCCTGTCCATAGATTTACAGCTCAACCACGCTCTGAGGTTTCTACTCTGAGGTATGTGATTTTGTGCAGTTCCTACCTGCATGAATGCATTTCAAATTAAGCCTCTTATTTTCTCTGTCATACTCTCAAGCATCCCCTTCCCACCCCTAAGCTGATTTACACCTCGACAACATCATTTGGAGATGCAGCAAGCAATGGGGTAGCCAATTGGTTAGCACTGCTGCCTCACAGCAATGAGGACCCTGGTTCGATTCCACCCATGGATGACTGTAAGGAGTTCTCTCTATCACTGCGTGGGTTTCTTCACAGTCCAAATATATACAGATTGGCAATGCTAAATTGCCCCCCCCCCAGTGTGCAGCATCGGTGGGTTAACTATGGTAACTATGGGGATATGGTGGTCGCTGTTCAGTAGAGGCTGAATGGTCTCTAACTGCACTGTAGGAATTCTATGATTAGGAAGGAATATGCTTTGTTGGTCTTCATTGCACAACAAGTAAGGATTATACAGGGCCTTAATGAGACCAGATCTGGAGACTTGTATAATGTTTTGGCCACCCTACCCAAGAAAGAGTGTATTTGCCACGGAATGAGTGGAGATTTGCTAGGCTAATACTAGGGATGAAAATGTGTTGCTGGAAAAGCGCAGCAGGTCAGGCGGCATCCAGGGAACAGGAGAATCAACGTTTCGGGCATAAGCCCTTCTTCAGGAATGCTAGGGATGCAGGAGTGTCTCTCCTGTGAGCATAGATTGGTTTGACTGGGCCTGTATTTACTGATGTTTAGAAGAACGAGTGGGGATCCAAATGAAATACTTAAAATTCTAACAGGATTGGACAGACTGGATGTAGGGAGGTTGTTTCCCCTGGCGGTAGGGTCTCGAACCAGGGAACATAATCTTGGGATATGGGATAAACAATTTCGGAATGAGCGATGAAAATTTCTTCACTTAAAGGCTGTGTAGGGCAAATCACTGAATATATTCGAGCAAAACAGAGATTTTAAAGGCAGTAAAAAGTGTAGGGAGGAGGTTGGTATGCAGAGACATAGAGTTACATACTGAGGTGGAGAATCAGCCATGATCCTATTGAATGGTGGAGTAGTTGCAAAGGGCTGAAATGGCCTTCTCCTGCTCATGGCTTCTATCAGCAGACACAGGATTAGCTTCCACTTCCACAATGCCAGTGCCCAGCTCTGCCTCTCCAGTACCACTGCCAACACTTCTGAGTGCTGCCAGACTGCTTGCTGGACATTAGGCCATGCTGTTTGTGTGGCTGGTATACCTGGTAGACATTGAGCCTGTTTGCATTCTGGGAACCTCTGCGCTGGAGATCTCTTAGAAATGTAGAAAATAGGAGTCAACATAGGCCAGCCAGCCCATCAAGTCCGCTGTTCTATCTCAACATCGGACTCCTTTCTCCCCAACACCTTGAACTTGTATAAACCTATTTGTCTCTTTCTTAAATATATTCAGTGACTTCACCTCCACAGCCTCCTGTGTTAGAGAGTTTCACAGGGTCACTACTGTCTGTGTGAAGATAGTTGTCCTCAGTTTGAAACAGCCCATTGCATCTTGCACTCCTTATGTAAATCCTAGGTTCTGCTTGTTTTTCTTTTGTATCTGTATTTACGAAACATTTCCGACAGATACCGGAACATTGCTGTCATAATGCCTTGACCTTTATGATATGCTCTGTAACTGTTTGTATCACTCAGACCTTTTGGTGCAGTATGTTGTGTTGACTGCCCTCTGCTGTCCATTAGGTGTTATTCCTAAAGAGCAATTAAATGAAAGCAACATATTGTAGACTATATCAGACCCAAAACATCAATTCTATTTCAGATGCCGTCAAACCTGCTGAGTTTCTCCAGCATTTACTGCTTTTACACCTCAAGAACACGTGCATCTGTTTGTAATCCACTTCTGCTTGTTTCTGATTTGGAAATCCTACTTGCCGCACTTCTCCTCCGTTCCGCAGTTCATCAAGCCCTTTTGCCCACCCCCCCCACCCCACGTTTGCTGAGGCCCTGAGTTCTTTCTCTTCCTTTACGTCTGATTTCTGCTTTGAGAAGGGGCCTTAAAAGCTACCTTCACAAGTGGCCTGATGTCAAATTGAATTTGACAATATTACTGTGAGATGCGTTGGAACATTTCACAATATTAAAGATGCTATATCAATGCAACTTTGTCGTTGGCATTGGATCTTGCTTTATAATGATCTTGTGAACTCCTTGGGAATATAGGATGTAAGAGCAGATGTAATAATTTGTCTCCTTGAGACTGTTCCACCGTACAGTAAGATCAGGTCTAATCTCTACCTCCATGCCATTCTCCTACATATCTTTGTGTAGAAATCTGTCGCTCTCTGCCTTTAATTTATTTAATGACTGAGCCTCCATAGGCCTCTGGGGTCAAGAATTCCAAAGATTCACCACCCACTGAGAGAAGGAATTCCTCTTCACCTCAGTCCTAAATGGCCTACCTCTCATCCTATAACTGTGTGTCCGAGTTCCAGATCCTCAGCAAGGGGGAAATGGTCTGGCTGCATCTACCCTGTCCAGCCCTGTCTTAATGTTATACACTTTAATCTTTTAAACCTGATGAACACAGGCCCTTTCTCCTCAGTCTCTCCTCGTAGGATTTGACTAAGTTCAATTAGCAACATAAATAATCATTGTTGGTCCACATGATTTCATGTAATTGGTAAAAGGAATTGAGGGGACAAGAGGAAAGATGTTTCATCCAGAAAGTGGCAGGGGTCTAGGGTTCACTGCCTGAATGAGTAGAGGGTGGTGGCTGTCTGGAATTCACTGCCCAGTTTGGTGGTCGAGGCAAAAAGCTTCAACTCATTTGAAAGGAAGGTGGATCTGGCTGTAATCCGTCAGGCCCTGGAACAGTTGCTGGAAAGTGGGCTCGGGTGCAAATGTGATGCGCTGAAGAGACACTTTCTGTGATTAATATTTCCCATCTCCATTTGCCCTATGGAAGACCACTCTATTAGATCAGTACTTTGGAGATATTTTCCTAACCAACCTGTTCAGAGATGTTAATGCAAGTCAGTGGACTTGAGACTTGACCCTTTGCTAAGTGGAACTGCACCATCGGAGTCCATATTAATACACTGTATCATATCTCCCCTAGGATTTGGCTTATTACTAATTTGACAAAAGTGCAGAAAATAAGTGTCAGTGAGCCAATCGGTTGCAAAGCCTGATCATGTGATTTTAGGAAATGTTGCAGCTTTGACTGGAGCTTCATTCACTGGGCTTTAGATTATAGAGTCATAGAGATGTACAGCACGGAAACAGACCCTTTGGTCCAACCCGTCCATGCCGACCAGATATCCCAATCCAATCCAGTCCCACCTGCCAACACCCGGCCATATCCCTCCAAACCCTTCCTATTCATATACCCATCCAAATGCTTTTTAAATGTTGCAATTGTACAAACATCCACCACTTCCCTGTTCTGAGGATCCAAGCACAGAGGTTTTAAAAAAGCTGATTTTTTAAAATTTCATTCCCAGGATGAGGGCATCACTGGCCAGGCCAGTATTTATTGTGGCTCAGGAGTCACATGTAGACCAGACCAGGTAAGGATGACGGTTTCCTTGCCTCAAGGACATTAGTGAACCAGATGAGTTTTCCCAGCAATCGACAATGGTTTCATCATCATCATTAGACTCTGAATTCCAGATTTTCAAATATTAAATTAAAATTCCACCATCTATGAATCTCGTGAGATACTTAAAAGATCAGCACGTGAAAGCGAAGGGAAGAGGGTGGCATCTGTTTTAACAGCCGAACTGTCTTGTTCCTGCAGGTTGACAATGCCAAAGTGCTACACTATGTTGGTGCTGGAGTGGGGTTCCCCAGCAGTATGCTGTTCATCTGTTTCCAATCGGTGCTCACTTACAGAATAGCAAAGAACTCCCTGGACTACCAGATCGGCCACTGCCGTGCATTCCTCACCATTGTGGCCTTCATCAACCTTGTTATGAGTATCCTTTCTGCAGTGCGCCTGTTTCAGGAATATTACCCACACTATCTCTTAAGTATATCCCAAATACAATCTAGAAACTCATAGCAGGCACCCTCACCGGTCTCTAAATTCCTTAACTGTCTTTCCAGGTGGGGTCTTCTTCATGCAGGAAAGCTCCCAGCTCCAGCATGCGGCAGCTATATGCGAGTGGGTTTTCACCATCATCATCCTCATTTTCTATGGGACATTCGCTGTGGAGTTCGGCTCCATCACTCAAAACACCTTCCTTGAAATGCTGGCAAAGAGAGACAAGAAGACAAACTGTAAAGCAGACACCAATATGGCTCCCAGCTCAGGCATCAGCCGTACCCAAGAGGCCATTGCCATGATCTAAGCTTCGAGATCTCCACAGACAGGTCGAACTATAACTCTGTCGTGAATGGGGTGGGGCTGGGGGGGCGATATCTGTGGAGCATTACTGCCTGTCGGAATGGAGGGGGAGATAAATCATTAAATACCTCAGATCCTTCAGCAAACCAGGGATACTGTTACACAAAAGCCATCACAAAAGGACCAAACCTCTCCTTTCTCCAATGATATTTTTGGAACCTTTCTATGGAATTTAAATTTTTTTTATAAAGTTTGATTTTTATAACAGAAATGAATTATATATTTTATGACCGCAAGTAATTCGACAATTCAGAGTATTGTGAAAGACATTTGATGTCTTTAAGTTACTTGTAACACTGATCCATTTAAATGGGACAGGTCAACTCTCAAACTGAAATGATAAAGTTCACTTTTTAAAATGTAATTTCCATTTATCGGTAGCTGATCTCAGTGTGTTTACAAGTTATCTTTCACATTTAGGCTGAACAGGGGAGACTGCTGTTTCTAAGATATTAGCATTTCTACTGCTGGGGAGTTGATTATGGCCAGGAGCAGGTTAATCAGTGAAGAAATCTCACTCTGGATCGATGTATTCCCACCCTCTCTGCCCTGACCCTGCATCCACCTCCTTCCCCCATTCCGTGCGTCTGTGTTGTTTTAACTGATCTAACCTCTGCCTCCGCCTGCCCTTCTCTCTCTCTGAGAGGATGTGTCTGATACCACATTCTCTCAGAAGCCTTTGTATTGACCCTTGTATCCATTGAACCTTGCTCTCCATATTTTTCCATGAGTTGTTTATCCTTGTTCAATCCTAAACCTTTCCAAGGTCTCTCTGATCTGCATCTCTTGCATGCCTGATTTCATTTCCTGCCCATTTTTGTGGGCCTCCAGCCAACTAGTCCCTAAGTTTTGGAAACCCTTCAGAAATCTTCACTGCCTCTATCTCTCTTCCTCATCTCTTCATCACGGACCTTAAAACCATTGATTAAACTTATTGTTCCCTGTCTTAGTATTTCATCACGCACCAAATTTACTGATAATTTTCCGGTGAAAACTCTGGGACATTTTTACTGCGTTAAAGGTGCTAGATTAACACAGGTTATTGTTGTGTCAGATTTTGTACAGTTGACGACAATTTCTGATCTTCATGTGGTGCAATCTGCTGGCATGTGGCTATCTGTAGGGCCTAAGTCTCTTCTGTGTGTGACAAACAGTTAGTCCATCTGAGTTGTTGAATATTGTTAACATGCATGTACACATTTTAAGCAAACAACCATATGATCAGAAATGTTGCTTACTGATCATTTGCTCTTGTAGTAAATAAACTACAGCTCCAGCCATCTTATCATCATTTACAGACCTGAATTAGAAATAAATACCAAGTAACGGTTTACATGTGAAGGAGTTGCACTCTGCCCACAGCTCAGGTATCAGATGGGAGGACAGAGTTGACATCAATTGACTGAGTGTGGCATCCAACAGCCCAAGAAAAACTAGAGTCAATGGGAATTTGGCAGTTGGGGGGTGGGGGTGGGGTGAGCGCTAAATTAATTAATCTGAATTGATTAAATTAACACTCATTGCAGATTATACAGAGGAGCCTCAATTATCCGAACAACACGAGTGGGGAGTTCTTTGTTCGGAATAATTGAATGCCAGATGACACAGTTTGGCCTAGCATCAGGACCTTGCGATCTTGTCTGGAAAATCCGAAATTCGGATAATCGAGGTTCCACTGTCAATTGTCTAAACAATCTGTTCAGGGATATCTCTGGAGGGGGTGGGACTTGAACGCAGGCCTCTTGGCTCAGAGGTAGGGACACTACCACCGCAGCACACAAGCCCTAATATTGTCCTGGACCCTTCAGCTGCTTCATCAATGACCCTCCCCCCATTCAGAAGTGGAGATATTTCCTGATGATTGCTTTATGCTGAGCCTTTTCCTGGACTGGTCTGGTTCCTGCTCTGATGTACACAGTGGCACAAAGCAGGCATGTTTGTAATGAACCAAATGAGTATATGGATATATCTGCTACAAGTAAACTCACAAGACTAGCACTTGGCATTCCCCCACACGAACGTCTCTCCTTAAGTGGTTCATCTGCTAATTAAGATCTCTCCATGTCTTCGTTAGGCCAGTCCTCCCTGGTGATCGAACTGATGTTTATAATCATAGAATGCTTGGAGGCAGGTCTTTCACTCATCAAGTCCACACCAACTCTCTAAAGAGCATCCCTTCCAGACCCAACCCCCCTACCTTATCCCAGTAACCCTACATTTCCCATGGCTAGTTCACCCAAACTGCACCTCCCTGGGCACTATGGGTAATTTAGCTTGGCCAGTCCACCTAACCTACACCTCCCTGGGCACTATTGGTAATTTAGCTTGGCCAATCCACCTAACCTACACCTCCCTGGGCACTATTGGTAATTTAGCTTGGCCAATCCACCTAACCTGCACCTCCCTGGGCACTATTGGTAATTTAGCTTGGCCAATCCACCTAACCTGCACCTCCCTGGGCACTATTGGTAATTTAGCTTGGCCAATCCACCTAACCTGCACCTCCCTGGGCACTATTGGTAATTTAGCTTGGCCAATCCACCTAACCTGCACCTCCCTGGGCACTATTGGTAATTTAGCTTGGCCAATCCACCTAACCTGCACCTCCCTGGGCACTATTGGTAATTTAGCTTGGCAAATCAACCTAACTGACATATCATTGGTCCTGGGAGGAAACCGGAGCACCTGAAGGAAACCCACGCAGAAAAGGGGAGAACATGCAAACTCCACACAGACAGTCGTCTGAGGGTGGAATCAAACCCGGTTCCCTGGTGCAGTGAAGCAGCAGTGCTAATCACTGAACTACCAAGCTACCCTCATAAGCTGTGTAGTATATTACTGTAGCTATTTCTTATATCCCCTTCAGACTATCAAACAAGAGTGACCCATATCCAATTCTTTGTCATTTGTGGCTGGTTATATTTGCATTTGCTACTGCCCATCTTCCTCCCTGAGGCGTTCTTGCACCTTGTGCCAATTTTCTCAAGGTTTCTGAAAGTTCAACCTTCGACAAAGCAAAGGCAAAGACAACTTTACTGCTATCCAAGGCCTTCTTAAAGGTAAACAGCGTCAGTCCTTATCTTGTCATTCACAGATATGGAGTTCCTTTATCAAAAACTGGAGGTGGGAGGTTTTGTCCTGAATCAAAATGCTGAGAAATACATTTGTAATTTTAACCCGTGTCCAGCTAAATCTTCAGTCATTGTTGCCTTCCTCTCTTTTACTACCTTTTTTATCCATCTCTGCACACAGGGCTGTCAGGTGCCACCTACAATATCTATAAATACAAAAGATCAATATATAATACTAATACACACACTCATTATTATGACCAGAATTTGTGGGACTGAAACTGAGGCTAAGTACAGGGATATAGAAACAAAACTTAAGTTGAGCTTCAACCCGACAGATCCATTCACAACTCCTCAGATATTGAAGCAGTCTATGTCCATAAACAGATTTGAGAGTGTGTTGCTGGAAAAATACAGCAGGTCAGGCAACATCCGAGGAGCAGGGAAATCGACGTTTTGAGCATAAGTCCTTCATCAGGAATGTCCATTTACAGCAAGATCTGTACCAATATTGTGACTTGGATTGTTAAGTGGCAAGTAATGTCAGTGTCACAAGTGCCAGGCAATGATCATCTCCAACACAAGAGAATCCAACTATCATCACTTGACTTTATCATGACTGAACGTCCACAATCAACATCCCCAAACAAAGGGTTACTATCTACTAGTAATTGTACCGAAGCAGCAAGTTACATCAACACAGTGGCTACAAGAGTGGGCCAGAGGCCAGGAATACTTCTGCAAGTACCTCACCTCCTGACTCCCCCAAAGCCTGTCCACCATCATGAAGACCCAAGTCAGGAGTGCCCACTTGCCTAGATGGGTGCAGCTCCAACAACACTTAAGAAGCTTAATATTTGCCAGGACAAAGCTGCAAGCTAGATTGGCACCACCTTAAACTTTCAATCTGTTGTGTGGATATGCAGTGCCAATCTCTGCCAACAGAGCTTGAGGGGGACCTTGCTGCCACAACTCCCTCTTCTACAGACTCTACTTGGTCGAAGGTGTTAGGGAAAAGCCACTGGAAAATCAGAGAGTCATAGAGATGTACAGCATAGAAACAGACCCTTCGGTCCATGCTGACCAGATATCCTAACCTAATCTAGTCCCATTTGCCAGCACTTTCTCCATATCCCTCTAATCCCTTCCTATTCATATACCCATCCAGATGCTTCTTAAATGTTTTAATTGTATCGGCCTCCATCACTTCCCTGGCAGCTCATCCCATACACCCTCTGTCTGAAAATGTTGCCCCTTAGGTTCCTTTTAAATTTTTCCCCTCTCACCCTAAAGCTATGCCGTCTAGTTCTGGACTCCTCCACCCCAGGGAAAATATCATGTCTATTTATCCTATCCATGCCCCTCATGATTTTATAAACCTCTATAACGTCACCCCTCAGCCTCCGACACTTCAGGAAAAACAGCCTCAGTCTATTCAGCCTCTCCCTATAGCTCAAATCCTCCAACCCTGGCAACATCCTTGTAATTCTTTTGTGAACCCTTTCAAGTTTCATAACATCCTTCCGATAGGAAGGAGACCAGAATTGCACACAATATTCCAACAGTGGCCTAATCAATGTCCTGTACAGCTGCAAATAACCTCCCAACACTTTTACTCAATGCTCTGACCAATAAAGGAAAGCATACCAAACACCTTCTTCACTATCCTATATACCTGCAATTCTATTTTCAAGGAACTATGAACCTGCACGCCAAGGTCACTTTGTTCAGCACACTCCCCAGGACCTTACCATTAAGTGTATAAATCCTGCTGAGATTTGCCTTTTCAAAATGCAGCCCCTCGCATTTATCTAAACGCCACCTGCCACTCCTCAGCCCATTGGCCCATCTGATCAAGATCCCATTGTAGTCTGAGGTCACCTTCGCTGTTCACTACATCTCCAATTTTGGTGTCATCTGCAAATTTACTAACTCTACCCCCTATGTTCACATCCAAATTATATAAATAAATGATGAAAAGCAGTCAAAAGAGAGGTTCTTCTCAAAAAGATGTAGTGAATTGCAAGATAACATTAGGTCAAAGTTACATGAGTAAGAACAACATTGTTACAAAGAGTATTGTGGGGCCAAGAACAATAGATTTGTCTCTTTAAGGTCCCAAGATGCTCTGCCTTTCCTTAACCAAGATGTGGAGGAGCCGGAGTTGGACTGGGGTGAACAAAGTTAAAAATCACACAACACCAGGTTATATTTCAACAGGTTTATTTGGAAGTACAAGCTTTCGAAAGTTGCTGGACTATAGCCAGGTGTTGAGTGATTTTTAACTTACCTTAACCAAATCCTTATGGCATTATCAGATTGGGTGGAGTTTAAACTAATCTTCAGCATTAACCCTTTTCGAACCACTGCTGCATACAACACATTCCCTCTATCACTAGAGTGGCAGCAGCATGTACCATCTACAAGGTGTGCTGCAGGAACTCACCCAGGCTTCTTCAACAGCACCTTCCAAACCTGCGAATTCTATCACCTGGAAGGACAGGCGTAGATGTAGTCTGAACATTGCAGACTTCCTGGCCAGGAGATATTGCAGTAATGACAGGCATGGGAGGCAAAACAGCACATGGTGAAGGGAATTATGCCAGGTATCCTGTTTATTCACTCAATGCATCTTCCACTGAAATAGGCTCCGATGAAACACAGTAACCTCCAACTGACAAGATATTCTTCTGTAACTTGGCCTGAAAAACAAAAATGTTTGTAAATTTTACAAGTTAATAAATATTTGTTTAATAATAAATGATAAATCCTAATAAATCGAAGATGTGCACGATTTTGTCAGACAGTATGAGAGCTGTGTCCAAATGCTGCATGAACCACAAATCAATGCACCAGATTCACAAGGGGAGTTGGTGAAAGGTGTTAACCAGGCAAAATTCTGTGGTGTGTTTGGAACCATCAGATTACATTACAGTGTGGAAACAGGCCATTCGGCCCAACAAGTCCACACCGACCTGCCAAAGCGCAACCCACCCATACCCCTACATTTACCCCTTATCTAACACTACGGGCACTTTAGCATGGCCAATTCACCTGACCTGCAGAGGGATTGGAGGGCTGCGCGTTGTTAGGGTGAGAGGTTGGAGTGGGGGAGGGGGGCCCTCCAATCCCTCTGCTCCAATCCTGACCTCACCATCAAGCCAGCGGACAAAGGGAGCGCAGTGGTAGTCTGGCGCACTGATCTCTACATCGCTGAAGCCAAACGCCAACTCGAGGACACCTCTTCCTACCGCCCCCCTGACCATGACCCCACCCCCCATCACCAAACCATCATCTCCCAGACCATACAGAACCTCATCACCTCAGGAGATCTCCCACCCACAGCTTCCAACCTCATAGTCCGGGAACCCCGCACTGCCCGGTTCTACCTCCTTCCCAAGATCCACAAGCCTGACCACCCTGGCCGACCCATTGTCTCAGCATGCACCTGCCCCACTGAACTCATCTCTACCTACCTTGACACTGTCCTATCCCCCCTAGTCCAGGAACTCCCCACATACGTTCGAGACACCACCCAAGCCCTCCACCTCCTCCAAGACTTCCGTTTCCCCGGCCCCCAACGCCTCATCTTCACCATGGATATCCAATCCCTCTACACCTCCATCCGCCATGACCAGGGCCTCCAAGCCCTCCGTTTTTTCCTCTCCAGACGTTCCCAACAGTACCCCTCCACCGACACTCTCATTCGTTTGGCCGAACTGGTCCTCACCCTTAACAATTTCTCCTTTGAATCCTCCCACTTCCTCCAGACCAAAGGGGTAGCCATGGGCACACATATGGGCCCCAGCTATGCCTGTCTCTTTGTTGGCTACGTAGAGCAGTTGATCTTCCGTAATTACACTGGCACCACTCCCCACCTCTTCCTCCGCTACATTGATGACTGCATTGGCGCCACCTCGTGCTCCCGCGAGGAGGTTGAGCAATTCATCAACTTCACCAACACATTCCACCCTGACCTTAAATTTACCTGGACCATCTCTGACACCTCCCTCCCCTTCCTGGACCTCTCCATCTCCATTAGTGACGACCGACTTGACACTGACATTTTCTACAAACCCACCGACTCCCACAGCTACCTGGATTACACCTCTTCCCACCCTACCTCTTGCAAAAATGCCATCCCATATTCCCAATTCCTCCGCCTCCGCCATATCTGCTCCCAGGAGGAGCAGTTCCACCATAGAACACACCAGGTGGCCTCCTTCTTTAGAGACCGCAGTTTCCCTTCCCACGTGGTTAAAGATGCCCTCCAACGCATCTCGTCCACATCCCGCACCTCCGCCTCAGACCCAACCCCTCCAACCGCAACAAGGACAGAACGCCCCTGGTGCTCACTTTCCACCCTACCAACCTTCGCATAAACCAAATCATCCGCCGACATTTCCGCCACCTCCAAACAGACCCCACCACCAGGGATATATTTCCCTCCCCACCCCTCTCCGCCTTCCGCAAAGACCGTTCCCTCCGTGACTACCTGGTCAGGTCCACGCCCCCCTACGACTCACCCTCCCATCCTGGCACTTTCCCCTGCCACCGCAGGAACTGTAAAACCTGTGCCCACACCTCCTCCCTCACCTCCATCCAAGGCCCTAAAGGAGCCTTCCACATCCATCAAAGTTTTACCTGCACATCCACTAATATCATTTATTGTATCCGTTGCTCCCGATGCGGTCCCCTCTACATTGGGGAGACTGGGCGCCTCCTAGCAGAGCGCTTTAGGGAACATCTCCGAGACACCCGCACCAATCAACCAAATCGCCCGTGGCTCAACATTTCAACTCCCCCTCCCACTCTGCCGAGGATATGGAGGTGCTGGGCCTCCTCCACCGCCGCTCCCTCACCACCAGACGCATGGAAGAAGAACGCCTCATCTTCTGCCTCGGAACACTTCAACCCCAGGGCATCAATGTGGATTTCAACAGTTTCCTCATTTCCCCTTCCCCCACCTCATCCTAATTTCTAACCTCCAGCAACACGATCCCCTGACTTGTCCGGACTTGTCCGACCTGCCCAGCTCCTTTTCCACCTATCCACTCCACCCTCTCCTCCCTGACCTATCACCTTCATCTCCTTCCCCACTGACCTATTGTACTCTATGCTACTCTATCCCCACCCCCACCCTCCTCTAGCTTATCTCTCCACGCTTCAGGCTCTCTGCCTTTATTCCTGATGAAGGGCTTTTGCCCGAAACGTCGATTTTGCCTGTCCTTGGATGCTGCCTGAATTGCTGTGCTCTTCCAGCACCACTGATCCAGAAACAGACCAAGCATCCCTAGCGCACTCTGATTGAGAAATCTCTTAATAAAAGTATAAAGTAAAGGCTAAAAGTGGGAAAGGAGAAAGTGCATTGGGGATTTAGAATACTGTCCTCTCACCTCTGAGCTCAAACTGCAAAGCCAGTTTACATTGATAAGATTGACCTTTCTGTGTATGGGAACCTCAATCTATAAATTAGTTCATGCCAGAATGAGCTGGCATTGAAGCAGAGATCCTCTGGGTGTCACTAGTGAGCCCACCTGTACAGAGAATATCACCTTTAGAAAATAGAACATTACAGCGCAGAACAGGCCCTTCGGTCCTCGAAGTTGCGCCGACCTGTGGAACCAATCTGAAGCCTCTCTATCCTACACTATTCCGTTCACATCCATATGTTTATGTGTTTTCCATACGTTTATATCGCAGTGTTCCTCAGGTAGGTAAGAGAAGGATATAGGAGCTACCTTGAGGAAGGGAATGATTTGAATAGTGGGTCAGTGATTGATAGAGGGTGAGGAGAAGCAGTTGGGAGAGGGATGGCGACAATCAGAGCAGGGGGACTGAGCAGAGGACAGAAATGGATAGAATTTGGCTCATTAGGACAGGTCGGTTTGACAAATGAGACCTCAAACAGGCATCTTAACCTTGATTTTCATTTTAACTGGGCCTAAACACCTTTTGCAGCTGTTACCCATATTGTGGGGGGAAAACATTTGTGGCACAGAATGAATTGATTCTGCCCCCCCCCCCCACCACCACCAGCACCCCCACGTTGCCTGGCTAGCCACACATCCCTGACGGAAAAACCAATTTTCTAAAAGGACAGTAATACAGGGAAAAGAACTTATTGGAGCACTGTTCTGAGGGATACAAAAAAAGTCAGATCAGTATACATCACAGGAGGGGAAATTGCGATGCTATTAGGCAGGGACTGTGGAGCGTAAATTGGGAGCAGATATTCTCAGGGAAATGCATGACAGAAATGTAAAGGGAGCACTTGCTGTGAGTGCTGGATAGGTTTGTCCCACTGAGGCATGGAAGGGATGGTAGGGTGAAGGAACCTTGGGTGACAAGGGATGTGGAACATCTAATGAGGAGGAAGAAGGAAGCTTACTTAAGGTTGAGGAAGCAAAGATCAGACAGGGCTTTAGAGGATTACAAGGTCGCCAGGAAGGAACTGAAGAATGGACTTAGGAGAGCTAGAAAGGGGCATGAAAAAGCCTTGGCAGGTACAATTAAGGAAAACCCTAAGGTGTTCTACACTTACGAGAATGGCCAAAGTGAGGGTAGGGCCAATTAGGCAAAGTGGAGGGAGCTTGTGCTTGGAGTTGGAGGAGGTAGGGAAGGTCCTTAATGAATATTTTACTTCAGTATTCTCTAGTGAGAGGGACCTTGTCATTTGTGAGGACAGTGTGAAACAGGCTGATATATTCGAGAAGATTGATGTCAAGAAGGTGGATGTGCTGAAAAATTTTGAAATCCATGAGGATAGATAAGTTTCCTAGGCCAGAGGGAAATACCAAAGATTTATATCAGAAGCCAGGGAAGAGATTGCTGTGCCTTTGGTGATGATCTTTGCATCTTCACTGTCCACTGGAGTGGTACCAGATGATTGGAGGATGGCAAATGTTATTCTCTTGTTCAAGAAAGGGAATAGGGATAACCCTGGGAATTACAGACCAGTCAGTCTTACCATGGATTGTGGGCAAATTATTAGACAGGATTCTGAGAGATAGGATTTATGATTATTTGAAAAAGCATAGCTTGATTAGAGATAGTCAGCATGGCTTTGTCAGCGGCAGGTCATGCCTCACAAGCCTTATTGAATTCTTTGAGGATATGACAAAATACATTGCTGTGCAGTGGATGTGGTGTACATGGATTTTAGCAAGGTGTTTTATAAGGTTCCCCATGGTAGGCTCATTCACAAAGTAAGAAGGCATGGGATACAGGGAAATCTGGCTGTCTGGATATAGAATTGGCTGGCCAATAGAAGACAGAGGGTGGTAGTAGATGGGAAGTGTCCATCCTGGAGCTCAGTGACCAATGGTGTTCTGCAGGGATCTGTTCTGGGACCACTGCTCTTTGTGATTTTTATAAATTACTTGGGAGATGAGGTGGAAGGGTGAGTTAGTAAGTTTGCCAATGACACAAAGGTTGGCGGAGTTGTGCATAGTGTGGAGGGCTGTTGCAGGTTGCAACAGGACATTGACAGGATGCAGAACTAGGCTGAGAAGTGGCAGATGGAGTTCAACCTGGAAAAGTGTGAAGTGATCCATTTTGGAAGATCAAATTTGAATGCAGATTACAGGGTTAAAGGCAGGATTCTTGGCAGTATGGAGGAACATAGGGATCTTGGGGTCCACATCCATAGATCCCTCAAGTTGCCACCTAAATTGAGAGGGTTGTTAAGAAGACATATGGTGTGTTGGCTTTCATTAGCAGGGGGATTGAGCTTAAGAGCTGCAAGATTATGCTGCAGCTCTATAAAGCCCTGGTTAGACCACACTTGGAATATTGTGTTCAGTTCTGGTTGCCTCATTATAGGAAGGAACTGGAAGTTTTAGAGAGGGTGCAGAGGAGATTTACCAGGATGCTGCATGGACTGGAGGGCATGTCTTATGAAGAAAGGTTGAGGGAGCTAGGGCCTTTCTCATTGGAGCGAAGAAGGATGAGAGGCGACTTGATAGAGGTGTACAAGATGATGAGAGGCTTGGATAGAGTGGATAGCCACATAGAGTCATAGAGTCATAGAGATGTACAGCACGGAAACAGACCCTTTGGTCCAACTTGTCCTGCTGACCAGATATCCTAATCTAATCTAGTCCCATTTGTCAGCACTTGGCCCATATCCCTCTAAACCCTTCCTATTCATATACTCATCCAGATGCCTTTTAAATGTTGTAATTGTACCAGCCTCCACACTTCCTCTGGCAGCTCATTCCATGCACGCACCACCCTCTGTGTGAAAAGGTTGCCCCTTAGGTCTCTTTTATGTCTTTCCCCTCTCACCCTAAACCTATGCCCTCTAGTTCTGGACTCCCCCATCCCTGGGAAAAGACCTTGTCTATTTATCCTATCCATGCCCCTCATGATTTTATAAACTTCTATAAGGTCACCCCTCAGCCTCCAATGCTCCAGGTAAAAACAGCCCCAGCCTGTTCAGCCTCTCCCTATATGCTATTATTCAAGCAGAGGCAAACAGCATGGGCACATTTAAGAGAAGCTAGACAAACAAATGTGTCGAGGAAGGAATTGAAGGTTAGATAGCCAGAGTTAAGTAATGAGAAGTGGAAGGAAGATCATTACAGCAAAAAACATGTCACCATTTAGACCAAATGATGTTTCTGTGCTGAGAGTACACTTGCATCATATCATCAGAAGATGGTACAAGGATTCCAGAACATAGAAGCTTTATCTGCCATCTTCACAAATCAAGTTGGTTATTGACTGAAAACAAACAAAACAGCGGAAGCTGAATGTTTCCCTGCTTGCAGCAAGGCCAATGAAGAATCCGACAATTGAGGGTTCAGAGGTAATGGTAGTTTTCAGACCAGAAGACCTGGTTTCAACTGACTGTAAAGATTGTGTCAAATGCACATTGTTGTAGCCAATGTAACACTTCATTATGTAAAATATGATGGTCAGCATTAAACATTAATCTCAGAGACTTCGATTTCATATATTGATAATATATATCAGACATCCATAAGATGTTGTATGAACAGTTAGCTTAAGTAGAAACTTTTATCTTCTAGTTTCCATATCAAACAAAAAAGTTGCATTTAGTTCTAAATGTCTTGAGAAAAACCACAGTTATCCATACGGGAGAGTTTGCTCGCTTTGAAAGTCTGAGATGTCCTTCCACAGTAGTCTAATGGAAGCATTGAACATTGGAATTTGTAGCAACAATACCTCCTTAATATCATGAGTATGTGGTGATTGCTTGATAAATTCTTCAACCTGATTGTCCATCATGGAGTTTTGTCACTTTTTCCAATATACCCTCAACTCTTTGTACTTTCGCCCAGGGTGGAAATGGCTATCACGAGAGGGCATAACGTTAAGGTGATTGGAGGAAAATTTGAGGAGAAGTCGGAGGTAGGTTCTTTACGCAGAGAATGGTGGGTGTGTGGAATGCACTGCCAGCATTGGTAGTAGTTAGATACATTAGGAACATTTAAGGGACTCTTGGAAAGGCACATGGACGATACTAAAATGTAAAGTATATAGGTTAGTTTGATCTTAGAGTAGGATAAAAGCTGGCGCAACATTGTGGGCCGAAGGGACTGCACTGTGCTGTACTGTTCTGTGTTCTATGTTCTACGTTCATTCTCAAGGTTTACTGGCTTTTCCTTCAGGATATTGTGTGTGAAAACAGATGTGGTGCTGTTGCTTATCTCCAGCCAGATTTGGGATGAACTTGGATAGTCTCAGCCAGGTCATGTTTGGGTGCAGGCCTGTAGCAGAGAAGTTGGTCATTAGCAGGCCCTCAATTGGTAATCTTATTGAGGGAGATCATAAAGATGGCAGCAAAAGATTACACCAATGCAGGATACTCCTCTGTGTCTGATGCAGTTATTATGGGATGGTTGACCAAGGGTTTGGCTAGGATTAGTGCTGGCGTGTTAGATTTAAACTACAATGGGCTGAGTGGCCAGATAGCCAATCTGACGTTGGGAATTTCTGGGTCTATCCAGCAAGTGAGAGTGAAGGAGAGTGCATATTAATGAGGTCAGATTAAGTAATAAAGAAAGTGATAATGAGCATTAAGCCCATTAATTAGCCTCTCACCAGCCACTGACAAGAATTCTGGAGTTTAGGTTGAAAATGTGACTCTTTCCCCCGGACATCAAGAAAGGTCTCACCCAATTTCTCATAATATCTCCCAGCTTTCCCACCAAAGCCCATGTCATTCAGGAAAATAAATGCCTATTTATATTTCCTTTTCCAGTCAGAGCTGAGATGGGGTGGAATGTGTGTTCAAGTCAGTTGCAAATCAGTCAAACTATGAAATGCTGCCTTTCCCCAGAGCATGTGACAGAAGCTCCCCACCAGCATTCAGAAAAGCTTAACCATCTGAAAAGCAGAGTGTAGTGATTCCTAGGTTGCTACGGGAGGGGGTGGAGCTAGAGACAGAAGCCGGACTGAATGCCAGTTGTACATGGCTAAATGCCAAACATGAAAAGGATCAGAGGTCAAACTTTTAACTTCTTGTCCGAGATCCAGTCACGGCGCAGGTCATAGTCAGATGAGAACCTTTTCAAGATAGAGTTGGAAGACCAGATCAGCTGAAGAAGAGAGTTCAAGCAAGCGAATGTCTGAATCAAGAAAATGCTAACAGTTAGAAAATATCACTGCACATAGTCCGTCCAACTTGTATCATTATTTACTTCATCGAAGGACAGTCATTGAGTTGATTTTTACCGGAATGGTTACTCCTTACTTGACTTTCTGTCTGTAAAATGTAGCAGCTTGATGACTGAAATATCTCCACAGAGGCCAGTATTCCATCACCAAGCCAACCCTTGCTTACACGTGGCCTTGATACTGGTCCGGCTGCTCTCAGAGAGGCAGGATGGCTGACCCTCCTGTTCTAATCTGTCAGCCTGGGCTCCCTGATTGGACCAGGTTAACAGCCTCAACCAGGGAACTCACATTCTATGAGGCTGACCTTATTACAATCTTTTCTCCAGAGTTATGTTAGCTGAAAATGTGTTGCTGGAAAAGCGCAGCAGGTCAGGCAGCATCCAAGGAACAGGAGAATCGACGTTTCAGGCATAAGCCCTTCTTCAGGAAGGGCTGCGCTTTTCCAGCAACACATTTTCAGCTCTGATCTCCAGCACCTGCAGTCCTCACTTTCTCCTCCAGAGTTATGTTATACAATAAAGATGACAAAATGGGTGAACTCCCAAACATAAAAGAGACAGTGATTGCTGAATCAGGAATCTCCCTGGAAAAGCCAGACAGTTTATAACATCCCAGGAAGTGTTGAGCTAGGGAAGACAGAGACCCTGAGACTGTGTTTCACTGCTGAAACTGTCTTGGGAAGCTAGCATTGGGAACCTGGAACAAAAATAAGGTTGTATTTTCAGGCACCAAACCTTCTTTCATGAATAAGGGTCAAAAAATAAATCTTTGAAAAACAAGGAAGTGTTCAAGAAAATATAAATGTCACATACCTGAAAAAAAAATAAGTCACTGATCAAAATGACAGAACTTGTATTTATAAAGCAACTTGCACAGCTTTGGAACATTCTAAGGCACCTAGTAGCCAATCTAGGACTTACCAAGTGTGACCACAGTCATTGTGTAGCAACTAATTTATACCAAGTTTGAGATAAGCAGCCAGTTAATCTGTTTAAGTGGAGTTGGTTGAGGGATAAATTATTAGTACGAAGTCTTCTCTGGTCTTTTTTTCAAATTGTATCTCAGTATCACTGACATCCACCTTAGAGGGAAGACAGAGCTCTGGTGTGACATCTTTTCCAGAAGATGGTACATCTGACAATGCGGCACTCCTTCAGTACTGCACCTGAGAGTTGGTTTGAATTGTGTTGGATTTAAACTTCATTTAGACATGACCACTCCAGGCAGTACATTACTGTGGGTGGGGCCACTTTGTCAGAGTTTCAGATTAAATGTTAAACCAAGGCCCTATTGTCCTGTGGTTGTAAAACATCCTGTGGTTCTAAAGGATCAGGGCAGATCTCCCAAATGTACTGGCCAATACTTATCCCTCAATCAACATCACTGTTTATCTGCCCATTATCACACTGCTGGATGTGAGATCTTGTTGCGTGCAAATTGAACACCATATTTCCCACAACAGCGACAGCTCATCCCGTTATTCTGCGGTGTTAACATTCAGGGCTCACCAATGGATCCAAATCGCTGGGTGCCACAGACATCAGAAGGCAATGCACTTTGGCTGCCGTTTTGTGGATCGTTTGGTCGATAACTTCATTCTTCAGCGTGCTGCCCAGGTGAAGCAGTCTGTCACCAGGAAGCTGTCACTAAAGAACCCCAGGATGTACACAAGTGGCAAGAGTATACCCACAGAAGCAGGGCTAAGGTGTTACAATGGGAATATCACGAGCCGAGCGATCCAAATGTTCAACTTAATGCTCGGAGGCACTGGCTCAATTTTAAAATCAAATGAATAAACATCTGGTTTTTGAAAACCCATCTCAGTCATGGACACCTCATTGATTCTCATCAAAATCCATCTGCTCCACCAATATCTTTTAGGGAAGGAAATCTGTGATCCTTGGTCTGGCCTGCATGTGACTCCAGACCCAAAGCAAGTGTGGTTGTCTAACTGCCCTCGGAAATAGCAAGCTGCTCAGGTCATGGGTAATTAGGGGTGGGCAATAAATGCTGGCTGTGCCAGTGTCACTCATATCCCATGAAAGGATACATTTTTGAAAACACGTTAATATCAGTAAGTAGCACATGTTTGAGTATTAATGTGTTATGCAATGAAGGAGCTCTGTTTTTCCACTACAGAAGGGTGGTAACAGGAGGTCCACTTTGTGGCTTAATGGGAAAGCCAGCAAGTTGTCAGAGGAGGTGCTGAGGACATTCAAGCTTTTCATACCGGAATCCAAATTCTTTCTGTCACATTGTGTGGTACCAACAATTGGTCGCTTGAGATTGGAATAGGGTACTGCCACCATTTCTCCATTCCAGTGTAAGGATTGAGAGAATTAGCGGTGATAAGTCACTCTTGGGTTTTAACAAGAAGAGACACTTGTCTTACACAAGGTGTAGTTTATTGCATGATAGTAACAGTTTACGTTGACTGGTTAGTCATATTTACAAAGACTGTCAGGAGCCAGAGATGACATGTCTGTCTTTGTCAGGTACTCACAGTGGCTAAGTGGTTAGCTCTGCAGCCTCATAGTACCAGGGACCCAGGTTCAATTCTGCCTTTGGGTGGCATTCAGTGTGGAGTTTGCACATTCTCCCCGTGTGTGCGTGGATTTCCTCCCCGTGCTCCGGTTTCGTCCCCTAGTCTAAAGATGTGCAGGTTAAGTGGATTGCCTATAACGTCCAGGAATGTGTAGGTTAGATAAATTAGCCATGGGAAAAGGAAGGTTACAGGGAAACAGTAGGGGGTGTGGGTGGGATGGCCTTTCGAGGGTTGATGTGGATTCAGTGTGCTGAATGGCCTGCTTCCACACGATAGGGATTCTATGATTCTTCCTTTCCCCATCCTAGATTGTGTGACATCTTCAAACTGGGTGGAACCTCATACAAACTCCAAAACTAACTCTTTCAGAACAACTACCTTATACAACATTTGATACTTATCTGCCTACATCATCTTGATTGATCACATCCAGCCAAGTCTAGCATCATCTTTTGGCTGAACTGTCCACTGTTTCGAGGGGAACAGGGAGGCCATTTTGAGCTGCAGACCGAAGTAAGGACTGCAGGTGCTGGAAATCAGAGTCAAGTTTCCTGCTGAAGGGCTTTTGCCCAAAATGTCGATTTTCCTGCTCCTCAGATGCTGCCTGACCTGCTGTGCTTTTCCAGCACCACTCTAATCTTGACTCATTTTGAGCTGCACCCGTGGCTCCCTTCCTATATTTGTTTTGGTTCCCTTTTCTGAAGCCAAAGTTAACCTCACGCCCAAAAGCAGCACATTTCCCCTTTAAGAGGTATGCACCTTTACGATCTGCAGCAGTCCGTGTGATACCTTCCCCAGGAAGCACAGGGTTTGTTTCTCACATTTAATTGCCTTTGAGAAGTTGGCCTTGCTTCTCAAGCTGTCCAAATGGAGGAGCCAAATCAGAAATTTGATCCTATTACAATGAAGGAGTGGTGATGTCTGGGTGAACACCTTGGAGGGAAAGTTGCCTGTGGTGGACTTCCATCTGTACACTGCTCCTGTCCTTTCTGGATGGTACAGGTTGTGGGTGTGGAAGGAGCCTTGGTAACTTGCCACAGTATACCTTGTGGACCATGCACCCTGCTGCTACTGTACATCAGTGACGGATGGATGAATGAAGGAGATGGGCTGGTGTTCAAGCAGAAATTAGCTTCACCTCTGTTTCCTACTTTCAGACTGTGATTCTGCTTCGAAGATACCGAACTGGCTGGAAAGTATGTTGGGAGGTCCTGAAGCCACTTAAGGCACTATATAAATGAAGTTCTTCCTTTCTGTGTATCATGGCCACCATCTTCCTGAACACTCAGCTCTACCCCAGAACCCTTCCCCAATTCTTCCATCACATCCAAAAGCTTTGTTTGAGTAGTTATCACAGCCAGGCTTCTCCAGTCCAAAATCATATAGTCCCTACCCTGTCCCAGTTCAGGTCATCCATCTTCCAAATCCTCAATGACTAATGCCAGTTCTCCTTCAGACATGTGTCAATTCCCAATCCTTAGGGATCATTTCCATCTTCAGCAATTACCCTGCCATGGACTCACTCTCGCCATCTGCAGCACATTCATGGGTAATGTCACAAGGGTACATGAGAAAGAACAAGAGGCCACCTTGGGTTTTATAGATAGAGAATATTCATGTGCACCAGGCTACTTTAATATTGCAAATAATTAGGGCAGCACGGTGCCTCACAGCGCTAGGGGCCTGAGTTCAATTCCAGCCTCAGGTGACTGTCTGTGTGGAGTTTGCACATTCTCCCTGTGTCTGCGTGGGTTTCCTCCAGATGCCCTGGTTTACTCCCACAGTCCAAAGATATGCAGGTTAGGGTGGTTTGACCATGCTAAATTGCCCATAGTGCTCAGAGATGTGTAGGTTAGGTGAATTGGCCATGCTAAATTGCCCATAGTGCTCAGGGATGTGTAGGTTAGGTGGATTGGCCAAGCTAAATTGCCCATAGTGCTCAGGGACATGTAAGTTAGGTGAATTGGCCAAGCTAAATTGCCCATAGTGATCAGGGACGTGTAGGTTAGGTGAATTGGCCAAGCTAAATTGCCCATAGTGCTCAGGGACATGTAGGTTAGGTGGATTGGCCATGCTAAATTGCCCATAGTGCTCAGGGACGTGTAGGTTAGGTGGATTGGCCATGCTAAATTGCCCATAGTGCTCAGGGACGTGTAGATTAGGTGGATTGGCCATGCTAAATTGCCCATAGTGCTCAGGGACGTGTAGGTTAGGTGGATTGGCCATGCTAAATTGCCCATAGTGCTCAGGGACGTGTAGATTAGGTGGATTGGCCATGCTAAATTGCCCATAGTGATCAGGGACGTGTAGGTTAGGTGGATTGGCCATACTAAATTGCCCATAGTGCTCAGGGACGTGTAGATTAGGTGGATTGGCCATGCTAAATTGCCCATAGTGCTCAGGGACGTGTGGGTTAGGTGGATTGGCCGTGGAAAGTGCAGGGCTGCAGGGCTGCAGGGATAAGGTAGGAGATTGGCTCAGGGTGGGATGCTCTTAAAAGGGTCAGTGAGTACTGAATGGTCTGCTTCCACACTTTGGGGACTTTATGAATTCACGAATGCCTTCATGAAGGAGTTTTGTTTCCCTCCCTCTTGTAAATTGTGCTCCATGGTTTGCTCATTGATGTGAACCGTTGCAGCCAGTGCCTAGCGGTTAGTGCAAATTGAAAGAGAGAGAGTATCTCTTGGTCCCATCTTTTTGAAGGACCCAGCATGTATCAGGCTGCATTTGACTGAGTGTGAATCTTTCATGCTACATGCCACATTCAGAAACTAGACTCAATTGTTTACCAGTAAACTCTATTTGTTGGGATCAAACAATGCGATCAGGTTTTAACCAATTCTGGAAATGGAGCAGGTTTTCGCATAAGTTAGCAGACCTGAGGAATTTTCCCAACAGAAGTCTTCTAGACCACTTTGAAAAAGCACATCTCCCTCAACATCAGCAAAACTAAAGAGCTGATCATCGACTTCAGAAAGGAAGGAGGAGCACATGGCCTGATCTACATCAGTGGAGCTGTGGTGGAGAGGATCGAGAGAGTTAAGTTCCTAAGAGTGACAATCACCAACAATCAGCCTTGGCCATCCCACATAGATGCGATGGTAAAGAAGGCACAACATCACCTCTGCTTCCTCAGGAGGCTAAGGAAATTCAACATGTCCATAGGGACCTTCACTAACTTTTATAGATGCGCCATAGAAAACATTCAATCGGAATGTATCACAGCTTTCCCAGGACCGTAAGAAACTACAGAAAGGTATGAACACAGCCCATGCCATCATGGAAGTCAACCTCCCATCCATAGACTCCACCTACACTTTGTATTGTCACAGAAAGGCAGGCAACATCATCAAAGACCCCTCCTACCCTGGTTATGATCTCTTCCAATCTCTTCTGTCAGGTAGAAGGTACAAAAGCTTAAACACACAGGTTCAATAACAGCTTCTTCTCCGTTGTTATTAGACTGCTGAATGGACCTCTCAAATTTCACATCTCATGTTGACCTCGCTTTTGTACACCTCCTGTGCAGCTATAACTTTCTATGGCTCGCTCTATTTAATTGCCGTATGATCTGGATATCCTTGTATGTTATGATCTGCCTATACTGTTCGTCAAACAAAACTTTTCACTCACTGTACTTTGGTCCATGTGACAATAATAATAAATGAAATCAAAAGAAGCCAAAGAACCCTGAGGCGAGACCTACATGGAGAACACAGTTGGCTTCACTCAAATCGGGGTAGTATTTGATTCAAGCTAAACTTGCAGAGTTAAAGTTAGAGTTAGGGTTAAATGTGGATTACGTTAAAGGTCAGGTGAAGTGAAGTTAAATGAAGTGAATTAAAGTTGAAGTTAGATGAAGTAAGAAGTAAATTTTACAATGAATGTATTAGGGTTAAATAATGAAGGGTTTGTTTAATTAAATTGTGTGTGGGTTCTTGCCTCTTGTCACACAAGGGAGGAATAGCTGGGCGAAAGGTTTGAGTACCCTCTTTGTGGGCAACAATTCAAGCTCTCAAAACTGGTTTTATACAACATGGTCAATATTGGAAAGACATCAGACTGTGGTGATTAAAAGGGGTGGCTTTGGAACAAATCATGTGGTCAGATCCTGCAAGCAATCTGAGTGTTTGTGCTTCTCACTCTTTGTAGGCAGTCTGAGAAATGAACTTGGTGAGCTGAGGCTGGGAAAGGTCTGATCCATTATTTGAATTCACAGGCAGTGTAAGTAGGAAGCTACAATCAGGATCAGATTCAATCAGTCTACCTTGTCTACAGAATGAGACAATACATTTTCCGTGCCTTGGTTAATGAAAACAGAACTGGCTTCTAACATTCTCCAGTGTTCTCACCTTCTGGCAGACTTTGATTACCCCATAACAATCTGTTCAGACTCTGCTAAATGTCTATACTTCAGTCTCTGTTTATTCTTTAATTTGTGCGAGAACAAATTTGCTTTTAAAATACAAGCAGCTTAAGGCTAATTTATTTCTTCTCTTTTGCTGTGAAAAACACATTCAAAATAAACAAGACGTGTAGAGTTTGGTAAACTGCAGACAGGAGAAGGAGAAGATTTCCTGAAGTGCTGTGAATCACTGGAGAGGTGATGGCCTAGTGGGTATTAGATTAGATTACTTACAGTGTGGAAACAGGCCCTTCAGCCCAACAAGTCCACACCGACCCACAACCCCTACATTTTACCCCTTTACCTAACACTATGGGCAATTTAGCATGGCCATTTCACCTAACCTGCACATTTTTGGACTGTGGGAGGAAACCGGAGAACCCAGAGGAATTCCATGCAGACACTGTTGCTAGACTATTAATCCAGAAACTCAGTTAATATTCTGGGGACTTGGGTTCAAATCCTGCCATGACAGACGGTGGAATTTGAACTGAATAAAGAATCCAGACTTAATCAACCATTGCTAATTGTTTGGGGCGGGGCGGAGGGTGAGGGGTCCTATCTCATCCAATAATGCCCTTTAGGAAAGGAAATTTGCCGTCCTTACACATCTAAACTCCCTGTGACTGCAGACCCAAATGGGGAGTAAATGTTGGCATAGCCAGAGATGCCCACATCCTATGAGTGAATGCTTTAAAAAAAAAGATGCCAGGAGCTTAGTAGCTGCTTAACAACTACTTCATTTATATAGCACCTATCTCAAGGCTCTTTATAGAAGCATTAAGGAACACGGAGCCACATAAGGACATCCTGAAATGGAAGCAAAATGCTGCAGATGATGAAATCAAAACAGAAAGTGCTGGGAAATGTTTGCAGATCTGGCAGCATCGGTGGAGGAAGAAACAGTGTTAATGTTTCCCATTTGATGTAGCTGTTCTTCAGGCTTAGTCACAACAGAGAGGTGTAGAGAGGGAATTCCAGAGTTTAGGGTCACCAGGATTCCAAGGGATGAGATATTCCAGAGGCTTGTGGAGCTGGATTGGGATTACAGGCAAGGGCAAAGACAATGGACTTTGAAAGCAAAGGTGAAGGTTTCAAGAAAAATATATTATTTGGGAAATGGGACTGGATGGGTTACTCTTCTATGATAATGTAGATCAGTGAGCACAGAGATAGATAAACAGGACTAACTGTAGTTGTAACATGGGCAGCAGAGCATTGGATGATCTCACTGTCAGCACTGGAAGGCCATTCTGGAATGATAGAATCCCTACAGTGTGGAAACAGGCCATTCAGCCCATTGAGTCCACAACAACCCTCTGAAGAACATACCAACTATACCTATCCCCTATCCCTGTAACTCTACATTAACCATGGTTAATCTACCTAGCCTGCACACCTATGGACACTAGGCAACTTAGCATGACCAATCTACCTAACCTGCATATCTCTGGACTGTGGGGGGAAACTGGAGCACCCAGAGAAAATGCAGACCTGAAGAGAATGTGCAAACTCCACACAGTTGCCTGAGGCTGGAATCCAACATGGGTCCCTGACACTGGGAGGCAGCAGTGTTAACCACTGAGCCACCGTGCCACCCCAGGAGTGTTGGGATAGTCCAATCTCAAGGGAACAAAGACAGCGTCTCCGCTGAGATGGAGATGAGCTGAGATGGAGACAAAGTTGGCTGAACTTAGTGAGGTGTAGAAAGTGGTCTTAGTGTTGGTGTGTGAAAGTTTTAGATCAGAGTGGCTTCATCTTAGACTGTTGTCTTGGAGAGGACTGAGGTCAGTCACTGGGGGCAGAGTGAGGTTAGATTTGGATAAGATATCAGGATAAGGTTCTTTCAGTCCTCTGATAGAAAGGACAATCGCCCACCCCTAACATGCACACACACACACACACATTTTAATTTTTAAAACCATTCATAAATGGATCCATGGAATTGATGAGTGGTTAATGCCTATCCTTCGGCCATGTTGACATTATAGCTTGTGGTGCACCAGTCCGCTGCTGGATTCCATTATAATGATGGCGATACATTCTTTCCTAACGAAAAGTACTTCACTATGAAGCACAAAGTATGGGACATGGGCTGTAACAGGTGCTATGGAAATGCAGGTTCCTCCTGTGATGCTGAGAGTCTGCAAGGCTGGAGTATCCCTATGGAAATGGGTTTAGGATTTCAGTCCATTAGACTGTTTGTGGTCCATATTCCGGGCTCTCACACCCACAGGGAAGGAATGGGGGAGCAGGAGGCTGTGGGTATGTTGATAAAGACTGGACCCAAAACGTTGTATCTGCTGTCGCTCTCTCTGTCTCCACAGATGCTGCCAGATCTGCTGAGTTTCTCCAGCAATTTCTGTTGTTTCCAGTCGCATTGACCCTGGTGGTGGAGTGGGGAGGCTGATGGGACAGTCAGTTAACAGAGAAAACTTCCCAACAGTGATGTCAAACAAGCTCTGTGAGTGTGTGTGTGTGTTTGTTTGTGAGTGTGAGTATGTGTGTGTGAGTGGGTGTGTGTATGTGAGGGTGTGTGTGGGTGAGTGTGTGTGTGAGTGTGAGTATGTGAGAGTGTGTGAGGATGTGTGTGTGTGAATGTGTGAGTGTATGTGTGAATGTGTGTGACTGTGTGTGTGTATGTGAGTGTGCTTGAGGGTGTGCGCGAAGTGTGTGTGAGTGAGTGTGTGAGTGTGAGTGTGTGTGTGAGAGAATGTGTGTGTGTGAGGGTGTGTGTGTAAGTTTGAGTGTATATGTGAGTTTGTGAGTGTGTGTATGTATGTGTGTGAATGTTTGTGTGTGTGAATGTGTGTGTGTGAGGGTGAGTGTGTTTGTGAGTGTGTGTGTGAGAGGGTGTGTCTATGTGAGCGTGTGTGTGTATAATTGAGTGTGTGTGTGTATTTGAGTGCGGACCAGGGATATGATGGTATCCCACTTAAACAGAACCCACCCTGTCGAGACATTAATTCCGGCAGCAATGTCCCTTTAAAAAATCTCCGTTTTGTAAGAGCCAGAATATCAGTGGCAATGCGAGGGGTTTAGATATAGCGAGGACGATTTACAACCTTGGAACTCAGTGTCTGCAAAGCAATATTGCATTTAAAAAGAGAGAGAGGGAGTGAGAGTTGCCGACAGATGCAACTTCCTCCTGACTCCGAGCTAGTTGCACTTTTGGGGTGTGTGCTTGCTTTGAAAGAGTGGATCGTTTCTCTCTGTGTGTGTGTGTCCCAACTGTGGCAGACCGCGGCTGCCGAAGGATTCCTTGCCGTCAGTGAGTCCCCCTCCGAAGCCTGTACCTGAGGAGGGGGCGATCGAGAGGGCTGTGGGAGCTGTGTGCCGCCTGTGGAGCCCGGGACCATCATGAGCTGTTGGCTGCTGCTACCCTTGCTCACCAGCGTGGTGTCTATCGCAGGAACCTGGACAGTGTAAGCACCAATTCCTCTCATTCCTGAGCCCCACTCCCTCTCACATCCTGCTCCCTCCACCCCATCTCTCTCTCTCTCTCTTTCTCTTTTCGGATTGAAAGCAAACTTTCTGTCGCTGTTTTCCTTCAGCTGCAGTCACCCAGCTAGCGTTCATCTCCAAACTAAAATCTCAGTCCTCAGAGAGGGGCACAGTTCTGAGATCCCTCAGCTCAGGACCCGTCTTTCGCCCTTCTCAATGACTTTAGCGACTTCATATGAGAAGTAATTCAGTTTGGTGACAGATTCAGTCATACCTGTTCAGTGTTGTCGAGAACCGTCTGTCAATCCTTGTACGGTGACTGAACGGATTGACTAACCCTTCTTTGGTGGACTGTTTAAATGCTGACATTGATTTCTGAAATTCATTTCTAGATTTTTCTTTTGCCTTCATCCTTATTTCTTAAAAGCACACCATCCCATTGAAACTAAAATCAAAATTGTGTTTAATCCCCAACAATGTAAAGACAGAGACCATTGCTGACACTACGTGGTTAATCCTTTCTATCTCTCACACCAATCTAACATTAGTGGGAATGTCAAATGCTCTCTAAGGCTCATTCTTTTGCTGATTCAGGGTTGCAATGGGTTAACATTGGCTCCTACACATGGCATTGATCCCAGCATAGTGTTGTGTAGCAAAGCCTTGATTGTAGCCAGTGTCTCTGGGTTAGGGAATCCCACACATCAATCTGTGTGCTCTGAAGGGAGGGGGTGGGGGGAGGGTGGTGGTGAGGGAAAGAGGCAAGCCATCCTATTCAATTCGAAGCACCTGACTCTTTCTGCCTGCTTTCTTACAGAAAAGAAACTCCCACTTGGTTCTGAGTTTGCTGTCCCGTGTCGCTTGTGTTGTAACTATTCGAAGCTAGCTTTGGAAACTTGGCTCCGGTCGGTTAGAAAGTGCCGCGAGTTGGAATGAGGAAATTGTTCACTTGCTTGGTTCATTTGGAGGGTTTGTATCGACAGGATCTCTGCTGTTTGTACAGTCAGGTTTGCTGGGTTGGTGTACAATGATCGTAGCTAATGGCTTCCAGTGTGCCTCATAGTTTAGATCCAGAGTCATCGCAGAGGGAGGACATTTGGCCCATCGTGCTTGCAATGATTCTATCACCCCAGTGCCAACCTCCTGCCTTTTCCCCATATCCTTGCATCCCTGCACATCTCACTGTCTTCCATCTTTCAAAGACTGCAGTAAGATCATTGCAGCAAACTGTGCTCCATCTCTGGGAGCCCTACATTTAACTGGTTTGGATTTATAGACATGATGCCTGAATGTTATTGGCAAAGATATAGCTATAACTTGATAAAGTGAACCTCCCAAAGCCACAACCAGTACCAGCTAGAAGGACAAGGGCAGCAGACAGAGGGGAACACCAACCCTTGCAAGGGTCCCTCCAAACCATCCTGACTTGGAAATATATTGCCTTTCTCTCAGTGTAACTGGGTTCAAATGGTAGAATTCCCTCCCTGAGGGCATTGTGGGTCTCTCTGCACCACACCGACTGCAGCAGTTCAAGAAGGCAGCTCGATACCACCTTCTCCAGAGCGACTAGGGACGGGCAATAAATGCTGGGCCGACCAACGGCACCCTCACCCACGAGAGAATGAAAAAAACAAGTTTAATGAATCACTTCAGATCTTGTGAGCAATGACCCTTTGATGTAATCCCTGCCATTTGGAATGTACTGAAGCAAAAATTAATCCATTTAGTTGCTTGATCTGGGTTTACACTCACAGATACTGTCCGTCTCTTTTCTTCACCCCAGGCCTCAGAGTGGGTTCAGTCACAGGGAATCTGAAGGCTGTGTGTTGGAATATAAGCCTGTGCCAAGTTAACTGATTATCACTATGGTAATAGGAAGGGTGTTATGGTTGAGTTCAGTACCCAATGGTTGTGGTCGGTAAAGTTAGGCAGGTGGCTTGGTGGTTAACACTGCTGCCTCACAGCACCAGGGACCTGGGTTCGATTCCAGCCTTGGGCGACTGTCTATGTGGAGTTTGCACATTCTCCCTGTGTCTGCGTGGGTTTCCTCTGGGTACTCCGGTTTCCTCCCACAGTCCAAAGATGTGCAGGTTAGGGTGGATTGGTCATGCTAAATTGCCCATACTGTTCAGGGTGCATTAGTCAGGGGAAATGTAGGGGAATGGGTCTGGGTGGGTTACTCTCCGGAGGGTTGGTGTGGACTTGTTGGGCCGAAGGGCCTGTTTTCCACACTGAAGGGATTCTATATGAAGTCCTCTTCCTGAATATAGTGAGGATGGAGAGGGAATTGGAATCGGCTGAGGGAGGGGGTCTCAGCTGGTAGTGTACACACATAAGTGTCTCCTTTAGATTTGAATGTAGTGCAGGAGAGAGGGTGCTGCTCTGTTGGAAGTGCTGTCTTTCAGACACTGAACTGAATCCTGCCTGCGCTTGCAAATGAATACCAATGATCCCAATGACGCTGTGTTGGAGAAGAGCTGGAAAGTTATCTCTGGTTTCCTGGTCAATCTTTGTCCCTCTATGACCATCCCTGAAACTAGATTATCTGATCATTGGCTAAAAGAGCACACCCTGGCAGCTGCATTCCCTACATCACTGCAGTGACTTCAAATAAAGCAATGATTGGGCCTTAAGATGCTTTAGGTGGCTTAAGGTTGGCAGAAGGCGCTGTATGAATGCAGGTCTTTCAAAGGATGAAGGCAGAGTTTGGCTGCAATGTGCCCATAAGTTGGAAAACCCATCGACACTGATGAAGAAATGAGGTAGAGGAGGCACCTGTCACCACAGATCTGTACCCCAACATAAGCCAGTGTCATCAGAAAGGGAGGCAGAAAACTGCTGGGGAAGAGACTGAGGAAGGCTGAGTGATGATGAAATCAAATGTACCTCAGAAATATTCAAAAAATAAACTGGACTTAGAGGCCAGCCACAGTGAGCTGCACTTCAGTGGAGGGGAGATAGATTCAAAATGCTCGCTTTGGGTTGGTACATTTAGATCTCTTGGTGATTGTACAGTGACAGGGAAGATGAGGCCTGGGGAAACAGGATGTGCACATATTGCCATGGTAACCATGTCATGGGGACAATAGGTCAGGGACTGTACTCCTGAGAACAAAGCAAAATTGATAGCAGTGTACAAACCTTTATGTTCAGAAGCATTAAAAGGGTCAACAATTCGATCAGAGTCACAGACTTTCTGCGGCTCATTTAATGCAGCAGTGTCATATTGTTAACATAAATCTTAAGGCAAAGAAACCAGAAAAAAGGTGGGAATTTTCTTCCGCTCGCAAGTTGTAACAGTGAGGATATAAACAAACTGGAAAGTATAAAGCATTAACTTCCAATCTGTGCTTGGATCATCTAACAACAACCCAAGGCAGCAAAATGGAGCAGAGATGGAGACTATATTTGAGTGGCGGCCTACGTGTTGAGATCAGGAATGCATTGACTTAAGGGATTGGAAGCAAATTCAATAACAACTTTCAGAAAGGGAATTGGATAAATATTCAAAGAGAAAAAGTTTTCAGGGTGATGGAGAAAGAGCAAGGGAGTGCGACTAATTGGATTGCTCTTTCTAACCGCTGGCAAGTTGATCATGGCGCGAATGATATCCTTCTGTGCTGTGTCATTCTACATTATAGAAGGGTGTAGCTGCTATTGCTGACATGGTTAGATAATAGAAACAATGAAAGTGTGACAGCTGTAATCTCTCTCTTTCTTGCCTGTGATATGTCAGCAAACCTGCTGAGTCATGAGGAAACAGTAGACTGGCTAGCATGCCCTATGAGATTCTGCAAAGGATCTATAAATAGGCCTGACTAAACCTGAATCTCAACATTTCAGTGGATGCATAATTCAAACATGTCTATAGATTTAAAGTATAATACAATAAATTAGCAACAGTGCTGAGAGGAGTCATTAATGGCCCACCCCATAGAATCCCAAATAACATGCTACAGCACTGGTCTTGTGTTCAAGCTGTCTTTTGGGACCAAACTCACTCTATCATTTTCCACTTTCATATAAGAATAGAAGATTCCTTCCCTGGTTTTGATACCACTTTCACATTTATTAGACTTTGGTGGGTTTCGAGCCCAAGCCACTAGAGGCCAGTGACATAACCACTATGCCACTCTCTCCCACTGCTATCTTGAGGGGTTCTTCATCAGTTTAAGCAAATACCAGCCTGCAAGCAGCGTGTGAATATTTTTCCACTCTGTGTTTAACTCTGTGGCCTCGACTCCTCCTCACTCCTGGCTCCTTTTGTACAATCCTTTTTGTGCTGCTTGAAGGCCTTGCCTAGGCCTCAGACTCTGGAATTCCCTCCCTCACATAAGAGGCTTTTTAAAACCTACTCCTCAGCAAAGCTGATAGTCACTTTTCCCCTCTCTTCCTGCCCCTTTTCTCCACTTTATCCCAAAGTAATCCGCCTGGAATGGACTATGATGTTGGGGTGTTGGTGGGCCCGGGGACCATCGTGGAGACACATCCCCTTCCCTCGATATCGAGCAGAGCACAAGAAGGGAAGAAAATGAACTCTGTTTTTACTTATGTTTAAGGCTTATATCTTAATTTCAGTCTGAGACCTTCAAATCTTCTCTAAGTCAAAATGCAGAGCGCACTGACATGGTATATTTTTCCCTGTATTCGTTTGTTAATTACAAGTGACAATAAATCATTCAATTCAGTTCAAAATATCTGGACCAGGATCGAGCTCTCAGTGTTCTGACTCTGACACTAGAGTCTAGAGTCCTACAGCATAGGAACAGACCCCCAGTTCAACTTGTTCATGCTGACCAGGTTTCCTGAACTGAAGTTGTCCAATTTGCCGAGTGTTACCCAAACAGAGCCCATTCATTGTGGGGGTACACATTGATTGACATTTCACAGCTGCCTCAGGGGCACAGTGGAGTCAAAGGGCTGACTGTGTGGAGACATAAGGCTCAGTTTGGTTGCAGTGCTCTTGTACATTACTTTATTTCTGGTCCTTGGATCGAACCATATAAGTCAGTGAGTAACACCGGGGTAAATATTGACAGGAGATCTGAGATTTGACACAATAAGAAAACTTGTGGTAGTTTGAACTGTATTTCCTGCTGTGGGAGATGTATAGGCCATTAAAAAACACGGTTCTAAAATTCATTTTTTTATGAAACAACTACCTTGTTTTTGTCGAGGCCTGAGTTGAAATGACTGTAACGTTAATTTTGTTTACATTCTATATCGCTGCTTTTGTTCTTGCACCTTCTTGATGCCGATGTTTATTTCTGTGAATCCCTCTCTAATCAGAATGCAGTGACTTGGTTTGTGAAAAGTGTCAGTGTGGTGATTGTTTGTGTTATGAAAACATCAGCCTTGTATCTGCTGCATAAGGACAAGCTCACAACTGGGTTGTCCAATTCTTTGCACTGGCACTTCATAACAGATTCCTATTTGATCTCTTTATACATGCAAGTGAGGCCTGTTGATGGCTCTCAAATTGAGTAGGCCTCAGCTTGGCTCTATCATGTTAACAACCTAAAGCCTGAGCTGAGGGGGCAGTAGCCCAACTCTCGAGGATTGCCTTGGAAACATCCAACAGGGAACTAGACAGTTCACTGAAAACGATATTTAAATCAAAAGGATTGTGCAGGGTTACAAGGTGGGGGGGGGGGAGGAGAATGGCACTGAGAGAAAGTCTGCACTGATGTGATTGGCTGAATCGCTTCCATCTACACCATACCAACAGTGAGGCTCCAAATACGAAACAGCAGGCCCTTGCTGAGGGGCGATAATCATTGAGGTAATAAACAAAATGTGTTTTCTCATTTTCTTTGAATACTTTAGTTTACGAGTTTCAAAAGTATCAGATATGGGGGAAAGGCAATTGAACTGATGATTAACTATAATCCAATCTGTTAATGAAAAGTCAACTCACAGAGAGACAAGGTGGATGTGTTTGGCACCCAATGGCGGCAGAGTATGGGCATGGGGTATTTGGAGGCTGGTGGTCATGTGATATTACCCCCAGAGTTAATCAAGAGTCATTTATGACACAGGAGGAGGTAATTTGCCGGCTCTCTGAGGAGCAATCCAGTCCCACACCCTCACTTGATTTCTGTTATCCTGCAGCTTTTCTTTCCCTCAAGTGCTCATTCTTTCAAAATCATTGATTGTCTCCTCTTCCAGCACCCTCATAGCTACCTGAAGGAGCAGTGCTCCGAAAGTTAGTACTTCCAAATAAACCTGTTGGACTATAACCTAGTGTTGTGTGATTTTTATCTTTGTCCACCCTAGTCCAACACCAGCACCTCCGCCCTCATAGGCAATGAGTTCCAGACCATTCCTTCGCACTGCTTTAAAAAGTTATTCCTCACACCATCCCCCATTGCTTGGCACCTCTTGCCAACACTTTCATTCAATCTGTGACCCTTAGTCTTTTTATCATGACACGCCGTGAGCAGCTTATCTATGTCTACCTTAAGACCATCATAATCACAGGGATCTCCATTAAATCTCCTCTCAACTTCCTTCACTCTGAGGAATATAACCCCCAGCTTCTCCAACCTAACCCTGTAGCTAAAATCTCTCATCCCTGGCACTATTGTGGCACATCTCCTCAGCGCCATCTCAAAGACCCTCTCCTCCTTCCTAAAAGATGGAGATCACAAGTGGATGCAAGATTGGCTGAATCAAGAGCTTTATAAAGATTGGCCACCTGAATCCACCACAATTACACTACCTGTGGCTCAGTGGTTGGTATGGTGGCTCACAGTGCCAGGGACTTGGATTTGATTCCCGTCTTGGGCGACTTCCTGTGTGGAGTTTGCATATTCTGTCCGTGTTTGTGTGCATTTCCTCCGGGTGCTCTGGTTTCCTCCCACAATCCAAAGATGTGCAGGTCAGGCGAATTGGCCATACTAAATTGTCCATTGTATTAGGTGCATTAGTGAGGGGTGAAAAGAGGGTAGGGGAATGGGTCTGGGTGGGTTACTCTTCATAGTGTCGGTGTGGACTTGTTGGGCTGAAGGGCCTGTTTCCATACTGTAGGGAATCTAATCTAATCATGACTTGGTGCGTCGTCATCAGTTTTAGCTAAGTTCTGAACTGCCTCTTATCTGAAGGAGAGCTGCTTCATTCCATTAACATGAGTCACTTTACTCGGTTTAATTATTTGTTACCAATTAATTTGCAATAACAGCCAGCATCAGAAGTTGTCACACCCAAATCCTCCGCCCCCTACCTGACACAACCTGTGGCAAATGTAACAAAGTTAATTAGAACTTGTCAGTGCTTGTATTGTGGGATATTTGGACAAGGGGGAGAACTAAGGTGTTGAAGTAATGTGGTTGCCAGGAAGGAGACATTCATTAGGGTGCTGTCCAGAATTTGCTGGGAGTTTGGAAACAGTGTTCGGATTTGTCTGATGACTAGGACTGTTAAAAGAAAACCTAGTAACTAATGCATATTTATGAGAAAAGAAAGAAGAGAGAAGGGGAGATAGAAAGACAACAAATGAGTAAAAAGCTGACACGAGTGAAGAAAGCAGAGAGTGACCAGCAGTGATAAAGAACAAAAATAGAGGGACGGAGAAAGAGAGAGAAGGAGAAAGAGAGAGAGAAATAAAATCCAGGAGATTGCAAGATTAAGCAAAAGAGAGGGTCAAGAAGAGAGAAATAAAAATGTAGGGAGTTGAGAGTTTGAAAAAAAATTAGATTCTCCATCCAGTAGGAAGGTGGGTGGATGTTGACAAAATATAGTGTGGAATTTTCTTGAGGCACGAGGGTTCTCACTTGACGATGGGTAGCTCATGCCAATCAGGCAGTGACAAAGCCACCAGAGTGGGGACCTTCCCTTGGCATCAAGACTGGCCTAGGAGGGAGGGAGGGAGGGAAAAGGAGAGGGTCAGTGAGAGCTCTAGACAATCAAAGAATGGCAGCTCTTGCATTCAGTAGCACCAAGAAAGAGGTTGTGGCTGCTTCTGGAAGCAGAACTCAGAGATTCAGGATCATGAGGACCCCAGATAACAGAAAATGATGTGGTTAAAATCACACAACACCAGGTTATAATCTAACAGGTTTATTTGGAGGCACTGCTTCATCTGCTAGTGCCTCCAAACAAACCTGTTTGACTATAACCTGGTGTTGTGTCATTTTTAACTTTGTCCACCCCAGTCCAACACCAGCACCTCCAAATCATGAAAATGATCTGGTCAGGCCGAGAATTCATTTTGTTTTTATTGATACTTGGAATACAGACATTGGCTGGGCCAGCATTTCATGCCCAGTTGAAGAGTCAACCACATGGCTGTGGGTCTGGAGTTACATGTAGACCAGACCAGGTAAAGAGAGAAGAGTTCTTTCCCTAAAGGATAATAGCAAAACAGATGGCTTTTTAAAAAAAGTCAACAATATTTACCATTTGACTAACTTTTTACGGACTCTGACATTCACCATTTGCCATGGTGAGATTTGAACCCATGCCCTCAGGAGTTAGCCTGGGGCTGTAGGTTACCAGCCATGTGACCTTGCAATTGTGCCATCATCTCCTTTAATGAATTGCAGTGGGAGGAGCATCAGAAGCCAGGGCAGGGACATGGCACATTGTGGGCACACCTCTATCTGTTGCTCAATGACCAGGCAGTGATTGAGGGTCCATCTTCTCCAGGGGTGAGAAGCTGCTCATTACCTGTCACGTACATACCAGGGGAAACATGCCAACCTGGGGATATAGGCTGAAACTGGCAACGGGGAGGGCCATCGTGCTGAGACTTAATTCTATTGGTGGGAGGTGGGAGGTAGGGTAAGGAAGACCACAGGGATTGAGGACATTACCATCCTGCCTAGAGCTGAAAATGTGTATTCCTGAAGTAGGGCTCATGCCCGAAACGTCGATTCTCCTGCTCCTTGGATGCTGTCTGACCTGCTGCGCCTTTCCAGCAACACATTTTCAGCTCTGACTCCAGCATCTGCAGCCCTCACTTTCTCCCCTAATTAGAAGCCTACCCTGCCTCTGAGTTCACCACCACAGAAAATACTGAGAAGGGAGTGAGAAATAAAACCAGTGGGAGGAAGGTGGGGTAAGAAAGCTGTAAAGATGGTCAGATTTACCTTCTTGGAGGGAGATAGGTAGATTCTCCCAAAATGTAAATTTTCACTGGAGCTCGCATTTCCTGGGTGTTTTGTTTTGCTGTTTGATTTGAAGTACTTCCTTGTGCCTTCACTTATCACTGTTGACTGATGAAGACATCCAAACTAGAAACAAGAGTAGGCCACTTGGCCCCTCAAGTTTGCTCTACTATCCAACAAGATCCACATTCCCACCAACCTTATCACCTTCTTTGCCAAGAATCTATCTACCTCTCCCTCAAGAATCTTCAAAACCTTTGCATCCACAGTCTTTTGACGAAGATAGTCCAAAACGACACCCACCTTCTAGGTGGAGAAAGTTCTCACCTCTTGTTCATTATTTTTAAACTAGACAGGCAGGAGGCTGGAAGACCACAGCAAGCCAAGCAGCATCGGGAGGTGGAGAAGTCAATGTTTCGAGTGTAACCCTTCTTCAAGAGTCATAGAGTCATAGAGATGTCATACAGCTTGGAAACAGACCCTTCGGTCCAACCCGTCCATGCCGACCAGATATCCCAACCAAATCTAGTCCCATCTGCCAGCACCTGGCCCATATCCCTCCAAACCCTTCCTATTCATATACCCATCCAAATGCCTCTTAAATGTTGCAATTTTACCAGCCTCCACCACATCCTCTGGCAGCTCATTGCATACATGTACCACCCTCTGCGTGAAAAGGTTGCCCCTTAGGTCTCTTTTATATCTTTCCCCTCTCACCCTAAACCTATGCCCTCTAGTTCTGGACTCCCTGACCCCAGGGAAATAACCTTGTCTATTTATCCTAATGCCCCTCATAATTTTATAAACCTCTATAAGGTCACCCCTCAGCCTCCGATGCTCCAGGGAAAACAGCCCCAACCTGTTCAGGCTCTCCCTATAACTCAAATCCTCCAACCCTGGCAACATCCTTGTAAATCTTTTCTGAACCCTTTCAAGTTTCACAATCTTTCTGATAGGAATGAGACCAGAATTGCATGCAATATCCCAACAGTGGCCTAATCAATGTACTGTACAGCCGCAACATGACCTCCCAACTCCTGTATTCAATACTCTGACCAATAAAGGAAAGCATACCAAACGCCTGCACTCCAAGGTCTCTTTGTTCAGCAACACTCCCTAGGACTTACCATTAAGTGTATAAGTCCTGCTAAGATTTGCTTTCCCAAAATGCAGCACCTCGCATTTATCTGAATTAAACTCCATCTGCAACATCCCAGCCCATTGGCCCATCTGGTCCAGATCCTGTTGTAATCTGAGATAACCCTCTTCGCTATCCACTACACCTCCAATTTTGGTGTCATCTGCAAACTTACTAACTGTACTTCTTATGCTCGCATCCAAATCATTTATGTAAATGACAAAAAGTAGAGGATCCAGCACCGATCCTTGTGGCACTCCACTGAACACAGGCCTCCAGTCTGAAAAACAACCCTCCACCACCACCCTTTGAGCCAGTTCTGTATCCAAATGGCTAGTTCTTCCTGTATTCCGTGAGATCTAACCTTGCTAATCAGTCTCCCATGGGAAATCTTGTTGAACACCTTACTGAAGTCCATATAGATCATATTTACTGCTCTGCCTTCGTCAATCCTCTTTGTTACTTCCTCAAAAAACTCAATCAAGTTTGTGAGACATGATTTTCCACGCACAAAGCCATGTTCACTATCCCGAATCAGTCCTTGCCTTTCCAAATACATGTACATCCTGTCCCTCAGGACTCCCTCCAACAACTTGCCCACCACTGACATCAGGCTCACTGGTTTATAGTTCCCTGGCTTGTCCTTACCACCCTTCTTAAACAGTGGCACCAAGTTAGCCAACCTCCAGTCTTCTGGCACCTCACCTGTGACTATTGTTGATACAAATATCTCAGCAAGAGGCCCAGCAATCACTTCTCTAGCTTCCCACAGAGTTCTAGGGTACACCTGATCAGGTCCTGGGGATTTATCCACTTTTATGTGTTTCAAGACATCCAGCACTTCCCCCTCTGTAATATGGACATTTTGTAAGATGTCACCATCTATTTCCCTACAGTCTATATCTTCCATTTTTTAAAACATTTTTTTAAACAGCAACTCTGAATTCTAGATTTCCCAATCAGCAGAATCATCCGTTCCAAATCTACTCTACCAAGATACCTTAGGATTTCGTATGTTTCAATAAAATCACCTCTTACCCTTCTACACAAGAGTCAATATGTCTAACCTGCTGAACCTTTTCTCATAAGATAACTTGCCCATTCCAGGTCTTCATCTCGTAAACTTTCTCTGAACTGCTTCCGATGTATTTAAATCCTTCCTTAAATAAGGTGACCAATACTGTGCGCAGTACTCTAGATGTGTTCACACCAATGGCCTGTATAAATGAAGCATAGCCTCCCTAATGTGAGGATTAGGTTCTTCTCATATTGAGTAATAACATTCTATTAGTTTTCTTAAATACTTGCTGCCCCTGCATACTACTCTTTGAGACTCATGCACTAGGACACACCCTCTGCATCTCAGCACTCTGCAGTCTCTCTCCTTTAAGATAGTATGCTTTTTTCTTAAATTGGTTCTCCCAAATGCACAGTTTCACATTTTCCAACATCATTTGCTAGATCTTTGCCCATTCCCCTTACCTATCTCTATCACTTTGTAACTTCCTTATGTCATCTTCACAACTTGTTTTCTTCCCTATCATTGTGTCATCAGCTAACTTAACGACCACTTCTTTGGTTCCACCGCCAAAGACATTTATAAAATCGATAAAAAAGATGGCGTCCCAGCACTAAACCCTATGGCACACTACTCATTGTGACTTGCCAATCAGAAATTGATCCATATGTGACTACTCTCTGTTTGCTATGGGCTAGCCACAGGAATACATTGCTTCTTTTTATTTCCTGCAATAGCCTGTGATGTGGCACCTTATCAAATCCTTTCTGGAAATCTAATACAGTACATCCATCAGCTCAGCATCATATGTTACATCCAGAAATAATTAAATAAATATAATTTAAACATACAGCCTTTTCACAAAACTGTGGGTTGTGTTATCCTTGGCATTTCCTCAGTCCCCAGTTATAGGTCTAACAGCAGGTTAATAACCTTTCCCACTTCAGATGTTAAGCTAACTGGCATGTAATATCCTGCTTTCAGTCTTCTTCCTTTTTTGAATTAAACAGATAAATTCACTGGATTCAGCTTTGACAAAGGGTCAGCTAGACTCGAAACGTCAGGTCTTTTCTCCCCTTACAGATGCTGCCAGACCTGCTGAGATTTTCCAGCATTTTCTCTTTTGGTTTCAGATAAATTCACTGATTGCCCTTCTTATAGAACATTCCCCAATTCTAGGGAATTTTAAAGAATCAAACCAATACATCAACTATCACATTAGCCTCTTTTTAGACCCTATTAACTTTAGAATGAAGTACCTCAGAACTCAGTGATTTGTCAACCTGTAGCTACGACAATTTGTTCAGTTCCACTTCTCTGGTGATTGTAACTTCCTTGAGTTTCTCACTCCCTTCCATTTCCTGGTTTATAGCTATCTTTGAAATGTTCCTTGTATTGTCTACAGTGAAGACCAATGCCAGATTCATTCTTATGTCTGTATTAAACCGAAAGAAGTGCAAATGCTGGAAATCAGAAACAGAAACAGAAATTGCTGGAAAGGTTCGGCAGGTCTGGCAGTATCTGTGAAGAGAAATCAGAGTTAACATTTCAGGTTCAGTGACCGTTCCTCAGAACAGCTGAACCTGCTGAGCTTTCTGTTTTGTGTTCTTTTTTGTTGTTTTCCATTGTGATTCCACAAGTTCACTTTACTAATCCCATTCTTTCTTAAAGGTTTTTAGAAACTTTTACTATCCATGTTTATATTTCTAGCTGTCTTTCTCTCATATTTGAATTTTCCCCTCCTTATTAATACTATAGTTAATCTGTGTTTTTTTGTGTGTGAATCATCTGACTTGCTGCTCAACTTTGCAGAAGAAATTACACCTTTCCTTTAATTTTGATATTATTTTTGTAATAACTCAGGAAACCCGACTGGAAAGGAATATTGTTTCTTGTTGACACCAAAATAGAGCCGCTACACCCATAGGCTAGCACCAGCCTGATATAGACAGTTCTGCAGACCCATCTCCGAGTCCGTTTTCTAAAGGGCTCAGGTGATGAGTTCCAGTCTAGTGCTCATTACCACATGAACTCATAGTCAACCAGCTTCATGAGGAGATTAATTGTTGTTTCCCGTGGACCTTGTAGGGGTTCTAACAATCTTTAACCTTTCTCTGTTACCCATGATATTAGCTCCTCCCTTAGAATATTTTCTTTCTCATTGGAATGTATCTCTTCTGTACATTCTGAAGAATCCCTTCAAACAACTGTATCATTATTGACTAATTCTTAAGTTAATTCGTTCAGTTATTTTAGCTAGCTGTACTTTCAAGCCCTCATAATTGTTTTTATCTAAGTTTAAAATACTAGCAGTGCATCTTGTCCCTCATCTCTCAAACAATGTCAAATTCAATCATATTGTGATCCAGCCACAGAATAATAACACTGCAAGTTCTGGGCCCCATAAAAAGCAACAATTGAAAAGAAAAAATAATTATTGGGATGTAGCTGTCACTGGTTGTCCAGTGTTTACTGTCCATCGCCAATTGCCTTTGAAATAGTGGTGGTGAGCAGCCTTTTTAAACTGCTGCTGTCCCTACTTGGTAGTGCATACTGTTAGGCCTTATAGATGGTGGACGGACCTCAGGAGTCAGGAGGTGAGTTATTTGCCATCTGGAGTTCCAGGGTTTTGACCCAATGTGAGTGAAGGAACACCGATATATTTCCAAGTCAGGATGGTGTGTGGCTTGGAGGAGACCTTGCAGGTAATAGCGTTTCTATGCATCTGCTGCCCTTGTCCTTGTTCTTGTCCATGGTAGTGGCTTTGGTTTTGAAATGTGCCTTGATGAATTCCTACAGTACATTTTGTGGATGGTTCACATTTATTACAGAGCCTCATTGATGGAGAGAGTGAGTGTTGGTGGATGTGGTGCCAATCAAGTGATCAGGTTTGTTCTGGCTGTTGTTAGAGCTGCATCCATCGAGGCAAGTAGGGCGTATTCCATCATAGTCTTCACTTGTTGCTTTTAGATGGTGGATGGACTTCAGGAGTCAGGAGGTGAGTTATTTGCTACAAAATGCCCCTGACTACTGTTATAGCCACATTATTTGTATGGCTAGTCCATTTCAGTTTCTGGGAGAAAGCAAAAACTTCAGATACTGGAGATCAGAGTCAAGAGTGTGGTGCTGGAAAAGCACAGCAGGTCAGGCAGCATTCGAGGAGCAGGAGAATCGACGTTTCAAGCAAGAGCCCTTCATCAGTTTCTGGTCAAAGGTAACCCCCAAAGCCTTTCAGTGATGACAATGCGATTGCATGTCAAAGGGTGGGGATGACTAGACTCTCTCTCTTTTTGGAGATTGTCATTTTCTGACACTTGAGTGGTGTAAATGTTACTTGCCAGTTGTCAGCCCAAATCTGGATATTGTCCAAGTCTTGCTGCATTTAGACATGGACTGGTTCAGTACCTGAGGAGTCCCAAATTTTGCTGAACCTTGTCCAATCATCAGTGAACATCCCCAATTCTGACCTAATGATTATAGGAAGACTATCAATGAAGCGTCTAAAGATGGTTGGGCCCAGGACATTATCCTGAAGAACTGAGATGACTGACCTCCAACAATGACAGCCATCTCCCTCTGAAATAAAAATGATTCCAACCAGTGGAGAGTTTGTCCACTGATGCCCATTGATTCCAGTTTTGCTAGAGCTGCTTGAGGCCACATTCAGTCAAATGATTCCAGTTTTGTCAGGGCTTCTTGATACATACTCGGTCAAATGTGGCCTTGATGTCAAGGGCTGTCACTCTCACCTCCCCTCTGGAATTCAGCTCTTTTATCCATGTTTGTATCAAGGCTGTAATGAGATCAGGAGCTGAGTGACCCTGGCGAAACCCAAACTGGGCATCACTGAGCAGGTTGTTGCTGAGCAGGTGCTGCTCGATAGCGCTGTTGATGACCCCTTCCACCGCTTTACTGATGATGGAGAGTAGACTGATGGAGCGGTAATTAGCTGAATTGAATTTGTTCTGTTTTGTTTTGTGTATGGGACATATCTGGACAACATTCCACATTGTCGAGTAGATCCCAGTGCTGAATCAGTACTAGAACATCTTGTCTAGCAGAGTGGCAAGCTCTGAAGCACAAGTCTTCAGTACTACTGCCGGAATGTTGTCAAGGCCCATAGCCCTTGCATTATCCAGCACCTTCAGCCATTTCTTGAGGTTATATGGAGTGAATCAAACTGGCTAAAGACTGGTGTCTGTGATGTTGGTGATCAATGGAGGGGGCTGCAATAGATCACCTACTCGGCAATTCTGGATAAAAATTGTTGCAAATGTGTGCTGGGCTCCTCATTATTGGCGATGGCGTTTTATGGAGCCTCCAGTTAGTTCTTCAGTCATTCATGAATGTGACAGGACTGCTGAGCTTAGATCTGATTGGTTGTTTGTGAAATCACTTAGCTCTGTCTATCACTTGCTGTTTATGCCATTTTGCATGCAAGTAGTCCTGTTTGGTAGCTTCACCAGGGTGACACCTCATTTCCAGGTATGCCTACTGCTGCTCCTGGTATGTCCTCCTGCACCCTTCATTGAACCGGAGTTGACCCCTTGGTTTGATGGTATTTGTGGAGTGGGGGATATACCAGGCCATGAGGTTGCAGATTGTTTGAGTACACACAATGTAAGGTATTTTCAATATGGAAGTGGAGCTTCCACAAGGACTGTGCGGTGGTCATTCTTACTGATACTATCATGGATAGAGACATTTACAGGTGAGGATGAAGTCAGGTATGTTTTTCCCTCTTATCGGTTCCCTCACCAACTGCCATAAGTGAGCAGCTGTGTCCTTTTGGACCTGACCAGCTCAGGATATTGAAGCCCCAGCCAGAGTACATTCTGCACTCTTGGCACCCTCAGGATTTCTCAACACAGAGCAGTAGCAACTCATCAGCCGAGGGGTGGTGTATAATAATTGCCAGGAAATGTACTTAGTCATAGAGTCATAGAGATGTACAGCATGGAAACAGACCCTTCGGTCCAACCCGTCCATGCCGACCAGATATCCCAACCCAATCTAGTTCCATCTGCTAGCACCCGGCCCATATCCCTCCAAACCCTTCCTATTCATATACACATCCAAATGCCTCTTAAATGTTGCAATTGTACCAGCCTCCACCACATCCTCTGGCAGCTCATTCCATACACATACCACCCCCTGCATGAAAAAGTTGCCCCTTAGGTCTCTTTTATATCTTTCCCCTCTCACCCTAAACCTATGCCGTCTAGTTCTGGACTCCCCGACCCCAGGGAAAAGACTTTGCCTATTTATCCTATCCATGCCCCGCATAATTTTGTAAACCTCTATAAGGTCACTCCTCAGCCTCCAACGCTCCAGGGAAAACAGCCCCAGCCTGTTCAGGCTCTCCCTATAACTCAAATCCTCCAACCCTGGCAACATCCTTGTAAATCTTTTCTGAACCCTTTCAAGTTTCACAACATTTTTCCAATAGGAAGGAGACCAGAATCGCATGCAATATTCCAACAGTGGTCTAACCAATGTCCTGTACAGCCGCAACATGACCCCCCAACTCCTGTACTCAATACTCTGACCAATAAAGGAAAGCATACCAAACGCCTTCTTCACTATCCTATCTACCTGCAACTCCACTTTCAAGGAGCTATGAACCTGCACTCCAAGGTCTCTTTGTTCAGCAACACTCCCAAGGACCTTACCATTAAGTGTATAAGTCCTGCTAAGATTTGCTTTCCCAAATTGCAGCACCTCGCATTTATCTGAATTAAACTCCATCTGCCACTTCTCAGCCCATTGGCCCATCTGGTCCAGATCCTGTTGTAACCTGAGGTAACCCTCTTCGTTGTCCACTACACCTTCAATTTTGGTTATATCTGCAAACTTACTAACTGTACCTCTTATGCTCGTATCCAAATCATTTATGTAAATGACAAAAAGTAGAGGGCCTTACACCGATCCTTGTGGCTCCACTGGTCACAGGCCTCCAGTCTGAAAAACAACCCTCCACCACCACCCTCTGTCTTCTACCTTTGAGCCAGTTCTGTATCCAAATGGCTAGTTCTCCCTGTACTTGCCCTGTTTGAATTAATGCCATGAGACATCTGGGGGGTATCTTCCTCCAGAATAAATCCAGCAGTGTTCTGCCACCTCTGCTGGATTTGTCCTGCTGGTGGGACAGGACATACCGCAGGATGGTGGTTGTATTGTCAGGAAGGTATGATTCTGTGGAGTATGATTATATCAGGCTATTGCTTGACGAATCTGTATGGTATTTCTCCCAGTATTGGCACTGACCCTAGATGTTGATATGGAGGATTGACAGTATGAGGTTGTTGATGTTGTGTCTGGTGCCTAGAGAGATGTTTAGATGCTAGAAAAAGTATCTTTATCACCAGATTACTGGCCCACTGAGAATGCCACTACACCATCACCTCTCAGCTTGTTGGAGATGATCATTTGCTGGCACTTGAAATGGTTCGAATGTTTCTTGCCACTTGGCAGTCCAAGCCTGACGGTATCCAAATCGTTTTGCATTTGGACATGAGCTGCAACAGTATCTGGGTAGTTACAACTGGTATTGGTCATTCAACTTATTTTACTAGAGCACCTTTAACATCCCAATAACTTGGAAGGGAATTTACAGTACCACAAAGCATTGATTATTCAGTAAATGTACAAAGAGTTATAAATGTGTATCAAGGATAGAATAAGCATTAGTTCAAAAAGAGAACGAAACATGCATTCAATTGGGAATGAAAGACACTTGCAAGTTGTGCTGTATCAAAGTGAATAAGGGAGCTTTGTGTGTTACTTTACTCACTGTCTGTTTCAATAAGGAAGTTCATGGTCAATGCATCAATGGCTAGAACAAGATATATTTGCAGTGCATTAATGACTGAATGATCCCACAGCTAGTTAAACATTAGAGAGAACAGCAGCTTGAATACATAGCCACAGGCAAGCAGGAAATTGTGACATTTTATATCATGAGATAATAATGCACAAGAAAGGTCATCCAGACCATATCAACTCATCCACCCTGCACAGCTCCCTTTGCAGGATCTGACAGTCTCCAGTTCATTCCATTGCTATCTCCAGGACAAACAACAACTACTTGCATTTAGACAGTGACTATAAACGATATCCCCATATGTTTCACAGGATCATTATCAGAGGGAAAAAAAGTGAACAACTGTTTTCGGTTTGATCGAAGGATATTTAAAAACAGTTCTGTAGATATTTAACAGCTGCTGAAACTTTCCGCTGTAGCTCAATAACAAGGAAAGCAAAGACTTCTTCTCCCACAAACTTAAAACCTTAGGAAGTGTACTCATTTGTAGGAAAGCATAGTGAGATTCCACAAACAGCAGTGTGACAGTAACTGGTTTGAAGTGATTAATGTTAAACAAGACAACATTACGGAAACGTTCAGCACTCCCTGGGCAGGTAGATAGGGCTTCGGTTTAACACTCTATCTGAACGACAGCACCTTGTGGGATGTAGGCACAGAGTTGTGGCTTTAAGATTCTCTGCTCTAAACCAAATACAAGTTGCGCCCTGGTGGTGTAGTGGTAATGAGATAGGGTTAGTATTCCTCACAGTGATGTACGCATCACTGGCAAGGCCAATATTTGTCCCCTTTCCCAAATTATCTGTGGACTAAATAGCTTGGGTCACCATTCCAGAGGGAAGATAGGCCAACCACATTGCTGTGGGGTCACAGCCTCCTACTGACACACAACACAAGACGATCCGGCCTCGAACCTGCGCCACTCTTCGATCAGATTTGTGGCTAATCTGTTTGTGTCCCAAATTCCCCGTTCCTATCAACCCCAGTAATCTCTGATTGCCGTTCCTAATAAGAATCTGCTGACCTCCATCTTAAAAATATTCAATGACCCAGCTTTCACTGCCTTGTGAGGAGAGTGTTCCCCTAATTTTCAAATGTGCCCTTTATTCTGGATTAACTCCAAAGGAGCAACATCTTTGCTGTATCCAGACCATTCAGGATTTTGTACGCTTCAATCAACTCAAATGGAAACAAGCCTAGCCTGCCCAAACTGTCCTCGTAAGACATTGCATATATCAATCTAGTAAATCTCTTTTGAACTACCCCAATGCATTTACATCCTGCCTTAAATGAGCAGACCGAGCTGCACACTGTATTTGAAATGACCCTGACTTAGGGTCAACTCTGAAAATGTTAACCTCTGAACAAAGTTCCTTTCCCCTCGCTGAGGTATCTTAGCATCTCAGATTCCAACCCATCAATTCTAAGCTGAAGTTCCTGAAGCAGCAGCCACATTTATTGCAGAGGTAGTTGCTGTGGATCAGGCAGGTTTCCACCATTCCCCACATACTTCAGCTACCACACATCGTCTCCCTGCCATTGCTAATTTATTTTGTTTAATTTATTAAGCTTTCAAGCTTTAAACTGTCACTCATTGATTATTTGTAGTTTTATTGAACAGCTTAACTAGTTGAGCACTAAATTCAGCACAGCATTTCAAACTCCTTGGTTTGAATGTGCCCCAGCTTTGAGAAAATGGTAAAACTCAGCAACGTGCTTACCTCATTAATGTCTCTAGATCTTAGCTTTCAGGGCCTAGTGTGGGTCAGTGCGAACAGAGGAGGCAGGATGGATTATGGTGTTGTGCTGTATATTAACAATCAAGATCTTGGTGCGTAGGAAATCTTTATAAAGTTTTACAAAGTTAGAAAACTTGGAATCATTGTGATCAGTGAGGAGGACAGTGTAAGACATAGACAGGCTAGTGGTGTGAATGGATAGATGGCAGATGGGGTCCAGTGCAGAGAATTTTGAGATGATGCTTTTTGGTAGGAAGAACATGGATGGTCAATGCAAAATAGGCAATATACATGTAAAGGGGTTATAGGATCAAAAGCATCTGTGTATATGTGCACAGATCATTGAAGAACTGACGGAGAGAGCAGTTGATAAAGCACTTAATATCCTGAACTTTATTAACAGGGGCACAGAGCACAAGAGCAGACAGGTTATACTGAACTTGTAAATGACTCATATTAGAGCTCAGCTGAAGCATTGTGCACAGTTCCACATGCCACTTTACAGGAAGGATGTGAATGCATTGGAGAGACAGTGCCGACGAGATTTACAAGAATGGTTCCAGGGATGAGAAACTCCAGTTATAAGGATGATTGGAGAAGCAGGCTAAGAGGAAATCTGTTTGCAATTTTCAAAATTGTAAGAGGATCAGTTGGAGTCAATGGGAGAGACTGTTCCTGTACATAATGAGATCAAGAATGTGAAGGCGCAGACTTGAAGTTAATTTTCAAACAAAAAGCAAGTACAAGGTGAGAAAAAGACCTTTTCAAATAGTGAATGGTTTGAGTCCATAATTCACTGCCTGAAAGTATGGTGGAGGCAGGTTCAATTGAAGCATTCGAAAGGGCATTGGATGGTTATTTAAATAGGAACCATGTGCAGAGCTATGGGGAAAAGGTGGGAGAAGGTCATTTGTCGAGCTCGTGCTGACATGATGGGTCAATGGCTTCCTTCTGCTCTGTAACACTGCTGTGATTGTGTGAGCTTGGAAAGGGACAGCAGGGTTTTGAGGAAAGATCAAGGTTATAGAGGATGGGAGATCAGAATTGACATTGAATCAGAGAATGGATGAGAGTTTTCACAGCAGCTGATCTGAGGTAGGGATGGAAACAAGACAGGGTTATGGAAAGTGGACATCTGTTGTCATGGTGATGGCGAGGGTGTGATGTTAGAATCTACATTGATACAGTACCTTTCATGATTCAACACACTCTACACTAAAGTAAATATCTTTGAAGTGTAGTCAGTGTAGTGGCAAAAAGACAGAAAATTTGCATGGTGCAAAATCCTACTGACCATGATGGAATGAATAATGAATAAACTACCTTTTGCGAATTTGATTAAGTGAAAGATATTGGGCAGGACTCTATGATGACTCCTGATCATCTTTAAATTCTGTGCAAGAAATCATTGTATCCCACTGAGAGAACAGGCAGAACCTGAATTTAACAAACATCTGAAAACCACACCTCCGAACATGCAGCATTCCCTCAATGTATCTGCAGACTCACAGCTGAGCCCATAGGGACTTAAGTCCTGGAACTGGGCTGGGCCGGGATCTACAATCCTCTGACTCAGAGGAACAAAATACGACTGTAAACCAAAGCTAACATCAGAACCTATTCACCTCTCTCTGTAACACTGCTGTGATTGTGTGAGCTTGGAAAGGGACAGCAGGGTTTTGAGGAAAGATCAAGGTTATAGAGGATGGGAGATCAGAATTGACATTGTAAAGAAGAACTCAGTGCAAAATTTGTCTTTTACTAGGTTGTTTTACAGCCTCCTTGCCCATCCGGGAGAATTTATTAGGAAGCATTTTTCAAGTTTAGCTTCTGTATTTTGTTAACCGTCTATAAGATCATTCTCACAAATCTTCATTCTTGGCCCTAAAGCTTGAATCTCATACTCTCCTTGTGAAGTAATTACTAAGAATGACAGTGGTGGTCACTGATCTAGTAAACAAATACTCCTGGGATCACAGGTTCAAGACCCACCCTGGCAGCTGATAGAGTTTAAATTCAGTTCCTAATCTGGATGTTAGTATTGTTACTGGTGACCATGACAACTCTCACTGGCTGACATGAAAACCCATCTGGCTCACTAATGCCCTTTGAAGAGGGAAACGTGTCATCCTTCTCCCGTCCAGTCTACAATTTAATCCATACAGGCAACAAGATGGCTGACTCTTAACTGCTCTCTGAAATGTATGAGCAAGCAACTCAGGTCAGATGCATTGGGGCAAAATTGTTAACTTTATTTCCAACACCCACATCCCACAGGAGAATAAACTGAGAGAGGGCTCAGATGACTGTCACCATGTTACCTCTACACCAACTTTGTCCTGACCTAACTGAACGCTGCAAACAGACTCAAGAAGCTGAAAGAGTTCCTCCTGAGGGTCTCTGCATTCCTGTTCAGCTGCCCGTACTTTTACCTGTACCTCAGCAGCAGTAATTGGGTACAGTTAATGCATTACATATAGAGTGCTTGGTGTAATGGTGCAAAGATAACAATCCCTCCCTCAATGTCAGCAAAACTAAAGAAGACGGATTGCACCTAAATTGGAAAGGGACTAATATACTGGCAGAGAAATTTGCTAGAGCTGCTCAGGAGGATTTAAACTCGTTTGGTGGGTGGGGGGAAGCAGGGAGATAGTGAGGAAAGAGATCAATCTGAGACTGAAACAGTTGAGAACAGAAGTGAGTCAAACCGTCAGGGCAGGCAGGGACAAGGTAGGACTAATAAATTAAATTGCATTTATTTCAATGCAAGGGGCCTAACAGGGAAGGCAGATGAACTCAGGGCATGGTTAGGAACATGGGACTGGGATATCATAGCAATTACAGAAACATGGCTCAGGGATGGGCAGGACTGGCAGCTTAATGTTCAGGATACAAATGCTGCAGGAAGGATAGAAAGGGAGGCAAGAGAGGAGGGGAGTGGCATTTTTGATAAGGGATAGCATTACAGCTGTGCTGAGGGAGGATATTCCCGGAAATACATCCAGGTGGAACTGAGAAATATGAAAGGGATGATAACCTTATTGGGATTGTATTATAGACCCACTAATAGTCTGAGGGAAATTGAGAAACAAACTTATAAGGCGATCTCAGCTATCTGTAAGAATAATAGGGTGGTTATGGTAGGGGATTTTAACTTTCCAAACATAGACTGGGACTGCCATAGTGTTAAGGGTTTAGATGGAGAGGAATTTGTTAAGTGTGTACAAGACAATTTTCTGATTCAGTACGTGGATGCATCTACTAGAGAAGGTGCAATACTTGACCTACTCTTGGGAAATAAGGCAGGGCAGGTGACTGAGGTGTCAGTGGAGGAGCACTTTGGGGTCAGCGACCATAACTCTATTCGATTTAAAATAATGATGGAAAAGGATAGACCAGATCTAAAAGTTGAAGTTCTAAATTGGACGAAGGCCAATTTTGACGGTATTAGGCAAGAACTCTCGAAAGCTGATTGGGGACAGATGTTCAAAGGTAAATGGATGGCTAGAAAATGGGAACCCTTCAGAAATGAGATAATAAGAATCCAGAGAAAGTATATTCCTGTCAGGGTGAAAGGGAAGGCTGGTAGGTATAGGGAATGTTGGATGACTAAAGAAATTGAGGGTTTGGTTAAGAAAAAGAAGGAAGCATATGTAAGGTATAGACAGAATAGATCAAGTGAATCCTTAGAAGAGTATAAAGGAAGTAGGAGTATACTTGAGAGGGAAATCAGGAGGGCAAAAAGGAGACATGAGACAGCTTTGGCAAATAAAATTAAGGAGAATCCAAAGAGTTTTTACAAATACATCAAGGGCAAAAGGGTAACTAGGGAGAGAATAGGGCCCCTCAAAGATCAGCAAGGCGGCTTTTTTGTGGAGCCATTGGAGATGGGGGAGATACTAAATGAGTATTTTACATCAGTATTTATTGTGGAAAAGGATATGGAAGATATAGACTGTAGGGAAATAGATGGTGACATCTTGCAAAATGTCCATGTTACTGAGGAGGAAGTCCTGGATGTCTTGAAATAGGTAAAGGTGTACCCGCGAACTCTGTGGGAAGTTAGAGAAGTGATTTCTGGGCCTCTTGCTGAGATATTTGTATCATCAATAGTCACAGGTGAGGTGCTGGAAGACTGGAGGTTGGCAAACGTGGTGCCACTGTTTAAGAAGGGTGGTAAAGGACAAGCCAGGGAACTATAGACCAGTGAGCCTGACCTTGGTGGTGGGCAAGTTGTTGGAGGGAATCCTGAGGGACAGAATGTACATGTGTTTGGAAAGGCAAGGACTGATTAGGGATAGTCAACATGGTTTTGTGCGTGGGAAATCATGCCTCACAAACTTAATTGAGTTTTTTGAGAAAGTAACAAAGAGGATTGATGAGGGCAGAATGGTAGATGTGATCAATATGGACTTCAGTAAGGCGTTCGACAAGGTTCCCCATTGGAGACTGATTAGCAAGGTTAGATTTCACAGAATAAAGAGAGAACTAGCCATTTGGATACAGAACTGGCTCAAAGGTAGAAGACAGAGGGTAGTCGTGGAGGGTTGTTTTTCAGACTGGAGGCCTGTGACCAGTGGAATGCCGCAAGGATTGGTGCTGGATCCTCTACTTTTTGTCATTTACATAAATGATTTGGATGCAAGCATAAGAGGTACAGTTAGTAAGTTGCAGATGACACCAAAATTGGAGGTGTAGTGGTTAGCAAAGAGGGTTACCTCAGATTACAACAGGATCTGGACCAGATGGGCCAATGGGCTGGAAAATTGCAGATGGAATTTAATTCCGGTAAATGAGAGGTACTGCATTTTGGGAAAGCAAATCTTAGCAGGACTTATACACTTAATGGTAAGGACCTTGAGAGTGTTGCTGAAAAAGAGACCTTGGAGTGCAGGTTCATAGCTCCTTAAAAATGGAGTCGTAGATAGATAGGATAGTGACGATGGCATTTGGTATGCTTTCCTTTATTGGTCAGAGTATTGAGTACAGGAGTTGTGAGGTCATGTTGCAGCTGTACAGGACATTGGTTAGGCCACTGTTGGAATATTGCGTGCAATTCTGGTCTCCTTCCTATCAGAAGGATGTTGTGAAACTTGAAAGGGTTCAGAAACGATTAACAAGGATGTTGCCAGGGTTGGAGGATCTGAGCTACAGGAGAGGCTGAACAGGCTGGGACTGTTTTCCCTGGAGCATCGGAGGCTGAGGGGTGACCTTATTGAAGTTTACAAAATTATGAGAGGCATGGATAGGATAAATAGACAAAGTCTTTTCCCTGGGATCAGGGAGTCCAGAACTAGAGGGCATAGATTTAGGGTGAGAGGGGATAGATATAAAAGAGACCTAAGGGTTTTCACACAGAGGGTCGTACGTGTAAGGAATGAGCTGCCAGAGGATGTGGTGGAGGCTGGTACAATTGCAACATTTAAAAGGCATTTGGATGAGTATATGAATAGGAAGGGTTTGGAGGGATATGGGCTGGGTGCTGGCAGTTGGGACTAGATTGGGTTGGGATATCTGGTCGGCATGGATGGGTTAGACCGAAGGGTCTGTTTCCATGCTGTACATCTCTATGACTCCATGACTCTATGAACTATTCATCAACTACTTCACTGGAGCTGAGGTGGAGAGGGTCGAGAGCGTCATGTTCCTAGGAGTGATGATGACCTTGGTCCTCCCACATAGATGCAGCAGTCAAGAAGGCACAACAACACCTCTGCTTCCTCAGGAGGCTTAGAAAATTCGGCATGTTCACAAGGACCCTCACCAAACTTTACAGAAAGTGTTCTATTTGGGGGCATCAAGGCTTGGTATGGTATCTGCTCTGCCCAGGACTGTAAGAAACTACAGAAAGTTGTGAACATAGCCCAGACCATCACCCAAGCCAACCTTCCATTGACTCCATCTACACTTCTCATTGCCCCGGAGAGGCAGTCAACATCATCAAAGACCCCTCCCACCAAGTTATAATCTCTTCCAATCCCTTCTGTCAGACAGGAGATACAGAAGCTTAAACACACGTACCAACAGGTTCAAGAACAGCTTCTTCCCCACTGTTATTAGGCTGATGAATGGACCTCTCCACCTTCAAATCTCATGTTGATCCTGCTTTTGTATACCTCCTGTGCATATGTAATCTTATATACCTCACTCTGTCAAAACAGTCTATGATCTGCATGTCCTTGTATGTTATGATAAGCCTGTAGTGCACGCAAAACAAAACTTTTCACAGTACTTAGGTACATGTGACAACAATAAATCAAAATCAAAATCAGTGACACACACAGAAGCATACTGAGTGGAGCTTCATGTGGTTAAGCTGAACCCATGATGAGGGCCGGCAGTATCACACTGAGCTTCCCTGTCTCCTCCCTTTGCCCTACACCACTCCCAGGTCAACTCATTCCCCTTCATTTACCAATATCTTTGGCTGCTTCACAGTAAGTTTCCATTCTCTGAAATTCTCTGTATAACCATCTTTTAGCTCCTCCTTCTCCAATCTGTTATTGTTCAGGTTGTAGCACATTATTCCCCATTCTCTCTGAAAGATTCTGGGTTGTTTTCTATGTTAAAGCACTCAATGTGTGAGCTTTTGCAAGGAGATCGTGTCCGTATACTCAGTACCCCTCTGTGCTTTCAGCTGATCTCATGACAGAATGCGTCTCATATATTTTGAGAGTTGGTGTCCTGCCAAACATATTAATTTAGTTAAAGTGCAGAGCAAACACTGATATATGGCCTAACTTCAACTTTGGAAACCAGAGTAACAATTCCCCCGATCTTACAATCTCTCAGTAACTTTAGTACCAATTAAACTGTAGATTTACAAATATTGAATAAAGTTAAAATTGTCCCTGGAGTAATTTATCTAATTTTGTTCTCCTTGTTTCTCTAATGGGATGTGGTTTTGCAGGTGAAGCCAGTGTATGTTGCCCTCACCTCAATACCCTTGAACTGAGTGGTTTGCTGGGCCGTTTCAGAGGTTGGTTCAGAGGCAACAACGTTGCTGTAGTTTTGCAGTCACATTAGCACAAATTTCAATTTGGGTATCAGGAGGTGGCCATTTGGCAAATGGCTGGGACAGGCTGGAAGTGGGTGTGAGATGATGCCCCAGGCAGGTATAAAAGCCCGCTTCCTGCCCGCCTTGGTATGGCATGGTTACCCAGTGAAGAAAGTGCCCTCTCTCTTGCCTACCCTCAGCTGTACCCTACTCAATCTGCAAGAACTCTGAATGGCCTCAGGGCTTTGGGAGGCCTAACTGTGAGTTGACTAATTCCAGGAAAATCACAATGAGTGACTCCTTTCCACTCAGTTCAGACCTCCATCTGAGGCTGAAGAAACCCACAGGGTAAATCCTATCGCAAGGAGGGAGAGGAAGCAAGGAGAAGGAGAAAATAAAGACCATATTCGATATTGTGACCCAGAAATAGTCCTAAGACCCAGAGGTGACCCTTATAAGGCAGCAATGCTGAGCTGAAGTGAGTTTATTCAGATATGGGCTGGAGATCAGAATGACTGACAAGGAAAGGTATCTGCTCGGCAGGAGTAATTCTCACCTTACTTTTCAATGGGTGGAGGTGTTGGAGGGTGGAATTCTTTACCACAGAGAGCTGTCAAGACTGATTCACTTATTATATTCAAGGCTGAGAGAGATACATTTTTAATAAGTCAGGGAATCAAGGCTTAGGGAATAAAAGAGGAAAGTGATAAACAGCGTGGAAACAGACCCTTCGGTCCAACTCATCCATGCCAACTAGATATCCTAAATTAATCTAGTTCCATTTGCCAGCACTTGGCCCATATCCCCCTCGACCCTGCCTACCAGTCATTATCTCATTGAATAGCAGAGCACCTCGATGGGCTAAATGGCCTATTCTGCTCCACATCTTACGGAGTGAACAATGAGGGTGGACCTGCGTTATCTCAGTGAAACTGGATTCAAACTGCAACAGAACAATCTGTACATTTTCAGCTGACTGTCAGTACGACCCAAATCATGCAACTCAGTTTCCAAAACAGTTCTAATAAGGGAGAGGTGGAATGAAAAAATGAACTGGCGCTGGAGTCTGTGTAAAATTATCTGAGGTGTGTGGGCAGATTGGTTGTTACTGCGTGTGCATTGAATAATTTCTGTTTCTCTTGACAGGTATGGTCTAGCCCTGAGAAATGGCCATGTGTGCCCATTGTACAACTGGTAGGTTGTCATTTTTTAAATGTTATAATGAGGGCAGAGTAATTTAAATCAACGACCAGCTAGTGTACAGATGCTACAACTGCCTGTAGAGTAATGCAGACCTCAGGTACCACAGTGTTCACTGAATCCTGAGAACTCCAGTTACTGATCATAACACACACAGTTAGCTGCTCGATTGCTCCACGTCAAGATCTTGAGTGGGAGGGGAAGTGTTGGAAAGGGGCAGACGTGATGCTTTCACGTAGCCTTGGTCCCAACCATTGGGACAAAAACAGCCAGGGTGATCTAGAATTGAAATCACTCGAGTGAACATGGCTTACTTTTATTAACCAGCTTATGCAGACTCCTTCTGTTGGTACAAATACCTACGGTAACTTCAAGTGAACAAAATGAACTTTTCAAAATGCTATGCGGTACAGACCCCTCTTGAGTGCTGTTTTCTATTTTGAGGTTCCACCCTTAAGAAGGATGTATTGGATTTGAGAAAGGGACACAAGGCAGATTTAAGTTCATGGGCCGGCTGTAGAAATTTGGCTTGCATTCCTGAGTATAGAAATTTGAAGAGTGATTTAAATTTAGATTGGAAAAACCATTTTCTCTGATCGGGATTCCTGCACAGAGGGGGCACGAACTTAAAGGTAGAGATAGATGGTTCCGGAAGAATGCGTTTCGCTCAAAGGATCATTGAAATCTGAAAGGGTTCAGAAAAGATTTACAAGGATGTTGCCAAGGTTGGAGGGTTTGAGTTATTGGGAGAGGTTGAAAAGGCTAGGGATGTTTTCCCTGAAGTGTCAGAGGCTGAGGGGTGACCTTATAGAGGTTTATAAAATCATGAGGGGCATGGATAGGATAAATGGACAAAGTCTTTTCCCTGGGGTGGGGGAATCCAGAACTAGAGGGCATAGATTTAGGGTGAGACGGGAAAGATTATAAAAGAGGCAACTTTTTCACGCAGAGGGTGGTACGTGTATGGAATGAGCTGCCAGAGGAAGTGGTGGAGGCTGGTACAATTGCAACATTTAAGAGGCATCTGGATGGGTATATGAATAGGAAGGGTTTGGAGGGATATGGGCCGGGTGCTGGCAGGTGGGACTAGATTGGGTTGGGTATCTAGTCGGCATGGACGGGTTGGACCGAAGGGTCTGTTTCCGTGCTGTACATCTCTATGACTCTATGCTCTATCTGCCAAAGACACTGGAAACATTGATAGTTTGTAATGTTCAGATAGATATGGGTTTGCTGGGGAAGGGAATCAAAGGATATTGATCAATTGATGAATGAGATGGAATGTAGGCCAGCATGATCTGAATGAATGGTAGAAGAGGTTTAATGAACTGAATGGCCTCCTCCTGCTCCTAATGTTCCTTGAATGTAAGATTAGATTGAAGGTGAATATATTGTTCTTTAAACTGATTTCAGAACTAAACGTGCTGCAATTCTGGTTAGCTCTGAATGGCTTAAAAACTGGAATTAAAACAGAGAATGCTGGAGAAACTCAGCAAGTGTGGCAGCACCTGTGGAGAGAGAAACCGAGTTAACACCTCAAGTTCAATGACTCTTGCTCAAAACTAAAAAGAATTGGAGATGGTGTGTGTTTAAGCTGTTTGGGAGAAGCAAGTGAGGGGACGAGAAGGTTTGAGGGTGAGAGGGATTATGGATCAATAATGTCAGCAGACAGAAGACAAAGGGGGTCGTAATGCCTGTGGAGAAGGACAAGGCAGGACAGTGTAGATGCTGAGTTTCTCCACCATTTCCAGTTTTTTTATTTCAATTGAACAACATCCTCAGTAATTCGTTTTATTTTTTGACTAGTTTGAATGCTTGTCACGGTGAACTGAGAGTGGTTGATTTGAAACTCGTTGTTTGAGTCAATGTCTGGTCTTTGTCCTGCAGGGTGTACAATCGTTCCTGTTCTCCTGACACCTCGGTGAGATGTTGCTCTGTTCATAACATGCCCTTTGTAAGGTAAGCTGACAGTCTGAGTGGTGACTCAGTGTATAGACTTCACACAACAAGGGGAGACGCTCTCAGGAACTGCACTGTGGCAGAAGATAATGCGGATTGACTTGACGGAGGAAGGGGTGGTTTAAAACTTTATGATGGAATGTGATGAGAAAGAGTTTAATGAATATGTAGATGGGCCTCTGAGGTGAGTTGTGATATCACTGTGACCTCAGTTGTTGTGTTTTTGTGCTTTACTCAGATCCTGTTGAGAGCTTGCAGCACGTAGTTTTATAACCCTGCCATCTGCAACGGCCAGTCACAAAGAAGTTTGTCATGAGCTAAGCTCTCAAATTTAACCTCCGTTCCCACCATTCATGGTGTGGGGAAGATTAAAATGCCGCCTCACTTCCCCTCTGAGTTGGAACCCTTCTCAAGTTGAGTTGCTCAGTTCCCTACTCACTAACATCAAATCCCTACAGTCTGGAAACAGGCCCTTTAGCCCAACAAGTCCACACCGACCCTTTGAAGAGTAACCCACCCAGACCCATTTCCCTACCCTATTACTTTACATTTACCCCTGACTAGTGCATCCCTGAACACTATGGGCAATGTAGCATGGCCAATTCACCTTACCTACACATCTTTGGATTGGAAACCCACACAGACACAGGGAGGATGTGCAAACTCCACACAGACAGTCTTCCGAGGCTGGAATCGAACCCAAGTCCCTAGCACTGTGAGGCAGCTGTGCTAACCACACAGCCTCCAGCCGTGGGATGGCATCTGCACCCTGGCAGAGGGGACCTCGACGGGCTGCTGGGTGCCCATCACCGTGGGATCCTGGAGGTTGACTGAACAATCTTAACAGGCCTCAGTTGGTCTCTAAATGAATTGGCCTCAACCCTTTTGAAAGAGGACCATGCCCCTTCCCCAGTGCCACCTGCAAAAGAATAGCCAAGGAGTGGGATGAGGCTGGAGTGCCGGGTATACAGATTGGCAGGATACACAACCTTTCTTTGGTAAAGTCACAAGAGGAGGCCAAGTTAGCCTGACTCTGATTATTCTCCACATTGACCCTCTGCAGTGTTGCTGTACCTTACCTTCAAAGTGAAGTGCATTCTACTAATGGGGGTGTATGGAGGTTTGGAATTGTTACTGAGATCCATCAGTGCTGGACTTGTGTAGCATTGAATAAAATTAAGGTTGCCAATTTTGGGTGGACATGTTCCTGGAGATTTTATCACATGACCTCCTGCCACATGGCTAATATTTTTTCACGTCATAACATTGAAAGCAAAATGGAGGAAAATGAAAGTTAAAACCTCTCTGACTTTTCTCGACCGGTGGAAGTGTCCATGAGATGTATTTTGAATTCCTGGGGTGGGATTTGCCAATTAAGATCTAAGCGTCAATGCTTTAGGGTCACATTTCTTTGGAGCAGCATGTGAGGTTTTATATCGGTGAGTTCACCAGACCGACAGACCGCTGGTGATGTGGTAGAGAGCACTGTATCTCACAGATCACTCACCTTTGGGCAAATAGAGCAACCTCTAGTAGGATCGTGCCTTTCCTGTGGAGCTGGAAGAGCCCTACACTGCCTTACAGCATGAATAGGAACAAGGTGGGGCCAGTGCCTTTGGCAGTGGAGACACCCATCTCAAAAAATAGTTTGTTCATGTGTCACAAAGAACGTAACATAAATCTTAGGATGGTTCTGGTTTTGTGTGTATGTTACTCAGAGGCGTTCCGGGGGCAATGAATAAAATCAAATTGGCTTGTCTCTTTATGTCACCATCTGTAACATCTAGCTTAAAGTGGTTCTAAGGCACTGGAGAACTCAGATTGTTAAGTATCAATTTGACACACCAATCCCTGATGGGAAGCTGGTAGAAATGTTGCTAAATTGTTAACTCAGGGGGTTAGGGACATTCTCTGGGGTGTTGGGTCAAATCTCACCACAGCTTGGGTCATCATTTGGTAGTGCAAACCTTGAATGTTACTGAAAAAAGATACCCATTTCATCCACGACTTTTGTCTTCCACTCATCAGGACAATTTGCAAGAATATCAATTACAGGGGAACACCAACATTTGTACTGTTTGAAAAGAGAATATTGATTAGTTGACAAGTGTAGAAGCATTGCCATAGAAAGACACCAGTTAATGATGAATGACAGTTTTGATTCTCAGAGGTTTAATATGCAAGTACAGCAAGTAATTAGGGAAGCTCATAAAATATTACATTTTATTGTGAGGGGTTTTGAATATAAAGGTAGGAAGGTTCCACTTCACTTAGAGTAGGCATTTATGAAACCATTTATGGAGTATTTAAGGAAAGATATATATAAGAAAAAGTTACCAGGCTATGACTTGGAATGAATGGACTATCGTATGAAGAAAGATTGGGCTTTGTATCTACTGGGGGTTTGATTTAACTGAAACATATAAAATCCTGAGGGGTCTTGACCAGATCTATGTGGAGAGGATCTTTCCTCTTATAGAAGAATCTAGAACAAATAGCCACTGTTTAAAACTCGTGAGTTGCCTCAGTAAAACAGAGATGAGGTGATTTTCTTTTTTCTCAGTGTTGAGCATCTTTGGAACTCTCTTCCTGAAAAGAGTGGTGGCAGTCTAGTGCTTGAATGTTATTCAGAGACTAGGTGGATAAATTCTTACTGAGCAAGTGGGTGAAAGGTGGGAAAGAGACAGGTGAGATTCGAAGTTATAATCTGTTCAGCCGTGATCTTGGAGTCGTATAGCATGGAAACAGACCTGTTCTTGCACTTTGCTGAGTGCAGTGGACAGAATGTGTGTGCAGTCAGCTGCACCCAGACACCATGGGACAGACTGTTGCCTCTCAGCGCTCTGTGCATGTACTTGGCATTCTGACAACGAGGCCAGACAGATTTAACTTGAAACAGACGAATTCCAGGTTACTATGTAATCTGCTGTTTGCTGTATCCATGGACACCTCGATGTTCTCTGTCAGTTGCCGACCTTCTTTCATTCATCAACCACGCTTAGTTCAGCTAACAACACAAAAAAACACCTTTAAACTATTTATTAAAATAATGACTTTGCCGTAGCCTTCACCCTGATGATAGCAAGTGGGTCATAGGAGAGATTTGGGGTCAATGATCCTCCAAATGTGATCCTAAAAATTACTGTCTAATTATGTAATTCCCAGTCTGTGCCCCTTCATCTGAGTCTGGAGTCCTGTACATCAACCCCTCACTCTGTGCATTCCCCCCAATCCTGCCCAACATGCCCTGGAAATGACTTGCATGGAACTGATTCTCTGCAAACATTCAAAAGACTCTCAATCTCTAACACCTGTCCTGGAATTTTGATCATCTTTCTAAAATCTCCTAAGCCTGTGTAACTGAAACAAGTACAGAAATTGCTGAAGAAACTCAAATGGTCTGGCAGCATCTGTGAAGAGAAAGCACAACTTTCCATCATCTGTAGTTCTTTATTTTTCACTTGTAACTATGTTCTCCTATAACTGAACTGTCCTGTTATTGTATTCTTTTGATATAGTGTTCTCCTGAAAGGGTTTTCCTGTAATTGCACTAGCCTCCAACTCTCTTTCCTGTAACTGTGTTCTGCTATAGCTGCATTTTCCTGTAATTCCAATAATTGCATTTTCCTACTACTGCCTTTTCTTGTAACTGTACTCTCCTTCAATTCTGTTCCCTATAATTGTATTCTGTTTTATCTGCATTCTCCCATAACTGCATTGTGACAAAACTGCACTGTCCTGTGTTCTCCTATAAGTGTGTTCCTTGATAACTGTCTGAAACTGCACTCTCTTGTAACACGATTTTCCCAACTCAGTGACCTTCTGCAACTATAGTCTCCTGTGGTCCCCTGTGACCACATTCACTTTAACTATCTTCTCCTCTAACTGTGACGACTGGTAAGTGCATTCTCCAATTACTATGTTCTTCTCTTATCCCATCTACTGATAATTATTTTCCTGTTACCATGTTCTCCTATTACTGTGGTCTCCTGTAACTGTGTGCTTCTTTAACTGTGTTGTTTACAACCACTTTCTCCTATAAGTGTGTTACCCTATAAATGTGTTCTTCTACAATTGAATTCTTGTTCCATAGCTCTCCCCCATAACTGTGTTCTCTATAACTGTGTTCTCTTACAACAGTGCTTTCAGCTAATTACAATCTAACAACATAGTCCTGCTCTTTATGTTCTGTAGCTGCATTTTCCTGTAACCATGTTCTCCTATAACTGCATTATTGTATAACTACTCCCTGCTCCCCTCTAAATGCTTGATTTTAAACTGCTTTTATTATTTTCCAGCATTCCTCCAGAGCTCTGTTCTCCTGTATCTCCACTCTCCTGTAACCGAATTTCTCATAACTGTTTTTCTATATCTATGCTCTCTTTTTCTGATTTCTCTGATGACTGTGTTCTCACATAAATGCATCCTCCTACAAATACCGTTTAATAAAACTGCACTGTCCCCTTTCTGTGTTCTGCTGCTGCATTCTTCCATAAGTGTTCTCCTTTCACTCTAATAACAGCATTATTCTCCAATTGCATTATAATAAAACTGCACAGTTTTCAAAATGTGTCCTCCTGTACCCACATTCTCCTGTCAGTGTTTTCTCCTAAAATAGAACTCTCAACGATCTGGTCTCTGGTAAAAGAATGCTGTCCAATAACAGCTTGATCCTGTATCTGTATTCTTCTATATCTGCATTTTCCTGTAACTGCATTCACTCAGAACTCTGTTTTCCTGTAACTGTTGTCCCTCTTGTAAATGTGATCTCCTGTCACTGCATCTGCCAATAACTATGTTCTCCTGATCTGTGGTCTCCTATAATTGTGTGCTGCATATTTGTGCATTCTTATACAGCAGTGTTCATCTCTTACTGCAGTCTAATTAAACACAGTGTCCTCTAACTGCATTCTCTTCTAACAGCTATAATGGAATTATCCTGAACGTGCGTTCTCATGTAACTATGTTCTCTCTTTTTATAATTCTTCTACACTGCATGCTCCTGAAAATACATTCTCCTACTGCTATGTTCCCCGCACCTACATTCTAATATTTCCCTATAATTGGTTTCTAAAGTAGCTGCCTTCCCCTATAATTGTGTTCTGATGTAAAGTATTTTCCTGTAAACAGCATCCTCTGATAACTCATTCTCCTATAACTGCATTCTCCTACTTCTGCATTTTTCTCTAACTGCAATTTCCTATAACAGTAATTCCAGCAATCTCTGTGCTTATCTCAAATTCAACAACATTATCCTCCCATATCTGAAATCTCCTCACTACTTATCCCATTCGGGAATTCTGCATTCCTCGAATTCTCTGTCCTTGCGCATACCTGACTTCTGTTCAGTCCCTTCAAAGTGCAGGGTAGGCACAATGGGCTGAAATAGCCTCCTTTGGGTAGATGCAAGGCACAAAACACAATGCTTATGCACAAGGAAAATCTGGCATAGGACTTGTAATAAAGAAGGCCAGATTAATGTGCTGGGAGACTGAAACAAAAGCAAAATTATAGGAAGGAATCAGACAAGCTAGTAGAATATTGTTCTACTGACTATTTTTAAGACAGAGATGAATAGCTTCTTGTTAATCTAATGGGTGAAAGAGTGGACAGGAATGTGGATTTAAGGTTACAATCAAATCAGCAATGGTTGTATTAAATAGAAGAACAGACTTTCCTGTAACAGTATCCTCTTGTAACTGTGTTGTCCTGTCACTGCATTCGCCTGTAACTATTCTCCTGATCTGTGTTCTCCTACAACTGTGTTCTCCATACTTGTGTTCTGTTGTATTCTCATACAGCAGTATTGGGGTGAATGGCCTATTTCTCTCCTTGTTCATATGTAAGGTACTGTGGGCACTGGAATGTGGAATGTAATTCTGGTGTTAATGCTGGTTTGGACCTATCTTCTCTACAGACATCACCACTTCCTTCACCTCTAGTTCTGACACACCTGTGATTCCTATCCTCACTCACCCTCTAACTTTCCCTTCTCTTCCACTTTGCTCACTGAAGGACATGAGTAAGCCAGACTCTTGTTGAACTGACTGTGGTTATTCAGAGTGAGGATAGGGATCTGAGTGCCATGCTGAGATTACCTATAGAATTGGGGGAGATATGTGGTGAGGCCTAGCTGGAGGCCTGAGGCCTTCTGAGTACTACTTCTCACCTCACTAATATTCAAGATCCTACCTTACCAAATATTCCAATCAATCTGAACATCCAGAATTCTCAACGTGGTAATCAAATGGAGACCTGGCAGATTCAGCTCGCTGTTTGTTCTGAAGGATCTCCATAATGGACTCTGAACAGAAACATCCGATATGTGCAGCATCATGGCACGTTGCCGATCCATTTACAGCAGTACTGCACCTCAGGCTGCACTGGCAGCTCTCATTGCAACACTGCAGCAAGGACATTGTGTGCTCAGAGACACAAATGGACAGCTTAGGGTTGACCAGGCTGCATCTCCAGGTAGCTCTCGCTTGCTCTCTTAGTGGTCACTCATTCAGAGCTTATAGGATCCTCACTGCACCTCTGCCTTGCCTTTAAGCACTTTGACCCCTCAGCCAGAATTGCCAGACTCACAGTATATCTGTCTTGCCATGCCGTATAGGGCTAGGAAGGCAAATGAGATTGGGAGAGTGGAGGATGGAACGGTGTTTGGCTAGTGGTTATCAAACACACTGTAAAGTACACATGACAATAAAATTATTCCTTCATTCATTCATTTTGTCCCTGGAGTGTAAGTGGTTGATGGGTGACTCTGTAGAAGTTTATAAAATCATGACGGGCTGAGATAACGTGAATAACAAAGATCTTTTTTATATGGTGGGGGAGTTCAAAACTAGAGGGTGTATTTTTAAGGTGAGAAGAGAAAGGGACCTGAGGGACAACTTTTTCACAGAGAGAGTGGTTCGTGTGGAGAATAAACTGTTAGAGGAAGTGATGGCTGCAGGTACAGTTGCAACATTTAAAAGACACCTGGACAGGTACATGAGTAGGAAAGGCATTGAGGAGTTTGGGCTAAATGCTGGCAGGTGGTACTGGTTTAGTTTGGGAAACTAGGTCAGCTTGGATGAGTTAGACTGAAGGGTTTGCTGCCATGCTTTATGCAGATCATAATGGTATGGACAAGCATTTCGGCAGAGGGTTCGCTGAGGCATGCACAAAAGGAATGACATGGAATTGGAAAATATTGGCATGGGATTAAAAAGAGAAGGTCATCTTTGGCTTAAAATGAACACCGCTTTGTGAGGGCATTTAACCTGAGGCAGAGACTGGGAGTGAGCTTGAGGCAGGGCTGATTAACCAAATGAGATTGTGTGTGATGAACTGGAAGAAAATAATAAATATTCAATTATTTTTGTGAAGGAATTGACAAAACAATCAGGAGAGAACGGTGTGTTTTAAACAAAGGATTGCAGGACTGGCCTTCAAAGAGAGGTTGGGCAAACTGAACCGGTGTTGTCTAGGGTATTGAAGACTGAGAGTTATTGGAGAGAAGATGGTGACACTTGCACTGGCAGAGTGGAGAAGGTCACTTTCTAGTGTTGGGCGTTCCTCCAGATAGCTGAGTCTGCACTGGCACAGGTGCCAATCCCAGACAGGGCTGGCATGGCCTACTGTCATGGCCTCCACTGCTGGTCCTGGGGAAGGACCTCTGGGACCCTGCCTGTTCAATCGGCTCTGATACCCAACCCCACAGCTTAATAGAATGTTTAAAAGTGATGTATTGCGCTCCTCCCCAGCCTGCTTGTGTACAACTCACTATCTGACTGACTGATGTTGGGCATTATGATAGGATCAGGAAGGTAGGTGAACATCCTTTCATAAGACCATATGATAAAGGAGGAGAATTAGGACATTCAGCCCATTGAGTCTGCTCTGCCATTTGATCTTGGTTGATACATTTTGTCCCCCCTAACATATTATGAATGTACCACATCGAGATTTTCTTTCTTTTTACTCATAGAATCTCTACAGTATGAAAGCAGGCCATTCGGCCCTTCCAAAGAGCATCCCACCCAGGCCTACCCCTCTACACTTTCCCTGTAACCATACATGGATAATCCACCTAATCTGCACATCTTTGGATTGTGGGAGGGAATCGGAGCACCCGGAGAAAACCCACACAGAGAGAATGTGAAAACTCCAGACAGACGGTTACCCAAGGATGAAATTGAACCCAGATCCCTGGTGCACTGCGGCAGCAGTGCTAACCACTGAGCCACCATGCCACCTCAAGTCCTCTTAAAGACATTTCTCTGTCAGTATTTTACTTCCCTTTTTCCATCTTCTTCATCTTGAGCTATTCCTGTTGAAAGGCTCATGCCCGAAATGTTGATTCTCCTGCTCCTCAGATGCTGCTTGACCTGCTGTGCTTTTCCAGCGCCACACTGTCAACTCTGATACCCACCACCTGCCTGCCACGTCTGGAGCAAATGTTAGGAATTGCGCAGGACAACCCCAGATTGACAATACTTATCCATGTGCACAATGGACTTGTGAAGATGCCAAAAATTTCGGGAATTCCTGGCAGAGGCAAATTATTCGGGGAATGACATGTGGTAAGATGGGGTCTAAAATTGGGAGACTGGAGCACAATAGGGAAGGGGTGGGCAGTTAATGAGATAGGTTTGATAAAATAACATGAGTAATCTCATTAGGTGTCACAGTGAGAAACCAACCAAAAAACCCGATAAAACTCATACTTAGGCCAAAAGAAAATTAAGATGCAGCAGACATTCACCACTGGCTGGCTTTTTAATTCCACAGCATTTTGATTGAATTCAAATTTTCACCACCTGGCTTGGTGGGATGTGAACATGCACCCCTAAAGTGTGAGCCACAGGTGTTAGATTACTAGGCCAACACCATTGCCTCCACACTACAGTATTACTGCATGCTGGATGTTCCTGTAGATTCTCTATTCTCAGGCTCCCCTGAACTACTTGAAAGCCATTGAATTGTTTCTGTTATAGAGAAGGAAAGGCAGCAACCGTCTTTGAAATATCAAGGCCCAACAAGCAGCAACAAGAGATAAGCATTTATCTATCTTTAGAGGTGTTGATTGAAGGTTAGATGTTGGCTATTGCATTAAAAGAGCTCCTCTGCTGGTCTTTACTGAAAATCACACCATGGGATCCCCTGAGCAAGGTGAGCTTGGGCCCAGTATGGCACTGGGTGGCATTGGCAGCATCGGCAAGGTGGGCCTGCAGTGGACTCATGGCAACGGCATAGTGCAGTTCCTGCAGTACTCAGCAGAATCTGTGGCGGTTACATTGACAAGGCCCAGCCTAGATTTGTAACGGCGAGGGCATTGGTGGAGACAAAGTGGCACTGAAGAATGGCGACTCTTGTTCCACCGGCAGCTGGGTGGCAAAGGGGACTCATGCCTGGCCAACAGGCCCATAGATGAGCACTTATCAAGAAAGACTGTAAAGTTGAAGACTTTTTTTTATTTCTTCATTTTTCTGCTCTTATATTCTATGTTTTGGTTTATTTTTCTCTGTTTTAAAATGGCGCCAAGGACTGACGACACTACACAACATTTATCAATGTATTTTGGAACAAAATATATGTGACAATAAATAAATCAAATCAAGTACTGTCGGTTCCGATATAACCACGATAGTTGTGATCTCGCGTTATAAAGAACATTGCGTAATAGCTGTGCCATGGGGCCGGAATCACGTTATAGCCAATATAGCTAAGGAGAGTTCGCGTTCTACAAATAACACAGGTTCTGGAGAGTTCATGTTCTACAAATAATGGTCTAAGTTCTTCAATCACATTAAAGCTAATTCACATTGAGGAAACACATTATAAAACCAACTGTAAATAAATCAAACCAAATATTTAATATAATCACTTGTGGCTGCGGATTCATCCCACAGTTTGGTATGCTTTCTGTTCTCCACTGAAGTGTTAATCTGGGTTTTGTGGTAATATCCAACAGTGTTACATAAACCCATGGCCTTCAGGCTCAGAGGCTTGTTTTGAGTTCTGTACATGAAATTATATCACTAATTTAATCAGGCTGCCTTGAAACAAGGCCTGTTTCAAGTTTGACGTGCAACAATGTTCAACAGACCTCAGCAAATCTCAGTGATTTCATGTAACTTCTAAAAAAAAATTATGCTTGAAATTTTCCCTGCCGCTTAACCCTTCCAACCCACCCTGCTGCCGCCCCCCCCCCACCTTCTCCAATTGTCTTACATCTGTTTGGTCCAAACTAGCCACTTTTAAGCCTCGAATTTTTATCTTTTCTTTTATCACTATTTCTTTCTAATGTCGCATTTGTGCACATTTGTTGTTTCTACCTTAAAAGAATCCGTTTTAAAAGGCTTTTGGCTATGGCTCAGTGCTAAGCAGGCTTTCTTCTTAAAAAGATTGTGGGTTCAAGTCACATTGAATCTAGCCTACTTTCTCAGCACTGAGACATCAATTCATCCTTTTCAGATGAACATGAGTGACCATTCATGTTATATTTTCAAGACTGAGACAGATTTTTAATCAGTAAGGCAGGAAAGTAGAGTTGCGGATTACCAGGTGAGCCATAATTTCATTTGAGTAGCGGAGTGGGTTTGATGGGCTGAATGGCTTATTTCTGTTCCTACAGATTATCTCAGGGTTAAGAAGAGCCTTCTGAGTGTCTTGCCGAAAATATTTCGCTCAACTATGAAGACACAAAAACAGATTATCTGGTTATTGTCACATTGCTGTTTGTGGCTCTTGCTGTGCACACATTAGCCACTTTGTTTGTCAACATTATCTCTCATTGCCTTACCCACCATGTGGATCTCAGGGGACCGTGCACAACAGAGACTTCTGGAAAGCAGACGCCATGCAGTGCCATAGCTATCGGTGTGCACGACGCCTCCCAGTGGCTATGGGTAGCAGAGTGGGAACATTGGTGTTTACCACATTCCACTTCACAGAAGAGTTACAGCACTGAGGGAGGCCATTCAGCCCATTCTTCCTGGCTGTTCAAATGGGTGTCACTATCAAGCACCATTCTTCTGTCTTTCCCCGGACATTTGCACATTATCTCTGTCCAAGTGATCATCCAATGCCCTCTTGCTGTTCAAGCATTTTCTGGGTCCATCAAAAGATGCTGAGTAACACCAGCTCTCCTTTACACGGCCTCATAGAATGTTTAAAAGTGACGTATTTTGTCCCCCTCCCCCACCTGCTTGTGTACAACCCACTGTCTGACTGATGAAGACTGACATTAGGCATTGTGATAGGAGCAGGAAGGCAGGTAAACATCCTTTCATAAGACCATATGATAAAGGAGGAGAATTAGGACATTCAGCCCACTGAGTCTGCTCTGCTATTTGATCATGGCTGATACATTTTGCCACCCCAACATATTGTGAATGCACCACATTGAGATTTTCTTTCTTTTTATTCATTGAATCCCTGCAATATGAAAACAGGCCATTCGGCCCTTCCAAAGAGCATTCCACTCAGGCCAACCCCTCTACACATTCCCTGTAACCCTATATGGATAATCCAACTAACCTGCAATCTTTGGATTGTGGGAGTGAATCAGAGCACCCGGAGGAAGCCCACACAGAGAGAATGTGAAAACTCCAGACAGACAGTTACCCAAGAGTGGAATTGAACCCACATCTCTGGTGCTCTCAGTCAGCAGCGCTAACCGCTGAGCCACCAAGCCACCCCAAATTTCTTAAAGGTGTTTCTCCGCAAGTGTTTTACATCCCTTTTTCCATCTTCTTCATCTTGAGCTATCTCATGCAGACTGTCTCTCTCTCTCTCTTTCCCTATCCCACCAGTTTCTCTCTGTCTCTCTCTCTTTCTCTCTGTCTCTCTCTCTCCACCCCCACCTCTCTCCACCCCCTCTCCCCCCCGCCCCCCCATCCCCCCCACCCATTCCTCTACCCGAGGTGTCTGTCGTGTGTGCCTTCCTTCCCCTGAGAGATTGGCAATTGGGCAGGAGGTGGACAGTACAGGGGATTTTCCTGGCAAGATAATTCCTGTTTCAGTGGTGTTTTGTGAAACTGTGTGCCTAGTATTGAGCTCTCCTAATGGGAGTCAGGAAGGGGGTTGATACGCATATGAGCTAGGAAGTATTATATGTTTACTTCTATCAGGATCACATACAGGTAGAGCTTTAGCAAATGACCCCTATACAGTGTGGATCCACCCTTTATAAAGGCTACAGATATCGTTTGTAATATAATGATGTTGTACCAGTTGACAAACTTAGCATAAAAATAATTATCGGGGTGAATTATGTATAGTGTTCCCAGATGTAGAAAGAATAAGGAGGTCAAAGAAGGTCACATTATTGGAAGGTACAGGTCAAGTTGAGAGAAGGAACAAAGGGATCTCACAGAATAAATATTTCATTGGAGACAGTTCAGAAAATGTTCACTAGCATGATTCCCAGTCTGGAGAGTTTTTTATTGTCTTTTTAAGTAAGAATCCAGTAATGAGTTCAAGAGGAGCTTCTACACTCAGAGGACAGGCAGAACTCATTGCCATACGGTGCAGATGAGGCAAATAGTGCATAGATGGAGTTAAGGGGACACCAGATTAACACAGGACCAAAGAGGAAATGAGGATACTTTTTTGGGGTAAGATGAGGCAGGGTGGTGAATCTTTGGAATTCTTTGCTCCACTATACTGTGGAGACTCAGTGTGTTTGAGATAGATATCAATTTCTAGATAACACTGACATCAAAGAATATGGGATACCAAGGGGAAATAGCGCTGAGATGGATGATCGACTGTTTCTCGAATGGAATAACAAGTTTGAGGGGCGGAATGGTCTCCTCCTGCTCCTGTGTTCTTCATTCAAATGTATCAATCACTTAGAAGTCAGGAGGTTCAGTGACGTTCTGTGATGTCACATGATTTCAGCCATGGCTCTTTGAGCGGTAGTGATGACACCAGCAGACCACCAAGGTGCAGAGTGCAATCATTGAAAAAGGTCTGAGGTACTGTTCTGGTCTCAATAATCTGTGGACTTGCCAGTTATTAAAGTTTTCTGTGAAATGTTAGCAGTACAAATCAAATTCTTCAACCCTCGATTTCCCTCTTTTGCACCATACAATTGCCATTTCCAGTTCTTGCCCCCTCATTTGCAGCTCTGATCTCCAGCATCTGCAGACCTCACTTTCTCCTCAATAATCCCAGAGGGCTTGGCAGTGCAGAACTTGAAAGAGAGACAAAGCTTTCATTTTATACGAGAGCTGACTTACTTTTGCAGGATAGGATGTGTTGTTGACATGGAATTACAGAACGTGTGACAAAGATATGTAGAATATTTGTACTACCATCACTTTAAATATGCAGAATATCCAAAATAGTTCCCTGTTCCTTTCTTCATGATAACGACTTGGCCAATCAGAGACAATCTGCCAACCAATCTGCTCCCTTGCCCCCAGTCATATAAACTGTTGTGACTGTTTGAAATTTGGCATTCTTGCATGTGTCCTGATGAGTATAAAATGAAAGCTTTGTCTCTCTTTCAAGTTCTGCACTGCCAAGCCCTCTGGGATTATTGAGGAGAAAGTGAGGTCTGCAGATGCTGGAGATCAGAGCTGCAAATGTGTTGCTGGAAAAGCGCAGCAGGTCAGGCAGCATCCAGGGAACAGGAGAATCGACGTTTCGGGCATAAGCTGAAGAAGGGCTTATGCCCGAAACGTCGATTCTCCTGTTCCCTGGATGCTGCCTGACCTGCTGCGCTTTTCCAGCAACACATTTCCACCTCTGGGATTATTGTCCAACAGCCAATATGTTGACTTGTGTGATTGTTTTCTGGGATATATCAGTAGCAGTACACTAAATAAATTACAATCCAAGAGTGGATTCTGTGATCTCATCCACAGCTGCACTGACACTACAGAGTTTGTGTGCATTTCATGTCTCTGTTCTCTCTTCCTGAGAAATAACAAACAATGCTCCTTTCTCATACTTTGCTATTCATTACAGCACCAGTGGAATGAACCTTCCTGAAAACTCTCTCTACAGCGCGGTGCTTAATGCAGTCTCTGTTTTATGTAAGTATGATAAGACCATAAGACATAGGAGTGGAAGTAAGGCCATTCGGCCCATCGAGTTCACTCGGCCATTTAATCATGGCTGATGGGCATTTCAACTTCACTTACCTGCACTCTCCCCGTAGCCCTTAATTCCTTGCAAGATCAAGAATTTATCAATCTCTGCCTTGAAGATATTTAACTTCCCGGCCTCTACTGCACTCCATGGCAATGAATTCCACAGGCCCACCACTCTCTGGCTGAAGAAATGTCTCCTCATTTCTGTTCTAAATTTACCCCCTCTAATTCAAGGCTGTGCCCAAGGGTCCTAGTCTCCCCACCTAATGGAAACAACAATGATACAGTGGTTATACTGTGCAAATAAAACTCATCCAGCTTGTGCTGAATGGCTTTTTAAAAGTTGCCTTTTTTTTCAAGATTTGATTTGATGAAGCAATGGATTGCCAATGTTAGAGTATGCTGATTTAGAATGGGTTGCAATAGTAAAGTCTTGCTTTCTCAGTGAAAGATAGCAGTGGAGGGACTTTTCCAGGGACCACCTCACACACACAGCTGAATTGATGCTGGATAATTCCAGGTCTAATCATTCTTAATCTCCAGGTAAACACTAAGGAGGGAAGGGCCACATTCCAGAGTGGTGCATTGCGTGTTCTTTTGGAACCATTTCATAGAATCTCTATAATATGGAAGCAGGCCATGTAACCTACTTCAACCCTCCAATCAGCATCCCACCAATACCTACACTCCCCCTCCCCCCCCCCCCCCCGCATACACACACACACACACCTGCGAATCTTTGGACAGTGGGAGGATACCAGAGCACCTGGAGGAAACCCACGCAGATATAGAGAAAATGTGCAAACTCCACACAGACAATCACCCAAAGGCAGACTCAAACCTGGGTCCCTGGCTCTGTGAGGCAGCAGTGCTAGCCACTGAGCCGCTGTACTGCCCCAATTTACCGCACTATCTTTCAGACTAGAGTCTTAATCGAGAATAAACTCAGCTGTCAATCTGTTAGAGGGAGATCCTGTCTGACTAAACATATTGATGAGGGTAGTGCAGTGATATGATTTACATAACGCCTTTGACAAGGTTCCATATAAAAGACTGGTCCAAAGCTAGCCCTTGGCATCCAAAGCAAATTGTATCTTAAATTGGCTTGCAAATAGGAGAAAGTGAAGTCTGCAGATGCTGGAGATCAGAGCTGGAAATGTGTTGCTCGAAAAGCGCAGCAGGTCAGGCAGCATCCAGGGAACAGGAGAATCGACGTTTCGGGAATAAGCCCTTCTTCAGGAATGGGGAAAGTTTGTCCAGCAGGCTAAGATAAAAGGTAGGGAGGAGGGACTTGGGGGAGGGGCGTCGGAAATGTGATAGGTGGAAAGAGGTCAAGGTGAGGGTGATAGGTCAGACTGGAGTGGGCGCGGAGAGGTCGGGAAGAAGATCTCAGGTTAGGAAGGCGGTGCTGAATTTGATGGATTTGACTGAGACAGGATGGGGGGAGGGGAAATGAGGAAACTGGTGAAATCCAAGTTCATCCCTTGTGGTTGGAGGGTTCCTAGCCGGAAGATGAGGCGTTCTTCCTCCAACCGTCGTTTTGTTGTGGTCTGACGATGGAGGAGTCCAAAGACCTGCATATCCTTGGTAGAGTGGGAGGGGGAATTGAAATGTTGAGCTACAGGGTGGTTGGGTTGGTTGGTCCGGGTGTCCCAGAGGTGTTCTCTGAAACGCTCCGCAAGTAGCCGGCCTGTCTCCCCAATATAGAGGAGGCCACATCGGGTGCAGAGGATGCAATAGATGATATGTGTGGAGGTGCAGGTGAATCTGTGGCGGATATGGAAGTTTCCTTTGGGGCCTTGGAGGGAGGTGAGGGGGGAGGTGTGGGCGCAAGTCTTGCACCTCCTGCGGTTGCAGGGGAAGGTGCCGGGAGTGGAGATTGGGTTGGTGGGGGGTGTGGATCTGACGAGGGAGTCACGGAGGGAGTGGTCTTTACGGAATGCTGATAGGGGAGGGGAGGGAAATATATCCTTGGTGGTGGGGTCCGTTTGGAGGTAGCGGAAATGACGGTGGATGATGCGCTGTACATGGAGATTGGTGGGGTGGTAGGTGAGGACCAGTGGGGTTCTGTCCTGGTGGCAAATAGGAGGCAAATGGTGATGGGGGAAGGTTGTTTTGTGGTTGGAAGCCAATGACCAGCGATGTACTGAGGGGATCAGTGCTGGGTCCCTCGCTGTTTGTTTTATACATCAAGGGTTTGGATGTGAACATAGAAGGTATATGAGTAAGTTTGCAGATGACATGAAAACTGGTGGTTTTATTGACAATGAAGATGATGGTCTCAGGCTACAATCTGATATTGATCAGCTGGCACAGTGCACAGAGCAATGGCAGATGGAATTTAATCCTAGTAAGGGCAAAGTGATGCATTTTTGGAGATCTAATAAGGGAGGGATTTACGCAATGAATGATGGGTTCCTAGGGAGTACTGAGGAGCAAAGGGACCTTGGTGTACAAGTCCATAGATCCCTGAAGGTGTCAGCACAGGTAGACAGGCCGGTGAAGAAGGTATATGGGATGCTTGCTTTCATCACCTGAGCTGTAGACTATAAGAGCAAGGACATCTTGTTACAACTTAGTAAAACATTGGTTAGGCCACAGGTGGATTACTGTGTGCAGTTCTGGTTGGCATGCTATCAGAAGGAAGTGATTACACTGGAGAGGGTGCAAAGGAAGTGCACCAGGATGTTGCCTGGGCTGATAAGTCTCCATCATGAGGAGAGACTGGATAGGCTGGGTTTGGTTTCCTTGGAGCGGCGGAGACTGAGAGGGGAAGCTTTTTGAGCTATGCAAAATTATGAGAGACATAGACAGAGTAGATCATGAGAATCTTTTCCCCATGGCAGACCAGAGAGCACATGGTTAAGGTGAGGAGTAAGTGGTTTAGAGGAGATTTGAGAAAAATATTTTCACACAAAAGGCGGTTGAAATTTGGAGGGTGCCTGAGAGGGTGATGGAATACTCTCAAAACGTTTAAGAAGTATCTGGATGTTTAAAATACAAGGATCTGGTTGGCCATAAACCAAGGGCAGGGATATGGGATTAATTCTATCTGGTGTTTGTTGGGCGGCATAGATGTAGTGGGCCGAAGGGCCTATTTCTTTGCTGTTTGACTCTATAACACTATGACAAACACGATGGCAGAAAAGATTTCATTCTCTGCTGGCAAAAGGGCAATTTAATAAACTATTTCAGGCAGCTTCAATCTACAGCTTCAAAAAAAAAAGGGCTCATGCCCGAAACGTCGATTCTCCTGCTCCTTGGATGCTGCCTGACCTGCTGCGCTTTTCCGACAACACATTTTCAGCTTCAATCTACTCACAATTGATCTGATCCCAAAATCCAAAGACACCCCTATTGGCACTATGTTGGTAATCTCACTTAATTGCAGAGATTAAAGTTCTGTAAAGGAAGTTTTAGTCTGGTCTGTTCCATTACTCAATACGATTGTGACTGCCATTCTGCCTTGAATTTATCTTCCTGTGCTATACCCACACATCTTGATTCCTTTGATATTTGAAAAATCTGCCTATGTCTCGAATGTAATTCTTGTCTAAGCACCACAATTCTCTGCAGAGATTTCCAAAGATTCACAATTCTTTGAGTGAAGAAATTTCTCCTCATCTCAGACCTAACGGCCAGTTGCTTGTTCTAAGACAGTGTCTGTATATTCAAGATTACCCCCAGCCAGGGAGAACTCTTCCCGGTGTCGGTCAAAGCATTTCATTTTTCAATGAGATCATCAGTCATTTTTCTGAACTGTGAGAATATAGGCTTCATCTACTCAATATCTCCTCATGGGACAATCCCCTCATCGCAGGAATGAGGTAATGAATCCTCACTGTACTCATTTGAAGGCATTATATGTTTATCTTTAAGTAAGGAGAATAGATATGTACATAATACATCAGATGTGACCTCACCAGACCCCTTTGTAACTGCAGTCGGACTCCATCTTACGTTCCACATCTTTCAGCATAACAGCCAGCAAACCATTTGCTGTCCTAATTTTAATCTGCTGGTTGGCTTTCCGTGATTCACATAATTTGCAGTGTGGGATTTGATCCCTAAATTTCCAGGGAGAAAATAATTCAAGGAAAACTCAATGATGCAAGTTTGAATTGGGCACCAAAATGAGAAGTTATTTTAGGGAGAGATCCTTTACCTGGAGAGTCAGTACACACAGAAACCAGTAATCAATCCAATTAGTTTGTATCAGTGCCAGTGATCCAATGGGTTAGAACGTTCAATGTTTTGTCACATTTAAGGCAGATGTCATTGACATATTTAAGGGAATAATGTTAAAATATTTGACCCAGATGTTAATACAGAGCAAATAGATTGCCCAAGCAAAATAATGGGTCGAATATCTTCCCTCTATGCTGTAAATCTTAATGGGTCCAACTGTTATCAAATTGAGAAGAAGTAGGTCCACGAGGCAGCATCTGATAAATGGTGTGAATTTAGGGAAAGTAGCCCATTTGTTAATCTGCTTCATGCTCTCCTTCTTCCAGTTGCTTTGGTGTGCATTTTCCGACATGCTCAGATAGTGGAACGGAAAGGAGACGAGGCTGTGCTGAGTAAGGCTGCTATGATTATAGGCTTCTTTGGCTCTATAGGAGGCTTCATCGCTGGAAACTGTAATGTAAGTGCATGTGTCTGTGATGGGACCACATTTGGTTCATTGCTGGCTGAGAATGATAAGCTCTCTTCGGGGGAGGGTGGGGGGGGATCGACCTAACGAGGATTAGATTATGAACCCACTTTAAATAAATGTTTTGTTTTCCCATTTTAATTGGCAATAGTTGATATATTCAAAAGATCATAGAATCATAGAACCCCTACAGTGTGGAAGCAGGCCATTCGGTCCATTCAGTCCTCACTGACCCTCCAAAGACAATCCCACCCAAACTCACACCCCCTACCCTATTGCTGTAACCCTGCATTTCCCATGGCTGATCCATCTAACTTGCATATCCATGGACTCCATGGGTCATTTCCCAAGGCCAATCCACCTAACCTGCACATCTTTAGACTGTGGATTGCACATGGCACCTGGCTTCCTTTAATGAAGGGGAGTCAGTGATTGGGTTTTAACACTGGGAGAATACAGCACCTGTTTCTATTGGTTTACGGATACTGTGTTGTCCAGTATGTTAAACATGCTGGAGAACTAATAGAAAAACTAATAATTGACACCGTCCTTGAGCTGCGATCTTAATACAGTGTATGCATGGCTTCTTCAACCCTTTAGTGTGCCAGTTACTAAAATATGTGAGTGTTTTTCCATTGTCAGAGTGGAAAAACCTACCGGACCTTGTCAATTTACCTGCTGCGGACGCATCTATTCATAAAGGAATTTTCTATTGATACAAAGTCCAGACTTCACATTGAGAGTCTGATTCATTGCTTTGCATGGCAGCACTAATGTGTTCAGTGGGATAGATTCAGAACAGATCTAGCAGCTCAAAGCTGACTATCACGAAGGTCTGTAGGCCATCAGCAGCTGTGGAATTGTGTGCAAATAAATTTGGAAACTCATGGCCAGCATATCCCCCCATGCTACCATTGCCATTAAGGCAGGGAATCAACCTTGGTTTAATAGCGAGTGCAAGTCAGCATACCAGGCACACTTGAAACATGAGGCATTAACCTGGTGAAGCTACAGGGTAAAAACAATGACTGCAGATGCTGGAAACCAGATTCTGGATTAGTGGTGCTGGAAAAGTACAGCAGTTCAGGCAGCATCCGAGGAGCAGTAAAAACGACGTTTCGGGCAAAAGCCCTTCATCAGGTTTACTGCTCCTCAGATGCTGCCTGAACTGCTGTGTTTTTCCAGCACCACTAATACTAGTGAAGCTACAACTCAGGCATCTGCCCAGCAAGGAGAAACAGCAGAAGTAGCATTTGATAGACAAGGGTAATTGATGCAACAACCAAAGGATCAGATCTAAGCTTGACAGACCTGCCATATCCAGTTGTGATGGCTGGTGGACAATTAAACAAATAACAGGAGAAAGAGGGTCCACAGGTATCTCCATCTTCAATGATGGGGGAGGTCAGTACATCAGTGTAAAAAGGAAGCCTGAAGCATTTACATCTTCAGTTAGAAATGTTAAGTAGATGTTCTGTCTTAGCCTCTTCCTGAGGTCCCCAGCATCACAGATGCCACCCTTCAGCCAAGTTGATTCGCTTCGAGTGATAAAGTGAAATGGTTGAAGATGCTGGAAGGCAAAGGGGCCTGATTCATGCACGGAACCAACCATACTCTTCCGGTACAACTTCAGCATTGCCATGTACCCAACAAGGTCAGATGTTGCCTAAGATTGTCCTGTTCACAAAAAGCAGGACAAATCCAATCTCTCCCTGTTGAGTCTCCCACTCGATTTTCATCAGGTGGTGGAAGGGGTCATCAGCAATGCCACCAAGCAGCAACTGCTGAGCTGTAAGCTGTTCACTGATGCTCAATTTGGATCCCACCACGGCCACTTGGCTATTGACCTCAATGCAGCCCGTGTTGAAATAGGGAGAAAAGAAGTGAACTGTAGAGGGAAAGTGAGAGTGACTGCCATTTCCATCAGATCAACATTTGATGGAGTGTGTCATCAAGGAGCCCTGGCAAAATTGAATGGGAGTCAGGAGGAAACTCTCCAGGGATTCAAGTCATACTAATACAAAGGGAGATGGACTTGGCTCCATACAAACATAGCAGTAAGAGTAGATCACTCAGCCCCTTTAGCCATTTAATAAGAGCAGGACTGATCTGTCTGTGGTCTCAGCTCCACATTCTGACCTACGCCAGATAACCTTTGATGGCTTGGTTGTTGGACACCAATGATCTCAGTCACAGGATAGCACTGCAGGAGTTCATCAGGGTAGTATCCCCGACTCAGTTAGTTCATTGATAATCCACCTTTCATCATAGGTTCAGAAAAGGTGACGTTCTCTGATGATTGTACAATTAACGATTCCTCAGGTACTGAAGCAGCCCATGTCCGAATGCAGCAAGACCATGTTCTCTCTCTCTCTACTTGGATACTGTCTGACCCACTGTGATCTCCAGCATTTGTTGATTTCAGGACAATATCCAAGTTCAGGCTGACGAGTGGCATGTAACGTTCATGCCACACAAGTACCAAGCAATGACCATCTCCAACAAGAGAGAATTTAACCATCATCCTCTGACATTCAATGGCATTACCATCACTGAATCCCTACAATCCTGGGGATAACCATTGACCAGAATCTGAAATGAACTAGTCACGTCAATGGCTGTAAAAGCAGCTCAGAAACTGAGACCTCATCTCTTGACTTCCAATGCCTGCCCACCACATACAAGACATAACCCATGATATTGTCTCCATTTGCTTGCATGTGTGCAGCTCAAACAACCTCCAAGAAGGATAAAACTAACTAGAAGATAGTGAGGACTGCAGATGCTGGAGATCAGAGTCGATGACGGGTGGCGCTGGAAAAGGCACAGCAGGTCAGGCAGCATCTGAGGGACAAGCGGGTCAAAGTTTCGGGCAAAACCCTTCATCATGATTATGCTAAAAACCTCGACTGTCTTGCTGCTCAGATGCTGCCTGACCTGCTGCGCCTTTTCCAGTGCCACACTTTATCGATTCTGAAACCAACCAGAACAAACTAACCCACGTGACTGGCAAGAGACGCTAGTCCTATCAATCACACATCGCATGAAAGAATAAAAATAACACTTGCTGCAACCAAATGTCTGACAACCCCCTTTGCTCTATAAAGTAAAAGCCCAGCTTCTCGAACCTAACCCTCTCGCTAAAATCTCTCATCATTGGAGCAATTGTGGCAATTCGCCTCTGTTGTGTGTGGTTTTCTTCCTTGGTGCTTGTTTTGTGATTATAGACATGTGAAGGATATTTGCCTGTTTGTGTATGACTCTGCCTGTGTATGTGAGACCTGTGTCTGTGTGAGATTCTGCATGTGTTTGTGCGTGTGACTCTGTATGTGTCTGTGTGTGGGTGAGTGACTGAGTGATTGTGTGTGTGTGTGTGTGTGTGAATGAGTAATTCTGTGTGTGTGTTTATATGTGTGAAACTCTGCCTGTCTTTCTGTCTGTCTGCGTTTATGTGTGTCTGTACGTAAGAGATTTTGCCTCTGTGCATGTTTGTGTGTGCATGTGTGTGCCTGTAAGGGAGTTTGTGTGTGTGTGTGTGTGTGAGAGAGAGAGAGAGAGAGAGAGAGAGAGAGAGAGAGAGAGAGAGAGATTATACCTGTGTATGTAGACATGAGAGACTACCTTTTTTGTGTGTGCATCTGTGTGACTCTTCCTGTTTGTATCTGAGTGAGAGACTCAGTCTATCTGTGTGTGTGTGAGTGCTCGTGTGTCTGTGCGCGCGCGCGTGCGTGCATGTATCAGTCTCTTTGTGTGTTTATTTTGTGATTAAAATGGTGCCACCATTGCCTCAACTGTAACTAGTCAGAAATTTCTCTTGGCAAATACTGAGCCATTACTCATTCTGCACCAAGTGCTGATTGTAGAAGAGGAACTGATCAGGGAGGCCCTGGGACAATCCTCCAAAATACTCAAGCTGCATTGTTGTCCCTAATTTAAAGACTTCCATCAACAAAATGGGTGGGAAGTGAAGTAAATGCAAATTCTGAAGGACAGGTTGTGAGGGTTGGGGGTAGAGAAGTGGGGTTGGGGGTGGGGAAGTGGTGTTTGGGATGGGAATGTGGTCCGCGAATGTTGCAAACTGGATTCTGTAGGGGATTGGGAGTAGAGAGGATTGACATGATGGATAATGGGAAAGTGGAAATGGGAGGGAAAGGCTTGAATGATGGCGAAGGGTGGGGGGGCATGGGCAAGATGGAATGTGAGGGATTGGTCAGATAAACAGCACTTGAAAATTCTTTTCTTCCATTAGCTCAACACAACTAAACAGGAAGTGACTTTTTCTAGGATCGGTTGCAATTGCACTTCACCTTTGTGCATTTGTGACACTTACTTTGGACTTGAATTGGTTGTATTGTAATGAAATGACGTATTTGGCTGCCCTAACATGAGCTGCTTCTCTTCCAGCCGTCAGTTCTCATGGTGCTACACTACTTTGGAGCCACGCTGTGTTTTGTCAGCGGTTGTATTTATACCATTTTACAGACAGCTTTAACATTCAGGCTCCATTTGACGGGGAAGGAGTGCTTCTTGGTGCCTCTACGTGCAGTTCTGACCATTTTCCAAGTGGTCTTCTCTATTTGTTGTATCCTTTCTTGGTTGTGGCTGTGCTGTGTTTGGGGTAGCTCTCTAGTACTGCTCCCATCCGCTACATAGAATAAACAGAGAGGTTGTGAAGAGCCTGTTTCTGAAGGACGATGAACATGAATCACAAGGCCATTCAGCCCACTTCCCATTCTAGTTCTTTGAAAGAACTGGACAATTAGATGTCCTGCTCCTTCCAAAAAATCTCATGTTTCTTTTCTTTAACACTCTCCCAGTGCTTGTCATGAACTCATTCCCCATTCTACAATTGATTTGTCTCACATAGTCTGGGAAGGAAAGATAAAGCTATCTGAGACTGTCAGTGCTGCTAGGCCGATGGCAGGTCAGGACAGGGCTATGTTTAACTGTGATGCTTCCTTTGGTGGAATAGCTCTCTATCAGAGTTGATGCTCAGTCCCATTTATCAGATGCATCCAGCAGCAGAATTGGTCAAACTCACAGAGGGTTTGGCAGCAGCAGAACCTGTGTAAAGTTACCAGCTTCATTCATGTGGGGATTGGGGGAGGCTGCCAAGACAGGAAGTAGACACTCAGGATCCACCCAGCTTCCTTATGGGAATGCCAAGACAAAATGATTGAGAATTTGGAATTACAAATGCTCGATTGGCAGATCCAAAGAGTGACAAGAGGGCAGGGAGTGGGGGAAGGAGATAGGAGGGGAAGAGAGAGACAAGATGAAAGGAGGAGGGGGGAAGAGGACAGGAGAACCAAGAATGGGAAGAGGGATATAGAGAAGGACAGAAGAGCTACAAGGGGAGGGTAATGAGACAAAATGAGAGGAGATGGGAAAGGAGGAGGTAGAAGAATGGGAAGCAGAGGAGAAGAGAAGTGAAAGGCAGAGAAAGGAGAGACAGAGATAGTGCATTCTTGATCGTAGCAACTCAATTGGATCCAGCAAACTCCTCTTTCTCTGTACACTGGGCCAAGGGACAGTCAATCAGAGCCATCTTCACATGAATGAGGTACTCTGATATAAGGCCAAATATACAGCTCAGCTGCATATATATCAATGTCACAGCATGACCAAGTGTCAGGAGAACGAGAAAGGTGACTGGACCATGGGGATCTCTTCAGTGGAAACAGAGTGGGCCGAGGAATTGTGTGAGGAGAAAGGGTGGGAGATACTCGTGCTTACACCTCAACAATAAACCAGCCCTTTGTTATGACTTATCCTTAACTCTGTTGCAGATCTGGCCTTTTTTGTCCATCCAGACACCAAGAGGCAACATATAGGAGCCATCTGTGAATGGATCTTGGCCACAAATTTCTACGTCTTTATCATGTCATTTTCCTTTGAATTTTACTATATAACCTCAGCGGTGCTCTATGCATTGATTAGTAGACCTGATGATGAGAAGGTTGCAATTCTGTCCGAACCCAGAGGTACAAATATGGCCACGTTCGATAAATGACATACGGATTACCATGTGCAGACAGGCCGCAGGAATACGGGTTGTTGGAATCGTACCATTCTCTGTAATACTTACATTTTATGTTGCGTAAATCTCTTTGTCTCTATCAAAATGTTTCTTCTTCTTTGGAGCCCACAGGTTGGTTTTCTTGTTTCTTAGCGAATAGCCAGTTAGCACATTGTGAACCCTAGATGGAGTATCACAGGCCCCCATATCCCTCTCACTAGGCAACATAGTTTCCAGCTACAATATGGCAAGACAAGGCCAAGGGCTTTGAATTTCAACTTTCCACTTATTGTTGTGTCCACCATAGGCATTCCCAGCACCAATCACATGAGGTATCCCAGGCCCTCCTGCCTCATTGTACTCCAACTTCTGTACAAGGCTTCAAGGCCTAGATATCAGTGAGCCTTGTTCACTAACTAGTGTTGGCTTTGGCCAATCTGAGGACAGCCAGGGAAGGAAAGGCCTAAAGAAGGGGACTTAGACTTCTCTGTCTTTTTCAGCCACCTCCTGGATCCTTGACTATTGTTTGTGGTCAGTGGCAGCCAGAAGGCAGGGAAGTCAGGCTTCAGGCCTACCACTGAAGTTACCACTGGGCAAGCCCGTGCCGAGGATGTCTATGGTGTATGAGCGGGGGAGGGGAGGGGGTGGGATATCAGGACCCCATCTATCTGCCATGGATTTATACTGGGTGCCTCTGGAGAGAGGATAGCCAGCGTAACTAACAAGCAAAGCAGTTTCTCAGGCAAGTTTCAGCAGACAGATGCAGCTTGCAGTGGGTCCATGATTGGGGCCCAGCACCCTGCTTTGCCCGACTGGGAACTCTGGACCCTCTCATGAGTTTCAGAGGAAGATTTATCCCAAATGACATGGGAGCTTCTGTTTGGAGATGGCTTTATGGAAGTATGGATTGTAAAACACTTCCTTCATCGTCAGACTGACATCTGATTAAGTTGCAATTCAACTTATGGGGGTGGGGTGTGAAGGGAAGAAGACCTGGCTCTTAGAGGGGAAGGGGGTTTGGGGGTAGCACAGCTGCAGCAACCTAGCTAGGCATCCGACCTCCTCACTGATGTACAGATTGGCCACCAGCTGCAGTGCAGAAAAGGTGGTGTCAAAGTTACTCATCTGAGGCATTTTTGAAAATCAGTAACTTGTTGTTTTAGAATCACACAGCACAGATGGAGGTCATTAGAGCCTCCCGTGGCTGTATCCTCTCTTTGACTTTCTCAATCAACTAGTTCCTCACCTCTCCTGTATTTTGTTTCCCCTTGTACTAGTTAGATATTTTCCTAATCAATCTCTTTAGAGTTACTGTTATGTAGTTGGGACTTCTGGAGTAGTTAGGACTGGGACCCAGGTCTCCTGACTTAGAGATATGTTTATTACTATAGCACCACAAGAACACTACCCTTTGTTGAATTTATCAGATTCCCCTTTGCAGCTGAATCTCCAATCAGGCACTGTATTGCAGATCACAACTCCCCACCGCGTAATCAAATAAAATTCTTATGCCACTTATGCTTCTTTTGTGAACCACTTAAATCATCGATCATATTCTCTCCCACTGCTCTGTCGGAGCTGCTGTTTCTGCTGACCCTCTCTCGACCGAAGGTGAGACGTGACAGACCTCCTTATGAAACCCCCTGTGCCAAAATTGTACCCTTCCTGTCAGACACGGGAGAATAAAAATGGACATCACTGTTTTTGGACCTATTTTCCTGATTGTTTGTGTTTTACTCTTTTCAGCAGGAGAATGGACAACGTACTGTATTTAGTTCTATATTATTTTTAGCACTGCAGACTGTTAGAAATAAATTCAGTAAATCAAAGGAGCCTGGTCTTTTATCACTTATCTCATTGTTACATTGCTAAGTGCAGTACTGACCTAATGTGTTACTGTCCTTCACAATGATGTTGATGAATTTTGGTTCTCTGTTTTTGTCTGTTCCATTATTCTTACTCCCCAAGCAACGCAAATTAAAATGTCTCCTGGGAATAAAGATTTGGGATTCTGAAAGTTTGAGAATATCCTCACCTTGGACTGATAGAGCTGTGGGCTCACGGGAAGGCACTCTCACCTCAGAGCCTGAGGTTCAAGGGTTCAAGCCCAACTCTTCAGCACAACGTTGAGTCTGGCATTCCAGTGCAATGACGTGGAGGTACCAGTGTTGGATTGGGGTGGATAAAGTCAGAAGTCACATGACACCAGGTTGTAGTCCAGCAGGTTTATTTGAAATCACAAGCTTTCAGAGCGCTGCTCCTTCATCAGGTGAAGTCACTCCATAGGATCCCTACAGTGTGGAAGCATCAAGTCAAACTGACCTGCTGAAGAGCGTGGCCACCCAGACCCAGCCCATCATTTCCCATGGCTAACCCATCTAGCCTGCACACTATGGACTGTGAGAGAACATGCAAACTCCACAAAGACAGTTGCCTGAGAGTGGAATTGAACCCAAGAGCCTAGCACTGCAAGGCAGCAGTGCTAACCACTGAGCCACCCTATATATTGGAGGTGCCTTTGCTTGGATGAGATGTCAACTCAAAGCTCTGTCTGCCTTCTTAGGTGAGTGTAAATGTAACACTACTTGAGGAAGAGCTGGATAGTTATCCCCAGGGTCTTGGTTGCTAGTCAGTTCTCAATGAATCATGAATGCAGTTTCTCCCATTCCTATAGCATTAATGTCTATGGGAACTTGCTGTATGCAAATTAGCTGCCACAGTTCCCACAGTGGCTCAGTGGTTAGCACTGTTGCCTCACAGAAACAGGGTCCCAGGTTCAATTCCAGCCTTGAGCGACCGACTGTGTGGAGTTTGCGCATCCTCTCTGTGTCTGTGTGGGTTTCCAGTCCAAAGATGTGCAGGTCAGACGAATTGGCCATGCTAAATTGCCCATAGTGTTAGGTGCATTACTCAGAGGGAAATGGGTCTGGGTGGGTTACTCTTCAGAGGGTCGGTGTGGACTGGTTGGGCCAAAGGGCCTGTTTCCACATTGTAGGGAATCTAATCTAATCATAAAAGTTAAAATGGTGACTACACTTCAGATGGCTGCAAAGCATTTCTGGGATGACCTAAAATCATGCAGGCACTACATAAATGCAAGTTGTTTGTTTCAAACTTCATGAGAAATGTTGACAGCAGACTTTGATCAGCCAGCATTAATTAATGCTAGATATATTGAGAGATCGTGGGAATTACTGTCTGGACCCAAGGGAAAGTGGGCCTATGGAGTATCAAGTGTGGTAATTGCACAGTAATTCCCCCTACAACCCTCTGGGCTCTCTGGCTACATTGCCAGTCCATGAGCTGAGGGCTAAATCACCACTGGGGTTCTATATAAATTATACACACCCAATCTGTACATTTCAAAAGGGACCAACACTTGACTGAGGAAGTTGGCAAGGGCACCTGGCACTAGCTTCATGGGAAGGTGGTCCGTAGTCAATGGAAATGGGGTAGATGTCACGACCCACCATTTCTCGGAGTCTGTCACCCACCTTTCCACCAAACAAAAGGCCTCAAAATCTCTTTTCCCCATCACCTCTTTGCCACAATGACATCACTAATCAAAAGGTTGCTTTATCCTTCTCTCTCATGGGCTGTGAGCATTCCTGGCAAGGCCAGTATTAAAGCCTGTCTCTGATTGCCCTTGAATTGAGTGGCTTGCTCCATTTCATAGAACACAGGAGCAGAAAAAGACCATTTAGCCCTTTGGGCCTGCTCTACCCATTCAATATGATCATGGCTGAACATCCAACTCAGTAATTTGTTCTCTCCAACCCTTTTGATCCTTTTATCTCAAAGAACTACATCTAACTCCCTCTTGAAAACATTCAATGTTTTAGTCTCAATTTCTTTCTCTGGCAAAGAATTCCACAGGCTCCTCATTCTCTGGGTGAAGAAGGGCAGTGAAGAGTCAGCTGCCTCAGACTCATGTGGAGGCCAGATCAGGTCAGAATGGTAGTTTCTTTCTCTAAAGAGCATCAATGAACCAGATGAAAACTCCTGCAATCTTTCATCGTTGCCTGGTCATCATTACTGAGACTAGCTTTCAATTCCAAAACATTTTAAATTGAATTTGAAATATCATCGGTGATATCTGAACATCTGTGCACACAGCACAATTAGCCTGGACCTTTGGATGAGCAGTATCATGGAGTTTATAACTGTACCACTGTCTCCTCTGAGGTGGTCTGGATCTTCTCAGGGGCATTCAGGGATGGAGGATAAATGCTGTTCTTGCTATGAGGATCCCACACCCCAAGAATGGAAATATCCTTAAAAAAATCATAACTTTGAATAAGGTGATACACTTCACATCTTTAGGACTTTGCAGCCAATGCAGTATTTTTCTTTTGAAGAGTGGTCACTTTTCTAGGGAAATGCATTCAAAAAACATTTTTAAATTATTCGTTGGATGAGAGCATTACTGGCTAGGCCAGCATTTATTGCCCAGAGGGCATTTTAAGCATCAACCGTATTGCTGTGGGTCTGGAGTCACATGTAGGCCAGACCAGCTATAAATGGGCAGTTTCCTTTCCCTGAAGGTGCGAGATGGTTTATTACAACAATTGATTCAAGATTGTCAGGTTCTTAATTTCCGGTTCTTTCTTTCTCCCCCATTGAATGGGGATTTCACTATCTGCCACGACAGAATTCCAGAACATTACCAGGGTCTCTGGATTAATAGTCGAAAGGTTTGGCGCTGGAGAAGTGCAGCAGGTCAGGCAGCATCCAAGGAGCAGGAGATTCGATGTTTCAGGCATAAGCCCTTCATCAGGAATGATGAAGGGCTTATGTCTGAAACATCGACTCTCCTGCTCCTCGGATGCTGCCTGACCTGCTGTGTTTTTCTAGCGCCACACTCTCACCTCTGATCTCCAGCATCTGCGGTCCTCACTTTCTCTGGATTAATAGTCCAGTGATAGCATCTGAGAACTGGCAATGAGAGAAACTGAAAAGAATGTAATAGAAATGTGCGACAGATGCTGGAAATCTGAAATAAAAACAAAATGCTGGAGACACTAGCAGCATCTGTGGAGTGAGAAACAGAATTCATGGTAATAGTGATCAGGCAATCTATTTTTTCAGTGATGTTGCTTCAGGGGTAAGTATTGACCAGGGTACCATTAAAGAATTTCCCAGCTCTTCTTCAAGGGTGTTCTTCTTCAAGGTCTCTCAGGATGTTTTATGCCATTCCAGGAGTAGATGGCCTAATGGTATTATTGCTGGACTGTTAATCCAGAGACCCAGGCAATGTGTTGGGGACCCAGGTTCAAATCCTGCCACAGCAAATGGTGGAATTTGAATTCAATAGGAATCTGGAATTAAGAATCTAATGATGACTATGGCCAATTGTTGGAGAAACTCACCTGGTTCACTAATGTTCTTTAAGGAAGGAAATTGCCATCATCATCTGGTCCAGCCTACATGTGATTCTATACCCACAACCATATGGTTCACTCTTAACTGCCCTGTGGGAAATTAGGGATGGGCAATAAATACTGGCCTAGCCAGCAATTTCCTCATCAAATGAATGAAGAATAAAAAAAAATCCAGGACAATCGGGAAGGTTTTTCCATTACAATGAATCCCAGAATTGTTAGGGAGGTCAATCGGCCCATCATGTCTGTACTGGCTCTTCAAATGAGTATCATTACCTAGTGCCAATCTTCTGCCTTTACCCCATGCCTTCCACACTATTTCTATCCAAGTCATCACAATAATGCTGCCATTGAACCGGCGATGCATTCCAGACCTTGACTACTTGCTGAGTGAGATAGGTTTTTCTCCCGTCACCTTTACTTAATATGCTCACCTTGTTCCTTTTACAAGCAGGAACAACTTCTCCCTATCTACCCTATCCAGCCCACTGATCATTCTTACTCTCTCTCCTTCCTTTCACATCCTTCCTATAATACTCCAGCTGAAGTCTCCAATTGATGAGGTATTTTGAAAACAAGGTCAAGCAACTCACTTGGAAATTAGATACAAGAAGGAAACAGTATTGACTGAAGCAGGACAAAGAAAGACCGAGTGCACACCTCTCTTCACTGCCCCATGTCATTTCCTCCCACTGCCTGTTTCTGGTAATATCTGTGACTTCGGAAAAACATGACGGCAATGCGAGGTTGTGAAAAGCCCTCGGTTGTTTGCAAAGCAGTGTGTTTCAGCACAGCCGCGGTCCAAAGTCAATGGCAATCTCCTCAGGAAGTGTTTAGCAACATTTCCACAGTGCCAGCTGCCTTGTGTTTGCACAATGCTCATGTCAGTATTTCTTTAGCCTGCTGTGGGTCTGATTTGTTTTGTAAACCTTAGAACAGTGCTCCAGTGCCACCAGTGTGTACATTTCCAAGTATTGTTGTTCATTAACTCTCTTTTGTTTGCAAATTACCTCTGTGATTTTATATTGCAAAGTCCCATGTTATGACCCAAGAGAAAGAGAAGTAGCCGTTCTGTTCAAACACCTTGAGCTGGTCATAATAAAGGTTTAAATTCTTTTGCATAAGACTGTACTGTATTGTAGGGTCTTGGTTAGCTCAGTTGGCTGAACAGGTAGTACAGAGCGAAGCCAACAACACAGGTTCAATTCCCACACCAGCTGAGGTTACCATTCTCCTTATCAACTATTCCCCTTATCTGGGGCATGGAAACCCTCAGGTTAAATCACCACCAGTCATCACTCTGTATTGACAGAGCAGTCCAATGTGCTGGTAAGACTGTGGCAACTTTACCTTTACCTCTCTGCAATTAAAATAAGTAGTGAACTATTTTGGTCTGAGCAATAAAGAGCCAATCCACGAGGTCCTCTTGCATCAAAGAAATAACATATTTATTAACTGATAAGTAGCTTGAGGAAAGTAATAAAATTGTGCCATTATGCACACGGCTTTCACATCGTCAACTGGGTCCATACAAAGGTGAAAGTGAGGACTGCAGACATTGGAGAGTCAGAGTTGAAAAGCCTGGCGCTAGAAAAAACACAGCAGGTCAGGCAACATTTGAGGAGTAGGAGACTCGATGTTTCAAGCATTAGCCCTTCATCCTTCCTGATGAAGGGTTAATGCCGAAAACATGGACTGTCCTGCTCCTCGGATGCTGCCTGACCTGCTGTGTTTTTTCCAGCGCCAGGCTTTTCAACATACACACTAACACACACAAAGTCAAAGGGAAATAGTATACAATGCAAAGGATTTTTTTTCTTAAAAACCACAGTTTGGAATCATCAGGTTGTGTATGGTGTAAAGTTTGAATCTGAGATTGATGTTGGTTGTTGATGTAGGCTTGAAGGCAGTCAGTCAGAGTGAATACTGCAGTTATGAGAATTCTCAGATCTTCGATGAGTTTTCCCTCTAGCTGTTTCTGTGGGAACCCAGTGTCAGCTTCTTCAAATGGAGACAGCAGCATCTCTTCAAAGACATCCCATAATGCTGTCAGAAGCTGGTTTCCATGTGTATCTCCAAAAGGATCCTTTGGAGGGCCTGTTCACTACAGCCATTGTGATAGCATACAGTATGTTGCATTTGTAAATGTCCCAATTCCTGAGGTACAATGACAGGTATCAATGGGTGCCTGGGTTGTAGGGAATCTCCCTTTTCACAGCCCCCTTACGGTGATTTATTTGTGTTCCCTTGGAAAGTGGCCTTGCATTTTTGAGCAGCTTGCCTTGTCTGAGTCCATTTTATAGCAGTTCTGACGAGTTAGACATTTTTAAAAGTGTATCTTCAAAGAAAAAGGGTGCAGCTTTGTGACAACTGCAGTCTCAGATTTAAAATACAAATGATACTAAAATGGCAAGTCAGAGGCTAATTGCCAAGGAACATGAACACACGGCCTCTTTTTTTGTTTTCCTATTAAAGGCACTAATATTGTGCAGGGAGGAGAAAGTGAGGACTGCAGATGCTGGAGATCAGAGTTGAAAAATGTGGTGCTGGAAAAACACAGCAGGCCAGGCAGCATCCGAGGAGCAGGAGAATCCCTAATATTGTGCAGGCTGGTAAATGGATCTTAATGCAAGCAAGTGTGAGGATATCCATTTCGGAAGGCACAAAGTTAAATACAGTGGATGTCTAATGAGATTCAGGGGTTCAGGTGCATGGCTCCTCAAAATGCCACAAACAGGCACAGAAAATAGTCAAAGGCTTAATGGAATGCTGACATTCATATCTCAAGGGCTGGAGTGTAGGGATACAGATGTTTTGCTACAGTTATACAAAACCCTAGATGGGCTCCACGTGGAGAACTATGAGCAGATCTGGGTACCACACCTTTGGAAGGATGTTTTGGCCTTGCAGGGAGGTCAATGCAAATTTACTGAGATGATACCTGGGCTTCAGGGGTTTTCAGATTAAATTAGATTCCCTACATTATGGAAACAGGCCCTTTGGCCCAACAAGTCCACACCGACCCTCTGAAGAGTAACCCACCCAGACCCATTGCCCTACACTATACTTACCCCTGACTAATGCACCTAATGCTATGGTCAATTGAGCATTGCCAATTCAACCTAACCTGCACATCTTTGGAGTGTGGGAGGAAACCAGAGTACCCAGTGGAAACCCACGCAAACACGGGGAGAATATGCAAACTCCAGACGGACAGTCACCCGAGGCAAGGATCGAACTCAGGTCCCTGGTGCTATGAAGAAGCAGCACTAACCACTGAGCCACCATGCTGCCCTAGGTTATGCTATGAGGAGAGATTAGACAAATTAAGTCATTATTCTCTAGAATTTAGAAGATTAAGGGGTGATTTAATGACAGTCTTCAGGATATTAACAGGGAAAAATAGGGCTCTAAAAATAAATTATTTCCACTTGTTTAAGAATCTAGAAGCGGGGGCATGTTCAAAGAATTAGCATCAGGCTATTCAGGGAAGATGTTAGAAACATGTCTACATGAGAAAAGGAGTCGATATATTGGAAATCGCTTCCTCAAACGAAGGTCGATGCTAATTCAATTGTTAAATTTAAATCTGAGTTAAACAAATTTTTATTAAGCAAGGGGGAAGGATCCAGGGCAGGCAGAGAGTTAGGCCACAGATCGGCCAGAAGCTTACTGAATGGCACAGCAGACTCAAGAGGCTGAGTGGCCTACTTCTGTTCCTGGAAGGCCAATAGATTCTAGCCCTTACTTCAAGGGAGTTGAGTATAGAATCCATACAGTGGAAGCAGGCCATTGAGCCCATATCAACCCTTCAAAGAGCATCCCTCCAAGAGCCCAACCTATCCCTGTAACCCTGCGTTTCCCATGGCTAACCCACCTACTCTGGACTCTATGGGCAAATTAGCATGACCAATCTACCTAACGGTCACACCTTTGGATTGTGGGTGGAAACCAGAACACCCAGAGGGGACCCACACAGACACAGGAAGAATGTGCAAACTCCACGCAGACAGTTCACTGAGGGTAGAGTTGAACCTGGAGCTCCTTGCACTATGAGACACCAGTGCTAACCACTGAGCTACCATGCCACCCAGTATAAGCGATGATGTGGAGGAGCCGGTGTTGGACTGGGGTGGACAAAGTTAAAAATCACACAACACCAGGTTATAGTCCAATAGGTTTATTTGGAAGCACTAGCTTTTGGAGGACTGCTCCTTCATCAGGTAGGTGTGGAGCAGGACCATAAGTCACTTGTGGTCCTGCTCCACAGCTACCTGATGAAGGAGCAGCACTCCAAAAGCTAGTGCTTCCAAATAAACCTGTTGCATTGTAACCTGGTGTTGTGTGGTTTTTAACCCTGTATAAAGGTAAGAAAGTCTGACTGAAAACGTACAAGGTCCTGAGACCACATCTAGAGTCCTGTGAACAGCTTTGGTCCCTTTATTTAAGGAAAGATGTCATTTCAATGGGGGCCATTCAAGGAGGATTCACTAGGGTGATCACTGGTAAGCGAGGTATTGTCTTATGAGCAAAGACAAAACAAGTTGGGTCTCTACTCACTGGAGTTTAGAAGAATGCAAAATGATTTCATTGAAACGTACAGAATTCTTAAGGGGCTTGACAGGACAGATGATGCTTTTCCTCATGGGAGAGTCTAGGACTAAAGGGAATAGTCTCGGAATTAAGGAGTACCAATTTAAGACTGAAATGAGGAGGAATTTGTTTCTCTCAGAAGGTTGAAAGCCTTTAGAATTCCTTGCCACAGAGGACTATGGGGACAGAATCCCTGTATATATATTTAAGACTGAGATAGATTATCGATCAGTCAGGAAATTAAGGGTTACATGGAAAATGCAGAAAAATAGGCATGAGGAGTGTCAGACCAGCCATGACCCTATTGAATGGTGAAGCAAGCTAGAGGGGCCGAAAGGCCTTCTCCTCTTCCTATTTCTTATTGTCTTATAAGCATGATGCCTCACTGGACGAATAATCCTCCAAGGAATATGAAGTCAGATCATTATCCCTTGAAAGTTCAGCTGGAAAACCAAACATTATTATTTGCAGTGCGATAAACAGAAAGGTTCATGCATGAAATAAAATGTATTTAATGTCTTAAAAATGAGACAAAAGTCTTTCCTTCTTTATGATGCCCTTCTATCTATGAGACAGGTACTCGGAAAGAAGAGGAAATGCCTGGGGACTTCATATCTCCTGAGCAATCTACGTAAGTCTACGAGAAATAAATGGAAATTCCAGAGTGACAAGCTGATAAATGCCATTAATTTCTTATGACATTTCGATATGCGTCTGAAGCTGCCATGAATTGAATAGAGTGCCTCAAGCACAGGTTGAAACTTACATCCTGGAAACAGTTTGCTGACATCCAACTAAAGATGTGGTAGTTACTGTGGTTGCAAACCTGCATACCCAACATAACAATTGCAGCGTTTCAGAACAGCAAATCAGAGCAGAGTGACTTGTGGCACCGAGCTCATGGGTCCAGCTGAAGCCAAAGTCGCCAACTCCAACAAAAAGAAAGCCAAATAATGTTGAAAAGAGTTGCAACAAAGTTGTTTTTAATCAAGTTCAAAGGGCAGAAGTCAGAAGTGTGATGCCTTACTGGTCAAATAGTCAGCCCATTCTTCATATCAAGGCTTATGGTCAGAACCAATCTGCCTGACATGCAGGGTCATTTCAAAGTGTAGTTTAGAGTCAGCCACATAGCTGGAGTCACAAGTAGGCCAGACCAGGTAATGTTGACTAATCTCCTTCCAAAAGGTCCAAATCCCCAGATTACCAGCTCAGTGACATTACTACAAGGTTGCTACCTCCTCATGAAAGGGCAGCTGGGATGCACAACCCAGAATGAGCTCATTTCCTTCTAGAAAGTAGTAAAGAAAAGGAAGAAAATTACAGAAGGTCAATCTATCTTTCTGATTAAGAAGGAGAGTGCCAGTCGAGTACAAAACTCAAGTCCCAATCCCTTCTCGGGGGTTGGTCAGGAAAGTGTTATTTTTTGTGATTGATGGTCTCCATGGGCACAACCCACATCTCAGGACCTTCTTGAAGTGGGGGGGTGTGTTGGCAAAGTATTGGAATGTGATGGGCGCCAGAGTTGCTCACCCTCTCACCTTCACCCTACCCATGTTACAGCAGGAGTCACTGAGAGTGGCAGTTCTCATCAACAATGCCCAGGAAGTGCCCAGCTTTGTACTTTGAAACACTATTTTTTCACAGGATGTGGGCATCACTGGCTGGGCTGTTGCCAATCCATTAATTACCTTTGAGAAGGTAGCGACAGGCTGTCTTCTTGAAACATTGTTAGGGAAGGGGTTCCAAGATTTCGACCCAGAAAAACAAAGGAACAAAGGCATAATTGTCAGTCATGATGGCTTTTTGGGGAACTTTCAGTTGGATATTACAACTCATCTGCTGCCCTTGTCCTTCTAGATGGTAGTGGTCTTGGGTTTGGAAGGTGCTTTAACACCAGGCTAGGGACAATGATGTACAGAGGAACATCGATTATCTGAACATCGATTATCTGAACATCGATTATCCGAATTTCAGATTATCCGAAGAAGATTTCAAGGTCCTGCAGAAACGTTACACCAAAGAAGCAAGTGTATTTGATTTACCTGTACTGAAGAATATGTGAAAATGCTGGCAAAAACAAAGAAACACAAGCAGCTCAAGCCTCAGTGACTGGATATTTTTTAGGTTATACAGCCCTTTGCAAAAGTATTCCCTTCACTTTACCAGCCATTCATTAAACAAAAATGGCGGAGAACATAAACGCATGTGTGAGGTGGTGCTTCTGTCTTCCTATCACGAGACTGACAAATGCTGTTCGGGACCTTGTTTAATGCTGTCTTCACCACTCCTTGCCAAATGGTAACCAATGCTGCATTTTTACAAGGTTTTCTCGTGTTATCATTGCTTTATTTTGTTCATCATGTGAAATCTGTGGTCAATACCTTAAAATTATAGATTTAAATAAATTCTCCGATAGAGCACAGTGTTAGATCAGCATTGCTACCCTTGTTTAAGGTAAAATCGTTTATCTCAATAATCAATTATCCGAAAGAAGTAGTGCCCGCCCATCTCGTTCGGATAATCGAGGTTCCTCTGTAGTGTTGATGAAATGACACAAGCCGTCACACATTCAAAATATCAAATGTCAATGTGGCCCACGCCTGTTGTGAGCTTTCCTTTTCTCAAATAATAGTAAAACAAACACTGCTCCACCCCCTGAGCTGTTGTGAGGAGGATCCGTCTTAATTTGCAAATCTCTTGGCAGCAGTCAGGCCCAAATAAGCTGTTTACGAGAGCAGCAAAGGAAACAGGGTAAACATTAACCTCTCAGGAATGGGGGCACATTCCTGCACTGCTCTGTGACTGGTCTTTGGAACCTATCAACAGGAACTTGTATTCCCGTCAGCTTCCTTTAAAATCCCCAAGGGCATCATAATCGAAAAAAGAGCAAATTAATCACGGGGAGGTGGCGTATTGAAATCCTGGAATATTTCTGCCGTGTGCTTTTCCCATCAGCTTGTCTGTTTCCACTTGGTAGACAGTCATGGAGTCATAGTTTTCATAGCATAAAGAAAGGCTCTTTGGCCCATTACGTCCATGCCGGCCATCAAGTTTCTATTCATTCTAATCTCATAGCAGTGTATGCAATGGCATTAGCTGAGAGGCCTGGAGCAAGTGGCCCAGATTGGGAACATCGTTGTGTGTGGTCAGCTCCATCCAAACTGGAGTTCTGGGGCTGGGTTACCCGTCTCGCCGTCACCACTACCCTCTGTTGCAACTCCCACTCTGTGTCTTTGCCCCTTAGCACAGTGGCTCTCTCACTCACTGTGCCTTTAGCCTCCAAGCACTGGAATATCTTCATTGTCTGACCAAGTTTCCATGATTGTAATGAAAGAATGTCCCAGAGAGCACAGACTTCCGTGGCAGCATCTGATTAAGTCAATATTTACTTTACTCAGCTATTGCCTTCATTCCGCCCTGTCCTATGACCCTAGAAGGTAATTGCCAACCACAGCTGTGCAAGTGGAGGTGGAATTAGATCCTGGAGCAGTGTTATGCTTTCACTGACGGAATGGGTGCAGTATTTACCTTATGGGCTTGTTCACTCCCAAGCTGTTTGACTGTGGGAAGGAGTCATGTTCACGTCATGTAGTATGATTTAGGCACACCAGTTTCTCTCAGGTGAAAACACATTCTTTACCTTTGCAGTTTGGAGACAGATGGAAGCATGGTGGTTATAGTAACCTGAAGATGTTGGATCAAATCCCTCTATGGCAACTTTGCACATTCTCCCTGTGTCTACATGGGTTTCCTCCGGGTGCTCTGGTTTCCTCCCACAGTCCAAAGATGTGCAGGTCAGGTGAATTGGCCATGCTAAATTTCCCGTAGTGTTAGGTGAAGGGGTAAATGTAGGGGCATGGGTGGGTTGCGCTTCGGAGGGTCGGTGTGGACTTGTTGGGCCGAAGAGCCTGTTTCCACACTGTAAGTAATCTAACCTAAATCTAACTGCTGGAATTCTAATTTAGTTGCCAAAATCTGGAATTGAAAGCTACTCACCGTTTTGGTAACTGTGACAACTATTGTAAAAGCCCACCTGGTCCTAGGAGGGGAAACTTGTTCTTATCCAGTCTGGACTACAAGTGACTCCAGACCCACAGCAATGTGCTTAACTTAGCTGCTCATGAAATGGACCCAGCAAGATATCCAATTCAAGGGGAAATTAGGGATGGGCAACAAATACTGGATGGCCCAGCAGTGCCTACAACCCAAGAAGAATAAAAAAAAGCTGCCCAGTTTAGGTAATGTGTTTGTTTGATATGGAAGCGCATTTCTAAGTACTCTTAAGACAAGACAAATTACTGCCATCTATTTTCTGAGCTAGCCCAGAGATATGTTGTTAGCTTCCTGAACCAATTAGTCATAGAGTCATAGAGATGTCCAGCATGGAAACAGACCCTTCGGTCCAACCCATCCATGCCGACCAGATATCCCAACGCAATCTAGTCCCACCTGCCAGCACCTGACCTATATCCCTCCAAACCCTTCCTATTCATATACCCATCCAAATGCCTCTTAAGTGTTGCAATTGTCCCAACTTGCACCACTTCCAGAGGTGGTAGAGGCAGGCACGGTAGATTCATTTAAGATGCGTCAGGATAAATGTATGAGTAGGTGGGGAGCAGAGGGATACAGATGCTTAGGAATTGACCGACAGGTTTAGAGAGTACATTTGGATCGGCTCAGGCTTGGAGGGCCGAAGAGCATGTTCCTGGGCTGTAAACTTTCTTTGTTCTTTGTTCTTTGTACTAATAAAGCTGAGGAGGCTGTATGCTTTACTCACTGCTTTCTCCATCTATCCTGCCATATTCAATGACCTATTCCCAGATACACCCAGCTCTTTCTTTCTACCAAAATGCATCAACTGACACTTGATTGTTATCTCCCATTTATCTGCCCATTCTACCAGCTTAACTTACGAAGTGTTACAGAGTTTACAAGCAGGTCCAATCATAACAACAAGCTTTAAGTGGTGACATGAAGAGAGTGCTGGTGGCTTGGACTACGCCTGGCACTGAGATGCAGCAGGAACTGTCAACTGCCAACCTTAGTTCACTGATTAAATTTAAATCCTTAAACCTTTTGTTACTTAAATGCTTTTGACACTTGATCCATCTCATTGCTGAGAACTATAACTGTAATACCATTACAGTATAAGACATAGGAGCAGATTTAGGCCATTCAGCTCATCAAGTCTGCTCCACCATTCAATAAGATCATGGTTGATCTACTCATCACCAACTCTACTTTCCTGCCTCTTCCCCATAACCCTTGATTCCCTTTCTGATTAAAAATCTATCTCAGTCTTGAATATGCTCGATCCCCCAGCCTTGACAGGCCTCTGGGGTAAGGAATTCCACAGATTCACTATCGTCTGAGAGAAGAAATTCCTCTTCACCTCTATCGTAAATGGTCACCCCTCATGCTTTCTAGTTCTAGTCTCTCTCACAAGGGGAAATAACCTCCCAGCATCTACCCTGTCAAGTCCCCTAAGAATCCTGAATGTTTCAAATCAGGCCCAACTTACTCGACTTCTCTTCATAAGCCAATCCCTCCATACGTGGGATTAGCCAAGTGCCCCTTGTGTGGATACTGTCCAATATCACAGGACTGAGATATCCTACCAGATCTTGATTTACTAAAATAACTAAGATCAACAGAAATAAATGCAAGATTTATTAAAGTGCAGTATTCGAAGACTCAACTGCTACTCACCAATCAGTACCTTTCCTTTGTGTTGACATTATTTTTACCCTGCTCCCTGTCATTCATAATCCCTCTGACTATTTGACCATTTGTTCTGGCCTAATTTATGGACAATTCTAACTTGGGGAAGTAGGCAGGTAATTGTGTATCACCACACTAAATTAGGGATACTTGATTATGAGCCATGTTGAAGATGCCTTCAGTTACTGTCATCTCCACCAAGATCCTCATTTCTGTAATTAGATTAGATTCCGTACAGTGTGGAAACAGGCCCTTCGGACCCACAAGTTCACACGAACCTCCGAAGAGTAACTCATCCAGACCCATTTCCCTCAGACTAAAGGGCAATTTAGCATGGCCAATTCACCTGACCTACACATCTTTAGACTGTGGGAGGAAACCCACGCAGACACGGGGAGCACGTGCAAACTCCACACAGACAGTCGCCCGAGGCTGGAATTGAACCTGAGTCTCTGGGAGTTGGGAGTTCATGTTGTGGCTGTACAGGACATTGGTTAGACCACTTTTGGAATACTGCGTACAATTCTGGTCTCCTTTCTATCGGAAAAATGTTGTGAAACTTGAAAGGGTTCAGAAAAGATTTACAAGGATGTTGCCAGGGTTGGAGGATCTGAGCTATAGGGAGAGGCTGAACAGGCTGGGGCTGTTTTCCTTGGAGCGTTGGAAGCTGAGGGGTGACCTTATAGAGGTTTACAAAATTATGAGGGGCATGAATAGGGTAAATAGGCAAAGTCTTTTCCCTGGGGTCAGGGAGTCCAGAACTAGAGGGGCATAGGTTTAGGGTGAGAAGGGAAAGATATAAAAGAGACCTAAGGGACAACGTTTTCACACAGAGAGTGGCACATGTATGGAATGAGCTGCCAGAGGAAGTGGTGGAGGCTGGTACAGTTGCAACATTTAAAAGGCATTTGGATGGGTATATGAATAGGAAGGGTTTGGAGGGATATGGGCCGGGTGCTGGCAGGTGGGACTAGATTGCGTTGGGATATCTAGTCAGCATGGACCAGTTGGATCGAAGGGTCTGTTTCTGTACAGTACCTCTCTATAACTCTGTGACTCTAAATGTAGAGTATTATTTAAATAGAAAATAACTGTGGAATTCTCAGTTGCAGAGGGATTGAGATGCTCTGGTTCATGATTCACACTGTCAATTTACCAGGTACAGCTTATAATCATGAAGGCTAATGGGATGCTGTCCTTTAATAAGAGAGGAATTGAACATAAAAGTGAGCATGTTATGCTTCAGTTATACAGGGCACTAGTGAGGTCACATCTTGAATAGTGTTTGCAATTTAGGTCTCTTTATTCAAGCATGTAAATGTGTTGGAAGCAGTTCAGAAAAAATTGACCAGATTGATACCGGAAGTGGGTTGTCTTATGAGGAGAGGTTGAACAGGCTGGGCTGGTTTCCACTGGAGTTTGGGGGAGTGACTTGCTTGAAGTGTATAAGATGGTCTTGATGAAGCAGACGTGGAAACAATGTTTCCTCTCGTTGGTGAGTGCAGAACCAAACAGCAGTTTTAAAATGAAGGGTCACTCTTTTAGGACTGATATGAGATGAATTATTTTCTCTCAGAGAGCTGTGGAACTTTCAAACTCTTTGCCTCAGAAGGTAGTGGTAGTCATTGAATATTTTTAAGGTGGAGGTAGATGGATTGTTGTTAAGCAAGTTATCGGCTATGGGTGGTAATATTAAATTTGGAATACAGACAGATCGGCCATGGTCTTATTGAGTAGTGGGCCAGCAATCACTGCCAATCTCTAATTGTCATCGAGAAGGTGGTGGTGAGCTGCCTTTTTGAACCACTGCAGCAACAACATTTACTGTTCTTGACCTCCTCAATGGCAAGGGTCACAGATCGGGAGGCTGGCTGTTGAAATAGACTTGGCAATATGTTGTGGAAAACTAGCAGGAAGCTTAACTTCCAATAGGAGGCGATCATCAATGGGATAAAGATTCAGGTTGAGAAACGGAAACAGAATGACTCCAACAAAAATGGGATTGAGGACCTGTGTCAGCAGGAGTGAACCAAGAAGCGCTGAGTGGTCATTGTCACCTCCATGTCACAAAGGACAACTGTCAAGTTGTTTTTACAGCTGAACACTATTTGCATTGACTTATCAGCAATTGCTGATTTCTCAACAAACACTTAACCACTGGCAGTGTAATCAACAGTCCAAACCAATGTTCTCAGCTTTAGTCTCCTTTATTATTTGATTTCAATGTAGTTTAATATCTTACCATTATAGATCCCTGCCGCGATGTCAAATAATAACCCATCGGGAGTGTATTTTTGCTGCTGATCACCAGCACCTCTACTCCCAACCTCCCCATTGTGTTAGAATTCTGGTTTTGTGGAATTTGCCTCAGGTGTGGTGCCTCCCAAAGATTCAATCCCTTCTCAGCCCAACCCATGAAACTCAAGTATGACTCATCCTAACCAGGAGCAATTCTCAGGCCATCACTCAACAGCAAGGTCACAGAGGCATCCACCAAAGGTTTCTAGACTGAATGTCAAGGGTGGGATGAGGCCAGGGAGGAGTCCTGCTCATTCACTGCTGGCAGTTCCTGTCAGAGCAGCTGCTGTCTGGAAGTGGGTCTCCCCGTGCTGGCCCTGGGGAAGTGCAGCTATAACTGAGGAAACAGCCCAGGAAGTAAACCACTGCTGTTAAATTTCCATTACCGAGTGCAGAAGGGCTTTTGAATCTCGCTGTAAAAACCTGAGGAGCCTTCAGGATAACTGATGTGAATAGGGCTAACCTTCTGGTCTGATCTAAAATTAAGGCTTGAGTGTGTGGTGGTGAAAAAGCACAGCAAGTCAGGTAGCATCTGAAGAGCAGGAGAATTGACATTTCGGGCTTAAGCCCTTCATCTGGAACTTTTGGGATTCATTCCTGATGAAGGGCTAATGCCCGAAACGTCGACTTTCCTGCTCTTTAGGTGCTGTCTGACTTGCTTGTGCTTTTCCAGCATCACTCTTGACTCTGATCGCCAGCATCTGCAGTCCTCACTTTCTCCTCCTTGAAGTTAAGGCTACACTGCACCCAATTGCGTGGGTCACCCTCTGAGGGATGAGGAGTGTTTCCCTTGGTTAGAAGAAACTGTTGCAGGGTTCAGATTCTTGACTACCAAGGAGAACAAAAGATTACCGGGGATATGCAGGGATGTCGAGTTGAGGTTAAAGCCACACCAACTATGATCTTATTAAATGGTGGAGCAGGTTTGAAGAGCCAAATCATTTACTCATTTTTTTTGTTAAGTTTGCACGTAGGTCAAGGGAGTGGGACTATCTGACTTTCTCGTGCAGAGCCAGCATGAATACAATGAGCTGAAAGACCTCCCTTCTTGGCTGTAACCACTCTACAGTTAGATGGTACCGAGTGTGTAACTATACCTCACCTCTCTATATTTCATCATTTCATGTCACAAACATTGAGTGACTTGAGGAGAGGTTACTCAAGGCTCTGTTAACTCTGAGTGAACACTTGTAGTTGAAGTATAGGGTAAAGGCAATCTGAACTATGCGGTGATTCTCAAATCATGAAGCGGTTTAATCCAGTCAGCAGATGTGGTAGACATGGCAGGCAATGTTCGATAAACGGCAATCAGAATATCTAGCTGGCCTCGCTACCTTTTCTGTCCTGGTAAGATCAAGACTCCCATTGAGGCTCCAAGCTGTTGTGTATGAGGGTATGGAGTTGCCACTTACTGGTCTTGCATTAAGTCTGAGCAGATCCCCATGGAATCCTGGATCAATAAAACCTTTCACATTCTTGGGATGTCCCTTCTACCTTCCCAATCAAGTGATTAACTTACTTAAGTAAGTGTAGACACTGCCACAACATGGGAAAGTATGGCCGCCAACTTATATGCAACAAGGTCAATGACCAGCTCAGTGTTTTTTTTTAATAGTGATTTTGGGTAAAGAATGAACATTGACCAGGACACTGGGAGAAACCTTTCATTCAAGTAGCGCCCAAGGTCATTCACCACCACCCAAGGATGCAGAACACTTGGTACATTACAAATGACCTAACAATTATTTCAATTTTTAAAAAAAAGAGGAGAGAAATCAGACCTTGGAAACACCACTGGCAGAACTGATTCGCTGAATTTTATGGAAGGTACTATAGAAAGTCAAAAGTATCTTTTCGCTATATTCTATAAATTCTGGGGACTGCCTGCATTGCTTAATGTAAGAGTTGAGCTTTTTTACTCTGCCCTTGGCTTTGCCTGTCATTCCTCAATTGTGGAAGGCAGGTTGCCAGGGAGGATGAAGGATGAGGGATGGATGAAGATGAAAGGATGGGAGGGGATGGATTGGGGGGTGGGTGTGAGATGGGGAGATGATGAGGCAAATGGATGGAGAAGATGGGGGTGGAGGTAGGGGATGGGGTCTAATGAGGGAGATGATGGAGGGAGGGATGAAGAGGGCATGCAGAGTTCATTGGGGGAAATGGGGAATGATTGGAGGGGATGATGAGTGCGTTGAATGTAGGGGATTGGGGGAATGGGGAACTGGGATAGGGAAGGGTTGGGGGATGAATGAAAGGGATTGGGGTTTGGATGGGGGAGTGAATGTAGGGGATGGGGGGTGAATGGAGGGGGGTGGATGGAGGGTGTGGATGAAGTGGGTGGGGGTGATGGATGGAGTGGGTGGGGGGAAAGATGGAGAGGGGTGGGAGGTGGATTGAAGGGGGTGGGGGTGGATGGAGGGGGTGGAGGAAGTGGTTGGGGAATGGAGGGATGGATAGAAGAGGTGGGGACGGATGGAAGGGGTTGGGGGTGGATGGAGGGGGTTGGGATGGATGGATGGGAGTGGGGGGTGGATGGAAGGGCGTGGGGGGATGGATGGAGGGGAATGGGGATATGGATGGAGGGGCGTTGGGGAAATGGATGGGGGGTGGATGGAAGGGAGTGGATGGAGGGGAATGGGGGGATGGATGGAGGGGAGTAAGGGGGTGAATGGAGGGAGGGGGTCAGGGGTATGGATGGAGGGGAGTGGGGGGGTTGGATGGAGGAGGTTGGGGGATGGATGGAGGGGAGTGGGGGAAGTGGTATGGGGAAGGGGCTGGGGGATGGATGGACAGGGTTGGAGGCTGCAGGAAGTGGGTTGTTTGTCAGGATTGGAGGGTGGGGGGTGTGTAGTGGGGAGGGGTTTGAGCTGCCGCCCCGGGTCCGGCTCCAACATTCACGGTTTCCTCTTGTCCATGCAGGCGGTGTCGTACACAGCGTCACAGAAAGCGATGTAGTTGACGTCGTGGCGGTTGCCAATGGTGACCCGGAAGCGGTGGCACAGCACCCGGATGTCGCGCATGCTCAGCAGTTTTTCCAGCTCCAGTTGCATGAGCACGCGGTGGAACTGCGACTGCGTGACGCTGCCGATCTTCAGGCGGTCATAGTCTTCAAACAGAGGGAAGAGCTGGAGCTGCGTCTTCTTCACCTACAACCCACAAACACACACACACAGCAGTCAGTCAGGGCCGGATCCTGTTGGTGAGCATTATTGGGTGCTGCCCCACAAGATTCCCCCCTCTTACCAATACCACACCTTTCCAATATTCTACTGAACAAAAGTGACAATCAGTTCAGGGCCTAGTTGAGTCTATGCTTTTCTTCCTGCCTCACCTGCAGGAGTAACTCTCCAGAAATGATTACATCAGAGTAATAGGAACAGCAAGGAGCCAGTCAGTCCCTCAAATCTGTAATGTCAGATAATTAGACTATTTATCTGTCCTTTTGGTTCCATCACCTTTTAATACCAGTGTCTTAACAATGTCTGAGCTGTCCACCTATCTCGGTTATGAAATTTTCAATTGATTTCTAATCCCTCCCCCCCACCAACTCAGTGTCAATAGCCTTTGTGGTGGAGAAAGTGCCAGATTTCTACTAGCCTCTCTGTGAAGATGGGCTACCTGACCTCACCACAAGCTGGTCAGGATATGACGATTTATGGCTTCCTGTCATTCAGTGATAGCGCCCCTACCTTTAAAAAACGAGGCCTGTTTCAAATCCCACCTGCTCCAGACTTGTGTCTTAACAGGTTGATTAAAAATACCCCCAAACTAGATGAAATAACCTATACAGACAATCATCAAACTATTTAGCTCTTTCTTTGGCAAGGTGTAATTCTGGTGAATCATCATTGCACGCCTCCAACATCAATCTACTCGTGGACTCTAAGGGGAATGTTACCTTGCTGTGTCTAATCCAGAATAGAAGATGTGGAGATGATGGGAACTGGATGCATTCTATGATCTGCAGTCAAATCATGAAAACACAGGAAGATGACATTTTCCCCTGTATTCTCATGTGAGTTACCTTGCATCACATAAATGAGCCTGAGGAGCTGGGAAAAGCCAGATATTGAAGAAAGTTTGCACTGGAGTGTTCTACTCCTGAAATGGATGCCTCTGGTTGAAAACAGGGGCATTCAGAGAGAGAGGGGATACTTTAAAATGGCGGGAAGGCGGTGCCATGGAATAACCTGCTTACTCCCATTGGGGTCATTCATCAGGACCCTCTCTCAACAGCACAGAAGTAGACCCTTCGGTTCAACCTGTCCATGCTGATCATAATCTCATGCTGCAACTATACAAAATGCTGGTGTGGCTACACTCAGAATATTGTGTACAGTTCTGGTCCCCATATTTCGGGAAGGATGTGGAAGCATTGGAAAAGGTGCAGAGGAGATTTACCAGGATGTTGCCTGGTCTGGAGGGAAAGTCTTTTGAGGAAAGGCTGAGGGACTTGAACCTGTTCTCATTGGCAAGAAGAAGGCTAAGAGGGGATTTGATAGAGACATACAAGATGATCAAAGGATTAGATAGGGTAGACAGTAAAAGTCTTTTTCCTAGGATGATGGCGTCAGCATGTACGAGGGGGCATAACTACAAATAGATTTAAGACAGAGGTCAGAGGCAGGTTCTTTATGCAGAGAGGGGTAAGGGTGTGGAATGACCTACCTGCCAATGTAGTCAACTCAGCCACATTAGGAGATTTAAACAATCCTTAGATAAGCACATGGAAGATGATGGGATAGTGTAGGGGGATGAGCTGGGAATAGTTCACAGGTCGGCACAACATCGAGGGCAGAAGAGTCTGTTCTGTGCTGTATTGTTCTATGTTCTAATAGTCTTACCTGTCTGCACTTTGCCCAGTTCCCTTCAAACATTTCTTATTCATGTACTTATCCAAATGTCTTTTCAACATTGTAACTCTACCCACAACAACGTCTTCCTCTGAATATTCATCCCACACACAAACCATTCTCAGTGCAAAAAAGTTGTCCCTTATGTCTTTTCTAAATTTTTCTCCTTTTACCTGAAAAAGAATCTGCCCCCTAGATTTGAAATTCCCCCAACCAAGGGAAAAGACCTTTCCTGAAGAAGGGCCTGTGCCCGAAACGTCGAATCTCCTGTTCCCTGGATGCTGCCTGACCTGCTGTGCTGTTCCAGCAATAAAGTTTCAACAAGGGAAAAGACACCTGACTTTCACCTTACCTATGCCCCTATTGATTTTATAAACTTCTACAACGTCACCTCAACATCCTATGGTCCAGTGAAAAAGTCCCAGCCTCTCCTTATAATTCAACATTTCCGGCAACATCCTGGTAAATCTTTTCTGCAAGGTCTCCAGCTTAATAATTATCCTTCCAATAGCAGGGTGATCAGAACTGCACACAGTACTTCAGAAGAGGCCTGTATATTGTACAACCTCATCTTAACATCCAAACTCCTATACTCAAAGATCTGAGCAATGAAGGCAAGTGTACTAAATGCCTTCTTAACCACCCTGTCTACATGTGATGCAAAGAATTGCAGAATTATGTACCTGAACCCCTAGGTCTCTCTATTCTATTACACTACACAAGACCCTAGTTTTAATTGTAGAAGTCCTGCCTTTTAGACTGGAATACTCCATAATGGGTTTTCTTTCACTTTTCACCAAGGAACAAGATGGCCTTTGGACAGTGATGCCTTCTTCCACAGGAGCCTCTAGACTAAAAGCCTTACAGCCAGGCCTACTTGTCTTGCATTTCATCCCACCCCCCTCATCATGGGTCAGGTCAGAAACATCCTGTGAAATTGTGAATGCCATCATCTCTGCACTCTGTCTCTTGGGATGTATACAGCACAATTTACTTCCTAGTCTGAGAGTCTAGGGATCCAGCCACAGTGTGTGTGTGTGACTGAAGACACGGGACACCTAAACTAGATAGGGATGGCCAGTTTCTGCCCAAAGGGAGTTTATGACCCTCTGAAAACTCCATGTCATTTTTCTGGTGCCAATCCACTTTGCGCTGGTAGCCCAGCCCCGCTATCAGCAGCAAACCCTGTTCTCAATACTCCTGCAACCCTTCGTTATGAAGTTAAAAATCACACAACACCAGATTATAGTCCAATAGGTTTAATTGGAAGCACACTAGCTTTCGGAGCATTGCTCCTTCATCAGGTGGTAGTGGAGGGCTTAATCCTAACACACAAAATTTATAGCAAAAATTTACAGTGTGATGTAACTGAAATTATACATTGAAAAATTGATTGTCTGTTAAGCCTTTCATCTGTTAGAATACCATGATAGTTTCACTTCTTTCATGTGTAAATCACAAAACCTTTTTTTAAAAGGTTGCATTCTCAGGTTAGCTGTTAATAATGGTGATAGCTAGACAATATGTTGAAGGTTTACAGATTACAGATTTACAGATTACATTACAGTGTGGAAACAGGCCCTTCGGCCCAACAAGTCCACACCGACCCGCCGAAGCGAACCCACCCATACCCCTACATTTACCCCTTACCTAACACTACGGGCAATTTAGTATTGCCAATTCACCTGACCCTGCACATCTTTGGACTGTGGGAGGAAACCGGAGCACCCGGAGGAAACCCACGCAGACACGGGGAGAACGTACAAACTCCACACAGTCAGTCGCCTGAGGCGGGAATTGAACCCGGGTCTCTGGCGCTGTGAGGCAACAGTGCTAACCACTGTGCCACCGTGCCGCCCACAAGGTGTTGGCCCCCTGTGTTCTCTGTCTATGCCATGATGTTTAGATTGATTCTAATCTAAAAAGTGAGATAACGGAGTTTTACATCGATTCATGCAGTTTTTGAGCTCAGAGTTCTACATGAATGCTTGCAGTTTTTGAGCAAAGTACAATGTAACCCTGCAAGTACAAATTCACCCCACAAAATATATGAGTGCATGAGGGTCTTTGTCTGTCTGTGTGTATCTGTCTGGGTTGGGGGTTGTGAGTGTGAAAAAGCGTATGTGTGTGTGTGTGTGTAGTGAGTGCAGAGTGTCTTAAATCTGTGAGGAGGTGCATGTGTGAGTGTGTGTGTCTGTAAAGGTGTGTGTGTCTGTCTGTGTGCGCGTCTGTGTATATGTGTGTCCTTGTGTATGTGTGTATAGGAGTGCCTGTGTGTATGTGTGAGTGAGAGTATGTCCTGGTTGAGGCGCTCCCTATGGGTAACGAACTTAGATATCAGCCTCTGCTTGGCCACTTTTCGCTGCTGCCTGTCCCGAAGTCCGCCTTGGAGGATGGTCACCCGAAGGTCCGAGGTCGAATGTCCTGGGCCACTGAAGTGTTCGCCAACTGGGAGGGAACCCTCCTGTCTGTTGATTGTTGTGCGGTGCCCATTCATCCGTTGTCGTAGCCTTTGCTCAGTTTCCCCAATGTACCATGCCTCCGGGCATCCTTGCCTGCAACGTATAAGATTGACAACGTTGGCTGAGTCACATGAGTACCTGCCATGTACAAGGTGGGAGGTGTCCCCATGCGTAATGGTGGCATCTATGTCCACACTCTGACACGTCTTGCAGCGCCTACCGTGACAGGGTTGTATGGAGTTGTCCTAAGAGCCGGACAGCTTACTACGAACAATGATCTGTTTGAGGTTTGGCGGTTGTTTAAAGGCAAGTAGTGGAGGTGTGGGGAAGGTCTTGGTGAGGTGCTCATCCTCATTGATAATATGTTGCAGGTCACGAAGAACATGGCGTAGTTTTTCAGCTCCTGGGAAGTACTGAACAATGAAGGGTACCCTGTCGGTTACAGCACGTGTCTGTCTCTTGAGGAGGTAATTACAGTTCCTCGCTGTGGCACGTCGGAACTGGCGGTCATTGAGTTGGGCATCATATCCCGTTCTTGTGAGGGCATCCCTAAGTACTTCCAGGTGTCCGTTAACCTCAAACAGATCGTTGTTCGGAGCAAGCTACCCGGCTCTCAGGACAACTCCATACAATCCTGTCACGGTAGGCACTGCAAGACTTGTCAGAGTGTGGGCATAGATACCACCATTACGCATGGGGATACCTCCCACCTTGTATGTGGCAGGTACTCATGTGACTCAGCCAACTTGTCTATCTTATACATTGCAGGCAAGATTGCCCGGAGGCATGGTACATTGGGGAAACCGAGCAAAGGCTACGACAACGGATGAATGGGCACCGCACAACAATCAACAGACAGGAGTGTTCCTTCCCAGTTGGCGAACACTTCAGTGGCCCAAGACATTCGACCTCAGACCTTCGGGTGACCATCCTCCAAGGCGGACTTCAGGACAGGCAGCAGCGAAAAGTGGCCAAGCAGAGGCTGATAGCTAAGTTCGGTACCCATAGGGAGGGCCTCAACCAGGACATTGGGTTCATGTCACATTACAGGTGACCAACATTGCACTATACACATACTCTCACTCACACACACACACAGGCACTCCTATACACACATACACATGGACAAACATGTACACAGACGTGCACACAGACACACACACCCTTACAGACACACACACTCACACATGCACCCCCTTACAGACTTAAGACACTCTGCACTCACTACACACACACACACATACGCTTTCTCACACTCATAACCCCCAACCCAGACAGATACACACAGACAGACAAAGACCCACATGCAGACATATATTTTGTGGGGTGAATTTGTACTTGCAGGGTTACATTGTACTTTGTTCAAAAACTGCAAGCATTCATGTAGAACTCTGAGCTCAAAAACTGCATGAATCGATGTAAAACTCCGTTATCTCACTTTTTAGATTAGAATCAATCTAAACATCATGGCATAGACAGAGAACACAGGGGGCCAACACCTTCAACATATTGTCTAGCTATCACCATTATTAACAGCTAACCTGAGAATGCAACCTTTTAAAAAAAGGTTTTGTGATTTACACATGAAATAAGTGAAACTATCATGGTATTCTAACAGATGAAAGGCTTAACAGACAATCAATTTTTCAATGTATAATTTCAGTTACGTCACAGTGTAAATTTTTTGTTATAAATTCTGCGTGTTAGGATTGAGCCCTCCACTACCACCTGATGAAACGCTCCGAAAGCTAGTGTGCTTCCAATTAAACCTGTTGGACTATAACCTGGTGTTGTGTGATTTTTAACTTTATTCACCCAGTCCAACACCGGCATCTCCAAATCATGACTTCATTATGAAGACTCTCATGGTATGTTTACCCTTTCTGCCAGTCTAGCCAGAGCTTGCTGGTAAACAGTGATCTCCTCTGTAGTCAGAGTGTTCAGAGTCCAATCTGGTGGTGGCTTGTACTGCGTTACCTAGAGGACGGAAACATCAGTGATTAAACAGCGCAAATATTTGCCTGAAACTCTCGTTAGTTTAGCACCTGCATTTCAAGACAATGACAATGGCAAGAAAATCCCAACAAGTGACAATAGATCCCTAATATAGGAAAATCAGTCAGATAACAAACATATAAACAGTATTGGTGGCTCTTGTGGTGCAATGGTATCCCCTAGTTAGAAGACCCTTGTTTAAGTCCCACCTGCTCCCCAGACGTGTGCCAATAACATTTTTGGACAAGTTAATTAATCATGTATATATATCAAAAAACTGCCCTCCCATTGTCAAATTCAAACTTCTTGCACATAATTTATCTTTCATTGAATGATTTTAATGAAAAGAATCTTTAAGAAAATATATAGAATACTAAAAACTTGCAGCACAAGAGAGGCTATTTATACCATCAGGTTTGTGCTAGATCTTTAAAAGAGCTTTTCTACTTAGTCCCACATGTCCCTGCTTTTTGTCCATAACTCTGCACCTTCCTCATTCTTAAATATGTGATGACTCCTTCTTAAAATCATTTATAGATTCAACTTATACCATGGCATATTCCAGACTTCAACATAGAGTCATAGAGATGTATAGCATGGAAATAGGCCTTTCAGTCCAACTCTTCCATGCCAACAGATATCCAAATTAATCTAATCCCATTTCCCAGCATTTGGTCCATATTCCTCTAAACCCTTCCTATTCATATATCCATCCAGATGCCGTTTAAATGTTGTAGTTGTACCAGCCTCCTCCACTTCCTCTGGCAGCTCATTCCATACACGCACCACCCTCTGTGTGAAAAAATTGCCCCTTAGGTCCCTTTTAAATCTTTTCTTTCTCACCTTAAACCTATGTCCTCTGTTTCCCCTATCGTGGGGAAAAGACCTTATCTATTCACCCTATCCATGCCCCTCATGATTTTATAAACGTCTGTAAGGTCACCCCTCAGCCTCTGACACTCCAGAGAATACAGCCTATTCAGCTTCTCCCTATACTTCAAACCCTTCAATCTTGGCAACATCCTTGTAAATAATTTTTGAACCCTTTCAAGTTTCACAACATTTTTCCTATAGAAGGAAGACCAGAATTGAATGCAGTATTCCAAAAGTGGCCTAACCAATGTCCTGTACAGCCACAACATGACCTCCCAACCCCTATATTCAATGCACTGAGCAATAAAGGCAAGCATACCAAACTCCTTCTTCGCTATCCTCTCTACCTGCGACTCCACTTTCAAGGAGCTTTGAACCTGCACTCCAAGGTCTCTTTGTTCAGCAGCACTCCCCGGGACCTTAACATTAAGTGTATAAGTCCTGCCCTAATTTGCCTTTCCAAAATGTAGCACCTCACATTTATCTAAACTCCATCTGCCCCCCCATTGGCCCATCTGATCTAGATCCCATTGTATTTGAGGTAACCAGCTTCCCTGTCCGCTACACCTCCAATTTTGGCGCCATACTAACCATACCTCCTATATTCATATCCAATTTTTTAATATAAATGCCAAGAAGCAATGGAACTAGCATCGATCCTTGTGGCACCCCACTGGTCACATGCTTCAGTCTGAAAAGCAACCCTCTGTCTTCTACCTTCGTACCAGTTCTGAATCCAAATGGTTAGTTCTCCCTATATTACATGTGATCTAATCTTGCTAACCATTCTACCATCTCTCCTTTACTCACCTGAAGATTTGCCAATGGTCTTGAATCTTTGGCCTTTGATTACTGATCTGCTCAATGGTGGGGATAGCGAGATGGGCCTTTTTCTCACTGTTTACTCTATGAAATCTTTTCCCGACTCAGGTTGCCCCTTAACCTTCCAAGCAGAACATTTGTATTTTCTCAAATCTCTTCCCACAACTGAGTCACACTTCTTTTCTGCATGATATTGTGCTCTAGCCATGACCTCTGTCTCCTGATGAACAATAGCGTCCTTAATATGCTCAATACGTTTGCTCAGCTGACCTCTTACACTGGGCATGTCTAAAATCCCTGTTACTTTCAACACCTCCAGCCCCAAAACCCTCTGAGATATGTGTCCTCATCTAATTCAGGCCTCTAGAGCATCCCTGAGTTTAAAATTGCTCTATCTTTGGTGGCCGTGCCTTCAGTTACACCTCTGTCTCTCCACTTCACTCTCCTCAAAGACGCTCCTTAAAATGCAACAACCAATCTGACTACAGCAACTATGGGGCGATCAGGGATAGCAATAAATGTTGGCCTAGCCGGCAACATCCACATCCCGTGATTGAATAAAATGGTTTTAAAAAGTTCCTTCAAACAAGATCAATGTAATGACCGGATAATTTGTTTTAGTTTATTAGCCTGGAGCTGGAGAGATTTGCCCTGCCTTTCTTTCAAACAGTAACATGAGATCTTTTACGTTTACTCAAGAAGCCCAACAGAGGCTTGGTTTAAATCCCCATCTGAAAGTTGGCAGCATTCTCTCAGTACTGCACTCACATCCCAGGGGGAGTGGAGGTGGCTCGTACCCACAAATGTCTGACTTACAGCCAAGAGTGCTCCAAACAGAACCTGCAGCTGAACCCCAGAATAGGAATGAGATTCCGGCCTTGCATTAAGCTAATAGAGTGAGCTGGGGTGATCTCTGGAAGAGCTCGTCACATTCTCCTTTGAACTGGAGTCAGTTTGAGCTCTTAACAGTTCAGATCAGTTTTAGCTGATTGCTCCTAAGACCTCCTTCCAAAGGAGGACATTGGACAGAGCACACACACACAAAACATATATCATCACATGTAGAGACACACATGCAGCCACAAGACCAGTGAGAACCACAGCTGATAGTCCCTTCTGCAACAGAAGGGTTAAATGCTGCACTCAGCAAAATGAGCTCAGCCCCTGAGAATCCATGACTACAGTTAAACTCAGATCAATCAACTTCCAAGAAAAGAATCTAGTGGCAAGATACCCTCTGAGAACTTTACACATTGAATAAAAAATGGTTTTAGATTTCGAATGGGAATTGTGAGTGGAGTAAATCTGTGGGTTTGAAAATTGCGGAGTTTTGTCTGAGATCTAACATTTTTCTTGAGATCTAGCATCTTGTGCACCAGTTACTGAAAGTAAGTGCAGCAATTAGTATTTTGGCCTTTGTGGTGAAAGGATTTGAGTACAGGAGCAGGACTGTCTTGATGCAATTGTACAAGGCCTTGATGAGACCACACCTGGAATATTGTGCACAGTTTTCATTGCCTTACCTGAGAAGGGATGTTCTGACTAAGGAGGGAGTACAGCAAAGATTTACCAGACTGATTTCTGAATACAAAATAGATTGGTTTGGACTTTCTTTACTGGAGTTTAGAAGAATGAAGGGGGAGCTCTTTGAAATACATAAAATGCTTCCTGGCCTAGACAGGGCAAATGCAGGAAGAATATCCCCAATAACCAGGGAGTCCAGAAGCAGGGGTCACAGTTTAAGGACATGGAATAGACTGTTTGGGAATGAGATTAGGAGAAATGTCTTCGCCCAGAGACTGGTAAACCTATGGATTTCTCCACCGCAGAAAGTGATTGAGGGCAAACCCATTGAATGTTTTCACGAAGGGGTTAGATATAGTTCTTATGGCTAAAGGAACGAAAGGGTTTGGGGCAAAAGTGGAAACAAATGACTGAGTTGGATGATCAGTCATGGTCACATTGAATGGTGGAGCTGGCTCAAAGGGCTGAATGGTCCACTCCAGCTCCAATCTTCAAGATTTCTATCCCCTCTAAGAGACAGAAACCAATATTTATTAAGGTCACTGAGCATACCTCTGCTTGAGGAAACTTCTCAAGATGATCGAGTGTAAAAATAGATTCAATTTCAGCGATGAATAGCTTATAATCAATGTAGCCTGGCCTCTCACATGATTCGAAACTGCAGAACAAAACAATGCGCAGAGTGTGAATTGAAAGATTATACAAAAATCCCATTAATGCTGAAACAACATTGCAACCGTTTCCCTCATTTTAATCAATCACCATCGAGGTTGCAATGTTTCTAATATTTGGTAGTACAGGGCAATGCTGACAATAATTGACAGTGAAGTGGCTAACAAGAGGAAGTTAGAGGGGTTTTGGTTCTGCGAGGGGATTTACTCAGGTGCTCCTTGCAGTATGGCTTTGAGGCTGCCAAATTGCTGAGGGGGTGGGGCTCGTGGGTGAATTGCTGAGGAGGGGATTTGTGATGAGGCTGGCATTCATTGGCAGACATGGGTCAGGGAGAGGAGGGATGGTTAAAGATTGGCTGCTGTGAGAGGGACCAGGGAATAACACACCTAGACAACAAGAGCTAATCTGTGTCCATGGTGATCAAGGCCCTCTGCTGTTCAATACCCTTTAACATGAACAAGATGATTTAACAGCTGAGTGAGAAACTCCAACCCAGAATCCGGAGCAGACTTCCTTTAGGCAGTTGGAATTTCCCTCAAGTTAGCATTTTCCTGAAACTGCGAAACCATCCGGGCCTCAGATGTACTTACTTACCTCTGTATGCCAGCCTAGGGGGTTGAGAGAATTGTACAGGTTTCAAGGAAGTCTCTATCTCATAAACCAGGCCAAGGCTACACAGGAAGGTAACCTTTCAGCTTGGAATCTAAAAGTGGAGGACCTTTAGTATAAGCATGAACCATGGCCCACATTCCACAGGCCTGAGCTGCAAGGTCCAGGATCAACGTTGTCACTCTACAAGAAACCAGAATAGCTGATGCAAACTTTAATTACATATTCTACTGGCATGGAGAGAGCATTGAAGACTATTGTGAATGTATTGTGGACCAAAAAGAGTGAGTGACTATGACAGGGATGTGCAGGACCATGCACAAACAAACCCTGGGTGAGATGTAGCAATGAAGATTTGGCTTTGACTCGGTAAGTTCAGACTTGGCTTTAAACTCAGTCGGGCTGCTGTTGCAATGTGTAGACAGTCAATGGACATTTCAATGAGTTTGTGTCAATAGATTTGAAGCTGGAACAGCACAGCAAGTCAGAGAGCATCTGAGGAGCAGGAAGATCTTCATTAGACTCATAATTCCAGATATTTAATGAATTCAAATTTCACCATCTGCTATGGCAGGATTCAAACCCAGGTCTCCTGAACATTATCTGGGTCTCTGGATTAACAATCCAGCAATAATACCACTAGGCCATTGCCTCCCCCTTACAGCCTAATGGCCTCAATATCGACTTCACTAGCTTCAAAATCCCTCCTCCCCCAGCCTTATCCCTTGTCTAGCCCCACCCCTCCTGCTCACCTCCCTGACCTGACCTAACCTGTCCATCTTCCTACTCACCTATCCGTTCCACCCTTTCCACTGATCAATCACAATAACCCCCTACCTGCATCCACCTATCACCATCCCACCTACCCTTCCCCCAGCCCCATCCCCCCTCCTTCTATATACTTCTGGGCTCCCTTCCCCTCCCCGGTCCTGACGAAGGGTTTTGGCTCAAAACATTGACTTCCTTGCTGTTCGGATGCTCTCTGACCTGTTGTGCTCTTCCAGCTTCACATCTATGGACTCTGATTTCCAGCATCTACAGTCCTTACTGTCCCCTTTCAATGAGTTTGTGTGTAGCGACCTGCAATTACTTCCAGCTTCAAGTTTCCCTTGGAAACAGTTCCCAAAGCTACTGAAAGCATGGCATCATTTTAGGTGCTATATTTGATTGCAGCCCAGTTCAGGTCTACAGTTGTTCTAGTTGGGAGAAAGTATAGAGAACTTGCAATCAGGCATTAACTGTTCAATTTACTTTACTCAAGAGGAGACTGTCTCAAAATGGCTGAAGAAATGCAATGTTATAAAAATCGTGACCGGAGCTATTGCATTTGGGATCAAAAGAACATGAAGTTGAATTTATCGAATCTTTAAAGGAGTAAAACATAACCAGACGCTCCACAAAACTTGCTACCCAAGGTGACATTAAATTAAAAGCCCGGTCCAACAGTTTGACTTTATGGAATGCTTTAGATGAGAAAGAACTGGGGATGCTTAGGGTGGGAATTCAAAGGGGGATGTGTTTAACAATGTCAAGTTGAAGCCTCGTTTCTTTAAGCAAAAAATGTACCAAAATCTGCCGAGTTAACTCACGCTTTCTCAAGTATCTCCATCTCTGAAGGTTGTAGCTCAAACCCATCCACGTCAAGGGCTCTCCTGAAGTTACTCTTCGAAATACGCCCACAATTCAGTTTGTCAAAATCCTTCATATGGTCTCCGATCTTCACTGGCTTTCTGTATGTCTGAACCAATACAACAGGGATAAGAAGCAACCTATAACAAGCAACAGCTGTCTGTTTCATACCTCACACATCTCAACTACAAACATTTAACCATGCAATCGTTTCACTAGAGACCTCTTCATATTCCACTTACCTTCTGAAGTGGATTTTGATAGAGATGGGTCCATTTGGACTTGAGGAAGTCATTATAAAGCCGACATGATATCTGCCACCTCTTCATACTGAATTCAATACCAACGTCCCAAGCCTATTAAATCTTGAGATTAACTATTCTGGATTTTAGAATAGAGTTTTTTTTTTAGGTGTTGCACAAAGTAGGGCTGTATTCTCGAGTTTAGAAAAGTCAGAGGTGACATAATTGAAATATATCAGATCCTGAGGAGCCTTGACCGATTGAATGTCAAAAAGATGCTCCCTCTTATGGGAGAATCTAGAACTAGGGGCTATATTTTAAAAATAAGACATCAATTTAATACAGAAATGGGGAGAAAAAAATCTTTCAGGGTTTTGAGTTTTTGGAATTCCCTTCCTCAAAAGACAGTGGATGCAGAATCTTTAAATGTATTTAAGGCAGAGGTAGATAGATTACCAAGGGGATGAAAGATGATCAGGGTTTGGAGATGCCGGTGTTGGACTGAGGTGACAACCACCTGATGAAGGAGCAGCATTCCGAAAGCTAGTGCTTCCAATTAAACATTAAGGATTATCAGGATTTTGCAGAAATATAGAGTTCAGATCAAAATCAGACCAGCCATGATCTCATTGAAAGTTGGAGCAGTTTCAAGGGCCGAGTGGCCTACTCTTGTTCCTTGTTCGCATGGGAATAAATAGTTGGTCAAGATGGGACAAATCAAATGGACATAACTTTGAGCCCACTGCTTCATTCTGTCAACATTCATGTTCTGCTTTCCTGGAATCATCTTTCCTGGGGCAGATATCCTTGAGGCTCAAGGACACCTCAATACCTTATGTATCAGGCTGGACAGTGTCAGTGAGCTGATTGGTCAGTACAGCTTTTACTTTAATGCTTGACTGATCCTCAAAGCCTGACAATGGGTAGCAAGTTGGTACTCAGACCAAAAGCACAACCTGTTCCATGAGGTATTGTGCATCATTTTATGCTGTTAGTGCAAAAATATGAGTGCCAATTCAGCAGAATTGTTGTAGGAATGGCTTTGATGCTGTTTTCATCACCTGCGCTGTTGTTTCCGTAACTTTGCACAATTCTCTTGGAGAATAGTGATATGTGGTGAGAGAATTCAGTTTTTTCATGGGATGGGGGTGGATACTGGTTAGGCCAGATGTCACCCATCCCTAATTGTCCTTAAAATGAGAAGCCTTCTTGAACAGCTCTAGTCTATGTGGTACAGGTAGGATCACCCACAAAGCTGTTCAGATTTCCACCCAGAGACAAGGAGGGATTGTTCCAAGTCGGGGTGATGTGATGCTTGATGGGGAGTTTGCAGGAAGTAGTGTTCCCAGCCATCTGATGTCCTCTAGATGGTAGACGTCAGATGTTTGAAAGGTACCATTGATGGAATCTTTGGGAGTTGCAGCAGCTGCAGATGGTGCACATTACTGCATTTCTTTGGCATCTTTAGCATTGATGGTGACATTTTGGACCAAAAGATTGCGTAGGAGCTAGATTTTAAGGAGCATTGTTAGGTTGGAGGGTTATAAAGGCCTTAAAGGAAGGAATTACAGAACATTGGGCCAGAGAGTTGAGAACAAGGTCACTAATGTGGGATGAATATAAGAGGAGAGTGCAACAGGCCAGAGCTCTCAGTGGTGTTGTGGGGCTGGAAGAGATGACACACATTGATCGGGATAGCACCATGGGGAGGGATTTGAGAGCAAGAATGAGAATTTTAGAATCAAGAAACTGCCAGACTAGAGTCAGAATAGATGAACAAGAACAAATTGACTGAGTCTTGTTGCAAACTGGGATATGGGAAGCAACGTTTTGGACGACCTCCGGTGTACAGAGAGTGCAATGTTAGAGGCTGGTCAGGAGTGACATGTCCAGTATGGGGCCAGTGGTATGATACAGGTATCAGAATTTTGTGTTGTAAGTGAATACATCAGACAGACCATGCAAAATGACGTCACCTTAGTTTTAATCTTTCCTAAGATGGACTTAATGTCAGATAAGGCTCCCTGTTCAAGATTTTTCTTTGACTCATTCAGCTGATGAATCTCATTCATTAGTTTGTTATACCTGTGTAAGAATAAAAGCAGAAGTATCAATAGTGGGGGGTAAAGTCCCGCAAGAGAAACAATTGATGATGGCTCACATAGGGCACAGGAAGAGGTTAACAGAGGCAACCTCAGCTGGCGCAGGAATTGGAGCCATGCTGTTGGTATCACTCTGCAACGCAAACAACTGTCCAGCCAACTGTGCTAATCAATTCTCTGGCAGCAGAAAATGTCCAATCAGCTCATAAAGTGACATAGCCTAACATCCACCCTCCGACTCCCTGAGCCACCATCGCGCACTCTACGTCACAACGCAGCATCCAACATACTTAGCTCAACTCAACAGTGAGAATTGGGGTGACGGTGATGGGGAAGGGGAATGGGCCACAGAGGTTTGTATAGCTTTTTGCAAAGAGTAGAGGAGGGGCATCAACCAGGTGTGGACCAGACTCATTAAGGACCTTCATCTTCACCTTCGATTATCTGTTGTGAGATTGTCCAGAATCTGTCCATGCCACATGAGTTTTCTAGGCCCTCCTTGATCTCACTGCAATGTAAGGGCGACTCAGCCATACCATCCTTCTCCAATGCCACGCCTCCATTGGATGCTGTTGCCTTATCGGAACATGAATAGCAATTGTGTCCCTTGTTCCCCACACCATTCCTGATTGATACAGAAATGGCTCAATTTCAGTCCCATTTGACTTCAACATCCATGAGATTGGCAATGGGAAATAAACTGGGTTCCACCTTCTGATTACTACTCTTTTGCAAAGAGATTGCTAAGCAAGACCAGCATTGGGCTCAGTAATGATGCTTCCCACTGCCTCTCTGCACTGCTGAGTCCCACACATGGGGTAAATTTTAATCATTCCTCTGGGGATATGCAAGGAGATGAGATGGCCCTTAAGGTGGTGAGGGGATGTTGCTTGAAGGGGTGAGAGGTTGGAGTGCCAATCATCTATCCACCAGCATGGCATTTTAAACAGTGGGGATAGTGGTGGATAGATGTCTCACCAGGTGACATTTTACCAGAGGCATGTGGGTGCTCAATCATGTGTAAAACCACCAGGTGAATGTGGACAGCCTCCTAGCAGCTTTAGTGGGCAGACCTCCTGTTCGGGTACTCTTTAGTCCACCCGGGATCCAGACTGGCAATGCCATAATCACATTCTTTCACCAACCCACCCACCTTTTGTGGCATTCCCGTGACCCTGCATCCCCAGACCCCACATCTCCAGACCCCACTTTCCTGTCTGGAATAGCCATCTTTTCTTCCAGGTGAAGTCCCAGCAATGGCCATTTGTGATGGTGCTGCTGAGGTCTAAGCCTTCCTGTTGGCTCATAGATAATTGGGAGGTGGAGATGGTCTCAATGCAACCCACAGCACCATCCCTCCCCTCTAATTCCCCCCACCAGTGCACTATGAGAAAAATTTGCAAACAATGAGGACGTCCACATAATTGTAGTGATGCCCACCACCTCAGAACCCAAAGTAATCCAACTTGAGGAGATGGTAAGGAGGAGTGAAAATAGCTCTCTAGTTGTGAGAGTGGACATTTACTGGAAAAGCGCAGCAGGTCAGGCAGCATCAAGGAACAGGAGAATCGAAGTTTCGGGCATAAGCCCTTCTTCAGGAAGGGTTCCTGAAGAAGGGCTTATGCCCAAAACATCGATTCTCCTGTTCCTTGGATGCTGCCTGACCTGCTGCGCTCTTCCAGCAACACATTTTCAGCTCTGATCTCCAGCATCTGCAGTCCTCACTTTCTCCTCCAGAGAGGACATGTACCCAATTCTGTAACAGCCACCAATACTCACATCTTGTCAGGCTTCTCCTGGGGATCTACCTCTTCCAAGAACCTGACATAGTCGAAGCCCAGCTCATCAGAGAAAACTTTCTCTAGCAGGGCCATCTCCTCCTCAGTTGCAGGAAGATTGAGAATCGCTAGGCATCGTCGAAACTGTGCCCGAAATACGTGGTTATTGTTATATCTAGAAAATTAATAACGATGAGACTTACAGCGTGGAACTCAACCATCTACACTGTGCGCCAAAGATGGGATCGCTCAGAATGTGAATTTACTGGATGTGATTTATTAACCAAAAACAGTCATTACATCAGCCCTGCTGGAGCATGATGGGATAATAATGGCGTAACAATAATATCATTGACTAATAATTCAGAAGGCCCAGCCTAATGGTCCAAGCTCGTGGGTTCATAGCCCATCTCTACAGCTGGTGGAATTTAAATTTGATTAATAAATTTGGCAAGTTTAAAGTTAGTCTGTGTGACCATGAGAAATGCCATCTAAAGTAAAGATCCATCAGGTTCACTCATGTTCTTTTGGGGAAGAAACTGCCACCCTTTCACAGTTTAGCTTAGATGTAACTCCAGACCCACAGCAATGTCAGAGTCATACAGCATGCAAACAGATCTTTCGGTCCAACCAGTCCACACCGACCATAATCCCAAACTAAACTGGCCCCACCTGCCTGCATTTGGTCCCTCCAAACCTTTCCTACTCATCTACTCAGTGTTTTTTAAATGTTGTAACTGTACCCACATCCACCACTTTGTCTCAAAGTTCATTCCACACATGGACCACCCTAATCCTAAAAGAAAATACCCTTTGCATCTTTTTAAAAAAATCTTTCTCCTCTTTCCTTAAAAATATGTCTCCTAATCTTGAAATTCCCCACCCTATGGAAAAGCGACCTTCCATTTACATTACCTATGCCCTTCATGATTGTGTTTGACTCTTAACTGCCTCAGCTCCATAGGAATGATGGATGGGCAATAAATACTGATCACACCCACATCTCAGGGCAAGAGAAAGAAATATTGAACTGGCAATTCCTATTTCTATGTCAGTTTAAAAAAAACTCTTCCATCTCATAACTGCCCCACTCAGCTTCTTAATATGGAATCCACCCCAAGCTTGATTTGGTTGGGAGGATGGGCAACTTTCAATTGTTTTGAGCCCAACACTTCTGCTTAGAAACCAGTTGTCTGCAGGTGTGTAAAATGGGATTGACTGCCTTTTATTCTGTATATAAAGAGTGTGGGAGTGCCAACTGCTACTTGGCATTGGCATGAGCATAACTGTATGAGGAGGCCAGATCTCAGGCAAAGTTTCCATACCCTTGCAGTCTCAGACAACCCTATCAGAACAAAGTCTCCTTTGGAAAAAAGTATTTCCCACAAAGAGGTAGCTTGAAAAGAAGCCTCACCATCAGGAGCCCACTTACAGCAGGCAACACTCGGCTTGTAAGATGGGGATAGAATTCACACAGACAGCAGTCAGTCAAAGGTTCAATCTTGGAAGTTCTCAGGATTTCTTAAGGTCCTTCACTGCTGTTGGAGTGGAATCACTGTTGTAATGCAAGAAATGTTGCAGCCAATTTGCTCACAGCAAGTTCCCACAAATGGCAGTGAAATAATGACCTGGCCATCTGAGTATTAGCAATAGTAAACACACGATGCTGGAGAAATTCAGCAGGTCGAGTAGCATCTGTGGAGAGAGAGAGAGAAACAGAGTTGACATTTCAAATGTGTTCTGTTCTGAAGAACAACAGGGGAATGTGATGGTTCAAATCCTACCTTGGCAAATGGTGAAATTTGAAAGCAATAGAAGTTTGGAATTAAGAGTCTAATGATAATTGTATGTCAATTGTCATGAAAAACCCATCTGGTTTGTTAATGCCCTTTAGAGAAGGAATTATTATACTTATGATGAAGGCATTTGGTATGCTTTCCTTTATTGGTCAGAGTATTGAGTACAGGATTTGGGAGGTCATATTGCAGCTGTACAGGACATTAGTTAGGCCGCTGTTGCAACATATTGCAACATATTGCAAGTATCGGAAAGATGTTGTGAAACTTGAAAGGGTTCAGAAAAGATTTACAAGGATGTTGCCAGGGTTGGAGGATTTGAGCTATAGGGAGAGGCTGAATAGGCTATGGCTATTTTCCCTGGAGTATCGGAGACTAAGGGGTGACCTTATAGAGGTTTATAAAATCATGAGGGGCACGGATAGGATAAATAGACAAAATCTTTTCCCTGGGGTGGGGGAGTCCAGAACTAGAGGGCATAGGTTTAGGGTGAGAGGGGAAAGATATAAAAGAGACCTAAGGGGCAACTTTTTCATGCAGAAGGTGGTACATGTATGGAATGAGCTGCCAGAGGAGGTGATAGAGGCTATTACAATTGCAACATTTAAAAGGCATTTGGATGGGTATATGAATAGGAAGGATTTGGAGGGATATGGGCCAAGTGCTGGCAGGTGGGACTAGATTGGGTTGGAATATCTGGTCGGCATGGACAAATTGGACTGAAGGGTCTGCTTCCATGCTGTACATCTCTATGACTCTATGACCTGGTCCGGCTTACATATGACTCCAATGTGGTTGACTGTTAACTACCCTCGGGGCAATTAGGGATGAGCAATAAATGCTGGCCTAACTAGTGACATCCTCATACTATGAATGTTTTTTGTCCAGAGATATATTGGACTCTAAACATTAACTCTGTTTCTCTCCCCTACATGCTGCTAGACCTGCTGAGTTTCTCCAGCATTCTCAGATTTTCAGTATTTTGCTTTTATTTGAATGGTTTTTTAATGATATTGGTTTGAGGCCAAATATTTGACCAGAGGCGATGGAGAACTCCCATCCTTCTTTGAACTCAAGTATGCTGCGGATTCTTTATGTCACCTGAGACAGCATATTGAGGCTCAACTTCACAAACTAGGCCTCTTACCATCCAGCACACCCTCAGGACAGCACTGAGGTGTCAGTGAAGATTTTGGGCTCCAGTCCTTGGAAGCAAACCTCTGAAAGAGAACCGAGAGTACAACTTGCCTGTGCTCAGCAAGTACTGGGAAAACTGAAAAAGGATCATGTATCGGTGTGTCATGTGGGAGGGGAAATGGGAGCATAAACATCTGAAGGGGCGTTCTCCCAGAAATTACATCCTGTTAAACATTTGTACTTGAGTGAATGAGCTAAGAAGCATCAAAATTATCTGGAATCAGGGTGATACAAGGCAAGAGCCATTACAATATTTAATATTTATTTACATGAAAATGCCACAGCATATAAGATCAGGGACCAAAAACTGAGTGATGGGATTAGAGTAGATAAGGATGACAGGCATAGAGACTCTCAGAGCTGTCAGATCTTGATTCACACGATGGGCTGAATGGTCTCTTTCCATGCTGTTATTCTCCATGAGTCTATGGAATATTTGATTTCCCCAATCTGTGTGGAGGGGTCCCTTTGCCAAGAATCATCCCATTGTGTAGCTTACCATCTGCAAATGATGCCATTTTGTGCCACTTGGACATTGTTGTCAGTACTCACTTCAGTGAGGGTAGAGATAATCATTGATCATCAGCTCAGCAGAGAAAGCCAGCATGGATCTCTAAAAGGTAGATCCTGGCTGCTGAGCTTGATTGAGGAAGTGACTGAAATAATAGACAGTGGAATACCTCTCGATGCTACTCCAACAGATGACCTTGGATAGAACCCCTCCAAGTGACTGCCAGCTAAAGTAGAAGCTCATTAAACTAAAGGCAAATTATCAATCTGTTTCAGTAATATGCTGACTGACAACAGACAGAGAGTTGAGAGAATAGTTTTGAGTTAATCCCTGCCATCCCCTTCACTGTTTGATCACACAGCATTGCCCTCTGAGAAGGAAAATGCTTGTCACTGACCACTTGGGTGTTTCCTTTCTTACTGGTGGTGGAAATTGAATAAAGATCGGTACACTGTTGTCTTTCACTGTGTCTCACACCTGCACACACAGACAACATGGATGCTGGGGAAAATATAAGCACTACTGCAGTTAGGCAGTAGAGCGGGGGTAAAGAAGAAGGAAGGGGGGAATGTAGAGACAATAGGCACTCTAATTGACTGGATGAGGGATCAATGATATCTGACAAGGATCTGTGTTAGAGATTTGACTATTCACCACATTTATCAACAATGCGGAGGGTGGGATGGAAAGCCTTATAGCCAATGTTGCTGCTGACACAAATATACCCTTTTGTGGGGAAGCTTAAAATTGCAAGAGTGTTAATAATAGATGAAGTGAGTAGGCAAAACTGTCCAAAACAGATTTTGATCTGAGCAAATGTAAGGCCATCCACCTCTGTCTGGATGTATCACTACCTGGTATGACAACTGTACCATTCAAGGTCGGAGACGGTTACAGAGAGTGGTGAACTCGGCCCGGACAATCACAAAAGCCAACCTCCCATCTATAGAACCCATCTACTAGGCTCGCTGTCAAGGAAAGGCTGCCAGCACTCTCAAAGAATGGCAATGCTTTTCTACAATCTCTACCATTGGAGAAAAGGTACAGAAGCCTGAACATACGCACCAGCCAGTTTCTATCCTACTGTTGTTAGAATACCGAATGGTCTCACAAACTCTTAGCATTCATTTGTACCTGTGTTTTTGTTTTGCCGCTGTTTACCTATTATTTACTATCTGTGCAATTTAATTATGTGATCTGCCTGTATTGCTCGCAAGACAAAGCTTTTCACAATATCACGTGACAATAAATTCAATTCAGTTCACTTTGGACTGAGGAAGTATGGAACAATTTAAATGGAGAAAGTTCGGAAGCAATGGAGGTCCAAAGAGACCTTGGAGTCTCTTTGATCAGAAAATATGGGAAGTATTCAAAAATGCCAATGAAATGCTGACCATTTTATCTTAGGGAGCATAATACAATGAGGTAGAAGTTACTGTATAGCTCCATAAACGTTTGGTCAGCCTAGAACTGGAGTACAGTGAGAAGTTCTAGCATTCAGGGATGTTGGCATCTCTGGCAAAAACATCTTTTATTTCCCATCTCTAACTACCAATGAGAAGCTGATGGTGAGCTGCTTCTTTGAACAATATTTGTTGCAGGTGCAGTCAAGGTGATGGTATCGAGGGAGTTCCGGGATTTTGACCCAATGACACTGAAGGAACAGCGATATATTTCCAAGGCAGGACAATGAATGCCTTGGAGGGGAACTTGCAGGGAGTGGTGTTCCCATGCATCTGCTGCCCTTGTCTTTCTAGATGGAAGTGGTTGTGGGTTTGGAAGGTGCCGTCTAAGGATCTTGGTGGATTTCTGCAGTGCATCTTGTAGATAAAAATGTTGCTACTGAGTGCTGCTGGTGGAAGGATTGAGTGCTTGTGGATGTGGTGTCAATTATTTGGACATGGACTGCTTCAGCATCTGGGACTTTGATGTTGTGGCCATGAGACATGGATTGAGTATGAACAGGAATGGTTGTTGCAGGTTCTGGGATGTAGATGTTTCAATAAGAACAGAGAAGATGGTAAAAGAGGGGGAGGTGTGGCATTGTTAGTCAAGGATTATGGTGGCAGAAAGGATGTTTGAGGACTTGTCTACTGAGATAGTATGGGCTGAGGTTAGAAACAAGAAAGGAGAGGTCACCCTTTTGGGAGTTTTCTATAGGCCTCTGAATAGTTCCAGTGATGTAGAGGAAAAGATAGCAAAGATGGTTCTGGATAGAAGCGAGAGGAACATGGTTGTTATAGGGGCTTTAACTTTCCAAATATTGACTGGATATACTATAGTTCGAATACTTTAGATGGGTCAGTTTTTGTCCAATGTGTGCAGGAGGGTTTCCTGACACAGTATGCAGACAGGCCAACAAGGGGCGAGGCCAAATTGGATTTGGTACTGGGTAATAAACCTGGCCAGGTGTTAGATTTGAGGTAGGTAAGCACTTTGATGATAGTGACCACAATTTGGTTAGGTTTATTTTAGTGATGGAAAGGGATTGGTATATACTGCAGGGCAAGAGTTATAGCTGGGAGAAAGGCAATTATAATGCAATTAGGCAAGATGTAGGATGCAGAGGATGGGGAAGGAAACTGCAGGGGTTGGGCACAATTGAACTGTGAAGCTTATTCATGGCACAGCTATTGCAGGTCCTTGATAAGTATGTACCTGTCAGGCAGGGAGGAAGTAGTCGAACGAGGGAGCTGTGGTTTACCAAAGACGATGAATATCTTGTCAAGAGGAAAAAGAAGGCTTATGTTAGGATGAGATGTGAAGGCTCAGTTAGGGGGCTTGAGAGTTACAAGTTAGCCAGGAAAGACCGAAAGGGAGGGCCAGGAGGGGCATGAGAAGTTGTTGGCAGATGGAATCAAGGAAAACCCTAAAGCTTTCTAATAGTATATCAGAAATAAAAGAATGACTAGAGTAAGATTAGGGCCAACCAAGGATAGCAATGGAAAGATGTGCGTGCAGTCCAAGGAGATAGGAGAAATGCTGAATGAATATTTTTTGTCAGTATTCACACTGGAAAAAGACAATGTTGTTGAAGAGAACAGGCAACTAGACCAGACGGGATTGAGGTTCACAAAGAAGAAGTGTTAGCGATTCCACAAAGTGTGAAAATAGATAAGTCCCCTGGGCCGGATGGGATTTATCCTAGGATTTTATGGGAAACTAGGGAGGAGATTGTAGAGCTTTTGGCTTTGATCTTTATGTCATCATTGTCTACAGGAATAATGCCAGAAAACTGGAGGATAGCAAATGTTGTCCCCTTGTACAAGAAGGGGAGTAGAGACAACCCTGGTAATTAGAGACCAGTGAGCCTTACTTCGGTTGTGGGTAAAGTATTGGAAAGGGTAATAAGAGATAGGATTTATAATCATCTAGAAAGGAATGCGTTTATTAGGGATAGTCAACATGGTTTTGTGAAGGATAGGTCATGCTTCACAAACCTTATTGAGTTCTTTGAGAAGGAGACCAACCAGGTGGATGAGGGTAAAGCGGTTTATGTGGTGTATATGGATATCTATAAAGCATTTGATAAAGTTCCCCTCAGTAGAATATTGCTCAAAATATGGAGGCTTGGGATTGAGGATGATTTAGCCTTTTGGATCAAAAGTTGGCTAGCTGAAGGAAGACAGAGGGCAGTGGTTGATGGTAAATGTTCATCCTGGAATTCAGTTACTACTGGTGTACCGCAAGGATCTGTTTTGGGGCTATTGCTGTTTGTCATTTTTATAAATGACCTGGATGAGGGTGTAGATGGATGGGTTAGTAAATTTGTAGATGACACTAAAGGCGGTAGAGTTGTGGATAGTGCCGAAGGATTGCAGGTTAGTTAGATAAGCTGCAGAGCTGGGCTGAGAGGTGGCAAATGGAATTTAATGTGGAAAAGTTTGAGTTGATTCACTTTGGAAGGAGTAACAGGAATAAAGAGTAATGGGCTAATGGTAACATTCTGAATTCCAGGATGAACATTTACCATCAACCACTGCCCTCTGTCTTCCTTCAGCTAGCCAACCTTTGATCCAAAAGGCTAAATCATCCTCAATCCCACGCCTCCATATTTTGTGCAATATTCTACTGAGGGGAACTTTATCAAATGCTTTATAGATATCCATATTCACCACATAAACCGCTTTACCCTCATCCACCTGGTTGGTCACCTTCTCAAAGAACTCAATAAGGTTTGTGAAGCATGACCTATCCTTCACAAAACCATGTTGACTTGGCAGTGTAGATAAGCAGAGAGATCTCGGTATCCATGTGCATAGATCCCTGAAATTTGCCACCCAGGTTGATCGGGTTGTTAAGAAAACGTACGGTGTATTAGCTTTTATTGGTAGAGAGATCAAGTTTTGCAGCCATGAAGTCATGTTGCAGCTGTACAAAACACTGGTGCCGCTGCACTTGGAGTATTGCGTAGAGTTCTGGTCACTGGATTATAGGAAGGATGTGGAAGCTTTGGAAATGGTGCAGAAGAGATTTACTAGGATGTTGCCTGGCATGGAGGGAAGGTCTTACAAGGAAAGGCTGAGGGACTTGAGGCTATTTCTGTTAGAAAGAAGAAGGTTGAGAGATGACTTAATTGAGACATATAAGATAATCAGAAGGTTAGATACGGTGGAGAGTGAGAATCTTTTTCCTCTGATGGTGATGGCTAGCACAAGGGGACATAGCTTTAAATTGAGGGGTGATACATATAGGACAGATGTCAGAGGTAATTTCTTTACTCAGAGAGTAGTAGGGATGTGGAAAGCCCTGCCTGCAACAGTAGTAGACTCGCCAACTCTAAGGTCATTGGACAAACATATGGATGAGAATGAAATAATGTAAGTTAGATGGTCTTCAGATTGGTTCCACAGGTTGGTGCAAAATCGAGGGCTTAAGGGCTTGTACTGCATTGTAATGTTCTATGAATGATGCTGACCACTGTGCAGTTATCAGTGAACATGCCCACTTCTGACCTTAAGATGGACAGAAGGTCATGGATGAAGCAGCTGAAGATGGTTGAGCCTGAGGAACTCCTGTAGAGATGTCCTGGAACTGAGATGACTGACTTCCAACAACAACAACCATCTTCTTATGTGCCAGGTATGACTCCAACCCAGCAAAGAGTATTCTGATTCCTGTTTTGCGAGGAAACACTTCAATATGCAAATAATGGTGGACATGTAGAATTCTCTTTGTGAACAGCACTTGATTGGAGGTCAGTGGTTAATTTTCCATCAGATTTTTGTTAGTCAAAGGGATTAAGAGATATCGGAAAAAGACAGATTATGTCAGCCATGATATCGGTGATTGAAAGAACAAGACAAAGGCTAAATGGTCTCCTGTTGCTATGTTTCCTCGGTCTTTGTTAATTTACGGCTTTCCACTTATACGTTTTCAACAAATAAGGAAAATGAGAACCAACATACCTGTCAAAATCCCGAAAAACTGGGTATGTCTCGAGATGCCTGTGGTTGATTCGCTCTTTCAAGCGACAAACTAATGACTTGAATTGAGCCCTCTCTGAGGGGTCCAAGATGTCTGCATCCACTGTGCCAACCTTGGGCAACTGGTAGGTCTCCAATGGTGGGACCTTGATGTTGGGCATCTTCTCTAGTTCAGGGATGGTAAACACTGGAAAGAGAGGTGGCATTTATTTAGAAAGGGCTGAGGCAACTTTTCAGTTCGGTGTCAGTGGTTACAAGAGATATAAGCCTCTGACGAGGCCTATTCTGGTATATTGCAAAGACAAGACAACAGAGACTTCCATGAATAAGGTGTTTCCAGTTACGTCTCTCACTCCTGCTTTCCAGGTTAGTGACTGAGCAAGTGGTTCCATACCTGAATCAATGTCCTTGGTGAAGTTAGTCCAGATGACATGGCCAGGCATCTTGGGATCTTCGTAACATTGCACCAAAGCTCTGAATTGGGCATCGTTTAGTTCAGGGCTGAATCCAATCATACTCAGGGTCCTTCTAAAGGTCGGGATGGGAATCCGTCCACTGTGCAAAGTGTCAAAGTCCTCAATGAAATCCACCGTCTGAAAGGGAAATATATTTTAGCTAATGCAGCATGAAGTAGGGAATATTGCCTTGTGGGTTTACCCTTTAACACACACACACGCACAATCTGATCACCAGAGACTAGTTTTAAGGGGACTGCTCTGTGGAGTCTTTCTAGACTAATTTTTTGGATGAGAGGATTGCTGACAGCCAGGCCAGCATTAATTGTCCATCTCTGTTGCCCTTGAGAAGGTGGTGGTGGGCTCTCTTCTTCAACTGCTCCCATCTATTTGGTATAGGTACGCCCACAATGCCCTGAGGAAGGGCGTTCCAGGTTTTTGACCCAACAATAGTGATGGAATGGTGATGTATTTCCAAGTCAGGATGGTAAGTGGCTTGGAGGGGAACTTCCAGGTGATGGTATTCCCATGTATCTGCTGCCCCTAACCTTCATGATGGAAATGGTCATGGATTTGGAAGAGGCTACCAAAGAAGTCTTAGTGAATGTCTACAGTGTATTGTGCAGATGGTACATGTTGCTGCTACTGAATGTTAATGATGGCATGTAGGATTCGCTGGATTAGGCTGCAATTGTTGTCCATCTCTAATTGCCCTTGAATACAACTGCTCACTCGGGTAAGAACAGCAGATTTTCTTCCCTTCAGGACATTAGTCAACCAGATAGGTACTTATCACAACCAAGACAGCTTACTGGTCACCATTACTGAGACTAGATTTCAATTCAGGATTTATGAATTAAATTTAAATTCACAGAGTCATAGCTGTAGAGTCATAGAGCATGGAAACAGACTCTTTAGTCCAACCAGTGCATGCCGACCATGCTAGTTCACCCAAACTAAGCTAGTTCACCAGCTGTTGCATGGGCATCTGAACCCATTTGGCCAGATCATTACCCTGCGCCTCTTAATGACTGGTCCAGGGAGAGGACGAATACACCACTGTCCTCCTTACCCTCCCCACCAAGTGAATCTTGAGGATGGAGAATGGAGTGGGCTGGGTGGTGTTGACCTTCTTGAGTTTTACTGGAGTTGTAACCATTCAGGAAAGTGGGAGTATTCCATCACACTCCTGGCTTGTGCTTAGTAGATGGTGGGCAGGCTTTGAGGAGTCAGGAGGTGAGTTGCTGCTGCAGGATTCTCAGCCACTGACCTGCTATTGGAGCCAGTGTGGCAAATCCAGTTGAATTTCTGGTCAATGGGAAAATACATGATGGGGATGGGGATTCACCCTCCAACTCGAGGAATGGTAACGTGGGAGTGGAGGAGGGGGAAATCCAATGGGGAGAAACATTTAAAAGTTTAGAAGTGCAAGAAGAAGAGCCAGTTCTCACCCGGACTCTGTTAACCAGAACATGATGGCGCATCCTAGCAAGCAGTTCACCCACATTCACAATGCCATCATTGGTCTTTGGCTGGGGTAGGAACCCAAGCAGTTGCTCTTCTAGCTTCAAAGGCGGCACCTCCCCTACCGATGTTTCAGGTTCAAAGGAATCTGCTGTAAATCCGGTATATTCTGGAGATGGGGATAAACAGAGGCATCGAGTTGAACCACCTTCACTTTGGCAACTACCAAACCGGCATTCAAGATCCTTGTCACAACAGTCCCTCCACCTTCACTGTGTTAGCTGCTGAAGTTGGGCATGGAATTATGTGCCCAACAAGGTAGAAGGATGAACTAAAATCATTTGAAAAACAACACAAAACGTTTTCCCATATGCGGCCATAAGAACATAATAAACAGGAACAGCTGTAATCCATTTGGCCCATCAAGTGAACTCTGCCATTCAATAAGATTATGGCTCTGATCTGATTGTTGCTTGACTTCACTTTCCTGGCTGCACCCCTGTAGTGATTGGAATGAGAGTCAGCTGGATCTCATCAAGTGAGATCCTTGATTGGGCTATTAGCCTGGGCCATTCAGTGAGTAGTGAATGACTGATCTAAACAAGAGTCCGGGAGTTGTTAGGGACGACTGCCTGCCCCTCTTCCGCGGTTACGTTAGGGCCCGGGTGTCCTTGGAGAAGGAGCACGCGGTGTCCACCAACACCCTGGAGTTGTTCAGGGAGAGGTGGGCGCCGCAGGGAGTGGAGTGCATCATTTCTCCCTCCAACTCTATTTTGATTTAATCCCTGCCCTCCCCTTCACTGTTTGATCACACAGCACTGCCCTTTGATGTGAAGGGCACTGCTTGTCAATGGCCACTCGGGTGTTTTCCTATCTTCCTGGTGGTGGAAATTGAATAAAGATTCGTGCACCTTGCGTCTCTCACTGTGTCTCACACCTGCACACACACAACATGGGTGCTGGGGAAAAAATAAGCACTACCGCACTTAGGTGGTAATGTGGGGGTTAAATTAAAAAAAAAGGAGAAGAAAAATTATAAACAGGAGATTGGCACTCGGGTGTTTTCCTATCTTCCTGGTGGTGGAAATTGAATAAAGATTCATGCACTTTGTGTCTTTCACTGTGTATCACACCTGCACACACACAACATGGGTGCTGGGGAAAAAGATAAACACTACCGCAGTTAGGCGGTAGTGTGGGGGTAAGAGAAAAAGAAAGTAGGTGTGTCAGAGGTGCTGTTCACTCTATATATAAAAAAAACAAGAGTCCGCCCCTTCACTGTTCGATCACACAGCATTGCCCTTCGATGTGAAGGGCACTGCTTGTCACTGGCCATTCGGGTGTTTCCTTTCTTCCTGGTGGTGGAAACCGAATAAAGATTTGTGCACCTTGTGTCTTTCACTGTGTCCCACACCTGCACACATACAATTTGGGTGCTATGAAAAAAAAAAATCAGGAGTGTCAGAGATTCTGTTCTGTCTGAGAGCTGGCTCTGAGGGAGCTGGATCAGCTACAATTCTCCACGAGTAATAAAGGGAGACTTGGTGGCAGGATATCGGCCTCTGTGGAGTTATTTCACTCTGGAACCTCAACTGCTGTCAGAGAGGATTTGAAAATTGCTAAAGAAAAAAAAAGAAAAAAAAATAAACAAGAGTCCGCCCCTTCACTGTTTGATCATACAGCATTGCCCTTTGATGTGAAGGTCGCTGCTTGTCACCGGCCACTCGGGTATTTCCTTTCTTCCTGGTGGTGGTACATAAATAAAGATTTAAACACTTGTTGTTTTTCACCGTGTCCGACACTTGCACACACACAACATGGATGCTGGGGAAAAATGAGCACTACTGCTGTCAGGCTGTAAGGTGGTAGTGTGGGGAAAGATGATAAACAGGGAATTAAAATAAGCACTACTGCTGTTTGGCAGTAGAGTGGGGGTTTATAAGGGGGAAAAATAAACAAGAGTCCTCCCCTTCAATTTTTTGAGCCTCAGATAATCTCATTTTAGAGACTGGTTCTAAGCAAGCTAGTCAGAGTCCATGTACTGTATGTGTGTAAATAAAAGATAACTTAGTTATGGGATACCTGCCTGCTTGAAGTTATTTTAACCCCCAATAAACCTTTAACTTCCTTATTTATCAAATATCTGTCTAACTCAGTTCTGAATATATTCAATGATCACTGGGGATGAGAATTCCAACAAACTTAACAACATTCAGAGAATAAAGTGCACCTCATCTCCATCTTGATTCCCCCATGATGGGAAACGTTCTTGCAGCATCTACTCTGTCAGGGACTCTCAGAATCTTGTTTCAATAAGATTATTTCTCATTCTTCTAAACTCTAGTAAATGTTGTCAATCTCCTTTAAGTAGTTACATACTTTTAGTTTTACCCAGCAGAACTGTTCTCAGTTGATTTCTTTCTCTTTTCACTTTTCCTGCCAACTTAAGACAGTTTGCTTTTGGCCAAATAAGCAAATAAGGTTTACTTCTCACCACACTAGCGCCCCCCCCCCACCCACCCCCAACCACCAACCAGTGGAATCTGTGCAGCATTGAAAGAGGGCATTGCCAATTATTGTCCTGTTGCAAATACTGCCTCATTCTCCAAAGTGCTAGTGTAAGGTCTCAGGATGCAGTTTATGAGGTTGTTCAGGGAAAGTCTACTGAGTTTTCATGTTTTAAGAGGACCTCTAATTTACTGCTCACTGACACACTCTAGAGTCCACAAGCGGTACTGCTTCGGATTCATTGGGTAGCCTCACGTTAATGACTGATAAATCTCGGTGTGAACTGAAGTCTGACAGTTGGTGGTTTGATGTCTCACCTGCCATATGGGAGTTCTGGGTTTAATTCCCAAACAATGTATGGTAACTTCTTCCTACCATTCTTACAAGGGTTCTTTTGGTGCAGTGGTAGTGCCACTACCTCTGGGCCATGAGGCCTGGGTTCAGTCATACCATGCCTGAATAGATCGATTTAAAAACTACCGAAAACTAAATGTAGCTCCTGCTTCACTGGAGAACCCTTGAGGTTGGGGCCAAACTCTAAAACTGCACCAACTATACCTTATCAATTCTCCTAATATTGCCTGACCAACCTGTTCAGAGATGCAACTACTCGACTCTGGAATAGGTGGCACTTGTACTTGGCTGGAGATTCTCAAGCAAACACAGGAGATGTGTCAAGAATTCCTGGTGTTCCATGGAAAAAGTAGGGAGGTGATAGTGCAGTGGTGATAGCATTGCAGCAGTAATTCAAAGGCCCAGGACCTGACGCTCAAGGGTTAGGGGTTCAAACCCTGGGAAATAATAAGATCAACCATAATCTTATTAAAGATCATTTGGGAGCAGGCCACTCAAGTCTGTATTAGAAGCTGGCATTACATAGAACTTAAGAGCTTGGAAATAGACCAGCTCCTCAATGATCCACATGAGCCTCCTACCCTTTGATAAAACTTGACCTTATAAAAATAGAGCGGCACTGTGGCTCAGTGGTTAGCATCACCCCCATGTATCTCTTGCCCAGAACCTTCATCTGTGCCCCACATCTCATTTACGATCAGCTAAAGTTTTTTTTATTTTTCTACCTGATCTGAATCTGTATTAATCACGTACACCTTGATCAAATCTCCCCTGAACCACATTTGTGTCAAGCATTTGCCAAGTGTTCAAGCTTGCGAACAACCACAGCTTCTCCAACCTGACCTTCATAACTAAAATCCCCTGTTCCTAGAATCTTTCTGGTAGATGCAACCTAACCAGAGTTTTATCAAGGTTCAGCATTATCCTCCTCCTTGTGTAAGGAAGAATGTAAAGAATTAAAATTAAGAGAAAGGAGAAACATTAAATAGAGTCATAGAGTCATAGAGATGTACAGCATGGAAACAGACCCTTCGGTCCAACCCTGGATCAGTGGTGCTGGAAGAGCACAGCAATTCAGGCAGCATCCGAGGACAGGCAAAATCGACGTTTCGGGCAAAAGCCCTTCATCAGGAATAAAGGCAGAGAGCCTGAAGCGTGGAGAGATAAGCTAGAGGAGGGTGGGGGTGGGGAGAGAGTGGCATAGAGTACAATAGGTCAGTGGGGAAGGAGATGAAGGTGATAGGTCAGGGAGGAGAGGGTGGAGTGGCTGGTGGAAAAGGAGCTGGGCAGGTCGGACAAGTCCGGACAGGTCAGGGGATCGAGTTTCTGGAGGTTAGAAGCTAGGATGAGGTGGGGGAAGGGGAAATGAGGAAACTGTTAAAATCCACATTGATGCCCTGGGGTTGAAGTGTTCCGAGGCGGAAGATGAGGCGTTCTTCCTCCAGGCGTCTGGTGGTGAGGGAGCGGCGGTGGAGGAGGCCCAGCACCTCCATATCCTCGGCAGAGTGGGAGGGGGAGTTGAAATGTTGAGCCACTGGGCGATTTGGTTGATTGGTGCGGGTGTCTTGGAGATGTTCCCTAAAGCGCTCTGCTAGGAGGCGCCCAGTCTCCCCAATGTAGAGGAGACCGCATCGGGAGCAACGGATACAATAGATGATATTAGTGGATGTGCAGGTAAAACTTTGATGGATGTGGAAAGTTCCTTTGGGGCCTTGGATAGAGGTGAGGGAGGAGGTGTGGGCGCAGGTTTTACAGTTCCTGCGGTGGCAGGGGAAAGTGCCAGGATGGGAGGGTGGGTCGTAGGGGGGCGTGGACCTGACCAGGTAGTCACGGAGGGAACGGTCTTTGAGGAAGGCGGAGAGGGGTGGGGAGGGAAATATATCCCTGGTGGTGGGGTCTGTTTGGAGGTGGCGGAAATGTCGGCGGATGATTTGGTTTATGCGAAGGTTGGTAGGGTGGAAGGTGAGCACCAGGGGCGTTCTGTCCTTGTTGCGGTTGGAGGGGTTGGGTCTGAGGGCGGAGGTGCGGGATGTGGATGAGATGCGTTGGAGGGCATCTTTTACCACGTGGGAAGGGAAATTGCGGTCTCTAAAGAAGGAGGCCATCTGGTGTGTTCTATGGTGGAACCGCTCCTCCTGGGAGCAGATACGGCGGAGGCGGAGGAATTGGGAATACGGGATGGCATTTTTGCAAGAGGTAGGGTGGGAAGAGGTGTAATCCAGGTAGCTGTGGGAGTCGGTGGGTTTGTAGAAGATGTCAGTGTCAAGTCGGTCGTCACTGATGGAGATGGAGAGGTCCAGGAAGGGGAGGGAGGTGTCAGAGATGGTCCAGGTAAATTTAAGGTCAGGGTGGAATGTGTTGGTGAAGTTGATGAATTGCTCAACCTCCTCGCGGGAGCACGAGGTGGCGCCAATGCAGTCATCAATGTAGCGGAGGAAGAGGTGGGGAGTGGTGCCGGTGTAATTACGGAAGATCAACTGCTCTACGTAGCCAACCAAGAGACAGGCATAGCTGGGGCCCATATGTGTGCCCATGGCTACCCCTTTGGTCTGGAGGAAGTGGGAGGATTCAAAGGAGAAATTGTTAAGGGTGAGGACCAGTTCGGCCAAACGAATGAGAGTGTCGGTGGAGGGGTACTGTTGGGAACGTCTGGAGAGGAAAAAACGGAGGGCTTGGAGGCCCTGGTCATGGCGGATGGAGGTGTAGAGGGATTGGATATCCATGGTGAAGATGAGGTGTTGGGGGCCGGGGAAACGGAAGTCTTGGAGGAGGTGGAGGGCGTGGGTGGTGTCTCGAGCGTATGTGGGGAGTTCCTGGACTAGGGGGGATAGGACAGTGTCGAGGTAGGTCGAGATGAGTTCAGTGGGGCAGGAGCATGCTGAGACAATGGGTCGGCCAGGGTGGTCAGGCTTGTGGATCTTGGGAAGGAAGTAGAACCGGGCAGTGCGGGGTTCCCGGACTATGAGGTTGGAAGCTGTGGGTGGGAGGTCTCCTGAGGTGATGAGGTTCTGTATGGTCTGGGAGATGATGGTTTGGTGATGGGGGGTGGGGTCATGGTCAAGGGGGCGGTAGGAAGAGGTGTCCTCGAGTTGGCGTTTGGCTTCAGCGATGTAGAGGTCAGTGCGCCAGACTACCACTGCGCCCCCTTTGTCCGCTGGCTTGATGGTGAGGTCAGGATTGGAGCAGAGGGATTGGAGGGCTGCGCGTTGTGAGGGTGAGAGGTTGGAGTGGGGGAGGGGGGTCGACAGGTTGAGGCGGTTAATGTCCCGGCGGCAGTTGGAAATGAAGAGGTCGAGGGCAGGTAATAGGGCAGCGCGGGGTGTCCAGGTGGATGCAGTGTGTTGGAGGTGGGTGAAGGGGTCCTCGGAAGGTGGGCGGGAGTCCTGATTGTGAAAGTAAGCTCGGAGGCGGAGGCGACGGAAGAACTGTTCGATGTCACGGCGTGTATTAAATTCATTGATGCGTGGACGGACGGGGATGAAGGTGAGTCCTTTGCTGAGGACTGATCGTTCGTCCTCAGTGAGGGGGAGGTCTGGGGGGATGGTGAAAACTCAGCAGGGCTGGGAGCTGGGAGCTGGTGTGGGTGTAGAGCTGGGAGTGGGGTCGGAGCCAGTACCTGGAGTGGGTGTGATGGTGGGGGGAATGGGGGTAGAGTCATGAGCAGGGGTAGTGTTCCCCTCGGGGTTCTGGGGGGTGGGGATAGTGACAGTGGGGTCTGTGGGGGGCGTATCAGCAGAATGCAGGTGAGTGGCGCTGGTGGGTGCGGAAGTGGTGGCAGACACGGCAGTAGGGGTGGCGGAAGTCACTGAGCGTGTGGCATCGGCGATGATGTGAGGGCCGGAAGTGGCTGTGGGAGTGGCCATGATGGGGGCAGAAGTGACATCATCAATCAGCGCGGGGGTGGTAGCTGCATCAGCCGCATGGCTAATGGTGTTTCCGAGGCCAGGGAAATCTTCTGGAATGTTCAAGGAGCGCTGGTTATGGAGCTGGGTAGATAAAAGTTTGTTGTACTTACAGTTTTTGATGTTTGAGATGGAATTGAAATACTGTTTGTTGAGAGTATGATTCTCCTGAGGATGTAGTACAGAGTGGGTCCTTTGCAACCTGCCCATGCCGACCAGATATCCCGACCCAATCTAGTCCCACCTGCCAGCACCTGGCCCATATCCCTCCAAACCCTTCCTATTCATATACCCATACACAATGTCTCTTAAATGTTGCAATTGTTACCAGCTTCCATCACTTCCTTTGGCAGCTCATTCCATACATGTACCACTCTCTGCCTCTTAGGTATCTGTTATATCTTTCCTCTCTCACCCTAAACCTATGCCCTCTAGTTCTGGACTCCCCGACCCCGGGGAAAAGACTTTGTCTATTTATCCTATCCATGCCCCTCATAATTTTGTAAACCTCTATAAGGTCACCCCTCAGCCTCCGACGCTCCAGGGAAAACAGCCCCAGCCTGTTCAGCCTCTCCCTGTAGCTCAACTCCTCCAACCCTGGCAACATCCTTGTAAATCTTTTCTGAACCCTTTCAAGTTTCACAACATCTTTCTGATAGGAAGGAGACCAGAATTGCACGCAATATTCCAACAGTGGCCTAACCAACATCCTGTACAGCCGCAACATGACCTCACAACTCCTGTACTCAATAATCTGACCAATAAAGGAAAGCATACCAAACGCCTTCTTCACTATCCTATCTACCTGCGACTCCACTTTCAAGGAGCTATGAACCTGTACTCCAATGTCTCTTTGTTCAGCAACACTCCCTAGGACCTTACCATTAAGTGTATAAGTCCTGCTAAGATTTGCTTTCCCAAAATGCAGCACCTCGCATTTACCTGAATTAAACTCCATCTGCCACTTCTCAGCCCATTGGCCCATCTGGTCCAGATTCTGTTGTAATCTGAGGTAACCCTCTTCGCTGTCCACTACACCCCCAATTATGGTGTCATCTGCAAACTTACTAACTGTACCTTTTATGCTCGCATCCAAATCATTTATGTAAATGACAAAAAGGTAGAGGACCCAGCACCGATCCTTGTGGCACTCCACTGGTCACAGGCCTCCAGTCTGAAAAACAACCCTCCACCACTATCCTCTGTCTTCCACCTTTGAGCCAGTTCTGTATCCAAATGGCTAGTTCTCCCTGTATTCCATAAGATCTAACCTTGTTAATCAGTCTCCAATGGGGAACCTTGTCGAACGCCTTACTGAAGTCCATATAGATCACATCTACTGCTCTGCCCTCATCAATCTTCTTTATTTCTTCTTCAAAAAATTCAATCAAGTTTGTGAGGCATGATTTCCCACGCACAAAGCCATGTTGGCTATCCCTAATCAGTCCTTTCCTTTCAAAATACATGTACATCCTGTCCCTCAGGAATCCCTCCAAAAACTTGCCCACCACTGAGGTCAGGCTCACCGGTCTATAGTTCCCTGGCTTGTCTTTACCACCCTTCTTAAACAGTGGCACCACGTTTGCCAACCTCCAGTCTTCCGGCACTTCACCTGTGACTATCGATGATACAAATATCTCAGCAAGAGGCCCAGCAATCACTTCTGTAGCTTCCCACAGAGTTCTCAGGTACACCTGATCAGGTCCTGGGGATTTATCCACCTTCAACCGTTTCTAGGCATCCAGCACTTCCTCCTCTGTAATCTGGGCATTTTGCGAGATGTCACCATCTATTTCCCTACAGTCTATATCTTCCATATCCTTTTCCACAGTAAATACTGATGCAAAATATTCATTTAGTATCTCCCCCGTTTTCTGTGGTTCCACACAAAGGCCGCCTTGCTGATCTTTGAGGGGCCCTATTCTCTCCGTAGTTACCGTTTTGTCCTTAATATATTCGTAAAAACCCTTTGGATTCTCCCTAATTCTAATTGCCAAAGCTATCTCATTTCCCCGTTTTGCCCTCCTGATTTCCCTCTTAAGTATACTCCTACTTTCTTTATACTCTTCTAAGGATTCACTCGATCTATCCTGTCTATACCTGACATATGCTTCCTTCTTTTTCTTAACCAAACTCTCAATTTCTTTAGTCATCCAGCATCCCCTATACCTACCAGCCTTCCCTTTCACCCTGACAAGAATATACTTTCTCTGGATTCTTGTTATCTCATTTCTGAAGGCTTCCCATTTTTCAGCCGTCCCTTTACCTGCGAACATCTGCCTCCAATCAGCTTCCGAAAGTTCTTGCCTAATACCATCAAAATTGTCCTTTCTCCAATTTAGAACTTCAACTTTTCGATCTGGTCTATCCTTTTCCATCACTATTTTAAAACAAATAGAGTTATAGTCGCTAGCCCCAAAGTGCTCCCCCACTGACATCTCAGTCACCTGCCCTGTCTTATTTCCCAAGAGTAGGTCAAGTTTTGCACCTTCTCTAGTAGGTACATCACATACTGAATCAGAAAATTGTCTTGTACACACTTAACAAATTCCTCTCCATCTAAACCTTTAACACTATGGCAGTCCCTATCGATGTTTGGAAAGTTAAAATCCCCTACCATAACCACCCTATTATTCTTACAGATATCTGAGATCTCCTTACAAGTTTGTTTCTCAATTTCCTTCTGACTATTAGGGGGTCTATAATACAATCCCAATAAGGTGATCATCCCTTTCTTATTTCTCAGTTCCACCCAAATAAGTTCCCTGGATGTATTTCTGGGAATATCCTCCCTCAGCACAGCTGTAATGCTATCCCCTATCAAAAATGCCACTCCCCCTCCTCTCTTGCCTCACTTTCTATCCTTCCTGAAGCATTTGTATCCTGGAACATTAAGCTGCCAGTCCTGCCCATCCCTGAGCCATGTTTCTGTAATTGCTATGATATCCCAGTCCCATGTTCCTAACCATGCCCTGAGTTCATCTGCCTTCCCTGTTAGGCTCCTTGCATCGAAATAAATGCAGTTTAATTTATTAGTCCTACCTTGTCCCTGCCTGCCCTGACTGTTTGACTCACTTCTGTTCTCAGCTGTACCCATCTCAGATCGATCTCTTTCCTCACTATCTCCCTGGGTCCCACCCCCCACCTTACTAGTTTAAATCCTCCCAAGCAGTTCTAGCAAATTTCCTAACCTGATAAAACTCAACAGATTAAGCCCCTGGTCTGGACAGTTTGCTTCTGCCCATTTTCACAAGAGTCCAGGATATCAGAATGTGATTACTTATGAATGAAATGTATAATATTGTTGAATTGCAGAGAAGTGGTGTTTAATGAGAATTATAGTATTGTTTTACAAAGGATAAATTACAGGCCCTTTGCTTGACACCTTTTTAAAACATTAATGAAAAGAATTAAAAATTATTTCTTGGAAATCATGTGACTTACTGTCATTGCTGGTATTGGTTGCTTGAACTCACTTCAGAAAAGAACTGTTTTACAACTGGGTTTTATGGCTGTTTGCAGACTTGGAGTTTCTGTTTTGGAGTTAATTGGAGGAAAACCCGAGAAGAGCAAGCTACTCAACCTCTGTCCTATGTTTCTGAAGTATCTTTGTGGTGAATTCAGTATGAAACACAATTGTTCTTCTGGGAGAGCATGACTGAAGGAACTTCTCAATATCATATTTCTGGACCAAGTTGTGTCTGCCAAGATCCCAGAGGCTCCTTGTGTGGTTAGTGATTTGACAACATGTGCAACACCATCAGGTCAAGAGACTTCAAAGCATTTTGTGCTTTATCATTATTGACTACAAGAAAGACCAACTTTGAGTAGATTCTGTTTTTCCTTTCAGAATGAATCTCTACAGAAGGAAGGCTGACTCTTTCATTTAAAGAATGTGTGCGCGTTGTGCTTGTGTGCATCCTCTGGGTTATTTCAATGAAGTAAAATTTATATTTACATATAATATAGTGTGTATTAATCAATTCTGCATTTTTCAAGGAATGGATTTTGTTTCATAATAAATTGATAATTTGCTGTTTGTTGGGTAAAATATTGTTAAATTTATGTTGTCACCCATGGAGCAATGACACAAGAGAAAGACAGCACTCCCCTCTCATTTCGGTTGTAGCAATAGACAAAGCACCAAATGCTGTTCAAAAGAGCAATTATAAAAAGAATAAACAAAGCACCAGAGCTTGGTTTCTATTGCAAAACAGAGGCACTTTGCTAAATCTACATCCAACTTTCATTGTGCCACACTTGACGTACTAAGTCCAGTTCTCATCGCTAGAGGGCTTTGGGGGCGGAGTCCTTGTGTATATTTAAGGCTGAGATAGATAGATTCTTGATCAGTCGGGAAATCAAGATGGTGAAAGGACAGGAAAGTGGATGTGAGGAATGTCAGATCAGCCATAATTCTATTGAATGGAAGAGCAGCTTTGAGGAGGTCAAATAGCCTACTCCTGTTCCTATTTCTTATCATTTAGATATAGATTTTATTGTCACATGTACTCAAGTACAGAAGTACGGGTGTACAGTGAAAAGTGTGTAATGTCAGTATACATTGCACCATTTTAGGTTCAAAGATACCCAGGTACAAAAAACTTAGGCACCAAGTATAAAAAGAAACAAAGTTAAACATTACCCTCATAGAATAAGTAGAAAAATAATCAAATAAAGTAATTGTTAACATTAAAGTCTTTCTTAAGTTAATGCAGAAAATAAAAAAATTAAATTAAAAGTTCAATGTTCTCTTACATAGAGTTATCAAGGCTTAAAAATTGAAAACAAAATCAACAAAATGAGCCCAAAACTTTGAGATTACGCTTATTTGAGTGAATGAATGAAAAACTGGGTTTCCTGTGCTTTGAAAACAAGGGACTGAAGTCTTTAAAAGTATGAAATATTCTGACAGTATAGGAACAGACCGTGTGTTTCCATCAGTGGGAAAGAGCAAAACTAGTCCATTGTTAGTCACCAAGAAATCGAAATGAAAATAGAGTGTTGAGAAGGGTGGAAGTCAGCTCCACAGAGAGTAGCTGAAAGGAATAGTAGATATTCCTGAAGAAAGGTTGGATGAGCAACTGAGGGGGAAGAGAAAAGCTGATTATGGTGATAGAGTTAATTGAGGAAGAATAGTGGAGGATCTTTGGAGCATACAACAGCTTATCCAAATGGCCTGTTTTCTGTTCTGTGATTCTCTGGAAAAAGCCTAAGAAATGAACTTGGCAATCTGGAAGTTTTCACACAAAGGACAGTGAAAATCTGGAGTCCCTTCTCTGCAAAAGGTTGAGGATCACTGGTCCCTCCAACTCTATGTTAGCACAAAGCACCAAACACTCCAACTGGCATGCCATTGCATAAGTTCTGCTTCTGGAAGCTACTGTGTGCTTAGGTATCAGAGGTCTGCTAAACAGCAGGAAAAATAGGAAGGAACATTGATGAGGAAGCTGCATTGATTGAGAGTTTGGGAATCGAGACTGACAGAATTTTGATTGGTAAGGGCTATCGAGCAGAGGTATGTATATGGAGTTGAGGTTCAGATTAGCTATCGTCCAGTGGATTGGAGGAATAGTGTCAAGAGGACTCACCGATTGTCCCTTGAACCCAAAATGGGTTTTATTTAATCAGAAGAGATCACCTTGCAGTTTGCTGTTGGAAACAGAATTGGTACATTCAGGTAGAACTCTTGCAGGAGGTGTCACCTAAATGTCAATCTGGCTGAGGAGTAACTAAGGGCCAATCAAATAATGCAAAGAGATGGCAGTGGGTGGCCATCTTACATGCAGACCCTGTGGCATACTCTGTAGTGTGCCTACCTCTAAGCCAGAAGCTCAGGACCAAGTCCCACTCCAGGATTTAACAGCCAAGAAAGATGCATTCACAACACCATCAGACAGACTGATTGTCAACCTGTAAATCTTTCCAAAACATACCAATGACAGCCAGAAAGAGCAGGCAAGGTTCTTGGTCAACCAAATGATATAGAGCAACTGGAGCCGTGACCATCACTATAGCCTCAAATACAAAATACATGGAAAGGTGCAAGTTACTGTAGCAACATGGAGGTGCTGTACAGTAGGAATGAATCAGATTGGTTTTTACAGCACAGGTTTTGATCCTTGTTCTGACTGGGGTGGATTTGAATATGGGTTCAAAGATGTGCAGGTTAGGTGGATTGGCCGTGCTAAATTGCCCTGTAGGATCCAGGGATGTACAGATTAGGTGGATTGGCCGCGCTAAATTGCCCTGTAGGATCCAGGGATGTGCAGGTTAGGTGGATTGGCCATGCTAAGTTGCCCTGTAGGATCCAGGGATGTGCAGGTTAGGTGGATTGGCCATGCTAAGTTGCCCTGTAGGATTCAGGGATGTGCAGATTAGGTGGATTGGCCAGGGTTGACAGTGATAAGGTGGGGGAGTGGGTCTGAGTGGGATGCTCTTCAGAGAGTCAATGTAGACTCAATGGGCTGAATGGCCTCTTTCCATGCTGTAGAGTTTATATGACTCAGGGCATGCCTCCTTGCCCTATCCATGGCAGCGCAGTGAGTTAGACTTGCCTTTGCATAGAGAACTGAAGAAGAAGCAGCTCAGAGACCTGAAAATGGCTCACAGGTTAGCAAACTGCTTTCCTCAAGGATCTTGCTGAGCAGTAAAATACAGGAAGAACATTGAGAATCTCCTACCTTTATCAATGGCTTGGCTAAATGCGACATAGTTAATGTCTCCAGTGGTTGGATCTTCAAATTTCCTGCATAGCAGGTTGAAGTCTGTTGGCAGCACACTCAGCCCCAGGTAATCCAACCCCCTCTCAAACTGTGACTTAGTCAGGAGTCTTCTGTACGTAATCTTCTGTTGAATTGAATACAACCATGCAGGAATTAGTGAGGCCCAATGTGGGGCAGTCTTAACCATTTGGATCAGGCTTCTGGGTATGACGGAGGTGAGTGGACTTTTAACTCATTTACATCATGTGGGCATCGCTGGCTAGGTCAGCGTTTCTGGTCCAGCTTTAACTATCCCAAGTGAACTTAAGAGTCAATGACATTGCTGTAGGTCTGAAGTCACATGTAGGCCAGACCAAGTTAGGATGGCAGACTTCCCTCCCTAAAAGACATTAGTGAGTCAGATGGGGTTTTTTCTGACAATTGACAATGGTTTCATGATCATCCTTAGACCCTTAATTCCAGATCTTTATTGAATGCAAATTCTACCACTTAAAGACTTATAAATGTTGCACTTCTGACCTGACATTGCCTTTATCACTCCTTATCTGTTTCCAACTTTAATCAGACTGGAAATTGGACCATAGACTACCCCAATCCAATGGGGTAGCTGACAGCTTTAACAATGCTATAAGCCCCATCATTATTCAGGTTCCTGAGCTCTGAATGATCCAAAAACTGCACTCAGCTAAAGACTTGGAAGTGACTTTACACCTGCTTCCTAGATCCCATGTATGTGCTTGAGCAAACTCATTCAGCCAGCACCACACAGCCATAAGATATAGCAGCAGAATTAAGCCTTTAGGCCCATTGTGTCTGTTTCATCGTGGCTGATATTCTTCTCAACTCCATTCTCCTGCCTCCTTCCCATAATCTTTGATCCCTTTACAAATCAAAAACCTATCTATCTCTGTCTTAAAGGACTTGCCCTCCACATCTCTCTACAGTAATGAGGTCCACAAATTTACCATCCTCTGGCTTACTTCTCATCTTAATTCTGAAAGGTCATCCCTTCAGTCTGAGGCTGTGCCCTCAGGTCCTAATCTCTCCAACTAGTGGAAATATCTTCTCCAAGTCCACTCTATCTAGGCCTCTCAGTATTCTGTAAGATCCAATCAGATCTCCCCTCATCCTTCTAAGCTCCAACAAGTACAGACCCAGAGTGCTCAACTGCTCCTAATATGACAAGCCCTTCCTCCTCGGGATCGTTCTTGGAAATCACCTCCGGACCCCCTCCAATGTCAGCACATACTTCCCTAGATACGGATCCAAAACTGCTCTCAATATTCCAAATGTGATCAGACCAGAGCCTTATGCAGCCTCAGCAGAGTATTGTGTTCTAGCCCTCTTGAAATCAATGCTAACATTGCATTTGCCTTCCTAATCACTAACTGAACCTCTATGTTCAGAAGGTGGATGCAATGTTAGCATGGCCTTCCCTGGGAGTCTTCCATTCCCCTCCAGAGACCCCCATTACAACCTCCCTGCCTACCTCTGGTCACCAATCCTCTTCAATGCCCAGATTCTCCACCTCCCTCCGAGTGTACCAACACCTCACTGCCTCATGCTTCTTTTAGCATAGGTATGTCAAAATCCAGGCCTATGTTTCAGACTTTCTGTGGATGTGGATGAGAGACTAATGTGTTGGAGGGAAGGGGGATGTCCAATGTTGTCACAATTCTTAAAAAGGGCAAGCAAGCCAATCTAGATAGTTACTGACCAATTAACGCCTGTAAGTGGAGAAAGTTTCAGAGAAAGGTTTAAATTACCATGAAGCTGCATAAAGAGAAAATAGTTTGGTATGTCCAGCTCTGATAAGAGACAAATGGAAATGTAGTCTAAATATGAATCAGTGGAGGAGTAAACAAGCAAATTGTTTTAGGTCCATAAGTCAATAAAGCCTAGTTCATTGGAAGGGAAATAGCCACAAATGCTAGATCTCATCTCATGAGGTATGGGATATAAAAGCAAGTTACAGTGAGTGGTGCAGTCCAAAGTTCTTCTGGAACATTCTGAGTATAGATTGTGGAAATCCATCCAAACGTTTTGAAGCATATACAGTACTACATGACGCCCCTGGAATGAAGAGACTGAGTAATAATGAGAATTTGAATAAATCTTTTTGTTATACTACCTGTAGCTTAGGAGGTTAATGCGGGTTTGGGGCATTTGATGTAATGAAGGGATTGACAATGTAGCAACAGAATCTTGACCAATTGAAAGTGCTTTCAAGTGAAGAGATGTGCCCTCACCTTATCAAAATCTTTGAAGAATGGAGTCACCAAGAGTTGTCGCTTCTCCACTTGCTGAGAAAGCTCTTTGAGCACCTGAGCCACCCGTTTCTCTTCCTTGTCTGTCAGATTTTCCCCAAGCTGTGGGAGAAAAAAAACAATACTGTGTTAATGAACCTTAACCCTGGGTCTTTATAAGTTATCAGTTAGATTTCAGCTAATTCATCGTGTCTCAAATTTTGGGCATCATTTTACGTGAAGGACTTCAAAGCCTTGAAGAGAATAGAGAAGATGGACACCCAGAGATGGGAACTTTATGGAGAGACTACAGAAGCTGAGATTGGTTGTTTTACAGCAGAGGAAGAGAAGGGGGGATTGAATAGATGTGTTCAAAATTAGCAGGGGATTTGTTGATGCAGATGAGAGAAACTGTACGACCAAGAATCAACTGTTCCAGCCAATATTCAGTGGGAGCAGGATTAAAATAATTAGTAAAATGGCTGTGGTATGAAAACAGAAGGCAGCTGAAGAGAAGCAAGAAAGGCTGGATCAAGAAGCCAGGTGTCTTTATGTCACTGTTTGTGATCCTTGAAGATTCAGAAGTCTCCACTTCCATACTTCCCACCACCCCCCCACCACTCTCCAGCAAATTGCCCATAGTGTTCCGGGACGTGTAGGTTAGGTACATTTAGTCAGGGGAAATGTGGAGTAATAAGTTAAGGGAATGGGTCTGGGTGGGATACTCTTTGGAGGGTCCTTGTGGATTTGTTGGGCCAAATGGCCTGTTTCCACACTGTAGGGGTCCTACAAATCTCAAAGCCAAGGCCACACACCTTCCGAGGACATGAGCTAGCTATACTACAGTGTCAGAATGCCAAAAGGATTCTTCCTCCCAGCACTACTGCAAAATTCAAAGCTATACTATTTATATAGTCAAGGATAAAGTTACATAAGCAGAAACTTTGTGTTATAGACCAGGACTTTATTTGGTGATGGAAGACAGGCTGAGAGGTAGGAGGGGTGATAAAATGGCAACACAGGATGTCAGGACAGAAACCCAATGTTCCTGCTGCACAGGATATATCCAACAGCAGGATCAGCAGTGGCTCATTCTCCCACTGAGATGAGGACTGACCAATTCATCCATGTAACAGGTCTAATAACTTTTTTTAAAATCACAATGTTGGGATTTTACAGACCTCATGCTTCCACACCCCCTGAGGGGTCCATGAGATGCAATGAGGCAAATTGCCAGGGGACTTTTTGGGGTGGGGTGTGGAGGGATCTCAACAACCAGAGGTTTCATGGCATTGACTGCTCTAACGTTGGTACCGGAGGGCTTCTTTCATTCTGATAGCCTGAGGCCTTCCTGCCTAGTGTCCCCAGTTTAAAACATGGAGGTGTTGTTTACTTCTCCCTGTGACAGAGCGATTAACAGAGAGGCAGGCCAATGGACAGTCATCCCACGTGACCTCTAAATGGACCTTTGGCATGCCAATAGCCCTTAGAGACCTAATGGTGTGGAGTGAGGCCATTCAGCCCACTTTAACCTCACCCCTCTGACCCCCGCCATGCACTAGTGTGATGCATCACTTAGTTTGGACAATAAATGCACTACCTTTTCTCTGAACAAATTAAGGTTCACTCGGGAATGCCATTGTTAATCTCGCAATCCTTTGCTCTTCAGGAATGAATTAACTCTGTGAGTACTTTATTTAAGATCTAACTTACAAAGCAGACAATAGGGCAGGCTGAGATATAGCATTGTATATATACAACAAGGGCAGTTATTACAGGCAAACTGTCCCAAAGTCAAGTTACACATAACAACAGAAATGTTTGAAAACTCACCTGGAACAGCGTGCCTCTTGGTGGTCTGAATACCTCTGCTGTTGGATATTTTTCCAGGTGAGGGACATTATATGCTGAGGGAAGAAATATTTTACTTTAGATACCACCTTGATAGTGTCATCCACAGATATGAAACAATATCTATTCAGGTACATTTAACTCCAAAAGGTGGTTACAATGTTCTTGTTTGATTCCAAGGTTAATTAATCTTCTAACTATCTGTAATATGTGCTCTTACATTTATATAGCCTTTCCCACCATTGAGGTACTCATTGAGACGATTATTCCCAGTTTTAAGCGAATATTTAATGTCCGAATTAGATGAAGGCCATTTTATGCTGTGTGGATTCAGGTTGCCTTATTTTCCTTTATTAATAGTCCATGCCAGATTTAATAATTGTCAAAGTTTCAACCATCCATCTACCAAAAAAACTGGTGTGCAGCACAATCTTGCAATCCACACAGCAATTTTACACACAGCCACCAAGCCTATCCCAGGCTTGTCTGTCATTTTGTTTTGATAAAACAGAGCAGCCTGTTTTACTTAATCATTCAATAATGATCTTGCATTGTTTCCTATTCAGTGATACTTTCTAGCAGTCTGATTGGTTAAAAAAGGTCAAAATGGCCATTTTGGTTGTCTCTTTCAGGCCATTACATTGGACGAGTGTCATCATGCAACTGCGCAAATGATTAATTGATTGCCCGGACATGAAACCTGAGTCTCCGATGAGGCAAAGTGACCTGACTGAGAGAGCAGACCAGGAATGTTATTGTTTCCCTCCTCTATAACTAAGGACATTTAGAAAGTCAACTCGATGATACTGAAGAAGTCCCACTCACCGTGTGTCATCACATCGCAGAAATCACGATGACGAACTTTGCCATCTCCTGTGCCAAAGCATTTGAGAAGTGTCTGGATGTCTTCTTCTGTTAATATGCCTTCCTTTCCACAAGCCAGATACAAACCTCGCCTAAACTGTGGAAAATAATGAATAATAAATCATGCCATTATCGCCCTGTGGTGTAAGCAATGCACTCTGCTCCATCCGTCAACATTTGGATTTCAATTACCTGTATACTTGGAATAGTTGCTGTCACAAGCATTGTCATTCAACCTATTTATCTGGTGCTTCAGTTTTTACAAAAAAAGGGTATTAGTACAGCCTTTCCCACCATTGAGGTACTCATTGAGATGATTATTGCAGAGCAAATGGAGGTACTGTACATGGGAATCCAAGCATCAAGAGAAATTGATTTTAGAGAGTCATAAAGATGTACAGCATGGAAACAGACTCTTCGGTCCAACCTGTCCATGGATACAGATGGATTGATGCTATAGTTAAAGAGGGAGTTTGAGAGATCTTAAGAGAGAATTCGGGAAGGCTGGTGATCATAGTGATCAAGTGGTCAGTTTGTGATCATGAAGTTCCAGGAACAAGAAGCAGAGATGTACAGAAAGCAAACAAGCTCTCTTTCTCCTCAGGAATGAAACCTATCCCCCCAGTACATTTACACATTCCTTAATCCTTGACACGACTTCCCAGTTTTAAGCGAATATTTAATGTCCGAATTAGATGAAGGCCATTTTATGCTGTGTGGATTCAGGTTGTCTTATTTTCCTTTATTAATAGTCCATGCCAGATTTAATAATTGTCAAAATTTCAACCATCCATCTACCAAAAAAACTGGTGTGCAGCACAATCTTGCAATCTTACTAATACATCACAATAACAGATCATTACCCAAATTACTTACTTATTGAATAATTAAGTAAAACAGGCTGCTCTGTTTTATCAAAACAAAATGACAGACAAGCCTGGGATAGGCTTGGTGGCTGTGTGTAAAATTCCTGTGTGGATTGCATGCAGCTTTGTGAGAGACCATGGAATGTCACACCCATAAGGGTATCAAGGAATTTCAAAAACACAGTATTATGGAGAGATACAAGCAAGAAAAACTTAGCCATCTCTTATGAGATACAGCCACAGACAGTTGACATAATGCGAAGGAAGAGAAAGCAATCTGGGCAAAAGATATGCCAATGGTGAGGTCCTAGGGAGTATTGCTGAACAAAGAGACCTTGGAGGGCAGGTTCATAGCTCCTTGAAAATTGAGTCGCAGGTAGATATGATAGTGAAGAAGGCATTTGGTATGCTTTCCTTTATTGGTCAGAGTATTGGGTACAGGAGTTGGGAGGTCATGTTGCAGCTGTACAGGACATTGGTTAGACTACTGTTGGAATATTGCAATTCTGGTCTCCTTCCCATCAGAAAGATGTTGTGAAACTTGAAAGGGTTCAGAAAGGGTTTACAAGGATGTTGCCAGGTTTGGAGGATTTGAGCTATAGGGAGAGGCTGAACAGGCTTGGGCTGTTTTCCCTGGAGGCTAAAGGGTGACTTTAAAGAGGTTTACAGAGGGGAATGATATAAAAGAGACCTAAGGGGCAACGTTTTCACACAGAGGGTGGAGCGTGTATGGAGTGGGCTGCCAAAGGAAGTGGTGGAGGCTGGTACAATTGCAATATTTAAGAGGCAGTTGGATGGGTATATGAATAGGAAGAGTTTGGAGGGATATGGGCCGGGTGCTTGCAGGTGGGACTAGATTGGGTTGGGATATCTGGTCGGCATGGACGGGTTGGACCGAAGGGTCTGTTGCCGTGTTGTACATTTCTATGAATCTCTATGTACTTCTCTGCCAGGAATTCATAGGAGAAGGGAATAAATGACACCCAGGTGTGTGTTTGTTTGTCTGATGTTCTCATGGTCTAGCATGTGCTATGAAGGTTACAGGTAATGAATATCTAGTTGGCACTCCTGGTGGATACCCTGTAGGCAGCAAGAAAGAGAATGGGAAGTCTCTCTGACGTCCTCTCTGATTGCTGCAAGCATGTCACCAGTCAAAAGCCACAAGTGAACAGGATTATGGACAATTTCTTTTGACTAATCAGCAGAACACAGAATCTCCAAACCAACTGCTCAGCTGGCAGAGTCGATGCCACCAGAATCACCCAACGTAGTCATGGAATGTTTCACCATCTACATGGACAAACCATATACTGATTCGTACATTTTTGATGTCATGTTTTTATTCACTTTTCATTTCCAATATGTATGTATGCTGCATTTTCGTTTTCCTTACAGGAGTGGCAAGGTTATCGGGGATAGGTGGGAACGTGGATTTGATGTTAACATCATATTGGTCATGATCTAATTAAATGATGAAGAAGTCTTGAGGGGCTGAATGGCCTACTCAAGCTCCTGATTTGTATGTTCATATGTTATTGAATCATAGAGTCAGATAGGTCTTTGACTGCATTCAGTTTACTCCATGTGATATCACAAATGGATACTACAAAGTCTATGGACCCTGACAACATTCTCGTAATAGTAGTGATGACTTGTGTTTTGGAACTAAGCACTAAATCAAAATTAAAAATCACACAACACCAGGTTATAGTCCAACAGGTTTAATTGGAAGCACTAGCTTTCGGAGCACTGCTCCTTGATCAGGTGGCTGTGGGGTACACGATTGTAAGTCACAGAATCCAACCATGCACCAAATCAGCACAGCTACAACCTTAGCATCCACCTGTCAATGTAGAAAATTGCACAAAAAGTAGAATAAGTCCAACCTGGCCAATTACTGCCACATCGGTAAAGTGATGGAAGGAACATTGTGATCAAGCTGGAATTGCAAAGGAATAACCTGCTCACTGTCTGTGTTTGGGTTCCAGCTCCTGATATCATTATAGCCATGGACCAAATGTAGACAAGAGTTGACTCCAGAGGTCAGAGGAGAATAGCTGCTCTTTACATCAAGACAGCACTTAACCAAGGACAGCATCTAAGAGCTGGAACAAAACTGGAGTCAAAGGCAATCAGGGGAAACCCTCTGCTGGATGGAGACAAGGATGGATCAAAATCCCAAAGTTTTGAACAGTGAAAGTTAACAACCACAAAAATGAACTATCTGAAATTCAGTTACTGGAGAATTCCGGTTGGTAGAATGTCAGACATCACAAAGTTTACAGTATTTCATCAGCTACAGAGCATTTTGAGATGTCCAATGATGATAAAAGTTGTTTTTGCAAGACATGATTCTCTTAAAGCCAAGTTTACATTCGGGCATTCCCCAGATGGCGCCACGTGTGGAGACATTGTACACTTTTCGCTGTACCCCTGTGCTTCTGTACTTGAGTCCCTGTGACAACAGATCTTAAATTAGATGCTGCCAGGAATTAAATTTTGCAACGTTCAATTGCCCTTCAAAAATGTTCAAATTGGTTTCGTAAAAGTTACATTTCAATGCACTTGTGCTTTTCTTCTGAATGGTACAACTCAGGGCTATTGGATATAGTCACAGTCTCTGTCACTGTCATTGCTACTGCTGGAGAGACAGTTTGAAAGGCTAAATGTGGGAATTGAGTAGACGCAGATGGAATTACAGAGATATTGCAACACTTAATAGGAAGGAAAAGAAAGAGGGGAAACATGTTGAGGCTGATCTATCAGGACTTTTATGAGGGTCAATTGGGAATAAATGTTCTACTGATGGAGGAGGAGGGAAGAGGAGACTGGGAAATAAGAGTGAGGATACAAGAGTTGAGCAAGTTGTTCTGAGGTGAAGAGTTTACGATAGCAAGAGCGGGGGGATGGTTAATGGAGTGAGGGTTGATAAGGAAGAGGATGATGGATGGCAGAGGGGTAAGAGGCATAACGGGGGTATGGTTGCGCCCTATGTATTCAGGAGAGAGAGGTAGAAAGACCGCATTTTCTGTCCAGACTTTCTTCATGAACCACTGACCCTTCATTACTCCATCACAACCCATCACTTTGCACCTGACAGGGGAGGAAAGAGAGTGACAGGCGGAATAGGAGAGAGAGAGAGATAGAATTTTTAAAAAAGCAGGATGTCAAAGACAAAAAAGAATGTACAACAGAAAGACTGGACTTCTCCAATTGATGGCGGTGAATGCCACTCAGACTTGTTCATGTGTATTGACTATCACAGGAATATCACTGTTACTGTAGCTGTCTGCATGAGGAACCTCTGCATGGTGCACAATTGCTTATGGACACTTCCAGTTTTCAATGTGGAATATGGAGGGATATGGAACGAAGGTAGAAGATCAGCCATGATCTGAAGAACTGGTGGAACACACTTGAAGGGACAAATGACCTCCTGTTGCTCTTATTTTCTATGTTCTTGGGTTTTTAATCAAGTAATTTGGTTGCACAATGCTCTTTGCTCACCTGACTTTCTGTGATAAAGCCACTCCGCAGTTTGTCATAATCCCTGAAGAACTCTGAAGTTCGGATTCCCCTCAGGAATACATTTTTTCGGAGTTTGTCAAATACCTCAAGAATCTCAGGTGACTTGGGTATCTGTAAATATTTTCCAAACTTAATCAGTTTCTGTTTTCAGTCGCTGCTGTGGTTAGCATTTCTTTGTACTCTGTTTTTACAGTAATGAATGAGGAGAAAGTGAGGACTGCAGATGCTGGAGATCAGAGTCGAGAGTATGGTGCTGGAAAAGCACAGCAGGTCAGGCAGCATCTGAGGAGCAGGAGAATTGACGTTTCATACATAAGCTCTTCATCAGATATGGGCCAAGGGGGCTCAGAGATCAATGGGAGGAGGGTGGGGATGGGGGGAATGTAGCTGAGAATGCGATAGATGGATGAAGGTGGAGGTGAAAGTGATATGTTGGAAAGGAGGATGAAGCAGATAGATGGGAAGGAAGATGGACATGTAGGACAGGTCAAGAAGGCGGTGCCGAGTTGGAAGTTGGATCTGAGATAAGGTGCGGGGAGAGGAAATGAGGAAACTAGTAAAATACACATTGATGCCGTGGAATTGGAGGGTCCCGAGGCAGATGAGGTGTTCGTCCTCCAGGCATCAGGTGGTAAGGGTTTGGCAATGGAGAAGGCCCAGGGCATGTGTGTTCTTGGGGGAGTGATAGGAGGAGTTAAAGTCTTCAACCACGAGGCAGTGGGGTTGGTTGGTGCATGTGTCCTGGAGATGTCTCTGAAGCATTCGGTAAGTAGGCATCCTGTCTCTCCAATGTAGAGGAGACTGCATTGAGAGCAAAGGATATAGTAAATAACGTGTGTGCAAGTACAGGCAAATCTCTGACAGATGTGGAAGGCTCCTTTGGGGCCTTTGACGGAGGTAAGAGGGGAGGTGTGAGCACAGGTTTTGCACTTCTTGCGATTGCAGGGGGAGGTTCTGGGAGGGGAGGGTGGGTTGATAGGGGGCATGGATGTGACAAGAGAGTCATAGAGGGAATGGTCTTTACTGAATGTGGATAGGGTCTTGGTCTACAAACAGACCAAGGTGGTGGTGGTGGTGGTGGGGTCTGTTTGTAGGTGGCAGAAATGATGGAGGATGATGCGGTGTATCCTGAGGTTGGTGGATTGGAAGGTGGGAGGTTCTGTCCTTGGTGCAGTTGGAGGTGTGGAGGTGTGGATGAGATGAGATCGACCATGCGAGAGTGGAAATTGCAGTCTTTGAAAAAGGAGGTCATCTGGTATGTTCTGTGGTGGAATTGGTCCTCCTGGGAGCAGATGCAGTGGAAGAATTGAGAATAAGGGATAGCGTTTTTACATGAGGCAAGGTGGGAGGAGGTGTAGTCCAGGTAGCTGTGTGAGTCAGAGGGTTTGTAATAGATGTCAGTGTTGAGGCACTCACTGTTAATGGAGATGGAGAGGTCCAGGAAGAGGAGGCGGTGCCTGAGATGGTCCAGGTGAACTTCAGGTCAGGGTGGAACATGTTAGTTAAGTTGATGAACTGTTCAACCTCCTCGAGGGAGCATGAAGTGGTGCTAGTACAGTCATTGATGAAGCGGAAGAAAAGGTGGGGAATGGTGCCGGTACAGCTGCAGAAGATGGATTGTTACACATACCTGATGAAAAAACAGGCATAGCTGGGGCCCATGTAGGTGCCCATGGCTACCCCTTTGGTCTGGAGGAAGTGGGAGGATCAAAAGGAGAAATTATTGAGGGTGAGGACCAGTTCAACCAAACGAATGAGAGTGTTAGTAGAAGGGTACTGATGGGGATGACAGGAGAAGAAGAAACGGAGGGTTTGGAGGCCCTTGTCATGATGGATAGATGTGTATAGGGACTGGATGTCCACGGTGAAGGTGAGGCATTGGGGGCCCGGAGGAGGTGGAGGGTGTGGGTGGTGTCCTGAACATAGGTGGAGAGTTCCTGGACTGGGGGGGAATAGGACGATGTAAAGGTATGTGGAGATGAGTTCAGTCGGGCAGGAACAGACCAAGACAATAGGTCGGTTTGAGAATTTTGGCTAGGAGATAGAACTGGGCGGTGCAGGGTTCCTGGACTATGAAGTTGGAGGCTGTGGGTGGGAGATCCCCTGAAGTGATGAGGTTCTGGGAGATGATGGTTTGGTGATGGGAGGTGAGGTCATGGTCAAGGGGGCAGTAGGAGGAGGTGTCTGTGATTTTGTGCTTGGCTTCAGCGGTGTAGAGGTTGGTGCACCAAACTACACCTGTGCCCCTGCCCCCTTGTCTGCTGGTTGGATGGTGAGGTTGGGATTGGAGCGGAGGGAATGGAGGGCTGTGCGTTGCGAGGATGAGAGATTGGAGTGGGTGAGGGGGGGTGGTCAGGTTGAGGCAGTCAATGTCCCAGTGGCAGTTGGAAATAAAGAGATTGAGGGCAGGTAACAGACCAGACAGGGTGTTAAGTGGACGGGGTGTGTTGAAGGTGGGAGAAGGCGTCCATGGAGGGTGGGCCAGAGATCTGGCGGAAAGAGTAAGCCCGGAGGCGGCGGAAGAAGTGTTCGATGTCACAACGCGTGTTGAATTTATAGGAGGAAAGGGGGATGAAGGTAAGGCCTTTGCTGAGGACTGATGGTTCATCCTCAGCGAGGGGGATGTCAAGGGGAATGATGTAACACTGCAGGGCTGGGAGCTAGGACCTGGTGTGGACTGGAGCTGGGAGTGGGGGCGGAGACTGTAACGGGAGTGAGCGTGGTGGGTTCAGCTGTGACGTCACCTACAGAGTTGCCAATCACAGGAGAGGAAGAAGTGCCGGTGGGATCCGTGGACGGGAGTGACGTAACATGTGACGGATGGACAGCAGCCACTCGTGTTGCGTTGTTTGGTGAGTGACGTCAGTGGGGCGGAAGTGGTTGCGACGGCGGAAGTAACGGATGATAACGATGAACGGAGGTTATACGAATGAAAAATGTTTTCAGTCTAAAGTCTTTTTAATTTCAAGTAATCACAGCTTTTCCTTCAACAGTGACCTGAGAAAGTATAGGAGATGGTCTTTATATTTATCTATATATTTATTAATGTAAATATTATCAAGAGCCCACAGGTTAGAACACCTGATGTGACCAAATATCAACCTGTGATACTCTGGGGGTTAAATAAAACATCACAATCTGAGCCCCTCAAAAAAAAGCAGAACACAAATATTAAAAATTAACCACCGAAATCCAAAGGTCATTTCACATTCAGCTATCCCTCGATTTGAGGATGATGTCTGGTTTTTGCAAAGTGCCTTCAGGTGACTCCCCGTCCATCCACACATTGGGGCTGGGGGGGTGAAGGGATGTGTGACGGCAGAGTTAACACAGTTGGGATGATGGACAAACACCAGTCAGGGGTCTGGGCACTGCTCACCAGGGACTGTCTGGTCAGGCTAATCAAAGGAGGGGTTCACAGTCAGTCTATGGGTGTGTCCACAGGTACAGAGGGGAATGTGCAGGGGAACAAGGTGAGGTAGGGGTTTAGGAGACTCTGGAAGCTATTCTCCAGGATTGGAGGCTACTGGTTGAAGAGAAAGTGATGGGGGTGGAGTACTGAAAATTGTAAAAGAGGGGATGTAATAAACCATGGATGGGAATAGGATCATGTTGGGGTGGGCTTCAACCACAGTCAGGAGGTCTGTTGCTTCAAAAATGTGACCACATGTGGTAGGGTCAGTTCATACACTAGGGAATAGGAGTGGATGGGGACTAGAGGAAGTGCAAAGACTGGGGTGGGAGGGAGATTTGCGGGCGACACTCACAGGAAGGGGATTTGGATTCACATGACCTCCCTGACCCATTGAGGCAGAGGCTGGAAGCCACTGACAAAAGAGCATTCGCTGTCACCTTCCATGGTTCTGGAAATCGAAAGTGAGTCATGGAGAATAAATGGCTGTGACCACACTGTGCTGCGTAAGTGCCTCGATCTGTTAGGAGGGCTATTACAGGGAAACAATATGACACACAGCCCCATGAGGACACAGACTGGCCCGGTCCCTAATCCCTAGCCATAGTAAAGCATTAGCCTCCTGTATTGTACACACCTCCACACCAAAGACATCAATGACCACCTCATTCACACCAACACCTATGGGTACAGAGGCTGGGGAAGGAATAGGGATGTTGTAAGAGGAGAGGTAATGGTGCCATTGGTACACATTGACTTCCATAAGATATCTTCTTCCTTTTCCTCTCACCATTCCTGCATGATGTCCCTGATTCTTCAGTCAGGGTAGAGGGAGCCTGCTCATCTTGGAGGCCATTGGCTGTGATAGGTCAATCCTAGGGATGTTGGCTTTTGAACAGCCATAGACACAGCCGAGACTTCTTGCTAAAGGCAAATGAATCCTCAATACTGCAACTTCCAAGGTACGGAGTCGGGGTGGAAGGCCCGGCCAACTCTGGGGTGTCCTGAGTGGAGACTTCTGAGGGATCTGTGAGCGGGGTGTCCCTGGTACTGCCCTGTCTCCTCAGGAGGAAGTAGTACCTGGAGAGCTCACCACTCCCTGACAAACCCATTTTGCTATGTCTTCCGTCTGGAGTCCAATGGCTGTGGCGATCAAGTGTAAGTGTGTATGAGGGAGCTGGACCTGGCTCTCCATGGCAACCGCCAACCTGTCCATGGAGAGAAGCAGCCAGTCACATGATTCACCACATTGATGCAGCTTCTGGGCAATGTGGACCTTTGCATCCCACATCCCTGTCTCTCCTTCATTGTCCCTGCTCCCCCTCTGCATATGTGGAGCACACCTCTGAGTGCCAACACCACTGAAGGTCATTGACCTTCTTGTGACACTGTTGGCTATCTCTCCAAATGGTGCAGATGGCACTGACCCGGGTGGCAATCTCGGACCAGGCTGCCAAAGTCTGGGGCGTGACCTCCTCTGCTAGATTTCCTTTGCACCGCTCCATTCACTCTGAGTTCCAGGTCCCTGCCAGAGAGATGCAGCACCATCTTCCCCTTTTCCTCGCTACATCGGACCTTCAACAGAGTGCCAGTGCTTCTCCGGATGCACTGCAAGATGGCATGGGTGCAAGGGATGCTGGTCTTTCAGTGGAGGGTTGTTCGGGGAAAGGCATGTGGTAAGATGGGGCTGGAATCGGATGTTTGCGATGCCGTGCGGTGGTACAGTAAATGAGGTGCATCAGGTAAAGCCCATTGTACCTTGTGGCAAGAATCCCTCAAAAGTCGCAATATGACTCACACTTATAACCAAACAAAATGCAATATGCGGCCCATGGTGACTCAAAATGTGTGGCAGCTTGATGTCAGTGCTGCTGCCCTTGGAGAGAGCTTCAGACGGTCAAACACCAAAAGAAACACCAAACTCTGAAACCAAACTTAAACCTTGATCCGGTGTCATACCACATACCTCAGGCGGCCAATAGCCGTAGGGAATGGGAGGTTTGCCAGTGTGATCAGTCTCCATGGTCTTAATCCTGTCGAGAATGTCATTATAAAAGTTGAGGTAATTGAAGAAGCCAGGTTTGTCTGGGACTGTGTAGTGAGAGCCAATTATTGACACCATCTCATCTGTCAGACCAACAGGACGTATCAAAGCACGCTTGAACTGTGGTAGAGACAGAAGAGAAAGTTCAGGTTAATCATAAATAGCTACATTATGTTAGGATCTGTTAACCCACACAGGAAGCCAGCAAGTGGTCTCACATTTATATTGGACTTCTTCACATAACAGTGACCGAGTTTCAAAAGTAATTTCATGGTCTGAGCAAATGACAATCAAATAGCATTCGTAATGCACAAGTGCCAGGGAGTGACCAACTTTAGCACAACCTCCATTTGATGTTCCACAGCATTATCATCACAGCATTAACTCGGAGCAGGAGTAGGCCATTCAGCCTCTCAAGGTGAAAGTGAGGACTGCAGATGCTGGAGATTAGAGTTGAGAGTGTGGTGCTGGAAAAGCATATTAGATCAGGCAACATCCAAGGAGCAGGAGAATCGGTGTTTCGGGCAAAAGCCCCTTCCTGATGAAAGGCGTATGCCCGAAACTTTGACTCTCCTGATGCCTCGGATGCTGCCTGACCTGCTGTGCTTTTCCAGCACCACACATTCAGCCCTTCAAGCCTGTTGCATGATGTTTGATCTCACCTTGGCCTCAACTCCACTTTCCTGCCTGCTGTCTGTAATCCTTCAACCCATAACCAATTAAAAATCTGTCTATCTCCTCCTTACATTTATTCAGTGTCCTACCACCTAGTGGCATTCTAGTGAATTCCACAGATTCACAATCAACATCTTGGGTTTTACCATTGACCAGAAGCTGAACCACCCTGTCGTCATGAATCAGAGATACAGTGAAAAACCCTCTACTCGCTCGAATGAGTGAAGCTCCCCCAAAATGCAAGAAGCTGAACACATCCAGGATTGGTTGACCAACACTTCAATCATCAGCTTAAACATTCAGTCCCTCCACCAATAACACAGTGTTTATCATCTACAAGATGCACTGCAGTGACTCATCAAGGTACTTTCAGCACCTTAAAAACCACGACCTCCACTGTCTAGAAGGGCAAGGGCAACAGATACTTGGGAAAACCACTCCCCTATAAGTTCCTTTCCAAGACATGCACCATCCTGCCTTGAAGATATATCACCCTTCCTTCACTGTCACTACATCAAACCTCTGGGATTCCCTTTCTAACTGAACTATGGGTAATCCCTACACCAGGTGGACTGCAGCGGGTCGAGGCAGTGGACAATTAGAAATGGACAACAAATGCTGCCTTTGCCAATGATACTCACAAAGATGAAGCAGAGAGTGAACCCTAGGTTAAATGAAAAGGAAAAATATTTGACAGGAATGGCAAATGGATTGGTCAAATGTTATGTGGAGAAGGCATACGCACAGAGACTGTTCAGTTGAAGCAGTCGTCTTGTCATTTCAAGTAATTTTTTTTAATGCAAAATCCAGTCAGTTCTCAGCGGTGTAAAGTTACACCCTTGCATGGATGCTCCCACATGTGAAGTGAAACAGCCTACTGCCTTGCCAGTTAAAAATCACAAATCTGAAGGCATAGGGTTATAAGAACTAAGATCAGGACTAGACAATCCAGCTCCTGTTTCACCATTTGGATACTATCGTGGTTGATCTCATCGCGGTCTCAAATAGATTTTCTTGCCCACTCTCCACAAACCTTCAACTCTCTGCTAATTAAAATCTGTCTCTCTCCTCCTTAAATATATTCAGTGTCCCGGTATCCACTGTACTCTGTGATAGTGAATTCCAACTACTCACCACCCTTTGAGAGAAGTAATTTCTCCTCATGTTTTAAGTATGCTACCCCTTATCCTAAATCTATGATCTCTCGTTCGAGATTGTCCCACAAGGGGAAACGTCTACATCTACTTTGTCAATCCCTTCAGCATCTTATAAACAAATAACCTCAATTATTCCAATAAGCCAAGTGGATAATCGATCGTTCGGATAATCGATCTGATCGTAAACAAGCGGTAATTTACGAGTGCCGGTTATCCGAGTATTTAATCTATCGTAAACAAGAGGTAATTTGAGTGCCAGTTATTGAACACTTCTCGGTTACCTGGCAATGTACTGTATCTCAATTAGATCTCCTCATTGTTCTAAATTCTAGTTAGAGTGGCCTAAACTGCTCCATCTCTCCACATAAAATAAGCTTTTCATCTTTGAAATTAACGTAGAATTACTCTAGTGAACTCTCTAAACATTGATACATCTCTGCTTCCATGGGATATTGGGCAAACTAGATGTAAATACAAATAATACACATGCATGCAATGGTTACAACAGAGCAGCCACTTCATACTCTATGTAATGTACTATGTAACAGAGCTGGACAAAACATGAAACACATAAAATCACTCACCTATAAATGCACACAGTCAGCGCAAGAAGTAAAATAACTTGCATCAAACAGTCGCAAAGTAATGCAACCAAAGCTCCAAAGTAAAATTAGGCCTGGACCAAAGGAGTGAATTCATTTTCTCTCCATTTCCCTCCTTCACCCCTGTTCATCTGTAACTGATGCTTAGCGTTGAATTTGGGCAGATACCACTCTGTTTCTAATGCGTGTGGAGTCCAAAACTCACTTTAGTTTCCCAACTTGAGATAACTTAACGATGAAAATTCACGAGCAGAAACACATTACACAAAGAGTCTAAACTCTGTAATAATGTGAGAAAGTAGCAGGAAATCATGCTATATTCCAACAATTGGCAGTGAATCACTGTGCATTTTATAGGTTGGCATGGCATCAAGTTGTATGGAATTGTTATGTGTAATTACCTTACTGAATAACTATATATTTTCACCATAGAATTAATTGTAAATATATCGGTGTGTGTGATATGGAATTTCGAAGTCTTGGATGACAGACATAATAAAAACAAACAACCCTCAGAGAGTTCACTTTAAAACAAGCAGAAGGTTTTGCCATTGAGTGTGTTATCATCTCGTTACATGAGACAAACAAATTTCACAGCCTTCATCTTCACAAAGAACCAAAAGCCCCAAGTCTTTTCCAAATGAAGTCACCCACCTCTACTGATGGTTACTTTCCTTCCGGGGAATTCCCTGAGAACCTTAGAAATGATCCAGCACAGGAGGGGGCCATTTGGCCCATCTTCTTCATGCCGACCCCAAAGATGCCCTTTCTAATCCCATCCTCCTGCACGTGGCCCATAGCCCTACAGCTTAAAATCTGTCTCTCTCCTTACAGCACGTAAGGTGCAGGTCCAGGTAATTTTTAAAACAGTTTAGGATCTCTGCCTCCACCATCAACTCAGGCAGTGCATTCCAGACACCGTCTGTGTCAAAATGTTTGTCCTCATGTCTCTCTAATCCATCTGGCATTTGGCTTGAATCCATGAACCCTTTTTTTTTCTATAAACTGGGTGTATTTGCAGTAACATGCTTATTTTTGGAGGAACATGTCTGCTGTGTGCCCCCAAGAATCTCACTTTTCAGTACCCTCTACTCAGTCATAGAATCGGAGAATCCCTACAGTGTGGAAGCAGGCCATTCGGCCCATTGAGTCCACACTAACCCTCTGAAGAGCATCCCACCCAGATCCGCCCTCCCCCCTCTCCTTGTAACCCTGCATTTCCCTGGCCAATCCGCCTAACCAGCACATCTTTGGATTGTGGGAGGAAACCCAAGCAGACATGGGGAAAATGTAAGAACTCCACCCAGACAGTCATTGAGGGTGGAATCAAACCCAGGTCCTTGGCACTGTGAGGCAGCAGTGCTAACCACTGAGTGGTAGTTGTAATAACAGCCTGACAGAACAGGAGTACCATACTACTCTTCTGCAATAATCATCAGTAAACCTCCCAAGTGAGGGAATGGGTGGGTGGGTGAGTGAGTGTGACTGAGTGGGTAAATTGGTGAGTAAATGCATATTTGAAAGGATAGGTGTGGGTGAATGTGTGGGCGCACCAGTCAGATGGAATTGGACGCTTTGCCTCCTTCTTTTGGCAGCCTGGGAGAGGAGGTAAACCCAGATTGAAAGATAACCTATTTTTGCGTAAACTCCACTGAGTTGAGAGTGTGCCCCAGCCCCAGGGGCAAACCAAGATCAGTTTAATTAAATCCAACTCCTTCGCTCAGCCCCAGTCCCCACCCTTTTCCCTGGTGATCAAGTGTATTGACTTAGTTGGTTTTGTCTTAAGCTCTACTTCTTAATCAAAAAGGCAAGGCAAAGTGAGATAACAGCACAGAGGCCAGTATCCTGTCACCAAGTCATTCTTTATTGACATGTGTGCTGTACACCAGCCAGCTCAAAGCCAATTCCTGGACTGAGGAGACCACCTGAATCTCCTGTTTTTTTTAATTTAAAATGAGGTGGGTAGATATTTGAAGTATTGCAGGGTTGAGGGCTATGGTGAGTTGGCATGAAAGTTGAAATAACTCCAGAGGGGCTGATATCCTGTCACCAAATCACCCTTTATTCACACGTGGAGTGTCCTTGACACTGACCTAGCTCCCCCACTTCCAGCTCTCAGAGTGAACTGGATGTCTCTGAATCTCCTGGGTTTTTTTGAGGATGTTGATGTTTATATAATGTTCACAGTTTGCATCCACATCTCCCCTGTCCTCAGCACGAGTTAAGCAAGGCTGAATTGACAGAGATGCCAAGCTGAAAGATTATAATTTTATTGGGTGTGAATGCTGAACCCCTGGGTGTTGATCAAGCAACCTGACCAGATCCCCAGCTATTTACAAAGGTCCTCAGCTGCTGTCAAATTACCTCACACATCGAGCTGTTGGGGGTGTCGCAGGTGACCGAGCTGTCATTGAGACAGTCCAGCCTCAGCTCCATTTGAGCAGCCCCAGAACCCCATTCACAAGATATTCTCTGAAAGTTTATATTACTCTCTCTCTCTACATATATATTTATATAATTAAACCTGGATGAAAAATTAAGGATTATGTAAATAAATAAAGAATTATGAATCTCCTGTTTATATGTCAGCCAGGACTCCCTGATTGGCCCAAGTTAACAACTCCAATTAGGGAACTCCTAGTCAATGAGATCCACCTGACTACAATTCCAATCACTACTAAAGGTTTAATCAGTTAGCTCTGCTGCTTGACACTTCTGCGATAAAATGTAATCAGTTCTTTTTACTAGTCACTGAAAGGAGGCACTGATGATATCACTGGACAAATAATCCCGACAGATGTTCTGGAGTTAGAGATTTGAATCCCACCATGACAGATGGTGAAATTTGAACTCAATAAAAACCTAACCTAGTGGGGAGCACTGTACTGAAAACCCATCTTGTTCACTAATGTTCTTTTGGGAAGGAAATCTACCATCTAAGGAAAAACAAAAGGTGTGAACACAAGTAAATAATAATTTTAGTTTTCCTTTCAGTGTTTAGAATTTCCACGATGCACTTTTCAATACAACATCATTAGAAGTAGATATTGTCAGTTGACTATTGGTATGATCCTTCTACCTGGAAGAATTAATTATTACTTGGAGCAAAATATAATTTGTTCCCCTTGCTTTGTTCTCGACATTTGCCTACATGTGACTCCAGACCCACATCAATATGGGATGGCTTTTAATTGCCCTCTGGGTAATTAGGGATGGTCTATAAATGCTGACCTCAGCAGCAATGCCCACAATCACAAACAAATGTTTAAAATAATAATTCATTGCTTTGGGATTTTGTTACTGAAATTCATGTTTACGGCTGCGGGAAACTCTAACTTTCTGAAATTTGCTCACTGGCTCCCCCATGTGGGAGGAAAATCGAAATGTAGTTCCTCCAATGCAAAACATTGGACAACCCAACCCTCGAGATTGAGATCCCACCTTCAATAGCACACACAGTGGAAAATGCAGACAACATCAGGCTCTATGGGTGTGGAGAAAAAACACCCTAAGATGTTTGAGCAGAAAGCAGGCCATTCAGCCCTTCAAATCTGTTTGTCATTCAATCATGGCTGCTATGTTTCTCAACCCATTCTCCCACTTTCTCCCTGCAACCCTTGATCCCCTTGATTCTCAAGAACCTAACTATCTCAGTCTTAAATATGCTCAATGGTGGGGGAATCCAAGATGGCGGCGATCTAACAGTTCTGCCTGGCTGGGCTCTGCACCATAAGCCAAGTAAAGTGGTGCTCCCACCCTCCCCTTACTAGCCATTTCTGAAAAGATTCATCAGAAACAAGCCCCCCTAACCTTTAAGTGTTGATTTTAATGTTTACAGAAGGAAAAGATGACAAAAGGAAAGGGATTGCGAGGACTGCAGGGCACTCCCCTGCAGCAATGGACACACCTGCCGCCATAGCGCTGACTCCCACGGAGGTGCCTTTGATCTCACTGGAGCAGCAGAACCTAGTCTTGGAGTTGGTGAAATTCCGAGAGAAGATCGACGCAGCGCTGGAGGAGTCTTGCACCGGACTGGAACCAATCTCTGCCATGCCAGAAAAGCATGGGCAGGAGATCCATCTAACGTCTTAATCAACACATGGGCAAGGTCGAACAGAGAACTGTAGCGGCAGAGACCTCGGTGAGGCGGATCCAGGCGCTGGAAAGTCAGGTGCGGTCCTTAATCGACCAGATGGACAACCTCGAAAATCGAGGTTGAAGAAAGAACGTACATATACTCGGGCTGCCAGAAGCAAAGAAGGTGAGCACCTGGTCAGCTTCCTGGAGCAATGGCTCCCACAGCTCCTGACACTGGGAGTCAAGTCAGGCTAAGTGTGAATGGAGCAGGCCCATCAGATCATGGTGCGTAGGCCCGGGCTGGGTCAGCACCCCTGCCCTGTCCTAGCGCAATTCCAGTGCAATAAAGAGAAACAAATGGTTATGGAAGCCTCCAGAATGCTGGGGAAAGACTCATAGGCCCTAACTTACAAGGGATCGAAAATTATGTTTTTTTCAAGACTTTTCTAGGGCTGTGATTAGAAAAGGGAAATCATATGATGAAGTAAGAAAGAGGCTGAGAGACCTGAACATCCAATATGCAGTAAGGTACCGAGGTGTGTTGTGCTTTGGCCATGGAGAGTCCGTGTATAACTTTGACTCAGCAGAGAAGGCAAAGGATTTTTTGGATTCTTTAAAACAGACTGGCTGGGTTAAATATTATGGACAATAGTGTATCCTTTACTCTCTCAGTTGTTTATTTTATATACCTGACTCTGTTTTGAGAATGAGTGGGGTTGGGGATGTTTTCTTATCTCACTTTTCCTTTCTTGTGCTTTTGTTTTGCTTATTCCTGTTTATCCCTTTGTTAGTTCTTGGCTTGGGGTGGTCAAACAGGGTTGACGCATGAAGTGGGGGGATGAGGTTGGACTGGAAGCCCACTTTTAGCTTACACGTGTTTTATTTGTTTTTGTATTGCTTGGGTTTGGGGCATGGCTCCAGCCGAAAGGAGCTATGGTGGTATTAGGAAGTAGGATGAGTGCTCCCTATGGGCAAGGCGGGGGATGTCTCCAGCTGCTGGGTTTTTGTTTAGTTTAGTTCGAGTTTCTGTTTTCTTAGTGTTTGTAGTGGGATTTTCTAGACTTCATTAATCCTATTTTGTCTCCACTCGGCACACCAGACTGGGCCTCTTCCTCTTGGGTGGGCATGGGCCACTTTCGATTGTTATGGCTAGTTGTTTGTTTAGATGTTGCACCTGGAACATAAGGGGGAGTCACTCACCAGTCAAAAGAAAGAAAGTGCTGTCAAATCTCAGAAGGGCGAGGGTTGATTTTGCTTTGCCACAGGAAACACACTTGAATGATAACGAGCATTTAAAGCTACAGCAGGGAAGGTTTGACAAGGTGTTCTTTTCATCTTTCAATTATAAAAATAGAGGAATGGCTATATTAATATGGAATAACCTTCCATTCCAGTCAAAGACCAAATTATGATAAACGTGGATGGTTTGTTATCCTCAAAGTCTTAATACATGGGGAGGAGTGTGGCATCTTGAATGTCTACTGCCCCCCTGCAAACTCACTCAAATTTTTAATTGATGCACTTTCTAGTTTGATGGCTCTTGGGGAGTACCATACAATTATAGGGGGGAGACTTTAATCGTCTCATAGATCCTGAGGTGGATTTGTTGCCAAGGGGTCTCTCAGGCACCTCCCCGCAACCCAAGCAGTTGGTGGACATGTGTGGGGAGTCGGGGCTGGTAGATGTGTGGAGGTGTCTTCACCCTAAAGGTGGGGATTTTACCTTTCACTTCAACCCGCACAAGTGCCACACATAGATAAGTTCTTTGTTCTGTTGATCTTTCTGGATTCGATATTATCCTGCAGAATTGGGAATATAGCCATTTCGGACAATGCGGCAGTGTATGTGGAGGTTAAGGTCAGGGGTAATGGTACAGGTACACAGCACTGATGCATGGATCCATTTCTGTTGAAAGACAGCAAGGTTATTGAGCACTTCACCAGGGAGTTTAAGACTTCCTGGGACATTAACTCAGGTACGGCCAGTAATCCGTTGGTGCTCTGGGAGGCCACCAAGGCTTATTTAATGGGTTATAATTATTTCATACTCAGCGACCAGGAAGAGACACAGGGGAGAGCAGCAGTATATACTTGAGGCCTGGCTGGAGGCAGCCGAGGAGGCGTACTATGACAGGCCGTCTTGTGAGTATTTTGCAGCGGGTTACGGTTCTCTGGGCTGCTCTGAACTCTGTACTCACTCAGGCAGAGAAGAGAGAAGTCTCCTTCGCAAAGCAAAGATTATTTGAGTACGGTGATAAGCCAGGTAGATACTTGGCATATTTGGCCAGGATGAAGAGTGCCCCACAATCGATCCTCTCCATTAGGGAGGGTAGTGATACTCTCACCCATGACTCCATAAAGATCAACGTAACATTCAGGAAATTCTATGCAGAGTTATACCGGGTGGAGGGATATGAGGATGGGCTGGCAATGATGGGATCCTTTTTTGAGAACTTGGCCTCCTTTCTGAACACAAGAGAGTCGAGATGCAGCAAGGCAGCTCCAAAGTGGCAAAGCACCTGGCCTGGGTGGGTTCCCGAGCAAGTTCTACAAGGAGTTTATCAATATGTTGGCTGAGCCAATGTCGGGTATGTATAATCATTCATACAGTCAGGACTGCCTTCCGTCGACTCTTAGGGAAGCCAATATCTCTTTTATTCTTAAGAGAGGGAAAGATCCTGAGGACTGTGCCTCGTACAGACCTATCTCGCAGCTGAACGTAGATTTTAAAATTCTGTCTAAAATGCTAGTGTTGAGATTGGAGAAAGTACTGCGTTCTATAGTAAAGGAGGACCAGACAGGTTTTATTAAGAGTCACAGTTCTTTCAATAACATTAGAAGAGTGTTAAACATAGTACAGGCGTGCCAGCAGAGACCAATCCCGGGCTTGGTGGTCTCCTTAGATAAGAAAAGGCATTTGACCGGGTGGAGTGCCCGTATCTCTTTTATGCCTTGGAACTTTGGGGTGGGGGGGGGGTTAGTTGGTGGTGGGGGGAGGGGGGTGGGAAGTGGTGGAGGGGGTGGAAGTGTGGGCTTTGCCACGTGGGTGGCAGTGTTATATCACAATCCCATTGGGGTGTCTTTACGAACGGGATAAAACTTTGTATTAGGAGAGGCAGCCGATAAGGGTGCCCTCTCTTGCCGGTGCTATTCACTTTTGTGATTGAACCACTGGCGGAGGCTGTTCGGAGAGGACTCTATAATAGCTGCCCCAGAAGTGGGAATAGGAGAGTGTACAATCGCTCTCTATGCTGATGATGTTCTTCTCATTTGAGCTAACCTGACAAAGTCTGTGCCCCATCTAATACAAAAGATTAATTTGTTTGGTATGTTTTTGGGGTATAAAATTAATTTTATGGAATGGGAGGCCATGCCCGTGGGGGCCCTTTTGGGAGTACCTGGCCTGGAAGATGGAACATGATTTCCTTTCAGATGGTCACAAAAACAGTTCCTGTACCTGGGCATTTTTATCACCTCTGCTCTTCACCAACTGTGCAGAACCAATTTTGTACAGTTGTTTGAGAAGATAAAACAAGACCTTCAGCAATTGGAAGGGTTACTGATATCATGGTTAGGTCGAATAGCTCTGATTAAAATGAATGTTCTTCCTCGCCTACTATACCCTTTGGGAATGTTGCCGTTATTGTTGCCTAGATAAGTGCTGCGGAGGCTTAATGGGTTGGCTTGGGTCATTCATCTGGCACCGTAGGCATCCTCTTATTAAATTTGCTAAGTTGCAACTTCCACAGGGACTGGGAGGAGTAGATCTCTCAGACTTTAAACGATACCAAGTAAGCTCCTTATTGTCCTATGTGAGTGATTGGGCGTGTAAGGACCCGAGATCAATATGGCTTGACATTGAGGCCTCCCAGGCAAAATGTCCCCTCCTCAATTTACTATTTGTGGATAAGATGAAAACTGTTGCTGAGTACTGTAGAAGTCTGATTGTTATAAACACGGTCAAAGCATGGAGAATGATGCAGGAAAGTGAGGATAATTTACATAAGACCTGCCCATTCACCCCCTTAGTAGGAACACCAGGATTCAGGCCAGGATCAATGGATTCTGCCTCTAAAATGTGGGAAGCCAGGGGAGTCTCCTGTCTGTGAGATCTATTTGAAGGACATGTCTTTTGGCCAGTTGAGTCATAAATATGAGTTATCCAGTAGGGACCTGTTCTGTTATTTCCAGATCTGGGACTACGTACAGGTAAGGACCACGCTCTTGTCTTGGCCCTATAAGTCCGACATGGGGAGAAGAGTGCTTCGGTGTGCGGGCACTTTTTCGGTCAGTATCCTCTACCATCTACAGAGAGGGGGTATGCTGGAAGATATGCAAATACTTTATGGAGTCTGGAATCAGGAATTGGGAACAGAAATCTCGTTGGAAGTATGGGTGGATATCTGGGAGAATGTGAAAAAAATTTTGATTTGCAATAAAGCGCAGGCTGTGCAACTAAAAATTCTCCACAAGGTCCATTTGGCCCCAGAACGACTAGCAAAATTTAAGAAAGGAGCATCCCCAAGATGTTCTAAATGCAAAACAGACACTGGTACTCTCACATACTGATTATGGTTGTGTCATAAGATCTGTAGGTATTGGGGTGCCATACCGAATGTGTTGGAGAGGATCTTGGGAACGCAAGTTAAGGCGGATCTGGTATCCCTCCTTCTGGGACTGCTGAACCTGCCTTCACTAGATGAGAATGGGAAGAAGTTACTGAACATTTTCACGTGCAAGGAAGAACATTCTGATGAGCTGGATCTCGGAAAACCCCCTAGTCTTATGGAATGGCTTAGGTTAGTGATGGAGTATGGCTCCCTGGACTTTTTAACAAATGTGGTGCACCAGAAAACAAGGCTATTCTTTAAGAAGTGGCGGCCCTCCTTGAGCCACATAGACAGGGACTTATCGACCACACTGATTAGGGCCTTTGTATAGTCACAAAGGCCGCCAGATTTGGTGACCCGGGGGCCCCAAGGGTGGGAAGCCTGAATAAATGAATAAATAGGCATATTAGCTGATCCTCCCATTGGTGGAGCCTTGGTGGGCGAGCGTCGAGAGATGTAAATTAAGTTAGTTAAGTTCAGTTCAGGTTAATTTAGTTTAATTTGTTATGTTTAATTATTTATTGAATTGCAATCTCCGTGATAGTTTTGGTTTGTTCTGTAGAGTAGTACGTGGATTATTGTTATTGTTGTTGTACCATAAGATTGTTGTATTATCTTTTGTACTGCTATAATTTTGTGAAAAAATAAAAACCTTTTTCAATAAAGAAAATTATACTCAATGACCTGGCCTCCACAGCCTTCTGCGGCAGTGAATTCCATAGATTCACCACTCTCTGGCTGAAGAAGTTTCTCTTTATCTCAGTTCTAAAAGGTCTCCCCTTTACTCTCAGGCTATCCCCTCAGGTTCTAGTCTCTCCTATCAATGGAAACATCTTCCCAACATCTACTCTGTCTAGGCCATTCAGTATTCTGTAAGTTTCAATTAAATTCTCCCTCAAGCTTCTGAGCTCCATCCAGTATAAAGCCAAAGGCCTCAAACATTTCTCATGCGTTAAGCTTTTCATTCCTGGGACCATTCTCATTAACCTCCTCTGAACACGCTCGAGGGCCAGTACATTGTTCCTGAGATATGAGGTGCAAAATTGTGCACAATACAGGGGAACCTCAATTATCCTAACGTGATGGGCAGGCACTATTTTGTTCGGATAATCGATTACTCGGTTAATCGATTAAATGCCTTTCCTCTGGGGCTCGGAGTTTTTAAAGTCTGCTCCTTGTTCAGGAGATAAGGCAGCAACACACAGCGTGCCAAGTCTCGCCCCCCAACCACACCCCTGACCGACATCGGCCCCCTGCCCCCGCTGCCCCAACCCCGTGCAATACCTCCCCTCGCCCCCAACACAGACCCCAACCCAACCCCGTGCACACCTCCACCCACCCCCAATGCCTCCCCCCTCCCCAACGCCCCCCCAACCCTGTGCAACACTGGCCCCTGCCGGCCCCCCCCCCACCCCCAAAACCTGTCCACCCCCGCCCCCTCTCCGGGGCAGCTGTACTGGACACCAACAACATGACTGCTGCTGCAGCTGCCTGAGTGGGGTAAGTCTCCAAATAGAACACACACACACATTTTTACTGCAACTTTTTGACAGGTTCCACCTTTGCCCTGTACAGGACAATGTTGGAGAGATTATGTGAGGACTGGGGGTTTAGGGTACACCCCTGTGTAGAACTCCATGGAAAGTGTGGGGAGAGAGAGTGGGCAGGCAGTGAGTCATTTGGAGATGGTGCCTGTTTAATCACTGTAATCAAAAAAACACGATCACTGTTGGAAACACGTCTTTGATGTAATGTTTCCATCAGGACCTCCAGATCTCCTTCGGATTATCCGATTTTCGGATAATTGGTACTTGGATAATCGATGTTCCTCTGTACTTCAAATGTATTCTGACTAGAGCCTTATAGAATCTCAGGAAGTACACCCCTGCTTTTATATTCAAGTCCTCTCAAAATAATTGCCAACATTAAGTCTTTGTCAACAAATAAATATGAATTGCAGGAAATAATTGGGCCCATTGTCTAATCTCAAGGTTTAATGCTGTTTGTTGATGTTCCCACAGCATTTCTCTTTCAATTCCTTCTGTTGCCACTACCTCTTAATTTTTTTAACAACTTCAGATAAATATCCGACTTGTAAGCCGTGTTCCTTCCTTGTGCCTTACCTGATTGTCTGTCACCGTCCCAAGGTTTAGCTTGTCCAAGTCACGAAATGGTGGCAATATGTCAATCCCATGGTATTTATAATAAATAGCCAGTTGCTTCATGAGGGTCTCCACACACTTCATGACGTCTGGGTCAAACTCAGGCTTGACATCTCCAAGGCTGTGAAGACATAACCCAGTTACACAGTCATCTCAGAAAGCATGTTTTAACATGAATGTTTTAGTCCCAGCACGTTTCACTGCTTTCAGTGTAAAAAGAGACAGGTTAATTATTGTTTTACACCCATGATCAATGTTGAACTCCGAATTGTGAGATTAGCAAGTGCTAAGGTCTCTTTCATTTGGCCTATTTATTTGGATACAAAGCAAGAGGATGATGTTTCAGATGAATATGGTGTTTGACTTCAATCGGGCCTAGGACTAGCATTGAATCCATTTAGAGATTGCATATAATCAAGAGTCGAGAGCAATTACTATAATTATGACTGATTCTACTCACTATGCTGGAGCTTCCACTACCTGTAGGCTTAGGTCTTTCTGCACATCATTGGGGTTGAAGCCTATTGATAAAATAGATATGGAATTCATGCAGAATCAATCTCATTTATCTCATACTCCTTAATTTAACTCTTAAATGCAAGGCTTTATCTGATCATGATTAACTGGACCAATATATTTAGCTGCAACTTGGTTAAAACCTCTACTTCCATATGCTTTCTGTCAACATTTCCCAGTACAAACTCCAGAGTCCACATTTAAGGTGGAAACTTACCATGTTGCGATTACACCCTCCTGCAGCTGGGGGCACTGTCAGGTCTCCATTTTGTTTTTGTGCGGTAATCAAATCTATTTCTCTGCATTCAAACTGTCATATGTTTTATATAGAACATGGAACAATACGGCACAGGAACAGGCCCTTCAGCCCACCATGTCTTTGCTGACTGTGATGCCATTCTAAACTAATTCCTTTTGCCTGTACATGATTCACAAGATATAGGAGCAAAATTAGACCATTTGGGACATCGAGTGTGCTCCGCCATTTTATTATTGCTGTTGCATTTCTCAATCCCATTCTCCTGCTATCTCCCTTTAATCCTTGATCCCCTTTCTAATTAAGATCTTATGCCTCTCTGTCTTAAGAACACTCAATGAATTGGCCTCTACAGCCTTCTGTGGCAATGAGTTCCACAGATTCACCACCTTCTGCTGAAGAGATTCCAGCTCATGTTAGTTCTAAAGGGTTGCCCCTTCACCCTGATGCTGTACCCTTGGATCCACAGTCTCTCCTACGAATGGAAACATTTTCTCCACGTCCACTTTATCCAGGTCTCTCAGTGTTCTGCAAGTTTCAATGAGATATTTCGCCCCATATCCTTCTAAACTCCATCGAATATAGAATCAGAATTCTCAACCACTCTTTATATGACAAGCCTTTCATGCCAAGTCGTTCTTCTTCTGGATCGCCTCCAACGTTAACTAATCATTTCTTAGATAGTGGGGGGGGTCCAAAACTGCTCACAATATTCTAAATGCCATCTGACCACAGCCTTATACAGCCTCAGCAGACCACTCCTGCTCTGTATTCCACTTGGACATGAATGCCCACATTGCGTTTGTCTTCCTAACTGCCAACTGAACCTGCAAGTTAACCTTAAGAGAATCCTGAACTGGGACTCCCAAGTCCCATCGTGCTCCAGACTTCCGAATACCTTGCCCATGTCAAAAATAGTTTGTCTCCATTCTTTTGGTCATTCGTAATTAATGATGAATAACCGTTGCCTCAATAAAGTTTAGCAATTCAAGTTAGTTATAATTTTGCTGATAGTGAAAAGAAAATTAAGAAAAAAACACTCATGAAGTGGAAAACTATTGTCTCAATTACTAATCAGCAGGTGCATTAGACTAAATTCTGGATGGCCATTCTAGATGTGTAAGAGCTTCCCCAACCAAGATGCTCTCTTTTCAAGCTGGCAAGTTATTATGCCTGAGAAAAAGGCACTTGCTAATTCAGTGATGATCCTGAAATTATTCAAGTAATAGTCCAGTACTCACTGGATCAACTGTACCAGCAAATAAATCCCTCCAATGCAACTACAATATCGTGTCAATACCTGTTGTGAGGCTGTGTCATCTAAGTACACTAGCAAGATTTCACCAGTAATGAATCAGTCATGTTCTGGCAGGTTCATTTCCTAATGTTGATCATCACAATCCAAAGATGTGCAGGTCAGGCGAATTGGCCATGCTAAATTGCCTGTAGTGTTAGTGTTAGGTGCTTTAGTGAGAGGGAAATGGGTCTGGGTGGGTTACTCTTCGGAGGGTCAGTGTGTTGGGCCGAAGGGCCTGTTTCCACACTGTATGGAATCTAATCTAATCTAAACAAAAAAATTACAAGCTTTCCCATCTGAGCTCAGCCACTTTGAGATGTTAATCTTTTTACACTGGGCATCCTGGCTTGGGGTACATCTGTTCAACTCCCTAAAACCAATGCTGGCATCAAAATGAAGATGCTAGTTTCTCTTTGCCCAGATCAGCTAGTCTTGCAGTAAACAATCCTTAAAATCTTCATAAACTTCAACCCACTCACGTTTTTCTAATTCCAGGTCATCGATTTCCACATATGCCGAGAGCTATCTGCTGGAAGAATCAAAGGTTTACCCACCACGGTGAAGAATGGCAATTGAGGAAGAAAATTCACAAAGTAAGCCTGTGGTGATCCAAAGAGAAGGCATTGTGATATTGGTGTGTCCAGGTTTACACAATAAGGAATCGGGGAGAAACCTCTGATCTTGCCTGACCGGCAAGTCATGAAAACCTGACAGCAATTAAAAGTGTCTCAGATCACACAAGTCTAGAATGCCAGGAAACTTGTAGTATCATTTTACCCACACTCACACAATTCTGCATCACTGTATTCCCCGCCTGCTCATGTATCTGTCTAGATTTCTCTCAACCATGGCTATTGTATCTGCTTCCACCACCTTCCCTGGCAGCACGTTGCATGCACCTACAATCGTCTCAATAAAAAACTTTCCTTAATTGTAAATAATAGTAAATTGAGGTATATAATCAAATGTTAAATTGATGAGTTTTATATATATATAGTCTCTGCTCAAATCAACCCCTCTGCTGTCCAATTTACCTGAAGATTGTATTTGTTCTTGACATTCTCCATTTACAACACTAGGGGGAGATTGTATAGCTTCTGAGAATTGAGGGTTATGCATACAATTCTCTGTGATTTTCTTTACCTACTCTGTCCTCTCTTTAAGGCACTGGGCTGTTGTGATAGATGTTCACATTCATCATTATGATCAGAGTAAATGCAGAAGTCCAGACTCTAGGTCATGGTAAAAATTGACCATAGTTGTGGTAGTCACCGACGTCAGACCTTTCTAAAGGACATCTGGATAATATTTAAGAATGGCATATTACTTTCCCACTCTCATGACTTTCAGACCACTTCCCTGGATGCTTCTCCTAAGCTCAGCTGAGGAAACATAAGGAACTTAAGACATAGGAGTATAAGGAGAGATCATTAAGCTTCCCCCCCCACCCCCCCCCCCCCCCCCGTTCCCCCCCCAACCATTCAATAAGTTCCTGGCTGACCTTTGATCTCAACTCCATCTTCCCATCTCATCTCCATATCCCTTGGTTCCTTGAATTCAAGAACCTATTGATGTTGAACTTTTATATCTCAGGCTGATTCATGGAATGGCAAGAGTGACTGGAAAGGTTACGTCTTCATTCACTGGATTAGAGTGGTGCTGGAAAAGCACAGCAGGTCAGGCAGCATCCGAGGAGCAGGAAAATCGATGTTTTGGGCAAAGGGCTTTTGTCCGAAACGTCAATTTTCCTGCTCCTCGGATGCTGCCTGACCTGCTGTGCTTTTTTCAGCACCACTCTAATCTAGACTCTGATTTCCAGCATCTGCAGTCCTCACTTTTGCCTACTTTATTCACTGGAGTTTAGAAGAATGAGGAGGGATCTCACAGAAACCTATAAAATTCTATTAGGATTAGACATTGTAAACATGGGAAGATTGTTCTGATGACCGGGGAGGCCAGAACCAAGGGTCATATTTTAAGGCAATGACCTTGTGGTATTATCGCTGTACCATTAATCAAGAGACCCAGGTAATGTTCTGGGGACCTGGGTTCAATCCCCACCACAGCACAGGGTGGAATTTGGATTCAATAAAAACCTGGAACTAAGAGTCAAATGATTAATCTATTGTCGGAAAAACCCACCTGGTTCATTAATGTCCTTTAGGGAAGTAAACTGTCATCCTTACCTGGTCTGGCCTACATGTGTCTCCACAGAATGTGGTTGACACTTAAGTGTCCTCTGGACAACTAGGGCTGAGCAATAAGTACTGGACTCACCAGCGATATCCACGTCGTATGAATAAATTTAAAAAAGGATACGCAGTATACCATTAAGGTAAAATTTCTTCACCCAGAGAGTGATGAGCCTGTGGAATTCTCTGCCACAGAAAGCAGCTGAGACCAAAACATTGAATATTATCAGGAGGGAATTAGATATAATTCTCAGGCATAAAGGGTGTGGTAAAGTGGGAACAGGGGACTGAGTTGGATGATCAACCATGACCATATTAGATATCAGAGCAGGCTCAAAGGGCTGAATGGTCTACTCCTGCTCTAATTTTCTTTGCTTCTATGAATAATTTTTTTAAAAAGTCTATTGCTGCTAAAAACTGTATCTGAGTTGGCCAACACCTTGTTTAGAATGCAATATTCCTCAGAAAATTCCGTCTATGTCTATCCCACTATTGTAGAATCCATCCAGCTTCCCTCCCACCAACACAGTCATTGCCAAATATTCACTTAACGTTTCTCAATGACATCAATGAAGTGCCTGTAGTTAATGGAGCCATCACACTTCAAGTCATATTTATTAAGTAAGATGTTAATCTCTTCAGGACTGAGAGGAACCCCGACGGTTTGGTCCAGGCATCGGAGGAACTGAGACCCTGTAATGAAAACAAAAAAGGTAAATGTTCACCATTTTAGAGGAACTCGAGGTTTCCATGGATATGGAGAGGCCTACGGGTTGCTGCTTCCCCCATGACCTAGTGAGAAATGTATTGTGTAACATTGGCCACAAGACCCTAGCCCATGGCTAGCTGCTGTCAATGGGGAAATCTCTTGGTCCACAATTTACCTCAGCAACAGTCCTTTGTGTCTTCAAAGGATAGAAAACAGAGAGTGTGATTACCGTAAGGAGGGATTGAGGTGATGAGTCAGAACATTTAGAGTCAGAACTTTTACAGGACAGATAAAGGCCCTTCAGCCTATTATGTCCATACTGTTCATCAAGCATCTATCTATTCTAATCCCATTTTCTAGCATTTGCCCCATAGCCTTGTATGCTATGGCTTTTCAAGTGCTTATCTAAATACTTCTGAAATGTCTGAAGGATTCCTGCCTCTGTCACCGTTTTAAGCAGTGAGGTGCCGATATCCTCTGACCTCTGGGTGAATTTTTTTTCCTCAAATCCCTTCTGAACCTCATGTTCCTTGCCTTAAAGCTGTGCCACTGGTTATTGACCCTTCTACTAAGGGGACACATTTCTCTCCATCTATCCTGTCTAGGCACCTTAGAACTACATCTCCATTAGGTTCACCCCTTCAACTTTCTCTGCTCTAAGGAAAACAATTCCAGTTTGTCTCATCTCTTCAGAGCTGAACTATTCCAGCACAGGTAACTACCTGGTGAAGGGGACGGGGTGATGTCGTAGGAATATCACTGAGCTAGTGATCGAACACCTCGTGTTCTGGAGACATCTACCATGGCAAATGGTGACATTTGAATTTAATGATGAAAAGGAAATCTGGAATTATAAACGCTCATCTAACAGTGACCATATAACCATCGCAAAGACCCATTCAGTTCACTAATACCCTCTAGGGAAGGAAATTTGATATCCCAACGGTGTCTCACTGTGACTTCAGACCCACAGCAATGTGATTGACTCTTAAATGCTCTCAAGGCAATTAGCGATGGGCAATAAATGCTGGCCTAGCTAGAGATCTCATGATGAATTTTTTTTAAAAAATCTCATTCTGTATCCTCTCTAGTGCAATTTAAGGGGAAGCTGGATAATTGCGGAAAGAATAGAAGGATACGTTGATGAGGAGAGACAGTGGAGGGCGTGGGGTCTCAGTCAAACCATAAATGCCAGCAGACCAGTTGAGCTGAATAACTGCTTTCTGTGTTGCGAAATTATCGTCATAAATTGATGTGGTTGTGTTGACAGCCTAAGCTGGTTTGCACTCATTACACTAAAGGGGGTTGGACTGGTTATCAGAATCAGCAGGCACAATATGAATGATGATTAATTTCCAACTGTTCCCCTTCCGCCCTTCACCCAGAGGTGAACATGGGTCATGACAAACGTTTCATCACATCCACGTCCAAGATAAACACTGGAATCAAAAACCAGACAGCACATCCTGTGCCCTTATTCATACACAATATCGTAGGTCTGAATAATTCTGAAGATAAGAACAATATGACAAATTAATATTTAAAAGCAAACGGAAAGCAAGGTTGAAAACTCTCAAAAGTTCGGAGATTACTCTGGGCTCATACACTATGTTTTCTGGGTACAATCTTCCCAGCTGAGAATGGAAGGGAGCATTAAAGATCAAAGTGAGTGCCCAAGGAAGAGAAGGAATGAGAGTAGGAGGTGGGGAAGCAAGATGAAGGAAAAGGTGTTTTTTGCTGTGAATGAATGAGGCTATTCTCAAACAGAATAACTCATGCGGGATTTTGCATTGGATCTGTCATTTTGCTTCACTGCATTTTCTTTCCTCTCCTATGGTCTTGTAGAGTTGGGATCTTTCTCCCCACTTGGGGTTTTTCTGAAATGGCGCATAAGAATTTCCTTAGAATAGAGTAAACGGTCACAGAGAAATGAAGTGGTAGACAAATATGAGGTGGAAAGGAATGGAAAATGGCTGTGTTATGTATGGGGTGAGGATGTGTTTATACAATTCTCAACATAGACTCAATGGGCTAAATGGTGTCCCTCAGCTTCTACTTTTCTTATGGTCTTAACCTGCCAGAGGCAAATTTTTATCCTGTTGTTGAACGTAGCACTTAGCCAAAGGAAACAGTAAACTTCAGAGACAATTGACAAGATGGAAATTGACATGTTGTATTGGTACCAGAATTCTGCAGACGGTGAATGTATATTACGCAGACAGTTTTTCAGCTCTGTTTCCCAGGGTAAAGAAATGATCTTTCAAACTTACTTGTGATATAACCGACATGTAACTTGTCATAATCTCCAAAATACTCAGATATTCGAATTCTTTTCATTAAAACCTTGTTCCTAATTTTGTCCTCAATAGCCTCGATACATGATGCATCCATTTCACTGTAAAGACAGAACAGGTAGATCAAAACATTTGAAGAAGGAAGTGGGATTTATTTTGAACCGTGCCACATCCTTAGAATGTACCTTGGTGCTCAGGACCAACAGAGGATATTTGAATGTCTATCACTGTTATGATAATAAACTCTTGATCCTTGGGGTTGAGAGTAGGAAGGTAAAATATCTCTGGGAATTCTCAGCATTGACTGTCTATTCCAGGAATTCCATGGCTTTAGGTCAAATATGCCGAATGGCACTTCCTGTTGATTACCACCTATACCCCTCCTTCAGCTTGTTCACTTACATGCTTTAGGGAAGCAACCCATGATCCTTTAACCCATTACAAATTAAGAAACTGTCCATCTCCTCTTTAAAATTATTCAGCATTCCAGCATCCACCACTCACTGAGGTGGGAGGTGGGGTATGAATCTTACTGATTCACAATACTTTGAGAGAAGTGATCAGATGGGCTGAGGAGTGGTGAATGCAGTTTAATAAGTGTGAGGTGCTGCATTTTTGGAAAGGCAAATCAGGGCAGGACTTGTACACTTAATGGTAAAGTCCTGGCCGGGGATTGTGGAGGAGTTGTGGGGGGGGGGGGAAGGTGTGCAGGTTCATTGTTCCTTTAAATTGGAATCGCAGGTAGATAGGGTTGTGAAGAAAGTTTTTGGAATGCTTGCCTTTATTGGTCAGTGCATTGAGTATCAGAGTTGCGAGGTCATGTTGCGGCTGTACGGGACATTGGTTAGGCCACTTTTGGAATATTGCTTAATTTTGGTCTCCCAGCTATTGAAAAGTTGTTGTTAAACTTGAAAAAAAAGATTTGCAAGGATGTTGCCAGGGTTGGAGGGTTTGAGGTATAGGGAGAGGCTGAATAGGCTGGGGCTGTTTTCCCTGGAGCATCAGAGGCTGAGAGGTGACCTTATAGACATTTATAAAATCGTGAGGGGCATGGTTTGGGTGAATATTCAAGGTATTTTCCCCAGAATAGGCGAGTCCAAAACTAGTGGGCATTGGTTTAAGGTGAGAGGGGAAGATATATAAGGGGCCTAAGAGACAACGTCTTCACACAGAGGGTGGTGCGTGTAGGGAACAAACTACCAAAGGAAGTGGTGGAGGCTGGTACAATGACAACATTTAAAAGGCATCTGGATAGGTACATGTATAAGAAGGGTTTAGAGGGATATGAGCCAAATGCTGTGAAATGGTACATTTAGGATATCTGGTCGAGTTGGACTGAAGGGTCTGTTTCCGTGCTGTACATGTTCTATGACTCTAAGTAATTCCTCCTCATCTCTGTTTTAAATCTGCTACCCTTTATCATATAAGTATGACCTCTCATTTTAGATTACCCCACAATTGTGATAGTTGTGAACACAGCCCAGTCCATCACACAAGCTAGCCTTCCATCCAGTGACTCCATCCACACTTCCTGTTGCCTTGGGAAAGCAACTAACATCATCACAGACCCCTCCCCCACCCCATTTATAATCTCGTCCAACCTCTTCCATTTGGCAGAAGATGTAAAAGTTTGTCTACATGTATGAATAGATTCAAGAACAGCTTCTGGCCTGCTGGTATTAGACTTCTGAATGGATTTCTCAAATCTTAAATTTATTGTTGATCTCACTTTCTGTGCACCTTCTCTGCAGCTGTAACATTGTATTCCTCGCTCTGTCCTATTACCCTAATACATTTTGTATAGTTTGATCTCCCTGTACTCCCACAAAACAAAACCATTTACTGTACCTAGGTACATGTGACAATAATAAATCAAATCAAATCACAAGGGAAAACATCTGTTTAAATCGGTGGAGATGGCTTCCCCTTAAAGGTTTCAATCTTATTTGATTCAACTATTTATTACAATATGAGCTTTATAAGACTGTGCAATGTTTTGGGACGATCTTTAAGGTAACGTAAAGGCAGTTTGTTACCTGTTCTGAAGTATGTCTGTCCACAAGCCTAGGTGGTTTGATTGTTAGAAATCACATAATTTTTTTTTATTCTGGATTGATCAATGTCATTATCTCCCAAATGCTCCCCCACTGTCACTTGATCTACTTGGTCCACTTGGCTCACCTCATTCCCAACCACCAGGTCTAGCAGTGACTCCTTTCTTGTTGTACCTTACACATAGTGCTTTAGGAAATTGTCCTGAACATAGGAATGTACCTCTTGCTACCATTAGAAGATTGAGAGGTGATCTTATTGAACCATATAAGGTACTGAGGGAACTTGACTGGGTGAGTGCTGAAAGGTTCTTTCCCCTTGTCAGCAAGATGAGGACGAAGAGATACGGTTTGAAAATAGTGGGTCGCCTATTTAAAATGCAAATATAGAAGACATTTTTCTCTCAGAAGATCATTAATGTAGGAATCTCTTCCCCAGAGAACTGTGGATGTAGGCTCAGTGAATATTTTTCAGGCTGTGTAGGATTGACTCACTTGTTAATTAAGAATGTAAAGTTATGCAGAATCGACAGGAAGTAGAGTTGAGACCACAGTCAGATTAGCCATGATCTCATCAAATGATGAAATGGGCTCAAGGGATCAAATGGCACACCACTGCTCTGAATTCATGTGTTTATATCTTTTTGTATATATGTTGGCATGAAAGCAAAAGGTAAGGTTGAACCATTTGCAACTATGTTCGGCCTGTAGTGCCAAGAGATGACACATCTCAGTCTACTTCTGAGCTCTCTGAGGTCAAAGTCAGCTCTTTTCAACCAGATGGGTTCACTCCACATATTAACAAGTAAGAGCTTGAGCCCACTAGATTGAGCAATGGCAAAGGCTCTGACAATAATTTTGCTGCAGAACTAGTTGCACTTGAGGCAAGCTGTTTCATCACAGCAATTGGCATGAAACTGACAATTATCCAGGCTAATTTCCCAGGCAAAACTCCCGCTAAGCTGCATGGCCATGCAGTCGCTGGGAAACTCTGTGCACGTCGACATTTCTGGAAGTTGCTGATCTCAGAGGGTCCAGCACAGCAGAAAGAAATATTAAAGGGAATGCTATACCTAGCTATGTCCTTTCTACATAAAGCAGGAGAAAACCAGTCAGGCCAATTAGCTCATACCGTCAGTCTACATTTGCACAGTAACGGATGAGTCACTGACACTGCTGTCAAGTTGCACGTACTCAGCTATAACCTGGATGCTCAGTTTTAAGTTCTGCCTGGGCCACTCATCTCTAGACCTCATTATTGCTTTGGATAAAACGTGAACAAAAGAACTGAATTCCAGACATGATTCTATGACCCTTACCTCCCACATTCTGCAGGAGGAACATTCAACTGCCCTAACCGCCATTCCCACTTTTCTAAATTCCCAAAGAGACTATGGAAAATTTTAAAAAACAGAGTTAACATTTTGAGTTCAATATGATGCTTCTTCAGAACTGAATATTGTCCTGTCTTGTTATATATGGGTATGAGCTGCTTTATTATCTAAGGAATTGTGGATGGAATTGATTGCAACAATCATCAGTAAACAGTGGCTTAACATCAAAATAGCATTTGATCAAAGTGGCATTAAGTGGTTCCAATGAAACTGAAGTTAATGGGAACTGGGTGAAAATCTTCAATGGCTGGAGTAATGCCGAGCACAAATGAAAATGTTGGAGACCAATCATCTTCGAATCCCAGAATATCTCTGGCCAAGACCGAAAGAAAAACAACAGAAATTGCTGGAAAATCTCAGCAGGTCTGGCAGCATCTGTGGAGAGAAATCAGAGTTAACATTTTGGGCTGAGTGACCCTTCTTCAGAATTAATGTTTGATGCTGCCAGACCTGCTGAGATCTGCCAGCAATTTCTGTTTTTGTTTATGATTTACAGCATCTGCAATTCTTTTGGCTTTTATCCAAAATCCAGATATCTTCAACTGCTTCCTCAATGATTTTTGCAACATCAGAAAGTTAGAAATTAGGCTGTTTACTGATGATTGTTGCAATCAATTCCATCCACAATTCCTTAGATAATAAAGCAGCTCATACCCATATATAACAAGACAGGACAATATTCAGTTCTGAAGAAGCATCATATTGAACTCAAAATGTTAACTCTGTTTTTTAAAATTTTCCATAGTCTCTTTGGGAATTTAGAAAAGTGGGAATAGTGGTTAGGGCAGTTGAATGTTCCTCCTGCAGAATGTGGGAGGTAAGGGTCATAGAGTCATAGAGATGTACAGCACGGAAACAGACTCTTCGGTCCAACCCGTCCATGCCGACCAGATATCCCAACCCAATCTAGTCCCACCTGCCAGCACCTGGCCCATATCCCTCTAAACCCTTCCTATTCATATACCCATCCAAATGCCTTTTAAATGTTGCAATTGTACCAGCCTCCACCACTTCCTTTGGCAACTCATTCCATACACATACCACCCTCTGCGTGAAAAAGTTGCCCCTTGGGTCTCTTTTATATCTTTCCCCTCTCACCCTAGATCTATGCCCTCTAGTTCTGGACTCTCCCACCCCAGGGAAAAGACTTTGTTGATTTATCCTATCCATGCCCCTCATGAATTTATAAACCTCGATAAGGTCATCCGTCAGCCTCTGATGCTCCAGGGAAAACAGCCCTAGCCTATTTAACCTCTCCCTACAGCTCAAACCCTCAAACCCTGGAAACATCCTTGTAAATCTTTTCTGAACCCTTTCAAGTTTCACATCTTTCTGATAGGAAGGAGACCAGAATTGCATGCAATATTCCAACTGTGGCCTAACCGCCTGTACAGCCGCAACATGCCCTCCCAATTCCTGTACTGCATATTCTCACCAATAAAGGAAAGCGTACCAAACGCCTTCTTCACTATCCTATCTACCTGCGACTCCACATTCAAGGAGCTATGAACCTACACTCCAAGGTCTTTTTGTTCAGCAACACAGTCTAGGACCTTATCATTATGTGTAGAAGTCCTGCTAAGATTTGCTTTCCCAAAATACAGCACCTCACATTTATCTGAATGAAACTCCATCTGCATTTCCCAGTCCATTGGCCCATCTGATCAAGATCCTGTTGTAATCTGAGGAACCTGCTTCGCTGTCCACTATACCTCCAATTTTGACGTAATCTGCAATCTTACTAACTATACCTCTTATGCTCACATCCAAATCATTAAATAAATGATGAAAAGTGATCCTTATGGCACTCCACTGGTCACAGGCCTCCAGTCTGAAAAACAACCCGCCACCACCACCCTCTGTCTTCTACCTTTGAGCCAGTTCTGTATCCAAATGGCCAGTTCTCCCTGTATTCCATGAGATCTAACCTTGCTAACCAGTCTCCCATGGGGAACCTTGTCAAACACCTTACTGAAGTCCATATAGATCACATCTACCGCTCTGCACGCATCAATCCTCTTTGTTACTTCTTCCAAATACTCAATCAAGTTTATGAGATATGATTTCCCATGCACAAAGCCACATTGACTATCTCTAATCAGTCCTTGCCTTTCCAAGTACATGTGCATCCTGTCCCTCAGGATTGCGATGTAAAGGAAAGGATAGCAAAGATGATTCTGGATAGGAGCGAGAGTAACAGGATAGTTTTTGTGGAGTCTTTAACTTTCCAAATATTGACTGGAAATACTATAGTTTGAGTACTTTAGATGGGTCAGTATTTGTCCAATGTGTACAGGAGGGTTTCCTGACACAGTATGTAGACAGGCCAACAAGAGGCAAGGCCACATTGGAATTGCTACTGGGTAATGAACCTGGCCAGGTGTTAGATTTGGAGATAGGTGAGCACTTTGGTGATAATGACCACAATTCAGTTTTGTCTACTTTAGCGGTGGAAAGGGATAGGTATGTACTGCAGGGCAAGAGTTTTTGCTGGGGGAAAGGCAATTATGATGCAATCAGGCAAGATTTAGGATGCAGAGGATGGTGAAGGAAACTGCAGGGGATGGGCACAACTGAAATGTGGAGTTTATTCAAGGAACAATTACTGCGTGTCCTTGATAAATATGTACCTGCCAGGCAGGGAGGAAATGGTTGACCGAGGGAACTGTGGTTTACTAAAGAAGTTGAATCTTGTGTCAAGAGGAAAAAGAAAGCTGAGATGTGAAGGCTCAATTAGGGCACTTGAGAGTTACAAGTTAGCCAGGAAAGACCTAAAGAGAGTGCTCGGAAGAGACAGGAGGGGACATGAGAAGTCATTGGCAGATAGGAACAAGGAAAACCTTAAAGGTTTCTATCGCTATATTAGGAATAAAAGAATGACTAGAGTAAGATTAGGGCCAATCAAGGATAGTTGTCGAAAGTTGTGTGTGAAGTCCGAGGAGATGGCAGAAGCGTTAAGTGAATATTTTTCGCCAGTATTCACACTGGAAAAAGGCAATGTTCTCAAGGTGAATACTGAGATACAAACTACTGAACTAGACAGGATTGAGGTTCACAAGGAGAAGGTGTTAGCAATTCTGGAAAGTGTGAAAATAGATAAGTCCTGTGGGCTGGATGGGATTTATCCTAGGATTCTCTGGGATGACAGGGAGGAGATTGCAGAGCCTTTGACTTTGATCTTTGTGTCATTATCTATAGGAATAGTGCCAGAAGACTGGAGTATAGCAAATGTTGCTCCCTTGTTCAAGGAGTAGAGATAACCCTGGTAATTATGATTTGGAAATGCCGGTGTTGGACTGGGGTGTACAAAATTAAAAATCACACAACACCAGGAGTCTTCCTTTGGTTGTGGGTAAAGTGTTGGAAAGGGTTATAAAAGATAAGATTTATAATCGTCTACAAAGGAATAAGTTGATTAGAGATAGTCAACACGAATTTGTGAAGGGTAGGTTGTGCCTCACAAACCTTATTGAGTTCTTTAAGAAGGTGACTCAACAGGTGGATGAGGGTAAAACTGTTGATGTTGTGTATATGGATTTAAGTAAAGCATTTGATAAGGATCCCCACGGTAGGCTTTTGCAGAAAATATGGAGGCATGAGATTGAGGGTGATTTGGCAGTTTGGAAAAGAAATTGGCAAGCTGAAAGAAGACAGAGGGTGGTGGTTGATGGAAATTTTCATCCTGGAGTTCAATTATTACTGGTGTACTGCAGGGATCTGTTTTGGGGCTATCGCTGTTTATAAAAGACTTGGATGAGGGCGTAAAAGAATGGGGTAGTAAATTTGCGGATGACACCAAGATTGGTGGAGTTGTGGAGAGTGCTGAAGGATATTGCAGATTTTATTGTTAGCTTTTATTGGTAGAGGGGTTGAGTTTCGGAGCCACAAGGTCATTTTGCAGCAGTACAAACTCTGGTGCAGCCGCATTTGGAGTATTGTGTACAGCTCTGGTTACCGCATTTTAGGAAGGATGTGGAAGCTTTGGAAAGAGTTCAGAAGAGATTTACTAGGATGTTGCCTGGTATGGAGAGAAAGTCTTATGGGGAAAGGCTGAGGGACGTGAGGCTGTTTCCATTAGAAAGAAGGTTGCGAGGTGACTTAATTGAGACATATTAGCTAATCAGAGGATTAAATAGGGTGGACAGTGAGAGCCTTTTCTCCTCAGATAGTGATGGCTAGCAGGGGACACAGCTTTAAATTGAGGGGTGATACATATAGGACAGATGTCAGAGGTAGTTTCTTTACTCAGAGTAGTAGGGGCTTGGAACACCCTACCTGCAACAGTAGTAAATTCGCCAACTTTAAGGGCATTTAAATGGTCATTGGATAAACATATGGATGAAAATGGAATAGTGTAGGTTAGATAGGCTTCAGATTGGTTCCACAGGTCAGCACAACATAGAGGGCCTGCACTGCACTGTTTTGTTCTATAGTCTATGCTTCTCTGTCCACAGATACTGCCAGGCCTCCTGAGTTTCTCCTGTATTTTCTGTTTTTTTCATTGCACAATATTCAGGCTCAGGTTGGACAAGGCACACACTTGTGCATCACACCTGCTGGATAATGACTCTATCTCCAACAAGACAGAGTCCAGCCATCTCACTTTGACAGTCAATGACATAATATTTTTGAATCTTCCCTCTCAACATCCTGTAGGGTATCTTTGAGAAGAACCACAACTGAAACACCCTCATAAAAAAGAAGACTCCAGAGGCTCGGTATCCTGTAACAAGTGGCTCATTTCTTGACTTTCCACAATTTTCCCCACACCACCATGGTGCAGATGAGGATTATAGAATCGTAGAGTAATATAACATGCCAACCAGACATCCCCATTTGACCTAGTCCCATTTCCCAGCATTTGACCCATATCCCTTGAAACCCTCCCTAATCATATACCCATTCAGATGCCTTTTCAATGTTGTAATTGAAACCATCTCCTTTGGCAGCTCGTTCATTCCACTGTCAGGAAACTGTGCACCTGAACCCCTAGGTCTCTTTGTTTAGCAGCACTCCCCAGGGCCCTACACATTAAGTATATAAGTCCTGCCCTGGTTTGCCTTACCAAAATGCAACACCTCATATTTATCTAAATTAAACTCCATCTGCCACTTCTCGGCCCACTGACCCAACTGATCAAGGTCCCATTGTACTCTGAGATAACATTCTTCACTGTCCACTACACCACCTATTTTGGTCATAATGTGGAGGTGCCGGTGTTGGACTGGCATGAACAAAGTTAAAAATCACACAACATCAGTTTATAGTCCAACAGGATTATTTGGAAGTAGTTTGAAGCTAGAGTTTCCAAATAAAACTGTTGGACTACAACCTGATGTTGTGTGATTTTTAGCCTGTTTTGTTGTTATCTGCAAACTTACTAACTACACCTCCTACATTCACATCGAAATCATTTATAGAAGTAATGAAAAGCAGTATTGATCCTATGGCATACCACTGATCACAGACCTCCAGTCCTAAAAACAACTCTCCACCACCACCCTTTTGTATCCAGTTGGCTGTCTGCTTGCTTGTATGGATACAGCCACTAGCGTCAAGAACTTGGCAGTATCTAGGACAAAGCAATCACCAGGGATGCATCACTGCATTAAACATCCATCCATACTCAGAAATGTGGCTTCAGTGTGTACTGTCCTCATCCGGGTTTCACCAACAGGGTCTCCAAAACCTGTGAATGTTACCATCTAGACGGGCAAAGTGAGCAATTGCATGGCAACTCCTGTGATGATGCTGTCACTTTAAAAAAGTTATTTTGTCTTTGGTTTTTTGAAGAGAGGTGGTAAAGTCAGAGATGACAGACAGTCTAGGGAGTAACAGCTAAACAATAGTAGGGGAGTGGCCTATTCTCCCAATTCAGGTTCTTCTAGTTTTTTTTGCTATAGCAATCACAAGATGTTGAAATCCAGAAGTGTTGCAAACTACAGTAAAGGATTGCTCTGGCTTTCTCTGAAATCTCTTTTTGGATGTTGTTCCCTCCTGCCTGTAAGAATCTGTGCCTGAATTTACCTTTTTGCCAAGGGGTGTACTTATCTGACGTTACTGAATAGGAATAGTTAATTAGTTAAGTTGCTGTGTCGGGTCAGTTACGTTTTCCAAAAGTTAAGTTATTCTAAATTCCGCTTTCTTTTGTTCATGTTTCAAGTGCAGTGTTTAAATAAATTCTGTTTTGCTTAAAGCCAAGTGCTTTGACAAGCTGCATCACACCTGGAACACCCACTCCACATCTGCCTTTAAAATAAGAAAAGGTTAGGGTCGAGGCTACCTTCTTGAAATATTTTGAGGGGGGTCTTGGCCTGGTCCATAACAGACCACCCATATCTTCATCCAAGCCAGATACCATCTTGGCCCATCCCAGTGTTTTGGGAGCATTTTTACCACATAGACTGCCCAATGCCAACCTCTTAAGGGCAATTAAGGATGGGCAGTAAGTGCTACTCATGCTGAAGTGGCACACATGAATCATGAATCAACTTTAATAAGGCACCTCCACCTTTACCAGTTTCCTCCAAGACATTGTTGGCAGCAGAATTGGCACTTGTGGGCAGTGCCCAACACTTAAAGCCTTTGATTCCTTCTTCTTACTTAAGACATTGCAGGTAACAGGAATTCAGTTTACTGTTTGGCTATGCCAATGACGACCCAGAAATATAGTAAAGAACATTTCAGAACAACTGTGCAAAAGTGAACGGAGAGTCATTGAGAAGGAAAGCGTTGCGGCATGCCAACTGCTCAATCTCCTTGGTACTGTCAAGATTAGAATGGCTAGAATATGATCTGGACTCAAATAACATGCCTTAATGAGCCTTCACTTCAGACTTAAGTTAATTAGATGTAAGGAAAGTAAGGTAATCCTTCATTATGATTACAGGAGAAGGTGCCATTCAAAACGATCAGGTTACATCTTTGTCTCAGGTTCATCAATGCCAAATCGGCACTTCTCCCAGACACACACATCGCACATATTAATGTTAGATTATAGAGTTACATTTACAGAAACAAGCAGGTAAAACTATCGGCTGCTCATCTTTCAGATCTTTAAGATATAATTGAAACCTATACTCAGCATTCCCTCAGGATAAGTGATGAGGGGGCAATTGTTGGCAGAATGACTTAGCTTGGCTGATGGAGAGAAGAGCACTACCCATCTGGCCCTTCATGCACACCCAGTCTCTGTGCGCTACCACACGCAGCCCTCAAAGCAGTTACTCTGGTGAAAAAAAATGTAACACATTTCCTGCCAGAATGCACCTTTGCAAAGGAAGTCTGAAAGAGAGCTGCGGTGGTTTTTGTTAAGATTCATCCTGAGCAACTTTGTGGCGCAGGACATTACGCTCTACGGGTGGTTCCCCAGGACACGCATTAAGGTAAACATCGACTGCACTTGGAGGACCATCAACTCAGTGAGAGACATTTTTTGGTCTGCCCAAAATGTTTTGGTCTTCCAGTGTAAAGCACCCTTGACCTGGTGCTGCAGACTGACACATTCCAAGATCCACGACTGCCTGCTGAGAGATGCACTAAAGCTTGGGGGAGCTGCCGCCAAGGTGCATTGGGGAAAGACCACCGTCTGAGGCCTTACTGTCAAAGTACAACGAGGGTCCGTTCAGTTATCAGACCCTCTTGTTGCCTCAAACATATGTAAATATTCTCCTGCAGAAGCAATAAAAGGCCTTGGGCTTTTGTAGCTGCAGGGAATGTCAAATTCTAATGTGTGTTTCCTCTTGATACACAAAGACAGTACAGAAGTACTTTAGTACCTGTGAATGTAGATAAACTTTTTTTGTGAATAAAGTATATTTTTGCAATAAAGAAGATGTCGAGCAGGAAAACGTGAGAAAGTGAGGTACACATTCAACCATCTAGGATGTCGTGCCTTCTGATATTTTAAAGCCTTCTGCTTCTGAAGCCTTTTTTCTTACTAATTTCTCATCCACTCTGGGTCTTTTCACCTGCCCCACTGACTGTTTTAGACACTGACTAAACTACACTGCTGATCGTCTCGACCTTTTCCTATCGAATGACCCACTTCTTTCTCTCTCTGAAAGAACCCTGCACACTCACTCACCTTCCTTCTAGATGGGTCAGCCTCTCCCTCTATAAAACAATACTTGTCTTTTTCTCTGTGGGTCGTAAGATACCTTGTTGCTGGGCAACATCCATTTTTTTCTCTTCTACACTTGTTTCGAGAGCACTAAATAATTCACCACAATTGGTTTTTTTTTAGAAGATTAATTCAAATGTATGTGAACAAATTCCCACACCACATTGTACCATTCACAGAACTCAAAAGTTAAACTAAAACTATGTCTCTCCATCTTAGCCTACACGATATAAAAGTACAAATCAAACATAAAGCTAAATGTCCACATTATAACAGAAGTTTCCAAACAATAATAATATGTCATGAACTTCCATGATACTGTTTTAATGAGTGTTTGATGACTTTAATTACTAGAAATTTGCTTTTAGATTTTATATGTCTTTGCACACAACTGGTCAGCTTCCTTGTCTCCCTTGAGCAATTTAACCTACTCTTCATGTTGGCTGCATTCTAATGTGTGTTTCCTCTTGATACGCAAGACTAGACTTTCACATTTTCACACTGTTCTGAAAAGAAACAGTTCAATTTGTATTCTGCATCAGTGTGGTGAAGATGCATACCACAGATTGTCTTATTGGAAAGCTAGAAAAGGACACGGAGGATGACAACAAAAGGCTTGAAATAATTTGGGGGACAACATGATTGTGCAGAGCATAAACTCTGGCACAGACCAGTCGGGGTGAATGGGCTGTTTTTGTGCTGTACTTACTATATAAATGGCTGTCTTATCAATAGAAAAATATTGTACTGTAAAAAATTCTGTTTGAAAATAGATAATTGTTTGGGAGACTCTTTGGTAAAATGTGCCTTTTTTCGGCAATACTGATTCTAACATTCAATGTAAGTCTACACCAAACACTCAGTTTAATAAATGGTACTACAAAGGGCATAACCCAATTCTGAAAATAAACCTAAAGTTTATCTTTAGGTATCATACAATCCCTACAATGTTGAAATAGGGCCTTTGGCCAAACAAATCCATGCCCACTCTCCAAAGAGTAATCCACCCAGATCCATTCCCCTACTAATGTAGCTAACCTACAGATCCCTGAACACTTTGGACAACGTTGCATGGCTAATTCACCTAACCTGCAGGTTGGTGGATCGTGGGAGGAAACTAGAGCACCTGGAGTAAACCCACACAGACACATGGAGAACATGCAAACTCCACACAGCCAGTCACCCAAAGTTAGGATCAAACCCAACCTCCAGTGCTGTGAGGCAGCAGTGCTAACCACTGAGCCACCATGCTCTTTGTTACTCACACTGAAGCACAAATACACATTCTGTCACACACAGACACACGCACAGACAGAAATGTACAAACACACACATACAGTTACAAAGAGTCTCTCTCTTTGTCATTCACACATACATACAGAAATACACATTCTCTCTTTCTCACACACACATATTTTCTCGCTTTCTCTCTCTCACACACAGACACATAAAATTACACACAAATACACATTCTGTCCCTCAATGCATACACACAAACATACACTGGCAAACACAGTGTTCTCGCTCTCACACACACTCACATAGACAAATACACACACAACTACACATTCTGTGTCTCTGTCTCACACAGATACATACAAACACACATGCACACACACAGAAATACACATTGTATCTCTCACAGACTGAAAATTACACACACACACACTTCTGCATTAACTGTTCCAAATGATTTGTTATTTATTGCTTGTGCAGTAAATGCCAAGTAAACAAATGCAAATACTATAGCACCATGTGATTCAAACAAAATCAATTTGGTCACCAGCCCAACTCAGGCTGACCCAGTTTCAAATCAGCTTTCTCATGATAAAGAGCTTTTGTTGCATGGGATATTTTCACTGAAGAAAAATCTTGATTTAATGCTTCAGCCTTTCAGATCTGAATAAACATCTTGGGGAATAGCCCTATGCATTAACAGTAACTCTGGTCCTTTGCATATTTAGAATGTGTGCATAGGTATTTTTTTTAAAATCTGCTTCAAAGCTATGAAAGTGATAGATTTGGACAAGTCGATGAGTGGACAACTGCATGGCCAATGAAGTAAAATGTGAATAGAGTGGAATACTTTGTGCAATTTTGGTCTTATTTAAGGAGGATGTTCTGGCTATGGAAGGAGAGCAACAAAGATTTTCCAGACTGATTCCTAAAGTGGAAAGACATGTATTGACAGAGATTGAATCAATTAGGATTATATTCATTGGAGTTTAGAAGAATGTTGGAGTGGGGGTGGGGGTGAAGGGATCTCATAGAAACTTATAAAATTCTAACAGGACTAGACAGTGTAAGCACAGGATGGATGTTCCCAATGGCCAAACAGTCCAGAACCAGGGCTCACAGTCTAAGGATACGAGGTATGTCTTTTAGGATTGATGTGAAGATGCCGGTGTTGGACTGGGGTGGACAAAGTTAAAAATCACACAACACCAGTTATAGTCCAACTGGTTTATTTGGAAGTACAACGCAGAGTGGCTGAGCAGAGGCTAATAGCCAAGTTTGGTACCCATGAGGATGGCCTCAACCGGGTTCATGACACACTACAGGTGACCCCACTGCACTACACACTCTCTCTCCACACACACACTCCTATATATTCACACAGGCCCTCTCTCACAGACATGCTCTCTCTCAGACAGACAGGCAGACACACACTCTCTTTCTCTCTCTCTCTCTCTCTCCCTCCCTCACATACGTGTACTATAGGTCTATGGGGTGAATTTGCATTTGCAGAATTGTAATTGCTGTTATGTTCTGTTTTGTTCAAAAAGCACAAAATCCGCAAGCAGTCACTCGATGTAACATTTTATAAATTCCTACTTTGGAAATATAACAAGTCTGACTCAAGATTGGGATACAGACAGACTCTAACCTCACACCTTTAATACAATGTCTGAGCTGAGATGTCACTTTTTTTAAAAATAGAACCTTAAGTTATCCTGAGAATGTGACTGGAATGAAGTTCTGGGATTTACATATTAATGAAGTGAAACCTGCAACCCATTCTAAAAGATGAAAGGCTTACCAGGAATCTAGGTTTGTTCAATATATTGTTTAAGTTGCATGACCCCGCGATCTATCGCTATAAATTCTGTGTCTTATGATCCTGCTCCACAACCACCTGATGAAGGAGCAGCGCCCAGAAAGCTAGTGCTTCCAAATAAACTTGTTGGATGATAACCTGGTGTTGTGTGATTTTTAAGTTTAGGATTGAGATGAGGAGAAATTGCTTCACTCAGAGAGTGATGAGTCTGTGGAATTCTCTGCCGCAGGAAGCAGTTGAGGCCAAAAAAATTGAATATTTTCAAATCTAAAAGGGACCTAAGGGGCATTTCTTTCACGCAGAGGGAGGTGTGTGTATGGAATGAGCTGCCAGAGGAAGTGGTGCAGTTTGGTACAATTACAACATTTAAAAGGCATCTGGATGGGTATATGAACAGGAGAGGGATATGGGCCAAGTGCTGGCAAATGGGACTAGATTAGGTTAGGATATCTGGTCCGCATGAACGAGTTGGACTGAGGGGTCTGTTTCTGTGCTGTTCATCTCTATGACTCTATGACTGTAAGAAGGAGTTAGGTATCGTTCTTAGGGCTAAAAGGACAATAGGGTATGGGGGGAAAGTGGGAACAGGGGACTGAGTTGGTTATTGAACCATGATCAGATTGAATGGTGGAGGAGGTTCAAAGAGCAAAATTGCCTACTCGAGCTCCTTTTTTCTATGTTTCTTTCATGAGACAAGCTAATAGCAACACATACTTTGATGCATCAATATATTCTAAGCAGGTATACTTAATTCACCTCCAATCAAATATTGGGAAGACCAATGCCATTGACTTTGGTTCCTGCCACAAATTAAGACCCCTGGTTATCGACACCATCAATACTTCAGCATTATCTGAGACTGAAGCAAGACATTCACAATTTGGATGTCCCACATAGTCCTGAGCACAACTTCTTGTCCAATATCTTCTCCATCAGGACTTTCACTCATGTAACATTACTCATCTTCATTGGCTCATTTACTACTGAAAGCCTTATTGACAATTTGTTACTCAATCATTCCAATGTTGTTCTGGCTGGCCTCACATGGCTAGCATCCTACAACAACAGCAACTTGCATTTATAGCACCTTTAACTCCGTAAAACATCACTTGGTGCTTGACAGGCATGATTAGCAACAACGTTTCACACGCAACATAATGAGTACAGGTGACTAAACACGTAGTCAGAGAAGGTGTGGACATCAGTACATTGGTGCTTTCTGTTATCCGGGTTGAATGCAACGCAGCCCCTGGGCTCTCAGGATGAAATTGCAGATTTCATTACCAGCTCTCATTGGTCACAACTGAACTTATGATGCATACCGTACTCATACTCAGTGTTAAAAAAATCAATGTTTTCACTGGATGAAAGTTAGACTATTATCTTATGTGGACTAAGGAGAATATGAAGCTTTCATTTATATTCCATCTTGCATGACGTCAAGATGCCCAAAGTGCCTTTATTCCTAACTGTATAAATTGGAGCAGGAGCAGGCCATTCAGCCTCTTGAGCCTGCTCCACTTCTCAATACGATCATACAGTGTGAAAGCAGGCCATCTACAAGGAACAGTCAAGAGTGTGCTTGAATACTCCCTACTTGCCTGAGGAATTGCTGCTCCAATAATGCCTAAGAAACTGAACACATCAAGGACAAAGCAGCCCACTTCATCAGCAGCCCATACACCACCTTCCACTTTCTCTCCCTCACCATCAACAGCACAGCAGAAGCAGGGTGTACCATCTACTAGTTGCACTGTAGTGACTCACTGAGGTTTCCTCAATAGTACTTTCCAAACCCAAGACCTCTTCCATCTAAGGCAAAGACATGGGACCCACTGCCTGCTAGTTCCCCTCCAAGCCACTCACTACTCTATCTAGCACAGGAGATAGTGCAGACGAGATTTATGATGATTTTGCCTGGGCTGGAAAGTTTCAGTTATGAAGAGAGATTAGACAAACTGAGATTGTCTTCTTTAGAGCAGAGGAGATTGAGAGGGGTCATGATTGGGATGTATAAGATTTTAAGGTGCATAGACAGAGAAAACAGGAAGAAACGTTTCCCTTTGGTGGAGGGACTAATGACCGAGGGCATGGATTTAAGATAAGGGGCTGAGAGATTAGAGGGGATGTGAGGAAAAACATTTTCATCCAGAGGCTGCTGGGAATAAGGAACTTACTGCCTATAGGCGTGGTAGAGGCAGAAACCTTCAGAACATTTCAGAAGTATTCAGATGTGCACTGGCGATGCCAGACATACAAGGTCATAGGCCCAGTGCTGCAAAATGGTTAGGTGGTAGTTTTTGACTGGCATGGATCCAATGGGCTGAAGAGCCTTTTCTGTACTGTAGATCCCTATGGCTCTATGACTGTGTGACTTCCTTCAGCGTTGCTTCATCAAAGTCCTGAAACTTCTTCTTTAACAGCACCATTGGTGTCCCTATATCGCAAGGACTGCAGCAGTTCAAGATGTCGTCAGCATCATCTTCTCAAGGCTAATTAGGGATGGGGCAGAATATGCTGGCCCAGCTAACAACTCTGACATTCTGTGCATGAATTACAAAAAAAAGCTTGATCTGTAATTTAGGTGCAATCACCAAGATATAAATGACCAGGTTCATTGTTTTCTTTCAGTGACATTTTCTCATAGGATTATATCAAGTATTAATTGCAAAGACGTGTCATTTGTTTCAACTGGATCTAGGTAGCATTTAACTCCACTTGAGCCTTCTTCTACCTTTCCAAATTAGCATTTCAGCATTAACTCTCTATTCCTTTCTGCTTGGCTCAGTTGGTAATACACTGGTATCTGTAATACACAGTTTGGGGTTCAAATCCTACTTCATGAACTGAGCATAAAACTCAAGGTTGACACTCTGTGTAGTGATGTAGGATTGCTGCACCAACTTTCAGACATCTGTTGCATCAGGCAGTTAGCAACTAAAAAGCTTAACTGCCAGTACCAGATAAATGGAACCCAACAGGATATAAATTTGTTGTAATGTCCATATCTCAGAGGGAGGAGGCGTGGGTAGATGGGTTCAAGTCCCACCCAGAGGTGTGTAATGACATCTCTGAGCAACTTGATTAGAAAATTTGTAACATATACATTACAACAATGACTGCACTTCAAAACATTTTCTTTTGGCTATAAATACACTTTTGTTTTCTTAAATACATCTATAGTAGTGACTTCAACTACTTCCTGTGGTACTGAGTTCCACATTCTCACCACTCTCTGGGTATAGGTGGTTTAGTTTTGAAAGCCCTGCTTGATTTCTTGGTTATTATCTTGTTGTTGCATTGTACATATGAGCCAGAACATTGAGATGAATGCTCTTGTTTCTGTTAAAGCACTCTATAAAATCTTTAACTAGAATGCAGTCAGGACCTCCGATAGTGTGGCATAACCTCAGTACTGCACTGATGTAAAGGTAAAGTCACCCTAGTCCTCTAGGGAAAAAGTGAGGACTGCTGGAGATCAGAGTTGAGAGTGTGGTGCTGGAAAAGCACAGCAGGTTAGGCAGCATCCGAAAAGCAGGAGAATCGACGATCCGGGAATAAACCCTTCATCAGGCTTGTGGGCCGGGGGAGCTGAGAGATAAATGGGACGGGAGTGGGGCTGCTTTCCTCGTTAGAGGTACAATTTGTCATGGTTTGACCTAAGGGTCACCACACTTTAGGTGAGGGGAGAGATTGAGAATTATTACACACGTCTGGAGCAGGATGGGATGTGAAACCAGGCCTCCCTGTCCATGGTAACGACACTACCACCACACCTCAAGACAGCCTTAAAGATTACGGCAAAAAATGAAGGTAAAAAGAGAGCCTGCATCAGCCAATTTTTCTAAAGGGAATCAGCCAAAATCTGTTTTGATTTAATGAATTAAATTTAAATTCCAGCAGCTGTTAGTATGGGAATTGAACCGACAGCTCCGGAATATTGCCTGAGTCTCTGGATTCTTTAAAGCCAGTTAGAAACAAAAGAGAACGGCAGATGCTGGGATCCAAGGTAGGCCAGCAGGAAGCTGGAAGAACACCACAAGCCAGGCAGCACCTTATTTAAGTGACAGGATGACTATCTATTTTGGTACAAGGTCACCAAAGGTAGGAACAGGAGTGGGCCATTTGGTCCATCAAACAACTTCTGCTCCAAGTCACTCATCATCCTGACTTGGAAATATATCACAGTTCCTTCACTGCGTCAAAATCCTGGAATTCGCATTGTGGGTCAACGCACAGCATGTAGGCTGCAGATGTTCAAGAAGGCAGCTCACCACCACCTTCTCAAGGGGCAGCTAGAAATGGGCGATAAATACTGACCAGAGAGCAATGCTTATATCCCACAAGTGAATTTTTTAAAAAAAGCCTGTCACACAACTCAATGAGATCATGGCTGATCTTTTATGGGGCATTAACTTCGCTCTCCTGTCTGCCCCCCCCCCCGCCCCCAAACAACACCACCCTGGAGTCCTCAAACAATGCAAATCTATCTCACTCAACCTTAAAAATCACGCAACACCAGGTTATAGTCCAAAAGGTCTAATTGGAAGCACTAGCTTTCAGAGCTCTACTCCTTCATCAGGTGGTTGTGGAGTATAAGATTGTAAGACACAGAATTTATAGCTAATCTTATACTCCACAACCATCTGATGAAGGAGCAGCACTCTGAAAGCTAGTGCTTCCAAATAAACCTGTTGGACTATAACCTGGTGTTGTGTGATTTTTAACTTTGTACACCCCAGTCCAACACCGGCAAATACAAATCATACTCAACCTTGAGTACATTCAAGGCAACAACGGTTACATTTCAAAAGTACATGTTGGGATTTGGAGCGCTTTTGAGTTGGTGGACGCGAGGCGAGTGACAAAGTCGCTATACAAATGCAAGTCCCAAGTGGCGTGCAATTCAATTCCTTGAAGTCGGCGGCTTGCCTTGGGAAGGGGGTCAAAGGAGTATAATGATAGTTCAACAAGAAGGAAGGTTGTCAAAGGTGAGGATAGGGGTCCCTTTAAGCGTCCCGCAGCCTCCCCCTTGCCTGAGTGCATGACCACAGATGAAGGTTTTGTTGTGTGTGGGGTTTTTTCCACCCATCACCAGTCTCCAGTAGGTGGTGCTTCACTGACGGGCTGGGGGAAGGCGGAAAGGAAAAGGGGGATACAGGGCAGGATTTTATTTTTTATTTTGGTTAAGCCGCCGAACATCATTATTATATTTTTTAAAAATTTCTTACACCACCTCCCCTTCACTTTTTTTTTTGTTGCATTTTGTGCTTGTGTAGGGAAGGAAGGTGAGAGCACGGTTTGCTTTCGAGATGTCTGCGACTTGTCAGCAAAGTGAATGCCGAGTGATCCCCACCAGGAGAGTTGCCCTGAACGATGCAACGCAGCTACCTCATGACTACTGCACTACCCCAGGGGGGACCCTGTTCTCCACCACTCCCGGAGGTAAGACAAATCTGTACGCACCCCACCCCGGAAAGTCTGCAACCCCTTCCCTTGTGTCTGTGTTGGGGTTTTTTTTTTGTGTGCATTCATTGCAACGAACAAGTATTTGAAAATGCTGTCGGCCTGCTGCTCTGCACGGGCTGGTGTATTGCCTCCTTCTGCAAACAAAGTGGGGAGAGCTTTAACCCTGTTTGCAATACTACAACAACAACGAAAAAAACCCCCAATATCCCCGGACTGCAGTCTTTTTGCATTAAAATTCGTCCCGTTCCGGTGGGTGTCCGCTCGCATTGCTCCATTTTGTGGTGTTGTTGTAGGCCGGCTGAGAACCTCGTGTTACCCACAGAGCGGGGGGGGTTAACTTTTCTGTTTTAACAATTGTCCACACGCACGGATGTATTTTTCAAAAAAGCGCCGTGTTAGGGTCGAGTCGAAGTGAAAACGGGTGAGAACAACTTGCAGTGAATTGCTGAAAGGTACACACACACAAAAGCAGGACTTTTAAATGGGGGTCTTTGCTACAATTTCAGTTCAGATTTTCTTTTGGCCGAGAGTACTCTCCGTGAGAGCAGTGAGTGCTTTTTAATTTTGATTTGCAATGTAAAGGCATTGCTAGTTGATTTAATTTCTTTTTTGGAGGTGGAGGAGGGGAAGCTGGATGTTAAAACATTATTTCCCCCCTCCCTCTCTCTCTCTCTCTGGGTTGGAGTTCATGTTTGAGGCTCGTCATTTGCGTCACGTTATTTCCACTGACAGTAGCGCCCGCCCCCTCTTTCCTTCTAGTTCCCTCCCATCCCGGTCATGGCTATTTAATCGGAAGTTTTGCCTGCTTGTTGGATTGTTCTTCCACCCCCCACCCCCGTCCCCATTTTCTGCCTCTTTTGCAGGTCTGAGGGTGGCCCTAATTGCAAGAAGGAAACCTATAGGCTGCAGCCAAACCAGAATAGCAAAACAGAAAATAAAGTCAAGGCAGAAGCAACTTGAGCCCTCCCCATGTGTTTAGGAATAGACTTTGCACATATATATATATATAGCAGCTTTTACCAAATGGTACTCCGCAGTATTACATTTAAGTAAAAATTGAAAGAACTGCAGATGCTGTAAATCAGAAACCAAAACAGAAAATGCTGGAAAAGCTCAGTATGTCTGCCCACAGTTTCTGTTTTGATTTTACGTGTTGAGTAGTCTGTTGTGACAGGAACACTTCTACGTTTTTAATTTGTTTGTGGGATGTGAGTGACTGTGACAAGACTAGTGTTTGTTGCCCATTCTGAAATTGCTCTCTGGGAAATAAGTCAACCATATTACTGTGAATCTGGAGTCACACATAGGCCAGACAAGGTAAAGATAGCAGATTTATTTCCCTAAAGGAGGTCGATGAACCAGATGGATGTTTGCAACAATTAATGATAGCTTCAAGTTTTCCAATTTAACTAGTTTCCAATTCCAGATTGCTCTTAAAAAGGAGTTTAAATTTAACTGGCTGCCTTGGGATTTGAATCTGTATTGGGTTGGGCCTCTGAATTACAGGTCCAGCTCCAATACTGCTCTGCCAACAACACACCAGTTGCCATAAACAATAATGTGATAATGACCAGAGGATTTCTGATACAAGTGTTGGCCAGAGCTTCCCAGCTCTTTGATATAGTGTTATGGGATTCTGTTACACTTAGCTGAAAACAAAACTATGCTTCTGTCAGCTGGGTTTTAGTCTGGTGGGGCTTGACCCTGTGACCATATGATGAAAGAGGCAAAAGCCAAGGCTGATGGCTGTTTATCAGTGTTGGTAAAACACTCCAAGGTACACTCATATAAAGCCCATCATATTCAGTAAGCTGTCTCATGATCAGTGTGCCTTTGAGAGATGCTACTGACTATTCTGTGGAGACACTGCTGTGGGACTGGGATGGACAAAGTCAGAAATCACATGACACCAGGTTATAGTCCAACAGGTTTATTTGGAAGCACTAGCTTTCGGAGCACTGCTCCTTCATCAGATAGTTGTGGAGAATGAGATTGTAAGACACAGAAGTTTATTGCTATAAACTCTGTGTCTTACAATCTTATTCTTCACAACCACCTGATGAAGGAGTGGCGCTCCGAAAGCTAGTGTGCTTCCAATTAAACCTGCTGGACTATAACCTGGTGCTGTTTGATTTTTTTTTCCACTTTGTCCACCCCAGTCCAACACCGGCGTCTCCAAATCATTTCAGAGTGGTGGCTCCTTCATCAGGTGAGGTGGACTAGAATCTGGTATCATGTGACTTCTGACACTGACTGTTATCACTATGATGTGGAGGTGTTGTCACTGTATTATCAGTGTGTCATAGCTCATTACCTGAAGGTATAAAGATCTCATACTCCATTTTACCTTGTATCACTTGATGCACGACACTCTACTAGAAACATGCTCCTCTGTAACCTAGAATAGTTATACCACCCAAGACACTTGTTTGCACGTAATCTTTAGTTATAATAAATGGCTGTTGTACTCTAAAGTGTCCAAGCCAGGTTTCTGATCTAACAGAAGGTAATGTGAGCATTACCACATAAAGTAAAACATTATTGCACTGCGTATTTCTTTCCAAATGTGGAGAGTTTGGCTGGGATAACAGATCAACACGTAGGAATGTATCAGTTATGATGATCTGAATTCCAGACACTGGGAAAACTGTACAAGAGTGAGAATTCTGAGAGCCCTGGAGCAGGAGTTTAGGAATTCCTTGAAGAAGATGGACACAAACAGCTAGAGTATTGCAATTAACACCTGTCTCAGACCAGTCTGAAACTCCCAAGTTCAGGACAGGCAGATGGAAGCTCAGGTTTGGGAATTCTCCCTTTAAAAAGCTTTGATTTAAACATGGACAAAAGATCTAAATCCTGAGGGAGACTGACCTGCATTTGACCAAACAAGGCATTAATAAACCCCAGCAAAACTAGCGTCAGTGGGAATTGGGGGAAAACCTCTCCACTGGGTTGGAGTCAGAACCAGCACAAAGGAAGATGGCTGGAGTTGTTGGACGTATCTCTGCAGGCGTTCCTCAGGAAAGAGGCCTAGGCCCAACTGTCTTTAGCTGCTTTAATCAATGACCTTCCCTCCATCATAAGGTCAGAAATGGGGATGTGTTCACCGACGTTTGCATAACGTTCACCACCATTTGTGACTCCTCAGGTACTGAAGCAGTGAACAAGACCTGGAGAATATCCAGGCTTTGACTGTCAAATGACAAGTATTATTTGTGCCAGAGAAATGTCAGGCAGTGACCATCTCCAACAAGAGTAAAGCCTGCCATAGCCCCTTGAACTTGAATGACATTACCCCGTCACTGAAAGACTCACTATCAACATCCTGAGCATTAGCATTGACCAGAAACTGAATCAGACGAGTCACATAAAATTTTGTAGCTGCAAGAGCAGTTTTTTTTTAGATTACTTACTTACAGTGTGGAAACAGGCCCTTCAGCCCAACACATCCACACCAACGCGCAACCCACCCAGACCCATTCCACTACACTTACCCCTTCACCTAACACTACGGGCAATTTAGCATGGCCAATTCACCTAACCTGCACGTTTTTGGACTGTGGGAGGAAACCCACGCAGACACGGGGAGAATGTGCAAACTCCACGCAGTCAGTCGCCTGAGGCAAGAATTGAACCCGGGTCTCTGGTGCTGTGAGGCAGCAGTGCTAACCACTGTGCCACCATGCTGCAGGTCAGAGGCTAGGAATTCTGAGGCGAATAACTCCTGTCTGCAAGGCACAAGTCGGGAGCACGAGAGCAGCGCCAATAATTGATAAGCCGAACAAAGCTGGCAGCTTTATTAACACTCCTTCCCCCTCTTTCAACATTCACTTCCCTTCACTACTGACACACAGTAGCAGTAATGTCTACCGTCTACAAGATGCACTGCAGAAATTCCCCAAGGCACATCCAACAGCACTTTGCAGATCTGAGACCTCTACCATCCAGAAGGGTGAGGGCATTGGAATCCCCCCTCTCCCCAAAGCCTCTCACCAGCCTGACTTGGAAAGGTACCACTATTAAATCCTGCAACTCCCTCTGTAACAGCATGGTGGGTGTACCCACAACCTAAGGACTGCAGCATTTCAAGAATGCAACTCCCCACCACCAGGTGGTTTGATGGGGACAATAAATTCTGGCCTAACCAGCCATGTACACATCCCATGCACAAAAAACAAAATCCATTTCCTCCTGCTCTTTGCACCGGAATAGACCGATGTCTTAACCAGTTTCCAGTTTCCAAAACCAAACCAGCCACACTCAAAACATCACAGCTCTTTGACCCTCTTCACCACGCTAAATCCTGCCTTGATTGCCATTACTTTCTGTGTGAGAATCAGTTACATGACACAGTGGCTCAGTTGTTAGCACTGCTGCCTCACAGCGCCAGTGACCCGGGTTCATTTCCAACCTCAGACGACTGTCTGTGTGGAGTTTGCACATTCTCCCTGTATCTATGTGGGTTCCTCCGGGTGCTCCAGATTCCTCCCACAATCCAAAGATGTGCATGTTAGGTGAATTGGTCATGCTAAGTTGTCCATAGTGTTCAGGGATGTGTAGATTATGTGCATTAGTCAGGTGTAAATATCGGAATAATAGGGTATGGGAATGGGTCTGGGTGGGTTACTCTTCCAAGGATCGGTGTGGACTTGTTTGGCCAAAGGGCCTTTTTCCATACTGTAGGGATTCTAGGATTTATTAAAAGAAACATTTTGTACAACCTCAACATAACGTCACAACTCCTATACTCAAAGGTCTGAGCAATGAAGGCAAATATGCTAAATGTCCTATAACCGCCCTATCTATATGTGATGGAAACTACAAAGAATTATCTCCATTCTAGCTACGATCTACAGACGAACCTTTACCATCCCAGTTTGGGGCGGCTGCCATTTTCACAACCCTCTCTGTCCTTGCTTCAACATGTCTAATGTTGAAATGTTCACCCACTTCCTTGTTACTGTCAAAGTCTTCTCTGCTCTACAGCCTCCACATTCAAGTGTCCACTCTCTGTAAATATTAGACCATCCCAAAGTCTGCCAGTATCTTGACTTGTACCCAGTCCTATTCGCGCAGATCACCTATGTACTCACTGACTTGTACTGCTGTACACGGGCTCTTTAAGAATGCTCATCATATATGGTCAAACCCCCTTTGCAGCTTTGCTACTCTCTATTTCTAACCTCTTCTGTACTACAACTTCTGAGAACTCTGCATTTCACTAAATCTGATTTGTATCTTCATCCATCATTTGTAGCTGGGCCACTATTTGTTAAACTCCCAACCATCCTCCCTGAACCTCTTTCTCACTCCCTATATCCTTCTTTCTGTTCCTTGAACCATCTTAAGTCACCTGTTTGAATACCTCCTACTGTGCTCACTGTTGTGAACTTGCCTTAGGATGTTTTGCCATGTGCCACATAACTACAGGCTGTTGTCATTCACAATGTAGATAACCCATCTTTGGAGCAGGTGGGACTTGAATCTGGACCTCCTGGCTCAGAGGCAGGGATGTTACCACTGCGACACAACAGCTTTTCTCATTCACAATATATTCAGTAGTGAAGCAACATGACCTAGCTACTAAGTTAACCCAAACCCTTGGTCTCTTGTGGTCTATTTGCTTGAGCAGGGAGCATTGCAAATTGTAAAAACCTCCAATTTAATCCCTTTCTGTCCTGGTGCATCAGAGATAAACAGTGCCGAACCAGGCCCTTCAGTGAAGCTGTAATCCCAATTAAACTAGTACTTGGCCATATCCCTCCAATTATTTCCTATTCATGTACTTATCCAAATGTCTTTTACACATTGTAACTATGCCCATATCCACCACTTCCTCTGGAAGTTCATTCCACACGTGAAACACTCTTGGTCAGAAAAAAAAAGCTGCCCCCCCCCCCAAGTCTTTGAAAGAAACTGATTGGTGGGCTTCAACCCTGGCCTCCAATTTGTATGATTTTTGTTTAATTCTCTCGTGGAACAGGGGTGTCAATGGCTGGGTCAGCATTTATTGTCTGTCTCTAGTTCCCCTTGGGAAGGTGTCCTTTCTGACACCCCTCTACTCCACCACCTTCCAACAATCTGATACCAAAAATATCTAACTCCAGTAAAACCTTGTGTTCTTCTTGCAAATTGCTGAATATTAGTAGTTTCAGCTTGATGTTGGTATGTTTGTACCAGGGCTATGCGCTAGTACTACCCGTGATATGTGTTCATAAAAAAACTACACTGTTCAAGGTATCCAGTAAATAGAGTAAGTCTGCCAAATGTTACATCATTCTAAGAAGAATGTGGAACATCTACATAGAAATCAGGGGTGACACACATTTGTCAGAGGTACTAGGAAACCCAGTGGTAGGATAACCTCAGACACCCAGATCAGCTCTGAGACCATATCTGTAGTGCTGTGTACATTTACTTTAGATTCCATATTTCGGACAGTACGTTGTTAAATGAGAAGCAATTCAGAGAAGGTTCACTCGACAGGTTGCTGGGATGTGGGGATTATCACGTGAGGAAAGGTTGGTTAGGCTCAGCCAATTGGGGTGGCACGGTGGCTCAGTGGTTAGCACTGCTGCCTCACAGCCCCAAGGACCTGGGTTTGAATACACCCTTGGGCGTCTGTTTGGAGTTTGCATGTTCTCCCTGTGTCTGCGTGGGCTTCGTCTGGGTGCTCCACTTTCCTCCCACAATCCAAGGATGTGCAGGTTAGGTGAATTGACCAAGTCCCATAGTGTTCAGGGATGTGTAGGTTAGATTAGATTAGATTAGATTACATTAGATTACATTACAGTGTGGAAACAGGCCCTTCGGCCCAACAAGTCCACACCGACCCGCCGAAGCGAAACCCACCCATACCCCTACATTTATCCCTTACCTAACACTACGGGCAATTTAGCATGGCCAATTCACCTGACCCTGCACATCTTTTGGACTGTGGGAGGAAACCGGAGCACCCGGAGGAAACCCACGCAGACATGGGGAGAACGTGCAAACTCCACACAGTCAGTCGCCTGAGGCGGGAATTGAACCCGGGTCTCAAGCGCTGTGAGGCAGCAGTGCTAACCACTGTGCCACCGTTGCATTAGTCAGGGGTAAATGTAGGACAATAGGGTAGGGGAATGGGTCTGGGTGGTTAACTCTTCTGCGGGTCGTTGTGGACTTGTTGAACCGAAGGGCCTGTTTCCACACTGTAGGGTTTCTAGGATTACACACATTGAAGTTTTGAAGAACGTGAGATGATTTTATTGAAAGAGATAAAATCTTGAGGGGACTTGGCTGGATGAGTGTTGAGAGAATGATTTCCCCCACATCGGACATACTAGAACAGTTTAAGGGGTCTCCCATTCAAGATAAGGAGAAATGTTTTCTGAGGGTCGTGAGTCTATCCCGAGTGTGGAGGAGGCAGAGTTATTGAATATTTTAAGGCAGAAACAGGTAGACTCTTCACGAGCCGAGGTTTCAAAGGGGCTGACAGGAAAATGGCGTTGAGGTCATACTCAGATGAACCATGGTGTGTATTATATATTACTGACCAAATCCATGCAACTGCCTTCTCTAACTGTTCTTGTTAGGGTGAAGGGCAAGGCTGGTAGGTTTAGGGAATGCTGGATGACTAGAGAAATTGAGGTTTTGGACCAGAAGAAGAAGAAAGCATATGTCAGGTATAGACAGCAGAGATCGAATGAATCCTTAGAAGAGCATAAAGGCAGTAGGAGTCTACTTAAGAGGGAAACCAGGAGGGCCAAAAAAAGGGGACATGAGATAGCTTTGGCAAATAGAGTTAAGGAGAATCCAAAGGGATTCTACGAATACATTAAAGACAAAAGGGTAACTAGGAAGAGAAAAGGGCCCCTCAAAGATCAACTAGGCAGCTTATATGTGGAACTGCAGAAGTCGAGGAAGATACTAAATGCATATTTTGCATCAGTGTTGCCTGTGGATAAGGATACAGAAAGTATATATGGGGAAATAGATATCTTGAAAAATGGCCATATTACAGAAGAGGACATCATAGATGTCTTAAAAGTGGATAAATCCCAAGTATCTGATCAGATATATAGAACATAGAAAAATACAGCGCAGTACAGGCCCTTTGGCCCTTGATGTTGCGCCGATCCAAGCCCACCTAACCTACACTAGCCCACTATCTTCCATATGCCTATCCAATGCCCATAAAGAGGGAGAGTCCACCACTGCAGGGCATTCCATGAACTCACGACTTGCTGAGTAAAGAATCTACCCCTAACATCTGTCCTATACCTACCACCCCTTAATTTAAAGCTATGCCCCCTCGTAATAGCTGACTCCATACGTGGAAAAAGGTTCTCATGGTCAACCCTATCTAAACCCCTAATCATCTTGTACACCTCTATCAAGTCACCCCTAAACCTTCTTTTCTCCAATGAAAACAGCCCCAAGTGCCTCAGCCTTTCCTCATACGATCTTCCTACCATACCAGGCAACATCCTGGTAAACCTCCTCTGCACCCGTTCCAGTGCCTCCACATCCTTCCTATAGTATGGCGACCGAAACTGCACACAATACTCCAGATGCGGCTGCACTAGAGTCTTATACAACTGCAACATGACCTCAGGACTCCGGAACTCAATTCCTCTACCAATAAAAGCCAGTACGCCATATGCCTTCTTCACTGCACTATTTACCTGGGTGGCAACTTTCAGAGATCTGTGTACATGGACACCAAGATCCCTCTGCTCATCCACACTACCAAGTATCCGCCCATTAGCCCAGTACTCCATCTTCTTGTTACTCTTACCAAAGTGAATCACCTCACACTTAGCTACATTGAACTCCATTTGCCACCTTTCTGCCCAGCTCTGCAGCTTATCTATATCCCGCTGTAACCTGCCACATCCTTCCTCACTGTCAACAACTCCGACTTTCGTATCATCTGCAAACCTGCTCACCCAACCTTCTAGCCCCTCCTCCAGGTCATTTATAAAAATGACAAACAGCAATGGTCCCAAAACAGATCCTTGCGGAACACCGCTAGTAACTGCACGCCAAGATGAACCTTTACCATCAACTACTACCCTCTGTCTTCTTCCAGCCAGCCAATTCCTAATCCAAACCTCCAACTCACCCTCAATGCCATACCTCATTATTTTTTTGCAGTAGCCTACCATGGGGAACCTTATCAAATGCCTTACTAAAATCCATATACACCACATTTACCGCTTTACCCTCGTCCACCTCCTTAGTCACCTTCTCAAAGAATTCAATAAGGTTTGTGAGGCACGACCTGCCCTTCACAAAACCATGCTGACTATCCTTGATCACATTATTCCTATCCAGATGTTCATAAATCCTATCCCTTACAATTCTCTCTGAGACTTTGCCCACAATAGAAGTGAGACTCACCGGCCTATAGTTACTAGGGTTATCCCTACTCCCCTTCTTGAACAAGGGAACCACATTTGCTATCCTTCAGTCTTCTGGCGCTATTCCTGTAGACAACGAGGACATAAAAATCAAGGCCAATGGCTCTGCAATCTCCTCTCTTGCTTCCCAGAGAATCCTAGGATAAATGCCATCAAGCCCAGGGGACTTATCTATTTTCATCCTTTCCAGAATTTCCAACACCTCTTCCCTACATACCTCAAAGCCGTCCATTCTAATTAATTGTGACTCAGTATTCACATCGGCAACAATGTCCTGTTCCTGAGTGAATACTGACGAAAAGTATTCATTCAGTGTCTCCCCAATCTCTTCAGCCTCCACAAGCAACTTCCCACTACTATCCTTGACTGGACCTATTCCTACCCTAGTCATTCTTTTATTCCTGACATACCTATAGAAAGCCTTTGGGTTTTCCCAAATCCTACCAACTAAGGACTTTTCATGTCCCCTCCTTGCTGCTCTTAGCTCTCTCTTCAGATCCTTCCTGGCTACCTTATAACTCTCAATTGCCCCAATTGAACCTTCACACCTCATCTTTACATAGGCCGCCCTCTTCCCTTTAACAAGGGATTCCAATTCCTTATTAAACCACGGCTCCCTCACACGACCCTTTCCTCCCTGCCTGACAGGTACATACTTATCGAGGACACTCAATAGTTGCTCCTTGAACAAGCTCCACGTATCAATTGCGCCCTTCCGTGGAGCCTACTTTTCAAAGCCACGCATCCTAAGTCGTACCTCACCGCATCATAATTTCCCTGCCCCCAGCTATAACTCTTGCCCTGCAGTGCACACTTATCCCTCTCCATCACTAGAGTAAAAGTCACCGAATTGTGGTCACTGTCCCCAAAGTGCTCACCTACCTCCAATTCTAACACCTGGCCTGGTTCGTTACCCAGAACCAAATCCAGTATGGCCTCACCTCTTGTTGGCCTGTCTACATATTGTGTCAGGAAACCCTCCTGCACACATTGGACAAACACCGACCCATCTAACGAATTCGAGCTATAGCTTTCCCAGTCAATATCTGGAAAGTTAAAGTCCCCCATAACAACCACCCTATTACTTTCACTCTTCTCCTGAATCATCCTCGCAATCCTTTCTTCTACATCTCTAGGAGGCCTGTAGAAAACTCCTAACAGGGTGACCTCACCTTTTCTATTCCTAACCTCAGCCCAAACTACCTCAGATGGCGAGTCTTCATCCATCGTCCTTTCCACCGCTGTAATACTATCTTTGACAAGCAATGCCACACCTCCCCCTCTTTTACCCCCACCTCTGACCCTACTAAAACATTTAAACACTGGAACCTGCAACAGCCAATCCTGTCCCTATTCTACCCATGTCTCCGTAATAGCCACAACATCGAAATCCCAGGTACCAACCCACGCTGCAAGTTCACCTACCTTATTTCGTATACTTCTTGCATTGAAGTATACACACTTCAAGCCACTTTCCTGTTTACAGGCACCCTCCTTTGAGATTGATGCCATGTTCCTAACCTCCCTACACTCCAGGTCCTGCACCCTAAAGCTACAGTCTCGGTTCCCATGCCCCTGCAGAGTTAGTTTAAACCCCCCCCCCCAAGAGCACTAGCAAACCTCCCGCCAAGGATACTGGTGCCCCTCAGGTTCAGGTGTAGACCATCCTGTTTATAGAGGTCCCACCTTCCCCAGAAAGAACCCCAGTTATCCAGATACCGGAATCCCTCCCTCCTGCACCATCCCTGTAGCCACGCATTTAACTGTTCTCTCTTCCTATTCCTTGACTCTCTATCACGTGGCACGGGTAACAAACCAGAGACAACAACTCTGTTTGTTCTAACTCTGAGCTTCCAACCTAGCTCCCTGAAAGCCTGCCTAACATCCTCAGCTCTCTTCCTACCTATGTCGTTGGTGCCAATGTGGACCATGAGTTCGGGCTGCTCCCCCTCCCCCTTAAGGACCCGGAAAACACGATCAGAGACGTCACGTACCCTTGCACCTGGGAGGCAACATACCAAACGTGAGTCTCTCTCGCCCCCACAAAACCGCCTATCTGTGCCCCGAACTATCGAGTCCCCAATAACTATTGCTCTGCTCTTCTCCACCCTTCCCTTCTGAGCAACGGGGACAGGCTCCATGCCAGAGGCCTGAACTCCATTGCTTACCCCTGGTAAGTCGTCCCCCCCACAAGTATCCAAAACGGTATACTTGTTCTTGAGGGGAACGGCCGTAGGGGGTCCCTGCACTGGCTGCTTCCTCCCAGTTCCCCTCACTGTCACCCATCTGTCTGCAATCTTTGGAGTTACTACTTCCCTAAAGCTCCGATCTATGACCCCCTCTGCCTCCCGAATGATCCTAAGTTCATCCAACTCCAGCTCCAGTTTCCTAACACGGTCTTGGATCCTAGAACTCTGTGGGAAGCTCGGGAAGTGATTGCTGGGTCCCTTGCTGAGATATTTGTATCATCGATAGTCACAGGTAGGGACTAGAGGTTGGCTAATATGGTGCCACTATTTAAGAAAGGTGGTAAGGAAAAGCCAGGGAACTATAGACCGGTGAGCCTGTCAATGGTGGTGGGCAAGTTGTTGGAGGAAATCCTGAGGGACAGGATTTATATGTATTTAGAAAGGCAAGGACTGATTAGGGATAGTCAGTGTGGCTTTGTGCATGGGAAATTCTGTCTGACTAACTTGATTGAATTTTTTTGAAGTAAGAGGCTTGATGAGGGCACAGTGATGGACATGATCTATGTGGACCTCAGTTTGACGAGGTTCCTTGTACTAGACTGGTTACCAAGGTTAGACCTCTTGGAATACAGGGAGAACTAGCCATTTGGATACAGAACTGGCTTGAAGGTAAAAGTCAGAGGGTAGTGGTGAAGGGTTGCTTTTCAGACTGGAGGCCTGTGACCAATGGTGTGCCACAAGGATTATTGCTGGCTTCATCGCTTTTCGTCATATAAGCGATTTGGATATACGAGGTGTAGTTAGTAAGCTTGCAGGTGACAAATTGCAGTTTGCAAATTGGAGGTACAGTGCACAGTAAAGAAGGTTACCTATAGATGCTGCATAGATACTTATAAAATTCCAATAGAACTAGACAGGGTAAGCACAGGAAGATTGTTCTGATGACTAAGAACTCCAGAACCAAGGGTCTTGGTCTCAGGATGTAGAGCAGGCCATTTAGGACCAAGATGAGGGGAAATCTTTTCATCCAGAGAGTGGTGAGCCTGTTGAGTTCACTACCACAGAATATGGTTGAGGCCAAATCATTGAACATTTTCAAGAAAGCATTAGATATGGTTCTTGAAGCTAAAGGGATCATAGAATGTGGGGAGAAAGTGGGAGCAGGAGACTAAGTTAGATGATCAGCATGATTGAATTGTATAGCAGAGCAGGCTCAAAGGGCCGAATGGCCTACTCCTGTTCTTGGTTTCTGTTGCTGTGTTTATGTTTTAATATTCATTGTGTCCTTTGCTGTCAGGTACATGTTTTCATTGTGAAGGATTGAGAGGAAGGTGGCGTCAGTGAGATGGAGAGCAGGGGATGGTATCCTACTCTGTCTCTGGGGGTTAATGGTTGATAGGTCTCACAAGTTCACTTCGACACACAGGCACATCAGCACGCTGACTAAAAAATAACCAAGTGTGGGGCTGCAGTAGCCCCCCCTCTGCCGTGATCTTCTGGGAGTTGCAACCATGTGGAGCTTGCTCCAGGCCCCTCCATAAGGAGCAGGTGGCACATCTGCAAGCTCCCCAAGTTGTAAAACAGGGGACTCTCTAAAAATAAAAATACTGAGTTTGTTTTTAAAGCAATGACTGTGTACTCTAGAGGACTGGGAACTAATAATCAAGAGCAGTTTGTAGAACGAGAAAGTGCTGTTAGCTTCTTTGGGAGAGAAGAGAATTGCAATTTATTGGAGCGACTGAGCCTGTGGCACTGGTTTAATCTTGTGTTCATGTCTACTTAAATTATACTGCATTATGGGATTGCCATCTTGAGGAACAATAGCAGGTTAGATTAGTGTTTCCTGGGGATCATTCTGTGCCACAGTGCTCTATGTTACACAGAGTTTCTATATATGCAGTAGAATGACAATAAGACTGTGTGTGTGTATGTGGAGAGGTGGTGTTTGATATAATTTAGGGTTTGACCCTGCAGCATCCTGAAGAGATTTCTCCAGCCGTAGCATTTTCCATGCAAGGGAGTAAATTGACATGAAGTGAAAACTGTAGTGCTAGATTCAGACAGTCATTGGCACCACAGGAGACCATTCGAGTTTATACTGGCTCTCCACACAGCAATCCAGTCAGTTCCACTCGCCCAGTCCTCTCAATCCCCATTATTCTGCAGATTTACTTTGCATTTGTCCAATTTCCTTTTGCGAGTTCCAGCTCATTACTGCTTGCTGTATTTAGAAAGTACTCTCTTCCACTTAACTGGGCTCCATTTCAAATGCCTTGTTGGGCTTTCTACGAACTGCTTGGAAAATATAGCTTCTGGATGCAACTGAAGAATTTTGCTTCCTCCCTACTTCTTTACATGAAAACTGTCTCTCACTTGGAATCTTCGGTCTGTGTCCCTGGACCCTTTGTGCATCTAGAACCAGGGGAAAAAGCCTCAGAATAAAAGGCAAACCGTTTAGGACTGAGGAGGAGGAATATCTTTACTCAGACCGGCTGAATCTTTGGAATTCTCTTTCCCAGATGGTGTGGAAGCTCAGTAGTTAAGTAAGTTGGAGTTGGAGATTGACAGATTTCTAGTTACTAGACAACAAGGAATATGGGGATAAACCATAGACTTTTACAGCACAGAAGGTGGCCATTCAGCGTATCATGTTGGCCAACAAGATCTGACTACACTGATCCTATTTTCCAGCTTTAGGCCCATAACCTGGAGGCTACAGCAATGCAAGTGAATAACTAAACACTGCTCAAGTATTGAGAGTTTCTGCTAGTGTTTCAGGCAGTATGTTATAGACACACGTCCACCCTGTCAGTGAAAAACTTTCTCCTCCACTCTCTTAGCCTTCTAACTGAAGCCCGATGCCCCAGTTGTTGTCTCTACAAATGGAAAACATGCCTTCCTATCCACCGTCGAGAGTGTGGTGCTGGAAAAGCATAGCAGGTCAGGCAGCATCCGAGGAGCAGGCGAATCGACGTTTCGGGCATACGCCCTTCATCAGGAATGAGGCTTATGAGCCGGGGTGCTGAGAGATAACTGGGGAGGGGGGGGTGGGTAGGGCTGGGGTGAAGATAGGGGAGAAGGCGATAGGTCAGAGAGGAGGGTGGAGCGTATAGATCGAAAAGAGGGTGGTGCCGAGTTGGAAGCTTGGAACTGGGATAAGGTGGGGGGAAGGGAAATTAGGAAACTGGTGAAATCCACATTAATGCTGAGTGGTTGCAGGGTCCCGAGGCAGAAGATGAGGTGTTCTTCCTCCAGGCGTCGGGTGGTTAGCGTTTGGCGATGGAGGAGGCCCAGGATCTGCATGTCCTTGGTGGAGTGGGAGGGGGAGTTGAAGTGTTCAGCCATGGGGCGGTAGTTCCTATCCACTGTTCCTGATATTTTGATACAACTCGATCTGATCCCCTTTCAACCTTCCCTGCTCCAAGGGAAATAACCCCAGTCTTTCCTTAAAGCTCAGACCCTGGGGCCCAGGCAGCATCCTGGTAAATCTCCTCTTCACTCTCTCTCTAGTGCAGTCACAATGTGGTGACTGGATCTGCACACAATATAATCTCTCGTTGTGGCTTGACCAGCATTTTACACAGTTCCAGCATAATCTTCCTGGTCTTGTATTCTCTGCCTCTGCTAATAAAGGCTGGTATCCCACGTGCATTCTTAGCTACCTTATGTACCTGCTCTGCTACTGTCAGGATCTGTGGGTAAGCACATCAAGGTCCCCCTGGTCTTCAATGCTTTACAGAGACTTACCATTCATAGTGTGATACCTTGTCTTGCTAGCCCTTCCCAAGTATATTACCTTTGACCAGTCTGGGTTTAATTCCATTTGTCACTGCTCAGTCCACCTAACCAGTCCATCTATATCTTCCTGAAGTTTACAGCTACCCTCCCCACTATTTACCACCTGACAAATTTCATGTCATTCATGAAATCCTTGATGATATTCCCCAAGTTTTAAGTCCAAATCATTTCAAACTGCAAAGGCCCCAGCAGTGAGCCCTGTGGAGTCTCAACTGGATAGAGATTTTCAGTCACAGAAACTTCCCCCTCCCATCACCCTCTGCTTCCTGCCTCTCGGCCAGTTTTGGAACCAACATTGCACTTTCTCTTGGATTCCATTGGCTCTTACTTTCTTGACCAGTCTGCCATGAGGGGCCTTGTCCAAAGCCTCACTGAAGTCTGTGTAGACTGTATCAAATGCACAACCCTCGTGAACCCCCCCTGGTTCCCTCCTCAAAAACGTCAAATCAAGTTTGTCAAAACACCTTGCTTTAACAAATCCATGCAGATTATCCCTGTTAAGCTGTGTGTCCCCAAGTGCAGATATATTCTGTCCCTCCGAATTTCTCATTATCAAGGTTAGAGTGTCAGTTAATTTCCTGGAGACAACAACTGGCGGGATAATGTTAAGAGTCCTCACCCATTGGTACAGAGGAGTTGAAAATTGCAGCCGGTGCCTCTGACGTCTCCTCTCTCACCCCTTTCAAAGGCTGTGGATTTCTCCATCTTGAAGGCTGCTGAATCCACGAGTACCTACTCCCACACCCTGCCCCCTGACATCAAAGGTTCTTGGTCCTAGCCTTTGTCTCTATGGAAACATATGTGCCATGTATTCTCGCTGTCTCACCTCGAATACTACCCCACTGCTCTACCACCGTTTTTAAGTAGCTTCTCCAGTCCACTTAGGTCGAGTTGTATCTTAATAAAATTATCCTTCCTTCAGTTGCGAGCCTTTATTCTTGGCCCATCTTCTTCCTTTTCCATGACAATCCTAAATCTAACTGAGTTATGGTCACTATCTCAACTGATGTGCCTTCTACCTGTCTGGGCTCATTTCCAAGTATTAGGTCCAGAACTTCCCACTCCCATGGGCTTTCTAAAAACTGGTTGAAAAAACTTCTACAATTTAAGAATTTTCTTCTCTCTTTACCTTTGGGCGACACAGTGGCTTAGTGGTTAGCACTGCTGCCTTACGGCGCCAGGGACCTGGGTTCGATGTGGAGTTTGCACATTCTCCCCGTGTCTGCGTGGGTTTCCTCTGGGTGCTCCGTTTTCCTCCCACAGTCCAAAGATGTGCAGGTCAGGTGAAACGCCGTGCTAAATTGCCCATAGTGTAGGCTATTAGTCAGGGTAGAGGGAATGGGTCTGGGTGGGTTACTCTTCGGAGGGTCGGTGTGGACTTGTTGGGCCAAAGGGCCTGTTTCCACACTGTAGGGATTCTAATTCTAATTTGAACCCTCCTTGTCAGCATTAGGAACCCTCCCACTCCTGTGAGGATGTCGATTGCTTTCCTGTTCAGACGTAAGCTGTCCGAACCACCCCCTTTCCACCTGTCTGGACTCATTTCCAAGTATTAGGTCCAGAATGCCCATTCCAATGGGCTTTCTAAAAACTGGTTGATGGTAGGATTTCAGTTCCATTTAAAAAAAATCTAATAATGGCCATAAAACGACTGTTGATCGTCTGAAAATCTAATACCTGGTCTGGCCTACATGTGACTCCAGACCTGTAGCAATGTGGCTGACTCTTAACTGCCCTCTAGCCAATTAGAGATGGACAATAAATGCTGGCCTAACCAGTGACGCCCTCGTCCTGTGAGTGAACAAGAAATAATTAAGGAGCGTTAGCACCCATTTGTTAAAGGACAGACCTCGATGAATCTGATACCTTGACGAAGTAAAAACAGAAGGTTAATGAAGGGTTTTGTTTAAATTTATCCATGGGAGTTGGATGTTGCTAGCCTGGCTTTTTATTACCCATTCCCAGTTGCTCTGGAATAGGTGATAGTGAGTTACCACCTTGAACTGCTGCACTCCATCCAATGTGAATGTGCCCACTGTTCTGTTAGCGAGGGAGCTGCAGGGACTTGACCCAGCCACCGTGAATGAATGACTTGTATCCAAGTCAGGATGGTGAATGATTGGAGGGCAGCTTGCACTTGGTGGTGCAGTGTATGTGCTGGTCTTGTCCTTATGGGGTGCGGAGATTGAGAGTTTGGGAGGGGTTGTTGTTAATGGATTGTTAAAGTGCATCCTGTAGATGGTGCACACTGCTGCAACTATGCATTGCTGGTAGAGGGAGTGAACGTTGAAGGTGGTGGATAATTGTTTTTCAGACTGTAGAGTGGTAGACAGTGGTGTTCCCTCACAGTCAGTGCTGGGATTACTGCTTTAGTTGCTACATATAAATGATCTGTAAATTGAAATACGGGGTAAAATTTTGAAGTTTGCAGTTAATACCAGTTTGGGGCTGGATTCAGGGCCTGCCCCCTTTCTGTACCTGTGGTGGACACCATGGGGCTGTGCAGTGGACAGCAGACTTGTATAGCACTGTTAACATCATAAAACATCATTGGTACTTCACAAGCATTGAGGTGTTATTAGGTAAGATGACCAAATATAGAGAGAGGTTTTAAGGAGTGGCAAAAAGGAGGGAAAACAAGAGGTGCAGAATCTCTGATCTTGCCAGCTGATAGGATGCCCCAGTGGTCGAGCAGTTTAAAACTGGGAGTTGGTTAAGAGGGCAGATAGGGAGAGCTAAAGATCTTTGAGTGTGTGGGGCTAGAGGAGACTGACTTACTGCCCCTGATTTTGAAAGGGAAACTGATTCTAATGAAAGCCGAAAGAACTGCGGATGCTGATCTATAAAACTTGTCATTGAATGGAGTGTGTATATGTGAACTTTTAAGATTCTTGCGCCTTTTGGCAGGAAGGTAACAATACAAGGCAGTGTGTGTGAATGGTTAATGATCATTATGGGTGTTTTACTGCTTTGGTTACTGAGTGGTTGTGAATGTTTGTTTAAAAATATCAAATCTGGATTACTTGTATCGTGAGACTAGGGGCACTAAAATTACTGCATGTGCCTTGACAGGTGTCACTGTAGCCTCGCCTGTGACTGGTGAGCAATTTTTCTATTGAACACTGCTGCTGTAGTTAACCAGAGAGGTTAGGCCTTAGGCTAAGGAGTGAACAATATGCAGGTCACTGGGTGAGGCTGCTGAAAACGAGGTGTGAGTTGTGGAATCTCAGCCAAGAAGGTGACCACTCAAATCATTATGTCTGTACGTGCCTTCTGATTGGTTAGTATGTTTGTCCTGTGAAGTCCTGACAAACTTTCCCAATTTTCTTTGGAAAGCTCCTTCACCTTCTGACACTCAGTATTTTAGATCGCACAAAGCCGCTGAATTGAATAATTTACTATATTTCCCATTTCCCTCTGCTTCAAGGGTTTGTGACCTTAAATCCGTGTCCTCTGGTTCCAAAGTGCACCTCAATGGAAATTGCTTTCTGCCTAAATATCCTTTTCAAACCCCTGCACATCACTCTGCTCAGCCCCAAGGAGCTCACTGCAGTTTCTTGTAGCCTTTTCAAGTTCCAAATACCACGGCATCTGTGGCCAATTAGGACAGAAACAGCAGGTATTTGGGAACACCATGGCCTGCATGTTCCCCTCCAAGTCAGTCACCATTCTGACTTGGAAATACGTCACTATTCCTTCATTGTCATTGGGACAAAATTGGCGATATAATGTTTCAGTGGTTAACACAGCTGCCTCACAGCGCCAGGGACCCGGGTTTGATTCCAGCCTCAGGCGACTATCTGTCTGTGTGGAGTTTGCATGTTCTCCCCGTGTCTGAGACCTTTCTTCGGGTGCTCTGGTTTCCTCCCACAGTCTAAAGTGGTGCAGGTTTGGGTGGATTGGCCATGCTAAATTGCCCATGGTGTTCAGAGATGTGCAGGCTAGGTGGGTTAACCATGGGAGATGCAGGGTTACAGGGATAGGATAGGGGTGTAGGTCTGGGTGGGATGCTCTCTTTGGAGAGTCAGTGTGGGCTTGGTGGGCCGAATAACTTGTTTCCACGTCATAGGCATTCTATGATTCTATCCCCTTTCTGCCCCTCACTTCCCATTTCTAGGCAGTGGTCTAACTCTGATTCCCAATTCCATTCCCCAGGCTGGGTGGATTAGCCATGGGGGATATAGAGTTACAAGGAGGGGGGGGGGATATGGATGGAGTGATCTTCGGAGGATTGGTGTGGACTCGATGGGCTAAATGGCCTGCTTCCACTTGAGGGATTCTATGAAAATACTGAAATTCATTAACTGCATTGTAGGTGACCATACACCAGATGGACTGCAGTAATTCTCAAAAGCTGTGCTCACCACCACCTTCCATAAGGCAGTTAGGGGTAGGACTACATCCCTTCAAAGAACAAGAAATACTAAGTCTCTCAGCACTGGTACCACCACTGGCATATGGCTACTCTGCGGGTTCTCTAAGTCCTTGATTTTGTTTTCCAAAAGGATGAATAAACAATGTCTGATCTCATTATGCTTATTAAAGTTGGTGATCGTATTGAAGCACATGAAATCCTGAGGGAACTTGACAGACTGGATGCTGAAAGGACATTTCCCATTGTGCAAGAAGCTGCAACAGATTCAAAATAAAGGATCTCCCATTTAAGACAGAGGAGAATTTTCTTGGAATGCCTTAGGACATGAAATTCTTTTGTTTTTTAACATGTCAGTAGATTCTTGTGAAGAAGAGTTATTGGTTCCCAAGGATGTGCTGGGAATACGGAATTGAAGCCATAAGCAAATTGATTATTATCTTAATGGCAGATCAGGCTTGAGGGGCCAAACGGCCTACTCCTTTTTAATTCATGCGTTTGTATGTTCTTGAAACGTCATGATTTGTTTTTAATGTAATAGATGTGCTGCCTTAAAACACACAAGGGGATGGGAAACCGGTTTAGACCTCCTTGTGTGAATTTAATTTGGTATATCCTCCTGTGATGTTTGTTTAATTCCTTTCAGGAACCCGGATAATTTACGATCGGAAGTTTCTGATGGAGTGTCGCCATTCCCCAGTTGCCAAGACCCCTCCCCGTTATCTCCCGCACATCCCAGGTGTGACCACGCCTGGCACTGCCGATGATGCCAAGGTAGAAGCGAACGACTCTGGCCACTGTGCTGATAACAACAACCGCGAGAGGAAGGCAGCTGCTGGTGAGATTAAATTATATTTAAGAATGACTGCAGTTAAATCTGATTTTAATCTTAATATTTATGAAGCAGAAATGATGAGTGATGCCAAGAACCAGTATGGATTAACAGCATCCAGGTGCAGTTAACACACTCACTCATCTGTATAACCATACTCATAATTACTGTATTTGCTTTTCATTATTTGGTAATATAGAATGACAGTATTGCTGGAAAAAGCACTAATTTTGTCAAAGCTGTTTGTTTTGCACTTGTCAAGATAAATTGGCAAGAAATACCAACGTAAAGGGAAGACAACATTTCTATTTTTAAATTTTTTGTTTGTTTTTCTTTTACCAGGAAGATAGGAAAACACCCGGGTGGCCAGTGACAAACACTGCCCTTCACATCAAAGGGCAATGCTGTGTGATCAAAACAGTGAGGGGGAGGGTAGGGACTAAATCAAAATAGAATTGGAGGGAGAAATGATGCACTCCACTCCCTGCGGCGCCCACCTCTCCCTGAACAACTCCAGGGTGTTGGTCGACACCGAAGACAACATTTCTATTGTGTGAGAAAAGAGTACTGATTGGTTGACAAATGCACTGTGATTAGTAGAGGTGCAGCCTTGGAGAATGTGCCAGTTCATTATGATTGACAGTTAATTGCCACATTTGGTTTCAGTTTTAAATCACGCACTTTAACTCTGGTCAAGGCATTGCCTCGAAAAATGAACCTGAGCGTGGCTGTCATCTGTTTTGTGAGGTTGAAACAGGCGCAATGTATGTACAATTTATTTATATCTGCAAAGAACAAGGGCCTGTGTATGAATACAGGTAGTTTCCAGCACAGGCAAGTATGTGACGCTGCAATTCCAACTGAATCCGAAATTGTTTCAGTCTAATTCTTTTGGACGCATTTGTGAAATCGTCGTATTGTCAAATCCTACTGAATGTCAGGTGCTGTCATGAGAGTTTTGCAAGTGCAGCTGGTAAGTCCGGTCAGTTCCCAAAAATTGCTAGTTCCCAAAAGTAGCACAGATCAAACTCTTTGCACTCCTATATTGTGTCTTTAGTCTGATTGCACGCTCTCCTTTTGTCTTAACTCTTGCCCATTTTACCAAACCATGTCTCCTTTTCTATAACCTCCCCCCAAGTTCGCTCCCTACTTGGACATCTCCTCTTGGACTATGAATATTTTCTCTTGACTTGAGAAATCTCCACACCACTAGGATTTCAACACTCTCTTTTTCCTTGTTTGGTAATAATTGGAGGTTATGGGCCTAGTACCATTTCAGCCAGACAGAGCTAAACTTACACTTATTCCTATTTATCCACCAAACCACTAATATACGGAAAGGTTGTGAGAGTAGGAGTAGGCTATTCGGCTCCCTGAGCCTGCTGTTCCATTCACTGAGATGGTGGCTGATTTGATTATGGCCCTAGCCTCCCTTTTTTTCTGTTTCCTAATCTCGTAATCTTTGTCTGTCAAAACTCTGTCCAACTCAGTGTTGAATGACCTGGCTTCCACTCCTCTCTGTGGTAGAGAATTCCAAAGACTAAAGGCTGTGTGAGGGAAGAAATTCCTCCCCCTCCCCATCTTGAATGTAAGAAACCCCTGATTTTTAGATTAGATTCCCTACAGTGTGGAAACAGGCCCTTCGGCTCAACAAGTTCACATTGTCCTTCTGACCAGTAACCCACCCAGACCCATTTCCCTCTGACTAATGCACCTAACACTACGGGCCATTTAGCATGGCCAATTCACCTGACCTGCACATCTTTGGACTGTGGGAGGAAACCGGAGCACCCAGAGGAAACACACGCAGACAATTGCCCAAGGCTGGAATCGAACCTCGGTTCATGGTGCTGTGAGCCCTAAATCTTTAAACTGTATGCCTGAATTGTTAGAGATTCTCTCATCCCTCCCCCATCGTGAAGCAGGTGTCCTTTCAGAATCCATCCCTCAAGCTCCCCACCTTCCCAAAATGTGGTAGAACCAATTTGTTGAAAATCTGTATTTGAAAAGGAGAAAATCCAGCATCCGTTCAGAAAGTTTGAAGCTTTGTCATTAGCCCCAAGTGTAGCAGTCACTAAGGAAGGTGGAAAGTCAGTATGGACCAGGGTGGACTCATTGGTAGATTATTCTACTTACACTAGAATAATTCTAACTTTTGTTTAGCAAAGTTATGGAGTGATGGTGTAACTTTTTTATTTCCCCTTTGCTCATTCCTTCTAAATAAGTAAATAACAATATAGCTGAAATAAACTTCTGTGGAATTTTGTGCTTAGGCAATCTTTCCAGCTTCACGTCTTTCTCCAGTGTTCCAGCTCCTCTCCAACTCTTAACTCCCTCTGCCTTCCGAATTCCTCTGTCTTGCTTCTTATCTGTCCTTCAAGCTCACTCGTTTGGATCCAATCTTCATTTATTTGTTCAAACCGTTGCCCTGAGTGCCCTTTATTACACAGGGTAAATCACCTTCAACTACCAGCTATGTTTCAGGGTATTAAATGTCAGCATGTGAGTTCAGAGAAGCAGTAACTAAACCAGCCCCTCAACCCTGCTTCATCATTTAATAATATTATGGCTGATCTGAATGTGACCTCAACCACACTATCCTGCTGAACGCTGATCTCCTGTCACTCCCTTGTCAGTCAAACTCTTTAAACAGGAGAAAGTGAGGACTGCAGATGCTGGAGATCAGAGCTGAAAATGTGTTGCTGGAAAAGCGCAACAGGTCAGGCAGCATCCAAGGAGCAGGAGAATCGACGTTTCAGGCATAAGCCCTTCTTCGGGCATAAGCCCTTCAGCCCTTCTTCCTCATTCATTTAAGAAAGAGTTGGATAGAGCTCTCAAAGATAGTGGAATCAAGGGTTATGGAGAGAAGGCAGGAACAGGATACTGATTAGGAATGATCAGCCATGATTATATTGAATGGCGGTGCAGGCTCGAAGGGCTGAATGGCCTACTCCTGCACCTATTGTCTATTGTCATTCCTGAAGAAGGGCTTATGCACAAAACGTCGAATCTCCTGTTCCTTGGCTGCTGCCTGACCTGCTGCACTTTTCCAGCAACACATTTTCAAACTCTTTAAACAGTAAACTTTTAGTACAGCCACAGCTGTATAAAGGAAGGCAGATTCATGAAGTTACCCTCCCCCACCATATACATTACATGTGTTTTCCGAACGGTATCTATTTTGTACCTGGGGGTAAGAGCACAAATTGGCCTCAGCTCATAGAAGCGAGAGAGCAGTTAAAAATCACATAACACCAGGTTATAGTTCAACAGGTTTATTTGGGAGTACTAGGTTTCGGAGTGCTGCTCTTTCATCAAGTAACTGTGGAACAGGATAACACTTTCAAATAAGCCCGTTGGACTATAACCTGGTGTTGTATGATTTTTAACTTTGTCCACCCCAGTCCAACACCGGCTCCTCCACATCATCTCTATCAGAAGGTTATGGGCTCAAGATTTAGAGACTGAAGCACACCAGCTCAGTTGAAAGAGTGTTGCACTGAGTTTCTACTGTACTGCCTTCTAGATACAACATTAAACCTGACCTTTAATTCAGCTCCTCAGGTGAATATTGATGATTCCCCCTGAAGAAGAGCAAAGGAGTTCTGCACAGTAACCTGGCCGCTTTCTCTTTTCAATCCTTCAGCCAGCATCAGAAGCAAAATGCTACAGATGCTGGAAAGCTGAAATAAGCGAAGAGCATCGAAATAGGAAACGAAACGTGAACCTTTTTTTCTGGCTGCTGCCAGATATGCTGAGTATTTCTATCAAGTTCTGTTTTATCATCAAAGCAGGATTCTCTGGATGTTTATCTCATCCAGGGGTAGCGCAGTGACTCAGCACTGCTGCCTCACATCAACAGGGACCCGGGTTTGATTCCAGCCTCGGGCAACTGCCTGTGTGGAGTTTACACGTTCTCCCCGTGTCTATGTGGGTTTCCTCCGGATGTTCCGGTTTCCTCCCACAATCCAAAGATGTCCAAATTAGGTGGATTAGTAGCAAATGCAGGATTACAGGGATAGGGTGAGGGGTCTGGGTGGGATGTTTTTTTGGAGGGTCGGTGTAGACTCGATGGCCGAATGGTCTCATTCCGCACTGCAGGGATTCTGTAATTCTATGTTTGCGATATCTTGCTCTACCAATGTCAAAAGAGAGGCTTGGATGTAAATGCCCCAATGCTCTCTGTGGCTGGTTGGTTGTAATGGCAGAGGCTGGACTGTGTACAGTGATCCCTTGGCACCACCAGTTTGGTTCCATAGCAAGTACTGTTTTTGTTACATCTGTGAACTCACGCAATGGGGTGACTGAGAGAAGTGGCAGCTAATGTTGGTACATGTGGGTTTGGCATGAGGCTTGAACCCAATCACTATCTGAACCAGAGAAGGGACCTGACATTTCTTGCATCAATACCTGCACTAGTGACTATGCCATCCATAACTAATTAGCCGTGAGCTGGTGTAGAATGTCCTGAGGATGTGCAATTTACTACGTAAATGCAAAATTCAATTCCTCAAACTCTCAGTAAGGTATGTGTCTAAACTTAGTCAAGGGCCATTAAGCCTATAATGTGGGCCTGGGCCCCACTGTTACTGGGTAAGTATTGCACTGAAAGAGCTTTTGAATTTATATAGCGCCTTTAGTGACCAAAGTGGTTTACACCCAATTAATCACTTACTTTCTTTTGAAAGTGCAGGCGCTGTTTTAAAGTGGGGAACCAATGTGCCGCATAGCCATTTTCCACAAACAGCAACAGAATAAATTGTTTGTTTTTTAGCGATCAAAGGATATAGAGATGACATGGGAAATTGACATTGAGTTGGATGATTGGTCATGATGTGGCAGGCTTGATGGGCTGAATGGCCTACCCCTTTGCCTCTGTTTAGTAATGTTGGTTGACAGTTAAATGCTGGTTGACACACTGGGAAAGCTTCCTTTGCTCTACTTTGAAATAGTCCCAAGAACAGGTGTGACGGAGGCTTAATGCCTTAACCGAAAGGTATCCATGCCTCTTGGCAACATGTCCACTCAGTGCTTCACAGCAGTGCCAACCTAGATGTTTGTGCTGGAGTAGGACTTGAACTTGCAACCTTCTGGCAAGAGTGCCACCAGTGGAGCCAAGGTTGCAGTTTTGTAGCAGTTGTGAGATTTATCCCTTTTACTTTAGGTTTAAGCTGCCCTTCTTACCTTTCCTCCTCGGATTCCACTTAAGCTCGTTAAGGCACCAGAATATTGACCCGTAACTCTCTCTCTCTCTCTTTCTAGGGGATGATGCTCAGTTTGAGATGGATATCTAAGTTCTCCGTGTGCTGACTCCACTTCTAGACGCTTTGACCTGGCCTGCGATTCTGAACACCTGAGGCCTCTGCAGTGATACACAGGCTCCCCTGAAATCTGCCAAAAACAAAAGTTAAAACCAATAAGTTTAACCTGTGGCCAAGTAATTAATTCTGCAACATTCACACTTTGGCCACATGACGGTGAATCATTTTTTTTTTGCAACCAGACAAGTTGGTCCCAATTTTCTGCTAAATTCTTGGAAATGATGAAGAGGGGTGGGGTGGGGATGGGAGAGAAAGAGAGACCCTTTTGTTTTGGGAGAAAGGTGAAAGTTTTTTTTGTCAAAGAACAAACGAGAGTTCTTAAGCAATTTGTACACAAAGCCATATCGGAGCAGTTCCCTAACACAGCAAGACCTGAGAGCTGAGAATAATATCTCACTTTTAAAATTGGAGGTTTGCAAAGGGGTTTGGTACAAAGCCATAATGTTGTTCACAGTTTTGGGGAAGAATGTTGTTCTGAGTTCTACACACCCCTGCGCAAGAGCTCCTTGCTTAATTATTTGAATTATAATCCATTGAACTCCTAAGCTTTGTTTTGTCTTAGGCTAAATATTCCCCAGGTTTTTATTTTAAAGCAATTCACGAAAGCATCGCCTCCTTTAATGTTCTGGCTGCTTTGTCCCAATGCTCTTTGCATTCAGGATGGGACACACACTGCATGCGCTTTAGTTCTGTAATGGGTGACTATGCTGGACTTGGAAAGCTGTGTGTTACTGAGTGTCTCAGCCCCCAATTAGCAGGAGTGAGGTGTATGTGCTTGGCAAAGTCCACAGTTACCAACAGATGACACTGCCAACTGTGAGCTATTGTCTTTCTACAGCCGCCACCAATCGGTTGTTACGATTTGCCAACCTTTGTTTACTGTTGGATGAAAATGAATGGACCTATCTTGTTATTTATTTACTGAGCTTGGTAGTTGCTTGAATTGTGGGATTGGTTTCTATGTACTGCCAGGCTAAGGCCAGGTCCCAGGAGCAAGTGGAGATTTGCAGTATTTCTTCTTTACTTCCTTCATCCGCCCCCTTCCCCCCACCCCCCAAACACCAAAAATAAAAGGATTTTTGTGTAACGTTTTTCCACACTTGAGCGTTTTGGGTTGGTGAGGTTTAGTGTTTATGAATTTGACAAGTTAGGATTATTCACAGCCAGCGATCCAAAGCTTGGTCCTGGAGAGCAGCTTCTAAAGGTCAGGAGACTAACTTTGGAAGGTGCAATTCCACCTTGGCATTGCCTGCACTGGGCTGCTAGGCTTCAGTGATTTTTGCTTTTAAGCACGTTTTTTTGATTTCAAAATAAAGGCAGCAGGAAAAGTGCAACAGACCATTAGTGATGGCAAGCAGCAGATGGGTTAGCTCTTAAAATGGATTTACTCTGGTTTAGAACTTTGATCTTGGATCAGAGCACAGAAACATTGAATGTTCCTGTGTATCAGCTGTCCATCTAAGTTTACCATGTATGCAGTTCCTTATTCCTTTTTTTCCAAAGTGGCACATTCTTTCTTAAAGTATTTGAATGATTTGTGGGAGAAAGTTCCACTTTCGTTTCTTATCTGGTGAGCTTTCAGCCTTCCTCTCTCTCTGTTTATCCCTCACTGCCAGTGTTTCTATCAGTTTCTGTGTGCTTTGTCAGCTCCAGCATGTAGTTTTTCTCTCTTTTTTTAAACAAAAATCCCAGAGACTGCAGACGCTGGAAATCAGAAACAAAATCAGAAATTTCTGGAGAAACTCCAGCAGGTCTGGCAGCATCTGTGGAGAGAAGGTAGAGTTAACGTTTCAGGTCCAGTGACCCTTCCTCAGAATGGTTCTGAAGAAGGGGAGCTGGACCTGAAATGTCTCTTTTTCCAAGAGTTTCTGATTTTGTTTGTCATTTTTCTCTGAATGGTGGGGGTGGGGGGGAGGTTTTTTAGCAAAGTCTCATTGCTAGAACTTAATAAAAATTTATAAAATCACCTGCTCGGGTAGTTTGAGATGGGATCAACTCAACTGGCCAACAAAACAATCAAGTTGTGTGGTAAATTGTTTTATTTTTTAGCACGTATAATTTTGGTCAATCAGTTGTGTTTTTCTCCTTTAACCAGTGGAAGGGATCCTGGAACCATGACTTTTCTGATTGTCCTGGCATAGAAATGGAGTTTGCTGCCACTTTTATACAGCAGCCTTTTCTCTGTTGAGGCTTTCAACCATCATTCTGGGCCATGTTCAAACAGTGTTTACACCATAACCTTAGTAGGTATTAACCGATGGTGATGTGTGCACACACCTCCAAACCATCCAACTCTTGCTTGGTGATTTTTTTTTTTTAAAAACCAGTTGGGGTTTACTTCCCCCTCCTGTCATTTTCTCTGAGTTCAGGGCATCATGCCAGTGTTAGTGCCCCTACTGCCTCCTTGGCTGGGTTTGGCGAATGTGACATTGTGCCGGGGGTCTTTGCACAGTGTCACATGAGACAGAGCGGAGCTTTCTCCTGTGTACTAACCCTGTTGCCCTTCCTCCTAAATGATAGCGATCATCATGTGGGGTGGGTATTGAAGCTGGTCTGCCCTGTGTGTAGATCTGCCCCAATACCACCAGGGTCATCACTGCCATGGGTCAGTCTGCACTCACTGGTGCTCCCCTTATAAAGTCCAGAAGGTGTCTGGGAGAGAATTTTCTATTCTGAACCCAATCCTCTGCCTCTCCTAGCATTCGCTGTTTACTGCCTGTAAGTAAAAACTCATCCTACTCTCATCCTATTGCTTCAGTGTACATCGGGACTACTCTGAGAAGCTAATGCCAGCCAGTACTGAACGTCCACTATGCACTGCAACGTTGCTCTTGTGTTTATATCATTTATCAGCTGATTAAACTGGTTCCTTTCCTTTCTGCCGTACAGCCCCATTAAGGCAGTTATTGTGTTGCAGGCCTTCAGTGCCCCCTCCCCGTCTCCCCACTTCGCCTCCCATTCCTCAATAGTGAACATTGGTCTTAAAGCTGGAGTAGGCCATTCAGCCCCACGGGTGTGCTGCACCATTCACTTGGATCACAGCTGATCATCATTGGGGTAACGACCCCGCATTCCTGTGTGCCTCTTCTTCCCCCTCCCAGTAGCTCCCTGAGTCCCTTGACCATCAAAAATCCCTCTAACTAAGTCTTGAATAAATTTAATAACTCAGTTCCCCCCATCACAGCTCTCTGTTGAAAAGAATGCCCCAGACTGATGATGCTCTGAGAGAAGAAATGTTTTCTCCTCTATGCCTCAGAAAGGGTGATGTCTTATTTTTGAACTCTGTCCCATAGTTCTGGTCTCCGTCAGAAGAGGAAGCATCCTTTCTCCACCTGCCCTGTCCACCATCGCTGAAGATCTCTTTCTTCTGAACACCAGTGGGTAAAGGGTCCAACACTTCTCCACAAGATAAACTCCAATGTCTCAGTTTTTCAAGTCCCGGCCAGACAGGGAAGGCTCCCGATGTAATTGGTCCTGGTGTTAGCTGTCCTCAGCTGGCGTTCTGACTGTTGGACCTTGGTAGGTAGCATCAGTATTCTTGAACTTGTGACAGTGGGTTGTACCACAACTTCCTCGTTCCTCATCACTGATCCTGAGAATGTGAAGGATGAGCGGGATGGGATGCTGGTTTACCGTGATCCCCTCATGGGCAAGCCAATGATCAGCGTCTTGGGTTTAGATACTGAAGGTCTTGAGGAAACGTTGCCTGTGCTGCCATTCTTCGGACACCAAGGGCAGAACTGTAGCAGTTCCACCTTTTGTACCAATGCTAGGTCCCAGTGAATAGCAGTCTGCGCACTCCAGTAGCCCATAGTCATATGATGGCAGGAATAGCTCAGGCAAGTGGGGAGGGCCAACAAGATTTATCTGGTACGATAGGGGGGGGGAGGGGAGGAGAGGAATGTGTCCAGGGAGTCCACCTGTTCCCTGCCACACTGTCTCAGTTCTAGTCTCTAATTATGTGAAATCTGAGGCACTGGTAAAGCAGAAACTTGGGCTTACTCTATGTAGACTTTGACCTGCTCCAGGAAATGAGCATACTTGGCAAACTCCTGTTCAGAGTGACGTTCCTGGAGATCGCATCACATGACCTCCCCTTCCATTCCCAACAGAACGGACCAGGTTGAAAAACAAAGCTTTTTCCCATAATGAATGGAAGTGCTTGGAAATTTCAAAAGAAAGTAATGTTTTCATTCCCCTGGGATATTCACAACACTGCCCTTACTTTGAATTCCTTAGTCAATTGGTGGCACCTCCATTCTCCTGACACCCCCTCATTTTGTCCCCCACTCTTCATTAAATCACATCTGTTGGCAGGCTATGTACGGTTGGGTGTTGCTGTATGTTGGTACTACATGGATTTATCACCGATGGCAAAAAAAAACTTTCTTTGTATGGAATAATGTTTCCAAAAAACAATAAACTTTATCCTTTTATATTGTGTTCAGAGCTGGAGTGCAGTTTCTCGTGATTTTCAAATAGTTTTGCACATTTAAAAGCATTGAATTGTTTGGAAGTAGGGCACTACAGAATCCTCAGCTCGAATTGCAGAATTGTTATAGCACCAACTAGTTGAAGCCATTCAGCCTGCCGTATCTCTGCCAGCTCTCTGAATGAGCAATGCTCATAATGGCGTTCCCTGCCGCATTGTCGGCCTACGTTCTTCCTTTAACAGATAACAATACAATTTCCCCCTTTGCACCCTGACTTGAATCTTCTTCCACCCCACACTCTGCCAGCAAACTCCAGAGGCCAAATGCTGGCTGTGTGAAAGTTTTCTCCTCTGTTTCTGTTGCTGCTTTTGCTTTAAACCTGTAATCTCTGCTCCTGCTAATGTAAAGAGTTTCTTCCCCTTGATTCTGTCCAGGCTCCTCATGATTATGAGCTCCTTGATCAAATCGCAGCTTTCTCTTTCTCCAGGAAAATAGCTCCAGCTACTCCAGTCTATCCATGTCACTGAAGTTGCTCAGTCTTGGAACCATTCCTCTGAATCTTTTCATCTCTCTAATCCTAACTAACTCTCTAACCCTAATCTTTTTTGTTTCTTCCATTCTTCCATAACTGCACTGGGTGGAATTGAGAGTGTGTAAGGTTGCAGATTCCTGGTCTCTTCAGCTATCCCTGATGAAGACAGCCTGAGGTTTTCCCTCTTGTTTGAAGGCTTGCTGTTCTGACAGTGCAGCAGTCCCTCTGTACCACGCTGAGGTGTCAATAACGTGATATGGAGCAGGATTTGTACCAATTACCTTCTAACTGAAGGATTACCTGCTCTGTTACTATTCATCGAAGGATTAATGAGCCTGGAGATCAGGAACACACCCTTGTCATTAATGGTCTCAGACCTTTTTACATTTACCCTGTCATGGCAGAAAGTCTCAGCCTAAGCCGCACCACATCAGAAAGTCAGAACCTCTGACAATGCAACACTCTATGGAAACGTCAGCTCGCACCCATGGACCAGCATCCAAGATGATGGCTTCACTGCTGAGTGGAGCTGACAATCTAGAGTCATAGGGGTCTACAGTATTGAAACAGGACCTTCGGCCTAACTTGTCCATGCCACCCAGCTTTCACAATTTAACCTAGTGGGTGGCACGGTGGCACAGTGGTTAGCACTGCTGCCTCGCAGCGCCAGAGACCAGGTTCAATTCCCGCCTCAGGCGACTGACTGTGTGGAGTTTGTACGTTCTCCCCGTGTCTGCGTGGGTTTCCTCCGGGTGCTCCGGTTTCCTCCCACACTCCAAAGATGTGCAGGTCAGGTGAATTGGCCATGCTAAATTGCCCGTAGTGTTAGGTAAGGGGTAAATGTAGGGGCATGGGTGGGTTGCGCTTCGGCGGGGCGGTGTGGACTTGTTGGGCCGAAGGGCCTGTTTCCACACTGTAAGTAATCTAATCTAATCTAATCTAAAAAAAACCTAGTCCCCTTTGCCTGTATGGATATGGATTAGTCCGTATCCCTCCATACCTATTCCGTCCAGGTACCTGTCAGAATGTTTCTTAAATAACAAAATTGTACTGCCCTCCTCCACCACCTCTGGCAGCCTGTTCTAGACACACTCTGCCCTCTATGTGGAAACATTCGCCCTCTGGATTTATTTGTATGTCTCCTCCCTCTCCTTAAACGTATATGTTACAGTTTTAGGCTGCCCTACCATGGGGAAAAACTGTCGGCTATCAACTTATCTATGCCTCTCGTGATTTTATATACCTCTATGGTCATAGTCCTACAGCACAGAGATAGGCCCTTTGGCCCAAACTGGTCCACGCCGACCAAAATGTCCATCCACACTAATCCCATTTCCCTGCACTTGGCCCATATCCTCCTAATCCTTTCCAATCCATGTATTTGTCCAAATGCCTTTTAAATGTTGTTAATGTACCCACCTCAACCATTTCTGCTGGCAGCTCATTCCATGTGCGTGCCACCGTGTTAAAAAAAAAAGTTTCCCCTCAGGTTCCCTTTTATTCTTTCCTCTCTAACCTTAAAACTGATGCACTCTAGTCCTCGATTCCCCAAGCCTGGGAAAAAGGCTGAGTGCATTCATCCTATCCATGCCTCTCATTATATTATGCACCTCTATAAGGTTCCCCCTCAATCTCCGACACTAAAGAAAAAAGTCCTAGCTTGACCAACCTCTCCCGATAACTTAGACCATTGAGTCCGAGCAACATTTTTGTAAATTCCCCTGCACTCTTTCCAGTTTAATGATATGCTTTCTATAACGAGGTGACCAAAACTGAACACAATACTCCCAAGTGTGGCCTCACCAACATCCTGTATAACTGCAACATAACTTCCCAACTTCTATACTCAGTGCCCTGACTGATGAAGGCTGATGTATCAAAAGCCCCCTTCACTGCCATTTCTACCTCTGAGTCTGCTACTCACTGGGGAAGAAAGTTCCAGTCTATCCAACTTCCTTATAACTCAAACCTTCCAGTCTAGCTAGCATCCTAGTATATCTTTTCTACACTTTGGTAGAAGACAATGATTTACAGAGGCTAAGGTGCCGTTTGTGGCTCCTCAGTCAGTTATAACCTTTACTAGTAATCAAAAGGTTGCCAAGCCAATTCTGCAGCAATAAGTAAGGATCTAGGCTAACAATTAAATATAGTATTGAGGGAGTGCTGCACTGGCAGATTCTCTTTCAGATCAATTCATTAAACCAAGACCCCATGTGTGGATATAAACAGTCCCATTGGCATAACTCAAGGACATAAGGGCATTCTTCCACTGTACTTATCAATGATCTGCTCTAAATAGACGAAGAGTGTGTGTGTGTTAGAATTTTCCTTGCATTAAGTTCTTACCTCTGCATTAGCTATTACTATGGAATGGTTTAGTACTGGATAAATTGCACTTCAATCATTTCAAAATTGTTCAAAAAGCTGGGAAGGGGGTGGGTGGAAGTGCATCACTTTCTGATCAGCTCTACAATTTAATGGGCCATCTCTTCTGTTCGAGATAGTGTGATGTGGTAGAGTTTGCCCTCTCCAAGTTAACTAACTTAAGATTTCCCCACAGATTTGGATTTAAGGTGACAGCAAAAGGGAGCCATTTGATCATGCCACATAAAAACAGTTCAGAGAAAAAAAAAACATTGTTTGGGGAAAATGAGTGTAGTGGTGATGTGTTACTGGACTTTAATCCAGAGGAGTGGACTAGAAACACAGGTTCAAATTACACCACAGTAGCTAGTGGAACTAATAAGATCGGGAATTGAAAGTTAAATCTGCAATGGAGTGTGAAACAATATATTATTGTAAAGCATCTGGTTCATTAATATCCCTTTAGTGAATGGAACCTACCAGTCTGGCCTCCAGCTGACTCCAGACCCACAGCAAATGTGGTTGGCCTTTAACTGCCCTCTGACACGGCCTTACAAGCTGCTCCATTCAAGGGCATTTAGGGATGGTCAACTGCAGGATGAAGCCTGCACCCATTGTAAGAATATATATTTCTAAAAGGTGCCTGATCTTTCAGTGTTCAGCCACCCTCTGGTGTTATCCAGTACATGACAATGCAGATCGGGAGCTTTCCCCTTACCTGATACTACGTCCTATACATTAGGCTTGTCCAACTGTCCCCCTCAGGCATTGTGACTATCTGACCCCCAGAACAGTTTGAAGGTAATGCTTGTGAAACTCTGCAGTCTTCTACCTGAGAAAGTATCAAAGCCCATGATCAATCACTCGATCCAGATAAGATCTTTTCCCTGGGGTGCAGGAGTCCAGAACTAAAAGGCATTGGTTCAGGGTGAGAGGGAAAAGATATAAAAGGGACCTAAGGGGCAGCTTTTTCACGCAGAGGGTGATGCATGTACAGAATGAGCTGCCAGAGGAGGTGTTGGAGGCTGGTACAATTACAGCATTTAAGAGGCGTCTGGATGTGTATATGAATAGGAAAGGTTCAGAGGTATATGGGTCGTGTGCTGGCAAATGGAACTAGATTGGGTTGGGATACCTGGTCGGCATGGACGAGTTGGTTCTATGACAGGTCTGTTTCTATAACAGGTTTTAAGGAATGACTTTAGGGGGAGAGATATGAAGGTTCAAGATGGGGGTGCAAATTATAAAATGAATAATTTCTTCATTGGCTGTAAAATATTTTGGAAAGTCTTGTGGTCATGAAAAGTGCTCCTGTTTTCTTGGAACGATTCCATTGTTGGATTTAAGGACAAGTTCTTTCATAAGAAGTAAACTGGTAACACAGGCTGCCATCAGCGGAGCTGACCTGAGCCATTGCAGCCCGGCACTTAAACCTGCCCTCATGTCCGGAGTGTAGGGGGATTGCAACAGCGTGGGTTTGATTCCTGTTCTGGGATCTTCCTCCTCATCCTGCCCTGAGAGTAGTAGGCAACATAAATCACCACTGTGAGCTGATAAGATTGCTCAGGATGAAGCATTTGCAGACAATGAGCAAAGGACCAATCATGAGGCAAGTAACAAATCTAGAAGCGGGAGTAGGCCTTTCAGTCCCTCAAGCCTTCTGTGCTATAGCTGATCTACTTTAATGCCATTTTCCATGAGCTATCCACATAAGCCTTGCTACCTCTTAATCTCTAGAAATCTATATCTCTCTATCATGCAAATTCAGTGACTGAGCTTCCACAGCCCCCTGAGGTAAAGAATTCCAAAGATTCTCCACCCTGTGAAAAAATCTGTCCTCAGTCCAAAATGGACATCCACTTATTCTGAGACAACATCCTGCTTGTTGTCCTATCTGGATGCCTCAAAGCCTCTGTGTAACATTCCCACAGCTCTCACGTCTGTCCAGTTTTGTGTTTTGAAAATTTACATTTGGTACTGTGTCACCTTCACTGATGAATAGATGAACAAATCAATGAATAAGTAAAGTAATTCATTTCTGTACAAAAGGAAAATCAAGATCAAATCTGAGACATTTGATCTGTATAAGGTTCAACAAACATAGACCATTTAAAGACATTGACGTTCAGGCACAGCATGTGTAACAAGTACAGTCCCCATTAGTTAATATACGCCATGCCTGATAACGTAAAGTTGTTTTCACCAATATCCCTCATTGAATTTTCACTGGGCAATACTGGTACCCAAACTAAATGACTGAAAGATCCATCTGGCTAGGATCATCCACTTTAGAACTTAAACTAACCTAAAACTTGACTGATTGCATTTAACTCGCAAGAAGTACTGTTCATCTATCATCCTTGTACTCGTTGAATAGTAGGTTCTGCTGAGGCAACATCTCAGTTTTAGAATATTCATCCTTGAATTCAAATCGTTTTATGGTTTCACCCTGTAACCTCCTCTAACAGGAATCCTAGTGAACCCTACAAGAACTTCTGAATTTCTCCAATCATTGTCTCTTGTCTGTCCCTGGTTTTTAATCATTGCTGCATCAAGGGGCATGTCTTCAGTTGTGTGTACTTTAACCTCTTAGATCTTCTCTTTAAACCTGTCAACATTTCTATCCTTCTTTAGGCTGCTCTTCAAATCGTTCCTCTTTGGTAATGTTTTGTCCTGGAATTTCCTTATGTGGATCAGTATCAAAATTGACATTTGTGTGTTGCACCTTAGGAATTTTACCATGCCTGAGGTGTTACAAAATGAAACTTGTGATTGAACATTGGAAATGTGTGTGCCTGCTCGCTAATCCATCTTTCCTCATCGCTACTATTCCTTTTCATTCCTCTTCCCCAATTATACCCACCCCTCTCCTCCAAGTTCCTACCTACCTGTCAGGGCTGCTAGTTTCAGGTTGGAACTGTGCAGCGTGTAGGTGTGAATTCTTGATCTGGTTATTTGCGTTGGTGAATTGCGAATCGGGGCCTAGAATTGCACGATTTCCATTGATTGGACAGTGACAACAAATGTGATTCACTGAGAACGTTTCCTATTTATTGACTAGGTTCAGGCCAATTACTCATCTTTCTCCCCAGTCTGCTTTTCCCTCAGCTTGTGCAATACATTACAGAATGTCAGTGATTGTCTAAAATTAGCCAATGGCATCACTGGGTCTATTGTGACATGTCAGTGCCTTGCCAGTTATTACTTGCTCAGTTGTTTGAGAAATGCTTCACCTGTTGATGTGTTCTCTGCTAAGCCTGTCCCGCTTTGTGAAAAACCTAAACCACTCTGAAGGCATCTGTCTGCCGACTCTATTGGCCATTAAGGAAATCCTTTAAACTTCTCAAACATCACTGAAAGTTCCTTGTCCTCTGATGTGAGTTAGGGTTTGTCAATTCAGTGATTTGTCAATTCTGGGATATGCCAATTCTGAGTCCAATGGTCGATTCTGGAGTTTGTCGATTTTGGAATTTGCTAACTTGTGGGGAAGTGATGGACAAATGTTATTATTGCTGGACTGTTAATCCAGAGACCCAAGTAATGTTCTGGAAATCTGGGTTCAAATCCCATCACAGCAGACGGTTAGATTTGAATTTAATAATAACTCGGAATCAAGAGCCTAATGGTAACCATGAATCCATTCCCGTTTGTTAGGGAAAATCGCACATGGTTCACTCACGGTCTTATAGGAAGAAAACTCCCATCCTCACACGGTGTGGCCTCTGTCTGACTCCAGACCTACAGTAATGTGGTTGACTCTTAACTGCCCTCTGGACAATAAGGGATGGCCAATAAATGAGAGAGGGTGGCATGGTAGGTCATGGTTAGCAGCGCTGCCTCACAGTGCCAGGGACCTGGGTTCAATTCCAGCCTAGGGCAAGTGTCTGTGTGAAGTTGGCACATTCCCCCCGTGTCTGTGAGTTCTTCCAGATGCTCCAGTTTCCTCCCACGGTCTAAAGATGTGATGGTTAGGTGGATTGTCCATGCTAAATTGCTCAGTGTCCAGGGATGTGTAGGTTAGGTGGATTAGCTATGGCAAATGCAGGCTTGCAGGGATGGGGTGGAAAGAGGGTAAGTCTCGGTGAGATGGTCTTTGGAGAATTGGTGTGGACTTGGTGGGCCGAATGGCCTGTTTCCACACTTTAGGGATTCTATGAAATGTTGGCTATCCAGTGATGCTGTCATCCCGTGATTAAATAAAAAAAAGTCTGGGATTGGCTGATTCTGGAGTTGCCAAATACTTGGATTTATCAGTTCTGGGATTTGTGGTTTCTGGAATTTCTGAGGCTTTCCCGTTTTGCAGTGTGACCTTCCTAGTATTTGCTGATTCTGGGATTTGTTAATTCTGGTTGGACATTTTTCTTGGAGGTTTCATTGCAAAAATCTATAAGCGGCCTATTCAATAAAACATCCACTTTTTTAACATTTTAAATGGTTTTTTTAATGTACTAAAATATTTGAAGTACATATAAATGATGCGTCCATACTAATCTCAAGGTCAATCCTGGAAAGTTGGCAACACTGGAAGCTCCGCCCAATGACGTGCGGGTCATAACCGCACCCCATATTTCCTACGCACCATGCCCCACCTCAATGACATAAACCATGGGCCCACCATTTTGAATAGGCCGTATTCTTTCCCACAGTGCATCCTGGGTAAGATCGTCTACCATTATCCTATTGAAGTTGCTGACTACAAATTATGGCAAATTGGGAGGCCATATTTCTGGTTTTGCACTGCACAGCGCTTGCAGATGTATTTACCTTTTTAATCTATTTCTGCAGTGGCCCTCATAATTGCCATCTTTTGCAGTATGTCACCTGTTACGGAAAGAGATTTCAGTACTCAATCAGATATCAAGCACTCTGGCAACTGTGCTGTTCAGAGATGTTGACTACTGAAATGCAATTATTAACTTAGAGAAGAAGGACATAAGCTTAGACATGGAGGACATGATTCTGAGGCAACCAGTATTGGCTGTTCATTTTAGAAGAAAAAACAATTTCTTGCCAATGAAAACAATGTTTTTAACTTCCAAAGAGCAAGTTAATCTCTAGATTTTCTACGTGACTTTTTCAACTTTTCCACTCAATATAGATGCCAATTCCAAAATAGCATTTTCTGAGTATCTCATGATGTTAAGTTTCATGACACATGCAAGTTGCTATAGAGCAAAGTGCCTTAAAATTGAAGGTAACACTTATATTTTCCACTTTACAGGCACAAATGTATCCTATGCCATTGTAAGAAAACTTGTTCAGCGGTACAATGGCAAACCCTCTTTTCAACTTTGGGAGGAATCACAGATAAACATTAGCTCACAGAGGCTTGCTATGCAATTATCCTAGTAGGAGAAAGTGAGGACTGCAGATGCTGGAGATCAGAGTTGAAGAGTGTGATGCTGGAAAAGCACAGCCAGAAGGCAGCATCTGTGGAGCAGGAGAGTGGATGTTTTGGGCATAAGCCCTTCATCAGGAATGAGGCTTGTGGGCCTAGAGGGCTGAGAGATGAATGGGAGGGATGTGGGGCTGGGGGAAGGTAGCTGGGAATGCAATAGGTGGGGAGTGAAAGTGATAGAACATAGAACCTTACAGCGCAGTACAGGCCCTTCAGCCCTTGATGTTGCACTATCCTATGAAACCAGTCTGAAACCCATCTAACCACACTATTTTCAAACATAGAACATGACAATGGGTTGGAGGGTTGAGCAGATAGGTGGGAAGGAAGATAGACAGGTAGGATCATTCAAGAGGGCGGTGCCAAGTTGGGAGGTTGAGACTGGGATAAGATTGGGGGGAGGAGGGGAAATGGGGAAACTGGTGAAATCTACATTGATCCCAAGTGGTTGAAGTGTCCCAAGACAGAAGAGGCATTCTTCCTCCAGGCATCAGGTGGTTAGGGTTTGGCGATGGACGAGGCCCAGGACCTGCATGCCCTTGGTGGAGTGGTGGGGGGGGGGGGGGGGGGGGAGGGAGGAGTTTAAACTGTTCAGCTACAGGACAGTGGGGTTGGTTGGTGCGGGTGTCCCAGGTGTTTCCTGAAACAATCCGCAAGTGGGCGTCCTGTCTCCCCAATATAGAGGAAACCACATCAGGTGCAATGGATGCAGCAGATGATATGTGTGGAAATACAGGTAAATTTCTGTCAAATGTGGAAGGATCCTTTGGTGCCCCAGATGGAGGTGAGGGGGAAGGTGTGTGTGCAGGTTTTGCACTTGCTGTGATGGAAGGGGAAGTTGCAGGGAGGGGAGGAGGGTAGGTAGATGGGGGGCATGGACCTGACAAGGGAGTTGCGGAGGGAATGGTTTCTCCGAAAAGCATTGGGGTTGGGGAAGAAAATATATCTCTGGTGCTGGGGTCTGTTTGTAGATTGCAGAAATGGTGGAGGATGATGCAGTGTATCTGGAGGTTGGTGGGGTGGAAGGTGAGGACCAGGGGGTTCTGTCCTTATTGCGCTTGGAGGGGTGGAGTTCAAGGGCAAAGGTGTGGGAAGTGCAGGAGATGCACTGGAGGACATCACTAACTACATGGAAGGGGAAATTGTGGTCTTTGAAGATGGAGGCCACTTTGAAGATGTGGTGGAATTGGTTCTCCTGGGAACAGATGCAGTGCAGGCAGAGGAATTGGGAAGAAGGGATAGCGTTTTTACAGGAGGTAGGATGGGAGGAGGTCTAGTCCAGGTAGCTGTGGGAGTCGGTGGGTTTGTTGTGAATGTCTGTGTTGATTTGGTCACCGGAAATGGAGATGGAGAGATTCAGGAAGGGCAGAGAGGTGTCTGAGATGGTCCGGGTGAACATCAGGTTGGGGTGGAAGGTATTGGTGAAGTTGATGAACTGTTCAACCTCCTCGTGGGAGAATGATGTGGCGCCGATACAGTCATCGATATACTGGAGAAAAAAGCGGGGAATGGTGCCGTTGTACCTGCGGAAGATGGACTGTTCCATGTACCTGACGAAAAGGCAGGCATAGCTGGGGCCCATACGGATGCCCGTGGCTACCCCTTTGGTCTGGAAGAAGTGGGAGGATTGGAAGGAGAGGTTGTTGAGGGTGAGGACCAGTTAAGCCAGTCGAATAAGAGTTTCAGTGGAGGAGTACTAGTTGGATCAGTGTGAGAGGAAGAAACGGAGGGCTTGGTGGATAGATAATTATCATAGTAGTGACCTGATAAGATTCCTTCCTTCTTGCATCTCCAGGAACACAAGAGAGCACTAGGACTAACTATTGCTAATTTAACAGAACACAAGTAAACTTGAAATTTTTATGAATAAGTTGTCCCCCTTGCTTTACTCACAGTGATAACAAAGAATACACCATGTCTGTTTCTTTGATAACAAAGAAAATTGCATGGACTAAACTTAAGGGAACACTGCAAACATCAGTACAATTGATAAGCGCTTTATTGCCAGTTGTACAGGCATGTTAACCAAGAGCTCAAAAACTCATATCATTTTCATTTTTGATCATTTACAGTATCACACAATTGTACATTTTTCTGCCTGTTCCATCCCCTTTCTTCTTGTCCCACACCTTACATTTGATGGAGGTATGGTCTCCTTCCTGCGGAATAGTATTACTTGACTGCTGGAATCCCCACAGTTCAATCCAAACCTGTCCACATACTGGTACTTTCAACAGAAATTTATTCCAGTCTTTAACCTTCACACCACTCCAAACTCAGACTTGGCTATTTGGCAGTTTGACTGGACGAGGCATCACAGCAGAGACCCAGCCGCTCAATCGTACATCACTGCCCTTGCTGATTTCTTAACAGGGGTGAAATGAAAGCAGGTTTCATCAGCGGCAGCCACACTCTTGTACCACCATGTTCTCGTGATGACGCAACACCACCTCACCGTTTTCCTTGTACAGCATACTCATAGGACTCATTTTGATGGGAACACAGCAAGGGGCAGGCACTAGTGTGGGACGATGGAATTTGAGCAGACTCTGAAAATAGAATAAGACAATTGGTGCAATTGCTTTAAAATTCTGTTTCCACTATTATTACCGAAAGGTCATTTACTTAACAGAGTTGTACTTTTACAGAGTTTGCTGTGTATGTTTGCTTTCCTAAAGGTGCAATTCAACATAGCAGTTGCCATTTTGTAGGTATGAACCAGACCAATGGGTCCTGGGGAGTGTACTTGACTTTGGAGGTCATCACAGCTCAGCCGTGGTTAAATATAGTGATGCTACTTTTACCAATAGTGGTCCTCAGTAGCAAAGCCCCAAGCCCAGAAGAGCAAACTATTCACAACATCTGCCTACAGCCATATGAAATTGTCACGAAACAAGCAATCCAGTCTACTCAAGGTTACAAGTTAGAATCAATTGGTATGAGCAATTTCACCATGTCTGTTTCCATTAACAACTGAGCATTGATAGACAAATTCAGTTCATAAGGAATCTTTACCAAGACAAGAAAGGAAACCATTCATCTGATGAATTACCTTACAGCTCAAATCTGAAAGATGAAAGGGCAATTTTACAGAATCATTACAATGCAGGAGGCCGTTCAGCCCATCATGCCTGCACTGACACCCTGAATCAACTTTATAACTTAGTTTACATTTTTTTACATTACATTACAGTGTGGAAACAGGCCCTTCGGCCCAACAAGTCCACACCAACCCGCCGAAGCATAACCCCCCCATACCCCTACATTTACCCCTTACCTAACACAACGGGCAATTTAACATGGCCATTTCACCTGACCTGCACATCTTTGGACTGTGGGAGGAAACCGGAGCACCCGGAGGAAACCCACGCAGACACGGGGAGAACGTGCAAACTCCACACAAGTCAGTCGCCTGAGGGAATTGTACCCGGGTCTCTGGCGCTGTGAGGCAGCAGTGCTAACCACTGTGCCACCGTGCTGCCCTACTTTCCTGCCATTTGCCTCAACCTTGTGTAGTGTTACTGTTCAAAATAAAATCCAAATGTCTTATATCTGGTATCACATTTAAAAGAAAATTGAATAAATATTCATAGTGCAGAATGTAAAAAGATGTGGGAACGGGAGGTAAAATAGGATTACAGTGGAAAGCTGTAGTTAAAGAGCTGGTCCAGCACAAGGTGTAATGAATAGAATGTCCTCCTCCTGTATGCAACATCTATAATATGTTCACCCCAGTGATCTGTATGGGCTCACGATTGAGATTTTCTTGACTTTCAAAAATTGTGCATGGCTTAACCCTCCCTATCTATGTAATTCCCTCCAGACCCTCAAACCACTGAGGTATCTGTGTGAGTTGAAATTTGATCATTAAAATATTCCGGATTTTAAATTCTCTGTCATTGGTAGTCACGTCTTCAGCTGCCTGGGCCCACAGCTCTATCATCCTTTATCTAAAGTTCTACATCTCTCCAACTCTTTCATCCTTTTATACAACTTTTAAGACCCAACTCTGACACAGCTTTTGTCAACCTGCCTAATTTCATCTTCAACAACAAAAACAGAAATAGTGCCAGACCTTAAAAATATTGAATTTAGGTATGGTCAATCTAAGTGAAAACAGAGAGAGGTACACAAGCATGCAGAATACTAATATGTACCTGGACTGTATCAATGCCGATTCAACATGTGGGGCCAGTGGGGTGCAAGAAGCAGCTAGAATTTGGGACTTGTGTCAAAATGCACAAATTGAGGGGGTGGTGGAAGCCGATTAGAGTCAAAGAGTCATAGAGATGTACAGCATAGAAACAGACCCTTCAATCCAACTCATCCATGCGCACCAGATATCCTAAATTAATCTAGTCCCATTTGCCAATACTTGGCCCATATTTGTCTAAACTCTTCCTATTCATATACCCATTCAGGTGCCTTTTAAATGTTGTATTAGCCTCCATACATGTACCACCACCTGTGTGAAAACGTTGCCCCTTACGTCCCTTTTAAATCTTTCCCCTCTCACTATAAACCTATGCCCTCTAGTTTTGGACTCCCCCCATCCCAGGGAAAAGACCTTGTCTACTTACCCTATCCATGCCCTCATGACTTTATAAACCTCAATAAGGTCATCGGCCTCCCGATGCTGCAAGGAAAACAGTCCCAAACTATTCGGTCTCTCCCTACATCGCAAATTATTCAACATACTTGTAAATCTTTTCTGATCCCTTTCAAGTTTCACAACATCCTTCTGATAGGAGGGAGATCAGAATCGCACACAATGTTGCAAAAGTGGCCGAACCAATGTCCTGTCCAGCCACAACATGACCTCCCAACTTCTATACTCAGTGCTCTGACCAATAAAAGGAAAGCATACCAAACGTCTTCTTCACATTCTTATCTACGTGACTCCATTTTCAAGGAACTATGAACCCACACTCCAAGGTCTCTTTGTTCAGCAACATTCCCCAGGACCTTACCATTAAGTGTATAAGTCCTGCCCTGATTTACCTTTCCAAAATGCAGTACCTCACATTTATCTAAACTCCATCCACCATTCCTTGGCCCATTTGCCCATCTGATCAAGATCCTGTTGTACACCCAAGTAACCTTTCTCGTTTTCCACATACATCTCCAATTATGGTGTCATCTGCAAACTTACTAACTATACCTCTTATGCTTACATCCAAATCATTTATATAAATGATGAAAAGCAGCAGACCCAGCACCAATCCTTGTGGCATGCCACTGGTCACAGGCCTCAAATCTGAAAAGCAACCCCCTACCACTACCCTCTGTCTTCTACCTTCGAGCCAAGTTCTGTATCCAAATGACTAGTTCTCCGTGTATTCCATGTGATCTAACCTTGCTAACCAGTCTACCATGAGGAACCTTGTCGACCGCTTTACTGAAGTCCATATTATCATATCCACCGCTCTGCCCACATCAATTCTCCTTGCTATTTCTTCAAAAAACTCAATCAAGTTGTGAGACATGATTTCTCATGCACAGAGCCATGTTGACTATCCCTAATTAGTCCTTGCCTTTCCAAATACATGTACATCCTGTCCCTCAGGATTCCCTCCAACAACTTGCCCACCACCGAGGTCAGGCTCACTGGTCTATAGTTTCCTTGCCACTTGCTTAAATACTGGTACCATGATAGCCAACCTCCAATCTTCCAGCACCTCACCTGTGACTTTGATGACCCAAATATCTCAGCAAGGGCCCAGCAATCACTTCTCTAGCTTTCCACAGAGTTCTAGGGTACACCTGATCAGGTCCTAGGGATTTATCCACTTTATGTGTTTTACCAGCACTTCCTCCTCTGTAATCTGGACATTTTTCAAGATGTCACCATCTGTTTCCCCACATTCTATATCTTACATGTCCTTCTCCACAGTAAACACTGATGCAGAATACTCGTTTAGTATCTCCCCCATCTCCTGCAGTTCCACACAATGACTGCCTTGCAGATCTTTGAGGGGCCCTGTTCTCTCCCTAGTTACCCTTTTGTCCTTAATGTATTTATAAAATCCCTTTGGATTCTCTCTATTTGCCAAAGCTATCTCATGTCCCCTTTTTGCCCTCCTGATTTCCCTCTTAAATATACTCCCACTGCCTTTATACTCTAAGGATTCGCTCGATCTCTGCTGTCTATACTTAACATATGCTTCCTGCATTTTCTTGACTAAAACCTCAATTTCTCTAGTCATCGAGCATTCCCTACACCTACCAGCATTGTCTTTCATCCTCAAAGCCTCTGGACTCTCACTATCTAATTTTTAATGGCTTCCCATTTTCCAGCCTTCCCTTTACTTGGAACATCTGCCCCCAGTCACCTCTGCCTAATACAGTTCAATAGTAACTTTTCAGTATTAGCTGTGGTGTGGCATTGCTGGCCAGGCCATCATTTATTGCTCATCCCTGTCTCACCCTTAAGCTATCTTCATCAATCACTGCAGTCCTTGGAGTGTAGGGACACCCACAGTGCTATTAGGAGGAAGTTCCAGGATTTTGACCCAGCATCTCTGAAGGAACAACAATATACTTCTCAGTCACGTGGCTTTGAAGGATACTTGCAAGTGGAGGTGTTCCCAGGCACCAGATGCTATCTGAGGACCTTGGTGAATCAGAGATTTTCACTTCCAAATGGGAATTACATGAATACTACTGAAAGGCAAAAATGTGGCAGTGGGAAAAGAATGTGGTCTGGAATAAGGATTGATTTCCAAAACCTTCCATAGGCATGATGGGCCAAATGGCCTTTTCTGTGCTGCATGATCCTATCATTCTAACAGCTTCATGCATTAATAAAGAGTACTTACAGCACAGAAACCGTCTGTTCAACTAATTTTCTCCATATGAGGATCTTCCCATCCAACATTAGCAACATAACTTAGAGTCATAGAGATGTACAGCATGGAAACAGACCCTTCGGTCCAACCCGTCCATGTCAAACAGATATCCCAACCCAATCTAGTCCCACCTGCCAGCACCCGGCCCATATCCCTCCAAACCCTTCCTATTCATATACCCATCCAGATGCTCTTAAATGTTGCAATTGTACCAGCCTCCACCACTTCCTCTGGCAGCTCATTCCATACACGTACCACCCTCTGCATGAAAGGTTGCCCCTTAGGTCTCTTTTATATCTTTCCCCTCTCACCCTAAACCTATGCCCTCTAGTTCTGGACTCCCCGACCTCAGGGAAAAGACTTTGCCTATTCATCCTATCCATGACCCTCATAATTTTGTAAACCTCTATAAGGTCACCCCTCAGCCTCCAAGGCTCCAGGGAAAATAGCCCCAGCCTGTTCAGCCTCTCCCTATAGCTCAGATCCTCCAACCCTGGCAACATCCTTGTAAATCTGTTCTGAACCCTTTCAAGTTTCACAACATCTTTCCGATAGGAAGGAGACCAGATTCGCACGTAATATTGCAACAGTGGCCTAACCTGTACAGCCTGTACTCTCCCTCACACACACTCTCCCACACACACACACACACTCCCACACACACTCTCCCACACCCACACACTCTCCCACACCCACACACTCTCCCACACCCACACACTCTCCCACACCCACACACACACACACTCCCTCACAGATCCTGTGTCCTGTACAGCCGCAACATGACCTCCCAACTCCTGTACTCAATACTCTGTCCAATAAAGGAAAGCATACCAAATGCCTTCTTCACTATCCTATCTATCTGCGACTCCACTTTCAAGGAGCTATGAACCTGCACTCCAAGGTCTCTTTGTTCAGCAACACTCCCTAGGACCTTACCATTAAGTGTATAAGTCCTGCTAAGATTTGCTTTCCCAAAATGCAGCACCTCGCATTTATCTGAATTAAACTCCATCGGCCACTTCTCAGCCCATTGGCCCATCTGGTCCAGATCCAGTTGTAATTTGAGGTAACCCTCTTCGCTGTCCATTACACCTCCAATTTTGGTGTCATCTGCAAACTTACTAACTGTTCCTCTTATGCTCGCATCCAAATCATTTATGTAAATGACAAAAAGTAGAGGACCCCGCACCGATCCTTGTGGCACTCCACTGGTCACAGACCTCCAGTCTGAAAAACAATCCTCCAGCACCACTCTCTGCCTTCTACCTTTGAGCCAGTTCTGTATCCAAATGTCTAGTTCTCCCTGTATTCCATGAGATCTAACCTTGCTAATCAGTATCCCATGGGAAACCTTGTTGAACGCCTTACTGAAGTCCATATAGATCACATCTACTGCTCTGCCCTCATCAATCTTCTTTGTTACTTCTTCAAAAAACTCAATCAAGTTTGCGAGACATGATTTCCCAAACACAAAGCCATCAACATAACTTTCCATTCCCTTTTCCCACGTGTTCTTATATAGTTTCTCCTTAATGCAGCAATATTATTTACCTCAACTGTTCCATGTGGTGGGAAGTTTCACATCCTCGTAATTTTTTATTTGTTCGGAATTGTCGCTTTTTGATGGTAGTTTGGCTGAACTCCCTAACAATTGGACACATTTTCTCTGTATCACCTTAAAGCTCTCTTGCTAAGTCATCCCTCAGCCTTACCTTTTCTACAGAAAATAGCCACAGCCTGTTCAGTCTTTCCTGGTCCAAACCTCAATTCTAGTATTATGATTGTACGTGTATTCGCACCTTCTCCAATACCTGCATGCCCTTTTCATAATATGGACACTGCACTATAGAGGTAAAAACAATGACCGCAGATGCTGGAAACCAGATTCTGGATTAGTGGTGCTGGAAGAGCACAGCAGTTCAGGCAGCATCCAAGGAGCAGCGAATCACTGCACTATAGAGTCATACAACAGGGAAACAAACCGTTTGGTCCAACCAGTCCATGCTGACCATAATTTCAAACTAAACCACTCCAACTTGCCTGCTCCTGGCCCATATGCCTCCAAACCTTTCCTATCCATGTACTTATGCAAATGTATTTTAAATGATGCACACTCATGGACATGCGAACCACCCTCTTTGTCCCTCATGTCTTTTTAAAATCTTTTTCAACTTAAAAATGTGCCCCCTAGGCTACGATTAACTTTATTTATACCCCTCATTATTTTATAAACATCTATAAGGTCATCTCTCAACCTCACACGCTCCAGTGTAAAAAGTCCCAGCCTATCCAGCCTTTCTTTAGAACTCAAACCTGACAACATCTTGGTGAATCTCTTCTGAATCCTCTCCACCTTAATAATATCCTTCCTAATACAGGGGCATCATGGTGGTGCAGTGGTTAGCACTGCTGCCTCACAGCGCCAGGGACCAGGTTTGATTCCAGTCTTGGGTGACTGTCTGTGTGGAGTTTGCATATTCTCCCTGTGTCTGTGTGGGTTTCCTCCGGGTGCTCTGATTTCCTCCCACAGTCCAAAGATGTGCAAGCCGTGGGAAATGTAAGGTTACAGTGATGGGTGAGTGGGTCTGGGTGGGATACTGTCTGGAGGATTAGTGTGGACTTGACCTGTAGGGATTCTATGAACTGGGTGACCAGAACTGGACACAATATTCCAGAAGTGGCCTCACCAATGTCCTGTACAACCTCACCATGACTTCCCAACTCCCTATACTCATAGGTCTGAGCAATGAAGGCAAGTGTGCTAAATGCCTTTTTAACCAACCTGTCTATATGTGTTGCAAACTTCAAAGAATTATGTACCTGCACCCCTAGGTCCCTCTGTTCTACCACACTACTCAAGGCCCTACTATTAATTGTATAAGCCCTACCCGTGTTTGTTGTACCAAAACGTAATGCTGTGTTTTTCAGATGCAGCTTGAGCAAGGTGAAAAATCTCATGCAGTTAAATGCAACATTGAATGCAGCGTTAAAAGGGAAGAGATGGGCAACTAACACAGGAGGTAACATTACCTGCATGTAAGCATGGTTGGAGGGTTTGACATTCTCCCCAGATGGCGATGGGCATTCTCCTTCACAGCGGAAAGCATTGTACGTCTTTGGAAAGATAACCCAGGCACCCCAGCCAATCTTATCAAATTTGACCTGAAAATCGATTCTCCGGCATCGGGTCAGTTTGTTGCTCTTACTGTGGTGCCGGGGACGACGTTGAATACGGGTTCCGCTGCGTTCAGCCCTACCCTTCCCACGGCCTCTGCCACGAGTCCTCTTTCGTTGGCATGCCACATGGCCCTTTGGCTTCAGCCGGCATCCCTTTCTCTTACGGGGCTTCCGCACATGTTTGGAGCTGTTGGCATCTTTCAGCAGTGAGGAACTCTCCGAGCAACTCTGCTCAGGTCTCTGGGAAAACACCAGCAGCAGCGCCGTCTCCTTGGTCTCTGCCTTGCCCTCATTTCTGATGGAGGGGAGGGACCTCTTGCTTCTGCAGATTGGGCTGTCTGGCCACTGGAGTCCAGTGAGCCTGCCCTTGCCACTTGGCTTGCTGCGGTTGATCCAGTGCCTCAGGATGTTGGTGACATTGTAAATGGCGCAGCCCTCAGCATCCTCCAGCACGGAGGCTGGAGGGAAGGAGCCCAAGAAGAGCTGGTCCTGGCAGGTAGCAGGTCCACATGGGTACTCTGACTGGTGGTGGAGCTCCAGGAGAGAGCAGGACTCTGCAAAGGCAGGTACACTGATCCTCAACTCGGCAAACTGAAGCTTCTCGTTGGCCGCAAGCATGGACATGTCAAAGGTAACAATCCAACGGCTTCCGTTGTGATGGAAACCTAGCGATAAGTAAACAGCAGCAATTAATCAGGATTAATGCCCTGTTAAATACATAGGTTTTCAAAACATTCCTAAAATTTGTGAAAATACATTATAAAATGTTTTGACTTCGAATGACAGAAAGTGCAATAAAATTCAACTCAGTCCATGCAGCACATTCCAGTCGGGTGGATTATATATTTATGATTAATGGTCACCAGAAAAACAACTGATTGATTGTCTTTGAGCTCATATAAAAATAGAACTTGCCCCTTTAAGGAGTTGTCAATTTGTTAATTTGCTTATTTTTACTCAACGGAGTATAAAAAGGAACTTCCCTTTTAAAAGGTGGTTAACTTGTTAATTTTAGTTTTGTTAACTGATGAGCTAATGAGTAAGAAAACAGGCACAGAGGGCAGCAGCAGGGACAGAGATCAGGAAGGCTGCATCCTTTGAATAACTTACTTGCAAGGAAAAGAATTGTGTCTCGTTTCATACTTCATTGCTTGGCTTGGATCCATTTAACACAGAGGATGGAAGCATCTATGACAGTTCAGCGACTAGATATCCTGAGCCAAACTAAACAGAGTGTTCCTGTTTTCAATGCCAAGACAGCTGTGTCAGCTGGTCTCCTCTTAAGCCACAGTAAGGGTAACCAGTTGTCTAGTTAGTCCCAGGCTATGGAGGAGCAAGTATCAATCAGGGTCCCCATTCTTAATCATCACCCAATGACTCTGGGATCTGTGGACAGTCAATGAGATAGGACTAGATGTGATGCCCTTAATGGCTCAATAGTTTGCTAACACACGTTGTTAAGAATAGCGAGGGAGATCCCAGCACCTGTGGAAACCCAGTAGAAGTCAGCATCTATTGGGGAGGAAGGCAAGAAGAGGCAGAGGTTGAAACAGTAGGTATTACCAAGGCAGTGTGGTACAGCAGGTAACTCCATGGAACTATCAACAAGAACTGCTGATACACCACAGAAATTTGGAACCAGGAGTGGGAGTAGGCTATTCAGCCATTCAGCAGATGGCTGCCATTTTCCTGCACAATCCCATATCCCTTGGTGGCCTTAGTATCTAGGAATGTATCAATCTCTGTATTAAACATACTTAACCAAACTTCCACAGCCCTTCTGGGGCAAATAAAGTTTCACCACCCTCTGGAGAAGAAATTCCTCTCCATCACAGTCCCAAATGGCTTGTCCCTTTTCTGAAAAGGTTCAGAAAAGATTTACAAGGATGTTGCCAGAGTTGGAGGGTTTGAGCTATAGGGAGAGGCTGAATAGGCTGGGGCTGTTTTCCCTGGAGGGTTGGAGGCTGAGGGATGACCTTATAGTGGTTTATAAAATCATGAGGGGCACGGATATGATGAATAACCAAGGTTTTAATCCTGGGATGGGGGAGTCCGGAACTAGAGGGCATAGGTTTAAGGTGAGAGGGGGAAGATTTAAAGAGCACCTAAGAGGCAACTTTTTCTTGCAGAAGGTGGTGTGTATATGGAATGAGCTGCCAGAGGAAATGGTGGAGGTGAGTACAACTACAATATTTAAAAGGCATCTGGATGGGTATGTAATAGGACGGGTTTAAGAGGAATATGGGCCAAATGCTGGCAAATGGGATTGGATTAGGTTAGGATATCTGGTCAGCATGGACAAATTGAACCGAAGGGTCTGTTTCCGAGCTGCACATCTCTATCACCACCTGTCAAGCCTCATGACAATTATGTTTTTTAAAAAAGTCATTGGAAATAGGACGTCAGCTTGAAAGAGCAGACAGGCCATTTAATTTATGATTCCGTTGACAGCTACTGACCATCAGTGATGTGTAGCCCATTGACATGTACTGACCATCAGTTCTGCACTGATGTGAGGAATTCCACCTTAGATTCCCCCTCCTCTTCCTCCAACAACATCCCATAGCCCAAAAGGGGCTTCCTACATTTTCCAGAAACCATGATTTGGAGATGCCGGTGTTGGACTGGGGTGTACAAAGTTAAAAATCACACAACACCAAGCTATAGTCCAACAGGTCTAATTGGAAGCACTAGCTTTCGGAGCACCACTCCTTCATCAGTCACATCAACCTTCATCAGCTCCTTCATCACAACTACCTGATAAAGGAGCAGTGCTCCGAAAGCTAGTGCTTCCAATTAAACCTGTTGGACTATAACCTGGTGTTGTGGGATTTTTAACTTTCCAGAAACCAGCTGCCTTTACTATAGACACATACTCCACGCTCCAGGCTCACTGCCTTTATTCCTGATGAAGGGCTTTTGCCCGAAACGTCGATTTCGAAGCTCCTTGGATGCTGCCTGAACTGCTGTGCTCTTCCAGCACCACTAATCCAGAATCTGGTTTCCAGCATCTGCAGTCATTGTTTTTACCACATAACCCAGCCACCAACCTACTTGGTGAAATACGCAGCAGTGAGAGGAAATATCTTCTGAGGAGGTTCCATAAATGAACAACATTCCTCATTGTTGGCAACACAGCAGCTCATCGCCATAATGATGCAGGGAAACTCTTACAGTGAGAAACCATTCCCAAACTGAGTGGCCCGTTTTTCTTACTTCCAACTATTAGACCAGCAATGAAGCATTTTTCCATTTTCCATTCAACCTCCTACTTTGTTGTTAGAAAAAAAAGAGTGGCTCAGTGGTTAGCACTGCTGTCTCACAGCGCTAGGGACCAGGGTTCGATTCCAGCCTCGGGCGACTGTGTGGAGTTTGCACATTTCTCTCTGTGTCGGCGTGGATTTCCTTTGGGTGCTCTGGTTTCCTCCCACAATCCAATGATATGTAGGGTAGGTGAATTGGCCATGCTGAATTGCCGATAATGATAGGTGTATTAGTCAGAAGGAAATGCGTCTGGGTGGAATACTTTTCGGTGGGTCGGTGTGGACTTGTTGGGCCAAAGGGCCTGCTTCCACACTACTGTAAGGAATCTAATCTAAATCTTCCCTGAAAAGAAACTGCCTAGCAAGCCAAGGGCAATCTGCAGCAGATAACAAACATTGGCTTTGCCAGCAATACCCAGGTGCCACTGAATAACTTTTGAAAATTTAAAACATCTTGCAATCTTATTAACACAATACCTATGGGCTACACATCATACAGCATTTCATTGTCTCTTGAATACTTTGGGATGTCCTGTAGAGTGTCTATATTAAAGGTAAGCTTTCATTTCCAAACTGTACATGTTAAACCGAAAAAGAAACATTTTTGTTAATTAAACAACTTAATGCGCTGTAAATCAAAGGAAAGGAGAAGCCAGTCTCTGTACATCTGAATGTGGATTGGGTAATGTCAGTCCCTGGGTTAAACCTACAATAGGTTCTGGGAAGAGACAGACATTCCAGCCCAGATCCTGAAACACGCCTTGATCTTCTGAGCAATCCCCCCGGTTCAAAGACATCAAAACCGTGAATGTGGATTGTCCTAGACTGGCTGTGTCTGGGAGAGAGAGAAAGAGATTTGAGGGAAGTCAGCGGCCACATCAAAACGACAAACCGAAACCCAAAACGTAGACCCAGTGAAGAGGAGCAGGAGGAGGGGTGAATAATAGAACAGGAAGTTACTTTACTTTTTGCCACCAGGCTCCTTACGGTATCCGCCTCCGGTAACACGGGCCGTTCGTGGGCCGAAAGGCCGCTGTAATTGCCCGAGCTGTAACTGCGGTACAGGCTGAGCATGTGCGTGGGCAGGCTCAGGCTGATGTTGCGTGCCTCCAGGCGCTTGATGAAGGCAGCTACCTCCCTGAAGCTGGCTGGGGGGCCGGGTTTGCTTTGTAAAACACGCCAGGGCCACTTGCCTGTTGGATTGGCTCGGACCACTGAGATGGAAAGCAGTGCGAGCAGGAATGGGAACTTCATGTCTCCGCATACAAGTGACAGCTCTGTGTGTGTGTGTGTGTGTGTGTGCTGTCTCCTTATATACAACCTCCCAATGCTTATTAACTGCCCACACTACCCCAGACAGATCGAAAGCCATTATTCTGCTAATGTAGGCCGTTCATGACCCAAATGACAGATAGTAATTAGTTTAGCAAGACAATGGAAATTTTCCTTGTAATCTCCATTTCTGTTTAAACCGGCAGTGTTACATTTGCCTTTGCAATTGTCAAATTATTCAGTGCCACTCTTGGGTTTCGATGTTTCGCTCGAATGGATCCCTTAGATGTGCAGAAGTGATAGACTGGACTTTTGAAGGGCTGCTCATGCATATCCACCCAGCGAGAGAAAAACATTGAGAGGGTCCATTTACAGATTGGAGCCACTTCGGCCTGAGATGAAAGCGAGTTGCGTGACCCTGTCCCCGTCCTGTGTTTTGCTCTGCATTACAGTGGGGTTTATCACATCGCTAATCAGCTTTATTGTAAATCGCTCCCCATCGTTATACACTCATGATTCAAGGGCTGGGCATTGCATTTTAAAAATGAACAATGCTTCTTTCTGCATGGGCCTGCAGCTATGAATTCATTTTTTAACACTAAAACATTGATTATTGGAACTAATTGGAGGGACAGCGTGGGAAATTGTATCCAGGTCAAAGGATTGTAAAGCAGCCATTAAAGTGAACAATTGACTGAATACGTCATTTGGATTGGAAGGGGACTGTATAAAGTTAATAAGATAACACTGTAAGAGCACATGCAGATGGTTAGTTAAATATTCTGAATTCACAAATCATTCTCAGTCCTGTTCACCTCTCACCCTCTGCTCCCGGATCTACACTGACATTTTCACTTCCACAGTTTCTCCAGCGCTTTCTGATTTTAATTCAAATCTCCAGCACCTGCAGTAAATTTTTGTTAAATTCTTTTTCATGGGATGTGAGTGTCACTAGAGAGGGCAGTATTTGCTGCCCATTCCCAATTGCCCTTGAAATGAGTGGCTTGCTAAACCATTTCAGAGGGGGATTGAGAATCAGTGTCATTGCTGTAGGTCAGGCAGGGTAAGAACAGCAGATTTTCCTCTTTGAATGACATTATTACAACAGTTTAATAGTGATCTCAAGTCCAGAATTGGTCATTAATTTAAATTACCCCAACTGATGTGGTGGATTTGAACTCGTGTCTCAGTTCAATTGTGGCTGGATCTCTGGATTTCAGTTCTGAAGAAGGGACACACTCATAACATTCTGCTTTCTCTCCACAGATGCTGCAAATTTGCTGAGTTTCTCCAGCAATTTCTGTTTTTCTTTCTGAGTTTCAGCATCTGTAGTTCCTTGGCTTATTTTTTCCCTCTGGATTACTAGTCCAGTTATCACAATGTCACCAACTCACTATTATATCCAGGTCAAAAAGCATCTTGACTCTAAGATTCTCATCCCTGTTTTCAAATACTTCCAGAGTCTTGACCGTTCTTTTGATCTGATCTGATTCCATGAAAAGTTTTGCTTGTGTGCAGTACAGGCAGATCATACCATACAAAGTGCATTAGAGTATTAGAGCAAACAATACAATGTTACAACAGCATAGAAGGTACTCAAAGAGCTAGATCAACATTAAATTTAAAACGTGAGAGGTCCATTCAGAAATTTAACAACAGTCAGGAAGTTAAAAATCACTCAATATCAGATTATTGGTGATAGTGACCACAACTGCCTCACATTCTACATAGCTATGGAGAAGGAGAGAAGCTGGCACAATGGGAGAATATTTAATTGGGGAAAAGGAAACTATGATGCTATCAGGCATGAGTTGGGAAGCATGGACTGGGACTGGGAAAGGGCACTATAGACATGTGGAGACTGTTTAAGGAACACTTGTTGCGAGTGATGCATAAATGTGTTCCTCTGAGACAGGGAAGAAGGGGTAAGATAAAGGAACCTTGGATGACGAGAGCGGAGGCGCTTCTCGTCAAAAGAAAGAAGGCAGCTTACGTAAGGTGGAGTAAGCAAGGGTCTTGCTCAGCTCTAGAGGATTACAGGCATGCGAGGAAGGAGCTCAAAAATGGTCTGAGGAGAGCCAGGAGGGAGCACGAAAAAGGCTTGGCAGGAAGGATTAGGGAGAATTCAAATGCATTTTACACGTATGTGAGGAATAAGAGAATGATCAAAGAAAGAGTAGGGCCGATTAGGGATAGCATAGGGAACTTGTGTATAGAGTCTGAGGAGGTAGGGGAAGCCCTAAATGAGTTTTTTGCTTCTGTCTTTACTAAAGAAAAGGACCTTGTAGTGAATGAAACCATTGAGGAACAGGTAAGCATGCTAGAACGGATAGAGATTGAGGAAGCTGATGTGCTGAAAATTTTGACAAACATTAAGAAATCATGTCTCACAAACTTGATTGAGTTTTTGAAGAAGTAACAAAGAAGATTGATGAGGGCAGAGCAGTAGATGTGATCCAAATAGACTTCAGTAAGGCATTCGACAAGGTTCCCCATGGAAGACTGATTAGCATGATTAGATCTCATGGAATACAGGGAGAATTAGCCACTTGGATACACAATTAGCTCAAAGATAGAAGACAGAGGGTGGTGGTGGAGGGTTGTTTTTCAGACTGGAGGCCTGTGACCAATGGAGTGCCACAAGGATCGGTGCTGGGCCCTCTACCTTTTTTTTCATTTACATAAATGATTTGGATGCGAGCATAAGAGGTACAGTTAATAAGTTTGCAGATGACACCAAAATTGGAGGTGTAGTGGACAGCGAAGAGAGTTACCTCAGATTACAACAGGATCTGGATCAGATAGGCCAATGGGCTGAGAAGTGGCAGATGGAGTTTAATTCAGATAAATGCGAGGTGCTGCATTTTGGGAAAGCAAATCTTAGCAGGACTTATACACTTAATGATAAGGTCCTAGGGAGTGTTGCTGAACAAAGAGACCTTGGAGTGCACGTTCATAGCTCCTTGAAAGTGGAGTCGCAGGTAGATAGGATTGCAAAGAAGGCGTTTGGTATGCTTTCCTTTATTGGTCAGAGTATTGAGTACAGGAGTTGGGAGGTATTGTTGCGGCTGTACAGGACATTGGTTAGGCCATTGTTGGAATATTGTGTGCAATTCTGGTCTCCTTCCTATGGGAAAGATGTTGTGAAACTTGAAAGGGTTCAGAAAAGATTTACAAGGATGTTGCCAGGGTTGGAGGATCTGAGCTACAGGGAGAGGCTAAATGGGCTGGGGCTGTTTTCCCTGGAGTGTCAGAGGCTGAGGGGTGACCTTATAGAGGTTTACAAAATTATGAGAGTCATGGATAGGATAAATAGACAAAGTCTTTTCCCTGGGGTCAGGGAGTCCAGAACTAGAGGGCATATGTTTAGGGTGAGAGGGGAAAGATATAAAAGAGACTTAAGGGGCAACGTTTTCACGCAGAGGGTGGTATGTGTATGGAATGAGCTGTCAAAGGATGTGGTGGAGGCTGGTACAATTGCAACATTTAAGAGGCATTTGGATGGGTATATGAATAGGAAGGGTTTGGAGGGATATGGGCTGGGTGCTGGTAGGTGGGACTAGATTAGGTTGGGATATCTGGTTGGCATGGATGGGTTGGGCCGAAAGGTCTGTTTCCATGCTGTACATCTCTATGACTTCATGACAAGTCGCCAGGGCCCGACCAGATTTGTCCTCGGCTGCCTTTGGAAGCGAGAAATGTGATTGCTTCGCTGCTTGCGAAGATCTTTGCATCCTCGCTCTCCACCGGTGTCGTGCCTGAGGACTGGAGGGAGGCAAATGTAATTCCTCTCTTCAAGAAAGGAAATAGGGAAATCCCCAGCAATTACAAACCAGTCAGTCTCACGTCTGTCATCTGCAAGGTGTTAGAAAGGATTCTGAGGGATAGGATTTATGAACATCTGAAAAGCATGGCTTGATTAAATGCAGTCAGCACGGCTTTGTGAGGGGCAGGTCATGCCTCACAAATCTTATCGAGTTCTTTGAGGATGTTACTAGACAAGTTGATGAGAGTCAAGCAGTGGATGTGGTGTATATGGACTTCAGCAAGACATTTGATAAGGTCCCCCATGGTAAGCTCATTCAGAAGGTCAGGAGGAATAGGATACAGGGAAATTTAGCTGTCTGGATACAGAATTGGCTGGTCGACAGTAGCCAACGAGTGATAGTGGAAGGAAAGTATTCTGCCTGGAAGTCAGTGGTGAGTGGTGTTCCACAGGGCTCTGTTCTTGGGCCTCTACTCTTTGTAATTTTTATTAATGACTTGGATGAGGAGATTGAAGGATGGGTTAGCAAGTTTGCAGATGACACAAAGGTTGGAGGTGTCGTTGACAGTATAGAGGACTATTGTAGGCTGCAGCATGACATTGACAGGATGCAGAGATGGGCTGAGAGGTGGCAGATGGAGTTCAACCTGGATAAATGCGAAGTGATGCATTTTGGAAGGACAGGATTAAAGACAGGATTCTTGTCAGTGTGGAGGAACAGAGGGATCTTGGTGTACAGGTACATAGATCCCTTAAAATTGCCACCCAAGTGGACAGGTTTGTTAAGAAGGCATATGGTGTTTTGGCTTTCATTAACAGGGGGATTGAGTTTAAGAGCCGTGACATCTTGTTGCAGCACTTGGAATACTGTGTCCAGTTCTGGTCACTCTATTATAGGAAAGATGTGAATGCTTTGGAGAGGGTTCAGAGGAGGTTTACCAGGATGCTGCCTGGAATGGAGGTCTTATCTTATAAAGAGAGGTTGACTGAGCTCAGACTTTTTTCATTGGAAAAAAGAAGGAAGAGAGGGGACTTAATTGAGGTGTACAAGATAATGAGAGGCATAGATAGAGTTGGTAGCCAGAAACCTTTTCCCAGGACAGAAATTGTTAACACAAGGGGTCATAGTTTTAAGCTGTTTGGCGGAAAGTATAGAGGGGATGTCAGAGGTGGGTTCTTTACGGAGAGAGTTGTGAGAGCATGGAATGCGTTGCCAGCAGCAATTGTGGAAGCAAGGTCATGGGTATATTTAAGAGACTGCTGGACATGCATATGGTCACAGAAATGTGAGGGTTGATACATTAGGTTTACCTTACATGAGGATCAATGGTCGGCACAACATGGTGGGCTGAAGGGCCTGTTCTGTGCTGTACTGTTCTATTATAGTCCAACAGGTTTATTTGGAAGCACTAGCTTTCAGAGCGCTGCTCCTTCATCAGGTGGATGTCTGACCTATAACCTGGTGTTGTGTGGCTTTTAACTTTGTGCACCCCAGTCCAACACTGGCTCCTCCAAATCAGGACAATAGTTGGGAAGAAGCTGTTTTTGTATGTGTTGTCTCGTGTGTTTAAACTTTTGTTTTTTCTGCATGATGGAAGACTGGAAGCGATTATAACCAGGGTGGGAGGGGTGTTTGATTATGTTGCCTCCCACAATCCTTTGACATAGCTGTGTTCACTAAATTCAGCCTTTTGACTATCCCTGACCTTAATCATTCCACTGTTGGTGGAATACCTTCAGCGTATCGAGGCTCCACACTCTGGAGTGTCCTCCTTATGCCTTTCTGTTTGTTTTTTCTTTCCATCTTCAAACCCACTCGTCTTGAATAAGCTTTTGCTCATCTGACCTTATATCTCCTTCATTGGCTGTGTCATATTCTCTTATACTGCGTCTTTGAAGAACCTCAGAACATTAAGATGTAATATAAATGTAAGTTGTCTGTTCATATTCCCTGTAACAACAAGACATACTTGGAAATCCATGTGGCCTGATCATCTCGACGAATTGAAAATATTACATACTCCATTTTGATGCATTATTGTGCACTCAACATAACTTGCAGTGATTCCATTTTAAAATAAAGGGCAAAAAGTGAACTTAACTTTCTCTGACTTTTTCTGAATTGTAAACATCTATTGCTCTGAAGTGAAAATTATCAAATGGAAATGACCAGGCGACTACAGGGAGGAAGAAGAATAGAGGAAGAATAGATGGTGTTCTGGTCAGTATTTATCCCCCAGCCATCATTAGTAAGAGCAGGTTATGGGTTGCAGTCTGTGGGATCTTGCTGTGTGAAAATTGGCTGTTGTTTCTCTTATATAATGACTACATTTCAAAAATACTTTAATGGCTGTAAAGTGTTTTGAGCTATCCAGTGATCATGTAGGCTGTGTATAAATGAAAGTCTTTCTTTTCATGCCCCAGTAAAGCAAAGGAAAGCTTAGAGAGAGAACGTCACTGTTTGGAAACTGTTTAGATATTTAGATGGCAGAGATATTCAGGTCATTGCCAAGGTCAGCAGGGGAACAAGTCACTTCATGGCTTATACTGATGGAGCTTCCTGGCAGTTGTATAAGACCCATTCAAGATCTGTTTTATATTGAGAGAGAGATGCAGATGGCAATTATGATGTTCTTACAGTTGATGTGTTACTTAGTGAGGCTGGTGCCTTTTGATGTTCCCTTTTGATTGTTGGTGTACTTTGTCAAGGCACACACAACGAAAAATGTCTATTTTGACAACATGACAGGGAACGTTCTGTGTTTATGAAAGCATATAGCAGTAATCAGATAATGTCTTCCAGAGAGAAAACGTTGAAGTGGCAAGGGGAATTACAATGGAATTAGACAAAGTTAAAAATCACACAACACCAGGTTGGACCTGTTGGATGATAACCTGGTGTTGTGTGATTTTTAGCTTTTTCCACCCAATCCAACACCAGCACCTCCACATAAGGAATTAGAAACATGGAAGGGGATTCCTGACAGAACAATGAACAACCTGCTAAGGTGAAACCTATTGGGCACTTAAAATACTCAAGAAAATGAAAATATTCACTGCTTTGCCAAATCCCAAGTCACTATTCAATCTCAGTATACACTTGCAGTTTTAACATTGAAATGTGCATGATGCCTAATGTCATAAATACAGGTGATGCCCACAAAAATGGGTATGGGTGACAGGCAATGTTTCTGGGATGTGACAATTCATTTACCAATATCAAACATTGCATTCTGTTGTCCTGACCTGCATTGTGTGTGAAATTATTGAATTAAAACAGAGGGTCAAACTGCATAAGAAAGTAAAATAAAATAGTTGAATGCTAACGTTGTTAAAATGTATCCTCAAGTCATCTTCACTAAAACACATTATCAGGCTACCATCACATAGCTGTTTGTGGGAACTTACTGTGTGAAAGTTGACTGCTATGTTCATTCCTGAAGAAGGGCTTATGCCCGAAACGTCGATTCTCCTGTTCCTTGGATGCTGCCTGACCTGCTGCGCTTTTCCAGCAACACATTTTCTGCTATGTTTCTTACATTGACAATGGTGACTACACTGCAAAAATATTTCATTGGATGCTTTGGACATCCTGAGAAAAGTGCTATATGCAAGTCTTCTTTTAATATAAGAATGAGAATATATTTTAGGTCATAAGTATATCTTCATTTTGTGGGCAGACAGCTACATAAAGTGTACAATTACATATACAATGAATACATTTTTCCCTGTTACAATAAGTGTTTTAAATGCTTTTTTTTCATTCATTCAGAGGATATGAGCATCACGCGCTGGCCAGTATTTATTGCCTGTCCCTAGTTGCCTTTGAGAAGGTGGTGGTGAGCTGCCTTCTTCAACCCCTGCAGTCTATTTGATGTAGGTAGATGTAGAATGATGTAAGGGAGGCGGTTCCAGGATTTTGACCCAATGACAGTGAAGAAACAGCAACATATTTCTGACTCAGAATGCTGCGTGTCTTTGAGAGAAAATTGCAGGTGGTGATCTTCCCATGTGTCTGCTGTCCTTGTCATTCTAGATGGTAATGATCGTTGATTTGGAAGATGCTGCCAAAGAAGCCTTGGGGAGCTTTTGCAGTGCTCATGTAGATGGTATATACTGCTACCCACTATGCTTCAGTGATGCAAGGTGTGAAAGTTTGTGGATTTGGTGCCAATCAAGTGAACTGATTTGTCTTGCATAGTGTCAAGCTTCATATGTGTTGTTGGATATGCACTCAACCAAGTAAGTGGGAAGTATTCCAACACAGTCATGGCTTGTGCATTTCAGATTCATCAGCTGAGGGAGGTTTCCTTACTCATTTTTGACCTGATGCCATAAGACTTTGAGAGATCCAAAGTCGATATTGAGGACTCCCAGGGTAACTCCTCCCATATATTATTCACTGTGCTGCCACCTCTGCAGGCCTGTCCTGCCAGTGGGACAAGACATACCCAGGGATGGTGATGGTGGTGTCAGGGACATTATCTTTGAGGTACAATCAATGAGTATGACTATGCCATGCTATTACTTGACTGTGTGCCAGCTCTCCCAAGTTTGGCACTGTCCTCAGATGTTAGTAGGATGGACTATGCAAGGTCAACAAAACTGAGTTTGCCATTGTCATTTCAAGCACTGAAGTTGATATCAGGTGGTCCATCCAGTTAATTTCTTTTTTCCTGAGACTTTTTAACTGTTTGATACAATAAAGTAGTTCTCTAGATTGTTTCAGAGGGACATTAAGAGTCAACCACATTGTGGGCGGACTGGAATCACATGTTGACCTGACCAGGTAAAGTTGGCATATTTCCTTCCTGAGAGAAAATAAGTGAAATAAATGGATTTTATGACAATGGTTATCTGGTCAATATTAGACTTTTAATTCCAGTACTTATTTGAGTTCAAATTTCATCATCTGCAATGGTGGGCTCTCAAACACAGAGAATTAACTGGTTTCCTGAATTACTAGTCCAGAGACACTACCACTATCACTTCCCCTTTATTTAAGGTCCAATCTTTTGTAGATCGCATTCAAAGTCTAACCAACACTTCTCCCCTTTGTAAAGTCATGATGTGGAGGTGCCGGTGTTGGACTGGGGTAGACAAAGTTAAAAATCATACAACACCAGGTTATAGTCCAACAGGTTTATTTGGAAGCACTAGCTTTTGGAGCACTGCTCTTTCATCAGATAGCTCCACTGTTCCACAGCTACCTGATGAAGGGGCAGTGCTCTGAAAGCTAGTACTTCCAAATAAAGCTATTGGACTGTAACCTGGTGTTGTGTGATTTTTTTTAACTTTGTAAAGTCATAAGTTCATGAATAAACACAATATTGAATAAAGATAAGGAGATAATTTGTCAGATCATGTACATATTGGGATTCTGTAAAAGATACCATTTAGTCCCCTCTTTCTTACAAGCCAACATAAGTTGTTATTCAGTTTCCTTTTAAGAATTAGTGATACAATCTGTTGTTTCCCTGGGTGATAACTCCCCTGCATTTCTTGCAACCATTAACAGCCACCCATGCAGACAGGGATGGGATGGGGTATAGTTTGATGGCTTATCTGAAATATCGCGCCATACACCCTTTATAATCAGTCTTTTTTTTGTACTTAATCACTAGTTTGTGATTTGAACCTAGAGGTCTCACAAGGCAAGTGAGCCATAGCTTTCCTCGGTGAATTTTGGCCGGACACGTATAGCTGAGAGATCAGAGCTGCTGTGTCTGTGACCCAGGAAAGTAGAACTCATCTGTTTTAGTGTCAGCTTTGGGTCAGTGGATTTAAGCCTCACTCCAGAAACTTGTGCACCTCATGTAAGTCAATACAACAGCGCAACAGTAAGCAAGTTCCGTATTGTTGGAGGTGCCATTTCTTAGAGGTGAGTTTAAAGTTCCGATCTTGAGTGAATTTAAAATACTCTATATTCCTGTTGAAAGGAGTGGGAGAGAGTTTGGTGATTGATTGGATTTGGATATTGATGATGAATGGTTCATTTGAGCTTGGGTGTCATGAAAGGTGCTTCCATAACAGCGCCATCTCCCAGAATAACAAGCAACAATTGAATTGAATTGAATTTATTGTCACGTATACCGAGGCACAGTGAAAAGCTTTGTCTTGTGAGCAATACAGGCAGATCACATAGTTAAGTAGCATAGAAGGCAAATAACAGGTAAACAGCGGCAAAAACAAAAACACAGGTACAGGCGAATGTTAAGAGTTTGTGAGTCCATTTAGTAGGGTAGAAACTGTTTCGAAACCGGCTGCTGCGCGTGTTCAGGTTTCTGTACCTTCTCCCCGATGGTAGAGGTTGTAAAAAACATTCCTAGGGTGGGATGGATCTTTAAGAATGCTGGCCGCCTTTCCTTGACAGCGGGCCTGGTAGATGCATTCTGTAGATGGGAGGTTGGCCTCTGTGATTGTCTGGGCCAAGTTCGCCACTCTCTGTAACCGTCTCCGATCTGGAATGGTATAGTTGCCATACCATAGTGATACATCCAGACAGAATGCTCTCAATGGTGCTGCCTGATGAAGAAGAGACGTTGGGCCTTTGTAACCAGTGCATCCTCATGAAGAGTCCAAGAAAGCTTGTTGTGGATGATCACTCCCAGGAGCTTGACAGCCTCCACTCATTAAGCACTCAAAACCACCTCCGCTGGGCCGATGCTATCACCTTTACGGCTGACACCCAGACTCCTGAAGGAACTGAAATAAAAACAGAAGGTGTTAAACCAACCAGGTCCGACAGCATCTGTGGAGAGAGAAACAGAGTTAGGGTCTCGAGGGGTTTCCAAACCACAGCATACTGGACTCAAAAATGGCTAAGAGGAATAGATAGGGAAGTGTTAAAGTCAGAATTCTAGAAAGTTTTCCAGTCAGGTTGCAGACTCTGATGTTGGGACAGGGAGTGGGAAACATTCTACACAGGGCTTAGCACCGGGAATTCGGGCAGACAGATTGTTCAGAATCCTCCAGACAGAATATAATGGTTGCCATGACAGCAAAAGTGTGTTAAACTCATACCAAAGCCTATAAAAGCCATATTTGTGTGAGGTATTAATGTTTTTAACTTTGTAACATCCCCGTCAACCCCATCCTCTAAAATAAAGTCAATTTTTATTTATTTTTAAAAGTTAGGATGCTGCAGGCCTAGTAGATCCATTATAAATGATGTACTACTGGCATCATAGAGCCTTTAAGAATAAGGTTGTTAACACAGTCTGTGGCTTTGTCATGGGACAGCAGGGGGTTGATTAATGTCTGCACCACAAAATAAGAAATGTGCATCCACATTATTTGCTTAATTCTAGGAACAAACAATTCAAAGTGCCTCGATCAGAGAGCTTTACATGTTATAAGTCAGTTTTACAAACTACTGCATATTTATAGCTTTGAAATTACTGAGTTCAAAGCATTGGGCTAAATTGATTCTAATAGATAGTGAAAAAGTTGTGTCATGTTTAATGCTGAAAGCTGATGCTGGAATTTAGGCTTTATTGTCTGAAAATAGCTTGACAGTGAAGCTGTTGTCGTGCGATCCCTTTACATTAATGAGTTGCTCCTGAGATTAGCCTTCCTTTACTGGTGAAGGAGTAGACGCTATCACTGCTGATTGTACTTAGACTAACATCCACTCCTGTTTCCCTATCACCCTATGCTCACTGACACACATTGGCTCCCCAGTAAGCAACATCTTGATATTAAAATTCTCATCCTTGTTTTTAAATCCCTCACCCCTCCCTATTTCTGCAATACTCTCCAGCCCCACAATTATCTGAGATATTTAAACCAAGTGCACTCATTTAATTCTGGCCTCTTGTGTGCATCCCTGATCTGAATTGCTCCATTGGTCAGTAAGCCTTCAGTTACCTGCACCATAGCACCTGCAATACTCCTCCAACCCTTTTCAGCTTCTCTACTTCACTTTCCTTATTTTAAGTTCCTTAAAACCTATCTCCTTGATCAAGCCTTTGCTGCTCTGATATTGTTTTCTTCATTCATTCATGGGAGGGTGTTACTGGCTAGGCCAGTATTGAATTGTCCATCCCTAATTGCTTAGAGGAAAGTTAAGAGCATTACTATGGGTCTAGAGTTATATGTAGACCAGGTCAGGTAGAGATTGCAGATTTCCTTCCTTAAAGGGCATGAGTGAACAGAACAGTTTTTAATCATTGTATGGTTCCCATTAGGCCAGCTTTTCAATGAATTTAAATGTTACCATCTGACATGGTGAACTTCAAAGCCATGTCCGCAAAACGTTAGCCTGGGATTCTAGATTACTAGCCCAGTGACAGTACCACATGTAACTATACTCTAATTTATAAAGCTCTATGAAGCACAATACGCGAATTCATTATGTTAAAGATACTGCTCAGTTATTATTATTGACTATAACTCAACAAGCAACTCACTATTCAACACCACTTTCCAAGTCCATGATGTCTATCACCTCAAAGGGCAAAGGCAGCTGATACACAGGGACACCACCATCTGCAAGTTTCCTTCCTAGTCAAACACCATTCTGACTTGGAAATGTATCATTATTTTCTTTGCTGTGGCTGGGTTGAATCCTGGACATTCATTGCTAACAGCATTACGGGTCCACCTTCAGCAGAAGGACAACTACAGTTCAAATAGAAAGTTCATCATCAACATCTCAAGAATAATTAGCACAGGGTAATAAACAATAGATTAGCCAGCAATGCCTGCATCCCAGAAACAAATGCGAAAACTCCATTACCTGGCAGTTTTAATGATCTGATTCAATGTCAGAAGGCTTAAGTGTTCAGGTCCCAAGAGTGTTGAGCATACAATGTAGGGTGCGACTCCAATTTTAAACATTGGGATGACCACATTGTTGGAGGTGGCAGCTTTCCAAATAAATATTTAAACCAAGGTGGCCATCTGCTCTCTCAAGTGTATATGGAAGATCCCATGGTATTATTCGAGAAAAAGCAGGGAAGTGCTTTCAGGTGTCCTGACCAAGAACAGCCTTGAAACATCCATCCTCGTTACCCAATCTCTAGCTCTCCTTTCCACTCAAACTCCTTCATTGTGTTGTCACCTGTAGAGTTACACATTTAACACTTTGCTAATTTTTACTAACAACAAGGCTGGTCTGGCAAAGCCACCTTTAACCAATTCATCTTTCATGTCCCTACTGTGTTTAATTTGATTGACCTGTTACACTGAATCGTAAAGTCAGAGAATCATAAAATATTAATTTGTCTTATTACAGAATACATAACATGGTAAAATGTCCCAAGGTGCTTCATAGCCACATAATCAATGTCAACACTGAGCCAAAGACAGACAAAGTTGGGCAAGCGACTAAAGGCTTGGTCAAAGCAATAGCTTTTAAAGAAAGTCTTAAAGAAAGAGAAAGTGGTTTAGGGAAATATTTTGGCCCTGATCTCCAACACCATGGCCACCAATGGTGGAATAAGGAAAGCCAAAGATATGCAAGGTTAAAATTGGAGGAGTGGGAGATTTTGAGGGTTCTGAGGTTTGAGGAGGTTACAGAGATGGGGTGAGGCCATGGGGATGTGGAATTTGAATTTGAGGATGAGAATTCTAGATTGGAACCATAAACCATTCCATTTGGAACCACTGATAAGCAAGAATGAACAAGTCATCAGTGGGAAGAGAGTGCCAGGGCCTAGCTCCACTCCTATGAATGAGGGCAGTAAACCAACACCTCTATAGATATTTTCTCATCAAAGATATTATTACACACTTCAGGAGCAGTTGGGACTTGAACCCAGGTCCATTATTGTCCCACAGAAAATTATTTGAAACAGAAGCTGAACCTGAATATGAATTACACAACAAAGCTCTGGTGCTCTGCAGAGAAGGACCTTCAATGAAATCACTAAAGATAGAAAGATTCTGTGCTTTTACCATCGCCAGGATGGCACATAGCTCTTTACAGTTTATCTCTGTGGCGTTCCCACTGTTGTTCAGAATTGTGCAGCTGAGGGCTCACATGCAGCGCTTAAATAAATATTGGCCAGGCCACAGAGGAGACCTCCTGTTCTCTTCTTTGAGATAAGGACAGGGTAATCGTTTGTGTTGACCCAAAAGGACACACACGACCTTGGTGAAAGTCTGCTCTGGAAAGTCACCTCCTCTGACAGTGCTGTACTCATTCAGCACTGCAATGAAGTAGTGACTAAATCTTAATGGATAATTTAAACCCATGATATTTTGTCTTGAAAGAAGAGATAGAGCATGCTGAGGAAACAACAATGATCAAAATGTGGAGCAAAATCTCTCCAGCTGATCATCCATGATCTTATTGAATGGCAGAGCAAATCTGAGGGGCTGAGTGGCCTAATCCTGCTCCCTTTTTTATTATTCATTCATGGGATGTGGGTGTTGCTGGCTTGGCCAGCATTTAATATCTGTCCACAATTGTTAAGCATCAACCAATAGACAATAGACAATAGACAATAGGTGCAGGAGTAGGCCATTCAGCCCTTCGAGTCTGCACCGCCATTCAATATGATCATGGCTAATCATTCCTAATCAGTATCCTCTTCCTGCCTTATCTCCATAACCCTTGATTCCACTATCTTTGAGAGCTCTATCCGATTCTTTCTTAAATGAATCCAGAGACTGGGCCTCCACTGCCCTCTGGGGCAGAGCATTCCACAGAGCCACCACTCTCTGGGTGAAGAAGTTTCTCCTCATCTCTGTCCTAATTCCCAATCTCTGTCCACATTGCTGTGGGTCTGGAGTCACATGTAAGCCAGACCAGGTAAAGATGGCAGTTTCCTTCCTTGAAAAGGAAGGGTTTTTTGCAACAATTAACAATCATTTATGGTTATCATTAGGCCAGTAACTGCAGATTTTTAAAATATTAAGTTCAAATTCCACCAAGGATTCAAACCCTTGTCCCCAGAACATGACCAGGGCCTCTGGATTAATAGTCTAGCGATAATACCACTCGGCTCTCATGTTCCTTATGTTTTTATGATTAAAAACACCTCATGGTCAGAAAGTCAACAAAGGAAAGCATGTAATACTTATCACAAGTAAAAAAACCAAATTATCCATTAAACACCAAGTTAACAGCAAATCCCAAAAAACGATGAATCCATATTTTAAGTAGTGAAGCCCCTTTCAGGTTTTTGAAAATGGGTTGAATATTTTCAGAGTGGGAACTACTGTAATTTTTATTTCGAACTGATTGTGTAATGGAATAATTAGAAACAGAGTTGGAGAGACGAGAATGCGTTTTGCTAGAATCACTCAATGGGTGAACCTTCTGGAAGGCCAGGAGTGTCAAGTGTCAAAAGAACTATTGTTTCTGCAGCTCTCCCCACTCCGCTTGCTGGAGAGGCCGAAAGGTTCTGGAATTTTCCATTCGCTGTTTCAGATGCCCAGACCAGCAGTTTTTCTTTTACTTTTACAGGCTGGGAGTGGAATATAAAATGACCATGTATGCTGCTGATTTCTTGCTAAAACCCCAACAAGTTCATTGATACCCTTCAGGGAGAGGTAGCTCTATATGCTCTAGCTCCAATGTGACACTATACTGATTGCCCCCAAGGGATTGGCACTGGGGGTTGAGGGCCATACAAGCGTATGTTATGAGGAGCACCAGGCCATTTGGCCCCTTGATCTTGCTCCATTATTCAATATTTTTTGTGCTGTACTATTCTATGTTCTACAAATGGTATGTAGGTTAGTTTGATCTTAGCGTAAGATAAAGGGTGGGGGCACAACATCAAAGGCCGGAGAGTCTGTACTGTGCTGTACCGTTCTATGTTCTATGATCATGTCTAATTTGATTACCCCACATTCTGGCCACCCCCAATAACTTTCACCCCTCTGCTTATCAAGAATCTGTTGACTTCTGCCTTAAAAATATTCAATGACTTTGCTTCCACCGTCTTTTGAGGAAGAGAGTTTCAAAGACTCATGACCACCCATGAGAAATAAAATTTTCCCTATCTCTGAGTACATCCCTTATTTTTAAACCATGGCATCTCATTCTAGATTCTCTCAGAAGAGGAAATCTCCTCTGCAAGAGCCCTCAGCATCTTGTATATTTCAATCAAGTCATCTCTTACACTTCTAAACTAGTTGTCCTTTTAAGAGTGCCAGCAGAGTCTTAAAGGTTGCTCCAAAGTACTGAACATGCCAACTGGCATGCCAGTGGTTTTGGACGTCACATGAGCCTTGGAGGTCCATGCATCAAAAACAATTATTGTGAATAAAAACCAAAAGAACTGCAAATACTGTAAATCAGAAATAAAACCAGCAATTGCAGGAAAAACTCAGCAGGTCGGGCAGCATCTGTGGAGAGAAATCAAAGTTCTGAGAAAGGCTCCCTCAGCCCGAACCATTCCCTGTGATTTCTCACCACAGATGCTACAAGACCTGCTGAGCTTTTCCAGCCATTGTTGTGTTTTGTAATTATTGTGAATATTGTTCCAGGTACCAGCCTAAGCTGTCCATCATTAAATCCTGCCGTGTCTGCATTTTGAAGTTCTCAGTGTTGTTGTTTTTCATGGCCTCATTTGTCACCCTGGTCCTTCTTGATGGTATAGGATCCGGATTTGGAAGGTGCTGTCAAAGTAGCCTTGGTGGATTACTTCAGTGCATCCTGTAGAGGGTACACACTGCTGCGAGTGGTTATTGATGGTGGACAATATTCCATCTAATTTCCTTTCTGTCTCCACTGTCTCTGAGCTACATGCAATGCAGAAACTTCTGAAAGCAGAAGTCAATGCTACGATAGATATACCCATGCCAATCAGTGGGCGTGCAACTAGCTGTGCTCAGGTTAGAGGGCACATTGATGGTGGAAGGACCAAATATTGAAGGTGGTGATTGGTGGGATTCTGAAATCAACCAGGTTCTTGAAAGAGAAATAAAATCTGTAAAAGTTCACATCATAATCGTTCACAGTTGATATTACATCAGGTGGTATATAATTCAGTTACCTTGTAAATCCAGAATTTGATGTGACTCATTACGCTTACCATGGCAAGATATAAGGACAATGTACATTTACTTTCCATGTCCAACATTCTCTGGCGCACAGTCCAAGGGGTTTTACATGACACTGTTTCCAGCTATGGCTTTAAACAGTGGCCTGCCCCGCATTGAAACTTTGTAGCAGCTGCCCCAAGCTTTATTGCATCCCTCACCACGTAGCCACAGGATGTGCCACTCTACAACATACAGTCATTGGCAGCTTTTAGTTCTGAGAGGTTATTAATTTTATTCATGACGCGGAGGAGTCGGTGTTGGACTGGGGTGGACAAAGTTAGATATCACACAACACCAGGTTATAGTCCAACAGGATTATTTGGAAGCACTAGCTTTTGGAGTGCTGCTCCTTCATCAGGTGGAAGGAGCAGCGTTCCGAAAGCTAGTGCTTCCAAATAATCCTGTTGGACTATAACCTGGTGTTGTGTGATATCTAACTTTGTCCACCCCAGTCCAATACCGGCACCTCCAGATCAGGTTTATTTAGAAGCACTAGCTTTCAGAACGCTGCTGTAACCTGGCGTTGTGTGATTATTAATTTTATTGTTACGAGTACCCCACCCAGTAGTGAATATCTCGGTGACAATTAACAATTGCACTGACAGGTCCAGAGCCTGTAACCAATTTCTCTTGGTCCTCTTGCCAGTGACATCCCTCTTGAAATACAGATGGGTCACTGGAATCTGTTTGAAGCAGTTGTGTTCAGTCTAAACAGGTGCTAATTGGATTTGCACCTTGTAACATTCTGAGCTAATCCTCTTTCAGTGCCCTTGGGGAATGTGATAACTGAGTGCTGTGACATTCCAAATGTTGAATAATTACATTCAGTTCACATTGAATGAATTGCGTTATTCAACAAAACCCTTCCCAAAAGTTCAAAGAGTAGCCCAATATCTGTAGAATGCATCCCAGGAACATTTGATACACTGCTTGTCACTTCATTATCCATAAATGAGCCCTAAAGGCTCATTTCCCAGTTCACTCTCTGTTCGAGAAGTGCTGCTTCCTGGTGAAGGAGATGAGACTATACCTGTAATTCCTTTGAAAATCTTTTAGTGGACAAAGCATGAATATTGAATTGGTGAATTTGTCAGTTACATACAGGCACTCTCTGCTGCTCATCAGGTGACGTAGAATTTAACACGCCAACAGCAACAATAACAGAAAGTGCTGGAGAAACACAACCACCTGACGAAGGAGCAGCGCTCCGAAAGCTAGGGATTCCAATTAAACCTGTTGGACTATAACCTGGTATTGTGTGATTTTTAACTTTGTACACCCCAGTCCAACACCAGCATCTCCAAATCCTGGAGAAACTAAGCAGGTCTGGCAACGTTTGTCTGATGAGAAACAGAGTTAACGTTTCAATATGACTCCTGGTAAAGGCGACACTTAAAAAGAAAATCAGGAGAGCAAAAAGGGACATGAACGCAAAATGGCATATAAAATAAAGGAAAATCATTTTATGAGTACAATAGAACCCAACAAGTCCACACCAACCCTCCGAAGCCCTGTAGCTCTGAAGTTCCCATGGCTAACCCACACATTCTTGATCACTATGGGCAATTTAGCAAGAGAAATCCACCTAACCTACACATCATTGGACTGTGGGAAGAAATTGGGACAATCCACACAGACGCCAGGGGAATGTGTAAACTCCACACAGACAATTGCTGGAATCAAACGCAGGTCCCTGGCACTGTGAGGCAGCAGTGAGCCACCATGCCACCCAATGCTTTAAAGATCAAAGGATAACCAGGGAAAGAGTAGGAGAAAGTGAGGACTGCAGATGCTGGTGATCAGAATCGAGAGTGTGGTGCTGGAAAAGCACAGCAGGTCAGGCAGCATCCGAGGAGCAGGAGAATCAATGTTTCGGGTAGGGCCCATCAAGGAGCTAGAGGAAGTAGCTAAATAAATATTTTGTGTTGGTGTTCATTAATGAGGGACAATATGGATGTAGAAATCAGGGAGAAGGATTGTGGTATACTTATGGAAATTAGTATAGACAGTGAGGAGATTCTGAGTGGTCTGACAGACCTAAAAATAGATAAATCACCAGCATTGTACGTAATGTATCCCAGGCTGTTAAGTGAGGCAGCTGACAAAATAGCAGGAGCACTGGCATTAATTTTTTATTCCTCTATGGCTACAGGAGAGATGCCAGAGGACCGGAAGACTGCCAATATAATACCATTATTCAGGAAGGAAGCAAGAAGTAAACCAGGAAACTACAGGCCAGTCAGTCTAACCTCAGTGGTAGTGAAACGATGGAAGTAATTCTGAGGGACAGAATTAATCTTCACTTGGAAAGGCAAGGATTAATCAAGAATTTTCAGCATGGTTTTATCAAGGGGAGGTCATGTCTGATCAACTTGGATGAATTTTTAAAGAGGTAACTTAACAGCAGGGAAGCTATGCTGGAACTGTTTAAAACATTGGTTAGGCCATAGCTAGAGTATTATGCACAGATCTGGAATGCACATGATAGGAAGGATGTTGCCTGTGCTGGAGAGTATCAGGGAGTGGGCATACTGGGTTGCTTTCCATAGAGCAGAGAAGACTGAGAGGGGCCAAGATGTATACAATTATGAGAATTATAGATAGAATGAACAGGACGAAACTTCCTCTTTATCAAGGGATCAATGACCAGAGGCATAGATTTCAATGGTCACTGGACTTGAAACTTAAACTCTGTTTTCTCTTTATAGATACTGCCAGACCCATTTGGCAATTTCTGTGTTTGTTTGTTTCAGATCTCCAGCTTTCTCAGTTCTTCGTTAACTTTAATGCCTCGGATGTGGTGATAGAAGTTACTGTAGCCAAACTTGCAGATGATACTAAAATAGTTGGGAAAATAAGCTTTAATGAAGAAACAAGAAAGTTACAAATGGATATGGATAAGATTCGGTGAATGGGCCAAAATGTGGCAGATGGAGTTGAAAGTGGATAAATGAGAGGTTAGGAGATAGTAAGGACTGCAGATGCTGGAAGTCAGAGTTGATAAAATGTGGACCTGGTAGAGCACAGCAGGAGGAGCAGGAAAGTTGACGTTTCAGGTCAGGAGCCTTCATGAGCCCTGATGAAAGATTCTGACCTAAAAATATCGACTTTACTGCTTCTCTACTGCTGTCTGATCCGCTGTGCTGTTCCAGTTCCACATTTTATCAAATGAGAGCTTATCCATGTTGGTTGGAAAGATGGAATGAAACTTCAGATTGCTTTACTGCAGAACGACTTGGGTGTCCTTGTACATGAATCGCAGAAATCTAGTAAGCAGATACAGCAGGTAATAAGGAAGGTAAGTGGAATTCTGGTGTTTATTGCGACAGGAATAGTGTACAAATGTAGAGAAGTGTTGCTGCAACTGTACAAGGTTTTAGTGAAAAAGCACCTGGAGTCTTGAATACAGTATTGGTCCCTATACTTGAGGTGGAATGTAGTTTCTTCAGAGACAGTTCAGAGGAGTTAAAAATCACACAACGCCAGGTTATAGTCCAACAGGTTTATTAGCTTTCGGAACGCTATTCCTTCAACAGGTGGTTGTGAAATTCACTAGATTGATTCCAGAGGTGAGGTGTTGTTTTATATACAGTAGAGAGACTGAGTAGTCTAGGTCTACACTCTCTAGAGACCTTGAGTGACTGTCTATGTGGAGTTTGCACATTCTCCCCATGTCTGCGTGGGTTTCCTCCGGGTGCTCCGGTTTCCTCTCACAGTCCAGGGATGTGCAGTCTATGTGGATTAGCCATGCGGAATGCAGGGTTACAGGGATAGGGTGGGTCTGGATGCGGTGCTCCTCAAAGGGTCAGTGTGGACTTGATGGGCCAAATGGCCTGCCTCTACTCCGGAGGGATTCTATGGGATTCTTCAATTTAGAAGAATGAGAGGAAATCTAATTGAGGTATATAAGGTGCTAAAGGGGATTGACAAACTACATGTGGAAAGGATGTTTGCTTTGGTGGGGGGGGGGGGCAATCTCGAATAAGAGGTCATCATTTTAGGATAAGGGCTAGAAGATTTAAAACAGAGATCAGGAGAAATCACTTCTCTCAAAGGGTGATGAATCTGCGAAATTCACTATCGCAGAGTGCGGTGAATGCCAGGATATTGAGTAAATTTAAGGAGGAGACAGATAGATTTTTAATTAGTAATGGTTATGTGGAGTGGGCAGGAAAGTGGACTTGAGTCCAAGACGTGATCAGCCATGATTGTATTAAATTGCAGAGCTGGCTTGAGGGGCTGAATTGCCTACTCCTGGTCCTTGTTCTTTTATTTTTATAATATTCCTTTGAGTTAATTTGGGTTATTTTACTATATTAGAACACGAGTTGTTATTGAGATTCCTTAAAGGAGTACTCCAGGCCAACACTTGTGTACTTCTCATACAACATTTAACCAAAGCCAACCCTGCCTTAGTAAGGATGTACAACTTTGTGTGATCCATGATCACTGAACAGTTCAGTCTGGGGCTTCAAAATTTAATAGAGTCATACAATCCCTACAGTGGAAGCAGGCCTTTCAGCCCATTGGGTCCACACCAGCCCTCCAAGAAGCATCCCACCCAGATCCATCCCCCGATACTATCCCTGTAACCCTGCATTTCCCATGGGTGGTCCACCCAGGCTGCACATCCCTGGACACTATGGCCAATTTGACGAGACCAATCCACAAAACCTGCACATCTTTGGACTGTGGGAGAAAACCAGAGCACCTAAAAGGAACCCATAGAGATGGTTGTCCAAGGGTGGAATCAAACCTGGATCCCTGGTGCTGTGAGACAGCAGTGCTAACTGCTGAGTCACTACGCTGCCCCTTGTTTTGGTCTGAGGGCAGTTTCGGATCAGCTGATTATTATACACAATGCTTGCTGATCAATTTTAATCACTGTGATGGAGTGAATATCAGGAGCTACATTAGAGTTGGAAGCTGATCAGAATCTGTCTGTTTTATGCCTCTGACACCTCTCAGGTGGATGTAAAAAAAAGTTTTTTTAGGATGGGTTGAGGTTGTGATAGGAGGAGAAAGTGAGGACTGCAGATGCTGGAGATCAGAGTTGAAAATGTGTTGCTGGAAAAGCGCAGCGGGTCAGGCAGCATCCAAGGAGCAGGAGAATCGACGTTTCGGGCATGAGCTCTTGCTTTATAAGCGTACATTTCTCCTTTCGCCAGGACACACTTGCCTTCCAAAGGCACAATTGTCAGGTGCCGCTTGAGGGTTAAGCCAATGGTCGGACAGTCCGACTTTTGATGTGCCCACCCTTCATGCTTCCTCATTGAGCAAGATTAATCGGAAAGTCAGAAAATTACCCCTCAAAAAAAACTAGTTGATAGAAGCAGTAAGTATTTCAAAATATCTGTTTTTTTGTTTATCATTGGAGTTAGATGGCAATATGTCATAGAAGTGGAGTGAGACAGCAAACACACAGATAGTGTGCAGTCAAGGAGTGATGCTGCACAGGGGGACAATTACATTGAAAGCAACAGGATTAAGGAAATGTTTGCCGCAATTCCACAAGGTGGCGATGTTTCACTTTCTAAATCAATTTACAGTGAAGACAAAACTTGTGGGTCCAGCAGTTTGTTTCTTGGTTGTGTTCCTGGTGTGTATATTGGTTTCTTTTTATTTTCAGGGTGGATTTCTAGGGATGCTTCAGGTGTCAGTTTGTCCTCTTGCTCACCTGTAGTCTACTCTGTCAGTGCCCATTTAGTCAGTATCTGGCCCGAAGCTCGATATTTCTTTCCCTAAAACTCTCCTCCTCTTTATCACTCCCTCTTCCTTTAAGACAGTCCTTAAAACCTACTGAGCTGTTGGTCACCTGTCCTAATGTATATGTGGATGTCAAATGATGTTTTGTAACACAATTTTGTGAAATAGCATGAACATTTTACAATGTCAAAGATGCTATGTAAGTGCCAGTGATTGTTGTTGCACAACCCTGGATTTATTTAAAATCATAGAAACATAGAGTCCTACTGCACAGAGACAGGTCCTTTGGCCTCAACTGGTCCATGCCGACCAAAATGTCACTCTACGCTAACCCCAATTCCCTGCACTTGGCCCATATCTTTCTCAACCTTTCCTATCCATTTATTTGTCCAAATGCCTTTTAAATGTTGTTAATATACCCACCTCAACCACTTCCGCTGGCAGCTCACTTCATATGTGTATCACCCTCAGTAAAAAAAGTTGCCCCTCAGGTCCTCTTTTATTCTTCCCCTCCAACTTTAAACTTCCCTTTAGTCCTTGATTTCCCAACCTTGGCAAAAAGACTGAGTGCATTCACCCTATCCATGCCTCTCATGATCTTATACATTTCTATAAGATCCACCCTCAGTCTCCTAGGATGTAAAGAAAAATGTCCTAGCTTGTCCAATCTTTTCCTATAATCCTGACCACTGAGTCCTGGCAACATCCTTGTAAATTTCTTCTGCACACTTTCCAGTTTAATAACATCCTTCCTATAGCAAGGTGACCAAACCTAAACACAGTGGGCAGCACGGTGGCACAGTGGTTAGCACTGCTGCCTCAGAGAGCCAGAGACCCGGGTTCAATTCCCGCCTCAGGCGACTGACTGTGTGGAGTTTGCACATTCTCCCCGTGCGTGCGTGGGTTTCCTCCAGGTGCTCCGGTTTCCTCCCACAGTCCAAAAATGTACAGGTTAGGTGAATTGGCCATGCTAAATTGCCCACAGTGTTAGGTGAAGGGGTAAGTGTAGGGGAATGTGTCTGGGTGGGTTGCGCTTAGGCAGGTCGGTGTGGACTTGTTGGGCCGAAAGGCCTGTTTCCACACTGTAAGTAATCACCAACATCCTGTACAATTGCAATATAACTTCTACACTCAATGCCCTGACTGATGAAGCCCGGTGTGTCAAAAGCCTTCTTCGCTGCCCTGTCTACCTGTGACTCCACTTTCAGAGGACCATGCACCTGAACTCTAAGGTCCCTCTGTTCCACTACACTCCTTAAAGACCAACCATTCACCATGAAACTCGTACCTTGATCTGACTTTCCAAAAGGGAGAAAGTGAGGTCTGCAGATGCTGGAGATCAAAGTTGAAACTTTATTGCTGGAACAGCACAGCAGGTCAGGCAGCATCCAGGGAACAGGAGATTCGACGTTTCGGGCACAGGCCCTTCTTCAGGAATGAGCAGAGAGTGTTCAGCAGGAGAAGATAAAAGGTAGGGAGGAGGGACTTGGAGGAGGGGCGTTGGAAATGTGATAGGTGGAAAGAGGTCAAGGTGAGGGTGATAGGTCGGAGTAGGATGGAGGCGGAGAGGTCAAGAAGAAGACTGCAGGTCAGGAAGGCGGTGCCGGGCTGGAGGGATTCGGCTGAGACAAGGTGGGGGGAGGGGGGATGAAGAAACTGGTGAAGTCCAAGTTCATCCCCTGTGGTTGGAGGGTTCCCAGTCGGAAGATAAGACGCTCCTCCTCCGACCGTAGCGTTGTTGTGGTTTGGCGGTGGATGAGTCCAATGACCTGCATATCCTCGGTGGAGTGGGAGGGGGAGTTGAAATGCAGTGTTACAGGGTGGTTGGGTTGGTTCGTCCGGGTGGCCCAGAGGTGCTCTCTGAATCGCTCCGCAAGTAGGCGGCCTGTCTCCCCAATATAGAGGAGGCCACACCGGCTGCAGCAGATGCAGTAGATGATGTGGGTGGAGGTGCAGGTGAATCTGTGGCGGATATGGAAGTTTCCTTTGGGGCCTTGGAGAGAAGTGAGGGGGGAGGTGTGGGCGCAAGTGTTGCACCTCCTGCGGTTGCAAGGGAAGGTGCCGGGAGTGGAGGTTGGGTCGGTGGGGGGTGTGGATCTGACAAGGGAGTCGCGGAGGGAGTGGTCTCTACGGAAAGCTGATAGGGGAGGGGAGGGAAATATATCCTTGGTGCTGGGGTCTGTTTGGAGGTGGCGGAAGTGACGGCGGATGATGCGCTGTACATGGAGATTGGTGGGGTGGTAGGTGAGGACCAGTGGGGTTCTGTCCTGGTGGCGGTTGGAGGGGCGGGGCTCAAGGGCGGAGGAGCGGGAAGTGGAGGAGATGCGGTGGAGGGCACCGTCGACCACGTCGGGGGGGAAATTGCGGTCCTTGAAGAAGGAGGCCATCTGTGTTGTACGTATTTTGAACTGGTCCTCCTGGGAGCAGATGCGGCGGAGACGAAGGAATTGGGAGAATGGGATGGCGTTTTTACAGGGGGCAGGATGGGAGGAGGTGTAGTCCAGGTAGCTGTGGGAGTCGGTTGGTTTGTAGTAGATGTCCGTGTTGATTCGGTCGCCTGAGATAGAAACAGAAAGGTCTAGGAAGGGGAGGGAGGAGTCCGAGACTGTCCAGGTGAATTTGAGGTCGGGGTGGAAGGTGTTAGTGTAGTGGATGAACTGTTCAACCTCCTCGTGGGAGCACAAGGTAGCGCCGATACAGTCATCTATGTAGCGAAGGAAAAGATGGGGGGTGGGGCCAGTGTAGTTGCGGAAGATGGATTGTTTCACATACCCTACGAAGAGGCAGGCATAGCTGGGGCCCATGCGGGTGCCCATGGCTACTCCTTTTGTTTGGAGAAAGTGGGAGGATTGGAAAGAAAAGTTGTTCAGGGTGAGGACCAGTTCGGTCAGTCGAAGGAGGGTGTCGGTGGTACGGCGGGAAAGGAAGAAGCGGAGTGCTTTGAGTCCTTCGTGATGGGGGATGGAGGTGTACAGGGACTGGATGTCCATGGTGAAGATGAGGCGTTGGGGACCGGGGAAGCGGAAATCCTGGAGGAGGTGGAGGGCGTGGGTGGTGTCACGAACGTAGGTGGGGAGTTCTTGGACTAATGGGGACAGGACCGTGTCGAGGTATGCCGAGATGAGTTCGGTTGGGCAGGAGCAGGCTGAGACAATGGGTCGGCCGGGGCAGTCAGGTTTGTGGATTTTGGGCAGGAGTTAGAAGCGGGCGGTGCGGGGTTGTGGGACTATGAGGTTGGAGGCGGTGGATGGGAGGTCCCCTGAGGTGATGAGGTTATGGATGGTCTGGGAGATGATGGTTTGGTGGTGGGGGGTGGGGTCTTGGTCAAGGGGACGGTAGGAGGAGGTATCTGCGAGCTGGCGTTTGGCCTCAGCGGTGTAAAGGTCAGTGCGCCAAACTACTACTGCGCCTCCCTTGTCAGCTGGTTTGATGGTGAGGTTGGGGTTGGAACGGAGGGAGTGGAGGGCTGCGCGTTCCGAGGGTGAGAGGTTGGAGTGGGTGGGAGGGGTGTGGGAGTTCAGGTAGCGGTTAATATCGCGGCGGCAGTTTGCTATGAAAAGGTCGAGGGCAGGTAGGAGGCCAGCACGGGGTGTCCAGGTGGACGGGGTGTGTTGGAGGTGGGAGAAGGGGTCGTCAGAGGGTGGGCGAGAGTCTTGATTGAAGAAGAAGGCACGGAGGCGAAGGCGGCGGAAGAATTGTTCGATGTCACTCCGTGTATTGAATTCATTGACCCGAGAACGTGTGGGAACGAAGGTGAGACCTCTGCTGAGGACTTTCCAAAATGCAAGACCTCACACTTATCTATATTAAACTCCATAAACGTACCATCCTCTGCGTGAAGGCTCTTGCAGTTCACTTTTGGTATCAACGCAGTTCAATTTTGATGCACCAAAGCTATGAACTGGCACTGAATATCATGCTTAATTTTCCCATCTCACCACATTGCCTCCTGTCACATGGCCCAGGAGGGATAGGGATGGGGTGGGGAGGTTGGCAGTGTGGCTGCCATTTACTAAAATCTGATAGTTTTGCATCAAACAAGACAAACCCTTTACTGTGAGGCAGTAAGGGGGAGTCTGCAGATGCAAAGAAAAGGGAGAGAATCAGTTTGTAGGTGCCTGCAGAGAAACAGAGGAAAGACTTGCATTTGTATAGCAGGTCTGGCAGCATCTGTGGAGAGAAAGCAGAGTTAATGTTTCGGGTCTTGTGACCCGAACATTCTGAGGAAGGGTCATAGGATAATTAGACAATGTCTTTTCCCTGGGGTGGGGAGTCCAGAACTAGAGGGCATAGGTTTAGGAGGGGAAAGTTATAGAAGAGACCTAAGAGGCAACTTTTTCACGCAGAGGATGGTACGTTTATGGAATGAGCTGCCAGAGGAAGTGGTGGAGGCTGGTACAATTGCAATATTTAAAAGGCATCTGGATGGGTATATGATTAGGAAGGATTTGGAGGGATATGGGCCAGGTGCTGGCAGGTGGGACTAGATTGGGTTGGGATATCTGGTCGGCATGGACAGGTTGGACCGAAGGGTCTGTTTCCGTGCTGTACATTTCTATGACTCTATGACCTGAAATGTTAGCTCTGCTTTCTCTCCACAGATGCTGCCAGACCTGAAGAGATTTTCCAGCTATTTCTGTTTTCATTTCTGATTTCCAGCATCCACAGTTCTTTGATTTTTTTTGTATTTATAGGAAAACTTTCGTGGCCTTCGGATATCTAAAACTGTTGTACAGCCAGTGAAATACTCATGAAATATAACCCACAGTGTTCTGTAGGAAAGACGCATTAACCTTATATGCCATGGCTTTGCAAATGTGTATCTGAGTACCTCTTCAACATTATGAGGGTTTCTGCCTCCACCACCCAGCAAGGGTTAAAGAAAAAAGTGATCTATATGGACTTTAGTAAGGCGTTCCACAAGGTTCCCCATGGTAGACTGATTAGCAAGGTTAGATCTCATGGAATACAGGGAGAACTAGCCATTTGGATACAGAACTGGCTCATAGGTAGAAGACAGAGGGTGGTGGTGGAGGGTTGTTTTTCAGACTGGAGGCCTGTGACCAGTGGAGTGCCACAAGGATCGGTGCTGGGCCCTATACCTTTTGTCATTTACATAAATGATTTGGATGCGAGCATAAGAGGTACAGTCAGTGAGTTTGCAGATGACCCAAAATTGGAGGTGTAGTGGACAGCGAAGAGGATTACCTCAGATTACAACAGGATCTGGACCAGATGGGCCAATGGGCTGAGAAGTGGCAGATGGAGTTTAATTCAGATAAATGCGAGGTGCTGCATTTTGGGAAAGCAAATCTTAGCAGGACTTATACACTTAATGGTAAGGTCCTAGGGAGTGTTGCTGAACAAAGAGACATTGGAGTGCAGGTTCATAGCTCCTTGAAAGTGGAGTCACAGGTAGATAGGATAGTGAAGAAGGCATTTGGTATGCTTTCCTTTATTGGTCAGAGTATTGAGTACAGGAGTTGGGAGGTCATGTTGCGACTGTACAGGACATTGGTTAGGCCACTATTGGAATATTGCGTGCAATTCTGGTCTCCTTCCTATGGGAAAGATGTTGTGAAACTTGAAAGGGTTCTGAAAAGATTTACAAGGATGTTGCCAGGGTTGGAGGATCTGAGCTGTAGGGAGAGGCTGAACAGGCTGGGGCTGTTTTCCCTGGAGCATTGGGGGTGACCTTATAGAGGTTTACAAAATTATGAGGGTCATAGATAGGATAAATAGACAAAGTATTTTCCCTGGGGTCGGGGAGTCCAGAACTAGAGGGCATATGTTTAGGGTGAGAGGGGAAAGATATAAAAGAGATCTAAGGGGCAACTTTTCACACAGAGGGTGGTATGTGTATGGAATGAGCTGCCAGAGGATGTGGTGGAGGCTGGTACAATTGCAACATTTAAGAGGCATTTGGATGGGTATCTGAATAGGAAGGGTTTGGAGGGATATGGGCCGGGTGCTGGCAGGTGGGACTAGATTGGGTTGGGATATCTGGTCGGCATGGACGGGTTGGACCGAAAGGTCTGTTTCCATGCTGTACATCTCTATGACTATGACTCTTTCCTGGCTAAACTTCCTGCCCTTTCCTTAAATCTATGTCCTCTGTCATTGAACCAAGAGGAAAACTTCCTGTCTTCCTTATCTATGCCCCTCATAATTTTATTAAGTTAAAAATCACACAACACCAGGTTATAGTCCAACAGGTTAATTTGGAAGCACTAGCTTTCAGAGTGCTACTCCTTCATCAGGTAGTTGTCATGAAGGAGCAGTGCTCCCAAAGCTAGTGCTTCCAAATTAACTTGTTGGACTGTGTGATTTTTAACTTTGTACACCCCAGTCCAACACCGGCGCCTCCAAATCATAATTTTATACATCTCAATCAGTGTCCTTTGCTCCAAGGAAAACAACTCCAATCTGTCCAATCTCTCTTCATAACTAAAACTCTCCAGTGCAGGCAACATCCTGGTAAATCTCCTCTGCACCCTCTCCAGAGCAATCACATCCCTCCTATAATGTGAATTCCAGAATTGCACACAATACTTTAGCTGTAATAGTGGCCAGATCATCTCACATAGTATGTTAGCTTATAAATGTCAATCAGGACCCTTCAGAAAGTGTAATCTTTTATATCTAGTTGAGTAGATAAGTGGTGTTTCTGTTTATCAACTGGGCAGCACTCTCTCAGTGCTCCACTGAAGTGTCAATATGGATTTTGTGTATTGAGTAGGACTCGATCAAATGATCTCACTACTCAGAGGAAAGGTGTTGTCAACTACGCTAAGACTGACATCTCATGCTTTGCTCTCATTATCACACCAAAAGTCAATAGGCTTATAGGACCTTGGTTCCAACAATGAACCTAAACAGGAAAGATTGCCTGCATGCCTTTCGCAACAGTAAAAGATAACTATGAATCAGCTGTTATTAAATGAGTAGTAAATACATACACTGAACAACTGGTTGCCAGGTGACAGCCTGACAACAAACCAGGATTGTCAATTTGCTCAGGAATGGCCTTTGTCAGTCCATCTGCCAAACTGAATCAGTGACTGAAATGCGACTGACATAATGTCCAAAAATCACCACTATTTGTGTTCATCACTGTTTGAATATACTAACCAATCTCCTGTGGTCTTGGTCACACTCAGGCAATCAGCACAGAATTTTTACAGCGCAGAAGGAGCTATTTGGCCCATTGTGTCTGCCCCAGATCACTGAATGAGCATCTCACTTAGTGCCGTTCTCCTGTCTGCACCCTGTAAATATTCTTCATTTTCAAACAGTCAATAAAGTGTGGCACTGGAAAAAGCACAGCAGGTCAGGGCAGCATCTGAGGAGCAAGAGAGTCGATGTTTCGGGCATAACCCTTCATCAGGACAGCGCCACACTTTAACGATTCTGACTTCTCCAGCATCTGCAATCCTCACTATTTCCTTTTCAAATAACCATCTGAATGCCTCAATTGAACCAACCTCCATCACATTCTGAGGCAGTGCATTTCACATCCTAAACATTTGCTGCGTGAAAATGTTGTTCCTGATATCCCTTTTGTTTGTTTTATTCACTATCTTAAATTTGTTGTCTTCACGTTCTCGATCCTCTTACATGTGGGGATGTTTCCTTGTTACTTATTCTGTCCAGCCCTCTCATGATTTTGAATATTTCAATTAGATTTCCTCTCAGCCTTCACAAAACAGAATAGTCCCAACTTTACCAATTTATCTTCATAACTAACATTCATGAAACTTTTGCCATAAACTTCTTCAGAACTCTCTCTGGGCGACACCCGAGCTACCAATCTTTACACAAAGCTTGAGCTCTCTACTTTGCCTTCACATCCTTCCTAAAGTGTGGTGCCCAGAGCTGAACACAATTCTCCAGTTGAGGCTGAACTTGTGTCTTATACAAGATTCACACGACCTCCTTGCTGCTGTACTCTTTGCCCCTATTAATAAATCTTGCATGCTGTATGCTTTACTAATTTCTCTCTCAACTTGTCCCACCACATTTAATAACTTGTGCACATATAAGCTGTATGTGCACTATGCCTTTCAGAGAATTTAAAGACTCTGTGTGTTGGATGTGTACAATGTTGTGACTCTTCTGTGAGTTTACAAGATAGTTTCATAGAAATCAGTTGGTTTGTTGAATTATCCGTTGAATAACTTAAAATGTGAAAATTTATTTTACTGTTTTAAATAACTCCCCAAAGAGTTAATCAGTCGCTGACGAGTGATTGATGATTAGACTATAATCTTTAATATGGCGTGGTGGACAGCAATGGGAGACATTGTGCTGATGAGACTGGTTGAATTGTAGGCAAACAAGTTAATCAACAGGTGAAATGTCTGATCAACAGTCTGAGACCATGCTAAGTGATTGAGACAACCCTCAGTGTCTTCCATTTGGAGGTGCCAGTGTTGGACTAGGGTGGACAAAATTAAAAATCACAGAACACCAGGTTACAGTCCAACAGGTTTATTTGGAATCACTAGTTTTCGAAGTGCTGCATCTTCATCAGGTGGTTTGAAGAAGCTGCGCTCCCAAAGCTAGTGATTCCAAATAAACCTGTTGGACTGTAACCTGGTGTTGTGTGATTTTTAACTCAGTGACTTTGTTCATGACAGCATTGGGGAGTGTTGAAAACAGCTGGCCTGTAAGCAGAAACATCCCTATTAGATGACCAGTTTAATGTACTTGTGAAAGGCAAGTGATTGGGCTGTGTGCAAGTAAAGGAAGATCAAAGGCATTTTGTCAGAATGTCCACAAATCTCCACAGTTTAAATTGGTGTGGGGCTGCTAGGTGGAGGTGGACTGGTGTTGGACTGGACTAGGCAAAGTCAGAAGTCACACAACACCAGTTTATAGTCCAACAGGTTTATTTGAAATCACAAGAATGCAGTCCCTTCGTCAAGTGCAGTGAGAGAGAAGAACGCACAGACAGAGAATTTATAGGCAGAGAGATCAAGGGCAGAGAAATAGTGTGGACATAGGCTATTCAGCCCATTGAGTCCAACTGGCACTCCAAAGAGCACCTCACCACCCCCCCCCCCCCCCCCCCCTCCCATCCTATAACCCTGGCTAATCCACCTAGCCTGTTCCCTGGACTCTTTGGGCAATTTAGTATGGCCACTCCACCTAGCCTGCACATGTTTGGACTGTGGGAGGAAACTGGTGCACATGGAAGAAACCAATGCAGAAATGGGGAGAATGTGCAAGCTCCACACAGACAGTCACCCGAGAATGGAATAGCGGTTTGCTAGTGCTGTGAGACAGCAATGCTAATCACTCAGCCACCGTGCCACCAAAATTTGCTTACCAACTGGGAATAAGAGTCTACACAGACCTAACTTGGCAGGTTTAGTAACTGAAGGCTAAAAAAATCCTCCAAAAGATATGGACCATATTAGAAAAACAATTCAGAGTCAGATTAAACTTCCATATTGATTGACTAGAATTCATGTCATTTGGACAGAAGCCTGCAGAATCCATAGATCACTTTGTGAACAGATGCAGAGAGAAAAGGCTCATAATGTGACTTTTCAGATGGGGAGATAGCAAGCTGAAATTTTGAGTTCATGATTGCATCCACCCTCACAGAATCACTCTGTAGGAGCGTAGTCCCCGACAGGGGACAAAGAGGCGGCAGGCAGGATTCAGGCAAGTGGAAAACATTTATTTAAGCAAAAACTGGTTGAATCAAGGAGAGGGCCAAAGGATATTCCCTGAATCTGGCCTCGATGCAAGAAAGTAATTTTTCCCTTAATCTTTGTCTCAGAAAGGAGAGATGAATGGCACACTCTGCTCTTTACAGTAAAGTACAGCATTTTAATACATTTTGTGCTAAAATAATCAAATACAGCATAGTCGCTTATCTTCCTTCTTAATTCCATACACCCAATTCTGTAAAATACCTAATCAATGATGGATATTTCTATGGACAACCACAGGTTCCCAGGATCCTATAGTGTTTACCAGACCTTGGGATCTTATGCATCCTATTAATTCGCTATACTACTTCAGATCTGTCTCAGGCTTGCTTATCTCTAAAGACAGCTTAAATTCTGTTATTCATTGTATTTACCACTGTCTTCATTATATATGTGAAAATACAAAAGACAGTTAGTTATAACTACTTGTTATAAGATTTGTAATATTCATTTCTGTTATAAAGTTAGTTATAAAGTGTAAAATTATACAGCTACTTCTACTGTTGGCACTTTGTAATTAATGGGCCGTGAGTCGAGAGTGTGATGCTGACAGCAGGTCAGACAGCATTCGAGGAGCAGGAGAATCAATGTTTCGGGCTCTTCATCAGGAATGAGGCTTGTGGACTGGGGGGCTGAGAGATAAGTGGGTGGGGAGTGGGGCTAGGAGAAGATGGCTGGGAATGCAATAGGTAGATGAAGGTGAGGGAGAAAGTGAGAGATCAGAGAGGACAGTGGAGCAGTTAGATGGGAAAGATGATGGAGAGGTCAGGAGGGCGGTGCCGAGTTGGAGTCTTGGGACTGGGATAATGTAGGGGGGCGGGGGTGGAAAATGAAGAAACTGTTGAAATCCACACTGATCCCACGTGGTTGCAAGTGCCAAGGCATGAGGTGTTCTTCCTCCAGGCGTTGGGTGGTAAGGGTTTGGCGATGGAGGAGGCCCAGGACCTGCATGTCCTTGATGGAGTGGGAGGGGGAGTTGAAGTGTCAGTCACAGTGCGGTGGTGTTGGTTGGTGTGGGCGTTCCAGCGATGTTCTCTGAAACAATCCACAAGGAGGCGTCCTGTCTCCCTGATGTAGATGACATTGATTGGAGGTACAGGTATATTTATGTCAGACGTGGAACCCCCACCCTTCCCAACGCAACAAGGACAGAACCCCCGGTCCCTACCTTCCACCCCACAAATCTCTGCATACATTGCACCATCCTCCGCCACTTATGCCACCTATAAACAGACCCCACCATCAGAGATATATTTCCCTCCCCACCTCTATCAGCATTCTGGAGAGACCATTGCCTCCGTGACTCCCTCGCCAGGTCCATGCCCCCCACCAGCCCACACCCCGCTCCCGGCTCCTTTCCCTTCCACTGCAGGAAGTGCAAAACCTGTGCCCACACCACTCCCCTCACCTCCGTCAAGGCCCCAAAGGATCCTTTCACATCCGACTGAAATTTACCTGTACCTCAACCCATGTCATCTACTGCATCCGTTGCACTCGATATGGTCTCCTCTACATTGGGGAGACAGGATGTCTCCTTGCGGATCGTTTCAGAGAACATCTCTGGGACACCTGCGCCAACTAACCCCACTGCACTTCAACTTCCCCTCCCACTTCGTCAAGGACATTCAGGTCCTGGGCCTCCTCTATCACCAAACCCTTACCACCCGATGCCTGGAGTCAGAACACCTCATATTCCATCTTGGGACCCTGCAACCACGTGGGATCAATGTGGATTTCAACAGTTTCTTCTCTACAGATTCGCCCTGTGGCCCTAGGCCACATTCTGTCCATAGGACCATTAGTAATAAACAGTCCAAATCAGAGTCTATGAGTTCAAATCAGAATGCAAGAGTAGTCTTCCTTCAGTGACATTGCATCCATGACCCTCTTCTCATCATTTGATAAGCTGGTCATTTCTTTTTGTTGTTCCACTGGTAGTCCATTGGCTTGGTGGTGTGTCGTAGGGCCATCCCCTTGGTCCGTGGCTCTCCCAACTTCTTCATTATTGTGGAGGCAAAACATTTCATGAGACAAAAGAGATAACACAGACTCAATATGGTGATAAAAATTACTAATTCCTGGACAATGGAAGTCCCCAGGGATCCCAGCTATCCTGTTGCCCAACTTTATAAGTTCGAAGCTGGGGCTTGTTTGAGTGTGTTAATTTCTTTTTGAATACGGTCAACCAAATTGGTAATTTCTTCCAATGAGTGCATGTTCCCCCTTTCTCGGCTAGTATCCAGAATATGGTGTTGAAAAAGCACAGCAGGTCAGGCAGCTGTGATGAAGGGCTTTTGCCCGAAATGTCGATTCTCCTACTCCTTGGATGCTACCTGACCTGCTGTGCTTTTCCAGCACCACACTCTTGACGTTAATCTCCAGCATCTGCAGTCCCTACTTTCGCCTAGGCTAGTATCCAGTCTAGGGCAATTCGGTTCTGCAGTACAACGGTTCACATGGTGACCATTTCTGCATTTACCTTGCCCAAGGCCCATGAGGTGTCATTGGCCACTTGTTCTTTGCTAGATTAACTGAAGACTTATAGAATCAAAGAGCTAGTGAAGGATGGATTGAAGTAAGAAGCAATCCATAAAGGTAGATAAAGGGCTTACAGGATCTAAGTACAAACACCATTGTTGACACAATTACAAGAACACCCAAATGTAGCAATGACATGTGGAAGTTGTGGGGTTCTGTTTGCACCAAGCAAGTGCCTGGCTTTCAATCAATCTTGCAAGGCATGTGGTAGAAAAGACTTTTGCCAGAGGCAATGCGTTTGAGCAAAGGCTGATACAGCTGTACAGAATGATATACCGATCCAACCTGACCACACAGATACCACATGTGGTATCCTGACTTAAGTGCTTACATGGAGTGATCAACAAACAGAATTTGATGATGTACATGTCAAGACAAGGAATGGTGAACACATGTTTTACGCTTGCAATCTTATGGAAAATATCAGTGTCACCATTGAAGTGTTTGCAGACACTCATCTTATATGTTTTCAGAAAACTAATGACTACTCATTATTGGCTAAAATTGATGTGTACTGGGGGCGTGTGCTGGCGCTGGCACCTTGGTCCGTGGCTGTCCCGCAATCATCTTTTTCATTATTGTGGAGGCAGCACATTTCATGAGACAAAAGATGAGATAACATAGACAAAATATGGTGCCGGTGTTGGACCGGGCTGGGCAAAGTCAGAAGTCACATGACACCAGGTTATAGTCCAGCAAGTTTATTTGAAATCACAAGCTTTTGGAGTGCTGCTCCTTCGTCAGGTGAAGTTGAAGGAGCTGTGCTCTAAAAGCTTGTTATTTCAAATAAACCTGTTGGACTATAACCTGGTGTGTGTGACTTCTGACTTTGGCTAAGATTGACACAGGGACATCTACTACCACTGTGATTTCCAAAAACATACCTTGTTACCTCAGACATGGGAAGCCATAGTGAAACCTAGAAATGTAAATCTTTCAGCATACAACGGATCACCAATTCCATGATTCAATGTATAGGATCAGTAGTGCTGGAATGCAAATACGATCAATCTGCTAGGATATTTTCTACATCACACAGATTGCTGGACCAGCAATTGTAGGGAGACCAACATGCCGAGTCCTCTTACTCCATGGATTCAGACACTCAACAGAAACTGCAGTGGACTGTTCAAGAAATACTTGAATAACCTAGTGTGAAAGAATAATGGAACACCACTTTTCTCTCAATTCTTCTCAGTTGCAGAGCTAAATTCTAGGCTGTGGAGAGAAAAATGAAAGTTCAAGAGGTAAGACTGAACAAATAGCTGAGGAAAATTCACATTTGAGCATACTGTGTCTGAGATAACAAAGTCTTTAGGGAATATCTCTGCTCAGCTAACAAAGGTGAATGAAGAGCTGAAAGAGAATCAAAGGAAGCAGGATGTATTACAAGCTCTGTATCATCAATTCAACTAAAAGGTTGCTAGTTTATAGGAATGCCTGTAGCAGATTGGGTTCACAGGGAACATTGATTTCAAAGTAATGCTGAAGAAAATGACAGACAAACGAAACAGATGGAGACATGCAGTGCAAAGAGCTGAGAGTGTCAAGTAAAACCATGTGTTCAGAAATAAATGATGCTCTAGTGAAAGAAGCAGGACATCAATTGAATTGAATCGAATGATTTGTTGTCACTTGTATTTAATAAGTAAATACAGTGACAAATGTAATACGTCGCCATTCTCTGGTGCCATTTTGACTTTCAGAAGATATTAAGATACAAGTCTGAAATTAAAATATAAGATTTAAATCTAAGCAAGAACAGAGTTCATCTTTCTCCCTTTTTGTGCTCCACTTGACATCGATAGTGGGGGAGGGCATCTGCACACTGAGCTCTGGGCCCACCAATGCCCCCGCATCACAGTCCATTCCAGGGTTACCAACTTGCGCCTATCGTATCACTGCAGCTGAAGCCCAACATCTCCGATTCCAAAAACTGAATCCCAACAATCACTGATGCAGCAAGTAGAAGAGGGCTGCACTTCAAAGAAAACTGAACAAGAAAAGGAGGATTGAAAAAGCTGGAAAGTTAATCGAGCAGGTTATAAAGGAAAAGGAGAGTTGATGGCCTAATTGTATTGTTGCTGAACTGGTAATCCAGAGACCCAGATAATGTTCTGGGGACCCAGGTTCAAATCCCACCATGGCAGATGGTGGAATTTGAATTCAATTAAAAAAAAACTGGAATTGAGAGTCTAATGATGACTATGAAACCATTGTCAATTGTCAGAAAAGCCCGTCTGGTTCACTAATGCTCTTTAGGGAAGGAAACTGCCATCCTTACCTGGTCTGGACAATATGTAATTCCAGACCCACAACAATGTAATTGATTCTTAAATCCCCTCTGGGCAATAAATGCTGCCTAGTCAGTGATGCACTCATCCCACAAATGAATAAAGGAGAAACAAAGAAATATATTTGTCCAGAAAAGACTAAATCTTTGATAGCATTAGAAGACTCAATGGTGTGTACGTGAGCTGGAAGCTCTTCAGGAACAAAATTTTGCATGTCAAGAAAACTGGAACCATTTGAATCTGGAACAAAGCTTAACTGTGGCGTGTCAGGAAAAGCAGATTCCAAATATCTTGAATTATTGTTTCTGGAAATTTCACAACTTCTGGTAGGCTTGGCACATCCTTACCTTTGAATAAGGCCCAGGTCCTTTGGCACCAGAAGAATGAAAAATTATCATCAGCACTTCTGCAATTTCCATTCTCAATTCCAATATTGTCCTTGGATGCATCTCATCTGTTCCTGGTGTTTTATCAACTATAAATACTGTCAGTCTATCCAATACCTCATCCTTATAAATCTTAAACTGTTACAGCAACTGAACATCCTTCACTTTTACTCTGGCCTGCATGACATCTTCTTTCGTTTTGAAGGTACATGCAAGGTATTTAATGCTTCAACCCTAACTATGCCCTTTGCCTCCTTAAGTAAATCCACGTTTTAGTCCATAATCAGACCCAAACCTTCATTTACTATACTTTTACTATTTATAAGTCTATGGAAGACTTTGGATTTCCTTCTATGTTGGCTGTCAGTCTTTTCTCATAATTTCTCTTTGCTTCTCTATTCTGCTTTTTCACTTTCCCTTTGAATCTTGTGTATTCAGTCTGGTTGTATTTGTATTTTCTATCTGACACTCTCATAAGCACACTATTCTTTTTATTGTAACTTCTACCTCTTTTGTCTTCTAGGGAACTCTGGATTTGTGTGCCTTACCTTTCTCTTTTAAAAGAAAATAGCTTGACTGTGCCTGAACCATATTTTCTTTGAATTATTCAGCTACTGTTTATCCTGCCAATTTTTGATTCCAGTTTATTTGATCTAGGTCTTACTCTATTGAAGTTGGCTTTTCTCAATTAATTTTCTTACTCTGGATTATTCACTATCCTTTTCCATAATCGCCCCAACCTTATAATACAACGTTTACTAAATCCTAAATGCTCCCTCACTATCACTTGTTCTCTGGCATCTAGTAAAAGTATAGCGCTTCTCATTCCCAAGAACCAGGTCCATAGTGTCCTTTTTATTTGTTGGACTGCCAACATGTTGCTGTGCAAAATTCCCCAAAAATACACTCTAGGAACTCTTATTCCCTGCCCATTACACTACTATTATCCCAATCTATATGTGGATAATTAAATTCCCTCATTATAACTAACTGGATAATATTTGTACCATTCTGTAATTTCTTTGCAAATTTGTTTCTCTACATCAATCCTCTCATTGCACAATTTTTGCTTCTTAGCTCTGGCCAAGTCAGTACTGTTTTTGTCCTCCTCAGAACATCCCTTTCTCCAGAGCTACATTGTTTTCCTTAATCTCCAAATAAGGTGCATTTAAGGTATGGAGATGGACACATGGGGCCCATATTCAACTATTGGGGTTGCTGCAATTGAATAGGTGAATTTCAAAACATTTTCTAAACTCACCAAGGGCAGCAGAGAGCAGCACCACCTTCAAGGTCCCCTCCAAACCATCCTGACTTGGAACTATATCACTGTTCTTTCATTGTCATTGGGCAAAAATCCTGGAACTCCTTTCTTGACAGCCCTAAAAGTCTGCCTACAGCACTTGAAGAAGGCAGCTCATCACTATCTTCTCAAAGGCAATTACAGCTGGTCTAAATCCCAGTTTAGCCAGCCTCATGAAACTCACATCCTATGAATGAATAATATAAAATTGTTTTAATGTTTTGTGCGTATATACCCTCAGACTTACTGCTCATTCAATTCTTCCATTTGGAATATGATTGCTAGAGTTATTTATTTATCTCACACATGAAGTCACTGGATTTCATCTGTTCAAACAATTAAATAATAACATGCTATACGCTCTGCCCAACAGGATTTAAAAAAAAATCCTTCTTGGGATGTGGGCATCACTGCCTGGTCCAGTACTTTTTGCCAGTCTCTACTTCCCCTGAGAAGGTGGTGGTGAACTGCCTTCTTGAACCGCTGTAGTTTATGTGGTGTGGGTGGTTCCACAATCTCATTAGGGAGGGAATTAAATGTTTCAACCCAGCGATTCTTAAGGAATGGCAATATAGTTTCAATCCAAGATGACAAATGGCTTGGAGGGGAATTTCCAGGTCATAGTGTTCCCATGTATCTGCTGCCTACGTCCTTTTAGATGGAAGTGGACATGGGTTGGGAAGGTGCTGTCTAAGCAAAAAAAGCAAAACACTGTAAATGCTAGAAAGCTCACACAAACTGCTGGAGAAACTAGGAGGTCTGGTAGCATCTATGGAGAGAGAAAAACAAGAGTTCACATTTTGAGTATGGTATCATTCTTCTTTAGAACCTTTTCTTTAAGAAGTGCTGTATGAGGTGTTATTGAGAAGACACTTGGAATGCATTGTGTTGTTTGTGTTTCTGTAACTGAAAAGGGAAGGATCTCCATCAGATACAGTTTAACACCACTCATTAACCACGGATTGCTGTGTCATTCAATGTCTCGGGCCCGTTACAAAGGAACAGGACGAGGTCATTCACCCTCTCGAGTCTGTTACAGAGGGACAGGAGGAGCTCATTCAACCTTTCCAGTCTGTTACACGGTAAGTATTAGTTTTATGGAAAAGGATAGACCTGATGTAAATGTTACAATTCTAAATTAGAGAAAGGCCAATTGTGAAAGTTTGGTAAACATATTGAAATGCTGGTTGGGAGGCTATTCACAGGTAAAGGGATGGGTGGAAAGTAGAACGGCTTCAAAAATTGGATTAAGAGAGTCTGGAGACAATGTGTTCCTATTAGTGAGAAGGGAAAGGCTGGTAGGTGCAACAATTGTTGGATGACTTGCGACATTGATGTGCTGGTCAAGAAAAAGAAGGTATGTCAGGTAAGCACAACTGGGATCGAGTGAATCCTTAGAGGAGTATAAGTATAATCAAGAGGAAAATCAGGGCGGAAAAAATGAGACATGAGCTGGCTTTGGAAATAGGGTTAACAAGAAACCTAAGAAATTCTACAAATATATTAATGGCAAAAGATTAACTAGGGAGAGATTAGGGTGCCCTAAAGATCAACAAGGCTGTCTATATGTGGAAACACAGGAGGTGGGTGCAATACTAAATGAGTATTTCCCTTCAGTGTTAACTGCAGAGAAGGCTATAAGAGTGAGAGAACTTGGAGAAATATATAGTGATATCGCTATGTCTAAGTGTCATACCAGACTCAAAACACTAACTCTGATTCTCTCTCCACAGATGCTGCCAGAGCTGCTGAGTTTCTTCAGCATTCTCTACATTTGTATGCTGGTTAAGGAGCCTTGGTGAATTTCTTCAATGCATCTTACAGGTGGCACACACTGCTGCCACTGAACATCAGTGGTGGAGAGAGTGAATGTTTGTTGATGTGGTGCTAATCAAATGGGCTGTTTAGTCTTGGATGGTGTCAAGCTTGAGTAATGTTGGAACTGCATCATTCCATCACACTTGTCCCTTATAGTTGGTGAACAGGCTTTGGGGAGTCAGGATGTGAGTTACTTGCTACAGAATACTTGCCTCTGATCTGTTGTTGTACCCATAGCATTTATTTGGCTTATCAGTTAAATTTCTGGTCAATGATAACCCAAAGGACATCAATTGTGGCGAATACAGTGATGCATTGAATATCAAGGGGCATTGGTTAGATTCTCTCTTGTAGGAGATAGTCATTGCTTGGCTTTTGTATGGTGCAAGTGTTACATGTCATTTTTCAACCGAAGCCTGGACATATCCATGTCTTGCTGCTTTTGGACATGGGCTGTTTCAGTATTGTAGAAGTCACAAATGATGCTGAACATTGTGCAGTTACCAGCAAACATCCCCACTTCTGATCCTGGAGGGAAGATCATTGACAAAGTAGCTGAAGATGGTTGGTTCTAGGACACTACATTGAAGAACTCTTGCAGAGACATCCTGGAGCTGAGATGACTGACGTCTAACAACCATCTTCCTTTGTGCTAGGCATGACTCAAACCAGTTCCGATTCGTATTTACTCCAGTTTTGGTAGAGCTCTTTAATACTGTACTTAGTCAAATGCAGCCTTAATGTCAAGCACAATTGCTCTAACCTTAATTCTTTTGTCCATGTTTTAACCAAAATTGTAATGAAGTGATAGCGAGGTTTGAGAAGATTTGTAGCTTAGGTTGAGCTTCTGGATGTAGTTTGCTCGCTGAGCTGGAAGTTTCATTTTCAGGTGTTTTGTCACCATACTAGGTAACATCTTCAGTGAGTCTCTAGACCTCACTGATAGTCTGGAGGCTCACTGAAGATATTACCTTGTATGGTGATGAAACATCTGAAAATGAACCTTCCAGCTCAGCGAGCAAACCTACATCCTATAATGAAGTGAGGAACTGAGTGACCCTGACAGAACCCAAACTGAGTATCACTGAGCAGATTATCACTGAACAAGTGCAGCATGAGAACACAGTTGGTGACACTTTCAATTTACTGATGATTGAAAATAGACTGACGGGATTATAATTTGACTGGATTGGATTTATCCTACTTTTTGCATACAGGCTTTTCACATTCTTGGGTAATTGCCAGTGTTGTGGTTGTATTGGAACAACTTAACTAATGGCATAGCAAAATCTAGAGCACAAGTTTTCAATTCAGTTGCCAGAATGTTGTCAGAGCCCAGGGCAATAACAGTATCCAGTGCTCTTAGCTATTTATTGATATCATATGGAGCAAATTGAATTGGCTGAAGACTGGCATCTGTGAAGCTGGGAACCTTTGGAGGAGGTCAAGACAGATCATCTACTCTGTTCTTCTGGCTGATGATTGTTATGAAAATTTCAAGTCTTGTCTTTTGCACCAATGTGCTATGCTTCCCTATCATTGAAGATGGTATATTTCTTTATCCTTCTCCTCTAATGTGTTATTTAATTGTCCTCCACCATTCACAACTGGATGTGGTAGGACTGCAGAGCATAGATCTGATCTGTTGGTTATGGCTTCACTTAGCCTATCACTTGTTGCTTATGTTATTTGACATGCAAAAAGTCTTGTACAGTCATAGAGTCAGATGTATACAGCACAGAAACTGACCCTCTGGTCTGACCAGTCTACAGCAACCATATTCCCAAACTAAACTAGTCCCACCTTCCTGCTCCTGGCCCATATCTCTTCAAACCTTTCCTATTAATGTATTTATTCAAATGTAATTTAAAAGGTGTAATTGTACGCACATTCACCTGTAAATTCCACACATGAACCACCCTGTGTAAAAAATTTGCCCCTTATGTCTTTTTAAAATCTTTGTCCTCTCACCTTCAAAATGTGCCCCAAGTCCTGAAATCCAACATCCTAGGGAAAAGATGACTCTCATTGACTCAACCTAAACTCCTCATTATTTTATAAACTTTCATAAGGTCATCTCTGAACCCCCTACATTCCAGAGAAAAACGTCTGAGCCTTTCCAGCCTTTCTTTATAACTCAAACCTTCTATACCTGACAACATCCTGCTAAGTCTCTTCTGAACCCTTTCCACTGTATACCAGACGAGGCTTCATCAATGTAGTCTATGTCTGGTGTTGTCCTGCACTCTTCATTGAACCAGAATTGATGGTCATGATAGAGTGAGGAATATCCAGGCCATGAAGTTGCATATCATGTTTGAAAATAATTCTGCTGCTGCTGATAGCCCACAGTGACAGTGATGATCTGTTAGATCTGTCAGAGTCTACCCCATTTGGAACAGTGCCACAATACATGATGGAGTGTGTGTATATGCGTGTGTGTGTGACTGTGGTGAGAGAATATTCCATTTGTTGTTCTAGTGCTAAATCCATGTAGCTATCAGTAATATGTATTACTTTGTAGCCCTTTTCTCTGTCTTCTCAGTAACTTTTTGTAGGTTTTCATAGACTTCTAAAGGATTAACTCCATTGTCCCATTTAGGTCTCATCTATAAAGTGTGAATCTGCTGTGCTGTCCTTCTGACTAACAACGTTGAAATCAGCGCCACTTTTATCTCCACAGCAGGAAGTCATTCATCTACAGACCTTTGTAGATTTGATCATTGGCCTCCTTTCGTGGCACTTTCTGTTGCCTTCTGAACTGAATTTACAAAGGTTAATATTTAGCTATTTTTGCTCACCTTTTTACTGGTCTTTAGAGCTATTTCCTCAATGTGTGATCGTGTGTTTTCTATTACTTTTATTTAGATAATTCCCGACACGCAGGATCTGACTTCATAGAGAATACATGTTTTCAAACAAATGTTGTGAGGGCAATAAATATTGACAAAGTAAGTGGTACTTGGTAATAGGGCACAAGCCCCATCCCTGGCCAGGGAAAGTGTTTCAGGTGTCGAGGAATGTTATGGACGCCGGTCATCATCGTGCACAGCAGGGGGGAATGTCATGTCGTTGAGTGTGGCTAAATCTTCATTCCTGTCTGCTTTCAATTTAATATTGAACAAAGATTTTGAAGTTTTTGCTTATCTCTTAAAGGACATCATGTACAGTGTAACCTGTAAATTAAGGATGTCTAAGAGAATGCTCAGGTGTCCTTATGGTTAAGGTAGTCATTGCATTGTTAAAAATTATCCCAATAATCCTGAAGAAACAGCTGAGCTTATATCAGCACTTAATCAGCTGCAATGCTCTTAAGAGAATGTATTCTAAAGCAGATATGGTAACAACCAGCATCTATACAGCACCTGAAATGCAGCTAAATATTCCAAAATAATCCACAAGAAGCATGATCAAAGAAAATTTGACATTGAGGCAAATGAGAAGATATTAGAGATTCTACTTGGTCAAAGGGGCAGCTTTTAAGGAACTTCTAAAAGGAGGAAAGAGAGGTAGAGATATTCAGAGAGAGGATTCCAGAACTTGTGACCTTAGCAGCTGAATGCATGGCCGCCAATGATGCAATGATTAAAATTGAGGATGTGCAAGAGGCCAGGATTTGAGGAGAATAGAAATCTCATAGGATTGTGGGACTGGAAGAAATAGGGAGGGGTGAGGCCATGGAGGGATTTTGAAACATGAATAATAACATTAAACTCAAGGTATTGGATTAACTGAGAGCTAACATTGACCAGTGAGGACAGTGCTGTTGACCAAACGGGAGTGAAATAGTACATGGGTTACAGAAGTTTGAATTACCTCAGGTTTGTGAAGAGTAGATGATGGAAGGCCTTCATCAGGAGTCAAATCAAGGAGTAAAAAGAGGTGAAGGTTTCAGTAGCAGGTGAGTAGAGACAGGGCAACGTCTGACATAGTTACAGGGGGAATGTGAGTTCTTAGCTACATTGTGGGGCCAGATTTCCTCTTTAATGTGGGAGTCAGGAGTTTTCCTGCCACTGTCCCTCCCTAGGAGATGGGGACACAGCCTAAGGTGGCAGTGAGGGGTGGGCAGATGCTGAAGCCAGTGGGTTAGAAGTGGTGGTTGCTCTGGTTACTGAGCTGGAGGCCCAGTTAGATTAATAGCTGTCAAACACACATGTTCCAGTTGACAACAAGGGCCAGCATCAGGAACTGGATCCTAGCTGATTTTTCTCAGCCTTATCCCAAAGAAGTCAATTGGGATATTCAAAAATCACTTAACTCTGTGTCAAATATAGGACTCTCAGATGTATTTGGTTGATTAGCACTCCAGATGACACACACAACACAGGTACTAATTTCTGAGCTCTGGGCAATGGGTATAAAAGGGCCCAATAACCAGACTTGCAAGGCAACTGTGGGAGCCAAATAGCTGTGCTGAGATCAGGGGTGAGGTCTCCGTCCAGGAACTGCAGCAGGGCCCATGATCTCTGTCCCTAGAGCTGACCAGTATCGATGTTTTCCAGTGTTTGAAATCCCAGTAACTATTGGTTTAAATAACCTAACTATAAATTTTCTGTGATTCCTGTTTATATTACAAAACTGTTTGATCTTCAACACATAATTTGGAAACTAAAAATGGGACATATTTATGTTCTATTTAACAAAATCTGGCTTTGAAATATTGTTAGATCTGTCTGTTTAAACATGTAGTGTAAACTCCAAGACAGCTTGTAAGCTATTTAAATTAACAACGAGGCAACTGTTCAATTGTAAACTGGTGAAGCCACATTTTTCTTTGGTGTGTGTACTGACCTTACCAGCAAAAACCTGCCATACGAATGAAAAAGAACGTCTATCTTACAAGACACAACTCTGGAAATCAGTGTGGAGAATCTTGTTCTATTGGTATCCCTATCAGCTCTGAGTCAGAAGGTCATGGTTCAAGCTTGAAAATGTGTTGCTGGAAAAGCCCTTATGACTGAAACGTCGATTCTCCTGTTCCTTTGATGCTGCCTGACCTGCTGCGCTTTTCCAGCAACACATTTTTAAGCTCTGATCTCCAGCATCTGCAGTCCTCACTTTCTCCTAGGTATGGTTCAAGACCCACTCTCAGAACTGAATATGAAACATAGGCTGAAGCTCCAGTGCTGCAACTCTGGAGGTGGTGTCATTTGCATGGAACATTAAACTGATGCACGGTATACCTATTTAGGTGGAGACAAAATATCCATTTTACAAAAGAATAGGGGAGTTATACCTGGAAATCTGACCAACATTTATCCTTCAATCAAAATCACAAAAGCAGATTAAGTGGTCACAATCAAAGTGGGAGCTTGCCAATGTGCAAATTAGTAGCCACACATCCTAAATGATATCAGTGACATTTCAAAAACCAACTCATTGCCTGTAAAGCACTTTGGGGATGTCCTCGGGTGAAAGGCAATACATATTTTTAACCTGGAAATTATTTTTCTGTGAGAAATAACATTGTAGAGAATGGAAGGAGGTCATTTACCCCACCCTGACTGTGCTGTCCTGCTGAGTTTCTCTCATTGGAAGGTCAGTGCAGACAGGTACTGGAAATTATATTGGTTCAGAATTGGAATCATCAGCAGAGTATTACACCTTCAATTTAAATTCACATTTTCATTGCTCTTTATTTGGGGTTATTGTATGGGAACAACCTTAAAGAAGACATCCTTTCAACGTAAAGGTTCTGAGGCACCTAAAGATTATTTAAAACAAATCCTTGCCAATTTTCTCACCTCATCTTTTATTAATTTGTTCACACAATGTCAGCATTGCTAGCTAGTCCAGCATTTGTTGCCCATCCCTAATTGCTCTTCAGAAACTGGTGGTAAGGCACTTCTAGAACCACTCCAGTCCATTGTGCGTAGGTAGTGCTGTTAACAAGGGAGTCGTTCTTGATAATGTCAACTAAGGTGTAAAAATTGGGGGTAACTTCCCCATGCATCTTCAAAATAATGGCATGGAATCTTGGATGCAGCCTTAGTTTAAAATCTCATCTGCAAGTTGGTACCATTGGAAGTACAGCACAACACTGTGAGCACAACACTGGAATATCTGTGCTGGCTTTTGTGCCCAAGCCATGAGTGAGATGAGAACTCAGAACCCTGCCACGCAGAGAGGGAAGTGCTAACAATTTATTCATAGCATAACCCTCAGAGGGAACTGGTCACCCTTAATTGTCTTACCTAATTGCCTGTTAAAATTCTCATAAGTTTCAATCATTCTTCTTCTGTGGGTGTAATCGAGTTGCTTGCATTGTGTTTTCCATGACCTTGTAACCTTGGAGATGGTAATTAGCTTGTTTTGAGTCTCTTCAAAGCTAATTGTTTATCTGTGTGGGCAGGAAATCTGATTGAGATCTCAGAACTCATTGTTTGAGATTATTTGACAATTGTCTGAATGAGGAAATTTTCTTCTACTTCAAGGATACGCCCATTGACCGACTTTGCACCTGATCTTTGACATTTGTACTTTTACAACAGAAAATGGCACATGACTATAGGGAGAGGCTGAATAGACTGGCACGATTTTCCTCGGAGCATTGTAGGCTGAAGGGTGACCTTATAGAATTTTATAAAATCATGAGGGGCACGGATAAGGTAAAAAGGCAAGGTCTTTTCCCAGGGGTGGGGGAGTCCAAAACTAGAGGGCATGGGTTTAAGGTGAGAGGGGGAAAACTTAAATAGGACCTGAGGGGCAACTTTTTCACACAGAGGGTGGTGCATGTAAGGAATGACTGCCAAAGGAAGTGGTGGAGGCTGGTAAAATTATAACCTTTAAAAGGCACCTGGATGGGTATATGAAGAGGAAGGGTTTAGAGGGATATGGGCCAAATGATAGCAAATGGGAATAGATTTATTTAGGATATCTGGTCTGCATGGACAAGTTGGACTGAAGGGTCTGTATCCGTGCTGTACATCTCTATGACTATGACAAGGTACAGCAAGTAATTGGGAAGTCAAATGGAATGGTATCATTTATTACAAGAAGAATGGAATATAAAAATAGGGAATTTTTTTTACAACTGCACAGGTTCGAGGCAAGACCACATCTGGAATCCTGCCCACAGTTTTGGCTTCCTTATTTGAAGAAGGATATAATTGTATTAGAAGCAGTTCAGAGAAGATTCAGTCAACTCATACCTGGGATGAAGGGCTTATTTTATAAAGAAAGGTTGGACAGTTTCAGCTTATAGCTATTGGAGTGTAAAAGAATAAGAGATAATCTTCTTGAAAGATATGAGATTCTGAGGGAATTTGATAAGTTCTTGATTGTTAAAGAGATCAAGGGTTATGGGGAGAAAGCATGAGAATAGCGTTGAGAAACTTATCGGACATGATTGAAAGGTGGAGCAGACTCAATGGGCTGAATGGCTTAGTTTCTGTTCCTATGTCTTATGGACTTATGATAGACCGGGGAGAGACTGGAACTAGGGAATGTAGTTTAAAGATAAGAGATTTCTGCTTTGAGACAGAGATGAGGGGCATTATCTTTTTCTTAGCAGCTAGTCTGTGGAATTCTCCTCCCCAGAAAACAGTGGGGGCAGGGACATTGAATATATGCAAGAGCCAGTTGGATATATTTTTAATAGAGAGGGGAATCAAGGATTATGAAGGGTAGACAGGAAAGTGGAGGTGAGATCACAATTAAATCAACCATGATCGTATTGAAAGATGGAGCACACTCAAGGAGCCAAATGGCCTACTGCCCTTAAGCTATTTTCATTGTCATGACCATGAGTTAGAAGCCTGAAATATTACAAAGATTTTTAACTTGTAATTCTAAAATGAAGGAGCGACGCTCCGAAAGCTAGTGTGCTTCCAATTAAACCTGTTGGACGATAACCTGGTGTTGTGTGATTTTTAACTTTGTTTTAAAACAGAGTTGATACAGTCAAAAATGGCTATGGATGTAAATTAAGTGGGTGTCTGGAGAGAGAGAGAGAGAGAGACCCATGGAATGTCAGACCTCATGATACAAAGGGAAATTCAAACAATAACCTTTTAAGGTGGGGATGGGATGGAGAGGCAAGATAAAACAGGCTGGACTGTGATTTCTTGTGTCTATAAAAGTGTCAAGGAATCTGATGACACCCTGCTCCACAACAAGATATCCCCGGAGATTATGTCCCAAACTGCTAGCACATTTGTGTTTCTTCCTTTAATGAATACTGAAGGACAGGGGTTAAGAAGTACAGAATGAAAACCAAAAGAACTGCGGATACTGTAAATCAAAAACAAAAACAGAAGCTTCTGGAAAAGCGCAGCAGGTCTGGCGGCATCTGTGAAGAGAAATCAGAGTTAATGCTTCGGATCTAGTTCGGAACTTCCCTAGTTCCAGTCTCTCCCCAGTCTATCATAAGACCATAAGATATAGGAGCAGACATTAGGCCATTCAGCCCATTGAGTCTGCTCCACCTTTCAATCATGGCTGATACATTTCTCAACGCTAATCTCCTGCTTCCTCCCCATAACCCTTGATCTCTTTAACAATCAAGAGCCCATCAAATTCCCTCAGAATCTTATATATTGTTAAAAAATACACATTCTACTCTGTTGAAACAAAATCAGAAATTGCTGGAAAAATGCAGCATCTATTGAGAGAAAACAGGGCTAATGTTTCAGGTACAGTGACCCTTCTTCAGAACTTCCACTCTATTGAAGTCTGCTGAGGTTCTTATCAGTGTCAGTGGGCTAAGGTACCCATGTACTAGCTATATTTTGAGCATTAGCATGTTGTGAAGGTCACACCTGAAGAACTAGTGACCAAGTCACTCCTGCCTTGCAACTTAAGGGATTCTATCTGAATGCTGGAAGTCAGCTAGCTAGTAAGTCAGACAGAACTAAACAGGATCGAGAGTGTAATGCTGGAAATACACTCTTGACTCTGATTTCCAGTATCTGCAGTCCTCGCTTTCTCCATAACTAAACAGGATACTTTCTCTCATCTTAATGTTGGAATTCGATCAGTCAAAAGAAGTCAGCACAACAGAATCTCAACTAACCTGCAAAACTAAGAATCTTGAATTGCTGTTCCCCACTACCAACATCACTGCACTGCTCTGCAATGGGTGCAACATACCATGTCTGTTCTGTGTGTGATCAATTGAGAAGCTGATACATAGTTTTTTTTTAAACTTTTATCACTTTGGTCTAAACTTTTATTTAAAATATGTGTGTATGTATGCTGTGTTACTAATTTTTATCACATTTAATAATTAATAAATTTCCAATATTTGTTAACTCAAGAAAGTCTGGTTAAATTGGCTTTTTTAAAAACATAAGTTAACATAACATAAAAACACCAGAGCAGTGCAGAAGGTGAGATGTTGTTCCTCGGATTTATGGTCTGATTCACTGTGGCACGAAGGGCACGTTGTGCCGAGCATCTCAGCCGGGCCCATAAGGGTAAGCCTGACATCCTGGTCACCACCCATTTCAATTTCCCTTCCTACTCCCTCTCTGATATGTCCATCCTCAGTCTCCTCCATTCCCATAGTGAATCAGGTCTCTGAAATGGTCCTAGCAAGCCATTCAGTTGTATCCAATTGCTAAAAATGTTTCAAAAAAAGGAATGAAACTGAGCAAGCCACCTAGCATTGACCTAGGCACTGCAAATGACAATGTCAAACTCAGACTGTTGACCCTGTATAGTCCTCATTACTGGGGGGCTGATGCTAAAATTGGAAGAGCTGTCCCACAAACTAATCAAACAGTCTGACACATCATATCTTATAATGTCCCAGAAAACACCCTTACCATTCCTTCAGAGGTGGCAGTAGTATATAGTCAGGAGGGAGTTGCTGTAAGAGTCCTCATCATTGACTCTGGAGCCCATAAAGCCTCATGGCACCAGGTCAAACATGGGAAAGAAGACCTCCTGCTGATTACCACATACTGTCCTCCCTTGGCTGATGAATCTGGTGTCCTCCACATTGAACACAACTTGGAGAAGCACTGAGGGTGGAAAGAGCACAGATTGTACTCTGGGCGGAGGGCATTTTAATTTACTGATCAAGCTGGTTGAGAACTGCAGGATATAGCTGTTAGACTGGGTCTGTTGCTGGCGGTGAGGGAAGAAACAAGAGGGAAAAATATATTTGACGTTATCCTCACCAATCTTCCTGCGACAGATGCCTCAGTCCATGATGGTTTTGGTGAGAGTGACCACCACACACTCCTTGTAGAGATGAAGGTCCGCCTATATTGTACGTGTGGAACTATCACTCTGCTAAATGTGGATATCCATGAGGCACTGTGTTCCAGTACAGCTACAAGAACTGCCATCTACCTAACGAAGTAGAAAATTGCCCAGGTTTGTCCTGTGCACAAGCTGGACAAATCCAACTGGTCAATTAATACCTCATCAGTATGCTCTCAATCATCAGTAAAGTGATGGAAGGAGTCATCTATAGTGTTATACCAGCACTCACTTATCAATAACCTGCTCACTGATACTTAGCTTGCAGTGCGATAAGAACAGGTCAGGCTCTAGGAATCCTGCCGCAAGTAAGTCACCTTCTGACTCCTCAAAGCCTGCCATCATCTACAAGGCACAATTCAGGGATGTGATGGAATATTCCCCACTTGCAGAGCTTTCCCAGTGATGAATGACTTCAGCTACATGGAGACCCTAAAGAAGATGGCAATGATCTTCATGGAATGGTAAAGGTCATGGAGAGGTTGTCAAGTGAGACAGGAAATGAACAGGAGATTTAATCCTCTTGAACAGAGGCTATAGATCTTCTGCGGAAAATAGGCAGAGTTCATATTGCAGCTCCAGCAACACTCAAGAAGCTTGACACAAGCAGTTCGCTTGATTGGCACTACATCCACAAACATCCACTCCCTCCACCACTGATGCTCAGTAGCAGCAGTGTGTACTATCTACAAGATATACTGCAGAGATTCAGCAACTCTCCTTAAGCTGTAACTTTGAAATGCACATCAGTAATGAGCAGTAGATTCACAGGAACACCACTATCAAGTTCCCCTTCAATCCAGTCACCATCGTGACTTGGTAATACATAAATCAAAATGCTGGAACACCCTCCCTAAAGGTTCATGGGGTTCTCATACTCAATGGACAGCAGTGGTTTAATAAGGCAGCTCAGCACCAGCTTCTCAAAGAGTGCTTCTGGATGGGAAAACACACTGGCCTAGCCAGTGAAGCCCCCATCCCATGAATGAATTTTAAAAAACTCTTATTTCTGTGTTTGAAGTTGTAGGTTTAAACCCCAATCTATTGACATGCTTAATACCTAGGTTACACTCCAGTGTGGGACTGAGGGAGTGCTGGCACTTTCCGAGGTCCCATATTTCAGATAAGATGTTAAACCATAGCCCCTTGGTCAGGTGAGAGGAGAAGATTTCACAGCACTATTTTTAGGATGAGCAGGTATGTTTTCCCTTTGCCTGAAGTAATAGTTATCCCTCAATAAACTTCAGAAAGACCCCAAACAAAAAAAAATCTTATTGCTGAAAATATTCTGCATTTGTGGAGAGAAAAACAGTTACCCATATGGGTTGCTGGCTACCGTGACATAATCATTAAGTTGCTGCTTGACGAAGATCACTGTAACATGTTATGGACCAGTGGTGCTGGAAGAGCACAGCAATTCAGGCAACATCCGAGGACAAGCAAAATCAACGTTTCGGGCAAAAGCCCTTCATCAGGAATAAAGGCAGAGAGCCTTTATTCCTGATGAAGGGCTTTTGCCCGAAACGTTGATTTGCCTGTGGCTCTCTGCCTTTATTCCTGATGAAGGGCTTTTGCCCAAAACGTTGATTTTGCCTGTCCTCGGATGCTGCCTGAATTGCTGTGCTCTTCCAGCACCACTGATCCAGAATCTGGTTTCCAGCATCTGCAGTCATTGTTTTTACCATGTTATGGACCAGACCAGACTCCCTCAAAATAATTTAAGAAGGTAGCCTAGACCTTAACTTTTCCTTATTTTAAAGGCAAATGTAAAGTGTCTGTTCCAAATGCAATGTGACTAGGGGAAATACTCAATGTTAAGCAAAACAGAATTTATTTAAACACTGTAGTTAAAATATGAGCAAAGAAAAAAAAGAGGAATTTAAAATAACTTAACTTTGTTGGAAAACTTAACAGGATAATAGATACAGTAACTGTACTAATTAACTGTTCCAATTTTGTAACATTTCATAAACACACCCCTTAGCCAAAAAGCAAATTCAAACACAGATTCTCACATGCAGTTCTTCAATCCTGGATGGAAAAACATCAAGAGAAAATTTAGAGAGACATTCACTGAAGCTTCCAACCCTGTTGAGACCCCAATAGCTTCTGATATTACTAAACCCCAGGAATACTAATTGGAGACAACTGGCCACACCCATTCAGGCTGTTAAAAAAAACCTAACGCCTCCCAAGCTGTTCACTCAAGTCGTCTTCAGTAGTCAGCTTGGTACCTACCTCTTTTCAAAGTAATACCAAGTCAAAATAACCTCTTAAAGTGACAGTATCATCACAAACGTTATCTACGATGTGTCAAAATTATAGGTTGAAAACACTCTGGGATGTCCTGAGTTCATGAAAGATTCTATTTAAATAAATCTTTCTTTTTAAAATTCTTCTTTAGTCCTTCCAGTATAAAATTTCACAATCTTGGAGGGGATGCAGAGATGATTTGCCAGAACTTTCCCACTGATGAGCGACTTTAGTTACATGGACACCCTAAAGAAGGTGGCATTGGTCTTCTTGGAACAGTACAGGTCATGGAGAGGTTGTCAAGTGAGAAAGGGATTTAATTCTCTTGAATAGAGGATTATAGTTCTTCCACTGGAAATAGGTAGAATTCATATTGCACAAATACATGTTTTAAAATGTCAAAAAATGGAAATATTGGAGATGCAGAGCAGCTCAGTTGGCATTTGTGAAGATTAAAGACAGAATAACATATCTGGTTGAAAAGGGCTTTTGTGGTGTAGTGGTAGTGTCTTTAAGTCTGAGCCAGGTGGTCCAGGTTCAGGTCTCATCTATTTTAGAAATTTGTAATAACATCTCTGAACAGGTTGATGAGAAAATATCTATCCAATGTAAAACTTTCATGCAGGAAGGCTTTGGTTTATTCTTTACGAACATGAAAACTGGAAAATGAGCAATGAAGAGTCTCAAGTCTCCCGAAAGTCACATGTTGCAATCGTGGATTTGTTGGCTAATCATTCCGATCAATCTGTATTAATTTGTGTAAAATACAGCAGAAATGGGGTGAGGAAAATCCCAGGTTAGGAAACATAGGTTTACAATATATTTACATAATGTAAAATACAAGTAACCGCTGCAAGTATAAGTTTGGACTGATATAGTATTGATATGTCACATTAAATCCTTGTCTCTATGTTGTGGGTTCCATTGCACTCGTCAAAGTAGACTTTTCCCATTGAACCTTACTATAACTCAGATTAATTCAGCAGTGAGCCATGCCGGGGCAGGACTGTTCTGCCCTTAGTGATGTTGTTGCGATTCTATAACTTCAGATTAATAGTTCATCCATTTCTTTTTTTATTTGCTTGTGAGAGCTTGCTGTGCTCAATGTTAGCTCCTTCAATTGTCTATATAAATGATAGCGACAACACTTCAAAAATAGTTGGGTGTCAAGAGCTTGTGGATGGTCTTATAGAATGAGAAACGTTTATATAAATTTAAGTAATTTTGCTCTGAATTATTTAAACTGGCATTCTCCCAAAAGTAGGTGTACTGTATACGCATTTATGTCGCGTGGCGAACTCTTGCCAGGGAAGAGACGATAGGTGAAGAGTACATACACAAAGATATGAATTAAGAGCGGTAGCCCCTCAAGCTTGCACTACTATTCAATAAGATTATGGCTGTTCTGATGTTGCTTGCAACATCACTCTCCTTTCTGCCCCCGATAGATTCTGACTAACACGGGAATCAAAAGGAATCTATCTAACTCAGCCTTAAAAGTGCCCAATGACTCTGCCTACATTCTAGAGGAGCAATTTCAATAGACTCAGACCCTTTGAAAAATAATTCTCCCTTAACTCCGTCCTGAATGGGACCCCTATTTTGAAATGGTGCCTCCCCTAGCTGTCGTCTCTGCCGCAGCGGGAATCCTCATTTCATTAACCACCGTGAAGTCCTCTCAGGAGCTTGATGCAGTCGACCCAGTTGAGTTGTTGCCTCTGTTCCCCGACAGCCCTGACTGACTAGAGTTGTCTGTTTCGAAATGTGTTTGTACTGGAGACAGTCAAAAGTTCCGTAATCCACGAAGTTTTAGAATCGCAACAACATCACTAAGGGCACAACAGTCCTGCCCTGGGCATGGTTCACTGCTGAAGACTAACTTTGGCAAGACTTTAACATGTAATAAAAAGCAGCAGGTTCTTTCCAGGGCTGGTTTCTCGTCCGTTTACTGCTGAAGCAGGAAGAGGTTCCTCAGCTTGACAGCAAAGGTTGGTGGGGGAAGGGAAGGGCAGAAAAGAAAACTTCAAACTACAAGATTCAGTAGTTGTAAGTATTAACACCAAGAGGTTTACTGTGTGCGGAGGATTTCCACCTTCATTTATCTGGGGCAGACCGTGTTGTGGCTGGATTGGTTGTTGCCAGGAGCCGGTTTTCTGATTGGCAGGGCCGTTGATGAATTCCACTTTGCAAAGGGCACACCCTCACATTCTCCGGTTGTTGAGTTTTGCTTAATGTTACGGGTGTGCGTATGTAGAAAAACGAGAGCGCGGATGACAGGCTGCTTCTGTTAGTTAAATTGATCTGAACTTCACCATGATCAGCTCCGCAACTTCACAAACCTGCTGACTGGGATTCTGTCGAGATGGTGTAAGGACTGCACTTTTTTTTAGATGTGAAAATCTTTCAACGTGTCCAGCGCTGTCAAAAGGAGTTGGATGTTTGCTACAAAACCGGTAGTTCAGGTAATCTCCCTTCTACCACTCTCTACTCCACCAAAAAAAATCAGTTTCAGCTTTAACTGAGAATTAAGAGGGTTTTTTTTGCTGACTTTCAACAGCGAGTAATGTTGTGTGCAAAGTGGGAAGTAATTAACAAACGCTCCAAGGCAGAAGTCATTGTTCGGGAAACTAGTATGTGTTCAAGCGGATATGTTCATCATTGAGAACGCTCTTAATTGTTAAGCTTCTCACGAAGATTCACTTGGTAAAACTGTACAATCGCCCAGAAGCTCACAGGTTGTTGCATTTGCTCTGTGGCATGATCTTGGACAGTAGTGAGTCCAAGTCCCACTCCCCTGATTTGAGTGTAAAATCTGGATTGACACTCCAGTGCTGTACTAAAGGAGCGCTGCAGTTTTGGAGAGATGGTTTAATGTCTCCCCCAAAAACAGTGGATGCAAAAGATCCCACAATGGGTGAAGGACATTTTTCTGTCCTATAAAAATTGTTTCTAATTACTATTTTGGGAAGAACATGGTAGTTTCCCCCAGTTAATACTGTACTTATCCTTCAATCAACATCACAAAAATAGATTATTTGGCACACTGCTGTTTATGCAACTCACTGTGCATAAATTAGTGCATAATTACCCTACATTTCAAAAGTATTCTATTAAATGCAAAGAACGTTTGGTTGATATGATACTGAAGGACGCTATAAAAATGGAAGTCTTTTTGTAATTGGGTGCAGTCTGACTTTCGTCTTTTTTTTCCCCGATTGCTGTCCTTTTGTCTGCCTCTCGATCATATCTGTGAGGAATGGATTAGACTTGAATATGGGCATTTGCCATCTGGGATCACATTGTGGTGCTTGTGCCAAAGTTGAGAGAGATGCCTCACAGACTAGTGAAGCCTGGCATCATCATATTTATGGAATCATATCTTACAATGTCTAAGAGAACACTGTCACTCAGTTTGTTGTGTCCCACCAACAGGAAAGAGACACCAGACATGTTGCCATGTGGTATACAGTCAGGACAGAATTACCCTAGGAGTTCATAACATTGACGACAGTCCCATGAAATCTCACGGCATTAAGTCAAACACTCTGCTGATTACAACCTAACGTGCACCCCCCTCAGTTGTTGATCCATCCCTCCTCTATGTTGACTGCTCACTAACACTCAGTGTGGGTTCCATTTGGCTCCTGACATACTGTAACCTTAGACCAAACATGAACAAAAGAGTTGAACTCCAGAAGAAAAGTGAGGGTGACCGCCCTTACCATTAAGGCAGCATTTGACTGAATGTGAGGGTGACCGCCCTTAATATTAAGACAGCATTTGATTGAGTGTGAGGGTGACTGCCTTTTACATTAAGGCAGCATTTGGTTGAATGTGGCATCAAGAACCTGAGGAAAACTGCAGTCAATGGAAATCAGGGTGAAAACTTTTGCCTCCTCATATACTGAAGCAGTCCATGTTCAAATGCAACAAAACTAGGGCAAGGTTCAGGCTTCGGCTGATAAATGGTGAGAAACATTCATGTCACATAAGTGCCAGGCAGTTACCTTCTCCTAAAAGGTAGAATCTAACTATCATGCATCGATGCTTAATGACGTTCCCATTGCTGAATCTGTCCCTATTTATATCCTGGGGTTATCATTGATCAGAAACTGAACTGGACTAGCCATTTAAATACATGACTAAAAGAGCAGGTCAGAGGCAGGGAATCCTACATCTCATGACTCATTTTCTGAGTCCTCAAATTGTCCACCATCTACAACTCACATGTTGGGTATATGATGGAATACTTCCCACTTGCCTGATTGGTGTAGCTCCAACAACACTAAAGAAGCTCAACACCATCCAGGTCAAAGCAACCTGATTAATTGCATCCCATCAATCCCCTTCAATATCCACTCCCTCCATCACTGCACAATAGCAGCAGTGTGTACTATCTACAAATGCACAGCAACATCTCACCAAGGCTTCTTCAACAGAACCTTTTAAATCTGTGATAACTATCACCTAGAAGGGCAAGAGCAGTAGGTACATGGGGACATTATCAGTTACTCGTTTAAATTCAAGGCATACATCATTCTGACTTGGAAGTATATTGCAGTTCCTTCAATGATACTGGGGCAAAATCCTGGAACTCCCTCTGAACAGCACAGCAGGTGCTCCTACACCCCAAGTATTTTAAGAAGGAAGCTCACTGTAACCTTCTCTTAGGACAGTTAGGGAGAGACAATAAATGCTGTCTCGTGGAGTGACACCCATCCCTTAAATGAATAAAAATAGGTGAGATTGTATGGGTGGCTATGCCTCCAAGATGTCTCTGCCTTGGGAAAGTGGGGGTGTGAGGTTGGGAGGATAGTGTTGAAGGTAGAGGTTGGTGAATAGGGAGAGGAAAATCAAAAACTAAAGAAGCTCCACAATAAAGAACTGGTAGCTCAAGGTGAAGGAAACAGATACAGAAGGGTACAAAAACAGGATGTGTAGATACCACAAACATAGCACTGGAAGCATCAGCAGCGTGACTTCACGAGAGAGATAAACAGGAAGACTTACTGAGTGCTGTTGGTACTTACCTACATATAGCATTCATAGAGTCATAGAGATGTACAGCACGGAAACAGACTCTTCGGTCCAACTCGTTCATGCTGACCAGATATCCCAACCTAATCTAGTACCACCTGCCAGCACCTGGCCCATTTCCCTCCAAACCCTTCCTACTCATTTGTTTTCAGAAGATTGATTCTTAAGAAAAACATTTGTTTATATATATTACATTTTCAAATTTTGCCAAAGTGGAAAAATTGATGGGTAGATTTTAATAGGCACCTCATGGGAACATTTTTTGACATTTGCTAGATTTTTATGTCATCTAGTAGAAGATAGAGAGTCAGAAAGGAATAACTTGCATTTGTCTAGTGCCTTTCATGAAATTGTGAGACCTCAAAATGCAATTAAATACTTGTAAAGTTTAGCCATTGTTCCATTGTTTGGAAATACAGCAGTCACTCTGTCACACAGCAAGCTCTTACAACAAGCAATTGGAGATTAAAAAATATAAAATATATAAAAATATAAAATAATAAATATTTAACAATAAAGTGGATTAATGATGTGGAATGAACAATATTCAGCAGCCAGGACACTGAGAAGAACACCTCTTTTAAGTCTACCTGAGAGAGCAGAGAGAGCCTGGATTTCTTGTCTCGTTTGAGATCCTACAACAGTTTGGAATCCACAAAAGTTCCCAGTGTAGACTTGGTGTTTGTGCTTCTGGAGAAAGTCTTGAAAACTGCAATAATTAAACACAGAGATGAGAGTGCTGTCACAGCTATGGTTCTCAGTATAAAGTTAAAATTACAAAGATGTATCCTATATATCTACAGTTGTATTTGGATCAATTATACTACTCTGTCATCATATAATGTCAAAGCCCTATCTGTCTTCTCAGGTGGAGGTTTTGTGACAGGCTTTGCATGTTTTCAAAGAAGAGCAAGAGAATTCTCCTGGTGTCCTGTGCCCATATCCATTCCTCACTAAAAAAATAATTAGCCATTTATTTACTGTTTTTAAGATTGTTTTGTGTACAAACTGAGTTGTGGTATTTTTCTAAATAATAGCAGTGTTGATATTTCATAAAAATCATCAATTAATTGGATAAGATGCACATCTACATGTCCTCAAGTTAAAATATTCATTCTATTTCGGTCCTTCTGTGCAGTGATTATACCTAAGACATGAATGTAAATCTGTATATGTAAGATTTCCCTGAATCTCAGAAGTTTGCAGTGTGGGCTGTTAAGATATAACAGGAGAGGGGGTTAAATATCTTGAGAGCTGTATGAAATAGATTTAAGATAATGCGGCATCATTTTATGGAGCCTGACACTGAAATTGATAGGTGGTAATCATTGTGCACTGTATGCTGCATCGGGTTGAAGAAATCAACTATAATGGAAAGTGTATACCCTGGAGTAAGCTTTTATTCCTTCACCATCCACAATGGATGGAGGGACGACTTACCATGAGTAAGCAATGGTGCAGAGGTCTCTAGCACAGAGTCTGTCCCTGTTGCTCAGAAGGGAAATGGGAAGATGGACACAGCATTACTCATTGGGGACTCCAGAATTAGGGGAACAGATAGGAGGTTCAGTGGGAATGAGAGAGACTCACGATTAGTGTGTTGCCTCCCAGGTGCCAGGGTTTGTGATGTCTCGGATCATGTTTTTGGGATTCTTGAGGGAGAGGGGGAGCCGCCCCAAGTCATGGTCCACATAGGCATCAACGACATAAGTCGGAAGAGAGATGGGGATTTAAGGCATAAATTCAGGGAGCTAGGGTGGAAGCTTAGAACAAACAGAGTTGTTATCTCTGGTTTGTTGCCTGCGCCATGTGCTAGCAAGGTGAGGAATAGGGAGAGCGAGGAGTTGAACACCTGGCTACAGGGATGGTGCAGGAGGGAGGGTTTTGGATTTCTGGATAATTGGGGCTCATTCTGGGGTAGGTGGGACCTCTACAAACAGGATGGTCTTCACCTGAACCAGAGGGGTATCAAAATCCTGGGGAGGAAATTTGCTAATGCTCATTGGCTAGGTTTAAACTAATTCAGCAGGGGGATGGGAACCTAAATTGTATGCAAGAGGTTGAGAGTAATGAAGTCAGAAATAAGGTTTCAAGGTTACAAGAGGGCACTGGCAAGTAAGAAGTTGGTTTGAAGTATGTCTACTTCAACGCCAGGAGCAGCTGGAACAAGGTGGGTGAACTTGCAGCATGGGCTGGTACCTGGGACTTCAATGTTGTGGCCATTTTGGAGATATGGGTAGAGCAGGGACAGGCACGTTGTTGCAGATTCTGGGATTTAGATATTTCAGTAAGAACAGACAAGATGGTAAAGGTGGGGGGGGGGGGGGGGCATTGTTAGTCAAGGACAGTATTACAGTTGCAGAAAAGATGTTTGAGGACTCATCCACTGAAGTAGTATGGGCTGAGGTTAAAAACAGGAAAGGAGAGGTCACCATGTTGGGATTTTTCTATTATCCTCCGAATAGTTCCACAGATGTCCCAAACATCTGATGAAGGAGCAGCACTCTGAAAGCTAGTGTTTCCAAATAAACCTGTTGGACTATAACCTGGTGATGTGTGATTTTTAACTTTATAGAAGACTGGAGGATAGTAATTTGCAGATGACACTAACGTTGGTAGAGTTGTGAATAGTGCCAGAAGATGTTGTAGGTTAGTGAGGGACATAGATAAGCTGCAGAGCTGGGCTGAGAGGTGGCAAATAGAGTTTAATGCAGAAAAGTGTGGGGTGATTCACTTTGGAAGGAGTAAAGAGTCCAGGGCTAATGGTAAGATTCTTGGCAGTGTAGATGAGCAGAGAGTTCTCAGTGTCCCTGAAAGTTGCCACCCAGGTTGTTAGAGTTGTTAAGAAGGCATATGATGTGTTAGCTTTTATTAGTAGAGGCATTGAGTTTCGGAATCATGAGGTCATATTGCAGCTGTACAAAACTCTGGTGCAGCTGCACTTGGAGTATGTGTACAGTTCTGGTTACCACATTGTAGGAAGGAGTGGAAGCTTTGGAAAGGGTGCAGGGGAGATTTAGATTAGATTAGATTAGATTAGATTAGATTACTTACAGTGTGGAAACAGGCCCTTCGGCCCAACAAGTCCACACCGCCCCGCCGAAGCGCAACCCACCCATACCCCCTACATTTACCCTTTACCTAACACTACGGGCAATTTAGCATGGCCAATTCACCTGACCTGCACATCTTTGGACTGTGGGAGGAAACCAGAGCACCCAGAGGAAACCCACGCAGACACGGGGAGAACGTGCAAACTCCACACAGTCAGTCGCCTGAGGCGGGAATTGAACCCAGATCTCTGGAGCTGTGAGGCAGCAGTGCTAACCACTGTGCCACTGTGCTGCCTGGTATGGAGGGAGGGTCTTATGAGAAAAGGCTAAGGGACTTGAGGCTGTTTTCATTAGAGAGAAGAAGGTTGAGAGATGACTTAATTCAGACATATAAGATAATCAGAAGGTGAGATAGGGTGGATAGTGAGAGCTATTTTCTTCGAATGGTGATGGCTAGCACGAGGGGACATAATTTTAAATTGAGGAGTGATAGATTTAGGATAGATGTCAGAGGTAGTTTCTTTACTCCGAGAGTAGTAGGGGCGTGGAACACACTGCCTGGAACAGTAATAGACTTGCCAACTTTAGGGCATTTAAATGATCATTGGATTGACATATGGAGGAAAATGGAATAGTGTAGGTTAGATGGGCTTCAGATTGGTTTCAGACTTTGGCGCAACATCAAGGGCTGAAGGGTCTGTATTGCGGTATTATGTTCTATTTGCTGGGCCATTGCCTGTCCCTAATTGCTCTTGAACTGAGGGGCTTGCTAATGCCATTTTCAGAGGGTAGTTAAAAGAGTCAATCACATTGCTGTGGGTCTGGATTCACATGTAGGCCTAATCAGATAAGGATGACAGACTTCCTTTCCTAAAAGGCATTACTTAACCAATTGAGTTTTTGTAACAATAGACAATGGTTGTATAATCACCAGTCTAATTCAAGATGTTTACTGAATTCAAATTTCACCAAGTGCCAAAGTGAGATGTGAACACATGCCTCCAGAGTATTGACTTGTGTTCCTGGATAACCAGCCCAGTGACATTACCACTACACCACCATTTCAAATCAGCTCTGCTCTAGATCCATCCTTGGGTTTGATAGTGCGAAGTGATCCCATAAGTAAATCTTCGCTCCCATACCTGCATTGATTCTGAATGTCCAAGACCTACTTGTATAGAATTTCATCACTAATTGTCTCTCTCTCTTTATCTATCTCTCTCTCTCTATCTCCTTGAACACATTCCTTAAAACCTACTTCTCCATTTGGTCATCTGTTATATTTTCTTAAGCTTCAGTGTGTCAAATTTTGATTCATAAAATGCCTGTGAAGTTTCTTAGGATATTTTATTGTTTAATGGCTCTATATTAATGCACATTTTTGTTGTTATCATCAAGGTGTGACAATACATCCCCACTGCACTGACGACTTTGCATCTTTCACATACTGTCTTCCATCTATTCCTTCATCGACTGCATTTCAGTAAGACAAGGCATAACCTGTTTAGTCTCTCAGACAGCAACTGATTATGTCAAGTGACAGGTAAAATCAGGACAATTCATCCGTGCATAAAAATACAAAATAATCAATTAACTTATTGGAAATGCATGCACGCAAATGAAATGAGGTTGTGTCACTTCTGGGTATCCATGACCTTGCATTGTAGAAATCAAACTTTAATTTATCTAGCAACTTTCATGATCTTATGATGCTCCGAGCTGCTTCACAAAGAAGTCCTTTTGAAGTCTATAGTCACTCTTGTAAGTCAGAAAATATGGCAATAAATTTGTGCACAGCCAAGTTCCTCTAAACAGAGGTGCGATAATGACCAAATAATCTGTTTGAGTATGAGTGAGTAGTCTTGACCAGGTCACCAGGGAGAATTCCACTGCTCGTTTAAAATGGTACCATGGGTTGTTCTACTCCATCTGAACATATACCCAAAAAACCCCAAGGTAATGATGCTTTCACATATTTCTGTAAGGAATATGGGAATACCATGGGAAAATGGTGATGGGGTAGATGATCGACCATGATTTAGAATGGTGGAGCAGGTTAGATAGGTTGAATGGCCTACTTTTGCTCCTATGTTCCTACGACAGTATATTACCAACTCCAGATCTCACATTTTGATACTGATATAAAGGTCTCATTTTTTAAAAAGAGGCCTTTTCCAATTAACAGAGACCGTTACTATCAACAAAAATAATTTCTAATTAGTATCAAAATATCCAACTAAAAAGTACTAATCTAACTTTTTAATTGACCTGAATATTAGGCTACAGCAATTCATTTCTAACTGACCCAGGAAAGCACAGCAAATACAAGATACATAGAAAAGGTATATTCAGTTAAACAGAGATGTACTTTAATGATACAGCACACATTATGACATAAACAGCATACTGTGCTTTTGAAGGTTTACTAAGTTGACTGGATGCCTAGTCTGTGATTCAGAGTGATGCCAGCAATGTGAGTTCAATTCCTGCATGTGCTGAGGTTATCCTTCTCAACATCTCCCCTCACCTGAGGTGAGGTGATCCTCAGGTTAAACTACAACTGGTAGTCTCTCTCTAATGAGAGAGCAGCTGTATGTCTGGTAAGATATGGTGACTTTACCTTTATTGTGCTATTAATTGTGAACAATGCTATGGTAAATCTAATATCAGATTTTGATATTCAAAGCCGTTAACAGAAAATTCTTTCTTTATATTTCTTTTCACTTTGAATGTTTTCTCCATAAATATCTCTAATCTTTCATATTTATTGTCTTGCAAGAGTTCTCGTTCATATATAATTCCTACAAAATATTGTGTGGCACTTTCTTGATGACAATCCTGTTATTAGCATAACCAGAATAACAACTTACATCTTGAGAGCATCTTTAATGTAGTGTAGTGGAAATCCCAAGACCTATCACAAGACTCATTATTCAAAGCACACTCCTGTAGTTGAGTTCTGGAATGATTTACCAGGAACTGCAAGATGATACAGCACCTCACTGAGGTGGAAGACAACCCCACACACTTGTGTTTAACTTCTGGTAAATGTTAGGGGAAGTGGTGGTGTGGTGGGAATGTCACTGGACTAGTAATCCAGAGCTCTGGGCTAATGCCCTGGGTTTGAATTCCACTATGATGTATGGTGAAATTTGAATTCAATAAAATCTGGAATTAAAAGTCATGTAACTACTGTCAATTGTTGGTTTAATTAAGAAACCTGTTTCAATAATGCTCTTTCAAGAAGGAAATCTGCTTGGTCTGACCTACATGTAACAGCAAATTACAGAAGGAAATATCTGGACAATTGATCAAAAGTTTAGTCAAAAATGTAGCTTTTAACCAGAATATTAATAAAAGGGAGAGAGGTCAAATATTGTCTTCTCCAGCTTATTAGAAGAAAAGCCAGGGGAGATAACTGCACTATGCATTTATTATTTAGTTTATCATATGTTTGCTACAAGGGATATATCAGCATATTGAGGGTGACATTTCTCCCTCCACCTGATATTAAGGGGTCTGTAATGGTCTTCAAATGGCATGGTAGCCTTTGCTCCTCATTGCCATGAATAATGCTACTGGTGTAATCTTACAAGGGGCCTAACTGCAGCTGTTCATAGCAACCATGTAGTTCAGGAAATAAAGCCTCCAGTTCAATTTTAAAAGTGGCTTATGATATATAGGCTCGTGTGAATTTTGATTTGCACTCTGGCCACTTGGAGACTTGAAGCTCTGAGTTATTTTTGCAGGCCTGGAGGGTGAGGTATAATCTGGCCCCTGCAAGATTCACACCCTCTGCAATCATGTCTTCCCAACATTTGAGAGTTAGGCCTCTTGGTGGCAGCTCTGGCCAGTTTCTGTTGCTGAATCTGCGGCGATTGTGGTAACATCTGTTTGGTGGCCTGCATTTCTTTCTTTCTATTCTTTCATCATATGCAAGCAGCATTGGCTATGATGGCATTTGTTGCCCTTGAACAGAATGGCTTGCTAAACCACTTCAGAGAACAGTTATAGGTCAGCCACATTGCTGTGGGTCTAGACCTGGTAAGGACAGCAGATTTCCTTCACTATAGGACATTAGTGAACCAAATGGTGTTTGCAACAATTGATGATTCATGATCAGCATTCCAGAGACTAGCTTTTGATTGTAGATTTTATTGATTGCATTTAAATTCCATCAGCTGCCGTTGTGGGATTTGAACTCATTTTCCCAGAATATTAGCCTGAATTCTGGTGTACTAAACCAGTGACATAACCATCTCCACTATCTCCCCGCTCGCCTGGTGAACATTAGTGAGACCAAAGATGTAGAATAACAGGGATGCTTCTTGACCCTTAAAATGGGCTGTCAACCATTGACTCCAAAAGGCCAAGTGACCCCATTGTGCTCAGATTGGTGGCAGTGCACTGTTGGGTGACCTGGCTAATTTGGTAATGTTCCTTTAAATGGGACCAGTAAGTCTTCTAAATTGGGTGTTGTGTCTTCAGAAGGTTGGAAGATTGTTATTTGTAGAGCTGTCGGAGGAAGTATAAGTTGGTGGCTTTATTCTGGCATTCTTGGGGGATGTGGTCTGGCTGTGTGTAGGATGTGCCTGGGATGCATGCCTTTCAGGAATGACAGCAGATGGCTTAGTATTTTTGAGTTCCTGAGAGAATCTGCATTACAACCTCTGAATTGGCATATGTCTCCCAGATGTTTCAAATAGATGCTTGTCGTGGGTGAGGTTGCTCTCCAAAGCAATGAGTTGCTGTGCCATTTTGTAGTTCATGGTGTTGAACCATTCCAGGACAAGACAGAGCAGAGTCACCAATTCAGGAATTTCTTCAGATCTGGAGATTGTGCCATAATGCTGGAGGTTGTTATCTTTTGTTAAATGTAAGGGAAGGTGGTGGCATGTTGGGAATGTCACTGGACCAATAAGTCAGGGCCCTGGGCTAATGTTCCGAGGATACGGGTTTGAATGTCATCAATGCAGATGGTGAAATATGAATTCAATAAATGTGGAATTAAAAGTTAGCCTAATTGTGACCACATAACCATTGATGTTAAAGACCATCTATTTCACTGAGGACTTTTAGGGAAAGAAATTTTCTTATTCCAACGTGACTCCTGACCACAACAATGTGATTGATTATACAGGGCAATAAATACTGGCCTTGCCAGTGAACCCACATCCCATGAGAAATGAAAGAAAAAACACCATCTATAGGGCAGAAGTCAGGCGTGTAATGGCATCTTCCCTGGATGAGTGTAGCTCCAGGAGAAAGTAGCCTGCTTGATTGGTACCCCATCCACAGCCTTCAAGACGCACTGTAGCAATTTCTACAACACCACTTCCCAAACCCATGAAATCTACTATCCAGAAGGACAAGGACTTCAAATACATGGGGACACCATGAATTCCAAGCTTTCCATCCTGCCTCATACCATCACACCTTGGAACTATATCATCGTTCCTTCACTGACACTAGGTCAAAATCCTGAAACTTTCTTCCTAACAGTACCTTGAGGATACCTACACTACGTGCAGAAAGTCAAAGAAGACAGCTCACCATCACCTTCTCCAGCAAAGTTACTGATGAGGAATAAGTGCTAGCCAAGCCAGCAACATCCATGTTCCATGAAAGGATTTTTAAAAATGCTTTTCTAAGGTTCTTTTGGATGTTAAAGATGCTAAAGAAACCATGTTGTTGGTGGTGTTGGTCCTGACTGCTTCCTGCTATGATTTCATGGCCGATATTCAGCACCATAGCCAAGTAATCATTCTTCCTTTCTGTGGCTCAGCAGCCAATTCAGTGTTCTTCAAAAGTCAGCACTGAACAGGAAATCAGTAATCCTGGCTAATGTTTCCTCAGCTAAACTTACAAGAAGTGTTCCTTTTAATTTGAATGATCTGATTGATTAGTCATGAGTAGTTTGTTTATGACATTATATAACAGTTTTCACCAGCACAGTCTACAGCTCTTCCTTTTGTTCCTTTAGTTTATGTATAAATTGGGTTACAGAGAAACAATGGTTTGTGCACTGGCTATTGTTAAAATGAAAGCTGCTTTTTCTCTTGGGATCCATCAACTGAGAAAACTGTCTGTGGGATCTGGGAGATAAGAAACAGGGCAAACAGTTTGATGTGGTAATTAATCAGATAATGCATTTGTCTTATCAAATGGAAAGGAATTGTGCCAATGTTAGCAATTTCTCATTTACGGTGCCTCCTCAGTTCCACTACCTGTCAACGTGTTTGATCTCTTTAATCTTTTTCATTCTTTCATGAGATTTGGACATCTCTGTCCATGCCAACATTTGTTGCTCATCATTAATCACCCTTGAAATTAGCCATTTCAGAGGGTAGTTAAGGGTCAACCAAACTGCTGTGGGTCTGGAGTTACATTTAGGCTGAGCTGGATAATGACAACTGATTTCCTTCCTTAAAAGACATTGATGAACCAAATGGGTTTTTGTCACAATCAATGATTTAATTGCCACCATGGCAGAGATTGGATTTATATTCTAGATGTTGAATGAGATTCAAATAAACATCCCCAGTTCTGGATTTGTTATCTGGTGGCATTACCATTAGGAGACTTCCTAAGAAAAGGTTAATTGCATGACTGCTCCACATGGGGAATACAGCCTCATTAATGACCCCTTCAGCCTCTTGGATTGATTCTGAAATTTAATTAACAGCTCATTAAAACATTGAGAACCCAATAAATGCAGAGAATGCTGGACAAATTCAGCAAGTCTGGAAAGGCAGGTAGGAATAGATTGGCTTGGGATATCAGGTTGGCATGGACGAGTTAGACCGAAGGATCTGTTTCCATGCTGTACATCTCTATGATTCTAACATCTGTGGAGAAAGAAACAGTGTTAACATTTTGAGTCTGGTATGACTTCTTCAGATCAGAAGAACATACTCAAAACATTAACTCTATTTCTAAGATGCTATTAGTCCTGCTGAGTTTCTTCAGCACTTTGTGTTTGTTTCAGATTTCCAACAGCTGCAGTATTTTGCCTTTATGGAGAACGCAACATCTGACAAATGTGTAAAATGAGCTATCTTGTGGAGAGGTCAAGGCAATTAGCATACAATGCACTGAAAGAGAAGCTAGATAAATTAATGAGGGATAACACAAGAGAAGGATATGCTGATAAAGTGAGAGGAGGCTTGTGTGAAACATAAACATGAAGCCTAGTTTGGACTGAATAGCCTCTTTGATTGTGATGCAAATTCAATGTCAAGAGATGGAGATGCCAATGTTGGACCGGGATGTACAAAGTTAAAAATCACACAGCATCAGGTTATAGTCAACAGGTTTAATTGGAAGCAGTAGTTTTCGGAGTGCTGCTCCTTCCAACCATCTGATGAAGGAGCAGCGCTCCAAAAGCTACTGCTTCCAATTAAACCTGTTGGATTATAACCTGGTGTTGTGTGATTTTTAACAATGTCAAGAGATGAAGCATTTGGAGTTCATGTCTGGAAAAACTTTGGTTTGGAGGGTTGGTCAATGTGACTGTTTACATTTCAATGAGATGTGGGCCTAACTTCCATCATTATCTCTAAGTGCAACAAAATTAAAAAGCTACAGCTATCTCATACTTGAAGATAAAACCTGAGATGACATTGAGATACATTGAGGTAGGATTGATATCTCTGACATCCAAGCTGACTGACTTGGACTAGAGAGATATGTGATTTAGAAATTTGCTCAATGTTCGTTCACAAATTCTGTAGTTATCTGAAGAAATTCTGACTCATCTTTGGTCCCCCAGATGTTGGAATCAATCGCCCTGAGAAGGTAGCTTTGACCTGTCCCCAGAGAGACAATGTTGCATTTGAAAGGGCAGTTTAGGCATACCCCCCCCCCCCCCCCCTCTTATTTCCCTTCAGCAATTTCTCAGTTCATTCTGAGGCAAAATTCAGATCTGTAAACGAGATAATGGAGTTTGTATATGTTGTCCCAATCTTGTAACCCTGAGTCTGTCCTTCGTATGATTGTTTGCTGTGTTTATTTACTCTTGAATCTCAAGATGAACTATCGAAAAGGCAAAGTCTTTGATGTGTTTGCCTCCTATGAATAGAAAGACTTTTCAACGTGTACAAAATCTCCCGCGGAGAGACTCTAGTTTTTTTTGTTGAACGTCAGAATTTCTCTTATACTTTGCAACAGCTGGTCAGAGAGCATGAACACATCCCAGGTGTGACATCCATCATCATTATTATTATTTCCAAGTTCATTGTGACTTTTTCTCCCACTTTACGTAAAATGTTCACTTCTTGAAGTCAGTGTTCATTGGTGAGAATCTTTATATGTAGTTCAGGAGCATCTGTCAGCTTTAGTATTACTGATGATGTAAAATATTTGAATGTTTTGACTTGTTAAGATTTTAGCAGTCATTTTATGTCACTCAGCTATCGATTTAAGTTGTAGCAGGATATGCCTAGGATGGTAGAGAAAATGATTCAGGGAGTTCGGAGTTGAAATATTCCTGTTAACTATTGGCAATTCTGGGCTTATGACTTATCAAAACCGAGGAAGTTCATTTAAAATGGCACCAAACATATAAGAGACTTCATCAAGGATGTGAAAATATCTAAACACCCCACCTACTCAATCTTTCAAGCACCTTGCCCGGCATGTGGTGCAAATCTGCCAATTGGACTTGCCAACTATCTCAGAACCCAGTTGAAGGGGAGTGGAACCAAGCCACCCTTTTATGGAAAGAAAATTTCCTCTTATGAGGGAATTTAGAACTAGGGTCACTGTTTTAAAATACATTTTATGACAGGGAAGAGAATCTTTTTTTCCTCACAGAGGGTGGTGAGGCTTGGAACTCTGCTTCTCAAAAGGCAGTGAATGTGGTGTTCCTTGAATAAATTTAAGGCAGGAATAGATAGACTTGGATAAGCAAGGGAGTGAAGATTGTTAGGGATGTGGAGTAAGTAAATCTACCCTGATTTTCCAGAATGGGGTTGGGGACTGGCCAACCCCTGTTCCTATTTTGTATCTTCATAAGATCCTGAAGAACTGCTTAAAGAGAAGTTATTAAAACATCAGAGCACAAAAGAAGCCATTTGGCCTATCTAATTCATGCCTGTGTTTACCTTCTCACATCCATCTCTTACAACTTAACTCTATTTAAAAACACTGCAATTCCTTTCTCCTGGCTGTCTCCGGTTTCACCTGAGGGGTCAAATAGAAGGTGTGGTGCCAGGGATTAGTGCAACTCTATAGATGATTGAGCTTCTTAAGAACCTTGAGGTCAGTGGTATCTATTCAAATATACTGTGATGCAGTTTGGGATGCGCTGTGATTATGAAAGGCACTATATAAATAGAAGTTTTTTCTGTTTGCTCAATGCCACTCCTGCAAACCCCTTTCTATCTCTAAAGTACAAATTTATATTATTAGATTTAATATCACTGGTATGGTGGTAAGTGTGCACCCAACAGTTTAAACGTGAGTTTAACAGGCCAACTGTCAACCTTTTATGGGGTTATTTGATCTCATCTGAGATGGTAGCATGGGTTAACACAATTGGCCTCAGTATCCCAGAAATGGGAGGTAGAGTTGAGGATATCTGACCATGGGCCTAGGATGATTGTGCTGGTGAGCTTTGAGAGACTTGGGGAGAACAGGGTAAGGTGTACCTGTGATGCCCTCCTTGGCTGAACAGGTGGCTGAGAAATGGTATTGAGGTTGCCAGGTGAGCTGAAAGATAACTAATACCTACAGTCAGTGAGTAATGGGGTGCAGGGAGAAAGGGGAGGGAAGTTACAATTTAGGTTCCAAGAAAGGAATAGAATGAGGCTATTCATTGCTAGTCACTATCCCTGCACTTCCTTCTGTACTCAATTCTCAGGAGTGCACTGTTTTCACAGTGTTCACTGTACCATACACCTCATTCTTTAAGATCCTCTGTGGTGTCCTGTGAGTAAAGAGCGCTGTGTTTTATTTCACTGCAGTAAGTGGAAGTTGTGTCATTACCTCTTCCTATTGTGGGGCACCGACTGTGCTGATAAGCACCCAGAATGCGGTCAAACATCTGGAGAACAAAGGCATAAATACAACCAGTGTCCGATGGAAGGAAGTGAACATGCAGCTGCAGGATACATCTGGCCTGCAGTTCCCATTGTTAAAGAGGAAGATAGATTCTCCGCTCACGCTGACTTTCCTGGTTAAAGGTCAGAAGTGAACAAAACTGTTGGACCAAACTCGACAATGTCATCCAGAGTATCAGTAATCTAATCAAAGCCACCTCCACAGGACACCGGCTAAGGGAATGTGACCCTTAAAAGCTCAAAGGAACATTTCCTTCGAGAAGCACATGTAAAAATTCAAAAGAGAAGGTTGCAGAAACCCCACAAGAGTTAGATGAAGTTCAGTGAAAATGACATTTTGGCTCACATGAAGTCACGTGCTAGCATTTTTCCAACAGATCTTTGCTGCTCTCCTTCCTCCCAAACAAAATTGACAAAAAAATATTTTATCGATCCCTGAGATGTGTGCCACAGCTCTGATTCCATGAATTTTACACATCAAAATCCCAAAGACTACAATTCAGGATCTGACCACAGATTGAGAGAGGAAATGGTAACTGAGATCACAGGTAGCCAGAGTGTTCTGTCCAATTAAACTAATGGTTGAGTAATCCTGATTCACTAGGGTGGTAGCTGGAAAGAGATATTTTCTTCTTTGGCTGGGGCGTTGATGGATTCCCCAGCTTGGCAGTGGGGATTGGGATGGATCCCTCAACTTTGCACTGGATTGGAAAGCCCAACTTCTCATTGGGATATGGGGTGGATCTCCCAGCTCGAACAGGGGCTTTGCTGTGCTAGGCAGTAGCACAGGTCAGAATGATGGGATATCAGTTGGTGCAAGAACTAAGGAACAAAACAGACGTACATAAAGATTTACAAAAAAAAATCAAATTTTGTGTTATATATGACATTGCCTTAGGTTATCAATTGCATACACCAATGATTGCATCATGGATTAAACATATAGTTATCATCTGTGGTTCACTTGTAGCACTTTCACCTCTGAGACAGAAGGTTGTGGGTTCAAGTCCCAGTCTTGAATCTTAAGTGAAGAATCCCACCTGCCCCTTTTTGAAAATGGTCATTGCTTGCTACTTGTATGGCATGAATATTATTTTCCATTTATCGCCCAAACCTGGATATTGTCCAGGCTTGCTCCTGCTGCTATGGACATGGATTGCTTCAATATCTATGGTGTTGCAAATAGCGCTGAACATTGTGCAAACATCAATGAACAACCCCGCTTTTGACCTTTCATGGGGGAAGGTCATCGATGAAGTAGCTGAAGATGTTTGGGCCTAGGATATTAAGAACTTCTCAAAGTGAGATCACTGACCACCAAAATCACAACCATCTTCCTTTTTGCTAGGTATGACTCCAATTAAATCCCATTGACTCCAATTTTGCTCTGGTTCTTTGATGCCACACTTGATCAATGCTGCTTTGATGCCCACAGCAGTCACCTTCACTTCTGAGTTGTACTGGAAGAACTTAAACTGAGTGTCAGTGAGAGGTTATTGTTAAGGAGGTGCCACCATAATTGAGGATGGGCATACTTGTGAAGCCAACTTGTGGAGCCTACTTGTTTAATTGTCCAGGACACAATGCGCAGTACTGTACAGCTGAGATCTGATCCATTAGTTAGCTCTGCTGATTGTATGCTGTTTAGGTAGCTTGGCACACAAGTAGTCCTATGTTGTAGCTTCATTGGATTAGCATCTAATTTTTAGGTAAGCCTGATACTGCTCCTGGTTTGCCTTCCTGCACTCTTCATTGAATCAGGGTCGATCCCTTGGCTTGATGGTAGTGATAGAGTGTGGGTTATGACGGGGCTGTGAGTTTGCAGGTTGCGGTTGAATGCTGATGGCCCACAGCGGTTCATGGATACTCAGTCTCTAGTTGCTAGTCTCTAGTTGCTAGGTCTGTTTGAGATCTATCCTACTGAATATGGTAGTAAGACCACAATGCAGAGTATCCTTAATTTAAAGTGTGGAACTTTGTCTCCACAAGGAGTGTGTTCACTCCTGATACTGTTGTTGACAGATGCATCTACTACTGTTTATTTGGTGACAGTGTGGGCAAATACAACTTTCCCTCCTGTGGATTCCTTCACCATCTGCTAGAGGCCTATTCTAGCAGATTCAGCCAGTTTGGTTAGTCGTGGTGCCACTGAGTCAATCTTGGTGATGGACATTGAAGTCCCTCATTCAGATTACATGTGATCATGCCACTCTGTGTGTTGACCAAGTAGAACAACCTAAAGGGTGCAGCTTGTACTTGGCGTTATTAAGGCATCTCAATAAGAAGACTAATTAATTAGAAATTCTACAGGAGGGCAACCTCAAAACGAAAGGGTATATTGTCACACAGTGGCAGCTTCAACTGGAGAAATGTCTGTGCAGAAACACTAAGAGACTTTTTTATCTTTTGTGTTTTTTTTGTTTAAATAATCTTTGCTCTACTCATAACCCCTCGATGACTCCTACCCATCAATATCTTTTTGTTTCTTGTCCTAGGATAGCTCCACCTTCTGGGTTCTGCCTGCATTACACCTTTCACAATGATGAACTTACAATTTTGTTAATTTATAACAATTTGTGTTTAAATGGCATCTTATCCAGGCTAATTCACTGGGAAAATGAGTTCAAATCCCACCACCTCAGCTAGTGGAGTTTAAATTCAAGTGGAGGAAATCTGAAATTCTAATCAAGCCTTAGTGATAAGTCACCATATCATCGATTGCTGTAAAGATCCATCTGGCTCAGTAATGCCTTTTTGGGAAGAATATCTGCAATCCTTACCTGGTCTATCTATATGAGACTGCAGACACACATCAATGTGGTTTAACTCTTAATTGACTTCTGAACTGGCTTGACATGTTGCTTGTGGATAATTAGAGACAAACTACACTTACTGGCCTTACTTTTCTCATCAATGAAAAAATAAGAACATTGTGGATCAAAATCTTGTTCAAGGCGATAGGTTTGAGGAAGTCTTGAAGGAAAAAAAGAGAAAGGGAGGTTCAGGGATATCGCATGTACTGTGGCTTATCAGATAATGCAAAATCCTTTCAAGATAGTTTCAAATCAATCTGATCAAGAGATGTTGCGACATCTCTGGAGCAAGTGGGACTTCAACATGGACATCCTGGCTCAGAGGTAGAGTCATTATAACTGTATCACAAGAGTTCTAACATTCTTTCCAGAGGTAGTTAGATAATTGATTACCATCTAACACCATTTCATTACATTCTTTGTTGACCTCTTTGGAAACAGAAGTGTAGAATACAGTCACAGGTTATTAAATGTAGATTTGTGTAATACATGGCTGTGTCAATGCTAATACAAGGTTAGCTATAATTGGTGCAAACTTCAAAATCATGTTTATTTTTGGTCTGGAAACAATCATATTGGCTTTTCCCAATAGCTGAACTGGTTAAATCAGTGAAAATCCAATGAGTTACAATCATTTGAAACTCAAGAACTTTGGAGTATTGTGCACCCCTCTCCCTGCCATTTCCTTTACTTCCCACTATGTGACCACCAATTGTATAGGTCTTAGACTCTGGAATTTCCTCCCAAAACCTCTGACTTTTTGCCCCTCCTTTTATGATTCTTTTTAAAATTAACTCTTTGACTAAGCTGTAGATAGCAATGAGACTCAGTATCTAATTTTACCTGAAAACGCTTCCATTCTTTTGTGTCACCTCAGCAAAGAAGACTCATTCCAGTGAGAAAGTCAGACATTTTGAGGAGGACACCTCATCTGTGACTAAACAAGGACCTAAATAAGGATTGTATAAAATTGAAAGGACTATTATACAAATCTACAAAAAATTAAAATGTGGTGTCCTAAGATTGCATAGATTTTTTGTTTGAACCAGCAAAGAACGACTCTGGGGAAAAAAATAAAGGTAGTGAAAATAGAGTATGAGAGAAAGCTAGCTAGTAATATAAAACAGACAGTAAGAGCTTCTACAAGTATTTAAACTGGAAAAGAGTAACTAAAACTAGTGTGATCCTCAAGAAAGTCCATGACTGAAACAAGCAAATGCTGGATGCGTTGAACAATTTTGTTCTGTTTTCAACAGCGAAAATATCCCAAATATACTTGAAAATCAAGAGGGGAAAGGCAGGGACTAATTTAAAATGATCAGCATCACCGGGGAAACAATGCTGGAAAAACCAACTGGACTTAAAGTTTTTAGGAGTTTATATAGTTTGCATCTTGGTGTCTTAACCAACCTGGTTGCAGAGTAAATAGAAACATTGATTATAATCTTCCAAAGTTTCTTAGTCACTGGAACGGCTCCTGTGGATTGAAAATTAGCAATTGTAACATAATTATTCAAGAAAGCAGGAAACTAAAGGCCAGTTGACCTAACGTCTGTCACACAGAAATTGCTACAATCCATTAAGGAAGTTATAGCAGGATACTTAAAAAAATCATAATGGAATCGGACACAGCCAAATTATTTTCTGAAAGGAAACTTGTATTTAACTAATTTATTCATGTTTTGTGAACAAGTACAAGCAATGTGGTCAAAGGGAAACTTGTAGACATGATGATTTCCAAAAAGCATTTGATAAGGGCTACTTCAAAGGTAACTTCACAAGATGGAAGTGTAGCGAAAGCAGGTTCACCTGGATCAGTCAAGGGGGCTTGGATGATTATTTGCTTAGAAATAGTGTAGGAGGGTATGGCAAAAAAGCAGAAGATTGGCACTAGGGAACAGTACCCATTTGAAGAGATGGTGTAGGCAGAATGGGCTAAATGGCCTTCCTTCTGCATGGTAACAATTCTGTGATTCTGTGAAAATGTGAGTATGTGATGTAGGGGATAATATTACCATGGATAAAGGATTGATTAGCTAACAGGAAGCAGAGAGTGAGGATAAATGGATCTATTTCCCATTGATAACCTGTAACTTGTGGAGGCTGGGGCCTCAACTATTAACAAAAGTGTCCGATTTACAAATGTTCGACTTAAGGCATGAATAGAGTCAATAGCCAGAGACTTTTCCCCAGGGCAGGATTGATTGGCACGAGAGGTCATAGCTTTAAGATATTAGGAGGAAGGTATAGAGGAGACGTCAGAGGTAAGTTCTTTACGCAGAGAGTTGTGAATATATGGAATGCGTTGCCAACGGTGGTGGTGGAAGCAGAGTCATGAGGGACATTTAAGCGACTGCTGGACACGCACATTGACAGCAGTGAATTGAGTTGTGCGTAGGTTAGGTTATTTTATTTTAGATTAGGAATAATTCCTGGCACAACATCGTGGGCTGAAGGGCCTGCTCTGTGCTATTCTTTTCTATGTTCTATTTTAATAAATTCTGGTACTTACGAATGTGATCCCGTTCAAGGGTGTAATTTTAAAGACCTGATATATGAACATCTCTTGTACTTACAAAGAGCTGCTTTATATTATCCTGCATTGTATTCCAACTTGTATACACATCAACTTGCAAACAGACTCCAGAACAGAACCTGTTTGCAACCCAAGGACTGAGTGTACAACAATCTAAACCTAGATGAAAGAAAAGAATGTATGGTGGCTAAATTCACTATTGACACCAAGATAGGGAGGAAAGTAACTTATCACATGGAAGTAAAGCCTGTGCAAAAGGAAAATAGATATATGAAGTGAATGGGTCTTAAGCCCTTTGTTCCTACGTGACCCTTTGGGACAAGACTTCTGCCTTCACAAGCATGGGGAGAGAACTTGACCAGAAAATGAGGGAATGAAAACCTTTGATGTATTATTCTATTTTTGGCAGCATGTTATGAATTAAATAGCTGCTGGAAAATGTTTTGATTGTGTCCTGATGAGAAACAGTGCAAGGCCTCACATTTCTGGCAGGTATCCTCCAAGACAAACATGAACTTGTATCTGGCATCCTACAACATTTACGAGGTGTTTGGCAGGGATTTTCTATGTGGCTATGTTGTAAGTGGTAAAGTAATTGATATGAGTTTGCAGTGTAATAAATTCCTGTATGTTCACGAATTCATCAGTTTGACACCAAAGAGTACACTGTGTAGAAGGAGGCCATTCAGTCTGTCTTGAATGTTGTGGCTGTTTGAGGAAACCATCCAATTACTCCCACTCCCTTGTTCTTTCCTCATAGCTGTACAATTTTTCCTTTTTCAAAATGATTACTCAATCTGTTATCATAGCCCATTAAGGCAATTTCATTCCAGTTTATAACAATTTGCTGCTTTTAAAAAGAATCTTCATTTTACCTCTGGTTCATTTGGTAATAATGCAAAATTTATATCCTCTGGTCACCAACTCTCCTGCGAATGGGAAGATTTATCCTCAAAGGGTAACCAGGGACAGAATAGGACCCCTCAGGCTGCCTTGCTGATCTTTGTGTGAAGCCACAGGAGATGAGGGAGATACTAAATGAGTATTTTGCATCAATGTTTACTATGGAGAAGGACCCTCGTGGGTGACGAGGTGGCCAAGAGGTTAAGGCGATGGATTGCTAGTCTATTAGTGGGTGGCATTGTGGCACAGTGGTTAGCACTGCTGCCTCACAGCGCCAGAGACCTGGGTTCAATTCCCACCTCAGGCAACTGTCTGTGTGGAGTTTGCATATTCTCCCCAAGTCTGCGTGGGTTTCCTCCGGGTACTCCGGTTTCCTCCCACAGTCCAAAAATGTGCAGGTTAGGTGAATTGGCCATGCTAAATTGCCCGTAGTGTTAGGTTAAGGGGTAAATGTAATGGAATGGGTCTGGGTTGGTTGCGCTTCGGCGGGTCGGGGTGGACTTGTTGGGCCGAAGGGCCTGTTTCCACACTGTAAGTAATGTAATGACATGGAAGATATAGAATGTGGGGAAATAGATGGTGACATCTTGAGAAATGTCCATATTACAGAGGAGGAGGTGGTGCTGGAAGTCTTGAATAATTGAATAATGCCCAGGACCTGATCAAGTGTACCTTAGAATTCTATGGGAAGTGATGGAATACAGGGAGACCTAGCCATTTGGATACGGAACTGGCTCAAAGATAGAAGACAGAGGGTGATGGTGGAGGGTTGGTTTTTAGACTGGAGGTCTGTGACCAGTGGAGTGCGACAAGGATCGGTGCTGGGTCCACTACTTTTCGCCATTTATATAAATGATTTGGTTCTGAGCATAAGAGGTATTGTTAGTAAATTTGCAGATGACACCAAAATTGGAAGTGTAATGGACAGCGAAGAATGTTACCTCAGATTACAACGGGATCTTGATCAGATGGACCAATGGGCTGAGAAGTGGCAGATGGAAATTATTTCAGATAAATGCGAGGTGCTGCATTTTAGGAAAGTAAATCTTAGCAGGACTTATACACTTTTATGGTAAGGTGCTAGGGAGTGTTGCTGAACAAAGAGACCTTGGAGTGCAGGTTCATAGTTCCTTAAAAGTAGAGTCGCAGGTAGATAGAATAGTGAAGAAGGCATTTGGTATGCTTTACTTTATTGGTCAGTATTGAGTAGAGGAGTTAGGAGGTCATGTTGCAACTGTACAGAACTTTTGATTAGGCCACTTTTGGAATATTGCATGTAATTCTGGTCTCCTTCCTATCTGAAAGATGTTGTGAAACTTGAAAGGGTTCAGAAAAGATTTACAAGGATGTTGCCAGGATTTGAGCTATAGGGAGAGGCTGAATAGGCTGGGGCTGTATTCCCTGGAGCGTCGGAGGCTGAGGGGTGACCTTATAGGAGGTTTATAAAATCATGAGGGGCATGTATAGGATAAATAGGCAAGGTCTTTTCCCTGGGGTGGGGGAATCCAGAACTCATAGATTTAGGGTGAGAGGGGAAAAATATAAAAGGGACCTAAGGGGCAACTTATACATGTAGAGGGTTGTGCATGTATGGAATGAGCTGCCAGACGAAGTAGTGGAGACTGCTGCAATTGTACCACTTAAAAGGCACCTGGATGGGTATATGAATAGCAAGGGTTTAGAAGGATATGGGCTAAGTGCTGGCAAATGGGACTAGATTAGGTTCTGATATCTGGTAGGCATGGACAAGTTGGACTGAAGGGTCTGTTTCCATGCTGTACATCTATATTACTCTATGACTCTATTTATTTTATTGCAGGAGAGATGGAATATAAAAGTAGAGGTGTTTTGCTACAGTTGCACAGAGTCTTGGTGAGATTACATTAAGAGTACAGTGTGTGGTTTTGGCCTCCTTAATTAAGAAAGGACATAAAACCCTTTGAAGCGTTTAGCGAAGGTATACTCCACTTGATTCCTGGAATGAGAATTAGCTTATGAGGACAGGTTGGATAATTTGGGAGTGTATCCATTGGAATTTAGAAGAATGAGATGCAATTTCATTGAAACAAGTAACGTTGAGGACATTTTACACGATAGATGCTGAAAAGATATGTCGCCTTGTGCGATTGACTAGAACTTGGAAACACAGCTTAAAAACAAGGTGTGCCCTTTTTAAGATGGGGATGAGGAGAATAATTTTCTTTTCGAAGATCATTTGAGTCATAGAACTATACATCATAGCAACAGACCCTTCGGTCCAACCAGTCCATGTGGGACATAATCTCAAATTAAACTAGTCCCATCTGCCTACTCCTGGCCCATATCGCTACCAAATCTTTCCTGTTCATGTAACCATGCAAATGTCTTTTAACATTGTAATTGTATCTGCATCCACCACCTCCTCAGGACGTTCATTCCACATGCAAATCACTGCCTGTGTGAAAAATTTGCCTCTTGTGTATTTTTAAAATCTCTCTCCTCTCACCTTTTTAAAAATGTGCTCCCAGTCTTGAAATTCCCAATCTTAGGGAAAAGACGACTACATCAACTCTATCTGTACCCCTCATTGTTTTATAATGTGTCTGTCAAACTGTTCCCAGACAGCAATGGAGGCAAAGTCCTTAAAAAGTTTTAAGGCTGACTTAGAATCTTGACTAACAAGTGAGTCAGTGGGAGGAGGGGATAGACAAAAGTGAAGTTGAGGCCACAGTCAGGTGGGACAGGCTTGAGGGAATACTGAATGGCCTCCTCCTCCTCCTAATTCATATTTTGTTTTGTTGTACTCTGTCAAAATCCTTCAGAATTTGGAAAACCTCTTTTAATTCTCCCCAAACTCCTCCTACTCTAAGGACAACAATCCTAGCTTCACTGTTCTTTCTCTCTAACTGATATCCTCATCCACTTGTCTCATTCTGATATATCCCCTCTGTTCCTCCTTTAGGACATTAGAATCATTGCTATCCTCCTTTTGGCTAGAAGACACTGATAGCAATCATGACAAATAATCTTGTTGACTTTTAACTCCCTTCTCTAAGATCAAGGGGAGCAGACAGGAAGTCAAATTAAGGCCATAATCAGATCAGCTATGATTTACTGAATGACAATTTAGGCTCAGTGGGCCAAGTTACTACCTCCTATTTATTACAATCTCAAGGAGACATTAAACAAAGGTCCTAAAAATGTTCAATTGGACATAAAGCATCTTAGGGCATTGCAGATATCCACCAACTGTCTAGATCAACATTCTCCCCTTAATCATTGCCTACTAAATTGATCACACTTAATATACAGAAAGAAGGAGGGCATTAAGCCATGCTAAGTCTTTGATTTGAGTGATGTAGATGAATCAAATCTCCTTTTTTTTCCTTTGCAATATAATAACTTTTATGAGATTGCTATCCCCATATGTAAAGGACATAAGAAATAAGAACAGCAATACGCTGTATTAGACTGTACTCATTGAGTCTGCTGTTGCAAAGCTCAAATCAAAACTTCTGCAGTTAGAAGTGGGCATACCTGCTGAATAATCTCAAGTGCACTAAAAGGTAAGGTCGCTATCGTCTTACTATAGGGCTTCTCTCATTAGAGAGAGACAGCTGGTGGTATTTTAACTTTAGGGTCACTACATCTCAGGCCAGATGAAAGGTTAAGAAGCAGAGTCCCTTATAGTAACCTCAGCTGGTGCAGGAATTGAACCTTTGCTGTTGGCATCATTCTGTATAACAAACTAGCCATCTAGCCAGCTATAGCTACACCAAGAACCAATTTTAGCTAGTTACTTCAGTTTGTAATAGAATCCTTTACATTGCTAGAAGCAATACACACAAGAACTCATTCTCCTTGTGCATTTTTTGAATGATACAGGCGCTTGGGAACCTAGAATTCCTCATTCCTTTCTCCATGGCAATGCCTCAGCCAGTTTGTGCTGACTTAGAGTCATAGAAATGTACAGCACAAACCACATCCTTGTAAATATTTTCTGAAACCTTTCAACTTTCACAACATCCTTTCAATAGGAGGGAGACCAGAATTACACACAATATTCCAAAAGTTGCCTAACCAATGTCCTGTATAGTCACGATATGACTTCCCAACTCCTATACTCAATTCTCTGACCAATAAAGGAAAGCATACCAAACGCTGCCTTCACTATCCTATCTACTTGCAACTCCACTTTCAAGGTCCACTCCAAGATCTTTGTGTTCAGCAACACTCCACAGGACCTTACCATTGAATGTATAAGTTCTGCTCTGACTTGCCTTTCCAAAATACTGCTAACATGCAACACCTGTAGTATAAACTGTTGTGATTGTTTGAAATTTGGTTTTCTTGCAGCTTTCCTGAGGAGTGCGACAAAAGGCTCCAGCGAACAAATTGCATGTAATCTTTAGATTAGATTAGATTAGATTACAATGTGGAAACAGGCCCTTCGGCCCAACAAGTCCACACTGACCCGCCGAAGCGCAACCCATCCATACTCCTACATTTACCCCTTACCTAACACTACGGGCAATTTAGTATGGCCAATTCACCTGACCCTGCACATCTTTGGACTGTGGGAGGAAACCGGAGCACCCGGAGGAAACCCACGCAGACATGGGGAGAACGTGCAAACTCCACACAGTCAGTCGCCTGAGGCGGGAATTGAACCTGGGTCTCTGGCGCTGTGAGGCAGCAGTGCTAACCACTGTGCCACCGTGCCGTGTAATTTTCACAATTTTGCACATTCTATATGGGTTTTTGCCAAGTACACCAGTTTTCTCCCACAGTCTAAAGATGTGCAGGTTAAATGGACTGGCCATGCTAAATTGCCTATTGTATCCAGGATGTGAAGGCTAGGTGGTTTAGCCATGGTAAATGTCAGGTTACAGGGATAGGATAGGAGTCTGGGTAGGATGCCCTTCAGAGGGTCAGTGCAGACTTGATGGGTCAAATGGCCTCTTTCTGCATTGTCAGAATTCTAAGATTCTAGTTTTAAATATTAGTTGAAGGACAGCACCACTCTAATTACTAATCACATCGTGGGTGGCATGGTGGCTCAGTGGTTAGCACTGCTGCCTCACAGCACCAGCGTCCCAGGTTCGATTCCAGCCTTGGGCGACTGTCAGTGTGGAGTTTGCACATTCTCCCTGTGTCTGCGTGGGTTTTCTCTGGGTGCTCCAGTTTCCTCCCACAGTCCAAAGATGTGCAGGTCAGGTGAATTGGCCATGCTAAATTGCCCATAGTGTTAGGTGCATTAGTCAGAGGGAAATGGGTCTGGATGGGTTACTCTTCAGAGGGTTGGTGTGGACTAGTTGGGCCAAAGGGCCTGTTTCCACACTGTAGGGAATCTAATGTAATGTAAACTGACATATTAGCTTCAATGAAGTGATCACCTTCAGAGTGGCGCTTGAAATCGCAACTTTCTAACTCAAATCCTCAAGTGCTCTACTAACGGAGTCAAGTTGGGATTGAGTAAAGTCATGCTCTGGGCTCATGCTCAGCACTGAAGGTTGAATGGACTGTCACCTGTTCCTAAAGTAGATATTTAAATGAGATTTGGAATCTTGCGTTAAGTGTAAAGAGATGATGTGGTGAATGTACCAGCAGATGTTTGCTTCTTGCAGATATGTTAGAGATAAAAAAAAACTGCAGATGCTTGCAGATACGTACCAAGGAATCAAAGGCTGATAAGTGAAAATTGAAGGCAGTGCACTTCCCATTGTGGATGGATGACAAGTGACACACTGACCCCAGGCATTAAAGGAATCAAGAGGGCATTTGGAGAGAAATAATGTGTAAAGGTATGTGGAAGAAAGCAGGAGATTGGAACTAGGTAAATTGCTCATTTGAAGAGTTGTTGCAGGCATGATAGACTGAATGGCACCCTTCTGCACCATAACAGTTCTGTGATTCTGTGAATAACATTCATAAAATGAGTCTTTAAACTTTAACTTTTAAGATGTTGCATTTACAGCTTTATTGTCATAGTTTGGCCGTGTAAGTTTGTAACCTCCTGTCAACTGTAGATCAAGGTTAGAGGTTCAACCTTAGTTATAAAGCTGGAGTACGAAATCTAGATAGTTTATGGGCAAGCTTTTGCATAGCCTGGAAAAATGAATAAAACTGATGTTTATATAGCTTCTTTCAGACCTACAGGATGTACCAAAGCATTTTAAAGTCAATGAAATACTTTTGGGATGTGAATTCACTGTTTCAATTTAAGAACTATGATATTGAAAGCCCTAGAAACAATAGCAAAATAAATGACCAAGTAATTATATTTTTGGTGCTAGTTGAAGGATTTTTTTTTGTTGCAAATACAGTACTTCCCCTCCTTAGAATAGTGCTGTAAATCCACCTAAGAAGGCAGATTTGAGCTTAGATTTAACAGGAAAATTAGGGCCAGGCAATGGAAGCAGGCTTTGCCAGTAATACTGACATCCTCTGATCTATTTAAATTTAAAAGTTTGACAGCACCTCCAACTGTACAGCACTCTTTCAGTTCTGCATGCAGCATCAGCCTAAATTAATACATTATGTGGTGTTGAACTCACAGCCTTCTGATTTTGAAAGATTCAAGGTTGTACATGATACCATGTAAATGCAAACTATTTGGTTTTTTTCTGTTTGCAAACCTGATTTGGATTGACGATCCAGAATAATGAAAGAAACTAATGTAGGAATCTGAGTCACGTCAGTCAGTGATTAAAAGTTGGTGCTGCTACATGATGACACTTGGCCTTATAATCTGGGACCCAGACTAAGTTCTGAGGACCTGGATTTAAATTTGACCAGGACGGCTATTAGAATTTAAAATTCAATTATTAGAAGTTTGGAACATTTAGTGTCAGTTATGGTGATCACGGAAAATTATTGATCATTTATTGGAAAAAAAACAATTTGGTTCACTCATGTTCTTTCAAGTAGGAAACTGGCCATCCTCACCGAGTCTACATGTGACTCTAGTCAGACAGCAATGTTGTTGATTCTGAAAAGGTTTAGGAAGCCACATGTTTGCATGTAATTAGGGATGATCAACAAATGCTGACTTTGCCAGTGATGTCCACATCTCATGAAAGAAGTAATTTGGAAAAACATGCACTACGTGGGTCATTCTGGCATCTGGGAAAGAGCTAATGTTTGGGGTGTAGATTTTTCATCAGATCTGTGAACACAGTAACAGGAATGACTGCCAAAAAACTGGACAATAAAGACTAGAAGGGTAGAAATCCAAGATCAGGAATTCTGTCACAGAACAGTTCCTAGAGAAAGTGAGGCAAAATGGAAGATGTACTTAAAAATGGCCTAGCTGATGTGCGGCTTGGTGAATTGGAAGATGAGAAATGAGTCACTAATTGCTTTCGGAAGATGGGAGTGGGAGTAAAGGCGAAGAAAAGGCTGGAAGTCCCCATGTTCCTGTCCACCACAGCTAAAGAGGAAGAATAATATTTCATATGCATTGGAAAGTGGAGTCATCAGGGCAGATATCATTGAAATACTTTGCAAATGTGTTCTGTTGTTACGTAATGGGGCTGCCAACATGCATATTGCAATCTTCCATGAACAGGAATGAATAAATGACCAGACAGCTGTTTTGTTTCTTGATTGGAGGATAAATATTGTTGAGGGAGAAACACATTTATTCTTCAAAATATTGCCACTTGACTGGGCAGATAGAGTCAAGGGTCTCATTTGAAATTAGCACTCAACAGCAGATTAGAATTAGAGGAATTATTTTTGGAGGGTTGTCATGTTGGAGGAGATGGGGAGGCCAGAGAGGGATCTGGAGATAATGTTGGAGATGGGATTTATTAGATTGGGGAAAATGTAAGTCAGTGAATATGGGTTGATGGGGGAGCATTAGGATCTTGAGTTTGTTAGAGTCTTTGAGGTGCTTACGTTTCTGGAGGTTGCAAGGTGGGAGGAAGGCCAAGAAAACATTGAAATAGCTGAGTCTGGGAGCAACATTATGCAGCAGTTGCAGTGAGGCAGAGTTGTGCAGTGATACAAAGTTTGAAGCAAGCAGTTTTTTGTGATGAAAAATGGCTACTCACATTGGTAACCAGGGATACCATCAACACCTGAGAATTGTGTCCCAGTATTAGCTAATTGCTTCAGGAGAAAAGGCAAGGATGTAAATCAGAACATGTTGGATTGTCTTAATGGTAATTGTTAACACGTGGATTTGCAATCCAGGACACAAGGGAAAAATTGCAGCATTAATTGCAGCATTTTACCTCAAACCATTTCCTTTCCATAGATATCCTGCCACCTAGGTGACGCAGAGAGCCTTCTGATGTACTTCGGTTTATATTGTATTTGTGGTCACATGTGGTATTATTCTAAGCGGCCCACAAGCTCCAACATGATGACAATCAAATTTGTTCAGTTTTGTATTGAAGATAATTTCTTGTGAAGTGCCAATGACCTACAGTAACGCTGACGCATTTGCAAGATGATCTGGTCTTTGTCAAGATGTAGGTGCTTGGAGTCTGTACATGTCTATATCCCAATTATGTAACCAAATTACTAGTAATGCTTTCAGTTTAAGGGTTTAAATTATATCTGGGATTGTTTCCATTTAGCTTAAAGTACAAAGTCAGGTGAAGGGAATTGTGAACTAGTATTGCTCACAATGTTTAGTGAATATTGAATAGTTTAGATAGGATTGATTTAGATTCAAATAGCCTTGAATTCCCTTTTTGTAAAATGGTAATCAGAAGAATTTAACTGGTATTTTGCACTTGCTTTCATAGTACAGGATACAAGTATCATTCCAGTAACAGTTATATTTCAGGAAATGAAAAGGAGGAAGGCACATAGGGAAGTGGTACACAGTACACTGTTGGAGCTGCAGGCTGTCAAGTACCCAGGTCCTAATCAACTTCATCATAGGGTCTGAAAAGAAGTGGCAAGTGAGAGAGTTGATGCATTGGTTTTAATTTTACAAACCTCCCTTGATTTGGGCAAGGTCTCATTGATTGGAAGATGGTGAATGCAACTCTTTTATTCAAAAAGGGAGAGAGAGAGACAGAACAAAAGAAACTCCAAGCCAGTTAGCTTAACATCTGTCATTAGGAAAATGTTAGAAATTATTATTAAAGAAGTTACACCAAAATTGGTGGCATAGTAGACAGTGAAGAAAAGTTTTCTAAGATTACAAAAGAATCTTGATCAAATGGGTCATAAGGCTGAAAAATGGCAGATGGAGTTCAAAATGAATAAATGCAAAGTATTGCATTTTAGTACAACAAATAGAGGCAGAACTTATACAGTTAATGATAGGGCCTTGGGAAGCATTGTAGAGCAGAGGGACTTTGGGTTCAGGTACATAATTCTTTGAAGTTTGCATCACACTTAGACAGAGTGTTTAAAAAGGTGTCTAGCATGCTTGCCTTCATTGCTCAGTCCTTTGAATATAGTAGTTAGGAAGTCATGTTGAAGTTGTACAAGTCATTGGTGAGGCCTCTTCTAATTGTCCTGTTACAGGAAGAATGGTATTAAGCTAGAGAGGGTACATAAGAGATTTACCAGGATGTTGCCAGGTATAGAATGTTTGAGTTACAAAGAAAGGCTAGATAGGCTGGGACGTTTTTCACTGGAGCATAGGAGGTCGAGAGGTAAATCATAGCATTCCTACAGTGTGGAAACAGACCCTTTGGCCTAACAAGTCCACACCTCTGAAAAGTCACACACCCCAACCCATTTCCCTACCCTATTACTCTACAGTTACCCCTGACTAACCTACACATCCCTGAACAATATGGGCAATCTAGCATGGCCAATTCACCTAACCTGCACATCTTTGGAAAGTGGAAGGAAACCAGAGCACCTGGAGGAAACCCACGCAAACATGGGGAGAGTGTATGCAAACTCCACATAGACAGTTGCCTAAGGCTGGAATCGAACCCAGGTCCCTGTGCTAACCACTGTGCTGCCCAGGTGATCTTCTAGAGATTTATAAAATCATGAGGGGTATAGTTAGGATTATTGGTGTCTTTTCCCGAGGATGGGGGATTTCAAGACTAGGGGTCATATTTTTAAAGGGGAGAGAAGAGAGATTTTAAAAAGGACATGAGGGGCAAATTCTTTACACAGAAGGTGGTTCACGTGTGGATTGAACTTCCTGAGGAAGGGCGGATGGGGGCACAGTTAAAATGTTTAAAAGATATTTCGACAAGTACATGAATTGGAAAGGCTTGGAGGGATATGGCCAGGAGCAGGCAGGTGGGACTATTTAGTTTGGGATTACATTCGGCATAGACTGGTTGGACCGAAGGGTCTGCTCCTGTGCTGTATGACCCTATGACTAAATTACAGCAGGGCACTTAGATAAACTTGATTAGATTAGATTACTTACAGTGTGGAAACAGGCCCTTCGGCCCAATAAGTCCACACCTACCCTCAGAAGAGAAACTCACCCAGACCCATTCCTCTACATTTACCCATTCACCTAACACTACGGGCAATTTAGCATGGCCAATTCACCTAACCTGCACATCTTTGTGAATGTGGGAAGAAACCGGAGCACCCGGAGGAAACCCACGCAGACACTGGGAGAATGTGAAAACTCCACACAGACAGTTGCCTGAGGCGGGAATTGAACCCGGGTCTCTGGCGCTCTGAGGCAGCAGTGCTAACCACTGTGCAACTGTGCCGCCCACAAGATAAGTTCACGGTGAGCAGTCAGAGTAAGCATAGTTTCGTGAAAGGAAAATCATGTAGATGGAACATGTGCAGTGAACAAAGAGGTCCAGTGATTGAACTATTTCAAAGTGCTGTATCAAAAGTTATTGCAGAAACTAAAAGTCCATAGTGTGGTGGGTAGCATGAATACAAATGTAGATATAAATTAAGAGCAGGAATATACCATTCAGCTCCTCAAGCCTGCTCCACCATTGAATAAAATGTGGTTGATTAGATTGCACTTCAAATCCCCATTCCCACCTATCCCTGACAATCCCTTCCTTAACAAGAATCTACCTATCACTACCTTAAAAATATTCAACGTTCTGCTTCCCTCTTTTTTTTCAGGGAGAGAGTTCCAAAGACTCATGACCCTCGGAGTTTAAAAAAAAAATTCCTCATCTTTACTTTAGATTCTCTGCTGAATTACCTTTTCTTGTTGTTCACGTGGTCATGTCTTAAACAAGGGTAAGAAACCCCTAACTATTGTGGTTGCCATATATTTCACAGCATGGCATGGATAATGGAATCAATTAACAGCAAAGGTAAGCATTACCTTTCCCCATAATTGATCTTTGGCACCTCCTCCTGTCTGTGTCACAGACTTGTCCTGAGCCCACCTGTACAGTCTGGGGTCACTGAATAGAAAAAGGACATGTCTGACTCACTTTTCCTCGTCTTGACTAACCCTGGTGCTGAGGGCACAGATTGAAGTCTTTCAGATCTTTTTAATGCCCCGAGAAACTGTGGCTTCAGGGAGTTGAATGTTCACTAACTGCAGGGCAGTGGGAGGATGAGTCATTTAGCAAATGCATACCTGCATTTAATTGAGCACAGGTTTCACAGCAGACATTTCCTTCAATCGTGAAACATGTTCCAATGACGTGATCCTCACTTCCAGATGTTAAAAACAACTTGTGGACCTTTCATAACACACAATATGAAAAATATTTTTATAAAACAGTTTAAAAAAAGTGTTACTTTAACTATTTTTTGTAAAATATTGCTGTCACGTTAAGGCCAGCACTTTATTGCCCCTGAGTGACTTGTGAGGCATTAATGAGTCAACCACACTGCTGTGTTCTGGAGTCACATGTAGGCCAGACTGGGTGAAGAGCATGGGATTTTACAACAACCAATGATAGTTGCTATGGTCATTTATTGAATTTAAATTCTACCAGCAACCATGGTACATTTTGATCCCTTGTTCCAACAGCATTTACCTAGGCCTCTGCATTATTGCTCTAGTCATAATGTCATTATGCCACCACATCCCCAAGAATACTTATATTCAAGATTATTTATGCATGTGTCAGCAGCCACAGTTCAGTTGGTAGCACTTTGTGTCATTGGATTGTGGGTTTAAGTCATACTCCAGAGAATTGAAGATGCTGCACTGAAGGGATGCAGCATTGATGGGTTGCCATTTTTGAAATGTAACTTTAGCAATCACACTTGCCAGTTTCCATTTTGAAGTATACATGAATAGTCAGAATAGGAGAAGTTAATCGCACATTTTCCTGGCTTTTTCCTTTTGTGGTTTCATGTTCGAGTCCAAAAGATTTTAAATGTGCTGTGCACACCTTTCTGTATATATCCTCCTTTTAAGTAAGTCCTTATAGCTGCTGATTTGACCAAGCTTTGTCTTTGTATCCTAATCTCAATCTTGTGAGAGATGTTTTGGGACATTATAATGCCTTTAATCTTCTACATAAATGCAATCATTGTTAGATTAGTCACTTTATCATCTGCTAGCATGATTGCAATGTTGTGTGGAAGTATTATTCATCACTCATTCAAGTGAGTTCTGATATCGAGTTGCATCTATAATTGAACAAGGTGAGTTGTTGTCTCACTATACTCATTCCTGATGAAGGGCTTTTGCCTGAAACGTTAATTCTCCTGCTCCTCTGATGCTGCCTAACCTGCTGTGCTTTTCCAGCACCACACACTTCAACTCACTGTACTTTATATGGAGTTGTTTTCTTACCTCCTTCTGTCAGTGATTAGTTTGGTCTGAAGCTTCACGCTGAAGGGCTGCGTGAGGAAGCAGGTCCTGAACCTACCTCATCCAGAGTAGGAGTTGTGCTGTTATACTGTACAACGTACTAATCATCTAAGCTAACCTGTCACATAGACACACCCTGAAGGAAGGATCAGAGAGGTGATGGAGATAGTATAAAAGGACTGGATCAATTGGAGATGGTTATAGATTGATAGACACCGATAAAGGGCCAGAATTTAAAAGTGGAAAAAGTAACCAACGGAACTCCACTCATTGTGAAAAGGATGTTTATTAGACAAAGGGTTGTGACAAACCACAGCTGTGTTCAGTATTCTGCAGTGTTGGCTTCCTGTTGAGACACGTCTGAAGCTGTAAGGCTTGGGTTGCAAGAAGTGCTGAAAGAAATTGTAGCCATCAGTCATTTATATCAGCACTATTAATGGAAAGGGACAGTCCCTGCATGAGCACTCAACCAAAATCATAGGCCAGAGCCTTTTATTTTCAGTAGGAATGTGGAAGAGGCATCTTTTACCTGTATTTCCACTGTCATTTCTGTCTTTCCTGTCCCACTGCAGATTTGTGGGGCCAGCACAAATCTGGAACTGCTGTGGGCATAAGGGAGACAGCTTTACTCACTTCATAGCCTCCCAGCACATGCACTGACAATGACAATAGCCCAGTGCGCCACTGTGTTCTTTCTCCCAATGAGAAATAGGTAAATCCTCCTGGAAAATTCCATCACATTCACAACATTTATTCATAAATTGGCCGGCAATTTCAGGAAAGGAGTGATGTGACATGAGTCCAGTATTTGCTGTTTGATTTACTCTGCTTCAACATTCGATTCTCACAGATAGTTGCTCCCAGTTGACTTTGCACCCAAAATTCAATAACTCACTAGCTTATCCCCATTCACATACAATTAAGTTCACTGCAGATATTAGGAATCATAATCAGTGGTGCAAGTCATCCTTTAATGATATGATCATTATTAATACAAGGGATTTAATCCACTGCTATAGACTGACACTTAAGGTCAATGGCCAAGTTTCATTTCTAGGCCTTAGATCTGTACCTTGACATCAGTTAGAAAGAAAGGAAGTAAAATGGAGAGTAGCAGGTGAACTTTCCTCACAATTTATTTTCTACTGTTCTTGTTGTAGCTCAATTCGTAACACTGTGACCTCATGACTGACAGAACTCTGGCCTCAAGTCTCAGCCCAGCAAAAGCACAAAAATCAAGGCTGACTTTTGATTACAGGAGTGAAGAAGTACTGCGCTATAAGAAGTGCTGACTTTTGGAAGTGATGTTAAACCAATGTCTTTTCTGCCTGCTCTCGGGTATTGTTTTTGAAAAACTGCGGCCTCCTGGATAATATTTATATATTAATCAGTATCACAAGAACAGATTATCTGGTATCACATTTGCTTGTTTGTGGGAACTTGCTGTATACAAATTAGCTGTAGTGTTTTCTACATTACAAAAGTAAATAGATTTCAAAGATGTTAGATATGAAGCACATTCAGCAGTTGTGAAAGGTGCTATATAAATGTAAGCCTTTCTTTCTTTTCTGTAAGAACAGAATAGGGTCCATTTCCTTTATCAAGACTGATTTTCCTGCTCCTCGGATGCTGCCTGACCGGCTGTGCTTTTCCAGCATCACTCTAATCTAGACTCTGATTTCCAGCATCTGCAGTCCTCACTTTTGTCCATTTTCTTTAGTTATGTTAAGTGTGTAATTGTTATTCTTAAGAGCTAACAGTTTAGTCAAATTTGTATTTAAAACCGAGTTCACAGACTTTCTTTTGTACTCCTTTATAGATCAAATACCAGAAATGGAGCCAAAGACACACTCCAACTGTAAAGGTTCAGGTGTTTTAAATAAATGAAGTCAACTCATTTGACAGTTTTATTGGAAACATTGGCTAAGGTCCCTGTTTATAAGGAGGAAAAAATTACGCATTTTTGCTGAAAACAACTTTTAAAGGGATAAACAGTTTATTTCCACATGCTCAAATTGGCATATACTAATAATGACAGTAAATGCTGGAAAGACAGTTAGTCTCTGAATGTCTTCGGTTAGGGCCTTATCTCAGAACTGGCACTGTTCGGTCTAAGAAAGTGGAATACAAATACCTTTTCGCCCCTTTCTTTTTTGTTTTGCTCATCCCCACGAGGGATATCTCTTTTACTCTCCATGACTTCTGTTCTGGATAATGGCTGCACCCAAAATGTTAGCCATTTCCTCTCTTTCATACGTGTGAACTTCATTCTTCCCAGCTGGGCCTGAATGCGTACTCTAATAGCTAATCCATGTTGTCAGTGGGCAGTGACAGTGCACATACAATCACTGGCTTCACTGCAAGTGTGGGTGAAAAGAAAGGTAGTGAATATTTAGCTAGACTTTCAAGCTCTGTGTCATGGTGATAGAATGGGCAAGGGGTAAGTGCAATGAGAACTGGATGTTTGTGACATCAGCTGCTGAGAGTATGCATGCAGGTGCAGCAGGTGGTGAAGAAGGCAAATGATATGTTAGCCTGACATCTTCCAGTACAAAGCAGCCCACTTGATTGGCACTGTGTCCATAAGTGTCCACTCCCTCTACCACTGATGCTTAGTAGCAGCAGTGTGTACTATCTACGAGATGCACAAGAGAAATTCACCAAAGATCCTCAGACAGCACCTTCCAAATCCACGACCACTTCCATATAGAAGGAAAAGAGCAGCAGATACATGGGAACGTCACAACCTTCAAGTTCCCCTCCAAACCACTCGCCATTCTGACTTGGAAATATATCAGCATTCCTTCACGGTGGCTGGGTCAAAATCCTGGAATTCCCTCCCTAGTGGCATTGTGGGTCAACCCACAGCAGGTGGACTGAAGCAGTTCAAGGAGGCAGCTCATCACCTTCTCAAGGGCAACTAGCAATGGGCAATAATGCTGGCCAGCCAGCGATGTCCACATCCCACAAAATGAATTTTAAAAAGCGAGAGAATTTGAGTACAGGAGCAGAGACATCTTGCTGAAATTGTAAACTTAGAGTTCTGTGTGCATTTTGATCTTTCTATCTGAGGAAGGATGATCTGGCTACTGGGAGAGTGCAACAAAAATTTACCAGACTGATTCCTGAGGTAGCAGGACTGAAGCAAGAAGGGAGACTAGATTGGATAGGAATATATTCACTGGGGTTTAGAAGAATGAAGTAGGATGTTAGGATTTCATAAAACCTATACAATTCTAATAGGACTAGTCGGGGTAAAATGTAAGAAGGTATTCCTAATGACTGGGTAGTCTAGAAAAACCTAAGGATACTGGATATATTATTTGGAACTGAAATGAAGAGTAATGAGCTTGTGAAATTCTCTGCCTCAGATGTAGCTGAGGCCAAACATTGAATGTTATCAAGGAGGAACTGAACATAGTTTTAAGGACTAAAGGGATAAAGCACGATCAGGATACGAAGTTGAATGATTAATCATTGTATAGCGAAGAAGGTTTGAAGGCCATGTTCTGCTCCTATTTGCTATGTTTATACATGTTCAAGTGACTTCTGTTCAAACAAATGCATGAATCAGCTTAAGATTAGAGTTTGAACACAATTAGATTAAATTATTCTATTTTTTCAGATTTGAGAGGATTGGGGACAGGCATTTCAGCTACACAATCATAGGCATAAGTTGAATGTGAGAGACTTCTTTTCCCAGAGAGAAGTGAATCTGGGTAGGTACTGACTGTTTTAACAAGAAAACTGAACCGATTTTTGAATGTGCCAAGGATGGAATGGTAAAGGAGAGGAATGGATTAACAAAAGCATTCACTTTTGAGCTCCTAGATTGGTTTCAGTTGTCTCAGGCAGGTTGGTGATGGATTTTCCAAAATTGTATTATTCTTTTTTGGTCTTCAATGTCATTTAATGGAGAGCCCTGATTTTGGAAGGATAGGACGACTTTTTTTTTGTTATTCTTGGATGCATATTTCACTGGCATTCCAGCATTTGTTTCCTATCTCTAACTGCCCCTGAGGAGGTGGTAGCGAGCCACCGCCTTGAACCACTGTCATCAATAAAATACAAGTACACCCAGTGCTTTTGAAGCATCTGAGTATCTTGCTCGGGCATACGAGTTAATGCATTGCAATAAATCTGAAGTCATGTGTAGGCCAGAGTGGGCAAGGATGGCAGATTTCCTTCCCTGAAGAGCATCAGTGAATCAGATGGATTTTACTATGAAATAGTAGCTCAATGATTATTACAATTGGGACTAGCTTTTTTTACTCCAAACCTAACAGAATTTGAGCTTTCCAGCTCCAAGGAGGGATTTAAATTCAAGACTCTGGCATTTTAGTTGATCAAGTTACCATTATGTTATCACCTCTGTCTGGTTGTGCTGGTCCAGGTATCATAAGTGTAGGGCAGATTTGGTGAACCACCTGGTATACTCCTGTCCACTATTTTCCATGTGAGTATTCTCAGGTGGACAAAGTGAGGACTGCAGATGCTGGAGATCAGAGCTGAAAAATATGTTGCTGAAAAAGCGCAGCAGGTCAGGCAGCATCCAAGGAGCAGGAGAATCGACGTTTCGGGCATAAGAAGGGCTTATGGCCGAAACGTCGATTCTCCTACTCCTTGGATGCTGCCTGACCTGCTGCGCTTTTCCAGCAACACATTTTTCTGCTCTTTTCTCAGGTGGACACTCTAGTTCCCCATGTTCATGGGTGATCATTTGAGAAAGCTAATAGAAGATTATCAATTAGGAAATGAATGAGAAAGGAAGCTGGAGGAGAAGAAGTTGCTCATTTTCTGCCCATTAGGCCGCACACCCACAGGAAAGTTGAGGTGACTCCGTTTTACATAAATGTTCCATCATTTACTTCACGAATGTATGTAATAAATTGAACAAATAACAATTCTCATTTGATAGCAGTCTAATTCACCCCAAACAGGCCATTTGTCCCGACCAATCCATGCTGATGTTTTACTTTCCATATGAGCAAATAATTATAATCCCATTTGCCCATCCTGCTCCTATCTCTGTCCAACCCCTATTCCTTCATTCAATCCAATGTTGAATCTTGTTTAAACACGAGCTCTTTAAGTGACAGCAGTAGCCTTCTGACACTGTGTTGAGTTTTCTTGTTTTCTTCTATATTTAACATTCAATGTTGTGTCTATGGTTCTTCTTTCATGACCACTTTATCTATTGGAAACAGTTTGCTTCTCTCGACCATATCTCTCCTTTCTATTTTAAAATCTTCTGTTCTGTCACTCAATGATCTGTTTCCTAACAATAAAAGAATGATTTTATTTTTGTACCCCAGGCCGATGTATGATGACAGCTGAATGGAATAAATAATTAATTTGATACAAACAGTTGCTGACAAACCAATTATCAATAGCCTAATTGAATAATTGATTTTCTTTAGCAGTTGAATCAATGTCCATTTTACTGATTGATTAAATGACACTCACATTTTAAAAATATTGACAAATAACTGAATTGGAAGAAAATTTGTAAGTTCTTACATTTTGTTACAGTTCAGATAGCTAACAGATGAGCTAAAATGCATAAAAAAGTTAAACAGCTGCAGATACTGGAGATCTGAAACAAAAGCTGAAAGTGCTAGAGAAACACAGCAGGTCTGGTGGCATCTGTAGAGAGATAAAAAGTTCATGTTTTGAGTCCAGTGATCCTTCCTGACCTGTTGAGTTTCTCCAGCACTGTTTTTGTTTCTAAAGATTGTCAGTTAAAATTGTAATGACGAATGAACTGAGAAGTTAGGAAATGAACCATGCTCCATGAAAGACCACAGGGGATCACTGTCTGTCTGCTCTAGAGAAACAAGTACAGGTACTTATGTAGTTTGAGGAGGCAGTACTCCATATTAAGCATGGAGTAAGATCAGGGCGCAGCCCTCCACGAACAACTACCGCTGGGGTTTGATGTTATTGCCCCCATTCTGCACCACAATCTGGTCATCTAAGCTATCTAACTTCCACCACTGAGAGGTCAGGATTTTTTTTTTTACATGAAAAATTCAAGCAGAGAATTATCTCTTCAAAGGAAGTTACATTGAGATCCTTCTAGAACATGTACTTATCGAGCATGTTGTGATTTTAAGATGTCTCAGTGGTTGTGAAGCACTTTGGATTAATTTTGGAGCCATAGCTACAGTGGTCATGTGGAAAATTTAAATATGTTAATCAATTTTCACACATTAAAATCCCACACAGTGTAGTGTGATTGTGTAGTGGTAATGTCTCTGAACTACTAATCAAAGTCACTGCTCTAGGGAGTGGGATCAAATCAGGGAATTGAAATTTAGTATAAAGCTCGTCATGGTACCTGCATCAATTATAGAAAACAAAGGGAAACATAAGGAATGGAAGCCTGCCATCCTTACCTGGTCTGGCCTACACATGACTCCAGCCCCACAACAACATGGTTGATTCTTAACTGCCCTTTTCACTCAGTTCAAGGGATTAGAGATGGACAATAAATACTGGCCTTACACACATCCCATGAAAGATTAAAGGAAAAAAAAGTTAAGCTTTCAATCTACAGTGGCATCTGAAACACTTTCCTTCAACATAATCAATATTTATAACTAGAGGATGTTACAAAACAAATGGCAGTTCTTATCAAATTGAATTTGATTTGCATTTGCTGCAAAAAGAATGACTGTGACTCATAATATTTGCTGTGTGCATTTTACAAACAAATGACATTGTGTAGAGAAACAATATGAACAGTTTAAATTTTGAGATGATTTGGAAGAGCTTTTTAAAAATATTTATTAATAACAGCTTGCACTGGTTAAGGAGTTTTAAGTGTAAAAAATGTACTGTATGGAAAATAGCTGTAAACGTGAGGTTGGTAAGGGAAACCAAAGATTTAAACAAAGGTTTAAATTTTCCCATTTTAAGAACAGAGGCAGTGAAGATGTTCAGGAAAGGAATTTCAGTGAGTTTTGCTTGGATGGCTGGAGATTCTGCTGTTGGAATGAGAGTTTAGATGGAAGTCATTATAGAGTTTCATGTGTTTGCAGAAATATCTGGAGGTGGTGTAGGGGGAGAACATGAAAGGTCAATGATTTAAAATTTAAGGAGGAGGGGTTGATGTGGACCATTGAGGACAGGGAAGACTGGGGCCTAATTTTGTAAAATATATTTTTCAAATAATAGAAATAATGATATTGCTTTACTTTATGTCAAGTGGAATACTTCACAAATTGAAATAGCTTTAAAGTTAAAAGTACTGAAAGCCAATAAACTTACAAAAAGAAATATAAAACCTTGTAATCAAATCAAATATTTGCAGGATTAATGTAGTAGATGTCCTGTAAAATTCACATTCCAAGTCTAGTACTTCATAGCAACTAGCAGTTTCGCTGAAAATATTGATTGACAAACTCCTGAGCTGCTTATAGTCCATGCCTCACTATGGACATTTCCCTTTGCTCAGTGGCTTGACTTGGTTCCCTGATCTTGAATTTAAAATCTTTGTCCACTGGAAGGCAGTGACATATTACTTCCAGTCAGGATTTTCTCCTGTGATCAGTTCCATCACAAGCAGATTACAGTACATGGAATTGATAATGGCATTATTATGTGACTACAATGGTGAATTTGGACTCCCTGGTCAGTCTAGGAGTCTGGAAATAATTGGGAATTGGGGGAAGGGGATGTCAGTGATGAAGACACTGGGTTATGGAGTGATGGTAAGTCCAGTATCTTCCGTTTTCAAAGTGTATTGGCTGCAGTAGGCACCCCAGCAACTGCGTAGTTGACTGAGCCACTTGATGGCCCACTTGAGGATCAATTATTGCGCTGCAGCCTTTATTTGCCCATATTAGAGGTTTGTCGTCATGTTGTTCTGAGATTTGGGTTGGGGTACCTTTTTGATGTATGCTCCAACAAAAGGATATTTTCATTAATCTGTTCAGAGTTACTATCAAACAATTCTGGAGCGGGTAGGACTTGAATCTGAGTTTCCTGGAGTAGGGTCTCTACTACTGCACGAGAGGGCCCTAAAATCCAACTGTTTAATTCATGCCCTTCATTACTTAATTTGGATGACGAAAAACTCCAATCTGCATTGTGATCGCTCCTTTGTGATGATTTGTTGGTGTTGCCTATATTCCAAGAACAAATGATAAAAAATATGTATATAGACTTTCAAAAGACGCATGACAATGTTTCACGTAATAGACTATTAATTAGATTGAAATGCTGGTGATTTATAAGTATATCCATCATGCTGCTGTAATGTTGACTAAGGACAGTAGACAGAGTTGCAGTGGACAATTATAGGGAGAATGAAGGGCTGACAATAGGCATTAACAGGTCCTTTTTTAAAGTGGAGGGGAGGAGGTGAGAGACCCAGTGTTCTTATATGTACAAAAACTATTGAAGGTGACAGGACAACTTAAGAAGCTGCTTAAAAATGTGCACAATCCTTTATTTCATTTATAGAGTCATAGAGTATAAATGCATGGAAGCTGTACTAAACCCTTACAAAACATTGACTAGACCTGGAACATGTTCAATTCCAGGTACTGCATTTCAGGCAGGATATGCAGCTTTAGGAAGGCTGCAGAGAGAGATTTAAAGAAAGCTATCAGAGAAGAGAGACTTAAGTTTTGTGGAGGAACTGGAGAGGTTGGAGTTATTCTGCCTGGAGCAGAGAAAGTGAAGAGGAGATTTGATAGAGGTGTTCAAAATAATGAATGATTTTAGTCGAGCAGATAGGAACACAGGAATACGAGGAGGCCATTGAGCCTGCCCCTCCATTCAATTAGATCATAGTTGATCATCTCCTCAATGCTGCTTTCCTGCACAATTTTTATAATCCTTTAAGATTATTAATCTCTAGAAATCTACTGTATTCTGTCCTAAACATGCTCAATGACTGAGCTTTCACAGCCATCTGGAGTAATGAATTTCAAAGATTCACCACCATCTAACAATTTCTCCTTATCTCAAACTTTAAATGGCCTACCTGTTATTCTGAGATTATGTTCTGGGTTTTAGACTCAAAAACTTACCTACCTCCATCCTGTCATGGCCTTTAAGAATTTTGTAAGTTTCAATGATAATTATTCTCTCATTCTTTGAAGCTCTGGGAATACAGACTCAATTTCCTCAATCTCTCATCAAAACACAATCACCCCATTCCAGGAATTAATCTGGTGAACCTGTTGCACTTAGAGACTAAAATTGTGCATAATTATCACAATATGGTCTCTCAAAGCTCCTAGATAACTGCAGCATGACATCTGTATTCCTATACTTGAATTCCCTTGAAATGAATGCTAACATACATTTGCATCAAAAGGCTTGCTGCAACTGTATATTTGCTTTTGGTGACTTGTGAACAAGGACATCCAGGCCTCTTTGGACACTGGCACTTAGCAACTCTCACCATTTAAGAAACATTCTGACTTTCTGTTTGTTTTACCATTTATACTTCTGTTTATATCTCATTCCATCTGCCATGTCTAGCCCATGCAATTAGATGAGCTAAATTCTTTTGACGATTCCTTGCATCCTCCTCACAACTTATGTTCCCACCTACTTTGGTTTGATAAGTACATTTGGGATTAATATAATTGATTCTCACATCCTAATCATTTATACGGATGATGAACAGTTGTGGAATTAACACTGATCTTTGAGGTACTCCACAAATAACAATGATATTCTGAGAAAGACCATTTCATTCTTATTGTCTGCTTTCTGACTATTAACCAATTCTCAATCAGTGCTAGTATATTCGTCTCAATCCCATGTTCTCTAATTTTATTTACTAACAGCCTGTGTGGGACCTTATTTTTAAAAAAACTTTTGAAAACAATGCATCCACTGGTTCTCCTTTGTTAATGCTACAGTAACATCTTCACAAAATTTCAATCATGTTTGTGAAACATGATTTCCCTTCCAAAAATCCATGTTGACTCTGTCCAATGTTGCCATTGTTTTCTAAATTTTTGTTCAGTTACCACTGCCTTTATATTAGATTCCAACATTTTCCTTATATGACAACCAATATAACATGTCTGTAGTTTACCACTCAGGGAAATGCAGCCTGCTTGATTGGCACCACATCCACAAACATTGACTGACACTTCAGTAGTAGATGTGTACCATCTGCAAGATGCACAGCAGAAATTCTTCAAGGTTCCTTCAACGAATTTTGCAAACCCGTGAACATAGAATCTAAAGACAACGGCAGCAGATGCGTGATGATACTATTATACACTACAAGATCAACTGTATTTAAACACAGTTCAAGTCCACAATTTTAGTGAGAATTTTATGCTTCACTGATTATGAGCTCCCATATTTATACAACCATTACATATCCAATTAATCATTAATATATCCATCACTTGTTCACTCATTGCAATAGGTGTCAGGCATTCCTTCAAATCATTGTAAGATGATAACAGATTTCTCTTTTGATTTTTAGCTAAATAAATATATAATAAAAACACCCAAAATGACAACATATTGTATTTGCACTTCTTTTTCAGTACGCATTAAAGTTCCAAGCATGCCTTTTCTAGTAATATACATCAGTTTCTTGCAACTTGCTCTTTGCTGACTGTCCTGCCACATCTGTATGTTCCCTGCTGTTATTACTAGAGGGATCAGATCCCAGACTGAAATCTGACTTAATAGATCATATTTGACTTTGTTTTTATTTACAGAAGTAGTCTTTGACAGAAACATAAGCATGTAATGGTACAGATTTAGTTTTAACATTAAAACACGTTTATTCTGCAAAAAAAATGAAATAGAATAAACCAAGCTATTTTTAAATAAACAATTTAAGATTTTGAAAGATACAGTAAAAAGACAATTCCATTTATCCCAATACAAAAGTTTTCTTCTCTATAACATCTATAGTTTTGATTTATCTATTTACTTCAAGAGTTTATTAACTTTTATTCTTGATTAGTCACACAATTGGGCTTAGATTTTCTTAGCTTCAAATAATGCCTTCCCATTTCTAATCCTCCAGGCTGGAGCTTTTAACTAAAACCCTTGCACTAAGGTAACCTATTTTCTCACTCTTCTGAACAATATCCTTTCTCCATGAGAAACTGTTCCTTCAATTTAATTTTAACAGGATTTCTGCAAACTGAAACCAAAGACTTTCCAAGCTGAGGGATTTTCTCTGAAGCAAATAAAAATCAATTCCTTATTCTTCTAAACTTAAAGCATGCTAATGTTTATCAATGTCTGAGCACAAAACTCACAATGCAAACACATTCCCATTGTCACTCAATGAATCCTCATTCTAGCTGCAGAAATATTGGCAGGTTAATCATTAACCTCTCACAAACATAGACCAAAAGTTAAATGCCGCTAGTTCAAAGTACATACTCTGAAATAAATGATATTAAAATATATATATATGTATGTATGTATGTATGTATAAAATCACACACCTTACATCATAAGTATAGGTAGAATAGCTTACCAATTACTCATCAACTAACTCCCTCCATTGCACCAAAGTAAGAACAATTATGCGCATTAAAAAATAAATTTTAAAACAGAGAAAAGAGCACCTTCATCCCATCCTCCATCTAATTCTCCACTCTCCAAACTTGAAACAATCACTCCATTTGCTCTGTTTGGACTACACTTCCAGACTGAATCAATTTACTTAACTAATCACCTACTCTCCAATAGTTTTATCCTGCTTAATGCTGGAAGAATTTTACTTTACATTCTTGCCTTACTTTAATTCTTAACCCAGTAAATATCAAATCAATGCTAGCTACCGACCATACTTTTAGAAAGACATTGACTCTTACTGATTAACCACTCACCAGACCCACTCCACTTAAAATATATACCCCACTTCAAATATAGAGGAACTGTTTCCAGTGATTGGGGAAAAAAAGATTCAAAGGTAGCATGGGAAGCTTTTTTTTAACGCATGTTTATCATAATCTGCAAGGCATTATCTGAAACAACATGAATAAGTTGCAGATACCAACTTTGTGTGTGTCGATGTATGTGTGGCAGAAAATGGAAGTAGCTTCCAGGAATAGTAACAGGGCATATACAAATTAGAAGCAGGAGTAGACCACTCGTCCCCTCAAGCCAGCTCTGCCATTCAACTAGATTATGATTGATCTTCTCTCTCAATGCCATTTTCCTGCACTGTTCCCATATCAAGGAGGAGAAGCAGGAGATGGTGCTTTAATGACAATATCAGTCGATCAAAATCCAGAGGCTCAGGCATAAAGCTGTGAGGAACATGAATTCAATCTAACACTGTAGGTGTTGGAACTTAAATTCAATTAATGAAATCCAGAATTGGACACTCACCTTAGTAATGCAGACTATGAAGCTATCTTTTATAGTTGTAAAATTAATTCAGTAAAGAGTCTAGAATTGAGAGCTCATCTTTGTAAATGGGTACCATGAATATACCACAGATTGTCATAAAAATCTCATTTGGGTCATTAGTGTCCTTTAGGGAAGGAATTCTGCCCTTACCTAGTCTGGCCTTCATGCGACTCCAGACCCACAGCAATGATACTGACTCTTAACTGCCCTCTGAAATGGCTGTGACCTTAGATTCTTGTTAGGCAGGGAATCAATCTACCTCTGCTTTAAAAATATTCAATTGACACTACCTTCACCAAATTTTGAGGCAGAGAGTTCCAAAGTTGCACAACCACTTGAGCAAAATGTTTCTCTCCATCTCTGTCCTAAAAGAGTGACTCCTAATTTTAAAGTAGATCCCCTTGTTCTGGACTCACCCACAAGAGAAAATGTCCTCTCCATTTCCACCTTGTCAAAACCTTCTTAAATTTCATGTTACTACTCACTCATCTAAACTTAATAGGAAGGGTTTGGAGGGATATGGGCTGGGTGCAGACAGGTGGGATTAGATTGGGTTGGGATATCTGCTCGGCATGGACGAGTTGGACCAAGGAGTCTGTTTCGTGCTTTACATCTCTGACATCTTTACATCTAGTGAAACCAAGCCTCATTTAAAAAAAACAACCCACTCATTCTTTGTATTAATCTAGAAACCTCCTGTGAAATGCTTCTGACGCATTTACGTCTTGACTCCCGAAAGTCTGTTCTCTCTCTAAAAGGTACAATGTGATGGAATATCTCCACTTGCCTGGATGAATGCAGCTTCAACAACATTCAAAAGAATTGACACCATCCAAGACAAAACATCCTGCTCAATTGATACCCATACGCACTTTGAATCTTCAAATTCTCCATTGCTGACATTCAGTGACAGCAGTGTGTGCCTTTCGTATGATGCAGTGCAGCCATTCACGAAGGCTCCTTCAACACCACTTCCAAATTCATGATCTGTGCCATTTAGAAGGACAACGGCAGTACATACATGGGAACACCACCACCTGCAAGTCCCCTCCAAGACACACAACAATCTGACTTGGAAATATATTGCAATTACCTTCTCAGCAGCATTGTGGGTGTCCATGCACCAAATAAGACTGCTGCAGTTCAAGAAGGCAGCTCATCTTCACCTTCTGAAGGGTAATTAAAGATAGGCAATAAATGATGGCCTAGCCAATGATGCTAACATCACTTGAATAATTAAAATTATATAAAAAAAATTGTAAGGGACGTTTAATCCAGCCATTAATTTTGTAAGAGCATGGTCCAACAAAGGAGGCATCATGTCGCAGCCTAAATATTTACTGAAAGCATGCTGTACTGAAATAAGAATCAGGTTGTGGTTTAGATATACAGATTTGCATTGCTCCCTGCTCTTGTTTGAAGCAGATGCCACACTGTAGAACTCCACCTGACTGACACAGTTATGATAATCTCTTCACCATTGCTTCCTGTGCTCGATTACAGTTTTGAGGTTTGTCTGTCAGTGCTGAGAGTCATTGACTTTTAATTGGATTCAGCTTATAATTCTGTGTTGTTTTAGGAATATTAAAATGCATTTCTTTTTAATTTAAAGTTTTAGGTGACCATGGCGATGACATTTGCCTCCCAGGTCTATCTCTGCTTTAGAGTCTTTATAGTATTTGTGCATTGATGTGTTGTTAATGTGTGTTAGGAGAACCAGATTGGAATTAAAATGCTCTCCTTTTGTTTGTCTTGCAATAAGGCAGAGTTCTATGTGGGGGGGTGGAATTTCATTTCAAAGGCAAATTCAGTCTATTATACTGAAGAACTGAAAGAGTTTTCGGAGGGCCTCCTTCATGAATGGAGACACCACATAAAAGCAAAGTGGCAACAGATTCAGTACAGGCTCCGAACAGACTCACAGGAGAGTGAAGAGTTGCCAACTTGGGATGGACCTTGTCCAGGAGGTTATGTCACATGATCTCCTGTCTTCAAGCATCCCACTCCATCCCCCAGCATTGATCAGCCAATAGTTCCATCATCATGACCTCACCCCCTTCCCACAGTCTATTAGAAAGTGTGTAGACTTTGCAGTACTCAATTGCATCTCACTCCGGATATTTATATCAATATTAAACAAACATTAAAATAAAAAAAAAACACTCCACCCACCTAATACCTATTCTCCTCGATTACTTAAAAGAATTATAGTGACAATTAATAATTCATTAAAGATTAATAGTTAATTTAAGACTCTAGGACAATTATGGAGGATTGACAACCCTACAGTCAGTGCAAAATCCTTACATGGCCTAATTCCCTCAGCTTTGAAAAATTATATCCATGAATGTTTACTACCAGGATAGTTTACTACTGTGTGTGTCTGTGCCCTCAATAGATGGAACATTAATTAACATATAGACACATTTAATCCTTTACTATAATTTTTTTGGCATTATATGTGAAAATATAAGAGGCAGGAGTAGACCATTCAGCCCTCTCGTGCCTGCTCCACCATTCAATAAGATTGTCACCACAACTCCACTTTCCCATTTGTCCCCCGTACACGCTGATTCCCTTGTCTGTCAAAAATTTAACTTAGCTTTGAGTATATTGCAATGACTCAGCTTTCATTGCTTTCTGGGCTAGTGAAATGTAAAGATTAACCATGGGTAGAATTTGCACCTCTCTACAGATGATAAGAAAGACGGCCAGAGGCGTATTTGGCCTGGAGAGCAACTCTCCCCTTATCCCCATAGAGTCATAGAGATGTACAGCATGGAAACAGACCCTTTGGTCCAACCCATCCATGCCGACCAGATATCCCAATCCAATCCCTCCAAACCTTTCCTATTCATATACCCATCCAAATACCTCTTAAATGTTGCAATTGTACCAGCCTCCACCACTTCCTCTGGCAGCTCATTCCATACACGTACCACCCTTTGCGTGAAAACGTTGCCTGTAGGTCTCTATTATATCTTTCCCCTCTCACCCTAAACTTATGCCCTGACCCCAGGGAAAAGACTTTGCCTATTTACCGTATCCATGCCCCTCATAATTTTGTAAACCTCCATAAGGTCACCCCTCAGCCTCCGATGCTCCAGGGAAAACAGCCCCAGCCTGTTCAGCCTCTCCCTATAGCTCAAATCCTCCAACCCTGGCAACATCCTTGTAAATCTTTTCTGAATCCTTTCAGGTTTCACAGCATCTTTCTGATAGGAAGGAGACCAGAATTGCACGCAATATTCCAACAGTGGCCTAACCAATGCCCTGTACAGCCGCAACATGACCTCCCAACTCCTGTACTCAATACTCTGACCAATAAAGGAAAGCATACCAAATGCCTTCTTCACTATCCTATTTACCTGCACTCCAAGGTCTCTTTGTTCTGCTAAGATTTGCTTTCCCAAAATACAGCACCTCGCAGTTTCTGGACATGAAGGCGTTATGTGCAACTTTCTCAGTTTGTAAATAAGGCACTTGAGTCGTCACTTAAGAGAGTCAAATTGCTACCTCCCTGATCACCTGCCTTGCTGGCTGGCAAGAAAGGTGGCTAGTTTCCTGACTGGGAAACCATAGTGATATGCTGGCTGTGTGGAGTGCAATCTGAGGTACAGACGGCAGGGAAGTGGTGGGTGGCCTCTGAATGCTACACTCTCTGCCCTTGCCTTTGACCTCAATAACCCTGTGACCTTTTTAGCACTGGACCCTTCTAAAGTAGGCCTCAACATGAATCCTTTGCATCCATACAGGCAACCCCATACAGCAGTGTCCAGAAACCTGAGAGGGCAAGAAACTCACCTATGTGTTGTCTAGTTAGTTGATCTGGTAATTTATCACCACAATGGGGGTAATGTATTGTCAGCATTGAACACATTCGGCCCCATACTTAGGAAAAGAATGGGAAAATCAGGGTCAAAGATTCACTTCCATAAAAGGCTGTGAATCCTGGATGTGGTAATTAAAATTACACCAATTTTTGTTCATTAAGGCCAGAGAGCATTCAGCTCTTATCTGTTCCCTGTCCTTAATTGATCAAGGCCACCTTGATAGCATTTGAAAGGCTTCACTCATTCTTTTAAAACTACTATTAGCAACAAAAAAAAATTAATAGTACTGGTAGGAACGTTTTCAATGAACAATTGCATTACTAAAAAAATTTCTTTTAAAATGTTGTTGAATTCTTGTCTTGCTTTTCAAAATTAATGGCTTGTGGAATGGCACTGTGCCTCTTAAGACAATACTTTTTTGGCTAAATTCAAACATGGCTCCTCTTGATGTTCAGGTTGGTGATCTCTGGGTAAAGGTGTCAAAGGGCACATCTTGGAGGAAAGATTTAATTAAATGTTGGAGAGATTGGAGGCCTCTTCTTTGTCCTTCCCTTCTTCAGAATTACCTGGACATATCTAGGAATGAAAGATTCACCTCCAGAACCCTGCAACACGCACCTCATGAGAAACATTGTTATGTTGTTTGTTCATTTCCTGTGACTGCTTTCAGTTATTCAGTATAAATAAAATACAGCCTTTTGGCTGAAATGAGATTGTTGCAGTGGAAGATCCCATGAGGCTGCAAGGAATACACCTACTCAGAACCAGCAGCCACCCCTTTACCCAAAAGTATTGATTCCTTATCAGGGTATGGTCTCATGGGTACTGGTTAACCCTTGATGCCTAACTGAAACATAGAATACTGGAGCAGAGCTAGGCTATTTAGCCATTTGAACCTGCTGCACTATTCATGGCTGATCATCTAAACTCAATACTCTTTTTTTTTCCCCTGCTTTCTCTCCATACCCTTTGATCCCTTTTGGCCCAAGAATTATATCTAACTCATTCTTGAAAACATTCAGTGCTGGCTTCAACTGTATCTGTGACAGTGAAGTCTACAGGCTTATCACTCTATGGGTGAAGAAATTTCTCCTCATCTCAGTCCTAAATGGCCTACCCTTAAACTAATTATAGCAGCATTGAAAATCACAGCCTACAAAACTGTGATGCATGGACAGGCAGGGAAGTGGTGAGGAGAGCCGAACTTGCATTGGTATTGCCTTACTTATAGCAGATGGAGGGTTGATCTAATATCATTGTTATAGATCATTCATTCTTCCATGGGATGTTGGCATTTCTGGCAAGGCTGCCATTTATTGTCCATCCCTGATTGCCTTGAACTGAGCGTTTTTAGGCCATTTCAAAAGGCAGTTAATTACATTGCTGAGTCAGGTATCACCAGGTAAAGATGTCAGGTTTCTTTCCCTGAAGGACTTTAGCAAACCAGTTGAGTTTTTACACCAATCAACGATAGTTGCTGTGGTCACCATTACTGAGGTTATCTTTATAATTCCAAGTTTATTAATTTAATTGAAATTGCACCAGCTGCTGTGTTTATTTTTTAAATTCAGTCACAGGATGTGGGTGTTGCTGGCAATTATTGCTCATCCATAAGAGTCAACCGCATTGCTGTGAGTCTGGAATCACACATAGGCCAGGTAAGGATGACAGTTTCCTTCCCTCAAGGACATTAGTGAACCAGATGAGGTTTTCCTGACAGCACAAGTTCCACAAACATTATTAGATTTTTAATTCCAATTTTTTTTAAACATTGAATCCAAATTCCATCATCTGCCATGGTAGGATTTGAACCCAGATTCCCAGAGTCTCTCGTTTAATACCACTAGGCCAACACCTCCACAACAGATGTTGTGATTAATGGAATTATATGGATGATAGAGAGGAATTGATTCCTCAATTTGGGTAGATTTAGAAGAAGGGAACAGAACCTTAACATTGGGGCTGAAGTCAGGAAGCACCACTTCACCTTAAGGGCATTGGAAATCTAGAATTCTCTCTCCTTAAAAGCTGTTGAGGCCTGGGGTAAACTGAAATAAAACTGCAATTGGTTGACTTCTAGTAGGCAAATGTTAAAGGTTATCAACTTGACCAACCTACCTTAGTTTATGAACAGGGACTGGGCATGATATGACTCAAATAAGAGATTCTACTCACAATCCATATGATGGAGGGGTGTGGGTGAGTATACCATAGGGCACCAGAATGTAAAGCTTGGACTCCTGTGATCTCTATTCACCAAGTCTGTCTGGAATTAGATTCGAACCCCTGACTCGGAAGGATAAAATTCTGCAGTTGAACTGGAATCTTCTTCCTAACAATTCTATGGGTGTCCCGACAGTGATTCAAGAAGCTCACCACCTCAACAAAAACCGAAAGAACTGCAGACGCTGGAAATCCGAAACAAAAACATAAGTTGCTGGAAAAGCTCAGCAGATCTGACAGCATCCGTGGAGAGAATTTGGGGTCCAGTGACCGTTTCTCAGAACGGTTCTGAAACGTCAACTGATTTCTCTCCATAGATGCTGCCGAACCTGTTGAGCATTACCAGTATTTTCTGTTTTTGTATGTTATCGTTTCATCCTTCAGGCCAAATGGCGATGGACAGTGAAGCGACGGTCGCAGCCAACGAACGAACAGTAATAAAAAATAAAACTGAACCTGACGCTTGCTCCTGATTTCGGGAGGAAAAGGGAAAGTCGGAACGTTATAAATGATTTGATGCAGCGAAGTAGACGCGCGATTTTTTAAAAGTCCGCCTTTGGCTGTGGTGGTTTACAATCTCAGATTAAGGGAGAGCTGCGGCCGGTGCCTGACCGTTGCTGTTTGGAATGTGTGGCCATTTGAAGCAGCAGCGCGCGTGGCCATCTGGCGGCCAGATGTGCTGCGGTTGTCCGTGGCAACAGGCGATGGACTGCCTTGGGCCCCGCTGTCAGGGCCGTGCGTATTTACTCCCACCCCAAAATCCCAGCTCTCTCCAAAAAGAAACTAAACAAGGCCATCCTGTCCAGTTGGCTGACAAAATGGCCCTGGATTGCCTGGACGGGAATCCCCGAATGCACTTGGCCGAGAAGGAGGCGCGGTAGGGCGACTTATTTATTCTCTTCCCCTTCCCGAGAGTTCGCAGTATGTGAAGCGAAACCTCCCCTTTTATACAAAGAGGATATGTCTGAAGAGCAGATCAGAGGGAAGCAGAGGGTAAATCGAGGTGCTGTGGACTGTTGTAGATGGTTTCCCAATCAATCTGTTTTCAGATGTTATGACACACCTCTGGAGCAAGAGGGACTTGGATCTCGGTCTCCTGGCTCAGAGGTAGGGACACCATCACTATCATTATACCACAAGAGCCAGACTGTTGTATGTTGATTCTTCAGAGGTTGGGTAACAGGCTCCCCTTCATTAGGCACTTCTGATCAAACTAGTGCATTTAACTCTTTGGGAGGCAGTATTCCTTACCCAGTACATTATATCCAACAATTAAATCTGACTTAAAACAATTTTACCTGCTTTCTGTGCTAATGAGTCTGGGTTTGAATGGTTTGATGCTCTTGGATTGACTGATTTGACATGGAAAGTGTGTGGTGCTGGAAAAGCACAGCAGGTCATGCAGCATCTGAGGAGCAGGAGAATCAACGTTTCCTGATGAAGGGCTCCTGCCTTAAACATCAATTCTCCTGCATGACCTGATGTGTTTTTCTAGCACCACACACTTTCGACTCTGATCTCCATCATCTGCAGTCCTCTCTTTCTCCTCCCTGATTTGATGTGAAGCTGCAGTCTGGCCTTGATCCAACTGCCACGCTGCTACCTTTGTCCCATGTCCATGTTTTTCCAATGAGGTTTAACAAAAGACTATCGGAGAGCTAACAAACTCCTAATTTGGGAGCCACTTTTGCTCTTGCCCTCACGCAATCTTTATTTACACACACTTCTCAATCAGAGAACACTAACACACACACAAGTATATGATCCAGAAATGTTGAAATCAATTGCCCTTTCTGCTGATAAGCCTTCTGTTGTGTGTCCCCTTCATATTTGCTTCTCTTTTGTAGATCATTCTGTACAAATATAAGTCAATAATGGGCAGTAAGCATGCTCCATTTATTACCACCAATTGTATTTCAGGCAATTGAATCAAATGGCAATTTTTGAGTTAAGGAGAATGTTAAGTTTTATCTGGCTTAGTTGGTAGCAAACTTGTCTCAGTATCAGAAGGTTGTGTGTTCATGTCCCAGTTGTGGTATGTAATCTAGGCCTCTCAAATGAATGATAAAGGTTCTATGGTGCATCCTAGCGAGGAAGGTTTTCCCATATCTGGTTTAATATTTACATCATTGAAAAGTAAACAATCTGTTTGTTATTGCATTGCTGTGTGTGAGAGAGCTGTCTGCTGTGGTTCTGTTCGCTGAGCTGGAAGTTTTTGTTGCAAACGTTTCGTCCCCTGTCTAGGTGACATCCTCAGTGCTTGGGAGCCTCCTGTGAAGCGCTTCTGTGGTGTTTCCTCCGGCATTTATAGTGGCCTGTCCCTGCCGCTTCCGGTTGTCAGTTTCAGCTGTCTATGTGATAAATGTAGAGAGAAAATGATTGTACTCAATAACTTTAATGTTCAAAAGTGTTTTAATGTTTGTAAAGCTTTGGAACGGTCTATGGTCATACAAGTTGCTACGTAAATGCAAGTTCTTAGCGAGTTTTGAGAAGATTTGTGAGACCCTCTCTCACTAGTAACCTCACATATGGATGAGGAAGGACACCACTTCGACTGGGACAATACATCCATCCTAGAGCAAGCCAAACAAAGACACGCACGAGAATTCCTAGAAGCAAGGCATTCCAACCGGAACTCTATCAACAAACACATCGAGTTAGACCCCATTTACCACCCCCTGAAAAAAGGAACAGGAAGTGACTTTGCCACAGGAAATGACATAACCAACCCAAAGAAACCCAGGAATAAAAAGCAGGAATTTTCAGCATTGCTTCGCATGAGGTCCACTGAAGATGTTACCCAGTAAGGTAACGAAACGTCAGGAAATGAACCATTCAGCTCAGTGAGCAAACCTACGTCCTCAAGTACTTTCCTTCACTGGAAATGAAATTGGTCTTTGACTTTAGTGGAAAATGGGCGATGGTGAATATATTGAATTCCTTAGAGTTAGCAGTCAATTGCTGAACTGTCCAGAGTGTTGTGAACTTCAGCTGACTATATTCCTGGAGCCGTAGACTCTGCCACAGGTCGGGCCAGTCGTGCTTGATGAGACGGGTGGTTGGTACGCTCTGGATTCTGTGCACTCTTTCCGCTGCTTGTGCTTGTTCTCCACATGCTCCACTCGGTGAAGCTTGAAGTGGTTAATACCTTCACGGATGCTTCTTCTCCATTTTACATTCCAGGATAAGCAGGATAATCCCCATATATCTCTGGGGATTTTGCATTTGTTCAGAGATGCTTTCAGGGTGTCCTTGTAGTATTTCACTTACCATTGTAGAGCTCAGAATAGAGCACTTGCTTGGGGAGACTTGGATCTGCAATGTGGCTCCTCCATCGCAGCTGGTCATGCGTGATCAGTGCCTCCTTGGGAATATTAACCAGGGAGAAGACTGTCAGGTTGGTATGCCTATTCTGCTAGTAACTGCAGGATCTCATGAAGGTAGTGCTGGTTTTAACCAATCAGAGATGTGAGGTGTCTGCTGAACATGGTTCATGGTTCTCACTTATGCTGACAATGTTCTGCATTGTAGACTAATTTGTAAAACTAGATCACATGGGATTCAGGGTGAGCTTGCCGATTAGATACAAAATTGGCTTGATGTAAGGAGACAGAGGCTGGTGGTGGAACGTCATTTTTTTGGACTGGAGGCCACTGACCAGTGGTGTTCCACAGGGATCGGTACTGGGTCCACTTTTGCTTGTTATTTATATAAATGATTTGGATGACAATGTAGGAAGCATGTCAGTAAGTTTGCAGTTGATACCAAAATTGGTAGTATAGTGGACAGTGAAGAAGGTTATCTAAGACAAATAGCTCATGATCAATTGGGTACGTGGGCTGAGGAGTGGCAGGTGGAGTTTAACTTAGATAAATGCAAGGTATTACATTTCGGGAATACAAACAAAGACAGGGCTTATACAGTTAATTGTAGGACCTAGGTAGAGTTGTGGAACAGGGAGACCGAGGGGTTCAGGCACATGGTTCTATGCATCAAAGGTAGACAGGATTGTTAAGAAGGCATTTAGCATGCTTTCCATCATTGTTCAGACCTTTGAGTACAGGAGTTGGGACATCATGTTGAGGTTGTACAGGACATTGGTGAAACCTCTTCTGGAGTACTGTGTGCAGTTCTGGTGGCTCTGTTATAGGAAGAGTATTACTAAACTGGAGAGAGTTCAGAAAAGATTTACCAGCATTTTGCTGGGAATGGAAGGTTTGAGAAATAAAAATAGAATGGAAAGGCTGGGACTTTTTTCACTGGAATGTAGGATGTTGAGAGATGAACTCGTACAGATGTATAAAATTATGAGGGGCACAGATAAGATGACTGAGAAGAGTCTTTTCCTCAGGGTGGGGGAGTTCAAAACTAGGAGGTATATTTTAAAGGTGAGAAGAGAAAGTTTGAAAAAGGACATGAGGTGCAACTTGGGTACACAGTGGAATGAACTACCAGAGGAAGTGGTGGATGCAGGTGGAGTTCTAACATTTAAAAGACATTTGGATAAGTACTTGAATAGGAAAGGTTTGCAGGGTATTGGGCAAAGCACAGGCAAATGGGGCTAGTTTAGTTTGTAACATGGTTAGCATGGACTGGTTGGACAAAAGGGTCTGTTCCCTTGCTGTATGATTCTATGACTGTATTCCTGAAGTTCTCATCACATAACATGATGTTCCAATCAGTCTGTTTGGTCAACCAACCTTTCATTCCATCTCCAGTATTTTCCAAATGAATAAAGTAAAATGGTCAATGAAAACAAAAGTATATTTTTGTTTTAGGTACTTAGTTTTCACTAGGAACACACTTGGAGCTCCTGTAGCAATGTCTGGAAGACCAGTGTTTAATTCCTGGAGTCTCCTAATCTCTACAGAACAGGAAATTCTTGATACTCATGTGCATCCCATCCACAATTGAGTCAACTGAGCCAGGTTTGGGGGAGATTCAACTAGCTTCAGATTTCTGACTTGCAATTGCCCCACCCTGCTTCATTGGAAATATTTGGCGTCAGATGTTGAGTAATGATCAAATTGGGCTCAACTTGGTTCAGTGTTCAAGCTCGAGGTAAAAGGGGGCCAATTCACACGTGAGGTACTGAAGGGAATAATGTGGTGTTTCTGGAGCAAGTTGAGGAGAAGAAAATGCGAAGAGTAGAAATGAGAAAATAACATTACAGTGTCTCATTTGTGCCCAATAAAAGTTATTTAAATTAGTGCTTTATTCTCCATTCATTCTATCAACTGAATGCTGAAGTTTAATTTGCGTGCTTTGCATAGAAAATTGTTGCAAACTTTTCTTTAAGACTCCAGGCTTGGAATTAACACAGAGCTGGTGTTCATCAGTCTTTCACTGAGATCAGCAGAATTGAGGATTGCAACAGCTGCTTTGAAGTAATATTGTTTTATGTTAACTGTAAGAAATGTATGTGGGGTTTTATAGGAAGACTGGGTTGTGTTAAAAAGAAAAAGTAATGAAATCTGTTTTGAATGCATTTTCCATTAAGCTTCTGTAGATAAACAGTAAGAAAAAAGCTACTGCTGTAAAATAATTTCTTAAAGTAGCACAGTGCCTTTTTCTGTCCTGTGGTCAAAATGCTGCAGAACATTTTTCAGTATAAGCCAAACAGACATTCTTCTTATGGTAATTCAGACAGTAAGTGCCAGCTGGTTGTTTGACTGTGGGAGAAAGAAATAGCGTTCAAGCACTTCCTGGTCTTCTGCTTGTGGAGTAAAAGGAAGTCAGATTTGCATTTTACAGCACCTTTCGTGACCCATGGGACAGCTCAGAGTGCTTTACCAACAAGAAAGCACTTTTGATGTGTAGGCACTGCTGTAATGCAGGAAGGCAGCAACCAGTTTGTGCATGGTAACCTCCCACAAACTGTATTGTGATCATGAGCAGATCATCTGATTTCGTGATGTAGGTTAAGTACTGACAGGGGGCGAGGGACAACTCTCCTGCTTTTTGTTGAAATAGTGCTGTGGGATCTTTTACATCCATGTCAGGGAGTAGATAATCCTCAGTTTATCAAAAGCAAAAATATCCCAGCTGTTCTGGCTGCTGCTATGGAGAGAAGTGAATGTTTCAGGTCACAGGCTTTTCTTCAGAGCTCAGTCTAACCAGAACTGGTGAATCTGCCTTGCTGTCACTTTCTGTTAAATAGTTGAGGTATTGGGATGAAAATCCTCTCCTGGTGGTCATGCCATCATGGGTAAACAGCTACTTAATGGTTTTTGTTTTCTTTTGTTTCAAGCCGTTTGTGGATTATGGGGACGACTGCCAGCGCTGCTCAGCAAACGGTATCCATAGGACAACTCAGTGACAACGGCCAGAGCAACGAGACAACAGAGAGCAGGCGATCAATTAGTGTCAACTCCTTCCAGACACTCAGCATTCACAATAAGGCCAAATCCATCATCACCAATAAGGTGGCACCCGTGTTGATCACGTGAGTTAGACCATGCAGGTAGTTCTTGGCCATTCAGGCCATGCTGAGGCAAACGGTAGTGTGATGTTAATGTCATTGATTGAGTATTCTTGGCCAGTTCACTAAGGACATAGAGTCAAGTCTCACCATGGCATCTGAAGGAATTTAATTTCAGTTACTAAATTTGGAGTTGAAATCTACTCTCAATCATAATGGCTATGAAATTATCATTGATTATTGATTCGGTTCATGAATGCCCATAAAAGAAAACTGGAATTGGAATCCAGTCTCAACAAAGGTTAACTACAACAACTATTACTGATTTTTGGAAAACCCCATGTAGCTCAATAATGCCCATTCTATGATTCTATGTCCAACCTGAATTGGCAATCTTCATGGTGAGAGTTCAAATAACGTGCCTCACCTTCATCCTCTGTATCTGGCATTGCCAATTCTGGATGGTTGTGTTCTTGGAGATTTGATCTGCCATACTGCTGACAACTGATCTGCTGAAATATCCATTTTGTCTCCATTATCAAGGCATTTTAAACTGGCAAATAAAAGTGTTACAATAAAAAGCTTTTTTTTTCTTTATTTTCTTTTTCCTAGGGTGGTTGTAGAAGGTTAATCTTTAATTCCTAAATTCTCCAAGGCAATCTTAGAGGGTTGGTAATATTGGATGCATCCCCGTTCATTTAAGGCATTGGATGATTATTTGCGTAAAAATAATTGCAAGGATATACGGAAAAAGCAGGGGAATAGCACTTGATAATTGTGCTCATTTAATGAGCCCGTGTGGGCATGATGGGACTTTGGCTTCCTTCTGTACCATAATAATTCTTTGATTTGCTCTTTCCACTCGATAACAATGAAGAGTAATGATCATAGCTGAATTTCTCTTGTACCCTTAGTGTAGTCTCATTTTATTTGTCAGTATGTCATTGTTACAGATTTGTTTGTAATGATATGAGGCATTCCCAGTTGGAGCCTTCACCCTAACAATGGTTTGGTTGGTATTGAGTGAGGAGTAAGCATTGATCCAGGAGATGGATTCTGAGCCAGTCTCTTCAGGTACTTTGTCCATTCTTCTAGCAATTTGGACACCTGGCAAGCGGAATGTGGGGCAGGTCTCCAATTTTTTCTCTCACTCATGAAAAGAAAACTCCAAGAGGAAACTATTCATCTCCACAAATCAAACCATTGAATCTCTTTCCACTCTCCCAACAGCACCATTCCGAACTCAGGTGGGAACATGGAGTGGTGAGTTGAAAAATGTGTTGCTGGAAAAGCGCAGCAGGTCAGGCAGCATCCAAGGAGCAGGAGAATCGACGTTTCGGGCATAAGCCCTTGGATGCTGCCTGACCTGCTGCGCTTTTCCAGCAACACATTTTTCAGCTCTGATCTCCAGCATCTTCACTCCTCACTTTTTCCCACATGGAGTGGTGAGTCACAGATGTAGCTTGACAACCTCTCCTGCAATAGAGTTAGGGTTAGAAAGCTCTGCTGACTGCCTTCTCATCTCAGCAGGAGTACCAAGTGGCTATAACAATCAAAAAACTTGGTCACTGATGGAGAAGTCACAGGATATGTGTAGGCTATGCTACTTAACTTTCCAATGATGAATGGAAGAACCCAGCACTCAGGCCCAGCTACCTGTCACTTCCCCATCTGACTGCCAAGCTCACACTGAGTCATGGGTTCAATGGGTACTCACCCGAAACTCTACAGTCCAGGGGCCCCAGGAATAACCAGACTAACTCTTCAAGCTCAACCAATAACAGGTTTTCTCCCTCCTGCCTTAGCTGTTCCTCTAATCACAGATTAGGTGCAGCAAGAGCAGAAGAGTCTGAACCTGTAGTTGGAAGAGCAGCCTGCAGGGAAGAGACAGCATATCTGATTGGAGGATGGGCTAGTCATGGAATCTCTGCATCCCACATATAGGGGGAGATGGGGTGACTCCTTTGAGTGATCACTTCTGTGACTAAATTTTCACACATTTTGTGGGATTTTTGGGAATGAGTTCAATCCCTATTCCCCTTCGGTTTTGAGGATGATTCTACATTCCCTTCCATACCCATCCTCAGTCCCCTCCATCCTGTTCCTCTCCACATAACCTCATCCTATCCCATCCCTCTCCATCGCATGCACTGCTCTCCACACTGTCTCACTCGAAGAATGTTTACTCCCTCACTGTCTTAATTCCCCATCCCATTGATAACCAGTGGAATGACTAACACGTGTCACAAGAGCATGAAGAGTAAAATGTGCAGATTTCTGGGAAGATGAAATTTGGACTTCCAGTTTAAAGAAGAAAACGAGCCAAAGTAAAGTATTGGAGCCGTAGTGTAGCTCCTCAGATTAAAATTAAGGATGATTCGGCAATTATTCAATAGTGCCAATTTCGGATGTAATCTATCAGAGAAATGTTAAGTTAAGTCTCTTATATTCACATGATTGAACAGTAATTAGCAAAGTGAAATAATTATTTTTCCATCTTTCAGGTATAACTGTAAAGAAGAGTTTCAGATTCACGATGACTTGTTAAAAGCAAACTATATAATTGGGAAAATTTCAGATAACTTGCCGGAACACTATCTTGTTCAGGTAAGGAGAAATGGAAGTAAAATCCGTCCCATGTGATGTGGTGTAAACAAGTTAGCTAAAGATATTGTGGTTTCTCTCCCTTGTGACCATCTAAGTTTAAACAAAGCTTAGGAAGATCCCTACATAAGTCTACTCTTCATTCTGAATCTAGTGTTATCAGTTGATCAGCACAAAAGGAGATCATTTTGTTCTGATTCTGTCAGGGGGTTATCAAATTTCTTTCCACATTTCAGAATTTTCCCCATAACCCCGCAGATCAATCTAGTACATGTTCGATTGCCTTTTGAAAGCTCTGGAAGCCGATTCCACCATTCTTTCAAGTAGTGTATTCCAGATCTTATCTTTCCTCTGTGGGGGTGAAAATTCTTCCCATTTCCCATTTTAAAGAAATGATCACTGGTCACTGTGATATCACTTTGAGAGAATATGCTAATAAGCAAGTAACCAAGATATAAAACAATAGCCATTGCATTGTCTAGGTCTCAGAATGTAGTGTTAGGGAGTTGCAATTGTGTTTCCCCGTAACAGTTGCTGAAACTTCGCTGTGAATTTGTTTGCTGAGCAATTCTGCAATATATCTTCAATAAACAAACCAGCATTTGGTTTATGAGTCCTGGTGTGAGATTGCTAAATTTGTGTTAAGCAAACTGAAGCACAACAGTGACCAACCCACTTTCAAACTGTCTATCAACAGTCAATACCAGGCAATCAAGACACCCCCATAGTTTGGAATAGCTCAACTAGACCTCCCCTTATCGTTCCCGGCAATAAGGTGACCATCCTAGTTTGTCCAAGTATCCACAAAACCACAAGTTCTTCGATCCTGGCATCTTCTAGGTAAATCTCCATTATAATGTTTCAACATCCTGTTGAAGGTGTGGTGCCCAGAGAATGGGTGGCATAGTGGTGATGTCACCAGATTGTTAATCGAGAAGTTCAGGCTATTCTTTCAACATCATGGGTTCAAATCCTGTTATGGCAGCTAGTGGAATTTGAATTCAGTTAATAACATCAAGAACATAAAAGCCAGTCTCAGTAATTTTGGCCATGAAATTATCTTTGATTGTTGTAGATTCACTAATGTCCTGTAGGGATGAAACAATTTTGCCTGGCGTGGGACAGCGCATCTGGGATTCACTGGTGAGAGGAAGAAGAAAGCACCTTAGGAATTAGTACCAAATCCCAAATAAAGGAATAAATTTACCATTCACCTCATATTGTTGCAACTTTCACCAAGAATGCATATTCCAGCATTAAGGAGGCCATTCAGCCCATTATCCCCATACTGGCTCTTTGGAAGATGTATCCAATTGGATCTACTCCCTTACCATTTTCCCATTGCTCTGGAAATGTTTCTGTTCTGACAGATATCCAAATCCTTTCTTTGACTTGCACTTGAATCTGCTTCCACCACTTTTTTCAGGCAGTGAATTCCAGACAATAACATGCCATGTTTCAAAACACAAATTGTACTCGTTTTCCCTCTACCTGAATAAAATATAGTTGGCCTCTGATCATTTTACCCTGTTAATGTGTTTTAATGTATGCTTGCAAGGAAAGTCAGTTGCGTGGCAGCTGTCAGACCATTCTACTTAAAGGGCCGTGCCTCCATGAGTTAGGGCAGGAATTTCTTCCACGTTTCAGTGGAAGGCTATGTAGTTTGAAGAATTTATCACATTGCTGTCTGCAAATGAGCCCTTAGAAGAAATATTCACTGTTTACAAATAATTTCTCATTGATTTGCTCCTTGCTTCTCTCCTGCTTTATGATGTGTACAGTGCCCCTTTAAAGCCAAACTCAGATGAGTGTTTGCGTGGTCTGTCACTGAATCATTCTGCAGTGATTGAAGCAGCAACTGTTGATAAATTATCTCAATGTTTATAGGCTGCGCTGGCTCACCTTCATGTGGCAGAGACCTGCCAAACATTTTATGGTGAAGATATTCTTACCCAACCAAATCTGTTAATCCCAGCTTGAAAACTCTGATTGACCCTTGGCATCCACATCTTTCTTGAGGATTCCAGATCACTGAGAGAAAATAAAACTTAAATTGCTTCTTCGTGGTAGATCTAATTTCAGGATTATGTCCCTCCCATTAGAGATTGAAAGGCTGTCAGTGACAATCTCTCTGTTAGTTCGTATACTGGAGAGAACACTTTGAAAGAAGTGATTGAGAGGGGGTTACAAGAGAGAGTTTAAGTTATCAAAACCCAGATTATCACCACATATACATTAAATTAAACTTTGGATTAAGGACTGGAGCATGTGCTAAGGAGAGGCTGGATAGGCTGAGACTTCTTTCACTGGAGAGCACAGAAAGTTGAGGGGTATAGGTAAGGTGAATAGCAAAGGTCTTTTCCCGAAAGTAGGGGAGTTCAAAACCAGAGGGCATAATTTTAAAGTGAGAGGGGAAAGATTTAAAAGGGACCTGAGAGGCAACTTTTTCATGGAGAGGGTGGTTCATATGTGGAATGAATTGCCAGAGGAAGTAGTAGATGCATGTACAGTTACAATGTTTAAAAGAAATTTGGACAGGTATGTGAATTGGAAACGTTTAAAGGGATATTGGCCAAAGCAGGCAAAGTTGGTCGGCATGAACGAGTTGGATTGAAGGGCCTGTTTCCATGCTGTATAACTCTACGGTTACACATATAAACTAATAAAATATCATTTTAGCTGTAATATCAAGAGATGCTTCTTTGTATGGAAATGATAATCTTGTGCAATAAAATTCCAGTTAGAATGATTGAGCTTGGGATAATTTAAGAAGCAATTAACATGATTTTTTAGAAAACAAAAATCACTCTTGGGATTTGGGTGTCGTTGGCTGGACCATCATTTATTGCCTATTCCTAGTCTTCCTTGAGAAGGTAGCGGTGAACTGCCTTCTTGAACTATAGCCGTTTATACTGTGTAAGAGCTTGTATGAATTAAGGATGAGCCAAAAGGCCTTCATCATCCACAAATATCTTCAGACATGACGTTCTCATGTGAAGTCAGATTTTTAATCGATAAACTAGGTTTTGTGTACATGTTAAAGATTGTTCACTGCTGACCTGAATTGTACCAAACTGAGTGCTTGATTGTATCATTTGCATGCTAATTTTCTCCTTGTTTCTTCCTCTTCCTTCATCCCTTCTTTCTTCCTCTTCTCAACCTCTCTTCTTCTTCTTGGTCCTGATAAGTCTCACGTCAGGGTACCTTTAAAGACATGCACATGTCATCATCACTGTCTTATAGCATTGTTACCTGAGAGTTAGAAGTTATCAGACTCTGGTTGGGATCATTTGAAACATGGCACATTAGTAGAGGTGAGCTGTTCCCTGTAGCCCCATAGCTTAACTTTAGCCCAGATACTGATGTGCCTACGAATGTAATGTTTCTGTATAATCACCAGCTGGATTCTTCAATACCACGTTATCCACTCACAGTTTATGATGTTATGTGGGTAGCATATGCAATGCTGTGTCAGGTGAAACATCCTGCTGAAAGCAAAACATGCATCACTTCCCTCCTCTTTGTCTCCCCCTTCCTCCTCATGCCTAGACTGCAGGCTCAGGATAGCATTGTGTTACTCACAGAGAAAGCAGATCTCAAATGCAATCTATGCTGAGTTTGCAGATTTCATTTAGAACTTATGGGCCTCCTGCTCCAGATTCCAATAACCCTGAAAATGCATAGGAGTTGGACATTTTTGGCTCAGTTGGGATATGCCCCAAGGCTGGAAGAAGGGATAGGCATTGATTTAGTTTTTAAAAAGGCCAATTGTAATAACTGTGTTGAAAGTTAAGGCATGTTAATGGCTGGAAAATGATGTGAAATGGGGTGGCATGGTGGCTCAGTGGTTAGCACTGCTGCCTCACAGCACCAGGGTCCCAGGCTCAATTCCAGCCTTGGGCGACTGTGCAACCTCTACACAGACATTCTCCCCGTGTCTGCATGGGTATCCTCCGGGTGCTCTGGTTTCCTCCCACAGTCCAAAGATGTGCAGGTCGAGTGAATTGGCCATACTAAAATTGCCCATAGTGTTAGGTGCATTAGTCAGAGGGAAATGGTTCTGGATGGGTTACTGTTCGGAGGGCTTGTTGGACTGAAGGGCCTGTTTCCAAACTGTAGGGAATCTAATCTATCCAATATTTGAAATTGTGCATTCAAATATTTTTGCACAAAAAAAATTAGTAGTATTATCCAATATCCTTATACATAGTTTGCAACTGACAGTATTTTCAAGTAAAATAAAAGATGTTCCATGAAGTGACAAGCTCCTTTATAGCTAATCTTTTAGCTTCTGTTTCCACCTTTCTGTGTTGCTGTCAGTTGTTTGATTGTAATGTTCAGCTGAATTGATACTGTGCCTGATGAAGCAAAATCGGAGAGGCGATGGCCCAGTAGTATTATTGCTAGACTATTAATCCAGAAAGGAGAAAGTGAGGACTGCAGATGCTGGAGATCAGAGCTGAAAATGTGTTGCTGGAAAAGCGCAGCAGGTCAGGCAGCATCCAAGGAGCAGGAGAATTGATGTTTCGGGCATGAGCCCTTCTTCAGGAATGAGGAAGGTGTGCCAAGCAGGCTAAGATAAAAGGTAGGGAGGAGGGGCTTGGGGGAGGGGCGTTGGAAATGTGATAGGTGGAAGGAGGTAAAGCTGAGTGTGATAGGCCGGAGTGGGAGTGGGAGCGGAGAGGTCAGGAAGAAGATTGCAGGTTAGGAAGGTGGTGCTGAGTTCGAGGGTTGGGACTGAGACAAGGTGGGGGGGAGGGGAAATGAGGAAACTAGAGAAATCTGAGTTCATCCCTTGTGGTTGGAGGGTTCCTAGGCGGAAGATGAGGCACTCTTCCTCCAGCATTCGTGTTGCTATGGTCTGGCGATTGAGGAGTCCAAGGATCTGCATGTCCTTGGTGGAGTGGGAGGGGGAGTTGAAATGTTGAGCCACCGGTGGTGGGGTTGGTTGGTCCAGGTGTTGTAGAGGAGGTTGGTGGGGGGGTGTGGACCTGACAAGGGAGTCACGGAGGGAGCAGTCTTTTCGGAACGCTGATAGGGGAGGGAAATATATCCCTGGTGGTGGGGTCCGTTTAGAGGTGGCAGAAATGACGACCGATGATATGATGTATATGGAGGTTGGTAGGGTGGTAGGTGAGGACCAGTGGTGGGGGATCTCCCCACCAACCAAACCTCCACTCCTGGCACCTTCCCCTGCAACCGCAAGAAATACAAAACTTGCGCCCACATCTCCCCCCTTACTTCCCTCCAAGGCCCCAAGGGATCCTTCCATATCTGCCACAAATTTACCTGTACCTCCACACACATCATTTACTGCATCCGCTGCACCCGATGTGGCCTCCTCTATATTGGGGAGACAGGCCGCCTACTTGCGGAACGTTTCAGAGAATACCTCTGGGACACCCGAACCAACCAATCCAACCACCCCGTGGCTCAACACCTCAACTCACCCTCCCACTCCACCAAGGACATGCAGATCCTTGGACTCCTCCATCGCCAGACCATAGCAACACGAATGCTGGAGGAAGAGCGCCTCATCTTCTGCCTAGGAACCCTCCAACCACAAGGGATGAACTCAGATTTCTCCAGTTTCCTCATTTCCCCTCCCCCCACCTTGTATCAGTCCCAGTCCCGAACTCAGCACCACCTTCCTAACCTGCAATCTTCTTCCTGACCTCTCCGCCCCCACCCCCACTCTGGCCTATCACCCTCACCTTAACCTCCTTCCACATATCGCATTTCCAATGCCCCTCCCCCAAGTCCCTCTTCCCTACCTTTTATCTTAGCCTGCTTGGCACACTCTCCTCATTCCTGAAGAAGGGCTCATGCCCGAAACGTTGATTCTCCTGCTCCTTGGATGCTGCCTGACCTGCTGCGCTTTTCCAGCAACACATTTTCAGTATTAATCCAGAAACTCATCCAATTTTCCAGGAGCCCAGATTCAAATCCAGCCATTGCAGCTGGTGAAATTTGGATTTGGTGGAATTTAAATTCAATAAAAAATATCAGGAATTAAGAATGTACTGAAGACCATGAAACTATTGTCAATTTTCAGAAAAAAAAACTCATCTGGCTCACTGATGTCCTTCAGGGAAGGAAATCTGCCATCCTCAGTTGTATCAATCACTATGAAATCTCAAGAAAGAAGTGAAATGGGACAGATCACCCAGCATCAACCTAAGCACTGGAAAGGTGGTTGCAGAAACAACCTGGTTGACTCAGCAAAGTCCTCCTCACTAATATCTGGTGGCTAGTGCCAAAATTGGGAGAGTTGTCTCACTGAATAATCAAATATTAGCCTGATATAGTCATACTTCACGAATCATACCTGACAGACAATGTTTCAGATGCCACCACCACCATCTCTGGCTATGTCCTGTCCCACTGGCAGGACAGACCCAGCAAAGGTGGTAGCACTGTACTATACAAATTTTGAAAAGATGTATAGCTCAGATTGATGTACTGGATGGAAGTTTGCTCACTGAGCTGGAAGGTTTTGTTTTCAGATGTTTCGCCACCATACGCGGGAACATCATCAAGGAGCCTCCGGTGAAGCACTGGTGGTATGGCCTGTTTTTTATTTATGTGTTTAGGTTTCCTTGGGTTGGTGATGTCATTTCATGTGGTGACGTCATTCCCTGTTCATTTTAAGGGAAAAAAGGAAATCACATCACCACAGGAAATGACATCATCAACCCAAGGAAACCTAAGCACATAAATAAAAAGCAGGCCATACCATCTTTGCTTCACTGGAGGCTCCCTGATGATGTTACCTAATATGGTGACGAAACGTCTAATATCAAGCCTTCCAGCTCAGCGCGCAAACTTATACCTAGAACAGTGGTATACATTTGGGAGGGAGTTGCTCTGGGTGTCTGCAACATTGGCTTTGGACCCAAGACGTCTTATGGTTTCAGATTAAACATAGGCAAGGAAAGCTTCTGCTGATATCATGAACCATACTCCCTCCACTGAGGAATCAGTATTCCTCCACGTTGAAAACATTTGCAAGGTTGCAAAATGTATGATAGGGATTTCAATGTCCACCACCAAGAGTGGCTCAGCAGCAACTGTACTGATCAAGCTAGTTGGATCCTAAAGGACGTAGCTTCTAGACTGGGTCTGCAGCAGGTGGTGAGGGAACTGACAAGAAGGAAAAACAGACTTGACCTCATCGTTGAGCTGAGAACTGTGTTGCTGGAAAAGTGCAGCAGGTCAGGCAGCATCCAAGGAGCAAGAGAATCGACGTTTCGGGCATTAGCCCTTCTTCAGGAATGAGGAGAGTGTGCCAAGCAGGCTAAGATAAAAGGTGGGGGGGGGGGGGCGAAGGAGCATTGGGAATGTGATAGGTGGAAGGAGGAGCTTCTTCCTTGAAGAAGCTCTCTTCCTTCCTCTACACTCCTAGTTGACCTCATCCTTGCCAATCTGCTGGCTGAAGGTACATTTTGTCCATGATAGTTTCAGTAAGAGTGACTATTGCACAGTCCTTGTGGAGATGAAGTCCTGCCTTCGCATTGAGAATATCCTGAATCATGTTATGTGGCACAATCACCATGCTAAATGGGACAGACTTCAAACAGATATAAGAACTCAAGACTGGACATCCATGAGGCACTATGGGCCATCAACAGCAGCGCAATCTAGCACAATCGGTAGCATCATGGTCCGGCATATTTCCCACTCAACCATTACCATCAAGACAGGGGATCAACACTGGTTCAATGGAGAGTGCAGGAGGGCATGTCAGGAGTGTCCCAGGCCAACCATCTTCAGCTGTTTCATCAGTGACCTTCATAAGGTCAGAAGTAGGGATGTTTGCCATTGATTGCCTAATGTTCAGCACCATTTCTGACTCTTCAGTTACTGAAGCAGTCTGTTAAATGCAACAGGATCTGGACAATATCTAGGCTTGGGCTGACAAGTGGCAATTAAGATTCACACCACACAAGTGCCAGGCAATGACCATCTCCAATAAGAGACAGTCTAATCACCGCCTCATAATATTCAGCGGTGTTACCATCACCGAATCCCCAATATCCTAGGGGTTACCATAGACCAGAAACTCAACTGGACTACCAACATAAATACAGTTAGTACAAGAGCAGGTCAGATGAATAACCCATATCCTGACTCCCAAAGCCTGTCTCCCATCTAGATGGCGAAAGTGAGGACTGCTGATGCTGCAGATTAGAGTCAAGATTAGAGTGGTGCTGGAAATGCACAGCAGGTCAGGCAGCATCTGAGGAGCAGGAAAATCAATGTTTTGGGCAGCAGCCCTGTATCAGGAATGAGGCTGGAAACCTCGGGAATGGAGAGATAAATGAGAGGGGGTGGGGCTGGGAGAAGGTAGCTTGTCCCATCTACGTGGCACAAGTCAAGAGTGTGATGGAATACTGCTCAGTTGCCTTGATGGGTGCAACTCCAACAAGAAGCCTGACAGCATCCACCCCATTTGATTGGCATCACATCTACAAGCATCCACTTCCTCCACCATTGATATTCAGTTGAAGCAATGTGTATAATCTACAAGATGCGCTACAGAAAGATCCTTAGACAGCACCTTTCAAATCCATGGTCACTTCCATCTAGAAGGACAAAGGCATCAGATACATGGGAACACCACCTTGTTCCTTTCCAAGCCACTCACCATCCTTGGAAATCTAATGCTGTTCCTTCACTCTTGCTGGGTCAAGAGCATGGAATTCTTTCCCTAAGAGCATTGTGAGTCACCCTACAACATGTGGACTGTAGTGGTTCAAAAAGGCAGTTCATCACCTTCTCAAGGGCAGCTAGGAATGGGCAAAACATTCTTGGCCAGCCAGTGATGTCAGTATTCCACGATTGAATTAAAAAAAAACTTTACGAAGCATTCTTGCAACCAAATTATTTCGCCTATAACCCATGTGCTCACTGAAACCATACTAGTCCAGCAATCCCTCAATTTTAAAATTCTCATCCTTATGTTCAAACCTCTGATTTCTTCCTCCCTATCTTTGTACCTTCTCTAATTCCACAAGCTTACAATTTCTTCACTCCTAACTCTGGTCGCTCAAGCATCCCTGATTTTAATCGCTCTGCCATTGCTCCTTTCTGCTGCATGGAAATTAAACTCTGAACTGCCTCCCTTTAATTTCTTTGCTTCCGTACTCTCCTCTTTTAAGATGCTCCTTGGAACCTAGTTATGTGACTAATGTTTGGGTCACCTATTCTAAAATTGTGTTTTATTGTGTTACATAATATCAAATTTGCCTTGAAGGCACTTCTGTGAATGAACTAGGGAGATTAAAGCTTCTGTGTAAATGACAATTATGTTATTGGTTGAGCTATGGAAATAGAGTTTCTCCCAATCTGACACGAAAGATAAGGTGACCCGGTGATCTGACCAACATATCTCAAATGTTTATTTAAATAGTATTATGCTAACCCTGTCTCTTGTACTTGCATTAACCCATGATTGAACCTTTCCTTGTGTTTCAGGGAAAGTATTTCATGGTTTGTGATATCTACAATAAGATAGACGTCTTGAACACTACTGGCTATTATGGAGTACCCAACTTCAGGCAGGCCAAGGGAAACTACCCAGTGTTCGGAATGGGGCAACCTAGTCTTAACGGCTTTAAACAGGTTCTCCAAGTGTTTCAACAGGAAGGTTATAAGGTCAGTGCCCTCTTTTGTTTCATTGCTAATCTTTTCAGACCATTGTGAGAGAATCTGACCGTGCAGTTCAGAAATGCAAATAAATTAAAAATGCTGGAGATACTACGCAGGTCAAAGAAGTGGAGAGAGAAACAGAATTTGCTTTTCAGGTCAGTGACCTTTCAGCAGGATACAAGCTAGGAAAAAATATTAAGACATAAACTAAAACAGAAATTGCTGGAAAATCTCCAAGAGGAAGAAGGAAGCTTACTTAAGGTTGAGGAGGCAAGGATCAGACAGGGCTCTAGATGGTTACAAGGTAGCCAGGAAGGAACTGAAGAATGGACTTGGGAGAGCTAGAAAGGGACATGGTAGGATTAAGGAAAATCCTAAGGCATTTTATACTTATGTGAGGAACAAGAGGACGGCCAATGTGAGGATAGGGCCGATTAGGGGTAGTGGAGGGAAGTTATGCCTGGAGTTGGAGGAGGTAGGAGACGACCTTGATGAATACTTTGCTTCAGTATTCACTACTGAGAGGGACTTTGACATTTGTGAAGACAGTATAAAACAGGCTGATATGCTCCAACAGGTTGATGTTAAGAAGGAGAATGTGCTGAAAATTTTGAAAAACCTAAGGTTAGCTGAGTCCCCTGGGCCAGACAGGATATACCCAAGGTTACTGCAGGAAGCGAGGGAAGATATTGCTATGCCTTTAGCATTGATCTTTGCGTCCTCACTGGCCACTGGAGTAGTGCTAGATGATTGGAGGGTGGAAAATGTTATTCCCTTGTTCAAGAAAAGGAATAAGGGTAATCCTGGGAATTACAGACCAGTCAGTCTTACGTCTCTGGTGGGCATATTATTGAAGAGGATTTTGAGAGACAGGCTTTATATTGTTTGGAAAACCATAGTTTGATTAGAGATAGTCAGCATGGCTTTGTGAGGGGCAGGTCATGTCTCACAAACCTTAATGAATTCTTTGAGGATGTGACAAAATACATTGACAAAAGTAGAGCAGTGGATTTGGTGTACAAGGATTCTAGCAAGGCGTTTGATAAAGTTCCCCATGGCAGCTTCATTCAGAAAATAAGGAGGCATGGGATACAAGGAAATCTAGCTGTCTGGATACAGAATTGGCTGGCCCATAGAAGGTAGAGTGTGGTAGTAGTTGGGAAGTATTCAACCTGAAGCGTGATGACCAGTATATTCCGCAGGGATCTGTTCTGGGACCTCTGCTCTTTGTGATTGTTATAAATGTCTTGGACGAGGAAGTGGAAGGGTGTGTTAGTAAGTTTACCGATGACACAAATGTTGGTGGAGTTGTGGATCATGTGGATCGCTGTTGTAGTTTGCAAAGGGTCATTGACAAGATGCAGAACTGGGCTGAGAAGTGGCAGATGGAGTTCAATCTGGAAAAGTGTGAAGTGATTCATTTTGGAAGGTCAAATTTGAATGCAGAATGCAGGGATAAAGGCAGGATTCTTGGCAGTGTGGATGAACAGAGGGATCTTGGGGTCCATGTCCATAGATCCCTCAAAATTGCCACCTAAGTTGATATGGTTGTTAAGAAGGCTTATGGCGTGTTGGCTTTCATTAGCAGGGGAATTGAGTTTAAGAGCTGCGAGGTTATGCTGCATCCCTGTAGAGCCCTGGTTAGACCAGACTTCGAATATTGTGTTCAGTTCTGGTTGCCTCTTTATAGGAATGATGTGGAAGTTTTAGGGACTGTGTAGAGGAAATTTACCAGGATGCTGCCTGGACTGGAGGGCATGTCTTATGAAGAAAGGTTGAGGGAGCTAAGGCTTTTCTCATTGGAGTGAAGAAAGATGACAGGTGAGTGGATAATCAGAGACTTTTTCCCAGGGTGGAAATGGCTGTCACAAGGGGGTATAATTTTAAGGTAATTGGAGGAAGGTTTAGGGGAGATGTCAGAAGTAGGATCTTTACACAGAGACTGGTGGGTGGGTGGAATGCACTGTCAGCGGTGGTAGTAGAGTCAGATACATTAGGGGCATTTATGTGACTCTTGGATAGGCACATGGAAGATAATGCAACGAAGGGGATATAGATTCGTTTGATCTGAAGAGTTGGATAAAAAGTTGGCACAACATCGAGGGCTGAAGGGCCTGTACTGTGCTGTACTGTTCTATGTTCTATATTTGGCAGCATCTGTGGGGAGAAATCAGAGTTTATGTTTTGGGTCCAGTGATTCCTCTTAGAACTGCGCGATGAAACTGGAACACTTCAGCTCCAGTTCTCCAATCTGTTTGGATCTCACCTTCACTACTCTTGATGCTTTTCGAGCCTCTCTGTCTAAAGGTTGTGGGGGTTTAAACCCTTTTTCTGAGACCTGAGCACAAAATCTGGGCTGATATTGAGGGAATGCTACCTTTATCTTTCACATAGGATGTGAAGCCAAGGCCGTATTTGCTGTCGGTGGTGGTCAAAACAAATTCTATGGCACTATTCAAAAAGGGGCAGAGGAGATTTTTGCAATTATCTACATTATCCATCAGAACTAAAGTAGCCACTTATCTCATTGCTGCTTGTTGGAGCTTGCTGCCTGTAAATTGGTTGGTCTATTTTCTATATTACAGTAGTTACTACATTATAGAAGTATGTCATTAGCTTTGAAGTGCTTTTGGGATGTCCTGAAATCATGAACAGTGCTTCTAATTGCAAGATTTTCTTTTTATTGAACTTTCTTTCTCATTGAAGGAAATTCTGTTTTTCTGTGTTCGTGAGGAGCCTGTGGTTTTCCTGCATGTCGAGAATGACTTTGTTCCCTACACCCCCCGGAGTAAAGAAAATCTTCATGAAAACCTTCATGACTTGGGAAGAGACCTGGAAGTGGAAAAACTAGAGCTGGCTATCAGGAAGGAGGTAGACTTGAACTATATTCCTGAACACTGCGCTGTAGCTTCACTGCAGCTGAAATGTTTGTGGGGTATGATGAACTCTGTATTCCAACATATCTGCCCCATGATGCATCTTCGTCATGTCACTGCTGTCAGTCATTATCTCCAGCTGTCCATATTCTAGGAATTGCAATTAATTAGCTGATTCTTTTCAAAACTTATTTCTTTCCAAGAGTTTGGCTTGAAAAAATTCTTTCATAAAATCTGGGCATCACTGGCAAGCCAGCATTTGGCAGCCATTCCTAACTGCCAGTGATCTGAGTGGCTTGCTCGGCCATTTCAGAGTCAGCCACATTACTATGGATCTGTAGTCACAAGTAGGCTAGTCAGGTAGCAGATTTCTTTCCCTAAAGGACATTAATGAACATGACACATATTCCTGATAATTGATGGTAATATTATGGTCGCCATTACTGAGAGTATCTTTGTACTCTAGATATGTTAGTGACTTTAAATATCACCAACTACCATGGCCAAATTTTAACCCATATTCCCAGAGTATTGCTTAGCTCTCTGAATTACTAACTCAATGACATTACCGTTATGCCACCATCTCTCTCACTGGTCTGCAGATTCATGCTAATGTCTTCTTCTTTGGCTCTGTGTCAGTTCTCTGCTTGATAATGCTTCTGTGACATTATTTTTAGTTTTAAAATACTGATTAGGGGCATGTGGTTGTATCAGAAGCAGTATATAAATGCTGGTGTGCTTGTTTCTTTCTTGGCTCATGTGCAATAGGCCAAATGTTCATAAAATGTGAAAAGATATAGTAACTGATGACAGTGCAGTGTAATATTGTGTAAGAAATTGGGCACAATTTTATGAGCTCTCAGTGAATTTATAAATGAATAATGGGTGAAATACGAGCTTCAGGATAACACGGTGTCTTTGCTCAGAGCATTGACTCTTGCTGAGCTCCCTAGGCTCCAATCCCATATCAAACAATGCAAACCTAGCCTGTGGTAAATGATTGATTAATAGACTGAGCATCACAGCTCACCCTGACCCAACAACCGTTTTCAGGAGATGGCAATAAATAGGGGCGCTGGAGACTCCGTTGTTTTCATTTTTAGCACCTTTTCTGCGTCAGAAATGTTGAGGGCATTTGTTCAACTAAATGACTGGACAGCAAAGATGAATTCACTCAGTTCAATAAGGACATGATTACAGGAAATTTTCTGGCATAATAACCAGTGTTTGTATCATGGTGCTATCTCAGAGGGGTTAGGCATACCACTGAACACAAACAAAGTATGTTAAAGCGGTTAAAAAAGAATAGGCTGTACTTAGTTTCAGCGAACTCATGTTTGAGAAATGAAAATTTTACCCATTATGTGCTTTCAATTTTCAGCTTTATAACTTTGCTCAGTTGAATGAAAATACCAATTATGTCTATAATGACATAGAACATTTCAAGGATGAGCCTCGGACAGTCTGTATTTGCAGTGAAGAGGATATCCATGTAACAGAAGAGGTTTACAAAAGACCTTTCTTTACCAAGCCATCTTGCAGGTAAGCAATGAGAGCTCCTAAGTTTATTTTAATTGCTTATGATCCTGTGATTATGCAACATGTAACATTAGCAGCGTGCAACACAAATTGGGCACCCTAACCATCACTGAAAGGATTATTAGAGTGGCTCCTTCCCAAATTATTTCTTCAAGGGAAAATAAATCTCAAAGGAACATTTTTCAATTATCAGGTGAGAAATAGCTCAAATATGTATTTGTTTTCTACCAGGAGAAAGGACAGCACAGTGCCTCACAGCGCCAGGGAACTTGGTTCAATTTCAGCCTTGGGTGCTTGTGTGTGGAGTTTGCATATTCTCTCCATGTCTGCGTGGGTTTCTTCCATGTGCTGTGGTTTCCTCCCACAGTCCAAAGATATGCAGGTTAGATGGATTGGCCATGCTAAATTGCCCTGTAGTAGGTTAACTGTGGGAAATGCAGGGTCATGGGGATGGGGAAGTAGGGGGAGATTTGGGTGAGATGCTGTTTGGAGGTTCGGTGCAGACTCGATGGACTGAATGGCTTGCTTACACATTGTAGGGACTCTATGATTAAGACATTAATTTCTTGCTTTGCAGACTCACCCTCCTCAGATGAAGATATCAACATGTACCATTCAATAAAGCCACAGTTTCCTAGTACCTCTCCTGCATCTCTGGCAGTGCTGCTGTTTGGCAGCTTGGAATCTGAGATATATCAGGAACCCTGGTCATTGTCCAAATACCTTGCTGGAGTGGGTGTGGAGAGAGGAACTAGACTAGAGGGTGGGGGAGTTAAAAGGCAGTGCTGTGGTAGAGCGCAGTGGTGGATTTGGTGGAGGGAGGACGGGAGGGTGTATCTGGATCTGGAATTAGGTGTGACTAACCCCCCGCCCCATGCCAATAGTTTAGTAGCCAACTTCCTCTTTCTGTTCAGGTGTATCTGCAAAGATTGACAAATTGGGTGAGGTATTTTAAAGGCTGCGGTATCCTTGAAGTTGTGTACTGCCATCTGCACAAGAAAATGGGAGATCATTTTTAAAATGACCATAATGAAAGACAGCATTTATCGCTGTGTCTTTTTCTCACTGATGCTCTCATGCATAACATATCCTGTGAGCCATTACAATGGCTACCTTATCAGCTGCCTAACCGTGTGAGTATTGTGTGTCTGTTGTGTGCATTGCTCTTGTGGTATTTGCCCCACCCCCTCCAGGACAAGGGTGCTGCTTGCTCATGGTGAGAATCTGCAAGTGGGTTTTTTAATGTGGGGAGGCTGTTGTGCTGCAAGGATCATACAATTTTGGCCAAGTGGGAGACCCTCCTAATGCTACCATCTGCCTTAGGTATATCAGAAAGATTCACAGATTGACAATCAATCTCATTTGCTGCCTTCCTGACTCCTTCCTGTCACTGTCAAGTGTCGATGTAAGTCTTTAACTTGGAGCTTCTGGCCCAGATGTAGAAACACTATCACTGCACCACAAGACCTCTATATGTACTGGAATGGAATGAAATGGTAAGGGAGAACAAATTAAAAGTTGCTGGAAGCTTATACTTGCCAGTAATCAGGCCATGATACAATGTTCTTGTGAGCAAAATAAATGTTCAGTTCACAGCCCCCGTTAGTATTGTTTAGTCTGATGCACCTTTATGCAATGCTACAGCTTACTTGCTTTCTTCTAAAATTCCATTGACACTTCCAAGTTTACGTAAAGGAGATATATTTCCCACTGTTTTACTGCAACCTTTCTTTGCTGTTTATTTTAATGGCCTGTGTTACATCAAGTGTCTGGAAAAGAACATGTTCTTAGCTCAGATGGGAGTTATTTTCCCTTTGTATTCCACAGCATGACTTCAGTTTGGAGTTCAGGCTGACGTTTGAGGAAGAGACATGTTGCTGAAGGCCACAACATTCTGATGCAACATTGCCAATTTACCAATTTATGCCAAGTCATGGTTCAATGAGCTGAAGGATCAACCATTTGACTTTAGGGGGAGAGGAAGAAATGGTATAAGGACCAGGAGGCACTTTCTTCAAATCCTCCTTAGTTCTTTTAGTACTCCCTTGAGAGCGCAAAAGTGATTTTTATTTGACGTGTTGTCCAAAAGGTGCAGCAGTTGGTGAAGAAGGCCTTACTCCTGCTACTATTTTCTGCCGCAGTGGAGCTCTCCCTCAAATGGTAGGCAGCATCATATGCTGAATGCATAAAATAGGCCATTGAGTGAAGTTACTGTGTCTGCTGGGAGCCTCAATGTGCCCCAGGTGGCTATTGTTTAATGTTCGAGGTAAGTTGGATAGTTCCAGCTGACCCCTTCGAAACAAATTGTAAACTGCAGATTTCCACCTGTTTTGAGGTTATACCAGAACTGGTGCAAAGTCGTAGAGTGGTTCATAGATTCATACACCGCAGAAAAGGCCCTTTGGCCCAGTTGACCTGGTTTGGTAATTAAATAATTGATTGGTTCTGCTGCACATATTTGTATGAAATCACTTAACATTGATAAGGAAATGCGAATGAAACCTGCACTGCAGTTAATGGGGTCGATTTCATGACTGAGTGACACAAGTAATATTTTTGGAGACTGAGGTCAACATATCTTTTGTGGCTTCACTGAAAACAATATCAGTGCTCAAATTTCCGGTCCTCTCCCCATCCCCATATGGAGTTCAATGTTGGTAGACCAATTCACAAAATTACCCCTGTATTTCCAACAGTTTTAACTTTAAGGTGACCATCGAAAGATCTGGAAGTGGATATATCACCTGGACCAGATGGGCTACACCCTAGAGTTCTGAAGGAGATAGCTGAAGAGATAGTGGAGGTTTTAGTAGTGATCTTCGAGATATCAAGAGTTGGGAAGGGTCCCAGAGAACTAGAAAATCACTAATGTAATCTCTCCATTTAAGAAGCGGGCAAAGCAAAAGATGGGAAATTAAAGGTTAACTAGCCTGACCTCAGTCGTTGGTAAGATTTTGGAGTCCATTGTTAAGGATGGGATTTCTGAATACTTGGAACTGCATGGTAAAATACGGCAAAGTCAGCATGGTTTCATAAAGGGGAGGTCATGCCTGACAAATCTGTTAGAATTCTTTGAGGAGGTAACAAGCAGGTTAGAACAAGGAGAGCAAATAGGTGTTATCTGGACTTCCAGAAGGCCTTTGATAAGGTGCTGCACAGGAGGCTGCTGAGTAAGATAAGGGCCTGTGGCACAGCCTTAGAGTAAAAAGGGAAGACCTTTTAGAACAGAGATAACTTCTTTAGCTAGAAAGTGGTGAGTCTGTGGAATTCGCTGTCACAGAACGCTGTGGAGGGCAGGTTATTAAGTATATTTAAAACCGAGATAGATAAAGTCTAGATTGCTAAGGCAATCAAAGGTTTCAGGAAGAAAGCGGGAAATGGGGTTGAAAAATCTATCAGCTATGATTGAATGGCAGAGCAGACTCAATGGACTAAATGGCCTAATCTCTGCTCCTATGTCTTATGGTCTAATACCAACAAACCTCTCCTCCACACACGTGATAATAGTCTCCTGGTTGAGGATACATTAAATTCTCTCCATTGAGTCCGTTCCAAAATTTTGATTCAATTTATTAAACACAAAATCTATTTGAAGAGTTCTATAAATCCCCAGCTCGACACAACCTGTAGATTTTTCAGAATGTTGATTCTTCATAGACCTTCAGTAGCATGTTGTCTGCCATGTGTTGAGCAAAGAGACAGGTCCCAAATGTAGCCCAGCCAGTGTAGGGAATGAATCCATGTTATTGACACCATCTGATCCATGGCAGTCAACTGAACCAACCAGCCAACCTCCCAAAGAATCTGAGTTGCCATGGCAACATATAAATTTGATGCCTGGAGGAAGAGCGCCTCATCTTCCGCCTAGGAACCCTCCAACCACACGGGATGAATGTAGATTTCTCCAGCTTCCTCATTTCCCCTTCTCCCACCTTATCTCAGTCCCAACCCTCGGATTCAGCACCGCCCTCTTGACCTGCAATCTTCTTCCCGACCGCTCCGCCCCCACCCCCTCTCAGGCCTATGGCCTATCACCCTCACCCTCACCTCCTTCCACCTATCGTATTCCCAGTGCCCTTCCCCAAATTCCCTCCCCCCTACCTTTTATCTCAGCCCGCTTGGCACACCAGCCTCATTCCTGAAGAAGAGCTTATGCCCAAAACGTCGATTCTCCTGCTCCTTGGATGCTGCCTGGCCTGCTGTGTTTTCCAGTACCACATTTTTCAACTCTGGTATTCCAGCATCTGCAGTCCTCACTTTCTCCTATAAATTTGTATGCATGTTTGAGTCCAGGGTGATGAATAGACTTTTGTAATATTCATATTCAAACAAAGATCACTCAGCAGTAATTATCTGCTCCATTCACACCCACCAATGTATCACTTAAAACCCCTTTCCTCCACTGCTCATTATACTTTTTTTCTCTTGATTTTATCTAATTATTTCCCTGACTCATTCTCAATGTGTGTTGGAAGAAGAAAACCAATACCTCAATTGTAATCTCAGTCAAAATGTGGAGAACTCCTTATTCGCAAGTTGTTATTTATGCATAATTTGTTCAGCTACTAATGTTGCATCCCATGGATCTTAGTAATGAACAATTATTATATGTAGCCATTAATAGGTGATTGTGTAAGGATTTCTAATGGATTGGATCTGTGTGTATTCATTCCTGTCTGTGATAATGTCTTGTTTGATGCCTGCTGTTTTAGGTACTATCGATTACCGCTGTCTGTGGATGGGTTACCACTACAGTCACAGATAGATGTCTTTATTAATTCACTCAGGGTAAGTCTGTAGTTCACTTAGGATGATTGAAACTGTCCTGATCTGCAGAACATTTTTAAAAATTTCCTATTCTTGTGGAAGGTCCTGTCAACAGGGCAGCTGCAGCTCATTGGGTTGCACGTAGACCTTGGGTTCAGAAGTTATACAATCAAGACCAATCTCAGACACTTGAGCCCACATTTCAGACCGACCCTCCAGTGAGCTTAAATGTCTGAAGTTTCATCTTCTGGTGGAAATCTGAAACCAAGATCTCTTTTGCTGTCTTGGGATAATTTTCCTCGGTGACCTGGCCAATATTTATCCTTTTGAGAATGTCTCAAACTGACCAGCTTATCTACTACTTTGTTGTGTGTTTTATTATTCATGAATGGAATGTAGGCATTGTTGGAAAGGCCAGCATTTGTTGCCAGTCCGTAATTTCCCTTGAAATGAGTGGCTTGCTGTGAGTGTGGAGTCACATGTAGGTCAGACCAGGGAAAAATGGCAGATTTCCTTCCTCAAAGGACATAAGTGAACCAGATATACAATTTAGCAAAAATGAAGAGATATTATAATGGTCACCATTACTAAGGTGAACTTTCAATTCTTAAGTCTCTTTATTAAATTATTACGTTTCATTGCCATGATAGGATTTAATCTGTGTGCTCAGATCAATAGCTTGGGGCTCTGGATTATTGCTCGGTGACATAAGCAACAGACCAGCAACCCCCCCAAGATGGACATTGCTGTTTGTGGAAACTTGCTGCATGCAAGTTACATTGCAACAAACTATGCTTCAAAAGTACTTGGTATATCCTCAGACCAGGAAAGGTGCTATGCAAATGCATGTCGTCTTGATCTTCATGTTTGGGTGTAGTTGCACTTAAGTGCCTTGGCTGCTTTATGTTCTTGATCCTAAATATCCCAACCCTTTAGGGATCTGTTGCAGGCTATTCACAAATGGTAAGGCCAACCCCAGTTTGATTTTTCATCAGTAGATGTTTATGGCCAATCATATTATAATGAAAGGCACGCATTAAAATTGGTTAGGCCCCAACTGCTTCCTTCGAGGTTCAGCCTTATAATGATCATGAGTTACCCTTCCAATACACCTACTTTGCTGCAGCAATTTCATCCTTTTTTGGCGATTAGAAGCAGGAACCTGAAGACACTTAAAAACTATTTAGATAAGCCCTTTCGTACAGTGAGTGGTCAGAATCTGGGATTCACTGCCTAAGAATGTGGCAGCAACAGATTCAATCCAATCCTTGCAGAGGGAGTTGATTCTTTTCCAAGAAAGAGGAATATGCAGATTATGGGGAGGATGTGAGGGAATGACTCTTGGAGATCTTTTTTTATAGGATAGTCATTACCTATGCTTTGAACTCAGTCGAGGCTAAAGAGTTTTTTTTAAAAAAATCAAATAGTTCAGTTATATAATCACCCACTTTGGGAGCAGGTGGGAGTTGAACCCGGGTGGCCTGTTTCAGAAGTTGGGACACTACCACTGCACCACAAGAGACCGCTTAAATGATTACTTCCAGGGCAGGGAACTTTATTTTTTTTAAGCCTGTTTTTTGAATCAACCTGTTCAGTGATGTTATTGCACACCTCTGCAGCAAGTGGGACTTGAACCTGGGCCTCTTGGTTCAGGGGTAGGGACACTACTACTGTACCACACGCAGGCCCCTAGTGTAAGTTAATTCCATATTTTCAAAGTTGGACTCCCAGTTTCACCATCAGCCACAGTGGTATTTGAACCCAGATCCCTCAAATGTTAACTGGCTTTCTGAATTAATAGTCTTGTGATAATACCACAAGGCCTTTGCCTTTTGAAGAGCTATTCTAGAAATGTCAAGCTCAATGGGCTTCTCCTCTGTTATAAATTCTGTGCTTCAGTTTTGAGTTATATTTAAAAATATAGCACAGAAATAATAATGAATTGTGACAGAGCTGCTGAATAGGAAGAAAACCTGCTGTCCTTTGGGTGACTGCAGTTCCACACTCCAGATAGTTGCCTTGTGATAGCTGAGAAACCCACTCTTGTGCAAGGTGCTTGCTCCTTACCTAATAGTACATTTACCACAGATTACAAGGAGAGAGGCCAGTATTGTCTTATTAAGGGATGGCCAAGAAAATGCCAGTGACACACCACGTCCCTTGAGAACATTTTCTGTAAATAGGGAATTTTGTATGTGAGAAGCACAGTCCAACCTGTGTTGAACTAAGGGTTTGATAGTGCCTGGCTCGCAATACAAGGATATCACATGCCATGTAGGGGAAATATACCCTTTTTCCTCTTTGTTCTCAGTGAAATATTTTTATATATCCATCCCCCAAGGATATTAGCTGTCTCTGCATCTTGTAATCAGAAATCCACTTATTAGTTTATGCAGTGTTATTAAGTAATTTGATCTTCCCACGCCAATTACACTTATCTTCGTGCTGCCCTAATCTCTGTTAGGTTAGTTGCTTCAGTGCAATCGCAGAGCCTAGAAGAGCGACAGATAGAGAGAATGTATATGGTGATGTTTAGCAAAATAAAATGAACTGCACTTTTAAAAATATGTTTGGTGCTTTCATTGCTTGGTTGTACACACAGACGATTGAATTGAGGTTTTTTTTTGTCTTTATTTTTTCTTGGCTATTGGTTGGCAAATGGGCTCCTTGCCAACCAGCCAACACTCTCTTCTCAAGAAGTATAAATTGTTGTTCCTTTTGAGATTTGGTATTCTTGTAGAAATCTTTGTACTCAGCAATACCATTGCTCTGTGCTATCAAACAACTATAATAAAATAGATGTAAAAACACTGCAGAAGGTGCAAAAATGATTTAGAAGGTGTAACCTCTCAGTACTGGTATCAATTTACTAGGAACGATTTCACAGATCAGAGCTATTTTCCCTGGAAAAGAGCAGGTTGAGAGGTGAACTAGTTGAGGTTTGTAATAGTCTCAAAAGTTTGAGGGCAGGTGTGGGGAAGATATTTCTCAGGGCCTCAAACATAAAATAATCAGTTAATTCAGGAGAAACTTCTTTACCCAGAGAACCATTCACTGAGGAGCTCAATACTACAAGGAATATATTGAGATGATTAGCAGAGTTGCATTTAAGGGAACGCTAAATTATCACTTGAATGAGAAATGGCAGGTTCTATTGATGGGGGAAATGGGTGGGCAAAGCCCTTTCAGAGCAGAGACTTCTGTGTTTTATAGAGATCCTGGATATTGACTGAGCAGCTCTGCCTTTTGCCAATTTTGCAACTTTTGACACAACCTCAGTCCAGGGCTGCAAGTATTTCATCCAGTCAACACCTGCAATTGAACCTGGCGTCCTTGATTAAATGTGGCTCATTCCATGGTAACTAGAGAACTGTGCTGATCGACAATGAGAGACCACACTAGGCACTATTGTGTGTGGCTCCGTAGTTACTCCGTGTCTATATGGTTGTGTCCTGGCAATATCCATGAGGTTTTCCAATAGAGGTTGGCATCAGCTGAAGTTGTGCCTCACAGTATTCAGGGAACAGCACCTGCAGTGGTGGATAACTTATGACGTGCATTCAGATAGAAATCCTGATTTTAACTTGACCTGGCCAACAGGAATGGATGGGTGTGTGTCTTACATATGAGCTTGATTTTGGTTTGGAGAGGGGTATGTAAGTTGGCATCCAACCTGAACTCAGGAGGAGGGAGTTAAGCTAAAAAAAGGGCTTTTGAAAGTTTCCTTTCTTTCTGTATTAATATTGCACCCATCCTTTGAAGATAAATTACAGATTGTTCTTTGCACATTTAAAGCTGAAGGTGATGTATTAGTTGAAAGCATTAAGTTAAACAGTGGTCTTGACTCTGCAGTGTTCCAAGTCTGTCTGTTTTGTTTCATCCTTCTTAAAACAGTTTGGCTGACGTTCTTCCGTCATTCATACACCATTCTCATCTTGCCATTTTTGGGCAGGTTGTGCAGACAAACTATCTCTCCTGCAGAAGTGCTAGAGCTTCTGCAGCTTTGCGTATGTGAGTATGTATTCTACAGATTACAGTAACCAAAAAAAAGCCCTAGCTTCTTCAGTCTCTTTAGACCAATGTGGAACTAAAGTTATAATGTTTATTTATGCAAAAATCATTGAGTTAAACATTACAGTAATGGAATCAAATGATGGTGATATGAAGAGTAAATTGTATGCTGCTTAATAGGAAGAGTAGAGTTATACAGCACGGAACAGACCTTTCGGTCCAACTCTGCCCCATTTGCCAGTATTTGGCTCATATTCGTCTGAACACTTCCCATTCATATACCCATCCAGATGCCATTTAAATGTTGAAATTGTACCTGCCTCCATCACGTCCTCTGGCAGCTTGTTCCATACATGCACCACTCTCTGTGAAAAAGATACCCCTCAGGTCCTTCTTTAAAATCTTTCCCCTCTCACTTAAACCTCTTGTTCTGAACTCCCCCACTCTAGAAAAAAGACTTTGTCTATTCACCCTAACAGTGCCCCTCATGACTTTCTAAACCTCTTTCAGATCACCCCTCAGATTTTGACACTACAGGGAAAAAAATCAATAGACAATAGACAATAGGTGCAGGAGTAGGCCATTTAGCCCTTCGAGCCTGCACCGCCATTCAATATGATCATGGCTGATCATTCCTAATCAGTATCCTCTTCCTGCCTTATCTCCATAACCCTTGATTCCACTATCTTTGAGAGCTCTATCCAACTCTTTCTTACATGAATCCAGAGACTGGGCCTCCACTGCCCTCTGGGGCAGAGCATTCCACACAGCCACCACTCTCTGGGTGAAGAAGTTTCTCCTCATCTCTGTCCTAAATGGTCTACCCCGTATTTTTAAGCTGTGTCCTCTGCTTCGGCACTCACCCATCAGCGGAAACATGTTTCCTGCTGCCAGAGTGTCCAATCCTTTCATAATCTTATATGTCTCAATCAGATCCCCTCTCAGTCTTCTAAACTCAAGGGTATACAAGCCCAGTCGCTTCAGTCTTTCAGTGTAAGGTAATCCCGCCATTCCAGGAATTGACCTCGTGAACCTGTCTTTCCTTAAATTTGGAGACCAGAACTGCACACGGTACTCCAGGTGTGGTCTCACCAGGGCCCTGTACAGCTGCAGAACCACCTCTTTGCTTCTATACTCAATTCCTCTTGTTATGAAGGCCAGCATGCTATTCACTACCTGCTGTACCTGCATGCTTGCCTTCATTGACTGGTGTACAAGAATACCCAGATCTCTCTGTACTGCCCCTTTACCTAAATTGATTCCATAAATCCCGCCTATTCAACTTCTCCCTATGACTCAAACTCTCCAGTCCCAGCAACATCCTTGGAAATCTTTTCCGCACTGACTCAGTTTTAACAACAACTTTCCAAAAGAAGGGCAACCATAATTGTACGCAGTATTCTAAAAGTGGCCTCAACAATGTCCTATACGGCCACGACATGACATCCCAACGCCTATATACTCAGTATTCTGACCAATGAAGGCAAGTGTGCAAAATGCCTTCTTTATCCCTCTGTGACTCCACTTTCAAAGAAACTATCCACCTGCAATCCTAGGTCACTTTGTTCGGCAACAATCCCAGCTTTTGCTTTTGCTGCTGTTCATACAATCATTGAGGTATTGCTGGATTTAGTTATGTGCATTTATATCTAAAAGGAGTTGCAATAATTTGTCATACATGTTTTGAAAATCAAATCTGGCTCCAATGTATCCTGTCAAGGTGTTTGTTAAACCTTTATTTGCTGTGATTCCAAGCCAGAAAACTGGGAAATATTAATAATTTTGGGATATCGACATCACTGGCATTTATTGTACATTCCTAGTTACTCCGATAGAGTTTCACAAGTCATGAATGTAGTTAAATATTGAGAGCAGACGGTTCTTGCCTAAGCATGGTCAGTACTTGTACCACCCTGTTGCAGTCCACATCAGTTCAGCCTGGTGAATTATAATGCGCTTTGTGTTCTTGTGCACAAATTAAAACAAGATCTTGTGGTGCCAATTTCTACTTCCTGAGCCAGAAACTCAGGGTTTGAATCCTGCCTGTCTTTACAATACGCATTCATAATGTGGTCAGACATTTTGTAACATACACAAATGGTAGAAAGTAAGAGCAGGAGAGATTCCTGGTCAGCCATGATCAGAATGTCTCTACCATTATGTCGGTAGCTTCAGATTGCACCATATATGCACACAGCAACCCGGTCTCTCTGAGTGAACTGTAATACCAACACCACTACAGATCAAAACATGCCTTTCATCAATCCTGTGTTTCGCCTTTGTAAAGCGTTGGCTTGATCTGAAACTCCTTGATAACCCCTTGCTTGTTTTGTGAGGTCAGATTTGTCTTTTAATGCTGTCACCAGCACCTCATTAAGGAAAAGACAGAATTGTATGATACAGCACTTCTAATAACCATAGAAGGTTTATATCCTGGTGCTGTAACTTGAAGAGGGTAGATGCCCACATCATTACACCACCAAGAGGAATGGTTGCAGTCGAATCATTCTGTAGAGACAGGGCATTTGGCTCACGTGGTGAAACTATTTAAGAAAGGCTGTAAGGAAAAGTCAGGGAACTATAGACCGGTGAGCCTGACATTGGTAGTGGGCAAGTTGTTGGAGGGAATCCTGAGGGGCAGGATTTACATGTATTTGGAAAGGCAAGGACTGCTTTGGGAGTGTCAACTTGGCTTTGTGCGTAGGAAATCGTGTCTCACTAACTAAATTGAGTTTTTTGAAGAAGTAAAGAGGATTGATGAGGGCAAAGCAGTGCATGCGATCTATGTGGACTTCAGTAGGGCATTCAACAAGGTTCCTCATGGTAGACTAGTGAGCAGGGTTAGATAACATAGAATACAGGAAGAACTAGCCATTTGGGTACAAAATGTAGAAGACAGAGGGTGGTGGTGGAGGCTTGCTTTTCAGATTGGAGGCCTGTGACGAGCAGTGTGCCACAAGGATTGGTGCTGCTTTTCATTCTTTATATAAATGATTTAGCTATGAACGTAGGAAGTATAGTTAGTAAGTTTGCAGATGACCCCAAAATTGGAGATGTAGTGCACAATGAAGAAGGTTATCTTAGAGTACAATGGGATCTTGATCAGATGAGCCAATGGGCTAAAGAGTGGCAGATGGAGTTTAATTTAGATAAATGTGAGGTTCTGCATTTTGGAAAGGTAAATTAGGACAGGATTTATACACTTAAAGGTAAAGTCCTGGGGAGTGTTGCTGAACAAAGAGGCCTTGGAATGCAGGTTTATTGTTTCTTGAAACTAGAGTCGCAGATAGATAGGATAGTGAAGAATGCATTTGGCATACCTGCCTTTATTGGTCAGAGCATTGAGTATAGGAGATGGGAGGTCATGTTGCAGCTGTACAGGACATTGGGAGAAAGTGAGGGCTGCAGATGCTGGAGATCAGTGTCAATAAGTATGGGGTTGGAAAAGCACAGCCAGTCAGGCAATATCTGAGGAGTAAGAGAGTTGATGGTTCAAGCTTAAGCTCTTCTTCAGGAATGTCTTATGCTTGAAATGTCAACTTTCCTGCTCCTTGGATGCTGTCTGATTGGCTGTGCTTTTCCAGCACCACACTTTTTTTGTACAGGATGTTGGTTAGGCCCCTTTTGGAATACTGTGTGTAATTCTGGTCTCTCTGCTGTAGAAAGGATGTTGTTCAACTTGAAAAGGTTCAGAAAAGATTTACAAGGGTTGCCAGGGTTGGAAGGTTTGATCTGTAGGGAGAGGGTGAATAAGCTGGGACTATTTCCCCTGGAGTGTTGGAGGCTGAGGGGTGACCTTTTAGAGATATATAAAATCATGAGGAGTATGGATAGGGTAAATAGGCAAGGATTTTTCCCCAGGGTGGGGGAGTCCAAAACTAGAGGGCAAAGGTTTAAGATGAGAGGGGAAAATTTTAACAGGACCCAAGTGGCAATGTTTTCACGCACAGGGTGGTGTGTGTATGAAATGAGCTGTCAGAGGAAATGGTGGAGGCTGGTAAAATTACAACATCTGGGTAGGTATATGAATAGGCAGGATTTAAAGGAATATGGGCTAAATGTTGATAAATGGGACTGGACTTGTTTAGTATATCTGGTCAGCAGGGATGAATTGGGCAGAAGGGTCTGTTTCCATGCTGTACATCTCTATGATTGTTACATTTAGATCAGAGGAAAGCATTTGTTCCTTAAAATACCTTTCTTAATCACCATGTTTTATGGATGTTTTATATTTTTAGGAGACTCCAAATCTCTTGCTTCTTCAGAACTCTGAAAGGCCTCCGCCTGCATTAGTCTTCAGCTGTCAGGTTGGAGTTGGTAGGACAAATTTAGGGATGATACTAGGAACCCTTGTGATGTGTCATAGAAAAGGCTTTCCTGAAAAATGGGGGTAAGTAGACATTTTGTTGTTGAATAGAATTTGGAACCAAAAATGTGAAATTAACCAAAATGCAATACAGGTGACGTCTCTGGTTGCGACATGATATTTGAAGTTTGGTCAAGTCTTATTTTATGCTTTGTTTTCTGGCTCATATCTTGATGCCTGAAAGTAAGGTGGCTTTGAGCAAAACAGGAACATTCCCTGACATTTGATTGCATTGCGATGAACTTGATGAATTTATTCTAACTTATCTTTCTTGCCCTTTGCAGAGATAACCAGAATACCAGTGCTAAAAAGAGGGAGCAATTGCAGATGATCCAGAACTTTGTCAAAAGCCTTCCGATGGGGCAACAAATTGTGGAAGAGGTCAGTGTTGGTTTTACTATTTGAGGGCACAGACAGGACTTTCTGCGAATTTATGATTTGATAACTTGTTGGCTATTAATTTGAGTACAAGATCTGATTCATGTTGCTGAATGACCAAATCAAAAATTCTTGTCCATGTATTTAATTTCCTTCTTGGACTTGTCCCATCTTGACCTTCTGAATTCCTGCAGTTCTACAACATTCTGTTGTATGAACCTTACTTATTCTGTTGAATTCAGTGTCTTTTTTTTTGTCTCTCCCTTTCCTACACTTTGCCACCAACCAATTAGATCCTAGACTTCAGAATATTCTCCTTCAATTCTCTCTATGTTGCATAAAGTCCGCTTCTTTTTGATTGCCCATATTCAACTTTCCTCCTTTGGCTTCAGATCTGCTTTTTTTAAATTGTTGAGAAGCACTAATCCCCACATTCTTTAGTATTGAAAAATCTATTGACTTCTGGCTTGATTATATTCAACTTAAGAAGCTTGGCCCCACCCAAGCTTGGTTGGCACCACATTCACTACGGGAGAAAGTGAGGACTGCAGATGCTGGAGATCAGAGCTGAAAATGTGTTGCTGGAAAAGCGCAGCAGGTCAGGCAGCATCCAAGGAGCAGGAGAATCGACGTTTCGGGCATGAGCCCTTCTTCAGGAATGAGGAAGGTGTGCCAAGCAGGCTAAGATAAAAGGTAGGGAGGAGGGACTTGGGGGAGGGGCATTGGAAATGCGATAGGTGGAAGGAGGTAAAGGTGAGGGTGATAGGCCGGAGTGGGTGGGAGCGGAGAGGTCAGGAAGAAGATTGCAGGTTAGGAAGGTGGTGCTGAGTTCGAGGGTTGGGACTGAGACAAGGTGGGGAGAGGGGAAATGAGGAAACTGGAGAAATCTGAGTTCATCCCTTGTGGTTGGAGGGTTCCTAAGTTGAAGATGAGGCACTCTTCCTCCAGCCGTCGTATTGCCATGGTCTGGTGATGGAGGAGTCCAAGGACCTGCATGTCCTTGGTGGAGTGGGAAGGGGAGTTGAAGTGTTGAGCCACTGGGTGGTTGGGTTGGTTGGTCCGGGTGTCCTAGAGGTGTTCTCTGAAACGTTCCACAAGTAGTCGGCCTGTCTCCCCAATATAGAGGAGGCCACATCGGGTGCAGCAGATGCAGTAAATGATGTGTGTGGAGGTGCAGGTGAATTTGTGGCGGATATGGAAGGATCCCTTGGGGCCTTGGAGGGAAGTAAGGGGGGAGGTGTGGGCGCAAGTTTTGCATTTATTGCGGTTGTAGGGAAAGGTACCGGGAGTGGAGGTTGGGTTGGTGGGGGGTGTGGACCTGACGAGGGAGTCACGGAGGGAGTGGTCTTTTCGGAACGCTGATAGGGGAGGGGAGGGAAATATATCCCTGGTGGTGGGGTTCGTTTGGAGGTGGCGGAAATGACGACGGATGATACGATATATATGGAGGTTGGTGGGATGGTATGTGAGGACGAGTGGGGTTCTGTCCTGGTGGCGATTGGAGGAGCGGGGCTCAAGGGCGGAGGAGCGGGAAGTGGAGGAGATGCAGTGGAGAGCATTGTCGATCACGTCTGGGGGGAAATTGCGGTCTTTGAAGAAGGAGGTCATTTGGGTTGTACAGTGTTGGACTGGTCCTCCTGGGAACAGATGCGGCGGAGACAAAGGAATTGGGAATATGGGATGGCGTTTTTACAGGGGGCAGGGTGGGAGGAGGTGTAGTCTACTACCTACAACATTCATCCAGCAGTGTGTACCATCTACAGAATGCACTGCAGAAATTTACCAAGGCCTCTTCAACATCACCTTCAAACCCTTGGCTGCTACTATTTAGAAGGCTAAGTGCAGCAGGTTTGTGGGACCACCACCACCTGCAAGTTCTCCTCCAAGCCACTCACCAGTCTAAAGTGGAAATATGTTGTTGCTGGTCCAAATTCTGAAACTTCCTCTCTCACATCATCATGGATATCGTCCAGACACACTGCAATGGCTGAAGAAGGTGGCTCACCACCACGTTTTTAAGGGAAATTTGGAATGATCAATAACTGTTGATCTAATCAATACGGAGCACATTCTATGATCAAATAAATGAAATAAATTCACAACTGTCTTGGTAGCACTTTCCAAAAAAACCCTCCTTCTTTGAGTGAAGAAGTTTCTGCTCATCTCCGTTTTAAGTGTCCTACAGTGGATGAAAGTCAATGTTACTTATTATTTCCCATGGTCTGTGTGTCATCCCCCACTGAGGCATTTAGTAGAGTGACAGAGCGTGGATTTTCTTGAATCACATCACTATGTTTCTTTCAATGAGAGTTGAAAGTGTAATATAAATGTGTGTGATAAGAGCACAACAATGTCAGAATGATTTCTCTCTAGCATAGAATGCTGTGGTTTTACATAACTGTCCAATGCAGTCTTGGGAAGGTCTCTGAAGAAGACACCCGGTTGAAGTACGCTGTTTAAAGTTCTAAGTGACACTGGACTTCAACCCAAAAGTCAACAAGGCAATACTTTCCCTAACCTTGTTTTGAAGTGTTTGAGTTGAGATGAGATTTTGGATCAGATGAAGCATGTTGGTCTTCTTGGAATTGATTTTTAGGTTTTGTAATTGTGAAGCGACAATGAATGAGGAGCGAAACAAGAGGTAGAATATTCACAAGAAAGGAACTGAATGATTATTTTTCAAGTGGTAAAGTGAAGTTGAAATCATTTGTTATTCAGCTGAAGTGTGAGATTGTTTTATTTCTTTTTTTTCTATAATCTTCTACCATTCATTTGGAGCTTCAGGAAAAAAGATTTCTATCACATTTAGTGACTGTAGCCACAATTCTGCTTTCCCTGATACCCTTCGACTCTCCTGTGAGTCGAGAATCTACCTATCTCTGCCTTAAAAATATTCAAACACTCTCCCTCCATCATCCTCTGTGAAAAGAGTTCCATAGGCTAATGACCTTCTAAGAGAAAAAGACATTCTCCTCATCTCTGTCTTAAATAGGAAATCCCCTTATTTTTAAACTGTGCTGCCTAGTTATAGTCATCCCCCACATGGAGAACTACCTTTTCAGCACACACCCAGACAAGTACCTTCAGGATCTTTTATGTTTCAATAAGATCACCTCTCATTCTTTGAAACTCATTTGCTACAGATTCACTTGTCTAACCTTTCCTGCTCAAATAGTTCTATCATTCCAGGATTGAGTTGAGTGAACCTTCTCTGAATTTCTTCTAATGTTGAATTGCTTATAATATTGTTATGGACCAGACTCCCTCAAAACATTTTAAGAAAGCACCCAGACCCTAACTTTGCTGGTTATTTTAAGGAGGAGTGAGTGGATATTTCAGGAGAGATGCAACTGGTCAAATCACTTAGTTTTAAAGAAAATATAATTTATTTCCAAGATTGCCAAATGAAACACAAAAGAGAACAGAATGCCGAATACCTTAACCTATCTGAAAACCCAACAGATTATCCCACCTTAATGATGCTGTTCCAAATTCCTGCAACATTCCCCATAAATACCCTTTGCCACATAAGGTAAAGTCAAACACAGGTCTTACAGGAGAGACAGAAAGAGAGAGAGAGATGGCAGAGGGACTCAGCATGGAACTCCTTCTTCGATGTAGCTGCTTCTTGGACCAGCTGCCTTAAACTGAACTGACTGCTTTTCGGTGAACAGCCAGACTTCTAAAACCAAACCAAAGAAAGCTGGGAGAACTGGCCACTCCCCTTTCATTGTACAAGTTTTTTTTAAAACTTGAAAGCCTTCTCAAGTAGTTCAATCCCAGACATTTCAGGGTCTGTGTCTTTACAACCTCCTGGAAAAAAAGCCAAGGACAACCTAATCTTGTTAAAGGAGCAGCATCATCACAATATCTTTCCTTAAACAAGGAGACCAAAGCATGCTGTTCACATTCACAGTTTGTGCTCAGATAAGGGCCTGCTGTCTTTGGTATTACCAGGTTGTAATCAACAGGAAAACACAGTGCAGTGAACGAGGATCTAATCAATGTTTCATACTTGTATTTTTCTTCAATTAGGTGGGCACAGCTATCGCTCTCTGCTCTTAAATGCATAACATTAAAGAAGACATCTATGAATACAAACAGAATCTAAATGAGGGTCTAATCAATGTTTCATGCTTGTATTTTTCTTCAATTAGGTGGACACAGCCATTGCTCTCTGCTCTGAAATGCATAACATTAAAGAAGACATCTATGAGTACAAACAGAAGCTGGAGGGCATTGGGGAGAATTGCCAAGTTGAGGTAAATGGGTAGCTATGGAAATTGCAGGGTACCAAGGAGACTATAAGATGTGGGAGCATAAATACACCAGTTGGCTGATGGAGTCAGCTCTGCCATTCAATGGGATCATGGCTAATCTGATAATCCTCAACTCTGCTTTCCTGCCTTTTCTCTATAACCCTTGATTTGTTTACTGATTAACTGTATAACTCAGCTTTTAATATACTTAATCACCTAGCCTTGATAACCCACAGTGGTAAGGATTAATTACTGAGAGAAGGAAATCTTCCTCATCTCAGTCTTAAATGTGCAACACCTTATCCTGAGATTACACCCTCTGGTCCTAGACTCTCAACATCTACCCTGTGAAGTGCCCCAAGAATCTTAAATGTTTCAACAAGATCACCCTTCATTCTTCCAAAGTCCAATGAGTATAGACCAAACCTACTAACATCTCTTAAGAAAATTCCTCCCTGCCTCGGATCAACCCTGGTGAACTTTTGATGGACTAACCCCAATGCCAGTATATCCTTCCTTATATAAGAGGACCAAAACAATTCACTTGTCATTTAGTTGTGGCCTAACTAGTGCATTGTATAGTGTTAGCCAAACTTCCCTACTTTTATACTTCATTCGTTTTTAAATAAATGGCGATATTCTATTTACTTTCCATATTACTCACTGAACTGGGATGCTAGATTTGTGGTCCATGCACTAGAGTACCCCAATCTCTCCATTTAAATAATACACGACTCCTGTATTCTTCTGTCAAATTGCATAACCTCACTGTGCTCTAACATGCTTCTTAACTCATTCATACATGGGTAAAACATTAAATTTTAAACTCCACTCTCTAGTATACATATTTACACAGTGAAAAGGCACCCAGACAGCACTTCAATCACTTCAATGTGGAGCATTACTCAACTTCTGTACCTCGCTACCTCTCCCTGGAATTATCAGGGACCAGGCAACAAACAGGGTCATAATTCAGTGAAGCCTCTCCAGAGGTTCTGTTAAAAGCTAATCCAGTAGGGGAGGAAAGTGCTTATCCCTAGAGTTGAGGTCAGTGCCCCACCTGGTGGGGGGATTATATTAAGAAAATCTGGCTCCAGTGCCATAAAAGGATGAATGATCTGCACTCTACCAGGAGTTATAAATTGTCTACTCAAAGCTTCATGCTCCAAGCAGTGTGAGTTAATATTGGAAGATTGCCATTGCAGGGGTCTGCCACACACAAGACTGGGTTGTCAGGCATCTCCATCAGATGCCTCATGGATAATCAATATCGCTTCATTGCAGCTATTGGTATGGCTCTACTGGCCAGCACTTGTGTGACACAGTGGCTCAGTGGTTAGCATTGCGACCTCACAGCGCCAGGGACCCATGTTCTATTCCAGCCTCGGGCAACTATCTGTGTGAAGTTTGCATATTCTCCCTTTGTCTGCATGGGTTTCCTCCGGGTGTTCCGGTTTCTTCCTACAATCCGAAGATGTGCAGGTTAGGTGAATTGGCCATGCTAAATTGCCCATAGTATTCAGGGATGTAGGTTAGGTGCATTAGTCAGGGGTAAATGTGGGGGAATAGTCTGGGTGGGTTACTCTTTGGAGGGTTGGTGTGAACATGTTGGGCCAAATGGCCTGTTTCCACACTTTAGGGATTCTATGATCCCACTCACACATCTGCCAGGATTCACGTTTAAAATGTAAACAGAAACTAAAACTCCCAGCAGCTCGTAACTAGAAGAATGCACCCGTGATCATTTTTCATGAAGGCTGGCATGGGTTAAGGACACAACCATAAAAATGGCTTGGGGTGAACCCTTCACAGGTATTTTGCATCATATGATGCTTTATTATTTTTCAGCTGGAGCTCTTTGACCATACTGAATGACGTTATAATCAGAAACTTTCACTACATTCTCAAACTACATTCTTCTTTTGAAGAATGTGCATGGCCGGTGTGACTGTGTGCAGAGAGAGGTGGGGGAAGTCAGATGCCTGCCATAAGGCTCCTTATCCCCCTTTGAGGATCAGTTCACTGAGCTGATAGGAAACCTGCCCCTGCTGAAGGGGAGAATGGAGATCCATAGTCTTCCAGTGAGAGGGCCTCCAATCTGTTACTCCCAGCTACATGTCTAGACAATAGGTGCAGGAGTAGGCCATTCTGCCCTTCGAGCCTGCACCACCATTCAATATGATCATTGCTGATCATCCTTAATCAGTATCCTGCACCTGCCTTATCTCCATAACCCTTGATTCCACTATCCTTGAGAGCTCTATCCAACTCTTTCTTAAATGAATCCAGAGACTGCTACTCCACTGCCCTCTGGGGCAGAGCATTCCACACAGCCACCACTCTCTAGCCACAATGTTTTTATAAATTCTTGGCTAAGGATGGCAGCTGGCAACATTAGTTCATTTGTTTTTCATGCGGCCTCAGACCTTGTGCCCAAGCCAGGTAAGGACAGCAAATTCTCTTCCCTCAAGGGTATTAATGAACCAAATGTGCTCTTAAACAACAATGCTCAGTATTACTGAGACTAGCTTTCAATTCCAGATTTTCTTGTTGAGATTTAAATTTGAACCTGTGTCCCTAGTGCATTAGACTGGGCCACTGGATTACTGGTCCAGTGATATTACCACTATACTACCATCTCCCTTAAAGGTAAGAATATAATATGATGTAGTAGAAATTACTATATTTTCACTCCATAATGTAAAATTTTAAAATTAATATAGCTTCCATTTCATCAGTATAGAAGTTTTCTTGGGTGAAAAGGCTTTGTATGTTGGAAAGTTCTGAGACATTCCAGGCTGATACTCTGACCAGCTTTATGTCTGTAATAAAATGTAATATTTTCAGTATGTGATGGATATGTGTTGGACTCATTTCTTTCATATATAGAACACACTCTTTTATCTACATAATATATCACTTAGCCCAGTGACATTCACTAGTGAGGGTCAATTAGGAATGTGGAAATTTTTAACCTAGTAGTAAGTAGAATGTTACAGAATAATTTATTGATTAATTTCAATTTCTTTCTTCAAAAAGGTATGAATGTGATGCACAAAAATGATTGTAAAAAATAAAGATGTTAGTAATTGTACACAGTTTGCCAAGTCAACAATACTAATTTATAATCACTTGCCATTTCCTCATTCCTGACCCTTGCCAAATTTATGATTCTCCTGCTTGTGGTGTCCTTCTCTGACCTTTTTCCTTGCCACCTGTGCCGCACACTGATCCTCGAACTCGTCAACCCACTATGATCAGTGACTCTGTCTCACTTGCCACCTTCCTGACACGCCTCCTTGACCGTTATTGACATCGTTCTCTGCTTGCTGACCTTCTCACTTGTCATTCCCCACTCCAGCTTTGTTACTCACTGACCTGCTCATCATGTCCCTTCTTGACCATCCTGTTGCCACTTCTCCCTCACTCCCTGCCTGTCTCCCAATCCTACCTCTCTCTCACTCCCTATCCTTCTTTCACATGCCATCTTTCTCTGACTCGCTTCTCCTTCCCCACTTGCTACATTTCTCACACTTGCTTTCCCCTCTCTCATTTGCTCTCTTACTTGCTCTCTCTTACTCACTCATCCTCTCTCCTCCTTCTTCTTCTTCCGCCCATTCTCCCTCTCTCCTACCCGTTTTCCCTGTCTCCCGCTAGTTCTTCATCTCTCCCACCCGCTGTTCCACTCTCCCATTCATTCCCACTGCCACCTACTCAATCTCCCCCTTTCTTCCCAACCCACTCATTCTTTTTGAAATCTTGGTTCTGTGAAAAGTTGGCATCAGTTAATCCTACTAGTTTACAGGCTTTTAAAGTTCAAGGTTGGTCCCACCTAACTGGCATTCTTTGACTTACCTCACTTTTCCTCCCCATGTCTGAACTCTTGGGCTGTTTTTTTCTCCAAAGGAAAATGTTTATGACTTCTCACTCTGTATTTTTATTTCCTGCTTCATTTAGGGCAACAGCACCAAAGAATATTTTCTCCAAAGAATATTGCAGAGCACAGAGCGTTATTTCTATCTGATCGCTTTTAACTACTTTCTGCATGAACAGGTGATTACATGTTGCTTGTGCATCATACAGTAGAATGTGCCCTGGTTTATAGCAAGGACTCTATGTGAAAGTGCAAATCCAGACATTATGAAGCTTCATTGCAGGAGGATGTGAAAATTTAAAGCATTGATTGTCACTTACTGAGTCCTCACTCTCCCAACTTCCTGCAATCCTCAATTTCAGAGAATGACTCGTTTGGGAGCTGGATGAAGGCTGCTCAAGTTTATTTAGAGGTGCTGCACGCACCCAGGTACATGCACACATGCACATGAACACATAAATGTCACACATACATACATACATGCACATGCCTTCTCATACAATGTCACACAGTCACACACAGTCAACAGGCATCCACAATCACCCTCATGATTGTGTGTTGATTACAAGTGTGTAATTGTGAAGCTGTGTGTGTGTTATTGTTTATGATCTGTACGTGATTACGTACATGTATGTCCCTGTGTATGCCCATGCGTGTTTGTATTTGTGTGTCCGTGTGTGTGTGATTGGCGATTTGTGCAGCATCTCTTAAATAAATTTTGTGCAGTTTTCATACAGTTGTTAACTGACATTAGTTCCCTGATTGAGGCAGTGGTGGGGTGAAGGAAGTTGGGAAGACTAAGTGCTCATTGAGTAATGCTAACGTAGGTGGATTAAGACCACTGGTCATTTTCTCACCTGTTCCATATTAATGATAAAAGCTGGACAATAAAGCTTTGGGGAACTTTTATTCTCTTCACCGTTGTTCTAATATGGACTGCCAACACCTATTTGACTTCTTCCTGGACATGTTTATAAAACACCTCCCAGCTCTAGTTAACCCAGCCATTCCCCTTTCCTACCGCACTGCTATCTCCAATGTATTTATAACTAAGGAATAAAATAGTTTAGAAACAACTATTTTTGTGGAAGCACCAATGATTCTTTTCCTCTCTAGCACTGCCAAGGATCAGTTTTAATTTGTGCAGTCTCTTGGGCAGTCCTGGGTGGTCAGCAATCTTTGAAACCAGGACTTAAATCACAAGGGTGGCCTATGGAATTCCCATTACTTCCCCCATCTTGCCATCTGCACGAATCGTGCAGTGGGTCAAACATCACCCAGGTTGGTTGGGCGAACTGAATCCACTTCTGATGCTAGTCTGGTGTTAGCAACCTGCTGTCTTTACTTCCTCAACTGTCCTTTGGTTTAAGTGTTTTCGAGAATGTCAAGCAAGTTTACATTGAGAGCTGACCATATTTACAATAAAGGGTCAAATGTCAGCGAAAAGGTGTTTCCGGAGCTGCTAGCCAGTGATATCAAAATTTCTATTTCAATTTAGCATTACTTTCTCAAATAAACATGTTTTCTGGCATTTGCAAATGCTGTTCTTTTGTGTTTTGCTGACTTGTATTAACCGTTGTATTGTTTTCCAGTATCCTTTGGCCTTTTCACTTAACTTCAGCAGGTGGATGTGCAGGCACCCCTGGATGTACAGAATCTTGGCCGGTATGAATGTATCTGAGCTTACTGCCCCTTGCGACTTAGTAACAAAAGGCATCAGAATCTTGGTAAGTTTGAAACTGAACATGAATGGTAGGTTTGATTTGGAGACTGTGATTGGCTATGTGGGTGAAACTGAGCCAGACCTGTGCCCCCATGTGAAAACATTGGACATCCCAGATGTAGGGCTTTATTTGGCTGGAATATATCCTTTGAAATCCAGCTTAAATTACCTTCCTTAAATAACCGTATACATATCTCCATTGCCCAGTGTGTGTTCTCATGTAATTTAACTGTGACAGTTGTATGATGCTGTTCTTTCTCAAATTTCAGAATGAATAACTGCGTATGAGGAGGAATCTGTATTGGATGTTTTGTTTTTTGCCTTTTTCCTTAGTCTAGGGCCACTGAGGGAAATTGTCACACCTCCACTAATACCTGCTCTCCACACAGCTTGAAGATTGATCGAGGAGCTGTGTATCTCCCCTTGATTTGGCCAGTGTGGTTAGCAATTATTCCTGACAATCAAAATGGCCCATATACCAGTCTGCTTTGGCAACCCCTGAAGTGTACACCACAACCTTTTCAAACTAGCTAAATTGCACTCCTTAATACAGCTGAATAACCTTCTTTGGAGACTGACCCTGCTGAATTGCCTTTGTTAGTTAATCACAAAGTGAAGGTTGCACGTGGTATGTTCATTATCCATAGCTCAGTATTTAAATAAGTGACAAACCTTCTAGTAAACACAGAGTTCAGAACCATGGGTCACTGTTTAAGGATACAGGCTAAGTCATTTTAGGAATGAGATGAGAAGAACTTGCTTCACTCAGAGAGTGATGAGTCTGTGGAATTCTCTGCCACAGAAAGTGGTTGAGGCCAAAACATTGAGTGTTTTTAGAGGGAGTAAGATATAGTTCTTTGGGCTAAAGGGATCAACAGGTATGCAGAGAAAGTGGGAACAGGATACTGAGTTGGCTGATCAGCCGTGATCATATTGAATTGTGGAGAAGGTTCGAATGGCTGAATGGTCTACTCCTGCTCCCATTTTCTATGTTTCTTTTGTCATTCATGGGATGTGGACATACTGGCAGGTCTAGCATCTCTAATGGTTTGTAAGACCATTTGAGAGGCAGATAAATGTCAAGTATATTTTGTGGGTCAGAAATCACATGCAGGCCAGGTAAGGATGCCGGACTTTCTTCCCTAAAGGACATTAGTGAACCAAATGCATTTTTACAATAATCAATGATAAATTCACAGTCATCATGATTGAGACTAGCTTCCCAGATATATTAATTGATTTTAAAATCAAAATCCAGTGATGTGATGAGATTTGAACCCATATTCTCAGAACCTGGTCGCTGGATTATGATGTCTCTGGCATTGCCACTGCATCATCACCCTTGGTTTCCTGGTTAAATGTTTGTGGGCGAAGCTGAAAAGTTTTACAGTGAACAGAAGTAGCCAGAGGAGTGTGATTTGAAAAGTAAGTAACTGTTTATGATCCAAAGGATTAACTAAGGGCAAATTTGCATTTACATAGTGTTTTTCACAATTGTAAGCTATTGCAAAATTCTTCACAGCCACGTAAATACTTTTGGAAAGTAGTCATTGCGTAATGTTAGAAGCTCTGCAGTCAGATCATACAAATAACAATGTGATTATGATCAGATAATTTATTTGCGATGTTGGCTGAAGGATTCATATTGGCTCAGGACACTGGGCATAAGTTTTCTGCTCAATTTTCAAATGGTGCCATAGTATTCATTATATCTATCAGAGCAGGTAGATGGGACCTCAGTTTCCTATCTTACCCAAAAGACAGCACCTCTGACAATAAAATGGTCACTGTGTACTGCAGTGGAGTACCATCCTCAGTTTTTGTATTTGGGCTCTGAAGCAAGCCTTGAGCACAGGATGTTGTGATTCACAGACAATTCCTTGGGCATTATTGAGCGAAATTTGACGTTTCGGGCAAAAGCCCTTCATCAGGAATCCTGACTGGCAATTTGTTAGACTGCAAGTCGCTTGGGGAAAGCACAGTTCGAAGCTTGCCTGGTATCCCAATCAATTTTCTCCCCTCAACCAACGTCCCTCCCCATTAAGAGTCCGTACACAGAAAATGACTGGAATCTCATGTAGGCTAGACAGTCAGACAGGGGCTAAAGGATTTTCTGCAGGCTGAATGTCTGTTGACAAATAGTGGCTTTGTGATTTTCCCAGTGCTGCCTCATAACTAATGAAGTTTCTTAACATTCAGTAAAACAATTTGTTGTGGTGGGCTTTGAACAAGCCTTTTCATGGTTACAAATCCAGTGCCAGAATGAAAAGTCACCCATATTCCAGAATGCTAATCAGAACCTTCACTGAATGTGAACTGCTTAGTGATGTTTCCCAGTATTGTACAATACAGCAAAGGAAGTCATGTAGTGCGGTGCTATTGGCCACGTTTTTGTTTTATTCATTCATAGGATGTGGGCATCACTGACTAGGCCAACATTTATTATCCATCCCTAATTGTTCTGAACTGAGTAGCTTGCTCGGCCATTTCAGATGGTAGGTAAGTGTCAACCACACTACTGCGTGTCTGGAATCATGTTTAGGCCAGACCAGGTAAGGATTCAAGGTTTGTGTAAAGATTTGTAGCTCGGGTGTTGGTTGTCGAAGTTTCGATATATTCGCTGAGCTGGGAAGTTGATGTGCAGATGTTTCGTCCCCTGTCTAAGTGATAACTTCAGTGCATTGGAGCCTCCTGTGAAGTGCTGCTGTACTTTATCTTCTGGAATTTATTTGGTTCCATTCCTGCTGCTTCAGGTTGCCAGTTCCGGTTGTTCATAGTAGCACATAGGCCTAGACCCAATATACCGGCCACTGCTACGGACAACTGGAATTGGCAACCGGAAGCAGCAGGAATGGAATCAAATAAATTCCAGAAGACACAGTACTGCAGCGCTTCACAGTAGGCTCCAAAGCACTGAAGATGTCACCTAGACAGGGGATGAAACGTCTGCAAATCTTCCCAGATCAACGAACATACCCACAACTATGTCAGATAAAGATGTCAGGTCTCTTTCCCTACAAGATATTAGTGAACCAGGTGGTTATTTATGACAATCAGTAGTGGGTAAAGTGACTATTAGATTAGCTTCTTAGTTTTGGATTTTTAGATATTTTCAAAGCAGCCTTTTCATAGGTGCTGAAGGAGGTGGGATTTGAATCTCCTGATCAACTGGTAGGCACACTACCATTGCACTACAAATGCCCCCTTTTCAACTGTGCGTTATTATTGAATTGAACTGAATTCAAATTTCTGCACCTGTCTCAGTGTCCATGGAGCATTAGTCTGGGACTCTGGATACTAATCTAGTGATATTATAACAACACTACCACCTTCCCCGAAAGGATCTCTCACCTTAGGACTTGATGGCACTATAAGCATGTCATAATGTGGCTAAAGACATTCATTTTTAATTGTAAATCCTACCAATGCATCTAAAGTGATGGCAAAAGCAGGAGATTTTCCTGCAGCTCATTGGAATGGTGTGGACTGTTTTACAATCTTTTGTTTCATTACTTGTCCCATTAACATTTTCTTAATTCACATAAGAATGAGAAGCGATCTTATTGAAACTTAGAAGATTCTTTGTAACTTGACGGTGGAGATATGGAAAAGTTTGATCCCCTTGTAGGAGAATGTTTGGCTTTGGCCACTTTCTGGGGCAGAGAATTCCACAGGCTCACCACTGTCTGGGTCAAGATCTGATCTAAATGGCTTGCACTATACCCTTATCCTGTTACTCCTGGTTTTGGACTCCCTGGTCATTGGGTACAACCTTTCTGCATTACTCTGTCTAGTCCTGTTAGAATTTTATAGGTTACCAGTGATCTGATGATCCAATGGTGTTACTGCCATTGAATAAATGCCAAAGCTCTTTGTGTTCCTATGTCAAACCAACTAAGAATTAATCATGATTTTGCTTTTATTTCTACCTTGTTGGCAACCTACCTGGGGGCAGATAGTATTATTTGGAAAATGCATTGTGTTTGCAATCAAATCATTCAAGCTGAGCTAATGCTTGAAAAGTTGACTCTTGTACTTTCAATTGGTACATAGATGAGATTCCATAGTGCAAAATCTGAGGCCCATTATGCTGATGTTCAATTTAAATGATCAACGTCTACAATTCCAGAGATACAATAACCCCATGGCTGTATTTATTGTAGTTAATTTTGAAGGAGCTTTGCCTGAATGCTTGATGAACTGGCTTTAAGAGGGATATTAGTGGTTTTTCAATGATCCTACAATAAATCTGCAATTACAATAGAGATATTGCTGGTGGAATTTTCTCTGGTGCTTTTATGTTTAACTGACACAATCTATGTCTCAAGGTAGTACGGGAGTGTAGTGACAATAACTGCTGTCAACACTAGGTCTTTTGTTAACATAGAGATCGTTGTTTTCAGATTCACTGTTGTAGTTTGTAGAAGACTGAGCTAGGCAGCTGATCTGTTGAATCTTATTGAGAGAGGAGGTTCTCAAGGTATGAAAAGTGCTTAATTTGTTCCAGAGTCTGTCTTTCAACATGTATAGAAGGCAGAATATTTAGCTGACCAGGTCTGTGAGATTTCTTTTGGCAAAGTTCAAGATCAGGCCAGTTCTCTTGTGAGCAGAGTTAAAGATAAAGACAGTAGCTTACAAATCTGGATATTGATATTGTTATGAAGATGTAGGTGTACTGTACCTTTTAAGAGCATTAAAAGCAAAAGAACTATCTGACAGAACCAAGTGTTCCGAAAAAATATATAATGTGGAACAACTTGATTAGATGGTTGCCTGGAAACGACAAAATAGATTCGAGTATCCCGAAAAATACCAAACTCCAAACCAGTTGAATTTAGTATATTGACAATCTTAAAAGCCAATGACACATGGGTATTATACCTGGGAAAATTGAACAGCTGAGATGAGAACTGCCAAGCCACCAGCATGTAAAAAGACTGCCCGAAAAATAGCTCTCTTGAAAGGTACCTTTATCGATCAGTAACCTGTGAAGCAGAATCCCCAAGAAGAAGAAAAGAAGACAGGAATTCAGAGAAAACTGACAGCTGCCTGCTTTTGAGAGAAGAAGTGTTGTTTTGTAAATCTTAATTGGGAGTTTTATTGGACTAGTATTACAGAAGGGAATGTAAAAGATAGGTTAGAGGAAGGAATTATAAAAGTTGTTAATTATTCTCTTATACATTAAGAAATAAAGTTGTTAATTTTTACTTGGCCTATCAAATTTTCACAGATTACTGCATGGGATAAATCTTTTCTGTGTTGCTGGTTTTTAAATTAAGCAGGAGAGTTTACCCTGTGTAACAATATGCAGCCATTTGCAAACTGTAAACTTTATGTATCTATAGTGGTTAGTTTGGTTCTTGCATGGAGGTAACTGAGAGTAAAGAGATTTCCAACTAGGTGGCATTTAATACTGAGACCAGAGCCCATTGATCTTTGCTGAGATAAAAGTCATTCAGTTAAATTGCAAAATCAAGCTGGATGAACTGTGTCTGAATTGTCAATAACCAGCTCTTTTCCAGGTCTTGTTTCCTCAACTCTTAAATGGCTAACTCAATGAGTGAGAACAAATAAAATATTACAAAGTCATTCTAAAGCTCTCCTAGAAGCACGGCAGCATTGACATTAAATACTGGGTGAAGCTGTGTTCCACCAATTGTTCAAAATAGTCAGAACATGTCCATCAAGTTCCATCAATGCATTGCGTCCAAATGCATTATGAGCAGAAAAATCGATGTTTTGGGCCGGAACCCTTCATTGCTGATAAAGGGCTTCGGCCCGAAACATCGATTTTCCTGCTCCTTGGATGCTGCCTGACCTGCTGTGCTTTTCCAGCAACACACTCTCAACTCTGATCTCCAGCATCTGTAGACCTCACTGTCTCCCAAATGCATTATGATGAGACAGAGCAGTAGCACAGCAGGAAAGAAAAGGGAATGATTCTTACACTCCAGATCACACTGCCTCATGGGACATTTTGCCCCAAGTGCCCAAAGATCTGTGGGTTGAGAATCAGCTGTTCAGTCACACGAAGACTCACAGCAGAAAATCATGATCCTCAGTAGACCTCATACTTGAGTCACGTAATGATAATAACAAGCTATTTTGATTCAATTTGTGTCAAGAGATTTCGACTTTGACCTTTCCTCTGTGGTGAATGAGTTCATTCAACTTGTGCCTGATGCTTGTGGTGAATGTTATTCCTATCAAAGATTGTCCTTACTCAAAGTCATCAACTTCCAGTCATATAACATAGAACAGTACAGCACAGGCCTTTCAGACCATAATGTTGTGCTGAGCATTTATCTTAATCTAAGATCAACCTAACCTGCATACCCCTTAATTTACTGCTGTCCATGTGCTTGTCCAGCAGTGGCTTCAATGTCCCTAATGTCTCTGACTCTACTACCATGACTGGCAGTGCATTCCAAGCACCCTGTGTGTAAAGAACCTACCTCTGACATCTCCCCATACCTTCCTCCAATCACCTTAAAATTATGACCCCTCGTGGCAGCCATATCTGCCCTGGTGAAAAGTCTCTGGATATCTACTCTATCTATGCCCCTCATTTCTTTGACATTTAGTTTAAAAGTGGGTCTGTGGATGTTCTTTTTAGTCATTTAGGTTGTGTTAATTTTGTCTTTTAATTTACAAGACTGTTCCTTTTTCAAGGAACAGGGTGAGAGAAAGACCAAGAAGTTTAGTTTGTTTATTCGTGAGATGTTGGCCTTACTGACTGAGCCAGCATTATTGCCTGTCCCTAGTTGCTCTTGAGAAAGTGGTGGGAAGTTGCCTTTTTGAATTGGTACAATCCATTTACTGTAGGTAGATCCACAATGCTATTAAGATGGAAGAAGTGAAAGGGTGTTTGGTGGTTGTCAGATAGAAGAAGGTTGACATTAGAGAAAAAGCACAGAGCAATGAAAGAAACTGACATATGGAACCATCTAAAAGGTTCCATCAGCAATGAATTATTTTCAAAGTCACTAGTTATGCAAGAGCTGGCACAAAATATACTATCTTGTCAAGTGATAGGTGTTCCCTCTATTACATCCAATCTTTGATTGTTCTCCATTACAACCTTTCTTATTTTATTGGTTCTGTACCAACATATTCATAATTCCTTAAAACCAACTTCAATTGTTGTTCCAAATATATCATCTGCACCCTGCAGTAACATGGAGCATTAGTATCAGAACGACTACTTGGCCAAATTGCCTGTTTTCTGTGCTATAATTTCTTTGTAATCAAGAGAAGCTTTTTAAAACTTAATTACCACTTGACATAGAATCATAGAGATGTACAGCATGGAAACAGACCTTCGGTCCAACTTGTCCATGCTGACCAGATATCCCAACCTTCCTAGAAACTGGCTCGTATCCCTCCAAACCCTTCTTATTCAGATACCCATCCAGATGCCTTTTAAATGCTGCAATTGTATCAGCCTCCACTACTTCCTCTGGCAGCTCATTCCATACACGTACCACCCTCTGCGTGAAAACGTTGCCCCTTAGATCTCTTGTATATCTTTCCCCTCTCACCCTAAACCTATCCCTCTAGTTCTGAACATTTTGTCTATTTATCCTATCCATGCCATTCATGATTTTATAAATTTCTGTAAGGTCACCCCTCAGCCTCCGATGTTCCAGGGAAAACAGCCCTGGCCTATTCAACCTCTCCCTATAGCTCAAACCCTCCAACCCTGGCAACATCCTTGTAAGTCTTTTCTGAACCCTTTCAAGTTTCACAACATCTTTCAGATAGGTAGGAGACCAGAATTGCATGTAATATTCCAACAGTGGCCTAACCAATGTCCTGTACAGCCAAAACATGACCTCTGAACTCCTGTACTCAATCTTTTCTCACAGTTGTGATATCCACTACTTTTGAAATCTTGGTATTGGTTTCTTCACTTTTCTCGATTCCTCCCAAATTGGTGATCTGTATCTCCTTAGGCTGAACATGGACAAAAGAGCAAAACTTCAGGAAGTGAGGTGAGAGTGACAATCTTTGACATCAAGGCTACATTTGACCAGATGTATAACCAAGGAGCTCTAGCAAAACCTTAGTCAATGGGAATCGGGTGAAAATTCTCCCTTAATTGGAGTCCTACCGAGGACAAAGGAAAGATGTTTGAAGTTGTTGGAGATCAGTTGGAGAGGCAAAGTTCTAGTAGTGTTAACACTGGAGTATTAATCCAGAGACCCAGGTAGTGTTCTGGGGACTTGGGTTCAAATACTGCCATGGCAGATGATAGGATTTGAATTCAATAAAAATCTGGAATCCATGGCAATTGTCAGGAAAAATCCATCTGGTTCACTAGTGTCCTTTAGTGAAGGAAACTGCCATCCTAACCTTCTCTGGCCTACATGTGACTCCAGACCCAAAGCAATGTGATTGACTCTTAACTGCCCTCTGGGCAATTAGGGATAGGCAATAAATGCTGGCCTAGCCACTGATGCCCTCATCGCATGAATGGATTAAAAAGAAAATATCTTAGTCCTAGACTTCTCTGCCAAAGAACAGGAAATGACATCACCAACCCAAAAATACCCAAACACACAAATAGAAAGCAAAAATCAGCAGCAGTGCTTCATCTGGAGGCTCACTGAAGATGTTACCTAATATAGTGACGAAATGTCTGAAAATGAACCTTCTAGCTCAGCGAGCAAACCTACGTCCAGAACCTCAACCTGAGCTACAAATCTTCTCAAAACTCGCTAAGACTTGGATAATACCTAAAGTTGGGCTGAGAAATAACATGTCACATTCATGCCACACAAATGCTAGGAAATGATCATCTCAATCAAGAAAGAATCTAGCCAACACCCTTGGCATTCAATGGCATTTCTTATCTCCTAATTCTCCAGTTCGTGCCCACTATCTACAAAATAAGAGTCAGGGGTGTGATGGAATACTTATCTGGATGTGTGCAGTTCCACCACTGTCAAGAAACTCAAAATCGCCTACTTGACTGGTGTCTTATTCATCACCTTCAATATTCCTTCCCTTTACCATTCACACAGTATGGCAGCGATGTGTACCATCTATAAGATGCACTACAGCAGCTCCTCCGACAGCACTTTCCAAACCTGCAACCTCTACCTGCCAGAAGGCTAAGGGCAACATAAGCACCTGCAAACTTCCCAAGAGCCGCACATCATCCTGCCTTGGAAATATATTATTCCTTCAGTTCCACTGAGTCAAACTCCTGGAGCTCCTTCTGCAATAGCACTATAGATGTTCCTATGCCTCATGGACTGCAGCAATTTAAGAAGGCAGCTCACCGCCATCTTCTCCAGGGCAAATCGGAGCAAGCAATAACTGCTGGATTAGTCCTTTACACCCACATCCTGTGAATGAATTTTAAAAATCTATAAACCCATGATGTTGGCAGTAGTGAATGGTAGATCTTGGAATATTGTACTGTTCTTTTAATAAATTAACTTTAGAATTTTGGCCTTCATACCTTTGACAAGTGTCCAGCAGGCATATACTAAAATAGGAAACCACAGTTATTTCCTGCTTCGAAATTAGTTTTGCAATCCAGGAAGAAAAGAGTGCTGTGGTTCCAGAGTAGTTCTGTGAGCTTGCTTTGTAGGGTTAGAAGTTCAGTTCCTGGAAGTGATTGCAATCCTTTAGAAAATAGTTAATGTCAAAGAGCGGTGGAAAATATTCACAGACTACACTCTGACTGCTATAAAAGTATGAGGGGAGAGGCACTGATGGCAAGTCATGCTGCCTGGGACAGTAACACTCAATTTTAAAACGTTCATCCTTGTTTTTAAATCACTTCTCCCCCTCCCTATTGCCGCAATTTTGTCCAACGGCACAATGGCTCAGTGGTTAGCACTGTTGCCTCACAGCGCCATGGACCTGGGTTCGATTCCACCTCAGGCGATGGTCTGGGTGGAGTTTGCACATTCTCCCTGTGTCTGCATGGGTTTCCTCAGGGCCTCCGGTTTCCTCCCACAGTCCAAAGATGTGCATGTCAGGTGAATTGGCCATGCTAAATTGCCAATATTGTTAGGTGCATTAGTCAGATGGAAATGGGACTGAATGGGTTACTCTTCGGGGGGTCGGTGTGGATTTATTGGGCCGTAGGGCCTGTTTCCACGCTGTAGGAAATCTTATCTAAACACTCTTCTCTCTCAGATCTCTGCTCCCTTCCAATTCTGGCCTCTTGCACATTTCTAATTTTCATCAGCTCCCGATTGGTCCTGAGCATTGGAATTCCCTCCTCAACTTTTCTCTCTTACCTCTCCTTTCAGTCCACCCTTAAAGCCCACACTTTGATCTAGTGCTTGGTCATCTGCCCTGATATATCTGCATCTGGCTCAGGATCCATTTTTGTTTTCATCATCTGTCGTTGAATTGCCTTGGCATGTTTTGAATTGCCAAAGACGGTAGCTTAATGCAAGTGGTTATTATTGTAGAAGGCCTAGAATCTGAAAAGGATAAGAGATTGTCTATCTGTGAATATGACACCCAGATGGTAACTGGCCTCTCTGTTTAACAGGTTGCAGATGAAGCTCTGGATGTTCTAAGCACATTGAAAGAAATGAAAGTGGCCAATTTCCGACGGGTTCCAAAGATGCCAATCTACGGCATGGCACAGCCTAATTCAGAGGTAGCTCAACATATTATTGTGATATCTTATTATAATATAGTAGAGATTGTTATAGTGCTACTCACAAGTGCACACTTGTGAAACAAAACCTGGCATCACCTTACCTCAGTTTTTAAACTTATCTTCTCATTGTTTTTCACTCTTCTTTCCCATTTTTTGTACTTTACTCTTGTACACCATTTTATAAAGTTCTTCTTTGCCCCATGTATCTTGGTCCTTCATTCTGGTTTCACAACAAATTTCCAGGGTTAAATAAAAACAAAATACTGCTGGTGCTGGAAATCTGAAACAAATGCAGGGAATGCTGGAGAATCTCAGCAAGTTGAGCAGCATCTGTAGAATGGGAAACAGTGTTAACATTTCAAATATGGTATCATTCTTTCTTGAAATTTGACATGTTTCAATCTAAGGTGCAGCAGAACTGCGAATTTAAAATTACAAATGATGGCCTCATGCAGATCTAGCATCTGTAGAGACACAAATGTCAATTTTTCCAGGACAATTAGGGATGGACTACAAACAACTGGCCAACTACTCCCATGTAGAATGAATTTTTTTTTAAAGAAGTTAGCATTTTATATCGAATGACTCTTCTTTGGAACAGAAGGAAAGTCATATTGAACTCAAAAATGTTTCTCTCTTGACAGATGCAGTCGGACGTGCTGAGTTTCTCAATTCCTTTCCTTTTTCTTAATTTGAGGTCTCCAATGTGCAAAATATTCTGTTTTTATTTCATCATTTTGTAAATGGACTTGGCAGCATTGAGAAGATCCCCATCACAGTCTGGGAAACATTCAGAAATGTTTATTTTATTCATTATATTCTTATATAAGAAGCAAGCGGGTAACTAGAGAAAGGATTGGTCCACTACAAGATAATGAAGGAAGGCTGTGTGCCGAACCTGAGAGAATGCGTGAGATTCTGAATGATTACTTTGCATCAGTGTTCACTGAGGAGAGGAACATGATAAATCTTGAGATTAAAGATAAAAGTTTGATTAGTCTGGATCACGTTGGCTTAAGTAGGGAAGATGTGTTGGGTATGCTAGAGCTTATTAAAGTGGACAAATCCCCAGAACCAGATGGGATCTATCCCAGGTTGCTGAGGGGGGCGAGAGAGAAAATTGCTGGGGCCCTGACAGATATCTTTGTGGCATCCTTAAATACAGGTGAGGTGCCGGAGGACTGGAGGGTTGCTCATGTTGTCCCCCTGTACAAGACGGGTGGTAGGGATATTCCGGGTAACTACAGACCAGTGAGCCTGACGTCAGTGGTGGGGAAGTTGCTGGAGAGGGTACTGAGAGATAGGATCTATTTATATTTAGAAAAGAATGAGCTTATCAGTGATAGGCAACATGGTTTTATGCGGGGTTTATGGTTTTATGTACCTTACCAACTTAATAGAGTTCTTCGAGGAAGTGACCAAGTTGTTAGATGAAGGAAGGGCTGTTGATGTCATATACATGGACTTTGGTAAGGCATTTGATAAGGTTCCCCATTGTAGACTAATGGTGAAAGTGAAGTCACATGGTGTGCAAGGTGTTCTAGCTAGGTGGATAAAGAGCTGGTTGAGCAACAGGAGACAGAGAGTAGTAGTTGAAGGGAGTTTCTCGAAATTGAGAAAGGTGACCAGTAGTGTTCCACAGGGGTCAGTATTGGGGCCATTGTTTGTAATATATGATCTAGAAGAGGGCACTGTTGGTATGATCAGTAAGTTTGCAGATGACACAAAGATTGGTGGAGTAGCAGAAAGCATAAGGGACTGTCGGAGAATACAGGAGGATATAGATAGACTGGAGAGTTGGGCGGAAAAGTGGAAGATGGCTTTCAATCCAAACAAATGTGAGGTGATGCATTTAGTAGGCAAGTCTAATTCTAGAGCGTATTATACAATGAATGGAAGAGCCTTGGGAAAATTGATGGGCAGAGAGATCTGGGAGTGCAGGTCCATTGTACCCTGAAGGTTACTGCATAGGTAGATAGAGTGGTCAAGAAGGCATATAGTATGTTTGCCTTCGTTGGACGGGGTATTGAGTATAAGAGCTGGCAAGTCATGTTAAAATTGTACAAGACATTGGTTCAGCCGCATTTAGAATACTGTGTACATTTCTGGTCGCCACATTACTAAAAGGATGTGGACGCTTTGGAGAGGGTGCAGAGAAGGTTTACGAGCATGTTGCCTGGTATGGAAGGTGCCAGCTATGAAGAGAGGTTGAGTAGGCTAGGTTTATTTTCACTAGAAAAAAGGAGATTGAGGGGGGATCTGATTGAGGTTTACAAAATCATGAAGGGTATAGACAGGGTGAATAGAGACAAGCTTTTTCCCAGGGTGAAGGATTCAATAATGAGAGGTCATGCTTTCAAGGTGAGAGATGGAAAGTTTAAGGGGGATACACGCGGCAAATACTTCACACAGAGAGTGGTGGGCGTTTGGAACGTGTTGCCAGCAGAGGTGGTAGGGGTAGGCACAGTACATTCATTTAAGGTGTATCTGGACAGATGCATGAGTCGGTGGGGAGCAGAGGGATACAAATGCTTAGGAATTGACCGACAGCTTTAGACAGTACATTTTGATCAGCTCAGGCTTGGAGGGCCGTTCCTGGGCTGTAAATTTTCTTTGTTCTTTGTTAGTTTGGCGGTCAGATTTGGAAAAGATATACCTTTATCCTGTTTGTCCTGGCTCCCCCATTGTGACACTGAACTCTATCAATCTGGCCTTCAAAACCAAGACTACTCAAGCCTTCATTGTGCTTCCATTTTTTATTTTCTGCTTTGTCCTGTTTGAAGTGTATGACCTGAAGTTTTGAAAGGATTTGCTTTTAGTGCAGTTGCAGTTTGTGGTTAGATCCTAAAAGAGAACACCAAGATATGATGGTAGTGCAAACCAGAGATGGCAGTAAATTGCTTGATTGACCCCTGAGACTCCACAATACCAATCAATGCCACCCTCAAACAAAAAAAGCATGGACCCAACCTCAATAATAGAGGTTGCTAATTTGGCTTGTGCTGAGGCTCCTTGTTCAATTTTACAAGATGTATATTGACAGAGCAGCTTTAGGTAAGTCCTGATGTTGTGCATGTTGCAGACCAGGCCAGACTGCCTCAAAATATTTTAAGAAGGTAGCCTACATCCTAACATTTTCTTACTTGAAAGGTAGATGTAAAGTGCATGTTCCAGATTTGATGCGACTGGTCAAACTACTTGACATTAAGCAAAACACTATAGTTAAATACAAACAAAAGAAAGAGGAATTCAGAATAACAACTGTTGGAAAACTTGAATAATAGATACAGTACCTATTACTAATTAACTGTTCCACTACAGTAACATCCCATAATCGCACGCCATGGCAAAAAGGCAAATTCAGACACCGATTCTTAAATGCAATGCTCCAGTCCAAGAGGAAGAAATATTAAGAGAACATTCAGAGAGTGTGACAACCAAGAGACATTCACTAAAGTTCACAGCTGTTTTGAGACCCCAAACCGCTTCTAACATTACTGATAAAACCAAAACCCAGAAATCTGAATCTGTAAGAGCTGGCCACACCCATTCAGGTGGCTCCCATTGTTCAAACTTTAAATAAAACTAAAGGCCTCAAGTTGTTACTTAAGTCACCTTCAAGTAGCCAGTTTGGTATCTCTGCCTTAGAACTTCTCTTCAAACAAAGCCAAAACAAAACAGCCTTTTAAAGTGACAGCATCATCACTGTGCTCTATTAAGATAATGGTTTAGTGGCTCCTCTTGACAGGCTTGTGGCTTGGTCCTGACATACCTGACTGATAAGAAGAGGAATTACAGCAACATTTTGTGGGTGACCTTACGAGAGGAGTTAGTGCTGGAGGGGAATGGCCAAGTGTACACACCCCGGGAACCAACCTGCTTGGAACAGCCCATCACGGTACCCACCAACTCATCAGAGCAGCTCGAAGTGAGTAACCAGAACAATGTCTGCTTGAGGTTATTGCTGTAGAAAAATGTCCAATGTGAGTGTTATGTTTCTCTGGTTCAAAGGAAGATTGCCTCCTTAGAGGGAAAAAAAATGAAAGAACTGCGAATGCTGGAAATAAAACAAAATCAAAAATTGCTGGAAAAACTTAGCAGGTTAGGCAGCATCTGTGGAAAGAAAGCAGGATTAGTGTTTTGGTCCAATATGACTCTTCAACAGTACTGTTGAAGTGTTTATTCCAAAAAGCATTTGCAGCTAATAAATTAAGAACAGGATTGGGGTAAACCAGTTTGACCCTTCAGCCTACCCCCACCATTCAAGGAGATCTTGGTTGATCTGTAACCAAAGTTCATTTACCTGTTTTTAATTTTTTTTTAACCCTTTTTCCTCCATAACTTTGGTTAATACAAACCTACTAATCTCAGATTTAAGATTAACCGGATGTAGCACAAAATACATTTGTAGAAGAGCATTCTAGACTCCTGACTACACTTTATATGTAGTAGCCATAACAAAGTTATAACTTTAATATTTAAGCTATGCCCTGATACTAGATTGCTCCCAACCAGTGGAAGGCCTTTTGAAGTGTAGACACTCTTTTATTGTGGGAAAGCAGCTGCCAATTTGTGCACAGCACATCAAGCTCCCCACAACCAACAGTACTATAAAAATCAGATCTTCTTTAATGAAATTGTTGAGGTAATAAGTATTGATCAAAACACCAATGAGAGCTCCCCCTCAGTTCATTGAACAGTGTTCTCAGATCTTTTACTTCTGCCAGAGAAGACAGGCTTAACTTCTCATCCGAAAGCTGTCACCTAAGATTGTAAGACCACAAAATGTAGAAGCAGAAGTAGCCCATTCAGCCCATTGAGTCTGCTCCATCATTCAGTGAGATTATGACTGGTCTAATGGTTCTCAATTCCACTTACTGCCTTTTCCCCATATCCTTTGAATCCGTTGCAGTTTAAAAATGTCTATCTCAGCCTTGAATATACTTAATGACCTAGAGACTGGTTTACCACCAACCTTCCATGGTAAAGAATTTCAAAAATACGTCTGTCATTATAGCACTCCCTTGGCACCACACTGGAGTGTCAAATTGGATAACATGCTCAGCTCTGTGAATCTGCTGAGCAAAAGCGAAGGTGGTCCCGATGAGCCAGGGCTGACACCGATCAAAATGATCTGAGCGTCTTAAGCATTTATATGATCTCAATTTGTACAATTCATCCGAGCGCTATTGTCCTATTGTTCAATGCTGGATAAACATACTTGAAGTATTGTCCTTTAGCCATTGACTTCTTAGGGATAAATCATCTTTATGTTGCTAAATAAATGCTATGATGAGGGGCTTTTGAATATAATGAGTATCAATCTTCTGTGGCAGTTCAGGGAGCAAGACCTGGTTAGAGGTCATGGGATAATTGGCCTAGCATTCCCATTTGAAAGCTGCATGCAGTCTCTTTAATTTTGTTACTTATAGTTAACTTGTAAAACTTAGAATTTGGGAGGCTGGGAAGTGAACTTAGCTGCAACAAAGGAATTTTTTGTAGTATCAGCTGCATGGGACACCATCAAATTGCCCTCTAAGTCACACACCATGCTGACTTGGCAGCAGGGGAAGGGGGAGGTGGCATGTGTAAAATGGAGGATGAAGTTAAAGAATTAATGGATTGTCCCCACATAAATTCCTTTTTAAATGCTTGATTCAAGTGCTATGGCCATTTGCTAAAACACACTTTGGTCTTTCTGTACTTTGTGATTTTAAAGAATTTTGGCCCTTAAATATTTTTGTGTAATGGAGGAACTGTCTTATGAGATAAGATACACAAAAGCAAAATTCTGCAGTTGCTGGAAGTCTGAATTAGAAATAAAGTGCTGGGGAAAACTCAGCAAGTCTGACAGTATTTGTGGAGACAGCTAACATTTCAAGTCTGTAAACGCTCATATCTGAGATGAGATACATCTTTGGTGAAAGTCAGCAGGGGATGAAGAGTAAATGCTGCTGTGGATCAATTTATCTCACTTGGATGCTGAATCTAATTGGCATTACTAACTACCAAGGAGTCTTAAGGACTTGAAGATTAATCTCCAGGACATTGGCTTGATCAGTGCTGAAGGAAAAACATTGACCATTGGAAGAGTTATCTATCTCATTCACTGCCCTGGTGTGCTGGTTCTCTTGTTAGAAAAAGCATTGAAGATGGATGAATAAAAATTTGATTAATCAATAATCATCCCTTCAGGCATTCAAAATTCTGTTCACTTTTCAATTGGTGAATGAAGGTGAGACTTCATGATGTAGACATGCTCAGTGGCCAGTTGCCGAAGGTCATATGATTAAATCTCTGGGAATGCACCCAATGACAGTTAGCAGTTGAGGGGTTGATTTGAAAGTGAAAAGCATGGGGCCTAGTTGGAGAGGTTGTCTAGCAATGATTGAACAGAAGAAAAGTATATACTTGTTAAATAATTTAAAGGCTGAGAAGGATCACATAAATAAATTTAGTTCTGTTTGTTTGGTTTGATCATTTACTGTTACCATAAAGAGAGAAATGGTAAAAATGAACATTTAAAATAATCAACAGACTTTTAAAGGACAGTGAAGAAGATTATCTAAGATTACGAAGAGATCTTGATCAATTGGATCAGTGGGCTAAAGAGTGGCAGATGGAGTTTAATTTGGATAAATGAGAGGTATTGCATTTTAGTAAAACAAGCAAGGAGCAGAACTTACACAATTAATGGTACGGCCTTGGGTAGTGTTTTAGAACAGAGAGACATAGGGGTTCAGGTATATAATTCTTTGAAATTTGTGACACGGGTAGACAGTGTGGTTAAGAAGACATTTAGCGTGCTTGCCTTCATTGTTCAGACCTTTGAGTATAGAAATTGGAATATCATGTTCAGGTTGTACTGGACGTTGGCAAGGCATCTTCTGGAGTACTATATGCAGTTCTTGTCATCCTCCTATAGGAAGGACATTATTAAATTAGAAAGGAATCAAAAAATATTTACCAGAATGTTACTGGGAATTGAGGGTTTGAGTTATAAAAATAGGCTGGATAGGCTGGGACTTTATTCACTGGAGCATAGGAGACTGAGGGTGGACCTTATAAAGATTTATAAAATCAACAGGGGAATAGATAAAGTGAATACAAGGGTCTTTTCCCTAGGGTGACAAAGTTCAAAACTAGGGGCGCATATTTTCAAGGTGAGAGGAGAAAGATTGAAAAAGGACATGAGAGGCAACTTTTTTACACAGAGAGTGGTTTGTGTGTGGAATGAACTGCCAGAGGAAGTGGTGGATGTAAGTACAGTTACAGTATTTAAAAGACATTTGGATAGATACATGACTAGAAAAGATTTGGAGGGATTAGGGCAAAACACAGGTAAGTGGGACAGTCCGGAAATATGGTTGGTGTGGACTGGTTGGGTCTGTATGACTCTGTGATGCTATGGTTTGTCAAAACAGTTCTTCAGCAAAATATCAATGCATATTTGTTTATAATGGAGTATATTTCTGGCTTTTGTTAATGTTATTAATTTCATTTTTTCAAAAGAAACTAGAAAATGGCCTTAAAAATGAGATTTTGGCATCGCAGAAGTTACTTGAAGTACAGCTGGAGCAGGAGAAGCAGATGAAGTTGTTTAAAAGTTGTCTCACCATGCAGGAGATTTTCAACCAACTGAAGAGCTCCCACCAGGGCCTACTGTATAGACGTGTCCCCATTCCTGATTGTGGTGCTCCAAGAGAAAAGGTAAAGGGATGCTGAAAGGACCTCTGTCCTTGTGAGGATTCTTTTAGGAAAGAAAGGAGGAAAATAGGGGCAACAGTGCATAAGCTAAAATTAATTTTGTGTCCAGATTTTTATTTGATATTACATTTTATTCTCCAAATTTCTCACTGACTTGCCATTCATTGCTATGACTTCATTTCCTCTCAAGGACTTTGACAAGTTATTTGAAGCCATGAAAACAGTTTTCGTAGATGATACCCGCTCAGCAATTGTATTTAACTGTCATAACGGGAAAGGAAGGACAACGACTGCCATGGTGCTGTCAGTCCTCGCTTTCTGGCACTTCAAGGTTGGTACTTTTCTCCAGTTTTAGTCAGTGACGTACGCTGGCCTCTTATGTACTATCAGCTTATTTGTGCTGTGCAGCACAGATGATTTTAAATTATGCAGACTGAACACTACTTCATGAGATTTTCTTGTATTTAACCGATTCCAGATCTAATGAAGCCACTGCCCTGTTTTGAACAACTCTAATTGTTCTTTAACTTTGTAATGATGGTAGCATTTGGAAGCAAACAGTTTAGCTCCTTACATTAGTGTGCAGGGGTCCCAGTCCCTGGAATGTATTCCAGCAGGGTAGACACCCATGCAATGTGGAACCCAGTGGTTTATACAGAATGGAGATCAAGCTGGATCTGTAACATGTGTTCCGCCAGAATTCTTGTAGGACATGCACAATATCAGTCAAAATCTGATGCTCAAACCATATAAGGGATTAGGACCAGGGGCCTGCTTTTGAACCTGATGCTGTTGGAGTTGGTGGCGGTCGTGGGGGGGAGGGGTGGAGAAGCATTGTTGGATAATGTCCAGGTCCCTATTGTTTTCGTTTGCAGCTGCCCTTCCTGGACCAGCTCAGCACCAGGTTATTTGAGTTGGGCAAATTATCACTAGAAAATCACCTTATTCTATTTACAAGTTTGTCAGGAGCTTATGGATAATAAATTGGGTGGCGGGAGGTGTCCCCAGAATCTCTGTTGTATACTGGTGCTTTAAAATTCCAGGGTGTTGCAGAGGTGTCAGAATTCTGGCTTGCTGTTTAGGGCTGCATATTTCTTAGTTGCATTGGAAATTGTCCTCTAGGAGTCTCTTCAGATCAGTGAGCACAGTCTTTAGGGGAGAACAAGACTTGGCATAAATTAGAATGCAGGGAAAATTAGTTTTCTGTGAGCTTAAAATGAGGGTTGCAGTACTTTCCTCCTGGGTTTGATGCTGAATATTCATCCAGTAAGGTTGAGTCTTGTGGCTGGTCAGCCCAGCTGCGACAGTGGCTCATGTGAGTTTCAGAATAATGTCAACACTGAAGGTTTGATCCACATTTCAGTCATTGGGAACTGCCATCTCACCCTGTCCCCTGGGATCAGAAGACCAGGACAAGCCAACACTAACAAAAATTGTTATGAAAACAGCTCAAGATAAAGCTTTACTGCAACAGGTGGAACTTGAATTTAATGAAAAAAGCCTGGGATATAAAAGCTGATTGTTGTATGTATATCTCACCTTTAAGAGAATTCACTGTTAAGGACTCTGTGCTGTTCATCTAAAATGTTGCAACTCTACTTGGCAGTTGGTCTACTGCAAGCTGCACGCACTGAAGTTAGCTGTTTCTTGTAATGTCAGCTTCACGACTTGTAATATGTTTTACTGTGTTAGACAAATTAACGTACAGAATGAATCAATCTCTGGGTGTTTAATTATAAGATCATGATCATTAGCAGGATAGTGATGACTGTGAAATTATCACAGATTGTCACTGAAACCCATCTGGTTCAATAATGTCTTTTGGGGAAGGAAATCTGCCATTGTTACCTGGTGTGGCCTACATGTAACTCCAGAACCATGGCAATGTGGTAGACTCTGAACTGACCTCTAAATGGCCCATCAAACAGCTCAGTTTAAAGGCAGTTAGGCATCGTCACTTTGTTGACTGCTGGAGGCTGTTCATACTTGTCAAATCATCTTTGAGCACTTTCAGATTCAGGGAGAAGAAAGGAATTTCATCACTCATGCATTTAATCACAGTTCAAGGCCCATGGAGGTTAGGAGAAGGAAATTTGTTGAGGGAAGTTCCTCCTATACCTTGAGTATTGATCAAACCCAGGAAGCTAAAAAACTGCTCATCTAGTTCTGTGTCCTTGTTGCAGGGAATTCCTGAAAATAATGAAGAAGAACTCGTGAGTGTGCCAGATGCTAAGTACACAAAGGGAGAATTTGAGGTAGGTGAAAGGCAACTCCCAGATAAACAGGTTTGCTCTGGACTCTCACTGTGATTGAATCACTGAAATTCGTTATCATGAGTGAATTTTGCCATTCATAATATCTATGCTGTTGTGGCTATCTATGTTTTAAACTGTGCTTCCAGGTACTGTTCATCTTTAGCTTCTTCTCCTTTGTGATGTGCTGAGCTTGGAGAATGCCTGCATTCTGTTAAGCTTCAGAACCAATTGTAGAGCAATAAAGATCGAGATTAGACACAGGATGGAAGCTTTTAGATGGCAAAGGCTTGAGTAGGTCAGTGAAAAGCGACTAGTGTTTGCAAGTGAATTTCCACGGGACCTCTGCTCTATTACTGCATTGATACATATTGCCTCATCAATTATGGAGGTATGAGCCTCAAGGCTAGTTCTTCTCAGGGTTGTTAGCGCTTCATGAGTAGATTGGAGGGCCAGTAACAGAGATTTTGAAGTAGATCATAGAATCCCTACAGTGTGGAAGCAGGCCCTTTCGTCCAACAAGTCCACACTGACGCTCCGAAGAGTAGCCCACCCAGACCCATTCCCCAATCCTATATTTACCCATGACCAACGTGCCTAACTTGCGCAGCCTGAACACTATGGGCAATTTAGCATGGCTAATTCACCAAAACTGCACATCTTTAGATCGTTGGAGGAAACCAGAGCAACTGGAGGAAACCCATGCAGACACTGGGAGAATGTGCAAGCTCCACACAGACAGTCGCCCGAGGCTGGAATTGAACCTAGGTCCCTGGCGCGATGAGGCAGCAGTTTTTCAGGAGTTTGCCTGTGGAAACCTGTGCTTTGGAGAATGGAGTTTGTTTGCAATGCTGCCACAGGCATAAGTCTAACTATTTGCTTTCACACTGAAAATCCGTACAGCTGGGAAAGGACATGACTCCAATTACAAAACTATGGCATTAACCTTACACATCTTTCTCTCAGATTGTGATGCAGATAGTTCGACTCTTGCCCGATGGACACAAAATGAAGAAGGAAGTAGACCTGGCTCTGGACATTGTGAGTGAGACTATGACTCCAATGCATTACCACTTGCGAGAAATCGTCATCTGCACTTACAGGCAGGTGAGTCAATACCCACGTGGACAGATACATCATCCATACAAGTACCTTTCCTTCCAAGTCAGATCTTTCTGTGGATGAGAGAAGTTTTGTAAATGGTACTAGAAGGTCCATAAAAACTGCAAATTTATGCGGAGGTTCATCTATTATCTTAAGTAGGATGGAAAGTAGGATTCAGAAAATTACTACAGACCAAATTCTGCAGGTATGATGAAGCGCACACTGGTCATTTGAGTAGAAGACAAAATTACATCACACATTTTGAGGGATGTCAGATATGGGATTGAGTGAGTACTGTATAAGGTCTTGGACTCTTTATAGTTGAATCTGCTATAACGCATGTTTTTTCAACATGAATTGGCATAGAACACAAATTTTCCTTACCTGTATTGGCTGTAATGTGATTCCAACCCCATTAGTTTAAATGGTGTGCCTATTGCACGATTTTCTTATAACGTAAAATCACACGAGAGCAAAACTATCACATTATATCAGATCTGACTTAATTTGAATCTGTTAGAAGTAGTTCAGAGAAAGCTCACCGATTCCTGGGATGAGGATGCTGTTGCCTTGAGAAAGGTTGGATAGGTTGAATCTACATCCATTAGAATATTGAAGAATGTGAGGTGATCTATGGAATATTCCAAAGGGACTTGACAATGTGAATGTTGAAAGGATGTTTCCTTTGGGGAATGACTAGAACAAGGAAACACAGCTTAAAAATGAGGGGTCTCTCATTTAAAACAGAGCTCAGGAGGATGCTTTTCTCTCAGAGCCATTTGTCAATGGAATTATCTTCCCCATAGAGCACTGGAGGCAGGAATATTAAACCTCTTTAAGGAAAAGGTAGATGAACATCATCATCAGGCTAGGCATGATTGTGGAGTTGAGACCACAGTCAGACCAGCTATGATCTTACTGAATGAAAGGACAGGTTAAAGGAACTGAATGGCCCATTCCTGCTCCTAATGTTCATAAGGGAACACTGGATTTAATTGATAAATGATTGGTGGTGGTGAATTGAGAACCTTTGACACCGGATGGATTCATCAGCCTCCCTCAATCCCACTCCTTTTTGTGATATCAATATTTTGTCGTAAGTGTCAGAATGTCCTAGCTGTCAATCTGGGATTGCATTATCATGAATTTGTGAGCCAGAACGATAGCCATTTGGTGATGTTTGAGGTGAATGACACGTCAGCGATGTTTCTTTTGTCACCCTTTGTGTGAGTCTTATTCATCATTTACATGAATGTTAATGAACTGGAGGCAGTGTTTTTGTTCCGCATTGATTTTTATCATTTGCATTCATAATCACCAGTGCTTTTGAATTTTTTTCAAAATGTTGGAAATCAAAGGATAATCACGAGTGAAACTGAATGAATATTATTTCATGAAGTTTTTGTTTTATAGAACCTGTGTATAGAATTTTTTGCACTGCAGGTATACACACAATTCTGGCTGATCAAAAAGCTCTCCCTCACACTTACTGACTGCCATCGGTTGTGTGGAAGGATACACAGATTGATAACCAACCTGTTTAGCTATGTTATGATTATCTCTGAGGCCATCTTGAACACAGGAGGTCTGGCTCAGAGGTAGTGTCACTACCCATTGCACCACAAGACCTCCTTCACTTAAGCATGTCATCTCGGCTAGCAGTTCAGAAGAATACTAAGGGAGTGCTGCACTGTCAGGGGTGTTATCTTTTACCTGCTGTTGTTGGTTATTGTGAAAGGTCTCCTCATTCAAGTGGGAGAGTTTTCCATATCAGAGCTAATGTAAGTCAGGGCAAATATGGGATTTGTCACAGAAAGCCAAATTTCAGACAATTACAACAATTATATTATTGGAACATCTTTTGGAGGACTCCATGTCCTTTTCTCTTGTTAATACAAATTGTTGACATTGTCTGAAATCTTACCTTAGTCCTGATTTATAATGACATTCCCATTGCAGACACTTTAAAACTATTTCAATGGATGTAAAGGACTTCCTGTGGATGTAGAAGGTGTTTTATAAATGCAGGCTCAAATTCACTTCAGAGACGAAAGTGTGGTGCTGGAAAAACACGGCAGATCAGGCAGTATCTGAGGAGCATGGGGAATTGACATTTCAGGCATAAGCTCTTCATCAGGAAATTCATTTCACCTTACAATTACATAAAAGGAATTGCCTGTAAGCTGACAGGCTAATGGTAACCAGCCTTGCTGATATGGCACAAACTATGGTTTTAACTTGATCATTGAGACTTTGCAAGTTTAGCTCTCTGAGAAGGGATAATTTATGATTGAGATAAAATAAGAGCGCAAGACTGTCGCAGTTGACTACAAACACATCAATTTTATTTTGTAACAGATTGGATCTGCCGTTATTTATAGAGATAGGAAAAGAAATAATGCACATTGCTATATCAACAGGTACACTGATCACTTTTAATAACTTGGAGTTCAATCCAGGCAAATGTGAGGTGATGCATTTTGGGAACTCTATTTCTAGAGCAAATTATACAGTAAACAGAAGAGCCTTGGGAAAAGTTGATGAGCAGAGAGATCTGGGAGTGCAGGTCCATTGTACCCTGAAGGTTGCTGCCCAGGTGGATAGAGTGGTCAAGAAGGCATATGGTATGGTTGCCTTCATCGGACGGAGTATTGAGTATAAGGGCTGGCAGGTCATGTTAAAATTGTACATGACGTTGGTTCGGCTGCATTTACAATACTGTGTACAGTTCTGGTCGCCACATTACCAAAAGGATGTGGACACTTTGGAGAGGGTGCAGAGAAGGTTTACGAGGATGTTGCCTGGTATGGAAGGTGCTAGCTATGAAGAGAGGTTGACTAGGTTAGGTTTGAAGTCATTAGAAAAAAAGAGATTGAGGGGGACCTGATTGAGGTTTACAAGATCATGAAGGGTATAGACAGGGTGAATAGAGACAAGCTTTTTCCCAGGGTGAAGGATAATGAGCGGTCACACTTTCAAGCTGAGAGGTGGACAGTTTAAGGGGGATACACGTGACAAGTACTTTACACAGAGGGTGATAGGTACCTGGAATGCGTTCCCAGCTGAGGTAGTAGAGGCAGGCACGGTAGATTCATTTAAGGTGCGTCTGGATAGATGCTTGAGTAGGTGGGGAACAGAGGGATACAGATGCTTAGGAATTAGGCAACAAGTTAAGGCAGTAGATTTGGATTGGCTCAGGCTTGGAGGGCCGAAGGGCCTGTTCCTGGGCTGTAAATTTTCTTTGTTCTTTGTTTTTTGTTCTAACTTACAGTTCAACACAGAGTTTAATCCATGAATTAAGTGTTTCTGAATCCCACCAGTAGGTGGTGCAGCTGCTCCATTTTAAGATTTAAAATACAGATTGCTTTCCTACAATGAGTTTTGTCAACTTGATTTGGCTGTAACACTGTTGGTGAATTGGGGAACGATTGTCTTGAAACATGAACTCCTGTTGGCTATTATGCGATTCCATCCCTGGTTACCTTAGGTCCATTCTAGGTGTTTACTTCAGGTCAAGCAAAAGTGGTTGGATGACCGGGCAACTGTTTTTGACTGTGCCTTTGATGTTTTTAAGTGTTTTTAGAAATTATTGCAAAAGAAAAGATTTAGATTTCAAGATTCTCCTCATTCTGGATAATGCACCAAGCCACCCTACCACCATTAGTGAGCTTTCTGAAAACATTAAAGTTCTATTTCTATCTCTGAATACAAACTCTCTCATTCAACCCATGGACCAGGGTGCATTAAGGTGCATGTTCAGAAAGCTCATTGCAGCTAGTGAGGGGGATATTTAGGACTGTGTTCTTCAATTCTGAAAGAGCTTTAACATTAAGAATACTATTGACATCATTTTGGAAGCCTGGGTGTTGTCAGTAAGGACTGCTTGTATGCAGCTTGACGCAAGCTTCTCCCAGATTTTCTTCATGATTTTAAAGGTGTTAAGGAGCTTCCAGCAATCCGTGAACATTGTATCAATCTTGCAAAGCATGATGGATTTGAAGAAGTGGAGACTAATCTACAACAACCTGTTGCTGCAGGGGAACTTGAAGCTTGATATGAAAATGATGAAGTCCATGATGCAACAGCATGAGAACGTTCCACTTGTCCTTAACTTCCCTCAGGATAGAAGACAGAGAAGCAGTTGCAGCTCTTAGAAGACAATGACTACAATGGATAATGCAGTAGGATAGCCGTTCATGGCATAATGTCTTATCTGGCACCCCATGAACAGCTTCCTCATGAAAGAAGAAAGATGGCAAAGCAGCAAAAACTATTTGCCTTTTTTAAGCAAACCCCGAAGAAACAGTCTGAACACAATGAACCACAGCCATCCACTACTGGACTAATTATTTCTTGTTCGTAACCCTGCACCCAGAACTGCATCTGAAAGTGATGATGATGCTGATGATGACCCTCAGCCCCTGTCTTAATATAGTACTATAACTCACCCAACTCAGAAACCCCTTAAAGTGTTAAATTTATTGCATTATTTCATTAAAATAGATGATTTTACTTGGACTGTATTAACGTTTGTATTAAGCTAACTACTGTTTTCATCTCACTTTGACTGATATTTTTGGTGGTTCGCCCCAACCCTGTTTTTCCCATGGCCCCCGTTATTTCTATCGTGTGTTTTTTTTAATAACACAAGGTTGCACAAGAACACAACTACTGCATTATAGCAGAACAGACTGTACTTTAAATCAATCATTAATTCGTATTGAACTAACTGTGAAGAAGTGACAATAGTGCACTTAGAGAGACTTCCAATGCTTTTAGTCATTTTGGTTGGAGCTAAAGATGATCAAATATTGGTTAAAAAAAAACAAAGATTGACTGAGCGCTGATGTGCTTCCCTGCAAAAATCAATTAACATTCATTAGGAAAAATTCTAGATTTCATTCGTTGGATTTTGTTGGCAGTCATTGGGGGAGACGCAGCAGCAGTGTGGGTCAAACCTGCTCGCAGTGGCACTCCTTGGTAGTGAGACCAGAATGAGGGCAAAGGAGGAGGATGCAGGTACAGTGCCTTTTTAGGTGGGTCAGCTTTCAAGACCTTCATGTTAGCTTGGTAGCCACAGTTGAGTTTGAGGAGTCCTCCTGACTGCTTTGCCAACTTCCCAGAGATAACTTTGGGGTGTACACTCTGGTGGTCTGAGGCCTAGAAGACCCAGGCCCCTGGGGAATCCTCTGTGTGACCTCCTCAGCCTGAAGACTTTTAGTTCCCTGGCAGGGGAAAATGGTACGGTGGGGCACCGCTGGAGTAGCCTGAGAGGATAATCCATGAGTGCCTGTCTGTCATAGCTTCTCCCTGTCCATGCACAATGGTATCTGCTTCATCTCTTAAGGATATGGGGGTTAAAGTCCTGTAGCCCCCCTCTTGCCAAACCAATGAATGATGGCTGACAGAGTGAGGTTCCCCTCATATTTCTGACAGACACTGATTGTTTTGCATCTAGCTGTTCATGGCACACGCTACCTTATCTGTGAAGGCAACTAAACAGTTGTGTAAGAGAGACATCAGATAGAACTTGAGCAGACTCCTGTGCTGTTCCTTCCAGTTTGTGCACAATCTCTGGCACTTCTGCAAGATGACTTCTTGTTTGCCTCTGCAGCTCATTAATGCTGAATTCAGAGGTTCTCCAACCGTGCTGAGCTCGGCAAGGATGTGTTCTCCAGCAGTTGTCTATATATCCGACTCCTTGATTGTTTCTTTGTAGGTGGAGGCCTCTGCTGATAGAATGTTATCATGAGCCTATTCTAGATGGAAACATGAGGTGATTGTCTCTGTGTTGATGGGGGATGGGAAAGGAGGCTTTGTAGGTGCTTCCCTGAGGCTCTCCATTGTTCCTTCTCAGGGGTGTGATATGTGGGCTGGTAGAGATGGGCCTCGGGCTGAGACTCTTCTACTTTTGGCATGGGACACAGAGGCTGTCTAAAAGAATTAAAGATTTATTAAGGTTGTGAGTTGCCATTCATACCTAAAATTTTATTAAAATCTCACAAAAGCAAAATCCTGTCGATGCTGGAAATCTGAAACAACCACAAGAAGTGTTGAACGAGCTCAGCAGTTCTTGGAGCAACTGTGGAGAGAGAAACAGAGTTAATATTTTATCATGTAAGAATCTTATTCAGAAGGCTTCATATTTGGATTTGAAATGTTAACTCTGTTTCTCTCTGCACAGTTGCTGCAAGACCTGCAGGGTTTCTGCAGAATTCTCTGACTTTCTTAAAATGTTGCTGCTTGATGAGTAGCAGGGAATAGTATGTTGGAGGCTTTCTCACCAGGTGGCTGTAGATTTCCAGTTGCCAAGTAGCAGAGGCTCATTCCCCTGGCTTTCCTGCCAGCTTGCTGGCCTGCTCCTTGAAAGCGCTTGAGGAGCCTTGTGGTAGGCATATTCTCCCTAACCACTGTCTGGGCACATTTGCACTTATTGTGTACATTCTTCTCTTGAAACTTGAGAGGGAGCATTAATAGACACTACAATAGATACATGAGCACTATGTTTGTTTGATAGACACACCTAGAAATAGCATTTCCCAGAGTTGTGATTGTCCAAGGGTATTGCTAGTAAGAAGAGTGTAAGAAGTTGGGTGTTAAAAAGCTTTGAAGAAAACGTCATTGTGACTAATACAGTTCAATTTCTGGTCAATGATGGTAATCACTTGTATGTTGATAGTGGAGGATTCAGGAAGATGATATCATTGAATAAAAAGGGCAATGGTTAGATTCTCTCTTGTTGGAGAAGGTAATTTCTTGGCATTTGTGTAACATGAATATTACTTGCCAATTGTCAGCTATCAATGTCCTGGGGATCCACTGTACTGTTTGGGAGGGAGTTCCAGAATTTTAACCCAGCATCACTGAAGGAATAGCAATGTACTTCCAAGTCAGAATAGTTGAATAGCTTGGAAGGAACTTGCAAGGGATGGTGTTCCCATATGCCTGCTGTCCTTGTTCTTCTTGATGGTAGAAGTCATGCTATGTTCCCAATGGTCTATTGGAAAGTGAATGAGTCTTCCTGACCCCAAATGGATGAATCTTCTCTATTAATAAAAGAGGCCTTTATTCCCATTTCCAGTATTTAACAAACTGTGAGAGATTAGAATCTCTTCGGGTTTTCTTATAGATTAAATGCAAGGAGTATCATCTTTCATTCCTGAAGTGCCTAGAGAAGCCCTAAAGGTGGTAACCGTATATACATTGAGTGGAAAAATCACTATTCAAGCCATTTTTGGTTTTTAAAAAAAAAGACTTCATTTTAATGGGAATGGGTGAGGTGAATGGGGATTTAGAAGAAAATGTAATCCCTTGCGGGATGGCTGTTGAAATCACATCTATCTCCGCTTTCAGCCATATAGACATATGTCTGGAAAAACAGTCTCCTGAAGATATTGGGATTTTCTCAACATTCATGAAGTTATTGAGCACAAATGTTGTCCCCTCAACAGCTGGCTGTCCGCATTTTCACAATTACGGGTCATATTACCTGCAACCAGAGCTTTAACAGCTGATTGTTACAGTGCATTGTGATTGGTTGCCAAGTCTTTGATGCATTTGTGAAATAGTATTATTGGAATTTAGTTTTCAGAATCTCCAGCTGCTATCATCCCATGGTTGTGAAGCAAATGAAATAAAAAAGAAAGACTTTGACTTATTGTCCCTTTTGTGAGCTCTGTACGTCCCATTGTATTTTGTGACCAGTGACTCCTTCTGATTTGTAGCATAGAAGATTCTACAGCCAATTTATTCACAGCAAACTTCCACAGACAAGAAATAGTGAGGACTGCAGCTGCTGGAAAAGTCAGAGTTGCAAAGTGTGGCACTGGAAAAAGCACAACAGGTCAGGAAGCATCTGAGGAGCAAGAGAGTCAACCATTTCAGGCATAATCCTTCATCGGGACCTGAAAGGTTATGCCTGAAACATCGACAATTTTGTTCCTCAGATGCTGCTTGACCTGCATGCTTTTTCCAGTGCCACATCTTATTGACTCAAACTTCCACACAGAGTAATATACTAATAAGAAATAGCTCACCGAGGCTCTTTCAATTATATTACGAATTCTACCATTAGAAGGACAACAGCAGCAGATTAATTGGAACACCATCACATGCACATGCCCTTTCATGCCACTCAACATCTTGATTTGGAAATATATCACCATTTGCTTTGGTGTCACTGGTTTGAAATCCTTGAACTCACTCCCAAATGGCACTATCGGTATCCCTACACCCCAAGGGCTGCAATGATTCAAGAAGACAGCTCACAATGGAGGGGCACTTGTAAAAGGTAGAGTTTCCATATACCTGCTGCCTTTTTCTTTTAGATGGAGGTGATTATAATTTTGGAAGGTGCTGTCAAAGGAACTTCTCTGTATTTCTGCAGTGCATCTAGTAGATAGTACACACTGCTGATGCTCAGCGTCTGTGGTAGGGGGATTGAATATGTTTGTGTGTATCAAGTGGGCTACTTTGACCTGAATGGTGTCAAACTTTGTGTTGGAGTTACATTCATCCAGGGAATATTCCCAACCTTTGATTTCTGCCTTTGTAGATGGCTGACGTGCTTTGGCGACTCAGGGGATGAGTTACTCTCTGCTGGATTCCTAGCCTTTGATCTGCTCTTCGAGCCAAGATATTTATATGACCAGTGTGACGATGCTGCTTCTTTAACCAGATTATATTGTCCTTGGGTTTTTTTGAGAGATTGTAAAAGACACGGACTGCAAAAAGTCTAAGTTGAAGGGCTTTAGGGCCAATTTGATTATAGTTAAAAGATACAAACTCAGACAAAAGACTTTTAAGTTTAAAAAAATCTTGTACAATGAAAAGGGAGTGGCCAGTTCTCCCAGCTCAGCCTCTCTCTGGTTTGGTTTGGTTTTCGCATGGTAGAGTTGAACAAAGCTACTGGTCCAGGCTGATCCTCTTTTCTCTCTCTGGCTTCTCTCCTGTAAGACCCCGTGTTTGATTTTACCTTTTCTGCCAAGGGCTGTTTATGGGGATTGTTGCAAGTATTAGAACAGCATCATTAAGTTGGGATAATATGTTGGGTTTTTCGATAGGTTGTTATTCTGTATTCTGTTCTCTTTTGTTTGTGTTCATTCGGTAATATTGTTAGTAAACTCTTTTGTTTAAACTGAGTGGCTTGTCCAGATGCATCGCTCCTGGAATATCTGCATTACACCCTCTTAAAACAACTAGCAAAGATAGGGTCTGGGCTACCTTCTTGACATAATTTGAAGGAGTCTAGCCTGGTCCATGACACCAATCCAGTTCAGTTTCTGGTCAAAGGTAACTCCCAGGTTTTTGACAGTGGCGGTTCAGTGATGGTAGTGGCATTGAATGTCAGGGGGCAATGGTTAGATTCTATCTCATTGGAAATTATCATTGCCATACACTTGTGTGGCATGAGGAGAAAGTGAGGACTGCAGATGCTGGAGATCAGAGTTGTGAGTGTGGTGCTGGAAAAGGACAGCAGGTCAGGCAGCATCTGAGGAGCAGGAGAATTGACATTTTGGACATAAACCCTTCATCAGGAATTCCAAGGAGCAGGAGAATCAATGTTTTGGGCATAAGACCTTCATCAGGAATGTGGCTTATGCCCAAAACGTCAATTTTGCTGCTCCTTGATGCTGCCTGACCTGCTGTGCTTTTTCCAGCACCACACTGTGACTTGTTTGGCACGAATGTTTACTTGCAATTTGTCAGCCCAAGCCTGGATATTGTCCAGGTTTTGCTGCATTTGGCCATGGACAGCGTCAGTATCTAAGGAGTATGAAATGGTAATGAAAATTGTGCAATCATCAGCAAACATTCCCACTTCTGATCTTATCATGGAGGGAAAGTCATTGATAAAGCAGATGGAGATGATTAGGCCTAAGACATTATCTTGAGGAGCTGGGGGCTTTGTTAGTGTCCTTACCTTCTTGAAGCCAGCTGGCTTCGAAGTCCACTTGCTCCAGAGACTCCCTCAGTTCCTCAAGGGAATGTCTTAGGCTTACTCCAGTAAGCAGACACTATTCCCGTTGACTCCAGTTTTGCTAGACTTTTTGATGCCATACTTCGTCAAATGTGGCTTAATGTCAGAAGCAGTCACTTACCTCTCGAATTCAGTTCTTTAGTCCATATTTGAACCAAGACTGCAATGAGATCAAGGGCTGAGTGGATTTGGCAGAACCCAAACTGAGAAACATCGAGTAGGTTATTCCTAAGGGAATGCTGCTTGATAACACTGATGATGATGATGATGATGAATGGCTTATACCTGAAACGCCGATTCTCCTGCTCCTTGGATGCAGCCTGACCTGCTGTGCTTTTCTAGTAACACATTTTTCAACACTGTTGATGTTTTCTATCATTGTACCTCAATTCCATTTGCCTCCTTTTACCTTGCATTCCTTGCTATCCTTATATAATTGAAATATAACAGTATCTAATTCAGCTGAAACTCCGTGCTGACAGACATTGGTGGAGAGGATTCTATGAGGGGGCTGAGCCTAATTGTAAGAATTTGCCCCCATTTATCTGGACTCTCAGACTGAAGACTTTAATTTGCTTTATGTTTTATACTGAACATCTTGATTATTTTGAACTCCTTTTAACTTTAAACATGTTATTTTAAACATCTGGTCCGCTCCCCCCCACCCTGGTACTGGTTGACCTACAATAATGTCTGCCAAAGCTTCAATTTAAAAATTTCACCTCCTTTGCAATGTGGTGTCATTCTAATGAAACTGAGTTGCCTGTCTCCAGGCCTTTGTGACAGCAAGTGGTGTGGACAAGAGGAAAGTAGGCCTTGGAGCTAGAACTCCTCCATTACTGGTGGTGGTGAAGTTGGAAGAGGCATGGAGCTTGTAAAAGAGTCAAAGGCAGGCCTGATCTGGCTCCACATGCTGCACACTCACATCCCCACTCCCTGTTGATGCTGTTTTCCCAATCCCCAGTGCCCAATCCTCTTTCCATTTCAGGTGGTTTAGTGCTCGGTTTAGTGATTAATAACCATCCTCAGAAAATGCCGTCATTTCGAGAAATGATTTAAGTTGCATGTAGCTATTTATATAATTTCTGTTAAATTATTCTGAGTGCCTCCTGGGTGAATGAAGATGGATGACAGAAGTTATTTGAAATCAGACACAGTTTCCAGATGTTGGGGTGGGGAGAAGGTGGTGAGAGAAAGTAGCTTTGAACTGAAGGTGAATTGTTGCTGTGGAGCTTCCTATCTTACTCTGCCAGCCTTTAGCAACGACTCTGTCCTGTCCTGACATTAATTTGCAGTTCAGAACAAGCAGGCTTTTATCTAAGGGCTCTCTCACTACATTTCAGCAGTCCAATCATAGCCATATGTGGCACTGCAATTCACCTCCCTCTCCCTGCAAGTAAATTACTTCAGTGCTGAAGAATATTAATCCTCAAATACATTGAGGTTATTTTTGCTTAACATTTTTCGATTGGCCTGATAAAGCATTCATTCTGCCTCCCACTTTGACAAGTTGCCTCTTGCAGGACTGAAGGCTCTTAGTTGTTGAGAAATACACAATGTTCCAGCAAAGGGTTACATAACATTCTGTCATTTATGAGAGATTGGGAGACCTGCACAGAATCTCATCATCTAAAAGCCACAGAGAATTCCCTGCAGTTTCAGAGGAGTGCAATTCTTGGAATCTGCACTCCTCTGATCATTCAGCAAGGCTTTGTACTTCAATTATACGTTGCCCAAGATGAATACGGTCTGTCCCATTAAACAAGATCCATTAAGGTATTGAATAAATGCTTCCTTACCATTTTCTGATTTCCTCAATATAACTGCACACAAGGGGCCACAAGCAACATTTACAGTGCACGTTGGGGAACAAACTTTCAAAAGGGCAGAAATACTGCCAGTTTTTTCTTAACTTAGAGCAGGTGGAATGTGTATCCCTTGGGGAAAGAAATTATTTAACTTCCAACTAGACAGGTAAATGCCCTGCTGGGAGGCTCATAAATAGTTAATAAATGGTTTTTTGGAAGTCCTCTTGTGCAGCTGGATTTTTGGATTAGGTTAGACCTCAGTCTTAACAGACTTTTAATTTTGTATAATTTGCTGAAAATTAAGTATAAAGAAACAGTTGTATTTAAATAGCACCACCTATGATCTCGGAATGCTTCAAAGTAAGCAAGTTTTGAGAAGATTTGTAGTTCAGGTTGAAGTTTTGGATGTAGGTTTGCTCGCTGAGCTGGAAGGTTCGTTTTCAGACGTTTTGTCACCTTACTAGGTAGCTGGAAATGTGTTGCAGGAAAAGCGCAGCAGGTCAGGCAGCATCCAGGGAACAGGAGAATCGACGTTTCGGGCATAAGCCCTTCCTGAAGAAGGGCTTATGCCCGAAACGTCGATTCTCCTGTTCCCTGGATGCTGCCTGACCTGCGCTTTTCCAGCAACACATTTCCAGCTCTGATCTCCAGCATCTGCAGACCTCACTTTCTCCACCTTAGTAGGTAACATCATCAGTGAGCCACACTGCAGCACAGAGGAACTACGCAGAGCAGATGAAAATCACCTATACAGTGTATTCAAAAAGAACAGGTACCCAATGAACACAGTCTGCCGCTTTGAGCAGCAAACCCAAACCCAAAACACGTCCAGAAACCTGAGCCACTCTCCCCTACGTCAAAGGCATCCCTGACTTGACTGCCAGACTACTCAGACCCCTTGACATCATGGTAGCCCACAAACCCACCAACACACTAAAATAGCAGCTAATGAACTTGAAAGACCCTCTACAGACAATAAGCAAAACTAATGTCATTTCCAAAATACCTTGTAAGAACTGTAACAAACACTACAATGGAAATCAGGCAGAAGACTAGCCACCTGGATACATGAACATCAACTAGCCATAAAAAGATATGACCCACTCTCACTAGTTTCCTTACATACGGATGAGGAAGGACACCACTTCGACTGGGACAACACATTCATCCTAGGACAAGCCAAACAAAGACATGCACAAGAATTCCTAGAAGCATGGCATTCCAACCGGAAATCTATTAACAAATACCACCCATTTACCACCCCATAAGAGAAAGAACAGGAATGACATCACCATAGGAAAGGATATCACTACAGAAAATGACATCACCAACCCGAGGAAATCCAAAAATATAAATAGAAAGTAAGCTACACCACCAGTGCTTCACTGAAGATGTGATCTATATCGTGATGAAATGTCTGAAAACGAAACTTCCAGCTCAGTGCGCAAACCTACATCTAGAGCTTCAAAGCAAGGAGGTGTTCTTTTCAAGTTTAATACTTAATAAAATATAGGGGGTGCAATATTAATCAGATAATCTGCTTTAAGTGGGTGACCACTTTGCTGCCCTTCACACTTCTAATCACGTAATTTATTCCTTTACTACTTAATCTCATTAACATTCCTTCTGGTCTTATCCGACCAAACCTAATTTTCATTTAATATCTACTGCCCTCCATCCTGTTGCAGACCTTTCCTCAGGATCCTCGTCCTCCATTTCCTCTTCACTTGTTTTTATTATGTTTTTAACTATTCTCAGTTCTGATAGTCATAGGACTAAAATGTTAATTCTCTTTCTCTCTCCACTGTCAGATTTGTTGAGTTTCTGCAGCACTTTGTTTTTATTTTAGATCTATGTATTTGTTTTTATTTGTGTTTTGTGTTTTCTGTGGTGTTACTTAAGTGCTTAAATATTAGAGTCATAGAGCACGAAACAGATCTTTCGGTCCAACTCGTCCATGCCGACCATAACCTAATCTAGCCCCATTTGTCAGCACATGGCCCATATCCTTCTAAACCCATCCTATTTAAATACCCATCCAGATGATTTTTAAATGTTGTAATTATACCAGCCTCTTCCACTTCCTCTGACAGCTCATTCCACCCTCTGTGTGAAAAAGTTTCCCCTTAGGTCCCTTTGAAATTTTTCCCCTCTCACCCTAAACCTATGTCCTCTTGTTCTGGACTCCCCACCCCAGGGAAAAGACCTTTTCTATTTCTCCTATCCACGCCCCTCATAATTTTATAAGCTTCTACAAGGTCGCCCCTCGGCTTCCGACACTCCATGGAAAATAGCCCCAGCCTATTCAGCCTCTCCCTGTAGCTCAAATCCTCCAACCCTGGCAACTTCCTTCTAAATCTTTTCTGAACCCTTTGAAGTTCCACAACATCCTTCCGATAGGAGGGAGACCTGAGTTGCACACAATATGCCAAAAGTGGCCTAACCAATGTCCTGTACAGCTGCAACATGACCTCCCAACTTCTATACTCAATGCTCTATCCAAACACCTTCTTCACTATCCTATCTATCTATGAGTCCACTTACAAGGAACTATGGACATGCAGTCCAAGGTCTCATTGTTCAGCAACATTCCCCAGGACCTTACCATTAAGTGTATAAATCCTGCTCTGATTTGCCTTTCCAAAATACAGCACCTCGCACTTATCTAAATTAAACTCCATCTGTCACTCCTCAGCTTAAATATTGGCCAAGGCACTGGAGAGATATTGGGCCATGAGATTTTTCTTTCCACCTGTGAAGATAGATGAAGCCTCCTTTTAATTTCTTATCCATAATGTTGTACTTCTGACAGTAAAGCACTCTCTCTATAGAGCATAGGAATGTTTGCCTGGATGATGTGCTCGAGTCTTTACAGTGTGTCATGACCCACAAGGTTCTGAATCAGTGATGAGGTCGCATGAGGTGGATTTTAAAAAAAAGCTTGGTGACTCCGCATTTGTTTATTTAAAAAATTGTCATCACTGAGTATTAGTCAAAAATAGCGTTGACAATCATAAATTCAGCTCACCCTGCGGGTAGTACTAGTACTTCCCAGTTTCATGAGATTACCACCAGAACAGTGAACAATTTTTTTGTTCTTCTTGATTCTTTTTCTTTCCTTTCTCCCATCTACTCCTGTCCATCTCTTTCTTCTCCTTCCACTTCCTGCATCTCTTTTCCTTTCTGCTTCCCTTGCCTATCTATCTCTTCTTTGTTTTTGCTTTTCCCACCTCTGACTCTCCCTATTCTCTCTCTACCCACTGTCTTCCTCTCTCCCTCTCCTAATTTCTTCCTTCATTCTTCCCTCCTGTCTCACTTATTCATTCCCTAAACTCCTTAAGTCATTTGCAAAATTTCTCCAGAACTTTACATCCTTTTCCACACCTTGGCTGTATGTGTGTGAGGTTTATATTTGTTCTTTCTTAGTTTTCTGCACCTCCCTACAATTTTTAGGCTTTAAAAACACTCCCTGGGTCTTCTGAATTACCACTTTGAAACCGTTTTTCAACTTTCTCAATGTCTTTGTCCATCTTTATCTCTGTAATCTCCTCTAGGTTTACAAGCCTTTTGAGATCTTGGCAGTCCTGCAATTCCAGGCCCTAATGTATTCTTTGTTTTAATTATTCAACCATTAGTGAAATAGTTTTACCTGCCTAGGACCTCAACTCTGGAATTCCTTCCTGAAAGTCCCCTCTCTCTCTCTCTCTCTCCTTTTAAGAAAACTTTAAGACCTACTACTATGACTAAGCACTTGGGCACATAATATCATAATACATTACAGGCTTGATGTCAAATCTTGTTTGATAAGACTGATCAAATGCGGTGAAAATTTTGCTAAACTAAAGGCATTGCATAAATGCAAATTGTTGTTGTCATGGTTATAAAATCAACTGTAGAAACTTGTCTGAGAAATGGGCTAATGCCAAGACCTTAACATTGCTGGACCATTGTTTAGAAAAAAGCAATAAACGCCTTTCAGGGAAGAGAGCCTGTAACTTCTTCTCAGTAGAATCCATATTTTTCTTTTGTGAAGAGATGTAATGACGTATTATTACAAAAAGAAATGATCCTGACCAAAAATGCAAAGGCATGATAATACCTTCAGGGGCAACCGGGAATGGACGGTGGGTGGAATTTGCAGCTTCCGGTGGTGGGAATGGTTTAAATTAGCTGGGCTATCAGTGTACCCAAACCTTATCATCTCTCTTCGCTCTTTGAGAATTAAATTCTATCTTGATTACCTTACTAATCAAGAAACTATATTTGAGTGTATTTACAACACAGAATAATTTGGCCTCCACTGCCTTCTGCGACATCGAGTTCCACAGAATAATTACCCTCTGGCTGAAGAAATTTTTCCTCATCTCAATTCTAAAACATTGTCCCTTCACTGTAAGGCTGTGCTCTGGGGACCTAATCTTTCCTACTAGTGGAAACATCTTCTCTAAAAACACTCTATCCAGGTCTCTTGGTATTCTGTAAGTTTTACTGAGATTCCCCCTTATCCTTTTAAAAGCCCTCCATAACAGACCCATCTTGTCAGTGAAGGCTCTTTGAAAGAGTTTTCCAATTAGTCCCACTGTCACAGTTTTGTTGTGGAGTAATCTACACTTTCAGTTTAAGCTCTGACAACATGTTGGCAATAATATCGAAGGCTTGTGCTCTAAAAATTGCTGCACCCCTAGTCAAGCTGTTCTAGTACAGCTACAACACTGGCATCTCCCTGACAATATGGAAAATTGGTCTGCCTGTACATAAAAAACAGGATAAATCCAACCTGGATAATTACAGACCCATCAATTTACTCTTGACCATTAATGAAGTGATGGAAGGTGTTATCGGCAGGGTTATAAAGCACCCATTTGCTCAGCAATAACATCCTAACTAATGCTCAGTTTGGGTTCTACCAGAGACACTCAGCTTCCAACAATCCCTGTAAGTCATATAGCAGCTCGCGGAGGAGGTTCATGTGGACAAATTAACTTTGGCTCCAGAATTTATGCTGTACACCGAACTTGGAGGTCCTCAGAGTGGCAGGAAAAGTTAGAAGGAATGTTGCTTACAGCCTTAGTTAAAATAAGGCCAAAAGAGCTGAATTCCAGAGTTATGATGACTGCCCTTGACATCGAGGTTGCATTTGACCAAAAGTGGCATCAAGAAGCCTTAGCAAAAGAGTCAGTGGGAATTATAGGCAAAGTTGATTGGTGTCATACTTGGCACAAAGGAAAATGATTATGATTGTTGGTGTCAGTCATCTCATTTCCAGAGCAAGCTTACGGAAGTTCCTAAAGGTACTGTCCTGGGCCCAAACATCTTGAGCAGTTTCATCAACGAACTTGCCTCCATCATAAGGTCAGAAATGGCATGTTTGCTGATGATTGCACGATAGGACATAGAACATTACAGCTCAGTACAGCCTCTTCGGCCCTCGATGTTGCGCCGACCTGTGGAGCCAATCTGAATTCCATCTAACCTACACTATTCCATTTTCATTCATATATTTATCCAACGACCATTTAAATGCCCTTAAGTTTGGCGAGTTCCATGCCTCTACTACTTTCTGAGTAAAGAGACTATCTCTGACATTTGTCCTACAGTTATCACCCCTCCATTTAAAGCTATGCCCTCTCGTGCTAGCCATCACCATCCGAGGAAAACTCTCACCGTCCACTCTATCTAACCCTCTGGTTATCTTCGATGTCTCAATTAAGTCACATCTCAACCTTCTTCTCTCTAATGAAAACAGCCTCAAGTCCCACAGCCTTTCCTCATAAGGCCTTCCCTCCATACCAGGCAACATCCTAGTAAATCTCCTCTGAACCCTTTCCAAAGCTTCCATGTCCTTCCTACAATGCGGTGACCAGAACTGTATGTAATACTCCAAGTGTGGCCGCACCAGTGTTTTGTACAGCTGCAACATGACCTCATGGCTCCAAACCTCAATCCCACTTCCAATAAAAGCTAACACACCGTATGCCAGCTTAACAATCCTATCAACCTAGCTGGCAATTTTCAAGCATCTATGCACATGGACACCTAGACCTCTCTGCTCATCCACTCTACCATTCGACCAGTACTCTCTATTCCTATTGCTCCTTCCAAAGTGAATGACCTCACAACTTTCTTCATTAAACTCTATTTGCCACCTCTCATCCCTGCTCTGCAGCTTATCTATGTCCCTCTGTAACCTGCAACATCCTTCAGCAGTACCCACAACTCTACCGACCTTAATGTCATCCGCAAATTTACTAAGCCATCCTTCTACGCCCTCATTCAGGTCATTTATAATGAGGGCGTAGACCCCAAAATATATCCTTGTGGTACACCACTAGTAACTGAACTCCAGGATGAACATTTCCCATCATGCACCAGCTTTTAGCTAGCCAAGTTCTGATCTAAACCGCTAAATCACTCTCAATCCCATGCAATAGCCGACCTTATCAAATGCCTTACTGAAATCCATATGCACCACATCAACCGCATTACCCTCATCCACCTGTTTGGCCATCTTCTCAAAGAACTCATAAAGGTTTGTGAGGTACGACCTACCCTTCACAAAACTGTGTTGACTGTCCCCAATTAACTTCTTCCTTTCTAGATGATTATAAATCCTATCTCTTATAACCTTTTCCAAAACTTTACCCACAACCAAAGTAAGGCTCACTGGTCTATAATTCCCAGGGTTGTTTCTGTTTCTTGAACAAGGGGACAACATTTGCTATTTTACAGTCTTCTGGCACTATTCACAATGATGACATATAGCGCCATTCATGACCCGTTATTTACTGAAGTAGTCCATGTCCAAATGCAGCAAGACCTGGTTATTTTCCACATTTGAGCTGACAAGAGACATGTAACATTCAGGCCATAAATGCCAGGCAATGACCATCTCAACAAGAGAGAATCTAACCATCACCCTTTGACATTCAATGGCATTACCATCACACAACACTCCCCTATCAACATCCTGGGGAGTTAACGTTGACCTGAAACTAGACATACAAGTACTGTGGCTGTAAGAGCTGGTCACACAGTAGTCATCCTTCAGGAATCCTGAAGAAGGACTTATGCCCGAAACGTCGATTCTCCTGCTCCTCAGAAGCTGCCTGGCCTGTTGTGTTTTTCCAGCACCACATTTTTCAACTCTGGTCTCCAGCATCTGCAGTCCTCACTTTCACACAGTAGTCATCCTCAGGTTAGTCAGCATCCAAACTTTATGCACCCTCACCTGACTCCCCAAAACCTGTGCACCATCTAATTAAGGAGAAATTGGTGAGTCAGAGTTCAGAGACCACATGTTTGGACTATATGTCAAATTTTAGGGAAAGGTTAAATAGAGAGGGTGAATTGGCTAGATGGCGTTTAAAAGTCGCTCAGCATGTGATGAAGCAGAAAGCAGACAAGAAATCAAAAATTTGTAGTTTTGCTTAGAAGAGATAAAAGTATTAGTATTACTACCAATGGTGGGTGAACCTTTTAAAGGCAAGATTTAATGGGCCTTATCAAACTGAAAGGAAATTGAGTGAGGTAAATTATTTGATAATTGTATGCCAAATAGAAAGAAATCTCAGAGTGTGTCATATGAATATGCTCAAAAGGTGTTTTGATAGGGAAGGAAAGCAAAAGGAGAGAGTGTTAACAGTTACAACACAAAGTAAAGAACCAAATTCAGAGGATTCTGAATTGGATGTTCCTCAAATTAAGTTGGGCAGTGTGGACTTTGTCAAAAACTGGGATAAATTATTGGGTTACCTTCCAGAGGAAACGCGAAGTGACCTGAAAGATTTATTGCAATGACATGGAGAGATATGTGGGAATAAGCTGGAGAGTACTAATCTGATTATGCAGGATGTAGATATAGGAGACGCTGTTTCAGTTAAGCAATATTCTTATAGACTTAACCCTCTGATGCTGGAAGCGGTGACAGGGGCGGGTTTGGTCCTAGTGTAGGACCCTGCAGCACCAGTGGCATCTGCATTGGTGAGGCTGGCCCAGTGTGAACTCATGGTGTCAGCAGCTTTGGTGGAGGTAATAATGGCAGCTCCAGTGGTGATGTTGCGGTGAACTGCATTTGCTGCAGTGTCATTGGCTTTGCAGCAGGGACTCAAGGCATCGGGGTTGAGGAACCCGGACCAATGTCCATGGCTGAGTTAGAAGTGGAGCTGTTTCAATGACTAGCCAGCTTTATTGAGATAAGACTATAAGATGAACTTTATTGTTTTACTCTTCTAGCATTATATTCTATGTTTTGGTTTATTTTCTGTGTTTTAAGATAGCATCAGAGAGTGATGACAAAAAGCAACACCTTTCACTGTATTTGTAATAAATATAAATCAGTGGTGGGTAGGTTGTTAGTGGTTATTCTGAAACATAGGATTTAGTACATTTGGAGAGGCAAGGATTGATTAAGGATAGCTTGGTTTCCTGCAAGGAAAATCAAATTTGGTTGGGTTTCTTAATCAAGTAACCAAAAAGATTGTTGAGGGCAAAGCTGTAGATTCTGTTTACTTGGACTTTAGTAAAACCTTGGACAAGATTCCGCATGATAAACTAATTAGTAAAGTTAGGAGAAAGTGAAGACTGCGGATGCTGGAGATCAGTGTCAAAAAGTGACCTTCCTTCCCACCTATCCACTCCACCCTCTGCTCTGATCTATCATTAACACCCTACATCTGCACTTACCTTTTCAGCTATCTTCCCCCAGCACTCCCCCACCATTTATCCCCCAGCCTTTCCTCCACCTGTCACCCACCCCGCCCCCCCACGGCCACGCCAAAAAAAACAGTGCTTTTCCAGTGCCACAGTTTTTTACTCTAATTAGTCAAGTTAGATCTCATGGGATTTAGGGTGAACTTGCCAATTGGAAACAAAGTTGGTTTTGTGGTGGGAGACAGAGGGTGATGGTGGATTGTTGTTTTTCAGACTGGAGGCCTCTAACCAGTGGTGTTCCACAGGGATCAGTACTGAGTTCACTTTTGTTTATTATTTATATAAATGATTTGAATGAAAATATAGGAGGAATGATGAATGCAGGTACAGTTATAACATTTAAAAGACATTGGATAAGTTCATGAATAGATCACATGGAATCCAGGGAGAGTTAGCCATTTAGATAAAAATTTGGCTTGTAGGTAGGAGACAGGGTGGTGGTGGATAGTTCATTTTCAGACTGGAGGCCTGTGACCAGTGGTGTGCCGCAAGGATCAGTGCTGGGTCTACTGCTTTTTGTCATTTATATAAATGATTTGGATGTGAATATAGGAGGAATGGTTAGTAAGTTTGTAGATTATTCCAAAATTGGAGGTGTAGTGGACATTGAAGAAGGTTACCTCAGCATACAACTGGACCTTGATCAAATGGGCTAATGGGCCGAGGAGTGGCAGGTGGTATTTAATTCAGATAAATGTGTGATGCATTTTGGTAAAGCAAACAGGGCAGGACTTATACACTTAATGGTAGGGTATTGTCGAACAAAGAGATAGTTCCTTGAAAGTGGAGTCAGAGATAGACAGGGTGATGAAGAAGGCACTTGGTATACCTGCCTTTAGTGGTTATTGCATTGTGTATAGTAGTTAGGAAGTCATGTTGTGGCTGTACAGGACATTGGTTAGGCAATTTTTGGAATATTGCGTTCAATTCTGGTCTCTGCTGTAGGAAAGATGTTCAACTTGAAACGGTGCAGAAAGGATTTACAAGGATGTTGTTGGTATTGGAGAGTTTGAACTACAGGGAGAGGCTGAATAGTTTGGGGCTATTTTCCCTGGAGTGTCAAAAACTGAGGGGTGACCCTTATAAAAGTTTTTAAAGTCATGAGGGGCATGGATCAGGTGAACAGCTATGGTCTATTTCCCAGGGTAGAGTCCAAAACTAGAGGGCGTAGCTTTAAGGCGAGAGGGGAAAAACACAGAAGGAACCCAAGGGAGAACCTTTTCACACACAGGGTGGTGCGTGTATGGAATCACCTGCCAGAGGAAATGCTATAAATACAAGATTTGAAAGGCATCTGGATGGGTACATGAATATGAAGGGTTTAGAGGGATATGGGCCAAATGTGGCTAGATTAATTTAGGATATTGGGTGGCATGAATGAGTTGGTCCGAAGTGTCTATTTCTGTGCTGTACAACTCTGTCTCTATAATAAGAAAGGTTTGGAGGGATGTGGGCTAAGCACAGGCAGGTTAGACTAGTTTAGCTTGGGAACGTGGTCAGCATGGACAGGTTGCACCAAAGGGTCTGTTTCGGTGCTGTATGACTCTATACACGTGACAGTAAATAAATCAAACCATTTAGAAACCACAAGTCAAGAGTGTGATGGAATACTTCTAACTTCCCTGCATAAATGCAACTCCCATGATAACTAAGAAGCTTGACTCCATCTAGGACAAAGCAGCCCACTTGGTCAGCACCACATTCTCAAATATCCACTCGCTCCACCACCAATATTCAGTTGCAGCAGTGTATGCCATCTACAAGATGCACTGAAGAAATTTACCAATGCTCCTCAGAAAAATTCCAAACCTTCCAGCATCTTATAAATCCATAACCACTTAGAAGGACAAAATACACGGGAACACCACCACCTGCAAATTCCCCTCAAAACTATTCACTGCCTAAACTTGGAAAGGTATCACCATTCCTTCAGTTTCACTGAGTCAAAATCCTGGAACTCCCTTCCTAAGTGTATTGTGGGCCTCCCTACAGCAAATACACTACAGTGGTTTATGAAGGCTGCTCACTAGTCCCTCAGGGGCAATTTGGGATAGGCAATAAATACTGCTCCAGCCAGCCAGCAGTGCCGACATTTCATGAATGAATTTAGAAAAAGCATTTTTCTAATTGTCTTTTATAGTTAATGTTACTCCTACCATCTTTTAAGACATGAATGTACAGATGATAATGACTTGCTATGTAAAAAAAAATATATTTGCTTCACCTCCCTTTATAATAGAGGTAAATTGTAAAATCTTTTGCAGCTACCCTGATCCCAGGTCACCACATTTCGAGTGTGATGTCTGAAGTATGACTCTAATGGAAGTTTCTGGATAAGTTGAGAAAACATCAAATAGGAATAAGATTTTGGCATGGGACATTCTCTACTTAAGATCTCTGACCACTAAGCCAAATACTACCTGATGGGGATCAGTGACTGAATATGCTCCTGTGTTGCGCCTTCTGAACCTTTCCTAAAAACGAGGAAAGGAGTTATTGTGCAGCTTGATTAGTCAGGGTTTAAAATCGACATTTCTTTTCAAGATATAAAAGGGAAGACAAAAGGTCTGTTCTGTTACTAGTTGTAAAATGGAAGAATGGAGGCATTCAGGCTGTAAGAAAGGTCTTTTGATCAAGAGTGATTTCAGATAAAGGTGCTTTGTTCCAGGTTTGAGTTAAAATACATCCTGTGATGTTGAGATGATTGAGTTTCAAACAATTGAAATGTAGCTTCTCATAAATCGTCCTTGTGGAGTTGTTCCTTTTGATCTTGACTAATGGATAGTTCTCCTGTCAGGTAGGAAAGAATGGTACAAAACAGGTCATTTTCAGTGGTTAGAAATTCTATAGGAGGCAGAGGCTCATATATTTCCCATTACATCAAATCCCAAATGGTGCCTTTCAGACTGCCAGCTGTTTTGAAGAGTTAGGGCTACTTAACTCATCCAAAGAAACTGTATAAAAGCTTTCTGAAAAATTTCATACAGTTTTCAGCTGTGAACATTTTGTCTTTTAGGTTCTGCAAGTCATTAACTGTGAGTAAATCTGGACAATACAACGATTGCCTAAGGTTGGCCTAATATGTGATACTCCATATTATCCAAATACATATATATGAACATCTGAACTAGGAGCAGGAATAGGCCATTTGGCCCCTTGAGCTTTCTCTGCTATTCAATAAGATCACAGCTGATCTGATTGTAACCTCAAATCCACACTTCCCGCCAACCCCGGAGAGATGTGATTCAAGATGCCAATTGAAAGGGACATGAGGTAGTGGCCAGGGGCCCGATTGGGAAGAGTTCTTCCACACCTTCTAGCACTATGTTCAGATAAGTGTTTGTTAAAAGCGGACCTTTCTGGTAGTCATCCTTTTAGTTAGTCCACTTGTCCAGCCAGTTAGACACTTGTATACCTGGTTTTGCTGTATGCAGTATCAAGTAGGCAGCCAAAACCCACAACTGCATAGCTGTCTTCTTTGCTTATACAATGGAACTAGCATCTGTTTCTGGCAAGACACTGGATTTTTGTATCAAAATGATGATTGACACCCAGCTATTGCCCATTAATCAGGCATAATGTCAATGAATTTATAGACCTGTGTCTATTCCAGAACTGAATCACCCCTTCAAACCTTCCAAATAGAAAGTTATAGATTAAGGTTTGTAAGGTATTTATAAAATATTCATAATAGAAAAACAGGCATTTTGCCCCCAACTGCTGGTATTTAGGCTCAAAGATGTTTCCGTCCACCTCTCTTCAAATTAGTAAGGGAAGACAGTGGCATAATGCAACATCACACAACTAAGAATGTTAAAGACTGAGGTGAATGTCCTGGAAACATGTTTCCCGTCCCCCAATGGCAAATTATGGAATTTAACTTCAATTCATAAATTTTGAACATTATGCTAGTTGTTGTAAAAGCCCAGCTGATTCACTAATGTCCCCCAGGGAAGGAAGTCTCCTGTCATCACCTTATTTGGTCTACATTTGACTCCCGACCCACAGCAATGTGATTGACTATTAACTTCTCTCAGCAATGGTGAGTAAGCCACTCAGTTCAAGGACAATTAGGGATGGGCAAAAAAATTATGGCCTTGACTTTCATCCCATGAAAGTATATGAATACAAAATTAACATTTGCCGCAACCATTCCCTGTGGTGGTGTCAGCAGTATTATTTGGTAGTAAGATCTACATTCTCTCTAGACTAATGCGCAAGAACTGATATTTAGCAGAACACAGTGGAGAAACCTGAGACTGCAAATACAGCCGAGTTGAGAATCTCAATTATATTGTTGGGAGGTACTGATAATTCAGGATGGAATTAAATATTGTCCCTCTCTCACTCCTGCACAACCTCCTGGAGGTGAATTCTGAGGTCAAGGAAAGGCTCTTTTCTTCAGAAAGAAATCCTGCTGTCTTCCCACTTCATGCAGGTGGCCTTCCCACCCCAAGGTTAATTTAATCTGGCTCTCAAAGACCACTTAATGGTTTCAACCCGGTCACCATTGGTATTCAACCAGTGCCAGGCCATCTGGGAGATTGGCTGGCAAACATATTTCCATTTGTTCTCCACGACCTCCGATGTTCCCTCCAAGAGAGCACAAAATTTTCAATGTCATCATGGTCCTGTCCTACAGCCATCATTGAAAGGCCTGAGTCATAGAAGAAACAGCTATGGGCAGGTGGAGCGATCTATGGTAGCTTGACCGCAATCAATGAAATGAGGTGATCTTGCAGGGGCAAACTTGGAACCAGCCTTCCAGGACTTTCGTAACCGCCCATGTTCCATAGCCACTACACCACCACCTTGCAGAGGGGTTTTCACTCACAACACCTACTTGAATGATGTGTCCTCTTTCTGTGTTTTTATCTACGTATCTCAAAAGGAAGGCATCCTGTCTTACTCTCCTACAAACATCGGATTGGGTGGTTATTTGGATTGTAATGGTGTGCAGGGATATGGTGAAAAGGCAGAGGATTGGCACTAGATAATAGAGCTGGTGCAGGTACAATAAGCCAAATGGCTTCCTTCTGTGCTGTAACAATTCTGTGATTCTGTGAAACACCTCAGACATTGAGGGGCCTGCTACTCAACCTTCAGCCGCAGTGGCCAATCTAGAAAACCAGGGAACTTCTGAAGCAAGCAGAAAATCAGAGCTAAACGCATTAGTTTGTTTGCTTTTGGCATTAAGCTATGTATATCGGAGATTGGATCAATATATTGATGAAAGCACAATTTGCCAAATAATTGAAGGTTATTTCATTGTGCATAGTGGATTTAGCTGAGCTCAAGACCTCTGTGCATTTACTTGTCAATCTGATGCATTCAAGTTGATAAAGGAGGCTGAATGATTAATTTTAAATTGTCTGTCAGAGGCAATGGAATCTCTGCACTTTGGGAGCCAACTTGATAAAACTACTGAAATTCAGACCTTTTATAAAATCCCATTTCCATGAAACCCTGCATTTATTAACTTTTTCCTATAACATCTCTGTATCCATGAACCGCAGTTTTAAAAAGCCCATCTCTGTAAACACAACTTTTATAACTAACATTTCCACAAGATCCACATTCTGATGAAAACCTCCATGTATAAAATCCTGAGTGTATAAAATCCAACACATTAAATCTATCAAATCGTAATTTCCAGGATAGGTAGTTTCTTTTCTGCCTAACATCGTACAGTCATGAAGATGACGGATCTGTAGTTGGGAATGTTTATTTAAAATATGGAGCCACAAAATTTAAGGAGTGGGTGACATAATAGGTTCTATACTATCTTTTCCTGCTAAGGATCCTGATTTCAAATCCAGTCTTGGTATATGCAGTAGATGTTTTATACCTTCAGAGAAAGGTGAAGAAATGATAACACAATATACATGCACACAGATTAAGAATAAGAAGTGAGTCCAAACAGAGGTAAATAAAAAGAGATATACAAACAAGTCTCCTATTTGTTCTTGACAATAGTGGAACATTAATGGTTGAGCAATCAATTTTAAGATATTTGGCTTTGCAGGTTTGTTGAACTTCTTTTGTCCTGTTTCTTTTTGAGAATCTTCTAGGAACCAGAACAAAACTATGGCTTTTTCCTCACTTTAACTGTATTGCAGGGAGGCTTAATGGCTGTTGTCAAAACTGTGTTCCTCACAGCACTCTGGTCCACATATTGGGACATTAGACACAAAGACACATAGATTCTGGATTAGTGGTGCTGGAAGAGCACAGCAGTTCAGGCAGCATCCGAGGAGCAGTAAAATCGACGTTTCGGGCAAAAGCCCTTCATCAGTAATACAGGCACAGCACAGCAGTTCAGGCAGCATCCGGGGAGCAGTAAAATCGACTGAAGGGTCAGGCTCTCTGCCTGTATTCCTGATGAAGGGCTTTTGCCCGAAACATCGATTTTACTGCTCCCCGGATGCTGCCTGAACTGCTGTGCTCTTCCAGCACCACTAATCCAGAATCTGGTTTCCAGCATCTGCAGTCATTGTTTTTACCACAAGGACACATAGACCAGGGATGAAGCTCACTTTTAACCCCTGTTCCTGCATATTCTTGAAAGGGAAAAATACAAAAATGTCTGTGACCAAGATTGCTGTCTTTTTGTTTTGTCATCATGTTCACAGTCTGAGATACATGGGATTTCAGTTTCATTTGTACTATATTTCTGCCTTTGAAGCATTTTTCGACACCTGAAAGTGTGACATTCCAGAACCCCTTTTCAGACAGCTACTGAATTTACATCAGATGTTATTTTAGCTGTATAAGCCCTTTCTTTTAGAAAACACATGTTGGGATTAATGTTCATTGTGTCTGTAGATGATCCAAGGTTATGATATGTGGTTGTGACAAGTGGGATGAAGTAAGGTGAGATGAGCTGGTTAATTTTAGGTTAGATTAGATTACTTACAGTGTGGAAACAGGCCCTTCGGCCCAACAAGTCCACACCGACCCGCCGAAGCGCACCCACCCAGACCCATTCCCCTACATTTACCCCTGCACCTAACACTACAGGCAATTTAGCGTGGCCAATTCACCTAACCTGCACATTTTTGGAGTGTGGGAGGAAACTGGAGCACCCGGAGGAAACCCACGCAGACACGGGGAGAATGTGCAACCTCCACACAGTCATTCGCCTGAGGCGGGAATTGAACCCGAGTCTCTGGCACTGTGAGGCAGCAGTGCTAACTACTGTGCCACCGTGCCGCCCACTATAATGTGGAATATAGTCGTTGACATAGACTAATAGGCTGAGTGACCTCTTTCAGTGTTGAAATGTCAAATATATTCAATTGTGGCTTCCAAATAAGTTGGATAATTATATGAAGAGAAGGGTTTTGCAGATAATGGGGACAAATTGGGGAACCAGCTCATGCAGGTCTTGCATGGAACTTCAGTGCTGTATGGTACTGTAAGCTTGAATTTATGTGGAATAGTTTATGGTTTGTTCTTATAGGTTCAAAGCCAGGTCCAGAGAGTTGAACACATTAGTTAAGCTTCCTTAATGAGTAATGAGGGAGCACTTCTGTTCAGGAGGTGCCATCTAACACATCAGGCATGAAAATGATTCCATGCCTGCTCGATTTCAGATAGGCATACGCGAATCAATGTAACTGCTGAGAGGAAGAGGTGGAGAAATGATCATTGTGTCACGCCCAACAAAGTGCTCAACCAAAACTAATCTCAGTGCAGTTTTTGGTGCCTTGACACCTGCAAGTGTGACATACCAGAACCCCTTTCCAGACAACTACTGAATTTACATCAGATGTCATTTACCTGTATAAACCCTTTTTTTAAAAAGAAAATACATATTGGGATGAAAGTTCATTATGTTTGTAGATGATCCAAGGTTATGATATTTCATTATGACATGTTTGCATGTTTACAAGTGTATATGTTTAATTAGTCTTCTGTGTGACAGCTTAATAATTGTTTAAATGTTCCTTTGCAAAGAAAAATAGCAAGTTATTAGACTATGGTGAGACTATGATATGCTATCAATTATGAAAAATATTTTAAGGATAAATATAAACTAGATAAGTTATGGCTGAGTCCAAATGACTCTGTTGATGTTGAGAAAATGATTAATTAAAGATACCTTATAGTTGAATTAATTCAATGTCTGTACCTGTGTGTGTGTGTGTTGGGAACTACAGGCATTTGATTGTATTATTGCAGACTGGTGCAAAGTGATAGATGTAATTCAACAAAACAACATGCTATTTTCATTTTAGAAATGAATACAGATGGCATTAGTCCAAAGGCTTATTTGACATGAATAATAAATGATAAGTTGATCGTAACATGGAGACTTGCAGTCTGTTTTTAGGAGACATTTGCAACCTAATGGAAGCTTGACTTTCTCTAAAGGTTGGCTCCATGTTGAGCAGAATTCTGCAACAATGTCATCATTTTCCTACAACAAACATAAATCAATTGATGCTACTGCAATGCTGCATTCTCTATAAAATTCACCTGATTTATACGATATCATAGTTGAAGATAAAACAAATAAGAAGAAGAATCTGTCTGATACAATCTTGCATTAAGGTTATGCTCATTAAGGTTTCCTTACAAGTCTGTTTTAATAGCAGCACAAAGCTGTGTCATTGCCTTTTAACGAATGTCAATTGGCATGATGACAAGATTCCAAACTGGGCTAGAGAGCCCTTTGGAGTATTGGTACTACTGTGTAATCACTGAGAAATGAAATCATTGTTGGCATATAAGCAAAGCCAGGAGCCAAGTTGCATACATCAAGGTCCCGCAAACTGCTGTGCGATTTGTTTTGGTTGCATACTTTGGGCAGGATATAATAATCAATTCCCCACCACCTCCTCCTTAATAATTCCATGGGTTCATGTATGCCTTTCTGAAATTGAGCAGGCATGGAATCATTTTCATCTCCTGAACAGAAGTGCTTCCTCATTACCAGTTAAGGAAGCTTAACCTTCCAACTGTTTAAGATAACAATGCAGGGTGTTATTAGAGGTTTGCATTGCCACAAGATTTGTGTCTCAGGATTCTATTCTGCATTTTCGATGGACGGCCATCTTCTCTTCTGCTCGTTTAATAGTGTCCCCTTCGGAGTAACTGCTGTCTGACTCTGGTGGGTTCTTATACATTTCTCACTGTTACAGATTATTCCCACAGTCTGTTGCATATGACTGTTGGGTGCCACTGTTTCACATCACCATCTCATTAATATGTCCATTCTCATTGTACTCTTCTTAATTTCCAATAAGAACTGATGGAAACGGAGAAAATAGGTGCAGGAGTAGGCCATTTGGCTCTTCAAGCCTTCTCCATCTTCTCCAGTATGATCATGGCTGATCCTCCAACTCAATACCCTGCTCCCACTTTGTCCCCATACCCTTTGATCCCTTTAGTTCTAACAACTAGATCTAACTCCTTCTTAAAAACATTTCTACCCAGCTTTCTTCTCCACTTCTATTGAAGGTGCTGGCTGAGCTGAATCAGGTTTCTACATTTCTGGCCACGCATCTCGTGCTTCTTTAAGTGATCATTTCCCAATCTAGATGCTCAGGTTTCATGTGGTTAGTGGGAGGGAGGATATTGCAGCTGGGTCCTCAGCACATCTGCATATATTTGCTCTGTCTAGTTGAAGTTTTGGGATTGTTATCAGGAGCAGGAACTTCAGCTGATTGACTTTCCCATTTACCACACCTCAGAGTATTGGGAATATTTACAACATCTCCACTGGTGTTCTGGCTGAAATGGTACAACTAAGCACAATTCTGGGAACTATATACTGGAAAAAATTCATTAACCTGTTAAAAGAGTCAGAGGCATTGACAATTTGTCCATAGCTTGTACAAGCAAAGCTTCCCCGTAACCTTCAGTATTTAGAAGGGCTAGGGCACCAGATGCCTGGGAGCACGGTCAGTTCCCAAGTTCCTCCCCAAGTTGCACAGTTCCAACTTGGGGACAATTCTCAGTTCTTTCCTCATGGCTGTGTCACAAATCTGGCAGTCACTACCCAACAGTGTCACCAGCTTCAGCACTTGGACTGCAGCAGTTGAAGGAAAAGGTCATCACCACCTTCTGTTGGGCAGTTCAGGATGGCAAACAAGTACTGGCTTTCTAAGTAACACACATATCCCAAGAATGAATTGAAAAATCTGTTGCCTATTAAAATATTTATAATAATGCACTGGGCAGATGGAATGATGAAATTATTTGATGTAACAAAAATTATTCATAAAAGTTTAATAGTCATATTGCACACCCTTTACAAGCCTATATCTAGTTATCATTCTGGATTCAAAAGTTTGCTTTAATATGAGTTGTTTGTTTAATTTTTTTTAATTTTAAGACCAATTTTTTTTTAAATTTGAAAGTGAAACTTCTTTCTCCAGTAATCATCATTATTGTCAGTTCAGAACTCACTTGTCTTGCTGTATTGTTAAGGGACTGAGTGCATTAAAGGTACCTTTACAGTAAATTTAAGGTGAGCAGCATAAATGTTTCAGTGCATACAGTCACTGGGCATTAACATATAAAAATGAAACTTACATCAGGAAAGTGTGCATGAGTTGGGCAGGCTCAGAGTCAGTTGTGTTGCTGAAATTAAGTGACATATTTAACTGGTGGTGATATAGTGGTAATGTCGCTGGACTAGTAGTCCAGATCTCCAGGCTAACGTTCTCGGAATCTCTCCATGACAATTAAATTTGAATTCAATAAAATATGGAATTAAGATCCAGTCTAATGACAAACCATGTAACGAGTGCCGATTGTCATAAAAACCCAGCTGGTTCACCAGTGTTCTTTTAGAGAAGGAAATCTGCTGTCCTTGTCTGGCCGAGCTTACATGTGACTCAGACTCTTACCTTCCTTCTGGAACAAGGTCAAGAAATACTATGGATGAGCACCATATGTATGCCTTACCTGAAATAACCACATTCCATGCAAGAATGAGGAAAAAAAAAGATTCCTTCAGTACAGCAGCATGTCCAGATATTTTTTAGTGTGAGTCACAGACTATTCCGTAGACATGTGAAATGAATTGCCAAAAAATAAATTATTTCCAATGTGGATCTATTAATCAAATGTGAATAGACCTTCTTAAAAGACATCAATAGAGAAATTGAAAGGCACCTGTTCCCAAATATGATGAGTCATGACTTCCTGCAACCCAGTAAAAAAGTGGACATGGTTAGCCTGTTGTTTTGGTTATTGTGCTATAGTTTATCTGGATTTATGAGATTATTTTGTCGGAGCTAGAATAGAGCACTGCACTGAAACATGGGACATTTGCACTCAACAGCTTTTTTTTATTCCTCCCACTTTGAATCTCCTTGAGTACAGGGTCTATTGCATGTCAGTGCGGGGTATGTAAACTCCAATTCCAGTCTTCACAAATAGCTAACCTTCTTGTTTTGGATGCTTAACAGCACCACCCAGGTAGTCAGCCTGGTCCAAAAGTGAACATAATTTTTATAAAGTCTATAATAATATATGCTGTGGCAAACTTTGGGTTCGGCCAACTTTTCCACTAAGTATTAGATTCCTAGAAGAGCAACTCTGGAGAAATATGTCAACTTGGGGATGGTGCAATGAAAGGAAAATTTAGCACATTGAACCCTTCTAACTGGTGTTCAAATCCCTGAAAGTCTGACTGAGCTGTGTACACTAGATTCAGATGCAATTACAGATTCTGTGTTTGTGATCAACATTGTTTCGCTGTTAAGTGTATCAGGTTTTGCTCCAAAGTGCTAGAGGAGTGGTAGAGATTTGGGGAATGGGGATTTTGGGTGATAAAAGTGATTAATTGCCTGTAGGTGCAGATATTTCACAGAAGCAGTGGCGAAGTGTTTTCTGCGGAATCTGGATTCCGAGATGTCTGCAGTTAGTGTGCAGGAGCACACAACTCCTTCTGTATTCAAAGCTATCAGTTTAAAGCCAGACGCTTCCTGACGCTGTGCAAAATGTCAGACTCCATCCAGGCCTGATGCTGGAGGCAGTTCTCTTCTTCTTGCTCCACTTGCAGCAACTGTTCAGAATTTAGCTGCACAAGTTTAACTTTATAAAATTACACTGGCAAAACAGCAAGTGAAGTTTATTAAGCCCTACGATTGATTTGAAGCATTCAATTAAGTGAAACAAATTGTGATTATATCACAGACTCTACTAGGGCTGGTTTTTTCCCCATATTTCTTCAATTAGTTGCATGGCTCCACAGTCGCCACATTAGTGCAGAGGTAATTGAGAGCTAAAGCAACTGGAAGCCCATAATAAGAAGTAATAACAAGGCCCAAGCAGACTGGTGTGTATGTGGACCAGGCTGATGGGAACACATGTGGTCTAGTAGCCAAGAAATCTGCAGCATTTCCGTAGTTAATCTCTGAGCAGAAATTAAGTGTATTATTTAGTGCAGTATTATTTAACTGGAGAAGAACTGCAGAAAGCTGCAACACAAAGGGATTTGGGGTACCTATGCACAAAACACCGAAAGCTAGCACTTTAGATGCAGCACATAATCAAGAAAGCTAATGGAATTCTGGCCCTTATTTCAAGGGCATTGGAGTATAAGAGTAGGACAATTGTACTGCAATTGTACAAAGTGCTGGTGAGATTATATCTGGAGTACTTTGAGCAATTTTGGTCCCTTATCAAAGGAAAGATGACACTTCATTGGAAGCAGATCAGAGAAGGTTCACTAGTGTGGTCCCCAGTTTGGAGGGCTTGTCTTAAGAGCAAAGATTGAACAGGTTGGGACTCTACTCACCTAGAATTTAGAAGAATGAGAAGTGATTGTAAAACATGTAGGATTCTTAAGAGATTTCACAGGGTAAATGCTGAGAGGATGTTTTCTCTCATGGGAGAGTCTGGGACCAGAGGGCATAGTCTCGGAATAAAGGGTTGCCAGGAATGTGATTGTGTGAAATGTCAATCAACCATTATCCTGTTGAATAGTGGAGCAGACTTGAGGTGCCCAACAGCTTACTCTTGTTCCTATTCCTTATGGTCTTAAAATGCTCAGAGCCTTATTCTATTTTTCATGGAATGTGGTTGTTGCCTATCCCAAATGTCCTTGAATTGTGTGTCTTGTTTGGGTCATTTCAAAACAGAATTGTGGGTATGGCCAGACCAGGATAGTACAGCAGGGTCTTCCCCCCCCCCCCCCAAAGGACATGAGTGAAACTGATAGGTGTTTAGTACAATCAGCAATAGTTGTTCTGACGACCATTACTAAGACCACCTCTGTGGGATGCAGGTGTCACTGGCAGAACCAGGATTTATTGTCAATCCCTATCTGACCTTGACAAGGTGGTGCATGTTAACTCCTAGAACAATTGCAGTTCTCAGTGTATAAAGGAGCAACGATATATTTCCAAGTCATGATGCTGAGTGGCTTGAAGAGAAACTTGAAGATGGTGATGCTCCCATATCCCTACAGCCTTTATACTTCAAGAGGGTGTTGTCTTTGGAGGCATGGCGAATTTCTGCAGCACGTCTTGTGTATAGTACACACTGCTGCTGTTGAGCATCAGTGGTGGAAGAAGTGGATGTTTGTGCATCTGGGACCAGTCAACTGGCTGTTTTATCATGGATGGTGTCAAACATTTTTGATTGTTGTTGGAGCTGCAGTCATCCAGCCAAGAGGGGAAAAATTCTATCACTCCTAACTTGTGTCTTGCAGATGGCTGACAGGCTTTGTAGGGATGGGAGCTTAGTTATTCACTGCAGTATTCCTAACCTCCAATCTGCTCTTGTAGCTACGATATTTATATAGCTAGTCCAGTTCAGTTTCTGGTCAATGTTAACCACTAGGGTGTTGTTAGTTAAGGATTCTATAATGGTAATGCTATCAAATATCAAGGGGCAATGTTTTGGATTCTCTCTCATTGAAAGTAGTCATTGCCCAGCACTTATGTGGTGCAAATCTTACCTCCCACTTGTCAGCTCAAACATTGATATTGTCCATGTCTTACTGCATTTGGACACGGATTGTTTCAGTATCAGAGGAGATGTAAACAATGTTCTGTCATCAATAACTATTCCCAGTTCTGACCTTGTGTTGGCGGGAAGTTCATTGATAAAGCAATTGGTAAGGATGATATCAACATGCTTTTCCTTCATGTTGCTTTTCTAACTGTTTGCTGCAGACACTGTCCTTTAGGGCTCAACTAGCTCGGTCAGTCGTCATACTGCTGAGCCACTCTTGGTGGTAGACATTAAAGACTCCCACCCACAGTACTTTCTATGTTCTTGCCAACCTCAGTGCTTCTTCCATGTGGTGTTTCACAGTTCATCAGCTGAGGGACGACAGTATGTGGTAATCTGCAGGAGGTTTCCTTTCCCAAGTTTGACCTGATGCCATGAGACTTCATGGGATCTGGAGACGATATTGAGGACTTCCAGAGAAGATCCATCCTGACTACACCACTGTCTCTCCACCCATGCTGCGCCTGTGTTGCTGTGGCACAGGATATAGTCAGGGATGATAATGGTGGTGTTTGGAACATCGTCTATAAGTTACAATGCTGTGAATATGATTATGTCAAGGCTGTTGTTTGATTAGTCTGTGGGACAGCTCTCCCAGTTTTGTCACTAACCCCCAACTTTGAGTCAGGAGGACTTTGCAGGTTCAATGGAGCTCAGTTTGCTATTATTGTTTCTGGTGTCTAGGTCAGTGCCTTATTATCAGGCAGTTCAGAGTCAACTGCATTGCTGTAGGCCTGACCAGTTAAGGACAGCAGATTTCCTTCTCTAAAGGACATTAACTGGTTGTGCTTGTACAGCAATACACTGTTACCCTTTGACTTTTAATTCCAGATTTTTAAAATTCAAATTTCACCATCTGAAATGGTGGGATTTGAATCCAGGTCCTCAGAATCTTTACTGGGCCCTTGTGTTACCAGTCCAGTAGCATTACCACCATACCTCTACCACCTTCAGAATAGTTAGGACAGAAATTCCATTGCACTGTTATGGCATCTATGTACTTCTGTAAACCCTGGATGAAACATCAGACATTGTCTTAAACACTTTAATCTGATGGCCTCTGAGAAATTAGTAACTGGAATCATTACAAACTTGTAGCTGGTTGTCACCCAACTAAGCATTCAGGAGTGTGAGGAACTGTCTTTTATTCTGGGACAAGCACTGCTGATCTTTTGGTATCTGAGCAGTCGATTATAAATCTGAACAGTCGATTGTAAAGGAAAATGTTTCCTAAAATATTTGTGCATCTTCTGATGTCCTAAAGTGTTTGTAATCAATTAATCACTCCAGATGTTCAAAAATATAGTTGATCATGCTGCCCAGTAGGATTCCAAAGATTAATGGACAAATGGAAGAAGAATTGATGTGCTCTTGTGTTGGTTGAGGGGAGTCTGTAATGCACAAGAGAAAATCAGTGATCTTAAAATATTGAACTGTCTACACCTCAGTTGGTAGAAAAACACCTGAATTTCCCTCCCAGCCTCCTGATTCCAGCAGAAGTGTTACCATTGGGCCAAGCTCACTGTTGTGTTTAGATTGGAATGTCGAACTTCTGCCTACCTGTTCAGCTATGTTCCTGTTATAGAATTAGGTTACATGCTGTGTACTTTTTCAAGTAATAATGTATACTTAACCTATGCCCAAATAGTGTACTCCACTGGTGTAAGCTTCTCCTTTAATCTCAGGCGTAATAAAAACAACAGCAAAAGCATTTATGAACTTTTAGAATGTTTGTATAATTCTAAATAACTTGGTTGGTTGGAGAGGAGAATATTTGTTGATGAAAGTGTAGAGATGCTGAAGAGAGTATTGTTCAGTTGTGACTTTCAGAAATTGATGAATTGAGGTTTGTCTTTCTTTTAACTGTGGAAGAGATCATTGGAACAGCAAATACACCAGCACAACCAGTGAGATTTCTCACTCAAACACCCACCAATCAGCTCATTAAGAGATGACAGATGCATGGGGTGGGGGGTGAATGTCTCACCTAATCACATGCCTCAGCATTGATGACCAATTTTACCAGAATCTGCCAACTAGTAAAGTAAGTACTTCTGATCTCGTTTTGGGCTGGGTTCGATGGGAGATTGGCTTCAGGGGCATTGGAAACAAGGAAAGGGGTGTGTTTTCAAAGCCTACCCCCTTAAAACCATCCCCAACAATCTGTTCCTCCAATTGCCCCAGTTTGGGCCAAGTGAGGTTCTCCCACACCCCAAAACCCAACAGACAGGTTGCCCAGTTTTCTTGGCAAGAAAACTAATCATCTTTCTTGCCAGTGGTGAGGTAGGTCGTCGTGGAGACATCAAATTAAGGCCTTAAGTGACTCTTAATTGACCCCTTCAATTGCTAGTGAATTGAGAAAGTTCCCAATGGACTTTCACGCCCTGTAATTAATTGCTGAGGTGGTAAGGATGGGGATGAGTTTATCTCCAGTGCCAAGTCTTCTTGCCACTTCCAGGGAGGGAGAAATCACACTGGTCATATTACATTGTATGTTGCATAACAACAAAGTAATGACAGAATGGAGAACACAAAATCGGACCGAGGCATATTCAACAATGGTGTCTCACCTGCGAGGCTAAGTTAAAAATCACACAACACCAGGTTATAGTCCAACAGGTTTATTTGGAAGTGCTAGCTTTCGGAGCGCTACTCCTTAATCAGGTAGCTGTGGAGCAGGATCATAAGACGCAGAATTTATAGCAGAAAATCACTAAGCCAGAAACTGATGCGATATACTGAACAAACCTAGACTGCTGTTAAGTCTTTAATCTTTTAGAATGGGTTGCAGGTTTCAGTTCATAAATATGTAAATCCCAGAACTTCTCTCAAATCACATTCTCGAGCTAACTTAAGGTTTTAATTTAAAAAAAGGTGACATCTCAGCTCAGAGGTGTGAGGTTGGAGTCTGTCTGTATACCAGTCTTGAGTCAGACTAGTTCTATTTCCAAAGTAGGACTTTATAAAATGTTACATGGATTGACTGCCTTCAGATCATGTGCTTTTTGAATAAAATAGCAAATGCAAATTCACCCCATAGATGCATATGTGTGTGTGCACATGCATGTGAGGGCATGTGTGTGTGTGTTTTTGCATGTGTGTGCCTCTCAGGGTGTATGTGTGTGTGTGTGTGTGTGTCTGTCTGTCTGTCTGAGAGAGCGTGTATGAAAGAGTGTCTGTGTGAGAGTGTATAGTGTGATGGGGTCACCTGTAGTGTGACATGAACCCAAGGTCCCGGTTGAGGCCATCCTCATGGGTACCGAACTTGGGTAACAGCATCTGCTTGGTCACTCTGCGTTTTGCGTATCCCGAAGTCCACCTTGGAGGACGGTCACCCGAAGATCTGAGGCTGAAATTCCTTGACCGCTGAATGTTCCCCCACTCGTGAGAACATTTCTGTCTGGCGATTGTTCCGTGGTCTCCATTCATCCGTTGTCATTGCGTCTGCTTGGTCACGCCAATGTACCATGCCTCGGGGCATCTTTACCTGCTGCATATGAGATAGACAACATTGGCCGAGTCACGTGAGTACCTACCGTGTACATGGGTGGTGTCCCCACATGTAATGGTAGTATCCATGTCGACACTGACACGTCTTGCATTGGTTGCCCTGACAGGGTTGTGTGGTGTTATGGTCAATGTTGTCCTGAAGGCTGGGTGGTTTGCTGCGAACAATGGTCTGTTTAAGGTTGGCAGTTGTTTGAAGGCGGAGGTGTAGGGAAGGTCTTGGCGAGGGGCACATCCTCATTAATATATTGTATCAGTTGCATGCGTGACACTGTGATCTTTTGCTATAAATTCAGTGTCTCATGGTCCTGCTCCACAGCTACCTGATGAAGGAGCAGCACTTCGAAAGCTGGTACTTTCAAATAAACCTTTTGGACTTAATCTGGTGCTGTGTGATTATTAACTTTGTCCACCCCAGTCCAACACTGGCACCTCCACATCATAGCTACCCGTGAGGTTGACATTGAAATTAAGGTTAGGCTTGCTTGTATGTTTTCAACGTTACTCCTACTTGACTCATCCTATTTCCTGTCTCCATGTTGTATACACTGTTAGGAAAATGTGAATGTATTTGTTATCTACAATCCACCTGTCTTTGACCTCTTACCTCTTTCAGTACTCCTTATGTACAAATCTCAGTTCTAAAATGATTTTAGATTGTGATGTGGCTTTAGGCTTCTGACACAAACACCATGGTCTCGTAGAGTTTACTTCCTTCTGTGTAGTTACGTGTGATTCAGATAACATTCCTGCTGGTAATTCAGAAATCTCTGGGTTCAAGTTCCACTCCAGAGACTTAAGCATCAAAACTGACATTCCACTGTTGCATTGGTGTGTGCTATCTTTGATATTGAGCATTAAATTAAGGACCCTTCTACTCTTTCAGATATATGTAAAAGATTCCATAGTACTTTGTAAAGAAGAGCACTTGAATATAATCCAACCATTATCACATTGCTGTTTGAGGAACTTGCTATATACAGATTGGTTGCTATGTTTCCTACATCCACTATACAGGTAGTAGTTCTGCTATAATGGTGATGGTTGCGTCATTGTGCACCTAGAAACAGCGCTTAAAGTATTGGCAATGTAGTCGCATTATAACCAACACATGTTTTAAAAGTTCGCACTTTAGAAGCAGTGTCTCCAAATCATCAATCGCATTACAGGAAATGAAACGCATGTCATAGCAGAACGACCTGTACTTAAAAAAACTTCATTAACTGTAAAATTGCTTTGGACATTTTGAGCTCATGAAACATGCTAGATAAGTGCAAGTTTACCTTTCTTTTGGACTTTATCTTGCTCAGTGCAATTTCAGCCTTATAATATCAGCTGCACTTGCTTTATTTATGGTAAATTTGGAAATATTGTTGTTCTAACATGGTGTATGGGCCAATTGGAGACAACAATGTCCTTGGTTTGATGCAGTTTCTTCACGTAACTCAGTCCACATAACAACAACTGTCAGTTTAAATTCAATATTCCATACTCTGCCCATATGAGTGTTTTTTAAACCATTATATAATCTTTTATGTTATTCCCATGTCATTTTTCATGTAATGTTTACTGCATTATCAATCCTTTTGAAGTATATTAATGTTGTGTAAGCTTTAGTAATGATCTGGATACATGGACAAAAATCAGACAACTCATTTTAAAAGTGTACCTTTAATTTTATCCTACGACTAGCAAACATTGCAATAAAAATTGTAACAAGTAACTACATGGAAGGGGGGGGAAACAAATATGTGTAATTAATGAAAACACCTTCACATGTTGTAATTGCTGCTTTATATAGCATTTCTCAATATTCTCAAATGCAGTTAAGAGGAATGTTTCCATAGAAAGTACACATATCTGATTATATATACAAATGCTCTCTTGAAAAGGTAAGATCTTGTTGCTGCCTTTACCAGGATGTATGTGGATGAAACTGATATTGCAGTGAAAAACTTCCTCACATAATCCTGAAATGTGGAACTATCTACTTGCTTGGCAGGAAACTGAGGGGCTTGTTCCAGACCCCAGTCAAACATGCAGTCCCATTACACACCCCATCCATTTTACTGCCCTCTGGATTTCTTACATGACCTTGCAAGCTTAATACAGCCTTTTTCATACAGTGACCAAACAGATTTCATAGAAAAGGAAGTCTGTTCCAAACAGAGGCCATCAGTCAGTGTAATAAGCTGCTAATTGACGATGGTCTTTATGATTAATGAAGTTGATTGATTGCTGTGAATTCACTGTTGGACCTTCAGGTTGGGATAAATGGAAAAGGTGACGAGGAATTTCCAAACCAAGTGAAGGATATCATTGAAATACTTTCGGGCTTGACCTAATTTGCTGAAATGACTGATTACAACCTCAGCTCACGTAGTAACAAGTTGACTCAGAAATTGCCTCATTTAAAGACTAACAGGCAACATAGTTCAGTGTATCTAATAGCCGCAGTAAAAAAAATTAAACCTTTATTAAAAGCAATTTCTAGTTGGATTGCATCTGCTGGAAGATGGATTGACTGTGTTAATATGCAACACATTGTCCTGTTGAGATCTTGAGCTCATGGTGAAGTGTAGACCTCAGAACAGATACTCTTCTCATCCCCCATTTAAAAGGGGGGGGGGGCATTCACAAATAGATGTTATTTCAGACTAAGATACGTTGAGTTCATTTTTAAAAACCAAACCTTTCTAAAGTTAGCGGAGTGTTGATTATGTAATTTATTCACATATATATTTCATATTATATATTCATACTTATTACTTAATTTCTGTAGTGTTCCCAATCTTGGAAATTTTTAATTGATGTAAGCCATTAATTCTGTTACTTTTAGACTTCTCCAACTTTGTGGCAGTATTTTAATTTGGATAAACTAAATATAACAGTAAGATGCATTAATTTGGGTTAAATTAATTATGTTATTTAGCAGTAATAACCATTTGTTATTTGGATGAATTGAGTTAATAGTCCCAGCAAACTGTGTAACCTCTGGGTGAAGAATAATTAGGCAGTAAATTATTGGCCTTTTCACCCCTGTAACTCTTGCATGCTAATGATTAACAACATATGCTTTGTGGAAATTATCAGGAAAACCAATATAACACACTCCTTTTTCTGTAAGACTGTGCTGCATTTATATCCAGGCAAAATCTTTAAAAGAGTAGTTTAGAAAATCATTGGAACAGTTCCTGGTTAAAAAGAACTGTCCGAAAGGCTAAATTGTATTTTTAGTTCAAATTTTTCAGTGTCCCAAAGGGAATAAGGGCATGTTAAATCAAAATGTGTTTGCAGGTTACAAACATAACCCAACATGGTGTGGGGAGCAGTCATTTGGCTGTAATTTTCCCCAATTTGGTTGATTAAAGATGAAGGGAAGGGGAAAGGGTGCAGAGGAGATTTACCAGGATGTTGCCTGGTATGGAGGGAATGTCTTATGAGGAAAGGCTGAGTGATTTGGGGCTGTTTTCGTTAGAGATAAGGTTGAGAGGTGACTTAATAGAGACATACAAGATGATCAGAGGACTGGATAGGGTGGACAATGAGAGCCATTTTCCTCGGACGGTGATGGCTGGCACGAGAGGGCATAGCTTTAAGTTGAGGGGTGATGGATATAGCAAAGATGTCAGAAGTGGGAGTGCAGTGAAGGTGTGAAATGCACTGCCTGCAACAGTAGTAGACTTGCCAACTTTAAGGGCATTTAAATGGTCATTGGATAAAGATATGGAGATAATGGAATAGTGTAGGTTAGATGGGCTTCAGATTGGTTTCACAAGTCGGTACAACATCGAAGGCCAAAGGGCCTGTACTGCGCTGTAATGTTCTATGTTCTAAGTTACTATACTAGATGATATGTGGCTTAATCAGTCTACTGTTATTGTACAGAGAATCTCAAAGTCTGATGTACACACAGTTCAGGAGAACAATAAATGGAAGCTTAAGAGCTAATTTGATTAATGTTAATCAGGGCTAAAGGGCTTAATCAGTTTCTTTGGATCAAGGAATGGAAAAACAGGAGGTCAATAATGAATTTCTTGTAAGAAACTTCATCTGATCAGTGACATACTTTGACCATAGTGAGAGTGGTTCTTGCTAAATAGATTCAGGACAATCCAGGATCTTTGTGTTGCCATCCTGCACCACTGCGGCCCCGGTAAAAACACTGTTTGTGTCTATTCACGAGTACAGTGCTGCATATTTCTGAGCACTGTATCTACTGTCTCCTATAGATATTTTACAGTCGACCTTACAATTGTTATTATACACCTTTAGAGCAGGTGTGATTTAATTGCGAGCTTCATCAGAGATAGGAACCCTGCCAGTGCACTACAAGAGCCCTTTCTTGTCCCCTCTATAGACTAAGGCAGTCCAATCACCTTTAGCTACACTAGAGAGGAGTCTATCATTTAGTTTCAGGGATTTACATTCACTAAATAAATTCAATTTCCTAAATTTCTAGACTTTTTTTTCTGGTTGTTCTTCTCTCCCAGGGGCTGCAGGGTCCTGGGTGAGGTAGGAACTGCTTGTGTTATGATGCATAAGACTTCATGGGACAGGCTAAATACAACAATAAAAGGTTTCACAGAACTGTAGGATTGAAACAGTAAAGTACATGGCACCTTCCTCAACTTCAAGAAACCTAAAAGACTTTACAGTCTGTGAAATACTCATGAGGTATAGCTGCAATGCAAGAAACACAGAGAACAATTTTCATACAGCAATCTCTCACACACAGCAATATATTTAATAAATATATTGGTTGTGGTATAAAAATGGAATAAGACACGCCATCTTCTTTGAAATAAGCAGTGCCATGGAATCTGAAATGCAGACAGGGCTTGGTTTAGTGTTTCATTTGAAAGCAGTGCTTCACATTGCAGAACTTCCTCAGCACTGCACTGGAAGGTCAGCCTGGATTATGGACTCAAGTTTCTGTAGTGGGAACTGAACCCACAAACTTGTGATTTGGAGGAATGAACATTAATACTAACCCATGGCAACACCACCTGCATCCTTTTATTGCCTACTATTCTTTTGCAGCATTGTAATATTAATGTTCTCCAAATTACAGTCTACAGTTCACAAAGTAGCCCACCAAAAGAGTGTATCTGTCCCATCACCTGCCTGGCGATCTCTTGAAAAATGGAAGTTACTATTGTTTGACTGTTTGAATCTCTCTGGTTTGTGGATTTTCCCACTAGATTTTATCATGCCATCATCTACAAGTGGAGAGAGAATGTGGAGGTTAAGTCTGTGCTGCTGGGATGGAGTTAGTGTAAGGATATGGTCTAATGTTACAGTCTAAAGAATGTATAGAGCATTGAATCAAATCGTGTCAAAGCCAACATACATAATCATAGAATGATTAGATTAGATAGTAGTCTTGGAACAGAACCTTGGAGAACGTGTCACTACTACAATGGAACAGTTTTCTTTATTTGTGGAACAACTACATATGGATGAACAACAGGACCCTTCTCAGGGAATTAACACCATCACCTGATGCAGATGCTGATGACAGAAAAGAAGAAACGACCTAACTTCCCTATACATTCCTGCAGTTACATCATTGCAAGAGCCTTCAGCAAACACCACTGGTCCAATGGAAGTCAGGACAGTAAAACAAAACTCCCAACTTTACCTCATGTGTTTCTCTATCTTGTCATACACTTTCCTGATCCACATGAATCAAGAGAAAGACTTGGAGAAGGCTGAGAATATAAGTAAAAACTGTACGGTAAATGTTGTTAAAAGGTAATCTAGTTAACTCATTTGAGAATGCATATCGTTATTAATCAGTATTTATGTTGGGGGAAAAAAGCTTGTGAATGAGCTTTATCACCCTGGAGTAACCGTGTCATGGAGCTGCTCTTCACTGGGCATAAGGACTTATGCCCAAAACGTCGATTCTCCTACTCCTACTCCTCGGATGTTGCCTTACCTGCTGGGCTTTTCCAGCACCACATTCTCGACTCTGATTTCCAGCACCTGCAGTCCTCACTTCCTCCCTTCACTGGGCATAAGTAGCATATTGTGGAAGGAATTAAGAAGGAAGAGAGAAACACATGGAGAGCCAGGCAGAAGCCTGAAGGCTAGCTGTCTGAATGTTCAGAACACCTGCAGATAAAGATACGGAGTAGACTGATTAGCATTAAGTGGTAGAGTTTATGATCAGTCTTTCAATGATGTGAGAGTAAGATTAGATGCTGGTATAACTCTGAATATTATTTCATTTTAAAATGTTACAAAGTAGCCCAAGTCTGAAAACTGTTATCATCAAACAGGAAGTTTGATCCCAAATTCTTGAATCTGTGCATAAAACCTTACAGTAAAAGTTTTCAGTTTAGTTCACATGCCTCTCTGCAAGTGTTTCTAACAATCAGCTAGCTAGACATTAGGTTTCTACATAGCTCTCCATGTGTTTCTCTCTTAACTTTGTCCATATATGCTATGTGTGCCCACTGAGGAGCAGCATTGTGACGTCTTCAGAGTTGCTCCAGAGTCCTACAGCCCTTTCATATTATTGCTGGAGTGAAAAAACTGTGGTTCAGAACGATGGGTGGAACAGTCTGGAAAATGGCTGTCACTATGAAGAAATTAATGAGTGAGAAAGCTGGGAGAAGAAGAGTGAAAGAGAAGGGGACTGAGGGAGTCGAGATATGTAGAGAGGTGAGAAGAGCAGAGTGGCATGCAGGGAGGGAGAGAGAGTGAGAGAGACAGGGAAGAAGAGAAAATGGAAGGGGTAAGCAAGGGAGGGAGATAGAAATGAGAGAGAGAAGGAGGGAGGAAGATTGGGGAGAGGGACACAGTGGGGAGAGAAGGAGGGAGATAGGGAGTGAGAGAGACAATGGAGGAGAAAGAGTGGGAGGCAGGAGATTGGGGGGTGGAAGTGGGGTGGAATGCAGTATCATCTCTATAACTTAACAGAATGTGGAAAACTTAATGATGAATCTAAAGATGCTGAAGTCTGGGCTGCACCTACTCAATACAATGAGCTGAAGTTTCTCTTGTGGTGATGATTAACTGGAGAAGATCCGATCCAAGGTGCCGCAGACTATGGTATCTTGTATAATTTCCGATGACACATGGGGCAGATATAGCGTTGAGTCTCTGGAAAATGATCAACAATTTATTTTCCTGAAAATTGCCAGTCAGTATTTTAAAACAAAACCGCCCTCAGCCCGGCTTGAATTGAAATGATACTTGATCTAAATACAAAATAAGAATGCTGAGTTGGCATAATGTTGCTTTCTGATAATAGTCTGAAAAACCTCGAACGTACTGACCCCCCATTAAAAGACTGGTAGAATGTAACAGGAATGTGAACTTACACACTTTGTGATATTTCACCTTTTACTTTTCAGAACTATTCAGTCGATGTCACATCCCAGTTTTTTTTTTGTAAGTAAAGGCCAAAATTCAGCAGAGTAGCTGTTAACTTTACTACTGGAAAACGTGAAGAATTCTTGGCAAGGGAGGTGAATAGCAGCCTGGAATGCTGCACATATGTAGGCAGGCATTTGAATAAACTTTACAGCCTTTTCTCTAGAGGTAATTTTGAGGGAGAGCAGCTAGATTTTTGTAGTGGCCTTTCAGAGTGTTAATGCTGAGAGAAACAGCAGCAAGCTATCCCTGAAAATGTCTCATAAATTTTGTGGTGGAGAGAAACTGTCGTCCAAGGCAGGCAATACTTTTACTGTCATGTTGACAACATACTGATCACTTTGGTCTGCAATTACATTCTGAGCCATTTAAATCATCAGAAATTAGCATTATAAGCTATTACTGTCCAGACACCTAGGAGATTGGACCCTCCTCCAGTAAATTATTTTGGTTATTTTGTTTTAGCTGGGTTTACAGAACGCTGGCATTATTACTATGTGTCAGTGTGTTCACTCAAAGGACTGACATTGGCTGCATGGCAGGTGGTGCTGTATCCCTGTGTGTACTTGCTTTTGAAATCTGATATTTCCTTTTCCTTGAGTTTTATACCTCACTGAAATTGTCATCTCTGATTTCTTAGGGAAGGGGGAATAAAAGGCACAAATATAACTAGAAGATTTCTTTTAAAAAATAAAACAAATTATTTGTCCTGACATTAGAATTGCCAACAACTGAATCTAGCTTCTGGTGATGTGTGACAGGGATTCAGTAAGTTTACATAGGGAGTATCCTGAGTTGTCTGGTCTAGGGAACAGAAGAGAGGACTTGCATTTATATAGTGCCTTTCAATACCTCCCAAAGTGCCTTATAGTTAATTGAAATGGGGAGACAGTAGAATAGTGTAACAGGAACATTAGTCGTATATGCAGGAATGGGCCATTCATCCCTTGGAACCAGCTCTACCACTCAATAAGATCACGACTCATCTGAGTCATGTGATTCGAGCCAATGTTCATGACTGCCACCCATAACTAGTGGTTGACTCACTGGCCTAGCAACCCAGAGGTCCAGGTTAATGCTCTGGGGCATGGTTTTAAATTCCTTCGCTGCAGCTGGTGGAATTTAAATTCAATTAGTAAGTCTGTTGTATAAAGCTATTCTTAATAATAACCATGAAAATATCATCAATTGTCATAAAAGAACAATCTCATTTATTAACGTCCTTCATGGACATTACTTAGTCCATCCTTATCTTCTCTGGTCTTCACGTGACTGCAGCCCCGCAATGACTCTTAGCTGCAGTATTAAATGGCCTAATAAGCCAGTTCAAGGGCAGTTAGGAAAGGGCAACAACTGCAGGCCTTTCCAGCACCACTCACATCTCATGAAAGATTAAGAACTGGGTTGGAAAGAATAAAAAAATTGAAGTGAGCTACTATTGAAGTGAGCTACTATGTGTGAAATGAGTTTGAACACAAGCAGCAATAAAATGATCATGACCAAGATATTGGGAGGCTTTGCTCTTCTTTGCTTAGTAGAGGATTCTGCTACCTGTGGGGAGATTCTGCTTAAGCTTAACATCTCATCCAAATGTCATAACCTTAGTGCTGCATGCCCGCAGTATTGTTTTGAATTGTCATATTAGGTTACACATCCAAGTTTCTGTAGTGAGGCATGAGCCCACCACATGTTGACTCGGAGACCAATGCTAGTGCTATAAATGCTTTGTTAATTGAGTGTGTATATGCGCATCCTGTAGTTTTGAATAAAAGCAGCTGATATGATTTGGGGATACCTTAGGCACGTATATAAGAACCAGTTTCCAACTGGGAAGGATGCTAGTCTGCAGAAGTGGAAAGCAGCCTGCACTTGTCCTGTACTGGTTCTTGTGAATAAGCCTGTGTGGAAGAAAAACTACTTCTGTTTCTTCCTTTACCATGTGGATATGGACCAGATTAACAGACAGTGTTATCACTGAATCACAGGAGGTCATAAAGTTTAATCCCTTCTCAAGGCCAAATTAACAGATTTAAATTAGAGCAGTGTTAAAGTTGGCCTAGTGCCAGTGGATTAGATTGAGGACATTGGGTAGGAAACCTGCTTCTAATCTCCATCCAGAAAGCCTGTTTGGGGGGAGGGGCAGAATATGGACAGCATTGGGTTTGCAGATGATGGTCCCTGCAGTTGAATATCTACCATTTTAACATCCTACCATCTCCTAGCCTTTTTTCTTTACATAGTGTACAACCTGAACAGTCCAAGTTATATAGCACTTATTGATAAAACTCAAATTAAAATGGCACAAAATGTGTTTCAGATAACTGTGCAACTTCTCAACTTCCTATTTAATATTGAGTCAGCTGGGGAAATCCCTCTCCTTTCCAGGTCCCATAGGTTCCTATAGGGGCCATGCATTCCCACTGGGATAAGAAACCTGATATTTTATAGTTGATGTCTCACTGTCATCTGGCCACATTTGTCTTCCGATAGAAGTCTCTCCTTGTCCTTGACTGGGAAATTGAATAATATTCCTGTAATATTTCCCAGGATGTATAACTGATCTATTAATATTGAAGATTGACAGATTACCAAAGCTGCTGTACGAAGTCTGGTAATACAGCTAGGCTATTCTGAATTGATTTCAAGGCAGTTAGTCAGTTGTCTCAACTAAGGCCACAGAATTTCCCCTGTCTGTGGGAGAGCAAAAATGATGTAGAATCTTCAACAGTGACTGTCGTTACACTTCTCCTTCTGATTAATTGCATTTATCGCCTTGACAAATTCTGATTTGTGTGTTTAATTGAGGTTTTGCTGTTGGGCTCAGTGATTTGAGGCATTTTGGTTACAGCAAAAATCAGCAAGGGAGATTTATCTGGCTCTTGATCTCCCCAGGTGCAGTGAATATTGGGTGGGATGGAGTTAATACTTGTAAATAGCCCACTTGTTCTGGTGCAATCTGGTGATCTCTTCATTAATGTCTCCATATGCATCTTCAAACAAACTATGCATTTGAAGTGCTTGGTAAAGACAACAATAGCAAATAGTTGTTTCTGATTAATTTGCTTCGTCCAGAGGGTATGCCAATAGCAATGGCAGGGATCCAGTAAATTACTCTGACAGTAAGTACACAATGAGATGTGCAGTTCTTTGCAAAACATTTCTCCAGGACTGATACAAGGTATCCTCATCTTCAGAAAGGGCATAACTTCCTTTGAGCAGTGACTTCCAAGTAGGTCTCTAGACAGAAAGTTGCAAAGACCCTCTGATCTGTTCCCCAATCAGCCTGATTGGGCTTGTCAATTGAAGTGACCTTTTTTTCTCCTGGATATGTTAAAGGTTTGATTTATGAAGGGTCTCAACAGCATATCTCCGATTCTTAGCTGAATGCATGAAGGACATTGGCCCTCATTTTCTATTGTTGATCTCCCTTACCAGAGATTAGCAGCTAGAACTGGAAGTGAATCCAAATTAGACAAATTATCCATGAATCCTGCTGATCTGTGTGGCATTCCCAACCGTACAGCCATTTTCTTCAATGAGTTGTTAACAAGCAAAGCCAGAAATAACATCTAACCTTTTAAAGAGTAACAAAGCTATGTGTGTGATCTTAGAAGCACTGCAGTTAAATTATGCTGCCAAAGTTTAACGCTACGTTGCAAATGAAGAGCTGATTGTGCCAGTACCTGTTTCTGACAGAGACTCAGGAATACGTTTCAGGAAATGGTGAATATATTGGCTAGCAACAGGCCTTAATTTTTGGAGCTTGTGGGTGATGGATTTAATTGTGCAGACATTTTAGTTTTTTCTTTGGCCACCCAGAAGGAAAAAGTAAAACTTGGACATTACTGTTACTGGTTGAACTGGCCTTTTAGAACTTAAAGTGGAACTCAAGTTCAGATCAATACCTGTTGTTTCCAAGAATTGCAGATTTTTATAGTAAGTAAAAGAGTCAATTTGTGCATGGCCTCCATGAAAATGTTTGAGTTTCTGCACAGTTTTAAGGAGACATTGCTGGTCATGGTTTTCTATTGATTAGTTTAATAGAAGTGAATTACATATAGTTACTTGGTAGTGCAGACCATGAGTATTGCAGAAAATAAAGGTTTTTTTTTCAAAGCTTTTCATCTTGCACTCATCAGGACATTAAGAAATACCAAGGTAAACCTTTGACAAAATAAGTCAATTTTAAGCAGTATTCATAAATTAAGGACTAGCACACCGTCATTTCTTGAAGGAACTATGACCTCTGACATTAACCTTTTGTTTCCATATCGTAAAACTCTTTTTCACACTTTTGATTATATTTTATAGATCATCAAAATTTATAAATTGTTGTTTTCTTTCCATTAAGAAATACAGCACACAGAAAATGTGAAGCCGATTGCACATATTTTCACTTGCCGTCTTCTGCTTGTTTTGATGAAATTTAGGACTTGTTCTTTTGATTTGAATGCCTTTCAGGAAGGGTTTCCGATGATATAATGTGAAAAGACATTGGTTCAGTCTTCGGGAGACATTGTGACTGCTATTGTGTGACTGGATAGCATTGTAGCCAAGTCTGTCAGGAGGTTGACAAAACTCAACATATGGTTTGGATTTGGTTGAAAGAAAGGCTGACAAAAGACTGGCGGATCGAACCTTGCATGAACTATCAAATCTAACTGTGGTCACTTGACTGAGAAAGCAGCTTCTCCCAAAGGTTGAGGAGATCAGTGCTTTGTTTCAGCAACTTATGATTAATTAAATGAGATTACGATGTTTAGTATCATAAATCAAACCTTTAACATATCCAAGAAATCAGAAGCTTTGAGCAACACTTGAACTGCTCTGGGATACATTTTCAAAAGAACAAAAAAATGTTTTACTGAAAACTGAGGAACAGAGCTCCACTCAGCACAGTTAGTATATTAGATATAATAGCCACTTGAATTGCAGAAAGAAGCCAATTAAGTGAAAATAAAATTAAGTGAAACTTTTGATAAATCCAGAACAAACAACCATTGTGAATGGGGAACTTCCCAGGTGGACAGGAAGAAGAGCAGTATGTCAAGGAGAAAGTGCTGCCTGCCTCCTCGACAGCTTTTCTTCAGAGTCTCACCAGAGGTCAGCCTCTACTGCTTGCATTTTGCAGACAGAAACTGAGTACTATTTTATTTCTTATTCTGGATTTACGGCTGCTTTTACAATGACATTTCATTTATCATTGTTCCAAAGTATCAAAACACAGTACCACCAGTCAACAAGAAAATGTTCCTTTCCTCACATAATAGTTTGGTTCATGCTGGACAATTACAAAGCACATTTTTAATTGTATGCTATTTATTGTGTTCCATGTCAAATTTTTAAAGAATGAAGGAATTAAAAGAGGAGAATTACCTTTAGGTATTGAAAGAAAATTGTCAGTGTAAATAAAACAGTGTCATATCTCCATAAAATGGTAGTTTTGCCAAGGTATTGTGATGTGAATGACATTGGTAATACAGTATTCATTTTCCATCTCCAGATACCGTGAAGACATTAGCCTTCACTCAAAGTATGAGACTATGGTCCTGTGTAAGCTAATTCAACAGGAGTGTCAGATTTCCTTAATTCACCAGCTTTTTAATGACATCACAAAGTGGAAAAGGGTCAAAATGCAGGTATCAAAGTGTTGGGAAGACTGTGCTATATATTCTAAAATTGAAGGATTCCAGTGATTGCACTACAAAATCCTGAGAGGTCTTGCCAGGATGCGTGTGGTAAAAGATGTTTCCACTTGTGGGAGATTCTAGACCACGGGGTTGCAGTTTGGAAATCTGTGAAATTCTTTCTCACTGAAAATTGAACATCTTCGGAGGTGTTTTTTAAAAGGTGATGGAAAGACAGTCTTTGAATATTTTTAAAACAGAGGTAGATAGATTCTTGATAAGCAAGGGCATAAAGATTATCATGGGTAGGTGGGAATGTGGAGTAATCATATCAGTTGTAATCTCATTGAATGGGCTACTCCTGCTCCTAAATTTGTATGCTTGTATCTAGGGTCTTGTGCGGTGGCTATGACTATAACCCTGTATTTTTACTCTTTATTGCAATAAAACCTCCCAAAGCAGTTCACAGGAGTATTATATGGAGATGGTGACATAATGGTATTGTCACTAGACTGGTAATCCTGTAGATCCAGTTTAATACCCTACGGGAATGCAGATTCAAATCCCACAGCTGCAGCTGGTTCAAATAATAAATCTGGAATATAAAACTAGTCTCAGTAATGGTGAGCCATGGCAACTATTGTTAAAAAAAATCTGGCTTACTAAAACCTTATAGGGTAAGAAATCTGCATTCTGGCCTGCATGTGACTGTAAACTCACAGCCAGCTCCAGCTCTGTGGATAGGGGAATGTATCTTCCCTGCATCCCTTGAACATAGCAGTCATTAGCATAGGTTTAAGGAATGAGCAATCATTATTCTTGAGTGGATGTGATAATGACAGTTGGTGAGACAAAGATTAACCAGCAATAGGAATTACATTGATGTTCATTGTCAGCCTGGTTTTAGATCCTGCCTCTATCTGTTTGGATATTTGATGGAATTGAGAAGGATCTCTTAGAAACTTTGTACTTTTCCAGATTTAGGCTATGTTTAAATTATACGGGTATACAGATACTTATTGTATTCCTGTAATTTTATACAGGCATTAACCCATTTATTTTATGCTGGCTAATGCCTACATAAGAATAATATGGAACAGCATGTTAAACATTTGAATATGATTAACGCCATTCTGTTTTAACATCTATCTAATCAAACACTCGTAACAGGTAAATTAAATCTGTCTACATTTCAAGGGTTTTAGCTGATGGGCCAAGTGACTTCCTTCTGTACTGGAATGACTTTGTAAATTCTTTTAGGTTTGATAAATGGTGCTCATTGTGACTGCCCTTGCCAAGGTGATGAAGTACAGATTTGAGACGGCCCAGGGAATTCCTTATGAACTCAACCTATAAACCTCTTTTGGTTCATCCCAGAGATCGTACCTTTAGTAGTCTGGAATAAATAAAAACTCTTACGGACAGTTTAGTTTAATTTTAATCATTCCCTTCATTTACTAATAGCATCACTGTTACAACATAACACTAATACTTATAAGCCAGGCTAACTGGATTCTAATAACCCAGTAGAGTAGAACATCAGCTCTTCAAGAGCCCTAGCAGGCTACTCTGTTGTACTATCTCAAACAGACTATCTTTATACACAAGTTTTCAAAGGCTATACTGTCACAAATACAAAGTTTTTTTAAAAAAAAGCACTGCATGTTCTGAACTAGACTGTAATGTAATCTAATCTAATCTAGACAGATAATAGTGAAGGACAATAATTCAAGAGATAAGTTAATTGATACTGAGTTTGGTTTCGAGGTCAGAATCAAACGTTATTAAGTTCACAAAGGAACAGCCATGAATGTTATCACTTGATTAGATTTAGATTACTTCTAGATTAGATTACTTACAGTGTGGAAACAGGCCCTTCGGCCCAACAAGTCCACACCGACCCGCCGAAGCGCAACCCACCCATACCCCTACATTTACCCCTTATTACCTATCACTAAGGGGAATTTAGCATGGCCAATTCACCTAACCTGCACATCTTTGGACTGTGGGAGGAAACCGGAGCACCCGGAGGAAACCCACGCAGACACTGGGAGAACGTGCAAACTCCACACAGTCAGTCGCCTGAGTCGGGAATTGAACCCGGGTCTCTGGCGCTGTGAGGCAGCAGTGCTAACCACTGTGCTGGAAAAGAGAGCAGGTCAGGCAGCATCAAAGGAGCAGGAGAATCGACGTTTCAGGCATAAGCCCTTCTGTAGCTACTGAATACAGGAAACGTGTAAAGGTATTTCTGTCAGTGGCGGTAGATCAGATAGGGAGAGGATTACGTCGAGATAGTATAGTTGGTCAGTCTCATGGCAATAGGTGCCTTAGGGTTTGGTGATTTCAGTACTATGTGCTCAATACTGCAATCTGTCTGGTTCACTTTAAGAGGGGAACAGACAAACATTTCAAAGTAACAGTTTTCGGTTGATGGAGCGGATGAGGTTATGGAATCGTGCCATCTCATGATGACTGGCATAGAAGTGTTGCAAGGATGACAATAAGGTCGAGAGTGATGTTTGGATACACAATGTGAGTAGTTTAAATGAGTTTCAGCTGGGCAGCTGCATTCATGATTTCCAATGGTATTAGTACAGGTTTCATTTTCCAGTCACATTGGAGTTTTAGCCGGTCTGAGATATCATAGATGAGTTTTTTACATTTGGGAGCATGTACCTGGGTTGGGTTTTCATCAGATGCTTGTATCAGTGCTAACACTAGGACTGTGAGAGGGATACAAGCTTACAATGTCCTTTATAGACATATATTGAACGTCCTTTTATCTTTACTGCAGTTTGTTGTCAAAAGAACTTGATAAGGACCTTTCTAGCAGGGGCCCAATTTTTCACGATTAAAGTCTTTCAATAGTAGTCACCAGGGTTAATGTGTTTAAACATTGGAGCTCTTTCTTCTTCCTTCCCTGGTACTTGATAGGCTTCTTTGACTTGTTGATGATAAGACTGCAATGCTTTGGTTCGCTTAATCAGGTACCTGTGCATCTCTTCTGCCATGACATGCACATCAACAGGGGTGTTTGGTAGTTAATGGTGCAGACCAGCAAGTCTTCAGGGACATTCCATATATTGGGGCGGCACGGTGGCACAGCGGTTAGCACTGTTGCCTCACAGTGCCAGAGACCTGGATTCAATTGCCACCTCAGGCGACTGACTCTGTGGAGTTTGCACATTCTCCCCCTGTCTGCGTGGGTTTCCTCCGGGTGCTCCGATTTCCTCCCACAGTCCAAAAATGTGCAGGTTAGGTGAATTGGCCATGCTAAATTGCCCGTAGTGTTAGGTGAAGGGGTAAATGTAGGGGAATGGGTCTGGGTGGGTTGTGCTTCGGTGGGTCAGTGTGGACTTGTTGGGCCGAAGGGCCTGTTTCCACATTGTAAGTAATCTAATCTATCAGTTCAGCCGCCGAAAGTCCCATTTTTTTCTGTGTCATGGTTTCATATTAAAAAGGGCAATTGGGAGTTCTTGCAGCCAATTAAGGCCCGCTTCTTCTACCAACTTACTTAGCTGACCTTTTAAGGTACCATTGGCTCTTTCTACAATTCCAGTTGCTTGGCGATGTTTGGCACAATGGAATTTTTTATTCTTATTCAAACTCTTAAATAGTGCCTTGTTTAGCTCCGCACAGAAGTGAGGTAATTATCGGAAGAGGCCGCTACATGTATTCGAAATCTGGGTATGTCCGTACAGGGATAAGCTTCAATCCATTAACTAAATACATCAATTATCACTAAGCAATACTTATGACATCTAGAAAACTCTATAAAATCTAACTGGATAGTATCAAAAGGTGCACATGGCAAAGGAGTTTCACCTGGTGGACACTTTACCCCTTTCCTGGGATTATGCTTTTGACACATTAGGCAATTTGCAGCTGCTTGTTTTGCTTTTTCTTGCAGGTGGGGATTCCACAAAATTTGTAGAATTCTGTCCACTACTCCCTCCTTACCTACATGCATATATGTATGAACATAATCAACTAGAATAGGCAGAAGTGAGTCGGGCAGACATGTCTGTCCTACCGGCATAACCCAAAGCTTATTGTAACTATCTACATAACAACCATGGTTCATCCATCTTTGTCTTTCCTCACCAGAGACGTCCCCCTGATAGGTCCGTATTTGCTGTAGGTCAGGCATGGTCGGGGTGTCAGAAGAGGAAATTGGAGAATTTCCCTTTGGTTTCCAATTGTCATTTGAGTAACCATGTTTTTTTGCTCAAAAGTTGCTTTCTTAGCAGCTGCGTCAGCGGTGTTGTTGCCTTTAGTGACATTGGAAGCATCAGAGGAGTGAACATTTGATAATTGCCAATTAAGAGGCAAGTTGAATAGCACTGAGGAGATTAGCAACATAGGCAGCATTGAGGATAGGGGTTCCTGATGAGGTAAGGAAGCTGCGCTGCTACCAGAGGTGACCAAAATCATGGACACATCCAAAAGCATAACAGAAATCGGTATAGATATTAGCTGACCTTCCTTCAGCAAGTATGCAGGCACGGGTGAGAACAAGGAGTTCAGCTTGCTGGGTGGAACAGGGTGGATCGAAGGAACAAGCTTCTATTGTTTGGGACAAAGTGACAATCGCATATCCTTGCATGCGTTTGCCCTCTGGGGAGATAGAAGAAGAACCATCGATATAAAGTGCAAAAAGGTGAGGCAGGTCAGGGATGGCATGAGCATTCACAGAACATAAAACATTACAGCTCAGTACAGGCCCTTTGGCCCTCAGGGGGGCTCAGAGTGAAGGTGTGCTATGAAAGCAAACAAAGAGCTCAGAAGTGCAGCCTGGTCTAGACCCTGAGCTGAGAGCATGTCCCTGAGTACATGGTGAACTTGCTGCAGCATTACAATCATAGTTGCCGTTAAACCCTGAGAAATGTCCTGTAAGTGAATCGGTGATGAGTGTTCTTAGAGCAGTCTGGATAAGCACCAAGTTTCGAAGAGATTTTTCTGAACTCCATAAAAATTCCAATAGATAGAGGCAGCAGCTAATACAAGGCAGGCAGTGAATATCAATGAAACCCCTGTTACTGGTTAATCTTTGTCTCACCCACCCTGATGATCACATTCTCCCAAGTTCCTGCAGCTGATTGCTCAGTCCTTAAACTATGCTAATGATTGCCTCCTGATACATCTCACATATATGTGATGCAAATAGCCATGGATTGGTTTACTTGTGGCCAGTGTCTATGCAGCATGCTGAGATGTTGGTGTCTGCTGTCTGGCGTCCAACTTAGAAGCAATCAATGAGCTGAAGTTACCAAGTAGCTGCTCTGGCTTCCATATTGTGAATCCTTAGTATGTAGTTTGCTCATGGGGGTGGTAGGATATTAAGCTGTGTATTAAGAAGGCAAGATGTTCAGTTAGTGAAGTTGTTAACAAGCAATAATCTGTTTTAATACATAACTTCCTGTTGTCTAGTACATATCTTGCCTCAGCCTCTGAAACTTAGTTAAAAGATGCAGTATATTTTTCCCAAAATTGAGATAGACTTGCCAGACTTCTCGCACAACTCTGATATATCTTTTGCCATAATCCACATCCTTCAGGTCCCTATATGATTCTGCCCATAATTGACTGCATGTTAGCCCCTAGTTACAGGTTACATCAATATGTTAGACAGTGTTACAGAGACTTTGAGCAGGATTCAATGTTAGATATCACTCCTTTGAGATAGCTGTTATGCCCGTGCATAACATGATATCATCATCAGTGACATCATTATTTTGAGTAGTGCTTATGTCATCCTCAGTACTAAGCTTTTAAAACCTATTTACATAATTATTAAAATAATTTGATTGAAAATGTATCTTAAAATAGTTGAGCCTCACTTTGTTTTCATGTTTCAGTGCATCAGAGTTCCCAGGGCAAATATTGGAATGTGAGATTTGGGAATATGGCTAAAGCAGCAGGAGATTTGTGGAGTGGGCGAGTGGTTACAGGTGGCTTGGAGGAGGGGGAGTTGGACCTTGGCTGATATTAGGCTCGCTGAGCAAATGTCATCTGCTTGTTCAATAAACTGCTTCTTCAACATTATCTCAGGAGACAGTTTATCTGTGCTGTAAACTCAGATGATGTGAGCTTTTCTTTTTTTAAGTGAATAAAGGTTTCTGAGTTTCTGAATCCCTTCCTAAATGCAGCAATTGTATTTTGCCTATTGCAGATTAAAACAGCCAAATCCGAGAAGGAAAAGCACTTGCTGCAGCTGCGAAGTTTGCAGTATCTGGAGCGATACATTTACCTCATTCTCTTCAACACATACTTGCATTTGGAAAAGCAAGATTCCTGGCAAAGACCCTTCAGTGCTTGGATGTATGAGGTAAAAGGAAAGGCTTCTGCAGGGTTGATACTGTTTAAATGTATTTTTCTTGCTTAGCAAGATAATCTGAGACTTCAAACAGGGGAGTAAAAGGTTTTGATGACTAATTGCTCAGTGAACACCTAAGAGTATTTCTGGTATAACACTTGGTCAATCTTGCACTATCTGAACAGAAGATTGGAACCTCAGCCAGAAAGCTGCTTCATTTTGAAGAAAAGCTCATATAGGTGATCACTGTTTTGGTTTGGGAGCTGGATAATGTTTCCAGGTCTGGAGTGGGGGGGCAATGTCTTTCAGTTCTTCGCTGAATTCTTGGATGTGAGAATGATTAAAATTAGCATGATGGCTGTTCCTCAGTCATAGTATTGGGCTTGCTCACAGTATTTCTGTTGAGAGGTAAATGACTGTGCTTATGGCAGCCAGAGCTAATGTTAAAGTTTGTACAAAATTGGCATTTTGAGAGCTTGCATCCCTGCTGAGGAGCTTGCTTTGCAGCAACATACATGTGAATTATTTTGACACTGTTGTACCCACCACCATTTTCCCACAATTTGCTCTTTGGAGAATATACATGCTGTCAAAGAACAAGCCATTGGGATTTTCGAGATTAGTGCTGCTTGCCCTAATGAGAGGCAGGAAATGAAGAATGTTATAAAGGCAAGGTTACAATCTGCATTTGTAAATGTGAAGAACCACGCTGAGCTCAGGGAGTTGTGTATTCTATCATTACATCTGACACTTCAGAAATCCACGTTAAGAAAAACCTGCTACACAGGTTAATAGTTCTGCCTTTGAAATGATAACAAAGTAAAAGGAATCCAGGATCTAAAAGAAAGGTAAATGTTAGTTTTAGGTACAAGTATCTACAACTTTATCAGGTCCAATGATGTATGGTGGATTAGGGCTTAAATCCATCACTTTGCAGTAGTAAGAGTGCTACCATAGAGACTATTGCTATTTTAGTTCCAGCATATAAATATGTCCAGACAATGAGAAGATTTACTTTTTTGCAAACAAATCTGGAACAAAATTCTGACACATGCAGAGACTATCTTTCCTTTTGGTAGACTACTTGCAAAAACAAACAAGGAGATTGTTCAGCCAATCATGCCTGTTCCGGCTGTGGGTTGGTGCAATCCAGGACTAATTGCACTCCCCTGCTGCATATTCACTGTTCTAACAATACACTCCTTCTTGTCGTCTATTCATTATGCTGCCTATTCATTATTTCTGCTGTCTATTCATTACTCTGTCTATTCACTACCCCTGTTGTCTATTCACCGTTCCTACTGTTCTCTATGCTATTTTTTTCACTATTGCTGCTTCTATTCACCATTCCTGCTATCTATTCACTATGCTGTCTATTCACCATTCCTGCTGTCTATTCACTATGCTGTCTATTCACCATTCCTGCTGTCTATTCACAATTCGTGCTATGTATTTACTGTTACTGCAGTCTACTGATTATTCCTGCTGTTCACTATGCTAGCTGTTCACTATTCCTCACAACCACTTGCAATTTCTGTTATCTATTCATCATGCTCTCTATTTACTATTCCTGCTGTCTGTGCACTGTCAACGTGCTGATAGAGGCTCACTGAGCTTCGTTACTTCCTTCCCATAAAATGTTGTGTTTTACTCAAATATGAGGATGCACTGAGCTGAGAAGCACATAACTACGTGACATGCCTGATCCGACTTGAGCAAGGGTCCCTCCCACTTTTACATCCAACTTCATACTTAGTCTTAAGATAATTCTATCCCATCTGATGTCTGTTATTGAAACAACACCTCCTGTTGTTTTGTGGTTTAAAGACATTAATGTACTACTATAGCAATAACTTTTATCTAAGTCCTTCCTCCCATAGTCTGTAGTGAACTAGGCAGTGAACTTCCATCACTGTTACCATTTCTGATACAGCTGTGCCACCAACAACGTTTGCTAGCTCTACTCACATGGCTAACTCAACTAAGTGCGCCATGAACTTTGTGGAAAGAATCAATATTTTACCCTTTAGGGTGGGGATTTTGTCCACAGTTGTAATCACTTCTTTACAGTAACTGTGCCCACAACCACAGGGAATGTATTATATTACAAATCAATTTTCTTCTCCATTTAATGAAATTCGAAGTCATACGTGGATCTTATCCCTCTCAAGGTTTATTTACTGTAATATATTTTCTCTTGCTTTTTAAAACATTTTTGATGTATTATAGATTTCAAAAGTTGCTCTTATGATATCTAGGAGAAAGTGAGGACTGCAGATGCTGGAGATCAGAGCTGAAAATGTGTTGCTGGAAAAGCGCAGCAGGTCAGGCAGCATCCAAGAAACGTCGATTCTCCTGTTCCTGACCTGCTGCGCTTTTCCAGCAACACATTTTCAACTTATGATATCTAGAACAATGAAAGCAGAAGAAATGAGAAAAGGTTCTGTTCTTTGGAGTTGAGTCGCAGGTGCAAAAGCCGAATAAAAATAAAAAAGGAAACTATGGATACTGGAGATTTGAGGCGAAAACAGAAATTGCTGGAGAAACTCAGCAGATGTGGCAGCATCTGTCAGAAGAAAACAAAATTAACATTTCGAGTTCAGTGACTCTTCATCAGAAGTCATTGGACTAGAAAAATTAACTGTGTGGTCTTCCCATAGATGTTGCCAGACCTGCTGAGTTTCTCGAGTAATTTCTGTTTTTGCTGTGAGAATCATAGTTGGCTGAAACGATCTGTCTGATGTTTGAGGTATCGGTAGTTATTGCTGTGATAAATAGTACAGTGATTGAAATGAGTATTCCTTAAATATTTGAATGACTTCTGTTTCACGTGAGTTGTGGGAGAGGATCATCTTTCGCTGAAAAATCAATGTCAAAGCAGTCCATTCAGCCCATTGAGTTCACACTGAGTCTCCAAAGAACATGCCACCAAGAGCCAACACCCCTATCCTATCCCTGTAACCCTGTATTTTCTATAACTTACCCACCTAGCCTGCACATCCCTGGAACTATGGGCAATTTAGCATAGCCAATCCACCTACTCTGCACATTGTTGAACTGTGGGAGGAAATCCATGCAGACATACGGGAGATTGTACAAACTCCAGATAGACAGTAGGCAGCAGTGCTAACTACAGAGCCACTATGCTGTGTTCTGGCAGGAAGGTAGAGAGTGGAAATAAAAATGTTCAGTTGCTTTTGCCAAACTACAGAAAGCTTTTTTTTGAATGTTATGCATGTTGTGAGCCAGTAGGTAAGTCTCCTAAACAATGTTTGCTTTATGGCAGATCTTTCCAAGTTTGGCTTCTGTTTCTATAGCATGTTTTCTGTTACATTCAAGGTAAAACTGCAAGTTTTTGTTGGGAACCAGAAATCTGAAGTATATTAGCAATGCTTCCTTTCATGTCACACCCATAGATGACCTTAGCTGAGGAAATCCCAAGGACAAGGAACTGATGCGGGTCAACCCACCTATTGAGGAGAAGGTGGGAAACCCGCACTGCATCTGATGTGGAGGTGTGGTGGAATATTGGCCAGTGTCTCACCGTCCCTGAGATTCAGGCCCCTTGTGGGAAGGAACATGAGAGAGAGCTTGGAAATCCCATTGATAGTTGCTGGCCAAACAGGAGCAATTGCTGTGCCCAATAATGCACTTGAGGAGAGGCCCCAAAGCGACCAAGTAAACAGGTGATAGAGAGCAGGATGGGTGACATGGAGAAGAAATGTCTTTGAAAATGAAAAGCAGTTGAGAGTGGGGGAAGCTCAAAAGTAAGGACTGTGATATGGCTTTTACCTTCCCTGTCCAGTCCTGGATCCCTCAAACAGGAATTAAGTGTATTTAGAAGGTAGGTGTTGGAGTAGGCTGGAAGCCTACAGCCTACAGGAGGCAGGAGAAAGCAAGGCAGCTCCTATTTATTCCTTAAATCAGTGGGATCAAGTTTATTTGGTGTCATTTGGCTTAATATTGGGCATTGTGGCAGTGATATATGTGGAGTTTGTTTTCATAGAATCATAGAATCCCTACAGTGTGGAAACAGGCCATTTGGCCCAACAAGTCTACACTGATCCTTCGAAGAGTAACCCATCCAGACCCATTCCCTGACATTTCTTCTGAAGAAAGCAAACTTATCTGTGGATAGTGTTGTTCATTACATTGTCAAAACAAAAGACATGCTGTCCCTATTGGTTAATGCTACAAGGAATAGAGGACACAAATTTAAGTTTTTGACCAAAAGATGCAGGGGAATGTGAGGAACATCTTTTTTGTACAGATAGTGGTAATAATCTTGAACTAGCTACTGACCAGGAAGTGGAAGTGATGAACGATTTCAAAATAAAATTCGGTAGGCGCTCAAAAATAGTTAAATGAGTTGAGTTCAAAACTAGAGGGCATATTTTAAGGTGAGAGGAAAAAGATTTAAAAAGGACAAGAGGGGTAATCTTTTTACTCAGTGAGTGGTTCATGTGTAGAATGAAGTGCTAGAGAAGGTGAAGGATGTAGGTACAGTTACAAAGTTTAAAAGACATTTGGATAAGAATAGGAAAGGTTTGAAGGTACGTGGACCAAGTGCAGGCAGGTGGGACTAGTTTAGTTTGGTAACATGGTTGACATCGACTGGTTGGACAGAAAGGTCTGTATCTGTTTTATATGATTCTATGATTCAGTGACTCCAGAGATAGATTGTGAAATGGGATGGACATTTGAATTACTTGTCAAAGCCCTAACATGGACATGATAGGCTAACTGACTGCCTCTATGCCATAAGAATTCTATAATTGTATAACGATTGACAACCCACCATTAGATGGGATTGGGGAGTTTACCTGATGAGACTGTTTGTCTCCAGCTTAATTTAGGATAGTCTTTCTATGGCCAGGAAAGTTTCCTGAGGCCTCTCCTGTATTTAAGTGGGCCTAGTCACTATGTTAGCCACAACAACAGGTTCCAGTAAATCCAGGAGATAGTGAGGACTGCAGATGTTGGAGAAGTCAGAGTCGATGAAGTGTGGTGCTAGTAAAAGCACAGCAGGCCAGAAAGCATCTGAGAAGCAAGCGAGTCAGTGTTTCAGACATAACCATTCATTAGGGCTGGGGAGAGGGAAAAGGTCTGAGAATTAAATGGGGGGGGGGGGGGGGGGGTGCATGGTGGGATGACAATATGTGAGATATGTCCATTCTGGGCCTCCTCCACTGCCGAAACAAGTCCACCCACAAATATAGAACATAGAACATTGAACAATACAGCACAGAACAGGTCCTTTGGCCCTTGATATTGCGCTGACCTGTGAACTATTCTCAGCTCGTCCCCCTACGCTATCCCATCATCATCCACGTGCTTATATAAGGATTGTTTAAATCTCCCTAATGTGGCTGAGTTGACTACATTAGCAGGTAGGATATTCCACGCCCTTACCACTCTCTGCATAAAGAACCTGCCTCTGATGTCTGTCTTAAATCTATCACCCCTAAATTTGTAGTTATGCCCCCTCGTACAAGCTGACGCATCATCCTCGGGAAAAAAGATTTTCACTGTCTACCCTATCTAATCCTCTGATCATTTTGTATGTCTCTATCAAATCCCCTCTTCGCCTTCTTCTTTCCAATGAGAACAGACTCTCAGCCTGTCCTCATAAGACATTCCCTCCAGACCAGGCAACATCCTGGTAAATATCCTCTGCACCTTTTCCAATGCTTCCACATCCTTCCCGAAATATGGCGCTCAGAACTGTACACAATATTCCAAGTGTGGCCGCACTAGCGTTTTGTAGAGTTGCAGCATGATATTGTGGCTCCAGAACTCAATCCCTATACGAATGAAACCTAACACACCGTATGCCGCCTTAGCAGCACTATCAACTGGGCGGCAACTTTCAGGGATATATGTACATGGACTCCAAGATCCCTCTGCACATCCACACTACCAAGAATCTTTCCATTGACCCAGTACTCTGCCTTCCTGTTATTCTTCCCAAAGTGCATCACCTCACATTTAGCTGCATTGAACTCCATTTGCCACCTCTCAGCCCAATTCTGCAGTTTATCCAAGTCCCCCTGCAACCTGTAACATTCTTCCAAACTGTCCACTACTACACCGACTTTCGTATCATCTGCAAATTTACTAATCCATCCACCTATGCCTGCGTCTAAGTCATTTATAAAAATGACAGACAGCAGTGGTCCCAAAACAGATCCTTGTGGCACACCAATAGTAACCGAACTCCAGGCTGAATATTTTCCATCAACCACCACTCGCTGCTTTCTTTCAGAAAGCCAGTTTCTAATCCAAACTGCTAAATCACCCTCAATTCCATGCCTTTGTATTTTCTCCAACAGTCTTTACTGAAGTCCATGTATACCACATCAACTGCCCTACCCTCATCTACATGCTTGGTCACCTTTTGAAAAAGCTCAATGAGGTTTGTGAGACACGACCTGCCCTTGACGAAATCATATTGTCTATATGAAATCAAATTGTTGCTTGAAACTGGAGGAGGAGGACCTCATCTTCTTCCTTGGGAGCCTACAACCACACAGTCTCAACATTGAATTCACCAGTTTCCAAACCTCCCTCCCCCCACCCCCCCACCCCTCACCCCATCCCAGAACCATACTTCTGACTCAGTTCCACCCTCTTGACCTGACCTACCTGTCCATCTTCCTTCCCACCTATCCACTCTACACTTCCCACCGACCTATATTAATCACCTCCTACCTTTGCCCACCTTTTGCCATCCCACCTTCCTTATTCCTAGCCCCACCTCCCCCTCCCCCTTTTTCTTTCTCAGCCCCCTTCCCCCTCCTCAGTCCTGACGATGGGTTATGCCCAAATCATCGACTCTCTTGTTCCTCAGAGGCTGCCTGACCTGCTAGGCTTTTTCCAGCGCCACATTATATTGACTCCAGTAAATCTAACCCAACTTTTATCCAGTACTATATCTATGTAGATATGGTGTTACATTTGACTAGATGAAGAACTGTCTGAATAAAGATGAACAATGCACATAATACTTTGCAATGAAACCAGGTAGCAGATAAATTATTTGTAAGTTTAAGCTATAATCTCTTTTTGCTTCTAACATCAACTGCAGTACAGTGATTTATGAGGGCATTTTAAAGGAATACCAAGCTTGGGATGGCATGTTCTACAAAATTAGTTTGTAAGTGTTGATGTATCTAATTGCCCATTAATTTATTTTAATTTATTTGAAACTTATTAATGTTGACCAGATCTACACTGTGGAATGGTCTGTCTATTCTTGTTATGTCTGACAGAGATGACAGAAGGGTGAAGTGGGTATGTGAGCTTGAGAGTGAGGGGGAGAGAGAGGGTAAATTGTAACTTCTCCCTTTTACTGATTTCACAAAGCACCATCTGGCAATGACCAAAATCAGCTGTAAGTGAAACACATGCAATGGTATTTCAATTCAAATTGGCTTTGAAAAGAGTGTGATGAATCCGATGCAGCGCTGTTGATTTCTGAACTCTCACTTTTTGATCCTAGTTTGGAATCTGAAATCAGGTCTATTTTAAAAATAGATAAGAAATCTCTGCTAACTATGGGTGGGGATCAGGGGGTGGGTTTGGATTCATATGTTACGTTGTCTATTATAAATTATAAATCTTTATGGTGCTAAAAATGCTGCCCTGTATTTTCAGAGATTTATTATTGGACTGTTATTGGACTCTGATGTAGTTCCCATCACAGGCCATGGGTACAGGGCATGGGTTGGCATGGATGATTCATGGACAAATGTTCATTCTTATGTTGTTGTTCTTCAATGAGTTTTTGCGTTACCACTCATTGTTTTACTGAGTAATCAGTTCCTTTCATTGAGTAATCAGTTGCAAATTCACTTATGAAATGCCCCTTTAATAAGGATGAGTCACTGCCTTCATTAATCATCCTCGTGTTCTTATCAAGCCAAATAAATCTCAATTGATCTTTTCATTGCAGTCTACTTGTTCAGTCATTTATGTAAAGAAACCCTGTAACTTACCAACACTTAATATCTCAGATAATATTCTCAGTTTTTAAAGACATAACTGTCAAGAATGTTTGTGAATGACCAGTTGAAATAGCAACATACAGCTCAATTTCCCAAGCAGTGAGAATCTATTTGAATGGATAAGAAAACCTATGATTTCCTAACTATTTGATATCTTCAAGCTTTGCTCCTCACAGTCACTATCACAAATATTAAACTGGTAAGTCTAAGATGACTTTTGGTGTAGAGTATGTTTTTAAAGTTGATGTCCTGGGATTACATAGACTAAGGACATCGCAAGTGTTCATTTGTCACTGTGATAACATCACTTTACTTAAATTAAAATTGCTAATTTTAATTAGAATTCTCACATGTGAGTGTAGCTTAGTTAATTCAGAATTGCACCATTGAGCCTAAATTGCCTTAAGCAGTGACTGTTGTTGCGATCCATACGGTTCCTTTAGAGAAAGTGGAGTGAGTGTTAGGGCTCTCTGATCCTCCTGTGCTTCTAATTTTGCTTATGTGATGTGATTGAGCATTTTTTGGTACTTGACTGCTTTGAATGTTTTCTATTGTCTATCTCTTATATGCTACTCACTATTCATCCTATGACACTTCACACCTGGAGCACTGTGAACAGATTTGGTTCTCTTTATCTGAGGAAACATTGGCCATGAAGGGGTTTTAATTTAGGTTTACCAGCCTGATACCTAGGATGGCAAGACTGACTTATGAAGAGAGACTGAATCTTTTAGGACTATATTCATTGGACTTTAGAAGAATGAGGAAGGATAATCTCGAAACCTATAAAATTCTAACAGGACTAGAAGGAAAGATGACTGGGGAGTCCAGACCAGGGGTTAAAGATATGGGCTAAGCCACTTAGAACTGAGATGAGGGGAAAATTCTTCACTCAAAGATTGGGGAGCCTGTGGAATTCTCTGCCACAGAAAGCGGCTGAGGCCAAAACATTTAATATTTTTGAAAAGGAGTTAGATATAGTTCTTTGGGCTAAAGGATCGAAAGGTATGGGGAGCAGGTGGGATCAAGGTACTGAGTTGGATGATCAGCCATGCTCATAATGAATGATGCAGTAGGCTAATAGGGCTTAATGGCTTAGTCCCACTCCTATTTTGTGTGTTTCCATGTTTGAATGATTAATGCACATATTCGGCCTCATATTCCACCTTGGGACACTGCAATCACACAGGATCAATGCGAATTTCAACAGTTTTCTCATTGGCCCACCCCCCACATTATCCCAATCCCAAGCCTCTAACTCGGCTCCACCGTCCTGACCTATCCATTACCTTTCCCATCTATCCGCTCCACCCTCCTCTCCGACCTATCCCCTTCTCCCTCACCTTCATCTATCTATTGCATTCTCAGCTACCTTCCCACCCCCGTCCCATTTATCTTTCAGCTCCCACCCCCACCACTAGCCCACAAGCCTCATTCCTGATGAAACATTGATTCTCCTGCTCCTCGGATGCTGTCTGACCTGTTGTGCTTTTCCAGCACAACACTCTCGACTCTGATTTCCAGCATCTGCAGTCCTCACTTTCTACCGATTAATGCACATGTAAAATACAGACTGCCAGTATGTCCAACAGCAGTAGTTTAACACAAACTTTTTGTTTTTGGGTGACATCATTGAATTGGGCTGTTGGGTGTGTCAGTAATTTTGGTAGCTCTGTGATGTTTACCTACTAGCATCATATAAAATCAGCCAGGTGAACCTCATAGAATATGAGTTCAGTGATTGGGGCTGTTAACCTGGTCCAGTGTATAGGGTGACTTAGTGACAGGATACTGGCCTCTGTGGAGTTACTTCTGCCCTTCCACACACATCATCTACTGTGTCCATTGCTCCCGATGTGGTCTCGTCTACATTGTGGAGACAGGCCGCCAATTTGTAGAACGTTTCAGAGAACATCTCTGGGACACACGCACTAAACAACTCCACTGCCCTGTGGCCAAACACTTCAACTCTCCCTCCCACTCTGCTAAGTTCTGGGCCTCCTCCATCATCAAATTCTAGCCACCCGATGCCTGGAGGAAAAACACCTCATCTTCCGCTTTGGAACCCTCCAACCACATGGGATCAACATTGATTTCACCAGTTTCCTCATCTCCTCTTCCCCCACCTTATCCCAGATCCAACCCTCCATCATGGCACCACCTACTTGAACTGTCACTCCTGTCCGTCTTCTTTCCCACCTATCAGCTCCGATCTCTGCTCTGACCTATCACCATCACTCCCCACATTCATCTATGTATTGCATTCCCAGCTACCATCCCCCTAGCCCCACACCCCTCCCATTTATCCCTCAGTCCCCTTGGGCCTCCCCCACATTCCTGATGAAGAGCTTACGCTCGAAATGTCGACTGTCCTGCTCCTCAGATGCATGACCAGCTGTGCTTTTCCAGCACATTTTTCACTCTGATCTCCAACATCTGCTGACCTCACTTTCTCCGAGTTATTTCAGTGGCAGTGAGACAAAAGCACACACCTGAAGAAATTTGCTCGCAACAGTCGTCTTTGAGTTGGGATGAGAATTTCTGGCATCATACCGTTGTTTGGAAAGTTTGACTCGTTTGATCATTCCTCAAAAACTGGGCTTGGTATGTGAAAGTATGTGTTATTTTTCCTGGGCAAATTACATTGGGGCAGGTGGAGTTATTTCTATGAAAAGTGACAAGTAATTCTCTTGAAAGCTTGTGGACCCCAGACTTTTTCAGTCATTAGGGTCCTAACTTTCTCTGAGGCACCAAATATTGAAACATTTCAAGAGTTGATGGATTTAGTTAAGGAATATTCTGACTCCAAGCTGCCTCTAATTTTGAGATGCTATCAGTTTTACTTGGCAATTTGAGAACCAGGCGAATGTGTATTGGGATTTGACTAGGTTAAATCGACTGGAAGAGGCATGTGACTTTCATTTACCCTTAATGAGATGCTGATATTGACATGAATTGCCTCCCTATTAAGCATTAGCTAATAGGTGGTCCAATGGAGAGGAACGCCCAACAGCATCCAGGACTTTGGCTAATGCAGAGCGTGATTGCACTCAGATAGAGAAGGAAGGTTTGGTGGTCATGTTTGGAGTCAGGAAGTTTCACCAATACCTTTTACAGGCATAAATTTGTAAATTTATGCCGGGGTAGCATGGTGTCACAGTGGTTAGCACTGCTGCCTCTCAGCTTCAGGGCTCTGGGTTTGATTCCAGCCTTGTGCGACTATCTGTGTGGAGTTTGCACATTCTCCCCGTGTCTGCCTGGGTTTCCTCTGGGTGTTCCACTTTCCTCCCACACTCCAACGATGTGCAGGTCAAGTGAATTGGCCATGCTAAATTGCCCATAGTGTTTGTTGCATTAGTTAGAGGGAAATGGGTCTGGGTGGTTTACATTTTGGAGGGTCGGTGTGGACTTGTTGGGCCAAATGGCCTGTTTCCATACTGTCAGGAGTCTAATCTAATCTAATAATAATAGACGAGAAACCACTGCTGGGTCTACGTAAAGAGGACAAGCAGTGCCACCCAAATCTTCAGGCCAAATTCAGTCGTGGGCTCTAATACTTAGTGCTTATAATTGCAAGTTGAAACACTGTCTGGGAGGCCAAGTAGTAAATGCACATAAATTGAGCCATCTCCTGCTGGCAGATACACCTGCTGGTACTGCCACTGGAAGAATCCATAATAGTTTTAAATTTTCTGAACATTTTGGGAAAGCACATCTTAGCAGGACTTATACACTTAATGGTAAGGTCCTAGGGAGTGTTGCTGAACAAAGAGACTTGGAGTGCAGGTTCATAGCTCCTTGAAAGTGGAGTTGCAGGTAGATAGGATAGTGAAGAAGGCGTTTGGTATGCTTTCCTTTATTGGTCAGAGTATTGAGTACAGGAGTTGGGAGGTCATGTTGCGGCTGTACAGAACATTGGTTAGGCCACTGTTGGAATATTGCGTGCGTTTCAGGTCTCCTTCCTATGGGAAAGATGTTGTGAAACTTGAAAGGGTTCAGAAAAGATTTACAAGGATGTTGCCAGGGTTGGAGGATCTGAGCTACAAGGAAAGGCTGAACAGGCTGGGCTGTTTTCCCTGGAACGTCGGAGGCTGAGGGGTGACCTTATAGAGGTTTACAAAATTATGAGGGGCATGAATAGGATAAATAGATAAAGTCTTTTCCCTGGGGTCGGGGAGTCCAGAACTAGACGGCATAAGTTTAGGCTGAGAGGGGAAAGATATAAAAGAGACCTAAGGGGCAACTTTTTCACGCTGAGGGTGGTACGTGTATGGAATGAGCTTCCAGAGGATGTGGTGGAGGCTGGTACAATTGCAACATTTAAGAAGCATTTGGATGGGTATATGAATAGGAAAGGTTTGGAGGGATGTGGGCCGGGTGCTGGCAGGTGGGATTAGATTGGGTTGGGATATCTGATCGACATGGACGGGTTGGACTGAAGGGTCTGTTTCAATGCTGTACATCTCTATGACTCTATATTTCCAGTCAAAGCTGACAATGTCACACTTTGGATGCAGAAAGATTGGTCCTGACAAAACTGAAACAGCTGGTGGTGATGGGGAAAACCAAAGGACTGTCACAACCAGAATTGAAATCTTTTTGGACCCAAAGAAATCAGATCAAAGTAGAGGAAGGCATATTATTATGGAGAGTAAGAGTGATTGTCCCCAGCAAGGGTCACTGCCAAAAATTGGCTGAACTCCACCAGGGTCATCCAGGGATTTCAAAAATGAAGATGTTATGTCTGGTGGCCAGGATTGGATACAGGCACAGCTATGTTAGTGGCATAGTGCACACAGTTCCAACAAGGACAAAAATTACAGCCAGCAGCTTCCCCACATCGTTAGAATGGGCAGGTAAGCCCTGAACTCCGTTAACATGTCAACCGTGCAGGTCTTTTCTTGGGCTCAATGTCCTTAGTCATTGTGGACACCCACTCAAAATGGCTGAACGTGCATAGAGTTCATTCACTAAACAAGGGAACGATGATAGAAAAAAACTGTACTCATCTTTTGCAATCGTTGGACTACTGGAAGTGTTGGTCACAGATAACGGGTCATTATTTACCAGAATTCGAGTATTTCATAAATTTGAAAGGCATTCGACATATAAGGACAGCTCCATACCATCCATTATGCAATGGTCTGGCAGAAGGAGCAGTCCAAACTTTGAAGGTAGGCTTAAATAAACAGCCTACAACTTCACTAGATACCAAACTGTCCTGGTTTCTGTGTGCTTATAGCATCATCCCTCATGCTATTACAAGGATAGTTCCAGTAGAATTACTAATTGGGAGAAGACACCACAGCAGTTTAGATCTGATCTTCCCAGAACTGGCGGGAGGTGAAATGGCTTCAGGGACACCCATGCCAGACACAAGATGCTGCTAAGCTAGAGAGAGACAGTTTACTTAATGGGCTGAAGATTGGTGTAGGAACCACCGGAATAGCCTTGCATGGATAAGAGGCATGGTCAATGCATTGCCAACCCAGTGGTATATAAAGTGTGGGTAGGTGCCAGTCCTGAACAAGCAGTGGACCATATGAAAGCTGAAAACTCGCAAATTGCGTGTGAGCAAAACATGCTCAGCTCCTCGACAGCCTTTTCAACTGTCCCAGATACTATGCGTTCTCCTTCTCTGTTAAGCGTTGAGGGTACCTTGGAATCTGAGTTGAAACGGTGGATGTCGCAATCTTAATGTTTTTGCGAACTGAAGAACAGAATTAATTTCTTCTGATATGCTCTGGGTACAAGAGGCGAGCTGCTATGCATTACATGCCATCCTATTAGAGGCAGAATTGGGGGAACCTGACCCGGTGCAAAAACACCACGGGAGAGCTACAAAAAAAAGATTCAGCCTATGTCCTCATACTTGGAGGTGAAGGGCTGTAGTGATTGTAACGAGTTTAGCTAAGTGGACTTCATAGAATATGAGTTCTCTGACTAGGGCTATCAATCTGATCCAATCAAGGAATCCTGACTGAGGTAAGAACAGGAGTCAGAGGTTCTGTTCACTCTGAGATCTGGCTCTGAGGGAACTGGATCAGTGTCAAGGACTCTCCAAGTGTAAATAAAGGGTGACTTGGTGACAGGGTACTCTGTGGAGTTATTTCAGCTACCAGTTTTTTAATTCTTACCATCTATAACATTTTTTATCTCTTACACTGTACCGCACCTAATAACTAATGTTGTTCAGTATGAAATACCATAAAGGGACTTGTTTTGAGAACATCATTATTTTTCTCCTATTTTTCTTATTTTTGGTTTGGAACTGTGAGTTGCTATCAGGAATTGAACTTTGAATTTTGAACAACAGCTTGCTTTTTTTTAAAAGAAAGGAGAAAACAAAGGATTTATATTTGGAAATGGCTTTGCAAGATGAAGCAGGTTAATATAGAAGAACTAGAAGCGAGATATTGTTATGCTCAGTTGGCAACTGTTTGGATGATGATTTGGTCAATCAGGAGAGGACTGGTGTTAGCCAGCCAACCCTAGAAAATATTAAAAAGAAAGAGAAGCCAAAGGGTGAACTAGGCTTTGACTAGGTTTTAGGACACGTGGTAGAGTTACCTTGGAAGCTGTAGGCCTGATTTTTTTTTCATTTTGCCCCTTCCAGTTAGCGACTTGTTGAGAGTCCTGAGGAAAGAACCCCATTCAATAATAAATATGGAAATGTCTTCAGAGGTCTGTGGATACTGTTTGCATTGACTGGTGACTTTGGAATTCAAGCAAGATACAATCTTACATGTCTATAATGTAACCCGTTGGATTTCATGAGGGCTTGGTGTTCATCATTGAAACAGTTATCGCACTAGCAGCTTACAATTTAGAAAAAGATAATTGCTAAACTATGTCAGTCAGTGTGAGTGGGGTTGATGATCAAAGAAAATTGGGCTTAGATAGTAGATATTTATTAGATTGCCTTGTAATTCATTCAACCTGTTGAAGTCACGTTTATATTAATAATACATTGTTATTTTTTAATTAAGTTCTAAACTTGCTGTCCAAGATTGGTTATTTTTAAAATCTGCTTGAACAATTTTGAATGTCCATAACATTGTTTTAATTTCAGTGTTTTATGAATCCAGTATTAGTGAGTCTGATCTGGCCTGGTTTGCTGCTATCCCTGTGTCATAGCACTGCGCCTTCCAATGAAAATAAGCATTGGGCCAGACTGATGGGTTTGGTAGCTTGTTTCAGAGAGCAATCAGAAGACCATCAGGTTAGTGTGGGACTGAAGGTGTCTATAGACCAAACTGAGTAAGGCTTTACTTCTTTAAAGAATATTAGCGAACTAGAACAAAACATCACCCATTTTCTTCAGGGTTCATTTTTCTAACTAGGTGTCACCAGGCTTGAAATGCTAACTCTGCTTTCTCCACACAAATGCTGCCAGTTTTGCTAACATTTGCCAGAAATTTCTGTATTTGTCTTGTTTTTCTACTGTTAATTTTATATTTTAAACTGAATTCAAATTCTCATTAATTCACTCATAGGAATATATTCAAAACTTACTACAGTGAGATTTAAACTCATATTCTTGGAATTATTTCCAAGTCACTAGATTATACATCTAGTAACAAAACCACTTACTCCCATTAACACTTCCATGATACCCTTTATTCTGGGGAGCAATGTCACCAATAGTGTTAGCTCAGCTGTTTAATAACTAATCCTTTAAACAGTAGAGGAGGTTTTCAGATTGCGTACCAAATGGTCTACATTCACAAACATTCTTCCATTAAGCTGCATGTGCAAACTATATGGCCTATTGTACCTCACCAATGTGGTGAGCAAATTTGGGTCCACATAATGCAGTCCACCAACTGGCATATGAATTAGGTGTAGGTATGAATAAGGATGGGTCAGCAGCCTGGCCAGAATATCTTTGAGAGAATCAGGGGAGTATTTCAATTATTGCTATCAGTACAAAAATATTAAAATAACCTGCTGAAATATGCCTTTTGGAAGACAATTTTTAAAGCTTCAACATTGGCATAAAGTATGACTAGCATGTACATTCATGATCTTCCCAATTCTTCCCAAATGTTGCAATCCGAACTGTCTCCCCATTCATTTCAGGAACGCTCAATATCCATTTAGAAGCCTACTTAGAGATGTTTGGGTGAGGAAATGAGTGTACAGGATTGGTGCCTTCTTTTCAACAAATAACAACCTGTTTCTTAAGCAGGTAATGGATGTCAGAGATTTTGAGTTGTTGTTGACATGTATCAAGATAAAGTGAGAAGTGTTGTTTTGCATGTTGTACAGGCTGATTGTATAATACAAAATGCATCACGATAGCAGAACCGAGTGCAGAATGAGTGCTACAGCTGCAGAGAAGATGCAGAGAGAGAGAGATTAACATTAACTTTTGAGAGGTTCATTCAAATGTCTGATAAACGGGTGGAAGAAGCTGTCTCCACAGTGCCCTGCAAATTGCGTTTTGCTCCCTCAATTGTTTCGACCAAGCTTATAGCTGCAAATAAGTTAAATTCTAGTCTTTTCAATGACATTTAGATTCTGCTCCTTGCATCCTTTTTTATTCAAGATCACATGATAATAATGGATGGGTAAGTCTTCTGTCTCCTATCATTGCAGCATCCAATTGTTAGAATTATTTAGGGTTTTTGTCTCATCTGCTCTGGCCAGCATCATTCAACATGTTGTTTTATTCATGGTAATACTTTCGATCTGGAAAATGTAAACTTGAATCTTAATGTTTCAATTTGCTTGTCCATGATACAAATGCAGGAATATTAACTTTATTTGAAAGGGAATTGTTCAGTGTGGAGAAAGAAGATAGATGTTAATAAATTGAATCAGTAAAACATGGCAAACTGAGGGAGACCAATTAAAACAGCTTTATCCTCATTGGACTAGCAATTTTTTTCAAAGCAATACTTCAAACACATTATGCAATTTTGCTCTTCCATTGAAATATAATTTCAGTGTGTTTTATCATACATTCTGTTCAAATAGGCCAGCAAACAGGATGCAATTAATGCTAGTTCTTGAATAAAATCAATATTATGGTTTGTTTGTTTGTGAGATGTGTTTTGACTGTCTGGTTTTACTGCACTTTGATCTGTAAGTGCAGTTTCAGAATTTACCCTGCTGGAATTTACAAGCTTATTCTGCTTCTTTTGTCGCTGCCTGTTTCGCATGTTGAACTTAATGAAGTCTGGGTTTCTTGTTTTCGTTGTTATATTAATCTGTATCTGTGGTTTGGTCAGCTGTGCTCGTACAGTAAAGACTGGAATTTATGTGCATTCCTTAGAAATTACTGCCCAGCTGTCAATATCCCCACCAACTACAGTTGTTCTACCTTAATATTAAATTTGTGTCTAATAGTACGTCCTTTCAACTACTTTTCCAAGAGTTGTACCTGTCTCTCTCACTATAAGTGTGGAATTCCTCCTCCTTAGAGTAACACGAGTAACATGAGAAATGGGGGGGAATGCAGAGAATGAGAAAATCAGAATCTCAGCATCGAGAATATTTTTCTCAATTTTCACTTCAATAGCAATTTCAGAATCTTGCCATTGAGCAGTAACAAGAAGTTATAGTTTAAAAATAAATGATTACTAGTTTAAAACAGCAATTGAGGGAAACATGTCTCTGTCGGAGACTCTGGAAAATCCTCCTTCTAAAGGCAGTGACTGCTGAATTCTTAATTTTTTTTAAGGCAGAGATTCTTGATTACCGAGGGATGAAAACTGATCAGGGATATACAGGAATGTAGAGTTGAGGTTAAAATAAGATAGCCACGATCTTGTGCAACATTGGCATCTGCATTGGATGCACCTTATGGCTCTTAGCTCCCTCTTAGGCCTGCTTACATTGCGCTTCCTTGGAGGCTACCAGCGTCTGTGTGGATGACATTACTTTGTGCGACACAGGTTCTTCAGTGCTCACTTACAGGCTGTCAGCCTCTGTGCCTTGCATTCCTATTTATTACAGAGGGAGAGGCAGGGAGCTTGTAACACTTGAGAACACTGAATAGTCATGGGGGTGGATATGTCAATTAGGGCTTTGGGCTATGTCAATGTCTCACCAGCAGCATGTGCCAGCAGTTTATAAGACAAACACCGTGCATGTGCTGCAACCAGATTGCTCTGTTTGATGGTCAGTCAAAAGACTTACCCAATTCTAGCCCCGTGGATCCTTTGGCCTCTGATACTCCTTATATGCAATGTGCCACAGTCAGTCCTGCAGATTAAGTCTGGCCAGTCCAGGGATTACAGTTATGTCAGTAACGACATTGGTGGCCCAATTGTCCCTGCCATGAGACAAAAGGAGGGTTGAGTATGATAGAAGAGCAATTAGTGGTGATGCACAAGCAGGAGAGGAAGTGAGGTGCCCCAAGCTAGTGAGGAAGTTGCGCATTAATAGTTTGAAAGTCTGAGGTCGGTGAAAGCCATTGAGTGGATATTATACGTACAGTAATAAGAGTTCATGAGCCTTGATATGACATGTCTGCAATGGCAGATGTTACTTCCTGATTGTGGACAAGTTTCCCAATCTATAATGCTCAGACTCCGAACTGTTAAGCTCCTGGGTGAGGAGGGATAAACTGGGTTCCCCTCTTTATTCACCTGCCCCTTAATTGGTTGCAGTGAGGTTATTTGAAAACAGATCCTTTCCTTTTCAGGTAACTTCTTCATACCCAAATTAACTTACATTTTAAAAGGAGCCCATTTAACTAGGCTTCCTTGAATTAGCAAAAAGAATAAGTTTATTGATTTCTAAATGCAAAAATTAAGAATGCAACATACATATGCTGTGTTTGAAGTGAGATTGAGATGCAAACGTGAGTCCAAAAGGACAAAAGATTAAAGAATGACATAAAGATCAGTCTCTGAATTGTTCGTGAAGAGCAGATAGTTGAACGTTGCGACCATTGCAAGGAAGGTTACCTACATTATTTTGGAGTTCTGATTTGTGATCGTTAAGGTGAGTTAAGGTGAGTGATAGCCCTGTGAGTGTGGGGTAGAGCATAGAAGATCATGGAATTTCTTTCTGTACTGCTAAGCTTTCCTTTCAGTGTGGAAACAGCACTGAGGCAGGCTGGAATTTGGGTTCAGCTTCACTTGGTGTGGGGGCATGTCCTGCTGTGGCAGTCTGCAGGAGAAAGGACTGCCCTTCTCTCCACCATCCTGTATGACATTGGTGAGTGAACAATAAGTTTCATGATTCTTAGTTTTGCAGATTGGTTTAGATCTGTAGTTGAGTCATTTCGACCTGTGATTGAATTCCAACATTCAGGGTGTGAGAGTGTTCTGTAGTTGTTTTGTTTTTAACTTGTTTGTAGCACTCTGAGTAAGAGAATTTTTACGTGCAACACAGGGGTAACTTGTGAATAGTTCTTCAACTGTGGCTTTCACAGCATGCTGATGCTTGAATGCAGGCTGGTAAACATTAGCGTGTCCAATCCCATGTGGAGTTGAAAGCTGGCTTTTTAACTCCTGTCCTTGTGCATTCATCAAAAGCAAAACCACAAAATGTGCAGTTTGGGGTATAATCATATGGGGGTGACTTACTATTGAGGCCCCTTATTATCTCTGAAGTCACAAAAGATCATAGTCTAACCTATTTTGACTTGCCTCCCTCCATTTTGAATAGCTTTGTTTGAAATTCCCCTCACATCTGTAGGTATGACATTCCGTGGATCTCTGCCTCCATGCGGCTGTTTAATTTATGTTCACAGCTATTTTTGTCTGTATCAGCCTTCTTTTAAGAAGCACATTTTGGAATTATAAATTTAAATAGCCTACATTATTTTGGAGTTCTGACTTGTGATCGTTAAGGTGAGTTAAGGTGAGTGATAGCCCTGTGAGTGTGGGGTAGAGCATAGAAGATCATGGAATTTCTTTCTGTACTGCTAAGCTTTCCTTTCAGTGTGGAAACAGCACTGAGGCAGGCTGGAATTTGGGTTCAGCTTCACTTGGTGTGGGGGCATGTCCTGCTGTGGCAGTCTGCAGGAGAAAGGACTGCCCTTCTCTCCACCATCCTGTATGACAAGACCTCCCAGTCCTTGTTCATGAAGCAGCAAGCAAGCTTGCCTTACCTGTGGGCTATATCCTTAGTGATAACCATCAAAGACAACAATGTGAGGAGATGTTCTTGGCTTGCAGTTGGTCTTTAATTATTGTGCCAGTGCAGTAAATAACAGAAGATTCAGGCAGGAGCAAACACTTCCTTCCCACATTTGACAGGTATCTAAGGGCCCGCCTGGGTAGTTAATGAGGTGAAGAGCTGAAGGTCATGTGAGAAAAGTAGCTGGAGCCATGGTGGACCAAGCAACAGACACTCAACAAAATACTTCAACTGAAAATGGTGAATTATGAGTGGAATTTTCCCATTATCTTTTTGTTAATGCCAATAAATTTAGGAATGAGAGCTTTCACAAATCTATGCAGGTAGAGGTACCTCTGTTGGATTTTGGTTTACCATGCAATGGTATAGGCAGGAGCAGAGGTCATAAATCAATGGGATGAAGTCTAACTGACTGACTGACTGATTTTCTGAGTCTGTGTGAGTCTGTAGTAATTCTGAGCTAAATTCCGTAGTCCATGGAGAGATGTGGCTCACTGCAGACTTTGAAGAAAACTTCCCACAAGAAAGGAGCTCTCTGCGTGCAACTAAGAATGCAACAAACTCGAAAGAGCAATTCAAATGGGAATTGATCTTAATGGAGAAATTTGATGTTGCACAAATAGAAAGCAGGTTTTCCAGGGCTAGGGCTGTTTTTCATCAGCAATCATAGCCTTAGTATACAATCAAGAATCTGGTTATACAAACTTCGGTAAAATGTGACTTTCCTCCTTCTTGAGTTCTCTGTGCATAGGTAGATCCAGCCAACACATCATGATCCCCACCATGAGTAGGGCAAGGAGAGAGGTCCTGAATTCACCAAAGCCAGAACATAGATTGATCCCAGTGCTGTAAGCACCAATCTTATCTACTGCAGCCAGGCTGCTAACTGGCCTGTCAAGGAATCTGAATTGCTGTGACATCGTATGATCTTCTTTGCATGTTGTAGCCTGGAGCCATGGGTGGTGATGCTGGAAGCTACAATACCTTTCCATCACATGACTGACCAGGAATCTGTATAACTGTCTGCCATTGGTGTGTGTTGGAAGGATTTACAAGTTGATACGGTGGCACAGTGGTTAGCACTACTGCCTCACAGCGCCAGAGACCCGGGTTCAATTCCCGCCTCAGGCGACTGACTGTGTGGAGTTTGCACATTCTCCCCGTGTCTGCGTGGGTTTCCTCCGGGTGCTCCGGTTTCCTCCCACAGTCCAAAGATGTGCAGGTCAGGTGAATTGGCCACGCTAAATTGCCCGTAGTGTTAGGTAAAGGGGTAAATGAAGGGAAATGGGTGGGTTGCGCGTCGGTGTGGACTTGTTGGGCCGAAGGGCCTGTTTCCACACTGTAAGTGTGAATACTGCATTATGAATACACCTTTCTTGACTATCCATTTCTCAGGTTGCACTTGGACCAGGAGCTCCTGACCCAGAGGCTGGGACACTAACAATTGTATAACAAAACACCCATTCAAGGGTTTATATAGCAAGATTGATAGTGTAAAATTGTTGACTTTGAGAGTGAGGAAGTGGTTAAGTTTTACAAAGTCTCAGAGAAGTTTGTATGATTCTTTAAGCCATTCAATTTGCAGTTAATGTAGTAAATACAATTGGTATTAGAAGTCAACATTCCAATTTGTGCAGAAACAGCAGCTGTTCAGCACAGCAGCTGTTTGTGTTTGGCAATGTTGTAATGTGCAGTGACTTGTTTCCTCTGAAATAATAAGGCAGTAGTGTTTAATTAATGGCGTTTTGATTACATCATCGCATGTTTTCTGTAGCACCGCCCCTTGCACCAGGCAGAAAAACAAACCTTCCACTGACAAACAATACAATTGCACTGCTCTGATAGATCTGCTAATATCTAAAGACTCAAGAGTGTGTACATCTTCAGACCAACACTTGGGTTCAGGCCAACAGTGGTTCATTTGAAACAACAAAGGGCAGAATCCATCATTGCTTGAGGGGATAAGGTCATGTTCAGGAAATGATGTGTGACAACCAATTAACAAAGGTTATGAAAAAACACTGTTGGCTGGTACACAACAGAGTTAGTCTGTCGTTGTTAACAAAACCTTCACAGAAGCACAATTGTTGAGATTATTGTCTTTTTTTGGAGTTTTGTGCTGCTGTTCCCATACTTAGCTTTATTTCTTTCCTTACTTCTATGCAGTATTTTGATTGTCTATCAGTCAATTGGAAATAGTCTTCATCCAAAGATTCTTCAATAAAATGATACAGCAGCCAATATCGTAAGGACAAATTCTTAGAGCTGGATTTCATTCTCTCTAACAGCTGGGGGAGCAAAAACACCTGCAATCTCGATATCTGCCCCACAGGAATTTAATATTGGTGTTTTGAGGCAAGACCTTTGTCCCTTTCTCGGAATGAGCGGATTGACCAAAGTAGCTCTGTAGTCCTAAAGGAGTGCCATTGCTGGGTCAAAAGCAACCCCACCCTGCCTAGGGGCCCATCTGAGTCCAGACTCTGGGGCGGGAGAGGGGAACTGGCAGCAGGGTCTCATCAATTTATGTGGGGTTCAAGAAAAAGGATTTGAAGGAGGAGAGGAAGGAAGGTATAGTGGAGTGGCCCTGTGGTTCACAAGAGATTCACCTCTCTCCTCCCGCCAGTATTGGGAAGGAGGTGAGAATGGTCCCGCTGACAGCCATTCCACTGCTCTTCAAGGGAACTAGCTCCCTACCCCTTGCTGTCATTCCTCATTTTCATGATCCTATCCTGCACTCATCCACCTACAGCCTGGGGTTCTTTGGTGATCCAAGGTTTCTGGTAGGGGCATTGCATCAGCTGTTGGCTCTCCTCCAGGTACTGCCTGCAGGGCATGACTGCCTATCTCTGATCGATTATAATCTCTCAAGAGTGGAGGATGGAGTTTGGGGTTTGGGGGAATCAAAATTTCCTTGCTGAGGAACCATATACTCAGGGAAGGCTCCCTGTAACTCTCCTCAAAGTGTCTAATTGACATTGAATTTGGCAAACCTTCCAGAAAAGAGAGAGGGTATTAGTTGGCACTAAGTAATTGTCTGTGTTTAATGATACCAGTTATGAAGGTGAGATAATGAATACAAAAGTTGGTAAGCATTCATACAGACAAACAAATGATAATTTAATTCAGTTGTTTGCTTTCCTGATTAGAAATAAAAATGTGTGTATTATTCAATGTATTTAATGAGGTATGTAAATGTGTAATTTTGTTTGACTTATTGCCATGACAGTTCCATGTTTGTAATTCTTCTACAGGTTCCTTAGTATATAATGAATCTTACCACATACTATACAATTCTGTCTTTTGTATTATGTCTCACATCGAACAAGTCTGGTCTTGGCCATTCCAATGTAGAAAAGTGCAGATTTCTGCTACTGTTGCGTACCTTTAAGCAGATACCTCAAGTGACATTTGTTGAAACCTGACAGTTTACTGACTAAACATTGGAAAAAAGCTGAGAACTGATAATCCAGTGCTTGAGGGGTTTGTGAGATGGGGAGAGGTTGAGCAGTTTAAGTTAGTTAGAGTTTTGAAGATGCAAAAAGGGATCTAGTTGAAATCTGTAAGATTCCGCAAGCTCTTGATGGGGTGGATGTTGAGATGATGTTTCCCCACGTGGGGATGTCTAGAACCAAGAAGACCATTTAAAAATTAAGGCAGAGATGAGGAGGAATTTCTTCTCTCACAGTGTTGTTCGTGCTTGGAATTCTTTCCGCCAAGAGCAGCAGAAACAGGGTCATTGAATATGTTTAAGGCTGATCTGGACAGGTTTTTGGTTGATAAGGGAATCAAGGCTTATTGTTGGGGTGGGTGAGGGGGTGGCAGGCAGGAAATTGGAGTTAAGGCCACATCAGATCAGCCATGATAATACTGACTTTTAGAACAGTCTCAAAAAGCTGAAAGGCCTACATTTGCTTCTGATCCTCATGTTCTCAATCCATTCGATCCATGCACAATGCAGGTAGACACACTGTTGTCTCACCAGCCATACTTTGATCATTCAATCGCATGGGTGGGACAAAAGATCAAAAAGGTTCTTCTTCAACTTCTCAAGTCAATCAAGCTGAGCTCCAGAAGTCCTTTTGAACTTGTTCAATCCAAAACCTGTAGTATATTGTGCATTTCCACGTTCACTTCTGAAACATCTGTGATCTTCTGTTTCTTTCCACCTTCAAAATTGTCCTCCAAACCCTCTCTTTCACCAGACTGTCAGTGATCTCTGCAAACTGTTTTCCTCACAATTACTTGCTGACTTGTTTTATCATGTTTTTTTTGGAAGCAAATTGCAATATTTGATTTTGTTAAAGACACTCAACAAATCAAAGCTGTTTTACTTATTAAAAACAGGAATTGTATAAGACCCTTCCCTGTACAGACATGTGATGCACATGTATTAAGTATTTGTTTGTAGAAGTATCAATGTGTTATGGGCTCATAAGCATCCAAGACATAATCTTAAATTGATACAAGGATATTTGATACACCATAGGTAGTAGGATAATATCTGCTGAAGTGACACTGAACTTTATGGCCAGCTTAGTGTTGCTCAGATGCCTGACTTCTCTGTAGGCATCCTTATATAGAAATATACAGCACTGTTCACCAGAGTCCAAATACTACATAGGTAGTGTTGACTGAGAATTGACTGAACAGTCAGCTTTGCATTAATATCAAGGTGGCAGCAAATGAAGATGTTTGGATAAATTCCCTGGCAGTCAAGCTTGCTATTTATTTTGGGTCATGAGTTCTGTTTGTTGGTGTTCTGATGTTTGTTTAAGCTGTCTGTTACTGAGTAAATAGGTTCTGTTTGCATAGTGTGCGCTGACTATCTGTCTAGAATAAAAGCAAAAAGTGCTTGAGAAGCTCAGCAGGTCTGGCAACATCTGAACACAGAGAAGCAGAGGTTTGTGTTTCGAGTTCACTAAGTGTTTTCTTTTGAAGAATTCAATATTGAACTAGAAATGTTAGTTCTTTCTCTCTCCGCAGATGTTGTCAGAACTGTTGAGTTTCTCTAGCACTTCGTTTTATTTAAGATTTCCAGCATCTGCAGTATTTTGCTTTATCTAGATCCTGTTTGCTGTACATTCTGCTGCAGTCCCATTGTGCCATTAACTGATTCACTGGCATATTGATGTCAGATCTCTCCGTAAAAAGGAATCAATATAAAAGGAAACTGGCTGCTCAATCTATGCAAAAATTCAGGTTTGCAGTAGATTGCAATTATACTGTAGTAGCTATGAAATCATGTCTGGGAAAGCTGTGGCTAGGTTTATATAATGGAACACAAACTGTTCTCAGAAAGCATTCTGGGGTCTTTGTATGGGAGAAAGTAAGGACTGCAGATGCTGGAGGTACAGCCGGTCAGGCAGCATCCGAGGAGCAGGAGAGTCGACATTTCGGACATAAGCTTTATACCCTAAACATCGACTGTCCTGCTCCTCTGATGCAGCCTGACCAGCTGTGCTTTTCCAGCACCACACTGGAGTTTTTGTATGGCCTGAATTATTTTTATTGTAATTAATATATTTGGGCTTTTATTTAACAAGTGGCAAATGGATGAGTTGAATTTTTGAATGCCATTACACATTTTGATTTCTACCTCAGAAATTATACAAAACTTTTATAAAGCTCTAGTTAGCCTTCCGTTGGGGTAGTAATATTCCATTCTGGACACCGCTTTCAGAAGGATATCAAAACATAGGAGAAGGTGTAGAAGAGATTTACTAGATTGTACCAGTCAAGAGGAACTTCATGTACATGAACAGCACAAAGGGGTGATGGAAGGAGAAGGTGAGGCAGAATTCATAAAGATGGTCAAAATTGTGAAAGAATTTGACAAGGTGAAGGAGGTGAAATCGCTTTCAATGGCAGAAAGATTGCTAACTAGAAGACACAGATTAAAATTGAGTTTCAAAAGATGCAGAAGACCAGGGAATGCACTGTTTGAAAGAGGAGTGACAGCAATATTTAGTATCTACAGGATACTAAATAGAAATTCATCAAGGCTCCTTTGATGGCACCTATGACCACTAGCATCAATAAGGATAAGGGAAGCAGACACATGCAAATACCATCAACCACAAGATTCCCTCTAAGCCTCTCCGCACCCTGGCTTGGAAATATATTACTGTTCCTTTAGACTTGGTCAAAATCCTAGAAATCTATCCCGAAGGGCATTGTGGCTCTTCCCACACCAAGTGGACTGCAGTGGTTCAAGAAGGCACTCACCGCCATCTTCTCAAGGACAACTAGGGATAGGAAATTAACATTGGCTCAGCTAGTGATGACCATGTCCTGTAAGTGAATGAAAAATTGCATTACAGTGAAATCACTATGGGTCAGTATAGATAACCCAAAGCTCTGGTTGAGGTTAAATTGTCAGCCGTTCTAGCCAGCAGAGAAGAAGATGATACAAGGATGATACTCTTGCTGAGCCAAAGGTCTGGATTGGTAACTCCGGATCTGCTGAACTTGCGTACACTTGTTGTGTGACCGCACCAACCAATCAGAATGGAGTTGGGCCAAGCTGAAAGGTGAAATCTGGAAAGCCATCATTTGACATTGAGATCTTTGTGAAAAGAATTTCAAACCCTGCAAGCATAGTTAAACCTGTGAGAAAGTTAAACATATAGTTGATTGGAGACAGAGTGAAGGCAAAGAGACTAGGCCATAGCGTGCACACCTGCTGTAATGGATGGCTGAACTGATTCAGGACAAATCACAGCATTGTCCTCTGTGTGGTAAGCCGAGTGTGTGTATTAGTTACAGCAGTAATAACAGGCAATTAGAAGTGAAAATAATTTCATCCACATACTGAGTGAATACACACTAAGGGAGAATATAAATGCAGATGAAACTAGACTGGGCATCACTGTGTCTTCATTTTTTTTGACATAGGCAAATCATGTTGCACAGAACCTTCTTCAGCTATTCAATGCTGTGATGAACCTGAAATTATGGGTGGGCCTCCCGAATTTAGACTTATTATGATTTTACTGTTGTAAATATTTTGAAGAGAATTTGATAGGTACTTAAAGGAGGAAACAGTTACTGAACTCTGGAAAGAGCAGACTTGTGTGACTAATTGAGTAACTCAATCAAAGTCTCCTCCTGTTGTGTCATTTCATGTTTCTGCAGTTATGTACTTGGTTAAATCTGTTGCTGTATGTTTCAAACAGGTTTATTCAAGTGCGTATTTCCAATGTTTATCATTGCATCCTATTAATGAAATCATCACAGCATAATGGAATTATGACTTATTTCCACTCTCAAAGGTTGAACAGATTTCCTTTATGTTGTGGTCATTTTGTTTGCTGATACACTGTTGTTCTCTCAGCTTATTTCTCTGTCACTTGCCCACAATACTCTTTTACTGTTGACAAACAGGATTTCTTGTGGTGCATTAGGTAGTGTCCCTGTCTCTGGGACAGGAGCCCTGGGTTCAAGTCTCACTCTAGAACTTAATGGTCAAGGAAGGTGTGTTCATAATGTAGCCAAATTGATTGTAAATCCATTCAAAACACTCCAGTGGCAAACCTTAAGAGTGACAGCGATCCCTGCTGGGCCATGTGATGACAAAAAAACTAAAGCCTCGTCAATCACTATTCATAGCTCCAGGTTATAACATGCATGGAAAAGCATGTTGGATTCCTTAGAGAGGTCAGTTGGCTGCATGGCTGATGTGGATCTGATTGGTGCCAACATCATGGGATTTGATCCCAATTCTGGCTGGGGCGGCTTTAGGACCTGCCTCTTGCCATACCAATGATGGAGATGGTGATGATGGGGCAGATCTACCTTCAAGCAGAAAACTGAGGAAGAAAAAGATTGGCAAACATCCAGCAGCCATCTTCCACAAGTAGCTTTATTATTAAACTGATATCCATTCACAGATTTAAGTGGACAAATGTTAAATAGTCACATAAAACAGGTTTTGATGCCAATAGATTTCAAAGGAATAGGAATTTCCTTTGATTGTGTTACGATTAGTTAATAATGTGAGGTACAGGGTTGAGGTAACCAGATTTTCATTTTCAATGATGCACACAGAGAAAGTTAATTCAGATGTATGACCATCTTTATTTTTATTATTTTGTGCTAAGTTTCTTGGCAATTATTTGTCATATTTGGCAAAATAATAGCAATTGCATTTAATTAAAGAATAAGTAATCAAGTAAGTGTGTGTTAAAAATATCTGGTACATTGCCAGTTATGAGAATATGCTCCAGTGTCATTTGCCTAAAATCCACTAGAAATTTCAATCCTAGAGTTTGGAGAGCATGATACAAAATAAAATGGAACTCTTAAAGGATTATGTAGAACTTTCTGGCATTCGGTTATTGTACATGGTCCATTCCCACCATTTGAACAGCAAATGAGGAGCCTAGGACAATGTGCTGTGGGAAACATTTACCTTTTGCATCTCCATTAGCCCTGATAATTCACATTGGCATGTTTGATCTACCCAATGGCACATGAAAGAGGCAACTGCCAAGTTAAGTCACAATCAGTGCTGTTGAGGTCAACGTGCAATAAGTCCACTTAAAAAGGTTCATTGGAGTCAATACCATCTAAACCTTGCAGCTAATGTACTGAATCCATTTCATGCTTCCCTTTCAGTTCAATTTCTGATTTTAACCTTCATCTTTTGGCTTGAAATGTCTGAGATGATGGACCTAATTATGAAAATAGTTTTAGACATGTACGTAGCTGCTTCAAGGCTGCACAAAGTATGAGAAAATTAATTAATATAATTGTTTTTAAAAAAATAGAAAATTCGTATTACTAAACAGTGAATGGCAGTGTGGACTGGAGAGAGTTAATTGTAGTGTTGAATGTACAATATATTGGCAATTCAGATATATGTATTTTTCTTCCAGAATGTTTTGGAGGTAATGAAAAGTATATGGCAATGCAGATATAGTGCGCCTGTAGAGATTCTCAGAATTGCAGTACTCGGTATGTCTGAAAACGGTCAATGTCTCACAGTGATCGAATACTTACGCAGTGAGTGTGATCACCCATGGAGATAATCCATTGTCATACTAGAATCTGGACTTGAAATACAATTCACTACTGTAAATCAGTTCCATTTTGCTACTGTATTGCTAGTTAAAACCTTTAAATGACAGCTGTCCAAAATTTAAAATGAAGTCAGCAAGCTAGTAAAAATCAATAAAGAGACAACAATAGCTTTTGATTGGTGTAAACAAGTAGAGCAGAAGCCCTGTTTCCTGATTCTGTTTTAAATGAAACAGTTTTGGCCAGTTCCAACTCATTTTATAGCAAAACCATGCATCCACAAATTGGCAATCTCAGAATAGAAAAGACCACAAAATAAGGCAGTTTAAAAAAAACATGGATTTACCAATGGGCTATTTTATGAGGTTGTGGTGATATGACACACTGGGCTATCAGCAAGTAATGATTTAGAGGAGCCAGTGTTGGACTGAGGTAGACAAAGTTAAAAATCACACAACACCAGTTATAGTCCAACAAGTTTATTTTGAAGCAGTAGCTTTCAGAGCGCTGCTCCTTCATCCGGTGGTTGTGATCAGCAAGGAAGCATTCTGCATATTGTTTTCGGATAGTTGCCCTAAGAGTACTTCATGCTAAGAATGAGTCATAAATACCATAGAAACAAATAAAGACGATATACACAGAAACATATCCACCTAGACTTTGTTAGAGTTTACACTTCCTATAGCAAATAATTCCCCTCATATTTACCTATCCATTCATGCCTCTTTCTTTCACACACCCATTCAATTGAATGTTGAATGTTGGCACTTTCTGCCTGAATAACTAAGCCTGCATGTGAATCCCACCACTTCTGTACCTCTTGTTGGTTCGTGGCTTAGAAAATGCATAGTGAAAAAGATGTGTGTAGAACTTCTTATGCCATGATAACTGTTTACAATAAAACCTAGTGCATGGTTTAAGCTGTTGCTTCTTATTTTATCATCACACCATCATGATGTGATCACATCATCATTGACATGGCTTCCTATGTACATGCTCAAGAGTTAACCCAATATACTGTGTTAAAAGTTTCTCTGTCCTGCGTATTTCTGCCTCTGGCCCCTCATTCTCTACCCTACAACCACTGGAAATTGTTTTGGTTTACCCACTATGCCCCATAATCATAATTTTAAGGTTGTAGCATGTCACCTGTGATCTGTTGTTTTAACAAAATAAACTTCAATATTATGAGTCTTCCTTTGTACTAATATTTCCGTGCAATGGGCAACATCATAATGTTCCTGCATAGCATCCTCTCTCAACATAAGGTTTCCTGTTATTTTATATTTTTCTTACCAATCCTTAAATGTTCTGGGAACTTGTAACCATTCAATTTCTCTTCTCTTCCCTCACACTGGGTCTCTTTCCTTTTCAGATTCTCAAAACAGCTGTTTTCACAAAATGAACTAACATAGTTACTAACATTGAATCTCATTTGTAACACTTTACCCATTTCCTGCATTACCAATACAGTTTTCCAATCATCTAAAGGACTAATTCCTTTTTATATTTTGGTATCATCTTTAAATGATCTCTTCCAGGGAAATATGCAAGTTGTCTAAAAGCTTTAAATTAATTCATGGGATGTGGATGTGAGTGGCAAGGCCAGCAACTGTTATTTATCTATCCGTAATTACCCTTGAGAAGGATCTGGTGAATTCCTCCTTGAACTACTGAAGACCATTGTTTTAACATTACACTGATTGGATTTGCAAACTGTTGCATAAAAATTACATCTCCAAAAATACGAATCCCCATCAACCTTTTTGAGTCCATTCTTACTACTACTTACTATTTTTGGCTAAGAACTTAATTGCTACATATCTGGATAAAACCTATGAAATGTTATCTGCAATTGATGTGAACTTAACTGAGTCTCTCATAACCTATAATAGCTGGTGTCTTGTTTTGCAAATGGATATCACATTGGCTATAACCCAGCCTTTAGACACACAGCCACAGTCAATGTAGTCTTGAGATATAGATGGTAATGTTAACCCAGTTCTTTCAGGGACAAAAGATAGGATTGTTTGATTTGATAAGACATAAAATTTGGCAGTGTGTGGAATGGGCAGCCAATTTGATCATCTGTTTCCAGGCAAATTAGATGAAAAATAACTTGTACTTCCTAGAGGATGATACAACCTACCTCTTCAGGCCCTGGCTATTTGCCCCAATTAAGTTGCTTGCATTCTCAGTCATTTATCACAAAGTCACAGCTCTCAACTATATTATCATTCAGTTCCTCACCAACATTCCACCTTTTTAAAGCTGATGTAAAGTATTAATTAAAGATATTTTTGATCACTGTCTTCAAATTCAACTGTCTTTTCAGAATTTGTGATTTTTTAAAACTGATATATAATTGATTTTAGAATATTTATGTGGAACAGATTAAGATGTGTGTTCTTATAAAATTGTACATGCTGTTCACTATGGACATAAAATGGTAGACTCTTCTAATGAAAAGCAAACCCATCACTTTTCTTTGTAATTACAGGGGGAATCAATAGTTAAGAAATTGTATACTCAAAAAGTAATCTAATTTATTATTTCATTGGATGTGGATGTTGCTGTCAAGGTCAGCATTTGTTGCCCATTTCAAATTGCCCTTAAACTGAGTGGCTTACTAGACTACTCAAGAAGACAGTTATGGGAAAATCACATTGCTGCAGTCACATACAGGCCAGATTGGGTAAGGAAGGCAGGTTTCCTTCTCTAAAAGACATTAATGAATCAGTTTGGCTGGTTCACAACAGTCAGTGATAGTTATCATGGTCACCATTATGAAGACTAGCTTTCAAATGAGCTTATTAGTTGCAAATAAATTACAGCAGTTGAACATGGAATTTGAGCCCATGTCCTGAAAGCATTAGCCTAGGCCTCTTGATGACTAAATACAATGAGATTACTACAATGCTGCTGTCTTCCCAATACATTATGCATTGTAAAGCACAGTCCCAGAAATTTTCATTTCTGAAGTAAACCAGAATTCTTTCAATCTCTCACTGAAAGCAATTTAAGCCCTCAAATTCCAAAATCCAGCTAGAAATTTTTTTTAGGATTAGATTACTTACAGTGTGGAAACAGGCCCTTCGGCCCAACAAGTCCACACCGACCCGCCAAAGCGCAACCCACCCAGACCCATTTCCCCTACATTTATCCCTTCACCTAACACTACGGGCAATTTAGCATGGCCAATTCACCTAACCTGCACATTTTTGGACTGTGGGAGGAAACCGGAGCACCCGGAGGGAACCCACGCAGACACAGGGAGAATGTGCAAACTCCACACAGTCAGTTGCCTGAGGCAGGAATTGAACCTGGGTCTCTGGCACTGTGAGGCAGCAGTGCTAATCACTGTGCTGCCCACAATGTATAAAAGTGTTAGCATGGAACCGCATATCTCCAAAATTGTATCTTTACCATACTCTTTTTATATAAATTCCCAAATAACAAGCAGATCGACTTCATGTAAAAGCATGACCGAGACTGGAGTTTGCTCACCATTGTATAACTTTACTGGAACAATTTATGCAGCAAAAATCTGTATTTATATAGTTTAATTCAAACTACAGAAAAAGATCCCAAGTCACTTCAAGGTTGTGTTATTAGACAATGTTTGACACAGATCTGTGTGAGAGGAAAGCTGACAGAAAGCTTGGTTAACAATTAGACTTTAAGTAGCATCTGAAAGGAGGAAGGGAGTCAAGACAGTGGAGAGGTTTAAGTAAAGTGAATTCTAAAGCTAAAGGCACACTCAGCTGGAGATATAGCATCCAGTGCTAGGAAAAAAAGAATTAGGGATGCCTGATTTAAAGTTATTGCAAGGTCAAAAGGCTGGGGGGAAATACACAGCTAGGGTGGGGTGAGTGTAGAGAAAGACTTTAATTAATATGTGGATGAACCTCTGAAGTAGACTATGATGTGACTGTGACCAAACTAAAATCACAACACCAGGTTATAGTCCAACAGGTTTAATTGGAAGCATACTAGCTTTCGGAGCGTCGCTCCTTCATCAGGTGATAGTGGAGGACACAATCCTAAGGCACTATCACTAAGGTCCTCCACTATCACCTGATGAAGCAGCGGCACTCTGAAAGCTAGTGTGCTTCCAATTAAACCTGTTGGACTATAACCTGGTGTTGAGAGATTTTTAACTTTGTACACCCCAGTCCAACACCGGCATCTCCAAATCGTGACCAAAATAGGTATGCTAATAAGTAACACATTATTTTGGGATGATAGATATTTACTTATTTCTTTGGAGTAATTGGCATAAATCTCCAATTGCTATAACATTTATTGAAAAAAACTCTGCATAAACCAGAGTAATCTGGTAATGTGTGAAAGAATTGCTGATTAAATAACACTGTGTGAATCAACAATTTAATGAAGGGCGATTTTCTGACTTTATACCCGCCAGGAGGAAATGTTGCTTAAGTCCCACACAATTTTCCAATCATTAATGTAGCCTTGTGCATTAATTTTTAAAAGTTGGAAAATCCTAGTTGACTCTACCATGGATTCCCAGCAGGCACTCCTTGCAGGCAGAACGTCATGCTGGGAATGTGATTTCGCAAGACTATCCTTCATGGTGTTACATTTGAACTGATTGGTATTGGGATTCCAGCCAAATTTGGTGCTTCCTCCCAAGGATTAAATAATAGATTCAGTCGGTTTAGTTGATTTGAAAATGACGCTTGATTGTTCAACTTGTCTGCCATCAATCTTGAGAAGCAGCTTACTTTTTTCAAGGATAAATCAAACATAGAAATGTAACAGAGGTATCAGTAATGTCATACAATCAAAATGTCCCAATACATCTCAATTGCTTGTAGTGAGAATGGTAATCAGGAAAACAGGCTCTTACATAAGTATATAAGGAAACGTAGGGCTTGCTGTTGAGGTGCAATATGTTGCCTATAATCCCATAAAAGTGTCTACATTTCCCTACAGATAGGGGAATTCCAACTAAGTTAGACACCTAGTACCTCAATGCTCAGTTGCGAGTGGCCTAGATGAAGAAAAAGAAAACATATGGGAAATAGTGAGAAGCCGAAAGTCTGAGAATGAATAATCTAAAGTAATTAATTAATATTTATTAATATTCTCCAATGAAGAAAAGGTTCTAGTGTAATTTATGGGGTTAAAAATTGACAAATTCTCTGAATCTGACAACGTACAGAGAGAGCTGCAGATAAAGTAGACATAATAGATCGAACATCCCAGACCAGTCATACATATGGATTAAAAGTCGAAATGGAACTTTTTGAGGAGGCTGCCTACTTTTATTTTAGTCAGTTTAGTTTATACAATTTATCAGACAATGTGGAGAGGTAATGTCTGAATCACAAAACACTATCATAACATATAAAATAGGAGAAAGTAGTAGACCATTTGGCCCTTAAATGCTGTTTTACTCGTGGCTGATCTGTTTGTGTTTCAAATTCCATATTCCCATCTATCCTTATGACCTTTATTCTCCTGCCTAACAAGGATCTCTTAAGAAATATGTTAAGTGTTCAATGACCTCCACAATCTTCTGTCTTCAAGGCACAATTCAGGACTGTAATAGAAGACTCTCCACTTGCCTGGATGAGTGCAACTTTCATAACACACGTGAGCTTAACTCCATGAAATTTTTAAAAATGCTCTGCTTATTATGTTTTTTATTCATTAATTGTTATCAAGAGGATAGCTGCAGTCTGTGGAGATCAGATAGCAGAAACACAGATACTGTACTCCACTTTTGAAGGAGAAAGAGTTGAGGAGTTTCTTTCTCACTGGAGGAGTTTCTTTATCACTGAGTCATAAAAGCAGTCCTGACACTTTCTGATCTTACAGGCCAGCAGTGGGTCACATTTGAGACTCATGGATCTCGTAATTACTGGTGAACGAGAATGAAATGAGGATACTCTTCAGTTTGAAGGAGGCAGAAAGTGGTCTATGCCCTAAAAGTGAACAAAGAAAAGCATTTTTTGGGATAATGCATTGAAAGTTCCCATTTTCTATTAAAGTGTCTTCTTGAGTGAGACTCATAGTGCCTATTCACCATGGGAAAGAGCAACTTTTCACACACAGTCTCCCACAGTTCTACTCATTTAACTATGTAACTGGCTGTTCAGTGCCTGTCTCGTGGAATCATCCAGCAGACAAAGTAAAAGTACTTGCCCCTGCCTGGATTTCTAGTGTCTGTGCTGCTGGCACCACAATTACAGCCCAACTGTATGCCACCTTGGATGTTGCAAGCCCTCACACTGTGTTTTACCGTTATCACTGAGGACATGGTCCAGAAAGCAATGTTTGTTCCCTGCTTTGTGAACAGAGATCTGGAAATGCTGGTGAATTGGAGAGTGGAGAAAGAAGGGATTCCCTTGTCCTGCACACTGCCAAAGGAGGCTGCACCACCTGACCAAGCTAACCTAGCCTCAAATTGCAGCCATGGTCAGTGTTGTTCCCAAGCGAGAAGGAATGGCCAACAGTACATAAAGGAACTCAAGGAAAATTCCACAATTTCCTCTCTGCTACCTCACATTTACAGAGTTACCACTCTGATACTGCACATGGCTCTCAGGCTGATAAACTATACCTCTCACTGTTCCATGCATTATGTTTCATCCACCTCACCCTCGCAAATTGCTTCCTTCCCTCAGTGCTTCCTACTCAATTATTAGGAATACCTCACCTCCGTTCCTGTTCCTGCAAGACCACAAGTGGCTTTCCCATCTATTCCCATCATACTGAAACCTTCCCTTTGTCTCACTGCAAGAAAGATTGGCTCACCCACCGGATTGATGTTGCCACAGCATCTGACAACTACCTGTAATTCCTAGGCTGGTCACATTTGATCTACAAGACCGACTATAGCCATAACCCAAGACTGCAAGGATACTAATCCCATGATTCTGGTCTGGCTGAGTGTCTGAGTAACTGCAACCGGATTGGAATCTGGTCAGTGCTTTGACTGATTGTGACAGTATCCATAGAATGAAGGACTACTCCACTTTGACTTCAGGCTTGGCCATTTGCCTGAAGCACTTGTGTGTTTGCTGTGTAAGTTGCTGCAGGCATAATGTTGACATTGTCTGGTGCCATGCAGCCATATGTGCACTCCCTTGATTTTGGTATTGACAAGTCTCTACCGCTGATCTTGAAAAGCAATGCAAGCCAAAGAGGCTGATAACCTCCAAGTGAACACAAAATGAATGAGTACCAAAGAAGCAAGCTAAAAGACAATGTATATTCTGTGTGGATACATTAGATATGTGTGTGTCTGCAAACAAAGCTACCTGGCAGAAACATGCAAGTCATAGATGTAACTGAACTCCAAAATGAAGTGTTCAAGGGTTGAAGTTACACTGATATATTAGCATCCTACTTTCATAACTAATAATTTGATTATCCTTTCAGTGAGAGAGTCAGTTTGAGAACAAGGCATGCTGTTGTGGTAAAGTTGGTATTTTGCTGCTGTCAACATTTGTAGACAAAGGGTCAAAGAGGTTGTCCCTGCAGGCTCCATGCACACCAATGTTAAAGGAGCCATAGCATGATGGTTGCAACCAGCATTTGGCTAGCAGCAACTGCCAGGAATTCACTCTAATTTACATGTTGGGAATTTGCAGCATTCATATTTTTAGGAGAAGAAATTTGTAAGTGACATAGGAATGAGGCGAATTGGGCTAATAATGAAATGCAAATGCACGGGAATAGGTAGTCACTGCATAGTTGCCAGGTTTTGAAGCTTATGGGGAAAATCGGAAACATTTTTCTTGTTGTCAAGATTCTGATTTTTCTCATTCATGCCATATTTTCCTAACTTTCTCATCATTGTACATATCATACCAAGGAGGGGGAGATTCTGCTTGATGTATGTTATTCATATTATTCTCAGTAGCTTTTTGTTGCTAATTTCTATTGTTTTAACTTACATTTTACAAAACCAGATACTTCAGGATTATATTGCTCTGATCTTAATTTATTAGATGATTTATAAATTATCTATGATATTTTTAGATACTGTAATCCAAGGTAGATGTTCCTATTTATTCACATGGTTTTAGACGTTCAACATCCACAGTTCTAAATGTTATTTTATATTCCCATTCATTCCAATAAATGGTGAAAGGTTAAAAAAATGAACTATGTAAGATATCTTCCCAAATTCTCACAAGACTTGACGTTCCTACATATCTAAGTATGAAGGAGAATTTAAGTACATAACAAACAATGATCTTTTAAGATTTCAATCCTATTTTCCCATTCCTCCACCATAGAATCTATTGTACTTGTTTACACCTCTGAACAACAGAATGGTTTTAAATCTTTTGACTGCTGTGTTATGGGTCTGGCATGTTTCTATTACACCACTTTGCTAAATGCATCATGACTTGGCTTGTTCCATGGCAATACTGGCACGTTTTCACTTTACATTCCCCCAGAAGGTTACCCAGTCTGATAAAATCATTTCAACATCAGCTTTATACATGGATTGCTTTTTCAAACTGTGAAATTAACTAGTGATTGGAAAAGAAAACAGGGAAAAATGCACAGTTCTATGACTACATTGGCTTTGAGACAGCTTCACTGAAAGAATAATCAAATTATTGGTTTTAAGTATTTTAAATTTGTGAGTTGTGAATGGAAGCTAATATCAATTTTGTACTTCACTGCATTGTATCAGTCTCTCTAACAAAGTATCCGTTGTATTCAGTGTAAGGTAAATTCATCTTAACTTGCACCAGCTACAATGGTGGGATTGGAAGCAGTGTCTCCAGAGTGTTGGGCCACATCTCTTAATAACTAGTCTAATGCTTTGCCACTATTTCACTCTCTCTAAGAGAGTCACCTCCTAAAATAACATTTTTTAAAAAATCAATCCGAATGCAAGGAAATAAAAACATCTACAAAAGCCTATACATTTGTGTTACTCAAGGTAACTGATCAGAGCACAGTGAAACTATTTTATATGTCCCTTGTATGTCTCAGTAATCATACTGAGGATGCATTTTTCCCCTTCAATACCAGAAATTATGAAGGATCTTTGAGAACCATCAAGAAAATAAAAACAGTTTAAGGCTGGCAGCCTCAAAAGTATAGAGCTGAAAAAATATTTATACTGCCCAACTTGAATTATGAGATTTTATCCTAATTTGCAGTTTGTTCTCCTATCTGTGTGCTTTCTTGAGAGACAGGAAAATGATTCAAGGTGACCTAACCACTATCTAATAGAAATTGGCAATAATGAAGACTGATTATTTGTGCGATCTTTGCTGGCTTTCCTAACACACGGATATGTTTTGAAAGATGCATTTAGAAAGATGGAGATGGAAAAAGGCACTTCTACAATAGAAGCAAAATGACATTTAGAATTTAGATTTAGAAATTGAGAGCAAGTCTTCACTGCCTATTTTAAATAAATGTTTGTATTAAAGTATTGAGCTCACTCTGAGGAGGTAAAGTTACGTTTCAAAATAAATCATCCTTTTTGCAAACATTATAGTAAACAGGAAGAGTTATAATAGAAATATTTCAGTAGTTTTCAAAATGAGGTTATTAGTGCAAGCTAACCATTCACTGGATACGAACATAGAATACCAGAATACTTGGGTGTCAGGGATGCAGGAAATTCTAATGCTGCCCCACACAAGGAACCTTTTATCCTCTGGAATGAGAATGAATCTTTAAGGAAATTCAGTACTTTTGGTGTTTAGAATATCAATAATTTCAGTAGTACCCATGAAGCGGCTGGAAAATGGGAAGCCTTCAGAAATTAGATAACGAGAATCCAGAGAAAGTATATTCCTGTCAGGGTGAAAGGAAAGGCTGGTAGGTATAGGGAATGTTGGATGACAAAAAAAATTGAGGGTTTGGCTAAAAGGAAGCAAGCATATGTAAGGTATAGACAGGATAGATCAAGTGAATCCTTAGAGTATAAAGGCAGTAGGAGTATACTAAAGAGGGAAATCAGGAGGGCAAAAAAGGGGTCATGAGATAGCTTTGGCAAATAGAATAAGGAGAATCCAAAGAGTTTTTATAAATGTGTTAAGGACGAACGGGTAACGAGAGAGAAAATAGGGCCCCTTAAAGATCAGCAAGGCAACCTTTGTGTGGAGCCACAGAAAATGGGGGAAATACTAAACTAGTATTTTGCATCAGTATTTACTGTGGAAAAGGATATGGAAGATATAGACTGTAGGGAAATAGATGGTGACACCTTGCAAAATGTCCATATTACAGAGGAGGAAGTGCTGGATGTCTTGAAACGCATCAAGGCAGATAAATCCCCAGGACCTGATCAGGTGTACCCTAGAATTCTGTGGAAAGCTAGAGAAGTGATTGCTGGGCCTCTTGCGGAGATATTTGTATCATCGATAGTCACAGGTGAGGTGCCGGAAGATTGGAAGTTGGCTAACGTGGTGCCACTGTTTAAGAAGGGAGGTAAAGACAAGCCAGGAAACTATAGACCAGTGAGCCTGACGTCGGTGGTGGGCAAGTTATTGGAGGGAATTCTGAGGGACAGGATATTTGGAAAGGCAAGGACTGATTAGGGATAGTCAAAATGGCTTTGTGCGTGGGAAATCATGTCTCACAAACTTAATTGAGTTTTTTTGAGGAAGTAACAAAGAGGAGTGATGAGGGCAGAACGGTAGATGTGATCTATATGGACTTCAGTAAGGCGTTTGACAAGGTTCCCCATGGGAGACTGATTAGCAAGGTTAGATCTCATGGAATACAGGGAGAACTAGCCGTTTGGTTACAGAACTGGCTCAAAGGTAGAAGACAGAGAGGGTGGTAGTGGAGGCCTGTGACCAGTGGAGTGCCACAAGGATCGGTGCTGGGTCCTCTACTTTTTGTCATTTACATAAATGATTTGGATGCGAGCATAAGAGGTACACAGTTAGTAAGCTTGCAGATATAACCAAAATTGGCAGTGTAGTGGACAGCGAAGAGGGTTACCTCAAATTACAACAGGATCTGGACCAGACAGAGCAATGGGCTGAGAAGTGGCAGATGGAGTTTAATTCAGATAAATGCGAGGTGCTGCATTTTGGGAAAGTAAATCTTAGCAGGACTTATACACTTAATGGTAAGGTCCTATGGAGTGTTGCTGAACAAAGATCTTGGAGTGCAGGTTCATAGCTCCTTGAAAGTGGAGTCGCAGGTAGATAGGATAGTGAAGGCGGCGTTTGGTATGCTTTCCTTTATTGGTCAGAGTATTGAGTACAGGAGTTCGGAGGTCATGTTGCAGCTGTACAGGACATTGGTTAGGCCACTGTTGGAATACTGCGTGCAATTCTGGTCTCCTTCCTATTGGAAAGATGTTGTGAAACTTGAAAGGGTTCAGAAAAGATTTACAAGGATGTTGCCAGGGTTGGAGGATTTGAGCTATTGGGAGAGGCTGAACAGCCTGGGGCTGTTTTTCCTGGAGCGTCGGAGGCTGAGGGGTGACCTTAGAGGTTTACAAAATTATGAGGGGCATGGATTGGATAAATAGACAAAGTCTTTTCCCTGGGGCCAGGGAGTCCAGAACTAGAAGGCATAGGTTTAGGGTGAGAGGGGAAAGATATAAAAGAGACCTTAGGGGCAACTTTTTCACTCAGAGGGTGGTACGTTTATGGAATGAGTTGCCAGAGGATGTGGGGGAGGCTGATAAATGTTGCAACATTTAAGAGGCATTTGGATGGGTATATGAATAGGAAGGGTTTGGAGGGATATGGGCCAGGTGCTGGCAGTTGGGACTAGTTTGGGTTGGGATGGATGGGTTGGATCGAAATGTCTGTTTCCATGCTGTACATCTCTATGACTAAATGGAAGAAGTGAATGATGTCGTACTCTTGGGCCAGGCATAATCTGACTTGGCAAGTCAATGCTTCCTCCAATAAATACATTATTTTCTGTGGGTATTTCTATCATTGTTTTGTCCCCCTCTCTGCTCTTGATCCCCAATACTCACCTCTGTCATGATCACTGGCCAGCCAGGCTCCTCATTGAGAGCAAGCCTCTCCAGCCACCCACAATGGTTGAAGTGGTGGAAGGATAGACATTTAAGGGCCTCAGTTGGTTCATAGTTGTATGATCCACCTGATGCCATCCAGCTGCATGTAAAATAGTAGAAGGGGCTAGTGGACTGATGGTAGGCAAAGCACAAATGGCATGATGCCCTAAGGTATAGAACCCTGTCTATTTTCCCACCTACAGGTGGATAATAAAATTCAACAGCTTTGTCTTTAACATTTTGGTAAGTGTAGTGGCAATGTCACTGGACTAGTAATGCAGAGTCCCAGACTTACGATCTGGGGACAGAAGTTCAAAGCTGATGTTCAATTTAAATTCAAATCAATAAATCTAAATATAGAATTGAATGCTAGTATCATGTTATGGTGACCATAACAACTATCATTGATGGACATAAAAACCCACCAGGTCCCTCCAGGAAGAATCTTGGCCATCCTTATCTGGTCTGGTTTACATACGACTACAGACCCACAGCAGTGTGGTTGGCTCTTAACTGCCCTCTGAAATGATTACCAGTTCAAAGGCATTTAGATAGGGGCAACAAATGCTGGCCTGACCATTGAAATTCACATGCAATGAAAAAATATAAAACACACAAACATACAAAATAGTAGGAGGAAGTAGGCCATCTGGCCCCTTGTGACTGCTCTGCTAATCAATAAGTTCAAGGTTGATGTGATTGTGTTTCAAGTTCCACATTCCCATCTCCCGCACCCCAGTAACTCTCGATTTCCTTGCCTATCAAGAATCTATCCATCTCTTTTTAAAAAATATTCAGTGATCTGCCTACATTGCCTCCTAAGGCAGAGACTTTCAAAGTTGCACAACCATCTGAAAGAAGGAGATTCTCTTCATCTCTGAAATAAAGACAAGTAGTGCTGGTACTTCTTGTAACTGGTAACTCAGCAGTTCTAGTACCATCTGTGGAGAGGGAAACAGAATTAATCTCTCTTTCAGACTCAAAAATTTAACTTATTTTCACTATTCACATTGCTGCAGATCTAGAGTTTCTCCAGCATTTTGATTTAATCCTTTTACTTTTAATTCCTCTACTAATAAAGAATAGCATTCATAGCACTTCACGATTCCACACTAACCTTTTGTGAATCATGCATCAGAATATCTAAATCCCTTGCATTTTAAAATTCCATAGTCATTCTCCATTTACCAGATTTCTGGCTACTTACTCAACCTATTCAAATCCATCTACAACTTTGTCTTCTTCACAACATATTTTCTAACTGCATTGGAGTCCTCTGTGAACTTAGCAACCATGTCTTTACTCTCCTCATTGAAATAAACTGTAAAAAGTGGAGGCCCAAGCACAGACCCTGATTGAATTCAATGGTGTTTTCTACCCCCCATTCTAGATTAGTGGTGCTGGAAGAGCACAGCAGTTCAGGCAGCATCCAAGGAGCTTCGAAATCGACGTTTCAGGCAAAAGCCCTTCATCAGGAATAAAAGCAGTGAGCCTGAAGCGTGGAGAGATAAGCTAGAGGGTGGGGGTGGGGAGAAAGTAGCATAGAGTACAATGGGTGAGTGGGGGAGGGGATGAAGGTGATGGGCCACCCTCTCCTCCCTGACCTATCACCTTCATCCCCTCCCCCACTCACCCATTGTACTCTATGCTACTTTCTCCCTACCCCCCACCCTCCTCTAGCTTATCTCTCCACTCTCCAGGCTCACTGCCTTTATTCCTGATGAAGGGCTTTTGCCCGAAACATCGATTTTGAAGCTCCTTGGATGCTGCCTGAACTGCTGTGCTCTTCCAACAGCACTAATCCAGAATCTGGTTTCCAGCATCTGTAGTCATTGTTTTTACCTCGTTGGCTGGGGGGTGGAAAATAAATCTTTGATCCATGTTAATATATTACCCGATATGGATGGGGCAACATTTATTGCCTCTCCCTAGTTGTCTGAGAATGTGGTGATAAGCTGGCTTCTTGAAAACTGCAGTCCTTGGGGTGTAGATGGACTGAGAATGCTGTCAGGGAGGGAATTCCAAGATTTTAACCCAGAGACATTGATTGAACAACAATATATTTCCAAATCAAGATGGCAGGTGGCTTGAAGGTGAACTTGCAGGTGGTGCTATCTACCCACATATCTGTTGCTCTTGACCTTCTAGGTGATGGTTGAGAGTTTGGAAAATGCTAAGTACATCTTGTAGGTAGTAAATAAAATAGGTCAGTATCCCATCACCCTTTATTTACACATGGAGAGTCCTTCACACTGATCCAGAGTCCTCAGTCAGCTCTCAGTGAATGGGATGTCTGACACTCCTGTTTTTTTCTCAAATCAGCAACAGTCCCAGGAGTAGGTGGGGCTGAGGCAGCAGTGACGTGTAGGCAAGGCCCAGGCTGCAGTAGCAGCAGGAGTGGTGGTAGCAGCCTGTACAGTTAAGCATAGCTCAAATTAAAAGAAGATAAACAGAAAAAACAACCAAAACCAATCACAACAAATAAAGAAAGCCAGAAATCAAAAAAGTCTACCTGAAACAAAGGGGGGGGGGGGGGGAGAAAACTCTGCCCAACAGCAGCAGTAACACACTGACTGTGTAGTCCAGACAGCAGAGTTCAGTCCCCTCCCTAACACAAAATAGAGAGTCCTTCACCACCAATCCAGCTCCCGCAGAGGTACTCTGAACAGGATGCCTGACACTCCTGTTTATTTTTCTTAAAATATTAAGCAATTACAAAATAGTTTGCAAAGAACAGTTAACATTTACAGCTGTATACAAAGAAACAGCAACTTTACAAGGAAAAGGAGCAGCAAAGCCAGGCCCTCAAACCCTACCATTCAACCAGTTTACAGGGAAAATGAGGACAAACCTCAAATCCCAGTTTCAAACATTACAAGATAGCAACAATGACATTCGTACATAAAAAGACAATCCAATTACATAAAAAAAATTGTATACAATACAGACCCAGCAAACTCCCGGCCCTCCCACCTTCTGGCCACTCTAAGGCAGCCCGCCCCTTCCAGTTCTCAGTCTGCCCTGACACACCTTCTGACCACCTCTAGGATAGCCCGTCCCCTTCCCCAGGGACGACAGCGTGCATGGTAGCCCACAAGCCTTCCGGATCTCAGCCTACCCTTACGCACTTTCTGGCTCTCGGCTGCTCTGACACCCCTTCTGACTACCTCTGACAACCCGTCCCGATCACCCGTTCTCGGGATGACAGCGCTCAGAACTGCCTACCCACCCTCCGGCTCTCGGGGTGACAGCTTTCAGGACAACCCATGAGCCTCCCAGACCCAGGGAGGCACAAGACAGTACAGATGATAACCCCAACAAGCCACATGACAGTTAATCGTCAACTAACAGTCTTTTCTGGTACAGAGTCCATTATCATAAAGTTTTCTTCACGATGTAGAGTCCATTCCAAGGAACAGAGTCCACTCCAAACTACAAAGTGCATTGTCAGGAATAGAGTCTACTCCAAACTGCAGAGCCCGTTGCTAAAAACAGAGTCCACAACCAAGGGCAGAGTCCACTCCCAAGGCAGCAACTGCACACCCCACAGGTATTCAGACTCCATGGAGTCCTGGTCCAGCCTTGGTGTACCAGGCCCACTCACAGGAACACAGTACATTGTACAGGTGCAGCTAACTTACAGGGATTTGGTTCACTCCTGAAGGCAAGGTCTTCTCCCAAACTCCAGGATACGGCAAGTGCTCACCTCCCAGCACACACACACACACACACACACACGTGTTCAATCTTCAGAGGCCAAGTCTCAGGGCTAGGCCTCTCCACAGGAACAGCTCCGCTGGTAAAATGTATGTATTCCACAAGGGCTCAGTCCAAAAATCAAAAACAGTGAGGACACATAGAAAACTAGAATTCAAGGACTAAGTCCTACCACAAAATTAATGTTTTTTTTCTTTTAAGTAAAAGGACAGAGAAAAGAGTAACAGTCTGTAACCAGCCAGTGAAACAACAATCCTCTAATGAGTCACACTCGAAACACATTAGAAATCAGTTCTCACTAAAAGGAGTGCCAGTTAACAAACTGGCTAAATAATTCAGCCAGTTCAGGAATAAGGTTTTCCCCCTCCAAAAAGCAGCAGAAACCAACAGTAACACTGACTGTGGCCCAGCCAGCACAGACTCAGTCTCCTAAATTGAGAAGATCTCTGAATCTCCTGTTGTTTTTTTTTACTTTATTAAACAGTTACAAAACAGTTTTCAAAACAGTTTACAGAAAACAGTTAACATTTACAGCTGTATACAAAGAAACAGCAATTTTATAAGGGAAAGGAGCAGCAAAGCCAGGCCCCAAACCCTACCATTCAACCAGTTTACAGGGAAGGTGAGGACAAACTCCAAATCCCAGTTTCAAACATGACAAGGCAGCAACAATGACATTTGTACATAAAAAGACAATCCAGTTACATAAAAACAGTGCATACAATACAGACCCAGCAAGCCCCTGTCCCTCCCACCTTCCGGCCACTCTAAGGCAGCCCGCCCCTATGTACCTTCCGGCTCTCGGTCCACCCTATGCCCCTTCCAGTTCTCTGTCCACCCTGACACACCTTCCGACCTCCTCTGGGACAGCCCGTCCCCCTTCCCCAGGGAAGGCAGTGTGCAGGGCACCCCACAAGCCTTCTGGGTCTCAGCCTGCCCCTACGCATCTTCTGGCTCTCGGCTGCTCTGTCACACCTTCCGACCACCTCTTCTCAGGACAACAGCGCTCAGAACGGCCTACTCACCTTCTGGCTCTTGGGGCGACTGGCATCGAGGTGGCCTACCAACCTTCAGGTTCACAGGATGGCTTACCCACCCTCTGGCTCTTGGTGTGACAGCTTTCAGGACGACCCATGAGCCTCCCAGCTCGCAGTAAGGCCTGCTAGACCCAGGGACACACAAGACAGTGCAAATGATAGGCCCAGCAAAACAACATGATACAGTTAATTACAAAACAAAAGTCCTTTCTGGTACACAGAGTCCATATATAGGAGTCTTCAAAAATATAGAGTCCATTCTCAAGAATGGAGTCCACTCCAGTTTACAACGTGCATTGTCAGAAGTGGAGTCCACTTCCAAAGGCAGCAAATGCACAGCCAGTGTTCAGTCTCCATTGAGTCCTGGCACATACTTGGAGAGCCAGGGCCACTCACAGGAACACAGTACATTGTACAGGTGCAGTTAACTCACAGGGGTTTGGTCCACTCCTGAAGGAAAGGTCTTCTCCCGAACTCCAGGATACAGCAAGTGCTCACCTCCCAGCACACACACACACACAGGTGTTCAATCTTCAGAGGCCCAGTCCCAGGGCTAGGCCTCCCCACAGGAACAGCTCCTCTGGTGAAGTGTATGTCTTCCATAAGGGCTCAGTCCAAACACCAAAAACAGTGAAGATACATAAAAACAAAGGAAACTAGAGTCCAAGGGCTAAGCCCTACCACAAAATTAACATTTTTTTCTTACTTTGTCCTTTTCTCAAAGTAAACACAGGCTGCAACCAGCCAGTGAAACAACAATCCCCCAGTGAGAACTGAGTTATTGTTGAAACACATTATGTGCATCAGGAGTTTAACAATCAGTCCTCACTAAAAGGAATGCCAGTTAACAAACTGGCTAAATAATTCAGCCAGTTCAGAAATCAGGTTTCCCCCTCCAAACAAAGGGAAACAGAAACTAACAGTAACATACTGACTGTAATACCAGCCAGCATAGAGTCAGTCCCCTAAATTGAGAAGACCTCTGAATCTGTTTATTATTTTCCTGTTTATAATATTTTATTAAACAAATTACAAAACAGTTTACAAAAAAACAGTTAACATTTACAGCTGTATACAACAGCAATTTTACAAGGGAGAGGAGCAGCAAAGCCAGGCCCCAAACCCCACCATTCAACCAGTTTACAGGGAGATGAGGACAAACCTCAAATCCCAGTTCCACATAAAACACAGCGACAATGGCATTTGTACATAAAAAGCTAATCCAGTTACATAAACAGTGCAGACAATACAGACCAGAAGGCCCCCCCCCCCCCGTCCCTCCCACCTTCCGAACACTAAGGCAGCCCGCCCCTACCCACCTTCCGGCTCTCAGTCCACCCCATGCCCCTTCCAGTTCTCGATCTGCCCTGACACCTTTCGATCACCTCTAGGGCAGCCCGCCCCGGTACCTGCCCAGGGTGACAGCGCTGAGGCCGGATACCCGCCTTCTGGCTTTTGGTCTGCCCCTACATACCATTGGGCTCTCACCCACCCTGATGCGCCTCCAGCCAGTGGGCTATCCTGGCACATCTTCTGGCCACCTGTAGGACAGCCCTGGGACGACAGCGTGCAGGGTAGCCCACAAGCCTTTCAGATCTCAGCCCACCCCTACGCGCCTTCTGGTTCTCGGCTGCTCTGACACATTTTGACCACCTCTAGGACAGCCCGTCCCGATTACCCCTTCTTGGGATGACAGCCCTCAGAACGGCCTACCCACCATCTGGCTCTCGGGGCGACTGGCATCAGGGTGGCCTACCCACCTCCGGCATTTGGGACAGCCTACCAACCTTCAGGTTCACAGGATAGCCTACCCACCCTCCGGCTCTCGGGGTGACAGCTTTCAGGACCACCCATGAGCCTCCAAGCTCACAGCAAGGCCTGCCAGACCCAGGGACAGCAAGACAGTGCAGGTGATAGGCCCAGGAAACACAATACAGTTAGTTACTAAAAAAAAAGTCCTTTCTGGTACACAGTCCAAATCTATACAGTCTTCAAGATATAGAATCCATTTCCAGGAAGAGTCCACTCCAGTATACAATGTGCATTGTTAGAAATAGAATCCACTCCAAACTGCAGAGTCCGTAACCAAGGGCAGAGTCCACGCCCGAAGGCAGCAAATGCTCAACCCACAGCACACAGATGTTCAGTCTCCATGGAGTCCTGGCCCAGCCTTGGAAAACCAGGCCCACTCACAGGAACAGTACATTGTACAGGTTCAGTCCTAAAGGAAAGGTCTTCACCCAAACTCCAGGATACAGTAAGTGCTCACCTCCCAGCGCACACACAGGTGTTCAACCTTCAGAGGCCCAGTCCTAGGGCTAGGCCTCCCCACAGGAACAGTTCCTCTGGTGAAATGTATGTCTTCCACAAAGGCTCAGTCCAAACACCAATAAAAAGTGAAGACATGAACAAAAAACAAAAGGAAACTAGAATCCAAGGGCTAAGCCCTACCACAAAATTATTATCCTGTTCTCAAAAAGAGTAAAAGAGAAAAGAGTAACACAGGCTGTAACCAGCCAGTGAACTGAGTTTTACCTGAAACACATTATGTGCATCAGGAGTTTAACAATCAGCCCTCACTAAAAGGAATGCCAGTTAACAAACTGGCTAAATAATTCAGCCAGTTCAGGAATCAGGTTTCCACCACAAAAAAAAGAGCAGAAACCAACTGCAACAGTAACATACTGACTGTAGCATCAGCCAATATAAGAGTCAGTCCCCTAAATTAAGAAGGCCTCTGAATTTCCGTTTTTTTTTATTTTATTAAACAAATTACAAAACAGTTTACAACAAACATTTACAGCTGTAAACAAGAGACAGCAATTTTACAAGGGAGAGGAGCAGCAAAGCTAGGCCCCAAACCCTACCGTTCAACCATTTTACAGGGAGATGAGGACAAACCTCAAATCCTAGTTCTACATATGACAAGACAGTGACAATGACAATTGTACATTAGACAATACTGTTACATACAAAAGTGCAGATAATACAGACCCAGCAAGCCCCCGTCCCTCCCACCTTCCGACCGCTCTTAGGCAGCCCGCCCCTACCCACCTTCTGGCTCTCGGTCCACCCCATGCCCCTTCCAGTTCTCAGTCCACCCTGACACACCTTTCGACCACCTCTAGGGCAGCCCGCCCCGGTACCCACCTGGGGTGACAGTGGTCAGGATGGCCTACCCACCTTCCGGCTTCACTAACCACCCTCAGCACCTTTCGACCACCTCTGGGGCAGCCTGCCCAGGGTGACAGCGCTGAGGCCAGCTACCCACCTTCTGGCTCTCTGCCCTTATGTACCATTGGGCTCTCACCCACCCCAATGCGCCATCCAGCCAGTGGGCTATCCTGGCACACCTTCCGGCCACCTCTAGGACAGCCCCTCCCCTTACCTGGGACGACAACATGCAGGGTACCCACAAGCCTTCCGGAACTCAGCCCGCCCCTACGCACCTTCTGGCTCTTGGCTGCTCTGACACCTAGGACGGCCCGTCCCGATTACCCCTTCTCGGGACGACAGTGCTCAGAACGGCCTACCCACCATCTGGCTCTCAGGGCGACTGGCATCAGGGTGGCCTACCCACCGTCTGGCTTTCAGGACAGCCTACCAACCTTCAGGTTCACAGGACGGCCTACCCACCCACTGGCTTTCAGGACGACCCATGAGCCTCCCAGCTCACAGTAAGGCCTGCCAGACCCAGGGACATGCAAGACAGTGCAGGTGATAGACCCAGGAAACACCACAATACAGTTAATTACCAAAAAAAAAAGTCCTTTCTGGTACACAGTCCAAATCTATAAAGTCTTCAAAATATAGAATCCATTTCCAGGAAGAGTCCACTCCAGTATACAATGTGCATTGTCAGAAATAGAGTCCACTCCAAACTGCAGAGTCCGTAACCAAGGGCAGAGTCCACGCCCGAAGGCAGCAAATGCACAACCCACAGCACACAGATGTTCAGTCTCCATGGAGTCCTGGCCCAGCCTTGGAAAACCAGGCCCACTCACAGGAACAGTACATTGTACAGGTGCAGTTAACTCAGAGGTTTGCTCCACTCCTGAAGGAGAGGTGTTCTCTCAAATTCCAGGGAACAGCCAGTGCTCACCTCCCAGCACACACACAGGTATTCAATCTTCAGAGGCCCAGTCCCAGGGCTAGGCCTCCCCACAGGAACAGCTCCTCTGGTGAAATGTATGTCTTCCACAAAGGCTCAGTTCAAACACCAATAAAAAGTGAAGACACATACAAAAAGCAAAGAAAACTAGAGTCCAAGGGCTAAGCCGTACCATAAAATTAACATTATCCTTTTCTCAAAAAAGAGTAACACAGGCTGTAACCAGCCAGTGAAACAACAACCCCCAATGAAAACTGAGTTACACCTGAAACACGTTATGTGCATCAGGAGTTTAACAATCAGTCCTCACTAAAAGGAATGCCAGTTAACAACCTGGCTAAATAATTCAGCCAGTTCAGGAATTAGGTTTCCACCCCAGAAAAAAAAGCAGAAACCAACTGCAACAGTAACACACTGACTGTTGCACCAACCAACATAGAGTCAGTCCCCTAAATTGAGAAGACCTCTGAATCTTCTGTTTATATACTTTTCTTTTCTTTTTTTTTCTTTTTTTTAAATTTAACCCCCCCCATGGTGTGTGTGTGTGCAGGTGTGAGACACAGTGAAAGACACAAAGTGCACGAATCTTTATTCAAATTCCACCACCAGGAAGATAGGAAAACACCCGGGTGGCCAGTGACAAACACTGCCCTTCACATCAAAGGGCAGTGCTGTGTGATCAAAACAGTGAAGGGGAGGGTGGAGAAATAGTGCACTCCACTCCCTGCGGCACCCACCTCTCCCTGAACAACTCCAGGGTGTTGGTGGACACCGCGTGCTCCTTCTCCAAGGACACCCGGGCTCTAACGTAACTGCGGAAGAGGGGCAGGCAGTCGGCCCTAATGACCCCCTCTACGGCCCGCTGCCTCGACCTGTTGATGGCCAGTTTGGCCAGGCCCAGGAGCAGAAATCTTCTGTTTATTTTTTTATTTTTTTTTCCCCACACTACCACCTAAGTGCGGTAGTGCTTATTTTATCCCCAGCACCCAGACACAGTGAAAGGCACAAAGTAGGGGAATCTTTATTCAAATTCTACCACCAGGAAGATAGGAAAACACCCGGGTGGCCAGTGACAAACACTGCCCTTCACATCAAAGGGCAGTTCTGTGTGATCAAAACAGTGAAGGGGAGGGTAGGGACTAAATCAAAATAGAGTTGGAGGGAGAAATGATGCACTCCACTCCCTGCGGTGCCCACATCTCCCTGAACAACTCCAGGGTGAGAGAGATAAATTCTTTTTTTTTATTCAATTTCCACCACCAGGAAGATAGGAAAACACCCGGGTGGCCAGTGACAAACACTGCCCTTCCTCTGAATTATATATTTAAAAAAAAATTTTTTTTTTTACCCCCATACTACCACCTAAGTGCGGTAGTGCTTATTTTATCCCCAGCACCCATGGTGTGTGTGTGTGCAGGTGTGAGACACAGTGGAAGACACAAAGTGCACGAATCTTTATTCAAATTCCACCACCAGGAAGATAGGAAAACACCCGGGTGGCCAGTGACAAACACTGTCCTTCACATCAAAGGGCAGTGCTGTGTGATCAAAACAGTGAAGGGGAGGGTAGGGACTAAATCAAAATAGAGTTGGAGGTAGAAATGATGCACTCCACTCCCTGCGGCGCCATCTTCTGTTTATATTTTTTTTTGAGGGAGAAATAATGCACTCCACTCTCCCTGTTTCTTTTTTTTTTCCCCTTTCTTTTTTAACCCCCACACTACCACCTAAGTGCGGTAGTGCTTATTTTTTTCCCCAGCACCCATGGTGTGTGTGTGCAGGTGTGAGACACAGTGAAAGACACAAAGTGCACAAATGTTTATTTAATTTCCACCACCAGGAAGATAGGAAAACACCCGGGTGGCCAGTGACAAGCACTGCCCTTCACATCAAAGGGCAGTGCTGTGTGATCAAAAACAGTGAGGGGAAGGGTAGGGACTAAATCAAAATAGAGTTGGAGGTAGAAATGATGCACTCCATTCCCTGCGGCGCCATCTTCTGTTTATTTTAATTTTTTTTTCTTCCCCAGAGAGACTGTGGGGGATTTTTTTTTCTTTTTTTTTCTTTTTTTTTAAATACCCGCCCAGGGTACTCCTCTGTTAATTTTTTTTTTTTTAAATTTTATTTATTTAACCCCCACACTACCACCTAAGTGCGGTAGTGCTCATCTTCTGTTTATACCTGTCAGCCCGGGCTCCTTGATTGGACCAGATTAACAACCCCAATCAGGAAACTTATATTCTATGAGGTCCAACTCGTTGACCTTGTTGCAATCTCCACATCCCAATCCTCTGAGTCCGAGAACATTGGCTGGTTCTGTTTTTTGTAGCTTCTCCTGGAGTGTTTTAGCACCAGGTCAGGTTCCTCCAACTCTGCCTTTGATATAGGCAGTGTGTAACACACGGTAGCTTGATCCTTATGCTCAGAACATCTAAGAAGAAAGTCATTCTCCTCTTCAAGTGGAAAAGGCGTTGAGACGGCAATGTCTGCAGTGTCCATCTCAAATTCTGAGGTATCTTTAATACTTGACTGAGAGGGAGATCCCATGGCTTCCAGAACAGTCAGAAGACAATAGACAATAGGTGCAGGAGTAGGCCATTCAGCCCTTCGAGCCTGCACCACCATTCAATATGATCATAGCTGATCATTCCTAATCAGTATCCTCTTCCTGCCTTATCTCCATAACTCTTGATTCCACTATCTTTGAGAGCTCTATCCAACTCTTTCTTAAATGAATCCAGAGACTGGGCCTCCACTGCCCTCTGGGGCAGAGCATTCCACACAGACACCACTCTCTGGGTGAAGAAGTTTCTCCTCATCTCTGTCCTAAATGGTCTACCCCGTATTTTTAAGCTGTGTCCTCTGGTTCAGCACTCACCCATCAGCGGAAACATGTTTCCTGCTGCCAGGGTGTCCAATCCTTTCATAATCTTATATGTCTCAATCAGATCCCCTCTCAGTCTTCTAAACTCAAGGGTATACAAGCCCAGTCGCTTCAGTCTTTCAGTGTAAGGTAATCCCGCCATTCCAGGAATTGACCTCGTGAACCTACGCTGCACTCCCTCAATAGCCAGAATGTCTTTCCTCAAATTTGGAGACCAGAACTGCACACAGTACTCCAGGTGTGGTCTCACCAGGGCCCTGTACAGCTGCAGAAGCACCTCTTTGCTTCTATACTCAATTCCTCCTGTTATGAAGGCCAGCATGCTATTAGCCTTCTTCACTACCTGCTGTACCTGCATGCTTGCCTTCATTGACTGGTGTACAAGAACACCCAGATCTCTCTGTACTGCCCCTTTACCTAAATTGATTCCATTGAGGTAGTAATCTGCCTTCCTGTTCTTGCCACCAAAGTGGATAACCATACATTTATCCACATTAAACTGCATCTGCCATGCATCTGCCCACTCACCTAACTTGTCCAGGTCACCCTGTAATCTCCTAACATCCTCATCACATTTCACCCTGCCACCCAGCTTTGTATCATCAGCAAATTTGCTAATGTTATTGCTGATACCATCTTCTATATCATTAACATATATTGTAAAAAGCTGCGGTCCCAGCACAGATCCCTGCGGTCACTGCCTGCCATTCCGAAATGGAGCCGTTTATCACTACCCTTTGTTTCCTATTAACCAACCAATTTTCAATCCAATCTAGTACTTTGCCCCCAATACCATGCTCCCTAATTTTACTCACTAACCTCCTGTGTGGGACTTTATCAAAAGCTTTCTGAAAGTCCAGGTACACTAAATCTACTGGATGTCCCTCGTCCATTTTCAGAGTTACATCCTCAAAAAATTCAAGAAGATTAGTCAAGCATGATTTCCACCTTCATAAATCCATGCTGACTCTGTCCTATCCTGTTACTACTATCCAAATGTGCCGTAATTTCATCCTTTATAATAGAGTCCAGCATCTTTCCCACCACTGAGTTCAGACTAACTGGTCTATAATTTCCTGCTTTCTCTCTCCCACCTTTCTTAAAAGGTGGTATAACATTAGCCACCCTCCAATCCTCAGGAACCAACCCCGAATCTATTGAACTCTGGAAAATAATCACCAACGCATCCACGATTTCCCGAGCCACCTCCTTCAGTACCCTGGGATGTAGACCATCAGGCCCCGGAGACTTATCAACCTTCAGACCTAACAGTCTCTCCAACACCAAATCCTGGCAAATATAAATTCCCTTAAGTTCAGGTCCTTCAGCCACTGTTACCTCAGGGAGATTGCTTGTGTCTTCCCCAGTGAACACAAATCTGAAGTACCCATTTCATTCTTCTGCTATTTCTTTGTTCCCCGTAATATATTCCCCTGTTTCTGTCTTCAAGGGCCCAATTTTAGTCCTAACCATTTTTTTGCCTTGCACATACCTAAAAAAGCTTTTAGTATCCTCCTTTATATTATTGGCCAGTTTACCTTCGTATCTCATTTTTCCTCTGCGTATTTCCTTCTTAGTAATCCTCTGTTGCTCTTTAAAAGCTTCCCAGTCCTCAGTTTTCCCACTTACCTTTGCTATGTTATACTTTTTCTCTTTTAACTTTATATGTTTCTTAACTTCCCTCGTCAGCCACGGCCGCCCATGCCTCCTCCTGGGATCTTTCTTCCTTTTAGGAATGAACTAATCCTGCAACTTCTGCATTATACACAGAAATATCCGCCATTGTTCCTCCACGGTCATCCGTGGAGGGCAGTCAGGGAGCTGGACACTGTTTGCTCCCATACCATTTGCAAGTTTGCAGCTTTCATATTGTTCATGTGCTTGTTCAGGGCCGTTGCTTGTTCAGGGCCGTTGTACTGTCCCAAACTTTATACGTCACTGGACCTGATCTTGCGTCGACCAGGCAGGGTCATTCCTGTGGTTCCACACGAAACCTCATCCCCTGAAGTAAACTGTCTCTCTGGCTTAGCAGAGTCTTGTGTTCGGCACTCTGGCCATTGCCTCATTAACGTGGCTGTGTCTGTATCCACTTCTGGCCCCAGAATAACTTCTCACCACCATCTTCATTTTGGAAACTCCTGGATGACCCTGGTGCTGTTCAGTCAGTAACTGGTGATGACCTTTGCTCGGGACAATCATTGTTGCTTCCCATAATAATATGCAATGCTCTGCTGATCTGGTCTCTCTGGTCCAAAAAGCTTTCGAATCTAGTTGCAATAACTTTTTGGTTTCCTCCAGTACCACCAGCTGTTTCAGTTTTGCCAGGACTGGATCTTCCTGTGTTTAACATCTGATATTGTCAGCTGTGACTGGAAGTGTCTCCAGAAAAGTTAAAAGCATTATGGACTGTTTCAGTGGTGGCACCACCAGAGGTGTATTTGCCAGCAGGAGGTGGCTCAGTGCATCCGCATTTGCTACTTGGCCTCCCGGATGGTGTACCAACTTGTAATTATATGCATTGCTGAATTTGACCTGAAGCTATGGGTGGCACTGCCTTGTCCTCTTTAAATAAACCTAGTATGGGTTTGTGGTCCATTATAATTAAAAGTTAACGTCTGTCAAGGTATTGGTTGGACTTCCTGACTCCAAATATGACCACCAAACCTTTCTTCTCTATCTGGGTGCATTTACGCTCTGCATTAGCCAATGTACTGGATGCATTCCTCTCCATTGGGCTACCTATGAGCTAGTACTTGCCCAGTACTGTACAGGGAGGCATCACATGTCAATATGAGATCTTGCTTTGGATGAAAGTGTGCCAACACCTCAGAGCATGATAGCTGTTACTTCATTTCCATGAGGGCTATGGCTTGATTAGGTGAGCATTTTCAAGCCTGACCCTTTTTAAAATTTGATGCAAAAGTGCCAGGATGGAGACCAGGTTGTGTATGAACTTTCCATAATAGTTCACCAGCCCTGCTACTGACTTGGGAGCTGCAGCACCTTTGATCATCTTCACTTTATCTTCCAACTGATGTAACCCGGTCTTGTCAACTGTGTAAGCCAAGTCAGCCACTTGGGGTGCCTGAAACACACACTTTTCTTCTAAGACATACTCCCACCTGGAAGAAACAAGGTCTTCCCTGTTATTAGCACATCGTCTAGATAAATGGTGACTGGAGTAGACATTGTAAAATGTTCTCCACGGTCCACTGAAAAACTGGTCGATACCCCAAATTGCAGTCTTGTATATTGGTACAAACCCTTATGAGTATTAATTGTAGCATACTTTTGGGAAGCTTCATCTAACCTCTATTGCAAGTACGTATGACTCATGTCTAGTTTCATGAAGGACTACCTCCCTGCCAGCTTTGCATATAAATCCTCTATGCGAAGGTTTGGATAATTATCCAGCCCTGAAAAGCGGTTTACTGTTTGTTTAAAATCCCTAAAACGGCAAACTGACCCATCGAGCTTCATAATCGGTACAACTGGTGCTGCCCATTTCACAAACTGGACTAGTTTGATTCCTTCGCTATCCAGCCTTTGGATTTCTGCCTCTACTTTTGTCTTTAAGCATGGAATTGCTTCCTGATCAACATGCAAAATGGCCTTAGCTCCTTTGATAGTCGCTTTCCGAAAAACCTCTGGGTTTTAATTAGGATTTCACTAAGGCAGCCATTTTCTAATTGAAAAATATTAGTCCCGCGTCTTTTATTGCGATCAGTGACAACTGAACCAGCTGCTCCTCATAAGAGACCAGAACTGAAGTTGTACCCATAATCTGTAAAGGTTCCCCAATATAGGTTCTTAGTCTAGCCAATTTCAAGGGTTGGAATCCTGAACAAATTTTGTTAAAGACTGCTTCTGCAATCATTGAAATGGCTGATATTGATCTCCATGAGAACCAGATGACCATTTAATCAGATGTTTGTTGTAGATCAAGCCAGACCCCCTCAAAACATTTCAAGAAAGTAGCCCAGACCCGAACTTTGGTAATTGTTTTAAGCAGGTGTAAAGTGCATTGTCCAGGAGGAGTGCAACTGGTCAAACCATTTAGTTTTAAACAAAACAGAATTTATTACCGAATGAAGCACAGAACAGAATACAGAATAACTTAACCTATCTGAAAATCCAACAGATTATATCAACTTAATGATGCTGTTCCCAATATTTGCAACAATCCCCATAAACACCCCTTGACACAAAAGGTAAAATCAAACACAGGGTCTTATAAGAGAGAGAGAGAGAGATGGCAGCATGGAACACCCTCTTCCATGTAGCTGTTTTTTTGGACCAGCAGCCATAAACTGCCAGGCTGCTTTCAGTGAATAGCCAGACAGCCAGAGAAATGCTGAGCTGGGAGAACTGGCCGCTCCCCTTTCATTGTACAAGTGTTTTGTTCAAAAACTTAAAAGCCTTTTACTTGAGGCAATATATGTTAGTTATAACCAAATTGGCCTTAAAACCCATCCAAACCAGACTTTTCGGAATTGCTGCTTGTACAACCTCTGTAATAAATAAACTTCAGGGTGTGAACTCTCCTGGATTCTAACCTATGAGTTTAGGTCTAGTGGGACTCATTTGCTGTCTTGGGTCTGCATATCAGCAGCAACTATGGTGAACTGCCAGCCTGAATGCTGAAAAAAAATGTTAATCATTTGGCTGAGGCTTGGCTTTGTTTTGGGATTTTTCTGCGGGCTGACCTAGAGTTCCTCTCTTGGATTTATCCTCAGTGAGGCTATGCAGTTGCCTTGAAGTGGTGTTCCTAAGGTCAGTCGGACTGGCAAGGGTGTCCACTTCCAGTGGAATACCCTGCAACTCATATGCTCCGTTTGCTGCATTTTCCAATGATAAAGCCAGCTGTAGCACCTGTTTGAAGTCTAATTGGGTTTCAGCTATTAGGCGCTTCTGCATGGTTGCATCATTAATTCCACATATCAAACGGTCTCTCAGCATCTCATTAAGGGTTAAACCACAGTCATGTGCCTCTGCCAGTCATCATAACCTAGGCAAAAATCCCGTAAATGTTCCCCTCGTTCTCAAATTGCTGAGTAAACCCAATAGCATCTGAGGTTTAGAGGACGCTTCGGTCATAATATACCTTAACTAAATCTGTCAACTTTTGAATGGTTTTTGTATCTGGTGCCGAAGGGAAAGTTACACTTCTTGTAATGGAAAATGGTGTGAGTCTACAAGTTGTCAGGAAATTACTTGTTGCTTTTCATTTGTCCCTCTGTCATTTGCCCGGAAAAAAATAATGCAGTCTTTTCACACATAAGGCCCAGTCTTCCACAGCAGGATCAAATGAATCGAAATGGCACAATGCCAGAAATGCGTATTCCAACTCAAAGTCAAACTGTTACAAACAAATCTCTTCAGGGGCCTGCTTTTCTCTTGTCGCCACTGAAATAAGTCCTCAGAGGCTAGTATCCCGTCACCCAGTCACCCTTTATTTACACATGGAGACTCCTTGACACTGATCCAGTTCCTTCAGAGTCAGCTCTCAGACTGAACAGAACCTCAGATTCTCTCCTGTTTATATCTGTCAGCCAAGGCTCCCTGATTGGGACTGTTCATCTAGTCCAATCAGGGAACTCATATTCTATGAGGTCCACCTGGCTGATCTCATACAATCTCAACAGTATACACTGCTGCTACTGAGCTTTGGTGGTGGAGCAACTGAATGTCGATTTTGTGCCAGTCAAATGGGCTACCTTGTCTCATATGGCGTAAATGTTTATGAATGAACAAATATGGTCTGCTTGAACATAAGCACAAAAAGTTGATATTACATTTTATCAACCATTCCTTTAATGTTTGGATGTAAATGGATTGTGCGGATGTAGGGGAGGAAAGGACTAGGAATACAATGTTTGCTATCTGGGCAATGTGCCTTTTAATTTACTTGGTATCTGCCACTGTTAGGCAAATGATAACCATAGCTAATCTGGCACAAAAACACAGTGGTCCACAAAAGTGTCACATAGTGAATGGGCTGTGCTAGCTATGCTTATTGTTAAATTGTAGGCATGTGCCACCATGAGAAACAGCAAATAGGAGGCAATGTGCCTATATTTCTTCGTATGAAGATCCCTGTGGACACTACGCATCATAAAATAATTTTTTGAGCTTTGGTTTTGATTTAAGATAATGTTGCTGCATCTTGTAGCTGCTCCTGCTGGGAGATCTGTTCTCATGGTTTGTCACACTCCTCTATCTTGCCTCATCCTCACACATCCACTATTTTCTCTCTGCAACTGCCTAATGACATATGTTATCCAACTGCATCAAGGTCAAGCCATCTTTCAGCTGTCCACCACTTTCATAGTCTTTGAAGTCTCTGCAAATACTTTGCTTATTTCTAACTATTCAGCAAAGAGGAGATTAGATTAAATTAGATTAGATTAGATTACTTACAGTGTGGAAACAGGCCCTTCGGCCCAACAAGTCCACACCGCCCCGCCGAAGCGCAATCCACCCATACCCTTACATTTACCCCTTACCTAACACTATGGGCAATTTAGCATGGCCAATTCACTTGACCTGTACATCATTGGACTGTGGGAGGAAACCGGATTACCCGGAGGAAACCCACGCAGACACGGGGAGAACGTGCAAACTCCACACAGTCAGTCGCCTGAGGCAGGAATTGAACCCGGGTCTCTGGTGCTGTGAGGCAGCAGTGCTAACCACTAATCCAAACACTCAAGTAATGTTCCAGGTTCAAAACATACCATGGTGGATTTTAAATTTAATAAAACCTGGAATTAGGAGTCTGATGATGACCATGAAATCATTGTCAATTGTGAGGGAAAACCCAACCGGTTCATTAATGTCCTTTGGGAAGGAAACTGCCATCATTACCGTGATTTTGCCTACATGTGACTCCAGACCCACAGCAATGCAGTTGACTGTAAACTACTCTCTGGACAATTAGGGCTGGACAATAAATATTGACCTAGCCAGCAACACCGACATCCTGTGAATGAATAAAGCAAAATTGTTCCTTTGTTACATGCAAAGTTTAAGATACATTAGATTTTCTTGCTGATGATAATAATTTTAAATAAGCCTTTTGCTGATAATTTATAGTGATAGAAACAGGTTATATTCAGCAATTACATATCCTGTCTCCCATCCTAACAGGAATAAGGTCAGTTCCAAACATTCCACATTCTGTCATATAATTAGAGTCATAGAGATGTACAGCATGGAAACAGACACTTCAGTCCAACTCATCTATGCAGAGCAGATATCCCAACCTAATCTAGTCTCATTTGCCAGCACTTGGCCCATATCCCTCTAAACCTTTCCTATTTATATACCCATCCAGATGCCTTTTAAATGTTGTAATTGTACCAGACTCCACCACTTCCTCTGGCAGCTCATTTCATACATGCACCACCCTCTGCATGAAAACGTTGCCCCTAAGGTCCCTTTTAAAATCTTCTCCCTCTCACCCTAAACCTATGTCCTCTAGTTCTGGACTCGCATACCCTAGGGAAAAGACCATATCAATTTACCCTATCCATGTTCTCATGATTTTATAAACTTGATAAGGACACCCCTCAGCCTCCAACACTTCAGGGAAAGCAACCCCAGCCCACTCAGCTGCTCCCTACAGCTGAAATCCTCCAAACCTGGCAACATCCTTGTAAATCTTTTCTGAACCCTTTCAATTTTCACAGCATCCTTCTGATAGAATCCTCTACATTACTTCTTCACAAAACGTCTAATACAAGGGAGACCAGAATTGGACACAATATTCCAGAAGCGGCCAAACCAATGTTCTGTACAGCCACAACATGATCTCCCAACTCCAACACTCAATTCTCTTACCAATAAAGGAAAGCATACCAAATGCTGCCTTCACTATCCTACCTACCTGCCACTCCACCTTTAAGGAGCTATGAGTCTGCACTCCAAGGTCTCTTTGTCCAGCAACACTCCCCAGGACCTTACCATTAAATGTATAAGTCCTGCTCTGATGTCCCTTTCCAAAATGTAGCACCTCACATTTATCTAAATTAAACTCCATCTGCCACTCCTCAGCCCATTGGCCCATCTGATCAAGATCCCACTTTACCTCTGAGGTAACCTTCTTCGCTGTCCACTACACCTTCAATTTTGGTGTCATCTGCAAACTTACTAATTATACCTCCTATGCAGACATCCAAATCATTTATATAAATGATGAAAAGCAATGGACTGAGCACTGATCCATGTGGCGCACCACTGGTCACAATCCTCCAGTCTGAAAGGCAACTCTCCACCATCACCCTCTGTCTTCTACCTTTAAGCCATTCTTATCCAAATGGCTAGTTCTCCCTGTATTGCATGAGATCTAACCTTGCTAACTAGTCTACCATGAGGAATCTTGTCAAAGGCCTTACTGAAGTCCATATAGATCATATCCACTGCTCTGCCCTCATCAATCCACTACATTACTTCTTGAAAAAACTCAATCAACTTCTTGAGACATGACTTCCCATGCACAAAGCATATCCCTAACCAGTCTTTGCCTTTCCGAATACATGTAAATCCTATCCCTCAGGATTCCCTATAACAGTGTTTCCACACTGTAAGTAATCTCATCAACTTGCCCACCGCTGATGTCAGGCTCACCAATCTATAGTTCTCTGGCTTTTCCTTACCACCTTTCTTAAACAGTGGTACCATATTAGCCAACCTTCAGTCTTCTGGAACCTCACTTGTCATTATCGATGATACAAATATCTTGGCAAGGGGCCCAGCAGTCACTTCCCTAGCTTCCCACAGAGTTCTAGGGTATTTCTAATCAGGTCCGACTTATTCACCTTTATGTTGAATTGAATTGAATTTTTTTATTGTCACGTGTACCAAGGTAGAGTGAAGAGCTTTGTCTTGTGATCAATACAGGCAGATCACATAGTTATATAACATAGATAAGTAAATAATAGGTAAACAGCAGTAAAAACAAAAACACAGGTACAGGCAAATGTTAAGAGTTTGTAAGCCCAGTATTCTAACAACAATAGGGTAGAAACTTTCAAAACCAGCTAGTGCATGTGTTCAGGCTTCTGCATCTTCTCCCTGATGGTAGAGATTGTAGAAAAACATTGCCAGAGTAGGATGGATCTTTGAGAATGCTGGTGGCCTGTCCTTGACAGCGGGCCTGATGAATGGATTCTATAGATGGGAGGTTGGCCTTTGTGACTGTCTGGGCTGAGTTCACCACTCTTTGTAACCATCTCCGATCTTGAATGGTACAGTTGCCATATCAGGTAGTGATACATCCAGGCAGAATGCACCTATAAAAATTGGCAAGGGTATTCGCCGTCATGCCAAATTTCCTCAGCTGCCTGAGGAAGAAGAGACGTTGTTGGGCCTTTGTAACCAGTGCATCCACATAGAGTCCAAGAAAGCTTGTTGTGGATGACCACTCCCAGAGGCTTGACACTCTCCACTCGTTCCACCTCTGTGCTGTTAATGTGTAGGGGGGGTGCATGAATAACATCCCACCAAAAGTCAATAATGAGTTCCTTGGTTTTGCCGGCATTGAGAGCTAGGTTGTTCTCAGCGCATCATTTTTCCAAGTCTTCCACCTCCCGTCTGTAATCTGTTTAGTCACCATCTGAGATTCAACCGACTATGGTGGTGTTATCAGCGAACTTGTAAATGGCATTAGTCTGGTATGCCATGCAGTCATGGGTATACAGTGAGTACAGTAGAGGGCTGAGTACGCACCCCTGGGGGGCTCCAGTGTTGAGTGTCAGTAAGGATGAAATATTGTCCCCAGTCTTCACTGATTGTGACCTGTGGGTCAGGAAATTAAGGCTCCAGTTGCAGAGAGTGGGGCTTAGTCCGAGATCACTAAGTTTAGTAATCAGTTTCAAGGGGATAATAGTGTTGATGGCTGAACCGTAGTCAATGAGTAGGATTCTTACGTAGCTGTTCTTGGTGTCAAGATGTTCTAGGGAGGAGTGAAGGGCAAGTGATATGGCATCTGCTGTGGATCTGTTGGTCCGATAGGCAAATTGGAGTGGGTCAAGAGTAGTGGGGAGGCTGGAGTTGATTAATGCCATGACCAGCCTTTCAAAGCACTTCATGACCACCAAAGTTAGGGCCACTGGGTGGTAATCATTGAGATATGCTGCATGATCCTTCTTAGGGAGGGATGATGTTGGCCCTCTTGAAACAGGCAGGGACAGTGGCCTGCTACAGAGAGAGGTTGAAGATGTCCGAGAAGACCTCTGTCAGTTTGTGTTTTAAAACATCCAACACCACCTCCTCTGTAATATGGACATTTTTCAAGATGTCACCATCTATTTCCCCACATTCTATATCTTCCATGTCCTTCTCCACAGTAAACACTGATGCAGAATACTCGTTTAGTAGCTCCCCATCTCCTGCAGTTCCACACATAGGCTGCTTTGCTGATCTTTGAGGGGCCCTGTTCTCTCTCTAGTTACCCTTTTGTCCTTAATGTATTTATAAAAACCCTTTGAATTCTTCTTAACCCTACTTGCCAAAGCTATCTCATGTCCCCTTTTTGCCCCTCCTGATTTCCCTGTTAAGTATATTCCCACTGCCTTTATACTCTAAGAATTCATTCGATCTCGGCTGTCTATACCTGACATATGCTTCCTTCTTTTTCGTAACCAAAATCTCAATTTCTCTCGTCATCCAGCATTCCCAATACCTTAGCAGCCTTGCCTTTCACCTGAACAGGAATATACTGTCTCTGGACTCTCATTATCTCATTTTTGAAACCGTCCCATTTTCCAGCCATCCCTTTACCGCCAAACATCTGCCCCCATCAACTTCTGAAAGTTCTTGCCTAATACTGTCAAAATTGGCCTTCCTCCAATTTAGAACTTCAGCTTTTAGATCTCTATTTTAAAACTAACAGAATATGGTCCCTGGCCCCAAAGTGCTCCCCCACTGACCCCCCTTGCCTTATTTCCCAAGAGTAGGTCAAGTTTTGCACCTTCTCCAGTAGGTACATTCACATATTGAATCAGAAAATTGTCTTGTACACACTTAACAAATTCTTCTCCATCTAACCGCTTAACACTATGGCAGTCCCAGTCTATGTTTGGAAAGTTAAAATCCCCCAACATAACCATCCTATTATTCTCACAGATTTGTTTCTCAATTTCCCGCTGACTCTTGGGAGGAGTCTGTAATACAATCCCAATAAAGTGATATTTCTTATTTCTTACTTCCACCCAAATAACTTCCCTGGTTGTATTCCCATGAATTTCATTCCTAAGTACAGCTGTAATGCTAACCCTTATCAAAAAAGCCACTCCCCCTCCTCCCTTTCTATCCTTCCTGTAGCATTTGCATCCTGGAACATTAAGCTGCCAGTCCTGCCCATCCCTGAGCCATGTTTTTGTAATTGCCATGATATGCCAGTCTCATGTTCCTAACCATGCCCTAAGTTCATCTGCCTTCCCTGTTAGGCCCCTTACATTGAAATAAATGCAGTTTAATTTATCAGCCCTACCTTGTTCTCTGCTTTGTCCGTGCCTGCCCTGTTTGTTTGACTTGCTTATTTTCCCAACTGTACCAGTCTCAGATTGATCTCTTTTCTCACTATCTCCCTGGGTCCCACCCCCCCACCTTATTAGTTTAAATCCTTCCGAGCAGCTCTAGCATATTTCCCTGCCAGTATGTTAGTCCCCTTCCAGTTCAGATGCAATCTGTCTTTCTTGTACAGGTCACTTCTACTCCAAAAGATATTCCAACGATCCAAAAATGTGAACCCTTCTCCCCTGCACCAGCTCCTCAGCCATGCATTCATCTGCTCTACCCTCCTATTCCTAGCCTCACTAGCTTGTAGCACCGGCAGTAATCCAGATATTACTACCCTCGAGGTCCTCCTTTTTAAATTCCTGCCTAACTTTTTATATTCTCTTCTCAGAATCTTGTCCTTTTCCCTTCCTATGTCATCTGTTCCAATGTGTACAACAATCTCCTGCTGGTCCCTCTCCTCTTTGAGAACATTTTATTGCCTCTAACTGCCGCTCCAACTGATCCATGCAATGTGATAGGATTTGCAATGAAACACACTTCCTGCAGACATGATCATCAGTAATATGGAAACTCTCCCTAATCTCCCACATCCGACAGGAAGAGCACATCACTCTACAAAAGGCCATCTTTTGCTCCTTCACAATCAGACTCAGAAAATAGCCCGGTCTTACAGCTCTAAAAACACTGCTCCAGGCTATTTATATAAAACATATAATTAAGAAAGCACACACTCTGCTCACTATTGTAGATTTACAGCAAAGTTACACTTATAAACTTTGTACTTATCTGCTCCTGTGCTGTGAGCTCTCCCCAACAGATTCCTCCAAGGTCAACCATGAATTTTGCTGTTTGTTAATTTTTCCTAGATGCGCTCCGATGTCCAGAGATACTTGAACTCAAACAGCAGATGCACTAACTATGCGATTCACTGCTGTACCAGACAGAAGTGTAGGTTTCTTTCTCTGACCATGTGGTTGCTGCCTTTGTCTGTCTTCCTCCTTTTTAAAGTGCTGTTGTTTTGGTCTTTTTTTCTCCAGAGTTCCAAAACAATTATTTGTAATTTATTCTGTCTTGGGTTAGTGCCATTGCTGGGAAGGTCTATCCGTAATTTCCTTTGAACTGTGTGAATAACCCAACACTGTCACTGTGTGACAGGGTCCGGCACATTTTTGAGAGTCTGGAGTCACGTGGGATAGCAAATTTCCCATCATTAAAGAAAATTAATGAACCTGATGGGTTTTTTTAAGACAGTTAATGCTAGTTTCATGGTCACAGTACTAATAACAGCTTCCAATGTAAGATTTTATAAATGGAATTTAAATTATACCAGCTGATGTGGTGGGATTTGAACCCATGTCAAAATGTGCCCCTGGGGTGGGGGTTACTAGACCAATTTAACACTATGTTCACTAGGCCAATGGAATTGGTATGTGGACGTCACAAATGAAAAAAAATCAGTTCGCCAGCACAGAAAATGGCACTCGGGTAAATCTTATATGTGAAACTTGCAGGTTATCTTGGAGTAGGTGAAGGATGGCTAGGCATTTCCTGGAGAAGAAGAACACTCAAATTTATTTTCATTTTTTGACTCCTGTTTTCTAATCTTCTTCCACTACTCGTAATTTAAAGAAAATGTCTTTGGTATTCTTGGGGGTGGTAGAAGTATGGGAAATGTCTTTAAGAATTATCCCTTTCATAGATGTTACATAAGACGGTAATCATAATACCAGCACTGACTTCAACTACTTTACCAACCAAAACATAAGAGAGCCAGATTTCCACTGTCATCTTTGATTAATGATGGTCAGACCTATGGACATTTTTTTAATTACAGTATATGTTGTTGGAACTAAATGAGCTCATTTGGCAGTGGATAAAAGTGATTTTAGTGAGGTAAATATCGTCCAGAGACAGAATACGTATATGCTGTACCTTTCAACATACTGATGGGGTACCGGTTACCTCCTGGTTTCCATCGTTGTCGATTGTACTGTGATGACTTGTTTGAATTAATGCTGGGCTGTTATAAGTATTGATTTTTAAATATAATATCAATTTTTTTTTGCACGTGTTAGTTGTTCTTTACTCACTAGATGTTGCAGTACAACAATCAGTCTGAATTGCAAGAACCCAGGTTTCTTCCATTCCCCATATAATTTTTTGTTTTGCAATCTTGATTAAACCATCGTCTTTGTTTGCCTTTGTTAGGTCGCAGCCAAGGCTGGAGTCTATGAGATCCTGAATCGCTTGGGATTCCTAGAATTTGAAGACCCTGAGAACATACCCCTTTCTCGACTGTGTTACCGCTGGTTGCAACAAAGTACAAACACGCTTCCTTTCCGAGGCGAGTTTGTTTAGTTATCTTCTTTGCTCTATGAGCTGATGGATGACGGACTGCCTTTCCACTGGTTGTACAGCATTGACACTCGTAAATCATTGGAACCGTTCACCATTCTGCTTGTATGTACATAAAGCACAGAAAAAGTAGCGAACAATGGACAGACATTGGAATCAAACTGATGTGATGGCTATAGAGAGTCAGTGATGAAGGATTGATTTGGAATACTCTCACAGAGAATTGATGCAGACACAATGGGCTGAGTGCTCTTCTGTATCATAAACAATATATGGCTTAATGTGAGAAAACCGAGTTGTCATTTAATACTTTTGATCACAGAAATGAAAGTTATTAGAAAGGCCCTTTCAACCATAGAAAAATAAAACAAGACATAGTCTGTTGAGAGTGCTTCGAAAATCTGCAATAATCCAACTCCAATCTTAATAAGAAAGCAGCATTAGGCACTGTACTGTCTTCACAGAAATAAGCATTACTACAAAATGTTAAGTTTACTAAAGGGTGTGGGTATGCAGTAATAGGTCAATGTTATATAACTGTGAGCCACTAAATAGGAAAGCCATCATGCAATCAGAATCCTTCACTCATTGGACCACTTCTTCAATGACCCACTGTTGTAAATCCTCTGACCCTTTTTAGAATTTAGCGACTATACTGTAGAGCATATGTTCAATTTATAAGAAGTCATAACACATTCTTGTCGTTCGGAATTTCTGAATCTTGCAATTGATGTGAAACTTAAAGTATTTCCACTTTATGTTAAATGTGCTACATTAATTTCTGTTGGAATATCCTGATTTGTTTGGCAAGTAAACTAACTGATTAAATGATTGGTTAATGTTGTCTGCTTAGATTCCAGGTGCACAATGTTTTTTCCCAGTCAATTCTTTGATATATTCAGCACAGTTTTGTGCTTTTGCTATTCAACATCACAGTGTTATCACAAATAATACAACGTTTATCTCATTTGTGCATTTTTAAATGGAGAATGTAATAGCAGTTTCAGTTCTGGCTTTTATGAAGTGTATATTTTAATTAAAATATTTCAACAATGGCAACATTTTCACAATCATTACAAAATGACTTTGTAAACTGTTCAAGGTAGATACAATGGCTCATTTCAAATCAAAAGAACTGTTCACCTGTATCGCAATGAGGACAAAAGCTTGTGTAATCAGGCATTTATCTGAGAGTTTTGTTGATGCTGAACAGTATTTGTAAATAAAGGGAAGATTTGTTTTGTATTTTTAGAGAATTCATGTATTTAAAACCTTGAATCATGAATAACCTTTGAGGAGGAGTTTAATGGTTTTCCCCCTGCCCCCCTTTCCCCCAAAAGGTAAAACTGACCTGCTTATAGTTTAATTATCTTCAGCTACTATCAGCTGTCCTTTCAGCTACTTTACTTCTTACTATCACCCTAATATAATGTTCTTTTTCAAATCTAAGAAAGTTAACATTCAAGCAGCAACTTTAACAAACCATAACGCGTATCAAATCTAGCATGGAGTGCAATATCTACAGCTTATCCTTGTGCTGTTTTTTATATATCCCAGAGTGTTCCCAGATTCTCTTCTAGATTTTAGCTTTTCCTTTCCTTTTGTTTAATCTATTATTGCAATTTGGTTTGTCTGGATTGACTGATGCTCAGCCACAATGTTCAGTGAAAGAATCTAAGAGAAGATGATTCAAAACCTAAAAGAACTATGAACTACTGCAGTGTCATGGTTTTCATACAGATTTTTTCAGAGTCTTGATTCCTGCCAAATAAGATCCCTTTGCTTCACAGCATGATAGGGAGACCTGCTGAATTCTGCGTCAAGCAACTTTGCTTCACTTTGGAATTAAATGAAGACATCGAAGCTACACTAGGGAATGGAAAACAGATGCCGGGGGAGGAGTAAGAAAGGAATGTCTGGGCTAAAAAAAAGTTACATGTTGGAGAACCCAAAAAAATGCAATCAGCAATCCTAATGGCAGGACAGATGATAGGCTTTGCTATGTTTGAGAATATGTCATTAAGAATACTATCAGGTTGAAGCTGCTCTAGAATGAAGGAGTTTAATGGTGAATGGTAGGGCCTTGAGTGTAGGAGAGCAGAAGAATCTTGGAGTTCGAGTTCACAGTTCTGTGAAAGTGAGTCGCAGGTAGACAGGGTAGTGAAGGCGGCTTCTGGTACACTGGCCTTCGTCAATCAGGGCATTGAGTATAGAAGTTGGGAAGTTATGTTGCAGTTATACAGGACATTGGTGAGGCCGCAGTAGAGTACAGTGTTCGGTTTTGGTCACTTTGGTATAGGAAGGATGTTATCAAACTGGAAAGAGTGCAGAAGAAATTTACGAGAATGTTACCTGGACTCGGTGGTCTGAGTTATAGGGAGAGGTTGGATGAACTAGGAGTTTTTTCTTTAGAGTGTAGGAGACTGAGGGGGGACCTTATAGAGGTATATAAGATCATGAGAGGCATGGAAACAGTGAATGCACTCAGTCTTTTTACCAGGGTTAGGGAATTGAGGACTAGAGGGCATCAGTTTAAGGTTAGAGGGGAAAGAATAAAAGGGAACCTGAGGGGCAGCTTTTTTACACAGAGGGTGGAACGCATATGGAATGAGCTGCTAGTGAAAGTGGTTGAGGCAGGTACTATAACAACATTTTATAAGGCATTTGGACAAATACATGGATAGGAAGGATATGGGCCAAGTACAGGGAAATGGGGGTTAGTGTAGAGGGACATTTTGGTCAGCATTGACCAGTTTGGGCCAAAGGGCCTGTCCCCGTGCTGTAGGATTCTGACTTTCATAATCTCGCCAAAAGCGCTTTGTACTTCAGTTACATTTTACTGTAATCTTCTTTCTACCTGCTCAACATTTAAAGCAGAAGCAGTGGCATGCACAGTTTCACCCGATTATTTAGATTTTTTTAGATTAGATTACTTACAATGTGGAAACAGGCCCTTCGTCCCAACAAGTCCACACCGACCCGCCGAAGTGCAACCCACCCAGACCCATTCCCCTACATTTTACCCCTTCACCTAACACTATGGGCAATTTAGCATGGCCAATCCACCTAACCTGCACATTTTTGGACTGTGGGGGGAAACCGGAGCACCCGGAGGAAACCCACACAGACATGGGGAGAATGTGTTTAAAAAAAATCAACTGACTATTTAGATACATCACGATTTCTTACATGGGATTCCAGAATAACATTGCAGATACCTTTGTCGATGTTTTGTGTTATAATGTGGAGGTGCCAGTGTTGGACTGGGGTGGACAAAGTTAAAAATTGGATGCTGCCGATCTGTGCTTTTCTGGCACCACACCTTTCAACTTTGATCTCCAGAATCTGCAGTCCTCACTTTCTCAGTTAAAAATCATACAACACCAGGTTACAGTCCAACAGATTTATTTGGAAATATGAGCTTTCAGAGCGCTGCTCCTTCATCAGGTAGCTAGTGGAACAGGATCATAGGACACAGAATTTACATCAAAAGATCATACTGTCATACAACTGATGTGATATATTGAGCAAACCTAGATTGCTGTTCCCTGTTTTATCTTTTAGAAAGGGGTTGCAGGTTTCGATTCATTTATATGTAAATCCCATATTGTGCATTAAAGGTGTGGGGTTAGAGTCCATGTATTTCAACCTTGAGTCAGATTGGTTCAGTTTCCAAAGTAGCAATTTATAAAATGTCACATGGATTGACATTTGCAGAATTGTATTTGCAGATACATTCTATTTTGTTCAAAAAGCACACAATCTGTAGGCAATCAATCCATGTGACATTTTATAAATTCCTACTTTGGAAATAGAACCAGTTTCACTCAAGGTTGGAATACAAACAGACTCTAACCTCATACCTTTAATGCACTGACTTGAGCTGAGATGTCACCTTTTCTTATAAAAGCTTAGGTTATCTCAGGAATGTGACTTGAAAAAAGTTCTGGGATTTACATACTCAATCATGTGCAGTGAACATGAATGACCACAAATATCGTTGTAACTGCAGCCATCAAAGGGGAGCTTTGACTTTACTGCAGGCAGCTGTTCAGGAAGATGCGATCTCTCGACTTGAACAGACTACACAATGACTATTAATCCCAGAGTCCTACCATTTCCCAACATCAGAGATAGATTAGCAGTAACAGTTGCTTTTGCAACAGCATTCACCATAGGAGTACAGTTCCATCCCAAAAATGAGCAGTGGTGGAGGCTGGTACAGTTGCAACATTTAAGAGGCATTTGGATGGGTCTATGAATAGGAAGGGTTTAGAGGGATATGGGCTGGGTGCTGGCAGGTGGAACTAGATTGGATTGGGATATCTAGTCGGCATGGACAGGTTGGACTGAAGGGTCTGTTTCCATGCTGTACATCTCTATGACTCTATGAAAACCTGCAATCCATTCTAAAAGATGAAAGACTTAACAGCAATCTAGGTTTGTTCAACATATTGCATTAATTGAATGACATTATGATCTTTTGCAATAAATTCTGTGTCCTATGATCCTGCTCCACCTGATGAAGGAGCAGCGCTCCAAAAGCTCGTACTTCCAAATAAACCTGTTGGACTATAACCTGGTGTTGTGTGATTTTTTTAAACTATGTTTTTAGTGGCAAGGTTCCCAATCATGGCGTTACACATATACCCAAGGAGCAAATACTTCATTCACATCAGCTGCCAGCAACTCGATGAATAAACATGCAACAGCATCTCTCTGTTTATTGTGTTCTGAAATGACAAATCATCAAGCATATTTTTGTTTCCACAATTTTACTTAATAGGTAGAGATTAATTCTTTACAATCAAGATTACAGCAAAATAATTTATAAAGAAATGTAACACATTCTTATTTATTAAAGAAACATCACAGTTATTTATCTGTTAACTCCTATGTCCTTAAGGGAAGAAAATCTGCTTCCACCAGACTGAATCAGCATTTGCCTAACCAGCACAATGCAGTGGTTAGAATCCAATGTGTGTACCTAAATGTACAATTCAGTCCGAAAAATAGGAAAACTAATCAACAAAAGTACATTTAACTTCCTCAGGAATTGATTTATTGTCATATTTCTTTTAGTTAGGTATTGGTTAATTAAAAGAAATTTGCATGTCCAGGTAGTGTTGGAATGCAAACTAGGATGTCAGCTGCAGTTCCTCCCTTTGTTATTCGCTGGCTCATTTAACTCATTAGATCGGAATTGGAGTGAAAGTGAGATCTTTAAGCAGCTTAAAACAAGCATTCTCATATGTAGTTTAATACTAGATGTGGCTCAGAACTTGTATCGAATGGCTGAGTAAGATGTTGTGGTAATGGGGAAAAATAAATTTTAAAAGCAGGAAGAAAAACACCACAATTACATTTGTTCCAGTTATAACTTCCCTGTAATTGAAGACTGCACAAGAGTCTGTTTTAAATTGTAAGAGCAATTCAATGATGTTTTGCTACTGTTAGAATACTGCCAATACATGACCGTTGGCTAGACATTTATGACTAGGTCACTACAAACCAACATCCTTGACTCACACTCCATCAATGCGTCAGAAGTTAATGTCCTACTCAAGGAAAGTTTGCAGCTCCAATCTTATTTGCAGAACAGCCAGAAATTACAGCTTTTAGTTCATTCTTTCTTGGCAATGTAAAATTAAATGGTAGTATCCTTGGACATCACCTTACAAATCTTTTACCAGCTCAAAGGACAAGGCCAGAAAATTGATGGGAACACCATCACCCACAAATTCACCTCCAAATCATATACTGTCTTGAATTTGAATTCCTTCATTGTTGTTGGATGGGTTAAAAGCCTGCAATTCCCTCGCTACAGTATTTTGGCTATCCCTATACTATATGGATTGCAGTGGTTCAAGAAGGTGACTCACCAGAGTCAATGCAATTAAAGATGGACAATAAATGCTGACTTAGCTACATTCCATGAGCAAATATTTTTTAAATGTGCGCCCATTTGAAGAAGTGTAATACACCTGATGTCCTGGCCAGTATTTATTACTCAGTAAATGCTATTAAAATGGATAATCTCACTCTTGTTTGTTGGACTTTACCGCACATAAAACTGACTAATGCATTTACCTAGATTAAGATCATTGCTATTATTCATTATCAATATAGAAATTTGTAACATTTCAAGATCGTGAAAGGCATTTTAAGTTGTAGGTCTTTGTTTTAATTGTCTCTAGTAAGGCCATCTGTGACTATGATGCCACTTTATAAAGGTTATTTTGTCCTTGGTTTTTTTTTAAAAGAGGTAATTAAGGCAGAGTTGCGGAAGAGTTTAGTTTAACAATGGCAGGGGAGCGGCCAGTTCAGGTGGTTTCTAGTTTGTTTTAGCTGTAGCAGTCACAAGATGTGTGAGTCCAGGGGAGTTGCAAGCTTCAGTAAAGAATTCCTCTGACTTTCTTCTGAAATGCCTCTCTGGAAGTTTGTTCCCTCCAGTGTTTGAATTTACCTTTTTGGCAAGGGGTGTGTTTATGAGATGTTATTGTATTGAAACAGTTAATTAATAATAGTTACTATATCGGGTTGTCTAAATTCCGCTTTCTTTTGTTTGTGTTTCAACGGTGATTTTTAAATAAATTTTGTTTTGCTTAAAGTCACGAGGTTTGACCAGTTGCATCACACCTGAAATATCCACTTCACATCTGCCTTTAAAATAAGAAAAAGTCAGGGTCTAGGCTACTTTCGTAAAAATATTTTGAGGGGGTCTGGCCTGGTCCATAACACATCCAAGAAAGTAACCTCATTGAATTGATCCTCTGGCTATATAATGAAGCTAAATGAACCAATGCTTCTTAATTTACAGGCCTGCCACTTTGGAAGCTCAATGTAAAAATGAAATATATTTAAGTCTCATCCAGTTTCACATATGGTTTATCGCTGTTTTGCTAGTTTTGGCAAATGGCCTATATGCTGCCAAATGTGAGACAGTGCCTTATGCATATTAATACAAATTCAGAAAATAAAGGTAATACATCAGTAAAGGAGTACTAAAATCATGATTTATTTTATTTTGAAACGTGTTTTCTAATGACCTATTTTTTAGACACAGATTTAGAAAAAAATGTAAATTACTTATTCAATTAACTTTTTCAGTATGGGGATTTTATTGTCTTATTTTAATAACGAGTGTTTGTTTTAAGTATGCAAACTGTTTCTGTGCTAAGTTAGAAACAAAACTGTGAATTCAGTCTTTCAAAAGAGAAAGGAAAAGAATGCTTTCACAAAGTGTTGAATATTATCCCACAGGATTTCAGCACTAAGTCAAAATGGCAGTGTGCAGACGGGGTACTGTTTAGAGATTTACTGTTTCACTGTTGTAAAGCTTGTCTTTTTTTGCAGAGTGATTTGTTTGTGTTGTTCTAAAATTCATGAATTACAGCACTTTCTGTGAACTGCAACACTTTTCACAATGCTTAATTTTGTGGTACAAGAGAGTAAATTATTAAATGTCTTGCACCAACCTTCTTGACTTTGTTTCTTTTAAAATAAAAAATGCTTATACAGGCCTGTTTTGGAAAGTGAATTATAGAATCCCACAGTGACAACCTCCTATAAAATCAGGCATTTTTGGTGGATGCAAATGTGTTCACTTTACACCTGATGGTGATATTTGAGAAGCAGAAGAAATCTGAAAGACTTAAATTTGTCAAAGGGGGATTGTTGGTTTAAAGAAATCTGTCATCTTTTCTCAATTCATGAAGTTTTAACATTTATAGGGAACAATTAGAGCCCTGTTTGTAATCCTATCACTAGAATTTTTTTAATTGCAAGTGCTGTTTACTGGATTTAGAGCTCAACATTTCATCTAACAGTAATTAGGCACAATTTATAGGAGATAACCTTTGAAGATAATGAGCTTGAACATTGCTGAGATGTGAAGGTGAAGCTTTTCATCTTGCGCTCATCAGGAATTAGACACAAGGAACCAAACTTGGGAAATCTGCTTGGCTGGTCTGAGTTTATTTGACTAAGATTGACAGTTAACAATTCCTGCTGCACAATGAAAACATCAGAATTAGCTAGCCCTACTTGGGAAAGCATGAAAATATATAACAAATGAGATTCTTGACATCAAAAAAAAGTCAGATTTTTTACCCAAGGTTTTAACAGTGAGGCGAAAGTTTAACTAGTGAGTCAAGATTAGAGGGGTGCTGGAAAAACACAGCATGTCAGGCAGCATCTGAGGAGGAGGAAAATCAATGTTTCGGGCAAAAGCCCTTTGTCAGGAATGGGCCACCAGTGAGTGGTGAGAGGCTTATTTGCATGCACTGAAATCTTACTCCCTACTCTCACCTCACATACTGTTTGCTATAGAGAAAAAAACTAGATGGGGACACTTCTTGCCATGAAAGTCAGAGGAAGTAACTATTGGCTCCAGCATCTCACGCATGCTCCTTTGGCATGGACAGCCTGGGTCCTTCATCTAAAGAGATTGGCACTTGGCATGCACCAAACTAACCACACCATCATGGCATATTTCTGACTCACTTAGAATGCAACTCTCCACATCAATGTTGCACTTCACAGCACACTGACGCATTATAATAAAGAACTGCAGATGTTAGAAATCTGAAAGAATTGTGAGGGAAAGTCATCAGGTCTGACAGTATCTGTGCAGAGAACACAGTTAACATTTCGAGTCCAATAACCCTTCTGCAGAATTGATAGCATCTGGTAAAAGTGGTTAAGATGTGGAAAAAAGAAAAGGGTGAATTTGGAACCCAGAGTGAAGGAACAAATGGATTCTTGATTGTAAGCCAGGGAAGAAGAAAAGCTACATAGGTGATAATGGGGACCATGCGTAGCTGAAAATGAGTTGGATATGATAAAAATAAGCTGTGTCACGATAGGGCCTGAGAGTGTGGGAGACGGTAAAAGACATCGAAGGTGGCGTTCAGGCTCTACAATTATTGAACTCGATATTGACTGATGAAAGCTGCAAGGTGCCCAAGTGGAAAATGAGATGCTCTTTCTCCAGCTTGCACTGAAGACTCACTGGAGTCTGATGCTATCAGTTCTGAAGAGAGTCATTGGACACGAAAGGTTAACTCTGCTCTCTCTTTCACAGTCGCTGCCAGACCAGTTGAGTTTGTTCAGCATTTTTTGTTTTTGTTTCACATTGCATTGTAATGTTACTGCCAGACCACATGCACAAAGGTACAGGTAGCCATCTCATGGATTGTAGCAGTGTTTGTCTCAGAGTTCTTTGTTTGCTCTGTTGGTACTCACTCCCTTTGAGTGTCCTTGAATGCTCATAGCATGTAAGCTTTGTCTTTTTATATTTTAACAGATCATTCAGAACTTAAGGGTTGACAGTATTTCCATTTTGACTTGTCCTTTATCACAGCCACAAAGTCAGGCAGCTTGTCATGGTTGCCAGCAGTGATCAGTCAGGGGGTTGGGCATACAACAACATGCTATGTCAATGTCATACTTGCAACATGACAGCGGTTTCTAGAACAAACTCACCACATGTACTTCAACCAAATGATCATGTCTCCAAGTCTAACAGAGAGCAATCTGCAGTCAATGCAAGGAAGGCCAAGGGTTCTCCCACAATCAGACAGGGGCAGCGTCCGATCTCAGTCCAGGGACTTGGCCACAATCAATCGGCCACTTCGACAATGTCAGGAACTCCGTTTTACTGAAGTCTGGGAATGGGCCACAGTCAGTCCTGCAGCTCCAGTGCAACCAGTCCAAGACCAGTCAGGGGTGTAACCATGAATCAGTCGGGGCTGACTTTCCAAGAAGATTAGGGATGGTCTATGGGGATCTGTTCTCTGGACGTCAAGGAATGTTATCAAAGACTACTGCTGTGGTGGGGTCACTTAGGGAAATTGATTGTGAGGATTGGAGGCAGAATGCTAGGATGCAGAGGAGATAAAAATTGTAAAGGGTGGGAGATGATGCAGCATGGGAGGGCAAAGGGTACTCTGGGGATGGGAAGGAAGGTTATATACCACAATGGCTTTGGTGGGGTGGGGTGACAGTGTAGAAGCAATCTTGACTATATCATCCAATTACAAATTAATCTTCACAATGGTTTGTAGCCATTAACATGGTGCACAGCTGGGTTTTAAATATGGATTAGCAGCAGCAACCCAGGAGCCCCTGGCAATAGCAAGCACCTCCATTCTTGGTGAGGGCACGATAGTGTGAGTGAAGTGGTGCAAACTAATATAAACAAAAGATCTGAAACAAAATCAGAAATTGCTAGAGAAACTGTGGAAAGAAAACAATGTTAATATTTCAAGTCCAGTGACTCTTTTTTGGAATCTTCTCCAGCAATTTTTGTTTTTGTTGCAAATTGATGATATGTACAACAGAGAAATATTGAGATAACTCATGAGGAAAGACAGAGAAGTCGTCCATGAAACTCACTGAAATTGACACAGCTGATTATTGATCAAATTTAGCATTGTCTCCTTTTAGCAATATTTAATTTATCAATAAACTGCTTACAATTAACTTAATAAATTGTATTCTAATTCATCAGTGGGAAAGAGTAAATCAAATTTAAGGATAAATCTGTAGGATTGAATCCCTAATCCTTCATCAACATGTTATATTCTATCTGAACCTGGTTGATTTTGTAAGAAATTTAGCCAACTGTGTTACTCCTTGCCCATTTTGTTCTGTCAATAAAAGTACTCCTTATTCTTACAACTCTGAAGGATCAAAGTTTCACACCAACAAGGGAATGCTGCCAAGTGAGTAATTTGCCAGTTATTAAAAAAGAGGATGAAAGGGAATAAATTCCTTCACTCCAGGTTCTAATACCTTGTGGGATTTCATGCCTTATTGGTCCAAAGATCTGTGGGTTGAGAATCAACCTGTTCAGTTTCATGAAAATGGGGATATGGAGAAAAGGCAAGAGATTGGCATTGTTAAGAGAGCCAGTAGAGGCATGATGGATCAAATGGCCTCCCACTGCACTGGAACATTTCTGTGATATAAAGACCTATCACAGAAAATTGCAACCCTGAGTACACATCATTCTTGAATTAAGGGTCAGATGATGATCTATGATGGGCATTCCTAAACTGCTGTGTGCCAATATCTTCAGCAAGACTGGATGTGATGTATAACCGCATGTAGACAGAACACCAGCAGTGGTAGAATATTCGACTACGTAGCCTTCCAGTTGTCATTGTATGTCTACAGTCTTAACGTTGGAAAAAAAGGAACTCACAGTACTGTTCTTCCAATACTCTCTGCATGATTGGAACACAGCAGGAATGTTGATTGTTGCAATTGATGGACATCATTGATATGTCAAAATGGAAGTTACCATGGCCAATTACCTGGCCAGCAAAACAATGCTTAAATCATCGCAGTCCCAGAGGACCATACAACTCCTCTGTCATTTGAGAGAGAGAGAGAGAGATGACTAGTGATGAATTTACCACCTCAGGTGAGGGGAAGAGGTTGAGGAGGTGAGAATTGAACCTGGCCAATAAAACATAACTGACGATGGAAAATGGACCCAGCTTGAAGTAAGCCCAGAGGATTGGAGTCCTGATCATGAGAGGAGCTCTGGTGGATTTTAAGGTTGAGGCATCACTCAACCAGATGCCAGTTCTGGTCCATAAAAACATGAGGTGCAAATGCAATTTGAAACAATTTAGGACACAGGCAGCAGAGCTCTGGATAACTTCTAGTTACTGGTGTATACAGCATGGGAGATCAGCCAAGGGTGCACCCACAGGTTACCAAAGCTTAACAGAAGTAAACACAACGCAGTTGGGTTTTGTACAGATGCTGAGTTAACCCTCTCCTGCCAGTCATAGGAGTGGGATGGGAGGAGAGTGAGGTATTAATTGCCCTCCCTGCATCCTCCATTCCAGCATCTAGATTTTAATAAACCCTTATCTGTGAAGTACAGGTGTGTACTATAATTAAGCTGAAAATGTGTTGCTGGAAAAGCGCAGCAGGTCAGGCAGCATCCAAGGAGGAGAATCGACGTTTCGGGCATGAGCCCTTCTTCATTCTTGAAGAAGGGCTCATGCCTGAAACGTCGATTCTCCTGCTCCTTGGATGCTGCCTGACCTGCTGCGCTTTTCCAGCAACATATTTTCCGCTCTGATCTCCAGTATCTGCAGTCCTCACTTTCTCCTGTACTATAATTAAGTTGAATGCAATAAGTTTCAGATACAATTATGGGGATGGGGGAGGCCATATTTCCAGGTTTGTGTTTGTCACTGGTTACAGAGGGGTCAGGATGGTGTACAGAAACATGATCACTTTTAGGTTCATTGCTCATATCACTAATTAAAATCAATTGTATGAGATAGATGATTTTGAAAAGAATCCCCCTGTGAAATTATTTGGACCATAAGAATCCAACGCGGATAGAGGACAAAGAGAACTGTGGATACAACCAAAGATATCAAGGAATGTGGAATTCATGTGGGAAAAGGGCACTGAAGTAGAACAGCCAAGATTTGGTTTAATGGTAGAACACAATTAAGGGTGAAATGGTCTCCTCCTGTTTCCTATGTTCCTAAGCACATAAATCACTACAAGTTTCAGTGCAGGTCAAAGAGGACATAATTGGTTAGGTTCAATGGTATCAACTTTGGTGAGACTACAATTGGACTACTGCGGTCAATACTGGTTGCCATGCTATGTACAGGATGCAATGGAGAGGGTTCAGAAAGATTTTAAATGGTGATGCCAGACAGTGAGTTTGGATCTTGCAAAAAAAAGATAGCAAGACAGATGAAGGAATTCTCCCCTCTGAGAAGTGGGTAAGGTGGAGGGCAATGGTAGATAATTGGATGGGCTCGCATTAGGAATAAAACCTACCACCTGAAGAATTACGTTCTGGGCAGGAAGACGCTTGGTGACCCTTCCTACCTGCTGCTAATAAGATTCTAAAGTGATCAGTTAGTGACAACTTAAAGGTGTTTTACCATCTGGCCAGCAATTCGTCAAAATTCGTCCATGAGATATGGACATCACTGGCTAGGCCAGTATTTGCCGCCAATCCCTTAGTGGCCTTGAGTCACATGTAGACCAGACAGGGTAAGAATAGCAGATTTCCTTCCCTAAAGGGCATTAGTGAACCAGACCTATTTTAAAAATGACAATCGACTATGGTTATACGGTTGTCATTAGATCAGCTTGAAACCGAATTCAAGTTATCAGTGTTGGTGGGACTTGGACCCATGTTCCAGAACATTAGCCTGGGGGTCTGGATTACTAATTATGTGATATTACCACTACGCCATCGTCTCCTCTACCAAAGCTTCAGGTGGCATGTGAAAGAGTTGGTTTATTTGACAAGCAAACTAATGTGGGTTGGTATGTGTTGAGTGGTTGTTCAGGCCAAGTGATTTAATAACAGGAAGCAGAGGGTGATGGTTGAAGAGTGTTTTTGTGACAGTGTCGAGTGTGAGCCAGAGGGCTCAATGTTAGGTCCCTTGCTGTTTGTACTGTACATTGATGACCAAGACATGAATGCAAGAGATATGATTAGTAAATTCAAAGATGACATGAAAATTTGTGGTGTGATAAATAACAAGAAGGAAAGAACAATACAGACGGGATGGCTGAACAGGTAAACAGTGACAAATGGAATTTAATCTGGATAAGTTTGACGTGTTGCATTTTGGGAGGACTAACAAGGCAAGGGAGTACATATTGAATAGTAGGATCTTGGAAATACAGAGGATCAAAAGGGCCTTGCTGTGCCTTTCCATTCATTCTTAAAGGCAGTTGAAAAGGTAGGTGAAGCAGTGAGGAAGGCATATAGGGTACTTGTCTTTATTAGTCAAGGCATTGCTCATGCAAGGGCAAGGAGGTTGTGATGATGGTGCTGTGTACAATTTTAGTTAGATCACTGCTGGAGTACTGTGTGCAGTTCTGATCCCCAACATTTAGGAAGAATGGGATTGCACTACAGAAGGTGCAGAAGAGATTCACCAGAATGTTGCCTGGGCTGCAGCAAATCAGCTATGCAGAGAGACTCGATAGCCTCGGTTTGTTTTCTTCAGAGCAGAGAAGGTTGAGGGGGGAATCTGACTGAGATGTATAAAGTTCTGAGGGACAAGGTATATGGGGAGAAACCTTTCCACTTAGCAGAGGGGTCAATGAATAGGGGGCACAGCTTTATGATAAGGAGCAGGAGGTTTTGAGAGATTTGAGGGAGAATGTTTTCACCTCGAGAGTGGATGGAATTCACTGCCTAATAGGATAGTAGAGATGGGAATCTCAAGATATTTAAAAACGATTTAGATGAGCACTGAAATACCACAGCATGCAAGGCTATAGACCGAAAGCTGGGAAATGGGATTCGAATAGATGGATGGCTGATGACTGTTGTGGGTTTGTTTTCTTTGAAGCATTTTTCTTCATCATTCCTGATGAAGGGCTTTTGCCTGAAACGTCGACTCTCCTGTTCCTCGGATGCTGCCTGACCTGCTGTGCTTTTCCAGCACCACACTCACGACTCTAATCTCCAGCATCTGCAGTCCTCACTTTCGCCTGGATGGTCGATAACTGACTGGCGCAGACGCAATGGCCTGCAGAGCCTCTTTCAGTGCTGTAAACACTCTGTCCCCCAACCCCATGCCCCCATAACTGCCTAGCACAGAAACATCCTCCTTTCTCAGTGGTGACCCTCTGATGGAGGAGGGTCCTGGGGATAGTGGCCCAGCAGCAACCAGGGTCTTTGCCATAACACTGCCAAAGTCTGGAGATGCCAGCTTCTGATTGGTCGTGAGCTCCATGTGGGCAGGTGAGCTCCTGTGCTGGGGTCATCATTCCTGCAGAATTTCCACTGGCAACCAACCAGCTAGCTAACTGCCATAAGGTCTGGTAGTCTCTCAAACAAGTTGGGCCATGGGTCTCACTCCATGATATTCTTCAGCTTTCAGACTTAGTCCAAAAACAAGAACATTCCTCCCTTGGTCTATTTTATCCTACCCGACAAAGGACAAAGCTTGTATTTCCAGATAAACCTGATGGACTATAACCTAATGTTGTGTGACTTTTATTTTATACTAGCAAAGGCTCGGGGAAGGCTGAATAGAGACACAAAGTTCTGCTGGTTTTCATGGGGTAGACACCACAACAAGTGTTTACACTTCCCTAGAAAATGAAAACGAGATGCTTTCAATATTATGATAGTTATCAGAGCAAAGATGGATGAGGAAGGATGGGAGGAGGCTGGAGTGAACCATAAACACAAGCACAAACTGGTTGCGTTAAATGGCTGTTTCTGTACAGTATGTTCTATGGAATTATACTTAAACAAGTAAACTCCAGGGTAATTACAGCTATTAACTGTTCAAGCATTGAAGAGGGGTAATTAGTGGTATTCAGCCCCTAAAGCACTAATGAGTAAAAGTTTGCATCTTAATATATCCCTGACAGTAATTTCCACTAACCCACAAAATGCTGGATGCAAGCATGCAGATTAAATGTAACTGGAACTCAACCAACTGACTTCATTAATCTCTCAGACTCAGCAGGAAACAAAATTCAGTAAGTCATGCTTTCACAATTATGAGTTTCATATTATATTTAAAAGATTCTAAAAGGTGTCAGTTCTTGGCTCAAAAATTCCTGTGTGACCAGAAAGCTGGTCTTCTGCTAAATGTCTGAATATTAAATCCATTCTCAAAACGAGATTTAGAAAATTGCAGGAATGGCACCATGGCATTAACGTTTTGGCAAAGCAGAAAGTGGCACATCAGTAAAAGAACTTTTGCAAGACAGCAGCAAGCTCAAAAACATGAGGTCAAAAATACTTCAGCAAAAAGGGTTGTGCTCAAATCATAAAAAAAAAATTGGAAAGATCTGCAGATGCTGGCAATCAGAAAAAAAGACAGAAGACACAAGATACTTTCACTTAATCAAACAAAGTTCTTGAGATATTGATTTTTTTTCCCAATACTTGCAAATAAAAGAAAAATCCTAAGGACCAGAGATTAAAATAAAAACAGAAAGCACTGGAGAAACTCAGTAGATCTGACAGCATCTGTAGAGAGAGAAAGAGAGTTAATGGTTCAGATCCAAAATAACACTTACACCTTCCTCTGAAAAATGTGAGCTGGTGTATTTTTGTAGGAAGGATAAGGAGGTAACTTATTGCATAACTGTCAGTCTAGGTGGGCTAGAGGAACAAAGTGGATCTTACAGTAAAAATACAGCACTCACTAAAAGCTGCACAATGAGTTAGCAAGTCTGTTAAAAAAATCTGAACTTTAATTTGAGATGGATAGAATTGTAAAGAAGAGAAAGTGTGCTAAATCTGCTATATTATAGAAAGGATGAAGAGGCACTGGAAAGGGTGCAGAAAAAGAAATTAAAAGAATGAAACCAGAAATGTGTGGGCTTATACATCAGGGAAGGATTGACAGATTCTCTTGAAAAAAGAAGTCTTGGCAAGTAGGGGCCCAAATGGAGGGCTTTAAAATTCTGAAAGAATTTGATACAGTGAATGCACAAGAAAAAGTTTCCTAATGTGATAACAAGTATGAAACTCTGTTTGAAATCCACATGGGTTAAGTCTGAACTGGAGGCCATCAATATAAGATTGTCACCAAGAAGTCCAAGAGGGAATTCTGAAGAAATATCTTCACATCAGATAAGGTGAAAATGTTGATCTCATTACCACAGCGGTCGTTTAAGCAAATGGTATAGTTGTGTGACCTCATATTTTCCCAAATTTTAAGTGGATTATATTCCAACTGCCAAGTTTTTGCCAGTCACTTAACAAATCCATATCCCTCCTTAGACTTAACGGGTCATCCCCTCGACTTACCTTCCCGCCTAATGTTTACCAGATGGCTCAAGACTTCACACCAAAGGACAATGCTGCATGATCAAACAGTGAAGGGGATGGCAGGGATTAAATCAAAGTAGAGTTGGAGGGGGAAATAATGCACTCCACCCCCTGTGGCGCCCACCTCTCCCTGAATAGCTCAAGGGTTTTAGTGGACACCACACGCTCCTTCACCAGAGACACCCAAGCTCTGACATAACTGAATCTCCTGTTAATTTTGTTTTTAACTGGCCATGGCCAACCAGCTCAAAGTCAGTCCCCTCAACGGAGGAGCATCTAATCTCATGATTATATATTTTGAATCTCCTGTTAATTTTTTTTTAAACCCCCACACTACCACCTAACTGCGGTAGTGCTTATTTTTCCCCAGCACCCATGGTGTGTGTGTGTGTGTGCAGGTGTGAGATACAGTGAGAGACACAAAGTGCACGAATCTTTATTCAATTTCCACCACCAGGAAGATAGGAAAACACCCGAGTGGCCAGTGACAAGCACTGCCCTTCACATCAAAGGGCAATGCTGTGTGATCAATCAGTGAAGGGGAGGGTAGGGACTAAATCAAAATAGAGTTGGAGGGGGAAATAATGCACTCCACTCACTGCGGCGCCCACCTCTCCCTGAACAACTCCAGGGTGTTGGTGGACACCGCGTGCTCCTTCTCCAGAAACACCCAAGCTCTGACATAACTGAATCTCCTGTTAATTTTGTTTTTAACTAGCCAACCAGCTCAAAGTCAGTCCCCTCAACGGAGGAGCATCTAATCTCTTGATTATATATTTTGAATCTGTTAATTTTTTTTATTTTATTAAACAAATTACAAACAGTTTACAAAAAACATTTACATCTGTACACAAGAGACAGCAATTTTACAAGGGAGAGGAGCAGCAAAGCTCAGCCCCAAACCCTACCATTCAACCATTTTACAGGGAGATGAGGACAAACCTCAAATCCCAGTTCCACATATGACAAGACAGTGACAATGACATTCGTACATTAGACAATACTGTTACATACAAAAGTGCAGACAATACAGACCCAGCAAGCCCCCACCCCTCTCACCTTCCAACCATTCTAAGGCAGCCCGCCCCTACTCACCTTCTGGTTAATCTCCTGTTAGTTTCTTTTTTTTTGTTTTTTTCTCTTTTTTTCGTTTTTCTTTTTAAATCTCCTGTTAATAGTGGTCAGCCAGTGCCTTCTGATTGGCTTAGGTTAATAACCCTAATCATGGATTTCTGGTTAACAAGGTCCACCCGTTTCCAATCACTACAGTGTCCTTGTGCATAAACCACAAAATGCTAGCTTCCCAGTTCAGGTAATAGTAAAGACCTTTATTTTGGCTTTAATTTTAAGAGAACGGAGTTTAAAAATAAGTCTTTCTAAAAATTTACATGGCACTACTTAGACCACATCAAGATTACAGTGGACAATTTTCTTTCCCATATCTAACAGAAGATATACTGGAACTGAAGGCAGTCAGAGAAGGATTATTAGGTTGATCTCAGGCATGAAGGAATTTTCTTATGAGAAGTTGAGTAAGTTGGGCCTATACTCGTTGGTGTTTATAAGAATAAGAGGTGAATTTAGAGAAGCCTACAAAATTCTTAGGGGACTTGACGGAGTAAATGCGAAGAGATTGTTTCCCATTATGGGACAGTCTAGGACCAGTGGGCATAATCTGAGAATGAGGGCTCACATGTTTAAGAAAGAGATGAGGAGGAATTTCTTTGGTTAGTGGGTAACGAATCTGTGGAACTCATAGCTGAAACAGATATTGTCCCATTTGAATCTTTTTTCTTATTACTTTTGTTTTCCCTTCTAGTGTTTGACAAGGTATTCAGCAAAACTTGATTTAATAACCACATCTCATTCCTCAGTGACTGCCTCCAGCTCAGACTTACCCATCACAGATATCTCTATGGTGTACATCACTCCTCACTCATTTGTTCGCATTGCATCCACACTCAGTGGATGCCACATGCACAATTTCTTTCCAGCAGCACAGCCTCACATTATCTCAGAGCTGTCCAGCTCCCCAGTTTCACTGAATTCTTCAGTTCATTCAACGTTTTAGCAAGACACTTTTTCTCTTCCTTTCAGGCATTAAGGAACACAAGCTGCAACAACTCAAGAGTTACGCATATCCCTCTCAAATCTTCCTCACCTTCTCTCTGACTTCATCCCTTCCTCTAACCCCTCCTCTTGTCTTATTTACCATGGTTTCTGATCTTTGCTCTCTGATGCTGAATGATCTGTACTCAGCAAAGGAACTTGTTTAATCCCCTTATGCCCTCATTTCGATGAATCTTGGACAGAATTGGACATTGAATTCTACTTTTGTTGCCTTTATCTCTGTTCCCATTTCTTTGAACAACAGTTCTCTCCCATTCCATCAGACCCCTTCACCAACTTTCAACATTTTATTTCCATCTGGACCCCTACCTCTGGCTACTTGCACTCAATCTGTTCATTAAGAACTGTCAACGTGACATTGATCACCTTAGTTTCTCTGCTCTGTAGTCTATTCCAACCTACTGCCATCTGAAACTACAGCAATCCGTGCTCTCAGATCCACCCTGACTTTGTAATTAAGCCTGCTGATAAGGGGGGTGCCATTGTTTGGCATACTCATCTCTACGTTGCAGAGACTGAGCACCAGCTCTCAGACATCTCCTCATGTTTCTGCTGGACCATGACCCCAGCCTTGAACATCAGACTATTGTGTCCATGACTATCACTAACCTCATCTCATCTGGGGATCTCCCCACCCCAGCTTCCCATTTCATAGTCTCCAACCCTGTACAGCCAGCTTCTACCTTCTTCCCAAAATTCACAAATAAGACTGCCTGGGCACAACTGTTGTTACACTTATTCCTTCTTACCCTGACTTGATTTCCCCTCCCCTTGTTCAGTCCCTTCCCACGTATATCCACAATTTGAATGATGTTTTATGCTGGTTTAAAATTTCCAGTCTGCCAGCACCAGCCATCGCTTGTTCACCACGGATTTGCAATTCCACTGTATGTCCATCCTCTGTCAAGGTGATCTGAGGGCTCTCCACCTCTTCCTTTGAAGAAGGTCTGAACAATGCACATCGAACACCACCACCCTCCATCTATGAACTACACTTTTAATTTCTCTCATTGCCTTTAGATCAGTGACATATTGGCATGCATTGAAGATGGGCCAGTTAACAGCAGGTTGAGAGTAGGCAATAAATAGATCTTTTTCAGGTTGGCAAGATGTAACAAGTGGTTCCCACAGAAATCAGTGATGGGACGTCAACTATTTACAATTTCTATAAATGACTTGAATGAAGGGACAGAAGATATGTTTTGCACATTTTTTTTCGTTCATTCATAGTATGTGAGTATCACTGCCAAGGCCAGAATTTATTGCCCATTCCTATTGCCCATGAGAGGGTGGTGTTGAGCTGTTGAACTGCCTTCTTGAATGGTTGCAGTACATTAGTTGTAGGTAGACTCACATTGCAGTTAGGGAGGAGTTCCAGGATGTTGACCCAGTGATACTAAGGGAGTGGTGACATAATTCCAAATCAATATGGTGAGTGGTTTGGAGAGAACTTGCAGGTAGTAGCATTCAAATATATCTCATCCTTTTAGATGGTAGTGGTTGCAGATTTGGAAGATGCTGTCTAAGGAGCCTTTGGAAATTTCTTGCAGATGGCACTCACTGCTGCTACTTAACGTTGGTGGTGGAGGATCTGGATGTTTGTGGATATGATGCCAAACAGGAAGCTGCTTTGATCTGGACTAATTAGGTGGTACCTGGCTATGTTTGGACTTGTCCTACTTTTTGGGTAATTTTCCACATGGTCTGGTGGATAGCAGTGTTGTAGCTGTAACTGGTTGAGGCTGGGTGGAAGAGAGGTAAGAAGATGATAGTGTGGTTAACCATGTCAAAGGCTACAAATGAAGGGCGGGATGGATGAGGAGGGATAATTTATCATAGTCAATAGAATGCCATTGGTGATTTTGATATTGAAAAAGGTTGCGTAAGAATAATGATCTCATTGTGGTACGTAAACCTGAAATTTGAAGTTTCTGTCCATCTGTTTTGTATTCCCCACAAGGGGAAATCATGGCCTCTATCTACTTTCCCCCATGAAATCAGTTAATCAAAGTAAATATTTCAGTTACTTCACCCCTTAATGTTCTATACTCAAGGGACGACAAGCCTGTCCTCACAACTTTACACTTTTCATCCTGGTATAATTCCATTGAATTCATGCTACATCTCCTAGGCCAATGTACCATTCCTGAGGTATGGTGCCCAGTATCAAATCCAATGCTCTAAATCAAGTCTAGCCAGAGCTTTATACAATGGTAATGTAATTTCCAGATCCCTTGAGATGAACCATCTTCATGGGACAACAATTCCATGCCTTCTCTCAGGTGTCCATCTCTACCTTCCTGTATGCTGCTGTAGCCTGACCTTGCACCCTATGGTTAAAAGAAAAGTTCTATTTCTTGAAAATATTGTTTCTCTAAACAACTTCAGAGATTCAAACTGTGATCTCCCATAAAGAGTCAATACTTTTTATAGAATATCTCAGAAACGGGTTGAGAGGAAAGCAGGACATGTGTTGTGGAAGGTAGTGAACAATTAATCAACGAACAAGTAGAGGTAGCTGCACAACAGCCCCATCTACACTCGCGGAGCCTAGCAGATCAATGCAAAAGACAAAGCTGAAGCATTTGCAACTATCTTTAGCCAGAAGGGCACCATCGATCTTGATCTCAAACTGGCAATTGTTATTCTTCAACAATTCAGTCCACATGATATCAAGTCATGAGAGCACAGGGTGTCAACAACAATACCCAAGGTCTTTGCTGAAGAATATTATAGACTATGAAAAGCAATATTACTGGAGAAGACAGGTCTTCAAAAGAAGATCCACTCCAAAACACAGACATGAAGTTCAAGAACCAATGAAAGAACATATCATCCTATGCTAAGTAGCTACCTATATATACAATACTGTATACATATAAACTATTTATTTCTACACTACATCAAAATACTGAGACTTCCATCTTTAAGAAAGTTCTGGGCAGTGTAAATAACCCAGTCAAAACTGACAAAATTGCTTGTGATAGTGAGCCCAAGTATGAAATATTAGCCAAGATTGCAATGAAAACACAAGTCACCACTCATGCACTACTGTTGTGAGCAGAGTAATAGTGCAGCTCAGACATGACATTGTAAATTACAGCACTTTTATCATTGTAATTAGGAGAAAATTTCAGCTCCCCAAAAACTTTAAATGAGACTACTGAATAAGGTGCACCATTGCACAGTCAAACGAAAAAAAGTTTACTGTTAATCAGTGAATAATCAATTAATTGACAAGAACACAATACATGATTGAATTGCTTTTGCAAATGGAATCAAAACAAAAATTATCTTATTCTATTGCTTTTAAGATGGATAAGAGTCGGGGGGGAGGGGGGGTTAATGCATCATTAGGTGCAAAAAACATTAGATGATATCATGAGGACTTGGTGCAAGATTAAAGTGAGGTCTTGTGGGAGACAGACATAATGTTAGATCTTCCCAACTGTCTTTGTAGTAACATAGAGCCCTTTCTTATACCTGTAAATAAGTGCGGACATGCAACAAAGTACATTTTGTTTACTCTAATGTCTCTGCTCTTTCGAAGGTGGCTCCCTTCACCCACAAAAGATCATAGAAGTTCTTAAACAACTGTTGGCCAGGGGCTGCATACACATAAAAACAGCAGCTTGTGAATTCAAGCTACCTGAATCCTAGCCACTGGAATCAGTCCAAACCATGACAGATCAGAGGAATGTCAATAGATGTAAATCCTTATTTGGTGGAAGAGTAATGAGGTAATCCTAATGGAGTCCTTGGGGTGATCCTCTAGTTGAATGACACAGACTCGCCAAATGAACTAGAACCAATGAGGAAAAGACACTACAGTTCGGGAAGGTAAGGGAAAAGGATAAAAATTAAGGATTTCAGGTGTGCCAGCAGCGAAAACTCCAGAGATCAACCTTTGCAAAGTTAAGGATCCCATAGTGAGTTTTGACAAGATTTGTTGCTCAAGATGAGGTTTTGGATGTAGGTTTGCTCGCTGAGCTGCAAGGTTCATTTCCAGACGTTTCGTTACCCTACTAGGTAACATCTTCAGTGGGCCTCAGACGAAGCAATGCAGAAAATTCCGGTTTTCTATTTATATGTTTGGGTTTCTTTGGGTTGGTGATGTCATTTCCTGTAGTGATGTTATTTCCTGTGGTGAAGTCACTTCCTGTTCCTTTTCTCAGGGGGAGTAAGATGGGGTCTAACTCAATGTGTTTGTTGATAGAGTTCGGTTGGAATGCCATGCTTCTAGGAATTCTCGTGTGTGTCTTTGTTTGGCTTGTCCCAGTTGAAGTGGTGTCCTTCCTCCTCCGTATGTGAGGATACCAGTGAGAGAGAGTCAGGTCTTTTTGTGGCTAGCTGGTGTTCATGTATTCTGGTGGCTAGTTTTCTGTCTGTTGTCCAAAGTAGTGTTCGTAATAGTCCTTGCACGGTATTTTATAAATGACATTAGTTTTGCTTGTTGACCGTATAGGGTCTTTCAAGTTCATGAGCTGCTATTTTACTGTGTTGGTGGGTTTGTGGGCTACCATGATGCCAAGGAGTAGTCTGGCAGTCATTTCTGAGACGTCTTTGATGTAGGGGAGAGTGCCTAGGGTTTCTGGATGCGTTTTGTCTGCTTGTTTGGGTTTGTTGCTGAGAAATCAGCGGACTGTGTTCATTGGCTACCCATTCGTTTTGAACTCACGGTATAGGTGACGAAACGTCTGGAAATGAACTTTGCAGCTCAGCGAGCAAACCTACATCCAAAACCTCAGCCTGAGCTACAAATCTTCTCAAAACTTGCGAAGACCTATGGGCGCAATACGCTAAAACTGGCCCGAAATGGGAAACGAACGCCATCCGACAAGAGTGCCACCCGTGAACAGCTGTACTTCCTGCACGAATACCTCAAAAAACAGGTACTACCTAAATGTCTTCAATACAAACCTCCCCTTAACACCCCTCTAGCCATAAGAATAGCAGAGCAAAATGGCTGCAGAATGCTTAGAGAAGTGATTAATGATGCCCACAACAGACTCCGTAAATACAACTGGGAAATTTTGCATCAAAAATCTTTACTCAGTCATGCAACAGACCATGACTGGACAGACATAGTACAACAAGCCATAGATATTAGACAACGACAAACACAGAAAGTGAAAAAAACTAGACCTACAGAAAAAAACTAGACAAACTTACACAAAGTAACAGCAATGACAACACAGAAGCATGGATAAAAAAACTTATCTGACCGACCCGTAGCAGACACTGAAAAAGCCGTCTTAGTAAGAAGATTAAATTACAAATGCCGGAATGTAGACAAGAAAGATTTCTTAGCAGCCTTAGAAACAACATTAAAAGACAACCAACTCACAGAAGAAACCCAGCAAACCATCAGACAGGTAGTCGCACCATTAAGCAGAAAAAAAGGAAACACACTCAATACACAAGAAAGGATAGCACTGGAAAGACAAAAAATGATAAAAACATTATTATCCTACCTGCAGACAAAGGACGCTTGACAGTCATTCTAAATCAAAGAGACTACATTGAAAAAGCAAATGCACTACTTATGGATACCAACACTTACCAACAAGTGGCGATAGACCTGACCCCACAATTACAGAACCGAATCACAGCCCTACTCAAAAAACTTCAGAAATCTGGATAAGACCGACTTCCAAAAAATGAAACCAGACGGATCCAACACACCACGCTTCTATGGATTACCCAAATTTCACAAACCAGGTGCCCCCCTCAGACCCATAGTCTTGCTACCTGGAACACCAACTTACAGACTGGCCAAGGAGCTACACCAAAGACTAAAAACTTAGTAGAAGACTCACGCCACTCCATCCACTCCACCCAAGAATTCCTGAAGACCATCAAAGACACTAAGATAGAAGAGGATGAAATAATGGTCTCCTTTGATGTAACAGCCCTGTTTACTTCAATCAACATTAACCTGGCAAAGGAAACACTGACTACACTATTAGAAGACCCAAAAACACATACACCAAACACCACTAACTTCATCAATAAGGAGAATATCATCAAGCTAGTGGACCTATGCCTTATCACCCACTTCACCTTCAACAACAAAATCTACAGACAAACCAATGGAACACCTATGGGATCTCCAATATCAGGGTTCTTAGCAGAGGCAGTAATGAAGAGACTTGAGCAAACAGCTCTGCCAACCATCCAACCCAAACTTTGGGTCCGCTACGTGAATGACACCTTTGTCATCACTAAATGAAACAAGTTAGAGGAAACCTTCAAGACCATCAATAATACCCTTACTGGCATAAGGTTCACTAAAGAGGAGAAAAACAACAACTGCCATTCCTAGATGTCACAGTAGAGCCAACAGCCAATGGGGAACTTCAAACCAGCGTCTACAGAAAAACAACACTTACAGACCAAACATTGAACTACAGAAGCAACCATCCCAACATCCACACACTGCAGCACAGAGGAACTACGCAGAGCCAAGGAAAATCACCTATACCATGTGTTCAAAAAGAACGGGTACCCAATGAACACAGTCCGCCGATTTCTCAGCAACAAACCCACACAAGCAGACAAAACACGTCCAGAAACTCTAGCCACTCCCCCCTACATCAAAGACATCTCAGAAATGACTGCCAGACTACTCAGAGTCCTTGACATCATGGTAGCCCACAAACTCACCAACACACTAAAACAGCAATTAATGAACGTGAAAGACCCTATACAGACAACAAGCAAAACTAATGTCATTTACAAAATACCGTGCAAGGACTGTAACAAATACATAAGACACAAAATTTAAAGCAAATAATGACAGTGTCATACAATGATATATTGAACAAACCTGGTTGTTAAGTCTTTCAACTTTTAGAATACAGGTTTCGGTTCATTAATTCATAAATCCCAGAACTTATTTTAAGTCACCTTCTTAAGATAACTTAAGGTTTTATAATGAAAGGTGAGTTCTCAGCTCAAACAATGCATTAAAGGTATGAGGTTAGAGTTTGTCTGTATCCCAATCTTGAGTCAGACTGGTTCTATTTCCAAAGTGGAATTTACAAAACATTGCATGGATTGACCACCTGCAGGTTGTGCACCTTTTGAGCAAAATGGAATGTATCTGCAAATGTAATTCTGCAAATACAAATTCACTCCATAGATGTGTATATGTGTGTGCATGCATGAGAGAGAGAGAGAAAGTGAGTGTGTATATAAGGGTGTGTGTGAGTGCATGTCAGAGAGTGTGTTTGTGTGTGTGAAAGCTTGGTAAAGTATGAGTACGGGTTTGCTGGTGTTTAAGCCTGTGAGAGGGTGTGAACATGTATGTGAGTGTTGGGGGTGTGTGTGTCTGTATCTGTATGACACAGTACATGTATGAGAGAGGGTCTGTGTGAGTGTGTGAGTATGTAGGAGTGCATGTGTGCATGTGTGTGTGTGTTTGTGTGTGTGAGAGAGTGTATAGTTCAATGGGGTCACCTGTAGTGTGACATGAACCCAAGATCCCGTTTGAGGCCATTCCCATGGGGACCAACTTGGCTGTCAGCTTCTGCTTGTCCACTTTGCGTTGTTGCCTGTCCCGAAGTCCCCCTTGGAGGATGGTCATCTGAAGATCTGAGGCTGAATCTCCATCAAGGACGGGCACCTCAGTACCTCACTCTACTGCAAATCCACAGATAGCCTCACAATACTACACTTCTCTAGCTTCCACTCTAAACATATTAAAATAGCCTTCACCTAAGGACAGGCCTATGCATATGCAGGATCTGCTCAGATGAGAAGGAACGTGACGGACACCTGAAGCTGCTCAAGGATGCCATCATAAGAACAGGGTACGATGCTCAACTCATTGACTGGCAGTTCCAACATGCCACCGCGAGAAATTGTAGTGACCTCCTCAGGCGACAGGCATGGCTTGCAACCAATAGGGTACCCTTCACTGTCCAGTAATTCCTGGGAGCTGAAAAACTACGCCATGTTCTTTGCAGCCTGCAACACATTATTAATGAGGATGACCATCTCGCCAAGATCTTCCCTACACCTTCAGTTCTTTAAACAACCGCCAAACCTTAAACAGACGAGTGTTCGCAACAAACTGCCCAGCTTTCAGGGCAATATCAGCCACAACACCGTACAACCCTGTCATGTCAACCACTGCAAGAAGTGTCAGAATGTCGACACGGATACCACCATTACCTGTAGAGACACCACCCACCATGTACGCGGCAGATACTCATGTGACTCGGGCAATGTTGTCGATCTCATATGCTGCAGGCAAGTATCGCCCGAGATATGGTACATTGGCGAGATGAAGCAGACGCTACGATAACGGATAGGGAGCACTTCAGCGGTCAGGGACATTTGACCTCGGATCTTTGGGTGACCATCCTCCAAGGTGGACTTCAGGATAGGTAACAACGAAATGTAGCCGAACAGAGGCTGATAGCCAAATTCAGTACCCATGAGGATGGTCTCAACCAGGATCTTGGGTTCACATTGCATTACAGGTAATCCCACTACACCATACACTCTCTAGGAGAAAGTGAGGACTGCAGATGCTGGAGATCAGAGTCGAGAGTGCGGTGCTGGAAAAGCACAGCAGGTCAGGCAGCATCCGAGGAGCAGAACAATCGACGTTTTGGGCATAATCTTCATCCTGATGAAAGGCTTATGCCCGAAACGTTGATTCTCCTGCTCCTCGGATGCTGCCTCACCTGCTGTGCTTTTCTGGCACCACACTCTCGACTATACACTCTCTCTCACACACACACACAAGCACACATACACACACATTCTTACAAATGCACACACTCACACAGACCTTCTCTCATACACACGCTGTCACACACACACACACATTCCCCCCATACTCTTACCAATCTTTCACACATGATAACACACTCTCTCACTTGCACTCACACTCACATGGTCACTCACTCACTCTCTCTCTGTCTCATGCACGCACACACATATACAAGTCTATGGGATGAATTTGTATTTGCAGAATTATATTTGCCGATACATTCTATTTTGCTAAAAAAAAATGCACAATCTGCAGGCAGTCGATACATGTAATATTTTGTAAATTCCAGTTTGGAAATAGAACCAATCTGACTTAAGATTGGATTATGGACAGACTCACATCTTTAATGTACTGTCTGAGCTGAGATGTCACGTTTTGTTATAAAACCTTAAGTTATCTCAAGAAGGTGACTTAAAAGAAGTTCTGGGATTTACATATTAATGAACCAAAACCTGCATTCTGCAAATCCAGGTTTGTTCAATATATCACTGAATGACACTGTAATCTTCTGCTATAAATTCTGTGTCTTATGATCTTATACTCCACAACCACCTGATGAAGGAGCAGTGCTCCAAAAGCGTGTGCTTCCAAATATACCTGTTGAACTATAACTTGGTGTTGTGTGATTTCTAATGTTATGCCTGCTTTTAACCTTTTCTTAACCAAACGGTGTGAATTGTATGTCCGTTTTAACTAAACTAACAAAGTTAGTGGTTAGTTGAAACAGATTTGACACCATTCCTCCTTGTGCCAAGCCAATAACTCTTGACAAGGGTGGAAACCAGACAAGAGAACCCACACAGTCAGAAGACAGCACTGCACATGACATGGTGATGAGTGTGGACTTTTAAGATTTTATTTAATAACACCAGTCCCAATGAAGGTAACATGGTGGTATCCCAGAAAACTTCAAGGAAAACAGAAACTGCTGATTGCTGGAGACAGTGAACCCCATGAAAAAACCTTGTGGCAAAGAATGACAGAAAGCATTTCAGACCTGATAAAAGATGGTTTGGAATAGAAGATGTCTACAAAGGAGAGGTACAGGCTGCATCACAAGACCTACGGGAGTTGCCCCAAGACCATTCGGCCATTGAGCAAATAGGTATAGGAGATTGTGTGAGTCAAAGCAGAAAATTCCTGATATGAAAAGTAATTTTTAAATCACAGAGTAATTCAGGCCTGAAAGGGTGAGATTTTAAGAAATCAGCTTAGGTCTGATATTGCCATCATAGCACATGGATACCATGAGGCATGAATGGAAATAAAACAAACCTAATTGGGCAAAAAGAAAACCTCACATGATCTAAACCCCATTACAACCACCAAAAATAGGAACTCCTTCATTAAAGACACAAAAATTACAAAATCCTCTGGAACATGTGCAACCACTGGGAAAGCCTCCTTATAGCTGAAACGATGCAGGATTTTTCCGTCAAGCTGCAAAGAATAGGAAACCCCTCCAGCATAGCAGTAAAGTATTGGAGAACTGATACTACTGCAAAATAAAAATCTTTAGAAGATATAAAATATGGAATTATATTAGGGAGCCATGACATCAGAAATCATATTACAAGAAAGAGTTAATTTCAGAGATGGGCTGAAAAGAGCATAAAATTTAACATCCTGGAAAAAAAAGTTCTTGAGACATAGAACAGCTTCTAAGTCAGAAGCTGATGAAGTAAATACAAGTCTGAATACATCTGGGAGTATTGCAAATTATGTTATTGCTCACCAGGAGGTGAAAAAAAATCATTTGAAGAAGTACTGAGAGCTTTCAACAATTATTTCAACCCCAGAAATAGTAAAATTCATGAAAAAGCAAGACTGAACAGCAGAGTTCAGAATCTGGCATAACCTATGGATTACTTCATTAAAAAACCTTTGTCAGATTTATGATAGTCCAAAGAAGACCTGACTCTAGAGAAAGCTATTCAGATAGTGAGCAAAATTGAGATTTGGAAGTGACATAAATCACTCCTAAGTGGATAAGATGAAATTTGGCACCAGAGACCTTTGAGGTCTATTCAATTCTTAAAGAAGTCAAAAACAGTTACATGAAAAAACAGTTCAGTGGGTAGGACAGACAGATGCTAAAGTTCCTTGCCATTGCAGTGGAGCAAAGTTTAATTATGGGATAAACAGTGCCCATATTTTGAAACTGAATGTTGTAAAGCAACAGATTACTTTCAGAAAATGTGCCAAAGCATGACACAGCCACAGAAAAGCAAAAGATCAAGTAACAATCCACGATGACAGGTAAATGGAGTACAACAGTCATTCTCCAGCTGAAGACAACTCTAAAGATTTCCTGGAGGATATTAGTGACCCAGAGCAAATGTCTGGGAAATAGACTTTTTGGGTATTACAAGGATTTTTAGTTTGACATGGGAGCAAGAGTCACAATATGATCAGATAGCAAGCCTTGGCTGACAAAACATTGTTGACAGCTGATAGGAATTCAACTTTATGGTCCAGGGACATCACATTGAACATAAAAGATATGTTAAAAGCAACTGTCTAACACAGGTGATGCCAAATACCAGAAAACCTGTATACGCTTCACAACCAGGAATTCTCACTCCTGAATAGAAAGGCATGCATTGAACGCAATCTCATTCAAAAACAGGAAGGGGTTAAACAGCAAAAGGTTAAGGAACAGTTGATCAAAGCATGGCCAGTCAAGGAACAGATGGTAGAAGACATTACAGTGCTACATAAATTCTTGCCAAAACATAAACAAAATGAGGTCAATCATATTGGAAACCAAAATTTATTTCATACCATCAATGAGATGGAAAGCTGTAACTGCACTGGTAAGGCTTTCCACTGCTATCGACACTGACGAGAGTTCCGATTCTAAGTGCCAACACACATTGAGAAGGAAGGCAAACAAAAATGCAACATTGAACAGTTTACCCCATTCAAAACAATTGAAGTATCTGTAAATGAATTGAGCCAGATTGCAGTGTGGTGTAGTGAATGACTAGTTATACCAAACAGTGGTCATATGTTAGATGCTGAGGTGAATAAGATGTGACAGGTTCATGTAGAATATCTGACCTCCCTGCCTTCCAAATAAGAATTATCAACAACCAGAACAGACATCACATTAACCATTAAGAATCTGCAGGTCACAGAGCTGGTGATGTGAATAAGTTGGTTTCACCAGCAGTCCATTAACTGAGGGAGAATGAGAAAGTCTGAAGTAATCAACAGGCTGCAGGTTAAAAATCTACCTACTTCAGCAAAGATCTTTAGACAGATTGAGTGCAAAATCCACTGACACAAATTAAAAACATGGTGCACACAACTCCATGAAAGACTCCACTAGAAAGAGGCAAGCATTGTGTAAGTTACAAAACACTGCAAAGAAAGAAGTGCCTCCTTGATTAAATATGAGCTTCACTCATTACTTTAGCAGACTAGGCTCCAGTTAAAATCCGTCTGTTAATTTTGTTTTCCTGTTTCCTGCAGTTAATTTATGCTTAATTACATTCATTTCCATCCTGTGAAAGGTTATCAATGATGTATGCAACCTGGGAATACAGTCACTATTTGAGGAATAAATTTTCCTGGATCAACTTTGACTGAACTGAAGAAAGCGAACTTCTAAAAATTTGAAGCAGAAATAGAAAATGCTGGATACACAGATCAGTCAGTTAACATTCACAGAGATATCATGCCTTGGATGTGGACACTGTCAGAACACAACTCAATATAGCCAACTTAATCAGTTCGAGAAGTTTAAGACTTTTTTTTAAATGACATCTGATTACAGAAATTAACAGTTTAATATGAAATCTTCTAAGAACCCAAGTGACCTCGTTGATTATAATGTCTTTTTGAGTAGACCAAAAGACTATGATTTTCAGCTTCTGTTATTGTAGCCAAGAGATTGTCATTGGCAGGAATACCTGCGGACACGACTGCTCCACAGAACAGACTAAACATCTGAAATTCCTGTTTATATTTCAGAAGTAACTGCACCTACCAGCTCAAGCTGTAGAGAAAGCTTAGTTCATCCAGACACTAAGTACATTCCAAAAGACTGTTGAGGAGGGGGAAGGGACCGGAAACTTGATAAATCCCTCACATCAATTATTTTGCTTCAGGAACCAGCTTAATTTCTGAATGACACATATGATGCCCGAATCAAACTTGCATTCAAAAGTCTCTGTGCTTTCACAAGGTTTAAGACATGCCAACTTGTTGCAAGCTATTACCAATATATCATCACACAGGAGTACAGTACTGGTTTTGGCATTAAATTAGCAACCAAGAGACTTACTGCATTTATAAATTTAGTGTTTTGAGGAGTGTAAAAATCAGTCATAGGAGACGGTAAACTATAATGAAATGTCCTATAGTTTGCAAATGATTTTCAGGGAAGGGAACCTGCTATTGAGTTGGATAATCAGCCACAATCATTGTGAATGCCACACAACGTTCAAATGGTTTACTCTGCTCCTATTTGCTATGGTGACATCAAGGCTGCATTTGACCAAGAGCATGAAGGAGCTTGAGTAAAACTGGAGTCAATGACAATTAGGGAGAAAGATTTTAGCTGGTTTGAATCATATTTGGCACAAAGCAAGGTGGTTGTGGTTGTTGGACGTCAGGACATCTCTGCAGGAGCTCCTCAGGGTATCATCCTAGGTCCAACCTTTTTCATCTCCTTCATCAATTATCTTTTCTCCACCATAAGGTCAGAAGTGGGAATGTTTGCTGGTGATTGCATAATGTCCCATGCCATTTGTGACTCCTTAGATATTGAAGTAATCCATGTTCAAATGCAATAAGGCCTAGAAATTATTCAAGTTTGTGCTGACATGTAGCAAGTGACATTCACCCCATACAAGTCTCGAGCAATGACTATCTCTAACAAGAGAGAATCTAACTATTGCCCTTGGTACTCATTGACATTATAATTATGGAATCCCCCCTTATCAACATCCTGGAGGCTACCACTGACCAGAAACCAAACCAGACTAGCCATATAAATACAGTGGCTGTAAAAGCAGATCAGAGACAATGATTTCTCCTGTGAGTAATTCACCTCCTGATGACCCACAGTCTATCTACCATTTACAAGGCCCAAATCAGGAGTGTATTGGAATATTTCCCACTGGCCTGGATGAGTCCAGCTCCAACAACACTCAAGAAGCTCAACACCATCTGGGACAAAGTAGCCTGCTTGATAGGCACCACATCCACAAATGTTTACTCTCTCCACCACCAATGTGCACTACAAGATGCACTGCAGAAATTCTGAAAAGCTCCTTGAAAGGCACTTTCCAAGCTCACAATCACATAATATAGAAGGATAAGGGCAGCACATACATATAAACACCACCGCCTACAAGTTCCCCTCCAAGCCACTTGCCTTCCTGACTTGGAAATATATCGCTATTTCTTCAACGTCACTGGGTTGAAATCCTGAGAATCCCTCCATCACAGCGCTGTAGGTCTACTTACAACACAGGAAGAGCAATAGTTAAAAAAGGCAGCTCACCAGCACCTTCTCAAGGGCAACTAGGTACAGGCAAAAATGATGCCCCAGCCAACAACATGCATGTCCCATGAACTAAGCTTTTAAAAAAGCCAGATCTTTAAAAGATAACCATTGATGAGGAATCTTAAAATTGATCAGCAATGCAACTGGGCCTTTTAGAAATTATGGCAACTAGTTTTCACAACAAAAACTCAGGCAAGACAACAAAAATTCTAGTGTCCAGAAGAACTTTTTATCATGACATTCCCATATGCAATGAGGTTAAGCTGTGTATCAGTGAGACATTACAGCATGAGGTAATTCCTGCAGCAATGCCTCTGCCAAATTTTCTGTATTCAATGGGAGGACCGTCAAACAAAAACTAACTGAATATTACTGAAAGAAAAAACAAATCTTGCACACCAAATTCCATTAACAGGTGAGCTGCCCTGCCACATGTAACAAAAGATTTGTGTGTCAAGATTCGGCCAGTTCAGTTGCATGAACACACGCTGCAGATACGCTTAACTAGACACCATCCTCACACTGAGGGACAGCTGACAAATGTTTGTCATGACATGTCTCTTATATTAGATCTGCTATGCACTTGTGCATTGGTTCCTGACCGGAGTTACAAGCTTTGCCATGACAGAGTCAGTCCATGAAAATAGCCAAGTTGCCAAGAGACACACAAACAAGACAGTGTACATCGGTAAATACAGTGTACCATGGGAAAGCCTGCAATCCATGTAAACTCTCAAGTTACTTCCATCTGCTTGTCTTTGGCAAGTGGAAATGAGACAGTTGTCTTTCTATTTATGGAGAGGCTCAGTGACTTCTGATAATACAGTAATAATGAGAGGTTGGACATGTCTGTAGCATCAGTAATCTAGCAGAAACCATATATACAAAGGGTAAAATCTACAGTCACCATGACAGCCACGAGTAATGCTGCCTTTGGCCTACTTCATAGTTGCAGCTGAAGATGCAGCACCTATTAAATTAAAATGATGACCCTTCTAATGAAACAAATACGCATCAGGCATTGGTCATCACTGAAGGAACATCTTTCTTCCTACCAAAGAGCACACATCTTTCCTTCTCTTGCTTGCATTGTATGGTCCATGTTCATTCAATTATTACAATAGTGATAAATATGTGTTATTAAAATCTAACTTCCATCATCTGATCACAACTTTCATGGCCTAAAGTAGTTTTTAAAGTGGAAGAAACAAGAAGTGAAATGGCTGCACTGGTCACCTTCAGCCTCTTGTAACCCATGTGGAACAAACTAAAACATCGGCATTGAAATAATCATTTTTATCTAAAAACATTTAAACCCAGGCAACTGAGTTAGTGTTAAGAAATGTATATATGTATGGCAACTTCACATATTGGGAAATAAAAGGCTCATCTCCCAGTAAGTCAGTTTGGAAGACAATGGAGCTAGACTCCAGAACACACTTGAACTACATTTCTGTTTTTGAGTAGCAGAAGGAAAGATAAATTTATGATGAGCTCAAGCACTCTCCCTCCTTGCCTGTTTCTCCTATCACCTCATAAATCAGTGCTCACTGACAAAGCAACTTGGGGAAATTTGCCAAAATTCTGCTCCTGCTATGGATACAAGTCACAAGTTAGGTTTAAAATCTAACACTGTAAAAACTCTTGGAACTCTTGAAGTACAAAGCCTATTTCTCTTTGTTTGTACCACTTTTGAAAAACATATTACCTTCATTGGTGTGCTTGTTTGATGTCATGTTTTATTATTTTTTTCTGAAGGTTAGTAAATAAGATTTCTCTTTTCTTTCACTCAAGAAAACTTGAGTAATTGATACCTTCATTTTCTGGAAAATTACATTTTAATAAACTGTGACAGTTGCATTCTAAAAAGAAATAATAGTATTTGTTGTAATCAACTGAGAAGGGTTTTAAAATGAGGGAAGCTGACTCACTTAGTCGTAACTCAATTTCCTTCAACAGCACGTTTCAAACACCCAGCATCTATCACCTAGAGCACATGGATAGCAGGTGAATCACCTGTAAGTTCCCCTCTGAGCCACACATAATCCTGACTTGGAACTATATTGCTGTTAACATCCCTGCCACTGAATCAAGATCCTGGAATACTCTTCCTAACAGCATCTTGGGTGTCCCTACACCACATGAACTGCTGCGGTTCAAGGAGGTGGCTCACCACCACAGTCTTAAAGGAAACTGGGGATGGGTAACAAATGCTATCCTTGCCAGTAATGCTCACATCCCATTGAAAGAATAAATAGAAAAAAGGAAGATCACCCATATAATGAAGAAACTTGTCTTGGCATAGGATTTTAAAACAACAAAGAAACACTACAGCATCAGCCAGACCACTTGCTGTAAACAACTGAAACTTTGGGCAAGTGTAGGAAGTTTAAAAAATACATGGTATTATACCATTAGCCAGGAAAATATACTATGACAACTACTGTAACTGGTAATTGGTTCATGATGGGCGGCATGGTGGCACAGTGGTTAGCACTGCTGCCTCACAGCGCTGGAGACCCAGGTTCATTTCCCGCCTCAGGCGACTGACTGTGTGGAGTTTGCATGTTCTCCCCGTGTCTGCGTGGGTTTCCTCCGGGTGCTTCGGTTTCCTCCCAAGTCCAAAGATGTGCACGTCAGGTGAATTGGGCCATGCTAAATTGCCCATAGTGTTAGGTAAGGGGTAAATGTAGGGGTATGGGTGGGTTGCGATTCGGCGGGTCGGTGTGGACTTGTTGGGCCGAAGGGCCTGTTTCCACACTGTAATGTAATCTAAAAAAAAATTCCATTAAGTGGCACTGGTGGGGTTTTCTTCATGCCATGTAACATTTTGTTCAGCTGTGCAAGGCTAAAACAGAGCTTGCTGCCACCTTTGCAAGAGCAGCCAGATGGACAATAAATGCTGACCCAGCGAGTGATGGCTATATTGTGTGAGTGAATAAACAACAATTTGTTTAGAAATTTGAAGCATTAGTATCAAATCAGCACAGTGGTTGATGTCTCAATTTGCCTGTTCTCAATGATACTTCCAGTAATTAGGTGCACACATGCAAATCCTTCACCAAGTTGTAATTGGAAGTGTATGCGCGCATATCTTGAATGCTCTTTTTAATTGTTAAGTGACTCCAAGGTGTCTGAAAATGAGCTCAGTGTCTAATGCATTTCCCTATATTAATATACATTTCAGGCAGGATACTGTAGAATGTCACTTGAATTTATGCTGTCCTTTGTGGCTTATCAATCAAAAAAATGTGCAGGATGCTACTTAAATTAAATTTAAACAATATTGCAAACTTCAAGACACTATTGCAAAACTATTGTAATAGTGTGACACAGCAATTGCAATCGAGAATGTGTATACTTAAAGAATTGTACAAAATGTGCAGGTCAGGTGAATTGGCCATGCTAAATTGCCAGTAGTGTTGGGTAAGGGGTGGATGTAGGGGTATGGGTGGGTTGCGCTTCGGCGGGGCGGTGTGGACTTGTTGGGCCGAAGGGCCTGTTTCCACACTGTAAGTAATCTAATCTAATCTAATCAAAAGTGGAGGATTTTAGGTGGGCAATTTCACGATTCAAATTGCTCCCACTTTGCTACTTAAAAGCATTCCAACAGTGCAGGAGGCCATTCAACCCATCATGCCTGCTCCACTCTTCAAAATAGCACAATTTCCTATTTTTTCTCTCTATTCTTGCAATCTATTTTTATCCAAATAAGCAGCTAATACTCTCTTGAATGCCTCAATTGAACCTGCCTCCACTACACTTCGAGGCAATGTAATGCATATCCTAAACACTTTCTGTGTGAAAAAGATTTTTCTCCATCACTCTTGCTTCTTTGTTTATTCGGAGTCTCTAAGGGTTTAGGTACATAATTATTTGAAGTTTGCACCACATATAGCTAGGGTGGTTAAGAAGGCATTTGCCATGCTTGCCTTCATTGCCCAGACCTTTGAGTATAAGAATTGGGATGTCATGTTGAGGTTGTACAGGATTCTAATGAGGCCTCTTCTGGAGTACTGTTTCCTTTTCTGGTCTCCCTGTTATTGGAAGGGTCATATATAGCTGGAAAGGGTTCAGAAGAGATTTACCAGGGTGTTGCCAGGAATGGAAGGTTTGAGATAGAAGGAAAGCTAGATAGATTGGGACATTTATCACTGGAGTTTAGGAATTGAGGGGTGACCTTAAAGAGATTTATTAAATAAATAAGGTGAATGACAGGTGTCTTTTCCCGAGGGAGGCATATTTTTAAGGTGAGAGGAGAAAGATTTTAAAAAAGACACAAGGAGCAATTGTTTTACACAGAGAGTGGTTCTTGTGTGAAATTAACTTCTAGAGGAAGGGATGGGTGTGGCTACAGTTACACTGTTTAAAAGAAATTTGGATAAGTAAGAACAGCTTCTTCCCTGCTGTTATATGAGACTTATGAATGGACCTCTCATACATTAGATTTCTTGAATAAGAAATGTTTGGACGAATATGGGCCAAGCACAGGCAGATGGGACTAGTTTAGTTTGGAATTATGGTTGGTATAGACTGGTTGGACTAAAGGGTATGTTTCCATGCTGTATGCCTTTTTGACTAGATTGAAGGAGAACGACAATTTCAACCTTAAGCTGAATGGCTTTATCTTATCTTTGCTTTTGCACAGTGTTTCAGAAATGAAAATGAATATGAAAATTTTATTAGTATTCACTAGCCATACGCATGCAGAAATAATGACGTGAGAAATATTTTGGCACCACTGGTATAGTACTTCAAACATAAGTCATCACCTCAACGGAGGAGCAAATTACTGCTGATGCTGGAATTAGAACTGAAAACAAAAAAATGCTGGAGATTACAGTGGGTCAGGCAGAAACCATGGAGAGAAAGGTACCTAACATTTTGAGTCTAGATGACTCTTCATCACAGCTGAGGTGAAGTATGGAGAGGCAGCATTAACGCAATAGTGATGGGGGTGTGGGTGGGGATTTAGAGTGCGAGGGGAGAAATAACGTTGATAGTTCAGATGAAGTGATCGGAATGTGAGAATGGCAGAAAGGTGGTGTGTCTAACTGCCAGAGTGGAAAGAACAGACAATCCCACTGGAGGGGGAGGGAGGGTTGGGGAGAAGGGAGAGAGGATGACAGAGAATGTAACAAGCAAAGTTAAAAAAAAGGGAAGGAATGAATTATAATTTGAACAAACTCAATATTGAGCCCAGAAGGTTTTAAACTGACTGGTCTGAAGTTGAGATATTGCAGCATGCCAAGGACAGAGAAATGAGCATGCGGCTACTGGAAGGTTGGGGCCATGCTTCTGCATGGACCAGAGGTGTTTTGTGAAGTGGTCACCCAGTCTGTGTTTAGTTTCTTCAGTGTTAAGTTAGGCCACATTGGGTGCAATGGATACAATACACAAGATTGGAAGAGGTACAGGTGAAATGCTGCTTCACCTGGAAAGAATGTTTAGGCCTGTGGATGGTGAGCAGGAAAGAAGTGAAAGGGCAGGTGCTGCACCTTCTCAGTTACATGGGAAGGTGCTATGAGAAGGGATGGGGGATGGTCTTGGTGATCGAGGAATTGACTAGTGTGTTCCGGAGGGAATGATCCCTACAAAGTGCACATGGAGGAGTGAGGGGAAGATGTGTTTGGTGGTGGCTTTCTGTTGGATTTGCCTGAAATGGCAGAGAATAATCCTTTAAAAGAGGAGCCTGGTGGGTGATAAGTGAGAACAAGGGGGACCCGATCATACTGTTGTGAGTGACAGAAAGCGGCAAGGGCAGAAGCACAGGTGATCAGATGTGGTTGAGGGGCCTGTCAACCATCATGGATGGGAAACCATGGCTATGGAAGAAGCGAACCATGTCAGCAGCACTGTTTTGGAAGGTGGCATCGTCTGAACAGATATAGGATGTGGGTTGGGAAGAGCTATAGTGAAGGCAGCTATGGGAGTAATTGGCTTTGTAATGGGTAGTAGTGGACAGTTTATTCCCTGAAATGGAGACGGAGAAGTCAAGGAAAGGCAGGGAAGCGTTGGAAATGGATAATGTGAAAGTTATAGAGGGTTGGAAATTAGATGCAAAATGAACAAATTTTTCAAAATCCAGGTGGAAGCATGAAGCAGTTGTCAACGTACTGAGAAAAGTTTTGAGAAGGGGCCAGTGCAGGACTGGATCAAGGATTATTCCACATACCCCATAAAGGGGCAAGCATAACTGGCACCCATGTGGGTGCTCATAGCCACTCCTTTGACTTGGCAGAAGTGAAATGAATTAAAGGAGAATTTTTTCAGTGAGAGAACGAGTTCAGCCAAGTAGAGGAGAGTGATGGTGGATTGGAATTGTTCATGTCTCTGATCAAGGAAGAAGCTGAGAGCTCTCAGACCATCCTGATGGGGAATGGAAGTATACAGAGATTAGACATCCATGGTGAATAGGAGGTAGTTAGACCCAGACAACTGGTAATTGTCAATATTGCGGATGGCATCAGAGGAATCGCGGATTTAGGTGGACAGGGTCTGCACAAGTGGAGAGAGAGGATTGAGTCAAGATTGGAGGAAGTGAGATTGATGGGGCAGGTACAGGCTGATATGATGGGCCTACTGGAGCGGTCTAGTTTGTGGATTTTGTTAAGGAGGTGTAAGTGGGTTGTTCGGGATTAGGATTTTGACTATAAGGTTGGAGGCAGTGGGGGCAAGATCTCCAAAGGTAGTGAGGTTGGTGAAGTACTGGCAACAATGGCTTGATGGTTGGATATGGATCTGAAACAACAGAATTTTAGACTTGGGAGAAAATACTTTAGTAGTGCTATAGTGTTTAAGATTATGCCTCTTGATGTATATTGTTGGTTTAATCTGTACTTACTCATTTTCAAATTTCAAATTTTCAAAAAAGTGTATGAGAAATACATGTCAATTCAATGTTTGAACTGAGGCTTGTTTCTGCCTAAGGTACGTCAACAAAGAAACACTTCAGCATCATCTGCAGCAGGCAATATGATTGATACTGAGGAACTAGTATCAATCATGTTGCCTTCTTAAGAGGAGAAATCTCTCCTTGTGGAATACATAGCTCAACTGCATCAGATGCTAAAGGGAAATGGACCTGATTGATACCTGGTTCCTTTGGTCAGAGCTGAATGCAGCAGACCATCATGGACTGTCAAGGTCAAGAATATTAGTATTTGACTTGCATAACGGGAAGGAACCACAGCCTGCATTTGTGTCCCTTTTAATAGCTGTCAATAAAATCTCATGTTTGGATTTGTCCAATTGCTTACCTATGTGTAGCTTTCTTACTGGACAATGGTTAAAATTGGGCATTGGGAAAGTGAAGTGGGGACTCAAAGAGGCTCTTCAGATGAACTGTATCAAAGTACAGGTAAACTGTATTGTCTGTTGATTAAGAGGTGAACAGGGTGAGAGAATGAGGTTTATTGTGCAAGAGAGAGCTAAGCCAGCTGTGTGTATGGGCTGTGTGGTATTGTGGGGCCTGTGCCATTGCACTGCTAGTGAGGAGCAATGCCAGGATGCCAGTGCTTGTCCAGGTGCACAGTAGTCTCTCAAAGATGGCGCAGATGCATAAAATGTTGGTCTTTCAGCAAAGATCTGCGGTGTGGCAAACTGTTCTGTGAAGTATGTGTTGAAATGGGACTACAACCAAATGTGAGAAATGTTTTGGATTCAAAGTATTTATTGAGGCATATTTTGTCATTCAGCAAGAATTGTCGATAGGTCTTTAGAATTCCTCCAAATAGTTTGATGCAATTCAGATTGCGCCAAACATCATAAGAGTCAGCCATAGTATTGGACCATGGCAAAACTGACAAATTATCAGCTTCCTAAATGATTGTAACATACCTGCAACTAGTAACTAACCTCCTGACTCTCCAAAGGCTGTGCACCATCCACAAAGCACAAATCAGGAGTGTGATGGAATATTCCTACTTGCTACTTCAACAACACGTACGAAGCTTGACACCATCCAGAACAAAATAGATGCTTTACTGGCACTACATCCACACATATTCACTCTCTCTACTAGCACTGCTCAGAAACAGCAGTGTGTTTCACCCATAAGAAGCACTGCAGAAATTCACCAACGCTCCTTAGCATCTTTCAAACCCACAACCACTACCATCTAGAAAGATAAGGGCAGGAGATTCACTGTCACTCAGTCAATATCCTGAAATACCCTCCACAGGGGTGTTGTATGCATGCACTAAATGAACTGAGTTAAAAATCACACAACACCAGGTTATAGTCCAACAGGTTTATTTGGAAGCACTAGCTTTCGAGGCGCTGTCTCTTCATCAGTTGGTAAGAATGCAGATCACCACCACATTTTAAGGACAATAAGGATGGACAATAAATACTGACCCAGCCAGAGGTGCTCACGTCCCATGAATGAATTTTTAAAAACTTCTGCGGTGGTTAGGCCTGTGGCTTTAGCCTATTGGCCACATGCAGCCCTGTGCGCTTTCAAGCATTGGAGGGTGCACTCATCTTGGCAAGGACCCATTCAGGATGTCAAGGGTCTCAAAGTAAAAGCACCCTCAAGGTGGCCCAGTCAGACCTCCAAAGTCTACAGATTCCACTGTAGAGAACGTCCCTGCCACCCAACTGTAGGATTCAGGTCTGCACTGAGATGTAGTGAGAATAAAAGAAAGAAGATGTTCTGAGGGCATATTCGTGGCATAGGCTGACAATTAAATGGAACTAAGTTCTCAGTTTGAAGGTGCTGAAGCCACCCTATATGATGCTCCATGGACGAAGGTGTGAAATAAGAAGCTCCTGCACCAAATCACAGGTGAATGTGACTTTGAACTATGTTCCATCTTCCCTGGTGCTCAGACATTGCTATGGCATCACCCACATTGGTGGGGTTAAGACATTGTCCTGAATGAAAGAGTGCTTGGCAGATAGAGATGGATTGCACAGAGTAGACTAATGCCTCACACCACCAAAGAACACAGGTCTCATTGATGAGTGTCACATTCAGTTCATGGTGTAAGTCTAATGGTGTTGCCCTTGGAAGGGCCTCATACAACTCAAACTTGCAGCCCTCTTCCTCACCCTTTGACTAAAAGGCTATGCAATCCATAGAAACTGGCAGCTTCCAAGTGAATGCAAAATGAATGAGTAATAAAAAGTGAAGCCAAGAGCCCATGCGTAGATGCCTGAGTTATTAAGTGAACCTGTGAGCAAAATGACCTGTCAGGAGAACGCAAGTCAAAGTGAGGTCCTTAAGGACTCAAGTGATTCTGAGCTGGTCTAAGATCAACCAAGAGAATGTGGTGAGGTTGGTGACTTGACAATGTTGACTTCAATGGATGAAGGGTGGATGAAGACACTATTCATGGAGCATTCAAGAATAAGTTGGTGAATAGACATTAAAATGAATGCCTGGAGAAATAAGCGGCAATCTGCAACTGGCAGGTAACTGCTCTGAATTTCAATTCATGAATTGTCACCATCTAGTTTCTCAGGAGTGAAGCGAAGAATTGCAAACTGTATATAAAGGAGATGAAATGGAGTATTAATTAGATGCAAGTGACAAAAGGTAGTTGCTGCTTATCAATGAGATTCTGATCTCACCATTGAAACCTTAAGGGGGAAATTTGTACATTTTGTTCTCTACCTGAGTGTCAAATCTTTTTCATTGTCATTTTATTTTCCCACATTTTTCACCATTGTCACATTGCTCAAGGCATGGGAAAATTCCACCTTACGTTGCTTGGTGTCAGTTTTACAGGATAAACAACTGAAAGACTGACATAAAGCAAAATAAGATGACTCAGCAGAATCCACAGTAAAGAAATAAGGACATACAGGAACAATTTCACAGTTCTAACCTCATCTCCGATTTCAAACGATGGTCATAAGTCACTTGAGCTTTGCTTTGAAATTTGTGATGCCATCTATATCTTTTGAGATTACTGCATCCTAATCATTGCAAACTGCTCAATTTCCTCTATTTGGTTCACATCAGGAGAACACCAGAAAGAAATGGATATGGTTCACTAGTTTGCAAATGACAAGCCGAGACATGCATTTGAATGTGTAATCAACAGAGAGGAAGTTATTTGCACTTTTTCCGATAACAAGGATCGTGGGATTGAAGGAAGAGTCAATTAGTAGAGATTAAAGCTTTGGAGTTACTGAAAGCTAGTGAGAAAAATTCAACTTGAGGTTCAATAACATTTTGTGCTGTTAGGTAGCATTTAGTGAAAATTATAGGTTTTTTTGTTCATACTGCAATTAGATCACATATTTCTAATTGTCTCAATCAAATAACATGAAATATTTCTTCTCCTGATGATGCTTGAAGTCTTAGAACTGCTGGTTGTTACATCTGAGTTCTTAGAAGTTATTATTTCAGATTAAGCCTTCTTTGTACAATCCACCTGTAAGATTGGTGTCACAACTGTATTTACAGTATTCAGTGTTATGAAGTTGAAGGCATATACTGTACCTTTAAGAGAGAATGAATGCTGTTCTGAACTGAACAAGCACCTCTGTATATGACTAGGTAGTACTCCCAGAATGGACTGGAAAATTGAAAACATGTAACATTTGGCTGTGAAATGGAGACCTGAGTTGATTACTGTTTCGACAACAATTCGAATTTAACCAATCAGCTTAATTGTTGCCCTAGGATATTAAAACCCAATCGAGTCTAAATTTATTTTTTTAGCCAACCTCGAACCGATGAGATGATCTGATATTGGGGATATAAAAATGCAGACATTTTGAAAACTGGAGAGAGCAACTGCCATCGAGAGAGACTCAAGAAATTAGGAAACACTCTCTATCAAAGGAGCTTTCATATGAAACATATTCACAGTAAAAAGAAAGAAGACAACCCAGAGAGATCTTCAACCGAAAGAAGAAAGACACCGAAGATAACAGCAGCTGTGTAGTTTAGAAATTAAGTTGATGCAATTTTAATAAGTGTCTTATTGAAACAGCATATTGTTATAGAGTTGGAGGCAGGTAATAAGCTATTAAGAGAAAGGGGGCTTTGAGTTGTGAATAGTTGTTGTTAATGTTCACCTTTAGAGTAAAAAAAATTGATGTTATTTTCTTTAAAAAGTGGAATTTGGGAGTTCTCTGTCACTCATATTTTAATAGATTATGGGTGCACTTTTCTGGATGTTTGGTTTAATTAACAGACGGGATCACTGCTGTGTTGCAACATTAAAATGAACTGTTTCATATTCTGGCGTTAGATGAATGCAGATAGATAACCTTTATTCTGGCAATCCTTTAGTGACATTAATGACTGCATATCATACATTATGGGAAAAGCACCAACTTAAATAAGTAACACAAACAGCTAGAATACAAACATCAATTGGTTTGTTCTGATTAGGATTACTGAAGTATACCAAACAAACAACATTGTCTGTATCTGGCTAATGTTTCAAAAACAGTTATTAGTTATTGGAAAACACTACATCTGAAATATAGAAATTGCCAAGAGAGTCAAACAGTGGAAATTTAGCAGAGATATATTGAACAGTAGATTGAATATTGATTGTTATATCAACTCCACTTCCATAAATCAATTGTCACAATAAACATATCATTTTATTCTTGAATAGGGTTAATTGCCCATTGTTCCTTTAATATTTGTCCTAGGTGCACAAACACTTGGTATCATAAAGGGACCAAATGATGTTCATCTTGCATGGACTCATGGTTCACAGAAATCACAGATATATTAGTATGGAAGGGCATTTTGGACACAGACTGAAATACACGTCATCATGACAAAAAGATGCGGAGCCATTTTACATGGATTTTGTATCACAGCCGAAGAGGTTCCCTTAGTAATTTTTACATCAGTCTTACAGCAAAACATAGAACATCGAACATTACAACACAGTACAGGCCCTTCGGCCCTCAAAGTTGTGCCGACCTGTGGAATCAATCTGAAGTCCATCTAACCCACACTATTCCATTCTCATCCATATGCCTATCCAATGATCATTTAAATGCCCTTAAAGTTGGTGAGTTTACTACTGTTGTAGGCAGTGCGCTCCACGTCGCTACTACTCTGAGTAAAAGAAGCTACCTCTGACATCTGTCCTATACCTGTCACCCCTCAATTTAAAGCTATGTCCCCTCATGCTATCCATCACCATCCAAGGAAAGAATAATGCTGATGAATGAGACAGGTGAAAGCTCTCTCAGTATTATTGAATTGAAAGGCAATTGTTATTTTAAATGGGAAATCTTGAACAGCCAAAAACTAAGACATTTGCGGATAAAATATGTTATGGAAGATTGTAATGTAGTTAACAATGGTTTGTATGAGATATACTGTGATCTGCAACACAAATAAACTAAGCCATTCAATTCATTATGAAACTCCTTGACAAGTAGATAAATATTATAATGTTGTCCAGTGGAATCCAGAAGACATAAATGGATGCATACCACTTGTTTGCAACAGTTGATGTGTTTAACTGTATGTGTTTGTTGGTGACTCTTTAACTAAGTGTAAATAAGTTGTTGAAATACATTTATATGTAGAATTAGGAAATGAATTATTGATAACTTCTACTGGTTACCTAGGAAAAATAAGTAAGAATGCAACCAAAGGAAAGTTAATACTCATGAACAATTAGAAGTGTTTCAAATTAATAGGAAATTGGAATTTAGACTTTCCAGGAAAGGATAGCTCAGTTCATAAACCCATTGTTTCTCAATATAGCAAAATAAGGACTGAGGAACTCTTGTCAGCATTTATTTATCCATATAGAACTGAGAGTTGTTGGAATTCAAGGTTGGTGTAAAGATTTGGAGCTCAGGTGCCAGTTGCCATGGTTGTGGGCATGTTCACTGAGCTGGGATGTTGATTTGCAGGCATTTCGTCCCCTGACTAAGTGACATTTTCAGTGCCTTGAAGCCTCCTGTGAAGCACTGCTGTACTGTGTCTTCTGGAATTTATTTGGTTCCGTTTCTGTTGCTTCTGTTGGCCAGTTCCAGTAGTTTGTTGTAGTGGCCAGTTTATTAGATTTAGGTCTATGTGTTTGTTGATGGAGTCTATGGGATAAGTGCCATGCTTCTAGAAATTCTCTGGCTGTCCTCTGTTTAGCTTGTCCTATGGTCGTTGTGTTGGCCCAGTCGAACTTGTGATCCTGATCATCTGTGAGGATGGCTACTCGGGACAGCTGGTTGTGGTATCAGTGGCTAGTTGGTGTTCTAGGATGTGGATTGTTAGTTGTCTGCCTGTTTGTCCTATTTAATGTTTTGTGCAGTCTTTGTATGGAATCTTGTAAATTACGTTAGTCTTGCATATGATGGGTATTTTGTCTGAGCATGACTGTCGATTTATGGGCTGTCATGAATCTGAGTTGTCGGAGAAGTCTAGCTGTTGGTCCCAAGCTGTTTTTTATATAAGGTAGCATGGCTAGCATGTTGGGTCATGCTATGTCATTGAGCGTTGTTTGTCTGCTAGGCATCTGTGGATGAAGTTGCAGGGGTATCTGTTTTTGGTGAAGACTCTGTGGAGGTTTTCTTCTCTTTGCAGGTCAGGAGTGCTGCAGTGTGTTGCAGCCCTCTTGAACAAGGTCCTAATGCAGCTTCTCCTCTGTGTGTATGGGTGGTTGCTGTTGTAGTTCATGTGACAGATCATAAAATAGCAGCCATGTTAAGACAACAACTCACCTGAACAAAAGACTCATCATGTGCAAGACTAATGTAATTTACAAGATTCCGTGCAAAGACTGCATGAAACACCATGTAGGACAAACAGCAACTAGCAATCTGCATTCATGAGCACCAACTAACCACGAAATGCCACGACCAGCTGTCTCTACACACAGATGATAAGGACCACATATTCAATTGGGACAATGTAACGATCATAGGACAAGCTAAACAGAGGACAGCCAGAAAATTTCTAGAAGCATGGACTCCATCAACGAACATATAGACATAGACCCAATATACAGACCATTATAACGAACTGCTGGAACCAGCAATCGAAAGCAGCAGAAACGGAACCAAATAAATTTCAGAAGACACAGTACAGCAATGTTTCACAAGAGGCTCCAAAGCACTGAAGATGTCACCTAGACAGGGGATGAAACATTTGCAAATCAACTTCCTCTAGTTTGGCAAACATACCCACAACCAAGGCAGTTGTTGCAATAACTGTAAGATGGGTTGTGGGCAATCTTTTTAAAAGGAGCACAGAGGTTCAATGTTATACATACGATGTGATTGTGGAAATAAGAAATATCCACAATTATCCAATGAAGGAGACAAATTGGAAAATATGTATTATGCATACTAAACATTTTGCTTGATTTTTCATTCTCCAAAGTGCAGCATTGAAGTGCTGAATTGTACTGCAAATGGATCAGAGATGTACCGTGATGATGTGGTGAGGCTGGTACATGCTGGATACCAAGGTCCATGGACAGGGACAATTGCAATCACAGAGTGTGCCCTTAGATGTTGGTACCGGATGTCCATGATGGACATCCAGAGGAGCAAACAGTGAACTGGACTCTCCAGATACCCATTCAAACTTTCATGTCAGAATTGTCACCATCTAGTTTCTATCAAACGGCAAGGGAGAAGGGGCAACTGAATATCAGTGATGTGGGATTAATTAATACTGCAAAGATAATGCATGGAAATAAGTCTCTCACTACTCACAACTGAGAATCACATCACGCCATTTGACACTTATATGGAAAATGTGAATTTGAAGTTGAGAAGTCATTAGCCTTTGGAATTCCCTATACCAGAGCGTAGTGGAGGCTGGGTTGAGTTAAAATAATAAACTGAGTTGGATAGATTTTGATTGGCAAGGAAGTCAAGGTTATGGGGGATTTTATCGTGGTGATGTTAAGGCAACAATCAGATTAGTCATGAGCTAGTTGAATGGTGAAGCAGGTTAAATGGCTGAGTGACCAGTTCTTCCTCTTATTTCTTATGGTCTAATAATACTATGAAACTCATCCCTGCATCACAAGTGGAACATTCTCAAAGATGCCCAGAGAATGAGCAAAACCACCAGTATGTAGACAACAGTGATTCAAAGGATTAGTCATACATAAACTCATGACCTCCTGATTCAAGAGGTGCAATTGCTGATGCTGAGCTAAGATTTCACATAAAAAATGCCACCTCATGTCAGGGAATTGAATCCTAGTCTCCTAGGTAACAAAAAGATACTCACCCCCACATTAAAATAGCACATTAGATACTCTCGTACATTTGCTATCCCACTATTTCTACAAAGGTCTTGATTATTTGCAATTGATAGGAGATTGGAATAATCAATGCAGCCGGAAGGTGGTTTTGTTAAGAATTGACAAAGAGCAGCCTGAAGCATTTAAAATGTGAATGAGCCTCTTTTACTATTATCCAATTTGTCAACCAATGAATAGAGGTTAAGGAATAAAGAGAGTTGTTTGATCTTATTTCCAGTCAGGAGTAACACTAAGAAGTCATGGCCTGCAAAGGAATAATTAGAAACATGAATTAAACCCCTAAATAGTTCATTGTGTTTAAGATGCTGATGTGATGCAAAAGGACAATTTTTACCAAGCCAAACAAAGATCAAGAAATAGATAGTAAAGTTACAGTGCAAAAATGATTTGAAAACTTCCAAAGTAAATAACAAGGTCAATCTTTCCATGTTTAATATAGATACCAATGTATAACCTCATCAGGAAAGAAAGTAGCCAATCCACAATTGTTGTTAGTAATTGGAGGCATGAAGTAAAAGGAGACAATATTTCATCCCTCTAAAGTCAAAGCAGTTGTACTCTAACACAAACTGAGGTCAAAGTATTATCCCGCAATGTAATTTCTTTTGTCTTCCATCTACTCATAAATATTTCCAAAATGATAGCTTCAAGTGAGGGTGAGTCACTTCATCCTGTTTCATGTGGTATTGTAAAAGGACTTGGATTATTTGGTCATTGCACCAGCATCTTTTGGTAGACATGTACATTTTGCATTAATGTGATAAAATTAACATTACACACAACTGAAAATCTCTTAAAGGACTGTAAATTAAACCGCAGAACAATTTGCTATCTTGGTGACCTTATACTTCCACTACAAAACTATTGACATTGTTAGCAATTTTTCATATTTTGTGTAATTCAAAATAATATATACAATATGCAATAATATATACAAATATTTACAAGGAACAATTATTATTTGATGATTTTGAAGTGTGTCAGACTAATGAAATTGATATGAAACACCAGGCTTCAATGTAATCCACCAACTTTTCCTATTTAATAATATTGGAATAAATAAGAAATCTGCAGATGTTTAAGGTCAAATAAATCCAATACAGTCTTGAACCTGACAAGACTGTAATTTTATGTACTATAATGAGAAGGAAATTTGTTTCTCAATATTAGTAACCATTTCCTGATGATTTGAATATATTATATTTTGCAGAAAAGAAAATACATTTTAAAAATGATCCCGATATTCCAAAAGTGAAATTGTCATTGCAGAAGCATTGATTGATGTTGTACACTCTGAACCTTTAACATTGGAAAATTTGGAGGGTACCTCTTCCATTGAGTCATCTGCCATAAAAGGTTAGCCTAAACACTTTGTCTAACTCTTGAATAACTATTAAACTGACCCCGCAACTTACCACAACACTCCCAACTTCCGACGACAACATCACTGACAATTATTCTCACCCTGACCTAAAAGCAGTAAAGAGGCAGAGATTTGGCTTTCAGTAAATAAACCATTAGAATGTCATAAGAAGGTACAGGAAGTATCAAAAAAGATTGATGGAATGTTTACCTTGCTGTTTAGATTATCAGAACACAAGGAGGTGGAAGTTATGCTTCAACTACACAAAACTTGAGTTAGACCGTTTTGTATGTGCATGCCACCCACGATGCTGAATGAGCAGCTGCTCAGACTAAAGTTGCTACCACCATCCTCCTTAAATTTAGGGATCTACAGGGCTGCTTGATCTAGTGTGGTCAAGGACAACTACTTTCAAGTCTAATTAGAAGAGCATCTTGTAGTTAGCAAGATATAGTTTATTATTACAGGTTATATTGATATGAAAGACATTGTTAGACTTTGTTGAGGAGGACCAGATATTAGGTCTCACTCCTTTGATATCCTAAGGTGATTCTGCCCACCAGTACAAATAACAGCATCATAGTGAGTGCTGCTTGTGGCACTCCTCAATATCAACCTTTTCAAATCTGTATACCATGGACTACATTTGGTGCTACTGTATGTATTTCAGTTCACCACACCTTAGGAAGGATAAACTAGCCAAAGAGTAAGTGCAGTTGAGATTTTTGAGAGTGATATCTATATTTTGAAGCTTAAATAACAAGGAATGTCTACAAAAATAGGTTTGCATTCTCAGATTTTTAGAAAACTGAGAACTGACTGAAATTTTAAGAATATCAGGTTATGGATGTAGGTTTGCTCACTGAACTGGAAGGTTTGTTTTCAAACGCTTCGTTAACATACTAGGTAACACCATCAATGAGCCTCTGCCGAGGCACTGGTGGTGTGGCCTGCATTTTATTTATGTATATGGGTTCCTTGGGCTGGTGGTGTCATTTCCTCTGGTGATGTCATTTCCTCTTCTTTTTCTCAGGGGGTGGTAAATGGGATCCAAATCAATGTGTTTGTTGATAGATTTCCGGTTAGAATGCCATGCTTCTAGGAATTCTCATGCATGTCTCTGTTTTGCTTGTCTTAGGATGAATGTGTTGTCCCAATCGAAGTGGTGTCCTTCCTCATCTGTATGTAAAGATACTAGTGAAAGTGAGTCATGTCTTTTTGTGGCTCATTGATGTTCATGTATCCTGGTGGCTAGAATCCTCCGACTGAAGAAAGTGTTCCTCATCTCAGTTCTAAAGGTTCATCCCTTCACATTGAGTCTCTCTTCAAAATGGAAATATCTTCTCCACATTCACTTTATCCAGGCCTCTCAGTATTCTGTAAGTTTCAATCAGGACCTTCCCCACCTTTCTAATCGTCATCGAGTACAGACCCAGAGTTCTCAACTGCTCTAACTATGACAAGGCCTTCATCCCTAGGGTTAATTTTGTAAACCTCCAATGCAGCAAATCCTTCTTTAAATACAGGGCCCAAAACTTCTCACAATTTTCCAACTACAGTCTGACCAGAACCTTATGCAGTCTCATTAACTATTTAGTTTCAATCTGAGACTGATAGATTTTCATTAACCAAAGACCTAATGTGATGGTAGCAAAGAAAGATGCGTGAGGCCAGCCTCTTGTGGAATCATAAAACTCCACAGCCCTTTAATATTGGCAGGCAGGACCTAGATCTGGAAGTCCAGACCCCATTTCTGACAGATCCCATATTCAATGGTTGGGTGAGGGACGTGACTCTCACATGAGGGAATTCAATACTCAATGAGAGCATCAGGCACCATTTTCACTATAGTTAGTGCTTTTTCATAGTGTGGGACTTGAGGATTTCTGAAGGAGAAGAAAATATTCATGAAAAGTAGACAATATATACAACGGTTATAATGTCAAGTTATTTGAATTCTGAACTCTATAAAATTGAAAGAAAACTGCCTTGTGACAATGAGAATTGAAAAAAGTCCATTCTACTAGTACTAATACTTGTTTGTTGATATTATCCCAAAAGGTTATTGCTACATCGTTATCAGTGGCTGGATGCTTTCCACAACCTAGAATTATCTCAGCAGCAAGGTTGTAAGTTCAGCTTAAGTGATAACTCAAAATTTTGATACAGGCTTAAGTACTTGGGAGCATTAACATCTTGAATAATCCTTCATGAATCAACTATATTTATTATAGTGAGAGCTGTAAAGAAAAATTGAACATTGTTTTATTACATCTCAAGGTCTAACCACGGTGAATACTGGGTGAGTTGACATTGAAGGTATAAGGACAGAGCGTTAGGTAAAGGTCATGGATTGGAATGTGTTGACATTAAATCCCATGGGAAAAGCAGATGTGAGGCATCAGTTGACAGAAGGCTACATGGGACTATGGGAAGTGGGTAAGAAGCATGAGTTAATATGAATGGAAATATGTGCAGTGTCATGAAATGTGGAGTTGAGAGATAGAGGGCCTGTTTAATAAAACAATCAGACAAAGTCTCAGAAAACTAAAATTAGCTTTTAAGCAGCCCACCATAATCCTTAGCATTCCCTATGTGGCCAAGTCCAATCTGTTTCCAAGGTTGGTGACCCCAGATCAATCCTACACCCTGCTGCCTGATGGAAAATTGCAATATTTGGGGCACTATCTCCTGAGGTAGATACGTCAAGCTGGGAAATCCTCCAACCTGATTTACCCGCCTCAGGGTGAAAATATAGACCATGGGGTTAGGTCACTGATCAATCATTATCTCATCAAATGGCGCAAAACAGACTCAAGGGGCGAAATGATGGACCAATGTTCTTACATTCCAAAATGGCAACCACTGTATGCAAGTACATTTATGTGACAACACTGAACTTCTCATAGCACTGCCTTAAGGTATTTCGGATTTGCTTCCAATATCTTTGACTATTTGTCTATTTCAGATCTACTTTCTTGCTGAAGATAGACATCATCCCTCCTCTGTAACTCCTGTAGCAAGACTTCCAGGGCAGCGTTCACCAACTTTGGGGCATACTCTCTCCACTGTTGCTCCATTCTTCACTTATTCCCAGATTAGATTCTCTTCAATCTGCTCCAGATATTGTGCACTTTGCTTTAAGACGTGCAGGCTGGCTTTAAGCAAGGCTAGTCAGATCAGCCCCATACCGATGCATCCAACTGATGCACATAACACTTGGACAGAGTTTATAGGTCTGAATAAATAGCACAACGTTAGCATACTTTCAGTAATGCATGCAGTAGCATGCTGCATCAGGAGTGGGCAATGTCTATATAATTTCACCCTAAAGTTCTCTTATGGACAGATGTTTAGTGTTCCTTTTCACTTGGAGGTCAGGTGATTGGAGGTCAACCAGCGGTTACCATTTTGGAATAAAGCATTAATGATCTTGGAATTTCTCTCTCCAGTGTTGCGGGCAAGGCATTAGTGTGGGCCAATCTGAAAAAAATTACAAGTACTTGTATGAACGTGTTTATCCAGCGAATGAATGAAATTCCTGTGCTATTAAATTAACAACATGGTCCTTGCACTATGATAACTACAAGAATAGTGTTCATTGCAGTGAAAACCTTTTTACACAGCCTTTAAGGCTAACAAATGCTTTTGATTTGACCTAATCGGCAGACAGGGCATGTTCCATTTGCTGGCAAGAGTCAGTTAACCCAATACGTCCATGTCTCCTTGATCATCCTCAGTTTGATTTGATCCATCTGTTAATAAAGGCTACAACCACATAATACTAATGAATCTAACCATTGAAATTGCAATGATGTTACTAGGGAATTATGTTGACATACTCATTTACTTCTCTCTGCTACTTCATTATTCTTTCTCACTTAATGCATAATATTCCATATGAGATTAGACTGGAATTCACTCACTTACAATATTCCATTCAATTTCTGCTTGTGAGATCAGATGTCATGTACTCAACCCGAACAGTTTTGAATCAGTGGTCATTCCAAGCAATGTGTTTGAGAAACCTCATACAAGCTGATCTACAAAACCAGTAAAAGCTGCCAATCCCAAATAAAATCAGACAGTTTCACAATAACCCTGAAGGTATATGCCCAAAGACAGCTAATATGGAATAAGCTTAAAAGTTGCATAAGATGACGTTTTGTCATAAAAATGTACAGACATGTCAAACATCCTACCCCTTTAATTACAGGGATGGAAAAAACTCAAACACTGAGGCGAAGTTTCAAGGGCAATCTAATTATCAAGGCTGTTGGATTTATTCTGGGACAAGAATCAAGAGATTTGCACAGAATTTTTTTTTTAAAAACAGGTTATTGGTTGGACGTTCTTTCACTCCAGAGTTAATGGTACTTGGGGTTTGTAAATAAAAATTCTCTTGAAAAACTCAAAGAACACTCAAAGTAACAAACTATAACAGTCACTGGACTCATCTACCAACAGTTCAATCACCTGCATCATACATCACATTAATACACCACAGTAAATATTAAATTTGGACATCCCAGTGTAACTGTTTATGATTTAGGGAAACTCAACATCACTCAAATTAGTTTTGCGTTAATTTACAGAATATCAATACTTTGGTGACACTGTCATCAGTAACTGGAAGTACACTATTTTTTTTTTCAAAAAAAGGCAGCTAAAGCCAAAACATTACTGCAGACGTAAATTTAATTGTTGTCTTGTAAAGTCCTGTGAGGTTTTCATGGAATGTCACACCTGTTAAGTGCCAGAGAAACATCAAACAGAGAAAGACATGTCACAGGAAGAGAAAGCAAGATAGCTGATTATCTCCCCTTCTCAGCATAAAGTGACCTCTTGCAGAATGTTTTTGTTTTGGTCTTCCAGGAATATATGAAAAAGAGGTTAAAACCAACTGTCACACTAGTCTGTGAGTGTTAGGAGCCTGACGTCCTACTGTAAACTAATGTGTTGCATGAGTCACAGCTCTGAGAACACAATAATTTAAGTAAAGAAATACTCTCATTCAATCTGAGTGTTATTAACCAGCCACTGCTGAAAGGAATTAGGACAAAAGTGTTTCAATGTACCTACAAGACCAAGAATCTCAAACTTAAGAGTTCAATTACCAATGTCAATGCTGTTGTGGTTCTGTTCGCCGAGCTGAACATTTTTGTTGCAAACGTTTCGTCCCTTGTCTAGGTGACATCCTCAGTGCTTGGGCACAACTGCAGGCAAAACTTAATTGACACCTGATTCCAACAGAGGTGAGCTGGATGAAGTCATCAATCATTGACTATAAATTGGTAATTGGTTAAGGAATGCAGATCTGGTTGTTCCCAGAAGCAAACAAAGTTTTTTTTTTGTTTGTTTTTTCTTCATCTTTTCTGTTCAATAAAAGTTAGTACCTTCAACTGTTTGAAAGCTTTCCAGCATGTGATGCTCCTCCTTTGAGAAACAACGTTATGCTGTGTTGGATGTTAACTGTTATGCTATGCTAGGTGTTAAAGAAAAGGTAGTACTCTTTCATTCACAGTTCTAACATGATATGGCAAAATGGGTAGTCTCTGCATATTCATGTAGCTGCAGTTACAATAAGACTTAGACAGCTGATGAATAAAGAAGCAATATATCTGTGATTGTGAGTTTCTATTTCCAATTAAGTGTTCCTCATGTCACTTATGTGCCCCTAGAAGCTTTTCTTTATTGTTTCCCTCATACCACACAGACAGAAAGGGCTATTTCTGCCTGGCAGAAAGTCACGTGGTACACAGTTGTCTTCAAATACAGCGCATCTGCTGCTGTGAGTACTCGAAAGCCCAAGTTCAGTGATTTAGTGGTGAGCATACATGAGGACATGGATAGCAGAGAATTGCACGAGATAATTTGCTATAATTCAGAGAGAAACTGTGTCTCCAAAATTGGCACTTAGCTGATTTTTGGTGAAATTCAATTTGTTAGCTGTGTCGTCAATCTGCTGACTACATCAGTTTGGCAGCTACTATCAACTGTGTGAAGTTCAGAGATCTTACAATTCAGACCTGCATGCAGCTTTCTGATGACCAGTTCTGACAGAATCGCTATAATTGCTATAATGCCCTTTGACACCCTGCGCTCCTTTCTCTAAAATCGGGCAGAGGATTTTTTATTATGGTGCCTGACCCAAAGTTAAACTGAAAACTATCTGCAGCCTTTGTACAATTCTAATAGTCACAAAGTGCTTTCCTGAGTTTTTGCATAATATTCAATACTGAATTAACATTCAATTTTTAAAATATTTCATGAATGGAAGACATATTTTGATTTACACGGAGAAACTTGGTAGTTACCTTCTGCATTTTATAACGTGTTTGGCCACATGTTCCAGATTGTCAAGCTGTGGGTCCTCATTTATTTTACAGATTTTTGGCTTGCTTTGTTCTCAGCAAAATCAATCAGCTTTAAAATCAAATAGAATGAAGTAGCTTTTCCATCTATGTAACAATTCATACAGTTCTTTAATGGTATACATCATATACATTAATCAATGCTAATATTTGCTTACAAATCCAACCATGATTGTTATTAATGCAGTCCAACTGATAAGTAATTCATATTGCTTTCATGTAAGGACGGTACATTGTAAAGGAAGCTAATAAATCCACTCTCCAATGGACAAAGCTCAAAAGGTCACTATAAAAGTAAGTAATTGAATAAATAAAGGAAATAATCTCTTGAAATTTTATTCAATATTTGTTATATTACTGTTGAAATATTTGACAGTATTTTATTTTTAGAGGTCCTACTTACTGGCCGACAACTCGCAAGAGACCTGCATAACAAACAGAAAATATTGGAAATACACAGTAGGTCTTGTAGCATCTGTGGAGAGAGAAATGGACTTAACCTTCTGAGTTTGAGTTTCTCCAGCATTTTCTGTTTGTTTTAGATTTTCAATATCTGCATTTATTTTGCTTTTATTTGAGAAACTTGTGTTGCTTCTCTGGGAAAGTCTACCTGTATTATAAGCCACTGCAGGCACTTAGCATCAAAGATCCGAGGGAAGGTGTCTGCTTACTGAATGCCGCTGGGCAATCAGAGCAACAGCTTCCTGGGGAGGCCATGGTTGCTGCGAGATATAGAGACTATGGGAATGTCTCAAGAACATAACAAATAGGAGCAGGAGTAGACCATATGGTTCACTGAGCTTACGCTACCCTTCAACACAATCATGGTTCATCTCAGGCCTCAACTCTTTTCCATTGATTCTCCATAAACATTGTTTTAATGATAGAGACAACCATATTATGCTGGAATGAAGAATTCCAAAGATTCACAATCACCAATCTAATCTAATTTGAGTGAAGACATTTCTCATCTTAGTACAGCCCAGGAATGTGCAACAAAGGTCAGTATTTAAAGTAAAATATTGCATATGCTAGAAATATGAAACAAACACACTCTTGTGAAATAAGGCGGGGCAGGTGACTGAGGTGTCAGTAGGGAAGCACTTTGGGGCCAGCGACCGTAATTCTATTAGATTTAAAATAGTGATGCAAAAGGATAGACCAGATCTAGAAGTTGAAGTTCTAAATTGGACAAAGACCAATTTTGTTGGTATTAGACAAGAACTTTCAAAAGCTGATTGGGGGCAGACGTTCACAGGTAAAGGGACGGCTGAAATATAGGAAGCCTTCAGAAATGAGATAACGAGAATCCAGAGAAAGTATATTCTTGTTAGGGTGAAAGGAAAGGCTGGTAGGTATGGGGAATGCTGGATGACTGAAGAATTGAGGGTTTGGTAAAGAAAAAGAAGGAAGCATATGTCAGGTATAGACAGGATAGATCGACGGAATCCTTAGAAGAGTTTAAAGGCAGTAGGAATACACTTAAGAGGGAAATCAGGAGGACAAAAAGGGGACATGAGATAGCTTTGGCAAATAGGATTAAGGAGAATCCAAAGAGTTTTTACAAATACATAAAGGACAAAAAGGTAACTAGAGAGAAAACAGGGGCCCTCAAAGATCAGCACGGCAGCCTTTGTGTGGAGTCGCAAAAAATAGGGGAGATACAAAATAAGAACTTTGCATCAGTATTTACTGTGGAAAAGAACATGGAAGATATAGAATGTAGGGAAATAGATGATGACATCTTGAAAAATGTCCATATTACAGAGGAGGAAGTGCTGGATGTCTTGAAATGCATTAAGGTGGATAAATCCCCAGGACCTGATCAGGTGTACCCTAGAACTCTTTGGGAAGCTAGGGAAGTGACTGCTGGGCCTCTTGCTGAGATATTTGTATCATCAATAGTCATAGATGGGGTGCCGGAAGACTGGAGGTTGGCTAACATGGTACCACTGTTCAAGAAGGGTGGTAACGACAAGCCAGGGAACTATAAACTAGTGAGCCTGACGTTGGTGGTGGGCCAGTTGTTGGAGGGAATCGTGAGGGACAGGATGTACACGTATTTGGAAAGGCAAGGACTAATTAGGATTAGTCAATATGGCTTTGTGCGTGGGAAATCATGTCTCACAAACTTGACTGAGTTCTTTTGAAGAGGTAGCAAAGAGGATTGATGAGGGCAGAATGGTAGATGTGATCTATATGGACTTCAGTAAGGCGTTCGACAAGGTTCTCCATGGGAGACTGGCTAGCAAGGTTAGATTTCATGGAATACAGGAAGGACTAGCCATTTGGGTACAGAACTGGCTCAAAGGTAGAAGACAGAGGGTGGTGATGGAGGGTTATTTTTCAGACTGGAGGCCTGTGACCAGTGGAGTGCCACAAGGATCGGTGCTGATTCCACTACTTTTCGTCATTTAAATAAATGATTTGGATGTGAGCATAAGAGGTAAAGTTAGTAAGTTTGCAGATGACACCAAAATTGGAGGTGTAGTGGACAGTGAAGAAGGTTACCTCCGATTACAACAGGATCTTGATCACATGGGCCAATAGGCTGAGAAGTGGCAGATGGAGTTTAATTCAGATAAATGCGAGGTGCTGCATTTTGGGAAAGCAATCTTAGCAGGACTTATACACTTAATGGTAAGGTCCAAGGGAGCTTTGCTGAACAAAGAGACCTTGGAGTGCAGATTCATAGCTCCTTGAAAGTGGAGTCGCAGGTAGATAGGATAGTGAAGAAGGAGTTTGGTATGCTTTCCTTTATCGGTCAAAGTATTGAGTACAGGAGTTGGGAGGTCATGTTGCAGCAGTACAGGTCAGTGGTTAGACCACTGTTGGAATATTGCATGCAATTCTGGTCTCCTTCCTATGGGAAAGATGTTATGAAACTTGAAAGGGTTCAGAAAAGATTTACAAGGATGTTGCCAGGGTTGGAGGATTTTAGCTGTAGGGAGAGGCTGAAAAGACTGGGGCTGTTTTCCCTGGAGCGCCAGAGGCTGAGGGGTGACCTTATAGAAGTTTACAAAACTATGAGGGGCATGGATGGGATAAATAGACAAAGACTTTTCCCTGGGTCGAGGAGTCCAGAACTAGAGGGCATAGGTTTAAGGTGAGAGGGGAAAGATATAAAAGAACCTAAGGGGCAACTTTTTCACATAGAGGGTGGTACGTATATGGAATGAGCTGCCAGAGGAAGTGGTGGAGGCTGGTACAATTGCAACAGTTAAAAGGCATTTGGATGGGTATATGAATAGGAAGGGTTTAGAAGGATATGGGCCAAGTGCTGGCAGGTGGGGCTAGATTGGGTTGGGATATCTGGTCGACATGGACGGGTTGGACCGAAGGGTCTGTTTCCATGCTGTACATCTCTATGACTCTATGAATGCTGGATAAACCCAGTGGGTCTGGCAGCATTTGTGGAGACAGAAACAGAGTTAATGTTTCAGGTCCAGTATGACTTCTTCAGAAATGCTAAGTAAATAATGATGGGAAAGATTACTTGGGGTGGGATTTTGAGCAAAGAAGTGTTGAAGGGACTGTGAGTGTTGGCAGGAAGGGCAGTGTAGTGATTCTCTGCAGCCCCCTCCTATCCTTCAAGATGTTTTGTCCCTTGACCAGGCATCCAGTGTCTTTGAAAGAGCAACACCATCCACCTTCAGGAAGGCCACAAATACCTTTCATGGATTTATCTGTTGCACATGATGCATGTCGAGGGGCCAGCCCACCACTACATTAATGCTGATGGTGACAGGATGTGGCCCTTACGTAGCCAATCAATGTTCATGGACCCTCACGCCAGACATAATTCTAGAAGAGACAGAAAGATGATGGGGTTCAGACATGCACCATCCTGCCTAATTATATGTCCTTCACACCTCCAAACATGCTAAAAAAGTGCTTAAAACGCCCTCCCATTTCTGTTCAATTTTCGGAGCTCCATTATCAGGAGGCTACAACCAAGATTTCCTCACACTATACCAGGAGTGAGAGGTGTTAGTGCTGAAGAAAACTTTGAAATGCTAGGGATGGAAACAAAGAAAGTGGTGAGTGTGGAGGAGTTTGGGGATGGGTCCATCTCCTATTGTCCTTTAAATCACTCATTAGTGACTCAATCTCTTTAACCAAGCTTTTATACATCTAACCTCATACCTCTCATGTGGCTTGGTGTTATCTATTATTTGTTATCCCGTTATGAAGCACCTTGGTAAGTCGTATTGATTTAAAGATGTTTTATATGTTGTTCTTTAGCATTGCTTCTGTTTGTTGCACATTCCAATAGGAATTGTGCAACACACAGCTTTGGAAATAAACTGTTGAAGTGGTTGTAGTTTATTGAAGCAAGATTGCTTAATAGCAAGTTATTGCAAAGACCCAGTTCACACCAAAGCCAAGAACAACTTAGCCTGTTCAAACATTACACTGCCATGGGAAATATGATGTAAGACACAAAACCTCTATATTATAAACTGAGATGTTCACTATATTATTCAATGGCCCAAGTTTAAATTTTGCTAAATTTTATTTAAATATATATATTCTGTGAGAAAATGGAAACTTGTCCACTTTGGCAGGAATTTAGAAATGCAGTGTTATAATTTAACTGGAGAAAGATTGTAGGCCTCTGTGTTTCAGAAGACGCTGAGTGTTCTGGTATGCAGAAGGGTGATTAGAAGGGTAAATGTAATATTGTTGTTTATTGCAAAGAGAATGGAATATAAAAGTTGGGATTTTTTGCTACAGTTATATTAGGCATTGATGAAAGTACATCTGGAATACTGTGTACAATTTTAGTCTCCTTACTTAGAAAGTATATCATTGAGTCAGGTCAGAGAGGCTCTAATAAACTGATTTGTGGGATGAAGCAATTTCTCCAATGAAGGTTGAACTTGTATCCATTATAATATAGAAGAATGAAAGATGACATAAGATCCTAAGGAGACTTGACAGGGTTGATGCTGAAAGGATCTTTCCTCTTACATTCAGAAGTAGGGGGCAAAGTTGCAAAATAACGGGTATCCCATCCAAGAAAGAGATGAGGAGAATATTTTACACAGAGAGTCTGTGGAATTCTTCTCCGAAGAGAGGTGGAGAAAGGATCATTGAATATTTTTTAAAGCTGAATTAGATAGATGTTTGATTGTCAAGGGAATCAAAGATTATAGGAGATGGGGAAGTAGAGCTGATGGCACAACCAGATTATCCATGATGTTATCAAATGGTAGACAGGCTGATAGGGCACAATAAACCGTCCTAATTCGTTTGTTTAAACATCAGTCATGACTCATTGCATGATTGTATAATTAATATTAAATCAGTTATTTCCTAAAAATAACTTGATTGATGATGGTGCACTTCAAACGACTGAAATTGGGTTTTGTGGCCATTAAAGAGAGTTTGGAGTGAGATAAGAGTTCTTAACGCATTTTTCAGCTTCCTTTAAAAGATTATGGGGAAAATCTCACCGTTCTTTGGACACTGCCTAGTGTACTTTGCCTCCTTAGAATTGAGAGTAATCATGGTTAAAAAATATTGTTTTAAAACTTAAGAATTGGGAAAATCTTTTGTTTTATGATTTTTACATCCTGATGTGTATTAATTTTGTATTACAACCTACATTCTTCACTTCTAACTAGCCACAATTCACTGGTGGCGATTCTATGATGCTTGCATCAGAGCAAATGGCATGTCCCATAAATAATTATCTGATAATAATCGGTGCTAAGTATACTTTTATAACTTTTAAACCTCAGTGTACTTTGCCTTGTATCTTGTGACAATTGACCATTTCGATAACAGAACCAAACCCAGCTTTTTGCGTGATTCCTATTCATCCCTATGGTAATTTGAACCTCCCCTGGTTGAGAAAATTCTGGGAATGTGAATAGGCGGCATTTTCTGAGCTAAGGTCTAAACAACCCACACCTCAATATTGAGTTTAGTGGGCCATTTTGCATTTTATGTTGAATGAGAGTATGGGAAGATTTATCTCCGACATGAATAATATATGATGTTTCAAAAATGGCCACACTATGTTTAAATGTAATGCTTTCTAAGTATTTAATTCATCAGAATCAAAAAGTACTTGAATGCAAAAAGCTGTTATTACTTAGTTTAACTCTATTGATAGAAAGATGATGTCCTGAAGCAAAATTATTTAATCCACATTCTTTCTGGTTTACATTCACAAATCTTAATACAGATTTCTAAGTCCAATGCTTGTACATGTTATATATTGTACACTTGCATGCTGAATCCCAGTGCTTTAATTAAAGAAGTACAACAACGTAGTGTTATGACATGTGGGACAGACTGGGAGAGAACCGCCCATGACCACCAGACATTTTTTTCTGCCATGGTTAAATTTAGCGCAGTTACACTCAGCTGAAACACATGGTGTTAAGTAGTCAGTCACTTGTGTTACGACATGGGGGTAAACCCCTCTGCTAATTTAAATCAGCAACATAGAAAAGATTCACCCTGTGTTGAAATCTTGTTAAAGTTTGAGAGGGAAAGAACTATCCCAAAAGTCACTATGTAAAGTAAAAATTAACAACTTTATTCTTTAAATATAATACAGAATATTAACTAACAACTATTTATGACTCCTTTCTCTTTTACCTCCCAGTCTACAATACTAGTCCGATAAAAAAATCTCGATTACGATTTAGGTAAAAACATCATGTTTCAAAACCAGTCAGCTTTGCTGTGTTTTCTTTGTAGGTTCTGAATATAAGTTTGCTTACTGAGCTGGAAGGTTTGTTTTCAGATTTTTCGTCACCCTACTAGGTAACATCATCAGTGAGCCTACGGTGAAGCACTGGTGGTATGGCCTGCTTTTTATTCATGTGTTTAGGTTTCCTTGGGTTGGGGATGTAATTTCCTGTGGTGATGTGATTTCCTGTTCTTTTTCTCAGGGGGTGGTAAATGGGATCCAAGTCAATGTGTTTGTTGATAGAGTTCTGGTTGGAATGCCATGCTTCTCGGAATTCTCATACGTATCTCTATCAACAAACTGGACAAAGGCATCCAATTTCAAGATGTGAATTCAAATTGCATGCCTTAGGGTACTGGAAATAATTATAGATCATCAATGATCAGTGAACAGGACTTTACTATTTAAATGTGGACGTGGGCGCCGCTGGCTGGCCAGCATTTATTTATTTTGAATAGAATACAAAAACTAGGATTATGGATGAGCTTATGTTTATAGATATTGAGAAATTTGTATGGCTTCCATGAATCTCATAAGTTAAGGGGTAGATGATTTGAATTAAATGACTTTGAATTAAGATTGACATTGCAGGTATACAGGTATAGTGTAAAATTAAATAACTTAAAAAAACTGAAGGAATGACAAATTTCTTGTAGTTCATAGTTACATCAGTTGGTGATAGGTCTTTGTTTCTTCTGAATCATCCTAACAATGGAAATACTGAATGAAAAGTGAGAATATTAAGGCAAATATGTATGTATATTCACAGGTACTAATTTGAAACCTTTACAAAGCAATTCTCACAACAAAAATCAGTCTAGTCCTAATTTTGTCATTTAATTCAAATCATTGGATAGTTTTACTTATTTGGTTTCAAAATTTCCATTTTTCTGTTTTAACTGTTTGATTTGAATTATTTGAAAGCACACCTTTTCATCCAACAGCTACTGAATTTTTAGGAGCAGCCTGCACGCAGGGCAGGGGTGTTCAAAACTAAGAGGGGGGGGCATATTTTTCAGTCAAAAGTGTGGTGCTGGAAAAGGGATGAAGGGCTTAAGCCCGAAACGTTGATACTCCTGCTCCTCGAATGCTGCCTGACCTGCTGTGCTTTTCCAGCACACTGCTCTCAACTCTCATCTTCAGCAACTGCAGTCCTCACTGTCTCTTGGGCATATTTTTAAGGTGAGAGGAGAAAGATTTAAAAGTGACCTGAGGGACAACTTTTTCACACAGAGTGTAGTTTGTATGTAGAATAATTTGCCAGAGAAAGTGGTAGATGCAAATACAGTTAGAACATTTAAGAGAAATTTGGACAGGTATATTAGTAGGCTATGTTTAGGGATATGGGCCAAATGCAGGCAAGTGGGACTAATTTCGTTTGGGAAACTTGGTTAGCATGGACAAATTAGACCAAAGGATCCATTTCCATGCTGTATTTATATTTATGTTATATTTATAGTCTTAACTGAGCACTTTAATTTCCATAAAATCTGTTCTATTGGTAAATCTCACAGCATTATACAAAGTTAAATTTGTGATCTATTGCAGTGTCAAAAGTTATCAGTTTGTAACTCATAACTGGGAGTACATGAGGTAAAAACACCGCCGCTCCCTCACCACCAGACGCCTGGAGGAAGAACGCCTCGTCTTCCGCCTCGGAACACTTCAACCCCAGGGCATCAATGTGGATTTCAACAGTTTCTTCATTTCCCCTTCCCCCACCTCATCCTAGCTTCTAACCTCCAGCAACTCGATCCCCTGACCTGTCCAGACTTGTCCGACCTGCCAAGCTCCTTTTCCACCTATCCACTCCACCCTCTCCTCCCTGACCTATCACCTTCATCTCCTTCCCCACTGACCTATTGTACTCTATGCCACTCTCTCCCCACCCCCACCCTCCTCTAGCTTATCTCTCCACGCTTCAGGCTCTCTGCCTCTATTCCTGATGAAGGGCTTTTGCCCGAAACGTCGATTTTGCCTGTCTTCGGATGCTGCCTGAATTGCTGTGCTCTTCCAGCACCACTGATCCAGAACTGGGAGTACATGAACCTATTCATTATTTAATATTGTTTTAAAACTAAGCTATGGCAATATTGTAAAGTAAAAAAAAATCACATTTGCAATTCTAAAAGTAAACTGGGAAAAAAAACAACTCATCAAGAGATTCAAAAAGATAGCACCATGTTTTGAGTGGCAGCCTTTATTAGAAATGCAGGTGAATTTTGTTTGCAAATAGACCAATGTTAAAAGTGAGGGAGAATTTAACCTTTAGAGTTTCTCATTACCAATCAATAATGGATACAGCATTACTGAATAGCCAGTTGGCAAATGGTTAGATCTATAAGCTGTCTGTGCCAGAACTGATTCTCTTCAGCACATACCACTGTGCTGTGCAGATTAACGAAGGACATGGTGCCAACCAACAAATTGCGGTATAGGAAACAAAAGTGTAACGTGATGAAATAGAAACTTGACACAAGAAAATTTATCTTTATGCACTCTACTCCCAATAATTCAGTTCTCTTTCCCCTAAAAACTAAAATGTTTAACATTACTAAGATCATGGGATAAAAAGCCCCATGTCTAATTTTGCAGATGATGTAAAACCAGAATGCTTTGTAAACAGTGTACAGTTGCAGTAATAGATTAAAGAGAATGGACAAAATTGGCAAATGGGATTTAAATGTAGAGAAATGTGAGCATCCTCTTTTAGAGGTCAGCCAGCATCTCTAACAATTTTCTCAGTACTATAACTTTCCTGAGTTCATTGGTCCCTTTTATTTTCTGATTTATAGTTGCTTCTTGGATGTTACTTGTATCCTCTACGATACAAAATACCTGTTCAATTCACTTGCCACCTCCCTACTTTCCATTATCAATTCTCTAGATTCACTTTCTACAGAACTAATATTTGCTTTGTAAATCTTTTTGTTATGATCACAGCTGATGTTACTACAGGACAAGTCAGATCCCAGATTGAAACCTGGCTTGAAAGATTTTTTAGAAATGTAACATAATGTGGTGGGCTTTCGCTGAAACACAAGCATGCAATGCTGCAGATTTGGTTTCAAAAACAAAAGTATGTTTATTACACAAAAGAAATTAAACAAATAGAATAAAACAAATTAAATACTTACAAATTAAAAAGATTGCCCATAGTGTTAGGTGCATTAGTCAGAGGGAAATGTGTCTGGGTGGGTTACTCTTCGGAGGGTCAGTGTGGACTGGTTGGGCTGAAGGGCCTGTTTCCACACTGTAGGGAATCTAATCTAATCTAATCTAATCTAATCTAATCTAATCTAATTTTGAAACACACTGTAAAATATAATCCAATCTATCTCAATATCATTATTTAAAAGTATGAAAGTACCAGAAAAACCTCCCCTCTCTACCATAAGGCTTAACATAACTGTTCTTTCCAAATCCCAATCTTGTGAGCCTGATGGCTTCTTGCTCAATTATTTGCATAACTCAGTTTAATCTTTCTCAGCTTCAAATAACACCTTCAAAGTTCTAACCAAACACTTTTGGTCTGGAAATTTAAATTAAAACACTTCCTTTGAGGCAACCTATTTTTCTATCTCTTCCTAAACTGAATCCTTTCTCCAGGAGAAACTGAGTTCTTCCATATAACTTCCAGCAGAATGTCAGTAAACTGAAACCAAAAGTTTTCCAACTGTCCATTTTTTCCTTAAACAAAATCTTTATTCTTCTGGATGAAATATAATCTAATGCATTTCAATATTTACTCTGTCCAATCGTAAAACACTCATAACGCAAACAAATTATCAACATCACTCTCATATTGGTTTAAAAAAGTCATGACTCCAGAGATACTAGCAAGTTAACCATTAATCCCCCTCATACACAAAGACCAAAACCCATAAAGTTCTAGTTTGAAATCGAAACTCTAAAATAAATGACATTAATATCTATATATAATGATACATCGTACATATTTTAAAAATACTGATATAAACTATTAATATGTGCTTTTATATTTCTGACTAACCTTCTCTGTATACTCTTCCTTCCTCATTAATTCTTTAATCATTCTTTTCTTCTGTTTATATTCTGTTAAATCTTCTGACTGGCCTCTTGTCTTCCAACAATTGTATGCTTTTTCTTCAAATTTGATTCTATTTTTAATAGTGAGTCCATCCTTTGGAATTTTTCTTACTCATTGCAATGTATTTAGAGGACTAGAATGTAACAGTCATGCTACAATAATACAAAGCCCTGGCTAAACTACAAGGGGATCTTGGCACCATACCTAAGAAAGCTATTTTGTAAAAAATATTTTTGTGGGATGTAGATGTTGCTAGCAAGGGCAGTATTTGTTGTCCATTCCCCACTGCACTTGAACTGGGTATCTTGCTAGGCAATTTCGGAGGACCCTAACAAGCAACCACATTGTGGAACTTCTGGACTCACATATAGGCCAGGCCAGGTTAAAAACAGCAGATTTCCTTCCCTAAATTGTGGGTAGTATATTAGCAAGTATAAAGAGTGGCAGAAAACAAAGGGGTCAGTTCTGGGGTCTTAACTATTCACAATTTATACCAATAACTTAGATGAGAGGAGCAAAGGTGTGGTAACTAAATTTGTAGGTGATACATGAAATAGGTAAGAAAGTAAGTTGTGAAGAATATCATAAGGAAGTTGCAGACAGATATAGATAGGTTGATGGAGTGGGCAGAAATCTATCCTCTGGAGTACAGGTATTTCTCCTATAACACACATTTACTAAATGGAATTTGGTTGTAACGTTGTTGTGGTTCTGTTCGCCAAGCTGGGAATTTGTGTTGCAGACGTTTCATCCCCTGTCTAGGTGACATCCTTCCTGGCTTGTCTTAGCGTCTCTCGCCCGTAGGTGTTCAAAGTTTGGGAGAAGATTTGTAGCTCTAGGATGTCATCTAGACAGGGGACGAAAAGTCTGCAACACAAATTTCCAGCTCGAACCACAACAACGAGCACCCGAGCTACAAATCTTCTCCCAAACTTTGGTTGTAACGTGATTAGTGAATTGCAGACATTTTTTTATAAAGCAAACTCCCATTCCATCCCCACCACTTACCTGAACAGCAAAACGTAGCCTCACGATCTTCTGTCTGCAAAATGCAAATTCAATATTCAGCTAAAACAAGAATGCGATCAGCTCTGCAAGCCTTGAAACTTAGCTTGAAACTGGGAATTGTAGTCTACGTTTAGAAAGAACTTTACTTCAAACCAGGAGAAAATCTTGAGGAGGACTGGACTTCCGCGTCGGTATCACGTGGTCAGTCAGCTCGCACACTTTCTGGTGGAGAGCTTCATGAAAGGTACAATGCTGTAGTCAATGATTTTAGTGTTAAAGTGTTAAATTTACTGTATTATTTCATTAAAATATATAATTTAAAGAGTTACGTAGACTGTGCTATCATTTGCGTTAGACTGTTATTTTTGTTTTGATTTTTACTGATATTTTTGGTGGTCCACTCCAATCCTGTTTTTTCCCATAGGCCCATTATTTATATTGTGCGATTTTCTATAACACAGAGTTGCGCAGGAACACAACTACCTCGTTATAAGAGAACTACCTGTATAAAATTAGAAAAAGGAGAAAGTGAGGACTGCAGATGCTGGAGATCAGAGCTGAAAAATGCGTTGCTGGAAAAGCGCAGCAAGTCAGGCAGCATCAAAGGAACAGGAGAATCGACGTTTCGGGCATAAGCCCTTCTTCAGGAATGAGGAGGGTGTGCCAAGCAGGCTAAGATAAAAGGTAGGGAGGAGGGACTTGGAAAAAGTCAAGATATTCACTTTGGCAGGCAGAATATTACTTAGAGACTGACTGCAGAATTCTGAGAAACAGCGGAATTTGGGTTTTCAGGTCCATGAAGAGCAAAAATCCTTTATCATGGAATGGAACATAAAAGTAACTACATCATACTTCAGTTATATTAGTCATTGGTGAGAACACATTTTGGATACTGTGTGCAGTTTTGGTTTCCTTATTTCGGGGAAGATATAAATGCAATGTAGAAAATTTCACAGATATGCACTGCACTTGAAAACAGGACATCTAACACAAAATTTAACCAAGTCAATTACTGCCTTATCACTAAACTTCATCATCAGTCAAGCAATGGAAAGGGGCATCAATGTGCCATAACCAGCATTTGCTCAGCAATAACCTGCTCACTGATACTCAGTTTGAGTTCTGCCAGGGCCACTCAGCTTCTGATCTCATTACAACCTGGGTTCAAACAAAGAAAACAAGATGTGAACTCCAGAGGTGAGGAGAGTCACAACCCTTGACATGAAGGTGGCATTTGACTGAATGTGGTGCCTTGGGTTTTTGTTTTTTAAAGTTGAAACAAGACAAGCAGCCTGAATGGGTGGGATCAAGCTCCCACAGAACCAGGATTTTTAGTTTCAGCTTTCAGCAGTTGCTGGAGTCTTGGATGTGGAAGCTGGATGTGGAAACTGTTATTCCTCTCTCTGTTACAGCTAAAGCTGGGGTTCTCTTGCTGCTGCTAGAACTGCATGTAAGACAATGGAACTTACTGAATTTGCCTTTGCCAAGAGTCTGTTTGTGGGGTGTTACTATATTAGAAGTTAATTAATAGTAGTTAATATATTATTTTCTTCAGCATTTCGATAATTACAGTTAAGCTAATTCCGCTCTTTTATTTTTATCTGTATTTTAATTGTAAAATAATAAAGGGTGTTTTGCTTAAAATCAAGTAGTTTGACTGATCGAATTGCATCTGGATTGCAATGCCTTACACTTAGCTTTAAAATAAGAAAAACTTAGGGGCAAGTGTATCTTCTTAATATATTTTGAGGGGCTTTGGTCTGATCCATAAGAAACTGGGGGCTCATGTCGGGATGAAAATCTCTAATTCCAGTTGGGTTTAGAATTATTGGACTCAATAGTGAGTGTTGTTTTTTTTTATTTTGGGGTGTTGCATTCAATTGGTTTAAATTGAATGTGCCATATGCAATAATGGCTCTTTCAGTCACTAAAAGTTTTCTAGGGACAAAAGAAATCACTTCACGAGTTTTATAGAAAGCCAGCAAGGAATTGGCAGACAAGCTGGAGTTTGGGTTGCCTTGTCCATGCGAAAAGGAGAGATAATTGCAGCAATAGTTCGACATTTACAATTGCCAGAAATGGAATTATAGAAGCCCTACAGTGTGGAAGCAGGACATTCGGATCATCTAGTCCACACCGACTCTCTGAAGAGCATCCAAACCAGCCCCAGCCCCTACCCTTACCCTGCAACCTGCATTTTCCATGGCTAATACACCTAGCCTACACATCCCTGAACACTATGAACAATTTAGCATTGCCAATCCACCTAACCTGCATATCTTTGGACTGTGGGAGGAAATCAGAGCACCCAGAGGAAACCCACAGACATGGGGAGAATATGCAAATGCCAGACAGTTGCCTGAGGTTGGAACTGAACCCAGATCCCTGGTGCTATGAGGCAGCAGTGCTAACCATTGAGCCACTGTGCCACCCAAATGGTGGAGCTTCTGAACATGGGTTGCTAAAGAGGTGTGCCACTTTGCTGGCTTATGATTGGTAAGACGTTGGCTCTTAGAACAAGGGAGGGATGGAGGGAGGGGTGGCAAAGAAGAGAAAACAGGCCAGAAGGTGTGCTGGAATCCAAGGAAATGGCTACAGGTCAATTACAAATGAAACAGTTTCAATTATGATTGAAAGCAGAAGAAAAGCAGAGAGAAAAGCCCTGGCAGAACAAAAAGAAAAAGAAGGCCTTAGCAGAAGAAAGAACTTCAGAAGTTGGAACTGAACGCAAAATGGACTTGAAGTGGCAAAGATAGAGGTGAAAGTTAGGAGTAGTGATGAGGACAGTGATGGAGAGCAATCCCATCGTAGCTAAAGGCTAGTGAGGATCTGTTTAAATATGTCCAAGCGTTGCCAAATTTCGATGAGAAGCATGTAGAAGCTTTTTAATTTCATTTGAGAAAATAACTGAACAAATAAAATGACCAGTGACTACATGGGTGCTACTGATCCACTGAGGTTGGTAGGTAGAGCTAGTGAGGTATCTGCAGCACTATCAGAGGAGGTATATGGGGAGTATCATGAGTGAAAAATGCATCTTAAGTGCGTATGAGCTAGTACTAGAAGCCCACAGACATCTTATGAATCTAAGGATGGAACCTCATCAAACATACATAAGATTATGAAAGGATCAAACAAAGTATTTTTGATAGGTGGATATGAGGATTGAAAATTGATCAAAGATATGACGCTCTTAGAGAGACCATTAATTTGGAGGAGTTCAAAAATTTACTTTTTGAAGTAGTGAGAACTCATGTGGAATAGCAGAGAATCAAAACTACAAAATTAGCAGCAGAAATGGCAGATGATTATGAGTTGGTTCATAAATCAAAGTTTGACTTCCAAAATCAATTTCAATTTGTAAGGGATAGAAATTGGGGAATACCAAAATCTTCAGGTGGTAAAGGAAAAAGGAAATCTCATTGAAAATAGTAAAGATAGTTTACCACAGGGTAAAAAAGAAATCCCAAGATGGAGAAACAGAAGTAAAGCTCAGATGTCTTCTCTGTAATAAAGTAGGCCGTGTGAAGTCACAGTGTCAGTGGATTAGAAAAAGCATTGGGAAGATGAATGTGCAAAAACAGGATAGGCCAGTGAATTTTGAAGTGGTAAAGGAAAGCACGTGCAAGTTAAAAATCAAAAGAATGCAAAACCTGATCAGGGGTTGGTTGAGAAGAAAGATCTCATCAAATAATTTACTTGGGAGGCTAAGATTTACTCATGTATTGAAAACAATAAATGCACAGCATGTCAGACAGCATCCATGGAGAGAGAGAGCACGTTTTGAGTTTAAATAACTCTTCATCAGAGCTGAAGTGAAGTATGGAGGGGACAGAATTTATGCTATAGTTTGGGAGAGGTAGAGGTAGTGGATAGAGAAAAAATGTTGGTAGTTCAGATTATGTGATTGGGATGTGAGAATGGCAGAACAATAGTATGTCTTCTGCTAGACTTGAAAGGACAGTAAATGGACTGGAGAACGTGATAACATGCTAAAAGAAAGGGAAGAAGTGGGAGTTGGTTCAAAATTTAAGGCGGTGAACTCAATATGAGTCCAGAAAGCTGTAAAGTGCCTAGTCTAATGTTGAGATGTTGTTCCTCCAGTTTACACTGCGATTTGCAGGAACACTGCAGCATGCCAAGGACAGACATGTGGGCATGCAAGCAGGACGCGGTGTTAAAATGACCAGCAATAGGAAGATCAGGGTCCGGCTTGCACACAGAGCAGAGGTGTTCTGCAAAGTGGTCACTCCATCTGCTTTGGTTTCTCCAATTTAGAAGAGGCCACATTTGGTGCAGCGAATACACAAGGTTGGAGGAGGTACAGGTGAAATGCTGCTTCACCTGGAAAGACTGTTTAGGCCTGTGGATGGTGAGCAGGAAGAAGGTGAATAGGCAGGTGTTGCACCTTCTGCAGTTACATGGGAAGGTGCTGTGGAGATGGGGGTAGTGTTGGTGATTGTGGACATATAGGGAGTGGTCCCTGCAAAATGCAGACAGGGAATGTGTTTGGTGGAGTTGTCTGAAATAGTAATGATCCTTTGAATGTGGAAGCTGGTGGGATGAAATGTGAGGACAAGGGGAACCCAATCACACTGTTCTAAGTGATGGGAAGGGGCAAGGGTGATAGGTTGAAGGCCTTGTCAACCACAGTGGGAGAGGAACAATGGTCATGGAAAAAGCAAGCCATGTCAGCAGCACCGTTTTGGAATGTTTTACTCACATATGGCAGGAGAATTAGGTGAAGTAATTAAGATTTCAAGTGATACAAGGGCAAGTCAATCTTTGATGGTGAGTGATGAAGGGGTATGTAATTCAACAGTAATGCCAGAAAAAAGTAAAGAATAGAATTTACTGTGAGAAGAGCAATGTTCCATTATATAAAATGAGATTTACATGGTGAAGCGATAGTAGGAGTAATAGAGAAATTTTCGATCCTAGAAATACTTGGTATAGAGATAGCTGGATTACAGGTGGGAACAATGACTACTGTGGTTGTAAAGTGAGTGAAAAATCAGGCAACTGAGGTGCTATAGGGAGAGGCTGAATAGGCTAGGGTTGTTTTCCCTGCAGCATCAGAGGCTGAGGGGTGACCTTATAGTGGTTTATAAAATCATGAGGGGCATGAATAGGGTAAACAGACAAGGTATTTTTCTTGGAGTGGGGGTGGGGGGTGTCCAGAACTAGAGCACGTATGTTAGGGTGAGAGGGGAAAAACTTCAAAGGGACTAAAGCGGCAACATTTTCATTCAGAGGGTGGTGCTTGTACGGAATGATCTGCCAGAAGAAGTGGTGTAAGCTGATACAATTACATTTATAAGGCATCTGGATGGGTATATGAATAGGAAGGGTTTAGAGGGATATGGGCCAAATGTTGGCAAATGAGACTAGATTAATTTAGGGTATCTGGTCAACATGTACACATTGTTTCTGTGCTGTATTTCTCTATGACTCTATATCCTAGGATTTTCTTGACTGTGTGTCAACATGACCAGGAGGAGAAATCAAGAAATAAACTTGAGGTAGTTGAAGTTCAATTATCAGTAACTGTATGTTTGATCAAATGATTGAGGGAAAAAAAACAACAGATGGAGAATAAAGTGGATATTTTTAGTTCAGAGAAATTAGCTGAATTACAACAGAAAAATGAACAATTAAAGCAATTGTAGCAAAAAGCATACACAGAATAATAAGTATATCTCAGAATGTTACAATTCTATATGTAAAGGGTTGAAGTTTGGAACTCTCCTCCAAGAACAATTATATGCAAGAATAATTAAAGATTTTTTTAAGGAAAACTGAGATTGATAGACTTTTGTTCGCCAATGGTGTCACGTCTTCTAGATGTCACTCAATGACACAAGAAGCCAGGTCGAGCTCAGTTCCTTTGTAAGAGTTATACAGTATGGAATGAGGCCTTTCAGCCCATTTGTTCACTCCAGTTATAAAGCACCTATTCCAGGGCCATTTCCCAACATGTGGCTCACAGTATTGAATGCATCTCAAGCGCTCATCTAAATATTTCTTAAGACTGTTTGGTGGTTCTCATTTCTAACACCATTGAAGACATTGAGTACCAAACTTCTACCATCCTCCTGTGCAAAAGAAATAAATCTTCAGAATAAAATTAGAAAGGCTTCATTGGTGGACGTCATTCACTGGGAGACTGGTATAGGGGGTAAGTAAACACCAGCACAAATTAAGAACAAATTGATTTTTCCTTTTACTAAGTTAGTTTATAACGAACTATGATTAGACAGTCAAACCTCATATCCGTTTAATACCACGGGCTTGTGTGAAAAGAATTCAAATCTTAACCGAAACCATCACACTCAAACGCCACGTGGGGCGAGGGCGCGCAAATACAGTTATACGCCTGCGCAGCCTTCAGCCCTCTGTCTCCTGTGTTGGGGGTGGAGGGGGGGAAGGAGAATGCAGTAGTGCGCCTGCGCCAACTCATGCCTTGGTCGAGGGGTGGAGAAAGTGGGAGATGCCGTGCGCTTGTGCGAGTGACGGTGATGGCCAGGCGCGCGGCGGTAGCACTGCGCATGTGTCAAGCCGGTTTGAAGTTGTCGCTGGGCAAAAGGCCAGAGCGGGCTGTTAACAGCTTCTGCTCGTCATTCAAAATATATATTCGACAGCCGGAGAAGGAGTGACGTTTATGATTTTGGCTTTGAGCATTCCTATATTATGTCTTGTTACCCCTCTTTCCTTCCGGAACCGTTGCCTTTACCGTTTCGCTGCATAATTGTATCATGTTCATGCTCAGTTGCCAGTTCTCTCATGGTTTCAGTTTGAAAGCGACATTGATGATAGATAAATAGAACATCTGGTGCAAGAGTAAGATTTTATTTTTGGTCTTTCAATGCTCAATAGGAATAGTTTGCAAAGAGAAATCCCTGCAATCAGGTGTGAAAAATGCCGAACAGGAATGCCCCATTTTAAAAATAGGATTTACAAATTTCCCTCTTTAGCAAACGGGACACACTTTAAATCTTTCACTTCCCTATCTGTTCCGGCGACCAAATAACGGGAGATTTTATAGTGCAAATATACATGACTGAAGTTTTAAATCAATTGGAAGCAGTAGGTCCAATTGAACCATTTATTGAGATATTAGATTATTTCTATTTCAAAAATATAAAGGTTTGGTGTTGTGCGAGAGGTAGGAGAATGACAGTGAGTCCTGAATCTCGTTTGGAGAGCCTAAGCAGACACGAATGGCCGCCTACGCTGCACCAATTCCAGGATTTCTAGTAACCCTAAAGCCTCCCGAATTCAGGTGAGTTTGTTTGCATCAACCACCCCCCCCAACATTTCAGTTGTGTTTCGGATCGAGGAACAAAACTGAGTAAAGTCACTGGAGATGTCAATCATCTGGCGTCATGCTATATCCAGGAGCCTCAGTCTTAAAGTGATCCTGCCTCCCCGAGCCTAATTGATAGAATGGGTCGTTATGCTTAGCGAACAGCTCACTGAAATCCAAAAAAAAGTGGTCTACCTTTTTTTTGAATCTGCATCCACCCATTACAATCTATCAGTCGCAACAGGGGTGTTTTTTTGTATGTGGGAGGAAACTTTTTTCCCCTTTGCAATCCCCACCGTGCGAGAATTGAAAGCAGAAGTTTCCCCGGTGCTTTGCACAGATTTGTTTTCTCTCATTTATTCTTTATTCCTTAACAAACAATATGGACTATTTTTATTTATTCTCTTTTATCCAGCTGTTACTAGGATGCAAGCTTCATGCAGCAGGGGCAGAAGGTAGGATTTCGCAAATTTAGCATTCTTTGTCCTCTGCATTGGGTTTATTTTCTGTCTCCATAAAAACCCCAGTTGCGTCGAAAGTGCGGAACAGTTGTAATCATCAAAATTTAAAGCGATAAACCATGCAGTTTTATTCGTACCATAATGTTAGTCCTTTGGTTGCTGCTAAAATATTGATACAAAATACGAATTTTATGACAAGAAAGGGCAGGCACTTCGATAGTTATGCACCAGTATTGTTTTTTTCGCCTATAGATGGGCTTTCGAGAAGGTTTGTCGATTATGGTCTGATAATACCGCTCAGCACCGATGGTCAGGGTCGCTACATATCGCACATTGTATCGGCTACCGACACAAAGCTACGTTCTGGTCGTCGGTTTGCACGGAGCACCCGATATCAGGAGAGAAGAGAAGCCGATTTGTACTTCAATGTCACGGTTTTTGGGAAGGAGTTGCACTTACGCTTGAAGCACAACGCCAGACTGGTTGCTCCCAGGGCCGAAGTTGAGTGGCAGGAGGATTTCAGGGACCTCTTCACTGAACCCATCCACAGAGACTGTGTATTTTCTGGGGATATTACTGACATGCCAGGGGCAACCGTGGCGATCAGCAATTGCGATGGGTTGGTGAGTGTTGAGAAACTAACTTCTATAATTATTAATCCACAGGATGCACTGGTGCGTTTGGGAATGTTTTGTGCAAATTGGATGGGGAGATGGTAAATTTCTGCAACAGGAATAAGTAATATCAGTGTGCCAGTGTGGAAGACTTTTGTCTGTCCTGCAAGTCGACAGAAACCGCTTTCAGTCCATTGTTTAAGTTACATGAAAATTTTATAGGTCAAATTTCGTATGCAGTTGGCTTCTGTTTATCAGTACGATTGGTATACGTGTTTTTAGATATTAGTCAGTAATTGTATATAGTACAGTAATGTAGATTGTTTACAAATAATTGAATCATTTGGTCTCAATATTTCGCCATGTTTACTCAAAATACAAGACTTAAGAACAGTGTTTATTTACCAATGCGCACAATTTGACATTGCGGCACTGTCTAGTGGGCGTACAAAGCAAGGCGTTGTGGAACAGAAGCCCTTATACAGAACCAGTGCTAGCGATATTCGAGATTCAGAGTTTGAGTTTTCCGCCTTCCCTTGTGTTGAGCTGATTGGTGAGATGTTCGGGTGATTTAGATGTTGACCTCCTTTCCGGATTGGAGTTTACGATGTCGCTGTGAGGGAGAGAAGGAGCATCATTTTAGTAAATCTCGTTAGGAGGTCAGCTTCTAGCAAAAGTTTGGTTATGCATTGATTAACAGTAGTGGGTAACTTAATATGTATCAGTTGGACCTAGTGTGTGTTGTGCCGAAAACAATCTGGAATATTGTGGTGTACTGGTTAGTGCGTTTGTGAATCATGCTGGTTGTAGCCTGTTAATTCCTCATCTTGCTTGAGGTATGTTTATTGTTAAAACCATGTAATGATTGAGCTCTCGTGTGACGCCTCGGTAGAATAGCGATAAATAACAATTTCAAGGTAGTGCGCGATAACCCCTCCAAGGGTGAGTTGGAGAACGTTAATTCACGCTAATGAACTCTTTGAAAGCATGTAGCAATATCGAGATTGAAAGCCAGCGCTGCGGAACCGCCTTTCGGGCTGTTACGTTTCATGAACCAGAGGAAAGCAAAGAGCCGCTTGAAAAATCAAGATGTTGATGTAATTTCTCAAGTTATATTCATTTGAAGGTTTTAAATTTAGAACTCCAATTTTAGTCAGGGCCTAAAGAAGACAGTATGAAGGGGCACAAGTGGAGGGCTGGGAAAAAAAACTATCAATCACTGGTCAGTTGTCTTATGGATGAAACTTCCGTTGTGTACCTGAACCCATACATATAAAACTTAGTATAAAAATGCTTGCAACAGTTATGCACTGCCTGAATAATTACTGAATAATTTACATAATATTCAGTCACAATGTTGGATTTATTACAAATATCGTAAATCACTGAAGTTGCATACCATTGAGATGTTTGTCTGTCTCATTTTCTGTCATTTTCATGTTCTATATTTAGTACAGGAGGGATGTGTTCTTGCATAGGGATACAAGTGTGAGATTTGGTGCACCATCTTGGGTCGACTCAATGCCAGAATTAATCCGAATGAAATAGCACTCCAAGCTCCATATGGAAATAAAGTATTTGCTCCCTCATTTGGTCTATATTTCAACCAATGTTATATCCAGAGCATATATTAAATAATTCTTCAAGGTTTAATTGTGCCAATGTTTTCTTCAACATTTTCCACTATGGCAACTTTCATTCTGTCTCTCAAATCTTCATAAATCATTTCTGAATTAGTACTAGCGTCTAATTTTTGTCTCTACTGCTTCATGAAACCTGATCCCTTTGGAACCCTGCATCTTCTCTCTCGCTCCCCCCTGAGGCTTTTTATTTCCCTTCTTGAATCTCTTCAGCTGAATTTTTACTATTATACTGACCTAGGTTGTGATTTGGTCTGTATCTACTACATGAATTCTTATGCTATTCCAATATCTCTGTTGGGCAAGGGAGTGATCAATTTGGTCACGCATCAGTTCTTTAGGTGACACCCAAGTGTACCATTTCCTCCGATTGTGTTTAAATTAGGTGTGGATCCTGTGCAGCTTTCACCTTGAACTGAAATAAGAACTAAGAGTACTGGGGAGAGATACAGTCTTAATGTTTCAAATCTGACGTGACTCTTCTTCAGTATGGAATTTGCATCTCTGCTCATTCTGACACCCAGTCAAGCAGCTTTTAATTTGGTTTCTACAGTATCTCTGCCTTTATTAATTGAAACATTCCAGTCTCCTATGACTGTCATAAAATAATTTCCTATTATCCTTTTCAATCATTCCGCCAGTTTCTGGTACTCTGCCTCCACTACTTCATCTGGGTGCTCTGATGTGGGATGTAAATAATAGTCAAAAAATGTGGCACTGGAAAAGCACAGCAGGTCAGGTAGCATCCAAGGTGCAGGAGAGTCGATGTTTTGGGCATAAGCTCCATCAGGAATGCTGATGAAGGATTCCTGATGAAGGGCTTATACCTGAAATGTCAACTCTCCTGCACCTGAGATGCTGCCTGACCTGCTGTGCTTTTCCAGTGCCACACTTCCTCCATATATAATACGATCCTATCGACAATGAGTGGATCATTATGAAGCACCACCTTTGGCACCTGCCACCATATTGATCAATTCTCATCCTGAACTATTTCATGTGTAGCCTTATAACAAAGTCTTTGAATCTGTTCACTACCTGCTTAAATTACACTTGTGTTGTTACTTTTAACATTTTTGGCACAGAAGGAGCGACTTTCTAGGATGATTTAAGATCTAATCTTATAGAGTGCGAAATATTAAATGTTATAAAAGAATTGGAGCCAAGAAAAGCAGAAGGATGTGATGGAATCCCTGCAGAAATAATGAAATGGCTTGGAAAGAAAGAAAAGAGAATAATTTAACTTGTATAAGGAGATGTGCAAAAAATAGCCAGAATAGCACTATGGTCCCAATGGAGAAGGAGACAAATGTTATGAAATGTGAAGAGCGTTATGCCATTAACTTGAATCACACACACATTTCGGGTAATGTTAAAGGTCCCAGCCTATCGATTGGAACCAGAGCAAGACACTGTTGGCTGTGATCAGAACGATTTTAGTATGTGTTGTAGAACAGGAGAATGCAGCAGTCATGTCAAGTATGCAGACTGTACATCCTAAAGACTGACAGATGAGATCAAACAGCATGTTTCTTCTGTTCCCAAAAAGCAAGGTACTGACTCTACCCAACCAGCCCATGTTCACAAAACTCTCAGCACAGTCTCCAACATGAGATGTAATTCCATGATTGGAAAGCATTTGCTAGATAAAATATTGTGTGTGCAAAGAATTATGCTCATCCTTAAGATTCCTTTGGGCTTGCTATGAAGTCCACTTGTATAGTCTTTGCAGGCAGAGAGCAAGCACATCAATGCACCTGTTTCAGTTCCACAAAATAGGTGAGAGCTATTGAGCAGGTTTAATTTTTAGGGCTGTGCCTTGACCAGTCAGAAGGAGAAAGTGAGGACTGCAGATACTGGAGATCAGAGTCGAGAGTGTGGTGCTGGAAAAGCACAGCAGGTCAGGCAGCATCCGAGGAACGGGAGAATTGACGTTTTGTGCAAGAGCCCTTCATCAGGAATGAGGATGAAGGGCTCTTGCTCAAAACATTGATTCTCCTGCTCCTCAGATGCTGCCGGACCTGCAGTCCTTGACCAGTCAGAGTCAACAGGTCTGGTTTAAAGTTCAAGCAAAGCTTGATATTTAACTGTTATCAGCATTAATGGGTGCATTCTCCACGGCAAAGCCTCTACTAACCTGCTTGCCTACTGCTCATAATATAAATGTTGGCTTCCACCAGTATTGGTATTTCTGTAAATTGTCTTGATAGATTTGTCTTTTTTCAGCAATATTTGGGTGGTATGAGTGCTAAGTGAAAGATGAACTTGTGATTATATGGGAACATGAGGTTGGGGAATCATAGCTGTTATAGAAACAAGGCTGCAGGAGGAATGGGACTGGCAGTTCGATGTTTGGGGGCTTAGATGTTATAAGAAGGATGGTAAGGTCGGAGGGGAAGTGGAGGTTTTGATTGAGGAAAACATTAGTGCTGTACTTGGGTATATCTGAGGGATCGTCCAGGTGAAGTTTTATGGGTGGAACTTAGAAATAAGAAGAGGATGATGGGATTGTACCATTTGCCCCAGTAGTCAGAGGGGAATTGAGGAACAAATATGTAGAGAGATCTCAGCTATATGTAGGAATGATAACATTGTAATAGGAGGAGAGCTTAATTTTCCAAACATAGACTGGGGCTGCTACAGTGTTAAGGACTTGGATAGTGAGAAATTTAAGTGTTCGAGAAAATTTTCTTTATCAATATGTAGATATACCTACAAGAGAAGAAACAAAATCTGACCTTCTGTTGAGAAATATGAGAAGGCAAGTGAACTGAGGTGTTAGTGGGGGAGCACTTTGGGACCAATGATCATAATTCTATTAGTTTTAAAATAGTTAAGGAATAGGATGAGTGTAATGAAAAAGTTAAAGTTTTAATTGGCGTGAGGCAAATCTTGTTGGTATGAGGCAGGAACTTTCAAGAGTTGATTGGAATTGACTCCTCGTAGGTAAGAGGAAGGCTGGCAAGCAGGGAGAGTTTTAAAAGTGAGATAACTAGAGTTCAGCAACATTATGCTGTTGTTAGAGTGAAGGGTAAGGCTGGTAACAGTAGATGAATAAAGATATTAAGGCTCTGGTCAGGAAAAAGGAAGAGTCATATATTGGGCATATAGTTGGGATCAAGTGAATCTCTGGGTGTTGGAGCATTCCTATTCTGGCAATTGAGGGCAAAGAGGGAATATGAGAAAGCATTAGCAGGTAAGGATAATCCAAAGAGATTCTGCAAGTATGTTAAGAACAAAAGTGCAACTAGGGAGAGAATAGACCACTTCATTTATCTTTAAACGGCCCTATGTTTGGAACTACAGGAGGTGGGTGAGATACTAAGCGAATATTTCACGTCAGTTTTTACTGTGGAGAAAGAAATGGAAGCTAGAGAACTTGAGGAAGTAAATATTGATGCCTTGAAAATTATTCACATTATAGAAGAGGGAGTGCTGGAGATCTTTTAAAAAAAAAACTTACAGGTGGATAAATCTTCAGGACCTGATTTAGTGTATCCCAGAATGCTATGGAAAGTTAGGGAAGAAATTGTGGAGGCCCCAGCAGATATATTTGTATCACCTACAGCCAAGGGTAAGGTGGTAGAAGACTGGAGAGTGTCTAATCTTGTGCCTTTTTTAAAGAAAGGCTGTAAAGAGAAGCCTGGGAACTTTAGACCAGTGGGTTTAACATTAGTAATGGGTAAGTTGTTGTAGGGGATTCTGGTAGATAGGCTTTACATGCATTTGGAGGAGCAAGAACTGATTGTGGATGAGTATGGCTGTGTGCGAGGGAAATCAAGGTTCTGAGACATGATTGAGTTGTTTGAGGACGTAGCCAACAAGATTGGGGGTAGAGGTTGTCTACGTGGTTTTCTGTAAAGCCTTTGACAAGATCACATCGGATTTAGAGAGAGCTTGCCAATTGAATACAAAATTGGCTTAACAGTAAGAGACAGATGGTGATGGTGTAAGGTTGTTTTTCAGGCTGTGTTCCGATTGATGCTGACTCCACTTTTGTTTGTAATTTATATAAACAATTTGGATGAGAACCTAGGAGGTACGGTTAGTCGAGTGCCAATGAACATGTGGCTGCAGGACTGGTGTAGGAGGGAGGGCTTCAGCTATGTGAATCACTGGGATACCTTCTGGGGAAGGTGGGACCTGTACATGAAGGACAGATTGCATCTGAACTGGAGGGGTACTAGTATCTTGGGTGGGAGGTTTGCTGGAGCTCTTTGGGAAGGTTTAAACTAGATTGGCAGGGGAATGGGAACCTGAGCTATGGATTAGATGATGGAGTAGGTAATGAACAGCCAGATACAGCATGCAGAGAGTCTGTGAAGAGGGATAGGCACTTGATAGGGCAAAGGTGCAGTCAGTGTGATGGATTGAAGTGTATCTATTTTTATGCAAGAAGTATCAAGAATAAAGGTGATGAATTCAGAGCATGGGTCAGTACTTGGAACTGTGATGTTGTGGCCATTATGGAGATTTGGATGTCACAGGAGCAGGAATGATTGTTGGATGTTCTAGGGTTTAAATGTTTCAAAAGGAATAAGGGGGAAGGTAAGAGGTGAAGAAGTGACATTTGTTAATCAGAGATAGTATCACAGCTACAGAAAGGAGATCGTTGAGGAGGGTTTGTCTATTGAGTCAGTATAGGTGGAAGTCAGGAACAGGAAAGGAGCAGTCACTTTAATGGGAGGTTTCTGCAGGCCCCCCCAATAAAACAGAGACACAAGAACAGATTTGGAGGCAGATTTTAGAAATGTGCAGAAGTAACGGTTGTTGTCATGGGTGACTTTAACTTCCCTAATATCGATTGGAACCTTCTTAGTGGAAATAGTTTGAATGGAGCAGTTTTGGTCAGGTGTGTCCAGGAAGGGTTCCTGACGCAATATTTCGACAGGCCGACTAAAGGGGAGGCCATATTGGATTTGGTACTTGGCAATGGTATGGGAAAGTACTTAATTGGGGGAGGGGAAATTACAATGTTATCAGGCAGGAACTGAGGACCATAAATTGGGAACAGATGTTCTCGGGGAAATGCATGACAGAAATGTGGAGGTTATTCATGGAACACTTGCTGTGAGTGCTGGACAGATTTGTCCCACTGAGGCAAGGAAGGGATGGTAGGTGACCAGGGATATAGAACATTTAGTCAAGAGGAAGAAGGAAGCTTGCTTAAGGTTGAGCAGGCAAGGATCAGACGGGGCTTTAAGGAGTTACAAGGTAGCCAGGAAGAAACTGAAGAATGGACTTGGAGCTAGAAGGGGGCATGCAAAAGTTTTAGCAGGTAGGACTAAGGAAAACCCTAAGGTTTGACATTTACGTGAGGACGGCCAGAGAGAGGGCAGGGCCAATCTGGGATAGTGGAGGGAACCTGCACCTGGAGTCAGAGGAAGTAGGGGAGATCTTTAATGAATTCTTCGCTTCAGTATTCACTACTGAGAGGGACCTTGTCGTTTTGAGGACAGCTTGAGACAGACTGATATGCTAGAACAGGTAGACGTTATGAAGGAGGACTTGCTGAAAGTTTGAAAAACATAGCTATAGATAAATGCCCTTGGCTGGACAGGATATACCCTAGGTTACTACATGACATGAGGGAAGAGATTGCTGCGCCTTTGGCAATGATCTTTGTATCCTCACTGTCCACTGGAGTAGTACCAGATGATTGGAGGGTAGCAAATGTTATTACCTTGTTCAAGTAAGGGAATAGGAATAATCCTGGGAATTACAGACCAGTCAGTCTTATGTCAGTGGTGGGCAAAGTATTGGAGAGGATTCTGAGAGACAGGATTTATGGTTAGTTGAAAAACCACAGTTGGACACTATGGGTAATTTTAACACCCTTGAGACTGATGCCATCAAAGGTGATGTCTGCAAGACATTCTGTGCACAAATCACAGTAAGTTACCATGTATACACAACAAGCAATTAGGAAGGCAAATAATATTTTGGCCTTTACTGTAAGAGTTGAAGTACAAGAGTGAGAAAGTCTTGCTACTATTATGCATGGCTTTGATGCGATCATACTTGGAGTACAGTTTTGGTCTCCCTAGAAAGGATGGATGTATTTACTTTGGGATGCTACAAAGTTTCACAGGGTTGATTCCTGTAATAAGAGCATTGTTCTATGCTGAAATGGATCTCTATTCTCTGGAGGTGATGAGTTTTTGGAGAAATAGTAACAAATTCTTGGAGGATTTGGCAGGCTAATTTTGAGAGACTGATTCCCTTGGCAGCAGCATTTAGATCAAGGGATGATAGCTATTTAATGCTAAGGTAAGAAATTTCCTGCTAAGCAGGATACTGTATTCCAGAGAGGAGATGATCTTCACCCAGTGTGTATGTAGTGAGTTCTCACTTTACGTTGCCCTATTTTAAGTCATTTTGATTTAGCATCTTGTTTTTAAATGGAGTGATGTTGTCATTTACCATTGTGGGTGTAAGTTTTAAATTTACCTTTCTTTTAAAAGTTCATCTTGTTTATAAATAGTGACTGAAAAATATACAGTAACTTGCAAGGTTTTATGATTTTATCTTTTTCTGATGAGAAAAGTTCTCGAATTTAACTGAAGTGTTTATATTAGATGGGAAGACTTATTCTGCTAAATGTTGTTCATTTAAATTTATATGTTTCAGGAATGCAATGATCATGTTAGGTTAGGGGCTCAAGAAGTCATGTGTCCCAATCTCATTCCTGTGCTGTACTGTTGGGCTGCATTCTGTTGAGGTTAGAATATTGAGGTGAACTTAAAGGTGTTTAAAATGACAAAAGGAGCATACAGAAGATATTTCCTTGGGTATAGAAATGCATAGGAAATGAGTGCAATTCACTTTGGACAATGCAGGAAATACATTTTCATTTAAAAGTTGCAGAACCATGGAATTCTCATTCCCCAAAATGCTGGGCATTTACAATTTTCAAGGTTAAGATCAACTGATTCTTATTGGGTAGAGTTATTTATTGACTAAGATTAATTAAATGCTGTAACAAGCTTGAGGGGCCGGATGGCTTTCTCCTGTCCTTGTAGCATGATTGCAAATGGTAGGCTTACAGTACAACTTGTAGTTTCATTTTGGCTGTACAATTTTGTAAACATTTATTTAATGCATGAACCAGTGTAAACATTCAGCAGGGGTATGTCCAGCTATGCCATCAGCCTCTACAACTTTAGTGCGTAAATATTGCAGGGCCATGAATTTTCACAGTAAAGTTCAATGCTCATCAGGTCATATTCTTTTCCCTATTATATTTCCTTATTCCCTGCTTTCTCATTCATGAAAAGCATGTGAAAATTTGGGTGTGGCAATGGAAAGCAAATGACTGACATATAGTGAAGAACTGGTTGTAGGTTATGGTGGTTTTGCAGTTGGAAAAGACCATTGAAGGCAGCAGTCAAGAGGTTTATGTTTATAATGAAAGTGAAGGTTATGCAGTATTACCATTTAATTTTTGGTGACAGAAGTCTGAGGTATGGTGGAAGCAGAAAGGTGGGGTGGAGGAAGAGAGAGAGAGATTGTTATCAGGTATTACTGAGATGGAGAAATAAAGAGCTGCTACAATTTCAAGAAGTTGAAAATTTTCCTACATTCCAGTCCCCAGAGATTATGCTCTTGGAATTGGTCACTCCTGCCACCTCTCTGCTGGCCTGGTCTATGTAGATCATCTTGTCACTCGTGGAGAAGAGCATCTCTAGCACTACTGCAGCACCTCCAGGAATGTACCAGAGACAGCCTTACTATTCGTATCTCAATAAACTCTTCTTTCAAAAAAAGAAATCTGGTGGAAGTAACTACTAACATAGTAATGTAGAAAATAGGAGCAAGTGTAGGCCATTCAGCCTGCTTTGCCATGCATTATGATCATGGCTGATCATCTAACAGTAGCTTCTGCTTCTTCCCCAATATCCTTTGATCCCGAAGTCCCAAGTGCTATATCCGATTCCTTTTTGAAATCATACCTCGTTTTGGCCATGTCTGCTTTCTATGGTAGCGATTTCCACCGGCTCACCAATCTACCAGACTCCCATTGAAGATATTTCTCCTCTTCTCAATCCTAAATGGTTACCCTGTGTCCTTACCCTGTGGATTCTCTTGCCATTGGGAACATCCTTTATGTCTACCCTGTCTAGTTCTGTTAGAATTTCATAGGCTTCTCATTCTTTTGAACTCCCTGAACAGAATCTTTATTAATTCAGTGTCTCTTTGCAGGAATCAGTCTGGTAAATCTTTGCTGTGCTCCCTTTATATCAATAACATCCCTTATCACATGAGACCCATATATTTGCATCACAACATCTTTGCTCCCCTATTTGAATCCTCTTACATACCATTTTCTGTCTATATCACCTGCTGTATCTGCATGCTCACCTTCAGCGACTGGCAATGGCACCGAAGTCTCATTGATTATACCCTTCTCTCAATTTATAGCCATTTTTGGGTAATAATTTGCCTTCCTGTTTTTGCTATCAAAGTGGATAACCTCACATTTATCCACATTAAACTGCATCTGTCATGCATTTGCCCGATAAGCTGGTCCAAATCCCACTACATCTCTGAATCCTCCCTCTAGCTTACCCTCCCATTCAGATTTGTCAGCTGCAAATTTGAAAATATTACATTTAGTTTCCTCATCTAAATCATCAACATTATATTGTGAATGGTTGCAGTGTTAGCACTGATCCCTGTGGTATACCCTACTGTTCGGTGCCTGCATTCGGAAAAAGATCTTTTTTGTATCGTTTCCTGTCTACCAACCAGTTTTTGATCCATGTTGATACACTACCTCCAATTCCATCCATTTTAATTATCTGCACTAATCTTTTCTGTGGACTTCATTTATAGCCTTCTGAAAATCCAAATTAACCACTTTCATTGGTTGCATCCTTGAAGAACTCCACTAGATTTGATGAGCATCATTTCCCTTTCATAAATCTGTGTTGACTCTGTCCTATCCTGCCACTGTTTTACAAGTGCTGTGCTATTAAACATTTTACAATGGACTTTAGCATTTTCCCTACTCTCCATGTTAGGCTGACTGATAATTCTCGAATTTTCTGTCTACCTTCGTTTTTCAACAGAGGGCTTACATTAGCTACAGTTCAATTTGTAGGGACTGTTCCAAAGTCTATAGCATCTTGGAGGATGACCAATCTGCATCCACTGTTTCTCAAAACACTTCCTTAAGTACTCTGCGAGTTAGATTATTAGACCCGAGGGACATACCAGCATTCAACCCCATCAATTTCCCCAACACCATTTCCCTACTAATACTGGTTTCCTACAGTTCCCCTCTGTCTCTAAATATTGTGTTCCCCAAAATTTCTGGTATATTATTTGTCCTTTTTTGTGAACATAGAACCAAAGTATGTACTTAATTGCTCAGCCGTTTCTTTGTGCCCCACTATAAATTCTCCTGATTCTTACTGTAAGGTACCTATATTTGTCTTTCTGTTCACATACTGATAAAATTTTGAGTTAGTTTTTAGGTTCCCTGCAAGCTTGCTCTCATACTCCATTTCCCTTTCTTAGCTGAAAATGTGTTGCTGGAAAAGCGCAGCAGGTCAGGCAGCATCCAGGGAACAGGAGAATCGACGTTTCGGGCGTAAGCCCTTCTTCAGGAATGAAGGGCTTATGCCCGAAACGTCAATTCTCCAGCTCCTTGGATGCTGCCTGACCTGCTGTGTTGCTGGAAAAGCGCATTTTCAGCTCTGATCTCCAGCATCTGCATACCTCACTTTCTCCTCAAAGATTTCCCTTTCTTAATCAATCCGTATCCTCCTTTGCTGAATTCAAAGTTGTTCCAACTCCTCAGGTCTTTTGTTTTTTCTGGTCGATTTGTATGACTCATCCTTAAGTCTAATACTTTCATTAATTTTCCTTGTAAGCCATTGTTTGACCACTTTGCTGTTTTACCTTTGTGCCAGACATGAGTGTATCGCCTGGGAGGATAGTTGACGCGAGTGACCTCGCAACCTTTAATTCAAACTTGGATGAGCACTTGAAATGTCATAACATTCAAGATTATGGACCTACTGCTGGAAAGTGGGATGAGTGTATATTTAGAGTAGCTTTGATGGTACAGATTTGACCAACTGAAGGGCTTCTTTTGTACTGTATGATCCTATGAACAATTGTTGCATTAACCCATGTGCTCTTTGAATGTTTGCCATTGTCTTTCCACTGCTTTCTGTCTTAAGTCCTGTTTCCAAATATGTCATAGACAAGTCGTGTCTCATACCATAATAGTTTCCTCTATTTAGATTCAGGACCCTAGTCTCAGAATCACTGTTCACCTTAATGAAGAATTCTATCATATGATGCATGTTCAGCCTCAAAGGGCCTCACGCAACTAGATTGCCAATTATTCCTTTCTCATTGCACAATACCCAGTTTAGGATGGCTGTTCTCCAGTTGACTCCTCAACATATTAGTCGAGAAAACCATCCCTTATACACTCGAGGAATTCTTCCTGGATGATATTGTTCCTAATTTTTCAGCTCTGATCTCCAGCATCTGCAGTCCTCACTTTCTCCTAACTAATTTGATTTGCCCAATCTACATGCAGATTTAAAATTATAATGCATTCCTAACATCACCCCAATTAGTTTGGGGCCTGTGTACAACCATCACTAATTTTATTTTTGCACTTTGGTGTTTCTCAGCTCTGTCATTACAGATTCCATATCATTGGAGCTAATATCCTTCCTTACTGTTGCATTCATTTTAACTGTAACCAGAAATGCAACTCCACTGACTTTTCCTTTTTGCTTATCTTAACTATTGACTATCCCTGGATGTTTGGTTCCCATTCCTGTTTGAAACCCCTACTATATCATACAAGTTATTGTCTATTTGTCTGATTAATGCCTCCATTTTATTGCAAATGCTCCGTGCATTAAGACATAAAGCCTTAGAGCTTGTCTTTTTAACATTCCTTGTCCTGTTCCTATTATTTTTCACTGTGATTTGATTTGATCGCAGCCCTTCATTTCTCTATATATCAACTTCCTTATTCCCTTTTCTGTCTTTTGTTCTTGTTGTTGTGGTTCTGTTCGCTGAGCTGGAAATTTTTGTTGCAAACGTTTCGTCCCCTGTCTAGGTGACATCCTCAGTGCTTGGGAGCCTCCTGTGAAGCGCTTCTGTGGTGTTTCCTCCGGCATTTATAGTGGCCTGTCCCTGCCGCTTCCAGTTGTCAGTTTTAGCTGTCCGCTGTAGTGGCCGGTATATTGGGTCCAGGTCGATGTGTTTGTTGATGGAGTTTGTGGATGAGTGCCATGCTTCTAGGAATTCCCTGGCTGTTCTTTGTTTGGCTTGTCCTACAATGGTAGTGTTGTCCCAGTCGAATTCATGTTGCTTGTCGTCTGCGTGTGTGGCTACTAAGGATAGCTGGTCGTGTCCTTTCGTGGCTAGTTGATGTTCATGGATGCGGATCGTTAGCTGTCTTCCTGTTTGTCCTATATAGTGTTTTGTGCAGTCCTTGCATGGGATTTTGTACACTACATTAGTTTTGCTCATGCTGGGTATCGGGTCCTTTGTTCTGGTGAGTTGTTGTCTGAGGGTGGCTGTTGATTTGTGTGCTGTTATAAGTCCTAGTGGTCGCAGTAGTCTGGCTTCACAGGAGGCTCCCAAGCACTGAGAATGTCACCTAGACAGGGGACGAAACGTTTGCAACAAAAATTTCCAGCTCGGCGAACAGAACCACAACAACGAGCACCCGAGCTACAAATCTTCTCCCAAACTTTGTTCTTGTTCTTGATTCTCCTTCCTCTGACTGCTTATCTAGATTCCATCCCTTCCCAATCTCTCTTTTATCAGGTGATTTTACACTTTAGTGACAGTCTGGAATGCACTGTAAATTCTTCTCAGGAAATGAGTGAGCTGCCCATCGTGGTAAAAGTTCAGTGGAAGTTGAAAATTAAAATGACCAGGCCTCTCCTGCTAATTTCAGATGAGTTTGTCATTTCCCCACTCTGCCTATTTTAAAGTGGCTCCCAGTTAATATCCTCACCATTAAATTTTTGCCTTTCAATGCCTGTGCTGGTTCTGTGGAAGAGTTACCTATGTGACCACTTGCCCTTAATTTCTTTGTCAAATATTGTGTCTCCTTTTCTAAAACAAAATACATCAAAATTTTAAGACAATTAAGGTTTCTTCCAGATTGCTAATGTTCCTGCTATGTTTAAAGAAATTATACCAATATTTCGACTAAAACATTTTCTTTTTCTTCCCATACCTTTCAGTTCCACTTCCAGTCTCCTGCTTAGCATCCTTCCATCGCGTTGCTCTAATACAAAAGAGACACTGCAGAAATGTAACTGCTAGTGAAGTGAAATTTTTAGACTACTGGCTACTGAAAATTATACAATCAGAATATAAATGAACTCATTTTTGTTCAAAGATGCTGTTGTTTTATAAACTAGTAATCTAGAGGTTGAGGTTTATGCTATGTATTCATAGATTCAAATCTTAATGTCATAACTAGCAGAATTTAAATTTAATTAATAAGAGCTGCAATTGAAAGCTAGTTGTGATGGTGATGATCAAACAATCATTTATTTATTTCAAAAACAAATTCTGGTTCATGACAGTCTTTTTAAGAAAGGCAATATACCATTCTTGTCTGATCTGTAAGTGACTCCAGAACCACAGTAGTGTAGCTGACTCTTAACATCCCTCTGAAATGGTCTAGGAAACAACTCAGTTCAAGGGCAATTAGAGATGGCCAGACTAATTCTGGCCTTGCCTTTGATGTCCATTTCCCAGAAAAGAGTTTTGAAAAAATGTGATGCAACTTTTGTTCCAAATCATCAATATTTTTTATTTTTTTGCCAATTTAACTCACTTGATTTTGATATTTAATGCTAGTTCTGGCATGATGGACTGAATGGCCTCCTGTGCAGTTACACTTCTGTAAGATTTTATCATAGTGCAGTAACCTTATCTCAATTTTTAACTTCTGCAATTCAAGTCACAAATTTACCTATAAATAAAGCTCTCCTTGACCAATGAGTGAGTTGACAACGTTTCAATAATTCTGTTCAGTATGAGAAGCTGGTTTCCTGACAATAAATATAAAACTAATGCTGAAAACCCAAAGTGCTGCACAAAATGAATTTCACTGCTGTTTTGTTGGCCAATCTAAGTTGGTTGCTATACATCAAAATTATAGTAGACTGGAGAAAATTGTTGTCTTAAACAAAGAAACATAGAAAGGAGCAGGAGGAAACCATTCAGCCCTTCAAGCCTGCCCTGCCATTCATCACGACCATAGCTGATCATCTGACTCAATAGCCTCTGTCTGATTTTGCCACTGCTTTCCAAATGTTCCGCTATATAGTCCTTGATAACAGATTCAAGAATTTTCCCTACTACTGATGTTAGGCTTACTGGTCTGTAATCTTAGCTCAAGTCTAACTGAAAGTATGATATATTAACCCTCACACTTGAAACTACTGAAAGCTTAATTTGATATCTTTTTCCCAAAAGTCTGTTGATATGAACTGAAAGTTGTTTGAAGGCTTTCATAGTGAGATCTGTGCCCATAAATTTGTCTTATTCAATATATGTTTCCTTTGGCATGTTTTGTTAGTTTTAGCCATGTTGTTTGGAAGAGGTGAAGGAAAACTGGATGGAGGAAAAACCGAATACAGGGGCGGCGATGGTGTGCTTTCCTGCAGTCATTGTAGACATCTTTTAAAATATTAGCTAATGCTGGGTGTCAGCAGTTATGCCCTTTAAAAATGAAGACCTACCCCTCGAGGAGTTAAACCTTGGAAAGAAGGTGGCAAATAATTTAAAATCCAACACAAATAGAAACAAATTTTGAAGACTTGGTATGTCATTTCTGAAAAAGTCAATGATCAATTATGTTGTATTTAGTCAATTTAAAGACTTAACTGCTGAGTACGACCTTTACAAAAAATATTTGAAAGTTTAAATCATAATGTGAATGTTTTATAAGTAGTGACCACTGAAACTGATTTTATCGTAACATTGCATTTTTTTTACAAATATGTAGACTGTCTGGATCGTTTCAGTTTGGTAGTTATAACTTCTTTCATTATCTTCCACTATATTAGTTATTATAGTTAGCCCTGCTGTCTCGCAGCGCCAGGGACCCAGGTTCTATTCTAGCCTCAGGCGACAGTCTGTGTGGAGTTTGCACTTTCTCCCCTTGTCTGCGTGGTTTTCCCCCCACAGGTGCTCAGGTTTCCCCCCACAGTCCAAAGATGTACAGGTTAGGTGAATTGGCTATGCTAAATCTCCCATAGTATTCGAGGATGTATAGGTTAGGTGCTTTAGTCAGGGGTAAATGTAGAGTAATAGGGTAGGGGAATGGGCCTAGGTGGGTTGCTCCTCGGAGGGTTGGAGTGGACTTGTTGGGCTGAATGGCCTGTTTACATGCTGTAGGTATTGTATAATTCTATAATTCTATCCCATGCCAAATATAAATGCTGTTTTTTTTCAGCTAAGACCTTCACGCTACTAGTCACACCTTGATTAAAAAATTAACAAAGAATGTTGAAAATCTGTATCACGTCAGTCTATATCTTTGAGATCATTATCTCCAGCAGAATTAGAAACTATTTAAAACTGTATTCAAGCAATCGTTGATTGCTGAATTGAATCTTAATCTAAATTTCAATGGAACTGTCAAACAATGAAAGGAGTAGAGAAGCAGGATCGATTCAGCATCATGTCAACTCCTGACTCCAGTGAGCATGAGTCCTTAGAGCAAAGCTAACCACAATGTGTTGCTAATTTAGGTAAGTCATTCAAACAGGACCAACAAGTGGGTAGTGTGGGAATTAAAATATAATTCCTGTGTTGCCCACTGTATTCTTAGGCTGTATTTGAAGCAACTTATTGGCTATGTCAAAGAAATATTTACTTCCTAACTAGATTGGTCAGTCCTTCAACTCTTTCCCTCAGCTGAGAGAACTTGATGCTGACAATAGTCAGAATTAAATTCTATTTGTATAGCTGCAACCCATTCTTTGCTAGTGTAAATATATTTTTAACTGTCTGGATTATATAGGCTGTTTTTTTCCACCAAGTGTCAGATGAACTTCCCCAAAAATGCCCATAAAGGCAACACATTTCAGCAAAGATAGTTCAGGATATTCCTCATCACTTGGAGATATGCTGAGCTTCTCATTAATCCATGGAGGCATCAGGATAAGAAAAATTTCCAAGGTTTGCCTCAAGATCATGCCACAGGTGCCAGAAAATCCACAAGCATATGAAACCACAGAGAAGCTCAGCCTTCAGTACTTGACTCTTGGTCAGTTGTGGTTATGTTGACATTGGGGCTCAACATAAGGTTCGGCACTGGCTTTCCTGACCGAGGGCCTCACCGGATTCTGGCCCTGCAGCAACCAGGAACTGCTGCTCAGCATCCTCCCTTGTGTCCTCGCTAAGAACATGGCGCACACTGTCTCTACATAACCATTACATTTCATACAGTCCTCCCACATCGTTTGCTACTCTGTATGCTACTTAATAATAAGCTAACCATGGTGCAGGACTAACTTTCTGTGTAGTGCTTAACAAATGTATCCAATACCTCATTGCTTTCTACATTTTCTTTGTCTTTTCCCTAAAGGAGTTTCAATTTATTTGTTAAGATTTCAAATATACTTGAAACTCTCCACTTATGAGTGGATGTTTTTAATTCAGTTGATGAATATTGACAGTCTATTCAGCTGTAACAAGCAACAAACTTTGTTTGATCCTGTCCATCTGATACCTCACCTAACCACCTAACATGGACTATTTAATAGCTGGACGCCTGATTTTTCTTGGCTTAGTCCAGAATGTTAATGCTGCACTTGAATGTGGAATTTTTAACCTTGGACATTTTCTGTAAAATGCATTACTTGATGTCTTTGTCTAGCAGGTAGTTTGGAGCAGACAACCTGCTTCCAAATGGAATGCAAGTGCTGCTTAACTAAAGCAAACCAATAAAATCTTTTCTCAACACAGTGGGGGCAAATTGTGAAAATATGACTTGCTGTTTTCTAATGCCATCCTTTTCAATTTGACTAATAGGAAATGCTTATAGCAAACAAATGGCAAAGCGAATAAAGTTTGACATGAACTTTAATTTTCTAGTCCAGATATCCATATAAAAAGTAAAATTAGGGTGGACATTTGAACATTGAATTATTAGATATCATTAACTTTGTACTAATAGTGAATTTCCAATTATATAATCTCACATTGTCTTTTGACCCTTCTTGAAATGCATGAGTTTGTCAATTTGAAATCAGTTTTCCTAATTTTGCTGTGTTATTTAACAACTCCTGCCAGAGATGTCAGTGATAGACAGTGAGGAATTGTGGAACATTTTCCCAGCTGCAAGCTCTTAATGACTGACTGTGTAAGATGTTGATATTTTTATGAACATTTGAAAATTCTGTGGGCCCCCTTCTTGATAACTTGTGCAGAAACGTTACTCATTCTGGTAACTAAATTATGTATAATTGCCCTCTTTATATTTAATAGGCCGGACTGATTCGTGCAGACACTGGCGAGTTTTTCATTGAGCCATTGGAAAAAGGGCAGCAGGCACAGGAAGAAAAAGGTCGTATTCATGTGGTGTATCGTAGGCCCTCTATCAAACAAGCAGTATCACAAGACCTACATGTTGAAGGTATTGAGAGGATTAAAACTATTGCAAGTTTCAGTGGAAGTACAAAAAAAAATGAGCTTATTAAAGCATTATGTTATTAAACCCAACGCAGTCTCCAGAATAGATTTGCACATAACATTGCATAATATTAAATGCTGTTAATTTAAAGAACATTAATTTGATTACATTGATTGCATCTGTCTCCTTTCTAAGATTTTAATCTACTTGCACAATTTATTGAATGCACATATGATATCTGCATTATAGTGTGTGTTATTTTAAACATTCTTAAGTTTCTGTATAAAATGAAAATAGAAACAATTTGCCAAATTATAATAAAGAAAATTCTCTGATTTCAGGTACTGTTTGGTAATTATCTTACACACTTAACTAACATAACTTGAATTTGTAGGTCGGCTCAGCATATTCACTTCAGTGCTTCGCATTCCTGTGTTGTATGTTGAATTCTTTAAGGCCATTTTTACTGGAATTTTGTTCATCTTGCTATACAGGCAAGGTTTCAGTGAAAAGGGGCAATATAAGAATTGAACTGTTTGGACACCCTCTGAAAATCTGTTTCGTATGTCTCACCGAAGTGCATTAAGTTTTGTATGTTAACTGCGCAATATAAATGAGTCATAGACAGAAATCTCAAGGCAAAGGTCAGTGATGTTGCTCAGCATTATTTTTATCTCATTGGTTAGTGCGCTTTGCGAGGCCAGGTAGCCTATGGAAATGAGACTTGTGTTATTAGATGTACAATGTGAAAGCCAATCAAATTATACCATTCCTAGATGTTTAACTGTCCTGAGACCTACTCTGTCCAATCCATTATATTTTCATTGCCTTCTGTGAAACCCTCTGACTTGAGACTGAATATGCCAGATATGATGGCATTATATATCTGGGATGTCTAAGTATGTTTTAAGTATCTTTTTGCTTCCAAATGGAGCCTTAAATTCAAATCCTGATTTTTAATTGAAATCCATAGTTCTGGATTTCCGCTGTGCTTAATTCATTGGAGCTCTACTTCAGGATAGAAAATAATGACCACAAAGATTTAGTTCCAAAATTATTGCTGTTCGTTATGTAGCATTCTAAGGAGAGTAAGGCAGTAAATATTTGCAGATTGTTCCTTGTGAAGAAAGATATTTGGATCAGGAAGCTACCAAGCAAATTCAATGGAGTTGGAATTCCTGACATAGACCGAGAAGAGAATTAGACTTGTTTCCTTCCAGAGTTGGTTTAATACTCCCCTTTTGGACTGATGACTTTGATTTAAGAGATTGAGGCAGATTAGACACTGTAATTCTACACAATTGTGATTTTCCCTGAAAAAGGCAGAATTCAGATGAGCAAAGCAGATAATGTTGAACATTCTAGGCAACCTAGAATTTGAACCTAGAACCTTCTGATTAGAGGGCACATGTTGTTCTAATTGCATTAAAATGGAAGCCCTAGGTTTGAAATATGTTTTACACAATATTTAATTTAGGGTGTCTGGGTAATTTACTTCTATGTAATTGTAATCTACATTATGTGCAAATTATTTTGCTATATTTGTCTTTAATGTCATACATCTATGTTCTCTTTCTCATACAATTTTTACAAAAAACTGTTAGAGTCATAGAGGTGTACAGCACAGGAACAGACCTTTCGGTACAAATTGTCTGACCAGATATTATAAATAAATCTCTTCCAGTTTTTCAGCATTTGACCCATGACCCTGTAATCCTTTCCTAATCATATACTCATACTCATCCGATGCCTTTTAAATGTTGTGGAGATGTTGGCGTTGGTCTGGGGTGGACAAGGTACAGAAATCAATGCAGGTTTTGATAACTGCCTGTCATGTTTTTCAAATTTAGAAATGGCTTGCCATTAAGATGATAATTGGAGCTTCATTAATGTTTCATTTTTTTATTTGCTGATCTCTGGCTCACTGGCTGTGCTTTTGCTTCTGCGGCAACTGGTGTGGCTTCAAAACTCACTGAGGAGCTTGAGCACAAAGTGTTGACTGCCAGTGCAGTGTTGAGTTACAAGTTGGGTCAATCTTTAATGAAGGACCCAACTGTTCTCTTGAGTAGATGTTTCATTTCCAATAGTATTGGGAGAAGAGCAGGACAGTTTTTATGAATAACGTTCATCTCCTCGCAATTTCATCAAGCATGTTTTCATTTTTATTGGTTTTCTGTGCCTACTATTTGTACACAGTTCAAAATAAATTAGTTGCCTCTTCGAGCCTGAGAGGTGGCACAGTAACTCAGTGTCTCACAGCACCAGGGACCCGGGTTTGATTCCAGCCTCTGACGACTGTCTGTGTAGAGTCTCCCCGTGTCAGGGAAATGTAGAGTAATAGATAGGAGAATGGGTCTGGGTGGTTTACTCTTCGGAGGGTCGTTGTGGACATGTTGGGCCAAATGGCCTGTTTCTACACTGTAGGGATTCTATGATTCTAATAACCTGGTGTCGCTTGATTTTTGACCTTTTAAATGTTGTAATTGTATCACCTTCCACCACTTCCTCTGGCAGCTCATTCCATACACTCATATCCTCTGCATGAAAAAGTTGTCCCATAGGTCCCTAAATCTTTCTCCTCTCACCTTAAACCTACGTCCTTTAGTTTTGGACTTCCCCACCCTGGAAAAAAGATCTTGGCTATTCACCCTGTCCATGCCTTTGTGATTTTATAAACCTTTACAGCTCCACTGCTCCATGGAAAATAGCCCCAGCTTATTCAGCCTCTCCCTATAGCTTAAATCCTCCAATATCCTTAAAATCTTTTCTGAACCCTTTCAATTTTCACAATATCCTTCCCATAGCCGGGAGACTAGAATTGTACGCAGTATTTCAAAAGTGGCCTAACCAATGTCCTGTAAAGCAACACACGACCTCCCAACTCCTATACTCAAAGGCAAGCATATCAAGTGTCATCTTCACTGTCCTATCTACCTGTGGCGACTCTTTCAAGGAATTATGAACCTGCACTCCAATGTCTCTTCGTTCAGCAACACTCACCAGGATTTTACCGTGAAGTATATAAGTCCTGTCCTGATTTGCCTTTCCAAAATGCAGCAAGTCCCATCTATCTAAATTAGATTAGATTACTTAGTGTGGAAACAGCCCTTCGGCCCAACAAGTTTACACCGACCCTCCGAAGTGCAAGCCACCCAGACCATTCCCCTACATTTACCCCTTCACCTAACACTACGGGCAATTTAGCATGGCCAATTCACCAAACCTGCACATTTTTGGACTGTGGGAGGAAACCGGAGCACCCAGAGGAAATCCACGCAGACACGGGGAGAATGTACAAACTCCACAAAGACAGTTGCCCGAGGCGGGAATTGAACCCAAGTCTCTGGCGCCGTGAGACAGCATTGCTAACCACTGTGCCATCATGCCACTCATATTAAACTCCATCTACCACTCTTCGGCCCATAGACCCATCAAGATCCTAATGTACCTTCTTCGCTGTCCACTAACACCTCCAATTTTGGTGTCACCTGCAAACTTACTAACTGTATCTCCTATGTTCACATCCAAATCATTTACAGGGGAACCTTGACTATCCGAACGAGGTGGACGGGCACTATTTTGTTCAGATAATCAATTATTCGATTAATTGATTAAATGCCTTTCCTCTGTGGCTCGGAGTTTTAAAGTCTGTTCCCCTTTCAGGAGACTGCATCCACACACAGCACGAGCCCCTGTCCCCAACACCTCCCCCCCCCCCCCCCCCCCCCCCCCCCCCGACACCTACCCCCACCCTTCCAGCCCCACCCCCAAATCCTGCCCCAGCCCCCCGACCCCCCCCCCCCCCCCCCCCCCAACCGTTCAACACCGACTCCCTACCCCCATCCAACATAGCCCACGCCCCCCCCCCCCCCCCCCCCCCCCCCCCCCCCATCTCATGCAGCAGCCCCCCGCCCCTTCTCCGGGGCAGCCGGACTGCACACCAACAAAAAGACTGCTAATGCTGCAGCTGCTGCCTTTGTGGTGTAAGTACGTATGTACACGCACGCACACACATACACGCACACATTTTTACTGCAACTTTTTGACAGGTTCCACCTCTGCCCTGTACAGGACAATGTTGGGCAGATTACCTGGGGAAGGGGATGGGTTTAGGTACACTCTAGAACACCAGGGAAAGTATGGGGAGAGAGATGGCGGGAGGTCAGTCATTTGGAGACTGTGCCTATTTAATCACTGTAAACAAAAGGCACAATCACTGTTAGAAACACATCTAATGTTTCTATCGGGACCTCGGAATCTCCTTTGGATAATCCGATTTTCAGATAATTGGCATTCAAATAATCGAGGTGCCACTGTATATAAATGACTGTTCCTTGTGGCACAACGTTGGTCACAGGCTTCCAGTCTGAAAAACAAACCTCCACCACCACCCTCTGTCCTCTCTCTTCGAGCCAGTTCTGTATCCAAATGACTAGTTCTCCCAGTATTCCATGCCTCTAACCTTACTAACCAGCCTACCATATGGAACCTTGTCGAACATCTTGTTGAAGTCCATATAGGTCATGGTCACTAGTCTACACTCATCAGTCCTCTTCGTTACTACTTAAAAAAAAAACTCATCAAGTTAGTGGGATTTCCTACGCACAAAGCCATGTTGACTATCCCTAATCAGTCCTTGCCTTTCCAAATACATGTAAATCCTGTCCCTCAGGATTCTCTCCAACAACGTGCACACCACTGATTTCAGACTCACCAGTTTATAGTTCCTTGGCTTTTCCTTACCACCTTTCTTAAATAATAGCACCATGTTAGCCAATCTCTAGTCTTTCAGCACCTCATCTGTGGTGATTGATGATATAAATATCTCAGCAAGGAGCCCAGCAATCACTTCCCTAGCTTCCCAAAGAATTTTAGGCTACTCCTGATCATGTTCTGGGGATTTATGCACATTTTTGCATATTAAGACATCCAGCACTGTCACCTCTGTAATTTGGACATTTTTTAAAGATGTCGCTATTTATTTCCCCTTGTTCTCTATCTTCCATATCCTTCTCCATAGTAAACACTGATGGAAAATACTCATTTAGTATCACCCCCATCTCCTCCGGTTCCACACACAAGCGGCCTTGCTGATCTTTGAGGAGCGCTTTTCTCTTCCCTAGTTACCCTTTTATCCTTAATGTATTTGTAGAATCCGTTTGGATGTTCCTTAACCCTATTTGCCTTGCTGATCTCCCTCTTAAGTATATTCCTATTGCCTTTGTACTCTTCTAAGGATTCACTTGGTCTTTGCTGTCTATACCTGACACATGCTTCCTCCTTATGTGTGACCAAAGCTTCAATTTCTCTCGTCATCCAGCATTCCCTACGCTTAGCAGCCTTGCCTTTCAACCTAACAGGAGTATACTGTCTCTGGATTCTCATTATCTCATTTTTGAAGGCTTCCCATTTTCCAGCCAAACCTTTACCTGCGAACATCCCCCCCCCAATCAACTTCTGAAAGTTCTTGCCTAATACTGTCAAAATTGCCTTCCGTCAACCTCAACTTTTAGATCCGGTCTATCCTCTTCCATCACTATTTTGAAACTAATAGAATTATGGTCGCTGGCCCCAAAGTGCTCCCCCACTGACACCTCAGTCACCTGCCCTGCCTTACTTCCAAAGAGTTGGTCAAGCTTTGCACCTTCTATTGTAAGTGCATTCACATACTGAATCAGAACATTTTCTTGTACACAGTTGATAAATTTCTCCTATTCCAAGCATTTAACACTATGGCAGTTTGGAAAGTTAAAATCCCCTACCATAACCGCCCTATTTTCCTTAGATATGGGAGCTCTCCTTACAAATCTGTTTCTCAATTTTCTGCTGACTATAGTACAGTCCCAATAAGCTGATCATCCCTTTATCTTTCAGTTCTATCTAAATAACTTCCCTGGATGTATCCCCAGGAATATCCTCCCCAAGTACAGTCGTAGTTTTATTCCTAATCAAAAACACCACTCCTCCTCCACTCTTGTGCCCGCTGTCCCCACTTTCTGTCATCCCTATAGTATCTATACCCTGGAACATTAAATTGCCCTCCTGTCCATCCCTGACCCATGTCTCTGTAATTGCTATAACATTCCAGTCCCTTTTTACCAACTATGCCCTGAGTTCATCTGCCTTACCCGTTAGGCCATTGAAATGAATGCTGTTTAATTGATCAGTCCTAGCTCGTTCTTGCTTTGTTCCTACTTGCCCTGGCTGCTTGAGTTGAAACATATGGCATTGGAAAGGCACAGCAGGTCAGGCAGCATCCAAGGCGCAGGAGCGTTGACATTTTGGGCATAAGCCCTTTATCAGGAATGTGGACGGGGGCTGAGAGATAAATAGGGTGGTGGGGCTCGGCTTGGTAGGGGTGAAGGTAGCTGGAAAGGCGATAGGTGGATGCAGGTGGGGGATAATTGTGATAGGTCGGTGGGGAGAGTGAAATGGATAGGTGGGAAGGAAGATGGACAGGTCAGGAGGGTGGTGGGGAGATTTCAAAACTAGTGAAGTTGATGTTGATGTCATGTGGTTGAAAGTTCCCAAGGCAGATGTTCTTCCTCCAGTTTTCTAGTTGGATTTGATTTGGCAGTGGAGGAGGCCCAGAATATGGATGTCCTTGGGGAAGTGGGAAGTGGCATTGAAGTGGTCAGCCACAAGGCTGTAGGGTTGTTTGGTGCATGTGTCCTAGAGATGTTCTCTGAACCGTTCTGCGAGTTGGCGTCCTATCTCTCTGATGTAGAGACAAATAGTCACAGTAGATGAGGTGGGTGGATGTGCAGGAAAATCTCTGCAGGATGTGGAAGGATTCTTTGGGGCCTTGGATGGAAGTGAGGGGGAGGTGTAGGAACAGGTTTTACTTCTCATGCAACGGCAAGGGAAGGTGCCAGGTGTGGAGGGTGGGTTGGCTATGCTTTTCCAACGCCACACTTTTCAATTCTGACTCTCCAGCATCTGCAGCCCTTACTTTCTCCTGGATTGTTTTACTTGCTCCTTGTCCCAATTGTGCCAGTTTCGGACTGATCTCTGTCCTCACTATCTCCCTGGTCCCCACCCCCTCCTGCTACTACTTTCAATCCTCCTGAGTAGCTCTAGCAAATCTCCCTGTCGGTGTATTATTCCTCTTCCAATTCATGTGCAATGCAATCCATCCTTCTTGTCCAGGTCACTTCTACCCAGAAGCGATTCCAATAATCCAAAAATGTGAATTCTTCTCCCCTGCACCAGCTCTTCAGCCACACGTTCTTCTGCTCTAACCTCCTATTCCTATCCTCACTCACTCGTGGCACTGGGAGTATTTCCAGAGGACCTCCCTTTTTAAATTTCAGCATAACTTCCTATATTCTCTTCTCAGAATCTCTTCCTTTTCTCTTCCAAATGTTGTTAGTTCCAATGTGTACAACAACCTCTTCCTGGCCTATCTCCCCTTTTGAGAATATTCTGCAATTTCTCCAAGATATCCTTGTTCCTGGCACCAGGAAGGCAACACACCATTCTGATGTCTTGCTGTCGGCCATAGAAACATCTGTCTGTGCCTCTGACTAGAGAGTCCCCTGTCACAATCGATCGCTTGGAACCTGGTGTACCCCTTGTTACATTAGAGCAAGTCTCGGTACCAGAAACCTGGCTGACAGTACTACATTCCTCTGACAGTCCATCATCCCATACATTTTCCAAAACAGCATACTTTTGTTTGAGTTGGGGATAGCCATAGGAGACTCCTGCATGACCTGCCATTCTCTCCTACCTTTCCTGTCAGTAACGCATCTACCTGAGTGTATCTTAGGTTTATCTCCCTTTCTGCAACTGCTGACTATCATACTCCCTAGCTCCTGTAAATTCCCCATTGCCTCTAACTGCCGTTCCAATGTGATCCGCCAGGATTTGCAACCAAACACGCTTCCTGCAGGCGTAATCAACAGTAACATGGAAATTCTCTCTAATCTCCCACATCCAACACAAAGAGTATATCACAATATGAAAAGCCATTTTGCATCTTAACAGTTTACAGACCCAGAAGATAGCATAGTCTTACTGCTTCAGGTTAACTTCATACCTATGATTTTATATTTTTAAAGATTAATCAAGAGATCTCAATTTTTAAAAAATTGAAAAAGAACTGACTCTACTCACTATTGTAGATTTACAAAAGAAAGAAAAGGTTACAATTTAAAGCTAGCCACTTAGCTGTTCCCCTGCTGTGACCTTCCTCACACAGGCTTCTCCAAGGTCAGCAGTGAATTTTGCTGTTTGTTAATTTTTCTCAGACGATCTCCGATGTCCAGAGTTACTTGAAATGAAACGCCAGAGGCAGCAGCTGTGCAGATTTATTTCTCTATTTGATTTACCTCCCATGTGGTTCCTGCCTTTGTGTCTCTTCCTCCTTTTTAATGTACTTCCTTACCAATGGTCTCCTTACCGTTGTAATATACATCAGGATAAATTCATAACATCTCAAAACAGAAAGCAAGAGAAATGGTAGCAGATGGTGAGAGTGAATTATTGCAAGGTATGAGAATGGTCTCCCTGTTTCTTGACTATGTAATTATACGCTCAGAATTGTAAATGACCATCCCCTCTGTCTGTGCCAAGTTTTATGTGCCTCATGAATTAATTTTGAAGTCTTTACCTTTTGCCTTCAGACTTCTCATGGTTTTTTTTTCCACATTGTGTCTGAGGAATTCTGCCCAGTCCTACGACCGCCACTTCTCTGTCTTTTTATGTTGCCCACTTTCCTCACGTTGTCATAGGAAAAAGAAAGCGCATTCATTTACATAACACTATTTATATTCCTAGAACATATTACAACTTAATGCAATTGTTATTGTTATAAAGGAAAGCATACAGGCAATTTGCACTCAGCAAGCTGCCACAAGCAAAAATTGATGTAAGAACAAAAGAAATAGGAGTTGAAATAGATCATATAGTCTTTGAGCCTTTTGTGCCATTCAGTTTGATCATAGTTGATGATCTCCCTCAAAACCACTTTCCTGCCTGCTCCCCATAATCCCTCGATTACTTTTGAGATTAGAAATGAATCTGTCTCAGTTTTGAGTTGACTCAGTGATTCAGCATGCATGTGTGTGGAAATCTGTTTCACTGGTGATTAAAGAATAAATTGACGTCAGGACACTGGCATACTCTCCTTCCTTCTTTTCAAATAATTGCAGGCTAGAGAGGCCATAATTTATTTTTTCATCCAAAGCATAATGCAATGACTCCTACAGAACTGGCCATGTACTTCAGATGTAGAATGGGTCTTCTACCCACCCTCCTCTGACTATGAGTAAATCAACCACTGAGCTAAGCTGATAGTAAGAAGCCAGTCTGTCTGTCTTCTCTGCCCTACAGATTTGTCATTTTACCTTGCTGACTTTGCCTGATCTCTTTTTTTTTTCCTCTCTTTCCTCATTCCCTGCAATATCTTAATTTCCTGTTTGGTCTCGATCTCTCCACCTCACAATTTACTCTTAAATATTTTCCACTATGAGAAAGCAAAACGTAAATGTAGGTTGGTGCTGAGGGAACTGGTCCAGACAGCACTTCCTTTCTTTGAGATGCAGGACTGTGTTGCGTTACACTAATTGCTCGATCTAGAATTCCCGCAGCGACAACAAAATGTTGAAGTAACAGTTGAAGCTGGGATTCAAGCCTATAATTTTCAGGCTTGAGTCAAATACAACCTATCTGCTTATGTACAAGACTTTATTTTTTGTCAGCATTATATTTTTCTGGCCATGATGTCTCTCTGCTCTGACCCCAAATTAAGAGTTTCCTTGATTGAGGCAGTCTAAAATTTTCCATTTTTGACATTGGCCAGTCCATAACCTGTCAATTGAGAATGTCAATTTATATTGCAAACTCAGATTCATTTAAAAATGGTTTTCACAGTGAGATTAATTTAAATTTTGCTTTTCTTATATTTAAAAATTTCCCTTTTCCTACATGAAGATGCATCCGTAATGTATAATATGGAATGGTCTGTGTTATCATATTTTACGTTAATGTTGATGACTACTGATCCAGTTTGCATCCATTACTATAGCTGTCAGTAGTGTCTTGGTTGCTCATTTTAATTTAACAATGCAAACATTAAAGCAGCCCTCCTAAGAAATGATTCGTAATTTAGTCGTGAATCATTAAAGTGCCAGGAAACTATAGAGTTCAAAGTGAAACTCGGAACACTTTCAAAATACAGTCTATGAATCTGTTTTTTACCAAATACAAATGAAAGATGTCTAATCTTTGAAAATTGATATGGGTTTGATTTGTACACTTTTATGCATATTCACTAAGCTAATGAAATAGATTACAATGTTGATCTGGTCAACTGACCAGTGAAATGGTGGTCAAATGGTGCTTCAAATGATTTTAATGTTTCCTGAGTCTTAATACATACTTATTTAATGGTGAGCATATGCAATGTTTAACAAAGGGGCAGCTTTAGAATTGCAATTGAAGAGCGTTGGCAGGCCTACAAGGATTTCATTCATAAATGTGTTCACAAATAGGGTTACATGTAACTGAAAAACTTAAAAGTGGGTGTATTTCTATTTTGTGTTCCTCGTAATTCAGTCAACGACTCTAAAATCAACTCAAGTTTTTGGTCTCCTCTTTTCATAGTTAAAATAATTATTTATGAACGCATTTAAACCATGTTACTTTCCCCAATTGATTTTTTTAAAAACCTGACAATGGAGAAATTTACTTTTGTCCTGTGAAAAAAACTGACTAATCTGTTGGCTGTTTAAATTTGTGCCACAAATTTAATAATGGTTGTTGTGCATGCACGTATGATTCCTTTTTCATGACTTAGGATTAAGACACCAGACTTTTCCTGGAAGAACCTCTCTTTCAGAGTGTACATGTATCAGCTGAATTTGTATTGCCTTCAAGCAGAGGTTTGCATATAAAGAGTTGAGGGAATGATGAGTCCTCAAAATATATGAACCACTTGTATCCTCCCAACTCAGGGCATTGTTTTGAGTCTGTACTTGCAGTCAGAGTATATGCTTTAGATTTACATATACAGTCAGAGTCATACAGCACGGAAACAGCCCTTTAATCCACATGTCAGTGACCAGTTACCATAAACCAATCCCATTTGCCTGCATTTGGTCCATATCCTTCTAAACCTTTAATATTCATGTCCTGTCCAAACACCTTTAAAATATTGTAATTGTACCTGCCTCTACCACTCCCTCTGGCAGTTTATTCCATACACTCACCACCCTCTGTGTGAAAAAGATATCCCTCGGGTCTCCTTTGACTCTTTTGCCTCTCACCTTTAAACATATGTCCCCTAGTTTTGCACTCCCCTTATCTTTGAAAAAGACCTTGGTTATTCACCTTATTGATGCCCCTCATGTTTTTAGAGACCTCTACAAGGTTACCACTCAGCTTGTAATGTTCCAGGAGAAAAGTCACAGCCTCTCCTTGTAACTCAAACACTTGAATATGGCTGACATACTTAAACAATTTTTAATCTACCCTTTCTAGTTTAACAACATCCTTCATATAACAGGGCGACTAAAATTGTACACAGTATGCTAAAAATGGCCTCACCAATGTCTTGTACGTGACGTACCAACTTCTATACTCAGTGCTCTGACCAATGAAGACGAACATGTCAACCACCACCCTGCCTACCTGTGATGCACTTTCAAGAAGCTATGAACCTACATCTTTAGGTCCCTCTATTCAACAGCACTCCCCAGGGCCCTACCCTTAACTGTGTGCTGAGAATGCAGATATGTTAATTCTACACTGGACACTGATGGTAACAAATCTTTAATGTTGATCAACCAAAAGTCGACGTTGCACCAATTACTGAAGGGAGTCCTGTAACAAGTCCTTCTCACCATGTTGTAATTCTGAATTTAGTCTAATCTGAATTAAGTGTAGCTCAATTAGGCTATTGGGGAAGCTGTAAAAAGATTCACAAGAATGATGTAAACATACTCATCTGGCGCTGGAGGAGGCCATTTGGTCCCTTGAACATACCCTTTGATTCAGTAAGATCAAGATTCAACTGATTATAATGTCAAATCCACATTCCTGCCTATTCCTAATAAACTTCCACCACTTTGAGAGAGGGCACTTTAGCTGCTTGAGTTCAGGCACAGACCAGTTGGTTGAATGGCTGGGTTTTGTTAAATTTAAATTTATTCCAGGCCTAACCTTGCTGAAAAAGGTCATGCTTGGTAATGATGTATTCTGTTATTGCTGTGCGAGTAGGTCAGCGAGTACTGGGATATGGATAAGTTGTGATCTCTGCAACTTCATTATTTTTGTGCAAAAGGAATTGCTTATCCTCCCTCTTATTTTTAGGAGCTGTTGGATTTCACATTAATTGTCCATTAAACATATGAGTACTTGTTAATGCAATGCCAATCAATCTTCTTGATTTGAAGTTTTAATTGTTTTCTTGCTCATCTTTTTTGTCCTCCATTCTCTCTCAACCAGTCCTTTTTTTCCATATCTTTTGTTTTCTGTATCTGTATCACTTTGACTCTTAATTCACCGAACATTTTTTTCCCCTCTGCTTCTGCAATCCTACAATCTTAATCAGCACGGACAATTCTTCTCTCCTGCACAAATTTCACTAAGGTCCCAGAATGCCTTGTTATCAAGGTCATACTTCATCAAATTGCAATGCAAATTGCAATTGTATTGCAATTGCAATTGCAGTTTTTGACTGGGCATATCAGGAAGATTTAGTCCATTGGTGTCCAAATTCATTGCTAAATGATAAAAGCATCAGTTTGCTGTTTTATGTTGGTTGCTTATTTTGAACTATTGACTAACTTGATTTTGCTGAGCCATGCGGAGATGGTGTCAGAGTGGTAATGTCATTGGTCTAATAATCCAGCAAATAATGCAGGCTAATGCTGTTGGCATACTGGGACTAATACCATCAAGGCAGCTGGTTGGATTTAAAAATTTGATTAGTAATTGGAAATCCATTTTTAAAAAAAACTGTTAATGACCATGAAGCTGTCATCAATTGTTGCAAAGATCCATCTGGTTCACTGAAGTCTTTAGGGAAGAAATCTTATACTCTGATCTACATGTGACTTCAGATCCATAGTAATGTGGTTGTCTTCTAACTACCATTTGAAGCGATTTTAGTAGTCATTTACTTCAAGTTGCAATTGGAGATTAACCTTAATGGCGGTGCTGACATCCCATGAAAGAATAAATATAATTTTTTTTTAAATTAGCAGTGTGGGCTATTGTTACTTGATGAGCTATGCTGGACCATCAGTTACAACCAGATCAGCCTGAATTGCATCAGACTAATAGCCAATACATTAGAATTCTTTGTCAATTTAAGAAATGTCCTAATTGAAATAAGAGTAAAGGACTACTTGAATTCAAGGGAAAGCGATACAGATGTGCAAATATTGAAATGCGCAGTTTGTACAGTAAGCTTGCTGCTGTATCTTAACACTAGTACATTTTTCAGAATGCAGGCATTGGATATGGGTATGGGTGCAACGTTACATGGAGGAAAAGGTATACTTTTGTGGTGGAACTAACAGGTGAAGACACTTGAATATTTTAATTGTGGTATAAGAGGCATTGCTTGTAATTGAACAGTTCAGAAACTTAGCGGGTTTTGAGAAGATTTATAGCTTAGGTTGAGGGTCTGGATGTAGGTTTGCTCACTGAGCTCGAAGGTTCATTTCCAAATGTTTTGTCACCATACTAGATAACAACATCTTCGGTGGGCCTATGGGCGAAGCACTGCTGATGATTCCTGCTTTCTATTTATATGTTTGGGTTGGTGGTGTCATTTCCTGTTGTGATGTCATTTCCTGTTCTTTTTCTCAGGGGGTGGTAGATGAGGTCTAACTCAATGTGTTTGTTGATAGAGTTCCATTGGAATGCTATGCTTCTAGGAATTCTCATGCGTGACTCTGTTGGGCTCGTCCTAGGATGGATGCGTTCTCCCAGTCGTAGTCGAAGTATCTGAATGTAAGGATACTAGTGAGAGAGGGTCATGTTTTGAGGCTGGTTGATGTTTATATATCCTGGTGGCTTGTTTTCTGCCTGTTTGTCCAATGTTGTGTTTGCTACAGCTCTTGCATGGTATTTTGTAAATGACATTGGTTTTGCTTGTTGTCTGCTTGTTTGGGTTTGTAGCTGAGAAATCGGCGGACAGTGTTCATTGGGTACCCATGTTGAGATGATTGCTTCTGTGGTACATGAGAAAACACACATGGGCCAAATATTAAACTACAGAAACAATCATCCCAACATCCACAAACGAAGCTACATCAGAACATTTCAACGAGACAGCACACACTGCAGCACAGAGGAACTACGCAGAGCAGAGGAAAATCATCTATATAGTGCATTAAAAAATAATGGGTACCCAATGAACACAGTCCACCGATTTCTCAGCAACAAACCTAAACAAGTAGATAAGGAAAGACACCACTTCGACTGGGACAACACATTCATCCTAGGACAAGCCAAACTGAGACATGCAGGAGAATTCCTAGAAGCATGGCATTCCAACTGGAACTCTATTAGCAAACACATCGAGTTCGACCGCATCTACCACCCCCGAGAAAAAGAACAGGAAATGATATCACCACGGGAAATGGCATCATCAACCCAAAGAAACCACAACATATAAATAGAAATCAAGAATCATCAGCAGTGCTTTGGCCGGAGACCCACTGAAGATGTTACCTGGTAGGGTGATGAAGCATTTGGAAATGAACCTTCCAGCTCAGCAAGTAAACCTATGTCCAGTTCAGAAACTTGCTATAAGCCAGGAGAATGAGCCATACCGATTTCAGGAGCCATTCTGCATATAAATTCAATTTTGAAGACTAGAAAACCTGAAGGGGCAAAAAAGATACTGGACAGAAAGTAAGTATTAAGGAAAAGTAAATGTTTTAATTCTCTAATGAGGATAAAAAATAAATTCACTAGAAACAGAAGCAAGTTAATTAAGTCTGCAACAAATGATGAATTGTCTATAGAATGGTTTCACTATGTAAAACTGCAGCTATCTTCACAGCAATTTCAAATAGTTAATCTGAAGAAATTGATAAGATACTTGTAAAATCAATAGCATGCTAATACTATTACAGCTGAGCTGATAAATAGTTGTTGTATGTGCCAAGAAGGTGAAGTTTTTGATTGTTGGTATTCAGTTTTGTATTAAAAATGTATTCCTTTGTTTTGTTCACAGACTTGCAGAATTGTTGACAGGCATGCTTAGAAGGATTTCGTATAAGTTAGCGTTGTGTATCAGCTCAGCCACGAAAATAGAATGCAGATAGAGTCATAGAGATGTACAGCATGGAAACAGACCCTTCAGTCCAACCCATCCATGTTGACCAGATATCCCAATCCAATCTAGTCCCACTTGCCAGCACCCGGCCTATATCGCTCCAAACCCTTCCTATTCATATACATATCCAAATGTCTCTTAAGTGTTGCGATTGTACCGGCTCAGTGGTTAGCACTGCTGCCTCTCAGTGCCATAGTCCCAGGTTCAATTCCAGCCGTAGGTGACCATCTGTGTGGAGTTAGCACGTTCTCCCCGTGTCTGCGTGGGTTTCCTCTGGTTTCCTTCCACATTCCATAGATGTGCAGGTCAGGTAAATTGACAATTTAGTCCATAGTTGTTTAGGTGCATTAGTCAGGGTTATTCTTTGGAGGGTCAGTGTGGACTTGGGCTGAAGGGCCTGTTTCCACACTGTAAGGAATCTGATCTAGTCCACAACTGCTGAGCTATGCCATTAGAGCTTTTCCTGATTTGAGGCATCAGGTTTTCCAGGTCAACTGTGTCTGTTCACAAAAGATCACGAGTGGACGTTACTGTCTTTCTGTTTATAACTCCTGACTGTATTATACTTGAGATTCCACTGCAACAGTATCGCCTTAGCTGTGCAATTTGGGAAGCTGCCCATTCCTCTTGTGCTGGATTGAGTTTAATGTTGCTGCATCCTGACTGCTGGGAAAGGAGAGTTAGGATAGCAGTGAAGTTGTCAGAATTGGTAACCTAGAGCTATGAAAATTTCAACGACAGTGTTTCATTAAAAATGATGAATTTGGCCAAGTTCTAACCATTGCTGATTTTTTTTTTGTCTTATTGGATCCTTTAAAAGTTATGCCCAGCTTCCTTTGGAATTCTGCAATGCCGCAATATACCTCAAAAATAACTTTTTGTCAGAATTTGGCTTCTGAAAAGCCAAACAGAAGTAAAATATTTTTCCCTATTCACAGAACTGATGGGCTATTTATTTCTTAACCTACTGGTGAATAATTTTCCATTATAGACGTTATGCTCTTATTTGCCTGTGTAGAAAAAGTTGGGGAGAACAATATTGCACCATTCTGAAAATTCATCTCGTCTTTTAAAATATGCAGGTCTTTTTTTACACTCTAATTTCATGGAATTCCCTTCTGCCTTTATAATCACTTTAAGTCCTGCTCATTGATCAAGTCTTTTATCATCCCTAATGGTGCTTCTAAATAAAGTTCTTGCAAATTTTGCGCTCCTCATGTGTAACATGTCGGCTAAAGTCAACAGTTACTTGATTTCCCTCCAATACTTGAACACTGGATGCATGCTATTTTTCAAATCTAGCCCCCAGGGTAAAGGTACCACATCTGAAACCCCCAATCTTCTGGCTGGTGCAAAAAGAAGCAGTTTCAACTCATTATCTTATTTTTAAATATTTTTGATGCACTTAGAGTCATAGAAATGTACAGCATGGAAACAGATCCTTCGGTCCAACCTGTCTATGCCGACTAGATATCCCAACCCAATCTAGTCCCACCTGCCAGCACCTGGCCCATATCCCTCCAAACCCTTCCTATTCATATACCCATCCAAATGCCTCTTAAATGTTGCAATTGTACCAGCTTCCACCACTTCCTCTGGCAGCTCATTCCATACCACTCTGTGTGGAAAAAAGTTGCCCCTTAGATCTCTTTTATATCTTTCCCCTCTCACCCTAAACCTCTGCCCTCTCGTTCTGGACTCCCCGACCCGAGGGAAAAGACTTTGCCTCTTTACCCTATCCATGCTCCTCATGATTTTATAAACCTCTATAAGGTCACCCCTCAGCCTCCGACGCTCCCAGGGAAAACAGCCCCAGCCTGTTCATCCTCTCCCTATAGCTCAAATCCTCCAACCCTGGCAACATCCTTGTAAATCTTTTCTGAACCCTTTCAAGTTTCACAACATCTTTCCAATAGGAAGGAGACCAGAATTGCACGCAGTATTCCAACAGTGGCCTAACCAATGTCCTGTACAGCCACAACATGAACTCCCACTTATATAAACTCTATGGGTGAGATTATAGAAAGCATGGTTACTAAGTTTGTGGATGACACCAAAACTGATGGTGTATGACCTCCAGTTCCTGATGAAGGGCTTATGCCCGATATGTCAATTCTCCTGCTCAGATGCTGCCTGACCAGCTGTGCTTTTCCAGTGCCACACTCTTGACAGGGAAGAAGGTTATCAACGATTACAAAGAGATCTCGATCAATTGGGTTAGTGGGTTGAGGAGTGGCAGATGGAGTTTAATTTGGATAAATTCAAGGTGTTGCATTTTGGTAAAATAAACAAGAACAGAGCTTGTACAACAATTAAAGGTAGGGCTTTGGGTAATGTTGTCAAACAGAGAGACCTAAGGGTTCAGATACATAATTCTTTGAAATTTGCATCACACAAAGACGGTGGTTAAGAGGGCATTTAGCACGCTTGCCTTTATTGCTCAGACCTTCGAGTATAGGAGTTGAGGCTGTCCAGCACATTGGCATCCAGAGGCCTCTTCTGGAGTATGTGTCCAGTTGTGGTTGCCCTGTACAGGAAGGATATTATTGAACTGGAGAGTGATTAGAAAATATTTACCAGGATGTTGCTGGGAATGGAGGGTTTCAGTTATGAAGAGAGGCTAGATAGGCTGGGACATTTTTCACTGGAGCGTAGAAAGTTAAGGGGTGACCTTATAGAGGTTTATAAAATCATGAGGGTTATGGATAAGGTGAATGGCGGGTTCTTTTTCCTAGTGTGGGGGATTTCAAGACTAGGGGACAAATTTTTAATGCGAGAGGAGAAAGATTTTTTAAAAAAAAAGCATGAGGAGCATTTCTTTTTAACCTGGTGGTTTGTGTGGGGAGTGAACTTCTAGTGGAAGTGATGGGTGCAATTACAATGTTTAAAAAGCATCTGGATAAGTACATGAATAATAAATGTCTGGCAGTATATGTGCCAAGTGCAGGCAGGTGGGATTAGTTTAGTTTGGGATTATAGTCAGCATGGACCGGTTGGACTGAATGGTCTGTTGCCGTGCTGTGTGACTTTATGATTTTGTTATGATGCACAAGGGGCTCCTTTCAGCTTTTTCTCTTGCAGTAGCATACTAAACCCAGAACTACAAATAAAGGATTTGTACTACAATTGAATCCACTAATCTGGCATTCTTCGTAGAAAACTTCACATTTCTCATTCACATTCACTTTGAGCAGCAGTTACTAATCAGTCAATTTTCCTTTCTGTAGGTGTCCTTTCTCTCGTAAAAACAGGATCCTTTGTGCAATTTTCTTTTCTGCACAGTGAATCCATTGCATTAACCAATTTTAATACCCATGTAGGTGGTGATTTAATTGTTGATAAAGTGAGGTGCTGGAAAAAGCATGGCAGGTCAGGCAGCATCCTCAAATGTTGTCTGACCTGCTGTTTTTTTTCTCTAGCACCACACTCTCCAGCATCTGCAATCCTTACTATCTCATGGTGATTGAAAAGTGTTGGTCATCTAATGACTTGTCTTTGAACATCTGAGTATTTTAAATTGAATCAGCATTTGTAGAAATTAGAATCATCTGTTCCACGATGTCTGAACATATTAACATTCCAAGTAAGCCGTTCCAGGCACTTGGCTGTTCTCTAAACAAAGAGACTGGCTGTTTTCCCACAGAAGTGGTGGCTGTGGTCCTCCAGTGAGTTTTGAGATAGCAGGTTTCTTTTAACGTTAATATCTCTGAAAACTATATGAAGAATGGATATGTTGCTGTTTATTCCAGAATGTTAATTGTGATTTCATGGTATGTATCCATGACAGCACAAAATTTGTACCTTGTTAGATTATTTTTCTGTAATAGAAATATTGAATTTTAATTCAGAAATAGAATGTGCTCCAATAAGTAGAATAGTACTGAGATTATTTCCAAAGTTAATATATATTTAATAGAAACAGTATGATGGATGATTCTTTTCTTATTGTCAGCTATATCAATCAATTGTTGACAAAAAGAACTAACACTGCATTAGCTATGTGCTGTGAAAATGAACATAATTGATCTTTTACCAGAAACCATTTCTGTAAAGAAGTTGCATTTTCATGCTGTGCAATAATTGTTAGCATCTGCAGTTTTAAAACAAAAGAAAAAATTGGAAGTTGTTGGGATCCCTATAGAGACCGTTACTTTTAAAAATACTGTCAATTAATTTTTGTGACCGATGGAACAGAACAACAAGCTTTTACATTTGAAGACTTTTACGGAAAAAGATAAAGCAAAATCCATTTAAGTCGAATGTAGTGTAGCCTTGCGCAGGGTACAAAGTAAATAGTTAGGAGTGTTTTGTACCTGGAGGTGCACTTATTTCTAGTGTGTTTGCTTCAAGGAGGTGCACTTCTGAAATTAAAAAAAACTAAGATATGCAGCTGAACCAGAAGCAGTAGCTCTTGTCCACTGTAAATATAAGGGTATCTGTCATCCTGGAAATGACCCTGCTTCAATCTGCAGATGCCAGGCAAACCATCTGGACTCTCAATCCTTATCTGAAAAATTCGTATAGTTAGTGTTGCTATGATGAAGGAAAATGCTTTAGTAAATTGGGGCGGCACGGTGGCTCAGTGTTAGCACTGCTGCCTCAGCGCCAGGTACCCGGGTTCGATTACAGCCTCGGGTGACTGTGTGGAGTTTGCACATTCTCCCCGTGTCTGCGTGGGTTTCCTCCAGGTACTCCGGTTTCCTCCCACAGTCCAAGATGTGCAGGTTAGGTGAATTGGCCGTGCTAAATTGCCCGTAGACTTGGGTGCATTATTTAGGGAAATGAGTCTGGGTGGGTTACTCTTCGGAGGGTCGGTGTGGACAAGTGGGGCTGAAGGGCCTGTTTCCACACTGTAGGGAATCTAAATTAAATCTTTGTCTATTTTAGCTTTCATTTACTTAAAATCTTTATGTGGATTATTCTAGGTTTCTGAATTGCATTCAATGAATAAATGAATAGCTCTTGGTAAAAGCGATAAGATAATTCCTAGGAGATAATGAGGACTGCAGATGCTGGAGAGTTAGTCTCTATCAAGTGTAGCACTGGAAAAAGCACAGCAGATCAGGCAGCGTCCGAGGAGCAGTAGAGTTGACCCTTCTTCAGGACTGAGAAGAGGAAGAGAAATAAATTGGGGATGGGGGGATGGAGGAGGGCCTGGAGGAAAGATAGGTGGGCTGATAATAGGTGGACGCAGGTAGGAAGTGATAGTAGTAAGTAGGGAGTGGATAGGTGGGAAGGAAGGTGGACAAATAGGTCAGGTCAAGAGAGTGGTGCTGAGTTGGAGGGTTGGATCTGGGAAGGGGTGGAGAGATTTGAAAACTAGTGAATTCGATGTTGAAACCGTGTGGTTGGAGGTTCCCGAGGCGGAAGATGAGGTGTTCTTCCTCCAGTTTGTGGTGGCCTTGTTTAGGTGGTGGAGGAGGCCCAGGATGAATACGTCATCGGGGGATTGGGAGTTTAATTGGATGGCCACAGGAAGGTGAGGTTAGTTAGTGTGTACAGACCAGAGATGTTCCCTGAACCATTCCGTGAGTTTGTGCCTGGCCTTTCTGATGTGGAGGTGACCACACCAGGAGTAGCAGATGCATTAAATGAGGCTGGATTTGAAATTATCCTTTAGCGCCTTGGACAGAGGTAGGGGTACAGGTTTTGCACCTCTTGCAGCGGCAGGGGAAGATATCAGGTGTGGAGTGAGTGTGGACCTAATGAGGGAGTTGTGGAGGGAACGGTCCTTATGGAACACAGATAGGGTGGGGAGGGAAATATATTTTTAGCGTTGGATCTGACTAGGTGGCGAAAATAGCGGAGGATGATGCACTGGATTTGGATATTAGTGGGATGGAATATAAGGGCCAGGGGGATTCTTTCTTTGTGTTTGGAGGTGGGGGTTCGAGGGCAGCGATGCACGAAATGGAGGAGAAGCGATTGAGGGCATTGTTGATCACAGGAAAGAGGAAGTTACGGTCCTTGAAGTAGGAGGACACCTGGTATATCCTGGAGTGGAACTGCCCCGCCTGGGAACAAATATGGCTGAGGAACTGGGAGTGAGGGATCGCCTTTTTACAGGCAGTGTGGGAGTTTGAGTTTTGAAGTAGGTATCAGAATTGAGTTGGTCACCAGAAATGGAGAGTCCAGGAAGGGGAGGGAGGTGTCGAAGGTGGTCCAGGTGAATTTGAGGTCAGGGTGGTAGGTGTTGATGTAGTGGATGAACTGTCCAAGCTCCTTGTGGGAGCACGAGGCAGCACTGATAAAGTCATTGATGATATTTCCTATAAATATAGATTAGCTTCCTCAGCATAGGTAGGTGTAGAAAAAAGAAATTTCAAAATTTTGCTGGTAAAAGAGACAAGCTGCTGAAGCTTTTTGTCTTACACTTTTCAGGAAAATTAGAAGATTGACAAATTTCAAACCATTGCGCAATTCATACTACTGGATAAAAGGGTGCTGATTGGTTGGAAAGTTGACCTTGTTGTCCGAGGCATTGCCATTGAGAAAGCCAAGAGGAATTATTAGCTCCCCAGTCTCCCGTGTAATTTAGAAATAAGAACAAGATTTCAATACATTCCTTTTAGTTTACAGAGCAAAGAATAAATCAGCTACATTATGAGCATGACTGGGTGGGAACCCATTCTCTTCAAAGAAGTTTTGGTTGGTCTCTATTGCTAGTGCATAATGATGACAGTGTGTCGATATTGTTTATGGTCTTGAGCGTGGTGATGGTAAAAGCACGGAATATCTAGGGAAACTGCTTGTGTTCTCTCTCAAAAATATTTTTTGCTTTTCAATTGTGTGATCATGAATATTGCTTGCCACATGTTAACCAAAAACTTGGATATTGTCCAGATCCTATTACTTGTTGGCATAGATGACTACTTTAACTGAACAACAGCTTCTATTAATATAAAAACCTTCAATGTAATACAAGCATTTTACTTCACAGGAGCATGATCAATTGATACCATGCCAGATCATGAGATACCAGAGAAAAATGGCTGAAAATTAGTAGAGGGGTCTGGTAAATTATGAATGAAGTTCGACCACAATCATCAGTTAACTGCCTGGACTTTCATCTCACGGATGAAGGAAAGTTATTGGTGAAACAGATTGTTTGACTTGTCATGTTGCACTGAAGATCTCTTATATCGATACCCTATAGCTGATGATGCAAGACCTATCTCCATTGACCACCAGAAGTAATGTAGAGTCATAGAGATGTACAGCATGGAAACAGACCCTTCGGTCCAACCCATCCATGCCGACCAGATATCCCAACCCAATCTAGTCCCACCTGCCAGCATCCGGCCCATATCCCTCCAAACCCTTCCTATTCAGATACCCATCCAAATGCCTCTTAAATGTTGCAATTGTACCAGCCTCCATCACTTCCTCTGGCAGCTCATTCCATACACGTACCACCCTCTGCGTGAAAAGTTGCCCCTTAGGTCTCTTTTATATCTTTCCCCTCTCACCCTAAACCTATGCCCTCTAGTTCTGGACTCCCTGACCCTAGGGAAAAGACTTTGCCTATTTATCCTATCCATGCCCCTCATAATTTTGTAAACCACAATAAGGTCACTCCTCAGCCTCCGACACTCCAGGGAAAACAGCCCCAACCTGTTCAGCCTCTCCCTGTAGCTCAGATCCTCCAACCCTGGCAATATCCTTGTAAATCTTTTCTGAACCCTTTCAAGTTTCACAACATCTTTCCGATAGGAAGGAGACCAGAATTGCGCACAATATTCCAACAGTGGCCTAACCAATGTCCTGTACAGCCGCAACATGACCTCCTAACTCCTGTACTCAATACTCTGACCAATAAAGGAAAGCATACCAAATGCCGCCTTCACTATCCTATCTACCTGCGACTCCACTTTCAAGGATCTATGAGCCTGCACTCCAAGATCTTTGTTCAGCAACACTCCCTTGGACCTTACCATTAAGTGTATAAGTCCTGCTAAGATTTGCTTTCCCAAAATGCAGCACCTCGTATTTATCTGAATTAAACTCCATCTGCCACTTTTCAGCCCATTGGCCCATCTGGTCCAGATCCTGTTGTAATCTGAGGTACACCTCCAATTTTGGTGTCATCTAACTGTACCTCTTTTATGCTCGCATCCAAATCATTTATGTAAATGACAAAATGTAGAGGACCCAGCACCGATCCTTGTGGCACTCCACTGATCACAGGCCTCCAGTCTGAAAAACGACCCTCCATCACCACCCTCTGTCTTCTGCCTTTGAGCCAGTTCTGTATCCAAATGTGTAGTTCTCCCTGTATTCCATGAGATCTAACCTTGCTAATCAGTCTCCCATGGGGAACCTTGTCGAATGCCTTACTGAAGTCCATATAGATCACATCTACTACTCTGCCCTCATCAATCTTCTTTGTTACTTCTTCAAAAACCTCAATCAAGTTTGTGAGACATGATTTTCCACACACAAAGCCATGTTGACTATTCAAAATCAGTCCTTGCCTTTCTAAATACATGTACATTCTGTCCCTCAGGATTCCCTCCAACAACCTGCCCACCACCGAGGTCAGGGTCACCGGTCTATTGTTTCCTGGCTTGTCTTTACCACCCTTCTTAAACAGTGGAACCACGTTTGCCAATCTCCAGTCTTTCAGCCCCTCACCTGTGACTAACGATGATACAAGTATCTCCGCAAGAGGCCCAGCTTCCCACAGAGTTCTTGGATACACCTGATCAGGTCCTGGGGATTTATCCACCTTCATGCGTTTCAAGACGTCCAGCACTTCCTCCTCTGTAATCTGGGCATTTTGCAAGATGTCACCACCTATTTCCCTACAGTCTATATCTTCCATATCCTTTTCCACAGTAAATACTGATGCAAAATATTCATTTAGTATCTTCCCCCATTTTCTGTGGCTCCACACAAAGGCCGCCTTGCTGATCTTTGAGGGGCCCTATTCTCTCCCTAATTACCCTTTTGTCCTTTATGTATTTGTAAAAACCCTTTGGATTCTCCTTAATTCTATTTGCCAAAGCTATCTCATGTCCCCGTTTTGCCCTCCTGATATCCCTCTTAAGTATACTCCTACTTTCTTTATACTCTTCTAAGGATTCACTCGATCTATCCTGTCTATACCTGACATATGCTTCCTTCTTTTTCTTAACCAAACCCTCAATTTCTTTAGTCATCCAGCATTCCCTACAGCTACCAGCCTTCCCTTTCACCCTGACAGGAATATACTTTCTCTGGATTCTCGTTATCTCATTCCTGAAGGCTTCTCATTTCCCAACCGTCCCTTTGCTTGCGAACATCTGCCTCCAATCAGCTTTCGAAAGTTCTTGCCTAATACCGTCTTAATTGGCTGTAGGATTTGATACTCCGAGCTATTTCTGGCTAACACTTGGGCAGCCACATATGTCGTGCAAAGTTCCATTTAGCCAATGACCTCTCCACCCGTCCACATACGAGGCCTTTATTAAATATACTGCGTGATAGGCATGACATCCACAAGCATCCACTCCCTCCACCACCGATGCTGTCTAGCAGCAGTGCATACTATCTACAAGCTGCACTGCAAAAATTCTCAGGTCATTGGGCAACTCCTTCTAAATTGACAACCACTTCCATCTAAAAGGATAAGGGCAGCAGATACATGGGAACATCACCACCTGGAAATTCCTCTTCTAGCCAGTCACCATCCTAACTTGAAAATATGGGCGGCACGGTGGCACAGTGGTTAGCACTGCTGCCTCACAGCGCCAGACACCCGGGTTCAATTCCCGCCTCAGGCGACTGAATGTGTGGAGTTTGCACGTTCTCCCCGTGGGTTTCCTCCGGGTGCTCCGGTTTCCTCCCACAGTCCAAAGATGTGCAGGTCAGGTGAATTGGACATGCTAAATTGCCCATAGTGTTAGGTAAGGGGTAAATATAGGGGTATGGGTGGGTTGCGCTTCGGCAGGTCGGTGTGGACTTGTTGGGCTGAAGGGCCTGTTTCCACACTGTAATGTAATCTAATAAATCTAAAAAAACTCCATTCCTTCACTCTCACTGGGTGAAAATCCCAGAATTTCCTTCCTTACGGCATTGTGGGCCTACCTACAGCACATGGACTACAGCATAGAACATAGAACAATACAGCGCAGAACAAGCCCTTCGGCCTTCAATGTTGTGCCGACCTGTGAACTATTCTCAGCTCATCCTCCTACACTGCCCCATCATCATCCATGTGCTTATCCAAGGATTGTTTAAATCTCCCTAATGTGGCTGAATTAACTACATCGGCAGGTAGGGCATTCCATGCCCTTACCACTCTGAGTAAAGAACCTGCCTCTGACATCTATCACCCTTCAATTTGTAGTTATGCCCCCTCGTACAAACTAACGTCATCGTCCTAGGAAAAAGACTTTCACTATCTACCCTATCTAATCCTCTGATCATCTTGTAAGTATCTATCCAATCCCCTCTTAGTTCAAGAAGGAAGCTCCCCATGACCTTCTCGAGGTTAACTAGGGATAGGCAATAAATGCTGGGTAGCCAGCAATGCCCACATCCCATAGGTGAATTTTAAAAAAATCTTCCAGATTACTTATTGTAATGTAGGGAGGTATAGTAGGCAGTTTATAGCCAGCAGAGTCCCAAAGCAGCAATGGGATCATTATTATTCAGTGACCATGGCCAGGGAGCCAGGAAATCATCTTTAGATTGTGCCATGGGATTTTCTACGTCCAGCTAAAAAACACTTCTGACTGTAGAAAAACTCCTTCATTCCTACATTGTGTCAGCCTTGACCATGTGCAGACATATTGGAACTGGGATTGTATCCTTAAATAAAAACTCAATATTGCAAATGCTGAAAATCTGAAACCAGCCACGGAAAAGTCCAGAGAAACTCAGCAGGTCTGGCAGCATCAGTGGAGAAGCAGAATTATTGCTTTGAGGCTGATATGACTTCAGAACTAAGAAGGTGAAGAAGAACACGATAGTAAAGCACAGGTCTAGATTCTTCAGTGCTACCCTAGCAAACAACTCATAATTTTATAGACTTTCATCAGATCCGCCCTTGGTCTCGGACATTCTTGTGAAAGTAATCCAAGTTTGTCCAACCTTTCCTGTAGCTAATGCACTCCAATCCAAGTAATATGCTGGTAAACGTCTTCTGCACCCTCTACAAAGCCTCCATAGCCTTTCTATAGTGCTGCCAGCAGTACTGCAAGTGTGGCCTAACTAAAGTCTTTTGCAGTTTATGGCCTGACAAAAATCTTATATCAAGTCATGTCATAGACAAAACATTAACTCTGTTACTGTCTCCACAGATGCTGAATTTCTCCAGCATTTTGTGTTGATTGTCTTTTGATACTGAGCAGAAGTGGGTACTACAGATGCTGGAGATTAGAGTGGTCTGGAAAAGCACAGTGGGTCAGGCAGCATCTGAGGAGCAGGAAAATCGATGTTCCGGGCTAAAGCTCTTCATCAGGAATCTGATACTGAGGCAGGACTGCCACTTGGGTATTCAGGTTTGTCACTTAGTAACAATAAATGATGCATTCTTATATTGTCTCTGTTCTTTACTGAAACGTCGTGCGATGTTGATGTTGAGTTAGCAATAAAATGCAACATACCTTTAAACCAAAGGCCTTTTTGAATTGTTACAATCCAGTTACAATCAAAGTTTGTTGTTTATTCAGATATTGTTGAGAAAGAGATTATTCAGTGTTTTTCTCTCTCCTCCACCGTTCCTAACCATCACCATTTAAACAATTGGAAATCCTTCCTGCGGTGTTACCCACAGATCAAAGGGTACAAATTTTGCTGCTTGATGTAGATTTACTCTAGAGACATTGGCACCAAATCTTTGTGACTGAACGACTGGGGAAGGATGTTGAAAATGTATGTCGGCTTTATAATAGGAATAGAATAAAGTGGTGAAAATGTGTTGCTGGAAAAGCGCAGCAAGTCAGGCAGCATCCAGGGAACAGGAGAATCGACGTTTCAGGCATAAGCCCTTCTTCAGGAATCCCTGAAGAAGGGCTTATGCCCGAAACGTCGATTCTCCTGTTCCCTGGATGCTGCCTGACCTGCGCTTTTCCAGCAACACATTTTCAGCTCTGATCTCCAGCATCTTCAGACCTCACTTTCTCCTCATAGAATAAAGTGGGTAAAGTGTTGGAAAGTTTATAAGAAAGAGGATTTATAATCGTCTAGAAAGGAATAAGTTGTTTAGGGATAGTCAACATGGTTTTGTGAAGAGTAGGTCGTGCCTCACAAACCTTGTTGAGTTCTTTGGGAAAGTGACCAAACTGGTGAATGAGGGTAAAGTGACTGTGGTGTATATGAATTTCAGTAAGGCATTCAAAATGGTTCCCCACGGTAGGCTATTGCACAAAATATGGAGGCGTGGCATTGAGGGTGATTTAGCGGTTTGGATCAAAAATTGGTGAGTTGAAAGGTGGTGGTTAATGGGGAATGTTCATCCTGGAGTTCAGTAACTAGTGGTGTACCGCAAGGATCTGTTTTGGAGCCACTGTTGTTTGTCATTTTTATGAATGACCTGGATGAGGGCATAGAAGGATGGGTTAGTAAATTTGCGGATGACACAAAGGTCAGTGGAGCTGTGGATAGTGCCGAAAGATGTTACATGTTACAGAGAGACATAGATAAGCTGCAGAGCTGGGCTGAGAGGTGGCAAATAGAGTTTAATGTGGAAAAGTGCGATTTGATAGAGGTATTCCAAACTCGAGATGGTTCAGATAAAGTAAGAAAGGAAGACACTTTCTACTGACAGCATAGATAACCAAAAGTTAAAGGCTGAAGATTCCGAGGCAAATCAGATACAGTTGGTACACAGTGAGTTATTGTGAGTGGAATTCCCTGTCTGTAAAGCTGATGGAATCTGATTCAGATGTAACTTTCACCTGAGATTTGACTAGGTACTTCAAGAAATAAGGTGGAGGTTTGGGAAAAGAGGAGTGCGGGATTAATTGGATAGCTCCAAAGGAAAGCCAGCCCAGGCAAGATGACTCATGCTCCATTTCTGTGCTGTGACATTCTGTTGTAAGACTTTGAAGGACACTGAATGTTTTGTACTTTTCACTCGAGAGATAATGTAATGATTTGTTGCAAAAATATTGATCTAATTCAGAGGAACCTACATTATCTGAATGAGATGGGCAGGTACTATTTCGTTCGGATAATTGAGTATTTGGATGATCAATTTTAGCTTAAACAGGGGAAGCCATACTGATCTAATGCTGTGCTGCACTGGAGAATTTGTTTAAATCTATAATTTTAATGAGTCTGCCATTTAAACAAACTAATATTTGCAGTCTGCACATTACAGGTCAAAATGAGAAGAATTAAACCCTTACCATGACATCCCAGTGTTAAGCAAGGTCACAAACAGCTTCTGCGATTGCAAGACCATTTTACAGTATTAGTTTCTTGGAACTCCGTCTCTCAATAGAAAGATGGAAGCCCCTTCTCACACATACGTTTATGTTCTCCGCCTTTTTTTCATGAACAGCCCAGTGCAGTGCCAGGAATACTGTAAAAACTTACTTTTGCAAAGGGCTGTGTAACAAGCCTTACCTTAAAAAAAAATCCAGTCGCTAATGCTTGAGTTGCTTGTGTTTTTGTTTTTGCCAGCGTTTTCACATCTTCAATACAGGTAAATCAAATACACTTAATTCTTTGCTGTCACACTTTTGCAGGACCTCTATCTTATTTGGATAATCTGATATTCAGATAATCGAGGTTCCTCTGTAGTTGATATCTAAATGGAGGATATCAGCTGCAGAGTGCTTCTCCCAACTACCAAATAATACTCCCAAAATAATAATTTTTCAGAGTTTACGTTTTTGCTTTTAAGAATGCAAAATATTGGTTGATTGTTGTTAGTCCTGCCATCCATTGGTATCACTGAGAGCTTGGGTTGTGTTTATGGATCCTCCTCCTCACAGTGAAAATTGTAATAGTGGCATTGGAGAAGCTGGCAACGGACAAAGCGTCACGGCAGATCTTAAAAAAGACATTATTCTTGGGATTTGTGCTTTACTGTAAAAGTTAGCTTTTATCACCCAGCCCTAATTGTCTTGAAAAGGTGGTAGGGAACCATCTCCTTGAACAGCGCAGTACACCCACTTGGCTGATTAGGAAAAATGTTCCTGGACTCTGCTAATGACTGACAAAAAGGGACAGCAGTATGGCTACTGTTGTTTCATTGATGTTAGCATCAGTCTAATACAGTTCAAATCTTGCATAGTTCTAAGCATGTTATTTTGAGTGCTCTTTTTTAAGAAATTAATTTTTAAAAGTGCATAATCAGTATGGGGATACTTTGCCTGATTGAGATGAATTCAGATATTTGGGAGTTTCGTTTAAAGTGGGAATTCGACTGATAAATAGATTTCATCATCACTTTTAGTGCAAAAATCACATTCTGACCTAGAACTGACAGCCTTAAAGGAAGTAGCAAAGTTAAACAGGCAGCTGTGTAATAGTGACAGTTATCTATCCATTACCTAAGGTAGTGACTACTGTAGCAAAAAGCTTGGATAGAAAGTGACTTACCACAGCTCTGTCTAAAAGAGGGATTTTAGTTTTTTAAAAGGGCACGGACAAGGAGAATGAAAGAAACCTGTCCTACGTGAGATGGAGTATGTTGAGAATTTGATTCAAAATGGCAATTCAGTGCAGAGGGTGAAGGGATTGCTTTAATTAAGGTTTACTGCAAGAAGTAAAGTGTGCTAAGTGGGGAGTTCAGTGAAGGACAAGGAGGGGATGCTTTATTTTCAATAAGTTCATTAGTTGCTAAGAAACTGCTATTGGGAATCATCTTTAAATTGCTGTGAATTAGAAATGCTTGTTACTTTTAACATTTAACTGAGAGACACATGGAATAAAGGGAAGTCGGGATCAATATGCTGACAGAACGTAAATGATCCAAAGCAGACTGAACTGACTTTGGGGTGTTGGCACCAGTTTAATATGGGCAAAAATGAGGATTGCAGATGCTGAAGTTTAGAGTCTAGAGTGTGGTGCTGGAAAAGCACAGCAGATCAGGCAGCATCCGAGGAGCAAGAAACGCCCTAATGAAGGGCTTTTGCCCGAAATGTCAATTTTCCTGCTCCTCAGATGCTGCCTGACCTGATGTGCTTTTCCAGCATAACACTCTCAACACCAGTTTATTGTAGATGAGTTGCACCTGAATAGAGCAGGGACTAAATTCCTTGTGGTGTCAGGAGAGTTTGTTTTAAACACTAACTCGGCAGGGATGTGGGAGTCAAGAAAGAATATTAGGGAAGGATGGAAAGGTTCAAAAGTATTTGGAAAATGAGATAGTGCTATCACAGAATAATTAAGTTAATAGGTGAAATTGAAGTAATAGAAAAGGTAATGAAGTTTTAAAAGCAAATTACTGCAGATGCTGGTAATGAAGTTTTAAATCAGGGTCACATTGCATGTGTGGAAATGAAAATATAATATTGCCAGACGATATGATATGGTGATGACAGAGACCTGGCTCAAGGAAGGTCAGGAGAATCGACGTTTCAGGCATAAGCCGCCCGAAACGTTGATTCTCCTGCTCCTTGGATGCTGCCTGACCTGCTGCGCTTTTCCAGCAACACATTTTCAGCTCTGATCTCCAGCATCTGCAGTCCTCACTTTCTCCTCGAGGAAGGTCAGGACTGGATGTTAAATATTCTTTGGTGCAAAGTATTCAGAGAAGCTAAAAATAGAAGGATGGGATGAAGAGTGGGCAGTGTTTGTTAAGGAGAACATTGCAGTGCTAGAGCAAGAGGATGTCACAGAGCGTTTAAGGACAAAATTAGTTGGCTAGAGCTAAGGAACAAAAAGTGTGCTTTACTTTGTTCAGTGTGGATTATAGATCACCAACTAGTGAACAGAATTTAGAGAAACAAATCTCCAAAAAAATTACTGAGGGATACCAACATTCTAGAGCAATTATAATGGGAGTCTTTAATTACCCAAATATAGATTGGATACCAGTCATATATACTAGGGAGCAAGGGGCAGGCATTCCTAGATTCTGTTCAGATGAATTTCCTGCAGCAGTATGTGTGCAGTTCATCAAGGACAGATACACAGTTGAACCTGGTCTTAAGAAATGAGGGGGCCCAAGTGGATCAAGTGAGAGACATTTAGGAGGTTATATTTGTGGTCATTGTTTTGTAAGATTTTGGATGATGGTGGAGAATGAGAATGGTCAATCAGAGTAAGAAGTAAATTGATGGAGAGCTGATTCAGTGGGGAAAGAATGGAGCTGAGCAAGATAGATGGGATTGACATGCCAGGAAAAACCATAATTGAGCAATGAGTTACATTTGAAGAGGAGATTGTGTTCAGCCACAGTGTGGTGGAGGCAGTTTCTACTGAGGCATTTAAGAGAGCATTAGATTGTTTTTATTTCAATAACTATATACAAGGGAATGAGGAAAAAGAAGTAGGAGGATGGCGCTAAGTCATTGTGTTCATTTGGAGAGCTGGTGCGGATATGATGGGACAATTGGCCTGCTTCTGTTTGTAACTGTGCTGCGATTGAGAGATTCTGTGAAGGTTTATACAGCAGAAAAAAAAAATGCTGGTGCAGTGATCTTGTGAAGAAATTATGCTGAAACTGCAAAGTGTAACTGTCTTTCCAACTATAATGAATGTTAGATGATTCAACGGTTGGTACTCTCAGCGTCAGGGGCCCGGGTTCAATTCCAGCCTCGGGCGACTGTTTGTGTGGAGTTTGCACATTCTCCCCATGTCTGCGTGGGTTTCCTCCCACAGTCCAAACATGTGCAAGTTAGGTGGATTGGCCATGCGAAGTTGTCCTTAGTGTTCAGGGATGTGCAGGCTAGGTAGATTAACCATAGGAAATGCAGGTTTACAGAGATGGGGTGCTGGGTGGGAAGTCTGGGTGGGATGTGTTCGGAGGTTCAATGTGGGCTTGTTAGGTCAAATGGTCTGCTTCCATACTATAGGGATACTATGATTATCAGAGAAAATAAAGATTATAACAGAATTACATCATGCTCTTGACTACTTGCTGTCTTGTGAATTTTTGATCAGTTTCCAGTCATCACTGACTTTTGCACCAACTGGCAGTTCGGTGGTTGCAGTTGATTTTTTTTTAGTTGCAGAGTAAGACAAAGGCACTTTTTGTACAGTGGCAAATGCAGGACTATATACGATGTTGGACAGATTTGAACAGTTAGCAGCTGACAACTACAAAGTTATGAGCAGGAACTTACATAGCCAGAGTGCTATGGATCAATCAGAAAGTTGTGTAATTCATTCTAATGTGCATCTTGTAATGACAACCACATTTGTTATTCCCTCACTATTTGTGATAGAAAGGTTGCAGTGTTTTTATCAACAGCAAAGTAATTTAAGATTGAAAAGGTAATATAGAGTTTTGACATATGTTAAAGTCTAACATTAATCCAGTTCTTTGAATAATCAACTTTAGATCGTGTCTTTTTATCCCTTCAGTAGCAATACTTGAAATTCAAAAAATGCTTATGAATTGATGACATTATATCCAAGGCATATAAACATCCATATTACTGAAAGCTTGATAGTTCATTTTTTTCTTTTGGACAGAAAAACATTTATTAAAGTGGCTAATTATTCTGTTAACATTTTAATATCCCTAATCAAAACCCATGCTAGGTTGGTGAATGAGAGGAAGAATGTTATTATACAACTTTATGCAACCTAAGCAGAGCTTCTCCCCATAGGAGTGCAAATTTGAAGCTCCAGCATGCGCTGCTCATAATTTTCCTTCCATTACAGGCAAAGGAATTGTGGACACTGCACTCCCAAATCTCTAGAAAGATGAGTAATGCAGGCTTGTCGAGTTATTTTCCTTGCCTTCATAAGAACATAAGAAATAAAAGCAGAATTAGACATTTGGCTCTTCAAGTCAACTCCCCACCATTCAACAAGATCACGTCTGATCTGCCCCAGGCCTCAACTCCTTTTACGTGTTGTTCCTCAAAGCCCTCAGCTTTGCTCAAATTTCAAAATTCTATTTTCTTTCTCTTCAAATACTTTGCGACCTAGCCTCTATCTCTCTCTGGGTAGAGAATTCAAGATATTTGCAATCATTGGGGGGAATAAATTCTTTCATATCTCCTTTCTAAATGAGTATCCCCTTATTCTGGGATTATGTCCTCTAGTTTGAAATTCCCCTATTAGTGAAAACATCATCTCCATAACCTACCATGTCAAGCCTCTCAGAATCTTGCATGTTTCAGTAAGATAAACGTTTATTCTTCTAAATGCGAATAAAACTGTTTAGCAGTTCTTGATCAATACTTTTATCACTGGAACCAGCTTAATAAATCTGTTTTGAACGGCCTCCAATGTCAGTATATCCTTTCTTAAATACAGTGACTAAAACTGTACACAGTATGTGAGGTGCCAGCACCCTGTTTTCCCAATTTTCAAACCACCTGATTCCCTAACAATAAAGACTAAAATTCCATTGCCACCTTAGTAATGTGTTGTACCCAGGTTCCCTCTGTGTTGCACTTTACTGGAATTTCTCTCCATTTAAATAATAATCTGCCTTTTGAATTTTCTTGCAATTATTTATGACTTAACACATGAAATTGCAACTGTCAAGTTTTTGCCCATTCACTCAAACCATATAAATCCATTTGTAGATTCTTTGTGATCATCACACCATGGCCCCTCAATCTGTTTGAAGAGTAAAAGGTGAAAACTTGAATGGTTTGGGACATATTGCTGTAGCAAAGTCTCCGAGATTGTTATTATTTACAACATTCAACAAAACACTTGAGACCCAGAAGCCTAACCACAAAGCCCACCATCAAGAGTAGAATAGGAACTTTGCAATGACCCAAAAGATATTACCATTGAAAAGATTTTACTGCTATAAAGAATCACACTCCAGTCCAGTCCAGCCCTTGCATGTGAGATCTTCACCTCAGTGCCTGAGCTGTTAAGTGTTGCAACTGTCTTGTGAAGGCAAGAATAGTGTGGATTTCTAATGCGACTTATTTTCATGGGCCTCTACTGTCTTTCTCCATTTATGTATTTCAGTTTCTGTCTTTTAAATTTCTATTATGCCAGACTCTTGCAGAAGTCTCAAGTGTCTTCAGTGGCTCTGATGACTAATCAAGTTTGTCCATTAGAATGGAAAATTACAACATTTGTTTAAATTGTTTTAGCAGCTAGATTACTCCACTCTTCCAAAGGACGTGAATTCTGTCGGCAAGAAGCCACAGAGCATCCCCTTGGACTCGTATTACAGCAAGTTTATTGAATAAAGTGAAAACATAGTTACTACATACACACATGTATTTACAAGTAGATGCATGCTCACCAACGTATGACTCAAATTAAAATGTTTGTATTCCATATGCTAAGATATTTATAATTGGGTAGATATAAATTGTCTTGGTAGCCTCTCTAACTCCCTGAACTATATTTGCAGGTTTCTAACTGACTCAACCTTCTGATCTATTATTTTAGTTATTCCTGAATGACTATTAACTGTCTTCAAAAGTGTCACTCATATAGATAACTGCGCAAAGTCTATTTTTGTTTGAATGAATGGCTTTGCTTCTCTCAAGCTTACGTAGTTAAATGGACAGCTGCCAAATTCCCATATTTATATCAAGTTAAGCCAAATGCCTAGTTCTAACTCCAGCTGGTTTTTAACCTTTGGTCTTGTGACTCATTTAATAGATCACAGGAGAGCAGAAACTAAACTATTTCCATTTGTCATGACTTTTATAAATGCATATGAACACATATATAGTCTTTTGATCTAATTTTTTGTTAAGCAGCATTTAATGCAACAGGCTCTCATTTCCTACCTCGACCATTTTTTTTTTGCAATAATTGTTTTTGACTATTTGTCCTTTCTTCATCCCCATTGTTGGCGTTCTCTTAGTTGACGAAGATTCACAGGGTGGAACTGAAATGTCGGTGTTAACTTGTGGAAGAGCCTGCAAGGCTAAAGAAGCATATGATAGCATCAGATCAGCTGGTATAAGTAGTGATGGATTGTTGGTTTGAGTAGCTGCTGTCTCTCTTTTCCCTCTCTCGCTAGAGCAGTGGCTGCTGTTACTGATTGGCAGATTTTCCAGCATTTTCAACGATGAATTGTCGTTTGCTTTTTATTGGATATCTGCTTCCCGACTGTTGATGTTAATAGATCAGACCTACATGGATGTTTTGATATTCACATCAATAATTTCCTTTCGCTTCCATATGAAGATGCTCTGAAGCATAGCTCTGAATGAATCACTTGTTTTGAGAATCTCAAATCAGACATTCTAACATTATCTAAACTAATGTGAGATTATAGTGGTGTTAGGAGAATATCTCATTTTGTACTTCATATGTTTTAGAAATATAGCTTCTAATTTGGGAATTAAATGTTAATTGTAAGGTAAATAGGGAGAATAATTTTGAGAGGTTGGTGAACAGTCTTAAAAGAGCTATCATTCGAAGTCTTTAATAAGGTCTGTTAATAAGTTTTGAGTTAGATGCATGAAAATAGCTTCAATGGATGGACCCTTTGAGTCCAGTGCAGTTGAGATATAGTTATCTTCAAGGAGTGTTAAATAGTTTCTGTGGGTCTCAGAATGATGAAAGGTGTTAAAGTAAACATTTAGTTTTTAGATCAGAATGAAGCATGGTATAACACGAAAACTGATCCTTTGGCCCATCAAGGCTGTGCTAACACACAATGCCTTTCTAAACTAATGCCTTTACCTCTGTGATCTACATCCCCCTCTCCCCTATTGATATAATTATCAAGATCCTTCTGAAATGTTATTTTATCTGCTTTTACCACCACCTCTGGCAACATTTTCCAGACACGCAATCTGTGTATAAGAACTTGCCTCTCGTATCCCCTTTCACCTTAAACTTGTGTCTCCTAGTAACTGACATTTCTATTCTGGAAAAAAAGATTCTAACTATCCATTCTATTCATGTCTGTCATGATTTTGTAAACTTCTTCCAGGCCATGCATCAAACTCTGGCCTTCAAGTGAAAACAAACTAAGTTTGTCCAATCTTTTCTTAAAGCTTAACTTCCTGGTAAACCTTTTCTGTGCTGTTCCAAAGCGTTCGAATTCTTCTGGTAGTGTGGCAAACTGTGCACTGAACTGAACAGCACAATATTCCAAATGTGACCTGACTAAAGTTTTATATGGCTGTAACATGACTTGCCAGTTTTTATACTTTGTGCCTTACCGATTAAGACAAGCATGCCATACGCATTCTTGACCATCTTATCCATTTGTTTTGGCACTTCAAAGGAGCTGTGGACCATACACCGAGATCTCTGTATGTCAATGCTTCTCAGGGTTCTACCATTTGCTGTACTCTTCCTTCCTGCATTTAACCTTCCAAAATTCATCAGCTTGCATTTATCTGGATTAAATTCATCTGCCATTTCTCACCAAACTATCCAGCCTACCTCCGTCCTGCCGTATCCTCTGGCAATCCTCCTCACTGTCTGCAGCTCCTCCAATCTTTGTGAATTGTGATGGGTTTGGGGTTGACTTTATCTGGGAAATCCCATGGGTGCTCCATTACTGTAGGACTAGATTGTAGGAAAGGTATCCTTTGTATTGAACTTATCTGTGTCCTCTCAGAAACTGGGATTTATCAGCTTAGAAGACTGTGAGAAGGAAGTTGTATATCTGCTGATAACCAGACCAGAGAGGCCAGAATGAACCAAGGACGTTCCTGAGTTGGAGTTGCTAAGCAGAAATTGCAAGTGGGGCCTTGTGACAAATGAAAATTGTCAGAACTTCCAAGTAAAGTTAGTAGCAGAGGACAGCAGAGGAATTCTCACAGAAAGCACGCTCAAAATTTAAATGCCAGAATGGGAAATGGAGCAGAGTCAAAATGACTTATTGAGAATTGTTGCTTGATTTGGTCCTAGGTGCAGTGACAAGGGTATGAAGAATTTGGAAATCAGAGGAACTCTGAGGTGGTATTAAAAATAAAAAGGAATGTGGTTTGTTAGGTTTCCAGGGTTAAAGGTTAAGGATTTAACATTGTTAGCAATATTTTGTTTAATTCCGTACACTAAAAAAAAATTGTTTCAGATACAAAACTTGTGACTTATTTATTTCAGGTAATAACTGGCAGTTTGAATTTCATTTTAAATGTTAGTGATCTCACTATCATTACAGTGGGCTCTAGTCTTGGCTGACTTTCATGCTGCTTCTCGTATCCGCCTATGTGATTTGCAAGTCTTTTTCTAAGTCAGTGTTGAGGATGTTCCAGGGCTAAGACATTGCACCTAAGTTGTCCATAAAGAAGTATGAGGAAAAGCATTGTCTGGTAGATTTTGAGCTTGTTATTGGGTCTGATATCTTGATTCTTAAATACCAGTATATATTCTTTATCATCGGCTGAATAACATTTAATTTGATAGTGTATCTCCATCTATATCAATTTGAGTTAAATAGCTTGCAGGATAGAAACGTTCCAACAGTCAACCAGCAATTTTAATTGAAGGCATTGGATATGGCGCAATTATTGAGGTTTTGTAGAGGACCCTGTCTTCCTGATATTCAGGGCAAGGTCTGTGGTCTCTTAGGCTTCAGTGGATGTGTAAATTCTCTGTTGAAGTTCTTCAGTATGTGTACCAGCTTGTACCCTATCAAGGTACTGCAGTTCTGTTACAGAAATTGAGTTGCTTTGGTTTTGGCCTTAAGAGGTTAAAGCCTTTACCATCAGTGTTGTAGGTTATCACTGCATCTGGGGAATCCTGATAGCAAGTATATATTAATAGCAAGCTATTAAAAGATTCAGGGCAGAGTTAGAGCAATGGCACATCCTTGTTTCATGCCTATTTTGATAGGAACGTCTATAGTGGAGTCATTCCATTGTACTGTTATTTGCAAATTGTCATGTGGGAGACAGATGATGTTTGTGAACTTAGTTGAGCATCCTTATTTACTGTACTACCTTCCAAAGGGCAATTCAATTCAGCGAGTCAAAAGCTTTTGTCAAATTGAAGAAAGCCACTTACAAAAGAATGTTCTGTTCTCTGCACTCTTCCTGAAATTGGTGTGCAGTTGTCCTTTACAGGCTGTGAAAGGTTGAAAAATGCTTTTCTGGTCATGTGCATTCTAAATCTGGTGATAGCACTTTAAGGCTGATGTCGTGAGCTGTTTTCCTTTCTCAGCCTTTGGCTAACACTTCTTGTAGAGCCATCCAAGATCAGATATTATTTTGCAAATGAAATAAGGGCTAACCCAAGATGTTCTGGTATTTCTTAATTTGGATCAGCAAATGCCTGCAGATTTTCATTCTCAGCAATATAAATTAAACCTGCATTACCTATATCACTTTGCATTTTGGCAGGGTAAATGCATTGCATTAATGAACAACTGAGAAAGCGAATCTCTAAATTAAATTACTAAATATTTGTTTATTAGATTATCCCATTTAATTGGAAGAAAACAAATTTAACTCCTTTTTTTAATTCTGTAAGGGAGGGAAATGCAAAGCAAGAAATGAGAGTTTGTTAGCTGAACACATCATAAGGAAAATATTAGATTCCATCATTAAAGATGTTATTAGCAGGGCACTTGGATAAGTTCAAAGTGTTCATGAAGACTCCTCATAGTTTAGTGTTTGATCAGTCTATTGAAGTTCTTTGACAAGGTATATATGCTGTGAATAAAGGGGGACCAATGAATGAACTGTATTTAGATTTCCAGAAAACATTTGATCAAATACCACACTAAAGGTTATTGCAAAATAAAAGTTCATAGTATATTCACATGATTAAAGGATTTGTTGGCTAATAGAAAGCAGAGTAAAGGCGTAACTATGATTTTTTTAACGTTCGGAAGATGTAACAAGTGGTGTGCCACAAAGACTGGTGCTGGCACCTCAACCATTTATATAATTTATCTAAATGAATTGGATGAAGCGCCAAAAGATGCATCAGTCAAATTTGCTAATGATGCAAAATAGATAGGGGAGGGGCAGGTGGTTAGAGGTGTTCGTACTTAACTGTTGCCCTTGTGCTGTATGATAGTGGTCCTGGGTTTAGAAGGAAAGAGAATATGAGAATACAATTAGATGAGCCATGATCTTATTAAATTGTGAAACAGGTTTGAATGGTTGCATGGCCAACTCTTGCTCCTTGTTCATATGTTTGTACTTGTGTTTGTTAAATTGCTGCTATTCTGAGAGATATTTAATTCTGGTATAATTTGAGGTTATATTTAATACATCTGTGTCCATCTATTTAAGTCAAATTGAATGTAGTTTGTTTTGCAAAGAATTTATGCAAAATATTTCCATTGTATTTATTATTATTTAATGGCAAATCATACATCTAACGCCATTGATATATATCTGTCTTTCGCGTTTGAGCCGGTGGGAAATCCCTTACACAATGATGAGACCCAACTCTTGAATAATGATTCACTTGAGTTTAATCAAGCAGGCTGTCCTCATAAAATTGTCTTCTTCCCAAATGTGGACCTTTCTTTTGTGCTGAACTAGAATTGTTTTCAATGATCACTTTTACATATCAAACATGCTGTGTTGTTGAATCCAATGTTTTATTGTTTTTGGGACATTGTTTTATTGTTTTTTGCACTGATTACTTTTTGATTCAGTATTATAAAAATCACCTTTTGGATAAAAACTTAGCATTTATTATTAATTTTCTAGTTTAAAACAACCATGCACTAACTTGTTTGCTAATGATATGGCATCTGCAGGAAATGATATCTGATGCAGAGTAAATTTGTGATCCTTTGTTCCTAGCTTTTCTGGATGCAAGTGTATTTTGGGAAATGGTGATACAGTCATGTCATAATCCTGTCTATTAGTGCAACATAGGTATTAAATTGATTTAAAATTCTCAAGTAAAACCATCCAGCATTTATAAATATTAATTTATAAGAATTCTTATTATATTCGGTTTTCTACTAAATGTTGCTATAAATACAATTGCTTATGGGTAGCTTTGTCATTATTAAGAACTTCTAGTTGGAACCTAAAAGCAACAATGGTTGCCTGTTACTGTAATGCACAAAATTTGATGAAGTAATATATCCCATGACTGAGTTTGTAATAAAATCAAAGTCACACTAATGCTGTAAGATCTAGACTTCTCAGATTTAAGGTTTGTGCTAATGTGTAAGTAACTTTAATCATTTCTTCGAAAAGCTTGTTTTCCAAGCTAGCTGAATCGTAAGATAGTACTGCACCCATTTAATTATGAGAAAAGTAATCTCCTGTCTCCTTACTTTATACTAAGCTCTTGTAACTTTGTTGTTTTTGGTGCCATGCTGCTTTAAGTTTTGTTCAGCCTGAAAGAACCAGCACCTAAACAAATGCCTGTTTGCAATGATCAGGGGCTGGCTGTTTGCTTGAAGCCATGATGTCTAAAGTGAGTACTGAAACATTGTATAAGCACCCTCTTCCAGTTTATTCATCTCAGCAACAGATACTAACTATGTTCGATCTATTCAGTATCAATACCGTGATGACATTATGCAGTCTTTCCTTTGTCTCAATTATTAGTAGGTTCTTTCAGAGAAAGTGATGACTGCAGATGCTGGAGCTCAGAGTTGAAGAGTGTAGTGCTGGAAAAGTACAGCCGGTCAGGCAGCATCCGAAGAACAGGCCTGATGATCATCAGTGCACTTAATGTTACAGTTCTACAGGACAGAGTAAAACTATAAATCTTATACAGTAGTCCCCTGTACCTGTGGGGGATATATTCCAAGACCTACCACGAAAGCCCAAAGCTGCAGATAGGAGCGAACCCATTCATTTAAGTGGGAAGCTTACTTTTCTGGCAGCTCCCTGGTTCCAGAAGGTTCCTTATAATATGTTTGGGCCGCGGTAAATCACGGAAAAGGATTCTGCGGATAAAGGGGTTGCTCTGTAATTAATCTTTCTCACGTTCTTAGAACTTGCCAAAGAACTGATACAAACAAGTTAATTTTGAAGTCGGAATTATAATGCATGAATTATAATTAGTGAACTCTGCATAATGTTATTGTTTTGGAGCAGGGAAAAGGCTATAACTCTCTTGATGTATTTCTCATAGACGCACAATATGTCAACATTTGCTGGAAGCTTTCGGTGCCAAGTGTAAGGATAGGTTGCAGATCAAGGTCCAGAAGATAGAAAGGTTCATGTGGGGAACTCCATTGCAGATAATTCTGGCATTAAGTCGTCAGGTTTAAGTGCAAGCTTTTTGGAGGGTATTTTTCTTTAGCATGATGTGCCAACCTGTCCGTAACCTTGTATGCGTTGCTCTGTCTAAGCACCCTGTGCCCTTTTTGCTTTGATCTGCCTGCACTGCTCATAAAATAAATTTTTTCCTTGTACTTAGGTACATGACTACAATCAAATCAAATCAAATCAAATCAAATCAAAATTGTGATTGAAAGAAGAAATTATTTTACTGAACAGCTTTGTGCTATTTGCTGAGTAAGAAATGGTAGTTTTGAAAAGAAATGGCAAAAGCAATGACAGTTTAGGAGCTGTCCAACATTTTTTCTTATTTAGTTATACTTAACATGCAGTTTGGGAGATTCAATGGAATATTTTTAAAAGTAGTTATGCTATTAGAACAAATTATTTTTACATTATCAACCTTCCAATTCAGTGTTATTCAACTCTTAAGTACTGGGATGATGACTATTAAATGTGAGACAGTCAAATTTACCCGTAGTAAATGCTGGAAATATTCAGGTCAGACAGCATTTGTGGAGAGAGCAACAGCTAATGTTTCAGGTGTACATAGCTTTAGATTAGATTACTTACAGTGTGGAAACAGACCCTTCGGCCCAACAAGTCCACACCAGCCCTCCAAAGAGCAACCCACTCAGACCCATTCCCTTACGTTTACCCCTTCATCTAACACTATGGGCAATTTAGCATGGCCAATTCACCTAACCTGTACATCTTTGGATTGTGGGAGGAAACCGGAGCATCCGGAGGAAACCCACGCAGACATGGGGAGAACGTACAAACTCCACACAGTCAGTTGCCCAAGGCGGGAATTGAATGCTGTGAGGCAACAGTGCTAACCACTGTGCCACCGTGCCACTTTGTTACATAGCCGATTTCATTTAAGGACTGTTTTGTACTGTTCGTTGGCACTGTTGTGTCTTCAGTACGATTTTGAATTTGGCACCTATTCTGCCTGGAGTTCTGTTCATTTCCTTTTATTCAGTTCCAGAGTTTTGAAAAAATAGTCGTGCAATTTTCTTGTTTTTTTTTATTATTTGTTCATGAGATGTTGTTGATTGGGCTAGCATTTGTTGCCCACCCCTGCAGTGTTTATGACAATTGACAGTGATTACATAGTCACCATTAAACAAGTTGTTTTTTATTACAGAATTTTACCTTGATTAAATTTCACCATCTATCATAGTGGGATCAAACCCATGTCCACAAAACATGAGCTAAGATTCTGCATTTCTAGCCTAGTGATATTACCACTTCATTGCCTTCTGAGTTCTTGAATAGGAACAGACTATGCTGCTTGTATTTTATTCCTCTAATGCACTAAATACCAAACACCTTTTAATAATATTGTATAATATTTTGCTCTTCTGTTTGAAATACATCATTCAGAATGCATGAACTGCGTGTTTACTTGGACAAGTAGGATTAATTGCAATGTAGTGCAATAGATTATAGATTACAACTGTTGTCATTAAACATTAAAATTCTGAGCAACATTCTTCAACCCAAGACTGAATTTCAGTTGTAATGTCTTTATAGGAAAATATCTGGAAAGCTGGAATAATTTAATTCAATGTTACATGTTTATGTAAAATTCCTCTTTCAAATACTATGACTTGAATATTAAATTATTCTGCATTAATTGTGCTACTGTTTGCAGATATGTAAACTGAGTAGGTTGTTTTTGGAACTGCATGTGGATCTTTTCAATGTCTTTTTATATTAATTAATCAATCAATTGTACAAGAAGTATTGATTTTAAATTTTTGTTAACTTCATTCCTCCAAAGCCCCAAAGTTTGCTGTTGGCGACCTTGCAAACTCTCTAGACATCATTGAAGGGAAGCTAAGTCATCCAGTACGAAAAAGAAGACATGCAAAGAAAGATGATTACAGCATAGAAGTTCTCTTGGCTGTGGATGATTCGGTTGTTCGCTTCCATGGAAAAGAGCATGTGCAGAACTATGTTCTGACACTAATGAATATTGTAAGTGGTCCAATGTACTCTTCATTCTATTTCACACTTGTTTTATTAATAATAATTGAATTCCACATCTGGTGGATATTATTTAAATTATTTTGTCCAGTAATATTACTGTTTTTTCATACAGTATTAATCATACGGAATTTATCTTTTTTTGTATTATGCACAGATTTGGAGTTATGAGTGTTTACATACTTATCTGAATACCCTCTCTAGCTGTTGTTGTTAGAGAACTGTTAATAAAAGTAAACAGGTGAGGTGCTGGAAGATTGGAGGGTGGCAAACGTGGTGCCACTGTTTAAGAAGGGTAGTAAGGACAAGCCAGGGAACTATAGACCAGTGAGCCTGACCTCGGTGGTGGGCAAGTTGTTGGAGGGAATCCTGAAGGACAGGATGTACATGTATTTGGAAAGGCAAGGACTGATTAGGGATGGTCAACATGGCTTTGTGTGTGGGAAATCATGTCTCACAAACTTGATTGAGTTTTTTTTTTGAAGAAGAAGTAACAAAAGATTGAGGGCAGAGCAGACTTCAGTAAGGCGTTCGACAAAGTTCCCCATTGGAGACTGATCAGCAAGGTTAGATCTGATAGAATACAGGGAGAACTAGCCATTTGGATACAGAACTGGCTCAAAGGTAGAAGACAGAGGGTGGTGTTGGAGAGTTGCTTTTCAGACTGGAGGCCTGTGACCAGTGCTGGTCCTCTACATTTTGTCATTTACATAAATGATTTTGATGCAAGCATAAGAGATACAGTTAGTAAGTTTGCAGATGACACCAAAATTGGAGGTGTAGTGGACAGCGAAGAGGGTTACCTCTGATTACAACAGGATCTTGACCGGATGGGCCAATGGACTGAAAAGTGGCAGATGGAGTTTAATTCAGATAAATGCAAGGTACTACATTTTGGGAAAGCAAATTTTAGCAGGACTTCTACATTTAATGGTAAGGTCCTAGGGAGTGTTGCTGAACAAAGAGACCTTGGAGTGCAGGTTTATAGCTTCTTGAAAGTGGAGTCGCAGGTAGATAGGATAGTGAAGAAGGCGTTTGGTATGCTTTCTTTTATTGGTCAGAGTATTGAGTACAGGAACTGGGAGGTCATGTTGCGGCTGTACAGGACATTGGTTAGGCCACTGTTGGAATATTGCGTGCGTTTCAGGTCTCCTTCCTATTGGAAAGATGTTGTGAAACTTGAAAGGGTTCAGAAAATATTTACAAGGATGTTGCCAGGGTTTGAGGATTTGAGCTATAGGGAGAGGCTGAAAAGGCTGGGACTGTATTCCCTGGAGTGTTGGAGGCTGAGGGGTGACGTTATAGAGGTTTAAAAAATCATGAGGGGCATGGATAGGGTAAATAGGAAAAGTCTTTTCTCTGGGATCGGGGAGTCCAGAACTAGAGGGCATAAGTTTAGAGTGAGAGGGGAAAGATATAAAAGAGACCTAAGGGGCAACTTTTTCATGAAGAGGATGGTACGGGTATGGAATGAGCTGCCAGATGAAGTGGTACAATTGCAACATTTAAGAGGCATTTGGATGGGTATATGAATAGGAAGGGTTGGGAGGGATATGGGCCAGGTACTGGATGGTGGACTAGATTGGGTTGGGATATCTGGTCGGCATGGATGGGTTGGACCGAAGGGTCTGTTTCCATGCTGTGCATCTCTATGACTCTATGTACTTTCAATAATATAGCATGAAGAGGAAATGCATGCGAGGGTTTTGTGCACCAATATTATCCAACTCCAAAATGTTTAGCTACCATTTGAGATTGGATGTGCTTGGCATCTTCGTTTATTAACTGTGTTCACTTAATGTGATCCAAAGTATACTTTCAAATACCACTGTGTTTTGGAGATTCAACATTTCAGTTACATGGATACATTTACTAAGTCAACTCAATTTTTTATGAAATCTTCAACATTCAATAATAAATCGGGTAAGTTGATAGTGAAAGACACTATATGTCACTGAACCCTTGAAGAAAATTTATTGATGTGCATGCATTTTCATATCCTAACCACTCGGTTTTTAGTCATGTTTCTCACTTTTCCACACACCCCCCTCCTCAATATTTAAGTCTAAGATTTCTCATCAAGTTGTAGGTTATTACACTGTGTATTTTTCTCCACAGGACACTCTTAGTCAAATCCTATTATCCTACTTTGGTATTCTTTATTCCTTTTCCTGTAACTCCTAGTCATGATTGATAACTTCTAGACCGTGACATTATTTAGGTTACTTCAAAGTTCTGAAACAAACTAACGAAGTAATCACTAAATAGTAGATCTTTTCCATTTCAGTCTGTTACCAGGAGGTATGTGAGGAAAGAGTGCATTGGCTTACCTTTCTCTTCCTCATTCACCCAAGTACTTTGGTTATACTCTGTACCAACTCAAATAGCTCCAGCTGAAAGCTGATCATCAGGTGTAGAAATGTGTTTGCTCAAAATAGTGTTTTGGTTGAATGCATGTTAGGTTATTTTGCCCTGTTGGTTTTGACTAGACTCCCATTGAGAGGGTGATTCAAGTTGGTTAGCAAATATCTGTTATCATGGCAAGAAAGTTACAGAAGAGAGCTGATAGAGAAGATGGGAGAACTGGATTGCAAGAAATTATTGCATAATTATGCATGTTCTGACTCAAAAGGACAATCTGATTTTTATCCAGTCGCTGGATGTGATTATAACTGCAAAGCCAGCATTTATTTTTGCTAATCCCAAATTGTCATCGAAGAAGAACTCCCTCTTGGCACAAGTGAAGTCCATATGAGAAAGACATTCCCATCGTTAGCTAGGGAATTTCAGGAGAATGACTGCTTAAAATGTTGGATGGGATGCCAGTCAGTTGGCCGCTTTGTTATGGATAATGTTAAACAACTTAAGTGTTGTTGGAATTGCATTCTGGCAAATGATAACTATTTCATCACATGCCTTACTAGTGCCTTGTACATAGGCTTTAAGGAGTCAGGAATTGAATCACTTGCCACAGAGTTTCAGCCTTCAACCTGCAAGTGGAAATACAGTATTTATATGGTTGGTACAGTTATATTTCTGACCACTGACCTCCAGAATATTGATGGTGGGGGTTTAATGATCGTCATGCCACTTTTTTTGCATTCATCTTGGAGATATGGATTTTACTAGCTTTGCCACCATTTATTGCCCATTTCTAATAGCCCTTGAGGAGGAGTTGGTGAGCTGTCTTTTTGAACTGCTGTAGTCTATTTGGTGTAGGTAGACATGCATTGCAAAAGGGCATTTCAGAATTCTGACCCACTTATACTGAAGGAATAGCAATAAGTTTCTAAGTCAAGATGGTGAATGGCTTGAAGTGGAACTTGCAGGTGATGATCTTCCATGCATCAACTGCCCTTTTCCTTCTAGATGACAATTGTGGATTCAGAAGATGCTATCTAAGGAGCCTTGGTGAATTTCTGCAGTCAATCTTGGAGATATAAGTGAGCTTCTTTGTCCTGGATGGTGTCAAGCTTCTTGTATTGTTGGAGCTGCAAGTGGAGAATTTTCTATCACTCCTGACTTACGCCAGGTCTTAACTTCTTACAGTTGACATCAAAACTCATGGAGTGAAGGCTTGGTAGCTAAATTCACAGACAGCACATATGGTGGTAGAAAGATGTGTTGTAAAGATGACATGAAGTTGCAGTTGGATACAGAGCGGTTGAGAGGGTGGATAAGGGTCTGGAATATAGAACATAATAAGGGAAAATGTTCTTTACTTTGGCAGGGAGAATAAAGTGTTTTCTAAAATAGAGAAAAAAACCTGCAGAATTCCAACACGCGAAGAATTAGGTTTTCTGGTGCATGTGTCACAAAATGTCAGTATGCAGCTCGTAATCAAGAATGCTAATAGGATGCCAGCCTTTACCATGAGAAGAATTGAAAAGTAAGTATGTTATGTTTGTTACATAGGGCATCGATGAGACCATAACTTGAATATTCTGTACAATTTTAGTTTTCTGACTTCAGGAAAGATGTGAATGTGTTAGGGGCACTTCAGAGGAGGTTTGATTAGATTAGATTACTTAGTGTGGAAACAGGCCCTTCGGCCCAACAAGTCCACACCGACCCGCCGAAGCGTAACCCACCCAGACCCATTCTCCTACATTTACCCCTAAATTGGCAATTTAGCATGGCCAATTCACCTAACCTGCACATTTTTGGATTGTGGGAGGAAACCGGAGCACCCGGAGGAAACCCACACAGACACTGGGAGAATGTGCAAACTCCACACAGTAAGTCGCCTGAGGCGGGAATTGAACCCTGGTCTCTGGCGCTGTGAGGCAGCAGTGCTAACCACTGTGCCACCGTGCCACCCACGGTTTGCTAGATTGATATCTGAAATGAATAGGTTTAAAGGGTTAAAGGCAGGATTGTCACCCAAGTTGATAGGGTTGCTAAGAAGGCGTGTGGTATGTTTGCTTTCATTAACAGGGGGATTGAGTTTGAAAGCTGTGAAGGTGTGCTGCAACTCCTATAAAGCCCTGGTTAGACCACATTTGGAATATTGTTTTTGGTTCTGGTCACCTCATTATTGGAAGGATGTAGAAGCTTTAGAGAAGGTGCAGAAGAATGTTACCAGGATGTTGCCGGAACTGGAGGGCATGTCTCATGAAAAAAGGTTGAGGGAGCTCGGGCTTTTCTCATTAAGGCGAAAAAGGATGCGAGGTGACTTGATTGAGGTGTACACTGAGGAGAGGCAGAGATAGTGGATGGAGACTTTTTCCCAGGGCAGAAATAGCTATTACAAGGAGCATCATGTTAAGGTGATTGGTGGAAGGTTTAGGGGAGATGTCAAAGGTCGGTTCTTTCCTATAGTAGGGCGACCAGAACTGGACACAATATTCCAAGTGTGGTCTCACCAGGGACTTGTAGAGCTGCAGCAAAACCTTGCGGCTCTTAAACTCAATCCCCCTGTTAATGAAGGCCAAAACACCGTATGCTTTCTTAACCCTATCCACTTGGGTGGCATCTTTGAGGGATCTATGTACTTGCACACCCAGATCCCTCTGTTGCTTCACACTGCCAAGAATCCTGTCTTTAATCCTGTATTCAGCATTCTAGTTCGACCTTCCAAAATGCATCACTTCACATTTATCTTTTCAAGTCAGACGTGTAGAATCTTCTCTTGGAGTGTTGCTGGACTTAAAACTATGCCTCAGAAGGCGAAGCTGGGGATAATTGATTATTCTTAATATAGAACCAGATAGATTCTTGTTGGGCAGGGGGGATCAGGGGCTATTGGAAGTAAATTGGAATGTGGAGTTGGAAAAATAAGCAGATCAGCCATAATTTTATTGGAACGATGGAGCAGGTTTGAGGGGTCAAATGATCTACGTCTGCTCCTATTTTGCATGTTCATGTAACAAATGTGTAATGATATTCAAAGAAGTTTTGAGACATGAAGTTGAAACTTGGTTACCCAGCAGCCCGTTGCTCACAAATTTACATGTCTAAGGTGAACAAGTGTTCTTAAAGCAGGTAGTTAAATCAGACAGATTATCAAGTGGAAACAGTTATTTAGAATTTCAGGAAATGCTTGTTGCTTACATTAGGCCTGCACTAATTCATTCAATTAATGCTAACTTTGATAGCTTAACTTATAATTTCTTTGACAAGAAAAATTAAAGATAATAATGTGGAAAAAGATCTGTCTGTGGCTGGGGAGGATCTATTTTGGGTGAAGCAGCACGGGCTGAGTATATTCTTGCCACTTTGACCCACAGAGTTTTGCCTTTTGACTTATAGTAGACAACAACACCGTTTTCCATTGAAGTAGCACAAGGCTTGGAGAGCTAGCACAGAGTGGGGCCTGGAGCAGCCCATGCTGGAAGAGCATAGACTGAAGTAGCAGGTTCTTTAGTGGCAGAAGTTAACCTGGAGGGTAATAATGAATGCTGGTCCAACTTTTGCTGTCACAAGACATCTATTTGGTGCTGCGTGTTTGGGTTTTAATTTTTTGCTGAAGTTGCTGAAAATACAATCTTATGAAGTGCAGTGAAGGAATTGGGGTATCTAGGACGTGAATGAACATAATGACTGTGTATCTGAAGCAGTTGGATGGAGGATTGAGGAACAACCAGGAATAGCAGAAAAAGAAATATAAATTAGGATGCCACATCATGTATAGAAAGAGAAATTAAAAAAAAGGAACGAATGATTTCCAAAACTAATTAATGCCATAAGGCATGATGCTTTACTTGGATCAGTTAATTTTCAGTGTCACTGGCAATAATGATGTTGTGAAGAGTAATTACGGTTAGTGTCTTCCTGTGATGAGTTTACTTTGTATGTACTGTCCAAATACTGCAACTTCACGCTGTTCAGTACAGTTCTGAAGCTGATGGCGGAACAACACAATATGGAGAGCTGGGCTTTTGTTTACATTCCTGTCTGCTCTCATGACTGACATACTTGTTTCGTTTGTGCAGCTGAATGATTTAAGCCTGCACACCCTTTAAATTTTTTTTGCATGGACACGCATGTGCAGTGATTAAAGGACTGACCTCTGCACAGTTTCCACAAGAACTTCCAAGTTGCAGCAGAGTTTAGCACTATTTGTGGGCCATCTCGATTAAGTGACACATAAGGTGGGGAAAGGATGTTGTGTTAGCCATTAAAACATATTTGAATGCCTTGGATACCCCCAAGGAAATATTAGCCCCACATTGTTTCCTTCTCCGGTACGACTGCATCACTTGCTGGAGATGTTGACTCATTATTTGTGTTTGGCTCTCCACCCTTACAATTTTATGGTCTCTCCACTGCTAAGGTTGGATGAATTAGAATGCGGCTGGATTCTTGATCAGCTTAATTTAGAACTTCATTATGAAGTGTGTGAAGAAACATGACCTGATTGTGGGGATTAATCATTTCTGCAAATGAAAATCTCTGTAAAATGGCAGATTTCATTCATTGGTGTAGATGGGAACCGGATGGTATGTCTCTTCCTATTTAATAGTCATCTATGAGAAAGAGAAGGTTCACACTGACAAGAGGTCAACTTAGTTCAGCTCTTATTAATTTTTCGATTAAGAAATTGACTTTAAATGGATTGATCTGTGAAGATTTGATTTTATGAGAGATGAATTCTGTCAGCTGTACAAAACCGGAAGATGGTGACCTGATCATTTAGGAATGAATTTGCATTACATCATCCCATCCTGTTGCGGTCTTTTTGTCCATATAAATATGCAATTGTTTTGGTAAAAGAAAGCTCCATGCAGCTGTTGAGTGATCACCATGATATACTGCAGTTTAATAAAACTGTTCAGATGCAGGCTTGAGCTATGCAGAACTTAATTCAGTAACTGCTTTCAAGCTGTCTCAATTGTTCTTTCACTGAAGGTCCCACCAGTTCCTGACACCTTAATCAGATTATTGCAGAAATCCTTCAAGTCAGATTTTGTAGCATGTTTGTTTCCATCTGTAACAGTTACCATTTGGCCCCAAAGACAGCCTTATTACCATACCACATTAAATACTACCCGAGGAGGTAGAAATTGCTGCAGAGGTTTAATTAAGTCATGGGAGAAAAATACACGATAATGAAATCTTAGTTCAAAGTATTGAGTGAGTGTTAGCTTAACTGATAGCTCTTTACAACAGGCTGAATGGATCTCTCTAATTTCAAATCTAATTCTGATCTTGCTGTTGTGCACTTCCGTGTGTAGCCATAACCTTGTATGCCTTGTTCTGTGTAAACATCCGATGATAGGTATGCCCTTATATGCTATGCTCTGCCTGTACTGCTCACAAAACAAAACTTCACTGTATTTGGGTAATATGTGACAACAATAAATCAAATCACATCAAACATTCTTTTTAGGGAATGAAATCTGCCATCCTTACCTGGTCTGGCCTACATGTGACTCCAACGTATAGCAACATGATTGCTTCTTATCTGCCTTTGAGGCGTTTTGGGTTGGGCATTCAGTACTGGTATAGTCAGAACATGCTCACATTCCATCTACCAATATTAAAAAAAAAATCCTTCATTGCACATCACTTTTTTACATTACTTGTGGCTAACTTTAGTTTTCTGTTTAGAATCTCACATCCAGATTGGTCAAAATTTCAACATTAGTTGTATAAAATGAGTAGGTTGTATAAATATAATTCACAATTTACAATGTTACTATTGAAATTTGAAACGGTTCAGAAAAGATTTCCAAGGATATTGCCAAGGTTGGAGGGTTTAAGCAACAGGGAGAGGCTGAATAGACTGGGGCTGTTTTCCCTGGAATGTTGGAGGCTGAAGGGTGATCTTATAGAAGTTTATAAAGTCATGAGGGGCATGGATAGAGTCTTTTCCCTGGGGTGGGGGGAGTCCAAAGCTAGAGGGAAATATGTTTAAGATGAGATGGGAAAAGTTTTGGACCTAAGGGGCAACTTTTTCACGCAGTGGGTGTGTATATATGGCTGCCAGAGGAAGTGGTGGAGGTTGATACAATTACAACATTTAAAAGGCATCTGAATGGGTACATAAATAGGAAGGGTTTAGAGGGATATGGACCAAATGCTGGCAAATGGGACTAGATTTATTTAGGATATGTGCTCGGCATGGATGAGTTGGATTGAAGGATCTGTTTCCATACTGTATATCTCTCTAACTCTGGCATATAAAGCTAGATTTTAAATCCATTGTCCCTTACCATCAATCCCTCTCCTTCCCACGTTGTTTTCTTTTGTAGGTGGGATATTGCTCAAGGATAACCATACTACATTTTCTGATAGGTGGCCATGTCTTAAGACAGCGAGATCAACCTGTGTCAAGTGCTCAGCTGGAGGAATAAATGTCATGGGGCATTGCAACAGTTCTTGAATGTGATCATGCACAGACACTATTAGCATCACTAAGTTTAAAACAGTGTTTTTCCCAAACAGCTCTGTAATTTCCTCTTTCTTAAGATACGCCCCGGATCATAAATTAGCCTCAAATTGAAAGGTGATTGTCCTGCAATGCTGAGGCTGCCCATCCAATCAGGACATCCTACACCATGGCTGCACTACCCATGATTTTTCAAAATTCCTCAGTCTAGAACACATCCAGTGGACTGGAGGTTAGCAAATGTAACACTGTTATTCAAGATAGGAAGGAAAGAGAAACTGGGAGCACCAGGCCAGTTGATCTGATATTGGTAATCAGGGAATGCATGAATCTGTTATGAAGACTGTTTTAACAATGCACGTCAAAAATTATAGTATGATCAGGCAGCACACATGGTTTTACGAAAAGGAAATCTTGTCATATTAGATTTATTAATATTTCTACAAGAATGTAACTAGTAGAGTAGACAAAGTAGATGTAATACATTTGGAACATCAAAAATCATTCAGATAAGCTCTCCCATAAAAGGTTAACGTGCAAGACAGGAATAGTGGTAATCTATTAACATGGATGGCAATCTGGTTAAGGGACAAGAAGCAGAGAGCAGGGACAAACCCATTTTCAAAGTGGCAACTTGTAACACAGAGTCACATTGATCAGTTCTTGGGCCTTAGCTATTTATGACCTGTATTAGTGACTTTGATGATAAGACAACAGGTAACATATCCAAGGTTATTGATGACACAAAGCCAGGAAGGAATATAATCTGAGTAGAGCACAAATACAATATAAAGAGATATAGACAGATAATGTATAATGAATGGAATTGTGATGTTATTCAGTGATGAAAAGGTATGAAACTTTTACATGGCAGTGTTCAGAGAGACTTGTGTGTATTTGTACAAGGAATGCATAAATTAGCATGAAGATTCAGTATGCATTTAGGAAAGTATATGACATATCAGCTTTTATTGGAAGGGGTCAGAGTGGAAGAACAAGGATTACGTACTATAATTTGTAAAGGGTTCTTTGAGACCAGACCTGGAGGATTGTGTGCACACATGGCTTCTTCATCTCAGGAAGCACGTAGCTGACTTAGAGGTGGTACATCAAAATTTTACCAGATTAGTTCCTGCTATGTGGAGGATATCCTAAAATGAAAGGCTGAGTAATGAGAATCTATACTCTCTGGAGTTTAGAAGAAAGAGAGTTGATCTTAAATCATAAAAGATACAGAAGCGGAGTCTCTGACATTACTCCCCCTGTCCAGCGAATCTAGAACATGAGAGGAGGAGACATTTCTTTACTTATACATTGTAACGTTTTGAAATTGTCTGCCTGAGGAGGTTGCCAATGTTCCATCATCAAGTACGTTCATGGCTGATATGGATTTTGATCTTAAGGGGTCAAGTCCATAAGACCATAGACCTAAGAGCAGAAGATAGGCCATTCATCCCATTGAATCTGCCTCCTCAGTACTCCCTGTCCCTCTGCCTATCTTTGTACCATCTGTAAACTTAGCCAGAATGTGCTCCGTTCCTTCATCTAGATTGTTAATGTATAAAGTGAAAAGTTGTGGTCGCAAGACTGAGCTTTGCGGAACACTTGTGTGCCATCCTGAGAAAGACCCTTTATCCCTACTCCCTGCTTTCTTCCAGACAGCTATCTTCTATCCACCTTGCCTCCAACACCATGGGTCTTATTCAGCAGTCTCCTTGAGTGGCACCTTGCCTTCTTACTCCACTGGCTCTCCTTGGTGTAACCTGCTTGTTACTTCCTCAAAGAATTCTAGCAGCATGACATCCCCTTGATGAAATCATGCTGACTTTGCCCTATTTTACTGTACATTTCCAACTGTTCAGAAACCTCACCCTTCACCATGGACTTCAAAGGGTTTATGCCCAATATATCGATTCTCCTGCCTCTCAGATGCTGCCTGACTCGCTTTGGTTTTCTGAAGCCATACTCTTCGACTCCAGAATCTTACCACCAACTGAGGTTAGGCTAATTGACCTGTAATTTTCCGTATTTTGCCTTGTTCCTAAATCGGATGGAGAAAGTGATTTTGAGGCATAAGATCAACTACAAGTGACCTGAGTGGCCTCATGGCCATACAGTCTACTTCTGCTCCAGTATCTTAAGTTAAATGAATATTCAGTGGAGATTCATGTTCTGTCAAGGTACACCTTGGTTACCCCTTAGCCTGGGAAGGTAAGCTTTGAAAAGCTTTTGACTGAAGGGAAACTGAAAAGTGATGTCACAGGAGGGCTGTGATTTGTTTGGCGAATAGGGAGTCAGCTAAATTTGAATGTGTTAAATCAAATCTTGTGAAATTATTAGTGATAACTTGCATTCAGATTGAGAAAATAAGCGGAGGAATGCAAAGTTAAAAATTTTAAAAAGAAAAATTCAGATTTAATTAAATAAAATAAGGATGGAGGGTCAGGTGATCTGTTGTTTCTGCATGGTGTGGGAGCTGGTGCACCCCATTGTGGTATATGTTGGTGGCTGGAAGAACTCCGGCTTAGAGTCGACTGGCTGGAGTCTGAGCTTCAAATATTGTGACACTGGGTGGGGGATGGCTGGAGAGTTACTTGGATGCTGTGTTTCAGGACTGACTAACTTTAATTTGGCCTGTGGTCTGGGACAGGCATGTGGCTGAGAGTGAGGCAGGTAGAGGAATCTAGGAGAGAACATTGCAGGAGCCTCAGCAACTGTTATTGTTCAACAGGTTCAACTGTGTGGACAGGAATGGGGACTGCAGGGAGGATGAAATGACTGGCCACAGCACTGTGGCGCAGGGAGTCATTTAACTGGGAGAGGCGAAGAGAAATGTTGTAATTGGGGATAGTATAGTTAGAGGCATAGACATTGCTCTCCAACCAGGATTGAGAGTCCCGAAGATTGTGTTGCCTGCGTGGTGCCCGGGTTCGGGATATCTAATCTGGGCTGCAAAGAAACTTGGAGTGGGAGGGTAAGCATCCAGTGGTTGTGGTCCACATAGGTACCAACGACTTAGATAAAACTAGGGCAGAGGTTCTGCTAAAGTAGTATGAACAGCTACGAGCTAAATTAAAATGCAAAGCCAAAAAGGTAATAATCTCTGGATTACTACCTGAGCCCTGAGCTAATTGGCACAGTGTCAATAAGATTAAGAGGGTAAATGCATGGCCTAAAGATTGGTGTAGGAGAAATGGGTTTGAATTCATGGGATATTGGCACCAGTACTGGGGGAGAAAGGACATGATCTGATGAGACGGTCTTCATCTGAACCATGCTGGAACCAGAGTGCTAGCGAATTTCATATCTAGGGCTGTAGACAGAGCTTTAAACTAAATAGTGGTGGTGGTGGGGGTTCAGTTACAGGGGAAACTAGAAAACCCGAATTAAAGGAGGAGGTAAGAATGCAGAACTCGGGAGAGGTTATTAAAGTCTCCAGCACAGACATAAATAGGATAGTGTATGGAAAGGGTTAGCAATCAAATTTCAAGCACCCTCGACAAACGAATGACAATGAGAAGAGGGGCAGTTAATACACGACTGAAGGTGTTATATCTGAATGCACACAGTATAAGCAATAAGGTAAATGAGCTTGTTGTGCAGACAGAAATTGGCAGGAATGATGTAGTGGGCATCAGGGAGATGTGGCTGCAAGGGAACAGGATTGGGAGCTGAATATTCAAGGATATACATCCTATCAAAGACAGGCAGTTGAGCAGAGAGGGTGGGTTGCCTTATTAGTAAGAATTTAAATTAAATCAGTAGTACTACAAAGTAGGGTCAAATGGTGTAGAATCTGTGTGGGTAGAACTGAGGAACTGCAAAGGTTTATAAAAAAAACCATAGAGTTAAAACCGGCTGTTTTATGTTTTGTGCGTATAGGTCTCCAAACAGTAGTCAGGAGCTGGGGTGCAAGATATACCAAGAGATAGAAAAGATGTGTAGGAATGGCAAAGTTACAGTGATAATAGGCAGGTGGACTAGGAAAATCAGTTTGGTAGTGGATTGCAAGAAAAGGAATCTGTGGAATAGGGTGTAGGTTTGCTCGCTGAGCTGTAGGTTTGATATCCAGATGCTTCATTACCTGGCTAGGTAACATAGTGGCGACCTCTAAGTGAAGGAAGCTGTTGTCTCCTGCTTTCTATTTATATGTTTGTCCTGGATGGGGTTCCAGGCGTTTGTGGTGATGTCATTTCCTGTTCGTTTTCTGAGAGGTTGATAGATGGTATCTAGATCTGTGTGTTTGTTTATGGCATTGTGGTTGGAGTGCCAGGCCTCTAGGAATTCTCTGGCATGTCTTTGCTTAGCCTGTCCCAGGATAGATGTGTTGTCCCAGTCGAAATGGTGGGTTTTTTCCTCCGTGTGTAGGGCTACGAGGGAGAGAGGGTCGTGTCTTTTTGTGGCTAGCTGGTGTTCGTGTATCCTGGTGGCTAACTTTCTTCCTGTTTGTCCTACGTAGTGTTTGTGGCAGTCCTTGCATGGAATTTTGTAGACGATGTTGGTTTTGTCCATGGGTTGTACTGGGTCTTTTAAGTTTGTTAGTTTTTGTTTGAGAGTGTTGGTGGGTTTATGTGCTACTACAATTCCGAGGGGTCTTAGTCTGGCTGTCATTTCTGAAACTTCTTTGATGTATGGTAAGGTGGTTAGGGTTTCTGGCTGTATTTGGTCTGCTTGTTGTGGTTTGTTCTTGAGGAATCTGCAGACTGTATTTTTTGAGTATCCGTTCTTCTTAAATACGTTGTATAGGTGGTTCTCTTCTGTTTTCCAAAGTTTGTCTGTGCTGCAGTGTGAGGTGGCTCGTTTGAATAGTGTTCTGATACAGCTTCCTAGAGGCCTGGCACTCCAACCACAACGCCATAAACAAACACACAGATCTAGATACCAACTATCAACCTCTCAGAAAACGAACAGGAAATGACATCACCACAAACCCCAGGAACCCCATCCAGGACAAACCTATAAATAGAAAGCAGGAGACAACAGCTTCGCTTCACTTGGAGGTCGCCACTGATGATGTTACCTAGCCAGGTAATGAAACGTCTGGATATCAAACCTACAGCTCAACGAGCAAACCTACACCCTAAACCTCAACCTGAGCTACAAACCTTGCAAAAATCTGTGGACTGTCTATGAGATGGCCTTTTTTTGGAGCAGCTTGTGGTGAAGCCCACTAGGGAACAGGCAGTTCTGGATTTAATGTTGTGCAATGAGGCAGACTTGATAAGGGAGCTTAAGGTGAAGGAACCGTTAGGAGGCAGTGGTCATAATAGGATTGAATTTACTCTGCAATTGGAGAGGGAGAAGATAGAATCAGAGGTAACAGTATTACAGCTGAATAAAAGCAACTACAGAGGCATGAGGGAGGAGCTGGGTAGAATTGACTGGCAGAGGAGCCTAGCAGGAAAGATCGTGAAATAGCAATAGCAGGAATAATTCAGGAGACACCAGAGATTCATCCCGAGGAAAAAGAAGGATGAGAAAACCTTGGCTGATGAGGGAAGTCCGGGATAGCATAAAAGCAAAAGAGAAAGCATATAATGTGGTGAAGGGCAGTGAGAAACCAGAGGATTGGGAAGCTTACAAAGACGAACAGAAGCAACAAAAAAGAAATCAGAAAGGAGAAGATTAAACATGAGGGTAAGCTAGCCAGTAACATGAAACTTTAAGAGTTTCTTTAGATATATAAAGGGCAAAAGTGAGGCAAATGAGGCTGGAGAGATAATAGTGGGGAATACGGAAATGGCTGAGGAACTGAATAACTACTTTGCGTCTGTCTTCATGGTGGAAGATGCGAGTAATATCCCAAAAATTCAACAGTGTGTGAAGGGGAAGAGCTGAGTATGGTGGCCATCACCAAGCTGAAGATGTTGAAAAACTGGCCAAAAGATGGATAAATCACCTGGACCAGATGGATTACACCCCAGAGTTCTAAGGGAGATAGCTGAAGAGATAGTGGAGGCATTAGTGGTGATCTTTCAGGAATTGCAAGAGTCAGGGAGGGTCACAGAGGACTGGAAAATTACTACCGTGACACCCCTGTTTAAGCAGTGAGTAAAGCAAAGATGGAAAATTACAGACCGATTAGCCTAACCTCGGTTATGGGTAAGATATTGGAATCCGTTATGAAGGATGAGGTTTCTGAATGCTTGGAAGTGTGTGGTAAAATAGGGCAAAGGCAGCATGGTTTCATCAAGGGGAGGTCATGCCTGAGAAATCTAATAGAATTCTTTGAGGAAGTAACAAGCAGGTTAGACCATGGAGAGCTAATGGACATTATCCATCTGGATTGCAAGAAGACCTTTGACAAGGTGCTGCACATGAGGCTACTAAGAAAGATAAGGGCCCATGGTGTCAGAAGCAAAGTGCTAGAGTGGATACAAGCCTGGCAGTCTGGCAGAAAGCAGATAGTGTAGATAAAAGGGTCTTTCTCAGGATGGCAGCGGTGACAAGTGGTGTTCCGCAAGGCTCAGTGTTGGGACCATAACTTTTCACTTTATACATTAACAATCTAGATGAAGGAACTGAGGGTATTCTGGCTAAGTTTTTGATTTCCGAGCAAAATTCAGTGCATTCAGGACAGCCGGGGTGGAGTGGGAGGGGTGGTGGTGGTTGGGGGTGGGGAGATGATTAGTGTGGAAGGTGAGGAGTAGAGATGTGAGAGATACATAAAAAGAGATATAATACTTAGTCCACATTATAAATTCATATTTTGAAAATTTGGCATTACGAACTAAAATCTATCTTAGCATATTTAGCCAGTGCAGTAGAAATAGGGTTTATGGCCTGTTTGAGTGTTGTGGTGTACCAGACAGGAAGCTTAGTCTGGAATAATCGTCACCACAAATCTAAACAGTTGACTGGTACTGAATGCCATGCATTGCAGAAAGACTAATTCTTCAGGAAAGGCATTTTGGCCACCTTCAGACCAGTCTTCAGAGTCAGAGTTGCTTATAATTTATTTTCATTTAGAAATGGCATTTATCTCCTTCTTTAAAGCTTTGACTTGGAGTAAGTTAAGGTTGATATTTTATGCAGATAATAAGAAAGTATTAGTGGAAATCTGATAGTTTGGAGCAGCACTTTGGGTCAGGATAGCTAAGGATTCTTAAAATATTCATCTTTCTTCAGTATTTGCTGTCTTACTGCACTGCATCTTTCTCAAATATAACTCCTTATCCAAAGGACCGAATGGACTACTCCTGCTCTCAGTTTCTATGTTTAACCAGCATCGCTGAAATATATTATCTGACATAACCACATTACTGGGGCTTTGCTGTGTGTAAATTGGCTGCAGCATCTCCAATATTGCAAAATTACCTACTCTGTAATGGTACTTAACTGGCTGTAAAGCACTTTGGAAAATCCTGAGCTCATTAAAGGTGTTGCATGAATGGCCTTTCTTTATAAGGGTGTCCCATGTTTTTCACTTCCAGAAATAACTGGTGTCACTAATTGCTAGATTAAAGGAATTAGAACAAAAGGGACAGGAGCAGAAATTGGCATCTTGTGTTTGTTCTGAAAATTGAGCATCAGGCATGATTATATTAATGTTACTATAATTCCACATCCAATTTCCACTCCCCATGATTCCCTTACACCTCCGAGGCCTTGTATACAATGGCAGTATCCACAGGCCTTTGGAGCAGTGAATTCCGAAGATTAACAGCATCCTGCATGAAGAAGTTTTCATCCCAGTCAGAAATTCCCTTACCTGAGTTCGAGACTTTCTTGTCAGGGTGCAGCATAGCCCTGCCGTGACCTCAAATAATTTAATGATTCAGTTAGATCAGCTCTTTAAGCCTCATAAAATAGAGGCCTATTTTATTCAGATTTTTTTTTCATAGGATGACCTATTTTTCCGCAGCATGAAATAGTGGATATTAGCTCATCATTCAGGGCAAGTATATCCTTCCTTGGGGATAGAGACCAAAACTCTACATAATATGTAAGGTGTAGCCTCACCAAAGCCCTGTACAATTTTAGCAAGATTTCCTTAATCTTGTACTCCAATCTGTTGTGACAAAGGCCAACTTGTACCATTTGCCTTCCCAATTGCCTGCTGGTCTACATGTTAGCTTTCTTGTGATTTGTGGAGAAAGGTCCCTCTGAGCACTGTCATTTTTAATGGTATCTCACCTTTTAAAGAATATGCTGCTTTTCCATTCTCACCAAAGTGGATAATTTCAGATTTCCTTGCATTGTACTTCATTTTGCCACCTTTTTACTTGCTCAACTTAACTGATTTGTAATACTTTTTCAGACTCTGAGTCATCCTTGCAGCTTACTTCCCATGTGCTTGTTTTATCCTCCACAAATGTGGATCATTTACACTTGGCCCCTTCATGTTGATATCAGTCATAAATAGTTGAGGCTTTTTTTTTGATCTTGCTGTGAGCTCCCAAATCAACCAATTGGTCAATGACTTTGCCATTCTGTTCTCATGTCAGCTGTGTGGTCTTCTACAATGTAATCTGGGTGGAGCAAAGCAGGTTTTCAGGTTCAAAGCTTGACTGTGTGGGATGTTGGACCTTTGTGTATTGAAGATATTAGAGAAGAGGCAAAATCACAGCTGAGAAATTAAACCCAGGCAGTCTGGATGAACAACAGTCATGGGACTGTTACTATGCCAGGGTGGGGAGAAGATGAGAAAGGAAAGACATAAAAGATGTGGGCCAGGAAAATTGCCGAGGGTTTTGAGTTTGTATTTTCAGCTTTACTCTCCAGGGTATGGCAGGAAGCTTTTAATGTTTGTCACACCCCACAGTAATGTTAATTACTGTGTTTTTCTCACTTTCTCCAAAGAAAATAGTTATTTTTGGCTAGACTCAACTGCAATGACAGGTGATTTTGATTTTATTTTGACTGTTTTCACCAACTATAATTCAAAAGTGGAAATGATGGAAAGCTACCTATTGCATGGCAGCTGCAAAGCTCATGTTGCATGCCTGGATTCAACTCCCACCTGCTCTAGAATGGTGTAATAAAAACTCCTGAACAGGTTGATTAGGAAATATCTGTAAACTGAATTGGCACACAAACAGTGACTGTCTTGTGCTTCCCGTGGGGTTGTGGCTTGTGTAAAAAAATTAAAAAATTTTTTTTTACACAAGCCACAACCTCCCCTATCAGCTTTCCGTAGAGACCACTCCCTCCGCGACTCCCTTGTCAGATCCACACCCCCCACCGACCCAACCTCCACTCCCGGCACCTTCCCTTGCAACCGCAGGAGGTGCAACACTTGCGCCCACACCTCCCCCCTCACTTCTCTCCAAGGCCCCAAAGGAAACTTCCATATCCGCCACAGATTCACCTGCACCTCCACCCACATCATCTACTGCATCCGCTGCAGCTGGTGTGGCCTCCTCTATATTGGGGAGACAGGCCGCCTACTTGCGGAGTGATTCAGAGAGCACCTCTGGGCCACCCGGACGAACCAACCCAACCACCCTGTAGCACAGCATTTCAACTCCCCCTCCCACTCCACCGAGGATATGCAGGTCATTGGACTCATCCACTGCCAAACCACAACAACGCGACGGTCGGAGGAGGAGCGTCTTATCTTCCGACTGGGAACCCTCCAACCACAGGGGATGAACTTGGACTTCACCAGTTTCTTCATCCCCCCCCTCCCCCCACCTTGTCTCAGCCGAATCCCTCCAGCCCGGCACCGCCTTCCTGACCTGCAGTCTTCTTGACCTCTCCGCCTCCATCCTACTCCGACCTATCACCCTCACCTTGACCTCTTTCCACCTATCACATTTCCAACGCCCCTCCTCCAAGTCCCTCCTCCCTACCTTTTATCTTCTCCTGCTGAACACTCTCTGCTCATTCCTGAAGAAGGGCCTGTGCCCGAAACGTCGAATCTCCTGTTCCCTGGATGCTGCCTGACCTGCTGTGCTGTTCCAGCAATAAAGTTTCAACTTTGATCTCCAGCATCTGCAGACCTCACTTTCTCCTAAAAAAAAAATTCATTTATATGGCCAAAACCTTTTACAAAGATCACTTTCCACACTTCTGCAGAGGGTTGTTTGCTAGCATGACTGAAATGTGTGGTATCCTGACCCGACCCCTGCTGGCAGCTCATCCAGGTACAGCTGACAAGTCAATGGCTCTGAATACAGGGATGTTCAATATATAAAATCATAGTCTTACTGCCTTGTTACAGCAGGCTAGGATAGGTCCTAATCAGTAAAAAAATAATTGCCAAAGTTTTAAGAGTATGTGTCGCACTGCAAGACCTGATCAAAACTAACACCCTTTATGATGGAAGAAATGAAAACACAGATTTTCCTGTACAGTTTGCGAGTTGTCAAAGTTATTTTTGCACCCACACTTGCTTAATTTGCTATTAGAGATATCTTAAGATATGTTTAAAATATATATAAATGTTAAATCAAACCAAACTTCTAATATTTAGCCATCAGTTCCATATATCCAGTCCTTTTACTGGAACTTTTAAATGGGAAAACCTGCTTAGCAGCCATGGCTGGATTGATTTGAAATGTTTACCTTTCACCATCATAGAACAGTACAGGCCCTTGGGCCCACCATGTTGTGCCGACCTTTTATCCTAAGTTTAGATCAGACTAACCTACGTGCCCTTCGATGTACTAGCTTCCATTTCTCTATCCAAGAGTCGCTTAAATATCCCCAATCTATCTGACTCTACTACCACTGCTGGCAGTGCATTCCATGCACCCACTACTCCTTGAGTAAAGAACATACCTCTGGCATCTCCCCTAAACATTCCTCCAATCACCTTAAAATGATCTCCCTCCCTTTCTGCCATGTGAAAAAAGTCTCCGTCTATCCACTATGTTGATGCCTTTCAACATCTTGTACACCTCTATCAAGTCACCTCTCATCCTTCTTTGCTCCAATGAGGAAAGCCCTAGCTCCCTCAGCCTTTCTTCATAAGACATGTCCTCAAGTCCAGGCAGCATCTTGGTAAATCTCCTGTGCACGCTCTCTAAAGCTTCCACATCTTTTCTATATTTAAGGTGACCAGAATTGAACACACTATTCCAAGTGTGGTCTAACCAGGGCTCCATAGAGCTGCTGCATAACCTCGCAGGTCTTAAGTTCATTCCCCCTGCTAATGAAAACCAACACACCATACATCATCTTTACGACCCTATCAACCTGGGTGGCAACTTTGAGGGATTTACAGACATGGACTCCAAGTTCCCTCTGTTCTTCCACATGCCAAGAATCCTGTCTTTAACCCTGACCTTCTAAAGTGAATCACTTCACACTTTCCCAGGTTGAACACCATCTGCCACTTCTCAGCCCAGCTTTGCATCCTGTCAATGTCTCGTTGCAACCTATAACAGTCCTCCATACTATCCACAACTCCTCCAACCTTTGTGTCATTAGCCAACTTATTAACCCTCCCTTCAGGATTCCTGAAGAAGGGCTTATGCCCGAAATGTCGATTCTCCTGTTCCTTGGATGCTGCCTGACCTGCGCTTTTCCAGCAACACATTTTTCAGCTCTGATCTCCAGCATCTGCATTCCTCACTTTCTCCTCTAAAATCCATGTACACCACATCCACTGCTCTACCTTCATCAACATGTTTTGTCACATCCTCAAAGAATTCAGTAAGGTTTGTGAGGCATGACCTGCCCCTCTCAAAGCCATGCTAACCATCTTGAATTAAACAATGGTTTTCCAAATAATCATAAATCCTTTAAGAATATTTTTGATCTGTTGAATGGATTTGATTTTGATTTATTCGATTCAACCAACTGTAAGTGTTCAAGTTTGTGTGATCTTAAAGCAAGTAACATGTTTTGGAGGAATTTCTGTTTAACCAGTCTCTTTTGTGTTTGTTCTGAGCTGAGATGTACCCACTCTGGAGATGTTTATACCTGTGTTTTTTTTCTCGCTGTGGAAGTAACAGTTTCCACATAATTGAAGTCTGATTCCGAGTCGGTCCTGTTTCATGTTCTTGCCTTGGCCTTTCCCTCCTGGTTGCCTGAACTACAACTTGCCCCATTTTGCAAGTCACAGATTACATTATGGATTATGTTGCTGAGGAAGGTTAAACCCAGAGATCTGGATTCTTGAGGTGGAGATGTGAGTTCAAATCCTAGCTGGGCAAATCCAAATCTAGGTAGTTGAGTTTGGCTGACCAGGAAGCGATTTTCAAATGTTCAGATGAAACATATGTATAAAACATTGTGAACGGCAAGGAGGGTAGCCATGGATTTGGAGGACACAAGTGGGATGGGCAGATGAAGTTTAATATGGAGAAGTTTGAAGTGTTTCACTTTGGCTGGAAGAAGGCAAAGGAACATGATAAAATGAAGGCTCCTATTCTCAAGGAGATGCAGGATCAGACAGGTCTGAGGGAGGGGGAGGCGATGTGAGAGCGCAAGTTTGGAAAGGCAGCAAGAGACAGGTTAAAAATGCATAAAGGTTCATGGCTTTAAAAATTGGCTCATGGAATACCATACTTTCTGCGAGTTTGACAGTCCTAAACAAAACACTAGTCTTCAGCAAAATTTAGGCTCAACACCTTAGGAAGGATATGTAGTCCTTGGAGGGAGTACAATGCAGGTTTACAAGAATGAAACTTGGACTTCACCGGTTACATTATGAGGAGAGAGTACACAATTAAGGCCTGTTTTCTGTAGAAATTTAAAAGGTTAAAGGGTGAAATGATCTTCAAGATTTTAACAGGAAAAGTCAGGATCCTAGAGTCTAAAATCATACAGCATGGAAACAGACCCTTCAGTCCGCAATCCCAAATTAAACTAGTCCCATTTGCCTGCACTTAGCCCATATCCCTTCAAACATTTCTTACTCCTGTAGTTATCCAAATTTTTTTTAAATGTTATAACTATACCCACATCAATCATTTCCTTTGGAACATTAACCACTTCATGTAAAAAAAAAAGCCCCTCATGTTTTATTCAAATCTTTCTCCTCTCACCTTAAAATATGCCTTCTAGTCTTTAAAACCCCGACATTAGGGGGTTGGTAAAGATAAACTACTTCCACTGGTTGGACGTTTCTAGAACTAGGGAGCATAGTCTAAGAATTTGGGCCAGATCATTCAGGAGAGATGTTCGGAAGCAAGTGTGCTGATGTTTGGAATTCTTTTCCATGAGCAGCAGTTGATGCTAGATCAGTTGTGAATTTTAAATCTGTGATAGATAAATGTTTTGTTAAGCAATGAAGCTAAGGGCCAGAGCAGTAGACAATAAAGAAGGTTATCTAAAATTCATAGGGATCTTAATAAATTGGAAAAGCGCAGCGGGTCAGGCAGCATCCAAGGAACAGGAGAATTGACATTTCGGGCATAAGCCCTTCTTCAGGAATCAGAGTTATACCCGAAACGTCGATTCTCCTGTTCCTTGGATGCTGCCTGACCTGCTGTGCTTTTCCAGCAACACATTTTCAGCTCTGATCTCCAGCATCTGCAGTCCTCACTTTCTCCTCTTAATAAATTGGGCCAAGGAGTAGTAGATGGAGTTTAATTTAGATAAATATGAGATATTGCATTTTGGTAGGATGAGCAAGTTAATGGTAGGGCCCTGGGGAGTGTTGTCAAACAGAGATCTCTGAATTCAGGTGCACAGTTCCTTGAAAGTTGTGTCACAGATAGATGGTTAAGAAGGCGTTTGACACGCTTGCCTTCATTGCTCAGACCATTGAGTATAGGAGTTGAGATGTCATGTTGCAGTTGTACAAGACATTGATGAGGCTACTTTTGGAGTACTGTGTACAGTTCTGGTCACCATGCTATAGGAAGGATATTATTACAGTCGGTTCTGATATAACTTAGTTTTGTTCTTGTGCGATCTTGTGTTATAAGAAAATCTCGCAATAATGATTAAAGTGATGGGCTGGAAACATGTTAAAGCCAATACAGGTAAGGAAAGTGTTATTTGTAGAATGCAAAATCTAAATTTTTCCATCGCGTTAAAGCCAATTCAAGTTGAAGAAACATGTGTTATAGCAGAACCGACTGTAAATTGGAGGGAGTGAGATTTCCAAGGATGTTACTGGGACTGGATAGGCTGGAGGAGGGTTGAGAGTTGTCCCTATAGAGGTTTATAAAATCATGAGTGGCATACATAAGATGTATAGTAAAGGCCTTTTCCCTAGAGTAGGGGAGTTCAAAACTAGAGGACATGTTTTTAAGGCGAGAGGAGAGAGATTTAAAGGGGACCTGAGGGACAACCTTTTCACACAGAATATGGTTCAAATGTAGAAGGAACTGCTAGTGCAAGTAGTAGTTGCAGATACAGTTATAGCATTTAGAAGACATGGACAGGTATGTGAATAGGAAAGATTTAGAGGGATATAAGCCAAATGCAGACAAATGAGACTAGTTTGAGAAACCTGGTCGGCTTGGACAATTTGGACTGAAGGGTCTGTTTCTGTGCTGTAAGATTCTATGACTTGAGTGAGAAATTTCCCTTTGCAGTGTGTTTCTAAAGGACTTCACTAATGGTTTTGATACTGTTTGTAGAGATTAAAATTGCACCATTTCTTGCTTTGATGTTGCTTTTCCTTCGGAAGTGATTTCTACAAGGAGCTGTTTAAGAGTGTTTATTCTCACTAGTATCCTTAATACAGACAAAGAAGGACACCACTTCGACCGAGAAAATATCCATCCCAGGACAGGCTAAACAGAGAAACGCACGGGAATTTCTAGAGGTCTGGCATTCAAATCTGAACCCTATCGATAAACACATCAATTTGGACCCCGTTTACCAACCTCCGCAAAAGAACTGGAAATTATATCACTCATCTTAAGAGACCAAGACACACAAATAGAAAGTGGGACATAATACCAGCGCTTCACTGGAGGCTCATTGATGATGTTACTTAGTATGGTGACGAAATGTCTGCAAACAAACCTTCCAGCTCAGTGAGCAAACTTACAACCTGAGCCTCAACCTGAGCAACAAATCTTCTCAAAATTCACAGAGCATTTATTGGCTGGTCACTCATGAAAAACAACAACAATTTAAAAGATTGATATTTAGGATCAGGGACATAAAACTGAAAGAAGGGGCGTGGCAGCGGTGTCAGTCTAATACCAACGTCCATAGAAACACAGGCTTTCTTAACTTGAACCAGCAGATGTGAATGTTGTGTTGTCCAGTCAAATCTGCAGAAATAAATAACAGCGAAGACCTTTGAAGTTACATACATATTTCATTACCTTGATGGAAATCTCTTATTTGGCTGTTCATTACAATAGATGGTACGATTATTGAGCAATCGAATCTGTTGGGTCAGAAATAACTGCAATGGCAAGTTTGGCAGTGAACGTTTATGCTTCTCCATTGATTTTTGCTGCTAGTTGTTGAAGTGCCTATTAACAGCACAGCAATGTCAATGTCACACCAGGAACCACATATGTAATTAATGTTGGCTTATTGTTTTGAAGTCGAGTCAAACAAAACATGAGGAAAAAAATACATTAGGGAAGGAGTGAACATAAACTAAGAAATGGTAAGTATGATAAGCAATTCAAGGAGCAAAAAAAGAGGAGAACATTGCAACCTAATTATGTGTTGCATTTCATTTATTGGTCCTTGAGAAGCTAATGATTGAATGGCAAGTAAGATGAATTTGTGAAAGGTACAAATGTTTTTGACCCATGCAACAGAGAACTAGTAACTGTGTTTGTCAAATTCAGGAACATTGATTTACAATTGTACTGCTTTTTTAGAAACATAGGAATTGCTATGCCACATAACTAGTTTATTTTATTGTTTTGATAGTCACATAAGATTATAATGGATTTGTTGACTGATAATAGCAATGCACTGATCTCCAACCTGCCAGAATTAACTGTCGTTAAACCCCAGTTGTTGGTAATCACTTGGCCTTGTGGATAAGGCATTTGAATTTACTGTTAATGTTATCAGAAAGTTATTTTGATTCATTCATGGGATGTGGGCAGGTTAAGGATTAAGTTAAGATGGTTGAACCAAGTACACTACCCTGATGAATGCCTGCAGAGATATCTTGGAGCTAAGGTGACTGATGTCAAACAAACAAGTTTTCCCTGATTCACATTGATTCATGTTTTACTAGGGTCTTTGATATTACGCACAGTCAAATACGGCCTTGATGTCAAAGGTTGCAGGCTCAAGTCCTGCTGTGATCGTTTGTACCTGAATTTGTAGTTGATTGGTTAAGACAACGGCTATGTACTTAACTCCATGGAGTTTTGAATCTTCCTGACAGCAGTTCATAATGTACATGACCATTATGCCAGCACTCCTTTGTTCAAGTCCTATATGCCCAGATTGTGTTGAAACATGTCCAATCAGGTTGACTCAAAAGTATTTCATTTAAAGTCCCAGTAGTTTGGACCTTTGGGAACCCTTCGTCCACATCCCCCTTTCTTTTTTTTTCCTTCAAAATGCTGCTTCATATGACTCCAGTACTGAATCCCAGAATGTTAAATGATTTTGTATTTTCTATGTGCCAAAATAGCTTTGCATTTTAGATTGTTTCCTGACACTAACAGGAGTGTAGGCGACAAGACCAGCGTCCTGAAGAAGGGCCTGTGCCCGAAACGTCGAATCTCCTGTTCCCTGGATGCTGCCTGACCTGCTGTGCTGTTCCAGCAATAAAGTTTCAACTTTGATCTCCAGCATCTGCAGACCTCACTTTCTCCGCCAAAAGATAAACAAGTGCTGTAGGACCTGTTGGAGTGATACTCCACAGCATCACTGATCTCTATATGAATCTCTTGAGCATAAAGTGGTACAATTCAGAGTTCCGAAGAAGAGTCATAACAAACTCAAAATGGGAATTCTGTTTTTCTCTCCATAGATGCTACCAGACCAGCTGAGTTTTTCCAGTGTTCTGTGTTTTGGTTCAGATTTCCAGCAGCTACAGTATTTTGCTTTCACATAAATTGGTTCAATGCTAGGATCTACTATTATTCTCATCCAAATCATTTATATAAATGACAAACAAAAGTGGACCCAATATCAAACCCTGTGGACCCAATATCAAACAGGTCACAGGCCTCCTGTAGTGAGCCTTGCTTGCTGTATCAGGAATAGAATAGAACTTGGATAAAACGTATCGATTTGAATTAACAGCAAAAAGGTAAACATTCAAATATCCAAGCAATAAATGAATAAATAAAATATTTTTTGGGCTACAGCTATCTCTTAGACCAGATAAGTTTAAAGAGTTAAAAATCACACAACACCAGGTTATAGTCCAACAGGTTTGTTTGAAAGTACAAGCTTTTGGAGTGCTGCTCCTTCATCAGGTAGCTAGTGGTGGAGGAGCAGCACTTCGAAAACTTCCAAATAAACCTGTTGAACTATAACCTGGTGTTGTGATTTTTAATTTTTTCCATGGATATAGAAATTTGTAATGAAGACATAAATGAAACAAAATGTACAACTTTGAAACAGGAATGGCTAAATCCCTGTTTTGGATCATGTGTACTCTGCTCACAAAACCAAATTTACCTCTGTGCTATATCTGCACGTTCTTGAACTGGCAACTGTTCAAAGGTGGAAACGATATCCATTAATCCCTGCTCTAAATAGGGATGCTGTTTACCATATCCTTATACAACGTTTACTTATTGGAGAAAAACAAATTATGAATTTTTTGATAGCATTATGTGTCCAACTCTTCACCTTGGCTGGCTATTACAACAAAATGACCATTTTATGGTTCAGATGCTAATAAGCAGTTGAATAAGATATTGAGAGAACAAGAAACTTTTAGCAATCTAGTTGATCTCCCCACAAGGCTATAGAAATCAGACTCTTGGAAAGTGACAACCCCTCATCTGAAAAGACTCCTAACAAGCACAAAAAGTTATAACTTCAGCCAGAGTCAAAATAGACACCTTTCAAAGCTGAGGAGTGGCAATGAGCATAGAAGGTTGAGGGGTGACCTTAGAGAGGTTTATGAAATCATAAGGGGCATAGATAAGGTGAATAGTAAAGGTCTATTCTCTAGGGTAGGGAAGTTCAGAATTAGAGGGCATGATTTTCATATGAGAGAAAGATTTAAAAGGGACTCGAGGGGCAACATTTTTACATAGAATGGTTCATCTGTAGAATGAACTTCCAGAGGAAGTGGTAAATGCAGTTACATTTACAACATTTAAAAGACATCTAGACAAGTAAATGAATAGGAAAGATTTAGAGGCATATGGGCCAAACACAGGCACATAGGGCTAGTTTAGTTTGGGAAATCTGGTTGACATGGACAAGGTGGACTGAAGGGTCTGTTTCCATGCTTTAAGACTCTCAAGGATAATGTATTATCCAGGATAATTTCGGGGAAACAAGAATGCTGAAAAGAACATTTCAACGACCTACTATAATTTAACAGTATCCCACACACCATCATTTGAATTGAATGCTTCAGCTTTTTTACAACTGCACTTTTTATCAGACTCCAGGTGCTCGAAATTTAGTTTTCATTCTCATCTTTAAATTCAGTTGCCCATCTGTAACTTGCCCAGTTCTGTGAGCTCTGTCTTCCTGACTCTTGCATCTTGTACAGGTCTTTTCTTAACAAGCAAATGATGTTTATGAACAGTCAGCCAATTTCAACAGTTGCAATTTCCTTCATAACCATCATTCACTCACTACCGCAATCCCTCCAACAATCATTTTATCCTTTAGAAGTTATCAAAACACAATAGTATCTTGTTTTCACTTTCAGTCAATTTTCCCAGTGTCTCTTTCTTGCCTGGGCATCAACTTTATGACATCTTCATGAAGTACAATGATACTTTTAATATTAACTAGGTATAAACTATGTTTGATGTTTTCAATCTTGATAAAATTGTTCATGACTCAAATCTGAGTTTGTGAATATAAAGGTCATTCAATCCTATCTTTCAGCATAAAGTTGAATTATGAACTGTGGCATATAGGATGTGTGTGTGTCTAAAGGGTTTTACCAATTAATTTGCAAGTGTGTCAAACTAGAGCAGTCTGACTGAAACTGGATGTGCGAAACAGTTGCTTTTGAAAAAGTGAAGAAGGTTAGGAATTTGAAGAAAGAAGGTTACTCGATGTAAAAAGTTTAGTTTTAAAGTTCCAGAGCAGAAATGTTAGATTAAACCCTGGAGAGGTCATGCATGGCTGAGAAAGTCTAATTTCAATTATATAATGAATCAAGAAAGTGGCTACCAGATTCTCATGACTGGAACTTGAAGTCGTGGCTAAGTCAAACCTCATGTGGGATAGAGAAGGGCATTCTCTCTGTTGTTAGAATTCTGTAATGGGATACTGTCGGTGTTAATTACATCGCATTTTCATGTTTTGAAATCTTCAAATGTGTGTTCTATGTAAATAGTTTGGTTTATTACATTTTTGTAATAAACTTGTCTTATTGTTCAAACCAAATCTGTAGCCTTGCATGTTTCTGTTTCAGTGAAAGGTCAACTCATTAAAATGAAAACAAAAAGATCTATCAAGCCCAATTTCAGTCAGGAATCTAACTTGTCTAGTAACAACATCAGTGGGATCACAATGGTCGTAATAGATGAATTGCTTCTAACTCGCTCAAAAACTCATTTATCCTCCACGTTCTTTTGAAAAAGGTTCTGTTTTTTAATTTGTTTGGCAATTTATGATGGGGCGCATCCAATTTGTACTCTGCTTCTCTTGTAAAGCTAAATATTCAGCCTCTGTCAAGACTAAATACTCGGCCTGTCATTTTACCAGTCGTCATAAATTTCTTGTACTCCGAAATCAACATTATTCTTCTACTCTTGGTACATCCAAGATATGGTGCCATGGTTACCAGATTTAAATTGGGGTATTTTTTGTAGTTCAGACAATCATGTTTGTTGACCACCTGAGAGTCCGAGCTGAATTATAACACTAAAAACAGAAATATTGAATGACATTTTGGATGTTCCCACCATGCCACCCAGTGCCAATACCAGATGTTGCAGAGCCATTTAACATTGGGCCAGAAGTTAATTGCCTAAGAGCTCCATCCAGGAAGGGAGTCCTCCTTTAGATGGTGGCTGCCAAATCAGCTGTGTTCTCAGCTGCTCTGGGTTTGAGTGGTAGCCACTTCTGGGACTATAGTCAACACTCCAAGAGGAGCAACAGGTGGAGGCCAGATAAATCCAGTCAGCAGCACCTAGCTAATGCAGTTGCTTTAAAGATGCCAGATTTGAGTGGCATGGAGATAGAAGGATTGGAATCCAGGGGGAGCTGGCAAATTAGATACATAATTGTGTTGATGGTAGGAAGCAGACGGTAATATTGGAAGGATGCTTGTTGGACTGGAGGCCTGGAGCTGGTAGAGGATAGTATATTAACACCATTTAAAAGACCTTTGGACAAATACGTGGAAAGGAAATGATTAGAAGGAATGGGACAAATGCAGGGAAATGGTGTTAGCGTGGATGGACATTTTGTTCGGCATGGACCAGTTTGGGCCAAAGGATCTGTCTCTGTGCTGTAGGACTCTGACTCTATGACATGATAAGCTCTCTACTGTTTTCAGACATCCACCTTCTTCACTGCAGTCTTTGCAGCAACCAGGCTATCCACTTTGCATGGGACTTTCTCTGTCATGAGGCACTTAGCCCCACCGCATTTTCCAAGCATTCTGCCTTCCAACTCCCTGGAAGTGAACAAAAAAATTACAATCAATGTTACTTTCATCAGAATTCTATTAAAAGAACTTGCAACATAAGTTTTTGCAGGGTTGTTCCATTCTATAAATGTTAATTTGATTGAGGTGATGAAAATCATACGCTCCCTTTAGCTGAACGGTAACCCTACAAATTGAATAACATGTATGGTGAATGTGTCACCGTTGCATTATTCTTTCTCGAGCAGGGTTAGGTCAATGATTGCTATTGAAATCATTCTGTGCTTTTCAATTGTAACTTTGCATATCTGCCTATTCACTGTTCAGGGGATTCTTTTTTAACAATAAGGATTAAGCAGCAATAATTTACAAAGACGTTGCAGAGTTTGGAGGGTTTGAGCTATAGGAAGAGGCTGAATAGGCTGGGCCCGATTGCCTGATTGTCAGAGGCTGAGGAGTGACCTTATAGAAGTTTATAAAATCATGAGCGCCATGGGTAGGGTAAATGGACAAGGTCTTTTCCCAAGGTAGTGGAGTCTAAAAGTAAAGGGTCACTGTGTGAGGGGAAAGATATAAAAGGGACCTAAGGAGCAATTCTTTCACACAGAGGGTAGTGCATAGTTGGAAGGAACTGCCAGAGGAGGTGGTGGAGGCTTGTACAATTACAACATTGCAAAGGCATCTGGATGGGTATTTGAATAGAAACAGTTTAGAGGGATATGGGTCAAATGCTGGCAAATGGATTAATTTAGGATATCTGGTCAGCGTGGACAATTTGGACCGAAGGGTCTATTTCTGTGCTGTACAATGCTATAACCATAACTGTCAGGACATGATTATCTGGACTGCAATTTTAGTTTTGGTCTAGGAAGTTGATCTAACTTTTAAAGTCATGAAGCCCTGGCTTCTCTTGTGTATCAATATCGCCATTGCTATATGTAGGTCAGGCCTAAAATGGAGACAGGACAGCTGTTTTGTCCATTCATTGTACATACAGCTGGTCACAGTCAATTGCCACATGAAGTGTACTACCATTCTGGGATTGGTGTCTTATTTTTTCACCCACTCTTATCCTATTCAGATTTCTGCTAAAAATAATGACCTGTTGTTCTTTGATCTGGGCTGCAATACTCAGCAGAGAAGCTGAAGGTTTCTGAGGCAATGTTTAGGATGGTACTCTGAGAATCCCATCCAATTATATGCTACTTGCCATGCATTAATCAGCAGTTTTAAATTGCTGCCAATGTCATTTACATTGAATTTTTACATCTGACATAAGCAAAGCAACAGGAATCGATGAAAACAGTTGAGTGCCAAGATTGGCCTATAACTCCCATCATGTACTCTTCTACTAGGTATGAAAGTTGAAAGTCTTTTAGCTATTACACATTTGTCAGAATGTGATAGTGCACTGAAAATCAGTCATCACAAAAGTTCAAGATTTTAAAAGGTACGTAGTATTCCCCAATTTACCTATCTTTTTAGACATGGATTACCAGAAAACATGGACCAGATTTCTCTACTTAACAAGAATTACTATTTTTGACAAATATATAGAATCTAACTGCAGATAAACAATTGTGAATCGTTGTCATGTATCGATCTGGTAGTTAAAGCTCTAACCCATTTATAAAACACTCCCTCTATGCACACATACAGACACAAACATGGGTTGAGGGAAATACTGTGAGGCCAATTCAATGGTCCGTATGCACAGGATTTGCTGAGGTTATCCTTTTGAAGATCAGAGCACTGCTCCTCAATCTTTCTTCTCCAAGTACTTGTTTTGCCAGACGCTCTGGGTAACTGGTTCACACTTATAAAGGCCTCTTGATCTGTTTCATTAAAAGTCACAGCAACTGATGAGGGTAGTAAACTGGATATCTTCAGACCTGAGATGCTTTTTACTGCAGAACAAAAACATTTTTTCCTTCAGCGGTCTGATGGCTTCTGCTAAAACATTTATTTCCATTAAGTGTTACTGGTGAGCCACTCTCTCAGTTGTTGGCAGGCAGGAGGCCTTTATCACCGGTAACTTGTCATCCACCCACAGACCATTTAAATTGTTGCTGACCAAATCTCCATTCATACACAGTTCCATTGGTTCCAGCTTGTTTATAACCAGGCTCTTCCCACTACTTGAACCAACAGCTGTGTAAACAGAACTTATAATGAGTGTCAGGTTACTTGCTTTTTAAACAAACCTGCCACAATCCTTCGCTTTTAAGTCAGTCCTTTTCCCATTTCAGTTTGCAATCAAAGCCACAGAAAAGTAAAAAAGATAGTCTTTTCACATGTACTTTATGAACCGAATCCTTCGGTGCTTGCAACCATCGATGTATTCCAGTTTTTATTTGCCTGTACCCACTCTGTAAAAGTACATTAAATGAAACTAAAAAATATAGTTAAGTATTGATGAAGGTTTCATAAAAATGGCTTTAAAAATAAAACATCAATATCTATAGTTTTCCTACTCTCTGTAAAATCCCTTTTTTTAAAAAAACAAATTGCGATTTGTGTGTGTCTATAGTATGATTTATAGTGGTTGGTTTTGAGCTGTTCTTGGGCCCATTCTTGGAGAGGCAGAGACTGATATTATTTTTAATCAGGCTCCCACAAGACATGGGTGAACTTCCTTAAAGTTTGGCAAAATTTGCAGTGAAATATTGGTGAGAGCTACCAGCTCAACAAGGCGAGTGCATACCTGAGGACCAAGAAGAGCAGCAGTGCTCATGTTTTTTTAAGACTGAGATCCTGCCTTTAAATTTTGCAAGACCTCTGTGTCTCCAGACTCACCAAGGTGCCTGGCACATCTCTATGTCCATGTAATTATTGTTAAGAAGGTCTCAACTTCAATAGCTAACTGGCAGAGTATCCCGATACAGAATGGGCATAGGAATGGCACAGGCAGCCCCATCACCCTGTGGCCAAACACTTTAATTCCTGAAGAAGGGCTTATGCCCGAAACGTCGATTCTCCTGTTCCCTGGATGCTGCCTGACCTGCGCTTTTCCAGCAACACATTTTCAACTTTAATTCCGCCTCCCACTCTGCCAAGGGTATGCACGTCCTGGGCAGCCTCCACTGCCCAAGTCTTGACACCCGACGCCTGGAGGAAGAATGCCTCATCTTCCGCCTTGGGACCTCCAACCACAAGGGATCAGTATGGATTTCACCAATTTCCTCATTTCTCCTCCCCCTACCTTATCCCAGGTCTAACCTTTCAACCTCTTGAACTGCCCTACCTGTTCATCTTCCTTCCCACCTACCTACTCCACCCTCTTCTCTGGCCTATCAACATCCCCCCCCCCCCCCCCCCCCACATAATTTGGAGGTGCAGGTGTTGGACTGGGGTGGACAAAGTTTAAAAAGTACACAAATACCACGTTATAGTCTCAACAGGTTTATTTGGAAGTACTAGCTTTCGGAGCGCTGCTCCTTCATTAGGTGGTTGTGAACAGGACCATTCTGTGTCTTATGGTCCTGCTTCATGACCACCCGATGAAGAAGCGGCACTTCGAAAGCTAGTGCCTCCTAATAAACCTGTTGGACTATAACCTCATGTTGCCTGATTTTGTAACTTCATCCCTCATCTTCATCTACCTATCGCATTCCCAGCTATCCTCTCCCAGCAACCCACCCCCATTTATCTCTCAGCCCCCTTGGGCCACCACCTCGTTCCTGATGAAGAGTTTATGCTTGAAATGTCGAATCTCCCCCTCGGCTGCTGCCAGACCGGCTGTGCTTTTCCACACTCTTTGATTCTGATCTCCAGCATCTGCAATCCCCACTTCCTCCTACACGGTTATTTATGTCTAGTTTTTAATGGATATCTTGGTTTTTTTTTGCATTCACTGAATTTAAAAATGCAGCCGATAATCTTTGGACATACAATATTGGTGTCTCCCAAATAAGTCATAATGTAGGTCTGTGCATAAAATAAATACCTTGAAATCATAGTTAGTGCTGTAAGCGGACAAGCATTTAATACGTTCTAAATTTTAACATTGCACTGCTTCAAACGGATTAGCGCCTCTGCTAGAATAGCAACTGTGTAATCGTCATCAACTTGAATCTGCAATTTGAAGGGGTGAAGAGTTTAAACGGTGGTAGCAAACAGTTCAACCAACATCGATCCTCTGATGGAAAGCATCACTGCCTGCGATATCTGTTACCACAGCCTGCCACCAACTGCTCTTTAAAAATGCCCTGCCACTATTTTGTTGAGTAAATCAGAATGAAAGTATCGCCAGTCTTCAGATTGCATCAGGGCTATTTGTAAATAACACTTTACTTTGGCACAAACAACGTCTGTCTATGCCAAGAACTGAAAATGAGATTAAATAAGCGTGCAAACACATTTGCCTTGGCTGCCTTACTGCGGGATTCTTAAACTCTTTCCCCTCCCATTGATATGCATTTTCTGGCTAAGAGAAGAAAAATATTATCTTTTGATATTTGTCAGTCACCACTCATCCATGCAACAAAAACAAAGGCAATGCCTTTTGGTATTCATTGGTAATTATTGAATAGCATTGCAAATACAAAAGTGAACGGTGTCATTTGTGGGTACCTCTGAGTTATGTGGACCTGGATTCAGTCCAACTTCAGAAATTTGAGCTCATAAACCGGGCTGACATGTCTATTGCAGTCCTGAGAGAGTACTGCACTGTGCCAGGTGTATTTTATAAAATGTATTCATGGAGTGCACACAATGCTGTCAAGACCAGTACTTATCACCCATTACCAGTTGCCCTTACGCAGGTGTTAGTTACCCTTTGCTTTGAATGCAGAGTCCTTTTGTGTGTATTTCCGCAGGGCTGTTCGGAATAAGTGACAATGGAGGAACAGTAATATTGTTCCAATGTCAGGGTTGTAAGTACCTTAGTGGGACAGCTTACTGATATTGGTCTTTCCATGCATCTATTGCCCTTGTCCATGTAGGTTGGAGAGACCATCGGTTTTGAATGTGCTGATGAAGGATCCTTTGCACATTTTTGCAGTGTGTTGTGTGGTTGGTCCCCACCACTAATACTGGTGCACTGGTGAATGTTTAAGATGGTGGACGGTATTTGATTCCCTCGTCCAAATTGTTGATATATAGTGTGAAGAGCTGCGATCCAAGCACTGATCCTGCTGTACCCCACCAGCCACTAACTTTCATTCTGAAAATGACCCTTTTGTTCTACTCTTCGTTTCCTGCCTGTTGACCGATCCCCAGTCCGTGCAGGTATATTACGTCTGCTTTAATATCTTGCATATGGATCTCTTATGTGAGATTTTATCAAATGTTTTGTGAAAATCTGTTGGTTCTTGCTTATCTATTCTTACTGGTTACATTCTCAAAACTCTATGTTTGTCAAACATGATTTCTCTTTCCTAAATCCAACTCAACTTTGCCTCATCCCGTTGATATTTTCTGAGTTCCATATTAGCACATGCTTTATAACAGACTTCAGCATTTTCCCTGTCTCTGATGTTGGGCTAATCAATCTGTAATTCCATATTTTATCCCTCCCTCTTTTCTAAAATAAAGGTGTTGTTTTTGCCACCCTCCAAACTCCTAGGACTATTCCAGAAAGTATGGTATCTTGAAAGATGACACCAATAAGTTCACTATTTCCATAGCTGCCGCCTTTAATACCTTGAGATGTGCATGATTAGGTCCTGGAGCTTTATCAGGTCATAATTCCATTAATTTCTCCAACCCTATATTTCTTACAAATACTATTTTTAGCATTGCTGCAAAAGACACATTATTGAAGCTTTTTGTCTTTCTCTGATTAGGACATTTTGCAAGAATGCACATTCAGAGGGAAAACCAACATTTATAGTGCACGAGCAACTGATTGGTTGGCAAGTGGACTCTGATTGTTACAGGCGTTGCTAAAAAGAATGTACCCATTAATATTGATTGACAGTTAGCAGCCAGGCTTTGTTGATTGTTAAACCAAGCAGGTTGACTCTGAGTGGTCACAATATTAGCCTGCAAAATGATCCTAACACGTGGCTTTCACCTTTGCTGACTTACTGGTTCAGAGAAATCCATTGTAGGCAATCTGCTACTTTCCCTGACTTGCTAATTTGCACCAATGGAATTACAGATTGGTTAGCCCAACATCAGAGTCAGGGAAAATGCTGGAGTTTGTTACAAAGAGTGCGTGAATATGGAACTCAGAAAACATCAATGGGATTAGGCAAAGTTTAAGGCATGTGTAACTATTGCAATACCTGCAGTTGTCCCATAAATATTAGCTATTGCCTGTCCAACTTAATGCCTGTTAATGAGGTTCCCCAAACTCACCCATTATACCTTTATTTAGATTTAGAACTTAGTTTTGGATTGAGCAACTCCTTTCCATCCCAGTTAAGAACTCTGTTACGTTATGATCACTCTTCCCTAAAAGTCCGTACACAAAAAGCGTGTTAACCATTTCTCACTGCACAATATCAGCTCTAGGATAGTCGATTTCCCAGTTGGTTCCTCAACATATTGGCGCAAAAACAATATCTTGTACACGCTCCAGGAATTCATCCTTCAGACTGTTGTTGCTAATGTGGCTTCTGTCAGAGTTCAGCCCTGTAGACATTTGCAGAAATTCAGATCATTCTTTGTTTGGCATGGAAACAGGCCCTTCAATATGCAGACTTAAGTCACTCATGATTACCATAGTTTCTATAATTCCCAGTTCAATGCCGTCTTCTAATTTACCACTACTATTTAAAAGTCTGTTGATAACTTCCACTGTTTTCAGTCTCTTGTTACGTATTAGCTCCACCCAGACTGATCCTACACCTAAGAACTAGGGGTTCAACTAGTTCTGGAGCCCAAATCTTCAGTACCACACCTGGAATATTGGAAGGGCCCTTAACTTTTGCTGTATAAATTACGTTAAGATGTTTCTTGATATCAGATGTATTGGCAATGTGATCAGATAATTTAGAGATGTCACTTGATTTTTGCTGCTCATGTGTAAATTTTGCACATAGTTCACTCTTTGTGAAATATAGATATATGCAATTCTTCATTATAAATTCATCTAGTTGTCTATAATTCAGCCGCAAATGATTTATGCATTTAATGGGAAGCTAAATCCACATGAGGAATGGAAGGGATTAAATGCTGACAAGGCTAGATGGTTTGGGAAGCAAGGAGGTTTCTGTGTAAGATAAATGCTGGCATAGAACAATTGGGCTGAATGGCTTGTTCTTCTGCTATAGATTTTATCTAACATAATGCAATATTCTCTATTTGAATTGAAAGGAGAACACAAAGTAATGTGCTTCAGTACTTTTGCGTTTATCAATGTTTGTATCTAATACTTGTTTCAAATTGGAGGTTTCCTCCTGAACTTTGAGAGTTTTTCTGCAGTCCTGCTCTGCCAAGAAATATTTGGCATCGTGTGAATTATAGCTTGCATGAAGAATTATTTACTGTCTGCCTGGAAAGTTCTCAATTAATGCGCAGTTGTTGCGTTGTCAAAAATATTTCTGAATTTCAGACTCAAACTTTCGTTAGTACGCTAACTATGTTGATGCTGAGCATGATAATTTTTTCACAGAAATACGTTTTTATTGTAGCCGTGGCTTAGTTTTTAGGCAAGGCAACAACCCAAGAAGCATCTATATTTGTGATCTGTAGTTGACATTCTCATTAGAACTGATGTTATTTTAATAAAGAACTCATTTATTTATTCTCCCTGTAAGGATTGAAATGACCCGAAAGAGAAAGAACTTTTTAACTCGCTGAACTTGTGCCATGTTCAACTCTAAACAGAAAATTCAAGTCACGTGAAATATGTTTTTCTAAAATGATTAAACATCTGGTTTGCAGAATTCTCTCAAATGAATAGCACTGTACTGTCACCACTGCACTTGCACTTTATTGGCTTTCCATTCTTTCGGAGCTTTAGAATCTTAAAATATTTTAGGATGTGTGATGAGCTGCAGCATTCTTACAAGAGAGCTTCAGTTATTTTGGATCAGTATGGTGAGTAAAATTGATGATAATAGTTATGCCAAGCACAGAGCAGAAGAACTAGGAACAGGAGTAGACAATTCAATAACTGCCATTCAACATGAGCGTGGCTAATCTCCTTTTGGCTGCAACTCCACTTTCCTGCCCATTCTCCATCACCTGTCAACCCATTATAATTAAAAATCTGTCCATCTCCTCCATAAATTGACTCAATGTCCCAGCATCCATTCTCCCTGGGGAAGTGAATTTCACAGATTCCTGACCCTTTGAGAGAAGTCATTTCTCCTCATCCCTGTTTTGCATCTGCTACCCCTTATTTGCATTGCCTGTGTGAGATTTTGCTGTAGGAATCTTAAATATAATGTGTTTTTCCCCATTTTTCCAGATTCCCATTTAAAGATGTGACTTCTGTCAGAATTCAGCCCTGAGGGCATTTACAAAAATTCAGACCGTTCTTTGATAGCTTAGGTACGTAGAGTTGTAGAGCATAGCAGCAGACCGTTTGACCACTCCAATCAGCCTCTGTGTGAAAAAGTTAGATTCATGCAGCGTGGAAACAGACCATTTGGCCCAAAAGACCACACTGACCCTCTGAAGAGTAACCCACCCAGACCCATTCCTCTACATTTACCCCTAACTAATGCACCAAGCCTATACATCCCTGAACTCATGGGCAGTTTAGCATGGCCAATTCAACTAATCTGCACATCTTTAGATGTTGGGAGGAAACCGCAGCACCCAGATGAAAGCCATGCAGATGTGGGGAGAATTGCAAACTTCACACAGTCACCTGATGTTGGAATTGAACTCTGGTCCCTGTCGCTGTGAGGCAGCAGTGCTAACCACTGAGTAACTTGGCTGCCTTGAGCCACAGTTGCCCCGTAGGTCCCTTTCAAATCTGGCTAATGAGCATTAGCAAAGCATAGGACATGGAGGAAAGCATAACTAAATCTTGATCCTGTTCTCATTTGATATTCATGCAAGTCTGCTGGACGGTGTTAAATGTGGGAAATGTGAATTTTATTTCCCCTTCCTGAGCAGGGAGGTGAGAAATATAAATTACGATATTCCTAAACTATCCTGGTGATGTTGACTACTTTGACTGGAAATTGAGACTGGGATCTTCCTGCTCTGTTTACTCTGGGTGGTTCCATTGCTCGTGGAGTCGATAAAGTGTGGTGCTAGAAAAGGCACAGCAGGTCAGGCAGCATCTGAGGAGCATAAGCCATCAGAATGTATATTATGGAGGCTATTGTACAAGTTCCTTACCAGCCCAGAGCTCTACCTGTTAATAGGTAAAGCTGAGGAATCACCTCTCGCACAATCCTTCATTCATTAACATTAACTCTTTATTTAGATTGGCCTTTGCTCTAACTTCTCTCTGTTTCTGAACAGTGCTATTGATAGAGGACCATTACACATCTCACAAGCCTCACATTCCAGTGGTATTTTTAATTATATATGGAATATTCCAATCCATGATTTTTTTTGTAAAACTAATTATGGATATATTGGAATTTGTTCTTATTTCAAAAGCTACCTTTAATACATAGACTTTGCAGTTGGAAGAACAGCTTGTTTTTGTCATTCCTTTTGACTGGTGCTCAAAATGTACAGCACCATCAAAATGAAACTCCTATTTTAAAAACTGTTCCGCACCTTGGTCTTCGAATCATAAGTTAAAGTCAAGAGGTTAAACATCAAAAAGATTGCTGCACAAATCCTCGATGAAGTTGACACTGAATTATAACTGTTTAGTTGAAACAGTCTTTGACTGACGTCCTCTGCCTCACGGAGAAGAATCTTTGACTTTTACCAGCAACAGACCCTGATCCCCTGAAGGGCCTCAGGTTGAACCACTGAACTTGCATGCAGCATGTAGCAAGATTTGTGAGGTTTTTTTCCTTTATTCTGGACAATTGGTGCACTTTTTAATTCTTTATTGCAGCTAATAGTTTTAGAGCATAAGCATAACTGTTACTGTTCGTTGGTGATTTGGTGGACAGCTATCCCAGAGTATAAATCGATATTCTTGTGTGCTGATTATCACGCAATGGAAAGCAAAGTCACCTTCCCTTTCAGTATGTGCATTACAATTAAATCGGATGCATTACTGCAGGCCAGGAGATTGATTTGTAATCCTGAACAAATCTGTGAATGGGAATTCTGAATATTAGCCTTGTCCTCTGCTAATGCCGGAACTTAGCATATTTATTTTTCCACAACTGGTCAGCTTATTGTTCTACATTAGCAGCTTCTCGCTGTCTTTCTTCAGCTATTGAATACTTTCCAGTGTCAACACGTTCACCCTGTATGAAGCTGTTAAAGCACAAGAAGTGTTTTCACAGATCAAGGCAATGTTTCTTTTGATTAAACAAGGTTACTATATGCACAGCTAAGGGCGACGGATTTAACCATTCAGGAGTTGAGGAAAGATTTGCCTTTTTAATCTGACTGCTCAACATGTTTGCTCAGCAACAGCTCAAAGGAAACACGTGATTTCAAATGTACACTCTGGGTTCTGTTGTCTTCATTTGCAGTGAAATTGTATAGCTTTCTATGTGAAGGAAGAGGTAGTAAATCTATATCTACTTTATTGCTTAAAAGGATTGTTTAAATTTATTGTCTTGTGTACTCGAATACAGGAGTACTGTGAAAAGTTAACACAGCGCCATCTTAGGTACTTGGATACAAATCTTAGACACAAAATAGAGAAATAAATAAAAAAATGTTACATTACCTTACGGTTATTCATTGTATAAAATAGAAAACTAAGAGATAAAGTTAAAAAGATAAACATGAAAAGAAAAAAGTAATCTGGGAACGTCAATGTTATTTTCACAGTACATATGCATAGTTGCCATCTATCTAGCAAAATTACCGTACTTTTTTTTTTGTACGATCTCCTACTGTTGTTAATTTAAGCTATCCTAGAAAGAGGTAATGTTCGGTAGCAAGTTGAAAATTAGATCCATGCAAGCTATAATATGGAAAATGCCTTTAAAGCGCATGTTCATCTGAGACATGGAAGAAACCTTAATGCACTAAGCAGAAAGTCAAATTCATCAGGGAAACAACTCTGAGATGAGGTCCTCAGAATTTTATGAATCCTGCATACTCAAGGAATTTCTTGACTTTGAATATTGATGGTTGGAGAGGAGAGAGTATTGATTTTTTTTTAAAGCATGTATATTTAGAGAGAAGCAATGAGTTTGGCAATGGTCAGTATCTGTAGATGCTGAGAAGACACAAAAATCAAGACATATAGCTCAATATATAACATGAAATTCTGTGTTTCCTTATTTCTTCTATTAAAATGGAAACATTATATCTGTTTACTAATCCGTCTTTTACACAAGTGGCGCATGCTGCATCTACATAAAATTCACACACTAATTCTCAAGAGGTAGAAATGGACAATTGGATTATTAAAAATTCTAATGGAAACAAGCAGTGATGACAGTACAAATCCAACAAGCAATCACACTGTAAAGACCACATTTCTTTATTTCTGGAATGTGGATTGAAAATGAATGCAGATTTTAAAAGGGGGGAATTTGCAAAGAGTCATTTGCAACTTCGGGTAAAAAAGTGAAGCTAACTGATGCATGTGAGATGATGTTACTTTCTGGGACATTGAGTTCAGACAAATTGTCACCATCTGTTATGGCTTTAGGAGAGCTCAGTAGCAACTCTCTAATCAGTGTGCCTGTAGCTTTACATGAACTGCGTTAGTAAAATGTTTACAGAAGTAAGGAGAAACCTTCAGAAACTGGCTGCATTAGTATCTCTGCCTCTGCCTCTATTCCCTCTCACTGTAAAGAAACAACTGTAAAACCCAAGGGCAAAGAAAAGAGCCCAGACCCATCTAATCACCAGTGAACTCAAGACTGTTTGTAGCTGTGCAGATAATATTGTGGTATCATTGAAGTATCAAAAGGTTTTGTGATCCGGACTGGTGATGCAGAACTGGGGTTTACTGAGTATACGTTTTCTCTACTCCAATGTTTGTGTCTTATCTGTTTCTTTCTATAACACTGTGTGTGTGTGTGTGTGAGAGAGAGAATTTAAAAGGGGTGAAGTATAAGTGATCTAGTCATAATTTGCAATTTTTCCTTTTTTTATACCATTGGTTAAGAAAATCAGCTTGGTTACAATAAATAGTTATTTCTGGTTAATGGCTTAATTTTAACCTGAATTAGATAAATTGAGCATTTTGTAACTAAATTACCATTTTCACATTTATGATGGTTCAGGGAACAATGAATATTAGCTTATCCACCCAAGTTACAGCAGCTATAGACAGTGTATGAAGGAATAGAACGATTGTACAATTATGAATATTTCAGTGCACAAGTAGTTTCCACAAAATCTGGAATTAAGGTTCGACTGTTGACCATGAAATCATTCTCAGTTGTTGGAAAAACCCATCTGGTTCGCTAATGTCCTTTTGGGAAGGAAATCTGCCATCCTTACTTTGTCTGGCCTACATGTGACTCTAGACCCATAGCAGTGTGGTTGACTCTCAACTGCCGTCTGATATGGGCAAAAGTGAGGACTAAAGATGCTGGAATCCAGAGTTTAGATCAGAGTGGTGCTGGAAAAGCAGGTTAGGCAGCATCCGAGGAGCAGGAGCTTTTGCCCGAAACATCTATTTTCCTGCTCCTTGGCTGTTGCCTGACCTGTGCTTTTCCAGCACCACTCTGATCTGCTCTCTGGTATGGCCTGGCACAACACTCAGTTGTATCAGTCGCTAGAAAGTCACAACAAAGAATTGAAACCGGACGGACCACCTGGCATCGACCTTGGAACCGGAAAAGACAACGGCAAAAATACTAACTGCCCTGTCGACCATGCACAGTCCTCCTCCCCAACATCTGGGGGCTCGTGCTGGAATTGGGAGAACTATCTCAGAGTAGTCAAGCAACAGCCTGACATAGACATTCTTATGGAATCATACCTTCCAGATAACACCCCATGCACCACCATTACGAACCCTGGAAATGTCTTGTCCCACCAGCAGGACAGACCCAGCAGAGGTGGAGGCACAGTGGGATACAGTCAGGAGGGAGTTGCCCTGGGAGTCTTCGGCATCGACTCCGGACCCCATTGAAGTCTCATGGCTTCAGGTTAAACATGGGCAAGGAAACCTCTTACTGTTTACCACATACTGTTCTCCTTTGGCTGATGAATCAGTGCTCTTCCGTGTTGAACAACATTTGGAGGAAGCACTGAAGGTGGCAAAGTTGTAAAATGTACTCTGGGTGGGGGATTTCAATGTCCACCACCAACAGTGGCTCTGCAGCAGCATTACTAATCGAGCTGGTCGGGTCCTAAAGGATACAACTGCTAGACTGGGTCTGCGGCAGGTGGTGAAGGAACCTACAAGAGGAAAAAACATACTTGACATCATCCTTACTAATCTGCCAACTGCAGAAACATCTGTCCATGACAGTATAGGTAAAAGTGACCACCGCCCTGTCCTAGTGGAGACAAATTCTCTCCTTTACATTGATAACATCCTCCATTGTGTTGTGTGGCACTATCACCGTGCTAGATGGCACAGACTTTGAACCAATCTAGCAGCTCAGGACTGGACATCTGTCAGGTCTCTCCAGCACAATCTGTAACCTCATGGCCCAGCATATCCCCCACTCAGTCTTTCCACATCCAGTCATGAATGGTGGTGGACAATTAAACAATTCACTGGAGGAGGAGGCTCCACAAATATCCCCATCCTCAATGATGGAGGAGCCCAGCACATCAGTGCAAAAGATAAGGCTGATGCATTCGCAACAATCTTCATCTTGGGCATCACCGATACCAGTCTCCAGCCAATTCAATTCACTCCATGTGATATCAAGAAACGGCTGGAGGCACTGGACACTGCAAAGGTAATGGGCCCTGATAACATTCCGGCAATAGTACTGAAGACGTGTGCTCCAGAACTTGCCACTCCCCTAGCCAAGCTCTTCCATAACAGTTACAACACTGGCATCTACCCAACAATGTGGAAAAGTGCCCAGGTACATCCTGCACTTGTAAAGCAGGACAAATCCAAACCAGCCAATTACCACCCAATCAGTAAAGTCATGGAAGAGGTCATCAACAGTATTATCAAGCAGCACCTGCTCAGCAATAACCTGCTCAGTGATACTCAGTTTGGGTTTCGCCAGGGTCCTGACCTCATTCCAGCCTTGGTTCAAACATAGACAAAAGAGCTGAATTCCAGAGGTGAGAGTGACGGCCCTTGACATCAAGGCCACATTTGACTGAGTATGGCATCAAGAAGCCCTGGCAAAACTGAAATCAGTGGGTATTGGGAGCAAACATTCCGCTGGTTAGAGTCCTACCTGGCACAAAGGAAAATTTTGTGGTTGTGAAGGGTCAGTCATCTCAGCTCCAGGACGTCTCTGTAATACTCTTCGTTTGCTTCATCGATGACCTTCCCTCTGTAATAAGGTCAGAAGTGGGGATGTTTGCTGATAATTGCACAGTGTTCAGTGCCATTCGCGACTCCTAAGATACTGAAGCAGTCCATGCTCAAATGCAACAAGACTATATCCAGGCTTGGGCTGACAAGTAACATTCGCGCCACACAAATGCCAGACAATGACCATCACCAGTAAGAGACACGCGAACCACCACCTCTTGACATTCAGCAACATTACCATCACTGAATCCCTCACTGTCAATATCCTTGGGGTTACCATTGACCAGAAACTCAACTGGACTCACCACATCTGACTTGGAAATATACCACCATTCCTTCACAGTCATTGGTTCAAAATCTTGGAATTCCCTCCCTACTGGCATTGTGGGTCAACCCACAGCAAGTGACTGCAGTGATTCAAGAAGGCAGCTCACCACCACATTCTCAAGGACAAATAGGGATGGGCTATCAATGCTGCCAGCCAGCGACACCCAGGTCCCACAAATGAATTTTTAAAAGTTGCAAATAAAATTATTAGTCTTCGTAAATTTACCTGGACAATCCTAAATTCCAAGAGCACCAGACGTAACAAATGCAACTTTCAATGATAAAAACTGCATGAGAATATGCAGCTGCTTTCGCATAATCTGCAGCATCATGTCTACCATTACTAAGTGCACTGATTAACATCTGAGGATGCGACATGACGTTGTACAAAGTAACTGTAAAGTGTTTATAATTCAAGGCTGCATTGAGTTGGGAGATATGTTGCTCTGTGTCATTTGAGCTGCCGTTGGGATAAGAGCACCAATATTACCAGTCGGTGGACTTGTATGCACTGGCAATATAGCGAAAGTCAAATTTCATTTCATATTAGAGTCAGAGTTATACAGCACAGAGACAGACCCTTCGTTCCAACTCGTCCATGCCGACCAGATATCCTAAACTGACCTAGTCCCGTTTGTCAGCATTTGGCCCACATTCCTCTAAACACTTCCTATTCACGTAACTATTCAGATGCCTTTTTAATGTTGTAATTATACCAGCCTCCACCACTTCCTCTGGTAACTTGTTCCCTATAAGCACCACCCTCTGTGTAGAAAAAGTTGACCCTCTAGTCCAAATTATATCTTTCTCCTCTCATGCTAAACCTATACCCTCTGGCTTTGGACTTGCTTATCCTGGGAAAAAGACCTTGACAATTTACCCTATCCATGCCCCTCATGATTTTATGGAGCTACAGTTGGCTCCCCCTCATGATTTTATGGAGCTACAGTTGAGGAACACCATATGCTTTCCACAAAAGGTGTTGTCCCCAGCCAGTGACTAGGAGTCACGGCTGTGGAGTAAGAGATTGTTTGTTTGTAAATGGCCAATCATATGGAATATAGTAGGGCTGAGCTGAGGAGAAAGATCTTCTAATTATTGCTAATTCCTAATTGTGGGAATTCTCTACCACAGAGGATGTGGATGCTTTATTGTTAAAGATAGTCAAGACTAAGACTGGATACTAAGTGAATTAAGGAATACAGTGATAGTGCAGGAAGGCAGTCAGTGGAGGTGGTAGGTGATCCAGTTCAACATTGCAACAATCTCAGGGCACCATGTGACCGAGTGCTGTTTGTTTTAGGCTCCTCTGTAGAGATTTTGAACTTTTATCATACTATTCAAAAGTGGTAAGGACAAGGCAGAGAACTATAGACCAGTGAGCCTGATGTCAGTGGTGGGCAAGTTGTTGGAGGGAATCCTGAGGGACAGAATGTACATGTATTTGGAAAGGTACGGACTGATTAGGGATAGTCAACATGGCTTTGTGCATGGGAAATAATGTCTCACAAACTTGATTGAGTTTTTTGAAGAGGTAACAAAGAGGATTGATGAGGACAGAGCGGTAGATGTAATCTATATGGACTTCAATAAGGCGTTCGACAAGGTTCCCCATTGGAGACTGATTAGCAAGGTTAGATCCTATGGAATACAGGGAGAACTAGCCATTTAGATACAGAACTGGCTCAAAGGTAGAAGACAGAGGGTGGTAGTGGAAGGTTGTTTTTCAGACTGGAGGCCTGTGACCAGTGGCGTTACACAAGGATTGGTGCTCGGTCCACTACATTTTGTCATTTACATAAATGATTTGAATGTGAGCATAAGAGGAATAGTTAGTGAGTTTGCAGATGACACCAAAATTGGACGTGTAATGGACAGCGAAGAAGGTTACCTCAGATTACAACAGGATCTTGATCAGATGGGCCAATGGGCTGAGAAGTGGTAATTTAATTCAGATAAATGCATGGTGCTGCATTTTGGGAAAGCAAATCTTGACAGGACTTATACGCTTAGGGAGTGTTGCTGAACAAAGAGACCTTGGAGTGCAGGTTCATAGCTCCTTGAAAGTGGAGTCGCAGGTAGATAGGATAGTGAAGGCAGCGTTTGGATTGCTTTCCTTTATTGGTCAGAGTAGATTAGATTAGATTAGATTACTTACAGTGTGGAAACAGGCCCTTCGGCCCAACAAGTCCACACCAACCCGCCGAAGCGCAACCCACCCATTTCCCTACATTTACCCCTTTACCTAACACTACGGGCAATTTAGCATGGCCAATTCACCTGACCTGCACATCTTTGGACTGTGGGAGGAAACCGGAGCACCCAGAGGAAACCCACGCAGACACGGGGAGAATGTGCAAACTCCACACAGTCAGTCGCCTGAGGTGGGAATTGAACCCGGGTCTCTGGTGCTGTGAGGCAGCAGTGCTAACCACTGTGCCACCGTGCCGCCCGGGCATTGAGTACAGGAGTTGGGAGGTCATGCTGCGGCTGTACAGGACATTGGTTCGGTCAGTGTTGGAATATTGCATGCAAATCTGGTCTCCTTCCTATCGGAATGGGTATGTGAATAGGAAGGGTTTGGAGGGATATGGCAGGTGGGACGAGATTGGCAGGTAAGATATCTCATCGGCAACAACGGATTGGACCGAAGGGTCTCTTTCTGTGCTGTACATCTCTATGACTCTATGTAATCTCTGTCAGCTGCATCAGCCTGTGCTTTATCTGCTGTTCTCTCTGGAGAGAGGTCCTATAGGTTGGAATATTGAACGTTTTGGCCTTTGCGAACATTCAGTTCAGTAATGTGGAACTCTGTGATCCTCACAGAGCAACGTGGAATTTAGGGAACCAGCGAAGAGGCACTCATTGCTCACCCAAGCTAAATCAGTTGAGTTTTCTGTGTGATTCCAGTCACAGATTGTAAGTCAGTGATATCTTGGCAGTAGGTAGCCACATGTTTGGATCTTTGAATCTCATCTGACCCAAGGTCCATAGTTAGAGTGTTTTGCTCCAGCTGGCAAAAGCATCATAACAATAGAACAAAATGCTTCATCCGACCCATCATGTCTGTGCTAGCTGTCTGAAACACTTATGCCACTAGCCTCCTGTGCTCCATCTCCAGTCTCCAAGTCCCTCATCCCTGGCGTCACACTGACAAACTTACTTCTGTATTTTCTCCACAGTCTTGAAATATTTACAAAAATGTGGTGTCCAGAACCCTAGTTAATATTCCAGCTGGGCTGAGCAGTGATTTATAAAACTTCAGCTGCTCTGTTTTTTGTATTCTGTACCTTTGTTTCTAAAGCCCTTTTCCAGAGACTGGTGAGAATGCCACCAAGAGTGTTTGATGTGAATTGTTGCATTTGAAATAAAATTGAACATATGAGTGCACAAAATTAGGAACAGTGGGAGGCCTCTCCGCCTCTCAACACAGCTCCACCTTTCAGCACAATCCTGACTCATCTGATTACTCCATATTCCCTCCTCCAACAGATAACCTTTCACTTACTTGCTCATCAAGAATTAGTTTACCTCTGCCTTTAGTTAGCAATGTTAGATCTGAAAATGTGTTGCTGGAAAAGCGCAGCAGGTCAGGCAGCATCCGAGGAACAGAAGAATCGACGTTTCGGGCATAAGCCCTTCTTCAGGGCTCTGATCTCCAGCATCTGCAGTCCTCACTTTCTCCTAGCAATGTTAGATCCCATGGAATCTGGGGGAGCTAGCCAATTGGATACAAAATAGTCTTGAAAGTAGATGAGATGGTGGTGGTAGAGCATTGCTTTTCGGACTGGAGGCTTGTGACCAGCGATGTGCTGCAAGGCTCAGTGCTAGCTCCACTGCTTTTCATCATTTACATCAATGATTTGGATGTGAATGTAGGAGGTATGATTAGTAAGTTTGTAGATGACACCGAAATTGGTGGTGTAGTGGAAGTTGAAAAAGGTTACTTCAGAGTACACCTTGATCAGATGGGCCAATGTTCCAAGGAGTGGCAGAGGGAGTTTAATTTAGGTAAATGTGAAGTGCTGCATTTTGGTAAGGTAAACCAGGACAGGACTTTTAAACTTAATGGTAGGGCCTGAGGTTGGTGGTGGGGTCGGGGTGGGGGGGGAGATTAGGAAAACTAGGGATGCAGATACGTAATTCTTTGAAAGTTGCAGATAGACAGGGTGCTGAAGAAGGTATTTGGCATTCTTGCTTTCATTGGTCAGTGCAATAAATGTAGGAGTTGGGATGTCCTGTTGTAGCTGTACAGGACATTGATGAAGCCACCTTTTGAATACTGTGTTCAATCCTGTTCTCCCTGCTATAGGAAAGATATTGTTAAACTTCAAAGAATTCTGAAAAGATATTCTTGGACTTTTTAAATTTGATATTATTAATTTGTTATCTTCTTTCGGATTATGCACAGAAGCATGGCCAATAATTCTACACTTTATTACATAAATTACATACAGTTTCCTGAAAGGCCCCTACATTGGTCAGGGAAAACCTACAATTATACTGTGATATGTTTAGGTATCATGATGCACAATTGAATTTGCCTGCCATAATGAATTACTGAAATCCTAGTGATTGAACAGCACATGCATTGATATAATGCAAACACTCATTTCAGCAATTACATTCTACATACCTCATCATAAACTTTTAAAGTTTTGGTCACTCAGCATGCAAAAGATATAAGACAACATTGTTGTTTTGCATGGTTTGTTACAATACTGCTTTCGAAGGTGACAGATACCTTTGCATTTTAAGATAATGGAGGGTTTGCAATGTATTTTTGTGTTGGATTAGTCAACTAATCAGTGGCTGCAGAACCATAAGATCACAAGACATAGAAGCAGAAGTTAGGCCATTCAGCCCATTGAGTCTGCTCTGTCATTCAATCATGGCTGATAAGTTTCTCAACCCCACTCTCCCGCTTTCTCCCCATAAGCTTTGATCCCCATGACACTCGAGAACATATCTATCTCAGTCTTAAATGTACTCAATGACCTGGCCTTCTGTGGCAATGAATTCCATAGATTCACCACTCTCTGGCTGAAGAAGTTTCTCCTTATCTCTGTTCTAAAAGGTCTTTCCTTTACTCTAAGGATATGCCCTCGGGTCCTTGTCTCTCCTAACAATGGAAAGATCTTCCTGACATCTGCTCTGTCCAGGCCATCCTGTATACTCTAAGTTTCATTTTGATCCCCCCTCATCCTTCTAAACTGCATTGAATATAAACCCAGAGTCCTCAAACATTCCTCATATGTTAAGCTTTTCATTCGTCGGACCATTCTTGTGAACCTCCTCTGAACACACTCCAGGGCCAGTGCACGCTTCCTGAGATATCAGGCCCAAACTGTGCAGCACACTCCAAATGTGATCTGACCAGAGCATTGTAGAGCCTCAGAAGTACATCCCTGCTTTTATATTCAAGTTCTCTCAAAATAAATGCCATCATTGCATTTGCCTTCCCAACTGCTGACTCAGCCTGCAAGTTTACCTTGAGAGAATCCTGGACTAGAACTCTCAATCTTTGCACTTCAGATTTCTGAATTTTCTACCATTTAGAAAATAGTCCATGCCTGTATTCTTCGTACCAAAGTGCATGACCTTACACTTTCCCGATAGTACTCCATCTGCCGCTTCTTTGTCCACTCTCCTAACCTGTCCAAATCCTTCTGCAGCCTTCCCATCTTCTCAGTGCTACCTGTCCCTCTACCTATCTTTGTAACTTCTGCAAACTTAGCCAGAATGCCCTCCATTCCTTCATCTAGATCGTTAATGTATAAAGTGAAAAGTTGTGGTGCCAACACTGAACCTTGTGGAACACCACTTGTCACTGACTGCCATCCTGAGAAAGCCCCTTTTATTCCCATTCTTTGCTTTCTACCAGGCAACCAGGCTTCTATCCATGCTGGAACCTTGCCTCTGCCACCATGGGCCCTTATTTTACTCAGTAGCCCCCTTTGTGGCACCTTGTCTCAGGCCTTCTGAAGTCTAGGTAGATAACATCCATTGGCTGTACTTGGTCTGAGCTGCTCATTACTTCCTCAAAGAAGTCTAGTGGATTTGTCAGGCATGACCTCCCCTTGATGAAACCATGTTGTCTTTGCCATATTTTACTATACACTTCCAAAATATTCAGAAATCTCATCTTTCACAACAGCTTCCACCATCTTCCCCACGACCGAGGTTAGGCTAACTGGTCTATAATTTTCTGTCTTTTGCCTTACTCATTTTTAAACAGGCATGTCCCATTAGCGATTTTCAATCCTCTGGAACCCTCCCTGACTCTTGCGATTCCTAAAAGATCACCACTAACAGCTCCACTCTCTCTTCAGCTGTCTCCCTTAGAATCTGGAGTGTCGTTTATCTGGTTAAGGTGATTTATCCATCTTTTGGCCGTTCAGTTTTTCTAGCACCTTCTCCTTGGCGATGGCCAACATACTCAGCTCTGCCTGTCACTCTGTTGAATTCTCCACTCTCTTGAACATTCTAAAGGGATTGCTAGGTTTTTAGGATGACATCTATACTATTCTGGGTTAAGTAGCTCTATATCAAGATTTTAGAAAGCTTTATTACTGTTACAATTCAGGGTCTTGCTATTCTCTTGCATACAGTAGTCACAGTCATTTATGTTACAGCATTTGATGCTTCGATATTGTCTGTACTGCCCAATATTTATTTATAGAATAGGGTAATCCAGGGATATGATGTTTGTATCTCTTGTGATCTGAACTGAAATGTAAGAACAGCAGTAGACCATCTCTGTTGCTTGAACCTGATCCACCATCCATTTGACTATTCCAGATCTGTGATCAAACTCTAATCCTCCTTTAGACTTCTCCCATGGAAATTCTGGTCAACAAGAATCTATTGATCTCAGATTTAAAATTAATAGTTGAACTGAAGTTAAATTCCAAACTTGTAAAAATTTTGAGTGTAAAAATGTTTATTGAGTATTGTACTGAAAGGTCCAGATCAAACTTATGGATGATGTCCCTAGTCCTAGGTGATTCCCATATTTCAGAAAATGCAATTCCTAGACATTTCCCCTTCCAATTTAATCATTGGAATTCTCTCTTGTTCCTCCCATTGGATTCCAGATATTCTGTTCTCAAATGACATTGGTTGCTGCAATACTCCAGGAATTGTCTAATCAAGACTTTTTATATTTGCAAAATAGTTTCCATCTGTTATATTGTAGTCCTCCAGACACACAAAAAGCAGTATTCTAGTAACTTTTATGAATAGTTTCTCAGCCTGTGATGTTTTGATGATTGACCTGAATATTTGTATTGCAGGGTTTTTTTTTGCACATGATTAAAACAAGACTAATTGTTAAGTTGTTTCATTTCATGGCAAGTGAACACCAGCTGTGACTGGATTCATTTGCTACAACCTTGCATAATATTACTGAATAATGAACACTGAACTTTCCATATTGGCATCATATTCGATTTAAGCAAAAGAACTTTGAGCTATTCTTCCATATTCTGATCCTGACCAAGATGTTTCCCGGAAAATCTCTGTTTTAAAAAATGCACCAAATGTGATAGTGAAGCCTCAATTTCTTTGCAACGTGCCTACCCTAGTGTCAGTATGAGTCACACATCCGTTGAACTAGGAATAAAGCCAGGATGTTCTCATTTGAGAATAAAGAAAGCTTGACTGTTCATGGGGCTGAAGTATTCATGGGTGACCTTGTACTAAAGGTCATCGTTTATTCTGCCTTCCTGGTCATATTTGTGTTTGCGTTTTGCACAGGGTTTGTGTCACAGCAAGCAGAAACAACCTTAGCTGTAGGAACTGAAAATGTGTTGCTGGAAAAGTGCAGCAGGTCAGGCAGCATCCAAGGAACAGGAGAATCGACGTTTCGGGCATAAGCCCTTCTTCAGCTGTAGGAACCCCTTGGTAAAAAGCAAAAATGAGGAACACCACACATTGTAATATACTTGTGTTAACAACTCTTTTTAATTAAAGAGTGGTACAATGTATTCAAAAAAAAATTTATTTCACTGCACCCACACTTACACATGCCTGTAATTTGTCAGAGGTTTCCTTTATAGTGCATTGTTGCTTTTCCTTGCTGACTTTTCTTCAGAAATGGTTATCCTTAAGTCTATTCTCAGTAAGGTTCGTTCTTGTTTAATTGAAAAAAAGCTTTGTTATTTTTGGTTAAAATGTCAATACTTTATACTGCTACTTGGGGCGGCATGGTGGCTCAGTGATTAGCACTGCTGCCTCACAGCCCAGGGACATGGGTTCAGTTCCACTCTCAGGTGACTGTGTGGAGTTTGTATGTTCTCCCTGTGTCTGCGTGGGTTTCCTCCCACAGACCATGGGACATGGATTAGCCATGGTAAGTGTAAGATTGCAAGGATAGGGTAAGGAGGTGAGTCTGGGTGGGGTGCTGTTCGGAGGTCAGTTTGGACTCAATGGGCTGAATGGCTTGCTTCCACACCGTAGGGATTCTGTGATTCTTGCAAGTTAAGACATAAAACATCTCTGCCTTCAACATGCTGTTTTGCTAGGTGATAGAAGAAACTAAATATAATTTTAAAACATTATCGATCAGACTGATATCAATCTTCTTAAGTGTTGTTGGAGCTGCACCAATCCTGGCAAATGGGAAGAATTCCATCACACTCCTTGACTTGTGTCTTGATGTTGGGTGGACAAGCTTTAGGAAGGCAAAAAGTGAGTTACATGTTTAGACCAAGGCTGTATGAAACCAGGAGACGAGTAGAACCAAAACTTAGTGTCATTGCAAGTTATGCTTGACAGCACTATTGACCCCTTCCATCACTTTGTCAATAATGGACAACAGTCTAATGGGGCAGTAGTTGACCAGGTTGGATGTGTCCTGCTTTTTGTGGACAGCACATCCATGAGCTATTTTCAAAATGAATAGGTGGATCCCTGTGTTGTACCAGCAGTGGAATAGCTTGGCTGAGGTGTGTCTAATTCTTGACAGCATGTCCTTAGTACTATTGCCAGAATGTCTTCATCGACCATAGCCTGTGCATTCAGTTGCTTCTTGGTTTTACATGGGTAATCTTCAATGCAAAAATGGAAGAACTGTGCGTTGGTTACTGCTATCAATGGTGTAGTGGACAATGCATCTGTGACAGGTAAATTGGTAAGAACAATTCATGTAACGTTTACCTTCTTGTTGGTTCCCTCACCACCTTTTATAGACTCTGTCCAGCAGCTGATTCCTTTAGGACTCGGCCAGTCCAGTCAGTAGTAGTGCTTCCAAGTCACTCATGTCAATGTACTTTGAAGTCCCCACCCAGAGTACACTCTGTAATGACTGACTGTTGACAACCAACTTTGTTTAAATTCTAAACAAGATGAGTTGACTCTGATTAGTCAGGGCATTGTCCTGAGAAAGAAGCCTTTCTTGCTCGGCAGTCATCATCCAAGATTACAAAGGGATCTTGATCAAATGGGCCAATGGGCTGAAAAACATAGATGGAGTGCAAGCTGGATAAATGCAAGGTCTTGCATTTAGGTACAATAAGGGTAGGGCTTATACAATTATGGTAAGTCCTTGAGTAATGTTGTAGAACAGAGGGACTTAGGGGTACAAGTACATAATTCTTCGAAGTTTGTGTCATATATAGACAGATTGGCCTTCATTGCTCAGTCCTTTGAGTATAGGACTTGGGAAGTCATATTGAGGTTGTACTGGACATTGGTGAGGTCTATTCTGGAATACGGTGCCCAGTTCTGGTCGCCCAGTTATAGGAAGGATATTATTAAGCTGGAGAGAGTTCAGAAGAGATTTGCCAGGATATTGCTGGGTATGGAAAGTTTGAGTTATAAAGAAAGGCTGGGACTTTTTTCACTGGAGTGTAGGAGGGTGAGAGGTGACCCTATATAAGTTTATTAAATAATGAGGAGTATAGATAGTGTTAATGGTAATTGTCTTTTCCCTAGGATAGGGGATTTCTAGACTCTGGGTGCATTTTTAAGGCGGGAAGAGAGATATTTTAAAAACACATGAGAGGCAGTTTTTTTTACACTGGGTGGTTTGCATGTGGATGAACTTCCGGAGGGGATGTGGTACAATTACTACATTTAAAAGACATTTGGATAAGTACATGAATAGGATAAGTTTGGAGGGGTATGCCCAGGAGGAGGTAGGTGTAATTACTTTAGTTTAGGATTATGTTCGACATGGATTGGTTGGACTTAAGGGTCTGTTTTTGTCCTGTATGACTCTAAGACTTTATTAACTGGTGCATTCTCTATGGTAACGCCTCTACCAAACAGAGTTCACTTGCCAATTTATCAGCAACCTGCTGTCATTAAGTATAAATGATGTTTTTCCTTTATTTTGGTATTCTTGCAATTGCCCTGATGAATATAAAATAGAAAGGTTTGGGGTTTTTTTCCACTATACCAAATGACTATTTAAATCTTATAAATTACTTGTGTTTTTCTTAATGCTAGATTGTTAGCTGCTTGAGAATTCAGGCTTATAAGAACAATGACTGCACATAATCCTTTTCCCTGTGTTCTTTCTGCAGCCAACATTATGATTACAAACTAAAATAGTAATGCTCTGATGTCATGTTTAATGTGTTAAAAATTACAACGATTTTAGAGTTTCATTCATAGTGTTTCACAACCCTGTCGAAAGGCACGAGTATCAGTCAAGGATATTACTTAAACAGATCATAGAATCCTTAGAGTGGGGAAGCAGCCCATTCGGCCTGTCGAGTCCACACTGACTCTCTGAATAGCATCCCACCGACTCCTACCCTCTACCCTATTCATGCATTTCCCATAGCTAATCTACCTAGCCTGCACATCCCTGGACACTATGGGCAATTTAGCTTGGTCAATCCACCTAACCTGCAAATCTTAGGTCTGTGGGAGGAACCTGGAGCATCCTTAGGAAACCCATGCAGACACTGGGAGAACATGTAAACTCTACAGAGACAGTTACCCAAGGCTGGAATCGAACCTGAGTCCCTGGGCTGTGAGGGAGCAGTGCTAACCACTGAGCCACTGTGCTGCCCCCAAGATGCACATTGTGTCACATTTCATTCCCCTTTCTTTCCATTATAGTGAATAGAATCTTCAATATACTTATTATTTTCCTGGTATCTTAGTCTAGGGGCAGCTAGGTAGTTGAGCTTTACCCAATCCTGGGTTTGTCCACATCCACTCCAGTAAATATGTGCTCTGAATGATGCTCCAATTTCTGAGTTTCATAGCTGTAATATCTCCCTTGATGCCTTTTCTAACAGATTATTGGGTTTGGTATTGGGGCAACATTTCACTGTCAGCTAAACTGAGCCCTGGTGTCACTCAGCAGGTTGATAGCACTGTTGATGACACCTTCCATCACTTTATTGATGATCAAGAGTAGACTGATGGGGCAGTAATTGGCCAGATTGGATTTGTCCTGCTTTTTATTTTCAGGACATACCTGGGCAATTTTCCACATTGTCGGATAGATGCTGGTGTAGTAACTGGACTGGAAGAGCTTGGCTGAAGGAACAGCAAGTTCTGGAGCCCAGGTCTACAGTACTATTGCTGGAATTGTCAGGGCCCATAGCCTTTGCAGTATCCAGTGTCTCCAATCATTTCTTGATATCACATGGAGCACATGGAATTGGCTGAAGACTGTTCATCTGTTGGGCACTACTTGTGGAGGCCAAAATAGATTGGCATTTTGACACTTTGGCTGAAGATTGCTGCAATTGCTTCAGCCTTATCTTTTGCACATTTTGTCTATTCCATCTTCGCCCCACATTAATTTGTACACCTCAGTTACATTAAAAAGGATCTGATTGCACTGGAAGAGATGCAGAGGTGATTCACCAGGACAGTGCCTGCAATGGAGCAGTGAAGAGAGGCTGGGGAAGCTCAGATTGTTTCCTTTAGAGCAGTGAAGGCTGAATGGGGACCTGACTGAGGTGTATAAGATTGTGAAGGGTATGGACAGGGTGGAAAGGAAGCAAATGTTCTCCTTAGTTGCAGGGTGAGTAACAAGGGGCCATATGTTTAAGGTGAAAGGCAGAAGATTTAGAGGGGATTTAAGGAATTATTTCACCCGGGGGAGGCAGGCATCTGGCCTGGAAAGGGTATTTGAGGTGGGAAACCTCGCAACCTTTAAAATCTACTTGAATGAACACTTGAAATGTTATAACATTCAAGGCTATGGGCCAAATGCTGCAAAGTGTAGATGAAGAGTAATTTTTTGTTGGTGCAGTCGCAGTGGGCTGAAGGACCTCTTCAGTAGTATATGATTCAAAGTCACTTATCGGTGGGCATCAGTTTAATTTGGGTGCTTAATCTTTCATTTAAAGAAAATAGTATATGGTTACATTTGTGTGTGTGTGTCCCCTCCACTTCATTATTTGAGTTGACATGTAGCTAGGTGAAAGTGAGGACTGCAGATGCTGGAGTAGAGAGGAGAATGTGGTGCTAGAAAAACACAGCAGGTCAGGCAGCATCTGAGGAGCATGAAAGTCAACATTTCAGGCAAAAGCCCTTAATCAGGAATGAATCATTCATTCCTGAAGAAGGGCTTTTACCCAAAATGTCAGTTGTCCTGCTCCTCGGATGTGAAATAGTTACTCGAGGTGTTCCATTGTCCACTACTATTAATGTGAAATCAGTAAATGTTTCCGTGACTCCCTTTACAGGTGAATTGTTGAAGGTGAAATGCTAGCTGTCAGAGTATTAATTCAGTGTGCTACCAAGGACCTTTTTTGCATTGCTTTGTGGGCATCACTGACTAAGCCAGCTATTATTTCCCATCCGTAACTGCTACATGAACAAATGCCATTTAAGAGGACAGTTAAGAGTCAACCAAATTGCTATGTGGTCACATATAGACCAGATCAGATAAGAATGGCATTTTTCCTTCCCTAAAGAACATGAAAGAACCAGGTGGATTTTTCAGCAATGGTTGCTATTAGGCCCAGCTTTTAATTTCAGATTTTTCATTGATTCATATTTCAACATTTGCCATGGTTGGACTCGAGCCCATATCTTATAGGTTTTGGATTACAAAGCAAGTGACCATACTATTATGCCACCACCTCCCCGCTACATTGTTGATCAGCAATGCAAAAAAACTGGAGTTTTGAGTCTTAAACTCTTTGAATCTTATTTGATGGTAGTCAAGGAATCATTGATAAGTAGTATTAGCTCTTTAAATCCTTTACAACATTGGTTACTGACTGTATTTCTCTGGTGGTTACATTGAGCCTGATTTGGGGGTCAAAAGTGAATGAGTTGAGTATTATTTTGCAACTCCAAGTGTGTTGAGCTGTAAAACATTGAATTAATATTCCCAATCTTCACAATTAAAGCAGCGCACTGGCTCAGTGGTTAGCACTGCTGCCTCACAGCACCTGGGACCCGAGATCAATTCGAGTCTTGGACGACTGTCTATGTAGTTTGTACATTCTCCTCATGTCTGCCTGGGTTTCCTCTGAATGCTCCAGTTCCCTCCCACAGTCCAAAGATGTGCAGGTTATGTGGATTGCCCATGCTAAATTGTGTCTAGGGATATGCAGGCTAGTTGGATTAGCCATGGGAAATGCAGTGTTATAGGAATGTGGAAGGGTGTGGGTCTGGGTGGGTTGCTCTTTGGAGGGTCAGTGTGGACTTGATGGACCAAATGGCCTGCTTTCACACTGTAGGGATTTGATTCTATGAATCTCAGTTTTACAAATGTTCATGTATGAAGTGCAATGTTAGAAAACATAGAAATAAATTCCCAGAGATCTCCAAGCCATCGAAAACAGCTTAATTAATAACCAGCTCATGAAATCACTCGCCAAAAGTTGAAAATTTCAAAATTAAGCATTTCTGCAATGTTGTTAATTACAGAGAAAAAGGCATTCTCTTGTGTCCCATTTTTAGCATGCCTAGAACTAACAGCTTGAGTATCAAGGGACAATGTATGGACGTAAAGCCTCAACAAAGGATGTGTATTCATAGACTTAAGCACAAAGCTGTGGTTAAGAATCATTTATGTGTAGCCTACCTAACAACTGTGTGTTCACTTTTATATACTCTATCAACTTGAGATCATTTGGTTCTCTTGTTACAGGTTGATGAAATCTACCATGATGAATCATTGGGCACCCACATCAACATCGTTTTGGTCAGAATGATCATGATAGGCTACAGACAGGTGAGGCTGCGTCAACCTTTATTTTACCTCTGTCAAAGTTTGCAAATTAATTTTCCATCGATTTTTGAAAAATAAAAATATAGGCATAAAAGACATTGGTACCAATCATGAATCAGTATTAAATAGGACATACGGCCACCCCAGGTAAAGTATTGTGTGATCATTTCTACAATAGAGAAGAATACATGCTGGATGCAATTGAAAATGATTTACTCTTTCATTTATGAAGTGGGAATTGTGGAAATGTGCACAGCTCTTTTCTCTGGGAAAATGAAATGTGCAAGTATGCTCTGATTGTGTATGGACCATGAAAAGTCGATGAATATGAGCAGTGTGGATCTCCTGTCTTACACGATCTTGATTGATTGGCAGAGATTTCCCCACTTACAGCCTTAGCTGTCCAGCTTGCAAGAGTTAAGAGCTAATGTTGGCTGCTTCTAACAAAAATTATTTCCATAACTGTGGCTGGCTCACAGTGGGTCGAATGACATGCTGTTGCGTAAAATGGTGAGATATTAATGTCCATAAAACACTTATAGCAAGGATACATTTAAACATTTTGGTGTGTTACAGATGCTGTCGCCTCAGGAGTTGTATGTTTCTAAATTTTTTTTTGAGCTGCCTTCACAAATCTTAAATTAACTGCTTAGAAACCGTTTGCTGCATGCTGTGGTCTATCCATTTTAGCATTGAAGCAAAATTCAAGGTGGCCACAGACAAAGGAGCCTTGAGGTATTCCTGTTGAAAATGTCAAATAAGTTTAGCCGGCCAGACGGTTGCTGTCAATTATGCTTTTTTATTGGTGAATATGAATATCAAATGACTTCTAACTGTCCATCCCATTCTAATCCAACATGAGTCCTCTCAGACCCTATGAGCGGTGACTCCAATTGTGAAAGCTGTAGGGAGCCAATATTCAGTGAATTAGTCTCAGCAACATCCTTGTTTCATCCAATTCTTTTTCACTACAAGTGCATTTCAGTGCAGAAAAACAGACTGGATTTCTGCTACCTGGATAATTCACTTTTTTTTATAGAAACACAATGAAAGAATGGAGTATGAAAATCAAAATCTTGAGCAAAACTCCTTTAAATTTCATCAACTGCCTTTTACAGTTTGTCATACTACTCCAGAGAAGAAAATCCTCTGTCGACAGATTTTAGAAACACAGAAAATGAAAGCAAAATAGACTGTTCAGCCCAACGAGCCCTTTTAATATGATGTGACTGATCCTGTCTCTCAGCACCATACTCCCACGCTCTCTCCATATTCCTTGACACCCATAGAAAATGAGAAGTTTGTGGGAGTGTCTGGGTTTTATTTCCAGACACTTGATACTAACATGTGATCTTAGTCGTGGCTCTTCATGTATTCCAACATTACAAGTCACTAAGTCCCCTCAGTGAAGCATCTGGCTGTGGCTCGAATGCTATGTCATTCAGCTTTAAGCAATATAATGAATGAGCTATGTTTTCTCTGGCTTTCAGCTGTCTCTAGCTTGCATTTAGAGTTTTGCTTAAAATTGTTTTCCGTATCATCCCTCTGAAAAGGTTATGTGACTGAAATTTACTGTCATGTCCTTTAAAGGTCAAATGCAGATTTTGCAGGGGGCATGTTTCTAGTATTCACAGATGCTCTACATTAGCAGGATTAAAAATATTTATGTGATACTCAGTGATCAAATTAATCAAGTAATTCCTCACCCCTGTACTGTGTTACTTCAGGACCAGCTTGATCCATATAATAAATAAGAGTTATAGATAACCTGTTTTCAGTACCTGAGGCCGCCTTCATTTTTTGGAAATAGTTATTCTTAAAATACAATTCAAAATAGTTTTGTGCTAAAAGAGTGATAGTGCAGCATAGCAAGTGATCCTTCACCCCTTGAGTCTGTTTGTGACTCTTTCAGGCCTCATGATTTGCTTCCTTTTCTGGATTTTTTTTTTACTGCAAGTCTCTTTTGAAAATACTTTTGCATTGGTTTCGCCCACACTACCAGCTTGTAAATTCTAACCTTCACCACTCATTGGCGTAAAGATGATTTTACTCATGTACCCCCGGGTTGTTGGCTTTTTAAAAATATGCTCTGGCTACCAAAATCTTCAGCCACTGGAAACATCTGTTGTTTATTTATTCTATCCAAACCTTCCAAAACTCGAACATCTGTATCAAATGTGCACTCGGCTTTCTGTGTTCTAAGGAGACCAACCCCAGTTTCTGAAGTATGTCTAGGTTCCTGTAGTCCCTCATCTTGGAACTATTCATAACTCTTCTGCATTGTCACTTTGGAGCCCAGAGTGGTGCCCAGAATTGGGCCCTTTATTCCAGTGAATTAAGTTATTGGGTGGCACAGTAGTTAATACTGCAGATTAGGTGGGTTGGCTGTGCTAAATTATCCAGACTGTCCAGGAATGTGTAGGCTAGGTGAGTTAGCCATGATAAATACACAGATAGGATAGGGGGCTGAGTTTGGGTGGGATGCTGTTTAGAGTGTCAGTGCAGGCTCGATAGACCAAATGGCCTTTTTCTGCAATACATGGACTATGGTAGCTTCCTGGCTTTTAGAAAACATACATCTCTTTACAAAGCCCAGGATACTTCATTATGTTTTATTCACTGCTTTGTTAGGAACATTTTGAAGCATCTGTCACATGGGAAACTTTAATGTGAGGATAGGATGAGACAGAGTTACTTGGTAATCAAGCCTTGGAGGTAATGGCTTTGGCAAGGTGAAATAAATCCACAATGGTTAGTGGAACTTTGTATACAGTGTGGACTTTGTATTACCAACACTACCGTTCAGGGCAATCATCAACATAAGCAGATTGCAATGCTGATCAGTCATTTCTCAGTAGTAGGGATAAAGGCACAACCATGGAATTCACACAAATGTAAAGACTGTGGCATGCTGCAGGTCAACATTCCCTGTCCAGAATGATGAAGAATGTCAGATGTTATTCGACTGTCCCTCCCATCTGAGGACTCCCTAGATAACATTAATAGAACACTCAAGTCTGTGTGGTCTGTCATCTTTGAAGTCGAAGTCACCATGTTTGCCAATGAGTTAAAACAGAAACAAAAAGCATTTTAGACGCCTTACAAAATGACTCTGGTCCTTGAGGCAAAAGAGCAGTTCACCCATCTTGCTGCCTGTCTCCTAATCCGAAAGGATGTGACAGCCTCATGCAGTTGTGTGAATTACAGCATTATAGTGTGCAAGCAAGAAATGCGGCAATCTATGGGAAGAAATGCAATTTACTGCTGACTTTGCATGATCAAAAGAGTACTTAACACCATGTCAACAAAATTGCTTGCACTTCATTTACGAATTTCATTCACTGACAGGGACAGGCAGGTGCTACGCCAAGCTATATTCACTTGAGATGGATATCTGTATGTGACTGTGACCTTCTGCACTTATCTTTCATGTAGTGATTGTAACGAGGTCAGTCAGCTGGACCTTGTAGAATATGAGTTCCCAAATTGAGGCTGTTAATCTGGTCCAATCAGGTAGCCATGGCTGACAGATAAAAAGAGGAATATCTTCCCCCTCCAACTCTATTTTGATTTAATCCCTGCCCTCCCCTTCACTGTTTGAATAATGCAGCATTGCCTTCCGAGAAGGGTGCTTGTCACTGGCCACTCGGGTGTTTCCTTTCTTCCTGGTAGTGGTACATAAATAAGGATTTACACACTTGTTGTTTTTCAATGTGTCTGACACCTGCACATACATAGCATGGCTGCTGGGGGGAAATAATCATAAAGAAGAGAAAAGAAAATATAAAAAAAAGGAATATCACAGTTACTGCCACTTTGATAGCTGACTTCGAAGAGGTAGTGCTAAAGTCAAGGACTGTTCTTGTTCAATATAAGTAATGGGATACTGACATCTGTGGAGTTATTTCAGTGGCAGCGAGACGAAAGCACATTCCTGAATAAACTCGCTCATAACAGTCTAATTGAGTTGGGGTAAGCATTTCTTACATCATGCCATTGTTTGTGAAGCTTGACTCATTTGACGCTGTCATCGAGGTTTGGGCCCAGCCTGTGGAAAACATGAGTTATTTCTTCTGGGCAAATGACATTGTGGCAGACGGAAAGCAACAAGTAATTCTCCTGACAGCCTGTGGAGCTGCATCTTTTTCTGTTATTAGGAGCCTAACTTTCCCTCAGGCACTAGATACCAAAACCTTTTAAGAATTGATGGACATAGCTAAGGAATATTATGACCCTCAAGTCACCTCTAATTCTGAGACACTATTATTTTTACTTGGCAATTCAAGTACCATTGGAATCTGTATCAGGATTTTGACTAGGTTAAGATAACTGATAGCAGCATGTGACTTTGGTTTAACCCTTAATGAGATACTTAGAGACCATTTGCTAAATGGGATTAATGATGTAATTGTGCAAAAATGCCTTTGGCTGAAGCCCAACTGGACTTCAACAGGTGCTCCAACTGGCTTTACAAGTGGAGCATATGAATTGCAGAGTATTCTGATGCAAGTGAACACCTCACCAGTCTGGCTCAGCTTGAAGAACACCACTTGAGCACGGCAATGCAACCTGTGAATGTCAGAGTGGATCATGTGCTACACTTCTTTTGATGGCTGAGCTAGACAATTCTGGAAACGCAAAGTCTGTTGCATCTGCATTACATGAAGTTCGCCTTGTCTGTCGGTACAAGGTAACATCTGCTGAACCTTGTTTGCGGAGTTGGGATCTGCTTTGTAGCTTCTGAAACAATATGCCATCATGATGGCAAATTCCCACCCAAAGCTTGTGCTGCCATTTCCATTGATTGTCAGGTGGAGTTTTTCACTTGTCATCATTATGTTGAGAGCGTTTATATATCTGCTGGCAGCATTCTTGATTTGGAGCTCTCCACACCCTGTTGATCTACTGGCATGGGCCAAGTCCACATATCATATACCCTTGGAGATACAACATCTTCAATCGGTGTTTAAGGCAAAGAAGCACGATCAAGCTGGCATGTTTGCCCTATTAAGATCTGTTTCATTCATGGCTGCGTCATTCCATGCAAAACTGACAACACAGACAAGTGGAGGTAGTGGCTTAGTGGTAATGTCACCAGACTAGTAATTCAGAACTTCAGATGAATGTTCTGGGGGCATGGGTTGGAATCCTACCAAGGCAGATAGTGAAATTTGAATTCAATCAAAACCTGGAATAAAAGAAAGGGTTAGCCCAAGAGTGATCATGTCGACTGTTGTAAAAACCTCTGGGTTCACTAGTGTCCTTTTAAGGAAGGAAATCAGCCATCCTTACCTTTTCTGGCTGACATCTAACTCCAGAACCACAGCAATATGTTTGACTTTCAACTGCCTTCTGGGTAATTAGAGACGGGTAATAAATGCTGGCCTAGCCAGTGATGTCCACAACCCATGAAGAAATATTTAAGAAAAAGATCATGGAGATGGATATTATTAAACCTTTAGTATATGTGAAAGATGTCCAGGTTTTCTCTATCATATGGAAATGTGCTGAGACTGTAAACCCTGTAAATAATCATCTTGAGCTGCAGGTTGGTTTCCTGCTTCTTTTCTTGACAGTTTTGTTCGTTGGCCAGAGTCTCTCCAATATAGCTCTTGTTCAACAGGCTGTCTGTCTATTGCCACAGACTTTAAGTATTAGAAAGTGCTGACTGCTTCACAGGCAGGGACACAGCACTCTTCCATAACTTCTTGACACCGATTCTGATGGAGAACATGACACATTCTGGTGATCTAAGAGAAAGTGAGGATTGCAGATGCTGGAGATCCGTGTCGAGAGTGTAGTGCTGGAAAAACACAACAGGTCAGGCAGCATCCAAGGAGCAGGAGAATTGACGTCAGGAAACTGATGAAGGGCTTATGTCTGAAACGTTGATTCTCCTGCTCCTCGGATGCTGCCTGACCTGCTGTGCCTTTCCAGCACGACACTCGCGACCCATATTCTGATGATCCACAAGACTTTGGAGCTGATCTTCTGTTTAAGTAACCAGTGTAGAATTGTCCATATACAGAAATGTTCAAATCAGGGTATGTTATACTTTTGCCTTGGCTTTCAATCATAATCGGTTGAGGAGTTTCCAACATGATTGTCGGAGGAGGCACACTCCAGGAAAATCAACAGTTTAGATGATAGAGGGGAAAAAAGGCATGGAGTAAGGGCTAAGACACAGCCGTGTTTCACCACATTCTTGATTTCCAAACTGCCAAAGGTGGAGTTGCTGAACTGAATGGCACTGTGCATGTTCTCATTGACTGATTGAGAGAGACTGGGAAACAAGGGGGCACAGCTAGTTTTCTCTAGTACCAGTATAGGCCCTGTCCTACACACTGTATCAAATGTTTTTGAGAGATTCATGGAAGTTCGGTAGAGCCTTGCTTGCTGGTCTCTATATTGCCCATGAGCCCAATGGAGAAATGAGGTCAAGCCAACCACTGATCAGCCTCCACTGAAGATATACTGTGTCCCTTGCAAAGGCCTTCCTCGTGCCACTAAGGATCAGATGCCCGAGTTGATGCAATCTCCTTTTGGTCTTACATTATGTGATTTTTGCATCATTCCCATCCTGTGGGTCAGAGCTTTCTATCCAACAGAGGAAATGGTGCTTCTGGAGCGATGGCAGTAGGTGGGACTTTCCATCCTCTCCTTGCTGTTAGGAAGACAATGACCTGTCCAGGCTCAAAGCTCGACATTAAGCTGACACTGAAATAACTCCAGGGGGCGGTATCCTGTCACTCTTTATTTACATATGAACAGTCCTTGACTTTAGTACTGCCTTTTCAGAGTCAGCTCTTGGAATACCAGGATCTCTGACACTTCCTTTTATTATCCATCAGTCAGAACTCCGTGAATGGACCAGATTAACAGCGTCAATCAGGAAACTCATTCTATGAGGTCCAGCTGGCTGACCTTGTTACTTACTTCTCCCTCCGAGTTTACGGACATACGCTGGTCCTTTTTCTTGAAGCACCTCCTGAGGTGTTTTAGCACTGGGTCAGGTTCTTTCGACTCAGTGTCCAATATGAGCAGCGTGCAACATACAGCAGCGCGCTTCATGTTCCAGAAGCACCTCAGTTGATTATCACTCTCTTCTTCCGCATGAAAAGCGTTGAGGCGGCGGCATCTGTCATGTCCATCGCTAACTGAGGACTCGCCAGCACTTGATGGAGCGGGTGAACCCATGGGTTCTGGCAGCCTTTCTGAGGGTTCCGGGTTGCTCCCGTTCTTTTTGCGAATTTGCGGCTTTCATATGATCCACCTGCTTGTTCAAGATCATCGCGACTACCTTAAGGTTATACGTCACTGGGCCTAACCTCATGTTGACCACGTGTCTTAACCACACAGGCCTATTTCTATGATTTTTGCACCAAATCTCACCCCCTGTATCAAACTGTCTGTCTCACTTGGCAGAATCTTGAGTCCAACAATGGCGTTCCTGTTGCCATTTTACCTCACCCCCACCGTCCAGGGAGATGAGACTCAACTTGGTGTGAAGTCTTCTACCCATTAGCGATGATCAGTGTATTCTCTGCAGTTGCACTTGGGGTGGTCCTACAATCAAATAAGAACTGTGACACCTTGACATCTAGCAAGGCTTTGTTTCTTCAAACCAGTCTTCAAAGTTCGGACTGCTCTTACTTTATCTTCCAACAGGCACGGTGGCACTGCTGCCTCACAGCATCAGAGACCTGGGTTCAATTAGGTGACGGTCTGTGTGGAGTTTGCACATTCTCCCAGTGTCTGCGTGGATTTTCTCCGGGTTCCTCCCACAGTCTAAGAAATGTGCAGGTTAGGTGAATTGGCCATGCTAAATTGCCCGTAGTGTTAGGAGAAGGGTTAAATGTAGGGGAATGGGTCTGGGTGGGTTGCTCTTCGGAGGGTCGGTGTGGACTTGTTGGGCCGAACAACCAATTTTACACCTTGGTAGATTTTTACACAGACACCACAGGCCCCCTTATTCTTTCAACTCCTTTAACATTGTCCCATTTAGCTTGAACTGTTGTTCTCATTCTTGCTACAGATGTATATCACCTCCTACCTCCCTATGTTAAATTTTACCTGTTAAGAATCCACATGTATGACCTCTTAAGTTCTGTCATCATCATCTTCTGTGTTCATTTCTAAGTTCCAAAGTGTCTACAAGTTGAAAAGCGGACCATTTACCCCAAATTAGGGCAGTTAAAATTCAGCACAATGAACCTGGTACTGAATCTTGAAACACCACAGTGACACTCCCTCTGGAATGAAAAATCATAAAAATTCATCACAACTTTTCAGTCCTTGTCAATTTTGTACCATGTTGCTATTGCTTTGTTTCTTGCCATATTCCATGGGTTTCAGTTTTAGAAAGTCACCTATTTACATCAGGCTTTTTGAGAAGCCATACATTCATAGAAACATCGAAGACAGGAGTATTTGGCCCTTTGAGACTGCTCCACCATTCATATCATCATGACTGATCATCCAACTCAGTAACAACTTTCCCCCTATGCATAACCTTTGATCCCTTTAGCCCTAAGAACTATACCTAATTCCTTCTTGAAACCATTCAATGTTTTAATCTCAAAGATGTCCATAGTGTTCAGAGATACATAGGTTAGGTGGATTAGCTAACGTAAATATGGGGTTACAGGATGAGGTAAGGGGTTGGTTTGGATGGGATGCTCTTCAGAGGGCAGGTGTGGACTCGATGGACCGAATAGCCGCCTCCTGTGTAGTAAGGGTTGTATGATATACATAAGTACTTTCGGTGGTAGAGCATTCTGCAGGCTCACCACACTCAGTAAAGAAATCTCTCGTCATTGTAGTCCTAAAGGACTGCTCTGGGCTCTTTTGTTATCAGGAACATGTTTCCTGTGTTTATCCTGTCGAACCCTGTTACATTATTATCCACCATTTCAAGTTAAAGAATGTAAGTAATAACGAATGAGAATGTAATGCTTTATGAAACGTCAGACTGTTAAATAATCTCAATCAAATCACTTAGTGTTAGCAACTGAAGGAAAAGGAAGCTGTACATGGTTTGTGCCTTTCTACTCATTCACTATTCTGGAGTGCAAAGAGCTTATTTAATACTTTGTCATGTCCTTGCCTGTGTAAACATAAGCTGCCTTCATTGAAGAGAAATGAGAACTGATCGGATGCTGTGGCGCTAATCCAGGAGGAAATGGAGAAGGTTCAGTGGTTTTCCCACTGAAGGCTGTATCTGTGCTTATATAATACTTTCAGTTTCCAATAGGTAGCTGCACAATCAGTTTGCAGCTAATCACCCCAACGTACAGTGCCTAGCTTGAACTACACTGCAGTGCCAATAATTGAGGCCAGATATCCTCCACTGCCAAATCTTAATTGTTTAGAGTGTGTGGATAGGAGTACCTTTTTCAAAACACATTGCAGACTTTTCATTCCTGGCATTGGGCTTAGGTTACACTTTCAAATTTGGAGTGAGAGACTGTCATCTTGCACTTTTTCAGAACTTATCAAGATTTATAATGTTTCCATCTTTGTGTTGCCAGTAAATGAAAACAGTTTTGTTGCAGTGGGAATTGACAGTTATAGCTGCACAATGTATCTATGACCAATTATGCAAGTGCTTGTTTCGGCTTGGAATTTTTGATTCTCAGATATAAATGGATGTTTATATGAAAAATACAACTGTACACATTATTTGCATAAAATGATTAGTAATGCTTTCAACAAAATACAGTTCTTTCAGAAAAGGCTTTTCTTATATCTTGCCATTTCTCAGATATCTTTAGTGTTGGATTAAGGGACTTTGCATTGGTAACTTTACTTGATTTCTTTATTAGTTCCTTATTCATCTTCCTAAATCTGAGCAGGTGTTATGATATTTCCTGACTGAAAACAAATGGAGATCACTGCATCCATGGAGAGAGAGCAAGCTAACATTTCGAGTCTAGATAATTCTTCACCTGGATGTACTGATGGATAATAGAACTTGTCTATTGCTCATTGACTGCTATATGAAGAGTTAGGCATAAATTATTGGAAATTAAACTTAAATAAAATGTGCTGAAACCTCTGGCACACCCATCTCTCTCTCTCTCTCTCTCTCTCTCTCTCTCCACCCACATCTCCATTCCTCTATTTTCTGTTGCTCGTTCGCAGACAAATTTACTGTTTTGCTCATCAGGACTCTGGTTTGTCATCCTACTAAGAGATACAGGTAGTTCTTTCATAATGTGATGGTTGCGTTCTTGTGTAACCCTGCATTATCACGCTTTAGAAACAGCACATGAGATATTGGCGATGTAATTGCGTTACAGCTATCGCTGGTCTTAAAAGTTCGCACTTTAGAAACAGTGTTCCCAATTTGTCAATCATGTCAATGAAATGCGCGTTGTGGCAGAACAGCCTGTACATTATTTACACGTTCAGTAAGTTGCACCAGACAGATTACCTGACCGTTACTTTTGCAAATGCAAATATTTCATATTTCCTGAAAGAACTTTTTTATCTTTTACTGGCTAGGGTGGTGAACTTTGAGGACCTAGTGATCATCAAATATTCATGTTTTTTCACCAGACTCTTTGCTTGATTACCAGCGACCAATACAGTATAAAGAGCTGTTCATTTTCTATCCTTAACTTTAATTTTGTAGTAATTCATGAATAATTTAGTGCTTATTTGAAACCTATGCTGTGTTAATCTTATTTGACTTATTCCAACATTTTCCCTTAAAGACGAATTATTAATTTATGCTTTTTAGATTACATTACTTACAGTGTGGAAACAGGCCCTTCGGCCCAACAAGCCCACACTGACCCACCGAAGCGCAACCCACCCAGACCCATTCCCCTACATTTACCCCTTCACCTAACACTAATTTAGCATGGCCAATTCACCTAACCTGCACATTTTTGGATTGTGGGAGGAAACCGGAGCACCCGGAGGAAACTCAGGCAGACACGGGGAGAATGTGCAAACTCCACACAGAGAGTCGCCTGAGTCGGGAATTGAACCCGGGTCTCTGGCGCTGTGAGGCAGCTGTGTTAACCACTGTGCCACCGTGCTGCCTGTGGTTGCTATTTAAGACGTTGCCTTGATTCAAAATATTCTGTATCATTTAAAGGGAACCAGGTCCTCAAATTAAAACATTTTATAAAATTTAAAGCCAATGGGAAGTGTAGTGGCTCAGTGGTTAGCACTGCTGCCTCACAGCACCAGGGAGCTGGATCCGATTTCACCCTCAGGCGACTGTGTGGAGTTTGTGCATTCTCCCCTTGTCGGTGAATGTTTCCTCCGGGTGCTCCAATTTCTTCCCACAGTCCAAAGATGTGCAGGTGACGTGGATTGGCCATGCTAGATTACCCATAATGTTTAGGGATGTGCAGGCTAGGTGGCAGGGACTATGGGTTGGGATTAGCCATAAAAAATGCAGGGTTACAGGGATAGGATAGGAAGATGGGTCTGGGTGGGATAATCTTCGGAGGGTTGATATAGAAACTATAAGCTGAATAGCTTGCTTCCAAATGCAGGGATTCTATGATTCTAAGGTTTATTAGACATAGTTGTGACATATAAGGCCCTCACCTCTCTCATACTGTAATCCCATACAATTTAAGGAATTTAAGCTTTCTGCACATCAGCGTGCATACTATTGAGTGTTCCTTTTCACTGAGCTGATTTAGCTGCTTTGTTTAATTGCTGGACAAGTGGTTTTTATTCCAACCAAAGTTTTAGCATGTAAGGATTAGTTTTTCCACTTGACTTCAAAATTGCTGAATGCCAAGATGAAATGTGACAATGATGCAAGAGTGCACTGTAACGTCGATCGCCTCATTCATGTTTACTCAAGAGTTCTCATATATCAGCAACCAAACGAATACAGCCTGATCCCAACATTCTATATCAGAACTCCAATAGTTTCATAGATTTAATCTATTCCTGGTGACTCAGTGCAGGCTGAAAGAGTTGCCTTTTCATGATACTCTTTTATAATATGTACTTAGAGTCATTTGGCTCATACAGCACAGAAAACTGACCCTTCGGTCAAAACAGTCCATGCTGGACATAACCTGAAACTAAACTTGTCCCATCTGTCTGCTCTGGGCCCATATCCCTCCAAACCTCTCCTATTCATATACTTATCCAGATGTCTTTTAAATGTTGTAATTGTACCCACATCTACCACTTTCACTGAATGTTCATTCTATACACGAACCAGTCTTGTGTAAAAATATTGCCCCTCATGTCTTTTTAAGCCTCTCTCCTCTCACTTTAAAATTGTGCCCCCAAGTCCAGAAATCCCACCTCCTAGGGAAAAGACAGCTGCCATTAACTCTATTAATACCCTTCATTATTTTATGAACTTCTATAAGGTTGCCTCTCACCCTTCTATACTGCAGTGAAAAAAGTTCCAGCCAATCCAGTCTTTATTTATAACTCAAACCTTCCATACCCAGCAACATCCTGGTAAATCTCTTCTGAATGCTCTTTAGCTTAATAATATCCTTCCTGTTACTGGGTGACCAGAACTGGACTCAGTCTCCAGAAGAGGCCTCACCAATGTCTTGTACAACCTAATCTAATCTAATCTAAAAATCATGAATTATTGATGTAGATGTAGGGGTATGGGTGGGTTGCGCTTCGGCGGGGCGGTGTGGACTTGTTGGGCCGAAGGGCCTGTTTCCACACTGTAAGTAATCTAATCTAAAAAAAAAACCTCAACTTAACTTCCCAACTCTTGTATCAAAGGACTGAGCAATGAAGGCAAGTGTGCCAAGCACCTTTTTAACCACCCTGCCTATACGTGATGCAAACTTCAAAGAATTATGTACCTGCACCCCTAAGTCTCTCTATTCTACAATACCACCCAAGGCTCTACATTAATTGTATAAGCCCTACCCTTCTTTGTTGTACCAAAATGCAAGACCTCGCATTTATTCAGATTGAACTCCATCTGCCATTTTTCAGCCCATTGACCCATTTAATCAAGATCCCTTTGTATTCTTAGAAAATCTTCACTGTCTACTGTCCCCCAGTTTTGATGTCTCAGCAAGTCAGGCAGCATCAGCTTGGCTTGCTGTGCTCTTCCAGTCTCCTGCTTGTCTACCTTGGATTCCAGCATCTGCAGTTTTCTTTTTGTCTTTAACCAATTTTGGTGTTGTCCGCAAACTTACTAATCATGCCTTCTATGTTCTCATAGTTCTGATTCCTCAGTGCTTGACGTGTGGGCATCAGGAAACCCCAATAAAATCGAAGTCAGTAGGAGGGGGGAAATCCATTGTTTGGGGAAATACTGAGGAAGGTAGTTGTATGTTAAAGTCATTTATCTCGGTCCCAACAAATTCTTGCAAGTCAGCTTCAGGGTATTATCCTATTGATCATATTCAACTATTTGAGAAATGACCTTTCCTCCAACGTAAGTTAAAAGTGGGGGTGCTTGTTGATGCTTGCACAGTGTTCAGTGCTATTTGTAACTCCTCAGGTACTGAAGCAGTCTGTGCCTGCATGCAACAAAATCCTGACAACATAAAAGCTTGGGCTGAAAGCTGCTAGGTGACAGTTGTGCCAACAATGACCATCTCTGGGCGTTCAACAGCATTATTATTGAGGCAATTTTATTTTCATTTCATTTGTTGGATGTGGATGTTGCTGGCGAGACCAGCATTTATTGCCTATCCCTAGTTGCCCTTGAGAAAGTGGTGGTAGAAGTACTGCAGTACATTTGATGTAGGTACACCCACGATGCTGTTAGGGAGGGATTTTGATGGAATGGTGATATATTTCCAAGTCAAGGTGGTGAATGGCTTGGAGGGTAACTTGCAGGTGGTGGTTTTCCCATGTGTCTGCTGCCCGCACCATTCCAGACAGTAGTGCCCATGAGTTTGGAAGATGTAATCGAAGAATCCTTGGTGAATTTCTGCAGTAAATCTTGTAGATGGTACACACTGCTCTTACTGTGTGTTGGTGGTGGGAGGAGAGAATGTTTGTGGATGTGATTCCAATCAATTTGTCCTGGATAGTTGTAAAGTGTTATTGGAGCTGTACTAAGCCACACAAGTGGGGAGTATTCCATCACACTCCTGCCCTATGCCTTGTAGATTGTGGACACGCTTTAGGGAGCCAGGGGGTGAATTGCTTGCTGCAGGACTCCTGGCTTCTGACCTGGTTTTGTAACCACAGTATTTACACGGCTTATCTACTTTAGTTTCTGGTTAATAGTTACTCCTAAGATGTTGATAACGGGAGCTTCATGATAGTAATGCCATTGAATGTCAACTGCAATGGTTAGATTCTCTCTTGATGGAGATGGCTATTACCTGGCAGTTATGTGGCACCAATGTTACTTGCTACTTGTCAGCCCAAACCTTAGAGAGATATGTCAAGGTCTTGCTGCATTTGGACATGTATTGCTTCAGTATCTAAGGAGTTGTGAATGATGCTGAACATCCCACTTCTGACCTTATGAAGGGAAGGCCTTCAAAATGGTTGAGCGCAGGACATTTCTCTGAGGAACATCTGCAGAGATGTTCTAAAACTGCGATGACAGACCAACAACCGCAATCATCTTCCTTTGTGCCAGGTAGAACTTCAACCAGTGCAAAGTTCACCCCTGAAACCAGTTTTGCTGGAGTTCTTTGATGTCACACTTGGTCAAATGTTGTCTTGATGTCAGTGTCAGTCACTCTCACCACAGCTGTAAAAGGCTGTACTGAGGTTAGGAGCTGAGTCAGCCTGGCGGAACCCAAATTGAGCGCCAGTGAGCATATGATTGCATAGCAAGTGTTGCTTTTAATTCACCATGATCAACATCCTGGCAGTTTTCAATGACCAGCATGTAGTGGTAATGATGTTACCATCTACAAGATGCACTCAGCATCTTGTTCTCAGCACCTTCCAAACTCATGACCTCTGCTCCTAGAAGGACGTGGGCAGCAGACGCATCAAGACAACTCCATCTTCAAGTTCCCCTCCAACCACACACCATCTTGGAATTGTATTGCCATTCTTTCATTGGCACCCAGTCAAAATGTTAAATTCCCTCCTAGTGACATTTTGGTTTTTGCCCACACCGTAATATACAGCTGCAATTCAAGAATGCGGTTCACCATCACATTGGGCATTTAGGGGTAGGTAATAATTGCTGCATGTACCAGCCATCCTCCCATCTCAAGAACGATATTTTTTCAAAATTCTGCCCATGCGGGAGAATCTTTACTGATTTCTTAATAAATCATTCAGCTTACATAATAATGAACGGCATCTTCTATAGATAAAGGAGATGGAGAACCATGTTCAGCAGTGTTGTGTTTACTGGCCTGCTGTGTTAAACAAGTTACCCTGTCTATCTGTGTTAGTATGTAGAATTTATTTTTTTTCTGAAATAACAAAGAACTTTTGTGTCAATGTTACACTGACCAAAGTGGACACCGTCTCTTAGAGATGCTTGTGATTCACACTCCCAACTTATTTTTAGTGAATATTTGGATATCATTGTTTGTTTGTCTTGATTCAGAATTTTTTCCAGGCAGGAGGAAAAAAGTGTCACCTTTGACTAGCAGTAAAATGATTGATAGGGTTCCACCAGTGCGTTTTTGAAAAAATGAGCTCATGCTTGAAGATCAAAGCCAATTCTTCAGATAGCCTCAAATCCAAATGTACCTCTCCAAGGCAAGTTATTTGAAATCTTTTATGTTTGGTTGAATGGAATGTTCAAGTTTTTGTGCAGTTAACAATGATATAAAATAACTCACCACCAAACTGAAAGAAAGCTGACACTAAAGATATTTCAGTCCCTGCTGTCTTCCTCCTTTTCAGGTTCTTCTATGTTTGTGTGCAGCAATGTACTTTTGGAATAGATCTGGATGAAAGATTATTAATCATATTAATAGTGTATGAAATTATGCATTTATATTGCACTGCAATACACTCCTCAGAATATCCAAAACTGCTTCACAACCATTTTTGAATGCTGCCACTATTTCAATATAAGCAATAACGTCCAATCCAAAGGATTTTGAAATATATTCTTAATGCAGGAAGAGATTTTCTGCCATTTGTTACATTTAATGATACAAGTTAATGCACTTACAAAGTGGCTTCCCTGTTTTGCATGTTTCTACTCGTGTGAACAGTGACACTTGCTTATATCTCATAAGTCTGCAATAAACCTTAAGAAAATCCTTTATAAATCCATCAACCTTCATCAGTAATTAATTAAGGCCATAAATCGGTCTCACTTAGGTTTTGAATTTTGCCATTGAAGGTGCATTGCCTGCAGATAACTTTTGTCCGTCAGAAGAGGAAAACATGTTTTTATGTTTGCCTGACACATACTTCTACAAATCCATAGCGCTTCTGCACCTATAGATCACTCAGCTGCCAAAGCAGAAAAGACCAGCAAACAACTGTTGCTATCTCTACAGCAAAAATGTCAGTGTGTCTGACTCTCATGTGTACAGATGTAACAAATGATACTAGGTACAGTGTTAGAGTCAGACGCAATTAATCTGTCAGAAATGCTGACAATGATCAGTCCTTTTAACACAACTAAGTGAAATAAACAAATGGTAAAATGCTAACTTAATTTGGGATTTTTGGAATAGGCTGTTACCTATTTATTTGGATTATGTTGGACAAATCAGTTTGCATTTATGAAATACTGAACAGTTCTCATTTTGTTTTTAACTGAGACAGACTGTAAATTATTTGAAATGCAAAGAAAATCAACCCTATCATGGTTCATCGTACAATGTTAACTCATGGATCAGGCGCAAGATGATTTTTGAGTTTGTGCTTTGAGACCTGAGTCATTCTCAGTTATATTTGTGACTCGGTACTTAACCCTTCTGCCCATTTGTGTGGAGACTAACCCACTTTGGATGAAAAATGAAAGCATGCATTTTGGCATGTGTTTAAACCTTCAGAAGTTATCCAGTTGAAGGATTAAAAAGAAGTTTAAATGTACAAGGTGGTTAATATGAGGAAAAGCATAGAAAAAAAGAAAATATTAGCTCCATGTAAAGGGATAAATCTCTGCAGGATGCTTATATTACATCTCACTGGGTAACTGTGGGAGATTAGTTATAGCCAAAGCAACCATCTTGTCATATATCAAAAGCTTGGAATCCATTTTAAATCTCATATTAGTGTCTGCTTGTTTTAAGTTTGTACATTCCCAGGCTCAGTGATGTGGCTTGCCTTGCAGCTGATAGTGAACTCTTTCCCACCATGGGAATGCTGTTCTTTTTACAGGAATCTACTGTAATACTAACACTTGCTTATCAGCTGCTAACTAGCACCGTCCAGACACTACATTACTGGGGCTAGTGACCTGGGCAAAGTGACCATTTACTTATTACACTACAATTAACAGTTTGCTAATTGTTAAATTATTGTAACCTATATAATCTCTGTATCTCTTCGGAGTGACTTGTGACCGTTAGGTCGATGTCTCTCTCCCCGTGAGCTCAAAAATAAACAGTCAATATCTCAAAGTTTGTGTGGCGCGATTCATTTTTCTTTAAATTAGACCGCTATGAGCAAATCACTCACTGCATAATTATTTTCTATCCCCAACGGTTGGCATAGACGTCAGGACCTCTATTTCACGAGGTTTCTGGACATGTTTCCCCTCCTTTTTTTCCCTTCTCTCAATTTTTCTCCTTTTTGTACAACCTATCTGAGTTGGCGGGTTTATTTGCGACTAGTCGACGGGTTATTTTGCGACTAGTTAGTGGGATTTATTTGCAACTAGTCGGCAAGATTTATTTGCGACTAGTCGGTGGGTTACTTTGCGACTAGTTGGCGGAATTTATTTGTGACTAGTCGGTGGGTTATTTTGTGACTAGTTGGTGGGATTTATTTGCGACTAGTCAGTGGGTTATTTTGTGACTAGTTGGCGGTTTATTTTGCGACTAGTCGGGTTATTTTGTGAGAGTCAGGTTATTTTGCGACTAATCGGCGGGTTATTTTGTGACTAGTCAGTGGTATTTATTTGTGACTAGTTGGTGGGTTACTTTGCGACTAATTGGCGGAATTTATTTGCAGCTAGTCGGTGGGTTATTTTGCGACTAGTCGGTGGGTTATTTTGCGACTAGTCGGTGGGTTATTTTGCGACTAGTCGGCAGGTAGAGGACAATGAGAAACTGGCTGACCAAGCACTTATTTATTGTCTGCTGCCTCATCATGCTCAGGTTTATTAGGTACAGAACCTCACTTGGCAGATTGCCTCACGGAAAGATACTCTTACTACGCTTAACAACATGGATAGACACGGTCTGTTTTTATAATAGAGGTGATAAAAAGATAATCTTTGATTAGATTATGTTCCCCCTCAATCACAGGGTTTGCTCCACACTGACAAACGATTTGTCAAATGTTGGTCTTGTAGTCCTAGGGTATGTTGTCCCTTTGTTTTGCCACTCCCAAACTTCACCTTTTGAGGCTCTGATACCCCGTAGAAACTGAACTCTGGCTACCTTTCAGCGCCTTTTAACTATTTTCTTCCCTCCCTATGCCACCCTTCAACTTGAGGTTGACATTCAGAGGATTGCCACCACTCTGGAAGAGATTGCAAATGCTACTGCTTTGGCTTTTGACCTTCTAAATGCGGAGATGGTGGCTGTTCGTTTTTCTTTAAATTAGACCGCTACGAGCGAGTCACCCACCCACTGCATAATTCTTTTCTATCCCCAACAGTAACACGCTGGAAATCAAGCCCAAGCACGAATATTCCCCAGTTTACCTGCCCTTTAGATTCAGGTTGACAGAATGAATGGATCAGCTTTCTGTACTTAACAAAATTACTACTTATTACAAGTAGTTTACTTTTGCTTGCTTGGAGTTTCCATTCTTCAATCTCCCTCCACAACTATTGTGCTGAAGTTGAGAACAAATTTCTATTAAAACCCAAATTCCTAAAAATCCAATAATTTTCTATTTATTTTTTAGAAACAGACTCCTATTAGCACTTTCATTTTTGCTGTTCTTCACAACACCTGAGCTTGTCGTATGTTATATCCTAGGCGTGTTCCTCTTGCTTTCACATATTCATGTTTGACTACATTTTTCACTGAACCAGCTTAGCTTATAAGGGTCTTCTATGTGTCTCTCATCACTTACCATATACCATAACATCATCAAAATAAATTACTCAGCGACAGACTTCAGCTTTGACTTGATTTGTAAATCTTTGAAATGTAGCTGGGGGAATTCTTTTATCCAAATAGCATAACTAGATTTTGGTATAGCCCATTTGATGTGACAAAAGCAGCCATTTCTTAAGCTCGTAATGTTAATGGCACTTGGCTATACCCCTTCAGTACATCATTTAAAAAGGAATGAAAGACTTAACACTATTGTTAATATTTTCTATCTGTGCAATAGAGCACAAATCTGTCTTCATAACCACATCTATCTTCCTATAACCTATACAGAATCTAGGTGATCCATTCTCTTCAGGAACTAACGCTATTGGTGAACTTCCAGCTGCTTTGACTAGAATCAACAAAGTGAAATTTCAGTATATCCTAAATCTCTGGTTCCACTGAGCTTGCTTGTCTGTGCTTAACCAAGAAGGATGTTGCTTTATTGGTCCTACTGTCCTATGTCTATCGTACATCCAGATAACCTTTCTATTTTCTCAATGGTCTTGCAAGATCTTCCTCTTGTCCCTCCTCTAAATGTGAGAACACGGTATCTAACTGATCCAGTGTTTCTGTGATAGCTAATCAAATTGTAGGAGTTTCACTTGGAGAGCTGGCTACTTCTACCTCAGTCTTGTTTCTGTTATCCTCCAGTCTGTTACCACCTGATGCCCTGGTTTCTCCTTATCCTCTTCCTTGCAAAAATATACTTTTTCAACATGTGACATAACTGATTCTATGTCCTATGATCAGGAATGTTTATCAGGTAAGCCATTTTATTAATCTTCTTAAATATTTTGTGTGGGTAACCATATGTTGCTTCCAGAGGCTCACCTTGCAAAGGCAATGCCATCTCCTACTTAAAAAGTTCAACTTACTGTATGTTTGTCTGCCCATTCTTTCATTTTCATTTGTGAAGCTTTCAAATACTCTTGCTGCCCTACATGCTTCCCTTTAACATCTCATCCACAATATTATGCTTCTGACAGTAAAACACTCTCTTCTACAGCTAAGGAATGTTTGCCTGGAGGATGTACTCGAGTCTCAAGAGTGGGATGTGAACCCACAAGGTTCTGAATCAGAGTGAGACAGCATGAGATGGAGAAATAAACAATTAGTTGACCCCAAGTTTGCTTTTTAAAAATTTGTTATGGTTGAATATTAACCGAAATGGCATTGACAGTGATAAATGCAACAGCCATCTCAGGGTGGTAATAGTATTTCCCTTGAGAATGTTCTAGTTTTGTGAGAATATCACCAGACATTTTCAGTGAATACGTTTTTCCTGCCATTATTTCTTTCCCTTTTCCTTTCTCCCATCTTTTCCTCTCTATTTCTTCCTCCTCTTTCTTCCACTTACTACGTCTCTCTTCCTTTCCATCTTCCCTTTTCTCATCTCTGTATCTACCTATTTTCTCTTGACCTGCTGTCTTCCTCTCTCCCTCTCCCAATCTCTTCCCCCATTATTCCCCCCTCTTCCACCCACTCATTCCCTAAACTGCTTGAGTTATTTCCAAAATTACTACTTTCCTGCCTCTTGACATTCTATGTTTGAGGTTTATATTAGTTCTTTCTTAATTTTTTGTACTTCGTACAATCTTTAGTCTTTAAAAACAAACACACTGAATTGGACTGTCTAAGTCTTCTGCTTTACCACGTGGAAACCATTTTTCAGATTTGTCAATGTCTTTGCCCATTAATTTCTCTGTAACCTCCTCTGGGTTTACAAGCTTTTGAGATCTCTGCATTCCTGCAATTCTTGATTTTAATTGTTCCGCTGTTGGTGGCCATGCTTTTACCTGCCAAGGTCCTAAACTCTAGAATTCCCTCTTGAAAGCCCTCTAGAAACAAGGATGCATAATCCAGCAATGAGGACTCATCTCTTTGATTTTCCCTAATTTAGTGGACCTCTAATCTCATGGCCAAATATCAAGTCAAATCGATTATTTACTACCAGTAAATTCATTTGGAGAATCTCTGGTAGTAAAGAAATCTAATCCTTTGTTCCAGTCCTTTAAGTTTACCTTAATCATGGTTTAAAAGCCTGATGGTACCTCTCCAAAACACCCTATTTTTGCAGAAAAAACCCAGTTGACTTCAACTGTTTTATCCTCAAACTACCAATGGTTTCCTGGAAAACTCTAGACATGAAGTTAGAACTCTGATCAGATTGTTTCTCAATTTGCGTCCATAATGAGTAAAAAAAAAAATTGAGTTAACTTTTCCACTAAATGAAAACCGAAAGAACTGCGGTTGCTGTAAATTGGAAACAAAAGCAGAAGTTGCTGGAAAAGCTCAACAGGTCTGGCAGCAGCTGTGAAGAGAAATCAAACTTAACGTTTCGGTTCCAGTGCTGAGGGCGGGTCACCGGACTCGAAACATTAATTTTTATTTCTCTTCACAGATGCTACTAGACTTGCTGAGCTTTTCCAGCAACTTCTGCTTTTGTTAACTTTTCCACTGTTACCTTAGCTGTAATGGTCTTTAAAGAGGTTCCTTTTGGAAATCAGGTTGTCAATTCCATAGTTGTAAACATATACTGATATCCTGCTTTTGTTTTTAGTAATGACCGCAATCTACTGTCACACGACTGAGACAGGTTTTAGTTTTATGGATGAGCTCATAATCATCAACCATTATTGCTGTTTGTCTAGCAGTTGCAATCCTTTGTTCCTCAACATGAGTCCTTATTACAGAAAATAGTCAGTTTTTAAATTCCTGTAAGAGCACAATCTCTCAGAGGACTTAATGAGTGGTTTCAGCTTCTAATGCTCATATCCATCTGTCTAAATTTATTTGCTTTACCCTTTTGAATTCAATGCCCAGCCCATTTCATTATGGAAACTTTGCCTATATGCCTTAGGCACTAACTCATGTAGCTAATTTTTTTTAATAGCATCATGATCCTGAGGAACCTTCTGAAGCATAAACTTCCTGTGCTTAACTTGTCAACTTAACTGCATCCAGCTTTCTTTTACCCAATTCAATTGTGTCGCTATTTTCTCAAATGGTATAAAGAATGCATCCTTTTCCTCAAATTTTGGTATGGGGCTGTGTAAACTTAAACATTTCCTGATTGACTTTAAGTGATGACTCCAATTCTCCCCATCAAAACCTGTATCAGTATCTGATGTCTTTTTCAACTGTGTTATTTTAAGCTGACATACATATTATCTCTGTCTTGCCTTCCTTCTCTTTCCCTTTGCAATTCTAATTGTAACAAATCCCCAATATATCTGTCATTTAGACCTAGGCTAACAGAAAACATAGTCAAGGTTTCTGTACTCTACAAGGACTGAGTTTTTTTCTACAAAACAAGTTTACTGTAACCAGCGATAAAACAGATATGAACTGTCAATATATAACTCCACTAGGTTAAATTCTAAACCTTTATAAACCTTCCTCGCCCTCACCTTACACATATATACAGACACAAACAATTAGAATTATAGGTGGAGGGGAAAATGAAAAGTGGAAAAGCAGTTCAATTACCCCAGATCATAGGGTTCTCTGAGATGGTCCTTTTGCTTGTCAGGATTTTCTGTTATAGAGGGCATGTTTTAAAGGTGAGAGAAGAAAGATTTAAAAGGCACCTGAGGGACAGCCTATCACACAGAAGATGGTTCAAATGTGGAATGAACTGCCAGAGGAAGTGGTAGATGCAGGCACAGTGACAATGTTTAAACAACATTTGGACAGGTACATAACTAGGAAATGTTTAGAGTGCTATTGGGCCAAATGCAGGCAAGTGGGATTAGTTTAGTTTGGGAACCATGATCGGCATGAATGATTTGGACCAAAGGGTCTGTTTCCATGTGGTATGACTCTTTTCTCCAAGTTATTTTCCCTTCATTGGAGGCACGGGCCGTTGTTACACTAACTGCAAAGTCTGTTAGTTCCTGGTTAAAACAACATATTGCAGCAGCTAGGCAGGGAATATAAACTGGCTTTTTTGAAGCTTTAGTTGTTTTCTGGGAGAAAACTTCTTGCAGCAATCTGAAGACTTTTGCCTATATCACTCACACCCACAAGCTGTTCAGCTACCTAGAAGGTAATCTGGTAATTGTTGTCAGCCTGATGACCTTGGTCATCCACAACTGGTCACAACCCCACAAACCAATCAGCAACCCAATCTCACTTGGTGCCAGCACATCTCCAAATATCCTCCCCCAATGCTTGATCAAAGCAGCAGTGTAAACACCATTCACAATGAGTTTCCGTAATCTGCTGTCTAAAAGTGCAGCAATTCTTTCCACAGTTCTTCGTTTTAAAACAGTCCCTTTGCCATTTCATTCCCTAGTCGAAAACACAGCGAAAGAAAAAGACACAGTCTTAACACTTCAATTCGATTAAGAGTTTACCTCCTAACCTTAAAAACTTTGTCATTGAATGAAATGGATTATTATTCCTCTTATTCTAAACTGAGGTGTTAATTAAGTTGAACCATGAGTTTGAACGTTATTAGAAGTACAGTTACAGATATAGTAGTTAACTGATTGATTAACCACTTTGTCTATATTAGCATTCTGTACTAAATGATGCAAATGAAAGACTCCAGATATGTGCTGAATTTGTGGATCTTGGGCCTCACAGCAGCTGACATTACCCAACTTGGCCTCTGCAGCTGTGGTTAGAGCGAGATAGAGAGGGGGAAGCATAGATATGGATTTCACTTCACATTATCATATACTTGCCCAAAGAAAATATCAGTAAAGAGTTTTATACTTGAGCAGGTTAGCCAAAGGAAGTGTCTCCTGGAAAATACAAGGTTAAAAGAAATAGTAGTGACAGTTTTGCATCGAGTTATACCTGTGTATAATTTGTGTGTCACAATACAAGAATGCACCAGTTTAAAAAAAAAACACAGATTCGTAAATCCTGAAAAAAATGAAATGGGCGTTTTATTTGGAGCAATACGGAGCTATCTTAGTTAATCTCTCTTCAATTTACAGTCCATTAGCTTAATAGAGCGTGGGAATCCTTCACGAAGTTTAGAACAAGTTTGCCGATGGGCTCACACTCAACAGCGGTCTGATCCAGGACACTCCGAATATCACGACCATGCTATATTCCTTACCAGGCAAGATTTTGGCCCTGCAGGTATGCAAGGTACTGTATTGTTCTCGATCAGGTATGTGCAGTACTGCAGTGTGTGCAGTCTGAATTCTCCATCTGTAAAGGTAACTTCTTTAGATTACAATTATAGACTCAAATCTAATACAACTATATGCTGCATTCCATTGACAAGTTTAAATAGAAGTTGAAAGCAGATATACTGATGTATCTTTAGCCTTATGTGCTATTTTTGAACCATCCAATTTTGAAGCTTACGGCTTCCCGTTCCAACGGCTCCTTTGTTCAGCATAGCATGTTTTTTTCCTTAGATGTCCTTTGCATTCCCAGTCTGCCGTTTAACCTTTTATATCCGTATTGTACTTGAAACGCCTGAGCAGAATTCTCCCTGAATAAATTTCAGCTGCAGAAAATGCCAGAGCTTTGCTTGTTTTTAATTGAGGTTAGTGCCTGAATATGTTCTCTCTGTCTCTTTCTCCATCTCTCTCTCTCTCCCTCTATGTTCTCTCCCTCTCCCTCTCCCTCTCCCTCTCTTCCTCCCTCTCTCTCTCTCTCTCTCTCTCTCTGTCTCTGTCTCTGTCTCTCTCTCTCTCTCCACCCCCACCCCGCCTCTGTCTCTCTCTCACTCTCTCTCTCTCTCTCTCTCACTCTCTCACTCTCACTCTCACTCTCTCTCTCTCTCTCTCTCTCTCTCTCTCTCTCTCTCTCTCTCACTCTCACTCTCTCTCTCTCTCTCTCTCTCTCTCTCTCTCTCTCTCACTCTCACTCTCACTCTCACTCTCACTCTCACTCTCACTCTCACTCTCACTCTCACTCTCACTCTCACTCTCTCTCTCTCTGTGGCATTTATGCTGTGCAACATATTGAAGAACTTGCCTTCCCATTTTAGTTAGTTTTCACATTTACCTAGCAGACTCCTAATGAATATGGTGGCTCCTCTTGTACTTCTTTATATTAGAAAACCAATGCATGATTGTCCAAGTTCAGACTTTATAATGTAAAACAATTGCTTTCTGGTATTGGTAATGTTTTGTAACAGTAGAAGATGTTTTCAATACATTTTATTCTTGTTTTACACTGATTTTAGTTTCATTAATTAAAAAATGTACATATTTCCTTACATCAATAATTAGTTATTGCACAATTGCTGATTATATATGTTGCAACCTATTTAATGTGTGAGTGAACTGTATTTTGCCATATATAAGAGTCATTGTACCATGTTTTTTGACTGCTTAAATATAATCTTCATTTTCTTCATAGCCTATAATTGCTGGCCAGCATTAATAGAATATAACAAAATATTCTCATTTTCTGTCAGTAGAAATAATAAGAACATTTAAATAACAATTGCAGTCAGTGAAAAGTACTCCTCTTTCAGGATGCTAGTTTTTGAGGGGTGCTGTATTCATTATGAGCAGATTAAATTGAGCTTTCTTTTGAGGAGTGGCTTAAATCATCTCTACTAACAGTTCTTCCTGCATGCTCAATTTCCTGAAAAGCTGCACTTGCATGAGCTGCACAAAATTGAATAAACTAATGAGATACACAATTAATAAAACAATTTCTCACCTTCACTGTGCATAGCTGGATAACTGCACACTACTTGATCGAGGGATGTGTGGAAAATGTAGTTTGTTGCTTTTAATTTTTCATATTCAACTTTTGTGTCACGCTGCTGAATGTCTCAATAGCATTGCTAGCATAGCTGTGCTTTACTGAGTTGTGATATATCTCTGGCAGAGCATCTATTTGCAGTACAATGTATGAATTTGATCCATCTGACGAGAGGTTTGTCTGCAGAGATTCTGATTACTCTCACAGGATGTGTTTAAATTCTTCTATGATTGCATTACTTTCACCTTTCTATATGTTGGCAATAATGCTGGAGGAGCTTCTTAATACAAAGTGATCCTTTGCAGCATTGAGGGAGTGGATTTCTTTCCAGTTTGGTTCTACAGCAAACATATAGCACTGGTTAGCTGCTGGCAATCAATGGTATCCTGTACTTGCAGAAGATTGCAATTCCAGCAGAGCTGTGTTCTTGATCCAAATGCTTGTCTCTTTATCCCTTTTAATGCTGCTGGTGAGGTGTCTTTTCTCCTGCTAAACAGCTATCTGTAAGAACAATAGGATGGTTATGGTAGGGGATTTTAACTTTCCAAACATAGACAGGGACTGCCATAGTGTTAAGGGTTTAGATGAAGAAGAATTTAAGTGTGTACAAGACAGTTTTCTCATTCAATATGTGGATGTACCTACCAGAGAAGGGGCAAACCTTGACCTATTCTTGGGAAATAAGGCAGGGCAGGTGACTGAGGTGTCGGTCGGGGAGCACTTTGGGGCCAGCGACCATAATTCTATTAAGAGTCATAGAGGTGCATAGCATGGAAATAGACCCTTCAGTCCAACCCGTCCATGCCGACCAAATATCCCAACCCAATCTAGTCCCCCCCACCTGCCAGCACCCAGCCCATATCCCTCCAAACCCTTCCTATTCATATACCCATCCAAATGCCTCTTAAATGTTGCAATTGTACCAACCTTTAATTTTAAAATTGTGATGGAAAAGGATAGACCAGATCTAAAAGTTGAAGTTCTAAATTGGAGGAAGGCTAATTTTGACAGTAGTAGGCAAAAACTTTCAAAAGCTGATTGGGGGCAGATGTTTGCAGGTAAAGGGCTGGCTGGAAAATGGGAAGCCTTCAAAAATGAGATAATCAGAGTCCAGAAACAGTATATTCCTATTAGGGTGAAAGGAAAGGCTGGTAGGTGTAGGGAAAGCTGGATGACAAGAGAAATTGAGGTTTTGGTTAAGAAGAAGAAGGACGCATATGTCCGGTACAGACAGGATAGATCGAGTGAATCCTTAGAAGAGTATAAAGGCAGTAGGAGTATACTTAAGAGGGAAATAGGAGGGCAAAAAGGGTACTTGAGATAGCTTTGGCAAGTAGGGTTAAGGAGAATCCAGAAGGATTTTATAATACATTAAGGACAAAAGGGTAACTAGGGAGAGAATAGGGCCCCTCATAGATCAGCAAGACAGCCTATGTTGGAACTGCAGGAGATGGGAGAGATACTAAACAAATATATTACATCATTGTTTACTGTGGATAAGGATATGGAAGATAGAGAGTGTAGGGAAATAGATGGTGACATTTTGAAAAATGTCTGAATTACATAGGAGGTGGTGCTGGATGTCTTGAAATGCATGAAAGTGAATAAATCCCCAGGACCTGATCAGTGTACCCTAGAACTCTGTGGGAAGCTAGAGAAGTGATTGCTGGGCCTCTTGCTGAGATATTTGTATCATCGGTGGTCACAGGTGAGGTGCTGGAAGACTAGAGGTTAGCTACTGTGGTGCCACTATTTAAGAGGAGTGATAAGGACAAGCCAGGGAACTATTGACCAGTGAGCCTGATACTGCTGGTGGGCAAGTTGTTGGAGGGAGTCCTGAGGGACAGAATGTACATGTATTTGGAAAGGCAAGGACTGATCAGGGATAGTCAACATGGCTTTGTGTGTGGGAAATCATGTGTCACAAACTTGATTGAGTTTTTTTAAGAAGTAACAAAGAGGATTGATGAAGGCAGAGCGGTAGATGCGATCTGTATGGACTTCAGTAAGGTGTTTGACAAGGTTCCTCATGGGAGACTGGTTAGCAAGGTTAGATCTCATAGAATACAGGGTGACTAACTATTCGGATGCAGAACTGGCTTGAAGGTAGGAGACAGAGGGTGGTGGTGGAGGGTTGCTTTTCAGACTGGAGGCCTGTGACCAGTGGAGTGCCCCAAGGATCAGTGCTGGATCCACTGCTTTTAGTCATATATAAATGATTTGGATGTGCACATAGGAGGGCTAGTTAGTAAGGTTGCGGATGACACCAAAATTAGAGATATAGTGGATAGTGAAGAAGGTTACCTCAGAGTACAATGGGATCTTGATCAGATGGGCCAATGGGCTGATGAGTGGCAGATGGAGTTTAATTTAGATAAATGGGAGGTGCTGCATTTTGGAAAAGCAAACTGGATCAGGACTAATACAGTGTTGCTGAAGAAAGAGACCTTAGAGTGCAGGTGCATAGTTGCTTGAAAGTAGAGTTGCAGGTAGATAGGATAGTGAAGAAGACTTTCCTGTATTGGTCAGAGTATTGAGTACAGGAGTTGGGAGGTCTTGTTGTAGCAGTACCGGACATTGGTTAGACCACTTTTGGAATATTGCAATTCTGGTCTCCCTCCTATTGCAAGGATGTTGTGAAACTTGAAAGGGTTCAGAAAAGATTTACAAGGATGTTGCCAGGGTTGGAGGATTTCAGCTATTGGGAGAGGCTAAATAGGCTAGGGCTGTTTTCCCTGGAGCGTCAGAGGCTGAGGGGTGACCTTACAGAGGTTTATAAAGTCATGAGGGGCATAGATAGGATAAACTAACAACATTTTTCCCTAGGGTGGGGAAGTCCAGAACCAGAGGGCATAGGCTTAGGATAAGAAGGGAAAAACTTAAAAGGACATAAGGGGCAATTTTTCACACTCGAGGTGGAGTGTGTATGGAATGAACTGCCAGAGGAAGTGGTAGCGGCTGGTACAATTGCAGCATTTAAAAGGCATCTGGATGGGTATATGAATAGGAAGGGTTTAGAGGGGTATGGGACAAGTGCTGGCAAATGGGACTAGATTAATTTAGGATATCTGGTCAGCATGGACAAGTTGGACCGAAGAGTCTCTTTCCATGCTGTACATCTCTATATCTCTATGACATGTTCAGTTGTGAAAATGTGTTGCTGGAAAAGCGCAGCAGGTCAGGCAGCATCCAGGTAACAGGAGAATCGACGTTTCGGGCATAAGCCCTTCTTCAGGAATGAGGAATGTTTGTCCAGCAGGCTAAGATAAAAGGTAGGGAGGAGGGACTTGGGGGAGGGGCGTCGGAAATGTGATAGGTGGAAAGAGGTCAAGGTGAGGGTGATAGGTCAAACTGGGGTGGGGGCGGAGAGGTCAGGAAGAAGATTGCAGGTTAGGAAGGCGGTGCTGAATTCGATGGATTTGACTGAGACAATGTGGGGGGAGGGGAAATGAGGAAACTGGTGAAATCCGAGTTCATCCCTTGTGGTTGGAGGGTTCCAGGCGGAAGATGAGGCGCTCTTCCTCCAACCGTCGTGTTGTTGTGGTCTGGCGATGGAGGACTCCAAAGACCTGCATATCCTTGGTGGAGTGGGAGGGGAAGTTGAAGTGTTGAGCCACAGGGTGGTTGGGTTGGTTGGTCCGGGTGTCCCAGAGGTGTTCTCTGAAACGCTCCGTAAGTAGCCGGCCTGTCTCCCCAATATAGAAGAGGCCACATCGGGTGCAGAGGATGCAATAGATGATGTGTGTGGAGGTGCAGGTGAATCTGTGGCGGATATGGAAGTTTCCTTTGGGGCCTTGCAGGGAGGTGAGGGGGGAGGTGTGGGCGCAAGTCTTGCACCTCCTGCGGTTGCAGGGGAAAGTGCCGGGAGTGGAGGTTGGGTTGGTGGGGGGGTGTGGATCTGACGAGGGAGTCACGGAGGGAGTGGTCTTTACGGAATGCTGATAGAGGAGGGGAGGGAAATATATCCTTGGTGGTGGGGTCCGTTTGGAGGTGGCGGAAATGATGGCGGATGATGCGCTGTACATGGAGATTGGTGGGGTGGTAGGTGAGGACCAGTGGGGTTCTGTCCTGGTGGCGGTTGGAGGGGCGGGGTTCAAGGGCGGAGGAGCGGGAAGTGGAAGAGATGCGGTGGAGGGCATCGTCGACCACGTCGGGGGGTAAATTGCGGTCCTTGAAGAAGGAGGCCATCTGCATTGTACGTTTTTGGAACTGGTCCTCCTGGGAGCAGATGCGGCGGAGTCGAAGGAATTGGGAGAATGGGATGGCGTTTTTACAGGGGGCAGGGTGGGAGGAGGTGTAGTCCAGGTAGCTGTGGGAGTCGGTCGGTTTGTAGTAGATGTCCGTGTTGATTCGGTCGCCTGAGATAGAAATAGAAAGGTCGAGGAAGGGGAGGGAGGAATCTGAGACTGTCCAGGTGAATTTGAGGTCGGGGTGGAAGGTGTTGGTGAAGTGGATGAACTGTTCAACCTCCTCGTGGGAGCACGAGGTGGCGCCGATACAGTCATCAATGTAGCGGAGGAAAAGGTGGGGGGTGGGGCCAGTGTAGTTGCGGAAGATGGACTGTTCCACATATCCTACGAAGAGGCAGGCGTAGCTGGGGCCCATGCGGGTGCCCATGGCTACTCCTTTCGTTTGGAGGAAGTGGGAGGATTGGAAAGAGAAGTTGTTCAGGGTGAGGACCAGTTCAGTCAGTCGAAGGGGGGTGTCAGTGGAAGGGTACTGGTCGGTACGGCGGGAAAGGAAGAAGCGGAGGGCTTTGAGTCCTTCGTGATGGGGGATGGAGGTGTACAGGGAATGGATGTCCATGGTGAAAATAAGGCGTTGGGGACCGGGGAAGCGAAAATCATGGAGCAGGTGGAGGGCATGGGTGGTGTCCTGAACGTAGGTGGGGAGTTCTTGGACTAAGGGGGACAGGACGGTGTCAAGGTATGCGGAGGTGAGTTCGGAGATGAGGGCAGGAGTAGGCGGAGACAATGGGTCGGCCGGGGCAGTCAGGTTTGTGGATTTTGGGCAGGAGTTAGAAGCGGGCGGTGCGGGGTTGTGGGACTATGAGGTTGGAGGCGGTGGATGGGAGATCCCCCGAGGTGATGAGGTTATGGGTATTCTGGGAGATGATGGTTTGGTGGTGGGGGGTGGGGTCTTGGTCAAGGGGGCAGTAGGAGGAGGTATCTGCGAGCTGGCGTTTGGCCTCAGCGGTGTAAAGGTCGGTGCGCCAAACTACTACCGCGCCTCCTTTGTCTGCTGGTTTGATAGTGAGGTTGGGGTTGCAACGGAGGGAGTGGAGGGCTGCGCGTTCCGAGGGTGAGAGGTTGGAGTGGGTGAGAGGGGTGGGGAAGTTCAGGTGGCGGTTAATATCGCGGCGGCAGTTGGCTATGAAGAGGTCGAGGGCAGGTAGGAGGCCAGCACGGGGTGGCCAGGTGGATGGGGTGTGTTGGAGGCGTGACCTCCAAACGGACCCCACCACCAAGGATATATTTCCCTCCCCTCCCCTATCAGCATTCCGTAAAGACCACTCCCTCCGTGACTCCCTTGTCAGATCCACACCCCCCATCAACCCAACCTCCACTCCCAGCACGTTCCCCTGCAACCACAGGAGGTGCAAGACTTGCGCCCACACCTCCCCCCTCACCTCCCTCCAAGGCCCCAAAGGAAACTTCCATATCCGCCACAGATTCACCTGCACCTCCACACACATCATCTATTGCATCCTCTGCACCCGATGTGGCGGCCTCTATATTGGGGAGACAGGCCGGCTACTTGCGGAGCGTTTCGGAGAACACCTCTGGGACACCCGCACCAACCAACCCAACCACCCTGTGGCTCAACACTTCAACTCCCCCTCCCACTCCACCAAGGATATGCAGGTCTTTGGATTCCTCAATCGCCAGACCACAACAACACGACGGTTGGAGGAAGAGCGCCTCATCTTCCGCCTAGGAACCCTCCAACCACAAGGGATGAACTCGGATTTCACCAGTTTCCTCATTTCCCCTCCCCCCACGTTGTCTCAGTCAAATCCATCGAATTCAAAACCGCCTTCCTAACCTGCAATCTTCTTCCTGACCTCTCCGCCCCCACCCCAGTCTGACCTATCACCCTCACCTTGACCTCTTTCCACCTATCACATTTCCGACGCCCCTCCCCCAAGTCCCTCCTCCCTACCTTTTATCTTAGCCTGCTGGACAAACTTCCTCATTCCTGAAGAAGGGCTTATGCCCGAAACGTCGATTCTCCTGTTCCCTGGATGCTGCCTGACCTGCTGCGCTTTTCCAGCAACACATTTTCAGCTCTGATCTCCAGCATCTGCAGTCCTCTCTTTCTCCTCAAACATGTTCAGTTGTGCCAGGTTGGAAGAGGGCATCAGCTGGAACTTTGAAATGGCACCACTGGCATGATGTCCATGACTCCATTGACTCCAACTGCGTTTCTCGCTACCTCGTAAAGGCAGTCAACATAATCAAAGACTCTTCCCACGCCAGCTATAACCTATTCCAACCTCTTCTGTCAGGCAGAAGATACAAAAGCTCAAACACTCAGACCAACAGATTCAAGAACAGCTTCTTCCTCACAGTTAATAGACTTCTGAATGGACCTTACAAATTTCCAATTTAATGTTGATCTTGCTCATTGTGCACCTTCTCTGCAGCCTCACTCTGTAATCCTCACTCTGTCCCATTACCCTGATGCACTATGTATGGTATGATCTGCCTGTACTGCACACAAAACAAAACTTTTCACAGTACCCAGGTACATGTGACAGTAATAAATGAGATGAAATCAAATCATATCATAACCTGTGCGTTTTGCAGACTTCTGGCAGACATTAACTGTGTGAGAGTTCACACTCTGCCCAGCAAGGCAGTTGTTCACCTCCCAAGTTTACACCATACTGCAGGAAGGTATTTTGGACCTTTAAAAACAAAACAAAACCTGGCAAACAATTCCAGCACCTTACCTTGCAACCTAATAAAAAGCTTTTTACAATGCACTATATCAATCTGTTTCTTATTAAAATTTATTTAGATTGCATTAGAGCATAAAATTATGTTTTCAGTTTATTCAAAAATATGAATCTGGAATTTCTGATTTCCCTTATCCTTGGCATTTATTTTATCTCTCCTTTGTAACCTTTAACTGGTCCAACTGGAGATAGGGAACAACTCCTGGGGGTTTGATAAAACCCTTTGTTGATGCGGCAGCTGGGAAGGTTGGAAGCTATGGTAAATTTACCTCATTTTTTTTCATCTTGTGTCTGCTTTTACTCGTGACCCTGTGGACAGAATGCAAGGGGTAAATTGTGGGCATACATCATAAGTATTTTGTCAATCCCTGGAAAAGTACTGTATTTGGAACGTTCAAATGTTGAATTTTTAAAGTCCATTTCATCATTAACTTTTGGTGTCATTTCTTGTGGCACTGGATGCTCTAGATTCCTTCAAATTTGATTCTTTTGAGACGTTTATTTAAAGAGCTTTTGCCAATGGAACAGAATCTAGCAAAGGGTGAAAACAATATGGGAGGAGATTTAAAGCTGCAGCTGCTTGAAGTTAATACAAAATGGAGGTGTGAATACAGAGTGTAGACATTCTTCTGTCACTGGGAAATTGAGCTGTAATCCAGCTCAGAATATGGCTGAAAATTCAACGGAAGGGTGTGCTAAGTCATTTGCTATTTTACTGAACTAAAACTTGAAGTAATTTCACACACAATGAAGACATGACTAGGTGACATGCTTTTTCTAAGGTTGACTTGAGGCAGGCTGTTGATGCACAGATAATTTTACACTGTGCAGGAATGCGTGTTACTAATACTGATAATTATTTCACACTGGACTCTCTGCATTTGGAGTTCCAGTCTTGGTGAGCAGGAAAGTAGTAAAGAAATATAGTCTTCATATGAACTGAGCTGTTTTAAGAAACAAAGTAATAAACTGAAGTGATGTGAACTGGCCTCGGGCCAAATCCACGACCACTTCCGCCTAGAAGGGCAAGGGCAGCAGATGCTTGGGAATAGCACCACCTGCAAGTTCCCTTCCAAGCCACTCGCCATCCTGACTTGGAAATGTATCGCTGTTCCTTCACTGTTACTGGGTCAAAATGCTGGAATGCCCTCCCAAAGAGGATTGTGGATTAGTCGACAACACATGGACTGTAGTGGATCAAGAAAGCAGCTCACCAGCACCTTCTCAAGGGCAACTAGGGATAGGCAGGAACTGCTAGTCTAGCCAGCCACAAGTGAATAAAAATATTATATCAGTTTAGATTTAAAGAGGTCAGGTAAACCATTTTTCATGTGTGAGCTATCCTGTTCGAAGAGATCCAGTTCACTAATACCTGTTTTATACTTCAAAAAAATGTTTCATTGATCAAATTGACAGAGAGAACCAATACTTCAAGTCATTTAGTATATATCAACCTAAAATTTTAGTTAACTATATTATACTGTGAACTCTTAACTATTTCGAGAGAGTTTGCTTTAGGCTCAAATGTAGCAAAAATGACACGTCAATTCTTCTGTTAAAAGTGGAAAGAGGAATTCAATCTTTCTGCATTCATCATTTATATGGTGATGTCCCTCATTAATCTCGGGCTGTTATTTTCATTCAATCGATCTATATAGTTTTTTTTTATTGAAAGCAGTTAATTCCTCGGCTTAATGCTTTAAAACTTTGTCTGCTATTGACATTATGAAAGCCAGTGCACAGCTGTGATTTTAATTTTTAAGAAAAACATATTTGACCTCAATGTATTTGTTTTTCCTCTGAAATGAAAGTTATTTGAACATTTTGCAGCATTCTTTTTTGGCAAAGGGGAAATGAAACAGAAAACTCTGGAAGGTCAGGCAGCATCTGCAGAGAGGAAAACAGAGTTAACCTGGTTTCAAGTCAGTTGCTGTCTGATCTGCTGAATATTTTCAGGACTCACTGTTTTTGTTTCAGATTTCCAGCATCCATAGTATCCTACTTCTCAATTTATGGTGTAGGAGACATTTTATATTGATACTTCAGTTTGCACTTGAAGTCTTCCTGAAGGTCTACACAGCTGTGAGGTTTATAAACTGTGTGTGTGTGTGTGTGTGTGTGTGTGTGTGTGTGTGTGTGTGTGTGTGTGGGGGCAGGGGGGGAAGGAGTGTGTGTGCGCGTGCACACGCAGGTGAAATGTACTTGTACTAGTGCTGCCCAGGCTTTCTCATGAACTCTCTGCTCTGTATTGTGCTTAGGTTATGCTCCAGTGACAGGCATGTGCCATCCACTTCGAAGCTGTACACTCAACCATGAAGATGGATTTTCCTCTGCATTTGTGGTAGCCCATGAAACTGGTCACGTGTAAGTGTGTATTGCTGCCAAAGCACTCCCATGTAAACCAAGTTACAAGCTCTGGGGTGCAAAATAAGTACTTGGCCCTATCCGTGTTGGTAAATGAATTGAGTGAAAGGGGGAGAAGTAATATTTAACTACAACATGAAACACGATTCACACAACTATACGAAAATGTATGTGTACTATAACATAATATATAAATATGAACAATAACAAATGCTGTTATTGCAGGCAATATAGTGTAAAATTAAATGATGCAGTATCAGTCCCAACCATATCAGGAACTCATCATATCATTGATTCTGTCCAATATTCTCCTCCCGAGGAGACATGTTCTTCCAGGCAAATGTCAGACCCTTTCTCTGGTTTGTTAACACATAAACACTTGGCTCCCTCTAAGAAGGGATTTTTAGTTCCCATAAACGTTCAGTAAGCTTCTCCTTGGTCTTCTGTGCTTAGGTAATTGTACAAATCAAAATGACAGGAGTTTTCGAATAGTAGTACTTACAAGTCACCACTTTTCCACAGCTAGCAAGCAAAAAGATCAGGCTACCTTTTGACACACACCTCAATATCACCGTGACAATATCAAGTTCAGAAAACTTCGATTATTATGAGCTGGTGATTCATTTTCTATGAAATTGCTTATGGACAGTAAATCTAGTACGGCAAAAGCAAAACTTTAAGGACTTTGTGATCCTTTCCTAGTTCCTCTCCTTTATCCCTGCCTCACACACCCCTCCTTATCCCTGCCTCACGTTCCCCTCCTTATCCCTGCCTCATATGCCCCTCCTTATCCCTGCCTCACGCTCCCCTCCTTATCCCTGCCTCACGCTCCCCTCCTTATCCCTGCCTCACGCTCCCCTCCTTATCCCTGCCTCACGCTCCCCTCCTTATCCCTGCCTCACGCTCCCCTCCTTATCCCTGCCTCACGCTCCCCTCCTTATCCCTGCCTCACGCTCCCCTCCTTATCCCTGCCTCACTCTCCCCTCCTTATCCCTGCCTCACTCTCCCCTCCTTATCCCTGCCTCACTCTCCCCTCCTTATCCCTGCCTCACACGCCCCTCCTTATCCCTGCCTCACGCTCCCCTCCTTATGCCTGCCTCACGCTCCCCTCCTTATGCCTGCCTCACGCTCCCCTCCTTATCCCTGCCTCACGCTCCCCTCCTTATGCCTGCCTCACGCTCCCCTCCTTATGCCTGCCTCACGCTCCCCTCCTTATGCCTGCCTCACGCTCCCCTCCTTATGCCTGCCTCACGCTCCCCTCCTTATGCCTGCCTCACGCTCCCCTCCTTATGCCTGCCTCACGCTCCCCTCCTTATGCCTGCCTCACGCTCCCCTCCTTATGCCTGCCTCACGCTCCCCTCCTTATGCCTGCCTCACGCTCCCCTCCTTATGCCTGCCTCACGCTCCCCTCCTTATGCCTGCCTCACGCTCCCCTCCTTATGCCTGCCTCACGCTCCCCTCCTTATGCCTGCCTCACGCTCCCCTCCTTATGCCTGCCTCACGCTCCCCTCCTTATGCCTGCCTCACGCTCCCCTCCTTATGCCTGCCTCACGCTCCCCTCCTTATGCCTGCCTCACGCTCCCCTCCTTATGCCTGCCTCACGCTCCCCTCCTTATGCCTGCCTCACGCTCCCCTCCTTATGCCTGCCTCACGCTCCCCTCCTTATGCCTGCCTCACGCTCCCCTCCTTATGCCTGCCTCACGCTCCCCTCCTTATGCCTGCCTCACGCTCCCCTCCTTATGCCTGCCTCACGCTCCCCTCCTTATGCCTGCCTCACGCTCCCCTCCTTATGCCTGCCTCACGCTCCCCTCCTTATGCCTGCCTCACGCTCCCCTCCTTATGCCTGCCTCACGCTCCCCTCCTTATGCCTGCCTCACGCTCCCCTCCTTATGCCTGCCTCACGCTCCCCTCCTTATGCCTGCCTCACGCTCCCCTCCTTATGCCTGCCTCACGCTCCCCTCCTTATGCCTGCCTCACGCTCCCCTCCTTATGCCTGCCTCACGCTCCCCTCCTTATGCCTGCCTCACGCTCCCCTCCTTATGCCTGCCTCACGCTCCCCTCCTTATGCCTGCCTCACGCTCCCCTCCTTATGCCTGCCTCACGCTCCCCTCCTTATGCCTGCCTCACGCTCCCCTCCTTATGCCTGCCTCACGCTCCCCTCCTTATGCCTGCCTCACGCTCCCCTCCTTATGCCTGCCTCACGCTCCCCTCCTTATGCCTGCCTCACGCTCCCCTCCTTATGCCTGCCTCACGCTCCCCTCCTTATGCCTGCCTCACGCTCCCCTCCTTATGCCTGCCTCACGCTCCCCTCCTTATGCCTGCCTCACGCTCCCCTCCTTATGCCTGCCTCACGCTCCCCTCCTTATGCCTGCCTCACGCTCCCCTCCTTATGCCTGCCTCACGCTCCCCTCCTTATGCCTGCCTCACGCTCCCCTCCTTATGCCTGCCTCACGCTCCCCTCCTTATGCCTGCCTCACGCTCCCCTCCTTATGCCTGCCTCACGCTCCCCTCCTTATGCCTGCCTCACGCTCCCCTCCTTATGCCTGCCTCACGCTCCCCTCCTTATGCCTGCCTCACGCTCCCCTCCTTATGCCTGCCTCACGCTCCCCTCCTTATGCCTGCCTCACGTGCCCCTCCTTATGCCTGCCTCACGCGCCCCTCCTTATGCCTGCCTCACACGCCCCTCCTTATGCCTGCCTCACACGCCCCTCCTTATCCCTGCCTCTGTTCCTGCTTCGAATCTGTTGTATACTTAACATTTTCTGCTTTTGACAACAGGTTGCTAATCTGAAAAATTCGGTCTGTTTCTCTCTTAGTGGGTGCTGCTTGACCTCCTGGGCATTTCCAACATTTTGTATTTTCTTTGTTTCAGTTTTTGTGGGAGTTTGTCAATTAGTTTGCTTTTCTGATGGATTAATTACTAGGCAATTTTCACTTGGGATTTCCTGTTGCGTTTGCTGATTTTTTAATGGGATTTAACACACCTAATGCTAAAAAGGATTTGTAATAGGAATATGTTTGTTACATAAATTTCTTGAGATCATTTGGATGCTGTTCTGCTAGAAATGTTTACATTCTGGTAGTTCCATCACATTACTAGCATTTTAATCTTTTAAAAAGTCAGAAAATGTACAGATACCATTTTTGGCTGCAGTCAAGACAAGATTATCTCAAATCTAAAGATGTTTTTTGATTAGATTAGCTTACAGTGTTGAAATGCACCCTTCGGCCCAACAAGTCCACACCAATCTTCCGGGTGCTCCGGTTTCCTCCCACAGTCACAAAGATGTGCAGGCCAGGTGAATTGGCCATGCTAAATTGCCCGTAGTGTTAGGTGAAGGGGTAAATGTAGGGGTGTGGGTGGTTTTGTTTCAGCGGGTCAATGTGGACTTGTTGGGCCGAAGGGCCTGTTTCCTCACTGTAAGTAATCTAATCTAATCTAACCCACCCAGACCCATTTCCCTCTGACTAATGCACCTAGCACTATGGGCAGTTTTAGCATGGCCAATCCTCCTGACCTGCACATCTTTGGACTGTGTGAGGAAACCGGAGCACCAGGAGGAAACCCACGCAGACACAGGGAGAATGTGCAAACTCCACACAGACAGTCGCAGAGGCTGGAATTGAACCTGGGACCCTGGTGCTGTGAGGCAGCAGTGCTAACCACTGAACCACCGTGCCGCCCTTTTTGTTATGGAAAGAGCAAAAAGGAATATAGGTGCAACTCAACAACAGAGAGCAATATCTTTCTTACTTCTTTTTTGATTTCTTCAATTCATTTCAAAATGCATCAGTATAGTGTAAATATTTCAGTGTTAGAATTCAGCAATATCTATTATTTACCCGCAATATCCATTATGCACAGGTTAGAAATTGCAGTCAGTATTGTTCTTCTATGTATATTGGCTGCAGACTCCTCTGTATCATTTTCATAAGTTAACATCCTACCCGAACTAGTGAAGAAGGTTGAAGTAATTGAAGTGCTCATGTAAGAACAACATTGAAGGTAGTTTACCTACATTAACTAGACAAGAGCAATCCCAACATCATCTGATCCATGAAGATCCCACCTTCTTGGCCTCGCCTGAGTCGTGGTGACCTCATTTTTGTATTTCAAAAATATACTTTATTCAAATAAATCTTTATATACATAGTCACTGAAGCAGATTGGTTCTGTACAGTACTATATGAAGGAACAAACAAACACTGGAGTTTGATTCTATCCAACAAACAAACCGAAGGCATTACTTCCTTGTGTAAGACAATATTTACATATATTTCAGTGGCCAGGAAGTCTGATAATCAAACAGACCCCTGTTTAACTTCAGCAGAAATATCTCAAACAATGGTTAAACCTCTCTCCCCCCCCCCCCCAACCCCCTTGCCCCTTAGTGGCACCTGCCCTAAGCTTTACTGCATTCCTCATCACATAGTCCTGGATCTTGTTAAGCCACCATTACCAGTCATCTCTTTCTAATGAGAGAGCAGCCATATGGGCCTTTGTGACTGCGGAAACTTTACCATACCTTTTACCTTATAGTATCTGCATTATGCAAACGTTTCCTCATTTACTGTGTAACATACTCAATGATAGAAAAATGGTGGCAATATTTGCAAGGTTCTCACGGATACCGTTAGATTAGCTTCCATGCTACACTGCTCTGAATGCGGTGTTCGTGGTGAAGGTTGTGTATGAGCACCATCTGGTGGATCCAGTTAGAATGGCTTCGATTTGTTGATGTTCAAACCACCAAAGACTGCAGCAACACGATTGAATTGAATTGAATTTATCATCGCGTGTACTGAGGCACAGTGAAAAGCTTTGTCTTTCGAGCAATACAGGCAGATCACAGAGTTAAATAGCATAGATAAGTAAATAATAGGTAAATAGCAGCAAAAACAAAAACACAGGTACAGGTGAATGCCATGAATTTGTGAATCCATTCAGTACTCTAACAGCAGTAGGGTAGAAACTGTTTCAAAACCGGCTGGTGCATGTATTCAGGCTTCTGTACCTTCTCCCCAATGGTAGAGGTTGTAGAAAAGCATTGCCATAGTGGGATGGATCTTTGAAAATGCTGGCGGCCTTTCCTTGACAGCGGGCCTGGTAGATGGATTCTATAGATGGGAGGTTGGCCTTTGTGATTGTCCGGACCAAGTTCACCACTCGCTGTAACCATCTCCAATCTTGAATGGTACAGTTGCCATACCAGGTTTTGATACATCCAAACAGAATACTCTCGATGGCACACCTATAAAAGTTGGCAAGGGTATTCACTATCATGCCGAATTTTCTCAGCTGCCTGAAGAAGAAGAGACGTTGGGCCTTTGTAACCGGTGCGTCCACATGAAGACTCCAAGAAAGCTTGTTGACCGCTTCCAGGAGCTTGACACTCTCCACTCATTCCAACTCTGTGCTGTTAATGTGGGGGGGAATGAGTAACATCCCACTGAAAGTTAATAAGCATTCCTTGGTTTTGCCGGCATTGAGATCTAGGTTGTTCCCAGTGCACCATTTTTCCAAGTCTTCCACCTCCCGTCTGTAGTCTGTTTCGTCGCCATCTGAGGTTCGACCGACTATGGTGATGTCATCAGTGAACTTGTAAGTGGCATTAATCTGGTATTTGGTGATACAGTCATGGGTATACAGTGAGTACAGTAGGGGACTGACTACGCACCCATGGGGGGCTCCAGTGTTGAGTGTTAATGAGGATGAAATATTGTCCCCAGTCCTCACTGATTGTGGCCTGTAGGTCAGGAAACTGAGGATCCAGTTGCAGAGAGTGAGACTTAGTCCGAGATCACTAAATTCAGTAACAGAACATAGTAACAAAGGAGTGGACTATTCAGCTCTGTGAGTCTTTTCAGGCATTCAATTCAGTCAAAGCTGATCTGTACCTAACTCCATTTACCCACTTTAACTTCAGATCCTTGGTGTGTGATGATGCTATGGCTTTAAGAGGTGTGTTTTGCCCTTGTCTTTTTTTTTTTCAGCAGAGGGGTTGAGACAGAGGTGAGGAACGGTCTGCTTCAAGCCAATAAAGTAAACAGCTTGTGAGGCCTTGGGTTTTTTAACATTTTGGAACAATAGAAGCAGCCTGAATGGTTGGGGTCAAGCTCCCACAGAACCAGGATTTTAGCTTTTAGTTTTCAATATTTGTCAGGATTGTGAAAGTTGCTACATCTCTCTCTCTCTCTCTCTCTTTGCTACAGCAAAAAGCTTGTATGTGAGACAATCTATGTGACTGAATTTTCCTTTGCCAAGGGAATGCTTACAGGATGTTACTATATTGGAACAGTTAAGGAGCAGTTTATCATTTTCTTAAGTATTTTGTTAGAATTAGTCAAACCAATTCTTTTCTTCTATTTTTCTTTTGTCTGCATTTTAACTATAGTGTATGAATAAAGTGTTGCTTCAAGCCTGATATTTTTACCAATCGAATTGCATCCGGAACCTAATGCCTGGTACTTGCCTTTAAAACAAGAAAAAGTTAGGGTCTAGGCTATCTCCTGAACATGTTTTAAGGGAATTTGATCTGATCCATACAAACTGGAGGCTTTTGTTGGGATCAAGCTCTCTAATTCCATATTGGATTTAGGATTATTGGACTCAAAGGCAGTGAGTGGTAAGTGTTAATGGTTTTTATTTCAGGTGTTGCATTCAGTTGGTTGAAATAAGATGTGCCTTGTGTAGAAATAGCTCTTTCAGTCACTAAGAGTTTCCTGGGGGTGAAAGAAGTCCCTTTGGGAGTTTTACAGTAAGTGAGCATGGCAAAGTTTTTGGAATTAGCAGACAAGTTGAGGTTGTAGTTGCCTGTGTCTGTGAGAAAAGGAGAAATAATTTTAGTAGTAGTTGTACATTTGCAATCAGAAACATTGAAGATTGCTAAACTTCAGTTATAAATGAAGTAGCTTGAATTAGAGGCAATAGCAAGGGAAAAGGGAAGAATAGCCCTGGCAAAAGGAAAGAGAAAAGGAAATGAAACAGTTTGAATTGTGATTAAATCACAGGAGAAAGAAAAGGAAAGGATGGCCTTCGCACAAGTTAAAGGGAAAAAAAGAGAGTTTTTGAACTTCAGAGGTTGGAAATGAGAATTCAAAATGGACTTAAAATGGCGGAGATTGAGGTGAAAGGTCAGAATAGTGATGAGGTCAGTGATGGAGAGCAAACCCATTGGGGCCAAAAGCCTGGTGGGGATCAGTTTAAATATGGCTAAACATTGCCCAAGTTCGACAAGAAAGATGTAGAAGCTTTTGCATTTCATTTGAGAAGGTGGCTAAACAAATGAAATAGCCAATAACCATGTGGGTTTTGTTGATCCTAACAATGTTGGTAGGTAGAAAATGCCATCTTAAGTACATACGAGCTAATGTCAGAAGCCGACAGACAACATTTTATGAATCTAAGGATGGAACCTGGTCAAATGTATATAGTTTGAAAGAAGCAAGCTCAGTAATTTTGGTAGGTGGATAAGGGCATTGAAAATAGATCAAAGATACCATGCTTTGAGAGAGACAAATATTTTGGAGGAGTTCAAAAATTTTCTTCTTGAAGTAATGAGAACTCGTGGAAGAGCAAAGAATTAAGACTGCAAGATTAGCAGCAGGAATGGCAGGTGATTATGAGCTGGTTCATAAATCAAAGTTTGGCTACCAACATCAGTCTTAATCTGTGAGGGATAGAAAGTGAGGAAAAGAGAAATCCTCAGATGGTAAAGGAAAAGGAGATCTCATTGAAGATATTAAAGAGAGTTTACCACAGGGTAAAAAGGAAATCCCAAGAAGGGGAAATAGACAGGGAAAAAAAACTCAGGTGTTTTCAGGCCACATGAAGTCATTGTATTGGTGATTTAGAATAAGCATTGGGAAGATGAATGTGGGAAAACAGGATAAGCCAGTGAGTTTTGAAATGGTAAAAGAAAGCACATGCAAGTTTAAAAAAAACTGCAAAAGAATGTACAACCTGATCAGGGGTTGGTTGAGAAAAAAAGAATTTACTCGCATGGCTAAGGTTTATGTATGCCAGGTGGAGTAGGTAAAGAAATTAAAATCTTAAGAGATACAGGAGCAAATCAATCTTTGATGATGAGAGATGAGGAGATGCGTAATTCAGAAGGCTGAAAAGCCAGTGGAAAATCGGACAACTGAGGCGTTACAGGAAGTATATCCTGGGATTTCACCTGACCATGTGTAAAAATCATGTTGACCGCTTACAGTCATGACGATCCAGAGGGTTGGAATAAAGGAATTCTATGTATGCATTTTGTAATTAGGGATGCACCTAATGAAACAATTCAATTCAGTTCATTTGAGGTGAAAGGACCACTGAAGCTGATTAAGGAGAAATTGATGGATCAGAGTTCAGACATCACATATTTAGACTATCTGTGAAATTTTAGGGAGAGATTAAGTGGAGAAGGTGAGTTGGTTAGACAGCATTTAAAAGTAGCACAGCATGTGATGAAACCGGAAGCAGACAAGAAATCAAAAATTTGTAGTTCGCTGTAGGAGATAAAGAGCTGGTATTACTACCAGTGGTCGGTAAACCTTTAAAGGCCAAGTTTAGTGGACCTTATCAAATCAAAAAGAAATTAAGTGACATGAATTATTTGATAAGAATGTCAGATAGAAAGAAATCTCGCTGTGAGTGTCATGTGAATATGCTCAAAAGGTATTTTGATAGGGAAGGAAAGCATAGAGTCATAGTCATAGAGATGTACAGCATGGAAACAAACCCTTTGGTCCATACCGACCAGATATCCCAACAAATACTAGTCCCACCTGCCAGCACTTGGCCCATATCCCTCCAAACCTTTCCTATTCATATACCCATCCAAATGCCTCTTAAATGTTGCAATTGTACCAGCCTCCAACACTTCCTCTGGCAGCTCATTCCACACAGGTACCACCCTCTGTGTGAAAAAGTTGACCTGTAGGTCTCTTTTATAACTTTTCCCTCTCACCCTAAACTTATGCCCTCTAGTTCTGGACTCCCCAACCCCAGGGAAAATACTTTGCCTATTTACCCTATCCTTGCCCTTCATAATTTTGTAAACCTCTATAAGGTCACCCCTCAGCCTCAGAGAAAACAGCCCCAACCTGTTTAGCATTTCCCTATAGCTCAAATCCTCCAACCCTGGCAACATCCTTGTTAATCTTTTCTGAACCCTTTCAAGTTTCATAGCATCTTTCCGATAGGAAGGAGACCAGAATTGCACGCAATATTCCAACAGTGGCCTAACCAATGTCCTGTACTCAATACTCTGACCAATAAAGGAAAGCAAACCAAACGCCTTCTTCACTATCCTACCTATCTGTGACTCCACTTTCAAGGAACTATGAACCTGCACTCCAAGGTCTCTTTGTTTAGCAACATTCCCTAGGACCTTACTATTAAGTGTATAAGTCCTGCTAAGATTTGCTTTTCCAAAATGCAGCACCTTGCATTTATCTGAATTAAACTCCATCTGCCACTTCTCAGCCCATTGGCCCATCTGGTCCAGATCCTGTTGTAATCTGAGGTAACCCTCTTCGCTGTCCACTACACCTACAATTTTGGTGCCATCTGCAAGCTTACTAACTGTACCTCTTATGCTCACGTCCAAATCATTTATGTAAATGACAAAATGTAGAGGACCCAGCATTGATCCTTGTGGCACTCCAATGGTCACAGGCCTCCAGTCTGAAAAACAACCCTCCACCACACCCTCTGTCTTCTACCTTTAAGCCAGTTCTGTATCCAAATGGCTAGTTCTCCCTGTATTCCGTGAGATCTAACCTTGCTAATCATGGGGAACCTTGTTGAATGCCTTACTGAAGTCCATATAGATCACATCTACCACTCTGCCCTCATCAATCCTCTTTGTTACTTCCTCAAAAAATTTAATCAAGTTTGTGAGACATGATTTCCCACACACAAAACCATGTTGACTATCCCTAAGCATAAGGAGAATGTGTTACTGGTTACAACACAGTGAAGAACCAAGTTCTGCTGATTCTGAATTGGATATTCCCCAAATTAAGTTGGACAATGTGACAGTTCTCAAACATTGGGATAAATTGTTGGGATACCTTCCAGGGGAAAATTGAAATGACCTGAAAGTGTTATTACAATGACATGGAGAGATATGTGGGAGTAAACTGGAGAGTGTTAATCTGATAGTGCATGATATAGATATAGGAATACTGTTCTAGTTAAGCAACATCCTTATAGACTTAACTCTCTGATGTTGGAGGCAGCGACGGGGACAAGTTTGGTCCCATTGCAGAACTGAAGCACTGACAGCAGTTGCATTGGCGAGGTCGGCCCAGCGTGAGCTCATGGCAATGGCAGCATTGGTGGAGGTGAGATGGCACTGGAGAGCGGCAACAATGCAGTGAAGTGTGGTTGCAACAATGTTTCACCGGTTTAATAGCACAGACTCGAGACGTCGGGGTGGAGGAACCTGGATGAGCTGAATAGAAGTGGGAGCTGTTCCAAAAACCACTTAACTTTATTGAGATTAGACTTTCAGATGAACTTTATTGTTTTATCTTTGTGGCTTTATATTCTGTGTTTTGGTTTATTTTCTGTGTTTTAAGATGCCGCTGTAGAATGGTGACAGTGAACAGTACTTTTCACTGTATTGATAATAAATATTAGTGACAATTTATAAATCAAATCAAGTTATGGAGGGCATAGGTAGTTGTGCTCAGTGATCAATAGAGTCGCAACTTTACGAAACCAAGATTTATCTCAGAGAGCAAGTGTGAGTGATGTTGTTGGTAGCTGAATCTGTAAGATAAGTTGTCAGGAGAATTGGAAATCTTGCTTAAATGACATTAAAATATGGTCATTTCAACTCTGGCACCTCAGTTTGAACACAGCTCATATTCACTGTTCTACTAAGAAGCATTCTTCAGTAAATGACACTGGGCTGATTAGATCCTTTTGTAGGCCAGAGTGATAAAATTGCACAATGCCCCATCATAATTGTTGGCCAGTCCCACTCACGGAGCACAGTAAGAGCAATGTAGGAAGTGGCAGGCAGCTGTAGTGAGAAGGGGGAGGGTATGCATACCATAGACTGCTGCTTTACGATTGTAACAAGAGCTCTGCTCTTAATTTGTCAGAGGTCCAACTGTCCCATGAGTAACGACGTTGACTCCTGATGCAAAAAGAAGGTCTCTGCTATCAACCTAAATATTCGAAGCAAGCTATTCATTTAACTGGTTGGCATGGTTCTTACAGATTTGTATTGCAGTCAGAGAAAATCTAATTTGAGAACACGGTCCTTAAATTACACTGTGACACACTGGTTATGATTTGTTGTAGTGAGTTATGTGCTGAACCTGAAATTCAACCCACAGGATGTGGGGGTGGGGAGGGGAGGGTGGAGCATTGAATTTGTCAGGAAACCAGTATTGATTAAATAGGGGAAACTGGAGGATGTGACTGATAAGTGGTTGCAGAGAAAAGCAATCTGTTAAATGTCATATTTTCTTGTTTACTGAACAGTAATATGAGAACGGTGACCCAAGTGCCTAATCTGATATTTCTGGCTTGGGTTGGTTAAAGGTCTTGCAAATTGTGTTTATCTCTAAAACTAGTTGAATTGTTTCTGCTTTAAATGTAACTATGCAGCAGTCTTGAATTTGCATCGAAATATATGGTTTGCAGTGTGCAACGTTCTGATGAATTTTGTGGTTAAATGGATTTCCAAAATGATTGACATGTGCTTGCTAACAGTTTAGGGATGGAGCATGACGGGCAAGGTAATCGCTGTGCTGACGAAACGAGTATGGGCAGCATCATGGCCCCCCTTGTACAGGCTGCGTTCCATCGCTATCATTGGTCTCGCTGCAGCAAGCAGGAACTCAGTCGATACATACAGTAGGTGGTTGTATTTGGTACCGTAACCATCTGTGAAAGTCTCTACTATAGTTCCACATTTTACTCGAGCATATATATTGGTGAAATTAATCAAAACATTAAAATGTCACTGGATCACTGTTGCATCATCTAATTTATAATTGTCAAATACAGCCCGTTGGTTACAATTGAGTATAAATTCATCTTATTCTGCAGGTACTTGAGGAATGCAGAGCACGTTATGCCCAGAGTTAAATCATTGGTTCCTAATTCACTCATTATTCAAGGATAAGAGAGTTGACATGCATGCCCATTGCTCCATTTCTTGGTTTTCGAATGCTGGTTAATTTTTTTAGTGTTGGGGACTGACTGCAGCTACATGGAAGACCAAAAAAAATAGAAGCAAGAATTGTCCATTTGAACAGACTCCATCAAATCAATCATGTCTCTCCTCCATCTTCCTGCTGAATCCACATATTCCTTTTGTGCCCAACAAACTGCTGACCTCACTCTTGAGTAACCCCGATGTCTGAGCATTCCCGGCTCTCTGGGGTAGAGAGAGGCAAAGATTCACAACCCTTTGAACAAATTTCTCCTCAGTCGTAAATGACCAACTTCTTATTCCGAACTGCAACCTTATCTTCTAGATTCCCGAACGGGGAGGCTTGTTGTCTTAACTTCTTTCTTGCCCTGTCCAAGGAAAGCAAGTCTAACGCAGTCAATTGCTGTCCCTCTCACTCTATATCAGCAATGTGGTATAAGGGGTCATTGACAGTGCAGTCAAGCAGTGGTTGCATGGCAACAACCTGCCCACAGATGCTCAGTTTATGTTCTGCCAGTATGCTCCTGTTCCAGAACTCATTACAGCAAGAAGTGGACTGCAGAGAGCTGAGGTGTGAATGACTGCCCTCGACGCAAGGCAGCAATTGGCCGAGTGTGGCATCAAGGAGCCCTTGCAAAACTAGAGTCAACGGGAGGAAGTTCTCTGTGGTTGGGGCCATACCTGCAGGTGTGGCTGTTGGAAGTCAGTCACCTGAGCTCCATAGCACCTCTGCAGGAGTTCCTCAGCCCTAATCACCTTAAGCCGCTTCAATAATGACCTTCCCTCCATCATGGAGTCAGAAGTGGGGATGTCTGCTGATGACTGCACAATGCTTAGCACCATTTGTGACTATTCAATATGGAAGCCAAAATACAGCAAAACCTGGGCAGCATTATATCCTTCAACAGCATCGTCAAACCCATAACTACTACGATCTAGGAGGATATGGGCACAGATGCAAGGAACCTGCAAGTTCCCCTCCCAGCCTTAAGCCATCCCTCTTGGAATTATATCACTATCCCTTCACTGCCTCTGAGTCAAATTCCTAGAACTCCCTTCCAAACAGCAGTGTGGGTATCCCTAAGGACTGCAGTGATTCAACAAAGCAGCTCACTACCATCTTCTCAAGGACAGTTTGAAGTAGGCAAAAAATGCCGCGACAGTGATGCCCCTGTCCTATGAATGAAGAATGAAAAAAGCTTGCTCATGCACTCTGCAGTCCTTGTTCTCAGTTGCACAGGTAACAAGTACCTCATTCCTATCTGTTAACGGTCAAGGGCCAAGATGTCAACATTCCATACTCTGGATTCCCGTATCTCCTAGATTAGTAATCACAGCCTCTTGTCGCTGACCATGACCAGATTAGAAGTTTCACTTACCGTAAGGCCTATGCGTACAATTTGGAACAGTGTGTCCAGATAATTTTCCCCCGCAACAATTTGAGCCAAATGCTTTGAGCTGCAGTTACATACCTTGGGTATAGTTGTCTGGGGACACGTGCTTTCCACACATTCCTACATGCTACGGTTGTGACACATCCATCAACCCTGCCATTTCAACCTTTATTTATTGACTTAATTAGTTACTAATTTGGTAAAGATGAGAGGTTAAACTTTACAAAAGTAGATGCCTGGGCATATCTGTGGAATTTTCAACTGGGCTTTAGACTATAGTTAATACAGTGAAGCTCCAAAAATATACACGTGCCACTTACTGAATTGTGCTGTCTCCTCAAATATGCTGCATAGATTTGCATTGGTCCAAAAGCCGAAGTCACCTTCCACCAGAGCAGACTGTGTAGTGTAATAACTTCAATTGTGAGTGGTCAGTTTCCAATCTTGTGCTGCTGGATAGTGGGGATTGATTGCATGATCCATTTAACATTTGTTCGTAACTTGTAACAGTTAATGGTAGGGCCCCGAGGAGTGTTATTGTACAGAGGGACATAGGGCTGCAAGTTCACAGTTCCTTGAAAGCAGCATTGCAGGTAGACAGGGTGTGAAGAAGGCATTTGGCACACTTGCCTTCATTGGTCAGAATATTGAGTACAGAAGTTGGGACATCATGTTGCAGCTGTAGAAGACATTGATGAGGCCACTTTTGGGATACTGCATTCAATTCTGATAGTCCTGTTTAGGAAGGATGTTGTTAAACTAAAAAGGGTGCAGAAAAAATTTACAAAGGATGTTGCCAAGACTGGAGGGTTTGAGTTATAAGGAGATGCTGGATAAGTTGGGACATTTTTTTCCTTGGAGCATTAGAAATTGAGGGGTGACCTTATAGAGGTTTATAAAATCATGAGGGAAATGGATAAGGTGAATGGCCAAGGTCTTTTTCAAAGGATAGGGAAGTCCACAACTAGAGGGGATGGGTTTAAGGTGAGAGGGCAACGATTTAAAAGGGACCTGAGGGGCAACTTTTTCACACAGAGACTGGTGTGTACGTGGAATGAGCTGTCAGAGTAAGTGGTAGAGGTGGATACAATTACAACAGTTAAGAGACATTTGGACAGGTACATGAATAGGAAAGGTTCTGTGGGATGTGGGCCAAATGCAGGCATGGGACTAGTTATGTTTGGGATACCTGGTCGGCACAGATGAGTTGGACTGAAGAATCTGTTTTCATGCTCTTTGACTCTAATTCACAAACATGCATTCAATGTATTGGAAGTGTGTACTTGGAAACCTTCTTGTCACAACAATGTAGCCATAAGTGAATTGCTTGTATTTTGATAACATATAAGAGTACCTGAAATTATGACTTATATAGCTACCATTGGTAAATTTAGCAGGTTTGAAATCCCAAATAGATGTCCAGAATCTTACAACACTAAAGATGGAATTTGGCCTGTATTTGCTCTTTGAAAGAGATGTCATGGTTCATCACAGATGAATGCTTCATGCGTGTACCCCTCATCCTTGATTCCCTTTTTAAGCTCCTTTAAAGTGATTATGCAGTCAGCTTCCGTTATCTTCTCAGAACAGTCCGATCCAGATAGCTTCCCATCTGAAAATATTCCTCATCTCCCCTTTAAATTACTTGCTAATTTTTTTAAATCTGCAACCTGTCGTTATCGTCCCAATTTTTAAAATCTATCTGCACTATCAAAACTTCAAAGATCCCTGGCTAGAACAGAAGCTGTGTCAAACGTGTGTTTTTACCCAGTGTGTGCTTTACACTGTCCTACAGCAAGCCTCACTATAGAAATGTAACCTTGCTGAATTTGCCTTTTAACTTGTAACATGTTAACCTGGAAGATTGTGATAAACAATACAACTCCCAGATAATAAGATAATAATACTTCTGATAATAAGGACAATAAGGTTCATCAAAGATTAGGAAATCTAGTTCTAGCAACTCTGGTCTCTTCTTAACGACAACTTCAACTAGAATAGAGAAAGATATGAGGATGTTTGATAGGAGTGTTTTTAGTTATGAAGGCTTATGGAATAGCAAATAGTGAAAGTCTGTTTCCTGTTGTTAGAAACAAAATTCAATAAAGTTTAGACGAGACCACCAAAGCTGGAAACAAGACAATTTATTCTACAATCTTGCAAGAAAGGACCCCAATTGCAGAAAGCAATTGAAGTGATGATTATTCAAACTATTATACAGTCATACTTTTGAGCGATATGAGGTCACCTCTTCCGATCCCTACATTACCCAATCTTTCTTGCTATTTCGTCTCTGCCCATCTATGCTCCACGCCTATTGCCCCCTTCTTTCCAAATTGACAACTTTCCCCCTTGCACGTGCTGTCATAAGGCTAAATCTTATCTCGATGTTCCCTTTGTAACTTCTTTCATTGTCCATAGGTACATTCCACTCTTGTACATACATCTTAACAATGTATCTTTTTCATGCTTCGCTTATATGTTTCAGTAATCTTAGCTTTTTGCTGAAACTGTTATTTTAAACATTATGGTAAAAGGAATTATTTTCTTTAATAAATCTACATTAAAGTTAGTACTTAATTATCCATAATTATGCACTGAAAAGTAGAGATACTCTTCCCTAAATACCTGCAGAGTTAACAGTTCTCTTGTTGTACCCCTTTTCTGTATGCTTTTTCTATATCTGCAAAAACAACACTTTTCCCCATTTCTAACACTGTGGTTAATAGATCAATAACAGTTTAAGAATGTTGTAGAGAATTAAGAAAGGCAGTCAGTGGACATTTCTCTGAAAAGAATTTGTAGGAGAAGGAGATAGTTTGCTGTAGGGAATTATTGAGATAGAGACCATCGGCAGCTAAGTGTTTATAACAGGAACTCAAGAGTTTTCGGATTAGCTTTGGCTTGCTACAACAAAGATTTAGCAGAAAGAGAATAGCTTGAGTTGCTGCATGTTCTGTAGTTAACGATTGTGCTCAAAACAAGATGGTGGAGCAGTTGAGTCAAGGTCATGTCTTCAGTGTTTGGAGCTAACCAGTGACACAGATAAGTCATGGTCCTCTGAGGTAGATCAAGAATCCAGTAAATGGTAAAATTAGGAGCAACCAGGGTTTATTTCCTTCCTTTTATGTTCTATGTTTTGCTTTCACCACTGCCAACAGTTTTGGAGCTGAGATTAGAAGTCTCAGACAGAACATCAGGACAATGGGTAATTCTAAACTGCTGAGTCTGTCTTCAACAACAAATAGATGATTTCTTTTGATATGAAACAATGTTAATTGTTTAAAACAACATAAAATCTGATTGGAATTTGTATGACTCATATCTCTCACATGGTTTCCATTAGTTCCTATGACTGCCTGCTGGATGACCCATTCGAACACAAGTGGCCAAAGTTACCAGAACTTCCAGGAATTGACTACTCCATGGATGAGCAGTGTCGGTTTGATTTTGGAGTTGGATACAAAATGTGTACAGCTGTAAGTATTGTTTTTTTCTCCTGGCCTTATTGGACATCCTCTTACATTTTTACTTTTAATTGCATTTGAAATTTCTAATAAAAAGCAATAAAACTATTTTGGACATGCTCTCTTTTGAGAAAGTTGCTGCGGAGTAAACATTTTGGTCCTTGCCTTCCATACTGATACATACATATCTAGTTTAAATAGGCCTCATTGAGAATGTTGTATCCAGTGTTGCTTCCATAGAACTGTAGAAAATAGGAGCAGGAACAGGTGATTTATCCCCTTGAGATCACTTTGCCCTTCAATGTGATCATATTTGATCCAACTCTACTCTGTTGCTACTTTCTCCACATATTCTTTGACTCCTTTAACCCTAAGAACTATATCTAACTTCTTCTTGATAGTATTCAATGTTTTGGCCTTAACTGCTTTCTTCAGGACATTCCAAAGGCTCACCGTTCTCTGGATGAAGACATTTCTCCTCATCTCAGTCTGAAATGGCTTCCCCTATTACCTTAGGCTGTAACTCCTTATTTTGGACTCCCCAGTCATTGAGAACAGCTTTCCCTTAGACAGTGGGTGAGATAGAAGCTTTAGAAAGGCCATTAGCCTGAAGCTCACCTTATAAAGGGTAAATTATAATTGTAGCATTTGAAATTGATCTTCCTAACCTTTTCAAACAAATGCGTGGTCACAGAGATTCAATTAAGAGTTAATAAACTGAGGGGACTAGACTGTCATTTAGATGGACAATTTGAGTTAGGTACATATGCAAATATTATGTTATGTTATATAAATAAAGACCTAAAATGGGGAATGGGTTCCTTTGTACTAGAGGTTCAATACCTTCAACAACAAGTTGCTATTTCATACGTTTGGTAAAAGGTGTTGGATGAATTCCTAAAAGAACAGTGGGATTTGCTTCCTGGCCATCTGTAGTCTCCTTAGGATCGTTTTGATTGACTTTGAGAAATCAGAAAAGACATTTTCCAAATCTTCAGCAATACCCCATCCCATCCCAGCACAGCACAGCTACGTCTCTCTCAGCATTTTCAGGAAGTTAAGTTTTGTCTCCCCGAGGAGATAACATAAATGACAGCTGGGACTATAATGGATTTGATGCTTAGTTACAACACAATTGTTTGAGATTGAATTGTTGCATCTGTTGGTCTTTTTGTACTGTTATTTTCATTTCTTCAGTTGTTTTTTTATACCATTTGGAGCAACTACCTATCGCAGGATCGCACTCAGTTGAAATCTATGTTTATCCCTATCACAGTTCCGAACGTTTGATCCATGCAAACAGTTATGGTGTAGCCATCCTGATAACCCCTACTTCTGCAAAACTAAGAAGGGCCCACCACTCGATGGAACAGAGTGTGCATCTGGAAAGGTAAAAGACCAATTTGCATATCAAAAAGAAATGTCAGGGAGGTGATATCTGTTGCAAGAAACACCTGATGAGTCATTGTGTCCCAGTGTTAATCAGTCTAACTTTATATTGACCTTCCATAGAGTTCTTGTGGTGCAGTGGTAGTGTCCCTATCTCTGAGCCAAAGTTGGTCCTGGACGAATGTCATAACAAGTTCAAACAGACTGATTAAAATAACTATATTGACCTTCCAATAAATAAAGCCCTTATTGATCAAGCACCTGTATTTGCAGACAAAAGAAACCACTTTGGGCAAAATTACTTTATAAGCTGAAAATGGTGGAGATATGCAACAGTTCTGACTTTGTCTGAAATGAGAATTTATCATTGGTCAGTTTGTTAAAAGGGGAAGGGGACAAGCATATTCAAACCCAATGGCAAAGAAGCCCTATGTACACAAAACCTGAGGAAACTGAATTGGACATTTTCTTGCAATCTTATTAGGTTTGGTTTGTTCCTCAGTGCATTAACTGTTAGTACTTTTGCAAAATTTATAACTAGTAATGAGATCCAAGATTCAAATTTTCTGAATCCCTGAAGTTTTTATATTATTATCAAAGACGATTTTGTGTAATTTTTGCTAGTTTTCAGTTCGAAAAAATCCATGTGACAGGAAGCTGAGTCATGGAGGACAGCTCAGCACATGTGGCCTGAGCGATTGTCCACCTGTTGAACTTAATGGGGTAATGGTTGTTAAGGTTACAAATGTGGATTCCTGTTCGCCAGTCTCAAATTTCTGAAATACACTCCTCTGCAGCGGGGATGTAAATCTGCAATGTTACCTGGCAGTGCCCAGCAGCAAGTCCTGAAGGTGATTTAATGACTTGTACTTTTCAGTGGTGTTTCAAGGGTCACTGTATTTGGAAGACTTCAGATCAGTTATACAGTCAGGATGGAAGCTGGAGTTCCTGGACAAGGTTTGGATCATGCTCGAGAACCTGTGGTGGGGGAGTGCGTTTCCGCAGCCGACAGTGCAGCAATCCTCCGTAAGTTTGCATTAGTTAGCACGTGGCTGCATTGCTTTTCCACAGTGATCGGCTTAACTTGGCCAGCTGTTCTGAGGATCACGTAACTGGTTGTCTTAATTTGTATTGCTGAGTCCACATGCTAACTGGCAGGAAAACCCTGGGCTTTGTGCATGGGAACTTACTGGTAACATTGCAAATACCAACAGAGAGCTAATAGATCGAACTGCAGTCATTCAATCCAGAATAATGCACAATTTTAACTTCAAACCTCTTGGCAATGTTCCATTCTTGTTTCAAGGCTAGGAGTTGATGTCAAACAAAAGTTGCTTCACAATGATCTAAAAGTTTGAGTTATCCACTAAAATAAAACAAAGAACTGTGGATTCTGGTGATCCGAAACAAGCAAAAGCAGAAATTAGGAGTTTTTCACTTCTGTGCTCCACCAGCCTCTGTCTTCCCCTTCCCCTTTAATGGGCCGCTGAATGGAGAGACAGAATCACCAGCTACAATGGCTTATACATCTTGCATATTTTTAAAAATAAACTCATCAAGTGACTGTTACATTAACTGCAATACATGGTTTTGGTTGAAGCTATATTAAGCAATAGCCATGATCATTTGTTTTGCTGTATGCATTCACATATAGTTCATTTGTTTTTTATTTGTTCGTGGGATGTGGGTGCCACTGGCTATACCACCAATTATTGCCCATCGCTCGTTACCCTTGAGAAGGTAGTGATGAGCTGCCGTCTTGAACTGCTGCAGTCCATCTGGAGGGTAGGTACACCACAATGCTATTAGGAAGAAAATTCAAAGATGTTGACACAGGCATAGTGAAAGAATGGTATCCAAGTCAGGATAGCGAGAGATTTAGGATGTGATTTAAAGTAGATGGAGTTCCCTGTTGTTTGCTGCCCTTAACTTTCTGGGTGGTGGAGGTCATGGGTTTGGAAGGTCTGTAGAGCATTGGTGAATTTCTACAGTATCTTATACACATTGCTGGTACTGAGCACTAGTGGTGGAGGGAATGGATGTTGAATTATTCCCTCCTTGTTCAAGATCATTTCTTGCTATTATGTTATCTCTGTTTCATACTAACCTAATTAATAAAGGCTCATGGTTACAGTGGTTATTGCATTGTTCAGAGTTGTTTCAAATTCCATTTGCAATGGTTTAGTTTATAATTTAGCAACTACAAAATCAATTTTATCCAACAAGATCCCAAAAGCAGCATGGAAATGGCCAACCTACTGTTGGCGAAGCTGATTAAGAAAGGAATGCTAGTTCTGGTTTTGAAAAAACATAGTGCTTCAACATCCATCTGCACCACAGCAAGATCAGTTCAGAAGCTTGGTTTTATTCCTTGAAGGAAAAACTATATTTATGACATTGCAGCACTTAAAGAAATATGTCAAGCTCAATTATGTGCTTCAGCAGTGACTGAACTCTCAGGCTCTGACTCAGGAAAAGGAGATATGAACTGAGGTAATTTGATTAGTATTGCATTTTGGCCCTGTGCCTTATAACATTAGGATCGATCGGAAAATGATAACGCACACTTTTACTCTCTGGTTGCATCGATTCCAACACAGAGCATTGCATCAACAACAATTTTAGCTGTCTCTAGCATAAAATAAACCCTTTCTAAATGACCAAGATAGCAAAAGTACAACTTTCAGTAAACAGATTGCAGGATGAGGTAAGATTATGGATCATGCCATTGATTTGCTTGTGTTTTCTCTGCAGTCCTGCGTACGGTGGCCGGGAGTGTCCTGGTCCCAGTTTTGAATACAAAGTCTGCAATTCTGAAGATTGCTCAGGGCCCTATGAAGATTTCCGGGCTCAGCAGTGTCAGCAAAGAAACTCCTATTATATTTACCAGAATGTCAAGCATACTTGGCTCCCTTATGAGCATCAAGATGGTAACTTTTCTTTTCAGACTGTGTATTTGTGATCAATTTTCATAATTAGACAACCCAACCAGAGAAACATTAATATCTCAGACACTACAGGTATGATATCCTGGATGGATACTAATTCAGTGATTTAGTGCACATAGAGAGCTCTTCAACTTTGACCTTTTGGTGAGGAGCTTCACCGAGCAGAAACAAATGTAAAATCAGATGGAGTTTGCACATGATTTTCCTACAGTAATGTTAAATGGTCAAAAAATCAAACAACAGCACGCATCCACATTTCCTGTATATGCAGCCAGCTGCCAAAATTGAAAATATGTTTCTATGAAGTACACTACCTGAAGTAACTTGTACAAAACTGCATTGCAATGAATTACATGCAATAGTGAGAGTACTCGAAAGGATTCTGAGACTACTCAGAGTTATGTGATCTCAATAGCACAGTTTTGCTCACTAAACTAAACATTATATGTACCAGCAATAGGCAAACTGTGTACATTATATTCCATGCAGTCTGTCCACTCCTATCTCACCAAATGCCAGTTCCCAGTCCTGAGGTTAAACGGCTAAGAGTGGGACCATTCCAGTGACATTGCAAAAGCAGTTGAAAACAGATGCATCATCAAACTGTTTTTATTTACCAGTAATTTATTGTACTCAGCCTTAAGGAGAGATGTCGTTTCTTCCACTGCATTCTCAGTGATTCCAGGAAAGCTCGGATTTGGTATATGGGTCATATGTTACATACATATTTCTCTGTGGTGGAGTTCTTCCTTTTATTAAGGTATTGTACCCTGAGAACAGTGCCATTGGTGACATATTTTAAAATTATATTGTTCAAAAATTAAAAGGCATGCATATTGTACAAGAGAGAAAACACACAGGAATGAAGTAAGGCTAAAACCATGTCTTAGATTTTTCTAATTCTTTTATGCTTTGCTTTTTGTTTCTTTTGCCAATATAAACCTCCATTTTGATCTTCTTTCCCAATCGACAAATTATAGAGGCTCAAAAATGTGAATTAATCTGTCAGTCCAAGGAAACGGGAGATGTGGTGTTCATGAATCAGGTTGTCCATGACGGTACACGTTGCAGTTATAAAGATCCCTTCAGTGTTTGTGCTCGAGGAGAATGTGTGGTATGTGTTCATTACTGGGTACTCTGATCTGTGCCTGGGAAGTTATGCATGCTCAATTTCAAATGGCTGTGAACTCTGGAATTCCCACCCTAAACTTAGCCACAGCATTATCACATATTAAGGCACCCTCAAGTATCTCCTTAACCAAGCTGTTGGTCAACTGTCCCTAATACCTCAAAATGGTTAGAATAACAGTTCTGCCAACCGCCATGGAATATTTTTTCTAGTCTATACAAATGGAAGTATTTAGGATGAATACGATTTGTCCGCATTGAGGGGTCACCTTTCAGAGATTTATAAAATCATTAAGCGTATAGATAAGGTGAATGGCAAATGTCTTTTCCCTAAGGTGGGGGGATTTCAAGCCTTAGGGGGTATATTTTTATGGTGAGAGGAGAAAGATTTGAAAAAGATATGAGGGGCAATTTGTTTTTACATGGAGTAATTCGTGTTTAGAATGAACTTCCAGATGAAATGGTGGATGTGGGTACAATTACAATGTTTAAAAGACATTTGGATAAGTACATGAATAAGAAATGTTTAAAGGAATGTGGGCCAAGCGCAGGCAGATGGGGCTAGTTTAGTTTGGGATTATGGTTGGCATGGACTGGTTTGACTGAAGGGTCAGTTTCCATGCTGTTTGACTCTAGGGCTCTATGACTCTATGGTGCATGCGAGGTTTTTTTAAAATTTGTGTTTATCTAACCCCTTGCACAGTTTTCAATTCTGTTAAGGGATGGAGATTCTGACACTATTGAATTATTATCCTTTTGAAGCTTGTGGGCTGTGACAAGGAAGTTGGTTCCTTTAAGCAAGAAGATAAATGTGGTGTCTGTGGTGGTGACAATGCACATTGTCGAACAGTGAAAGGGACCATTACCAAGACTCCTAAACGAACAGGTGAGTTAAAACTCCCCATCTGGTTCAATGTAAGTTATTTGTATGTACATGTGACACTGAAAAATAAACATGCCTCCACTTGTTTAAATATGTTTACCATCTTACTCTGAATGATTTTTCTTCATTTATAACAGTGCTGAAATATCATCAGATTGAGAGCAGCAGATTTTATATAGTCAAGGTTTCAATATGACTTGTACTCTTATGTGACCAAGTCGATCAGTATTCTCCCCTGCATTGTACCAGAAACTTGGTAAATCAGTCCAAGAGACTTCGCTTAGGTTCACCCTTGCTGTAGGTTGTGTTTGTTTCTCTAATTAATATCTTGAGATTTCACAATGTTACTTATGGATTAAGAGGCACATGTTGGGTTACCAGAAACTAAACTGAACTAGCCATATAAATACAGTGGCTTCAAGAGCAGGTCAGAGGCTAGGAATACTACAATGAGTAGCATACCTCCTGACTCCCCAGAGCCGGTCCATCATCCACAAAACACAAGTCAGGAGTGTGGTGGAAAAAGCCCCATTTACGTGACTAAGCACAGCTCCAACAATACTCAAGAAACTTGACACCATCCAGCCTGCTTATTTGGCGCACACCCACAAACTTTCACTTTCTCCACCACCAGGGTCTGGTAGCAGCAGTTAATACTATTTACAAGGTGCACTAGAAAAATTCTCCAAGGCTCCTTAGACAGCTCCTTCCAAATCCACAACCCCTGTCATCTAAAAGGTCAAGGTAAGCAGTTACGTGAGAACACCGCCCCCTGCAAGTTCCTCTTCCAGCCATTCACCATCTTAACTTGGAAATATATCGTTGTTCCTTCAAGCCAAAATCCTGAAATTCCCTCCGTAATTGCATTGTGGGTCTGTCTATAGGAGATGGACTGCAGTAGTTCAAGAGAGAAGCTCATCACTACCTTCTCAAAAACAGCTAGGGGTGGGCATTAAATGTATCCACATCCCATGAGTGAATAATCTCAAGAATTTAAGATTAATTCAGAGCTGACAAACAGGGCTGCAGATCAAGTAGTTAGTTGAGGTTGTCGAGCAACACTAATCTGTGGGCTGTCGTGTGAAGTAGAGAGATAGGGACTGCCCAATGCACTCTGTATTTGGTAGTCCTCTACATTACTTTGTGTTGTTATTTGCCTTAACCCCCCAAAATCAGCAACATCCCTAATTCACGTTATAATAATTTTGAATAAGTATGGTAGTCATCCTAAAGAATTTTATGGAGAAGAAAGAGGTGGCAAACTACAGGAGGAAGAATGTAGGAGGTGACCAGAGACATGGCCATAGAAATAGGTTTCAAGGAGATGAGGGAAATAGAAAAATACAGGTATGTAGAGAGCATACTGTATCACTTTATCCTGAAAATTTCTATTGGCCAACCATAGCCTTCTGGGTGAAAGAGATTCAGATTTTTAGAGTCTGTGATTTTACTCTGAAATGGCAAAACTCTGATTTTAGAAGTTATGCTCTCACGTTGATCTCTTTGTATTTAGTCTTGAACTATCTTGACTACTTTTGGCACTATAGATTAAATTCATACAAACAGACCTTATAATTAAACCTGTGTGCTCAGATATCATTATCATGAATTTTCATGTTCTCCTCCCAAGGCCAATATTTTGTTCATGAAACAAAAAAAAATGAAAGAACTGTGGAGACTGGAAATTTGAAACAAAAACAGAAATTGCCGGAAAATCTCAGCACGTCTGGCAGCTTCTGTAGAGGGAAATCAGAGTTAACATTTTAGGTTCAGTGACCTTCCGTCAGAACTGAATCAGATCATTTGATGCATCTGATCTGCCCAGTTGTTTTAATTGGACAGCAGTTTTGTGCAGTTTACAGCCTGCAGGCTCTGTGCCTGTACTGTTGGTCTTTCTGCTTCATCCACTGTCAGGCTTCTGTTTATACATTCACTCTCCTCCACCAAGTTTATTTCTCCACACATTTTGAATCCGATGGTGATCTGCAGTTTCACTACTGGTTTTCTGATGTGCAACTGATTCTCCTCACATCTGATCTTCATTCCAATGGAAATTACCAACCGTTCATTCCCCAGTATATTTTCCTGTGTATAATTTGTGGATTCACTCAGCCACTTCATATCTCTGAACCTGTACATCAGTTTGCCAATGTTTCATATTGAGGCCAACTTGACTCTATCACTTCTGACCCAGCAAGGAAGCATAGTGTCATAAAGATGTACAGCTCAGAAATAGACCCTTTGGTTCAACTTGTCCATGTCAACCAGATATTCTACATTAACTTAGTCCCATTTGCCAGCATTTGGCCCATATCCCTCTAAACCCTTCCTAATCATATACCTATCCAGCTGCCTTTTAATTGTTGTAATTATACCAGCCTCCACCACCACCTCTGGCAGCTCATTCCATACATGCATAACCCTCTGTGTGAGGACGTTGCCCCTTAGGTCCCTTTTAAATCTTACCTTTCTCACCTTAAATCTAGGCCCTCTAGTTTTGCACTCCCCTATCCAGGGCAAAGAAAGCATTGCATTTCACCCTATCCATGTGCCTCATATTATAAGGCTACCTCTCAGCCTGCAACGCTCCAGGGAAAATAGCCCCAAACTATTCAGCCTCACGTGATCTCTTAGCTCCCTCCCAGTGTTTTTCTCCTATTCTGGGAGTAAGCAGGAAATATTTCTAACACACCCTTGCTGCATGCACAAGCTGTGGGACCTAAGCTTTCATTGTGTCCATTTACAAGTGTGTTTTGGCTACTGCTCCAGATTCAAGTTCACGATGCCTTTTTTTCCAATTCTTTCTCTTCATTCTTTTCTCTTTCCCTGTGCCTAATGGACATGACCTCCTTATTAGCAGGAATTCGAACTGCCCATTTACTCTCCTGGAACAGAACAGCACAGGAACAGGCTTTGAGCTCACCGTGCCTGTGCAATCATGCTGTCATTCTGAAATAATCCCATCTATCTTCACATGGTCTATACTCCTCTATTCCTTGCCTGTTCATGAGTCTGTCTAAATACATCTTAAACATTGCTATCATATTTGTTTCTACCACCTCTTCTGGCAGCAGGTTTCACCTATCAACCTCTGTTCAAAAAAGACTAGTCTCACACATAGAACATAGAACAGTACAGCATAGTCACAGACCTTTTGGCTCTCATGTTGTGCCGACCTTTTATCCTACTCTAAGATCAAACTAACTTACATATCCTCATTTCACTATCTTCCATGTGTCTATCCAAGAGTCGCTTAAATGTCCATAATGTATCTACTCTACTACCAATGCTGGCATGCGTTCCACTCTGTGTAAATAATCTACCTCTGACATCTCCCCTAAACCTTCTTCCAATCACCTTAAAATTATGCCCCCTTGTGACAGCCATTTCCACCCTGGGAAAAAGTCTCTGGCTATCTACTTTATCTATGCTTCTCACCATCTTGTACACCTCTATCAAGTTACCTCTCATCCTTCTTCGCTCCATTGAAGAAGGTCCTAGCTCCCTAAACCTTTCTTCATACCAGCCAGGAGTCTCGTTCGCGACCACAGAATCTCCTGTCTGTTCCTTTAACCACTGAATCTCCAATCATTATTGCTCTCCTATGCTCCCCCCACCTTGCCTTCTGAGCCACATCTCCTTTAACGTTTTCCACCGTGACCTTAAAACCGTGTCCCACCTACAATTCCTTCCCCCCCCACCCCCCCAAAAAAAAGCTGGTGCATTCCAATCCAGGCAACATCCTATCTATAGTGTGGCAACTAGAACATCACACAATGCTCCAAACATGGCCAAATTAAATATCCAAGGATACATGTCCTATCGAAAGGTCAGGCAGATGGCCAGAGGGGGTGGGTTGCCTTGTTAGTAAGAACTGAAATTAAATTGATAGCAAGAAGTGATATAGAGTCGAGAGAAATAGAGAATATGTGGCTAGAGTTGAAGAATCACGAAGGGAAAGGCATCCTGATGCGAGTTATTTACCGACGACCTAGCAGTTGTCAGAATGTGGCTTGCCATTCTTCCTACCCTGGTATTTCTTGCCCAGGTGAGTCTTTCTATCTCCTTCTGTTCTCATTTAACCTGTGAAATACTGTTGCAATGAGCTCTGCCATCACCCTTCCCCTTCGTATCTCCCTCCAGAACGTTTGCACACTTTGTCACAAGATCCTTACATTCCATGAACCTATTTTGGCGAATCTTATTGACATCTTGGCTTTGGTGGAAACCTGGGTGAGGTTTGATGACACCTTTCTGCTCTCCGTGCATAAGAAAAATCTCCCACTATTTGCCACGCCCAGTCCATTCCATGGAAATAGGGCTTTTACCGCAAAATAGCACACACCATGATCTGCTCCCCTCCCTACTCTTTTAGCACATGCCTCACTTTGAGTGTCTTAACTTGTTTCACCTTTGTGCCTCTCTTTTAAAGCCCTCATTCTCTACTATCTACTCAAAAGTTGTGGCAGTAATGTCTCTGACAGGCTGTCCTCCCTTGGCCCCTGCTCTGTCATCCTTGGGGATATTTATCTCAATTCATCATGTTCTCTCTCAATTTCAATTCATTGTAGCCCTATCATCCCTTCTCTCCTATCACATTAGGTCCCTAATCAGATTTGTAGCCACTCTTCCCCACTCCCACCCCCAACCCCTCCAACCTCGACTACCAATACCACTTTCAATGTGTGAATAAAAGCTTCACTGTGTGAATTATAGGTAAACCTGCCTTTAATTGCTTATTAATTTCTTCCTTCTTTGTTTTCTTGTTTTTCTTCCCATCACCGTTCTCCCTCCCAATCCTACTTCCTTCTGTGTCCACTCTTGGACAATCTCTCATCCAGTTCACTTAGCTGTATACGTTGAAATTTCTGACTGTTTCACCTTCTATTCACAATGAAACTAGTTATACTGATTCTTTCAACTACATTCTCGTCACCAGCTCTGATATTGTAATTCTTTATTTAAAAAAAAGGTCTATCACCTTAGTTGTAGCCACACACAACAGTCTTGCCCTTATCACCATTAGCACCGTTCCTTAACTACTAGGATTGGAGATTATTGTGTCATGGCTAGTAACTGGTTTAGCCAATCTTTGTCAGACTATCAAATAATTTCTGACACACAAAACACCAATGAGCCCTAGTCTCATCTGTCAAAATTAATATCTGTTCAAAGATTATACCAAAATTCAAAGATTACTTCCAACCTCTCTTCTCTACTCCAAAGTATCATCTTAAACCCTTTTACATTACCTCCTTCACACTCCCCTTTGACAGGTGTGATGATATGATGGACTCAGTCATTATGGCTGAGACTATTCATTACCCTGCCTGTACTGGTTCATTGCCTTATTCCAGCTTACTTGACAAATCTTAATTTAAAGTTGTACCCTACCCTCACCCTAAATTTGATTGTTTGTTTCTCTAATTTCTCTCCTATCTCCCCTCAACAACTTCCCCTCATGGCTCCCTTGTTCATTGACATAATTGATGGAGCTATCTCCTAAGTTGCTGAACTTTAATAACTCTTTCTAATATGTTGTCCTTGCCCTTCTCAAAGGAAAATAGCCCTTGACTCATCCATCCTTGTAGGTAGTACCCATTTTCAAAGTCACTTGCCACTCCACCATCCTCAGACCTGTAGATGGTTCTCAAATCCATCTCCTCCTCCACCATATTTGCAGTTCTTCAATCAATCCCTCATCACAGCACTGAAGCAGTTTTTGATCAGAATTCTAAATAACATACTTTGTGACCTTGTTACCCTTCCTGACTTGTTTGCCGTCTTTTACACAGTTGACTACACCATCCTCTTCCTGCCCTGTAATCTTATTGAAGATTACACAACTGGTTCCATTTTAAGCAGAGTATCACCCACAATGGCTTATTTTACCTCTATGATGTTCTGAAGCATATATCTGGGGTAGTTTCTGATCTGTACTGCCCCTCAGTGACATTGTCTGAAAATACATCAGAAATGAGCTGTTTTCTACACTGTTTGATATACGCTCAGAGATAATGGGTCAGGTTCAACTTTGTTTTATTCATTTATGGAATGTGGGCATTGTTGGCTAGGCCAGCATTTATTGCCCAGATGGCAGTTAGGAGTCAACACTTTACTGTGGGTCTGGAGTCACATGTAGGCCAGACCATTAGGGATAGTAGTTTCCTCCCCTAAAGGACATTAATGAACAGGGTGGGTTTTTCCCTAGTCATCATTAGGCTCTTAATTCCAGATTTTTATTTTAATTCAGACTTCACCATCTGTCATGATGAGATTTGAATTTGTATCCTTAGAACATTACCTGGATCTCTGGATTAATATGAAGAAAGTGAGGACTGCAGATACTGGAGATCAGAGTCGAAGAGTGTGTTGCTAAAAAAGCACTGCAGGTCAGGCAGCATCCGAGGAGCAGGAGAATCGATGTTTTGAGCATAAGCCCTTAGTCAGGGGTGAGGGCCCATTCCTGATGAAGGGCTTATGTTCAAAACGTTGATTCTCCTGCTCCTCTGATGCTGCCTAACCTGCTGTACTTTTCCAGCAACACACTCATCGACTCTTGATTAATTGTCTAGTGATAATACCACTAGGTCGCTGACTCCTCTAAACTTGTTCTTAGTGGAGTAGAGGTTGGCCGGATATGATTACTTACAGACTGTGTCTAACTATAAAAATACAGTCCTTAGCCACACATTTCTCATTATTTACTTCTCTCTTGCGAATAAGTTTATAATTCAAGTAATGTTACAATATGGTCAGAATCTATGTCAATCAAGAAATCAAACAAAATACAGCATCTATTGAAAAACATTGTAAAATAAATACTTTCCCTCAAGAAGAAAAGCAACAATTCTTCTAAAAATTGTCACTGTGGAGGTACAAGGGTTATACAAGATATGAATGATTTATTGACACTTGATGAATTTTACCTGCCCATAGATTGCTTTTGCAAATACAGTGCTTTTTTTTTTTTTTCCTTGTCATGAGGAATCTAGTTCCTCATGTTCAACAAGCTCCAGGAATTCATAATACTGCTGAAAATGAAAAATGGATAATCTTTATATTTCATTGTCTCATGCCTTTGAAAAAAAATTAATAGCTTAGAAGTATGTACTGAATGTTCTTGAAATTTATAATTTCAAACATCAGTGAGGGTTATGAAGCTTGTTAATAAAGGGTCACTGTTCTGATTCAATGCTACTGGCTGTGAACACTGTACATATTGTCCATGCTGCTCTCCCACTTTCCAGCCTGTCGCAATAATGAATGGTACAGTGCTGTATATTCCCAATGCAAATACCAATCTTCACGTACTTCAGTGTTAGAAATACTCATCCCTTTAAGGGTCAACCAGAACAGCTTCAGAGTTGACTGCAAGCACATGATCGGACTTGTGTTTAGGAGATGGGTCCTTCCCCAGTGGGGAGCTGGCTTCTGAAGGGGGAAAGGGTCCAGAAGGGAAAGACTCAAACTGCTGTCTGTGCTAAGCTAAGCATTTCCAAAAAAACACTTTGTAAGTCTCTGAAAGTCTCCAGCTGCCTAATTCAACACATAATATTGGTCTGTAAAACAACTTGACTATGTACTCCAAAAAAATGAGTCTTTTACCCTTGGATAAGAGTAGATGCAAAAGGCTGAAATTATTTCATGGTGAGATGGATATTAGACAGAAAAAAAATAAAAATAAAGTAGATATATTTATTGCAGGTGACTCAATAGTAGGTATCACATTGCCTAGCTTGCTGACCTTCTGGTATGTTGTATTTAATAGAACTGATCAATATGTGGGCAAGTAGTTTGATACTGCCTTTTGCTCTACGACAATTCTTAGACAGACTTCGGGATCAGAAACATTTTCAGAATAGAGATCAGTGCATTCAAGGTTAAAATAGCTTGGACAAAACTCTGTCTCTCTAATAGTATATTAACAAGCAAAGACTCTTCCAAAGTTTGATTGTTCATTTCATCATGTGCCAGTCCCACAGTTTCCAAAGTAAAATGTTTAACATTGGTTGGGCATTTCCTCGTATATCCAGCCATTTGATAGTTGCCCTAATCTTGTTTGATAATATTGCCTGCCTCTGTCTGTACAACCTCACTGTGGAATTTATTTATAGCACTAACCAAGTTTTTGAGCACTTTATGTAAGATTGTCTGGTAGTAGGTGGTAAAAATTGGGCAATTATACATGAATCTGTATGAAAGTTAGATTTCGACTACCTACCTTTACTTACAACATTGTAGCCACATGGAGGGGACTTTGCTGTTTATGTTGGGGCTGGATTGGAGCCAGGACATAGAGATGAGAGGACAGCATATTCAAAAGGCACAACTCTTGCCCCACGTTGGTGCAGTGACATCACCAACAATTTTATTCCTGTGATTTTTTTCCAGGACACACACATCTTGTTACCTGTAGTTTTGAAGAATGTTAATCTACACTGGCTTTACATAGAAGATAAACTGCTGATAATATAAAGCAAATCAAGTTATTAAAAATATCCTGTAACTTTCAGAATTTTCAAATCACAAGGGCAGCATTGATTGTCTTTGAATTACTTAATTCTAATGTCTCATTGCAGGGATGTTCAAAATGTTTGAATTGCCTGCTGGAGCTCGACATATTCAGATTGAAGAAACTGAACCTTCCACAAATCTAATTGGTAAGTTTTTTTTTCAGGAATCTATATCAGTATTTGGCGCTTTCAATAGTTCCATAATCTTTGCTAAATTATCAGAAAATGGAAAAGTAATCTCCAGAGGAAGCAAGTTGCTGTGGAAACTCTTAATTTATTTAGGAAAACATGGCATAAATTCAATATATTTTCTTTATCAAACACCATGCGCTTTGTACTGTATTTTGAAAACATTTCAGAAAGTTTGGAATAAGTTATATTGGACATCTAATGGTCACGTTTTCCTAACAGCTGTGAAGAATCAAGCAACTGGTAATTTTGTTCTCAATGCCAAAGGTGAAAGTTCAAAGCCAAAGATGTTTTTAGGAATGGGTCTGGAGTGGGAATATTCCATAGAGAATGACAAGGAAACCCTTAAATCCAGCGGCCCACTACACAACAACATCATTGTTTTTGTAAGTAATGAGATTATTAAAGTTCTTTAAAAGATCTTTCCTCCCTTTGTATTTTCCCCTTAGAAGATGCCAACATATTCCAAGGTACAAATCCTCTGATATCTCACCCAAATACCTGGGTGCTTCTGTTGATCCAGACACTGAGACTGAGCAGGCTAATAAACAACAAAGGGTGGAAGGGGAGGCATCTCTCATGAACGTGACCAACTTGGCATGCACCAAAATTGCTAGCAAGAAGGAAACAGTGGTCATCGATAAATTCCTGTTAATTCTCTCCTCCATCCCTAGCCCAAGAGTCTGAGGACAGCAGTTCTACTGCTGCTTCAATGTCTTCAGTGAACTGCAGACTGGAATTAAAGCTTTAGTAGCTTGACAGTCCGTGCAATTCTCCAGAGAACAATGGGTATATGTATGAGCACTTCAAAATAGATCCGACGCAGCAACAAACATCTCAGTGGAAAATCTACATTCTCATTGCCTCGGAAAGGCAGTCAACATCATCAAAAACCCCTCCCTCCCCAGTTATAATCTCTTCCAACCTCTTCTGTCAGGCAGACAATATGAAAGCTTAAACACAACTTTTTCCCTGCTGTTATTAGACTTCTGAATAGATCTCTCAAATTTCAATGATGATCTTGCTTTTTGTGCACCTTCTTTGCAATTGTAACTTTGTATTCCTCACTCTATTGTATTATCATGATGCACTTTGTATGGAATGATCTGCCAATACTGCATGCATGCAATTCAAGACCTTTAACTGTAACCAAGGTACAGGTAACAATAATAAATCAAATCAAACATTATGAGCAAGCAAGATAAAAATCCTTAGTGAATGCAACTCTGAATGCAATGGAGTATTCAAAACTTTATAATAGTGTATTATTTCCATGATTCAATCCATGTACACTTCAGATTTTTAAAAAAATCAGATATCATGTGTTGGAAATTGTGTTAAGTTTGATTCATTCAAAGAATGGTACAACACAGAAGATCATTGTATGGCCCATTGTGCCAATAAAAAGTCTGAAAACTATCTAATTAGTCAACTCACTTACACTTTCCCCTTAGCCCTGCCAATTTCAATTCAGCTTGTAATTCTGTGAAAGTATTATGCTGATGTCCGTAAAGCACTTGGAGATAACCTAACAATATGAAAAGCAGTCTATAAGTTTGTTGTGCCCATGCAATTTTTCTCGTTAGATTAGGAAAAAAAAGCTCATGATTGTGTGATAGTAATCTAACTCTCAGACTAGCATTTGAGACTGCGCCCAATGCATTAAGAATTTTAATATATAAGGCCAGACTTAGGCACAGTGTTTATGCATCTGAAAATTATATTACAGAATAGTTCTTGGAAAGAAGCAGAATACATATTTTCATGCAAACATTGCACAGAGATATTCCTTTTTTCAAAAAAGGAAATTCATTGAGATGTCGTCTTAGGAAGTCTGCACAAACTCTCAATCACAATGTTCTGGATTTCTTGGGGCTTGTTTAAATGGCAAGGAACTGCTCTTTTTTTCAGATTAGCCCCCAAGATGAAGATGTTAAATCAAATTTAATGTACAAGTATGTTATTCATGAAGACCTACTTCCTGTGATCGGCAACAACGATGTACTCCTGGAAGAGACGGAAAGTTACGAGTGGGCCTTAAAAAGCTGGTCCCAGTGTTCGAAAGCCTGTGGAGGAGGTGTGTTGTCAGTAAGATGGGTAACAATACAATGCTACGTGTTCCTTCCACATAACTGCAAACACACCCATGCACATTTTCACACTTACTTCAACACTCCCTCTCATACTCTGTCCCAAGTGCGCACACACTGTCCTTCCCAATGCATGATTTGGAGATGCCGGTGTTGGACCGGGGTGTACAAAGTTAAATATCACACAACACCAGGTTATAGTCCAACAGGTTTAATTGGAAGCACTAGCTTTTGGAGCATTGCTCCTTCATCAGGTGGTTGTGCTGGATGAAGGAGCAGCGCTCTGAAAACTAGTGCTTCCAGTTAAACCTGTTGGACTATAACCTGGTGTTGTGTGATTTTTAACTTTCCAATGCACATACTCAATCACTCTATGTCACTCCCTCCCATATGCACAGTTGCTGTCTCTCATTTTCTCCCCCATGCACGTTTGTACCTTTCAAATACACACTGTCACTCTCATTTGTTCACTCTTACACGCTCACTCCTCCAACAAATTCTAATTCTGCCTGGTTCCCTCCCACATACAAGCTCGCACTCACTCTTGTGCACTCTTTTACTATGTCTCACGCTCACTTCTTTCCACATGAGCACTTGCTCACTCACTCTCTTGCATGCCTTCCCACACACACTCACTTGTTCTCATTCCCTTCCCCACACACTTCCACATTCCGTTCCTCACTCATTCTCTCTCATACTGTCTCCCATCAGTCTGTTACTCCTTTCCCCACAAAGTCTCGCCTCTGTGGGTCTCTCTCGCTCTGCCACATGCATATCCTCTACTCAGTTCAGAGCATCTCATATTTTCCTGTTCATGAAAACGTGAAAAAATGGAAAAAGATGCATAATTGCGCAGAGCCTGAAGTCTAGATATACATTTCTGTTTTGCACAAAAACACTAATTTTCAGAATCTACTTGTACTTATCTAGGCAAAAAGGGACCTTAAATTGTATATCACCCTGTACTGGTATATTTTCTAGTACAGATTTTTAAAAACTCATTCATGGGATGAGGGTGTTGCTGGCCAGGCCAGCATTTATTGCCCATCCCTAATTGTTAATAGTCAACCACGTTGTTGTGGGTCTGGAGTCACATGTAGACTAGACAAGATAATGATGGCAGATTCCTTCCCTGAACGACATTAGTGAACCAGATGGGTTTTTTTCAACAATCGACAATGGATTTGCGGTTATCATTAGACTTTTTGCTTCCAGATTTTACTAGTTCAAATTACACCATTTGCCGTGGCAGGATTCAAACCCAGGTCCCCAGAGCCCGGAGGCTTAGTGGTTAGCACTACTGCTTCACAACACCAGGGTCCCAGGTTCGATTCCAGCCTTGGACGACTATCTGTGTGGAGTTTGCACATTCTCCCCGTGTCTGTGTGGGTTTCCTCTGGGTGCTCCGGTTTCCTCCCACAGTCCAAAGATGTGCAGGTCAGGTGAATTGGCCATGCTAAATTGCCCATAGTGTTAGGTGCATTAGTCAGAGGGAAATGGGTCTGGGTGGGTTACTCTTCAGAGGGTTGGTGTGGACTGGTTGGGCTGAAGGGCCTGTTTCCACACCATAGGGAATCTAATCTAATCTAATCATAATTACCTGGGTCTCTGAATGCAATCTAACGATAATACCACTAGGCCGTGGCCTCCCCTCTCAAATTGCAGAGAATATAAACGCAACTCCAAATGCAGATTTTAGGACTTATTTCCAGATTATTTTGCCTAATGCTACTGCAAAAGTACACTAATATTGCAAATATACTTTCAGGAATACAGTACACAAAATATGGCTGCCGACGAAAAAGTGACAGCAAGATGGTGCATCGGAATTTCTGTGATAACAATAAGAAGCCAAAGCCGATAAGGAGACGTTGTAACCTTCATGAGTGCACACAACCATCGTAAGCAAAGTGCTCTTACTCATCTAGAGTGCGCTAGTAGATTGTGAACAAAGATTCTAACAATGGTGAAATTTGTAATTCTAATAAAGTGTTCTTTGACAGGGATCTAGAGAGGAAAAGCTTCAAGGAGGTAGCTTGAAATCATAATGCCACTTTGGCCTTGATAAGCCGTTGGCAAAGGGCTTTTGTACATGTGGTTAGAATCCGGTGCAAAGCTCTGCTCTATTTGCAGTTTATTGCCTCTGTTACAAGGCTGCGAGTGTGAAGAATTAAAAGACGGATCAGCCAGAAATTCCAGATGCCAACTGTTGACTTCATGTTTTGTACGACCTTCCAACATGTTTCATTTCATTGAATAAAAACAAGGTTGTTTATTCTATATAATACTGCACTCACCAATTCACAAAAAGGCAGTTCTGCCTGTGTTGGTTTTCAATGTTGAATAATGCGTTAAGTTTAATCTATTCTGTTGCAGGTGGTTAACAGAAGAATGGGGAGCTTGCAGTAAAACTTGTGGAAAACTAGGATACCAAACAAGGGTTGTACAGTGCGTCCAGTCTCTCATCGCTGGAGCCAACAAAACAGTGCACACCAAATACTGTGTTGGAGATCGTCCCGACACTCGGAGACCATGCAGCCGTACACCGTGTCCAGCACAGTGGCGGACAGGAGCTTGGTCTCAGGTACATGATCAACATGGAGCTTATTCCTTCACCTATTCTAAACTGTTCAAGGTGAATTCATTTGTGGGTGAGTTCAAACCTAGGGAAGATAAAACTAAGATAGTCACTGATAAATCAAACTAGAAATTCAGGAAAAACTCCTCAACTTAAAGATACACAAGCAAGAATTGCTGGAAAAGCTCAGCAGTCCACCAGCATCTGTGGAGGGAAATCAGAGTTAACATTTCAGACCCTTACGTTAACTCTGGTTTCTGTCCACAGACACTGCCAGACCAGCTGAGGTTTTCCAGCAATTTCTGTCTTTGCTTCTGATTTCCAGCATCAGCAATTCTTTTGGTTTTTATTTCCTTAACTTAAAGAATACTTCATCTATGAAGCTTGCTATCATGTGGGATTGCCACACGTCGATACATTTAAAGAGAAGCTGGATAGGGTAACAGGACAGAAGGAATGGAAGGATATGCTAATGGATTTAGCTGAGGTGGAGAGGGAGGACCGTAGTACCTGGATCTGACAAATGTTGTAACGCATGAGTCACTTCCAAAGTGTTATTCAAAATAATGGCCTCATATTCTGGGGAAAGTACAATTAATTTTGCATTCTAGGAAATTTTATTGCCAGATTTAGTGTGTGCTATAATGGCACTTTTAGTTCTTTCTGTTCTCGATTTTCTTGGCACAGTGCTCGGTGACCTGCGGCGAGGGTATCCAGCAACGGCAAGTCGTGTGTCGAGGCAGTGATAACAGCATCAGCCATTGCAAAGAGGAAAAGCCTGAAGTGGTGAAAATGTGCACAGTGAAGCCATGTAATGGTAAGGACATAGTCAAAGATGTTTGTCTCCATTGTGGTTTCTGACTGTGCCCTGTCATAATCCTTGTTGTTCAGATTGCTATACTCAGCACAAATTAACTGGATTACATGGAATGCATTTATAAAAACAGCCTTTTTTTATAAATTGCAAAAATATATTTTGTTCATAAAAATATCTTTGTATATATACATAGTCACTGAAGCCATTTTGTTCTGTGCAGTAGCATGTGAAGAAACAAACAAAAATTGGAGTTTTGACTCTTTCCAACAAACAAAACCCAAGGCATTTGTTACTTGTACAAGACAATATTTACATATATTTGAGGCACCAAGATTAGATTACATTAGATTACATTACATTACAGTGTGGAAACAGGCCCTTCGACTGTGGGAGGAAACCGGAGAACCCGGAGGAAACCCACGCAGACACGGGGAGAACGTGCAAACTCCACACAGTCAGAGGCGGGAATTGAACCCGGGTCTCCGGCGCTGTGAGGCAGCAGTGCTAACCACTGTGCCACCGTGCCGCCCGATTTAGCACACACTAAATCTGGCAATAAGATGGTCCAATAATTGAAAGGACCTCTATTTAACTTCAGCAGAAAGACCTCAGACATTGGTCTTTCCCCACTGCACCTGGTCAGCAGCTGCCCCAAGCTTTAGTGTATTCCTCAGCACGTAGTTTGGAAAATACCAGTCTGCAACACTCAGTCGAGTTCAAATCCTTGCTCTGGAAGACCAACAGCTATTTTATTTATTGTTTCCTTTTGAAATAGATATATTTTGAGGAGGCCGCTTTTAGGTATGAAGACAGATCTTTAGGCCATGGGTGCATATATGTGTGAAAATCAGCAAACCATGAAGCGGCGTCCTATCCATTAAAATCAGTGAACTGAAATTATTCCCAATGAAGGGCTTTTGCCCGAAACGTCAACTTTCCTGCTCCTCGGATGCTGCTGACCTGCTGTGCTTTTCCACCACCACTCTAATCTGAAATCATATGCGGTCTGGCAATCTTTCTCAGGTTTCCAAAGTGTGTTGCTACCAGTTGATGGTCTGCCATGCGTTTCAGAAGTTCATTTTGGGTTTTATATAGCTGTCTTTGTAAATTTATGGCTGTACATTATCTGATGAAAATAAAACATTAACCTTCTGAAAAATCTTTTTAGCTCATTTAAGAAAGTCCTCTGTTTTCACTCCGAGCACAGAAACCATTGATCAAGTGACTGCACGGGGCCACTGGGTGTCTCAACTCGTTCCAGAGAAGCCGGTTCATAAAATTTCAACAAGTAATTATCACTTTAATTGCTATTCCTTGTAACCACATCACCTCCAACCCACTGAATACTGTACCTGAATGATTTGCAAATTAATATTGTTGAATTTGCATGTTGGGATCTAAGCACACTGCCAGAGATGTAAGTTAGCTGCCACATTCTATGACCATGCCCATCCTCCATCAATTGGATTTAGCTATCTGAAAAGCGAAAAGGAGCTCTGTGACATTTATATGTAGAGGTGTAGATTGTCCATATAACCTGTTGCTCGGGGAGTGTATAGTTAGTAGCCTGTCTGTTAATGTGCTGACCCTGCTTCATTCTGCTGGGTCAGATTTTGGGCGGCACGGTGGTACAGTGGTTAGCACTGCTGCCTCGCAGCGTCAGAGACCCGGGTTCAATTCCCGCCTCAGGCGACTGACTGTGTGGAGTTTGCACGTTCTCCCCGTGTCTGCGTGGGTTTCCTCCGGGTGCTCCGGTTTCCTCCCACAGTCCAAAGATGTGCAGGTCAGGTGAATTGGCCATGCTAAATTGCCCGTAGTGTTAGGTAAGGGGTAAATGTAGGAGTATGGGTGGGTTGCGCTTCGGCGGGTCGGTGTGGACTTGTTGGGCCGAAGGGCCTGTTTCCACACTGTAAGTAATCTAATCTAATCTAATCTGTGTAGAAGCACACACGTTTTATGGTAAAGTAGGGGCAGAAGTAGGAATTTGTATTTGAATAGTCCTTAAATGTTTATGGATAAGGGCTTTCATGATGTAGTAGTAGGGATCCTACTTCTGAGCCGGGAGTCCCACCTGCCCCAGAGGTGTGTAATAACGTACCTGAACAGATTGATTAGAGAATTTCTCAATGCATGTGGATAACCTTAAATGTCTACGTTTTCATAGCTTTTCTAAATTGGATACATTAAAGTATGTTTCAATTTTGGTTTAACAAAAATGGGTCCAGCAAATATGAGGTGGGAAATAAAGTCTGTGGCTTGTGTTAATATGACATCATGAATTCCTGTTTGATGTCTATTAAGCAGAGATGATGTGAGTGGGCTGCTAATAAGAAAAGCTGCACTGCTTCATAATCAGAGACCCTGCTCCATAAGATAGTAGCCAGGATTGAATGTCAGAACGGAAGAACAGCGGGAATCCACTTTTCTCTGCGAAATATTGTGCTGTTCCATGGCGGTTGGGCATTTACCTGGGCAGTGTCCCTTCTCCCATCAAATTAGGAATCAGGATCAGGAATCCCATCCTTGATAGCTATCAGGTCAATGAGACACTGTCGGATCTCCACCAGCAGCAGCACCAGCTGGAGTGGTCACCACTGCTGCATCTCTAAAGATCACATTGTAAATGTGGAATGGGCTGGGGGTCAAGGCTAAAAAGCTTTGTTACATTATGGTGAAAACACTGTTATTTGAACTTGTTATTTCTTTATTTTTCTAACTTACTGGTATGATTTTGTACTTTTGAATTTCTGGACTTCTTTCCTAAGAATTTATACTCAAGAACCTGTACCTAGGTACTTGTGTACCTAAAATGGCACTGTAAATGGTGACCTGTCAACTTTTCACTGTATTCATGTGAGTACATTTGACAATAAAGCTAAATAGATTTTAAAAAGGGGTTGGCTTCTGGGAATGCCGATCTGTTCCTGATGCTGAGTTCCTTGTTTTTCACCCCCTTGCCACTTAATATAATTTTCTCATAAAAATGGCAGCATTTAGTGGATGACCTCACCAGACAGCAACTCCTTTGGTCACTGCTGGTTGAATGTCAGCAACAGCAGGATAAGACCGTTGTGTATTAACTCAGTTAACCCCGGGGCAGGAATCCTGACTGCAGGTTTTTCTACCCTGCGCTTGATTAGAGAGCAGCCTTTATTTACAGACTGGTGGCCATTACAGGTGACATACCAGTGTATAAGAAAATTGGTCAGGGCCTCTTGAGTAAAACTAATTCCAAAGTGGTGGGCACCCCTATACTACATTATTGAGGAGACTTGAATAAAAAAATCTCTTGTAAAGGATCTTGGCTGATACTTGGGCTGAACCAACCTGATGAAAAATGTTCCATTTGATCATTGCCCAGAGTCCTGGCAATTGATTATAAGCCAATGAGTTTTAGGATTTATATTTGTTTATGGAACCAAATGCTGTAAAGTTGCTTGCCTCAGCATTTAGATAATGTGACATTCAGTTCCAGCCTGCATACTGCCTCGCGTGACTATCTAAATAAGTAGCAAACAGACATGACTGACATATCTGTGGACCTGATGGTAGTTAGACTACTCATTAAATAATAGAGCCACCAAACTTGAAAGCAGCAAAATTCAAAGCAATTGCATCTTCCTAGTTCACGGACATCATATGCAGAGAAGGAGATGAAGATCAATATGATTTACTACTTTTAAAATGTGCTGAATAGGTCATGTCACAAAGTAGCCAAGTTACGAAAGATTAATTGCATTGTTGGCACTGTTGGTGCTGCATGAATTCAACCCAGGATCTAAGGCTGTGCTGCGTGGGAATTACTCGACCATAGAATATGATTATTCTCCTCAGTCCTAGACTGAGAAGTAAAGAGATTTCTCATTTACATATAAAAGATTCGTCTGAAGCCATCTGAAGAGTTTACCAGATTGTCAAATTGGCAGAACATTGATTCAATTCCCCCAGCCCCATCCATCACCTGCAGAATTCTATCCCTCAGTTGCACAGTTTATACCATCTACAGTATGCACTGCAGCAATTCATCCAAGATTCCTCTGACAGCACCTTCCAAGCCCAGGACACCAACTGTCAAGAGCACCAAGTACATGCAGATAGCCATAGATGGTCCCAGAAGACATAATCTCTTAATTAGAGAGAGAGATGACTGGTGGTGAATTTAACCGGAGAGTCAGCTGAGGTTGAGAAAGCGCAGCCTTCATGGTAACCCCAGCAGGTACACAAATCGAACCATTGCTGTTGATGTCACTCTGTATCGCAAACGATCCATTGAACGAACTGATCGAACCGATTCGGTGGGAACGCCACCACCGACAAGTTCCTCTCCTAGCCCCACACCGTCCTGATGTTAACTAAACTTGCTGATCTTTCACCATCGCAGGCTCAACATTTTGTTCTAATGGCACTTTGGGTGCACCTACACCTCATTGACTGCAGCAATTTAAGGAGAATGCTCACCATCACCTTCTGAGGGCAGTTAAGGATATAGGACAATAAATGCTGGCCTAGCCAATGCCCAAATCCCATGAATGAATACATTTTCAAAAAAAATCCCCAGTTCAATTTGTACAGTTTAAGCAGTAACTCAGAGATTTCTACTCTGCTTACTTCTATCTCCATAACATCTGCCGTATCATGGATGATCCAAAATGGTTAGATCGAAATAAACAGTAATGCACAAATTGATAAACCTGCCTGTTCACATATACTTGCTCTTTGGAACCCAGAGATGGATTCTGTAGGTGCTCCTGCTCCTTCTGGATATCCATTCAGGTCAGTAAATGTCAAAATAAAGACTTATAAGAGAAATCTCCATGAGTGCGTGTGGGCCCCATTGTTTCAAGACAGCCGGGTTTTGAATTGGGAGCTGTGTGCAAGGTTTTGGCCCCTTATTCTCCCGTGCTTCAGGCGTGTGAGTAAAAATCCTTTTCCTTTCCTTTGCTGACTGAGCACTTGCAGTTGTAAAACAGTGTGTTCTTTTTTGCTCGCTGCGTTAGTGGTTTAGTAGGCCTCATGGATAGAAGCCTTCTGCACAGGCCTTGTTTTTAGAAGAACTTCCGTTAGAATCCTGAGCAAGGCTTTCCCACCTGGATGATATTTTATTGCAACTCCTCCCGTGTGAGAGGATGTTGTCGTGAACATTAGATTGCCTACCATTGTTTAAATTCTTTCAAGTTGTTTGGGTGTTGTCCATCTGTAATAGGCCATCCCTGAGGGCTGATTGCTGTGGCTCTGGAAAGGGTAAAAACAGCAGATTCTCTTCTGTTTGGATTTCCACTGGTTGCTGTGGGGAGGTATGAACCCATATCTCCAAAGTGTTAGCCTGGGTACTGTTTGTACCCCCCACAGCCATTCCTCAGTCCCTCCCTGCAATGTCAATTTGAAATCTGTATAAAGTCGGTCCAAACAAACTTGCAGTAAAAGCAAACTAATTTGGAGTCATAGAGTTTGCAGCATGGAAACAGACCCTTCGGTCTAACTCGTCCTTGCCAACCAGATGGCCCACATCCCTCTGAACCTGTCCGATTGATATACCTATCCAAATGCCTTTTAAATGTTGTAATTGTATGAACCTCCACTGGTTCCTCTGGTAGCTCATTCCATTCACGTACCACCCTCTGCATGAAAACGTTGCCCCTTAGGTTCCTTTTCTATCTCTCTCCTCTCACCTTAAACCTATGCCCTCTAGTTTTGGACTCCCCTACCCTGGGGAAAAGACTTTGACTCATCACCGTATCCATGTCCCTCATGATTTTATTAAATCTCTATATGGTCACCCCTCAGGCTCTGACATTCCAGGGAAAGTAGTCCCAGCCTATTCAGCTTCTCCCTATAGCGCAAACAAATTGATAAAACTAAATTGGTTAAAGTGATGTAATTATATAACAAACTGCTTAACAAGCCTTTTCTATTTAAGTGATAATCCAGTGCAACTCATGTATTTTGTTATTTCTAAGTATATTAATTAATCAAAATGGAAGCTGATAACTCATGTATTTTGTTATTTCTAAGTATATTAATTAATCAAAATGGAAGCTGATTTTTATACTATTACAGTGACATTATTTTTTGTTTCTGTGTGTAATTAGCTCCCTTGTCCAAAGCATAGCCATACATTAGAAAAGTAGCTCAGCAGTACACCTTGTTTTTACTGTGGTGTAAAGCATTCTTTCACAGAAACATCTCATTGTAAACTAGGCCCTTAACTTTACAAAGCAGTGAGACCATATATGGTTCTGCCCTTTACTCTCCATTTCTTCCAACCAGCTTTCTTATTCTAATCTTGTCACTAATTTGTCCACCTCCATGACCTAGAGTTGTTATCTTCCCTTCAGTCACAACAGATGAGAACTATTGATCCTGTGTGAATGTTTAAGAACATAGTAGGATCTTGGCTGCATTCGCTTATGTCAAAAAGCAAGTAAGTGGGATCTGAAACATAAAAGAGTTAGAAACACAAGACAAGAGGCATTGAACAAATAGGGTTCAATATAATTTGAACAAATTGCCCTATATGCACTAAAACATTGTCAGGCATGTTGGAAGTGAATTCAGAGGATTGTGAGATTTTTCTCTCTGTTTATTCTTTGGGTATCACTGGCTGAGCCAGCATTTGTTGCTTGTCCCTAATTGCCATGGAGAAGAGGTGAACCACCTTCTTAAACCTCTGCAGTCCATGTGGTGTACTGTTTATACATTGTGTTAGGAAGGAGGTTCCAGGATTCTGACCCAGTAATAATGATGGAACGATGATATATTTAAAAGTCAGAATAGCGTGCGTTTGGAGCGAATTTACAGGGGATGGTGTTTCCATGGGGAGGGGGCATCAGTGAGGGCATGAGGGGTGAGGATTGCAGTTTAACGCCCTGAGAAATAGCTTAATCCCATTGTTTTTAACACAGCCATTGCTTATTTTTGAAGTTTTTAACCAAGAGCATTTTATTTGGAAAGGTTCTTTCTTATAATATAGAGTTGCACTAGAAGGTTGTCTTCCCAGAGAATCCTAATTGCTTTCTTTTGCTTTAATTCGCAGAGGAGCCATGCCTTGGAGATAAATCAATTTTTTGTCAGATGGAAGTTTTGGCTCGATATTGTTCTATTCCTGGTTATAATAAGTTGTGCTGTGAATCCTGCAATAAACAGGACCCAACATTGCCGCCTCCTTTTTCACAGGCCGCCTCAGACATTGAAGCTGCTGAGGATACAATCCATTCCAGCCCAATGCCAGAAACAGTAACGCAACCAGCCCCCAATGACCATTATCTGACTGTCCGAGGCACGACTATAAGAAAGGTCGACAGTTCACCTTCACCTCTTCCTTCCGTTGACAGCACCAGTGGCAGTGGCCTTTCGTCAACCAAAGTTTTTACAGCAGAGTCTCAGGGAACTAGCAACAGTTTCACCACACTAAACACCCGCACGTTTGCAAGCACATTTATGTTGCCTCCTGCTGAACAGGCAACACAGCACAGCAACATGGGTGTGTTTGACTCCCCTACTACTAGTCAGCTGTTTATGAACAGGGAGAAGACTTTGCCTGTTACGACCAGTAGGAGTGACACATGGAGTCCAGCAGCTGCAAGTAGTCCAAGAAGGGGTACCAGTGAATCAGAAGCAGACTTGACCCATAGTATCTCCCCCATTGTGACATGAATTGCCAGCTGATGCTGTCCTTTAAACTGAACTGCAGTTTTGCAATAGCCTCTCAGTGGAACCATATATCCTTAATAACTGCTTAATACTCTCGCTTCTGTCCGTTGCAGCTTCCAGCTACAGGTAAATTTGTGTCCTAGTCTACTGGTTTTACATCATGTCCACTTGAGACAGTAATGATTATACATGCAAGTACTGTAACAGATAACAGCAGCCTCATCTACTGTATGGCAAAGATCAGTGTTTTCAGATACAATATGGTGCTAGCTCAACCTGAATGAACCTCAGTGAATGAATGAATCTCAAATTTGCATTGAAAAGTTTAGTCCTAATAAAACTATTTTTCCTCTGAAACCTAAATAGATCTCTTACCTAGTTGTCCAAGACATGATGCATGTAGCTTCTCAAGCCTCCTGGTACCATACAATGTGTTGGTTTAACAGTTTAAACATTGTCTTGAGAACATTTTCAGTATTGTCGTGGTAATTAAATGATATACAATATTTACATTCATGATGTATATAATGTAAATGTCAGCATCCTAAAAGATAATACATTTAGATGTCTTAATGTAGTTGCCTTGCTTGTACAAACCTGCCTTAAGGTGTTTTTCAGCACATCATTCATTACAGAGTACATATATTAACATAATTCTTTTTGCAGTTTGTATAGTTCTTGTACATAAATAAATAAGAGCTTTTAAATTTAATATTTATTGAATTGGAAAAAAAAATTTCAGTTTTGCATTGTTGAAAGAAATTATTACCCATGGCCTCCGTGTCTAGTCATTTGTGTCTTCAGTTTTTTTTGAGTTGAACAACATCTAAAGCAGTACAATGTAATTTATAAAACTATTGAACTTGGCCAGTACAAAGCATATGTCCAGTCTACAGTCGATGCGTTCTCATTCAAAAATGCAGAAGTGAATTTTTTTTATAGATGACATCTTTAAACTATATTTTTTAGTTGTTTTAAAATTCTTATATGTAAAATAAAATAAACAGGGAATGTAAGATCTTGTGCATTATTGTAGAAGCTTTAAATGTCAAACCTGATAAAGTGCAATGGCTGAGGAATGACTGTGAAACTAGTGCTGTCTATCACGAGCCTGTGAACAGTTTTTTAATTCATCTCTTCATGTGGCCTCATGTAAAACCATTGTCTTGGATTGCTTTGATGAAACCCAAAACAAATTGAATTTGCAAAGATCTACATGAAAATGGAAAGAACTGCGAATGCTGTAAATCAGAAACAAAAACAGAAATAACTGGAAAAGGTCTGGCAGCATCTGTCGAATATCCCGAGATGTTAACTCTGGATTTCTCTCCACAGATGCTGCAGATTGCTAAGCTTTTCCATCACTTTTTGCTTTTGTTGCGAAGATGTACATTTGCTGCCACGCTTGACTTTTAAACCAGCACTGGCTGTTTCATGGATGTATGCAGGTCATTAAGTTTATAAAAACCCTTTGGTGCTGAGGTATGAAACATTTCATTTTAAGAAATTGAGTATAGTTAAAAGAAGTCAGTATTCACGGTACTCAATGTGGTGATCAATTCTTCCACTCAGTCCAAATATTTAAATAATGATTATATTGTTGTACATTGCATTTGTTTTAAAACTAATCCCTAATATGCAGACATGGTAGGTCCTTAAAGTATGTATTTAAACCACTGTTTAGTTTTTGATGAATCATGCTAAAAGTGGTAATAAATGCTACTTCAGTATCTCTTTGTCGAATGTTTTGTTGTAGCACTGCATTCTCTATGTAAAGTACGGACTGAATTATTGTAATTGATGTTGGAATTTCAAATTCCTTCCCTTCATCAGTTCAAAGCACTGCTGATAGCTGTAACTCACTGAGTGTTGCTGAAAAAAAAATTGTCAAAGCTTTTCGTTTTCCATTCATCAGGGCCTTCTCAAGAAATGCTAGTGGAAAGGTGAACAGCATTTATAATGATGCACAGTATAAAATTCTGCTCTCCTTGCATTGGTGTTTTGCAAATTGTCTTGATAGGTACAGGGCCAAAAACTTCAATAGAATGTTGTCTTTCAGTAATAGAAAGAATAACATAGAACAGTACAACACAGTACTCGGATGTTGTGCTGACCTTTTATCCTACTCTAAGATCAAACTAACCTAACTTACCCTACATTTTACTATTATCCATGTGCCTATCCTAGAGTCGCTTAAGTGTGCCTCATGTGTTTGACTCTACTACCACTGTTGGCAGTGCATTCCATGTACCCATCACTCTCTGTGTAAAGAACCTACCGTGACATCTCCCCTAAACCCTCTCCAATCACCTTAAAATTATGCCCCCTTGTGATAGCCATTTCCATCCTGGAAAAAGGTCTCTGGCTATCCACTCTGGCTCCTATGTTTCTCATCATCTTGTACACCTCTATCAAGTCACCTCTGATCCTCCTTCACTCCAATGAGAAAAGTCCAAGCACCCTCAACCTTTCTTCATAAGACATGCCCTCCAGTCCAGGCAGCATCCTGGTAAATCTCGTCTGCGCCTTCCCATAATGAGGCAACCAGAATTGAACACAGTATTCCAAGTGTGGTCTAACCAGGGCTTTATAGAGCTGCAGCATAACCTTGTGGCCCTTAAACTCAGTCCCTCTGCTAATGAAAGCCAAGAAACCATACGCCTTCTTAACAACTCTATCAACTTTGGTGGCAACTTTGAGGGATCTATGGACGTGGACTGTGACAACTCTCTGTTCCTCCACACTGCCAAGATTCCTGCCTTTAACCCTGTAATCTGCATTCAAATTTGACCTTCCAAAGTGAATCACTTCACACTTTTCCAGATTGAACTCCATCTACCACTTCTCATCCCAGCTCTGCATCCTGTCAATGACCCGTTGCAACCTACAGCAGCAATCCACATGATCCACAACTCCACCAACCTCTCTGTCATCGGCAAGCTTACAAATACACCCTTCCGCTTCCTTATCCAAGTTATGTATAAAAATCACAAAGAGCAGAGGTCCCAGAACATCATTGGTCACTGAGCTTTAGGCTAAGTACTTTCTACCTATTATCATCCTCTGTCTTACAGGAGCCAGCCAATTTTGTATCTAGACAGTCAGATTTCCCTGTATGCCATGCCTCATTATTTTCTGAATGAGCCTATCATGGGGAACCATTTCAAACGCCTTGCTAAAATCAATATACGCCACATCCACTGCTCTACTTTCATCAACGTGTTTTGCCACATCCTCAAATAAATCAATAAGGCTTGTGAAGCATGACCTGCCTATCACAAAGCCATGCTGACTATCTCTAATCAAGCTATGCTTTTCCAAGTAATCATAAATCCTGTCTCTCAGAATCCACTCCAATAATTTGCCCACCACCGATGTTAGATTGACTAGTCTATTTTTCCCAGGGTTATCCTTATTCCCCTTTTTAAACAAGGGAATAACATTTTCCACCCTCCAATCATCTGGTACTACTCCAGTGGACAGTGAGGATGCAAAGATCATCACCAAAGGCACAGCAATCTCTTCCCTTGCTTCCCACAGCAACCTTGGGTATATCCCATTTGGCCCAGGGATCTTATCCTCATGTTTTTCAAAACTTCTAGCACATCCTCCTCTTTGGCATCAATCTGTTCGAGTATATCAGCCTGTTTCATGCTGTCCTCACAAACAAGTAGTGAATACTGAAGCAAAGCATTCATTCAGAACCTCCCCTTCGTCCTCTGGCTCCAGGCACAAGCTCCCTCCACTATCCCTGATCGGCCCTACCCTCACTCTGGCTGTCTCTTGTTCCTCTCATAAGTGTGGAACACCTTGGGGTTTTCCTTAATCCTACCCATCAAGGCTTTTTCATGCCCCTTCTAGCTCTCCTAATCCATTCTTCAGTTCTTTCCTGGCTACCTTGCAACCCTCTAGAGCCTTGTCTGATCCTCCTCCACCTTAACTATGCTTCCTTCTTCCTCTTGACTAGATGCTCCATATTTCTTGTCATCCAAGGTTTTTTTTATAGATTACTTAGTGTGGAAACAGGCCCTTCGGCCCAACAAGTCCACACCGCCCCGCCGAAGCGCAACCCATCCATACCCCTACATTTACCCCTTACCTAACACCAGGGGCAATTTAGTATGGCCAATTCACCTGACCTGCACATCTTTGGACTATGGGAGGAAACCGGAGCACCCGGAGGAAACCCATGCAGACACGGGGAGAACGTGCAAACTCCACACAGTCAGTCGCCTGAGGTGGGAATTGAACCCGGGTCTCTTCACCCTACAATCCCTTCCTTGCCTTAGTGGGACAAACCTATCCAGCACTCACAGCAAGTGCTCCCTAAACAACCTCTACATTTCTGTCATGCATTTCCCTGAGAATATCGGCTCCCATTTTATGCTCCACAGTTCCTGTCCAATAGCATTGTAATTTCCCCTCACCCAATTAAATAACTTCCCATACCATCTGCTCCTTTCTCCATGACTATAATAAAGGTCAGGGAGTTGTTGTCACTGTCACTGAAGTGTTGTCCCACCAAGAGATCTGACACCTGACCTGGTTCATTGCCAAGCACCAAATCCAATATGGCCTCCAATCTAGTCGACCTATCTGCATACTGAGTCAGAAATCATTCCTGGACACACCTGACAAAATCTGCTTCATCCAAGCTATTTGCACTAAAGAGGTACCAATCAATATTAGGGAAGTTGAAGTCACCCATGACAACAATCCTGTTATTTCTGCACCTTTCCAAAATCTGCCTCCCAATCTGCTCCTTCATGTCTCTATTGCTTTTGGGGAATTTATAAAAAAAAAACTCCCAATAAAGTGACTGCTCCTTTCCTGTTTCTGACTTCCACCCATACTGACTCCATAGACAAACCCTCCTCAATGACCTCTCTTTCTGCATCTGTTATACTATCCCTGATTAGCAATGCCACTACCCCAACCTCTTTTACCTTCCTCCCTATTCTTTTTGAATCATTGAAATATCCAACAGCCATTTCTGCCCCTGTGATATCCAGGTCTACATAATGGCCACAACATTGTAGCTCCAAGTACTGATCCATGCTCTAAATTCATCACCCTTATTCCTGACACTTTTTTGCATTAGAAACACTTCAACCCATCACATTGACTGCAACTTTGCCCTATCAACAGTTATCCTTCCTCCCAGAATCTCTGCAAGTTCTATCTACCTGTTCACCCATGACCCCATCCTCTGACCTGTAACTCCGGTTCCCACCCACCCCCGCCAAATTAGTTTAACCCCTACCAAAGAGCTCTAGCAAACCTCCTGCCCAGGATATTGGTACCCCTCCAGTTCTGATGCAACCGATCCTCCTTATACAGGTACCACCTTCCCCAGAAGGTGTCCCAATGATCCACATATCTGAAGCCCTCCCTCCTACACCAACTCTGCAGCCACGTTTTCATCTGCAGTCAAGCTCTGTTCCTAGCCTCACTAACCGGTAGCAATCTTGAGATTACTACTCTGCTTGTCCTGCCTTTTAACTTCCAACCTAACTCCCTAATACTCGAGCTCTGTACAAGAAAATGATTTCTACTAACTACTCCATTCTTTAAATTAATGGTACTGACCATTGCAAAATATGTTCCCAGGCAGCAATTATTTTGTCATGTTGTGTATTCTGCAGTCTTTGTTGCTCTGGCCTTAGATTTTAACACACAGGAATGTAGTGTTGCTGATGACTGTATAGTTTTGATCAGGGCAGTCTGCCGTTTGAGTGAAGTAGCTGAAAATTTTGAAACTCTATTCATACAAGGTTAATTAATCCTTGGCCTCAGCAGCTGGAGGTTGTCCTGAAAGTTTTACACTCAAATTCCTGACACATTATACCATCCAAGCGGATAAGATTCCAGGCTGCCTTTGCGAATTCATTCAGTTGGTTTTGAGTCTATTTGTTGCGTTCCGTGTTACAATTTCTCTTTTTCCTCCCCCCTACTGCAGTGGGACTGTCTGTTCTTTCCAGTTTGGCACACAATTGTTCTGACATTCCAGTTACTTAATTTGCACCATCAGCAGCCTCTCTCCCCAGCACTCCACCCCACCAACATTGCCTAAATGCTGCTCCCTCCACACTTCACATCAGCTCAGATGAAGAGTCATCTAGACCCAAAGCATCTTCATGGTTGCTGCCTGACCTTCTGTGATCTCCAGCATTTTGTTTTTTTTGTTTTCTCTTCTTCTAAATGCCCCCTGTTGAGTTCTAGGTCTAGATAAAAGTATCTACCTTCACTCTGTTTATCATACAGATTTTGAGATGGCAACTGAACTGGGTCGATCCATGAGGGTGAAACTGGAGACCAGCATGAAATTGGGTAAAGGATCTTGATAACATTGCTTCCTTGAACTGATATCACCTGTTACATCTGCCTGGATTAAAAGGATGACAGTTTACCTCACTAACTTCACAGAAAAGTGAAACCTTTGAAATCACCAGGCTTTCTTCAGGTTCAACTCATTGATAAATGAAATCACTTTGTATTGGGACTTCACCTGAGGAGGGAGCAATGCTGTGATTTCAGATAAACCTGTTGGACTATAATCTGGTGTCATGTGACTTCTGACCTCATTTGAACCTGGCGCACAGTTTGAAGTCCAGCTGGTCATGCTCGCCATTCTCTGAGCTTCATTAACAATTTGTTGGAAATAAGGATGCAGTGAATTTTCCACAGGCTGCCTTTTACTCAGGAAACAATTGTTCAGGTTTTCCCTTCTAGCCAAGGCCTGTGCATGTTCTGAGCCGTTTGGTTTACACTTGGAATGGCATGCTCTGGGCTACCAAGACTATTGCTGTGTGGGAGGTGGGAATGTTGGTTGAACATAAATTACGTGGATCCAGAGTCTTTAGAAAAGAGAAACACAAGGAAATCCCAGGGTGGTACAGAATGGGTTAAGACCTATCAAAGTCAAAAAGGGTGGCACTGGAAAAGCACAGCAGATTAGGCAGCATTCGAGCAGCAGGACAATGGATGTTTCAGGCATAAGCCCTTCATCAGGAATGTGGAAGGGAAAGGGGGATGAGAGAGAGGCGGGAGGGGCTTGGGAAGATAGATGCAGGTGGAGGATAATTGTGATATGTCAGGGGGGAGGATGGAGTGGATAGGTGGGAAAGAAGATGGACAGGTAGGACAGGTCAAGAGGGCCGGGCAAAGTTGGAGAGTTGGATCTGGGATGAGGTGGGAGGAGGGGAAATTTGGAAACTAATGAAGTCGATATTGACGCCGTGTAGTTATAGGGTCCCAAGGCAGAAGATGAGGCGTTGTTCTTCCAGTTGGCGGGTGGCTTTGATTTGGCAGTGGAGGAGGCTCAGGATTTGCATATCCTTGGTAGAGCAGGAGGGGCAGTAGAAGTGGTCAGCCACAGGGCAATGGGGTTGTTTGCTGCACGCATCCCAGACATGTTCCTTGAAACATTTTTGAATTGGCGTCCTGCCTCTCCAATGGACAGGAGACCACATTCGAAAGTAACAGACACTGGAGATGAGGTGAGTGGATGTGCAGGAAAATCTCTGCCGGATGTGAACAGATGCTTTAAGGCCTTGGATGGAGGTGAAGGGGATGGTGAGTGTGCAGGTTTTACACCTGGTGCAGCAGCAAGGCAAGGGGCAGGGTGCTGTGCTTTTCCAGTACCACCTTTTTTTGACTCTGACTCTCCGGCATCTGTAGTCCTCACTTCCTCCTAAGACCTGTCAATGTATACGTCCTGAAATTTAGAAGGGTGATGTGCTCCACTTGCCTGTATAGGTGTAACTGCTCTAACACCAAAGCTGTTCTGTATCAACCAGAAGAACAAAGCCATAATTAGCTCTCCAACCCACCAACTGAAACATCTGCTCCCTCCATCACTGGCATGCAGTATACCATCTTGAAATTGCAAATCAGCGAGTCATAGTTGTACAGTGTGGAACCAGACACTTCGGTCTGACTCTCAATGCAGACCTAATATTCTATGTTAAACTAGTCCCATTTGCCAGCATTTGGCCCATATCAGTCTAAACTCTTCCTATTCACGTACCCATCCAGATGCCTTTTAAATATTGTAATTGTACCTGCCTCCACCACTTCCTCATTCCATACACGCACTACCCTCTGCATGAAAAGTCTGCTCCTTAGGTCTCTTTCCCCTCTCACCTTTACCCTATGCCTTCTAGTTGTGGACTCCCCAACCCTGGGGAAAAGACCTTGTCTATTTACCCCATCCATACCCCTCTGATTTTATAAACCTCTATAAGGTCTTCAGCCTTGGATACTCTGGGGAAAAAGGGCCTCAGACTGTTCAGCCTCACCCTGTACCTCAAGCACTCCAACTCTGGCAACATGTTTGTAAATCTTTTCTGCATCCTTTCAAGTAAACAACACCTTTCCGATAGTAGGGAGACCAGAATTGACTGCAATATTCCAAAAGTGGCCTAACCCAAGTCCTCACTGAGGCTACTTCAGCACCTCCTGACCCTGTGACATGAAGCAACAAGAATGCCAGTTGGAATGTACACAAATACCTGCAAGTCAATTGTTCACCATTTCTGAGTCAAAATCCTGGCACCCTCATGAGCCAACATTGAGAGAGTGCATTCACCAGGCGAACTGCAGCAGTTTAAGGAAAATGCTCACTGTCACCTTTTCACGGGTGACGGGGGTGAGTGACAGATGCCAGTATTGCAGTTGACCATAGCTGAACTTTGACATTGAGTTCACTTTCCTGCACTATCCCTGTATCTGTTAGTCATCAACAACATAACGATTGCAGCATGAAATGTGTTCAGTAACTCTGGATCACTGATTTGCAAGCAGCATGCTCCCTCAGACAGCAATATGATGATAACCAGAGAACCTGCTTTTTGTGATGTTGTTTGAAGAACATTAAGGATTAATCACCTGCTCCTCTTTGAAGCCATTCTTTGAGAAACTTTTAGAAATACTTTCAAATGCCAGGGCATTGGTTATATCTCCCATCTGAGAAAGGACACCCCCCCCCCCATTCCATTACACAATGAAAAAGACATCACACGAATAAACCCAGTCCTGCTTATTAGGCCCTTTGCTCCCCACAATCTTTTAGAGAAAAGTTATTTGTGTCTAGGCACCCCCTTTGCCTCAGTTAATCAGTTTCTCACCCAAGTCAAACAGTTGTGTGTTTGGGGAGGCATTGACCTCGTGGTATTACTGCTGGACTGTTAATCCAGAGACCCAGGTAATGCGCTGGTGGAACTTGGTTTAGGAACAATCAATCTGGAATTGAGTCTAATGATGGCTATGAATCCTTTGTCAATTTTTGGAAAAACCTACCTGGTTGACTAATGTCTTCAATGAAGGAAACTGCCACCCTTACCCTTGCCTGCATGTGACTTCAGACCCACAGCAATATTGGTTGCCCTTGGGCAATTAGGGATGGGCAACAAATGCTGCCCTAGCTAGTGACACACTCATCCCATGAATAAATCCCTGATATACGAACCTATAATCCACACTAAAACTCCAGTGCAGTCTCTTGCATTTGGCAAAGGTGTACAGCAATAGTTTTTTTTTTAAGGTTATTACCCCACATAATCACCTGAGCAGTAGTGGAGTGTATTGCTGTGATAGCTCCTTCAAGGAAGTGCCATTTACATTGACCCTTAAATGCTTTGGACTGCCCAGAGATCATGAAAAGTTAAAGATAAATGCAGTTGATTTGTTCTCCTGGTGTAAAGATAGATGCCAGGCATTTGTTCAATGTCACTGCTTATTCTTATTCCCCATTACAATTTCTCAAATTTCTGCCACGTAAGAACCAGTATTTAATTTGACTAATTTCTCCTCTTCTATATTCTCTCACAATCTGTTTTTACATTTCTCATTCGTTTATTTCTGTTCTTTTTGCTCCCTCTTTAGCAGTTTCTGAATCATGCTTTGCTGATATATAAAACTCTGAGGCTGACTACTCTTTTTGGAGATATGTAAACTTTTTTTTAAATCTAATACTATCTTTTACCTTTTTAGTCAGCATTAACTGTACTATATTTACCCCAGAGCTTTTAATGCCTCAAGGAAATATATGTCTCTTGAGTATTATGAATTATTTCTTCAAGTATTCGTAATTGACTTTCTCATAATATTTTAATTTATTCTTTCAGCTCATCTCAACCAATTTGTTCCTCATTTCTCATTTTATGTCCCTAGTTTTAGCCCTGACAACAAATTTAAAAATGTAACATGAAATTCTGTTATAATATGATCACTCTTCTCCAGAGGATCCCTCACAGTACTGAAGATAATCAACCCTGTCCCTTTGTGAAATGCTTGGTTTAAAGATTTGGAGGTGTAGTGGACAGTGAAGAAGGTTACCTCAGAGTACGATGAGACCTTGATCAGATGGGCCAATGGGCTGAGGAGTGGCAGGTGGAGTTTAATTTAGATAAACGTGAAGTGCTGCATTTTGGAAAAGCAAATTAGAGCAGGACTTATACATTTAATAGTAAGGTCCTAGGGAGTGTTGCTGAACAAAGAGAGCTTGGAGTTCGTAGCTCATTGTAAGTAGAGTCGCAGGTAGATAGGATAGTGAAGGTGGTGTTTGGTATGCTCTATTGGTCAGAGTGTTGAGTACAGGAGTTGGGAGGTCATGTTGCAGCTGTACAGGACATTGGTTAGAACACTTTTGGAATATTGCGTGCAATTCTGGTCTCCTTCCTATTGGAAGGATGTTGTAAACTTGAAAGGGTTCAGAAAAAATTTACAAGGATGTTGCCAGAGTTGGAGGATTTGAGAGGTTGAATATGCCGGGGCTGTTTTCCCTGTTGTGTCAGAGGCTGAGGGGATGTTCTTATAAAAGTTTATAAAATCATGAGGGGCATGGATAGGATAAATAGACAAGATCTTTTCCCTGTGGTGGGGCAGTCCAGAACTAGAGGGCATAGGTTTAGGATGAGAGGGGAAAAGATATAAAAGAGACCTAAGGGACAACTTTTTCACAGAGGGTGGTACATGTATGGAAAGCTGCCAGAGGAATTGGTGGAAGCTGGTACAATTACACCATTTAAAAGGCATCTGGATGGGTATATGAATAGGAAGGGTTTAGAGTCATATGGGCCAAGTGCTGGCAAATGGGACTAGATTAGGTTAGGGTATCTGGTTGGCATGGAAAGCTGGACCGAAGGGTCTGTTTCCATGCTGTACTCCTCTATAACTCTGAGCCTATGACTAATTAGCTTAGAAAGTTGACGTTTACAGGGAGTTACTGTGTCAGTATTGCTACGTGCCCCAATTAATATTGCTATCAATGTGTACACAGTTTTCAACATCCACAGCCTTAGATCTCTCAAAATACTCATAGTATGTATACCCATGAGAGTTTGTAATACATTTGAATAAATAAATCTAAAACACATAAATATTCTCAACTGCAATCAGTTTACTGGCAAATCTTCCAGATAATCAGAAATAAATTAATAATATTATCACAAAAATAGCAGCAAATCATACCAAAATTACAGGATTTCTAACAGTCCTCAATTGCTTCCATCCCTTAAACATCAAGTACTGTTTACGTCTTTCAAAACATTAGCATGAGTATCACAACACAGCGTGATATCTAGCTGCGTTCCTATAGAAGTCTTGGAAATCATCAAGCTCATGCATGAAGTCCACAAAATACTTTCCTCACCTCAAACGTGCACTTGAATGATTTTGTGGCGTGTATAAATGAATTGTCTCAGGTATCTTGTGCCACAGCAAACCTAAAGGCACTTTCCTTTCGAGCCTTGCTTCATTGCTGCAAAACAATATCTTTGTCACAACACAGCAGCTAAGTGAACAGTGCAGAATGCCTTTTTAGTGAGTGCTCCATTTAAATTTGCATTGCTGGTATTGCCTGTTCCGAACTCAGCAGGATATGGAGAATGAGCTTGAAGAGAGTTGTCGGCGTAAATGTTCGGTGAAATCCACCTGTGCCCGTGACAATGCTTGATTGATAAGGGATTTTGGCAGCCAGCCCTATTGGTAAAGGAAAACAAAAGAAAAGCCATCTTCAGTCAGGAGTTCGGACATTTTGAAGCTTATGAAGACTAAACAAGACTTAAGTGCATGATATTTGAAGAGAAATTAACAGTCTCAGTAATTATATTTAAAAATTGCTGTTATAAATTGATTTCTGACAATGGGTGTCTTCTAGCAGTCTTTATTGTCACTCCATGCCATACAGTTGGGAAGATCTATTGCTAGTTAATCATACTAGTGAAGGCAGTACCATTGGAACCAACTTCTCCCACCCTCGACCATGTGAAGGACCCCGAGATTCCACTTCATTAGAAAGTTGTGTGCAATTCTGTGTCATGATGGTGCTACGATAGGAGATTGCCCATGGTTCAACCACTGATGCCAAGAATGAAAACCTTTGTGGGTCACACCTCCAGAGCTGGTGTCATTCTCAAAAATGAGCTTGATTGGGAAATTCTGGGCCCAGTTACTGCCATGTTTCAAAAAGGCATTTGCTGTATGCAGAGCTCAGCTAGTGTCACAGAGATTTGGGGATGGTCTAATCTGCCAGGTTATTGTATAACAAGTGGGGATGTTGGTGAGGCAGTGCATTTTGAGCTTCTGATTCTGCTGACAAAGTGAGAGACAAAGCAATAGAGGTATAGTTCCTAAGTTTGGAGATGACACCGAAATTGGAGGTATAGTGGACAGCAAAGAAGGTTACCTCAGATGGGCCAATGGGCTGAGGAGTGACAGATGGAGTTTAATTTAGATAATGTGAGGCGCTGCGTTTTAGAAAAGCAAATCCGAGCAGGACTTACACATTTAATGATAAGGTCCTGGGGAGTGTTGCTGAACAAAGAGACCTTGGAGTGGGGGTTCATAGCTCTTTGAAAGTAGAGTCACAGGTAGATAGAATAATGAAGAAGGCATTTTGAATGCTTTCCTTTATTGGTCAGAATATTGAGTATAGAAGTTGGGAGGTCATGTTGCAGCTGTACAGGATATTGATTAGGTCACTTTTGGAATTTTGCCAGGATTGGAGGATTTGAGCTATAGGAAGAGGCTGAATTGGCTGGGTCTGTTTATAAAGTCATGAGGGGCATGGATAGGATAAATAGACAAGGTCTTTTCCCTGGGGTCGGGGAGTCCAGGACTGGAGGGCATAGGTTTAGGGTGAGAAGGGAAAACTTTAAAAGGGACCTACAGGGCAACATTTTCACACAGAGGGTGGTATGTGTGTGGGATGAGCTTCCAGAGGAAGTGGTGGAGGCTGGTACAATTGCAACATTTAAGAGGCATCTGGATGGGTATATGAATAGAAAGGGATATGGGCCAAGTGCTGGCAAATAGGACTAGATTTGGTTAGGATATCTGATTGGCATGGATGGGTTGGAATGAAGGGCCTTTTTTTTATGCTGTACCTCTCTATGACTCTATAAGAGGGGAGAAATACTAATCAAGTCACTAACGAACCTTCAGGTCCATGCTGAGAAGCCAAGTAAATCGTGTCTTGTTCTTGGTGCCTGCAGGATGTAGGATAATACACGAAATCCCAGTTTCACCTCTGTTTGGATGAAAATGTATATTAAAAATCACTGTTTCACAGCTTTAGCAATTTGTATTAGAGGTCTACTCGAATTGTGCAGCTATTCTGTACCTCACAAAGTCTTTCTGTGGTGGCATGCACTTGGATTCGGTGGCTATTCCCGTCAAGTAGCAGCAAGATCCTTCTTTCCAGCAATGCCTCACACTCACAAAGTCTCTCCGTCCAATGATGTTTCCAGCTGTGTCTCCCATGATTTCGTAAGTCACCATGGTATCTTTGCCAATTTTCCGCAAGACCTGAATGAATTGTCAAGAAATGTTTGTCAAAAATTATATCCCCAGGCCAAGCTTTCCAGTGAATGTCGAAGGTGTGGATGTGTGTAAGATGTGGAAGATTTCCTGTTAACCTACATGCAAGTGTTTGATGCTTGGATTCCATGAGCTCATTTGGTCAACTTTCTCATAAAGCTCATGATACACGTGTTCCATAGTTGCATCCAGCACACCCTCCAATTTGAAGACTTTTCCAATTCCAGGTAGAACTTTGCTCATAACATTGTCACCATTCTCCTGAAAGAAGAGATAAGCATTTCTGATTAATTTTTTTTGTTGTTACTGTTTAACAGCTTTGCCTCATTGTATTACCATAAGACATAGGAGTGGAAGTAAGGCCATTCGGCCCATCGAGTCCACTCTGCCATTCAATCATGGCTGATGCGCATTTCAGCTCCATCATTGGGCTGGTGTTTTTGTTGCTCACCTACCCAACTCATTCCTCTTCATTGCGAAGCCAGGCCAGTACGTGTCAGTTAATCAGCCAAGGGGGGCATCACAACTGACTTAATCTGTGCCCCCACCCAACATGGATGTAGATCCAGCAGAAGGCAATATATAGCCCTTAGACATAGCAAACATAGATGGCTTTTAAAGAAAATAACCAGCCCTTAATTTGACTGGAGTGAAATTGACTCAACTTAGAGCATGCATACAACACACCTGGCTCCTGAGAGTTGCAATGCCACAATATGAATTTGATCTCTGACTTGTCATTAGAGCCCTGCTATGTTAAATTAATCTAACTGCTTTGGTGCCATAATATTGTGACAAATAAGACAGCACCATTTCATACTCAATCATTCTCGGAGGTCTGGGAAAGTCAGCAACTAATTTTCATGAGTTGAGTGTGGTACTGGAAAAGCACAGCAGGTCAGGCAGATCCGAGGAGCAGGAGAATCAACGTTTCAGGCATAAGCCCTTCATCATGATTCCTGATGAAGAGCTTATGCCCGAAACATCAATTCTCCTGCTCTTCGGATGCTACCTGACCTGTGCTTTTTCAGCACCACACTCTCGACTCTGAGTTCCAGCATCTTCAGTCCTCACTTTCTCCAAACAAGTTTTCATGATGTAATCACACCAGAAGATCTCGTAACTGTCATGTTTTTCACTTGTTTCAAAGCGTTCGTCAGTAGGAAAATAGTAAATGTGACCCTGCTTTTCAAGAACAGGAGCAGTTTGAAACCTGGGAGTGATGACCCATTAGCCAGGCATCAGTCGAAGGGAAAATGCTTTTAAGGATGTGACAACAGAGCATTTGACAATATGATGAAGTAGTTATAAGAAAGGATAATCACATTTGATTCATCTCAATCAATGAGTATACTCAAGATGATGATTGCTGGATTTTGGGTGTTAAGGAACATGGGGAATAGGGCAGGTTTGCAAAGCTGACCCAAACATTCAGCTGTGATCTTACTGAATGGTGGAACAAGCACAAGGGGCTGTATGATCACCTCCTTATCCAATTTCTTATATTAGGAAGAAAATTACCATTTTGATTTCTGTTGTCCATCCGGCATCCTGGCTTAAAATCCCCAGAGCCTTTTGTAAAGCATCTTCCCCTTGCTTCACGTAGGATAGTTCTTCTGTGCTGAGAGTCCGTTTTATTTCCAATCTTTCATCTTCGACTTTGAGAGCTGTGATAAAACCCAACATTATATCACAATGTACAACAAACAAAGCGAACACTGTTTCCTTCCCAAGACATTTCTGTATTTTGACAAGTATTTGACTAGCTTCGGAAATATTATTTAGACAGTTGTAGGCTTGTATCTCACTCAATTAAAACTATCTCTCCGCCCTACTGCAAACCCTTTTGTTCTTCCTGCCCTTGCACCTTGCTATGATACCATGATCCATTTCCAACCATCTCTCCATCCTGCCTGATTAAAATCCAACAATCCAGTCACTAAGGGTCACTAAACAGCCCTCATCAGAACCAAGTGATTTGTTAATACATACACCCTTCCCAAAGTACTGTTACTATGTTGCTCTCACTCTAGTGACTTGCCTTAGTTCAACTGTGCATTGAAATATCATCATATTATTGCCAAAAACCCAAAATTACTTTTAATAAACTTTGAGAATACCATTGCTAACTACCACAATAGCATAAAGAGAGTGCAAAGCTGTCAGAAAAAGCTGCTTACCTGGGTGAGGTTTTTTTTTCTGGACTAGAGAATCCCAGGTTCCTGACAGAAAATTATCTTTAATTTTCATTCTTCTCATTTCATATGCTACGGCAGCTACTGCAGTTCTCTTCAATCCTGAATGAAGAGAAAAATTGAAATTATTCGAATTAACCCTTCCAACCCATCTTAGTGCATAAATGGCTCACAGTGTAGAAACAGATACATCTGTTATTACAGTCTGTTTCATTCAAAGTAACCAAGACATCAAACTTAACATTAAAATTCCCACTTCACGACATAATTTAATTTCAAAAGATTTAATCATTAAGTTGCTGTCTAAGACTCTCCACAGATTGCAAAATGCTTAGTTATTTTTTAAGACAATAGGTATACATTTACCTGTCATGTTCCTGAAATGCTGATGTGAGATTCCACAGCACAATTTGAATGTTGCTGGTAACATGGTTTTCAGCTAATTCCTGCTCTGTTCTGAGCTTATGCCGAACTTGCACAGTTTCTTTGGATTTATATTTGGTGCTTGAAGGCCAATATCTTTGATAAGGAATGTGCAGAGAGATACCCACCAGATGAATAGAGTATTCAAGGACAGCATAGGGAGCGATGAGTGTAGCACTATCAGAGGGCACTTTTTGATAGCCTCCTGAGTAATGTAAAGTATTGTGAGATGAAGAATTACTCACTGATGGCCTCAGGCATTTCCTCACTTGCTGCCGTATGGCAACAAAAATTGGCAAATTGTTTAAATAACTGGAGGTTGCTGGTCCTAAAGCAATTCAGCCTCCTCAAATGTCATTGTCTGTACCTTGTGTGCATATTAGCAAAGGGAAGTACATGATGCTGAGAATGCAGTATGTGGGCCTGAGCTAATCTTGCCCATTGATTGGGAATGTTCCTGGGGAGTTGACTATTCAACCAGCCTGACTTCACCTTAACCCTTTCCTCAACCAACCACAAAGCAAGCACAATTTATTGTCCAATCACAGGATGCACCCAAACTGCCTTTTCTTTCTTCCCCTCAATCCCCAACATTTTTAAAAGCGGGAAATGAAAAGGTATGAGGAAAATGAAAGAAGGAGTTTGCTATAGCATTTAGGGCTAAAGAATATGAGGAGAAAGCAGGAGGAGGGGGTGGAGTTGGATAGTCAGCCATGACGGCACAGGCTCGCAGGGCTGATTGGCCTATTCCTATTTTTTTCTGTTTCTCTGTACAACGAAAGGGTTAATTGTAGTCTAGGTCAGTGACTAGTTCACAGCTTCTTGGCTAGAATTTGTCCAAAAGGAGAAAATCAGGCTGAGGCGTCAAGCACTACAATGAATTGAAAAAAAATTTAGAACAGAATCCCTACAGCGCAGAAGAGACCCTTCAACCCAGCAAGGCCACACCAACCCTCCAAAGAGTAACCCACCCAGACTCCCTTACATTTATCCCTGACTAATGCACCTAACCTGCACATCCCTGAACACTATGGGCAATTTAGCATGGCCAATCCACCCTAACCTGCACATCCCTGAACACTATGGACAATTTAGCATGGCCAATCCATCCTAACCTGAACACTATGGGTAATTTAGCATAGCCAATCCATCCTAACCTGCACATCCCTGAACACTATGGGTAATTTAGCATAGCAAATCCACCCTAACCTGCACATCCCTGAACACTATGGGTAATTTAGCATGGCCAATCCACCCTAACCTGCACATCCCTGAACACTATGGGTAATTTAGCATGGCCAATCCACCCTAACCTGCATATCACTGAACACTATGGGTAATTTAGCATGGCCAATCCACCCTAACCTGAACACTATGGGTAATTTAGCATGGCCAATCCACCCTAACCTACACATCTTTGGATTGTGGGAGGAAACTGGAGTACCCAGAGGAAAGCCATGCAGACAAAGGGAGAACGTGCAGTCGCCCAAGGCTGGAATCAAACCCAGGTCCTTGATGCTATGAGGCAGCGGTGCTAACTGCTGAGCCATCGTGCCACCCCAATTGAGATAGGAGTTATATTGCACATTGTTTCGACTTTGTAATATGTTCTTCCTCACCTGGAGCTTTGTTGAAACAAGGCAACACCTTTCTGTATCAGCAGCAAAGGTCACTATTCGAAGAGTTGGCAATTCTATTGGTACCTGGGCAACAGTGTTTCCATCAAACCAGAAGCAACAGGCAGCTGAACTGCTGCTTCATCTCACTGCTGAGAATTTGAGGAGGTATTTGCACATCTACCTCACTCGTAGTAATGCCATTCATCAGTTCCCTCATTTCTAATGTTCCAAAACCCTTTCAACAGCAAACAGAGTTAATATGGCAGGATTGAATTGGAAACTGCAGCAACTTTATTTCGGCAGTAGTTCAGATTCAGTTAAAGTCTGAAATAATTCACGGATTTACCTGCAGAACCTTATCATGTTTTAAAGCAAGTAGGAGAGAGATGAAAGAGAAAAGGATGAGGGAAGAAATAAAACTGATGAGATAGAAAAGAACGAAGCAACAGATCTCGATAGGAGCAAAAAGATGGTTGGCGGTGAGAGAAATAAATTTATATCTTAGAAATTCAAAGATAGCTTCAAACTGTTATCTTCCATTGTACAGTACAGCACCCTGCCTTCAATCAAAAGTTAGTATATTGCAAGACAACAGTACATCTCTCTGCAGTTGGCTTATTTTAAAATATGTTCTGTGATTTAATGTGTTGTACAGTATTTGTATATTATTCCTATTCGACTTTGGATGTCCATCATTTGTAATTTCTTGTGCCAACCACAAGGGGGTAGTATTGTGATTTCTGCTGTTCTGCTTTCACAGTGAAAACAAAGTTCTGAATTTATAGTACTTTTAACACTGTCAAACTTCCAAAGGAATTTCGCAGGAGCATTATCCACCAGAATTTGACACTAAGTCACATAAGGACACATTATTGCAGGGGATTGAAAGCTTGGTCTAAAATTGAAGGAGTGTCTTAAAGGCTGAAAGTAAAGTAGAGACACAGAGAGAGGTCGGGAGGGAATTCCAGAATTTGAGATCCAGGAAGCTGAAGGCAGTTGTGATGGACAAAGCACAAGGGCCCAGAATAAGAGGAGTGCAGATATTGCTGAGCATGGTAGGGCTGGAGGAGATTACAGAGAGTGGCGAATCCGCGGAGATGGTTAAACAGAAACATGAACATTTTAAACTTGGGGCTTTGCTTAAACTGGGTGCCAGAGAGAGGACAGTGTGAGGCAAGCCGAGTGTTTGAAGTAGCTAAGCCTAAGTTAAAAATCACACAACACCAGGTTATAAGAGAGAAGTTGAGTTAATTACAGGGCGGTTGAGAGAGTTCAGGGCAGTGGAATGTCTAAATGAGGAACCTAATTTCTGCCCATCAATTACTGGAGGGTTCGTATGTAAGAAATACATCACTTTCAAGAAAAACAATTGACAGGTGAAAGATTTCCTCAGCGTTTTGAGAAATTTCATTACTTTATTTTGCTTTCTTATTTACTTATGACTGAACTATCATTCATAAATTATTAATTACAATTTTAAAATTCAGATGTAAGTCAATTCAATGAAAGAAATGCAGAAGGCAGTAGGATTTGGATTTAAATAGTACCTTTGATGTCTTTAGAACATACTAAAGCACTATACAGCCAATGAGCTATCAATGTCAACTTCCTTAAATTGCAGCAGCCAATGTGTTCACAGCAGGCTCCCACAAACAGTAACCCGATAATGACAGCTTTGATAAAGATTAGGAGGTGCTGGTGCTGGTGCTGGTGTTGGACTGTGTGATTTTTAGCTTTAATAAAGTGGCGTGAGGAATAAATAGAAGCTGGCAAACAAGGGAAGACTCTCCCAGTTTATGTTTGAATAGCATCGTCTGATCTTTGACAATTGTACCATTACCACCTCCTTCCTCTCCCCGACCCACTCATACCCACACACTCCTCAAGGAGAGGGATGAGTATCTCAACAGGACAGCAGAAGCTCTCACAACATCACACTGAGGTGCTGCGGGTGGGGTGGCCCAGAGCCAATCATTTCACCAAAGGGTTAGTTTTCCCCGTCTCGAATACTACGTGATTTCTGGAGTCGTGTCTACTTTCAGGACATTTCCTCATATTAATAGGTGGTAGATAAATTAAACATGTACTTGGTGTCTTTAGTCTTTCCTTTGCTCCAAATTCAAAGTTCACCTTCAGCATATTGGTGACATCCAAACTGGAATTGGAGCAATGTTTTAAGTGCTGCTACAGGAGGCATCTCCTGAATTCTTTGTTTCCAGCATTACACTTGTTATAAAATCATCTGCTATAATCAGGATATTCAAATAAACCGTAAATAGATATATTAATAAAACTTCTTTCATTATACTGGCATGGCCTTGTTGAAATCAGAATTCTAAATGTAAACATCACCCGTATGAATGATTGCTCGGCCTATGCCATGGTTCAGTTTGATTTCACCTCAGAAAGGTTCTGGAAAAGGATCCCATGCAGGGACAGCAATCATCAGGTAACAAACTGACTTCCTCTCGTGGCTTCCTCAGGGCTGATGGAATCCCAGCCGGTCACTCAGGTCATCTCCAGGGTGAGAGGAGCTCCTGCTCTCTTTCACACACGTGCACATACACAAAGACACACATGTGGAGATGCATACAGACACTAACACACACATACATACACATACACACACTCTCTCACACACACACACACACACTCACACATATACACACTCTTGCTCACACACACACACACACATACACACTCTCTCATACACACTCTCTCTCACACACGCACATACACATTCACATACCTCCACCCCCATACACATTTACACATACACACACTCTCTCACACACACACACACATACACACTCTCTCTCATACACGCACACACACAATCACTCACACACACTCTCTCTCACACACACACACATTCACATACCTACACCCCCATACACATTTACACATACACACACACACGGAGACATAGTAACACGTAGGTACATGAATAGGAAAAGTTTAAAGGGATGTGGGCCAAGCACATGCAAGTGGGACTAGATTAGCTTGGGCAGCATGGACGAGCTGGACCCAATAATCTGTTTCCATGCTCCATGACCCTATGACATACACAGACACCCAGACATGTATACAGACGTACACAGACAGCTACAGACACATATACACAGTGACACGCGTACATGCACATACAGAGACACACAAGTACACACACATACAGAGACACAAACACACACACAAACACAAACACATATACAGTGACACACACATGCTCAAGGACTCACGCAAACAGAGGCACACACAGTGATGATCAGGTTAATGAGGGACTTTGAAATGGAGGAGAGCGAGGTTGAGCTGGAGTTAAGGAGGCAAGTCCAAAGCTTAGGAGCCAGCCAGCTGACAGCACAATGTTGGAGGGATCCAAACCAGGAACATAGGCCCGAATTAAAGGAGTGTGGATATCTCGGGGTGTTTGAGGCTGGAGGAGGTGTCAGAGATAAGGATGAGCCTATGGAGGGTTTTTTAAGTGATGATGTGAATTCTAAAACCCAGGCAATGAACATACGTGTGATCAGTAAACACAGACCTGCCCCATCTTAAAACACCAGCAGCAAATGTGATTGAGGGGCAGTGTGTTGGTAAGAATCGGATGGAGAGTTGTGTTAGATTCTGTGTCACAGTGCAGGACTGGGGAGAGAAGGGATTGATCAGACTGCGAAGAATGGGAGCTAGTGACTGGAGAGCCACATGCAGTGATGGAGAGGCATCTTAGCAAGATGCATGGTCAGGGGCAAAGGTCAAGAAGGATGAAGAGGAATAACTTTGGTTTGTTCGAGCCACAAAGGAACTCACTGTGACCTGATTAATACCCATTTACTACCTCCTCAAGGGCAAGAAACTGATTGGTTAAGACTCATTTACTACCCATTCAAGGGCAGGAAACTGATTGGTTAAGAGCCATTTACTACCCATGCAAGGGCGAGGAAACTGATTAGTTAAGACCCATTTACTACCCATGCAAGAGCAGGAAACTGATTGGTTAAGACCCATTTATTACCTGCACAAGGGTGGGAAACTGATTGGTTAAGAGCCATTTACTACCCTCTCAAGGGCAGGAAACTGATTGGTTAAGACCCATTTACTACCCTCTCAAGGGCAGGAAACTGATTGGTTAAGAGCCATTTACTACCCATGCAAGGGCAGGAAACTGATTTGTTAAGAGCCATTTACTACCTGTGCAAGGGTGGGAAACTGATTGGAAGAGTTCAAACAACTAGATTCCAGGAACAATGTACATGGATTTGGGAAGTAACTCACATTCAGTGACTGGTTGAAAAGGGAAGTTTGTGTCTGATTTACAGGAACGATCTCAGCTTTTACCACAGATTGATGGATAAGCTCTTTGTTCTTTGAGTGAGAGTGAAGGAGGTAAACGAAAGAGATTTCGGATGGGTGAGGTGCTGCTGCTACAAACTGTCCTGAATTATGTGTTAATTTAATATTAAATAAGATCAAATATGCTCCTGGCTACATACTTTTAGAAAAACTAGAACAGTTGTTCTGTTTGAAGATTCCGATCATTAAAATTCCCTACCCAACACTGAGGACTTCATTGAGGTGAACATTATTATTGAACAGAACAACAAGTAATGAGATCTATACTTTCCAAATTTATTCCAATTTCAGTTGGGGGATTAAAGGGCATTCCTGAAATCCTGAATGACTATTTAGCTAGAGGTTGTTTGGGTGTTAGCAGAGGCCTGGCTTTGGGATGGTTGACAAAAAACTTTAAGTTCAAGACTCTGCATCTGAGGCCTGTGCAGCTTCCCCAACCCCATCAGTAGCGTGCGAAGCTCTGAACGAGTTGTGAAGGGAAATGCCAGATTCCGAAGCTGGCCATGAGGGTCTGAGTGGGAATAGAGGGTGACGTACCTTCTTGTTGGCACTTTGCAACCCACCATCACCACAAATTAAGAGCCGGAGTGTTGCAGTCAGGGGCACCTCTGAGCCAGTCCAATGGCAGGAGCAGGGCGTGGGAGGTGATCAGGGATCTAGGCCACGGTGCCAGAGGAGATGTTGATGGTTGGCTCCTTGGCTGCCATGGGTGTTGCTCACAGGAAGTATCCGAGAAAGGTCAAGGGCTGCAATCTGTGACCTTTGCTGACTTTCCTATCCTCCCTCACACAGGGTAGGGAGCACATGGAGGCCATTTTGAAAGATGTCAGCTGTCCTGAGTGGAAACTGATGACTCAACATTGACAAGAGCAACACATCTGAATTCTTCTGCAACTTTCTACCACACAGAGTAACATCTTGACCCAATAAGCTAGCCAAAAGTTTCCCTACCTGATCTGCATCTGCGCTAAGCTTTGTTTAGCCTTAATATTTATATATTTTTCACTGAATCAAGCGATACCTCAGACTTGTTTTTGATAACTTCATCTGTTTTATATTTTAATGGTTTATTTTAAAGTATAATTGCATCATAAAATAATCATCTGCAGTCAAAATTAATAGTTATAAGGGTGCGTAGTCTCAACAATAGATACTGTTTAGGAAATGTATTTTTGCATTGGTGTTTGATTCCATAAAAAAAGGATCTAAACTAACAGAAAAGGACAGTCTTTTACAATGTTGTCCTGAATGCTGAAAGTTTGATGATTCTATATCAGTGAGAGAGGTGAGGAATTGCTCCCTGATATTAATAAGGAGAGCAGTCCATAGTTAGGAAGCACAGGGCTCCTGTGGTGCAGTGGTAGTGTCTTTGCCTTTGAGGCAGAAGGTCTGGGTTCAAGTCCCATCTGCTCTAGGGGTGTGACTGGGTTTGTTAGGAAGCTTAATAATCAGGAAGCATGTACATCCTTACAGGATGTTAGCCTAGTGATTTTCTTTCAATTCAGTATGATTTTGGAGACTGAAAGACAGCAGCTAATTCTATTAGTGTCAGAAGCAGATGAAGCAGGGAATATTACAAATAACCTTCGCACCAAAAGATGTGTAGGGGGGAGTGGGATACTATCTCACAGTCACTGGGAACAGAGTCACGTCATTGCACATACTGTGTAGGCTGTCAACAACGAGTAGTTACTGTTGGAAGAACAGACAACTCACTAACGAGCTCATGAATGACATGGTCACCCTGATCCCTTTGTGCTGATTATAGACTGACCAATCCAGAGACTCAGGACTAACAATACAGTACAGCTGGCTGCTTGAGAATGTTAAATCCCCTGAAATAAATGTAGAATTTAAATGCTCTTGTAGGCAAGAAAAGATGCCATCAAAGTTTTGGATTGTCATTAAAATCGAATACCTTCACTTGATGAGCCTGTATATGAGTGTCTGATCCCACACTCACAGACAGCACTCAGTGAGTGACCATGCACCAGTCATAGGAACAGGGGTAGGCCATTCATCCCCTTGAGCTTGTTCTGGTGTTCAATGAGGTCTGTGGCCTAATTGTATTCGGGCCTCCCTTAATACCTTTTGCTTAATAAAAAAATGATCTATGTCAGACTTAAAGTTAACAACTGATTTAGCAAAATTACTGTTTGTGGAAGAGAGCTCCAGTTAGCGACCAGCTTCTGTAAAAGTGTATGTAGAAACAGTCAAAGCAAACAAAGGTGTTTGTGGCTGTTGGACGTCAATCAGCTCAGCCTCAGGATGTTGCTACAGGGCAGTGGCCAACGTCAGCTCTCTCCAGCTGTGGTTCTTGATGAAGCAATAATTCCGAAGTGGAGCTGTTCACTGATGGTGGGACAAATCACCAGAAATCACAGATCAGCAAACCTCCTTGTGCTTATAAATGCCAAGTGACATTTACATTGCGCAAGTGTCAAGTGTTATAAGCACAAGGGAATCTTAACTAATTGCCATTTCCCTCCACTGTTAACATTCTGGGTCATCAATAAGAAGCTGAAACACAACTGAACCAGACTTATAACTCACCCACAGTTACTAGGGCAGGTCAAAGGTTAGATGCCCTGTAACAAGTAGCTCTCTTTATAGCTTGCCTCCAACTATAAAGCCATCTCTTGTTATTCAATGCCGTTACTATCACTGAAACCCCCACTATCATAATCCTAGGGGTTACCATCGACCAGAAATTGTCTGGACTAGCCATATAAATACAGTGGTTACAAGAGCAGGTCAGAGGCTAGGAAGTCTGCAGTGAGAAACTCATCTCCTGGTTCCCCAAAACCTATCCACCATCTACAAGGCACAAGTCAGGAGTGTGATGAAATACTCAACAACATTCAAAAAGCTTAGCACTATTCAGAACGAAGCAGCCCACTTGACTGGCCCCCCCATCCACAAACATCCACTCCCTCCACTCCTGACACCCAATAGCAGCGGTGTACACCATCAACAAAATGCAATGCATAAATTCCATGGCTCCTGAGACAGTGCCTTCCAAACCCACAGCCACTACCACCTGCAAAGTCCCTCAAGCCACTCACCGTCCTGACTTGGAAATATATCGCCATTCCTTCAGTGTCACCAAGTCAAAATCCAGGAAAGCCCCCCCTAATGGAATTCCAAATGGACTGCAGTGATTCAGAAAGCCAGCTCATCTCCACCTTCTCAAGGACCACTAGGGATTGACAGAAACGTTCTGGCAGCGCCTGCAATAACCACATCTACGAATGTTTAAAACTGCCACCTCACCAAAGACTCTGACAGGTTTGGTACCTTTGCTTAGCAGAGTCACAGAGTCACGTGGCACAGAAACAGACCCTTCGGTCCAACTCACCCATGCTGACCAAGTTTCACAAACTAAACTAGTCCCACTTTCCTGGTGTTTAGCCCATATCCCTCTGAACCTTTCCTATTCATGTCCCTGTCCAAATGTCTTTTAAATGTTCTAATTGTAACCTGCATCTACCACTTCCTCTGGCAGTTCATTCCACATGTCAACCACCCTCTATGTGGAAAAGTTGCCCCTCGGTTCCCTTTTTTAAACCTTTCTACTCTCACCTTAAAAATATGCCCCCTACTTTTGAACTCGCCAACCTTGCTATTCACCTTATCTCACGATTACCCCTGCGGAGCTTCTGTAAGGTCACCCCTCAAACTCCTACACTCCAGTGGAGAGAGTTCCAGTCTATCCAGCCTCTCCTTATAATACAAACCCTCCAGACCCAGCAACATTCTGGCCATTCTTTTCTGAACCCTCTCCAATTTAATAATATCCTTCCGATAGCAGGGAGACCAGAACTGCACACAACACTCCAAAAGTGGCCTTACTAACGTCTTGTACAATTTGAACATAATGTCCCAACTCCAATATTCAATTCACTGAGCAACAAAGGCAAGTGTGCTAAATGTCTTCTGAACCACCCTGTCTACCTGTGACACAACTTTCAAAGAACTATGTATCTGAACCCTTACGTCGCTCTGTTTGACAGCTCTTCCCAGGGCCCCGGCCATTAACTGTATACATCCTGCCATTATTTGTTTTTACCAAAATACAATTCATTCAAATCAAACTTTATTGACTATTCCTCGGTCCATTGATCCAATTGATCAAGATCCCTTTGTACTCCAAGAAAAACGTCTTCATTGTCAACTATACTAACAATCTTGCTATCATCCTCAACTTATTAACCACGCCTCCTAACTTCTCATCCAAATCATTTAAATAAGTGACAAACAACAATGGACCCAGCACTGATCTCTGCAGAACACAGCTGGTCACAGGCCTCCAGTCTGAAAAGCAACTCTCCACCGTCACTCTCTGTGATGAGGGATTAGTATCAAAATTTGCACTGTCTCTTGGGACATTCAGTGAGGGTCTCCAGTCTATGTTTTAAGGTATAGACATATTGCAATGTTAGGCAGTTTACAGACACTTCTTCAAAGTGTTACATCTGACCTCTGATCCAACTCATCCTGAATCAATGGCATAATGATCCTGTATGTTCATGTCAAGCTCTGAAGGAGTGGGAACATACTCATTCAGTGAAAGATACAGAGTAGAAGGCTGTCTCAGCAGAACAGCAGTTCCTATCAATTTGAACTTGAATGACTCTGGTGTGAACTTATACTTCGGCATAGGATAAGGAGAGAAGGTATCAACAGATTGCACTCTGTATTGTTGGAACAGATTGGCCTGGGACAAAGCAGAACTCAAGAGAATCTGATGGACTCATGATTTGGAGATAACCAGAAGGCTAGTTGCCAATAATCTTTAGTGGAGAGACCAAGGTTGATTGGTATATGCAAACATTCATTGAGAAAGTTCTAAAATCACAAATTAAATGCTTGAGATTCCAACTAGCGAAGTTTCTTTCTTGGGATTACCCTTTTTAAAGGTATGTATGTACAGTGTTGTTTCTGTAAACTTTATTTCTCTCTCGGTGACTAGTTATCCCAATTAAACTTGCTTCCACCACACTCTCAGCCAGCACATCCCAGATGTCAACCATTTGCTGCGTGAAAATATTATCCTTCATGTTGCTGTTGGTTCTTTATCCACTGTCGTAAATCTGTGTCACCTTGGTCTCAATATGTCCACCAATGGGAGCAGCTGCTGCCTATCTGCTTTGTTCAGACCACTCTTGGTTTGGAACACCTCCCAGCCTCACTAAAGACAACAGCTCCAGCATCTCTAGTTTAACTGTGTTACCAAAGATCTTCATTCTCGGAACCAGTCACATGATACCCTGAGAATGGGGGAAGGAGGTGAGTGGGCTGACAGAGGAGCACCCACACAATGTAGCCCATTTATGATACCACCACCCACCAGATGGGATGCTGCCCTGATACCCAGTTGCCCAAAAATCAGTGGCACCCAATGCCCATGTGGAAGAATGAGTGAAGAATCAGTTTGAAGACTGTGAGGTGCTGCATTTTGGAAAGGCACAGCAGGGTAGGACTTACAGACTTAATGGTAAGGTCCTGGGAGTGTTGCTGAACAAAGAGACCTTGGAGTGCAGGTTCATAGTTCCTTGAAAGTAGAGTCGCAGGTAGACAAGGGGCTAAAGAAGGTATTTGATATGCTTGCCTTTATTGTTCAGTGCATTGACTATAGGAGTTGGGAGCTCATGTTGCAGCTGTACAGGACATCGGTTAGGCCACTTTGGAATATACTGCATTCGATTCTCATCTCCCTACACAGAAGAGTTGTTGTTAAATCTGAAAGGGTTCAGAAAAGATTTGTAGGAACGTTGCCAGGGTGGGAGGGTTTGAGCTCTTGGTGAGGCTGAACATGGCAGGGGCTGTTTTCCCGGGAATGTCGGACACTGAAGGGTGACCATGTAAAAGTTTATAAAATCATGAGAGGCATGGATAGGATGAATTGCCAGAGTCTTTTCTCAGATAGGGGAGTCCAAAGCTAGAGGGCATAGGTTTAAAGTGAAAGGGGAAAGATTTAAAAGGGACTTAAGGGGCAAATGTTTCACACAGGGGATGGTGCATGCATGGAATGAGCTGCCAGAGAAAGTGGTGGAGGCTGGTACAATTACAGCATTTAAAAGACATCTGGATGGGTATATGAATAGGAATGTTTTAAAGGGATATGGGCCAAGTGCTGGCAAATGGGACTAGATTGGGTTGGGATATCTGGTCAGCATGGACAAGTTGGACTGAAGGGTCTGTTTCATGCTGCCTATCTCTATGAATCTGTAAACCCAGGTCAGGTTGTGTCCAGGAACAGCCTGGCCAAGTTCACCAGACAAAAGGCCAAATTATTAGGTAGTCTGAGAAAATGTTCACCCTAACCCCAGTTGATGTTGAGCAAGTGTTTGATAAAGGTTCATCACATCTTCCTACCTTTGTGTACCATGCATTTACAAAGCTCGAGATCCCATGGACCTTTATGCAACATGCAACCTTCAACAATTTGTGCACGTTTAAGGGGAAGCTACAAACACCCACAAGAGAGAAAAGGAAATCAGAGAGTATTCCGATAGACTGTGGTGTGTGAGAGGTTTCATTTGGAAGTTCAAGACCAGTATTGAACCTATCGGGCTGAATGGCCTGTTTCGGTGTCATGTAGTCTGGGCAATCCCAAAGACTCTCAGCCATTAGCATTTGTGGAAAAGAAAATGCAGGAGAGAATTTCCAGATTGTTCACAGGTTTCAACTCACGGTTGATGGTAAACACAGCAGTTGTGTGAAATTTCCCTTCTTGAAGCTCACTGAATGTCCTAACCCAGTCAATGTTACATCAGTGCAGTGCAAATTTCTGAAAAATACATCATTTTAGTGTCTTTTCTCTGTAGGATTTGTAAATAACGAGACATGCAGATTTGTTTTGTCATTCTTTGCATACTTATGCTTTGGTCCAAGTGGTGAACATAGCTGAAATAGCCCCTCACACCTTGGGGTGCTTCATTCGTATTGTTCCAGCTTTCTGACCAGATGCTGAAGGCTGGTTCAAGAATATATGCTTATGCCAGCTGACATTCAATGAAAACATAAGAATTACTTGAGCTGTTGGTGGGTTTTGCTGCACACAGATGGCCTACAGTGTTATCAGATGTAATGGTGATTACAATTCATGAGTAGCTCATGGGGTAGGAATCACTTTGCAATGTGTGGAAAACAGGACGTGTGTCTGGTAAATGGAAGTAATGTAGGAATTTCTTCTGGAAGTGAGGTCAGTGAATTAATTTGAACTGTAGACCTCCTGGCCACCTGGGGAAAGGGTGCGATATCTCACCTCAGTGCTGCCTTGAGCTGGGTCATGAGATGGGTAGCCAGAACAACTGCCTGTTCAAACCATCAGTAATTAGATGTAAGATAAAGGCGCACAGTGTACGGGTAATGTATTCGCATGGATAGAAGATTGGTTAACCAGCAGAAAGCAAAGAGAGGGCGTAAATGGATGTTTCTCTAATGGGCGATCAGTGGCAAGTGGTGTGCCTCAGGGATCAGTGTTGTTCACAGTTGTTTACACTTTACATAGATGATTTATAATTGGGGACCAAGTATGGTGTGTCAAAGTTCGCAGACAACATTAAAATGAGTGGTTGGGCAAAGTGTGCAGAGGACACTAAAGGTCTGCAGAGATTTATAGTTAGATTAATTGAGTGGGCAAGGTCTGGCAGATGGAGTACAGAGGAACCTCGATTATCCGGCATTCGATTATCTGAATATCGGATTATCTGGCAAGATCGCAAGGTCCCGATACTTGGCTGAAGTATGTAACCTGGAATTCGATTAACTGAACAAAACTCCACGCCCGTGTCCATCGGATAATCGATGTTCCTCTGTACACTGTTGGTGAGGTCATCCATTTTGGTTGGAATAACAGAAAAATGGGCTATTAGTTAAATGGTGAGAAATTGCAGCACGCTGCTGTGCAGAGGGACCTGGGTGTCCTTGTGCATGAGTCACAAAGAGTTGGTTTGCAGGTGCAGCAGGTAATTAAGAAGGTAAATGGAATATTGTCCTTCAATGCCAGAGAGATGGAATTTAAAAACAGGGAGATTATGCTGCAGCTGTACAGGGTGCTGGTGAGGCCACACCTGGAGTACTGTGAGCAGTTTTGGTCTCCTTACTTGAGAAAGGATGTACTGGGCCCTGGAGGGGTGCAGAAGAGGTTCACTGGGTTGATTCTACAGTTGAGGGGGTTGGTTTATGAGGAGAGATTGAGTAGACTGGGGCTATATTCATTAAAATTTAGAAAAATGAGGAAGGATCTTACAGAAACATAAAACTATGAAGGGAATAGAAAAGATAGAAGCAGGGAGGCTGTTTCCACTGGCGGGTGAAACTAGAACTAGGGGGCATGGCCTCAAAATAAGCGGGAGCAATTTAGGACTGAGTTGAGGAAGAACTTCACCCAAAGGGTTATGAATCTGTGGAATTGCCTGCCCAGTGAAGCAGTTGAGGCTGCCTCACTGAATGTTTTTAGGGCAAAGGTAGATAGATTTTTTGAACAGTAAAGGAATTAAAGGTTTTGGTGAGTGGGTGGGTAAGTGGAGCTGAATCCATGAAAAGATCAGCCATGATCTTATTGAATGGCAGAGCAGGCTCAATGGGCCAGATGAACTGCTCCTGTTCCTATTTCTTATGTCCTTATCATGTGGAACTCCCATGGTCAGAGACAGAACACCTTCTCCCACTCTCCTCAACTGCATCTCTGAGGAAGGTAAAGCTTTCTCTACTGGCAAACACATTGCCAGATGTTTTTGAAAAACCAGCAAAGCTATTTATTTAATTTTTATATTTGTTCCTTTAGTGTCACTGGATCCTGGAAATCTCTCCCTCATGGCGTTGGGGGTCTCCCTACATTTAGGCTCAGTTGTTAGCATGGCTCCCTCACAGCACCAGGGACCCAGGCTCAATTAAACCTGCAGGCATCCGTTTGTGTGGAGTTTACACATTCTCCCTGTGTCTGTGTGGGTTTCCTCTAGGTTCTCTGGTTTCCTCCCACAGTCCAAAGATGTGCAGTTTAAATGGATTGGCCATGCTCAATTACCCATACTGTCCAGGGATGTGCAGGCTAGGTGTGTTAGCCATGGGACATGTAGGGTTACAGGAATAGGGTGGGGACGGGGTGGTTCTGGGTGGGATGCTCTTTGGAGGCTCGGTGTGTACTTGATGGGCCGAATGGCCTGTTGCCACACTGTGGGGATTCCGATTTGGAGATGCTGGTGTTGGACTGAGGTGTACAAAGTTAAAAATCACACAACACTGGGTTATAGTCCAACAGGTTTAATTGGAAGCACACTACCTTTCGAAGCGCTGTTCATTCATCAGGTGGTTGTGGATAACCTGGTGTTGTGTGATTTTTAACTATGATTCTACATCAAAATAGATTGCAGCGGTTCAAGAAGGCAGCTCACTACCACCTACTCCAGAGCAACCAGGGACAGGCAGTAAATGATGGTCCAGCTAAAAACGCCCACATCTGATGAAAAAATGTTACTACCACAACGTTACAATGTACTTGAGGTCAAAGATTATCACTGGGAAACCCCCTATGCTTCCTTGATTGTGCAATGGCACTGCAGAGTGAGGAGGTTGTGAACATCAGTGGTGAAACCAAATTTTTGTTGGTGAAGGGACCTTTTATTCTGATTTTCCTGAAATCGTTGCTGAGTCTGCTGTGCAAAACATCTATCAACTATTAGATTATGTGAGGCGTGGATCTTAGCAGAGAGATGGATGGTGACTTATCTGCTTCTCAATAGCTACATCTCTCTTGTTCCTTTTGAGCAGTAATTTAAAATCTGATTATATTAATCAGTTAAAGTTAATATTGTATTAACTTTAGTTCTTCATTTTTTTCTTTTAAAATATCAAATTCTTTTCTGACAATTTTAACTTGCAGAAGATCGTGTATTAAGTTGCATGACAGGTAAAAAGAAAAGCTGATCATTTCTGACGTAATGATTAAAATAACATTATCGCAGGCTCTGGGGTATAAAGCAGGGATCCTGGTTTCTGGTTCAATCCAGCTTCATCTGAACGAGGTGGGACCACATAATAATGAACGAAAGCCCCTCAGAACCAGAACCCTTCATGTTAACACATTTATGTAGTGCCTTTGATAAACCAGGAAGTCTTCAAGTATTTGACGGTTGCATAAGCAGACGGGAATGACTATCAAGAAAATTAAGGGTTTATTAGTGCAGTAGCAGTAGATATGAGTAGTTTTTTATAGGGAGGACAAAGGGGTGATGAAGCAGCAGAGAGATTCAGGGAGATAATTAAAGGAGACTATAAAACATTGTCACGTTTGATGTGGTGAAAGATGTTGGAGGAACGTCTAGTTCTCAAAGGGTGTAGTCCTGGAGAAGGTTACAGACTGTACAACATTAAACGGAACATGACTTCAATTCTTTGCAAATCCATCACTTTATTCAAAATAAATTATCGGACCATGGAGGATAAATTAAAGCGAAACCACTCATTGATTCAAGCTGGACCAGAATTTGCATTTATATAGGCACTTTCAGATCCTGAAAGCACAGTGATTTATGTCATGTGACAACAAGCCCTGCAAACACAGCCAGATCCCATAAGCACAAAGACAAAGTCATTAGTTTTAGTGACACAGAATAGTGATAGATATGGGCTGCAAGACTGGGAGGAAATGGCCACTCATTGACAAATGGTTGCCTTTGGATGGAGCAGATGGAGGCATAGTTTAATATCCTGTCTAAAGCCCAGGGTCTCCATCAGTGCAGTGTTTCTTCATGATTGCCGAGATGTGTCTCATGTCTCTTGGCTCAGGGATTTGGGGTGGGTGGGGTGCAGCGATGTCAGACCTAAGCACTCGGAGTAAGATACATGATTCTGACTGAGTCACAATTCAATCAAACTGTGGTCGGCTCAGTATCTCAGAAGGACAGAACCGAGGTACATGCAGTGCTAAGCAAGTGAAGCCTGTGAATGATTAATCAGCTTTAACCACCAGCACCGCAGTCGTTAGCAGCTGGTCAGATGTACTTTGAAAGAAGTTGAAAACAAAGCTGACGTGAAAATGTAATTAAAAATACTCACGCAAGTTTTAATTTTCCAGCGAGCATGGGCTCCTCGCATCCCAGTGTAAACTTCAGGAATAATGAAACCTCCACTGAGCTGGCTTGCTGTACTTCATTTTATGGACGATGGCCCTTTAATGAGTCTGTGGTAAGGCTTCCACCCCTGCAAACCCCCTCACAGAGCTGTCAGGGGGCCATCGCTGGTAGTGCAGTTGGCCAAGACGGTGGCATTGAGTGTCTGACCCATCTAATGTGTTACTGGGACACAGCCCAGGGAGTGGGGTGGAAGGGGACCATGTTGGTCAGGCCAAATGTAGGTTGAATGTAGGGGGCCAAATCCTTAGAGAGGGAGTGGTCCTTATACTCAACGCATTGACTACTAAAAGCAAGCATACCAAATGCCTTCTTCACCACCCTGTCTCCCTGCGACTCCACCTTCTAGAAGCTGTGAAGCTACACCCCAAAGTCTCTTTGGTCAGCAATACTCCCCAGGGCCCTATCATTAAGTGTATATGTCTTGCCCTATTTAGCCTTACCATCTGCCACTCCTCAGCCCATTGGCCTATCTGATCGAGATCCGATTCTATTCTGGGGTAACCTTCTTTGCTGTCCACTACACCTCCAATTTTGGTGTCATCTGCAAACTTACTAACTATACCTCTTATGCTCACATTGAAATAATTTATATAAGTGACAAAAAAGCAGTGGACCAAGCATCAATCTTTGCAGCACACCACTGGTCACAGGCCTCCAGTCCAAAAAGCAACCCTCCACCATCACCCTCTCTCTTCTACCTTCGAGCTAATTTTATATTCAAATGGCTAGGTCTCGTGGATTCCATGTGATCTAACCTTGCTAACCAGTCTATTGTGTGAACCTTATTGAACGCCTTACTGAAGTCCATATAGACAATGTCCACTGAGTGCAAATTGCCCACTTTAAGGTCTCATTTGGGCCACAGACTGGCGCCAGACACGTCATTTCTGTGCCACCCTTAAAACTGTAGTGGTGCAGATGGTTCAGTGGTGGGCATGCTGTTGATGATGGCACAGGATCCAAAGTTACCAGTCTGCATGGTCATATTCCAACTGATAGAATAGCGCCCCTAACAAAGTGGGCGTGATGTTGATTGATCAGGGAGGCAAGATCACATTAGATGAGCAACTGCAGATGTGAAAAAAGAGTAAGTGAGTTTTTCTTCAGGTTAGGAAGACAACAGCTCAAGAACATTCTCCTTTCCAGGATCCCTCCCCCCCCCCCCTCCGAAGTTAGATCAGAACAGCTCAAGCTCAATCACTGCTGCCCAGCAGTGGAGTTGAACCCCACCTTCAGAAAGTCAAATAACAGCCCAAATCACAAGATGGCTCACAGGAGCAAGGATCACAATAGGTATGGAATTTAACAGTTGGTGAGCTTCGATAGCTGGTGAGAAATGAGAGCAGCTTGGGATCGATTCCCGCACTGGGTGAGGTTATTGTGGAGGAGTCTCCTTCTCAATCCCTCCCCCACCCCTAACCCGACCCTGAGGTTAAACTACCACCATCTGTCTTTCCTTCTCATTTGAGAGTAGGACCATGGTGACTTTACATGAGGTAATCATGGGACAGGTCACCATGAGCTCGGGTAAGTTCCGGACAGGTAAGGAGAGATACTGGGACAATATTACTGGACTTTAATCCACTGGCTAGGGGCATGGGCAGCTGGTGGAATTTAAATTCAGTGAATAAGATCTGCAATTGAAAAACTAGACTCCACAATGGTGTCTGCAAAACCATTGTATTGATTGTTCTGAAATCCCCTCTGTTTCAATAATATCTTTTAGGGAAGGAAATCTGTCATCCTGACCAGCCATCAGGAAGATCCCATTGGTGCCACCATTTTACTCCAAAGTTGGGCTGGGTTGAGCATGGTTTTCTCCTGGCTAGGGAGCCAGTCTTGGTTGGACATTGGCTCCGGCAAGATTGCATGGAGGCAGGAACCTGTCCGGAATCCACCCAACGTAAGAATCTTTAAATTTTGCTCTGAATGTGACCTTCATAGAAATGCAGAAAATTGCAGCTGGACTGGGCCATTTGCGCTTGCTCCATCCTTCAATCTGATTGTGAGGGTTGATCATCCAACTCAATTCCCCTGTTCCCGCTTTCATCCCATACTCTTTGATCCCTTCAGCCCTAAGAACTGTGTCTAACCCCTTCTTGAAACATTCAATGTTTTGGTCTCAACCACTTTCTGTGGCAGAGAATTCCATAGACGCACTTCATCGCAGTCCTAAATAGCCTCTCCTATATCCTTAGACTTTGATCCCTGGATCTCTGGATTCCCTGGACATTAGGAATATCCTTGTCTGTGTTTACCCTGTCTAGTCCTGTTCGAACGTTTGTGGGTTTCTATGTGATCTCACCTCATTATCCTAAACTACAGTGAATAGAGCCCTGCTCATCCAGTCTCTTCAATGTGGCTCCATAATGTTGGGAAATACAGCTCGCATTGACACTGTTCAGACAGAATTTAAACCAAAAGGCCCGGTAGAGTTACATTTCACTGCAAGGTTGCAGTATTTAAAGATCTTAGTTTGTCTCTGTCACCTCGAGTGGTCATATTAGAATTAGTTAATTTTTCTTGCCCGATGCATTGAAACCAAAAATCAAAAGGAACCAATGTTTAAACAGGCTCAGCACAGATAGCATGAAGTCTCCACAAAGCAATTTACTTTTTTGCAATGCTGCTAATCAATCAACGAATAGAACAAACAAACTTGGCTCACTTTGACTGGTGTCATGATTTGGAGATCATGATTCCACGCGAGAATGCAACTTTAACAAAAAGGTTTTGTGATTTACACATGAAAGAAGTGAAACTATCACTGTATTCTAACAGATGAAAGGCTTAACAGACAATCAATTTTTCAATGTATAATTTCAGTTACATCACACTGCAAATTTTTGCTATAAATTCTGTGTTACGATCGAGCCCTCCACTATCACCTGATGAAGGAGCGTCGCTCCGAAAGCTAGTGTGCTTTCAATTAAACCTGTTGGACTATAACCTGGTGTTGTGTGATTTTTAACTTTGACTGCTGTGACTGCAAAGATGGTACCAGCTATTCAGCTAAAGTCATCATTTACTTGCAGACAAATGAGCCAAGCTTTTTCAATCAGTCAATGGAGGGGAATTAATAAGGTACAACTTATAAACTGATAGCTGACTTATAATAATGCTAGCGTTAATGGAAAATGGTCACCACCTTTCCTTGATGTAGCTGATTGTCATGCGATGAGTGATGAATGTCCTATCCAGACCAGTCAGTTAACTTCATCGTTAAACTTTATTGTTAGAGAAACTTCTAGAAGCAATTATTCAGGATAGAATTAATAGTTACTTGGAAAAGTTATGGTTGATTTGGGGGATTCAGGATTAGTCAAGGGAAAGTTACCTCTAAATAACCTGCTGGAGATTTTCTTTGAGGAGATACAGAGAGGGTTGATGAGGGTAAGACTGTAGATGTGGTGTACGTGGATTTCCAAAGGGTATTCGATACAATGCCACTGAACAGACCTGTGGCTCAAAGATGTGTAGGTTAGATGGATTGGCTATGCTAAATTCCCCATAGTGTCCAGGAATGGGCAGGGTGGGTGGATCAGAGTCGAGAGTCTGGTGCTGGAAAAAGTACAGCAGGTCAGGCAGCATCCGAGGAGCAGCGGAATTGACATTTCAGGCAAAATCCCATGGAAAATGCAGGGTTACAGGGATAAGGTGGGGGCGTGGGTCTGGATGGGATGCTCTTCAGCGGGTTGGTGTGACTTGATGGGCCAAATGGCCTGCTTCCCTCACTGTTGGGATTCTACGAAAGATATAGACCATGGAATTAAAGGAGCAGTGGTAATGTGGATATAAAGCTGGCTTGGGGATAAGAAACAGAGAGTAATAGGGACTGAGTTTTTTTTTTAAAGGTTTGCAGTGGAGTTGGGGAGGGGTTGTTACTGGGATCCTTGCTTTTCCTGAATTATGTTAATGCTCTTGACCTTAGGGACCAATTTCAAAGTGTGCAGGTGACATGAACATTGGAAGAATTGTAAACTGTGAGGAGCATAATGTAGAATATCAGAAGGATGTTAACAAGGTGGTGGAGTGATAGATAGATGGCAACATTCAATGAGGTGTGGGATGATGCACTTTGGTACAAAGAATAGTTTAAAATGAATGGAGTGCGGAAAAGATATTTATATGTACATAACCATTAAAGATTAATTATACAAACAGTATTCTAGGCTTCATTAGTACAGTCATAGAGCAGGAAGGTTATGATGAATTTGTACAGGATACTGCTTGGAACTCAGTTGTGGGTGCCACAATATGGGCAGGATGTAAACACATTGGAAAAAGTACAGAAGAGATTTGGAACAATGGTTTCAGGGATGAGAAACTTCAGTTATGAGGGTTGCATAAGTTGGGATTGTTTTCCTTATGGAGGAGACGGTTGAGAGGTTTACCGAAATCATGACTGGCCTGAATAGAGTGGATCATGAGGAAATGTTCTGCGCACAAAAGGCTTGAGAATGAGAGGGCGCAGTTTTAAACATTCTGCAATTGGTGCAAATGTGAAGTGAGAAGAGTCCTCTGCACACAGATGATTGTTGGAGTCTGGACTGTGCTGTCTGGAAATGAGGTGCAGGAAGGTTCAACTGAGACTTTAAAGAGGGCGTTGGATAATTACTTGAATAATTACTTTGCAAGGTTATGGGAAAAAGGCAGATGAGTGACATATTCAGATGGTTTGGGATTGGCGGGGATTTTTACAAATTCAACAATATCATCAAAATCAAAAAAAAATCAAAACAACCAGAGCAATTCAACACTGGGAATTCTCAACCTGTTTCAAATCTTGTCCCAGAGTTCTCCCAGAGTCCTAGAGAACAGGAATTCTCCCCAAGTCCCAGAGAGCAGGGATTCTCTCAGAGAGCAGGAATTCTCCAAGAGTCCTGGGTAGCAGGAGTGCTCCCGGAATCCGAGGGAGCAGGAATTCTCCAGGAGAGCAGGAATTCTCTCCAAGTCCTAGACAGCAGGAATTCTCCCAGAGAGCAGGAATTGTCCCAGAGTCCTGGGGAGCAGGAATTCTCCCAAAGTCCTAGAGAGCTTGAATTCTCCCAGAGAGCAGGAATTCTCCCGGAGAGCAGGAATTCTCCCAAAGTTCCAGAGAGCTGGAATGTTCCAGGAGTCATGGAGATTGGGAGTTCTCCCTATGTTCAGGAGAGCAGGAATTCTTACTGAATCCCAGCAAGCAGGAATTCTTGGAATCCTGAAGAGCAGGAATTCTCTCATTGACATATCTTGTCTATTTTCACTGACGATCAGATTAAATATTTATTCCGCTCATTTGATGGTTTGGATCCCCGGCTGGGTGTTCTTTGGTTGCTGCATTTTTAAAATCTGTTTGCTCTCAGTGTGGCCATTACTCACATTCATTGGATATACCTCATTATCCTGTGGCTAAGAGGCGGCAATTGTAAACTGTTAGACTGGAATCACACACAGATTAGGGCAGGCAGTAGCACAGTCCTTTGCCTGAAATGTATTAGTTGGAGTTTGACTGACTTTATACTCATTTTCCCTGCTCCAGGCCACATTCAGCAGCATCCTCCACACATCTGGAAACACCATGGGATGCTCTATGGATCTGGTCAGTTGCTTCCAGTCCAGGGATGTGGAGAAGCTGAAGACTCCTCCTTGGGGAAGGGAAGATTCGAAGAGGAGATTGGGTAGAGCTGTTCAAAACCATGAGATGGACAGAGAGAGAGAGAGAGAGAGATACACTGTTTGAAGGACAGAGGACGTAGAGTTAAAGTGATAACAAAGAAACAATGACAATATGAGGAAAATGTTTTTTTTATACAGTGAGTAGGTCTAATCCACTTGCAAAAGAGTGTGGTGGAGGCAAATTCAACTGAGGTTTAGATAATTATCTCAACGGAAAACAAAGATTACAAAGCTGTGGGGAAATTGTGATTTGGAGATGCCGGTGTTGGACTATCATCTGATGAAGGAGCGGCGCTTCGAAAGCTAGCGTGCTTCCAATTAAACCTATTGGACTATAACCTGGTGTTGTGTGATTTTTAACTGGGGAAATTGGCTAGCATTGGGATGAGTTGTGATGCTCTTACAGAGAGCTGACACAGTCTTATTGGGCAAAATGACCTTCCACAGTAATGATTCTACTTTGCTCAACGTGACAAATCTGCAAATCAAAGCTAACGTGGGTTTTACTGAAAATCCCTCAGAAGAAAATGTCTGAATGCTTTCCGGTGAAAATGTCCACAAAGTTGGCTGTGTGAGAATGCTCGATACTGTGAGGTATATACATGCTGTCATCATCACACGTATTCAGACTTTGGAGGTTTTACAGAATTTTCCAAGTTTTCTTGCGCCCTGTACCTGAGCCACACCCTGATAGGTACAGAGGACTCTGTGCATGTATCCTGTGATTGGACAGGAAGTCACATGTTCAGGTCACATGGCCCGCAGCAGCCATTGACCCTGTTTCCCTGGTTTGCCCTTGCCTCCTGACAGCAAGATTTGAACGTTTTGTTTTGCTGCTTTTCCTTCAGGCTGTTCCTGGCATCAAATTGCCCAGCGTGGCACAGTTGAAAGCTCTGCCTCTGTTGAGGGTGGGCACCATCCTAAACAGTTAAATCACGATAAACCGATAAACCTACAGTACAACCTACATTGCCATGCAGCTCACTGGAGACACTGTTAGTTCAAAACCAGCGTAATGACTAGACATCTTAAACAAATAACGATTACTTCAAGGACGAGTCTGAGAGCATCTCAGTCACTCACATGACCTCAATTACACTTGGAGCTGAGTGCTTGGCTGGAGTCCTGGGTGTATGTTGGGGACGTCTGGGCACTGCACTTGCTCCCTGGCATCAGGCGTGGTACCTGGGTCATGCTGAGGACCCAGACATGTGACTGAATTGTTCCAATGTCCTCAGGCACGTGGAGTTGGGCAGTAGGCATGAGATTGCCAAGGTATGGTCACGGAGCTGAGCCCAGGATTTTAGCCAGGTTGCCAGGAAGCATTCACAGGGCTTTGGAATCGGAGACTGGGCAGCATTTCGGATTTTCGAGGGTGCTCACAACAACCAAAGGAAAACAGCTGCCTCACTTTTCACGGCACTTTACAACTGACCGTGGCTGAGCTGTTCAATGACTGGAAACAACTGGCATGTGAGGTGCCCTTTGACACCAGTTGGCCGACTCTAACCCCACCCCAGGAGACATGAACCCAGTTTATTTATTTATTCATTAATTATTTAACAAATTCAAATCCCTAAAGCCTCACAACTGGCTCGTCATTGGCTGAGTCGAGGTGACTTGTCCGCCATTTAGTCTCAGCAACACATTGTCAGTGAGTCCCCACAAGTCCATAAGGGGTTAATCCTGAGGCTGTTGCAATGCAGGTTGCCCGAACCAGTTAGCAAATTGAAATGAGATCCACAGCTGAAATCTGTGTGGAGGCTCCCAGGGAAAGGGCAGGAAGTGGGCAATAAATTGTGTCACAAAGTCTAGATCACTATTGTCTCATACCTAGTCCATAAAGTAACTTAAAGTCAGCCTCTCTTGTGTTTTGAGTAATTAAAAGCCAGCCTCTCTTGTGTTTTGAGTAATTAAAAGCCAGCCTCTCTTGTGTTTTAAGTGATATTGGAAATGATCTTTGATACAATTGCCTCTGATACAATTTTTTTCTTTGGCTTTGTTCATGCTAAGTTTAACTTTGTTTAGACTGATCTCCTCTCAGAATGCAGTGACCTCCTCTCCAGCGTTGGCAAGTGAAGAGCTCAGGTTTTTGTTGGGAGAAACGTAATCGATCCAGCACTTCATATTGCAGAATGATAAAGCGCAGGCCATTTGGCCTATATTTACCTGCTGGCACTCCAAATGATTGATTCAGTTCGTCCTACTTTCCCCATTGCCGTGTAAATCTCTCCTTTACAAGATTTACCTGGTTCTCTTTTGAGATTTACTAGTGAATCTGCTTCCACCATCCTTTCGGGCAGTGCATCCCAGACCACAGCAAATCACCATGTCAAAAAACAAATCCTACCTTTGCGCTGGAGCTTTAAATTTATATCCATCACCTACTGACATTGCTATCAATGGAACCAACTCTCAGCTCCCTACATTACCAAATCCTTCTTCATTTTGAACAGAGCTATGGAGTCTACCCTTGACCATCTTTGTCCCAGGGCCAACCATCCCAGTTTCTCTGGTTTCTCCATGGACCTGAAGTCCCACAATTCAGGCATCATTTCAGACTCTTGTCAAGTTTTCATTTTCCTGGATTATGGTGCTCAGAATCGGACTCTTCTAAGCAAAACAAAGAGATTAAAATCAGACACGATTATTGAGGGAACAGTGATTATGGGGCTTCCAAGATTAGCAAACAGAGAAGATCCCATTCTTTCAGTTCAGTTCCAAAGCCAATGCACAACGTTACCTCCTGAGCTACCTTAATATGTTACTTTTGTCTAAAGACTAGCAGTTATCTTTTGGAATTTCTCCTGGGGAATTAATGGATGCCCCAGAGAAACCAAGCCACAATTGGCCAACATTAATGGTAGGTGATTAGAATACCCTAGAGTAATTCAGGAACTCTGTACTTCCCTCATATGAAATGTTTCATTCACACACCCCCTACAGGCACCAAAGGTTTCGTTCACACGTCATAAGTCATTTTGTGGAGGTTATACCACCTTCTAAAACATTGCCGGTGTTCCTCAGGGTGTCTGAGGGAAAGTCACCAGTGTTTTTCCTGACTGCATTGAGTGGCTTTGGACAGCTGATGTTGAAGATTCTGTCTTCAGGGAGAAAGCTGAATGAACCTATTTCCACCTTTATTTGTATGTAAACCCATTGATGGTAACAATCTTCCTGTGCTAACACTTCATATAAACATTGACAACTCTTTAAAACAGAATGTTCACTTTGGTAGGAAACAGGAAAGTTTGTCTTTCAATTTCTCTGCCTCCATGAAGTGTTTGGCAGTAGCCAATGGTCTGAAAGATGACTTGAAAACAAAATAAAGTCCACCCCACACACTTTAGACCAGTCAGCTAGTCACGTGATACCACAACAGAGTTTCTGAATAATTAAAGCAACCAATTGCCCTGCTCAGTTGTTCTGTGCTCGATTACGAGTGCTGACTGAAGCACTGTGATTGATTAGCTAAGCCTGAGGGTAGTCTTCGAGAAAAGTAAATAAAGAACGGAGCCAGAGCAGGTGCATGGAATAGACATTTTATCAACATGTCTACAACAGACCCAAATATAAGGCACAAATAATCCCGAATGAGAAATAATTGTAAGAACTAAAGTACCTCAATCCTCTTAAAAATGCAACATTTACCAACTATGTCACATCTCAGATGAATCATTTAATAAATGACGAAGTAATATTTTCTTGGAGTCCCTGTCATTTCATTGAAATATTTCTAATCATAACTCATTATTTTTGCACATTCCCTTATGCAGCAAATAGCCTGAGGTCAGGTATAAAATAATTTACATATATGGACTTTTTTTAGATTACAGATTAGATTACTTACAATGTGGAAACAGGCCCTTCGGCCCAACAAGTCCACACCGCCCCGCCAAAGCGCAACCCACCCATACCCCTACCCCTACATTTACATTTACCCCTTACCTAACACTACGGGCAATTTAGCATGGCCAATTCACCTGACCCTGCACATCTTTGTGACTGTGGGAGGAAACCGGAGCACCCGGAGGAAACCCACGCAGACACGGGGAGAACGTGCAAACTCCACACAGTCAGTCGCCTGAGGCGGGTATTGAACCCGGGTCTCTGGCGCTGTGAGGCAGCAGTGCTAACCACTGTGCCACCGTGCCGCCTTTAGTGTTATTTAAAAGGGAAAATAATGTCAGGCTTGGCCCATTGGCCTCAATGTCCAAATTTGCAACATGTTCTCCCATCCACCATGTTTAGCACTAAAATCACATAGGACCCCATTTACTTTTGCAACCCCAAACAATGCTCCCACACCCTCAGCTTGTACAATCATTCCCTCCTTATCAAAGGCTTTTTCTTCCCTTCCATTTCTCACACTAGCCCTCTCTTGAGCACGAATGAATGATTTATTGTCGCATCCATCTTGAAGATACAGTATTGCCACAATCCGGCGCCATTTTTAGCTATAGTTAGTTTAAAAAGAAATTACTTAAGTAAAAGTTCATCTTCAGTTCGAATTGGGGTCTCAGGCCCGAGCTTCAGGGCTTCTGCAAGGTGGGCCTCAAAAATTGAGGTACTGGGAACAGCAACGATGATGCTGATTCCCCAGGAGACTCTGGCTCTGCTGCTCCCACCATCGCCACGAGTCCAGGCTTCGGGCCTACTGTTGCCAGGAGTCCAGGCCTACCACCGCCAGGAGTCCAGGCTCCAGGACCACTGCCACTAGGAGTCTAGGCTCCGGGAGTATAGCCACCACAAGTCCAGGTTCTGGGCCAACCACTGCCAGGAGTTCAGGCTCCAGGCCTACCACCATCAGGAGTCCTGACTCGGGCCTACCACCGTCAGGAGTCCAAGCTCTGGGCCATTGCTGCCAGGAGTCCAGGATTCAAGTCCACTCTTGCCAAGACTCCAAGCTCTGGGCCTATTGCCACAAGGAGTTCAGGCTTCGGGCCTATTGTTGCTACGAGTCCAGGTTCTGGGCCTACTGCAGCCAGGAGTCCAGGCTCTGGGCCTAGTGCTCCCAGGAGTCCAGCTCTGGGTCTATTGCTACCATGAGTCCAGCCTCTGGGCCTACTGCTGCCAGGAGTCCAGGCTCCAGGCCCACTGTCCCCAGCAGTCCAGGCTCTAGACCTACCACTAGCAGGAGTCCAGTCTCATCAGATGCTGCCTGATCTGCTGTGGTTTTCTAGCACCACTCAAATCTTGACTCTGATCTCCAGCATCTGCAGTCCTCACTTTCACCTAGAGATACACAGGACCCTGGCGTCCTGCAGGAGGAAGCCCCAGGGCAACCAGAATGAGAAAAAAACGTGACTGTGCTGGAAAGATAGAGCCGTGTGGATGCGGCAGAACCCATTGCAAGAGCCATGAGTGGCTGAGGCCCGTGCTCAGGAGCCAAATGCTGCTGACCCTGCTGCTGCCATCTTGGAAGTCAGTCAGGCTTCCTTGAATGGCCCTCAGTACCAACATACAGAGAGAAGAACTGGCCTGAAAGTTCCACAGGAACTAGATCCAGAAAATCGTTGCCTGCCAACTTTGGTTGGGGAACACAATCACTCCTCACTCCATTGAACTGGCTACAGATACCCACAGCTCAGGGCTCAACACACTTAGAAGGATCACTTGGATAAGTGTTCTAGCAGCCAATCAGCTTCCAGGGAATGCAGCAGAGAGAGAAATAAAACAATAGAATTGTATATAAAGCCCCTTAACAGAGTGAAACATACCAAAGTGAAGCATTTCAAACACATCATATCACTGAGCCTCAGTTAAGAGACATTAAGGTCAAAAGTAATGCTCAGTTAAAAGTGTAGCTTTTGGAGAGTGTCTTAACTGAGGACAGAGCAAGGAACAGAGAGAGAGAGATTCAGAGTCTAGGACTTAGATAGCTAAATGTGTAGCTGTTAATTGAAAGGACTGGAGAATGTATAAGAGGTCAGAGTCGCAGGAACACAGAGTTTGCAGACTGCGATAGGGCTACCGAATCCTGCGGAGAGATGGAGCAAGGCTCTGTGGAGACAAATAATAACTCTGATTGCTCAGAGCGACAGCAAGATTGTTTTTATACCGAAGTGATTTCAACTTTAAACTCTGGCACCTTCTTTCCAAATGAAAAATATGCAAATTTTACTGAAACCCTACGTTCAGGGAGGTCAACTCTCAATGCACTAAATTCAACTTTGTAAATGAGAACCAAATCAATCAATCTTTTTTTGTGTGGATTACATTTTGAAAGTCCAACCCTTCTGTTCCCAGCTGTTTCTCATCTCAGTAAGAGGTGCTTTTAACTTCAACCTCACCACAACTTCCCCAACCTCTAAAAGGCTTGGCAGAAATAGGCAGCTGAGTCAAAGCCCGTTGCTTTGACCTTGTGGTTGATAAAGTGATTGGAAGTGGGAACAGAGAAAAAACTGGGTAAAAGGTGAAACATAAATACCATAGCAGAGCTTAGGGAAATGGGTGATAGCTTTGTACGAAACACTGATGTGTTTGCAACATGGGGTATACTGCAAAATGGACAAGCGGTTTTGAAAACCACAGAGCTGCTCCAAGAGATATGCTGCTATGTACCTATGGCTTTTACTGATTTTTGCAATTTGCTTTATGAATTTTACCACCTCAAGTATTGCATTTGAAAGACACTGGTCAACACTAATTTGCCTGGCAACAGGTATACCAAGGCTGGGAGTTTTTTTCGGAGTGGCCTGTCGATGGGCGTTACGATGCATTTGCAGTGATGTTACAGCCGGGAGCAACTGCGATGAAATTCCCAGTCGTGCTAACAGCATCGAACAAGTTCACCACCCAGGCTGGAACCTATACCTCCTCTGAGAGCATCTTCTTACACATTTCGGAGTTTGCTCGATGCAACGGTAACTCCATGCCTTGAACTCGCAATGTTCTCGCCCTCTTGATGAGAAATGGATCCTCCTTTCGCAAGGACTGATAGATCATAACCGTCTCTCTGAAGTCAGAAAGGAAGAGAGAATTTAGGGCTCAACTTGCTTTACATTCTGTGATGAACAGCAACTTTCAAAATACTTTCTTTGAATTCATTTGGGGGTTCTGGGCATCGCTGGCTTGACCAGCATTGATTATCCAACCTTAATTGCCCTTGAGAAGGTGGTGGTGAGCTGCCTTCTTGAACTGCTGCAGTCCATGTGCTGTAGGTTGACTCACAATGCCAATAGAGAGGGAATTCCAGGATTTTGACCCAGTGACAGTCAAGGAATACCAATATATTTACAAGTCAAGATGGTGAGTGGCTTGGAGGGGAACTGTTGGTGTTCCCATGTATCTGCTGCCCTGTCCTTCTAGATGGAAGTGTCCGTCTGTTTGGAAGGTGCAGTCTCAGGATCTTTGGAGAATTTCTGCATCCAGTTCTTGTCACCACACTTCAGAGCACATGGGAACACCGAGAGAGTGCAGAGAGGATTTGCCAGAACATTTCCGAGAATGTTAAGTTGGAAAACGTGGAATTGTTCTCTTTGGAGTAAAGGGAGTCTGATGGGGGTGTACAAAATTTTAGTTGATACAAGGAGTAAGGCCTCACAGACAGATGGTCCTGGGCAATGCATTATGGGAGACTGTGAAGGAACCTTTTGTTATGAGATGAATGGCCATGATCTGAAATCACTGCCCAGGAGGGGATGGAAACAGAAACAGTTACTGATTTTAAACGGAATTAGATTGACATTTGAAGGAAGTGAACTTACAGGGCTTCAGGAATTCGGGTGGAGGGAAGTGGGATTTGTTAGATTGCTTCACAGTACAGAACCAATGGGTCAAATGGCCTCATACTTAGATATAAATGACTCTATAGATCTAATCTTGCAGGACATTAATCGTGCAGCTATCAGTGAGGCTCCTGTGTCACCTCTCTTTGTGAAGGTTCACCACATTTAGTGGCCTCTCAGGCCTAGGTCTTTCCCCTGCGATCAAGCCGCCCATTGGCAGAAAGCCCACCTGCCAAACTCAGCCAATCAGACACCTTCAGCCCTCTGCAACACCTCTATGGAGGTGGTGGCCACTGCTGGTACTGCACCCAACCAGGCTCCGGGAACGATGGTGGGAGGGCAAGGAGTCAGCTGTAAGAGGGGATAGGGGATGTTAGCTCTCAGCAGATTCCTCCTTTATCAGATCTGGTCCCTCAAGTAGACAGTAAGTGTCTTTGAACACAAGAGGCTGCAGGCAAATATGCCTGAGTTAGCTTGTCACACGCCCAGCTTACAAGCTTCATGTCAACTGCTGGGTTAATAACAATGGCAGATGCATGTGATCTCTGAAGGCCATTAATTACTTGGGGCTACAATTTGCGGTCAGGTGTGGAGGCCCATCTTAACTCAGGTGGGGGAATGAGGAAGGCAGGTTCCCTATGACCCACTCTCCCACCCAATGAAATTCCCCACCCACTTCCCAACGTCAAACCTGGCATGGGAGAGGCCACTAAATTCTGCTCCGTGACTCTAAGAATGCAGCAAGAATAGCAGGTTGCCATTGGATTTGCGATAACTAACATTTATGGTGGTCTTTTACCTGTATGGGAATGGTTTCTTCAGCAACTGTAGGCAGATCAGGATAGGGGATTCCAAAAATTTCACAGTACTGACAAAATCCAAAGAAGCTCCAGCCTCCGAACTGCAGTTCACACCCACTCGCAGAAAGGGAGTATCAACCTTCGTAACTGAATTGAACACCAATGATCCCCTGTCAACCAATGGAAAAGATATTCATTATATCTCTGATGTGGAGAACCCAGTGTTAACACTGGGGTGGACAAAGTCAGAAATAACATAGCACCAGGCTATAGTCCAACAGGTTTATTTATCACTTCACCTGACAAAGGAGCAGCGCTCCGAAAGCTTGTGATTTCAAATAAACCTGTTGCACTATAACCTGGTGTCACGTGACTTCATTATATTGTATGGTGTAGCAGTAATGTCTCAGCTTATGCTCTATGATCATAGGTTTAAATTTCACCATAGCAGATTTAAATTAAATCCAATGTAAAATGCCTGTCTTAAAATGGTGACTATAAAACTACCACAGATTGTTGTAAACTTTCACGTGTTTGACTGATGTCCATTTAGGGAAGGAAATCAGTCTGGTCTCACTCCAGACTCACAGTGGACCCGTAACTATCCTCTGGGATATGCAAGTGGGCCATTCAGTTCAAGGGCAATTCGGGATGAGAATCCCTACACCGTGGAAGCAGGCCATTCAGCCCATTGAGTCCTCACCATCCCTCTGAACAGCATCCCACCCAGACCTACTCCACTACCCTGTAACTCTGTATTTCCCATGGCTAATCCACCCAACCTACACATCCCCTGCACACTATGGGTAAAAACAAACACAACATAGTATGACTACAGCACTGCTCTCTCTCTCTTTCATTACAGAGAGAACTCATGGCAGTTTAACCTGAGTGTTCCCACAACTCAGGCGAAGGGAGAGGTTGAGTAAGAGAGTCCTTCACAGTAACTCTCAGCTGGTGCAGGAAATGAACTGTGCTATTGGAATCACCCTGCATGGTAAACCAGCCACCCAACCAATAAATGCTGGCCTTGCCAGTGACATGCATATCCCGTGGAAAAACAAAGAGAATAAATTCAACTCTCAAATCAGGAATAGACCATCCAGCCGTGTGAGGAGAAAGTGAGGACTGCAGATGCTGGAGATCAGAGTCGAGAGTGTAGTGCTGGAAAAGCGCAGCAGGTCAGGCAGCATCCGAGGAGCAGGAGAATCGATGTTTCGGGCCACAGCCCCTGTGAGCCTGGGTTGAGACTGTAACCTCTGACCCTCATTCCTGTCAACCCCTGATGACCTTTCACCCCTTTGCTTAATAAGAATATTCCAGGACTCTGCTTCCACCAACCTTTTCAGGAAGAGAGTTCTGAAGACTAAAGACCCTCAGAGAGAAATTAAAAGCCACATTTGGGTTAAATAAATGATATGTGATTTTTAAATAGTGACCCCAAGTTTTGGATTCTCCCACAGAAGAGCACATCCCATCCACACCAACTCTGTCAACGTCCCTCACATTCTTCTATGTTTCAATCAGGTCGCTTCTGATTTGTCTAAATTCCAGCAGATGCAAGCCTAACTGTTAACGGTAGGGTCCTTGGTGAATGTTGTTGAGCAGAGACCTAGTGGTGCGGGTACATAGTTCCTTGAAAGTGGCATCACAGGTAGACACTGTATTGAAGAAGGCACTTGGTATGTTTGCCTTCATAGCACCGAATATAAGAGCTGGCACATTATGTTGAGGCTGTACAGAATGTTGGTGAGACCACTTTCAGAGTACTGTGCCTGGTTTTGCAATAGGAAGGAGATTATTAAATTGGAAAGGGCACAGAAAAGATTTACCAGGATGTTACCAGGACTGGAATGAGAGTTTGGATAGGCTGGGACTCTTTTCACTGGAGAATCAGAGGTCAAAGGGTGACCTTATAGGGGTTTACAAAATCAAGAGGGGCTTAGATAAGGCGAATTGTCAAGGTCTTTTTCCCTAGGCTGGGGGAGTTCGAAACTACAGGGCATAATTTTAAGGTGAGAAGAGGAAGATTTAACAGGAACCTGAAGGGCAACCTTTCACACAGAGGGTGGTTGATATGTGGAACGAGCTGCTGAAGGAAGTGGTAGATGCAGGTACAGTGACAACATTTAAAAGACATTTGGGTGGGTACACAAAAAGGAAGGGTTTAGAGGGATATGGGGCAAATGCCAGCATGGGACTAGTTTAGTTTGGGAAACTTGATCAGCATGGACATGTTGGACTGAAGGGGTTGCTTCCATGCTGTGTGACTCTGACTCGATGACCTTTCTTCATAAATCAACTCGCCCATTCCACATGTTGGTCTAGGAAACTTTCTCTGAACTGCTTCCAGTACATTTACACCTTTTCTTACATAAAGAGACCAATACTATGTATCTTACTCCAGATGCTCTCCCACCAGTACCCTGTACAACTGAAGCATAATTTTCCCACTTGTGTATTCTATTCCTCACAATTTATATGTTAACATTCGATGAGCTTTGCTAATTACTTGCTACATCTGTACACTAACTTTTTACAATTCATGCACTAGGACATCCAGATCACAGTGCAACTCAAAGCTCTGCAATCTCTTACTATTTAGATTAATACACTTCTTGGTTATTCTTCTTGCCAAGTACTCCATTTCCTATATCTCTGCCCACTCATTTAACCTATTCTCACAAAGCTAGTCTCTTTCTTTTCTAAAAGCTGTTCCTTGGCTCAAGGAGACTTTTTAAAGTTTGTGAGAAGATTTGTAGCTCGGGTGCTCGTTGTTGTGGTTGTGTTCGCCGAGCTGGGAATTTGTGTTACAGAGGTTTCGTCCCCTGTCTAGGTGACATCCTCAGTGCTTGGGATCCTCCTGTGAAGCGCTTCTGTGGTTTCCTCTGGCATTTATATTCCTCACTATAAATGCCGGAGGAAACATCACAGAAGCGCTTCACAGGAACATTCCAAGCACTGAGGATGTCACCTACACAGGGGGCGAAACGTCTGCAACACAAATTCCCAGCTCGGCGAACACAACCACATCAAGGAGACTCTGTCCTTGATTTTTTTCAGAGGGGTAGTAAACCAGGCCGGGCTCCAATCAGTCTGGTTTGGTACAGAGATGAAAACGATTTTGAGAGGCGTTTGTTTATATGTAAACAGATGAGACTTCAGGCCAAAGTGGTCATGTTTTAGAGGTGACCTGTATAATGAAAGGGGAGTAGTCAGCTCTCTAGCTGAGCAGTTTAGTTCAGTGCTGAACTGGTGGGGAGTTCAATAGTGAGCTGTATGGAAACTCTCTCTCTCTCTCTTTCTGTCCTTCAACTTCAACCTGTGTTCCATTTATACATGTGTTCCGTTTATACTGGTTTTTAAAGGGAATATGCTTATTGAGACTGTTGTGTATATTTGGAACAATATAATTAAGTTTAGTTTGGATAGACTGAGATCTTTAGGGGTTCTTTATTCTGTTTTGTGTGTTTCATTGTGTAATTTTGTGAATAAACTTTTGTCTGCTTTAAAGTCTAGTAGTCAACCTCACTAACGTACTCCGGGTAATTTTCATTGTACACTTACTGAAACAAGTTGCAAAGTTATGATCTGGGCTGCCTGCTTAAGAATGCTTTGAATGGTCTGGCCTAGTCCATAACACTATCTATTTCTTTTTGTAACCTCCTTGTGCCCTCTTTAAGACTTACTTTCCTACCTATCTTTGCATCATCAACAAATTTGGCAATCACACCATCTGTTGCCACTTGTATATTTTGCAAACAGTTGAGGTGCCAACACTGACCCCTGTTGCACAGCACCCATTACACCTTGCCAAACTGAAAATAGATCAATTTCTGCCTAAACTCAGCCAATCTACTAGCTATGCCAATATGGTAGCTCCTAAACTATGCAGTAACTATTCCCCTTTATCACAGTCCAACGTGGGAAGAGTGCGTGGTGGCAGAGGTCTCCTGTTATCTGTGGCAGTGGTGTCAAGAACAGACATCTGAGGTCTCCCAGAGAGTGAGCTAAGTGGAGGACTCATCAAAAGCTGCTGAACTTTTAGCACAATTCCTTTACTTTTCTAGTTTTTATTAAGAAGGATTTGAATGTTAACTATTACCTTATTTCTTTATTTTTCTACTTATTCTATGAAGGTAATGCTTAACATTTTTAACTTTGTTTCTTTTGCTATTTTGTACCTAAGTCTTTGCACCTAGGTACCTCTGAACCTAAGATGGCACTTTTCACTGTACTCCTATACTTCTGTACTAGAGTACACATGACAATAAAATCTAAATCTAAATCTTAAAAAGGCCTTCTGGAAATCCATCCAGGATTTTAACCCAGCAACACTGAAGGAACTGCGATTTATTTCTAAGGCAGGATGGTGAGTGACTTGCATGTGGTGGTGTGCCCATGTATCTATTGCCCTTGTCCTTCTAGATGGAAGTGGTCGTGGGTTTAGAAGGTGCTATCTAAGGAACTTGGTGAATTTCTGCAGTGTATTTCACAGCTAGTACACACTGCTGCGACTCAGCGTCAGTGGGGGAGCTTGTGATTGTGGTGCCAATCAAGCGGGCTGGACGGTGTTAGGCTTCTTTAGTGTTGGTGGAGCTGCCCCCATCCAGGCAAGTGAGAGTATTCCAACACACTCCTCAAATCTGCCTTGTAGATGGTAAATAGGTTTGGTGAGTCAGGATGTGAGTAACCCATTCCTGGCCTCTGATCTGTTCTTGTAGCCACTGTATTTAAATGGTTAGGAAAGTTCACTTTCTGATCAATGCTGAACCTCCAGGATGTTGATCGTGGAGGATTCAGTGATGGTAATGCCTTTGAATGTCACGTGGCAATGGTTAGATCCTCTCTTGTTGGAGATGGTCACTGGCTGGTACACATATATTGTAAATTTTATTTATAACTTGTCAGCCCAAACATTTGCTTGATTAGTTTGAAAACTAAACTCTGGGTTGCAGGGACATGTGATCTGCCTATTCTACACCTCTGATTGTCTTTGCTGTGCCAAAGGCCATTTAGCTATTTTGTCTGAAAATTCTACAATAACCTCTCTAAATCTCTCTGACGTTATGTCTCTCTGCTCCTTTCAATATCTCCTTTAATACTAATCTCTTCGACTATGTTTTTAGTCACCTGTCCTAATAGCTCTTTATGTTGCTCAATGTTGAATTTTGTTTGATAGTGATTGTGAGATGTGTTACTCAGTTAAAGGCTATACTAATGCAAATGATTGTTGTTGCTGTTGTGTGCAGTCCAATCCCCTGAGGGAGCTTCCATGTGGAGCATCAAATGGCATTTGCTGTTAGTGAAAATGTGTATCAGTACATTTCAGTTCAAAGATATAGAAATAAACAATACCACTCAGCCAACATCATTGAAGCTGAAAACCCACTCATTGTTCCGTGTCTGTTTATGGGATCTTGCTGTGTACATGTGGACAGCTTGTTTAAGAATTTGAGGACTATCAGACCATTCAGCCCATCCAACCTTATCTTTTATTCAACACCCATCTGTCTTGACTGCAATATGGTGATAGTGGGCCTTAGTGGGTCAATATCTGGAGGACTGTGTGTAATTTTGGTCTCCCCACCCAAGGAAGGAGGTACAGCAGTGTTTCACAAGACTGATACCAGGGGAGGGGTGTGTGTGTGTGTGCAGCAGGACTATTCCATGGGGAGAGATTGGTTCGACTGGTCTGTATTCAACAGAATTCAGAAGGGTGAGCAGTGATTGGATTGTAATGTTCAGCTTTCTAACCGTGCTGGACAGACCAGATTTGGTTGTGGGGAACATCTAGATCTGGGGGATACATTCTCAGGACACTGGGTAAATCATTTAAATCAAAGATGAGGAAAAATATCTTCACTCAACGGGTGGGCTTTCAATGCAGAATGACAGCAACAGTACAGGTTCAATTCTCACACCTGCTGAGGTTAGGTACAATAAAGGTTTCTCCTTCTTAAACTCTCCCCTCACCTGAGGTGTGGTAACCCTCAGATTAAACCACCGCCAGTCACCTCTCTATTCAATGACAGAGCAGCCTTACAATCTCATTAGACTATGGCGATTTTAGTGAACCTATGGGATTCTCTACCACAGAGGGAAATGGACGCTAAGTCACTGAATATATTCAAGAAAGAGTCAGTAAATGTTTAGATTTTTGAGGGCATCCAGGGGCATGAGAAGAAAATGTGAATATAGCATTGAGACAGGGTGTTGGCCATAGTCATTCTGAATAGCAGAACAGGCTTGAAGGACTGAATAGCTTACTCCTGCTTCAATGACAGCCACTTCATAATCCAGCTCCAGAGCAGCATCTAGTGGCTGGAGTCTGCAACTCCACTGTGACAGTTGACATTGAAGAATTGTAGGTGAAAGTCAGGACTGCAGATGCTGGAGATTAGAGTCGAAAGTGTGGTGCTGGAAAAGCATAGCCAGTCAGGCAGCATCTGAGGAGCAGGAGAATCGACATTTTGGGCTAAAGCCCTTCATCAAGAATTGTAGTCAGTCCTCATGTGGGAGCCCAGTTTGCCGGTAGCTCATTGGCTGTTCAGTAAAGGCAGAAGACTCATAGGTGGGGCAACTAAATCAATGGAATGGAAATGGTGAATTCTGGGAAGGATGGCTAATTGACTGATAGATTAGCAGGTGGCTAAAGATGAAAATCTATTTCTCAATATATAGGCGCAGGAATGAAAATAAGTGTCTGGCTGCCTAAAGCACAAACATTGGGTGAACCTTGCAAAAATCCAATTCTCTCTAATACACCAAACTCTGCCAAGGGGTGTTTAATCAACCAAAATTTGACATTGAGTGACAGAAAGAAAAGCTTTTCAAAACCAGTTATTCTTTGATGGGACGTGGGTGTCACTGATCACTTCTAACTGCCTCTGAACTGAATGGAATCCTGGGCCTTTTACAAGAGTCAAGCACATTTTGCGATATGTAGGCCAGACCCAGTAAGAATGGCAGATTGCCTTCCTAAAAAGGATGTGTTTTGACACCAAAAGCAGTGAATCTAATCAGAGGCAAATTAAACCGGTGCACCTGAGCAGCTTAGTAAAGGCTAAGTTGTTACTTCAATAGAAACTGACAATGAGATTTGGACTTCTTGGCTATCTTTAATATTTTTATTTACGTACCGATTCCTGATGTTAGTTGTCGATTGTTGACTCCACAAGCTGAGTGCGATGGTGCCTGAAATGTCAATCCCAAGCCCTCCTTGGAACTCGGTGCTGGCTTGAATTCCTGACTGTAGTCGGATTGCCTAAGGGCAGAGAGAAAATTGAATACATTGGATTTGTGCAGCAATAATAAGTGTTTTCAATCTGCGTGGAGTGCAATGGGGAGATGCATTTCTATTAAATTCAGTGCAGTTTTAAATTCCCCAAGCTTCCTGAATAGAAAGACACTAATCTGTTATTGCACAGGGAGATAATTGACTTCTACAATTTGTACAGTTTCAAACCTCTTTTAAATTTTCACCTTTGCTCCTTGCTTCCCACGTCTTTTCGATTTCTTCACACCTTGAATTTTCTCAGCAATTTAAAGGCCTATTGCTGTTTGTCACTTGACCGAGGTGATTTTAACATTACTTCATTCATGGTTCCTCCCTGTTTCATACAGGATTCTTTTGATTCTGATCTTATGAACACAGCAGTTCGTCTCTTTTAGCTTTGAATATGGGGCTTGCACCTTACACACAAATCTATCTGTTCTGTCCCAACATACGGACTAACTGAGGTGGTCTTGCCCCCTCAATGGGGAGCATGCTCAGCTCTGGGTTCACGTCCCTTCTCAAGATTCAATGATTGTGGAAACCTGCCGTAAAGCAGCCAAGCCAGGATGATTGTATCTGTGCAGCAATAATAAGTGTTTTTAATCTGCGCGGAGTGCACTGGGGAAATGAACAATTTCTATTAAATTCAGTTCAGTTCTAAACTCCCCAAGCTCATAGAGTCCATACATCCATTGAGTTGTACAGCACGGAAACAGACCCCCTTCGGTCCCAAGCCCTCTTTGTCTGTGCTGACCAGGTATCCGAAATTAATCTAGTCCCATTTGCCAGCATTTGGCCCATATTCCCCTAAATCCTACAAGTCCCCATCCAGCTGCCTTCCAATGGCAGGTGGTAAACGTGGGAGAGTTTCCAGGTCAGTCAGAAGAGGGTGCTATAAAACAACAGCCTCGTTGTGTTAAATTACAGTAGAAACAGTCTTCTGCCATGAGTGAGGGCTCCTTCACTCTAAAGGACCAGCACTCAAACTAACCTATTGTGTCTCTAGAACTTGCTCCTTTTGTTTTTCTATCCAGCCATTTGAATTCTTTGGTACTATGCTGCAAGTAGCTAACAACTGCACATAGTCGAGAGTGTGGTGCTGGAAAAGCACAGCAGGTCAGGCAGCACCCGAGGAGCAGAAGAATTGACGTTTCGGGCATAAGCCCTTCATCAGGAATGACATTAATAGACTCAAGTCTTCACATTCGCCTGACTGTTGCAATGAGGGATTGCTGTATTGTCAGATCTAGGATAGACAGTAGGAGGCTGGAAGATCACAGCAAGCCAGACAGCGTCAAGAGGTGGAGAAGTCAACATTTTGGGTACAACCCTTCTTCAGGACTGTGGGTAGGGGTAAGGGGAGCTGCAGATAAAGGTGGGGTCGGTACGGGGTGGGGGGGAGGTCGGAGATGGTTTTGGGTGGGGAGGGGGTGGAATGGTGAGGTAGTGATAAGTGAGCACAGGTAGAGGGTACAACCTGGTTAGTTGATGGGAGGAATGAATCTGATTGGTAGCAAGGAGGAAGTGGAATGGTAGGGGGTAAGTGGGTCTGGAAAGGAAATTGGGGCATGGAATGGGAAGTTATTTGAAATTAGAGAACTCAATGTTGAGTCCTCCAAGCTGTAGGCTGCCCAGGTGGAAGATGAGGTGTGGTTCCTCCAATTTGCAGTCTGATTCACTGTGGCAATGAAGGAGGCCAAGGATGGTCATGTCAGAAAGGGAGTGAGAAGGGGAATTATAATGGGTGGTGACTGGGAAGTCAAGTCGGCCGCTATGGGGCCAGCTATGATGCTCGGCAAAACGTGCTGTTTGGTCTCATGACATCAAGATTACATTGGGAGCACCGGATACTGTTAACTAGGTTGGAGGATAGGCAGATGAACCTCTGTCTCAACTGGAAGGAGGTGAGGGGATAGTTTGCCAGCAGGTTTTGCATCTTTTCCAGTTGCTGGGTGTGTGAGGGAGTTGGTAGAGAGATTAGTGTGAACCAAGGTTTGGCGAAGGGAACGGTCCTTGCGGAAGGCAGAGAGGGGTGGGGAGGGAAGATGTCCTTGGTGGTGGGGTCTAGTTGGAGTTGGTAGAAGGGTTTAAGGATGATGTTACTACTGTTGGATGCGGTGACTGGTGGGGTGGAAGGTCAGGTCAAGGAGATCTCTGTCTTTACTGTGTTGGTGGGGGCGGGGTGGGTAGGTTAGAGCAGTGGAGGGCTGTCTGGATGACAGAATGAGAAAAAGCACATCATTCAAGATAGGTGGATATCTGAGATGCTTGGGAATGGAATGTCTCCTTGTCCGAGCAAATGCGATGGAGGTGGAGGAATTGGGAAAACGGAATGGAGCTCTTGCAGGATACTGGGTGGGAGGAGGTGTAGTCCAGGTAGTTACTGGAGTCTGTGGGTTTAAAGTAAACGTCCGTCTCGAGACTGTCGCAGGAGACAGAAATGAAGAGGTCAAGAAAGAGGAGGGAGGTGTCCGAGATGGATCAAGTGAATTTGAGGGCGGGGTTGAAGTTGTGGGCAAAGTCGATGAACTACTCCAGTTTAGCCTGGGTGCAAGATGCTGCACTGATGCAGTCATCAATATAATGGTGGAAGAGTTGGGGTACAGGGCCTGTGTAGTTACTGAAGAGGGACTGTTCAACATGTCCAAAGAGGCAGGCATAGATGGGGCCCATCCAAGTGGCAATAGCCACCCCATGGATTTGGAGGAAATTGGAAGAGTTGAAGGAAAAGTTATTGAGGGTGAGGACTAGTTTGGCAAGGCAGAGGAGGGTACTGGTGGAGGGGAACTGGATGGGGTTATTGTAGAGGAAGAAGCGGAGGGCCTGAGGGCCTTCCTTGTGGGGTATGGACGTTTATAAGGACTGCACATCCATAGTGAAGATAAAGCACAAGTTTATGAATTGCAAGTTACTGAAGAGATGGAGGGCATGGTTAGTGTCATGGATGTAGGTGGAAAGGAGAACCAAGGGGAAGAGGATGGAGTTGAGATAGGAAGAAATACGTTGGGTGAGACCGGAACATTCAGAGTCGATGGGTTGTCCAGGGTAGTTGTGTTTGTGGATCTTGGGCAGGTAGAAGTGGGCAGTCAGGGGCTGGGGGACTATGAGGTTGGAATCATTGGAGGGGAGATCACTGGAGGGCAAAGAGGGCACAGACAGTGAGAGTGGTTTTGGCTTGATGGGCCATGGTGGGGTCATGGTCAAGCTTTAGTATTGTCAGGTATGCCAAAACTCAAGTCGGATATAAATTTGCCTCCCCAGGGATACGTATAAGATTCTCCAAACTGCTGGAAAAGAAGTAAAGAATTGTTCCCTAAGTTAATGCCTCTGAAACTACTCGTCGATTTGATATTGTTGTATATACAAATTGGCTCCCATATTTATCTTCTGAAATTTATTAAAATACAGTTCTGAGATGTAAAGAAATTCTGGGAACTAAAATGTATCATAGATAATTGTTCTTCCTTTTCACAATCTTAAATTGGTTCTCCTTGGAATTTTAAAAGATGATGATTATTTAAAACAGGGAACTAAAGTTAAACCAGAATAAGGAATCTTTCAGAAAGGTATGTCACAAGATCAAAACTAAACTGGAATAATAATCTTATTTTGGATGTCAATTATGTTTTACATATTTGGCATTTACAAAAGCTATATTTCAATTTGATTTTATTTATGATCGTCACATGTGCCAAAGTATAGTGAAACATTTTGTTTTACTCGCAGTAAAACATGCCTTTAAAAAAAAGCAATTTTTTTGGCCAAGGTTTTGTTATTGTCTTGGCTTAATTCAGTTTTGTAACACACCGTTCCTACATTAAAATTGTTATAAATGCAAGTTTGTACTGACTAGATAAACAATAATTTTGATTGCAATAATCTTATTTGTCACTCTTGACAACTACAGATCAAAGGAAACATTTATTATGAGTGTGTTTAAAAGAAAAATGTGCAGTGTTTTTAATTACAAGTCTCAAAGCAATTTACATCACTGCAAGATTTTTCTGAAATATAATCATTTGTTAAATTAAGAAGCACCAATTTTCACAAAGAAAGCTCCTATTAACAGTAATGATCAGATAATTTCTTTTTTGGAATGTTGACTGAAATATAACTATTAGCTACAATAATCAGGATATCACCCCTACTCTTCTGTGAAAGGATGTCACAGGATTCATCCAAGCAGACATCTCAATACTGCAGCATTCTCAGAGGAGAACCTTTTGACTCAAGGGTAACAGTTTTACCATGTAAGCCAAAACTCACTGTGGTTTATAGCACTTTAGTTTGTAATAAGAAGGTTACAATTGGGCTTTGATACCTGTAGATGGTCAATAAGTAAGATGGATCCTTTGATTATGCTTGTGGGTTCTTCAGTGATGGACCAGAGCTTTTCCATTAAGTCACTATATCCTTGGAAAAACACAACAGGAGGGAGCTGGACATCAAAGAGGATCACTGACATACCGGCCATGGCTTCACCATCGTCACCCTCAACTTCCTTCGAGCTTTCTTTAAAAAATGAGTCGAGACCTTGTGCTACGATTGATACCTGTTCCAAGTGTGAAGAGATGTATGTAGTAATTGAGAGTGCCAATTTAAACAGAGTAGCTGCATCTTCTCAAATCTGGGATCAACTGAAAATAACAAATGCTGGAGATCACAGTGGGTCAGACAGCCTCCATTGAAAGACAGTAAACTAACATTTCGAGTCTCGATGACTCTTCGTTCAACATTTTTTGTTTTGAGTACAGATTCTAGCATCAGCAGTAATTTGCTCTTACTATGAAGTCAGATCAAGTTTCTGGAAAGCCAAACATGATATATGTTTGTTTAAGGAAAAACATGCTGAACACAATATGAAGCTGTTGTCTGTATGTACTAAGTGAAATTGTTACTATTCAAGGCTTGTACACATTCAGTATGACAGAAAGAGAGTGTAATATCACATTCTTGAGTACTGTGTCTAGCTCTGGTCGCCCAGTTATAGGTAGGATATTATGAAGCTGGAGAGGGTTCAGAAGAGACTTACCAGGATGTTGCTGGGAATGGAAGGTTTGAGTTTTGAGGGAAGGCTGGGACGTTTTTCACTGGAGCCGAGAAGGTTGAGAGGTGACCTGATATAAGTTTATAAAATAAAAACAGGTAGAGGTAGAAATAGAGTTGATGATAGTTGTCGTGTCCCTAAGATGGGGGTTTCAAGACTAGGGGGCATATTTTTAAGGTGAGAGAAGAGAGATTTAAAAGAGACATGAGGTAATTTTTTTTATACAGAGATGGCTCATATGTGGAAAGAACTTCCTGAGGAAGTGGTGGACGTGCCTACAATTACAACATTTAAAAGACATTTGGATAAGTACATGAATGGGAAAGGTTTGGAGGGTTATGAGTCAGGAGCAGGCAGGTGGGACTAGTTTGGTTTGGGATTATATTTGGCGTGGTCTGGTTAGACCAAAGGGTCTGTTTTCATGCTGTATGACTCTGAGATAAGTAGGATGTTTATGTTGTGCGTAGTTGCTCTAGACGTTGTGAGCGCAGTGATGAGTGTGCTGTTTGAGCAGGGTCATTGCCACAATGATGTAGGTAATGGAGCATTAATTCCTGTGGCATTCCCCCAGTTGTCCTACAAAAGTACCGCAGGCAGGATTTGTGTGATTGTTGGCCAAAGACGAAGGGTTATAGTTACGCACTGGATGGGTAAATTCTGACTGACAGTTATCTTTATCAAATACATGTTGCCTTGCAGAAAAACTCGAACAGAAACTTGTAAAATTGGTTAATATACATATGACATAAAAGAAATAATTTGACAGGAATACTGGCTCAGTTACTCCATTATGAGGTTATTCTGAAACTGTCAAAATCTGCTCAATAGGTGGGCTGACTGTATTACAATAACGGCTGTGTAAAACACCAAGATTTATCCACGCAGTCATTACAAACCTAATAGTGAGAAACATTAGATAATTGACAGAATAAAGCACTATCATCATCAATCAAGTGTTTGGTATGCTTGCCTGTTTTGGTCAGTGCATTGAGTATAGTAGTTGGCAGCTCATGTTGTGGCTGTACAGGACATTGGTTAGGCCACTTCTGGAAACAGTGTGCGCAACTCTGGTCTCCCTGCTATAGGAAGGGCGTTGTGAAACTTGAAAGGGTTCAGAGAAGATTTACAAGGATGTTGCCAGGGTTGGAGGATTTGAGCTACAGGGAGAGGCTGAATAGACTGGGGCTGTTTTCCCTGGAGCGTCAAAGGCTGAGGGGTGACCTCATAGAGGTTTATAAAATCATGAGGGGCATAGATAGGATAAATAGACAAGTTCTTTTCCCCACCCTGGGGAAGTCCAAAACTAGAGGGCACAGGCTTAAGGTGAGACTGGAAAGATTTAAACTGGACCAAAGGGGCAACGTTTTCACACAGAGGGTGGTGTGTGTACAGAATGAGCTGCCAGGCGAAGTGGTGGAGGCTGGTACAATTACAACATTTAAAAGGTATGGGCATATGAATAGGAAGGGGGATGTGGGCCAAATGCTGGCAAATGGGACTAGATTAATTTAGAATATCTGGTCGGGATGGACTCAATGGTCTGTTTCCGTGCTGTACATCTCTAAGACTCAACAACATGTTCTCTTTTATACTTCTTATCACATCTACTGACAGGCATTTTATTGACTCAAATTTCAACTCCTTTTTCTTTAAGCTCATGGATGTGCATAAAAATAAGGTTGATGCCAAAAAGCTGTATTACAATCTGCAGGCTCCCTGGTACAAGAGGTAGAGGATTCGTGCCAAATAAACACGCACTTGTGCATTGGCAATATGATTCAGAGACTGGAGGCTACCCTCAATGCACTCATCAGTGTCAGAAAGTTTATTAAACATTTACAAGCTCTAAAGCAAAAAAAAAACCTGTCCTTTTTACTCAAGTGAACATTTTGGTTATGAGTTTTATAAAACAATATTAGAACAATCAGACCGTAAACAGACACCATCAGAAGTCACATGACACTAGGCTAGAGTACAACAGGTTTATTTGAAATCACAAGCTTTTGGAGCACACCATAGTATCCCTACAGTGTGGAAACAAGCCCTTCAGCCCAACAAGTTCACACTGACTCTCCAAAGAGTAACCTACCCAGACCCATTCCCCTGTTACTCCATATTTCCCCCGAATGATGCACCTAGCCTACATATCCATCAACACTATTGTCAATTTAGCATGGCCAATCCACCCTAACCTGCTCATCTTTGGACTCTAGGGGAAACCAGTGCACCTGGAGGAAACCAATGCAGACACGGGGAGAATGTGCAAACTCCACACAGACAGTCACCAGTGGCTGGAGTCGAACCCGGGTCCCTGGTGCTGTGAGGCAGCAGTGCTAACCACTGAGCCACCGTACCGCCCTTAACCTGCTGTCGTGTGACTTCTGACTTTGTCCAGCCCAGTCCAACACTGGCATTTCCACATCACGGTTAAACTGACACCAACTTGGGATAAGCAAGTGAACATACCTGGCTTGCATGAAGTTTATTTTTCCCCGTAGACACAAAGAAATCAGAGTAACTCTGCTGTAAGATACCACTGTCTCCAAAGAGTAAATCCATGTTGTATGAGGTCACCATATCTTTAGTAACTTATAAAGAAAGAAATTACATGGAAATAGGGTTCTTAGAACAACTATGTTGCATACAGAAAAAATGGAATCGAATACATCCACTTTATATGTTAATTGCCATCCTTTTACCTGCTAAATATCCTGAGGAGGATGACGAACTCCCAGTTCTGGATAGTCGGTGGTAATTATGTATCATTGGATCTTTCAGGGCTTTGCGAATTAATTTGCTACAAAAAGCAAAAGAGTTTCATCAAGGTCAAAGTTTCAGGAATGTATACAGAATATAGAACTGCATCCAATTGGAAAAGTAACACAGAAAAATGGAACTATGAGATTCTATCATTGTATAACAGTAATGAAATGGAATTATCTTTCTTTATGGTCTTAAGTGGCAGTCTAAGTACAACTCATGTGTGAAAATCTCCAGACAGTACACTTGACAGGTTTGATTAGAAGTCACAAGGAGAGCTCAAGTGGAAAGTAGAAAGTTCAAATTGTTTCAAACATTTTTCTTCCAGAGTTTGACTCTGTGACTACATGTCGAGGCCAAGTAGTGAAGACATTTTAGCTTCTGAATTCTGATAGATAAGTTTTACACATTCGAGAGCAAGGGGAAAAGGACTGACATCACTATGCCAACCCTGGCCAAAGACCTTTTTGTAGATACTGCTGGGATACTAAATCCTGTTTCCTGACCATCAAAAAGCAGCTATTCGAATGAATTCCCCTTGTGTTATGAGGTGAATTCAGTTGTCCAGGGTCATGAGGAGGAAATCACGTCTATTTTGCCTTAAGCAAAAGGAATTGTTTGGAATTCCATGAGAAGCAGATAGTTTACCATATGGTTTGCCTCTGCAATAAGGCAAAGATCTTTAGCACCTTCCAAACCCACGACCATTTCCATCGAGAAGGACAAGGACAGCAGTTACACAGGAACACCACCACCTGCAAGTTCCCCTCCAAGCCATTCACCATCTTGACTTGGAAATATATCGAATTCCCTCCCTCAGGGCATTGCGAGTTAACCTACAGCGCACGTACTACAGCGGTTCAAGAAGGCAGCTCACCACCACCTTCTCAGGGGCAACTAGAGACAGGGAATAAATGCTGGGCCCAGCCAGCGACACCCACATCCCACAAGTGAATCTCCTGAATCACCTCCATTTTCCAAGTCAGAGGAGCATGTAACCATAGTGCAGCTGTAGACAGAGAAGGTCAATGTGTGCCTGGACTGTCTCACCAACAGTCTCACTGTCTGCTGGGTGCCTTTTGACTGCACCCAGTCTATAGTGCAATCATGAGATATTAATGCCTTGAAAATATCAATCTGAAATTAGTGGCAGTCCAATAATAAAGATTAATTCTTAATGCTTATCAAGGACCCTATGATCTCAACCTCTGAATGGTGCCCTAAAACAATGGGTGGAACCTTATAGTGGTCTGAGTGATGTGGGTGACAGTGGGCTGCCGAGTAATAATCTCACCACGCTGCTTGTAAAAGCATAAAAGATGGCATGAGTTTCTCTTGGTGTAGATGGACCTCTCCACACTTGTCACACATTACTCAGGGTCCTATGAGATTCCACCCATAGCTACTTTAGTGAAGGGATAAAAGGGAATATTTCACAAAGGTGATAGCAGCTGGGCCACACGATGAGATGTTTAAAAAATATGGGATTTGAGCGGATAGTTTGCTGGGGGGAGGTAAAGCGTTCCAAACATTGGGACCCTAAATACAAGGATAGTCACCAAAAATCCAATTGAAAATTCAGGAGAAATGTCTGTTCCCCAGAGTGGGGCAAGACTTCGGAACTGGCTGCCACGTGATGTGGTTGAGGTGCTAAGGGTAAACTTGGTGATGATGCGGGGAAGAATATTCCATGGGGTGAGATAAACCTGGGTTTATGTGGGGCACAGTCATTATCAAGGGTTGGCTGATTGGCCCTGTTCTTACATCAATGAGATGTTCAACTGGGTCCCACATTCTGCTCACCTGGCGCAGTAGGTTGCGTCCTTACCTCTGAGCCAAAAGCTTGGGGTTCATACCCCACTCCAGCCCTGGATGGGCGACAATGATGCCAACATACCATGGCCAAGTGGGTTGGTTGACTGTAAATCTTTCCAATACATGGGAAGGATTCCCGGTCAGCCATGGGATAGGAAAATAACTGAAGCCTTTGACCACCCATAGATCCAGGCTACATGTAAAGGTGTACATTGCCATAGTAACTCAGATTCGCTGTTTGGCTTGACAGCAATGTGAGTCAGTTTGCATGGGTTGGATCCCTATTCCAAATGGGTTGGATTTGGGATCTGCCTCCTTCCCCTACCCAGTCGCAGTGCCAAGGCTCAATCCTGCAGCGATCACAAGAGAAAGAAAATGTCGCCTCTGAACGGTTTCAGCACAGCCCTACCCATCAATGAGCAGACAGTTTGTTGGGGGAAGGTCGGGCATTCCAAACATCAGGACCCTAAATCTAAGGAGAGTCACCAATAATCGAATTGGAAATTCAGGAGAAACATGCTGGGGAGGCAGTTCCAACACTTTAGCTGCCAGTGTGTGTACAGCCACTGGGGAGCCTGCTCCTAAAAGCTCTTAGCTTCTGACTGTGAGAGGAACAGGAATTTCCATAGGACTGTCCACCCAGCTCTTACCTTGCTGGATGATGGTCAGAGCGCAGAATATTCTGCAGTTTTGCTACGATAAACTTAGACAGTTCCGATTCAATTTCTCCGACGGACAGCAAGATATTTTTCATCTCCATGGCTGAGGGATGGTTATTGAGAATCACGTCAAACGCAGCCAGTCGCACAGGTACCCCATACTGATTCACGCTCTGGTGAAAAATCATGTTCATCTGTTTCTTCACCTAATTGTAAATATAAGTCAAATCTTTATTCATCCAACAGGTCATCAGCAGCAAGCCACCAACTTTCCCAGACGATTGTTAAGTGCTGACACTGAGCAATGCTGAGTCTAGCCCCTGCCCTTCCTTCCATGATCCTCTCCATCCATCCTCCCATTTCCTGCTCCTGCTTTATTCTTTTCTGATGGTTTTGGTCTGAGGTTTGGCAGGGCCTGTTCATTAGCATTCTTATCTGAATGGCTGATACAGTCCAAATCAGCTTTGGTTTGTCAATACGTAAACATTGCAAAGGTGCAAATGAATGGAGAGTGAATGTAATGTTTAGAGGCATCAGCGTATGAGCGGGCACTCCCAGAGGGGAGCACATGGCACAGGATCAGGTTGGCACACTTATTTCACCTGGTTGGTAGAGATTCTGCTGCACCTTCTTGAATTTCCCTGTGGGTGACCATCCCTATGGGTGACACTCCCAGTGGGTGACCTTTCCTCTGGGTGACCCTTCCTCTGGGTGACCCTCTCTGTGGGTGGCCCTCCCTGTGGGTGGCCCTCCCTGTGGGTGGCCCTTCCTCTGGGTGACCTTTCCTCTGGGTGACCCTCCCTGTGGGTGACCTTTCCTCTGGGTGACCCTTCCTCTGGGTGGCTCTCCCTGTGGGTGACCCTCTCTGTGGGTGGCCCTCCCTGTGGGTGGCCCTCCCTGTGGGTGGCCATTCCTCTGGGTGACCTTTCCTCTGGGTGACCCTTCCTCTGGGTGACCCTTCCTCTGGGTGACCCTCCCTCTGGGTGACCCTCCCTCTGGGTGGCCCTCCCTCTGGGTGGCCCTCCCTGTGGGTGGCCCTCCCTCTGGATGATCCTCTCTGTGGGTGACTCTCCCTGTGGGTGACCCTCTCTGTGGGTGGCCCTCCCTCTGGATGATCCTCTCTGTGGGTGGCTCTCCCTGTGGGTGACCCTCTCTGTGGTTTGACACTTTTTATATAGAATGAGGAATTTACTTTTTATATGCGGTCCTCAAAACATCAATTGAATGAACACCAGTTTCTATTCACATTGCATGCACCCTCCCATTAGACGCCCAATCCCAGAGTCACTGGGTGGCCACCATCACAGAAACAACAACTTGCACTTCTGCAGCACCTTTAACCCAGTAAAGTTAGACAAAGGCACACTGGAGTTCTTTCTAAAAAGCCCAAAGGGATATTAGAACAAGTAACAGAAGATTGGCCAAAGAAACAGAATTAATGACTGGTTTGAGACAGGAGAAATGTAGAGAGGTGGAAAGAATGAGGGGTTTGAGTGTATTCCAGAGCTTAGGGCTTATACAGATGGAGACATAGGTGTCAAATTGGAGAAATCCCCAGAGGGGGCAGAACTGGAGAAAGGCAGGCTTCCCAGAAGGGTGAAGGGCTTGAAACATGAATGAGAAGGTCGAGGGATTTGAGGAAAAAAGATGTGAATTTTTAAACTGGGATGAGCAGCGAGGGTGAAAAGGACTTGGTATTTGTTAGGATACAAGGTGAAGCTTACAGAGGGTGAAGGGTAGTGCTCGGAATCATAATACTAGTTATAATATCCATTTTCACTACATTAGATCTAATTGACATCCCATTTATTTGCTGAGAGGCTGGGAATAGCTTTATTACTATAGACCTGGGGAATTAAATAGAAACTTGTGCTATCAATGGCCTTTAATCTTTCTCTGCCTGAAAACCCATTCATCCTTTGCAAGCTTTCTCAGGATAATATAACAACATTTAATACGTACTATTAATGTTATAAAATTGAGAATTGTGGTAGTAATTAAGAATAGATCGTATCGAGAGCGGGGATGAGTATGAATCAAAGGCAGACAATGCCAGACGTGAATACGAGAGTAAAATACTGCAGAGACTAGAATTCTGAAATAAAACAGAAAGTGCTGGAAATGCTGATGACTGTTAAGAGTTGATCGTATTGATAAGATTCTGAGAGGGGGAAAGCTGAAAGGATTTTGCACCTGGTGGGAAAGTCCAGAACTAAGGGATAGAGAAGGGGTTATCCCAGATATGGAGTGGCAGAGATTTGTGGGAACTTAAGAACAGGGGTACATCACCCTTGAGTAGCACTGTGAATCTCTGGAACTCACTTCCCAGAGTCACAGCATATTTTTCCAGGAATGGTAGACAGGTTCTTAACTAACACGGGAGTCAAAGCTTATCAAGGAGAGGTCGGTGTTATGTATATAGTTGAGTGTGTATGGCCCCTTTAAGAGAGAGGGTCAGGTGACTTAGGTTGAGAGTTAGGGGAGGCAGTCTAAAACTGACAGTTGACCTGAGAGGATGCACAATAAAGCATTCTCTGTTCAAGTTACTATCCATCTACCTCGTGTTGTATTTATGATTCTAGCGAAATACTAATACAATAGGCAGTAACTTGTGAATTGAGGTCAGGGTGAGATTAGCCATGATCATACTGACTGGCGGAGCAGACTCAAGGGGCTGAATGGCCTCCTGCTGTTCTGTATACACATTCATGTGAAACCCTATTATTAAAGGAAATGTTATTAAGTTCCTCAACAATGTCATAGAACACACGTGACTGTGAATTATCAGGACCTAGCTTCTCGAATGATCTCATTTGATTTATTTTACAGTTTTTGCACATGGAATTAAAAAAACACTTGATGGAAAGCCAGGAAAATGTTTTCACTTCCGAGAAATGATATAACTGGGACAAGCACTTTTTTTTTTAGGTCACTGAGTTGCTTAGAAACCAGCCTTGCAGATTCTTCACTGATTGTGTAGCAATACATTCAGACAGTTTGAGAGATTTGTCAGGGGATATCCCATGCTTCCATGTTTCTTGACACAAATTTAAAAATTAAAATACAATTACATTAAATCAAAATACAATTAAATCATTTGTGTTCATTTAACAAAAGGGCTAATCACCATTTTTGAGCCTTTGGGTTCGTTGTTGTCTACTATTAATAATCTCCAAATGAAGTTGACTGCCCTGTTGCTATTAGTGATGATAATCTGTTGCCATCTTGAATGGACCCGACTATCAGATATCCAGAATGTCAGAGTTTCTGACTTGCTCTTAATAAGGAACCCTGGGTCCTCTAATGTAGATAACGTGGCCATTTTATGCGAGACTTCACACCCAGTAGTTCTTCTGGTGATGCTGGCAAGATGAACAACTGTTGGGGAATACACTAAAGGGCACAATGTTGACACTGGGGGCTGATGGTGCTGCTAAACCTGTCAAAGAAACAGAATGTAGGAGCAGGAATAGGCCTTTCAGCCCCTCGAGCCTGCGCCACCATTCATTATGGTCACGGTTGATCATTGAGCTGAATACCCTAACCCTGCCCTCCACCATATCCCTTGATCCTCAAGAGCTATATCTACCTCCTTCTTGAAAACCTCAACCACTTTCTGTGGTTGTGAATTCCACAGGCTCAATATTCTCTCGGTGAAGACCCTTCTCCTCATCTTAGTCCTCCAAGTTTTACCCATCATCCTTAAAACCATGACCCCTGGTTCTGGACTCCCCCACCATTGGAAACATCCTTCCTGCACCTAACCTGCATAGCCCTATTAGAATTTTCTAGGTTTCTATGAGATTTCCCCCTCATTATTCTAAACTCCAGTGAATATAATCCTAACCGACTCAATCTCTCCTCATACGTCAGGCATCTGTAAAACCAGACAATCAAAAAATAGGGGACATGGCCCAGCCTGGGATGTGGGAAAACTGCTGCAAGTATGTGAAAGCCCTGGAAAATCCAAGCGGAATGTTTCTTCCAGCTCCACTCCAAGAATGTGGACCCCTGCTGTCCTCGGGCCTTCATCTACTGCCCCCACCTCCAAAGGGTTAACCTTACCTGGGGTAAAACAGCCCAATATGAAGTTTCAACAATAACAACTTTGTATTTATGTAGCATCTACAATGCATTAATACATCCTACGACCCTTCATGGGAGGGTGAGACTAAACAAAATTTGACATCAAGCCAGATTATAGGATTATCCCAAGAGATATTAGGATAGTTTTTTTTTCATTCATTCACAGGACGAAGGTGTCACTGGATAGGCCAAAATTTATTGCTTACCCCTGATGGCCCAGAGGGCAGTTGTGAGTCACATGTATGCCAGATCAGGTAAGGACAACTGTTTCCTTCTATAAAAGGACATTGTTGAACCAGATGGGTTTTCCCCCCAGCAATCGACTATCATCATTAGAATCTTAATTCCAGATTTTTACTGAATTCAAATTCCACCATCTGCTGCGCTAGGATTCAAAGCTGGGTCCCCAGAACGTTGCTGGGTCTCTGGTTTAATCATTTAGTGATAATGCCACTAGGCCATCACCTCCCCCAAAGTGACCAAAAGCTTGACTAAAGACGTAGAATTTAAGGAACACCTTATAATGGTTACTCATTAACCATTCAGACAAATAGACATCAAAGACAAAGGCCTTTTTGGAAGTGGACCAAATGGATGACGATTTCGGGCCCTTTGGAATAAGTCTTTACTTGGCTGAACAGATGCAAACCTAAAAGTGATGAGTTTTTTTCCCCAGAATTCAGCATGTTTGCAAGTCTGTTCAGAGCCCACTGGTTAACGAACTTTGTTTTTAGGTCCACTTGAGTTCAGTTAAGTTATTTTCCAGAGGGCCTGTACGGACTATAGTGGATCCACAAACAGAAAATATCATTCACCTGAAAACCAGTTGGTCCCAAGGATTTCAGATAAAGGATTCCCAGCCTATAGTAGGAGAGAGATACAGGAAAGTGGAGAGCTTTTAGGGAGACAATTACAGAGCTTAGTGTGTGGACATTAGAGATCAAGTGATTAAAATTTGGTGAAACCAAAGCTCAGTTTGAGCAGAAATTAGGGAGAGTGATGGGCCCAGAGGAAGCTTTGGAGATGAAGGAGCAAGGGTGAGAATTTTTTAATTGAGACAGGAACCAATGTGGGTCACGAAGCACAGTGGGTAATGGGGGAATGGGACTTGGTGCAAGGCAGCAGCATTTGTTTTGGATCACCTCCAGTTCATGGAGGGCAGCATGTGGAAATGTTAATCACATTGGAACAGTCAAGTCTGAAAGTGAACAAGGCATGGACAAGGACTTCAGCAGTGGATGAGCTGAGGCAGGACAGGAAGTGGGTTCGATCTGGCAAGCTGCATCGAGAGGCTGACAATTAGTTACCCAAAAGTGAAGGAAGATGTGTAACTTTACCTCCTGGGTGATATAGATGTTTGGAAATCTCTGCAGTACAGTCACAGCGATAGCTGCCACTGAGCTCGTCTTCCACTCTGTATATTTTAACAGGAGTGGGATTGTTTCTGGAAGGAGTGCATTCTTAAGGGCCAGGAGGTACATCTTTACATCCGCCTCTTCTGTGGCTGCGTTCAGCCCCTCCAAGATCGCTTTCTTTCCAGTCTCAACTTCCTGTGAACAAAGAGCAACAGCGAGGGAGTTATGGAGCGGTCTAACACTGTAACTGCTTAGCTTCATACTCTTACTACTTCCACCTCGCTCTCCCCCTGCCAGCTCCCACTCCAATATAAGCCAGTTCCCTGAGGGGTGCCACCCTCCAGGGCCTTTACATGTGATCACTCTGCCTGGGTGAACCTGGACTGGGAATGTTGGCAGATTAGTTGAATGTTGCAGCATTACGGCTGAGGTGTGAATCTTTGATGCTTCAAGTCGCTATCTCCCAGCAGAAGTTACTTGATAGTGTTCAGGAATAGGATTATTATATTTTAACAGGAGTTAAAATATAACTTCGATGTTGTGGCTATTACGGAGACATGGATAGAACAGGGATAGAGGGGCAGCCGGGACCCGGAAGCAGATAGAGCGTAAGCTTACCTGGGTAAGTTTTTTTTCCCTTTAAAAGCACGCAGGAGAAGAACCCGAGGCACTACAGAGGTAGTGTCTCCCACCCGCCCTCCTCCTCTAACCTAAATAATAAGACCCGTTGTGGTAAGTAGGTAAGTGGTGCAATTTGCTTGTTGTATTCTTTAGACCAGTTTTTTTTTAAAAAGGTTACTTTCAGAGGGATGGCAGTGAAGGCAGTGCAATGTTCCTCTTGCAACATGTTTGAGGTGAGGGATGTCATGGTCGTCCCTGCTGATTACACTTGCAGGAAGTGCACCCATCTCCAGCTCCTCCAAGACCGTGATAGGGAACTGGAGCTGGAGTTAGATGAACTTAGGATCATTCAGGAGGCAGAGGGGGTCATAGATCGGAGCTTTAGGGAAGTAGTAACTCCAAAGATGGCAGATAGATGGGTGACAGTGAGGGGGACTGGGAGGAAGCAGCCAGTGCAGGGACCCCCTGCGGCCGTTCCCCTCAAGAACAAGTATACCGTTTTGGATACTTGTGGGGGGGACGACATACCAGGGGTAAGTAACGGGGCTCAGGCCTCTGGCACGGAGCCTGTCCCTGTTACTCAGAAGGGAAGGGTGGAGAAGAGCAGAGCAATAGTTATTGGGGACTCGATAGTTCGGGGCACAGATAGGCGGTTTTGTGGGAACGAGAGAGACTCACGTTTGGTATGTTGCCTCCCAGTTGCAAGGGTACGTGACGTCTCTGATCGTGTTTTCCGGGTCCTTAAGGGGGAGGGAGAGCAGCCCGAAGTCGTGGTCCACGTTGGCACCAATGACATAGGTAGGAGGAGGGTTGAGGATGTTAGGCAGGCTTTCAGGGAGCTAGGTTGGAAGCTCAGAGTTAGAGCGAACAGAGTTGTTGTCTCTGGTTTGTTACTGGTGCCACGTGATAGAGAGTCGAGGAATAGGGAGAGACAACAGTTAAATGCGTGGCTACAGGGATGGTGCAGGAGGGAGGGATTCCGGTATTTGGATAACTGGGGTTCTTTCTGGGGAAGGTGGGACCTCTATAAATAGGATGGTCTGCACCTGAACCTGAGGGGCACCAGTATCCTTGGTGGGAGGTTTGCTAGTGCTCTTGGGGGGGGGGGTTTAAACTAACTCTGCAGGGGCATGGGAACCGAGACTGTAGCTTTAGGGTGCAGGTCCTGGAGTGTAGGGAGGTTAGGAATATGGCATCAATTTCAAAGGAGGGTGCCTGTAAACAGGAAAGAGGCTTGTAGTGTGTATACTTCAATGAAAGAAGTATACGAAATAAGGTAGGTGAATTTGCAGCGTGGGTTGGTACCTGGGACTTTGATGTTGTGGCTATTACGGAGACATGGGTAGAATAGGGACAGGATTGGCTGTTGCAGGTCCCAGGGTTTAAATGTTTTAGTAGGGTCAGAGGTGGGGGTAAAAGAGGGGGAGGTGTGGCATTGCTTGTCAAAGATAGTATTACATGGTGGAAAGGACGATGGATGAAGATTCGCCATCTGAGGTAGTTTGGGCTGAGGTTAGGAATAGGAAAGGTGAGCTCACCCTGTTAGTCTTTTACAGGCCTCCTAATAGTCCAAGAATCGTAGAAGAAAGGATTGCGAGGATGATTCAAAAGAAGAGTGAAAGTAATACGGTGTTTGTTATGGGGGACTTTAACTTTCCTGATATTGATTGGTAAAGCTATAGCTCAAGTTCGTTAGATGGGTCAGTGTTTGTCCAATGTGTGCAGGAGGGTTTCCTGACACAATATGTAGACAGGCCAACAAGAGGTGAGGCCATACTGGATTTGGTTCTGGGTAACGAACCAGGCCAGGTGTTAGAATTAGAGGTAGGTGAGCACTTTGGGGACAGTGACCACAATTCGGTGACTTTTACTCTAGTGATGGAGAGGGATAAGTGTGCACTACAGGGCAAGAGTTATAGCTGGGGTCAGAGAAATTATGATGCAGTGAGGCATGACTTAGGATGTGTGGCTTGGAAAAGTAAGCTTCAAGGCAAGGGCGTAATTGATATGTGGAGCTTGTTCAAGGAGCAACTATTGAGTTTCCTTGATAAGTATGTACCCGTCAGGCAGGGAGGAAAGGGTCGTGTGAGGGAGCCGTGGTTTAATAAGGAATTGGAATCCCTTGTTAAAGGGAAGAGGGCGGCCTATGTAAAGATGAGGCGTGAAGGTTCAATTGGGGCGATTGAGAGTTATAAGGTAGCCAGGAAGGACCTGAAGAGAGAGCTAAGAGCAGCAAGGAGGGGACATGAAAGGTCCTTAGTTGGTAGGATTAGGGAAAACCCTAAGGCTTTCTATAGGTATGTCAGGGATAAAAGAATGACTAGGGTAGGAATAGGTCCAGTCAAGGATCGTAGTGGGAAGTTGCATGTGGAGGCTGAAGAGATTGGGGAGACACTGAATGAATACATTTCGTCAGTATTCACTCAGGAACAGGACATTGTTGTCGATGTGAATATTGAGTCACAATTAATTAGAATGGACTGCTTTGAGGTATGTAGGGAAGAGGTGTTGGAAATTCTGGAAAGGGTGAAAATAGATAGGTCCCCTGGGCCTGATGGCATTTATCCTAGGATTCTCTGGGAAGCAAGGAGATTGCAGAGCCATTGGCCTTGATTTTTATGTCCTCGTTATCTACAGGAGTAGTGCCAGAAGATTGGAGGATAGCAAATGTGGTTCCCTTGTTCAAGAAGGGGAGTAGGGATAACCCTAGTAACTATAGGCCGGTGAGTCTCACTTCTGTTGTGGGCAAAGTCTTAGAGAGAATTGTAAGGGATAGGATTTATGAACATCTGGATAGGAATAATGTGATCAAGGATAGTCAGCATGGTTTTGTGAAGGGCAGGTCGTGCCTCACAAACCTTATTGAATTCTTTGAGAAGGTGACTAAGGAGGTGGACGAGGTGAAAGCGGTAGATGTGGTGTATATGGATTTTAGTAAGGCGTTTGATAAGGTTCCCCATGGTAGACTACTGCAAAAAATACAGAGGTATGGCATTGAGGGTGAGTTGGAGGTTTGGATTAGGAGTTGGCTGGCTGGAAGAAGACAGAGGGCAGTAGTTGATGGTAAAGGTTCATCTTGGAGTGCCGTCACTAGCGGTGTTCCGCAAGGATCTGTTTTGGGACCATTGCTGTTTGTCATTTTTATAAATGACCTGGAGGAGGGGCTAGAAGGTTGGGTGAGCAAGTTTGCGGATGATACGAAAGTCGGAGGAGCTGTAGACAGTGAGGAAGGATGTGGGAGGTTACAGCGGGATATAGATAAATTGCAGAGCTGGGCATAAAGGTGGCAAATGGAGTTCAATGTAGCTAAGTGTGAGGTGATTCACTTTGGTAAGAGTAACAAAAAGATGGGGTACTGGGCTAATGGTCGGATACTTGGTAGTGTGGATGAGCAGAGGGATCTTGGTTTCCATGTACACAAATCTTTGAAAGTTGCCACCCAGGTAAATAGTGCAGTGAAGAAGGCATATGGCGTACTGGCTTTTATTGGTAGAGGAATTGAGTTCCGGAGTCCTGAGGTCATGTTGCAGTTGTATAAGACTCTGGTGCGGCCGCATCTGGAGTATTGGTGTGCAGTTTTGGTCGCCATACTATAGGAAGGATGTGGAGGCACTGGAACGGGTGCAGAGGAGATTTACCAGGATGTTGCCTGGTATGGTTGGAAGATCGTATGAGGAAAGGCTGAGGCACTTGGGGTTGTTTTCATTGGAGAAAAGAAGGTTTAGGGGTGACTTGATAGAGGTGTACAAGATGATTCGGGGTTTAGATAGGGTTGACAGTGAGAATCTTTTTCCACGTATGGAGTCAGCTATTACAAGGGGGCATAGCTTTAAATTAAGGGGGGGTAGGTATAGGACAGATGTTAGAGGTAGGTTCTTTACTCAGCGAGTCGTTGAGTTCATGGAATGCCCTGCCAGTAGCAGTGGTGGACTCTCCCTCATTATGGGCATTTAAGCAGGCATTGGATAGGTATATGGAGGATAGTGGGCTAGTATAGGTTAGGTGGGCTTAGATCAACGCAACATCGAGGGCCGAAGGGCCTGTACTGTGCTGTATTCTTCTATGTTCTATATTATCATTACAGAGTATATTTTAGTGTTACTTTCATTCTCTCTCTTTTCCCACCGCCTCCTACCTAACTATGATCGGGAATTCAGTAAGATCAGGTTTCGACTTTGGGGAGATCTAATGTTTTGAGAAATCCATACTTTGAAATGTCTTAAATAAGTTCATTACATTCAGTATTTTGTTGAAAAATGTATTCTCCTTTTACAACCAACAAACAGCTAATTAGTTACTAATTATACCGAAAGACAAAAAGCTTCATGTTTATATTAACAATTTCTTGGAAGTGCAGAAACTGAATTTTGCTGAAAAGAGTTGGAATTTTGGCTGTTTTGTACTCATCAGGACAAATGCAAGAATGCCAAATTTCAAACGATCGCCTCAATTTATACCTCAGAGAAATGGGCACTAATTGCTTGGCACGTTCTTTCTGATTGGTTGAGGCATTGATATGGAGAAGACAATAGACTCCCCAAGGTCCACTGAATATCTTGTACCTTCAAAACATCCCTTTGACTCTGGGATCCTCATGCACAATTTAGCTGGGCTGTGGCCCTTTCACTAGACTTACTAGTTCCATTAAGATGTCACACTGTTTACAAATTGTTTTTAGGTCCTTGGATCTTGGCAAATCCCTGTGAACAACTGAAACATCTCAACCAATTTCAAAGCATTTTCCCAGATGTTCTGAGACAAATTGGCTCCTCCACATAGATCCAATTAAAATCCTGAATGTGCATATCTTTTATCACCAGCCTCGCAATATGATAAAACTTCCCCTTTGAAATGTAATTATCCCAGATCCATCTGACTTGTACTTACCTCAGGCTTGTTTACCAGTGTTCAAAATCAGGTGCTTCAAAGTATCTTATTTTTTTGAAACTTTGAGTTGAATTGAATTAGATTTATTGCCACATGTACTCAAATGAGTACAGCAAATAGTTTACAGTTACCGTATGTAGCACCATCTTACATACAAAGGCACCTCGGTACAGATACTTAAGATCAAATTCTGAGGTAACAAAGTGAAATTAGAAAAGTGAAGAAATGGCATTATAGGTCATAGGAATAAATTTGGGAAATAATATATTTTGATCCCAACCTAAAAGTTTTACTCTTACAACATACGAATAATGAAATGAAAGATTTCTATCATATTCATAATATGAATGCAAGAAAAGACTCTAAGACACATCAGATGGTGAGTTATCACACTGTTAGTCATGAGACCTGACTATACACAAATCAGCAATTATATATTTCTCTATGTTCAACACTGACTACATTTCAAAAAAACACTTCATTAGCTTCAAAGCCCTTTGGTGTATCCTGTTGCGTCATAAATACCAGGCCTGCTTTCATTTCAATGTGTGCTGTTCTCCTGTTATACCTGGTCAGACCATGCTAGCTTGTCAGCTTCCCCAAGCTTTGGGCTGGATTTTCTGAGGAGTGGCAGCCACATGTGAATTGTTTTACTGAGATGTTAAAAAAAAACAGCTCTGCATTTCTGACTGGAGATTCTGAATAGGGGCTCCTTCAGAAATGCAAAGTCATATTTCCATTTTGACAAGTCCCTCCTAGCACAGAGCGATTGGGAGAAGGTAAATTACACCCTATTTTCGTTCACAATGAGCAGTCGATCTATTGTTTAATTTAAAGGTTCAGCATCACACAGAATCACTTTGATAACAGCTGTCATTAGGCAAGTACATATGGGAAGGGTGAGGATGGCGTGCCAGTGAAGGTAGGAGGCACGATAAGTAGTGCCAGGTGGGTAAAGTGCCAGGGCAAGGAGGGCAAGGGAAGTGATGCAGTGATAGTGTAGGTGGGAGGGTGGGCTGGAGATGTGCTGAATAGCAGGGAGGAGTAATATCAGTTCTTGGGGGCAGGAGGGCGGGGTGCTGGGTCCAAAGCAGATGGAGGGAAGTGTTGGCTGCTGGGAGGTGGTGGGTCAGGTTCAGAGGGGTTGGATCCTGGGAGGTGATGGTGGGGGGTGAGGGGGATTGTGTCTATTGGTGGGATTTGGTCCTGGGAGGTGATGGTGGAATCTGGGGGGGGGGTAGGTCTATTGGTGGGATTGGGTCATGGGAGATGATGGTGGAGGGTCAGGGGGTGTTTGTGTCTACTGGTGTCAGGGAGGGGTGTTGTGTCAGACTGAAAGGGGGGTCTGCTCTGGCAGTAGGAGGGGCAGGGTGTCAGGTCCAGAGTTAGAGAAGTGGTATTGGGTCCTGGAGTCAGAGAGACAGCAGTGAGATAGGAGGTACTGACTATCAATGGAAGGGTGGCATTGTGCCCGATGGTGGGTGTTTTCAGGTCATGGGGGAGTGGGGATGAAGGGGCCATCATTCCCAGATCCAGAGGGACTGTATCTGCTCCGGGTGGGGGAGGTGGGTGTCACCTTCCGGTCTTGGGGTGGTGGGAGGGGATCATGTGTGAGGTAAGTTACAGGGTCAGTTAAGTAGTTACTCAGGAGCTAGATTAAATATTTAAGAGACTTAACTTCCTGAGTAACTAATACTTAAATTCAGTGGAACTCTCTAAATTCTCCAATATAAGTGGATACTTTTGGAGAATTCTTGGTGGAGGGGAATTGCTGAGCTGTACTTTCAATTTCCTAGACAATTCCTTTGCAGTGTGCCATGATGAGGGTGTTCGTCAGTTTTTGCTCAGCACCAGAAGAGTCCTCACCAAGAAACCTCAGCTGCACTGGGCAAATAATTTTAGTAATTATCTCTATTTGGCCAACATTTGTTCCTCAGCATCACTCCAAGCAGATGATCTGGTTACTATGGCATTGTCCTCCTGGGATCGTGCTGTGTATATGTTAGCTACTGCGTTTACTACACTTCACCAAGTATGTCATTGGCTGTTAAGAGCACTGGATCATAAAAAAATTATTAAGTAAAGCACAGTGGTTCAGTGGTTAGCACTGCCACCTCACAGGGGACCGAGGGCCCCGGTTCAATTCCAGCTTTGGGTGACTGTCTGTGTGGAATTTGTACATTCTCCCTGTGTCTGTGTGGGTTTGCTCCAGTTTGCTTCCACAGTCCAAAGATGTGCAGGCTAGGTGGGTTTGTTATGGTGGATATGAGTCTGGGTGGGATGCTCTTTGTGGGGTTGGTGCATATTGAATAGGCTGAGTGGCCTCTTTCTACACAGTTGGGCTTCTATGAAATGCCAGCCTTTTGACTAATTTATTTTTTTGACATTTGCTAGGTGGAATAAAGCTTGATTATGAATTATAAGTCTACCAATCAGCAACTGGTCAACAATATTAGACTACTAACCTGGAGTTTACACAGGTTCCTCTGGCACATCTTGCCGATCACTGCTCCAATCACTAAGACAATGGTCTCTTGGATTTCTCTGCTTGGTACCTTATTCTGAAGCTTAGCCTGTAAGGGAAGTGCACCAATCAAATTAATGTTTCCAGCGCTGATTAAATAATGCCTTACTGAGGAACTACACATCATTCCCCTTGGTTCACCAATTACTTTCAGCTGAATGTCACTTGAGAGATAACTCGAGATTTCCGAGAAGTTGTGATCATTCAGTTAGCACCTAACGGAAGCCAAACTTCAGCAAGTTCATGGCAAACTTTTGGATTTTCTCCAACACATTTTTTTTAAATTGAAAGCTAATCTTCCATCATAAGCCAACCTACTCTGTCAGGTATTATCCCAATAAACTTCTGAAATGCCTCCAATGCTTTTACATCCTGCCTTAAAGGAGGAGACCAAAACTGCATTGTATTTGAGAGGTGACCTTAACGAAAGGGAAGTTGATGGTTATATGGTTTTCATGACAAAGCTATTTGGTGGAAAGTTTGGGGTGGGGAGGTCACTCAATTGGCGTGGTGGTGTTTCATCCACACCCCCAAAAGATTGCATTCTGGGTAGGCTAAGTACATGAATAGGAAAGGTTTGGAGAGATAGGTGGACTATTTGGACTGAAGGGTCTGTTTCCATTCTGTATGACCTCTAGGAAGACCCATCGTTGATCTTTCTGATTGACCACCTACTGAGGCCCTTGACAAACAATTTAAGAGCAAACTTAGACCATTTGGTCCCTTGAGCCTGCTCCACCAATCAATAACATCATAATATCTGTTGGTGTTTCAAAACCTTCCATCCACCCTCCATTCCCCTGCCTAACAAATATCTATTTACCTCTGCCTCAAAAATATCTTTCTGAGGCAGGGACTTCCAAAGCCATGCAATCCTCTGTGAGAGAAAAAAGATCCTCTTATATCTCCGAAGAGGGTGTTAACTACTTTGAAAACAGTGCTCTGTAGCCCTGGACTCCCCCAAAGGAGAAAACATCCTTTTCATGTCCTTTTCCTTTGTCAAAACCATTCAGCATCATACACACTTTAATCATGTCACCCCCTCACCATTCTATGCCCAGTCTGTCTAACATTTCCCCATAAAACAACCCATTCTGTCAGGTATTATCCCAATAAACCTCTGAAATGCCTCCAATGCTTTTACATCCTGCCTTAAAAGAGGAGACCAAAACTGCATTGTATTTGAGAGGTGGCTTCAATGAAAGAAAGAATTCCATTTGCCCTCTCCTTCACTTTCTGTATGAACAATTCTGTATCCTCCACCCCCTCAGAATTCTGCGGTCACTATGTTAAAATGATACACTGCTTCCTTATTCTTCCTGCTAAAGTCAACAATTTCATATCTTCCCACATTATACTCCATATTTGAACCCACTCAGTCAACCTATTTCTACCAATCTATGGCTCAGAGGTTAACCCAGGAGCTGAGACAAAACAGTCTGTGGGTTATGAAAGCTCAGTGTAGCCATCATTACGAAGTTAGATTAGATTCCGTACAGTGCGGAAACGGGCCCTTCGGCCCAACAAGTCCACACCGACCCTCCGGGTAACCCACCCAGACCCATTTTCCCTCTGATTAATGCACCTAACACTATGGGCAATTTAACATGGCCAATTCACCTAACCTGCACATCTTTGTGGGATTGTGGGAGGAAACCGGAGCACCCGGAGGAAACCCACGCAGACACGGGGAGAATGTGCAAACTCCACACAGACAGTCGCCTGAGGCTGGAATCGAACCTGGGTCCCTGGTACTATGAGGCAGCAGTGCTACTGTGCCGCCCAGGTAGCTGGTCTCGTCATTTAGCTGAAGTCACATGATATATTGGAAATGCTATTTTGACTCAATACTAAAAAAATGAGTTTCTGATCCTTTAAAAAAGCCACTTCCACAGAATGAGAACATTCCACAAAACCTCTACCTTAGAACACCAGTTCCCAAATAACAAGATATCAATTGAATTACAACAGTCAGTACGCTTCAGAAATATTTTAATTTGTTGTGAAGCACTCTGATATGTCCCTATGTTGTGTAAAGTTCAATGGAATAAATGCAAGGATTTCTTCATATTTCCACTAAATGCCAACAGTCAGGGTTCAATTCCCGCAATGACTGAGATTATCAGGAGAGATTTTCCTTCTCAACCTCTCCTCTCATCTGATCCTCTCATCAGATTTAACCATCACTAGTCTTCTCTTTCAAATGAACATTCCTGAGACCCACCAGGACTACGGCAACTTGTATTACTGGTTTAATTCTAAAACAAACACTGGGGCCCATAATATTCTATTGTTGTTTTATGAGGTATGGAAACCAATGGCTTTGAACAAATCACAATGCGCTAGCCAGCAAGAAATGTCACTGTCACCCTGTTGGCAAATCATCCAACATCAATTTATAAGTTAACATACAAAATAACTGGAGATGTTTCCACTTGTATCAGTATAAGATAGCCATCAATAAATCCAATAAGGATTCCAGGATGACTCAGCAAGATGGTGTTGATGCAGTAGAACTGCCATGGATGGCTCTGCCTAGCAGCCAAGGCATTTTGGTGTTTTTTTTTGCCATCCCTGGCTAACTCCTGTGAGAGAGTTATTCACTTAAAGCTTTGAGAACACATATTCATTAACATTTAGGAGTGGGAAGGATGATAAAGGGAAAGGGAGCGAACAAACAGCAGCAGGGAGGACACTCCCCTGCAGCACCGGACACACTAGAGGCCACAACAGTGGCCTCTCCTGAACGCCCGGGGGACTTAACGGACTCACAGGAATTGGCAGTGGTGATGGTGAGATTTACCCCGAAGGTTGAGGCTGCGATCGAGGAGATCCATGCCCAGATCAACCCATCACGTCCATGCACGGATGGAGGGGGTGGAGGGTCGAACCACAGTCTCGGAAGTGACGATCGAGTCTCGGTCCGAACAGATAAAGGGCCTGGAACGGCAAGTGTAGGCCTTGCGAGATCAGGTCGATGACCTCCAAAATCAAGATCGGAGGACAAATCTATGGATTGTTGGGCTCCCGGAGGGTGAAGAAGGTGGGCAGTCAGTCAACTTCTTTGAACACTGACTTTAACAGTTCGTGGGCCTTCAAATCGAGTCCGGCCGGCTGCACATTGAAAGGGCCTATCGGGTGGCGGTGTGCAGGTCTGGGCCGATACAGCGCCCCCACCTGGTCCTAGTGCACTTTCACACATACAGGGACAAGCAAAGAAGCTTCCAGATCACTGGGGAAAGATCCACAGGCACTGCTGCACAAGGGGTCAAAAATCATGTTCTTTCAAGATTTCTCGGCAGCTGTAATTCGAAAGAGGAAGTCCTTCGATGAAGTTATGAAGAGGCTGAGGAACCTGAGCATCCAGTACTCCATGAGGTACCCCGCGGTGCTCCGTTTCAGCCACAAGGATTCAGTTTATACGTTTGACTTGACGGATAAAGCCAAGAACTTTGTGGACACTTTAAAATAGTCCGACTGCTCTGAAGAATATGGTTAATGTTTGTCCTCTTTTCCTTCTTTCCCTGTGGTTTCCCTTTTCCCTTTATTCTCTCTTCCTAATAATTTTCCTTTTGTAAAATAAAATCTTGGAATATGTTGTTCCTATTATATTTTTATAACAGGATTTCATTATGGGAAAGTTTATGGGTGTTGTTTTCCTTTTTTTTTTGTTCTTTTTCTCTTTTCGTCATACTCGGGGCTGACATGGAACCAGGGATGGGCGGAGTGCTTATCCTGACTTTGTCTTCTCTTGTTGATTTAAGGATCATCTCCTTGTTTACGTATTTATTTTTGATTAAGACTGTGACACAGCCAGGCCTGAAACAGCTTTGAAGGGAGGGATGGGTCGGGTGAGTGCCCCCTATGGACAGGGTTTTGCAGTGGTTTTTTTTGTAGTTTTTTGGTAGCAATAGTCGTTTGTATTACGTTAGAGTAGTTTTTGTATACACAATTTTACGATTCTATAACTCTCCATTTACTTGTGCTTGGCGCATTGCAAGCAGGGTGCTCCCTTCCAGGGGTTCAAGGGGCCCTGAAAGGGATATGGCTATGTGTCTTTTTAAATGGTGCACCTGAAACATCAAGGGAAGTCATTCGCCTGTTAGAAGGAAAAGCATGCTTTCCAGCATTAACAGGGAAAGTGTTGATATTGCCCTGTTGCAGGAAACCCATCTTGATGATGGGGAACACCTGAATTTACAACGGGGTTTTATGACCGGGTATTCTTTTCATCCTTTACTACTAAAAGTAGGGGAGTGGCTATACTTATTCAGAAAAATCTTCCGTTCACATTATTAGAGCAGGTGAAAGATGAGCAAGGTTTGTGATATTTAAGGTCCTGATACTTAGGGAGGAATATGGCACCTTAAATGTCTACTGTCCCCCTGCAGATCCCCTCAAATTTTTGATTAGTGGCTTCTCTAAGCTGAGTGTCTTTTAAACACGATACATTATTATAGGGGGGATTTCAATGCCTTTTGGATCTGACAGTGGACAGCTTGCCTAGTGGGTCCCCAACTATTTCTTCGCAGGCCAAGCAGGTGACCCACGTATGTGAGGAGTTGGGGCTCGTGGACATTTGGAGATGTCTTCACCCTACCGGCAGGGATTTCACCTTTTTTTCAAACCTGCATAAATGTCACATGAGGATTGATCTTTTTCTGGCTCCCAGGACCCTTCTGGATTCGATTATGGGTTGCAAAATTGGGAAAATAGGTATTTCTGATCACGCAGCAGTATATTTGGAGGTTAAGGCCAAGAGTGAGGGGTCAGGTTCACGGCACTGGCGCCTGGATCTTTTCTCCTCAAAGATTCCAAATTGGTGGAATATGTTTTGAGGGAGTTTCAGGAGTTTTTGACTATCAACTCAGGCACGGCTAGTAGTCCGTCCATGCTATGGGAGACCACAAAGGCCTTTGCTAGGGGATTAGCTATTTCCTACTCGGCTAGCCGGAAACAACAGAAGGAGGAACAGCAGTGTCTACTTGAGACACGGCTGAAAGTTGCTGGGGCGGCACATTTTGTGAGGCCTTCGGTGACCAAGTTATAGCGGATCACGGCCCTCCGGGCTGCCCTGAGTTCTGTACTTACACAAACCGCAAATAAAGAACTCGCTTTTGCTAAACAAAGATTGTTCAAGTATGGGGATAGGCCAGGGAAGTATTTAGTGTATCTGACTAGGAAAAAGTGTGATCTCCAATCCATTACTGCAGTTAGAGACAGCGCTGGGGTCCTTACATACAATGCCAAAAGGATTAACAAGGCTTTTCAGAGTTTTTACTCTGAATACTATTTGTCTGAAGTTTGCAGGGATGGGTGGGCCAAGATAGAATCCTTTTTTAAGAGCCTGGACCTTCCGGGGGTAATCTTGGAACAGGCCTCTCTCCTCAATGCCCCCGACAGTTCAGAAAATACAGGAGGCAGCTAGGCAACTTCAGAGTGGGAAAATGCCTGGCCCTGATGGTCTCCTAGGTGAGTTTTATAAGGAGAATATAGGGATTCTGTCATGGCCGATGCTGCAAATGTACAATCACTCCTATATGCATGAATGCCTACCACCATCTTTGAGAGAAGCTAATATTTCCTTAATTCTTAAGAAGGAGAAGGTTTCTAAGGATTGTGCCTCATACAGGCCCATCTCTCTATTAAATTCAGATTTTAAGATTCAGTGTAAGATTTTGGCGCTGAGATTGGAGAAGGTGTTGCCCTATATTGTCAAACAGGACCAGACAGGTTTTATAATGGGCCGTAGGTTCTCTAATAATATTAGAAGCTTGCTGACTATGGTCCAAGTTTGTCAGCAACGACCGATTCAGGGGTTGGTGATTTCTTTAGATGCAGAGAAAGCATCTGACCGGGTGGAATGGCCGTATCTTTTTTATGTCTTAGAACAGTTTGGGTTGGGTGGGGTTTTTGCTAGGTGGGTGGAGCTTTTATATCACCACCCTCTGGCTGCGGTCAGCACCAACGGGGTGAAGTCTGGGAATTTTAGGATTGGTATGGGTAGTCGGCAAGGCTGCCCCCTCTCACCGTTGTTGTTTATGTTGGTGATAGAGCCGCCGGCAGTGGCCATTCATCAGAACATCCACATAACGGCTCCACAAGTGGGGTCGAGGGCACGCAACATTACACTATATCCTTGTGACGTCCTTCGGTTATTAACCTGTTGCTCATGGATAAGATGAGAATAGTTATGGACCACTGCCAGAACCCCATTGTTATTCGTATTCGTATGGTCAAGGCATGGAGAGCGATGCATCAGAATGAGGGTTGTTTATGCAAGACTTCACAACTTACGCCCATAGCTGGTATGCCAGGGTTCCGACTAGGGATGATGGACTCAGGGTTCAACTACGGGGCACAAAAGGAGTTTCCAGTTTGGGAGACTTGTTTGACGTTATGATGTCTTTTGAGCAACTGAGCTGCAAATATGGGCTGCCCGTTTTTTTTTCAGGTTAGGGATTTCATCCAGAAGAAGACTACGCTTCTTACTAAGCCCTATAAGCCCCATAAAGAGAGGTTGTTGCTACGTTCCACAAGCACCCTTTTGGTTAATACCCTTTACTGCTTGCTGGATGGCAGGGCCCGGCAGGTTATGAGAGGTTTGGGAGCAAGAATTAGGAGTGGAGATCTCTTCTGAAACATGGGAGGACATGGGAGAACAGGTGAAAGGTCTCAATCTATCATAGGAAATATGCTATGTAGTTAAAGGTTCTGCACAGGGTTCATTTTGCACCGGACTGTCTGGTGAAGTTTAAAAAAAAGAGGCATCTCCAATGTGCCCCAAATGTAAAATAAGTGTAGCCACTGCTTCTGGACATGCCACAGGCTCAGTGTTTACTGGAATGGTGTGGCGGGAGAGACAGGAAGGGTATTGAGGACTGAAGTTAAATTAGACCTGATATCTCTCCTCCTAGATCTACCGAATTTATCATCTTTAGACTGGCATGGGAAGAAACTATTTAATATTCTGACTTAATGTGCACGGAAGAATATTCTAATCAATTGGGTCTCTGTGATCCCACCGGGCTTGTTGGGATGGTGGAAATTAATTATGGAACACATTCCCTTGGATTTTTTCACAAATATGGTGCACCACACACCAGAGCATTTCTATAAGGCAAGGCAGCCCTTTTTGAGTCGTTTGGACACAGATTTGTCTGCTATCTTAACTAGGACATTCGTTTAACCAGGATGGTTAAGTTTGCTGAGCCCTGGGCCTTGAAGGGCGGACTGCTGAGTTAATAAGGATTTATACACAACGCTCCCATTTTTGGTTTTGGGAGCTCTGTGCCGAATATTGTTACTTTGTTTATTTTGTGTTCTTGCATTTGTTTGTTTGTTTATTTGTTCTTTTATAGAGTTATAGAGATGTACAGCATGGAAACAGACCCACTTACTTATTTATTGGTGTTATTTTGCACAGTGTTTGGTTTTGCTTTGTTTTATAGGGTAGGTTAGTAGTTAGTAAAAGGTTGTTGTATTGTAATTTGCATTCTTTTTCATTATACTGGTATTTGTTATATTTTCCATAACTTCATACTTTTGTAAAAGGTTTTTTTTTGCTCACAAAGATATTTACAAACAAAAAGGTTCTAGGATATCTACTTTATCCAAAGAGTGTTAGAATTGGAACTTGCATTTAGGTGAAATGGAGGCAAATTACGATCTGCAGCAGTTTAAGGAGGCAGCTTACCCCGATCTTCTCAAGGGCAATTAGGGATATGCTCACATCCCATGATTAAATAAAAAAACCCATGTAAATTGCTGCTAAATAAGCATGTATGGGAGAAAGGGATAGAAGGACATGCTGATTAGATGGAAAGAAGAGGGGTGAGTGAAGGTTTATGTGTTGTACAAGTTCTGGCATGGAACCATTGGTCCGAATGGCCTGTTTAATTGTGAATACTTTACTGTACAGGGCCTGAGGATGCACTCCACTATAATTAATAAAATCTTCTGGACTTCAGACCTCCTGTTCAAGATAAACTGGTGGCTCTTTACCGGCAGAAAGCAGTCGCTTGTTGGCTGCTGCCCACCTCTCCCTAAGCCTGGTGGGTCCTGAGTGATGGAAAATACACCAATCTCATATCATTAGATAAAGTCAGCCATCTTGTGCTCAGGCTCACCATCCAAGTACCATCTACAGAGCAGCACTGTGCCAGCATTGACTAATGCTGAAACATTTCGTATGTAGTGATGATCTTGGTTCAAGTCCCACCTCAGAATGTGACAGTCACAGAGGGATGTTATAACGTGTCCGAATATTGACAGGTAAAAGAAAATTAAACATTGTACTGCATAGCTCATACATACCAGCAAGATGCGTAAAAGTTCTTTTGAGGGGTGTGAGGTGAAGGCACTGGCATACAAGAAAGTCCGCAATTGAGGAATTTGGGCTTCCTTGGTGAAATCCAGGTACTCGGAGAGGGCGCTCAGTGATGACTCTGTCTGCGCTGCCGTAGCCGAGTCTATCAGGAAGGAGCTAGAACAGGACACAGACAGGATGAAGCCTTCAGTATGATCCCCAGTCTCAACAGGACTACGATCGACTATTAAACCTGCAAATTATCCAGAAGTCATTTCCAAAAGAGATGTATTGAGAAAGAACTGAACGCATCATGTTTACAAAAAGGCAAACAAGGAACAAGAATACATCACCATTCAATAAGGTCATGGCTGATCTGATTTTAACCTCAACTTTATATTTTTGCATTTCCCTGATAATCCTTCGTCCTCTAGGTCCTCAAGAATCTGCCTACCTCTGCCTTCAAAATACTTAAAGCTTCTGAAACAAAAACAGAAATTGCTAGAAAAGCTCAGCAGGTCTGGCAGCATCTGTGGAGAGAAATCAGAGTTAACACTTCAGGTCGAGTGACCCATCCTCAGAATTAAAAGATTCAGTATTTGTTGCTTTTTGAGGGAGACAATTCCAAAGACATTTAACCCTCAGAGAGAAAAAAGGAGATTTTCTCATCTCAGTTTTAAATAGTCACCCCCTTATTTTTAATCTATGACCACTTCTAGATTCTCCCACAGAGGAAACATGCTCTCAATATCCACCCAGTCAAGTCCCCTCAGGGTCGAATGTTTCAATTAAATCACTTCAAATTTTTCTAAACTTCAGAGGATTCAGGCTTAGTCTGTCTAGTCTTTCCTCATAAGGCAATCTGCCCATTCCAGATACTGGTCTAGTAAACCCTCTCTAAACTGCTTCCAAAGTATTAACATCCTTCTGTAAGTACAGTGACCAATACTCTACACAGTACTCAAAATGCAGTCTCACAAACGTGCCGCATAACTGAAGCATAATCCCTACCATTGCATTCAATTCCCCTTGCAATAAATCATAACATTCTATTAGTTTTCCTGATTACTTGCTGTATCTGCCATCAAAGCTTCTGTGATAAATGCACAAGAACACCCAGACGTCTCTGCATTTCAGAGTTCTGCATCCTCTCATTATTTAGGTGATATGCTGCTTTTCTATTCTTTCTGCCAAGATGGACAATTTCCCACTTTCCCAAACTGTATTCCATTTGCCAGATCTTTACCCACTCACTTAACCTATCTACATCTCATCCACTTCACAATCCACTTTCCTCCCTGCCTTTATCAAATCTAGCGACCATACCTTTGATCCCTTCATCTGGTTCCCCTTCATATCTAGCTCAAGTTATTTCTTCAAAGAACTCTAATAAATTAGTTAACATACTATCCCTTTGATAAGACCATATTGGCTATGCCTGATTACCTTGAATAATCCAAATGTCCTGTTATGACATCTTTAATAATAGCTGCTAATATTTTCTAAAAAACTGACATTAAGCTAACTGGCCTGCAGTTTTAAATAAAGAAATTAAAGCTATTTTCCAATCTAAAGGAACCTTCCCTGAATCTAATGACTTTAAAAACCAATGTATCAACTATTCCACCAGCTACTTCTTTTAAGACCCTAGGATGAAATCTGTCAGGCTCTGAGGACTTTTCAACTCACATTTCCAACAATTTACTTAGTATGACTTCCCTGTGAAATAACTCGACAGAGGCTGATATCCAGTCCGGACCGGGGAAGAACGACAGTTTCCTTCCTTGAAAGGCATTACTGAACCAGATGGCTTTTTTCTGACAATCGACTCTTGGTGATCATCTGACTCTTAATTCCAGATTTTTATTGAATTCAAATTCCACCATCTGCCATGAGGGGATTCGAACCCAGATGTTCAGAACATTACCTGGGTCTCCGGATTAACATTCCAGCGATATTACCATTAGATTATTACCCCTCCTCCCATTTTGTCTCCATACATTTCCCCATATCATCACCATAGTGTATCACATTTGTTATCAGAGCACTCCTCTCTCCCGCCTGACACATTCTCTTTGCTTTATTCTGATCGTAAGTCCCTGGCTTTTGACTTTCTGATGCAAGGTCATTGATGAGGAGTGTTTGAGTTTCTTTCTGTACACATTCCTGCCTGGTCTTTTGGGTCCTCCCAGCATTTCAGGGTTTGCAACTTCTACAGGAACATGCTTCATTCAGGGACTAGCAAGTTGCACCCCCCCCCCCCCCCCCTCCTCCAGCTGCCACTGACTGTTCTGCAGTGTCTCCAAGATTTTAGTTTGATTGTCACCTTGTCCTTATTTCCCCCTGGGATGACAGTGTCAATGGCCAACCAACATTCATTACCCATCCCGAACTGAGTGGTTTACTGAGCCATTTCAGACATCAGTTAAGAGTGGTATGGGAGTCAGTGATTGGCACTGCTGCCTCACTGTGCCAGGACCCGGGCTCATTTCCAGCCCTGGGCAACTGTATGGAGTTTGCACAATTTTCTCTGAGTGCTCCGGTTTCCTCCCACGGACCAAAGATGTGCAGGTTAGGTGGATTGGCCATGCTGAACTGCCACTAGTGTCCAGGGATGTGTAGGCTAGGTGCGTTAGCCAGGATAAAGATGGGGTGGGTCTGGGTGGGATGCTGTTCGGAGGATCAGTATGGACTCAATGGGCCAAATGGGCCACACTGTAGGGATTCTGTGATTCTAAGAGTCATTACATTGCTGTCGACCTGGTGTCACATGCAAGCCAGGTCAGGTGAAGACCGCAGATTTCCTTCATGCAGGGGATTAATGAGTTGGATGTGTTTTTACAACGTTTGTGACTTTCATGATCACCATTAAGACCAGAATTAAATTGTCAAATTTTTTAAAAGAATATTAAATAATTAGCAATTTTAAAGAATGCAAACTCCCGTGCTGCAGTGGTGGGGTTTGAACACATTTTCCCAGCATTCACCTCAGCATTACTCAAGTGCTACTAACACTGCAACACTACCTCCCTCTGCCAAGAGATTCCTAAGTGTGTGTTCATTTATAACGATGAATGGAAGACAGACCATTAACTCACATTTCAGTGTTTCCTGCTTTCTTTAGCAAGTTCAGAATATCAATCTTCTTTGCTTCTCTCAGTAGTTGAACAAAAGCCAGGAACGTCCTTGTTGTGGATATTTTATAAAGATCTTGCAGAGCAGTCTTTTTATTGAGGCTTTTCAAATAATCACTTGCCTTAAAGAGAAACAGAGTAAATCTCTCATCATAGGGTTCCGACTGCTGGATCTTATCAGTTCAACTTGAAGGAACTCAGATGTGTTTATGTGGTCGTGGCACTTGCTCAGATGCAGCTGCAGCTGCAGACATGGGGAGGCTGTTAACACCGCAGCCACCACACCATTTAAGAAGCATAGAATCCCTCCAGTGTGAGAGCAGGCCATTCAGCCCATTGAGTCTACACTGACCCTCCGAAGAGCATCCCATCCAGACCCACTCCATTCCTGTAACCCTGCATTTCCCATGGACAATCCACCTAACCTGCACATCTTTCGACTGTGGGAGGAACCCAAAAAGCCCAAGCACGCACAAAGAGAATGTGCAAATTCACACAGACTGTTTTCCAAGGCTGGAATCGAACCCAGATCCCTGGCGCTGTGAAGCAGCAGTGTTAACCATTGCTAGTTTCTCACTCTTACCACTGCCCAGAGGTTCATTACAAGGATTTACAGATTGATCATCAAACTGTTTGACCATGTTATAGCTCACCTTTGTGAAGTGCCCAGTCCTGAGGTAAGACTTGAACCCACGATTTCTATCCCAGAGCATAGACACTACCACCACACACCATAGCATCTCCACTTTAGCAATAGCCACCAATGCAAAAGGTGACTGTTAAAGGCATGTAAAATTATACCAATAACCCTCTCCAGTCTGGACAAAACAAGGCCTCAGAGGAAATTGTGACACTGAAGAATATTTATCCCTCAATCAGTATCACAAAAAAAATGACCTGGACATTTCTGTTTATGGGATCTTGCTGTGTATGAATAAGCTGCTTTCTTTTTTACAGTGAAAGACTTCTGGGGTGCTTCATTGGCTGAATAGCTTTGTGGGATGCCCTTTGATCATAAAGATTTCCCCAGAAATGTAACTCTTTACTTATCTTTTATGTGACCATGAGTCTTAACGTCCATTTTGGTCAATCTCCCAGTGGCATTTGTACAGTTATAGCCTTCAGATGAATTACATTTAAAATGTGAGAGGAATAAGCAGGTCATGAGTTTGGCCATTTTAAAGTCAAAACGTTTTGTTCCTATTTTTCTAATGTACTTTGATTTGATATTACTATTCATGGTTAAATTGCAAAATTTAATGCAACTTGGAAGTTGTTAGGAACAGAGCTTAAAAATGTGTTGCTGGAAAAGCGCAGCAGGTCAGGCAGCATCAAAGGAACAGGAGAATCAACATTTCGGGCATAAGCCCTTCTTCAGGAATCATTCTCCCATTCCTTTGATGCTGCCTGACCTGCTGCGCTTTTCCAGCAACACATTTTTAAGCTCTGATCTCCAGCATCTGCAGTCCTCACTTTCTCCTAGTTGTTAGGTTAAAGCACAGCAGCACCACCATTGGTGGGAAGATGTAATTACAGCAAGCCCCATTCAAGTCTTTGCCACTTCTCAACTTGACAGTTTCAATGCACTGAACGGACGCCCATTTTCCACCTTCGATAAACTAAAGCTCATCCAAAACTCTCTGGGCCTGTTCCTCCACCACTTCCATGCTTACTGGCCCTACACAGGGTTCACATGAGCAATGATGAAAGTTTACAATTCTCAAATTTGTTTTCAAATCTCCCCAAGGCTTCACACCTTCTGTCTCTATGTAACCTCCTCCAGGTTATAATCTTCCAATATACTCGACTTCTTTTAATCTGTCCACTGCTTCCCATCTGCCCTAGGCCCAAAATGCTGGAATTCCTCCAAAAAAAAATCCATATCTCCTTTAAGATAGTCCTTAAAGCCTTCCTCTTTGATCAAGCTTCTGGCAATTTTTCACATAACTGGCAGTGTAAAATTCTGTTCTTCAAGTACTTTTACTACTAAAGATGCCACATAAATGGAAATGGTTGTGCCAGGTTGACAAAGTAAGATTCCAGTATAACAATGTTAATATTTGAACATATGCATGGGTAGGCCCCTCAATCTCTTCAGCCTGCTCTCCCATTCATTAAGATCATAGCTGAACTGATTAGTCTTCATTCAGACAACACGGATAACCTTTTACCCTGCTGCTTATCAAGGATTTTTCATAGAATTTCAGAATTGTGATGCAGGAGGCTATTTGGCCCATTGTGTAAACATGAGCTCTCTGATTGAGCTTTACGACTTCAAGCCATTCTTGGGCTCCACCCCTCCCCCACATATCCCAGCACATTGTTTCTGAGCAAATAACCTGATGCTTCCCTCTCCAAAGTCTCGACTGAAGTTGTCTCCACTACACATTGAGGTTGCGCCTTCCAGGCTCCAACTACTCACCGTATCAAGTTTTCACAGTTACTGTACCAGCTTCTGTCAACTATTGTAAATTTGTAACAAACCCAGAAATTGCTGGAAAAACTCAGCAGGTCTGGCAGCACCTGTGGAGAGAAATCACATTTAAAGTTTCACCTCTGCTGGATCTTCCTCAGTTCTAAGGGAAGGTTATTGGACCCGAAACATTAACCCTGATTTCTCTCCACAAATCCTGCCAACCTGCTGAGCTTTTCCAGCAATTACTATTTTGGTTTCTGATTTCTAACATCTGCATTTCTATAGGTTTTACTTTAAATTTGTGCTCCTCCCACTTCATTCTTAATCATTTAGTGAGTGGGAACTGTTTTTCCCAATCCAATCTGTCCATACCCTTTGTGATTTTGAAAACATCTATCAAATCTCCTCTTAGCCTTATCCAGTCCAGGAAGAGGCCATTCATCCCATCGACTCTGCAGGACCCTCCAAAGGGTGTCCCATCCAGCTGTTGACTTTAACTCCATATTTCTCATGGCTAACGCACCCGGCCAGCACATCCCTGTTTACTATGGGGCAATTTAGCATGGCCAATCCACTTAAGCTAATCTTTGGACTATGGGAGGAAACCAGAGCACCCAGAGGAGCCCCCTCCCTCAGATGTGTGAACTCCACACAGACAGGTGTCCGACAGTGGAATTGAACCTGGGTCCCTGGTGCTGTGAGACAGCAGTGTTAACCACTGAGCCACTGTGCCATCCATAACTGAAGTAGTTCTTATCTCTGGAACTATTCTTGCAAACCTCTTCTGCCCTTTATCCAATATTCTCCCTGAAGTATGGAGCCCACAATTATAGATAATATACCTTACAAATAGTAAGGTTGTGGAATGTCCTGCCTGCAACAGCAGTGGGCTCACCAACATTAAGGGCATTTAAATGGTCTTTGGATAATAATGGAATAGTATAGATTAGATGGGTTTTAGATTGGTTTCACAGGTTGGCACAACATCGAGGGCTGAAAGGCCTATACTGCACTGTACTGTTCTATGTTTTATGTCTATGTTCTTTGTTCAAATGAGGTGTAATGAGCATCTTACGCAGGTCCAACATAAGTTCTTTGTTCTTCTAATCTATGTACTGACCAATAAGCTGATAAAGCATATTCTTTATTAACTACTTTCCCCGCATTTAATAGAATATGTAATTATACACCCAGGATCCTGCACACTTTTTAGATTGCTACGTTTCATTTGATATTACAGCTTTAAAACAGCGATGATCAAGAATTATTTTTCTTAAGAGGCCCCAGAATGCAGTAGACACCTGGATACTGAATCAAGGAGGAGATAGATAGCTTTTTAATTAGAAATGGGTTGAAAGATTATGGGGAATGGGCAGAAAAGTGGTCATGGTGAGATCAGCGATGAACACAGTAAATGGTGGAGCTGAAAATGTGTTGCTGGAAAAGCACAGCTGGTCAGGCAGCATCCAAGGAGCAGGAGAATCGACGTTTCGGGCATAAGCCCTTCTTCAGGAAGTAAATGGTGGAGCAGAGTTTAACTGCTTCTAGTTCTGATGTTCTTAAAATTCAGCTTCCCCTGTGTTTTCAGGAAGGTCATTCCAAAGATTCATGAACCTTTGGAGGAAAATGATTTCTCCTCATCTCTGCTTTAAATGGGTAAGCACTTATTTTGAAATCGAGACCCCTACTTTTAGATTTTCCCATCCTTTCCGCATGTACTCAATGAAGATCCCTCAGGACATTTAACAATAAATTTACAATGGAAACATATACATCATTCTATCCCTGTACTTTAATCCGTGTCATATTTTATTTCTCCCCCGCAGTCATGTCTCCAACTCAATCTTTGTGACTCCCAAGCCTGGAATATTTTGGAAGGTTTCAGTGCAATTACAGTGTTAGAGTGCAATTTATTTTCTTCAACTGATCCATAGTGCATGGGATAAATCTGGATCAGTTCCACAGAAATCTCTTTTGTCTATTCAATTTCACCACACCCCACATCAACCATCTCTTGAATTCTGCATTTATATGGAGCCCACTTCCATTACTTCATGGCAATTGTGTTTATCAGTTCATTTATTTCTCTGCCCTGAGCCCTGTGTTATATCAGCTATCTTCACCATTTTTAATGTGACATCTGAATCTGTTACATTGAAAAGTGAAAAGCTTCCACTGTTGGACCTTATTAAGTATGCAGTGCTTACTGTGCATAAATGATGAATTGAGGGCTTCAAAGATTAGTTTTCATAACGTCCATACCATAGAGAGAATTAAAAATGAGTTAGGTTTAATTCTTATGTATCTAGGTTGGTCTTGTTTCCACTGGAGTTTAGGAAAGGGAGGGCTGACCTTTTTTTGAAGTGTATCAGATCCTGAATGGTCCTGACATGGTGGACATAGAATGGAGGTTTCCTCTTCAGGATGAGTCCAGAAATAAGAGGCACCATTTTAAAATTAGGGTGCAGATATGGACCCCGTTGGACAAACACTCTTTTAGGTCAGATAGGTAGAACATTTTGTCTTTGATGTTTGTGCAACTTTGGAACCCTGTGATTCAGAATACTTTTAAGACGTAGGTAGACATGTTCCTGTTAGAAGAAAATGGTGACCAGGTGGTGGGGAGGGGGAGAATTCAAGCACAAACAGAACAGCCATCACCTTACTGTATGGTGAAGTAATCTCGAGGGCCTGAATGGCCTATTTTGTATATTCAAGTATTTGGTTTCCAGTTTAACAGTTTCTTATGCACCAGGGTATCTTAATAACTGTTGGTAAATTTGCATACAAGTTCCAACTGGCAGGATTGATGTGGAGATTTGTGCAACATTAATATAATTTCTACACTCCATTTGGAACATTCTGATTTCCTGTATTTGTCCATTTTTCCATCCTTGTTATTCTCTATCTCCTCTCTGTCCATCAATCTCTCTGTCCCTGACCCTTCCCTTTAAAAAAAAATCAAACTCCATCCACTACCAAAATTGCACTTTACTGTTAATCAGGATTCTTTTTTTTCCCCATATTACATTTGATAGACTTTTAAGTACAGCTATATCTTAACTCATGACAAGGTCACGTCCCACTGCACTCTGTTTGGAACCAAATAACAGGCAGAGCTTAAAAGCTTGAAATCGCAAGTGAAAACAGTCAATGCTAGAAACATGAAGTAGCTCAGTCAGCATCTGAGAAAAGTAGAGTCTAAGTTTTAGGTGTATTCACTTAGGAAGGGTCTGGATCTAGAATGTAATGGTCTCTGTTCCCTACCCAGTTGCTGACTGACAGTCTGTGTACTTTCACAGTTCCCCATTATGTAAATTTATTTGAGGTTTTTATTAAATATCTGTTCATGGGATGTGAGCTGTGCATTTATTGCCCATTCCTACACATAGACAGCCTTACTGATGTTAAGGGGTCCTACTCTCTCCTTAGTTACTCCTCAGTTCTGTCCTTTTGGATTCTCCTTAACCTTATCTGCCAAAGCTATCTCATGTTCTCTTTTTTGCTCTCCTGACTTCCCTCAAGTATATTCCTACTGATCCTACACTCCTGTAGGGATTCACTCGATAGCAGGGATTAATTAATTTCGGATATCTGGTTGGCATGGACAAGTTGGACCCAAAGAGTCTGTTTCTATGCTGTCCATGTCTTTGACTCTATGTCTCTAAGTTGGTGGTGAACTGCTGCAGTCCTTGGGCTGTCAGTACATTCACAGAACTGCAGGACTTTCACTTTTCAAAATAAGACCTAACGATGGTGAAAAATGAATGTAAAACACAAACCGCATACTGAAGTCTCATGTAATAAAGATGAATTTATTCTAGTTAGTTACTCTGAAGCAGTGACCTTGACTATAATCCAATTTTTCAACCAAGAGCCATGTCTTTTTTATCAGTTGATAGATTTTCTTTTGTGCTTCAAAGTGTATTGTCTCAATGAAACAACTCAGCATAGGTCGTTAATCCATCACCAAGTCACTCTTTATTTCCATGTACACAGTACCTGTACATGGACTCTCGAAACGTTGACCCTCCTGCTTCTTAGATGCTGCCTCACCAGCTGTGCTTTTCCAGCATCACACTTTTCGACTCTGGCCAGCTAGCTCAGAGCCAGTCCGTGGAGTGAAAAGAATCTGAGACTCTTGTTTATGTCCATCAGCCAGGACTCCCTGATTGGCCAAGATTAACAGCCCCAGTCGGGGATCTCATACTCAATGAGATCCACCTGATCCTCATTCCAATCACTACACTCCAGTTTTGTACAGTAGCATGTTTGTATTATTAATTATTTGCAAAATGCAGTGCCTGTTGCTATAGGGATAAACATGGTGGCCACTTTGCAACAGCCAATAGCAATGCGCTGAACTACCGGTTCAGAATATTGGAAGAGGAGGCGGTTATATCGCCCATTAACCTGGTTCACAATTCATTGCAACCAGGTTGAACTCTGAAGAAATTCCATTGTTCAGCATTTGCCTTAAAGACTTAGTTGCCAAATGCAAATTCTAAATTTGCACATGACACAGATTTGGGGCGGGGCGGGGAGACAGAACTATAGTCAATTCTGAAGAGGACTACAACAAATTACAGGAAGCCATTAATCAACTTGCTGAACAGGCAAATACAGTTCAACGCCGATAAACATGAGCTCACACATTTCGAAAGGAAGAAAGGTCATTGCTCAGAATATGCAAGGGTACATAGGGTGGAGGAGCAAGGATATCTTTTGAGTTTTTAAAATTAATTCACAGGGTGTGGATGTGGCAGGCTAGGCCAGTGTTGAAGCTCTCCAATCTATGGGATGGAAGTACGCACACACAATGCTAAAATAAAACTACAATCTTATTCTTCAGTTCGCCGCCCAAAGATAGCTCTGATCCACAGCAGCACCATTCCCACCACAGCTAAGGCAATATGGCAGCTCCCAAATCCACTGCAGATGGGATGGAGATCAAATCCTATGCTGTTAGCATCAATCTAATCCTCATCAACAATCCAGCCAGCTCCTCCTTTTCTCTAATATATGTTCCATATTGAGCTTCATCCATTGCCCATCTATTTATTCCAATGATGTTCTTCAAAAGCTCTGCATCAAATTCCTCGGAGTTTACAATGCTCCCAAGTCTCGTATCATCCATAACTTTTGTAACTGAACCCTGCACCCTCAGGGCTAGGTCATTAAGATACATCAGAAAGAGCAGGGGTTCTAACACCAAGCCTTGGGGAACTCTCTCCAGTCCAAACGTCATCCACCAGTCACAAAGTTCTGTTTCCTGTCTCTCCGTCAGCTCAGTATCTGTGTTGCTACCCTGCATTATTCCTCAAGCTATAACTTTGCTCACAAGTCTGCTTGTGTAGCACTGACTAAACACCTTCTGGAAGTCCGTGTACAGCTCATCAACAATATTATACACATAAACCCTCTTCAGAAAACTTCTGATTTGTTGTTTCACAAAGTTATGCCACAAAAGGAATCAAAACAAGCATGTAGATTTTGAAAGGAAAGCAATAGGGTCACAGTATCAATTCAAAGTTTTATATAAAATAAGGAAATGATATAGGATTTGAAAATGGAGACTTTTTTGTATTCTGGTCCAATTAATTCCCAACTTTTAACCTGTAAACTAAAGATATTGACTTTGTCTTTGCAGTACCAAAGGAGATAGTTAAATTCATATGTGCACATGTATGTGTTGTGCGTGTGGTTCATGTGTGTATGTGTGCGAGTATACGTGGGTATGTATGTGTGCACGTGTGCGCGCACATATGTATGCGTGTGAGAGTGTACGTGTGTATGTGCGTACGTATGTGTATGTGTGTGTGCACATATATATGTGTGTGTGTGCATGGCCCTGTCCAGGCATAATAGACAAACTTCCTGAATAATATTAATCATACAGTCAAAGAATAACATGTGGATTTCTGGGTCTTAAATTTTATAAATGAAATTCAAAACTCTCACGTAAACATTTTCTTGGAAACAAATTCAGCAAATATCAATCTGCAAAACAGTCAAGTGGAAAATGCAGCAAAGGTCAGTACATCTCAAAGGCAAAACCAAAACAAGGAAAGCATTGTAAAATATTTTTTTGCAATGCTTTAAAGAAAAGGATGACTTGTACTGATATAATACCTTTCATATCCATCGATATCCCAAAGTCTTTTACCTTTTGCTGTGTAATCAATGTTGTAATGTGGGAAATCCTGCAGCCAATTTATAAACAGAAAGTTCCCAAAGTAACAAGGTGATCAGTTTCATGTTGCTGACTGAGGGATAATTATTGGTTAAGACACCATGAAAATCTCTCCTTCTCTTCAGTGAATAGGGCCATGGGCTCTTTTACATTCACCTGAGTTCAGCTTCTATCAGAAAGAGGACACTGAACATACAGGCGTGAAATCAGGGTGAATTGTGTGGTCAAACCTCTGCAGTGCCCAGTGAACCTTTTGACTCAGGCATAGGTGCACCTGAGTGAGCCACAGCGGGCGCCATACCTAAACATGCCAAGTCAGACCATTCATTGTCAAACCTGACCATAATAGTTTCACAGTAATATAGTGAAAGTTTTGCAGAGATCCCGAGAAAGTCAGTGTTCTGAAAAGTAGGCAAGAAATTATTCACACGGTATTTGCATGATGTGATATCAGACATTATCAGCATCATGAAAGGCTAATGCTTTGAATATCTTTAAGACTTAGTGCGTCGGAGTATTACTGCAGGGCTTTGTTTGGTTTCCTTTTGCACATTTGCTCAGGTCAAAGTTTTGGGAATGCATTTCAATTCCAATTTTGTTTTGGCTTTATGTTGTGTGTTTGCATTGGGTTTGTAGTTAAAGTCTAGAATTTTGTTTAATATTTTGAAGAGAGCTTCTTTATCCTTTTTAGAGGCAAGGCTGGAGCCTTGACTGTGTGACTAATTTCCCTTACTTTGAAGCTATTCATTAAATAATAAAAATAAGGCTGGGGATCTTAGGTGCATGGGAATACCATCACCTCCAAGTCACATACCATCCTGACGTTGACCCTTACTTCCATTTAGCACCAATGCAAGCCCTGGCACTGGGGCAAGTGCCATCATCTCATGGGTAGTCAAGAGGAAGACTAACCACTGTTTTCTCATGGGCAATGGGGGATGGTCAATAAATGACATCTATACCAGTGAGACCCACATACTAATCTTTCAGAATTTATATTTGTTGAGGATCTTACCCAATGTGTGTAACACAATTTCATCCAATCACAGCTCAACCAGTCATCAGGAGGTGAAAAAAAAAATCAATCAGGTAACGGTCCAAAGAATCTCAGACCAGAGCCCCAGCAAGCATCTAGAAGGACAAGGGCAGCAGATTCATGGCAACACCTCCAAGTTCCCCTCCAAGCTGACACCACATCCACTCTGTCCAGCACCGCCACTCAGTAGTTAACAGTGTGACTAACTACAAGATGCACTGCTGAAATTCACCGCTGTGCCTTAGACAGCGCCTTCCTAACTCATGACCACTTCCATCTAGAAGTGGCAGACAAAACCGCCACTTGCAAGTTCCCCGCCCAGCCACTCATCCTTCTGACTTGTACACATATCGCCGTGTCTTCAGTGTCATTGGGTCAAAATCCTGGAACTCTCCCCAACAGTTCTATGGGTCCACCTACACAAATGGACTGCTGTATACCCCATCATCACCTTCTGAGAGACAGCTCGAGGGGGACAATAAATGCCGGCCCAGGCAATGACGCCCAGATCCTATAACTAAAGAAGATGATGATACTGTCCCTATCTCTGGATATCAGCTCTAGCTCCAGGATCGACGTCAGGATTTGAATTTGACTCATTTATTGTCACGTGTATTTAATACAACATACAGTGAAAAGTTTAAACTGTCGTCATGCATCGGCACCATTTTGACTAACTTAAAAATAAATAAAGATAATAAAAGAAAATTTTTTTTAAAAGATAACTTAAATAGAGTCCACATTTCCAACACTGTTGATAGCTGCCTCCTCACTGCAGCCACCAGAGATCTGCTCCAGCTTTCACCGGCCACCACTACATCACTGCCATAATCCCATGATGGCCACAGAAGAATTATAGACTGTGAACAATCCAGAAATCCTTCAGCTTTGGTGGTGGTGGTCAGTAAGAGTGGGAGAGTATCCTGCCCAGCCAGAACTGTGCAGCAGCTGTGATACCGTGATCTCCCCACATGAACACATAGCATGAGCAAATGTTAACAACATTCTGAAGGTAAAAGTAAAGTCTCCAAGTGACGCTTGGGAAGGCAATAGACAGACAGAGGGAATGGTTCATGAGAATGGTTTCAAGGATGAGGAACCTCCATTATAAAGATAGATCAGAGAAGTTCAAACTTGCTTTCCTTGAAGAGAGAGGAGATCAGATCGAGTGATTAAAAATCCAGAAGGCTCTGAACAGAGTAGATAGGAAGAAACTGTTCTGAGTGCTGAAAGGATCAAGAGTGAGAGGACACAGATTTAAAATAATTAGAAGAGAAGCAAAGTGATAGAAGAAGAAAAATTTTCACTTAGTGAATGGTTAAGGTCTGGCCTGCGATTGTGGTAAAGCCAAGTTCAATTGAAACATTCAACAGATAATTTGACGGTTATTTAGATAGAACGTGCAGGGTTACAGTCACTCCCTTCTAATGAGTCCTGCTCTCAAATGATGTGCCTGTGCAAGGCCTGGTGATGTTTTGCAATACTTTTACAAAGTGTCATGTAAATGAAAACAGTTGTTGTTTAATAAACAAACTCTCCAGCTCCCCAAACCTCTAAATGAGGACATTTCTCCTCACCTCAGTCGTAAATGGCCAGCCCCTTATCCTGAGATCATATGCACAACTTCTTGATTCTCTGTCTGGTTAATCAGCCTCTCAGCATTCACCATGTCAATCCTCGAATAATTATTCTGTATTCCAATTACCTTACTGCTCATTCTTCAGAACTTCAGTGAATATAGTCTTTTTCCGTTCAATATCTCTTCATCAAACAATATTTTCATCCTTGGGATTAATCCAGTGAACCTTTGTTCTAAGGAAAGTGTACCCTTTGAATAAGGAGACCAAAACTGAACATACATAGTCTCTTTAATTACAGCAAAATTCCTTTATACTAACTCCCTTGCAGAAAGGCTAATGTACCATTTACCTTCCTAATTGCTTGTTATACTGGAATGTTAACTATCTATGAGTCATGTGCATAGGCAGCCAGGAATGAAATTCTGGTTTGCTACATTTTTCCAGCACTGTGGTTAATAAATTGCATATTTCCCACAATACATTCCATTTGCTACTAAATTGCGCACTCACCTAACCATCCCATACTCCTTTGCAGCCTCCTTTTCACTTTTACTTTAGCAATTCACAGTGGCTCAGTGGTTAGCACTGCTACCTCACAGCACCAGGGTCCCAGGTTTGACTCCAGCCTCGGGTGACTGTCTGTGTGGAGTTTGCACATTCTCCCCGTGTTTGTGTGGGTTTCCTCTGGGTGCTCTGGTTTCCTCCCACAATCCAAAGATGTGCAGGCCAGGTGAATTGGCCATGCTAAATTGCCCATAGTGCTAGGTGCATTAGTCAGAGTGAGGCTTGGTGTGGACTTGTTGGGCTGAAGGGCCTGTTTCCGCACTGTAGGGAATCTAATCTAATTCACTCCTGGATACATTACATCCAATACTCTTATCTATTCAATGATAGGGATTATAAATAGCTGAGGCCCCAACATTGATCCCTTTGACATCATACTTGTTCCAATTTACCAATCTGAAAAACATCTTTTCATTCATCAAGTGGAATTTTCCAAGCCTACCAAAGGTTTTGGAGTTTGGGAAGGTTTTGAAAATGAGGTGGCTTATTCTCTGGAATGATAGCCTTCCTCTCTCAACTCCACCTAAGACCTCCTGTTATAATGACAGATGGAGGAGATTTAGAAGACTGAGAGGACTTGACAGGGCAGATTTTGAGAAACTGTATTGGGCAGTGCACTCCTGATTCTAACCACTCCAAAAAAAGGCAAAAATTATTCTCACATCACCTATATTTCTTTTGCCAGACACATTAAATGCTGAATACTTTTACCTACAGGCTGTTCCTTAGCCAAATGCCTTATGGTTTTTTCCTAAGCTAGTAATCTCCTCTTCTCTACTGGCAAAACAAACAATTTCAGGAATCTCTGCAAAGGTACGCTTAATAAAAGCTGCTGGCAATGAAAGATTAGGGAAAAAAACAAATCAAGCAGTAGTTGCAGGTACCTCAGGAATGTTGAACTTACTTAACCCTGTAGAAAAATGTTATTATCAGGAAGGCCAGAGCTGTAAGAATTTATGTGTTTCATTTGTATTGAAGCTTTTATGAGAAAGCAATACGGCTACAAACAGACAGAACAACTTTTCTGCTGTTTATTTTACAATTTGTGGAGATTGTAACTCTGAAGAGATTCCATAAATTACATATTAGTCAACTTAAATCACAACGTGACGTTTTCATTTGCAGCAAAGTTAGCTGTTTATCATAAAGTCATTAGCAATGTGGAAAATGGAAGTTCACCCAGTCTGTGAAAGCTGAATGCTTGCTCCTCACTGATCCAATTATTTTGTAAATAACTGTACAGAGACTACAACTGGGTGTACTGTTCAGTGATTAACTTGACACCACGTTGATTCCAAACATAGCATCACCAAAATTGTTATGGTGCAGGGAAAACCATTGAGCTCATCATGCCTCTATTACCAATCTCCTGCCTTTTCTCCATATCCCTGCTCACCATTTCTATTCAAATAACCATTGAATGCCCCTCAATGGAACCTGCCTCCGCCATATTTCCAGGCAGTGTATTCCAGACCTTCACTCGTTAGTGAGTGAGTCATAGAGCTGTACAGCATGGAAACAGACCCTTCGGTCCAACTCGTCCATGCTGACCAGATATTCTAAATCATTCTAGCCCCATTTCTCAGCATTTGGCCCATATCCCTCTAAACCTTTCCTACTCATATACACATCCTTTGAAATGTTGTAACTGTACCAGCCTCCACCACTTTCCCTGGCAGCTCATTCCATACACGCACCACCCACTGCATGAAAACCTTGCCCCTTAGATCCCTTTTAAATCTTTCCTTTTGCACCTTAAACCTATGACCTCTAGTTCTGGAATCCCCCACCCCGGAAAAAACACTTTGTCTATTTGTCCTATCTATGCCCCTCATGATTTTATAAACCTCTAAAATGTCACCTCTCAGCCTCCCATGCTCAAGGGGTAACAGCCCCAGCCTATCCAGCCTCTCCCTATAGCTCAAACCTTCCAATCCTGACAATATTCTTGTAAATCTTTTCTGAACCATTTCAAAGTTCACAACATTCTTCCAATAGGAGGGAGACCAGAATTCCACACAGAATTCCAAAAGCAGCCTAACCAATGTCCTGCACAGCTGCAATATGACCTCCCAACTCCTATACTCAATGGACTGATGAATAAAGGCAAACATATCTTCTTGACTAGAAAGGAGAAAGTGAGGTCTGCAGATGCTGGAGATCAGAGCTGGAAATGTGTTGCTGGAAAAGCGCAGCAGGTCAGGCAGCATCCAGGGAATAGGAGAGTCGACGTTTCGGGCATAAGCCCTTCTTCAGGAATGAGGCTTCCTGAAGAAGGGCTTATGCCCGAAACGTCGACTCCCCCAATCCCTGGATGCTGCCTGACCTGCTGCGCTTTTCCAGCAACACATTTCCATATCTTCTTGACTACCCTGTCTACCAGTGACTCCACTTACAAGGAACTACAAACTTGCACTCCAAGGTGAGAAAGTATTTTCTCACATCAACCTTGCTTCATTTGCACATCACCTTAATCTATGCCCCCTTGTTCTTGTTCCTTTTATGAGTGGGAACAGCTTCTCCCTATCTACTCTATCCAGCCCTCTCATCATTTTGAAAACCTCCATCAAATTTCAGCTCAATCTTTTTTCTCTCCAAGGAGAACAGTCCCAGCTTCATCAAACGATCCACATCACTGAAGTTTCTCATCCCTGGAACCCTTCTTGTGAATCATCTCTGCACTCTCTCTCCAATGCATTTACATCTTTCCAAAAACGTAGCGCCCACAACTGTACACATTACTCCAACTAAGATCTAAAAAGTGCCTTGTACCAGTCTTATACAATCATAGAATTGTGGAATTTGGAAGCAGGCCATTCAGCCCTTCGAGTCGACATCAACACCCTGAACAGCATCCCACGCATACCCACCCCACACCCTATAAACCTGCATTTCCCATGGCTAATCCTTCTAACCTACAACATTCCTGCACAAAATGGGCAATTTAGCACGGCCTATCCACCTAACCTGCACATCTTTGGACTGTCGGTGGAAACCGGAGCACCTGGAGGAAACCCACACAGACGGGGGAAAAACATGCAAACTCCACACAGACAGTCGCCTGAGAGTGGAATCAAAACTGGGTCCCTGGTGCTGTGAGGCAACAGTGCTAACTACTGAGCCGTGCCACCCAATCCTGTACAATGTTACCATCTTGCAACTGTACTCTACATTTTTTCCACCAACATGGCTAATAAATTTCAGATTTTCCTACATTATATTTTATTTCCTACCAACCTATGCACTTACCCCTTTGCTGTTCACTGTTAGGATGGCAGCCAGTGACTGGTGGAGTTCAGCAGGGTCAGTGTTGGGATCACAACTATTCACATCACACATTAACAATCTGGACAGAGGAACTTAGGGTATTGTTGCTAAGTTAGCAGATGACACAAAGATAGTTGGAGGGACAGGAAGTGTTGAGGTTGCAGAAGGACTTGGACAGGCTAGGAGAGTAGGCAAAGAACTGGCAGATGGAATACAATATGGGAAAGCCTGAGGTTATGTGCTTTAGTCAGAAGATTAAAGTTGTTGACTATTTTCTAAATGGGGAAAAGCATCAGAAGTCTGAAGCACAAAGGAACTTGGGAGTCCTAGTTATGGATTCTCTTCATGTTAACATGCAGGTTCAGCTGGTTGTTAGGAAGGCAAACGCAATGTTAGTATTCATCTCTAGACGGCTAGAACACAAGAGCAGGGATGCATGCTGAGGCTGTGTAAGGCTCTGGTCAGACCTCATTTGGAATATTGTGAGCAGCTTTGGGCTCCATTTCTAAGGAAGGATATGTTGGTGTTGGAGAGATTCTAAAGGAGGTTCCAAGAATGATCCCGGAGAGGAAGGGGAGGGCTTGTCACATAAGGAATGGTTGAGGACTCTGGGTCTGTATTCAATGGAGTTTGAAAGAATGAGCAGTTCATTTCATTAAAACTCACATGATACTGAGAGGCCTGGATAAAGTGGACATGGAGAAGGTGTTTCCAACAATAGGAGAGACTAGGACCCGACGGCACAGCCTCAGAGTGAAGGGACAACCCTTAAGAACTGAGATGAGGCGGAATTTCTTCAGCTCGAGGGTGGTGAATCTGTGGAACTCATTGCCACAAAAGGCTGTGGGGGCCAGGTCATTGAATGTCTTGAAGACAGAGATAAATAGGTTCTTGATTAGTAAGGTGCACAAGGGTTACATGGAGAAAGCAAGAGAATGAGATTGAAAAACCTTCTGGCCATGATCGAAAGGCAGAGCAGGCTTGATGGGCTGAATGGCCTAGTTCTGCTCCTACATCTTGTGCATTTACAGTCTGACACTCCTCTGGACCCACACATGAATAGTCCACCAATTTTTCAATTCTCTAATCTTCTTCTGCCAAACCCTGGGGCCAAGCTCCACTTTGCTCCTGAATTCCGAGACGGAAGCTTGTGCTTGGCTACGTATCAGAACCGGAAAAGGAAACAAAGGGGTGCAGAAGAGCATCGACAAAGGGAGAGCGGAGAGAAAAGATAAGGAACTGGAAGAGGAACAAGCTGTATGGAATCCTTGGGCCTTTCAAAATGTCCACAGCTGATCGTCTGCCTCTATTCCACTTTCCCGCCAATTCGTCACATCACAGTGGGGCATCTAAAATCTGTCTTAAGTCTATTCGAGAACGTGACTCTCTGGGCAAGAAAATTTCAAAGATAACTCTCTCAGGGAAGACACCTTTTCTCATCTCATCCTTAATGATTAGTCCCTTATCACGAGACATTTCCCCCATCTTCTAGATTTCCCAGTTTGGAAACATTCTCTCAGACTCTACCCAGTCAAACCAATTCACTGATTCGCTCATTCTTTCAAACCCCAGAGATTGTAGGCCTGATATAGTCAGCCTCTCATTAGTTTCTGGGTGAAAGGTCAGAGTTCAACCTGTTAAACAGTTGCTGAACTGTCTGAAAAGCAAGTTGGGTGTGAGCAGGCCATTTGGCCCATTGAATCCACACCGATCCTCTGAAGATCAACCCATCCTATCCCTGTAACCCTGCATTTCCCATGGCCAGTCCACCTGACCTGCACATCCGTCGACTGTGGGAGGAAACTGGAGCGCCTGGAGGAAACCCATACAGACACGAGGAGAATATGCAAACTCCACACAGATAATCACCTGAGGCTGGAATCAAACCCGGGTCCCTGGCGCTATGTGGCAGCATGCTAACACTGAGCCACCTCAGATAGCAAAGCTTGAATGTTACACATTTCTGTGGAGTTTGTGCTTATAGGTTTTTTTTGGGGGGGGGGGGGGGGTGCACAGGGGGGCTGGTTGGAGTGGAAGCACGTGAACTCGCCCTAGCAAGCCACTCAAATGGGCAATTCAGGATGGGCAATAAATGTTGGTCCAACCAAGGAATATAAGGTATAGGAGCCGAATTAGGCCATTCAGCCCAACTAGTCAGCTCTGCCATTCGATTATGGCTGAAATGTTTCCCAACCCCATTCTCTTGCTTTCTCCCTGGAATAGGTGATCCCCTTACTAATCCAGAACCTAAATATCTTGGTCTTAAATATACTCGATGACTTGGGTCTCCACACCATTCTGTAAAGATCTCATGAATGAAGGATAAAAAAGGTAAAATAAAAACATCTCTGACCCATCCCCCACGCTGAATCAAATAGTGTGTGTGTGTGAGTGAGTGTGAGTGAGTGAGTGTGAGTGAGTGTGAGTGTGAGTGAGTGAGAGAGAATGAGAGAGAAAGAGAGAGAGAGAGAGAGAGAGAGAGAGAGAGAGAGAGTGAGTGAGTGTGTGTGTGTGTGTGTGTGTGTGTGTGTGAGAGAGAGAGTGTGTGTGTGTGTGCGTTAGAGTGAGTGAGTGTGTGTGTGTGTTTGTGAGTATGTGTGTGTTGGGGGGATCGTCCTGAATTCAGCAGCCTAGTCTACGTGTGTAAATAAATAATGAAGAGTTTATTATTAAACTTGAGAGCAAATGGCAACTAAAACAGCAAAACAACTCATGTTGAGTGCCTCAACGGAAATAGGCAAGAGTTGTTTCTTCATAAAAACAAGTGAGACGGTGATAAAATGGCGGAGAGTTAGTCGCCTCCAGGTAATCAGAAACCAAATGGGTTCTCCACCCCAACTGTTGCCATGGCAGCAAATATAGTCTGAAAGAGAACCCACTCTCAATCCCAGTGCATTTAATGTCACAAAAATCAGCCATCTTCCCAAAATTCATGCCAAGTTCCTGACTTTTGGTGGAAGACATTCAACCATAAGACATAGGAAAAGAGCTCTTTAGTCCCACTGAGTCTACCCCATCCATTCAATGAGAGTGTGCCTGATCTGATCAACCTCATGCTCCTCTCATGCCTTTTTGCCATAACTCTACATTTCCTCACTTATTAAAAATTTGTCTTCCTTGAAAACATTGAATGATATGTCCTCAAGAACCCTCTGTGGTAAAGCATTTCTAAAAATCTGTATTGCTTTCCAAGTGCTGCCAAAACTCCAGCCTTTCTAATTGGCTGGCAAACTTTCCAATTGCAAATGCAATTCAAATGAAACAGCACTCAGTATATATAATCATGAAACCAGTATCTGCTGAAGCAAGAATTTCAGGATAATCACTGCCGATAACAGCTGCTGTTCGAGGTTAAGTAATGTCACATTAATGAGCTGATTTTTTTTGATAACTGAACTGACCGTTTTTAACAGGAAAATAAAGCCAAATCTGAACTTTTACAGATACCAGCTATTCACCTCAACATCACAATCTAATCTCAAGGTTCAGATGAAAATTGTAAAAACAAACATTTAACATCTCATGTCATACAATGTCCTTGATCAGATTACTGCTTGAAATCTCTCCCAATGTTTCACATTTGGCGAATAACTCGTGAGTTCGATCCCCAACTTCAACAGCACCATCTTCTCGTGTGATCTCATTAAATACCGATCCACTGAGACTATTCTAGAGCATCAGGGAATTTTGGAAAATCATAACTAGTGACCTCCTCTCTCTACAGCTATGGATTTTAGTGTCCAAGTTTGAGAGCCATCAGATCCTGCATTCAGTGCTCAGCTTCTTCATAGAAACACAGAATCACTACCGTGCAAAAAGAGGCCATGCGGCCCATTGAGTCTGCACTGGCTCTCCGAAGAGCAATCCCACTCGGACTTCACCCAGCCTTCCCCCACCCTAACCCTGTATCCCTGCCCATCCCATGGCTAATCCACTTAGCCTGCACATCCCTTGACACCACAGGCAGTTTAGCATGGTCAATCCACCTAACGTGCACATCTTTGGACTGTGGGAGGAAACCAGAGCTCCCACAGAAAACCCACGCAGACACGGGGAGAATGTGCAAACTCCACACAGACAATCGCCCAAGGCTGGGTTCAAAACCCGGGTCCTGCCACTGTGAGGCTAAATCACTAGTTGGCTCAGTTATTAATTATTTAATGTTTCTTGCCCTTATTTAACCCCTTTGTTACTTTCTACCATGAAATTTGCATAATCTGCTGAGAACACAACACAACCTATTTGTTCAACATCTCTGCTTTTTCTTCATTTCTAATTCCCTCCGTTCTCTAAGGGACCAATGCTCTCTTTAGCTCCCCACTTGTTTTTTACATACTTGGTAAAAATTTATCTCTTAAAATTTGGCTTTAATGTTTCTTGGTGGTTCATATTCTATACTCACATTCTATTTCAAGGAATATTTTGGTAGCCCTTTGCTGGTTTCTAACAGCCAATCCTCAATGTTGCTGCTAGTTTTGAAATTTTACAAGACTCTTAATATAACATGATGAATATCTTCCCACAAAACCATAATCGGTACTTCCTCACAGTTCTCATTTTTCAATGGAACATATTTTAGTTAAACACTTTGATTTGTTTCGTTACATGTTCTCTCCATCTATTAACCATTATTTCCCCATTTGGTAGAGGGTTGACAATGGTGATCCTAACCTCAGAACAGGTCAATGAGGAGTCACAATTCAAAGCCTTCTTGGCCTCACTGAGAATAAGTAGGAAAGGGACTGCAATTTGAAATTGCTTTTTGCCAAAAATACCAGGGTTTTGTCTTTCCTGAGCCCATTCCTGCCTCCAATCAGATAAAGAACCAATCCTGACCTGGTTTAGTTCAAAGCCCTTTCCACATCTCTGGCTATACTGATTGCAAACTGCTCTTGCGGAGTCCATCTCAACAAAACAGCTCCCTCTTTCCCCATTTTTGGCTTCAGGACTCAAATTCCCCTTCATCTCACATTACATTTAGTTCCATACAGTTATCTCCTTACCTTGCTTGAATTTATGCCACTTGGCTGGTGGTTTATGGGAACAACTTGTTAGTATTACCTCAGAGGTGCTGTATTCCAAACTGGACTGTAACCTCTCAAACTCTTGCAGTGAAACGTCTTGCCTGGTTCTCCAAATGTAGTTGGTTCCTGGGTAGACCAAGATATCGAGATCCTCCCTTTCCCATTCCGCATGAGTCTTCCAGTGTGAGGTAGTGTTTTTAGCCCCGACTCCAAGCCGCCACACAATCGTTGGAACTCATAATTACAGCTACAAAGAACAGTATGCATTCTCTCGATTGTAATGGTCCCTTTCACTATCACATTCCTTTCCACTACTCACCCACTTGAGCAAATTCCTGCACCAATACAGTCAAGTGACTCATTGCTCGGTATTCCTTGTTTTTGTCCATGCAGGTATCAAGTTGTCCATACCTGTTGGTCAAAGCCAGGCAGCTCTGGGAATCCAGGATGTACAGATAGAGGAATGTCAGGCCGCATGAGGACCAATTCCAATACCAAACAACCCAGGTGGCCTCCTTCTTCAAAGACCGCAATTTCCCCTTAGACGTGGTTGAAGATGCTCTCCACCGCATCTCCTCCACTTCCCGCTCCTCCGCCCTTGAACCCCGCTCCTCCAATCGCCACCAGGACAGAACCCCACTGGTCCTCACCTACCACCCCACCAACCTCCAGATACATTGGATCATCCTTCATCATTTCCGCCACCTCCAAACGGACCCCACCACCAAGGATATATTTCCCTCCCCACCCCTATCAGCATTCCGGAAAGACCACTCCCTCCGCGACTCCCTTGTCAGATCCACACCCCCCACCAACTCAACCTCCACTCCCGGCACCTTCCCCTGCAACTGCAAAAAATGCAAAACTTGCGCCCACACCTCCCCCCTCACTTCCCTCCAAGGCCCCAGGGGATCCTTCAATATCCATCAGAAATTCACCTGCACCTCCACACACATCATTTACTGCATCCGCTGCACCCGATGTGGCCTCCTATACATTGGGGAGACAGGCCGCCTACTTGCGGAATGTTTCAGAGAACACCTCTGGGACACCCGCACCAACCAACCCAACCGCCCCGAGGCTGAACACTTTAATTCCTCCTCCCACTCCACCAAGGACATGCAGGTCCTTGGCCTCCTCCATCGCCAGACCATGGCAGCACGACGCCTGGAGGAAGAGCGACTCATCTTCTGCCTAGGAACCCTCCAACCACAAGGGATGAAGGCAGATTTCTCCATCTTCCTCATTTCCCCTCCCCCCACCTTTTCTCAGTCCCAACCCTCAGACTCAGCACCGCCTTTTTGACCTGCAATCTTCTTCCTGACCTCTCCGCCCCCACCCCCACTCTGGCCTATCACCCTCACCTTAACATCCTTCCACCTAATGCATTCCCAACGACCCTCCCCCAAGTCCCTCCTGCCTACCTTTTATCTTAGCCTGCTTGGCACACCCTCCTCATTCCTGAAGAAGGGCTTATGCCCGAAACGTCGATTCTCCTTCTCCTTTGATGCTGCCTGACCTGCTGTGCTTTTCCAGCAACACATTTTTAACCCCACAGTGACCCACAGGCGTGAGGTATGTACTACATGTTAACTAGCTAAGACTATTGCCTTGAGATTCCTTATTTCAATTTGGATCGTGACTCTCAAACGCTCCTGTCTTTGGCCAACCTGTCCAGGTAATACTCCTAGTTCCCAATATCTGCAGCTCAGACCCCAGCTTGAGGACTCTGAGCCAATGTTTCTCAACCTGCAGCCCCTTCTTGTGGCTTTCACAGCAATGGGACAATATGGAAGGAGACCATTTGGCCCATCTTGCCTGCACACAATTTCTGTCGAACTGACCATCCACTGCCCCTCTTGAATGCCTCAGTTGAACCGGCCTCCTCTACATTTCCAGGCAGTGCATTCCAGACCCTAACTACTTGCTGTATGACAATGTTTTTTTCCCTCACATCACCCTTGCTTCGTTTGCGCATCACTTTAAATCTACGTCCCCTTGTTTCTTTTTCCCTTTTGAGCAGGAACAGCTTCTCACCATCTACTCTTATTCATTTGCCATTTTGACAATCTCTATCAAGTCTCCTTCTCAGCCTTCTTCTCTCCAAAGGTAACAGTCCCTCCTTTTCCAATCCATCCCCATCACTGAAGTTTCTCAAACCTGGGACCACTCTTGTAAATCGCTTCTGCTCTCTCTCCAATACATTGACGCTTTTCCTATAATGTGGCACCCGCAACTGTACTCAATACTCCAGCTGAGGTCTAAGAAGAGTCTTGTATAGGTTCAACATCACCATCCTGCTCTATGCTTCTATTTATAACGCTGGGAATACTGTGTGCTTTATTAATTGCTCTCTCTACCTATTCTGCCATCTATGGTGTTCTGTGGTTGTTTTCTGAGATTCAATGCTTTTTATAAACTCTCAATACTGAATGCTCTCGCATATCTATTTAACCCTCTTAACTATTTGACTCGTCAATTAACTGGTTATTACTTTCATAAAGTAATAGTAAGTTACAGAACCCAATCTTAAAACAAAAAAGGCAAACAATGAAAAATAAACAAAAGGAAAATAAGCAATAGCTAGTACAAGTAAGACAAAGAGAATTTAAAAATTAGCTGAGGAGATTAAATAATGGAGAAAAACAGGGAATGAGTTAAATAAACTGGAATGGAGGGGATTCAAAAGTGAAGGATGGGAAGAGATACAGAAGGCAAGAAGGGGAAAAAGACTAGCCAACAATTTAGTCATGATGCTTGTTTGTAGAGCTATCACAAGTATAATTGGACAAATGGCCTCTTGATGCATTGTAACAGCTGTGTGACTCAGTGGCCAGAAAGCAAGCCTGATGGAGGGAGAGGGGAGGAGAGAGAGGGGTAGAGCGAGGCAGGGAGAAAGAGAGATGGAGAGGTGAGCGAAGTGAGAGAGGGAGATGTGGGGGGAGAGAGGGGAGAGGGAAAGGGGAAGAGAAAGGGAGGGAGGAGAGGGAGGGAAACAGAAAGAGAGAAATAGGCAGAAATAAAACATTTCACTTTCACTGCTGGCATGTCTTTTTAAAGTTATGAAGTCAATTTTCTACTGATATCCTGGAATTAATTACAAGTTCATGGGTTTTTGGTGAGGCAACAGCCAATCAATGGCCACAGTCCAAGTGCAGGTCAAAGGAAGACAGCACGGCCTTGAGCTCCTTTGTCAGTGGAATTGGCAAAATATGATGGATGCTTTCAAAATGCTCATAACATGTACAATTAGAGAAAACACGAGAAATATATTATTTCTTATGCAACAAATTAACTACTGATGTATCCACTGGTGAAGGACATTCAAGGCAAATCAAAGCAAGCAACAGAATTAATTAAAAGTTTTGTTATTGATCATTAACAAAGGAACATAAACTAAATTGTACTTTTGCAGGTACCATCCACTAACTTCAAGGCTATAATCTAATCTCAAGGTTCAGATGGAAATTGTAAAATAAAAGATCTTTTAAACTTTGCTCTTGCATTTCATGCCATTGAATTTCCTCGGGGATAACCCTTCTTCAGGATAGGGGAGGGGATAGGGAGAGCTACAGATAAGGGGCGTGGGGGGGGTGAAGGTTTATGGGTGGGGAGAGGGTCCAAAGGGATTGGAAAGGGAGTTGCCACAGTGAATCACACCACACATTGGAGGAGCAACACGTCATCTTCCGCCTGGGCGGCCTACAGCCTGGAAGATTCAACATTGGTTTCTCCAATTTCAAATAACCTCCCCCCCCATTCACCAACTCCCTTTCCAATCTCATCTCCTCGCTTCCATCCCCCTGACTGACCCTTCCTTCCAGCTACCAACCGGATTCATTCCTCCCATCGACTAACCAGGTCACACCTACCACCTGTATTCACCTATCACTAACTCACCACTCCGTCCCTCTCCCTACCCATTATCCTTCCCACTTCCCATCCCCCGTCTCCATCCGCAAGTCCCCAACTCCCACAGCCAGTCTTGAGGAAGGGTTATAAATGTCGAGTTCTCCACCTCCTGATGCTGCTTGGCTTGCTGTGCTCTTTCAACCTCCTGCTGGTCTACTTTAGATTCCAGCATCTGCAGTATTTTTGTCTCTAACTGAATGTCCTTGGCAATAATTGCTTCTTGAAATCTTTCTCGCTGTTTTACATTCAGCGAATAACACATAGGCCATAGCCAAGGGAAGATAAAGCAGGAAGGAAAGACCCTTCTCACATTTTTGGAGGAGATGAAAAGCAAGTCGATTCTTCCACTTCCTAAGAACCGATGGCTTGGCTCAGTGTTGGTTTCTTTGCCAAAATTTGCTGATTCAGGAACGCTGCTGATTTTAGACAATGCTTAATAGGTTGAATACGCCAACTCTATTCTTGTTCAAATTGAAATGAGAGATGTCCCAGGGTGGAGCTGGTTGCGGGGGCGCGAGGGGGGGGGGGGGCGGGGGGAGCAATATTCCCTCTGAACTCCTCAAGAATTCTGGTAGGACCAACATGCACTCAGGACAGGTTGTATTTAGCTTCAAGTGGGATGGTCTACAGCTCTCTCCTTTCCTGGACAATGGCCTTGAACTATATACTCAACTTGCTGGCTCCATATTAAACTGTCCTTCTGATCAGCCCCTTCAGAAGCAGGAAACCTGAGCCAGGTTTTTGACATGGGTTAACAGAAGTTAGTTATAGAATAGTCAGTCTATCCACAAATACTCCCATATACAGTAGAACGGCTTACTTTATAGATTCATAAACTCGCTACAGTGTGGAAGCAGGCCATTTGGCCCATCAAGTCTGCAGCAACCCTCCAAAAAGCATCCCACCCAGACCCACCAGCCTACCTATCCCTATAACTCTGCATTCCCCATGACTAATCCAAATAGCCTGCACACCCCTGGACACTGTGGTGTAATTTAGCATGGTTGAAGAGTGTGGTGCTGGAAAAGCACGGCCAGTTAGGCAGCATCCGAGGAGTAGGAGAATCAATGTTTCAAGCCTGAGCTCTTCCTGATGAAGGGCTTTTGCTGGAAACATTGACTCTTATGCTCCTCGGATGCTGCCTGACCTGCTGTGCTTTTCCAGCACCATACTCTCGACTCTGATCTCCAGCATCTACAGTGCTCACTTTCTCCCTATAATTTAGCATGGCCAATCCACCTAGGCAGTACACCTTTGGACTGTGGGAGGAAACCCATGCAGACATGGGGAGAATGTGCAAACTCTACACAGACAGTCACCTGAGGCTGGAACCGAACCCAGGTCCCTATCGCTGTGAGGCAGCAGTGCTAACCACTGAGCTGCCCAAAATTATTTATTTATTTAGCCAATTTAATGTCACAAAATTTCCCAACACTGATCTGCATTTGGAAAATTTGTTAGAAACAATGAGGCAAAAGGTTTGTCAGTGGCTCTATACACTTTCTTACTAGCAGAGGGGGGAATATAAATGCCAGACTGTTGGATGGAGCTAGCTGAAGATATTTTAGATTCCCTATAGTGTAGAAACATGCCCTTCAGCCCAACCATCCACACCAGCCATCCGAAGAGTAACCTACCCAGACCCATTTCCCTCTGACTAATGCACTTAACACTATGGATAATTTAGCATGGCCAATTCACCTGACCTGCACACCTCTAGACTGTGGGAGGAAACTAGAGCACCCGGAGGAAACTTATGCAGACACGGGGAGAATGTGCAAACTCCACAGAGACAATCACCCAAGGCTGGAATCGAACCTGGGACCCTGGTGCTGTGAGGCAGCAGTGCTATCCACTGAGCCACTGTGCCACCCCAGTGCCTCATTGATGAAATTCCAGGATGCACAAGGTCCTAGAGAGGTGTACAGTTAGGGGAGATGAAAGGGATAGCGGGAAGGCAAGAGTAATTTCAACACAGGGATAAGAATTTTAAACTCAACGAGCCGATGTCAGAATGGGAGCTGATGCACAGGATGTGAGTGTAAGGGTGATAGTTGACAGCAGATTGAACGTGAACCACAGTAATCCCTGCCTGGTGATTCTGTTCAAGTCAACTGCCAAGGAATGGAATGCAACATATTAAGCAAGATCTGAGAGCTGACTCGGTGAGGGGTTAGTCAGCTGTACATGTGGTGGAGCAAAATATGATAGCATAAAGTTCTGGTTGGGACTCAAATACTTAGAAGCCTTAGAATCATGGAGATGTGCAGCACAGAAACAGACTCTTTGGTCCAACTCATCCATGCCGACTAGATGTCACAAATTAATCATTTGCCAGCATTTGGCCCATATCCCTCTAAACCCTTCCTAATCATGTACCCATCGAGATTCCTTTTGAAATGTTATATTGACTGAACGGTTTTTAAACAATATGATATTAATCTGAATGAGAACAAAGAATTGAAGATGTATGTTCTGAATTAACTCAAATTACAGCTGACTAAATAGAATGGACCTGGCACAAATACAATGAGAAGAAAACCAAGGGCAGTGCAGACCAGGATAATTTTGATTCTGAGCTCTCCTATTTCTAATGAACTCATAAACATTCATCCTTGGAAAGAAAGCAGATGCACTGCTAACTACACACTGATTATATATTGTGGATAAATGACATTTTCAAATAACTGCACTTGTGTGCTCAGATGATTCTGCCTGCCATAAACTGGGCCATAAAATATGTAATAAATGGATTTAATCTTCATTCGACTAATACACTCTGCTTGCCTTGTTAGTGTCGCTGACACATGATACAAAAATCAGCTTTCCGCAGCTTCATACTGCTCTGAAAATTCACAAAATGCCACCGCAATTGATGTGGTTACCACAGGGGAATGTAGAGAAAGGCAGATGGAGATTCACTCATGTAATACTGGTGGAAGTGATGCCATAGTACTCACTGGGCCAGTAGTCCAGAGGCCCAGGTTAATGCTGCGGAGGGGGGGGGGGGCGGGGGCTCTGGCTTCAAATCCCACCGCAGCAACTGGTAGAATGTAAATTAAATTAACAACATCCAGGATTGAAAGTTACGCTCAGAAACCCAGATTGACAATACCAGTTACCATAAAAACCCGTCTGGTTTACTCTTCATTCCTTAGTTTGAGCCATTCAGTTGTGGCAAAGTCTCCGAGGAATCAAACCAATTTGGATTACCACAGCTTGAATTCTGGCAGTGGAAAACACAGCTCTGTCAACTCTGCAAGCTCCGCCTTTCCAACATCTCGGGTCTTGTTCCAAAATTGGGACAGCTGTCCCCAAGCCCCATCAAAGAGTGGCTTGAAACACACTGAATTACACCTTACAGGCAACGCTCAGGCACAACCCTCACCATCTTTGGGTATGTCTTGTCTCATCAAAAGTCTCAAGACATTATGTTAAAAAAGAGCAAGGAAACTTCCTGCTGATTTCTCTGCATCAAAACCCTCTCAACTGAGAATCAGTGCTCCTTCATGTTGAGTACCAACTGGATGCAGCATTGAGGGTGGTTAGGGCACAGAATGCACTCTGGCTGGGGGTCATCAATGTCCATCACCATCAATGGCTCAGCAGCAGCACTACTGATTCAAGCTGGTCAGATCTCAAAGGAAATAATTGCTAGACTGGGTGTGTGGCAGGAGATGAGGGAACCAACAAAAAAGGGAAAACATACTAGATGACCAGGGGTGATCATACTGAATGGCAGAACAGGCTCAAAGGGATTGAATGTCCTGCTCCTGCCTCCATTTGCAAGGTTTCTATATCCTTGCATGTGATTCGGAACAGCATCATGAGTGTGAACTTGATTCCTGTTCAGGTTGAGGTGGTCTTGGGACCTGCCTTCTCAGCCTTCCCCCTAAGAGTGGAAGGCAATGGTGGACTATCATGGATAAATAACTGCCAAGGAAACAGCTCAGAGTAAAGCATCAGCAGCCAAAGAGTTTGGAGCACTATCTACAAGATGCACTGAAGCAATTTACCAAAGATCCTTAAGACAGCCAACTTCCAACTCACAATCACTACCACCTAACAGGTCAAAGGGCAGCAAATCTATGGGAGCACCACCACCCACAAGTTCCCCTCCAAGCCACTCACAACTCTGAGTTGGAAATATATCACTGTTCCTTCGGTGTCACTGGGACAAAATCTTAGAATTCCCTCTATACAGACATTGTGGGTTTACCCATAGCACAGAGGGACTGCAGTGGATCAAGAAGCTAAAAATCACACAACACCAGGTTATAGTCCAACAGGTTTATTTGGAAGCACTAGCTTTCGGAGCACTGCTCCTTCATCAGGTACCTGAAAGAACAGTGCTCTGAAAGCCAGTGCTCCCAAATAAGCCTGTTGGATATAACCTGGTGTTGTGTGATCTTTAGCTTTGTCCACCCCAGTCCAACACCAGCATTTCCACATCACGGATCAAGAAGGCAACTCACCACCACTTTCTCAAGGGCAACCAGGGAAATAAATACTGACCCAGCCAGCAACGCCCATGTCCCAAGAGTGAATTTTAAAAAGTACTTGGCTGAATTGTCAGCCTGAACATTGAGCTGTACCTGTTGGTGTGGGAAATGACATAGTTGAAAGTATCAGAGGTGGCATCTCATTATGTGGTGCTGTTTAAATGCTGGATATTACCACTCACGCAAAATCCCTTGTGATGTCTTAATGTGTTGAAGTCTTAATATGTACAAATCTTAGTAATTTGGTGAATGATCAAGTGGATAATAATTCCATCCTACACCACTCAGTGAGACATAGCTAACATGGCTCATAAAAGCTGATTGTACGAAAGGTAAACTGACCTTTTTTGAATTGAAGTTGGAGGCAAACAAACAGCAAATTATATTGAGTCACTAAACTTGTGATGGGAGAACAGTGTGGATACTTACAGATGTACACACTTTGCAGGGTACTTTTTCTGGAGTACCAGTCAGAGCTAAAGGTGTATCAATCCCAAGGTTGTGCAATGTTTCCTGAAGACTTTTCCCATAATATTCTTCAGGCCTATGTTCTGAACTCAAGTAATGAAGCTGCTGCCTGTTGTGAGAAATAATAGTTTCAATTAACTAAGTCAAAGATGTTCAATCTGTTTCGTAGGTGGTGAATTAAAACACTTTTGGAATGCTAGAGAAGAAGGAGCAAATGAAACAAATACGATCAGATGTTCTGGTGGTGCACTGGTTAATGTACTTGACTCTGGGCCAAAAACTCTGGACTGAGACAAGTGATGCAGATGGGATTACAGGAGAGCCCAAGGTCAGTTGGAAAACTGAGCTGGCAAGAGACTTAAATGCAGAATTGAAAGAGGATTGCCAAGAGGAGATGAAGAAGGTTGAGACAGCTAATATTGTAGTGATACAGAGGAGGAAAGAGAAGTAAAGAACCACTAGCACTGGGAAATGAATCATGGAATCCTTACAGTGTGGAAAGAGGCCATTCCACCCATTGAGCCCACACTAACCCTCCAAACAGCATCACACCCAGACCCACCCCACTACCTTATCCCTGTAATCCTACATTTCCCATGGCTAACCCAGCTAGCCTGCACATCCCGGGACACTATGGGAAATTTAGCATGGCCAATCCATCTAAGCTGCACAGCTTAGAAACTGGAACACTGGGAAGAAACCCATGCAAACACAGGGAGATTGTGCAAACTCCACGCAGGCATGGAATTGAACCTGGGTCCCTAATGCTGTGAGGCAGCAGTGTTAACCACTGAGCCACCATGCTGCCCTGAATGTACTGAAGTAAACAAAATCAGTTGGACCAATAGAATTAGAATTAGGTTGCATTGTCACATGTACTTAAGTACAGGGATACAGTGAAAAATTTACAATGTCCCCCTTCCCGGTGCCAACTTAGCTACAAGTTACCTAGGTACAAAATCTTAGGTAAAAGTAGAAAAATAAAGAAATAAGTTAAGTTAAGAAAAGTTAAACATTACAGTTCTTGTCACTATTAAGTAATAGATAAGAAATAAGCATTCAACAATTTTACTGATTTCTCCTTCTCAGCCTAAACCTCAAGTAAAATGGGAGAAGGAAGGAGAAGAAGATGGAAAAAGAGAGAAAGTGAGGAGGAAGGAGAGAGAAAAAAATAAAATTAGCCAGCTTCCCCGCTTAACTGCTAGATGAGTGCCTCCTGCTGGAACATGTTTGGTCACTCTGAGCACTGTTACAACTGCTGCCCAATATAGTCCTGCACCTTCAGGAGAAAGGGGTGAAAATCCATTGGGAAAGAAAATCCGATGTGCTCACGCTGGGCATGCTGCCACTGAGGCTGCTCAGTGTACAGTGCTGGTCTCCATTTGCAACTTTCTCATGAATAACCAGAGCAGGTAAATATCCTGGTTGAGGATTTTCAAGGAAGATCTCCCTGCTGGAAATTCGGGAGTGTCTGAGAAATACAGAACAGGCCTTGTACCCCATTTAGGCCTCCTCTCATTCAGTTATAGTGACTGGAGGAGGCCGTTCAGCTTGTGCCAAGAAATTATGGTCCTATCCCTACTGGAAATTTCAGATGCATGTTGAAGTATTTCCACTGTCCCTAGTTGAAAGAGGTGCATTTAGAAGTGGCTAAACATCCTCTTCTAACATTCTGGATTCATGGTTCAACATTAAGTGAAGAAAGATCGGCAAGATTTAGTAAACACAACTGGGTTCAAATCTTTGAATGGGCCGTTTTCTTGACTCTTGAGTGCCCCTACTTTGGTGTTTACTCAAAGGAGCACTGACTTCACATTAAAGGAAACATGACCCAGTCTATAATATGGTAGGATCTAAGGACAGAGGAGATGCAGCATCATTTCTGTTTCCATGACGTTGTGCAGAAGGCTAGTCTTTGACATTGTGTATTTGGTATAACACCAATTCAATTTTAGCAACATCTCCAGATGACCTTATAGAAGTCATGAGGGGCATAGGTGAATGATAGGTGTCGTTTCTCTAGGGTGAGGGATTTCAAGACTCGGAGGCATATTTTAAGGCGAGAGGAGAGAGATTTTGAAAAGATGTGGGGGCAATTGTTTTTACACAGAGAGTGGTTTATGGAAATGAACTTCCAGAAGTAGTGGGTGAAGATATAGTTACGACATTTGAAAGACATCTAGATAAGTACATGTATAAGAAATGTTTGGAGGGATATGGGCCAAGCTCAGGCAGGTGGGACGAGTTTAGTTTGAGATTTATGTTCGGCATGGATTGGCTACGGGGAGAGGCTGAAGAGGCTGGGGCTATATTCCCTGGAGCATCGGAGGCTGAGGGATGATCTTCTAGAGGTTTATAAAATCATGAGGGAACTGGCCTCCGGCAAGAGAGCACAAGGGCGACCACATCTTCGTTTCAAAGAGTGTCTGCAAGAGAGACATGAAGTGACTGAACACAAATGTCAAGAGGTGGGAGGACATTGCAAATGATCACCCTCGTTGGAGGCTGGAATTATGCAGAGCTGTAAAAAGAGAAGAGAAGCTGAAGCCTGCTACTGAAGAAAAGCCCACCCACTGATCAAACAGCACCAAGACAAACCCGGAGGACTGTGCCTTCAAGTACAGTCACTGCAGCCGAGACTGCCACTCTCGTGTGGACCTCTACAGACACAACAGACGCTGCTCTACCAATAAAGATTGAAGCAAGACTTCCTGGGCGCAGATCCATGGGCGCAGACTAACGAATGCCACCAGAGAGGGGCATGGATATGGTAAATAGGCAAGATCTTTTCCCCAGGGTGGGGGAGTCCAAAACCAGAGGGCATAAGTTTAAGTGAGAAGGGAAAGATATATAAGGGACCTAAGGGGTAACTTTTTCACACAGAGGGTGGTATCTGTATGGAATGAACTACCAGAGGAAGTGGTGGAAGCTGGTACAATTACAACATTTAAAAGGCATCTGGATGGGTATATGAATAGGAAAGGTTTAGAGGGATATGGGCAAATATTGGCAAATGGGACTAGATTTATACAGGATATCTGTTCAGCATGGTTGAGTTGGACCGAAGGGTCTATTTCCTTGCTGTATGACTCTATAACTCAATAATTTGATTTGTAACCTGCTGGCAAACAGAATATTGATTTCTGAAATCTGGCCCTGTTTAAAGAAAGAACTTGCATTCATGATAGAGCTATTCATGATGACGCAATGCCCTTCAGCCAATAAAGTGCTTTTAAAATGTTGGAATACGGGGTAACCCGGCGGTCATTTTGCACACACTAAGCTGCTGCAAACAGAGATTGTGGACCAGCTGCTCATTTTTCCTTCAGTCCTGTTTGCCGTGGGATAAACAGTGGCCTGGAAACCAGGAGTACTCCCCTAATCACGGAACTATGCCACCTGATCGTTCATGCCTTGCCAAGTGTGCAGATGAGTTTTGGGTTGGGAACTGCACACAAATACTGCATTTTTGCCTTATCCTTCCATTCCAGAGCCATGCACAAGAACAAGTTTAAAAAAACTGGCAAACCTTGAGCTGATCTTGGCACCAATTGTTGATTGGAGATTGAGGCTGATCACGTGACCCTCTTCACTGACAGCTGTTTTGATAACACCGTTCTCCAAAGAATAAAGACCTTTACAGGTGGGCTGCCACTGAACTCCCAGAACCTTGAATTAAAAGCCAATATTTTTATCAAACATCTGCTTTAAACCAACGGCAAATTGAAGGACTTCTAATCTTCTGAAGTGAATAGTACTTACTGATAGCCTTATGAATTAAGACCATTGGGTGGGGGAAAAAGGTGACTGTGGTCAACTAAGAATGCAACAAGCAAAAGAAAAATGAACAGTCCGTTCGGTCCCTTGAGACTGGTGTACCATTTAATAAGGGGCTGATCTCAGTTTCAAATTTATGTTACTGCATGTCTCCCATGACCTTCAAACTCTCAACACAGACGTGAAGATATCCAGTGATTTAGCCCCCCATAGATTAGATGCTCTACAGTGTGGAAACAGGCCCTTCAGCCCAACAAGTCCACACCGACCCTCCAAAGAGAAACCCACCCAGACGCACTTTCCCCTGACTGATGCACCTAACACTGTGGGCAATTTAGCATGGCCAATTCACCTGGCCTGCACACCTTTGGACTGTGGGAGGAAACCCAGGCAGGCACAGGGAGAATGTGCAAACTCCACACAGACAGTCGCCCAAGGCTGTAATCGAACCTGAGACGCTGGTGCTGTGAGAGAGCAGTTCTAACCACTGAGCCACCGTGCACCCTTAGCTCACGGCTGTAGAGAATCTCAAAGACAAATAACCCTCTGAGCAACAAAATTCCCTTTCATCTCAGTCTTCAGTAGGAGACCCCTATTTTGAACCTGTGTCCCCTGCCCCAGGCAATTTTTAAAAACTCATTCATGGTACTTGGGCACTGCTGGCTGGGCCAGCATTTATTGCCCGTCCCAAGTTGTCCCTTGAGAAGATGGTGGTGAGCTGCCATCTTGAACTGCTGCAGTCCATGTGCAGTGGCTCGACCCACAATGCTCTTAGGAAGGGAATTCCAGGATTTTGACTGTGACAGTGTGGGAATGGTGATATGTTTCCAAGTCAGGACGGTAAGTGGCTCAGAGGGAAACCTGCAGCTGGTGGTGTTCCCATGTATCTGCTGCCCTTGTCCTTCCAGGTGGAAATGGTCGTGGATTTGGAAGGAGTTGTCTGAAGGCCTACGGTGAATTTCTGCAGTGCATCTTGTAGATGGTACACACTCCTGCCACTGACCCGCCCGAGGTAGTAGAAGTGGATGCTTGTGGATTTGGTGCCAATCAAGAGGGCTGCTCTGTTTTAAAGGAAATGACCTGATCGTATTAATTGCTAGACTATTAATCCATGAACTATCAATCCCAGAAGGCACATGGTGAAATGGGAACTGAACTTAAAAGAAAATCTGGAATTATGAGTCGACTGATAACCTTCAAACCACTGTCGCTTGTCATCTGGTTCACTAATGTCTTTTCACGAAGGAAATCTGCCATCCTTTCCTGGTCTGGCCTACATGTCACTCCACACCCACAGCAATATGGTTGACTCTCAACTGCCCTCTGAATGGCCGAGAGAGACAATCACTTGTATCAATCTCCTCAGCATTTGCCCTGCCAATCCCCCTCAAAATCCTCAATATTTCATAACATCACCTCTCATTCTTCTAAGCTCCAATGAATATGGGCATAATTTGCTCAATTTATCCATTTGGAACATAACATTTCCTTCAGTGATCTTGACCATGAGAACTTTCACCAATTGTTAAAAAAAACCCATCTGGCTCCTTCAGGGGAAGGAAATCTGTCATCCTTATCTGGTCCAGCCTGCATGTGACTCCAGGAGAAAGTGAGGACTGCAGATGCTGGAGATCAGAGCTGAAAATGTGTTGCTGGAAAAGCGCAACAGGACAGGCAGCATCCAAGGAGCAGGAGAATCGATGCTTCGGGCATGAGCCCTTCTTCAGGAAGAAGGGCTCATGCCCGAAATGTCGATTCTCCTGCTCCTTGGATGCTGCCTGACCTGCTGCGCTTTTCCAGCAACACATTTTCAGCTCTACATGTGACTCCAGCCCACAGCAACGTGATTGATTCTTAACTGCCCTCTGAAACGGCCAGAGTAAGCCACTTATTCCATCCCATGAAAATACAGAGAAAAAGAAAATCTTCCTCAAAAGGAAAAGTTTTATCCCATGAATCAAATGAGTGAACCTTTACTGCCTCTCATCCAGTAAATAAGTAAGCAAAACAAACCTGTACATGGTACTCTAAAGATGATCTACAACTTTAGTAAAACTTCCCTACTTTTATACTTCCTACTTCTTCTATCAATGGCCAAAATTCAATTTGCTTTTACTAATTATAGAGGAAGTTCATTATAATGGGTGTGTTAGGGTCCAAACAGTGAGACAATGATGTAGTTGGGTGAGGTTATTAAGAAAATACCGACTTCTCTTCATTATTAACAAGAAAAATTAAGACGTAAATAAAGATTTAACTCATTCAGGAAGAATGGGACCCTGTAGCTGAATTCGAAGTATATTGAATGGTGTTATGATGGACCTCTGCACTTGCTGTTCAAAACCAAGGCTCACATTTAAAAGGATATGGGGTAGGCCATTCACCCAACAATGGGGAAACTGTGGAATTCTCTGCCATAGAAACTGGTTGACGTCAAAACATTGAATATTGTCAACAAGGAGTTAGATATAACTTTTAAGGATAAAGGAATCAAAGGAAACAGGGGACTGAGTTGGATGATCAGCTGTGAATGTACTGAATGGGAGAACAGGCTAAAATGGCTAAAGCCCCTATTTCCTTAGTATCTGTATTCCTGCGGGTGATTCAGAAGAACATAAAGAGAGTGGGTTCGATTCTTGCTCAGGTTGAGGTGGTCCCGGGGCCTGCTTTCCCGACCTGCCCCCTGAGATTGGAAGGCAATGGTGAACCATCATGGATAAACAACTGCCAAGGAATTAGCTCAGGGTGAAGCATCAGTGAGGAGTTAAGCACAGGGTTTTGGAGCTCAGCACACAAGACCCAAAGCTGCTAAGGTTGTGTCTCTCACTAATTAGAGAATGTGCTTTGACCTGGGTCCAGAGAGAGCACCGATCGATATTGTGCCTGCGGTCTGAACACGATTCATTGCGGATGTGTTACTCCAGCGCATGTGGACCCTGGCACAGTAACCATGGCAATCTCAGTCTGGAGGGACACTCAGCGAATGATTAGTCCAGGAGCTGGAATAAAACGAACTGGTGTGACAGATGTGCTACACTATTAATATATAGCACCTTTCAAGCTCTTAGGGTAGCTGATGAAAATTGTTTTGTAGATTTGTCATGATGGGCCCAGCGCAGACTGGAGGCTAGGTACCAGTGCGGATTGGATCGGAAGGGCTGTTGGTCTGAACTTTAGTATAGGAGAAAGTGAGGACTGCAGATGCTGGAGATCAGAGCTGAAAATGTGTTGCTGGAAAAGTGCAGCAGGTCAGGCAGCATCCAAGGAACAGGAGAATCGACGTTTCAGAAATCGACGATTCCTGAAGAAGGGCTTATGCCTGAAACGTCGATTCTCCTGTTCCTTGGATGCTGCCTGACCTGCTGCACTTTTCCAGCAACACATTTTCAGCTCTGAACTTTAGTATAGCACAGTACAGGCCCTTCGGCCCTCGATGTTGTGCCAACTTTTTAGCTGATTTTAAGGTTGACTAACCTACATTCCCTATATTTTACTATCATCTATGTGCCTATCCAACAGTTGCTTAAATGTCTCTAATGTATCTGACTCTACTACCACTGCTGGCAGTGCACTACACATACCCACCACTCTCTGTAAATAACCTACATCTCCCCTAAACCCGCCTCCAATTACTTTAAAATTGTGCCCCCTCATCATAGTCATTTCGACCCTGGGAAAAAGTCTCTGACGATCCACTCTATCTAGGTTCTCATCACCTTGCATATCTCTACTAAGTCACCTCTCATCCTTCTTCACTCCAATGAGAAAAGCCCTAGCTCCCTCAACCTTTCTTCATGAAGACATCTCCTCCAGTCCAGGCAGCATTCTGGTAAATCTCCTCTGCATCCTCTCTAAAGTTTTTACATCATTCCTATGATGAGGTGACCAGAACTGAACACAATATTCCAAGTGTGGTCTAACCAGCGCTCTATAGAGCTGCAGGATAGCCTTGTGGCTCTTAAACTCAAACCCCCTGCTAAAGAAAGCCAAGACACCATATGCCACCTTAACAAACCCATCAAATTGGGTGTCAATTTTGAGGCATCTATGGACGTGAACCCCAAGATCCCTCTGTTCCTCTACACTACCAAGATTCCTGCCTTTAACCCTGTAATCTGCATTCAAATTTGACCTTCCAAAATGAATCACTTCACATTTTTCCATGTTGAACTCCATCTGCCACTTACCAGCCCAGCTCTGCATCCCGTTGCAACCTATGACAGACTCCACACTATCCACAACTCCACCAACCTTCGTGTCATTGGCAAACTTAGTGACCCACTCTTCCACTTTCTCATCCCTCAAGTCATTTATAAAAATCACAAAGAGCAGAGATCCCAGAACCGATCCATGCCGAACACACTGGTCACCAAGCTCCAGGATGGGTACTTCCCATCTACTACCACCCTCTGTCTTCTATGGGCCAGCCAATTCTGTATCCAGACAGCCAGATTTCCCTGTATCCCATGCCTCCTTACTTTCTGAATGAGCCTCCCATGGGGAACCTATCAAACACCTTGATAAAATCCATTTACACCACATCTACTGCTGTACATTCATCAATGTGTTTTGTCACATCCTCAAAGAGTTCAATATTTTCTGATTTATTCCTACAATGTGTAATGCTGGACTTTTTATTTCTTTATTATTTTCCCTTAGAACTTGCATTTGGGACATAAGTGGCGACTCATGTGAGCAAGTGACAATAAAGCTAATTCAATTTTTAAAAAATGCAGCTCCCTTCAAGATCACTGATATTACTATCTTTTGGTAAACGTTATGCATATGCACAAGAAAATAAAGCTTTCAGAGATTTACTTTACATTCATCAGTTCTCATTGGCTCGTCCAACATTAAGTTCTGCTTCACAAGTTGTTTTTAATGTTCCTCTGAAGCTACATGTCACTTGTACATAGATTTCCATTCTGCTGTTCCCTGTGAGTGTGCACTGCAGCAAACACCTTCCCTGATGCAATAAATATATGAATCCCCTTGAATTTCTTTGCCATTTCACACAACACTATTCAAGGAAAACCAGAGGAGTTCATCCATGTGTCATTCAACATTTACTCTTCAACCAACATGACAAAACATCATTATGCTTTGTACTTAATGGCTGCTGTGTTGGTCTAGATTATGTGGAGATGCCGGTGTTGGACTGGGGTGGACAAGTCAGAAGTCACATGACAACAGGCAATAGTCCAACAGGTTATTTTAAATCACAAGCTTTCAGACCGCTGCTCCTTCATCAGGCGAAGGGTCTGAAACCTGTTGGGCTATAACCAGATGGAGAAAGTGAGGACTGCAGGTGCTGGAGATTAGAGTCGAGGAAGTCCTGATGAAGATCTTATGCCCGAATCGTCGATTCTCCTGCTCCTCGGATGCTGCCTGACCTGCTGTACTTCTCCAACACCACACTGACTTCTGACAGTGTACATTACAATAGTATCGACAATTCCTAAGCAATTTGAATGCTCTTGGACCATCCCAAGGTTGTGAATGATGCTACAGAAATGTAAATCTCTTGTTGCTATGGGACATTTCACAAGTGGGGCTGTGATTGTCAAAGGCCAGTATTAATGGCAGAAATATCACGGCTCAAAATGAGGCCATTCTGTCCCGTGGGTCTGCACAGCTCTCTGAATGAACAAAGGATCTGGGATCACTCACCCGCCTTCCCCCTGCACCGCCCATTTGAGATTTCCAACCCATTCTCTCTTGAAAGCCTTGATTGAGGCTGCTTCCATCGCACTCTCAGACGGTATATTCCAGACCCTAACACTGTGTTACATGATGAGATTTCTTCCCCTGTCTCCATTGCTTCTGTGGCCAATGATCTTAAACCTGCGCCTTTCAGTCCTTGATCCTCGCACTGATGGGAACAGTTTTTCTCCCTCTCTAAGGTGCATAGACCCCTCATGATTTTGAATATACCTATCAAATCTCCTCACTGTCCAGGAAGAATATTCTATGCACTCCATGGCCCTAGCTCTATCCAAAGGATGGCACAGTGGCTCAGCAGGTAGCACTGCTGCCTCACAGCACCAGGGACTTGGGTTCAATTCCAGCCTTGGGTGACTGTCTGTGTGGAGTTTGCTCATTCTCCCCGTGTCTGTGTGGGTTTCTTCCAGGTGCTCCGCTCTCCTCCCACAATCCAAAGATATGCAGGTTAGGTGAACTGACCATGCTAAATTCCCCCAGAGGATTCAAGGATGTGTAGGTTAGGTGCATTAGTCAGGGGCAACTACGGGGTAGGAGGAATGTGTCTGGGTGGGTTAACTCTTCGGAGAGTCGGTGCGGACTTGTTAGGCCGAAAGGCCTGTTTCCACACTGTAGGGAGTTTATGAACAATTTCTACGCACAAATCACTTCAGAAACAATGAAGTACAATGTAGGAAGGTGAAAGGTCAATGATGACAACAATTCTGGTGTCAAGCGTAGATTCTCATGCGGATACCAGAATTAATGGTGCATCAATAGGAGGGGAAGCCATTGGAGATGATTCGTAGAATCTGTCGAGTATGGAAAGAGGCCATTTGGCCCATCAAGTCTGCATAAACATTCCAAAGAACATCCCAACCCCCCCCAATCTATCCCATAAACCCCACATCTACCCTAGCTATCCCACTTAACCTGCACATTCCCTGGAAAGTACAGACAATTTCCCACGCTCAATGTACCTACCTAAAGATCCCTGAACACTATGGGTAATTTATTATGGCCAATCCAACTAACCTGCACATCATTGTGATTGTGGGAGGAAACCGGAGCACCCAGAGGAAACCCACACAGACATTTGCCCAAGACGGGAATCGAACCCAGGTCCCTGGCGCTGTGACGCAGCAGTGCTAACTGCTAAGCCAGTAGGACAGTATGTAACCATGAGAAAGGGACAGGCAATGTGAAAACGAAACAGATATACTGCTACAAATTGGCAGCAATACACTACAGGAGCACACACAGATTAAATAGGACCTTCTGTGTCAAACTGATATCTGAAAAACATCTGGAAGACCATGACCCTCTGGTTAGCCATGAACCTTTTTCTCTGAGGCATGAGTTTGAAAGAAAGCTGTTGTAATAGTCCCTGTGCACAGGAATGACTCTGTATAGAACAGTGACCTGGCACTGACAGGGAAAAGCCACCAGGGAGCTCCTGATTACTACCCCTCTTGTCCTATCCACACAAAATGGGAAATGCTGAATAGTTTATAATCTCACTTGTACTTTGCAGGGATAGACTGCTAGAACTCTGTAACTTATTTCACAGACACAGAAAAAGCCCAGCTACCCCTCGTCATACTCTGTCAGATGCTTAACGGCTATAACTAATAGAATCCTTACACTGTAGAACCAGGCCATTCGGCCCATCGTGTCCACACCAAACCTCCGAAGATCATCCCACCCAGACCCGCCTCCCTACCCTATCCCCATAACTCTGCATTTTCCATGGCCAATCCACCTAATCTGCACATCTTTGGACTGTGGGAGGAAACTGCAGCACTCAGACAAGACCCACGCAACACTGGGAGAACCTGCACACTCCACATGGACAGTCTCCCAAGGCTGGAAGCAAACCTGGGTCCCTAGCGCTGTGAGGTAACAGCGCTAACCACCATACTCCTCCCCCCACTGGCTTATCCAACCAACCTCTCTCAGGGTGACCAGCACAAATCAATAGGGGTGGCATGGTAGCTCAGTGGTTAGCACTGCTGCCTCACAGCACCAGGGACCCGGGTCCGATCCCAGCCTTAAGCGACTGTCTGTGTGCAGTTTGCACATTCTCCCCGTATCTGTTTGGGTTTCCTCCAGCTGCTCCGGTTTCCTCCCACGGTCCAAAGATTGGTTAGGCCACTGTTGGAATATGGCGTGCAATTCTGGTCTCCTTCCTAACGGAAAGATGTTGTGAAACTTGAAAGGGTTCAGAAAAGATTTAAAAGGATGTTGCCAGGGTTGGAGGATCTGAGCCATAGGGAGAGGCTGAATAGGCTGGGGCTGTTTTCCCTGGAGTGTCGGAGGCTGAGGGAAACCTTATAGAGGTTTACAAAATTATGAGGGGCATGGATAGGATAAATAGACAAAGTCTTTTCCCTGGGGTGGGGGAGTCCAGAACTAGGGGGCATAGGTTTAGGGTGAGAGGGGAAAGATATAAAAGAGACCTAAGGGGAAGCTTTTTCACGCACAGGGTGGTACATGTATGGAATGAGCTGCCAGAGGATGAGATGGAGGCTGGTACAATTGCAACATCTAAGAGGCATTTGGATGGGTATATGAATAGGAAGAGTTTGGAGGGTGCTGGCAGGTGGGACCAGATTGGGTTGGGATATCTGGTCGGCATGGACAGGTTGGACCGAAGGGTCTGTTTCCATGCTGTACATCTCTATGACTCTATGTGCATGTCAGGTGGATTGGCTGTGCTAAACTGCCTGTAGTGACAAGGGATGTGGAGGTTAGGTACATTAGTCAGGGGATAGGCAGTGAAATAGGGTAGGGAATGGGTCTGGGTGGGTTACTCTTCGGAGCTCGGTGTGGACTTGTTGGGCCAAATAGCCTGTTTCCCTGCTGTAGGGATTCTATGCTGAGGTCAGGTATATTAGTCAGGGGAAATGTAGAGTAATAGGTTTCGGATTGGGTCTAGGTGGGATACGCTTTGGAGGGTCAGTGTGGACTTGTTGGGCCAAATGGCCGGTTTCCACACTGTATAGATTCTATGAGTTGGTTGTGTGGGGAGGAAGGGTCAGCAGTCATCTCAGTGCAACTCAAACGTGTCCTCCCCATTACCCACACTTCCTGTGGCCCTCACTAAACCATGAAAAGCAGGAACCCCCTCCCCCACTGCTCAAAATGCCTACTCTTAAATAGCTCATTCTGAGAGGGGTTATATCAGATTTGAAACTCTGTCTCTGTCTTTCTCCACAGATGCTGCCAGACCTGCTGAGCTTCTCCAGCATTTTCTGTTTTTTTTATTTCTGAATCTCCAGAATTGGCAGGATTTTATGTTTCAATAATTTGACCATCAGGCTGGAGATCTGAAACTTTGGCCGGATCAATGTAAGACTGACAGAAGGAAGCAGGTAATATTGCCCTGCACTCGGCGTTACAAGATGATCTTTTTAAAATTAAAATTGGAAGAATAATTTTCAAAACACCTCTTTTAATTTTCTACCACAAAAACACAATGGTCACCTTTAAATGTTATGATGTACATGAAGGAACCTAAGAGTTGGCAAGGAGGGAAAAGCAAATGAATAATACTTGGACATGAAGGCATTGGAGCACTGTTCTGGCGGGAGACAAGACTCTTTGGATCAATGGGTGTCATTTTCCTTTTGGGATCTGGTGAGGGACATTGACAAAGGAAATATTTCTATGTCATGTTACTCCACCTGCTGTTCACTTGGAGAACTGCAGTTACCCTTCTGCCACGGTGGACACAGATGTGAAAATGTGTTGCCGGAAAAGCGCAGCAGGTCAGGCAGCATCCAAGGAACAGGAGAATCAACGTTTCGGGCATAAGCCCTTCTTCAGGAATGAGGAAAGTGTGTCCAGCAGGCTAAGATAAAAGGTAGGGAGGAGGGACTTGGGGGAGGGGCGTTGGAATTGCGATAGGTGGAGAGAGGTCAAGGTGAGGGTGATAGGCCGGAGAGGGGTGGGGGCGGAGAGGTCAGGAAGAAGATTGCAGGTTAGGAAGGCGGTGCTGAGTACAAGGGATTTGACTGAGACAAGGTGGGGGGAGGGGAAATGAGGAAACTGGAGAAATCTGAGTTCATCCCTTGTGGTTGGAGGGTTCCCAGGCAGAAGATGAGGCGTCATGTTGCCATGGTCTGGCGATGGAGGAGTCCAAGGACCTGCATGTCCTTGGTGGAGTGGGAGGGGGAGTTAAAGTGTTGGGTGGTTGGGTTGGTTGGTGCGGGTGTCCCAGAGGTGTTCTCTGAAACGTTCCACAAGTAGGCGGCCTGTCTCCCCAATATAGGGGAGGCCACATCGGGTGCAGCGGATGCAATAGATGATGTGTGTGGAGGTGCAGGTGAATTTGTGGCGGATATGGAAGTGTCCCTTGGGGCCTTGGAGGGAAGTAAGGGGGGAGGTGTGGGCGCAAGTTTTGCATTTCTTGCGGTTGCAGGGGAAGGTACCGGGAGTGGAGGTTGGGTTGGTGGGGGGTGTGGACCTGACGAGGGAGTCACGGAGGGAGTGGTCTTTTCGGAACGCTGATAGGGGAGAGGAGTGAAATATATCCTTGGTGGTGGGGTCCGTTTGGAGGTGGCGGAAATGACGGCGGATGATACGTTGTACATGGAGGTTGGTGGGGTGGTAGGTGAGGACCAGTGGGGTTCTGTCCTGGTGGCGGTTGGAGGGGCAGGGCTCAAGGGCGGAGGAGCGGGAAGTGGAAGAGATGCGGTGGAGGGCATCGTCAACTACGTCTGGCGGGAAATTGCGGTCCTTGAAGAAGGAGGCCATCTGGGTTGTACGTTTTTGGAACTGGTCCTCCTGGGAGCAGATGCGGCGGAGACGAAGGAATTGGGAATATGGGATGACGTTTTTACAGGGGGCAGGGTGGGAGGAGGTGTAGTCTAGGTAGCTGTGGGAGTCGGTCGGTTTATAGTAAATGTCCGTGTTGATTCGGTCACCCAAGATAGAAATAGAAAGGTCTAGGAATGGGAGGAAGGAGTCTGAGACGGTCCAGGTGAATTTGAGGTCGGGGTGGAAGGTGTTGGTAAAGTGGATGAACTGTTCAACCTCCTCGTGGGAGCACGAGGCAGCGCCGATACAGTCATCGATGTAGCGGAGGAAAAGGTGGGGTGTGGTGCCAGTGTAGCTGCAGAAGATGGACTGTTCCACATATCCTACGAAGAGGCAGGCATAGCTGGGATCCATGCGGGTGCCCATGGCTACTCCTTTGGTTTGGAGGAAGTGGGAGGATTGGAAAGAGAAGTTGTTCAGGGTGAGGACCAGTTCAGTCAGTCGAAGGAGGGTGTCGGTGGAAAGGTACTGGTTGGTACGGCGGGAAAGGAAGAAGCGGAGGGACACAGATGTCACTATGTGCCCAGATGAATATTTGAAGATTTCAGCTCTAATGACCATCACGCCAACAGTATGTGTTCGACGGCCACATTGGCTGAGATCACTATGAAGGTCCCACCTTCTCGATCTCCCCTGAGGCCTGCTGACCCTCAGGTTAAACCACCACAAGTCATCCCTCTCTAATAAGAGAACAGCCTGATGGTCCTCTCGGACCACAGTAACTTTATATTTTGTTCCTCAGGCACCCTGCCATTGGTTCAAACTGGTTTCTCATTTTCCATTGTGCAAGGCAATGCAAAAACGAATAGACCCTTTGTTACCCAACAGGATAATTCTTACAGAAATTGTCAAATACTTTATGTTTCCGTTGAACAATTTTATGGCTAACGGCGGTGTACTGGCAATTTAGATCAAATGGTTGACACAGAGTGATCAGTTAACATTGTATTTGCTGAATTTTAGATGAATGAGAGGGAACTCTCATAGGACCCTGCAAAAATCCAACAGGGCTGTTCAGTGTATACAAAGAACTGTATGATGCTAATAGCATGGGTTCAATTTCCACACTGCCTGAGGTTACTCTCTTTCTCAGTCTTTCCCCTTACCTGAGACATGGTGACCCTCAGGTTAAACCTCCACTCGTTCCCTCTCTCAATAAGAGAACAGCCCTATGCTCTGGTCAGACTTTGGTGTCAAGGTCAATAGTCTAGTAAACCCAAAGATCCAGGCTAATACTCTGGCGACATGAGTTCAAACCTCAACATGCACGTTGGAGCAATTTAAATCCAGTTAATTATTTTCTTATAAAAATCTGAATTTGAAAACTTAGCTCATTAATGGTGACCATGGAATAATCAATTTTGTCGGTCAGCTTGCTCACTGATGTCCTTTCGTTCTGGTCTGGGTGTGAAGCCAGATCCACAGTAACGTGGTTCATTGCCTTCAGAGGTCGCCCAGAAAAACACTCGGTTCTAAATGAAACATTCCAAGTTTGGAATACAATGGCCATTAGTGAGTGGGGGCAGCCAGTGGTCAGACCATGTGGAGACCCCCTGTGCTGATCTGCTGACCCTCAGGTTGAGAGACCTTGAAGAGAGACTGTGATGTTTGTCTTTTTAAACTTTGCTTCTTCTTTTTCATACATGGCTGTAATGGAACATTTTTTCTTCATTTCCCTATTCTGTAGCTAAGAATTGTACCTGGGTACTTTATACCTAAGATGGCACTGTAAGTGGCAACTTGTAAACTTTTCCCTTTAAGTATTGGAGTACGTGTGACAATAAAACTAATTCAACTTAATTCAATAAAGCTAATTTAACTTATACTCAGATATTGTTTACAGTTGTTGAGAAATCTAGAATTCGGGGATAATCATTTAGGACTGAGATAAGGAGAAATACCTTCTCTCAGAAGGCTGTGGAATTCTCTACCCCAGAGGGTTATGGATGTCCCACCTTCGAATAAGTTTAAGGTTGAGACAGACAGATTTTTAGACTCTGCGGGAATCACGTGAAATAGGGAGGAGGGAGAGTGGATTTGAGACATGAAGAACAACTGGGATCAGACTGACGTTCAGTGTGTCATGTGATATATTCCTGGCCTACTTTAATGTTCCTATGTTGGGAAGTGCTGTACATATTGAAACTGCGGTTCGCATTCGCACTGATGATGATAACATTAAACAGTTACCTGTGAATGTCCACCTTGTATACTCTAGATCCTGTGCAAGACTCTGCTGAGTGATTGGGTGGGGGAAGGAGGGTTGGAGAGAGGGGTTGTTGAGTGTGTGAGAGTTAGTGAGCGAGTGAGGGAGGAGGATTCAGAAGAGGGATTGCTGAGTGAGTGAGAATGAGTGAGTAAAGTTCAGAAGAGGAGTTGCTGAGTGAGCAACTGCATGAGAGAGTAGGGTTGGGAATGGGGATTGCTGAGTAAGTGAGAATGACTGAGTAAAGTTAGGAAGAGTGGTTGCTGAGTGAATAGGGTTGGGAAGAGGGATTGCTGAGTGAGGGAGTCAACGGGGGAGAGAGAGTCTGTGTGAACTAGTGAATAAGTGATCGAGTGAGGGAGGGAGGAGGGTTCAGAAGAGGGAATGCTTAGTGACTCAGTCAATGAGTGAATGTGAAGTCAATGAGTGAGTAGGGGATGGGAGTTGGGTGAAGAGTTGCTGAGTGTGGAGGAGAATTTGGCTCCCCAGAATTAGCAACCATTTTGTCACATACTCTGGTCTTACAGGACAAAGCTAGAACTGCCGACTTGCCCACTCAGAGAAGTTTTTTAAAGATAACATTGTGACTACTTGAGATTCATTGTATTCCCCAAACCCCAGTCTAGCTCTGATTGCATAATGATACATGGCTCATTGTATCGCTTATCTTCCCGATTTTGATGCTAATGTCGTTTATCTTCCTGATTCTTACAGACCTGGTGCAAACGCTGAGTGTCTGCTACCCCTCCAGCCCTGCTTGATAAGGAAACAGCCGTGACCACAACCTGTGCTGACCGGTGATATCACCGAACCCATGACTTTCTGACTAACAGTCAGCCCCTGCTTAAGATACTATAGAAACTGTAACATTTTGAATTAGTTCAGATTATGCCTGTCTCTCGCTGTGAGGCATGACGTTTTCCCCATGGCCATGTAATAAAGTCTGTTAATGCTGAAGCACTGACTCCTGAGATTTTCTACAACACTGAGTGAGTGTTCCTGTAGAAAGGGGCGGGTGAGGGGAGTCATTAATATATCTATTAGTGAGAAAACATTTTCACAATATGTTAAAACACATTTTGTAACTGGCTTCTCTACTGTACAGATTTAAAAAAAACCAAGAGTGTTTAGGCTTTCAAACGTAACAACAAGCGTACAGCAAAGGCAGGAAAATTAATGCCCACTGTTTGCATCCAATGATCACACAACATGGCGCCAAATCTGTTCGTGTACTTTCTGGTTGTAACATTTCCAGAATGTGTGGTTGATTGTGGGGTAGTTAAAAATAAAGAGCAGTGCCTGTAAGATTGGTAAATCTGTAAGATTAATAAATATGGTGAATCCTCATGTCAGATCCTGGTTGGAACAAATCCAAGTCAAGGAAATATCTATTATCCTGACTTGTCTTCTGCTGTCGAACCAATCTCCCAGTCAGGTCAATCTTTGCCTTCAGTATCCTGAGCACTAATTTTAGCTCACACTAATCACAGTGTTTCAGGAAACTGCAGCAGGGACTGAGACAAAATCAGATTGCTGTTAGTAGAACAGTCATGTTACTTTATCTAGCATTACCCACGGCCAATCGGTGAAATGAAATGTACCTGATTGGATGATCCAAATCCAGACTCTGGCCTTTCACAGCTACGGAGGTCCTTGATCTTTGTCACCTGGTTATTGGCAGTTTCATAGGTGACTCTGCAGTTGCCAGATACATCAATCTAATAAAAGGAAAGTGGAATTGATAAACATTTGAGAACGAGAGGTCATTGTTTAAACACAAAGGGTTACCCATTTAAAACAGAGAAGAGGAAACATATTTCCTCTCAGAAGTTTGTGAACCTTTGGAATTCTCTTCCTCAAAAGACAGTAGATGCAGAAACTTTAAATATTTTTAAGGCAGAAGTTAATAGATTTTCGATTACCAAGGGGATGAAAGATTATTGGCAATCTGAAGCAACATGGAATTTAGGTTAAAATCAGGTCAGTCAAAATCTTATGAACTGCAGAGTGGGCTCAAAGGGGGAGAATGGCCTAGTCTCGTTCGTATCTTCATTATTGATCTGCCCTTGATGACTTAAAAGCAAAACACTAGAAATCTGAAATGGGGGACAGAAAACGGCAGAAATATTCAGCAGTTCAGGTCAGTCTCCGAGGAGAAAGGCAGAGTTAGCATTTCGGATTGGTGGCCTTTCATCACACATTAGGAAAGAAGACCAGAGCTTTCCCAGTTTGGACATGAGGCCTCCGGGTCTACAGCAAGCCTGGAGGAACTGGGCCCCTGCTCCTTACAGTAGAGAAAGTGAAGGAGAAATTAGATGGAGGTTTTACAAATCATAAACAATTTACAATGGAGAGAAAGCACTTCCAGCAGGAGGAAGAGTTGATCACTAAAAGACTCAGATTGTAGATGATTGGCAAAAGTATGAGAGGTGAGACGAGAAATCTTTTTACTGGCACTTTGAGTTATTGTCAGCTTGGAACACACCGTCTGACAGGATGGTGGATACAGAACCAACTGTCATGATCATAAAGCAATTGGATAAATTCTTGAAGTGAAAAAAGACTCCAGGGCTAAGTGGAAGGAGTAGGGAAATGGGATTAAGTGGTAGCTCTATCAAGGCATTATGCATCTATTAAGCTTCTTCTGCACTGTACCATTCGATGTTTTGAACAGCATTGCGTATGACATGATAGCTCAAGTTATACAGAGAGTAGATGTATGGAGAATTTGGAATGCAGGTTCCGAGCTTCTTGAAAGTAGAGTCGCAGGTAGATAGGATAGTGAAGGCAGTGTTTGGTATGCTTTCCTTTATTGGTCAGAGTATTGAGCACAGGAGTTGGGAGGTCATGTTGCAGCTGTACAGGACATTGGTTAGGCCACTGTTGGAATATTGCGTACAATTCTGGTCTCCTTCCTATTGGAAAGATGTTGTGAAACTTGAAAGGGCTCAGAAAAGATGTACAAGGATGTTGTCAGGGTTGGAGGATTTGAGCTACAGGGAGAGGCTGAATAGGCTGGGGCTGTTTTCCCTGGAGCATTGGAGGCTGAGGGGGTGACCTTATAGAGGTTTAGGAAATCATGACGGGTATGGATAGGGTAAATAGACAAGGCCTTTTCCCTGGGGTGAGGGAGTCCAGAACTAGAGGGCATAGGCTCAGGGCGAGAGGGGAAAGATATAAAAGGGGCAACTTTTTCACACAGAGGGTGGTGCGTGTATGGAATGAGCTGCCAGAGGAAGTGGTGGAGGCTGGTACAATTGCAACAGTTAAAAGGCATCTGGATAGGTATATCGATTACCAAGGGGATGAAAAATTATTGGCAATATGAAGCAACATGGAATTTAGGTTAAACTCAGGTCAGCCATAATCTTATGAACTGGGTTTGGAGGGATATGGGCCGGGTGCTGGCAGGTGGGACTAGATTGGGTTGGGATATCTGGTCGGCATGGACGGGTTGGACTGAAGGGTCTGTTTCCGTGCTGTACATCTCTATGACTCTATGCATGGAGGCTGGTTCCTAAACACGTACTGTTTGTGGTTCTCTTTTCGTCAATATTTTCATTTGATTTGATTTATTATTGCCACATGTACCTGGGTACAGTGAAGAGTTTTGTTTTGTGTGCAGTACAGGCAGATCATACCATACAAAGATCACAGGGTGGTTGAACAGAGTTACGGCTGCAAAGACAGTGCCCAAAAAGCAAAATCAACATTAGATTTGAAATTTGAGAGGTCCATTTAGAAGTCTGATTACAGTGGGGAAGAAGCTGTTCTTAAATCTGTTAGTCTGTGTGTTTAAGCTTTTGTATCTTCTGCCTGACAGAAGGGGTTGGAAGAGATTTATAACGAGCGTGGGAAGGGGTCTTTGATTATGTTGGCAACCTCTCCAAGACAATGAGAAGTGAAGACGGAGTCGATGGATGGAAGGTTGGCTTGTGTGACTAGGCTGTGTTTCTAACTCTCTGTAGAGAGAAGCAAATAGGAAATTGATAATCAGAAGGAAATTCATATAGTCGGCAGCAGTATTCATCTTGTAAAACGATGGTATGTGCTCTGATCGTCATCTCTGTGCTGGGCATTATCCGGGAGCCCCACTCAGACACATAGGGTCTGGGACAGAGGCCCAATAAATATAGCCCAAGGGTCCCAGGAAGGGAGAGGGGTTGTGCTCCTGATAAATGCAATCAGTCTTTGCAGACGTCATTGGCTTAGGATTGGATGCAGGCTGATGGTACAAGCAAGAACCTCTGAGTTGGTGATCTGTCGAGCTGTCCTGCAATAATGTACCTGATATTTCAAACACAATGGGCCTAGGTGCACACAAAAGTACATGGATGCTGGAAATCTGAAATAAAGTGAGAAAATGCTGCAGCATCTGTGAAGAGAGAAAGAAAGTCAATATTTCAAGTCCAATATGACTCTTCTTTGGATTTGAAAGAGGTGAGAAAATGATGGGTTTTATTTTGCTGATAAACAAGTGACTGGAACTAATGAGGAAGCTGTCCACAGCAAATGAATGAATCATTTATTTACTGAGACCTCAATCTTGAGGATACAGTGAAAAGAGCTTTGTCGCCACAATCCGGTGCCATTACGAGGTACAATAAGGATAAAAAGAAATTATTTAATTAAGAGTTCAGATTCTTTTCAAATTGGGGGCTCAAGCCCAGGCTTCGGGGGTTCTGCAAAGTCTTTGCAAGGTGCTCCAGTCCTCAAGGTTCCTTTGGCAATAGCAACTAATGCTCTGGCTCTGGGCCTACCGCCAAGAATCCAGGCTCCAGGCCTAATCCCGCTCAGAGTCTAGGTTCCGAGCCCACTGCCATCAACAGTCCTGGCTCTGGGCCTACCGCTGCCAGGAGTCCAGGTTCCGGGTCTACTCCCACCAAGAGTCTAGGTTTCGGGTCTACTGCCGCCAAGAGTCTACACTCTGGGTCTACTACCGCCAAGAGTCGAGGCTCCCGACCTACTGCCATCAAAAGTCCAGGCTCCGGGCCTACCGCTGCCACAAATACAGGCTCCAGGTCTATTGCTGCCAGGAGTTCAGGTTCTGTGTCGAGTCCCACCAAGAGTCCAGGCTCCGGGCCTACCATCACCAGGAGTCCAGGCTGCAGGCCTACCGCCGCCAGGAGTCCAGGCTCCGGGCCTACCGCCGCCAGGAGTCCAGGCCCCGAGCCAATGCTGCTGCGAGTCCAGGCTCCGAGCCAATGCTGCTGCGAGTCCAGGCTCCGGGCCTACCGCCGCCAGGAGTCCAGGCCCCGGGCCAATGCTGCTGCGAGTCCAGGCTCCGAGCCAATGCTGCTGCGAGTCCAGGCTCCGGGCCTACCGCCGCCAGGAGTCCAGGCCCCGAGCCAATGCTGCTGCGAGTCCAGGCCCCGAGCCAATGCTGCTGCGAGTCCAGGCCCCGAGCCAATGCTGCTGCGAGTCCAGGCCCCGAGCCAATGCCGCTGCGAGTCCAGGCTCCGGGCCTACCGCTGCCGGGAGTCCAGGCTGCAGGCCTACCGCCGCCAGGAGTCCAGGCCCCGGGCCAATGCTGCTGCGAGTCCAGGCCCCGAGCCAATGCCGCTGCGAGTCCAGGCTCCGGGCCTACCGCTGCCGGGAGTCCAGGCTGCAGGCCTACCGCAGCCAGGAGTCCAGGCTGCAGGCCTACCGCTGCCGGGAGTCCAGGCTGCAGGCCTACCGCCGCTAGGAGTCCAGGCCCCGGGCCAATGCTGCTGCGAGTCCAGGCCCCGAGCCAATGCCGCTGCGAGTCCAGGCTCCGGGCCTACCGCTGCCGGGAGTCCAGGCTGCAGGCCTACCGCAGCCAGGAGTCCAGGCTGCAGGCCTACCGCCGCCAGGAGTCCAGGCCCCGAGCCAATGCTGCTGCGAGTCCAGGCCCCGAGCCAATGCCGCTGCGAGTCCAGGCTCCGGGCCTACCGCTGCCGGGAGTCCAGGCTGCAGGCCTACCGCCGCCAGGAGTCCGGGCTCCAGGCCAATGCTGCTGCGAGTCCGGGCCCCGAGCCAATGCCGCTGCGAGTCCAGGCTGCAGGCCGACCGCCGCCGGGAGTCCGGGCTCCGGGCCAATGCTGCTGCGAGTCCAGGCCCCGAGCCAATGCCGCCGCGAGTCCGGGCTCCGGGCCGACCGGCGCCGGGAGTCCGGGCTCCGGGCCGACCGGCGCCGGGAGTCCGGGCTCCGGGCCGACCGGCGCCGGGAGTCCGGGCTCCGGGCCGACCGGCGCCGGGAGTCCGGGCTCCGGGCCGACCGGCGCCGGGAGTCCGGGCCGACCGGCGCCGGGAGTCCGGGCCGACCGGCGCCGGGAGTCCGGGCCGACCGGCGCCGGGAGTCCGGGCCGACCGGCGCCGGGAGTCCGGGCCGACCGGCGCCGGGAGTCCGGGCCGACCGGCGCCGGGAGTCCGGGCCGACCGGCGCCGGGAGTCCGGGCCGACCGGCGCCGGGAGTCCGGGCCGACCGGCGCCGGGAGTCCGGGCCGACCGGCGCCGGGAGTCCGGGCCGACCGGCGCCGGGAGTCCGGGCCGACCGGCGCCGGGAGTCCGGGCCGACCGGCGCCGGGAGTCCGGGCTCCGGGCCGACCGGCGCCGGGAGTCCAGGCTCCGGGCCTACCGCCGCCGGGAGTCCAGGCTCCGGGCCGACCGCCGCCGGGAGTCCAGGCTCCGGGCCGACCGCCGCCGGGAGTCCAGGCTCCGGGCCGACCGCCGCCGGGAGTCCAGGCTCCGCTCCCTACCGCTGCCGGGAGTCCAGGCTCCGGGCCTACCGCTGCCGGGAGTCCAGGCTCCGGGCCTACCGCTGCCGGGGGTGCAGGCTCCGGGCCTACCGCTGCCGGGGGTGCAGGCTCCGGGCCTACCGCTGCCGGCGGTCCAGGCCTCTGGGCCTACCATTACTGGGAATCTCAGTCCACAGCACCATCACTGCAGCCACTGCCTGTCGACCTTCTCCGGCCTCAAAGATGAATAAAAGGAAAAAGATGAAAAGTGCATCGAAGAAACGATGCCACCAGCCTGGAGCATAGAGGCTGTGACTAGTTCCTACCATGCCGGCCTCAACTTGAAAGAGCAAAAGACAAAGGCGGCACTAGGGGAGGCAAAGGAGAAATAGAGAAGAGAAACAGATATTAATGATGGGCATAAACAGGAGAAAATGGGTGTGCTGCACTGCAGACAAAGCCAACAAGATGAATACAAGACAGGGGGTGGTAGAGTGAGATGCTGGGGTGGGGGGCGTGGAATTGTGTAATCAAAGTAGATGATCAGAAACAATGGCATGCCCTGAAGTTATTGAACCCTGAATGCTCTTAAGGGCTGAAGCTGAAAATGAGATACTGTTTCACCAGCATGTGTTGAGCCTTGCTGGAGCACTGTAGCAGTATGGTGAATTGGTCACTGGGTCACAAGATCCACGGGAAAGATGTGAAGGTGGTGGCGGTCATTGTCCATGATGAAGGATGTGGGACGATGGTAATCTCTGGAGGCTGACTGTTTGGAAAGGTATTGGAAGAGGATGGAAATGTTCGTGTGAGGGCATGAGGGTTTATTAAAATGGCAAGCAATTGGAAGGTTAGAGTCATGCTTACAGACAGAACAGAGGTGTTCAGGAAAGCAGTCATCCAGTCTGCATTTGTTCTTGCCAATGTAAAGGAGGCGTAGATACATGCAGATTCAGTAGCAACAGCAGTAATTATCTAACTACCTTGAACCTAATCAAAAATATTGTGATAAATTAAAACAATACTTTTGATGCCAATAGCTTACGACCCGAAGAACATGACAACAATGTATTTCTGAGATTGGTTTCCTCGCATGTCAATCCTGATAAGTGCAACTGGTACAGGTTTGATTTTCACCTCCCTTACAGAAATTTTTTTAAATTAGATTTGCTACAGCATGGAAACAGGCCCCAACAAGACACACCGACCCAGACGCATTTCCCTACATTTACCCATGACTGTTGTACTATGGGCAATTTAGCATGGCCAAACCTGCACATCTTTTGGAATGTGGGAGGAAACCGGAGCACCCGGAGGAAACCCACACAGACACAAGAAGAATGTGCAAACTCCGCACAGACAGTCACCCGAGGCTGGAATCGAACCTGGGTCCCTAGTGCTGTGAGGCAGCAGCGCTAACCACTGAGCCACCTTGCCGCCCCAGTTATAGTGGTTATGATGTACACAACCAGGTTTCATTAGAAGAGAAAGTGAGGGTGGAAACCAAAATTTGTTCAACTGAAATGAGTAGGTTACCTCAGTGACGGTACCCGAATTCAGCTGGAGCTGGAAAAGGCTGACCAGGCCTTGCTTCAGGCTTAAAATGAATCCTGTTTCATCAACAGAGCCATACAAAGCTTTTATCTGAAAGGAATATGGAACAGGTTATCGCTGGAAGACTCCACATTTCATCCAGTATCACTCCAAACAAACAATTAGAAACACAGTTCGGGAAAGCTCACAAATTAACACACCGGTAGCCATCAAAAATCATAACAATTTTTAAAAGTTCAATAGTACAGAAGAATGGGAATGAATATGTTAATGGTGAATTATAATGATGACAATGTAGCTCAGACATCTATGAGTATACAAGGGTTATGCTGATAACTGGGGATTAATTGGTTAATCTGAGGAAATATAAACAGGAGGACAGTGAGGGCTCTTGTGGCACAGTGGTAGTGCCTCTACTTCTAAGGCAGGAGGCCCAGGTTCAAGTCATATCTGCTCCAGAGATGTGTGATCTCTGAACAGACTGATTAAAAAATTCTAAAGGACCACTTGGTTGTGAGGGGTTGACATGAGCTGTGTGACTGAGAAGTCAATAAACTCCATCCACAAGGAAAAACTGGTCTGAGTTCCATTTCTCTAACAGCCTTAACTTCAAATTGACAAAAACAATAATCACATTACTGAAAAACAGGAATTTTACTTGGGAGCTTTAACTCTAATTTCGTGTAATAGAATGTAAGTAAAGAGTTTATTGGAAGTCCTGAGTGCCAGGCAATAGTCACTTTGAGTTAAGTCAGAGTTAGAGATGCAGCAGACTCAGAGGAACGACAGTCCAGCTAAGTAAAGCAGCCTCATGAATTCATTTCAGGCTGATCCCCTGGCAGGCAGAACTCATGAGGTTACAGTCCATGGAGACACAAGTCACATCATTGGCAATTCTTGTTAAATTTATATTAAATAAAAATCAGTTTAGATCTCATAAACATACAAATGGTAAGGAACAGAAATGATAGTACCTCATTTAACACTTGAACCTGTTCCTCCTTAGCTACTTTCCTGCACTATGCCTATATCCCTTATCAAAATATATATCCAAATGTCCAAGATGGTTTCAGAGTAGGATGCTCCAAGTGGAGCTCATCCACAACCGTCCATTTCTTTTCTTTTTTTCCCCTCTTGTATTTTTTTTCTCTCTTCTGTCTTCCTCCTGTTCAGCCAATGACCTGGATCAGAGCATGGACTGCTCCCAGCGGCCTGGAGCAAAAATGGCTACTATTGGGAATCAGTGGAGCCCCAGTCAGAGCATGTGGAAGCTCTTGTAGAAAGGCTGTAATGTCTATCTCTTTAGCTTTATTTCTTATTTTCCTAACTTATACTATGCATATCTGTAATGTAGTGTAACGTCTTTTATTTATTCTCTCTATTTTTACGTATCTACATTTTGTACCTGGGTACTTTGTACCTAAGATGGTGCCACGTGTTGGTGACATTGTAGACTTTTCACTGCACTCCTGTACTTTAGTAACATAAATACACGTGACAATAAACCTAATTCTAAAGTAATAGTCAGAAACCTATCCATCAGATACCCACAGTGCCTTACCATCCCTGCTGTGGAGAATCTGAAAGATGTGCAGCCCTTAAGAGTGAAGAGTTTCTCCTTATTTCAGTGTTGAATATTCTGAGACAGATTCTGAGTTCCAGACTATTCAGCCAGAGACAACATTCTCCCACAGTCAACCAGGTCAAGCCCCTAAAGAATTCTGCGTGATTCAATTAATCAGACTATTTCTTTTTCTTCAAAATTGTAGGAACGGAGGCAGAGTCTACTTAAAGCATCAATTGTTATTACGCTAAGAACTAATTATTAGGGTGATCTTGGAACAACAGTGAAAAAGCATGATTGTTAAAAAAGGGATGGAAAATCAGGCTGAAGGAAAAAGAATGGATTCTGGATTTCCTCTTCTCCATTTCCTGTCATTGTCCAAGTTAAATTTCATACCAAATCTGTTTTTTTATTTGAGGTTTTCTTAGTCAGAAAATGTTTGTCAAGTCACCAGATGCAATCCATACCCCTAATTTTGAAAATGGAGCAAATTGAGAGATAATTACCTTTCCATTATTCCAGTGAAAGATTACAGGTCCTTTCAATCCTGTCATTGCGGTAGGCCCCAGCAAAGACTCAGCAGGAATATTTTTAAAGATGCTTTGACTGTCCATTCGTTCTGATACATTTAACAATTGCACTTCTTGTATCTATTGAACAAGGTAGAGGGAGACACAATGGAAAATGATGCTTGTAATCAAAATCTTAAAGCATTTAACTCCTGCTGATTTGTTAAGAGTACTGCACACCCAAAAGACTTCTTCTAAAATTACAGCTCATTACTTCCTAAACAGACACTAATTGCATAGAACCATTGGGTTATAAAGCTTAGAAGGAAGCCACTTAGCCTCTTGTACTTGAGCTGGTTTTTTTGTGAAATCAATCCAATTAGTTACACTCTCCTGCTCTTTGTCATTTTTAAAGTTATTACTGAATCTGTTTCCAATACTTCCACTGTAATTGAGGATAACTTGCAGCATCTTTTACTCCGTCAAATTCCTTCTGGTTGTTACTTTAAATATCCATGTGCTATGCTTAACACTTGTGTTCACTAGAAACTGCGTCTCCACACTTGCACTTTTATAATACTGCCGAGAGTGTGGTGCTTCATATAAGCCCTTCATATGCCTGAAACGTCGATTCTCCTGCTTCTTGGCTGCTGCCTGACCTGCTGTGCTTTTCCAGCACCACATTCTCGACTCTGATCTCCAGCATCTACAGTTCTCACTTTCTCCTAGTTTTATAATACTGCATTCAGTTCTGGTCTCCCTGCTCTCGGAAGGCTGTTGTGAAACTTGAAAGGGTTCAGAAATGATTTTCAAGGACGTTGCCAGGGTCAGACTGTGTGACCTATCGGGAGATGCTGAATCAGCTGGGGGTGTTTTCCCTGGAGCATCAGAGGTTGAGGGGTGACCTCATAGACGTTTATAAGATCATGAGGGGCATGGATAGGGTGAATAGTCAAGGTCTTTTCCCCTGGGTGGGGGAATCTAAAATGAGATGGCATAGGTTTAAGGTGAGAAATAAAAGATTTAAAAGGGACCTAAGGGGCAAGCTTTTCATGCAGAGGGTGGTGTGTGTATCAGAGGAAGTGGTGGAGGCTGGTACAATTACAGCATTTAAAAGGCATCTGGATGGGTATATGAATAGGAAGGGTTGAGAGGGATATGGACCAAACGCTGGCAAATGGGACTAGATTAATTTAGGATATCTGATTGGCATGGAGGAGTTGGACTGAAGGGGCTGTTTCCATGCTGTACAGCTTTATGACTCCCTCATGAGTTTGAATCTCCCTTTCATCTTCTCTCTGCTCAAAGGAAACGCATCCCAGTTTCCCCCTCTATCTGATTAAGTGGATGACCATTGAAGTGTCTGGCAGTCATTGCAAAGCACCTCCAAACTGAAGTTAAATCTGCAACGTACTAATATTTCTGCACTATCAGTAGCACTTGTACATTCATCAAATAAAACATTAACATCATTAATTTATTTGTGAGACTGGGAATTCCAAAATTTGAAGATTGGAATCTGAGAATGCAGCTGTTAATGTTGGAGCAATGAAAATCTCAGAAATTGAGAAAGTCTGAATTGGGATAAAGTGGAGATCTTAAACGTTTGTTGTGCCAGAGGGTGTTAGAGACGCTGGGAGGGAGTGAGACCATGGAGGAATTTAAGGCAAACTCCAGGCATGAAAATGGAAAAATGTACGTACTTGCAACTGAACAAGCTGCTCATGTTGGTTGCTGCTGTTTTCCCAAACCACATGAAGGCCAACGATAGCTTCGATCCTGAATCCTGATCCTGGCAATGTTTCTGGACTGGATAATGTCTCCAGTAACAAATCCACATTGTACTTATACGTAAACAATGTACCAGATTTGTATGCAAGATCTACAGCTCGTGCTGAGGGGGAAAAAGTACAAAGTGATTATATTTTGTCTAAACAAGCATTTGTGGCAAAAATATCCATTCACTTGCTTAAATGAGCTCATAGAATAGATTTTAACCAAGAGTATTATTTGTCTTAAACATATTTGAAGTTCTCATTTTTTCTCACATCTATTCAGGATTTGAAAACCCCTTCTCGGTGTTGGTGTAAGGTCCCAGGTCTATTGAGTTGTAAGTCACACGACACCAGGTCATAGTCCAACAGATTTATTTAAAATTTCACACTTTCAGAGCACTGCTCCTTCGTCTGTTGGACTATAGCCTGGTGTCATGTGACTTTTGACTTAGTCCACCCTAGTTCAACACCGGCATCTACACATCATGTTCTATTGATACGTATGATGTCAACAAAATCATTAATAATTCTTTAGACGTTTGTATCAGTCTCTCAGACAGGTCCCAGAAACCTGTTGTCACCACATAACCAACTTTGGGATTCTGTGGTGCGGTGGTAGTGTCCATACGTTTGTGCCAGGAGGTTCATGACTCACCTGTTCCAAAGGTATGTAATAACATCTCTGAACAGGCTGATTAAAATAATTTTAACCAACCTGGTCCAGAGGGGCAGTTACATTAGAGGCAGCTTATATAGTTGAGGGAACGTGAGAGTCTTTTTTTAAGTTCAGTCTCAGGATGTGAGTGTTGCTGCCTTGGTCAGCATTTATTGTTGAGAGTGTGGTGCTGGAAAAGTACAACAGGTCAGGGAGCATCCGAGGAGCAGGAGAATCCTGATGAAGGGCTCAGGCCCAAAATGTCAATTCTCCTACTCCTCGGACAGTGCCTGACCCGCTGTACTTTTCCAGCACCACACTCTCGATTCTGATCTCTGGCATCTGCAGTCCTCACTTTCTCCCAGCATTTACTGTCCATCCCTAATTGCCCAGAAGGCAGTTAAGAGTCACTCACATTGCTATGGGTCTGGAGTCACTAGCCAGCTTAAGTAAAGATGGCAGTTTCCTTGCCTAAAGGGCATTAGTGAACAAGATGGATTTTTCCTGACAATTCACAATGGTTTCTTGGTCATTGTTGGATCCCAAATTCCAAATGTGTTTCCAAATTGAATTTGAATTCATCCATCTGCTACAACAGAACATGACCGGGGTTTCTGGTAAATTGTGGGGCAATAGCACCACTCGGCCATCGGCATGCACTCCTGCAAATTGCTGAGAGACTGGAGAGATAACTGTGGGATTAGGAATGCCAACTGTTGTGGATGTTCTGGCTATGATTCAATAGTTAGAAGCAGAACCAAATAAGAGCAGTCACCCCGAGCTGCACAGTGAAGGATGGAGGTAGGGAAGAAGATGGAGTCAAGGGCTGAAAAGTGATGAAGCGTTAAATGCTACCACGGTTACAGCCACAGAATACCCTTCATGAGCTTGGCGGGAAGCACTTTGTTGCTGTGGAAGGGGTGGAACGCTAAAAGAAGAGATGCAAATGGATGCTCTGAAGAGAAATATGCACTGATCTGGGAAATAGTAATGTGTTTGAAGTTATTTGGAGATGTAAAGAAGGATGGAGATGGGATAACAGTGCATCTGATCCAAAAGAGGGATTAAGGCATGTGGAAACGTGATGATGAGAGCTTGGAAAGAGTTGAAAATCGTTCATTTGCTCCATGAGTATTGGACATTCAATGGTTGCAAAATAGTAGGTGAAGGGGATCAGTGGTTTGGGATGGTGAGGTATGCAGTTGGAGTTGGGCTTGTCACCGGTCAAGGTCATAGGAGTAGACAGTTGATGGTTAAAGGTTTGAATGGATGGCTGGGAAATTGGGTCAAAGAGTTTATAATATGAGAACTAACACGAGCGTAGAATGAAGGACAATGTCCCAACTGAATGAAACCAAGAGCAACATTTTTACTGAATTATTAAAGACACACACAGTTACTTGACAGCAGAGAGGAAAGTCTAAAAATTTAATTTGAAACTAAATAATTCAATTCAAGATTCTTTCACATTTCCTCCTTATCTCTACACAAGATGTTTACGCTTCCTGTAACCTACAGCAGTGGAAAAATTATATCCTTAAGCAAATGAACATTGTGCTCTCTGTATTAGAGAAAATTATATATTATAGTTGGGTTATGAACTCAATATTCTCAATTAGCTTCATCCATTTACTTACTCAATCATAGAGTAACAGTGATTATTAATCATTAATTCAATTTCATCTCTGACTGTAGTTTCATGTATTATCCATTTTCATTCTAAATATGCTAACAACATAACACCTCTTAACAATAAATCTCTGCCGTCACATCCTCATTACCCTGTCAGGTTCAGCTTACTGAGTAATACTTCAAGTACAAACTACAGGAAGAAAAAGGAACATTTCTCATTTAATTATAAACTTTTCTACTTTGCACTAAGTTTAAGGATGAAAAATCTCCAAAACATCAGCTCTGATTGTATTCATGTGAACTGTTGGTGTTCCGAACTCCACATTCCCTTTGATTCCCTTGCCTATCCAGCTCTGCCTTAAAAATATTCAATGACTCTAACTTCATCACCTCTGAGGCAGAGAGTTCCAAAGTTACTCAACTCACACTCTAGAGAGAAACAAAATTCCTCATCTCTGCTTTAAAAGGCTGGTCATTAATTTTAAAACAGTATTGCCTAGTTCTGGACTCACCCACAAAAGGAAACTTCCTTTCCACTTTATTATCCAATATTATCTCCCCATTCTCCACCTCCAGAGGACCAACACTCACTTTACTGTTAGGAACCTATAGAAATTCTTACTATTTGTTTTTATATTTCTAGTTAGCTTCCGGTCATGTTCAAAGTTACTTGGCCTGATAACCTTTTAGTCATTTCAGTTGTTCATTATGTTCTGACCAGCCATTCATCTTTTTATAATTATATGATTTTCCTTACGTTTGACGCTTTTCTTAACTTGTTTAGTCATACAACATAGAAGCAGACCCTTCGGCCCAACTTGTCCATGCCAACCAAGTGTCCCGAACTAAACTAGGCCCATTTGCTTGCATTTGGTCCATATTCTTCCTTTAGAACTCCTTTATAATAGAACATATTCGTTCTGAGTATTCTAAAATATCACCTAAATCTCTGCCACAGCTTCTTCACTGATCCATCTCCTAGCCTCATATTCCAGTTCACTTCAGCTAGCACATGTCCACGTGCTTGCTCTTATTTAAGTTTAAAGGTTTTAAGTTTTTGACCCATTCTGCTCCCTTTCAAATTGATATTATGATCACTGCTACCCAAAGGTACCTATGCTCTCAGGTCATTAATTAATCTTATCACATTACATAATAACAAAGTTAGTGTAACCTGCTCTCTGGTAATATGTTTCTCTGACAAATTATATTCTATGAAATCCTCACTTTTGCCAATAAGATTTTTCAAGGGTGCTTAGATGAGAAAAACGAAGACTTACGTTTAAACTGTTTCATAACCTGAAAATCTCTATTAGTTACTTACAACCAATTAAGAACTATAGAATGCAGTCATTGTTATAATCATGAATATGCATCAAAATATTGCTAGCATACGTGAATGCACTTGCATAAATATTTCACATAGAGATATGAAATTATAGATTTTTGGGTTTACAGAGTAAAGGTGGATGATTAAACTGCAAACAAAAATTCTGCCACATGCTAATATTTTCTTAAGTGCACCTGAAGGATTAATGCTGGATTATTGTGAAGCTGTGAATTATCAGCTCCCTGTCCCTGCACCTCAAGCTTCCCCACAGTTATCCACACTGTGCTTCTGAAGCTCAGGTTGCTTCCCGGGATATTACTGGATGGGACAGAGTTTGCAATCCAGGCATTGGAAAGACATCAGTAGAACGTTAAAGGGTATTTGTTTGCGCTCACTCGAACTCAGCGAGGATAGATTCTCACCTTCAACAGACCGTAGTGTGAAGATCGCGAACAACATTATCCACTCCCTCAAGGCTTTCGGAGACGCCATGCTCTGCTTCCAGAAGAGACTCACTTTGACACTTGAGCTGAAAACGGCACGGGGTTTAGCTACATGGAAGAGGAGGGCTAGAACAGGCAGGGCAGCAAAGGGCTAGAATGTACAGTCTGCCGAACTGGCAGAGAAATTTTTTTGTTTCAAAAAAAATACTTGCGAAACTTGCCGGAACTTGCAAAACTTGTTGAAGTTTTGTAATTGACCAGGAGGTCAGTGACTGTATAAGGGCGGCAGTCTGTGGGTGTGTGCGTGTCTCTGTGCTAATTGCTTGTGGGAACGTATCTGCAGCTATACACCAGGAATTATATCTGTGGATTATCTCTTAGTGTTTGGAAATCTATATGCTTTTCAGAAAGTTTTTTTTGTGTGGTAACACATATCTTCCTTACGATCTATTTGGGTGTCTGTGTCGCTGACTTCTGCTGTTTCCTTAGATGAACAAAGACTGAAAACAGCATTACAAACTGGTGCAACACTTTCAAACTCCCCAGGAAACAACCTCAGGCAGCTTAGTCTGATAGAGTATTTGGTTTGGAAAGAGAACTGAGACAGCTAGGGAGGAGAAACACAAGTTGGTAATTAAAAAAAAATAACCTGAGTTAGAACAGTATGAGATAGAGATTGGGTAAGAAGGCACTGAATATATTATAGTTTTGGTTAGAAAGAAAACAGATTGTTAAAAAAAAGATCAAAACTCAGATCAACTATTCAAGGAAATGTGAACAATGAATTTATTTATATATGCATATTATGAAAATTGGCGGATGCTGGAGATCTGAAATAAAAAATAGTAAATGCTGGAGAAACTCAGGAGGTTTGACATCATCTATTGAGAGAGAAATTGAGTTATTATTTCAAGTAAAGTGTGACTTCTTAAAGAAATTCCTAATGGTTTTGAGGAAGAGAGTTTGGATTTGAAACATTAACTCTGTTTTCCCCTCTACTAATGATCCCAAGCATGCTGAATTTCTCCAGCACTTTCTGATATAGTTAGGTATGTACATAGCAATATGTAGGAGGTTGCTTGTAATTCCTCACAATTGTTTTTAAAGTATCTATATTGTATATAAAATGGGTCCAATTGCTGATGATTACACCAGATTCTCCCACACTGTTGCAGGTTGAGGCTGCACATACAGAGAATGTCTCCTGTCTAACATCTCAAATGATAATTGGTCAATTGGGAGAAACAAAGGGCAGGAACTTTGCACATGGTGAGTCTCTGTTAGAGCAGCCCATATTTGAGAGACACAAAATGGCTGACAGCCAAGCTGTCCCTCGAGCCCTGCAGAAAATGGCTGGCAAGTGGTTCTACAGAATTAAAACCTTGATCCGGCATTTAAGTGAGATCATGAGTTGATAGAATGGTACCTTTGGACAGGGGTTATTCCAAGGTGAAAGAGAGCCTTACATGAAACAAGAGCTGCAAAAGGTGTGTTAGAGACAGTTTGAGAAGAAACATCCAAGCTTAAAGAGTTGTAACAAACATTGAAGGGAAAAGCAAGCTCCCACAGTAACAAACATCAATGAACTGATGGGATTATGGCTGATAAAATTCTGGAGATCAAACAAGTTTGTTAAACTACAACAATGATTAACTCCAGTCTCATTAATGAAAGGATGTTGTCCCATTAGGTAAAAAGAGTTAGTTATGACAAGGGGCATAAATCTCATCCCAGAAGACAGTATGTGGTCAGGCTAGGTCCTGGAATGGCTATGAAAACAACAAAATGGCATTTTGCAGTAATTAGTTGTTTCTTCAAAATCAATCATAATATTAAGAAGTAGGTTCTAGTTAAAGATTCTTCAGATAATCTTTAGAGACAGATTTCAATGTAATTATACATACACCTATATAACAACAGTACAAAGATCACTAAATGCATTGGGTAAACGCTTCAAATATAGATGTAAAAGTTAACTAGTCTCCGAAAGCTTTCCCTTTATCATTAAAGGAATGCCTAGTGCACACTGTGAGAAACAAACTGCTCACATTTCATTAGCTAAAGAATACTAACAGTAGGGGTAGATATAAAAACTTTACATATAACTAACTTGATAGTAGAATTAATAGTATGAATCTTACAGCAGTTAGGAAGAACCAATTGTCTTTTGCATCTTTTATAATTAGAACAGTGGGGAATATAAGATGAGTAACAGAATTTGATAGAGATAACAAATTAATACAATGAATAACAGGATTCAAGCAAATCCTTAGAAATAAGCAAGTCTGGGACATGTCCGAAGGAGTATAGCCAGTAACTTTGAAATGCAAATTAATAGAATGCATTAAAACAACCTAAGACCTGGTGATTACAATGTTTGTTAAATATCATGAGATCAAGGGGAACCTAGGGCTGTGCATAGGAGTGTCCATCATTGATTAGGCATTTCACAGGACTGGATGTATAGAATAAGGGGGAAGACACAGTGACCACATTGTAAGTGATTATTGTAGCATAAAATATCTAAAAATACTATACCATATTGTGAAAGTCAGAGAGTCATTGACGTCTCTTCTGATCTGAGCCAAAGATAAGGGGATAGTTATGCCGTCACGTCGAAGCCAGATTCAGAGGTGGTCTTTAGCCTTCTCCCTACATGATCTGGTGACTGCCCGAATAAAAACCACCATGTGCCTGAATTCCACCTGCCCCCTGAATCTTGTCCCTAGTTGGCGGTTTCACTTTTACAATCTCAGTATGAGTTGGTATCTCCAGAAGAAAAGGACAAAAGCAGAGAGAAAAATGAAGATACGAAACTCTTCTGTATTTGCAATATGGACAGCGCACATCTTTTCTGCTTCACCAAAAACTACACTTTGCTAAAGGACTTTTTGATCACTAAAATTGAGACCATTAGATTGGCTGCTTCCACTGGGTCCCTCCTTTCTCCATTTCCAAGTCAAACCTCTGCCCGTTCCCAAAGTTTCCACCTGCTCCTAACCCTGGACCCAATATCTTTCTGTAGTATCTCACCATCTTGCCTTCTCCCAAGTTCCTCTTGTACATGGACTTTACTGTTATAACCTTACTCCCATTAAACTGATGTCTCTCATTTCACTTCCTGTCTTCCATCGCCGGCTGATATTATAAAAGAATCCCTCACGTCAGGTTCTCTCCTCCTCATTAAATCCATCTCAGGAAACCCCACCCGTGGCTCTCTGTTCCAGCAAACTTCTGCACCATTTTACTGCCCTTTTCTCATCAAAGTCCTTGAACATAACTCTTCCCAAAACTATATCTATTTGTTTATGATTGGGCCTCTCCTATAGGGATTTTCCCTTTGCTGTGGCGTACAGAGAGACAGTGATATATCTTTTGACTGTGATCATTATCCAACCTCATCCATTTCTGCCAGCCTGCAGCCTTTTACACAATCAACCACATACTTATTCACTCTTTAATCATAGCCAGAGAACCTCCTGCAGTGACTTATATTTACCAACTATATGTGGCTGTTTGGTATCATCATTTGAAGACATGGTGTCAGGTCCCATTGTGTGCCCACAATGTTCACCTTAACATTACTGCCTCCTCGCTCAACCTCCACTGCAGAGGTGTTGTGTTGCACATGTTGTTAAGTTGCTTTTCCAAAATCCAAGCTTGAATTTCCATTACCTAAGCATTGGGAAGGTCAAAGATACAAGCAGGAAATTTCTTCTTTCATCAAGAATTCCATTTCCCTCTACATTTCCAGCTGGGACAGTACTGCTACCTCATAGCACCAGAGACCCAGGTTCTATTCCATCTTCAGGCAACTGTCTGTGTGGAGTTTGCATGTTCTCCCCGGGTCTGTGTGGGTTTCCTCTGTGTGCTCCAGTTTCCTCCCACAGTCCAAAGATGTGCAGATTAAGTAGATTGGCCATGCTGAATTGTCGATAGTGTCCAGCGATGTGAAAGCTAGGTTGATTAGCCATGGGAAAGGTCATGAGGATAGGGTGAGAGTGGGGTTAGGTTTGGGTGGTATGCTCTTCAGAGGGTTGGTGCAGACTCTGAGCTAAATAACTTTTTTTCACATTGCAAGGATTCTCTGATTCTAACCTCTGATTCAGGCTGGGCCAAGCTGCAACTCCTATTTGATCCTGAACTGAAATTCCAACCCCATAACGCTTGCATCACAAAGACAGCTTCTACAATTGGTGTATTCTTATCCATCTACACCTCTTCCTTAGGCAATCAGCTGCTGAAAACTTTATCCAGTGTTTGTTGCCTCCAGACCTGACTATTCCCAGATCTGTTGAGATTCTCCAGCTCTATCCTTCCACTTTCCACAGACTTGAGCTCATCCTGAACCCTATCCTTGCTCTCACTAAATCCCATTTGCCTGTCTTCCTTGTGCTCAATAACCTGTATTTGCTCCTGGACCAGTAACACCTAAATTATACAATTCTCACCTTTGTGACAAAATCTCTCCTGGGCCTCAGTCCTCCCTATGTTGGGAGCTCCTCCTGTCCTACAACATTGCATTTTTGCAACTTGGGTCTTTGGTACACCCTCATTCACATTGGCAGCTGTCTGGACCCTAAACCCTTGAATTCCCTCTCCAAAAAGTTCCATTTTCCCCTCTCTCTCTCTCTCCCTTTAGGAAATTACTTGAAGGGTATTTTTCACATCTATCATCTTGTCTCCATGTCTGAGTGTGAATCCTCTGACTGTCCTCAATATCTTTATGGGGCAAGATGAGGAAAGAGGACCCATGAGCTACCTCCATCAGCATGTGGACTAACTTTAAACAGAAATTGCTGGAGAACCTCACCAGACCTGAGAGCATCTGTGGAGAGAAAGTAGAGTAAATGTTTTGGTTCCAGTGACCCTTCAAGGGACCCAGAGATTTGGGATTTTGATCCTGCAGCGGTGAAGGAGTGGCAATATATTTCTAAGTCAAGGTGGTTAGTGGTTTGATGGGGAACTTGCAAGAGATGGTGTTACCACATATCTACTTGTTCCTTGTTCTTGTAGATGTGGCTGTGGGTTTAGAAGATGCTGTCTGAATGCTTTAGTGAATTTTTTGTAAACGCTGAGCATCAGTGATGGCGGGAGTGAATGTTTGTGGATGTGATGCTGATCAAATGTGGAAAGTGAAAGTAAACATTTTAGGAGAGGAGCAGTTATTGTGCGTGTTTACTGTTCACACATCTATTGAAGAAAGGTGGAAAATCTTTAATCAATTTCAGGATTAAAGACAGGATTCTTGGCAGTGTGGAGGAACAGAGGGATCTTGGTGTGCAGGTACATAGATCCCTTAAAATTGCCACCCAAGTGGACAGGGTTGTTAAGAAAGCATATGGTGTTTTGGCTTTCATTAACAGGGGATTGAGTTTAAGAGCAGTGAGATCTTGTTGCACCTCTATAAAACTTTGGTTAGACCGCACTTGGAATACTGTGTCCAGTTCTGGTCGCCCTATTATAGGAAAGATGTGAATGCTTTGGACAGGGTTCAGAGGAGGTTTACCAGGATGCTGCCTGGAATGGAGGGCTTATCTTACGAAGAGAGGTTGACTGAGCTCGAACTTTTTTCATTGGAAAAAAGAAGGAAGAGAGGGGACTTAATTGAGGTGTACAGGATAATGAGAGACATAGATAGAGTTGATAGCCAGATACTTTTTCCCAGGGCAGAAATTGTTAACACGAGGGGTCATAGTTTTAAGCTGTTTGGCGGAAAGTATAGAGGGGATGTCAGAGGCGGGTTCTTTACGAAGAGAGTTGTGAGAGCATGGAATGCGTTACCAGCAGCAGTTGTGGAAGCGAGGTCATTGGGGATAGTTAAGAGACTGCTGGACATGCATATGGTCACAGAAATGTGAGGGTTTGTACATTAGGTTTACCTTACATGAGGATCAATGGTCAGCACATCATCATGGGCTGAAGGGCCTGTTCTGTGCTGTACTGTTCTATATTCTAAGTGGGCTACTTTATCCTGGACAGTTTCTTGAATGTTGTTGGAGCTGCATTCATCCAGGCAATGGGGAGTATTCCATCACACTCCTGACTTGTGCCTTGCTGCTGGTGGACAGGTTTTGAGGAGTCAAGAGGTGAGTTACTCACCAAAGAACTTCCACCCTCTGACCTGCAGTACTTATATATTATTTTATTCATTCAGGGCATTGCTGGCTAGGTCAGAGGGCAGTTAAGAGTCAACCACTTGACTGTGGGTCTGGAGTCACATATTGGCCAGACCAGGTCAGAATGGCAAATTCCATCACTAAAGGACATTAGTGAACCAGATGGGGTAGGTCCAGTTCAGTTTCCACTTAATGGCATCAGCCAAAATGTCGGTGGTGGGAAACTCAGCAGTGGCTATGTCGTCGAACGTTGAGGGGAGATTGTTAGATCCTCTCTTGTTAAAGATGTTCATTGCCTGATACTTTCTGACATAAATGTTGCTCGCCACTTATCAGCTGAGTGTTGTCCAAGTCATGCTGTTTGTGGGAGTATTTTCTGAAGAGTTACAAATAGGACTAAAGACTGCAATTACTGCAATGTTAACCTTACAATGAAGGGAAGGTCACTTAATGTATCAGCAGAATGATGACTCCGGTGACAGTGTCAGACTCCCTCTATACAGCAGTGAAGGGCCACCTAGATGATATACTCGAGTTATGTCAGATATTCTAGAGAGTTGTGTGTTTGAACGTCTTGGTGAGTTAAAGGATAACAATTGATTTTCCTTATGTTATGGAAGAGGGGAATTTACACTTCTGATCTCTGTTCAATTCTAGTGGTGTCTTGTATTGTGAATTTTCATCCTTATCCGTTAATTGTGGAAAAGGGTTGCTAGAAATATAAAATATACATATCTAGATGCGAACTGCAGTCTGTGCTATGCATTTATTTGGAAAGTTAAGCTCAATCTCATCCACACATTTTATATTAAAGGGAGAGTGATGCATTTTCTCTTTCTGATCTGAGAAACAAGTAACATTTTATCTAATATAGTAAAAATAGTATAATACTGAAAAGCATTGTTTCCTTCCATATCATTTTATACATACAAAGGAATAAATTAGCTCCTCTAGCCTCTTCCACTATTCAATGAGTTCCTAGTTGATCTGATTGTTACTAAAATCCACATTCCCCCTACCTCTGCTAACACTTCATTCCTTGCTTAACAAATACCTCTCCACCTCTACCTTATAAATATTCAAAGACACTGCTTCCACACCTTTTCAAGAAGAAAGTTCCAAAGACTCTTAATCCTCTGAAGAACAAAAGTCGAATCTCTGTTTTAAACTGGGAATTCTGATGGGCTGCATGGTGGCTCAGTGGTTAGCACTGCTGCCTCACAGCACCAGGGACCCAGGTTTGATTTCACCCTTAGGCGACTGTCTGTGTGGTGTTTGCATATTCTCCCCATCTCTGTGTGGGTCTCCTCCCACAGTCCAAAGATGTGCAGGTTAGGTGGATTGGCCATGGGAAATGCAGGGTTAAAGGGATGAGATAGGTTTGGGTGGAATGCTCAGTAAAAAGTGCCTCTCTGCAGGCTTGCCCCTTGGTGATTCCATGTCCCTCAATCCGGCAATGACTGACTTTGAGCAAGGGCAACCCAGCCTTGGGACCCTGTTCGCTTTTTGAGCTTCCCTTGTGGGGACTGTCCCATTCTCTGCTGGCTGATTGTCCAAAACGGTGGGGTGACTGTTCTTTAACAGATGCAATGCAGAAATTCACAAAAAACCTTAGAAAGCACCTTCCAAGCATGCAAGTACTACCATCTAGAGAGACAAGGGCAGCAGATACATGGGGACACCACCATGTGAAAGTTCCCCTCCAAACCACTAACCATCCTGACTTGGAAATGCAGTTACCTTTTGTCGCTGGGTCAAAATCCTGGAAATTGCTCCCTCAGGGCATTGTAAGTCTACACACATCAAATGGACTGCAGCAGTTCAAGAAGGCAGCTCTCCACCACCTTCTCGAGGGCAATCAGGGACAGGCATTAAATGCCAGCTCAGCCAGCGATGCCCATGTCCCACGAGCAAATTAAAAGAGACTGCCCAATGAAGAGCTTCAATTAACATCATGAATAGGACGGCCTCCCAAACTACTCCCTTCAACTGCATTCACATGCAGCCCAAACCTATTGAGGCTGGGAGATAATGTAAAATGTGGTGCATAAATAAGATCGGCACAAGCAAAAACTTGTCCAAAATGTCAATTATTGCTCTACTTCAAGGAGAGCTGAGAACTGCATTCTGGTGAGCTGGTTTACCATGGTGACGGTGAGCAGTGCAAGATTTCAATTCCAACATGGCTGAAGGCCAACCAGCCCCATTGCTTGTGACAACTAGATCAAATCTAATTAAGGAGGAAACGATCCGGATACAAAAAGCATGATTTAATTGCAGAGTTAGATTGACAACTAACTACTGCACATACAGCACGGTTGGAGGTCTTTTCTCATTGTCTGGAGTTTGAAGGCTCAAATTCCAAATCCATTTCTTTATACAGGTTAATTACAAACAACGGCAATGGTTTCCAGGCCACGTATTGAATGCAGTATTTTTCCTTTTCATGCACTTTTGAAAGATGTCGTGACAGTGCTGGCGATATATAACAATGATGTGCCAGTTACCAGCACCTGCCAAGAGTATTCTGACCCAGCAAAGGCAAATAAAACCCTTGAGCTTCGTTCAACTTCCCAAGGACGAGGTTTCCCAAAGCATAGTCAGCATGTTTACTGCATACTGGTCTTAAATTTCATACTCTTTGGCTACCAACTAACAGCAATTGCCAGCTTCATTAATAGTGGAAACTACTGGCTTTCTGGTCAATGGAGGATCTGCCATTGTGTGGTCCAATAGTGACATTGACCCAAAGGAGGTTGTTCATTTCAAACCATTATCATTTCCACAAGACAGAGTATTCCAATACAGAAATAACCAGATGCCTGTTTGTACTGAGTATTATTCTATCATGGGATAGCCCTTGATACTTTCTTGAAACACCACTGTGCTGGGGTGTAGGTACACTCACAATGTTGTTAGGATGGGAGATCCAGGAATTTGACCCAACAGCAGTGAAGGAATATTGTCTGAGTTCAATGTCAAGGAAGTGTGTGATTCGGGGTGGGGATGGGAGTTCACAAGGTTGGGTTGCCCATGTTTTTCTATGTGACAGGGGAACTGGAAGATTCTGTATAAGTAGCTCGTAAGTGCATCTTGTGAATGGTGGATGCTGCTGCCACAGTGTGTTAGTGGTCAAAGGAGTGAATATTTAAGGTGGTCGATGAGATGCTGATCAAGCAGGCTACATTGTTCTGGATGATGCCAAACTTCCTTGAATGCTTGCCATTATAGATACGAAGGCAGCATGGTGGCTCAGTGGTTAGCACTGCTTCCTCACAGGGCCAGGGACCCGGGTTCGATTCCAGCCTTGGGTGACAGTCTGTGTGGAGTTTACGCATTCTCCCCATGTCTGCGTGGGTTTCCTCCCACAGTCCATGTGCAGGCTAGGTGGATTGGCCATGCTAAAATGTCCGTGGTATCTAGGAATGTGCAGGCTAGGTGGATTAGCCATGAGAAATGCAGGGTGATGGGGTGGGTCTGGGTACGATGCCCTTCGGAGGATTGGTGTGTACTCAATGTGCCGATGGCCTGCTCCCACACTGCGGAGATGCTACGAGTCTATAATGTTGTTCATACTGAAACAAAGTCCTAAGACTGGACCGACTATAATTAAAGGAATGAATCACCTAGAGAAAGAACCTGAAATTAAAGTCAATTAAAAGATCTGTTTCAAAATGAGAGTTTTCTGAGTAACTTGAGCTTTTTGATTACCTGCCTCATTCGTGATGAGGTTGCTTAATCCGAAATGAATCGATTGATTCTGAGGCAATCTCTGAGCAAAAGCCACAAACCTTCAACACTAAACCGTCAGAATTTGTTGGTTATTGGTATTCTTAGAACACCAGAAAGTACACAAATTAGATTAAGTAGTTGATGTCACTTTCGGCATATTTTCTCTGGAGTTGACTGGGATTTGAAAAGTTCTTTAATTGTTTTCCTTTCAGGTTTGATCTTTCAACAAATGTTTTATTGAGACGTTTGGGTTTCATAGCATGCTTGACGTTGGGTTAGTGGATTTCGATCTGTGAAATGACCATTAATCAAGCCCTGCAAAAGTTGCTTAGAGCCTTTCTGAGGGAGGACTTAAATCAGATTCTGATGCCACTTTGGATTTTGTAATAGAAACCATCTATCTAGTACTGAATCTTAGACAAAATCGCTTCAGGATTTTCCAGTAAACCACAACTTTATAACTCTGGCATACTCAGAACAAAATGTATTAAAGAAAAGCAACTTGATTGGTATTGTTTTATCTTGTACTTTGAGGCAATGCTGTTACCTGCGCGTTGACACACTGACCCAGAGTACCTTGGCTGTCTGCACATACACTATTCCTGAGGCTGATTGCTTTTGTCATTCCATATAAGGCTTATTAACTAGTTATTTACTGTAATGCTCTTTTATTTATATCTGTACATAGGTAAAGTCACTGTAGTCCCAGAGGACCATAGGGCTTCTCTTTCATCAGTGAGAGAGTTAAAAATCACACAACATCAGGTGATAGTCCAACAGGTTTATTTGGAAGTACTAGCTTTCGGAGTGCTGCTCCATCATCAGGGAGCTGTAATTTAGCTCAATATTTTATGCATTCCTGAGTAAATTGAGATAGTGCTTGTGGTATAGGATTGATTTCAATTCTGATTACACTACTCTCATGTCAATAAGAGAGAAGACACCAATCCAGATTGTACATGTGAAGACAGAAGTCTTAGTCACTACACTCGAGAGCTGTATTTGAAAATCTATATACAGCTAGTGCTTTCTGTTGGACTATAACCTGGTGTTGTGTGATTTTTAGCTTTGTTCACCCCAGTCCAACACCGGCACTTCCATATCAGTGAGAGACAACTGGTGATGAGTTTAGCCTAAAGGTCGCTTTGCCTTAGTCAAAGGGTGAGATTAAGAAGGTGGGATTTTCATGTTAACCACAGACAGTGCAGGAATTGAACCCATTTTGTTGATGTCACTCTGCATCACAAACCAGTCAAGTAGCCAACTGAGCTCATCAACCCCCTACATCTGTGTTTCGAAGATTATCAAATCCAACCCTCGAGGATAGTGACTGAGAGTTGTCTATTCACATGCACAATCTAGATTGGTGTCCTCTCTCTCTCTTATTGACATGAGAGTAGTGTAATCAGAATTGACATCAATCCTATACCACTATCTCAATTTACTTCATGAAGTTTAAAGTTGATAGGTTGCCCACAACTGACATGAAACAAACTGGTCCATGATTGAACAAATTCCTACTCAGTCTTGACCATCTTACTAATGCAAAAGTTCGAAAGGTGCTGGTGATACTCTTTTGTTACTAGAATTAAGAATATGATTGTGCGTCAAGATTCTTTAACAGGCTGTGGCTCCCTATGTTTCTTCAGCCCATTAGGGAATGTACGCATGTGGTATATCTTCATTCAATGACCCATGACTGCTGGAACCAATTATGATTTAATGAAATGCAAGTGGTATTGTATTCCATGGTTACAGATTTTTTTTGGCAAGATGTGGAGTGCTTGTTAATCACTGCAGTAGGCCATGACATTGACACTAAGTTAAACCGGTTTTGATAGTTTTGTGAGGATAAGGTTAAATTGGAAATCACATATGATAGGTTTGTTCCATTTGGTTAAAATAAGCAACGATTTGTTGAGTATCAGTGATTTGTAATGTACCTTTTGTTTGTATATACAGATGAACGTAACAGTCCTAGCCCATGTGGGTGCAATTTTAATGTCAGCCTATAGAATCATATGAGTGAAATTATTCCATAACAAGTTTCCAAGGATGCAAACTATTCATCACTGCTGCCTTACTGAAAATCAAGTGTCCTTCCGTGAAGACCCCAGTCTCTCAGTAAAAATAGAGTCATAGAGTCTTACAGCATAGATCTAGGCCCTTTGGCCCAAACTAGTCCACCCACGCTAATCCCATTTCCCTGCACTTGGCCCATATCCTTGTAATCCTTTCCTATCAATTTAGTTCTCCAAATGCCTTTTACATGTTAATGTACCAGCCTCAACCACTTCCACTGGCAGCTAATTCCATGTGCGTACCAGCCTGTGTAAAAACTTTGCCCCTCTGATTCCTTTTTATTCTTTCCCCTCTAACCTTAACCTGATGCTCCCTAGTCCTCGATTCCTCAATCCTGGGAAAAAGATCGAGTGCATTCACCCTATCCATGCCTCTCATGATCTTATGCATCTCTATAAGATTCCCCCCTCAGTCTCCTACACTCTAAAGAAGAAAGTCCTAGCTTGTCCATCCTCTCCCTAAAACTCAGACCATTGAGTCCTGGCAGCATCCTTGTAAATTTTGTCTGCACCTTTTCCAATTTAATAACATCCTTCCTATAGCAAGGTGACCAAAACTGAACACAATACTCACAAGTGTGGCCTCACCAATATCCTGTACAATTGCAATATAACTTCTCAACTTCTATACTCAATGCCCTGCCTGATGAAGGCCAGTGTGCCAAAAGCCTTCTTCACTGCCCTGTCTACCTGTGACTCCACTTTCAGAGAACCATGCACCTCTGTCACATTACACTCCTTAAGGCCCTATCGTTCACCATGAAACCCCTATCTTGGTTTGACTTTCCTAAATGCAAGACCTCACCCTTATCTATATTAAACACCATTTGCCATTGCTCAGCCCACTTCCCCAGCTGATCAAGGTCCTGCTGCAATTTCTGATAACCTTCCTCACTGTCCACAATGCCACCTATTTTAGTGTTATCAACAAACTAATTAATCATGCCTTGTACATTCTCAATCAAATAATGATATAGATAACAAACAACAATGGGCCCAGCACCGATTCCTGAGGCACTCCACCAGTCACAGGCCTCCAGTCCGACAAGCATCCTTCCAATATTACTCTCTGCTTCCTACCATCAAGCCAATTACGTTTCCAATTTGCCAGCTTCCTCTGGATTCCATGCTATCTAACCTTCCAGAGCAGCTTACCATGTGGAACCTTATCAAAGGCATTACTGAAATCCATATAGACCATATCTACTACTCTGCCCTCATCAACCTTCCTGGTCACTTTATCAAAGAACTCTAAGAAATTTGTGAGGCATGATCTTCCACTCACAAAGCCATGCTGACTACTCCTAATTAAATCCTGTTTTTCCAAATGTATACCTTATCTCTCAGAATCTTCTCAAGTAACTTACCTCCCATAGATATTAAGATTGCTTGTTTATAGCTCCCAGGTTTTTCTTTGCAGCCCTTCTTGAATAAGGGTACAATATTTGCTGCCCTCCAGTCTTCCAGGACCTTACCCATGGCTAACGATGATGCAAAAATCAGCCAGGGACCCTGTAATTTCTTCTGTACCCTCTTGCAGTGTTCTTGGATATATCTAGTCAGGATCAGGAGATTTATCCAACTTCATATATTCTAATACATCCAACATCACCTCCACTGTGATATGGACTGTCTTCAAGATATCACCACTAACTTCCCCAAGTTCCCAAGTCTTCATGTCTTTCTCCATGGTAAATACAGAGGAGAAATAATCATTAAGGACCTCGCCCAACTCCTACGGTTCGACACATACATGTCCACTTTGGTCCTTGAGGGGTCCTGTTCTCTCTCTAGTTAATCTATTTCCTTTAATATTCTTAAAGAATATCTTTGGATTCATCTGAATCTTCTCAGCTAAGGCTATCTCATGCCCCCTTTTGGCCCTCCTGATTTCCTTCTTTACTTAACTCCTGTATTCCTGTATTCCTCCAGGGATTCTCTTGATCCCAGCTGCCTGTACCTGAGCCATACCTCCTTTTTTTTCTGGTCAAAGCCTCAATATTTCTTGTTATCCAGAGCTCCCTATTCCTGCCTACCTTGCCCTTCACCCTCACAGCAACATGTAGACCCTGAATTCTAGCTATCTCACTTTTAAAGGCCTCCCACTTGCCGGACGTCCCTTTGCCTGCAAACATACAACTCCAATTAACCTCTGCAAGTTCCTGTCTAATTTCATCAAAATTCACTTTGCCCCAATTTATAACTTAAACCTGTGGACCAGATTAGTCCCTCTCCATTACTATTTAAAATTAAAAGAACTATGGTCACTGGTCCCAAAGTGCTCCTCCACTGTCACATCAGTCACCTAACCTGCCCTATTTCCCAAGAGTAGGTTGAGTTTTTGCCCCTTCCTGAGTAGGACCCTCTATATACTGCTTGAGGAAACTTTCTTGAACACTCTTAACAAATTACACCCCATCTAAGCCCTGAAATAATTGAATAAATCAGAATAACCTGATGTAATATTTGTTATCAACATCAACTAAGAGCAACACATAAATCATAAGTGCGTTGTAACATACATAAGAACTAATCTGTAAGAATTGTTGCAGTTAGACCTGGTTAGACCCCACTTGGAGTGCTGTGAGCAGATCTGGGCACCACATCTTAGGAAGGAAGATATTGGCCTTGGAGGGAGTACAATGTAAGTTTACAAGAATGATACACCGACTTCAGGGGTTACATTATGAGGAGACGTTACACAAATTAAGGTTTTTTCCTCCAGAATTTAGAAGGTTAAGGGGTGATCTGATTGATATCTTAACTGGAAAAGATAGGCTAGATCAAGATAAACTATTTCTACTGTTTGGGGATTCTGGAACTTGAGGGCATGGTCTGAGAATTAGGGCCAGCCCATTCAGGAGAGATGTTAGGAAGCACTTCTACACACAAAGTGCAGTTGACGTTTGGAACCTTCCTCCACAAATGGCAAGGGATGTAGGATCAGTTGTCAATTTTAAATCTGAGATCGATACGTTTTTGTTGAGTAAAGGTATTAATGGGAATGGGCCAAAGGCAGGTATGTGGAGTTAGTCTACAGATCAGCCATGGTCTCATTGAACAGGCTGGAGGGGCTCACTGGCCTACTCCTGTTTCTCCGTTCTCACTGGATTTACTACAATGGTACTGGGACCATCAAAGCCTCTACTTCCTCAGAAGACCAAGGAAATTCAGAATGTCCGCAAAGTCACTTACCAATTTTTATAGATGCACTATAGAAAGCATCCTATCTGGATGCATCACAGCAACTGCTGAGCCCAAGAAATTACAGGGAATTGTGACCACAGCCCAGTCCATCATGCAAACCAGCCTTCTATCCATTGATCTTCCCGCTACCCCAGGAAAACAGCCAACATAATCAAAGACCTCTCTCACCCTGGTTATAGTCTTTTCCACCGTCTTCCATCGGGTGGAAGATACAAATGTACCAACATTTTCAAGAACAGCTTCTTCCTGGCTGTTATCAGACTTTTGAATGGATCTCTCATATATTAAAGTTGATTTTTCTCTGCAGCTGTAACACTATATTCTGCATTCTGTTCTATTAACTTGATGTATGGTATGATTTGCCTGGCTAGCACATAAAACAATACATAGAACATTACAGCACAGTACAGGCCCTTCGGCCCTCAACGTTGCGCCAACCTGTGGAACCAATCTGAAGCCTATCTAACCTACACTATTCCATTTTCATCCATATGTTTATACAATGACCATTTAAATGCCCTTAAGATTGGTGAGTCTACTACGGTTGCATTCCCCGCACCTACTACTCTCTGAGTAAAGAAACTACCTCTGACATCTGTCCTATATCTATCACCCCTCAATTTAAAGCTGTATCCCCTCGTGCTAGCCATCACCAACCAAGGAAAAAGGCTCTTGCTGTCCACCCTACCTAACCCTCTGATTATCTTATACATCCCAATTAAGTCACCCCTCAAGTTTCTTCTCTCTGATGAAAACAACCTCAAGTCCATCAGCCTTCCCTTGTAAGACCTTCCCTCCATACCAGGCATCATCCTAGTAAATCTCCTCTGCACCCTTTCCAAAGCTTCCACATCCTTCCTATAATGCGGTGACCAGAACTGTACGCAATACTCCAAGTGCGGCTGCCCCAGAGTTTTGTACAGCTGCAAAATGATCTTGTGGCATCGAAACTCAATCCTTCTACTAATAAAAGCTAACACACTGTATGCCTTCTTAACAACCCTCTCAACTTGGCTGGTAACTTTCAGGGATCTATGTGCATGTACACCGATATCTCTCTGCTCATCTAGATGGCAAGACTCTTACCATTACCCAGTACTCTTTATTCCTGTTACTCCTTCCAAGTGAATCACCTCACACTCTCCCACATTAAACTCTATTTGCCATCTCTCAGCAGCTTACCTATATCCCTCTGTAACCTACAACATCCTTCGGCACTATCCACAACTCCACCAACCTTAGTGTCATCTGGAAATTTACAAACTCATCCTTCTACGCCCTCATCCAGGTCATTAATAAAAATGACATACAGCAGTGGCCCCAAAACAGATCCTTGCCGTACACTTGCAGTAACTGAACTCCAGGATGAACATTTCCCATCAACCACCACCTTCTGTCTTCTTTCAGCTAGCCAATTGCTGATCCAAACTGCCAAATCACCCTCAATCTCATTCCTGTGTATTTTCTGCAATAGCCTATCATGGGGAACCTTATCAAATGCCTTACTGAAATCTAGGTACGCCACATCAACTGCTTTACCCTCATCCACTTGTCTGGTCACCTTCTCAAAGAACCCAATGAGGTTTGTGAGGCACTACGTACTCTTCACAAAATTGTGTTGACTATCCCTAATCAACTTCTTCCTTTCTAGATGATTATAAATCCTATCTCTTACAATCTTTACCAACACTTTACCCACAACCGAAGGCTCACTGGTCTATAATTACCAGGTTTGTCTCTACTCCCCTTCTCGAACAAGGTGACAACATTTGCTATCCTCCAATCTTCTGGCACTATTCCTGTAAACAATAACAACACAAAGATGAATGCTGAAGTCTCTGCAGTCTCTTCCCTGGCTTCCCAGAGAATCCCAGGATTAATCCTATGTGGCCCAGGGGACTTATCTATTTTCACACTTTCCAGAATGGCTAACACCTCCTCCTTGTGAACCTCAATCCCATCTGGTCAAGTAGCCTGTATCCCAATATTCTACTGAACAACATTGTCTTTTTCCAGTGTGAATACTGACAAAAAAATATTCATTTAGCACTTCTCCTATCTCTTCGGACTCCATGCACAACTTCCCACTACTGTCCTTGGTTGGCCCTAATCTTACTCTCGTCATTCTTGAATTCCTGATATACCAATAGAAAGCTTTAGGGTTTTCCTTGTTCCTATCTGTCAACAACTTCTCATGTGCCCTCCTGGCTCTTCTTAGCTCTCTCTTTAGATCTTTTCTGGCTAATTTGTAACTCTCAAACACCCTAACTGAGCCTTCATGTCTCATCCTAACATAAGTCTTCTTCTTCCTCTTGACAACAGATTCAACTTCTTTAGTAAACCATGGCTCCCCTCACCTGACCATTTCCTCCCTGCCTGACAGATACATACTTGTCAAGGGCACACAGTAGTTGTTCCTTGAATAAGCTCCACATTTCAGTTGTGCCCATCCCCTGCAGTTTCCTTCCCCATCCTCTGCATCCTAAATCTTGCCTAATCGCATCATAATTGCCTTTACCTCAGCTATAACTCTTGCCCTGCAGTATATACCTATCTCTTTCCATCACTAAAATAAACCTAACCGAATTGTGGTCACTACCAACAAAATGCTCATCTACCTCCAAATCTAACACCTGGCCAGGTTCATTACCCAGTACCAAATCCAATGCGGTCTCCCCCCTTGTTGGCCTGCCTACGTACTGTGTCAAGAAACCATCCTGCATGCATTGAACAAAAACTGACCCATCTAAACTACTCAAACTGTAGTATTTCCAGTCAACATTTGGAAAGTTAAAGTCCCCCATAACAACTACCCTGTTCCTCTGCTCCTATCCAGAATCATCTTTGCTATCCTTTCCTCTACATCTCTAGAACTATTTGGTGGCCTTTAGAAAACTCCCAACAGGGTGACTTCTCCTTTCCTGTTTCTAACCTCAGCCCATACTACCTCAGTCGACGAGTCCTCAAACATCCTTTGTGCCACTGTAATACTGTCCTTGACTAACAATGCCACACCTCCCCCTCTTTTCCTATCATCTCTGTTCTTACTGAAACATCTAATTCCCGGAATTTGCAACAACCATTCCTAACCCTGCTCTATCCATGTCTCTGAAATTGAAGTCCCAGGTACCAACATTGAAGTCCCAGGTACCACCCATGCTGCATGTTCACGCACCATACTCCATATGCTCCTGGTTTTGAAGTAGACATACTTCAAACCACCTTCCTGCTTGCCGGTGCACTCTTACGACTTTGAAACCAGATTTCTGACCTCACTACTCTCAACCTCCTGGACACTGAAACTACAATTTAGGTTTCCATCCCCCTGCTGAATTAGTTTAAACCCTCCCAAAGAGCATTATCAAATTTCCTCCCCATAGGCTATTGATACCCCTCTGGTTCAGATGCAGACCATCCTGTTTGTTGAGGTCCCACCTACCCCAGAATGAGCACCAATTATCCAGGTATCCAAAACCCTTCCTCCTGCACGATCCCTGTAGCTATGTGTTCAACTCCTCTCCCTCCCTATTCCTCGCCTCGCTAGCAAATGGCACGGGCAATAAACCAGAAATAAAAACTCCTTTTGTTCTTTTTAGCTCTAAGTTTCCACCCTAGCTCCCTGAATTTCTGCCTTAAATTCCCATTCCTTTTCCAACTTATGTCGTTGGTGCCTATGTGGATCATGATTTGGGGCTGCTCCCCTCTCTCTTAAGGATCCCTGAAAGACGATCAGAGACATCATGAACCCTGGCACCTGGGAGGCAACACACCAACCGTGAGTCTCTCTTATTCCCACAGAACCTCCTATCTGTCCCCCTAACTATGGAGTCCCTAATGAATAATGCTCTGCTCTTCTCCCCCCTTCCCCTCTGAGCAATAGGGACAGATTCTGTGCCAGGGACCTGTACCCCATGTCAATCCCCCAACAGTATCCAAAATGGTACACTTGTTATTGAGGGGAACGGCCATAGGGGATCCTTGCACTGCCTGCCGGTTCCCTTTCTGTCCCCTGACTGTAACCCATCTGCCTTTTTCTGAGGTGTGACTACCTCCCTGTAACTCCTCTCAATAGTCCCCTCTGCCTGCCGAATGATCAAAAGTTCATCCAGCTCCAGCTCCAATACTTTTCACTGCAACTCAAGTAAGTGGGCCAGTGGTTAGCACTGCTGCCTCACAGCGCCAGAGACCCGAGTTCAATTCCCGCCTCAGGCGACTGACTGTGTGGAGTTTGCACGTTCTCCCCGTGTCTGCGTGGGTTTCCTCCGGGTGCTCCGGTTTCCTCCCACAGTCCAAAGATGTGCAGGTCAGGTGAATTGGCCAGACTAAATTGCCCGTAATGTTAGGTAAGGGGTAAATGTAGGGGTATGGGTGGGTTGCGCTTCGGCGGGTCGGTGTGGACTTGTTGGGCCGAAGGGCCTGTTTCCACACTGTAATGTAATCTAATCTAATCTACAGGTAACAATAATAAAATCAAATCAAATCAAAATCTTCAGTTAGGCCAGAATTATCCTCCTTAAAGCAGAGAAGATTAAAGTAAAGTTAATTGGAAGAATTTAAAATTATGAGAAACTTGGATAGATTCCATAAGCAAAAATTAGTTCCAGTGGCAGTAAAGTTGGTAACTAGAGAATACAGATTTACGATCATTGGTAAATGTTTCCAGGGAAATGAAATTTGCAACTTATGCAATATAATTATTACAACCTGGAATGCACTGCCTGAAAAGCTGGTAGAGGGAGATCTGAGAGAATTGGATAAATAGGTCTTACCATCCAGTCAGTGTCTGGTGTCTGGGACTAAATGAAGTTATGGAATATATTAGCCATTAACTCGGGGATAATTGGGTGAACACTTGACTGAGTGTTTTATAGGGAACAAGTAGCCCATGGGGTTGGAGTTTGTGGAGTGAGAATGGAAATTAAACCAGCATTTAATGTCTGGTATTTAACACTGTGGGAGGAAGCTGGGAATGGAACAAATTGCATACCCCTGAAACACAATGGGCCTGAACGACCTCTTTCTATGCCACTTGGATGTTCTGATGCAATTGGCAAGAATGGTCATCAAGTATTTAAAAATCAAGTTATAAACATGAAAGGAACCTTTGCCAATTCCATTCTTCTGACGTTTTTGTTTCGATTAGTGAGAGAATCCCACATGGACATTAAAACAAACTGAAGATAGTTACACAGGTACAATTTGCAAGAAATCACTGCAGACTCCAATCACTCAATATAGAATGTCAAAGATAAAACTGAGAATGGTAACTTTAACCAAACTCACTGGACAGGAGTCTGACAGGATCAGGTGAAATACCAGTATGGCTCCCAGGCCAATATTATATTGAGGAAGAATTAAAGAAAGCCAGGCATATATTTAGAGTTGCACTCAATCTTCTCAGTTTTCCAACAACAGTTAGGCTCAAATTAACCATATGAATCAAAATCTAATACATTCTGAAAATGCAATAATCGCAATTCCAGTTGGCAAAGTAAAACAAAAAAAGTTAAAATGTAAAAGCCTAGAACCATTATGGATGTTGATCAGTAACACAAAAGAAATTTCCATTTATAATGCAGCCTTTCATAAGTTGATGGAATGGTGCACGAAATTACACATTGAATGGATCTGATACAATTTACATCAATAGTATATTGGGAAGTGGGTAATGATGGCTCTGCAACATTTAAGAGGCATTTGGATGGGTATATGAATAGGAAGTGTTTGGAGGGATATGGGCCGGGTGCTGGCAGGTGGGGCTAATTAGGTTGGGATATCTGGTCGGCATGGACAGGTTTGACGGAAGGGTCTGTTTCCGTGCTGTATATCTCTATGACTCTATGACTCCCAAGAAAGTACTCACGGATTGTAGATAATGATAGTCTACAGTGTTCTAAGCAAAGCTACAGTCTTAAAGGGAATGAATCTCTGAGCTTGTTGTATTCATGGGAAACTTTATTGTAACTTCATTCAGATCCTTGTCCTCATTGGCAAATTAAACTTGAAAGGGTTCGGAAAAGATTTACAAAGATGTTGCCAGGGTCGGAGGATTTGAGCTATAGGGAGAGGTTCAATAGGCTGGGGCTGTTTTCTCTGGAGCGTCAGAGGCTGAGGAGTGACTTTATAGAGGTTTATAAAATCATGAGGGCCACGGATAGGATAAATAGATAAGGTAATTTCCCCTGGGTGGGGGAGTCCAGAACTACAGGGCGTAGGTTAAGGGTGAGAGGGGCAAGATATAAAAGGAATCCAAGGGGCAACTTTTTCACACAGAAGGTGGTGTGTGTATGGAATGAGCTGTCGGAGGAAGTGGTGAAAGCTGGTACAATTACAACATTTTAAAAGGCGTCGGGGTGGGTATGTGAATAGGAAGGGTTTAGAGGGATATGGACCAAGTGCTGGAAAATGGGGCTAGATTAATTTTGGATATCTGTTCAGCATGAGCGAGTTGGACCAAAGGTTCTGTGTCCGTGTTGTACATCTCTATGACTGTACTTAACCACATGGGATGAGGGAACACATTTATCTCATTAGTTTGTGCAGATTCAACCTCAGAGGTGCCCTTTGTGTAATCCAGTTGCACAACCTGACAATAATATTTTACCATAGTTTAAGGAATAAGAAGGAAAACTGCTTTGGTTTAGATTTAATAAAATTACACACCATAATACACAAATAATGGTTACTACTCAGAATAGTGGTGACAAGATGTTGTTCACACAAATGCAAATGTGAACACAATCTCACATTAGCGTTTAGAGAGACAAACTATAAAAGCATGGACACGTTGTACAGCAGTTGAAACAGATAAAGAAAGTATTCATCGAGAGAGAAGATGTTGCCTCTCTCACGTCATCAGGTTCACCGGTAGCACGGCGTTGCTTTGGAAGTGCTTTCGCATTGACACATCATCACTGTTCCAACAGAGGGAAAGACAGCTGTCAATTATTGCACAGCAAGATCCCACAGATCCTTGTTAAACTTTTACAAGAAATCATTGCCTGTCTCACACAACTGGTTTTCGCAAAGACAAGTCCAGTCAAGTGATCAATTGTGTGATTAGCTTTGCTGCAGGTTACCAATTCTGCATTCATCAATTTCTGTTTCTGAACAATTCAGACTATTACTTGGAAAATAGTGGTTGCTGTAAATGTACAGGAACTGAGTTTCCTGGGCATTTGTATGAACCAACAGTTTAAAAAGACTTCAGTTTGTATCTCTGAGATAGAACAAGTGAAAACATAATCTGATTAACCATAGTTTGATGTACACTATCTGACATTGGATTGGTAATACATTTTACCAGCTCTATGTGACATTGCTAACATTGAGAGTATTAAATAATATAACGAGGCAGCTGCTAAATTTAACCTGAGGACTCGAACTTTAAAACTGTTAGCAGTATAATCCAATGCTATCTTTATCTCATTACAATTTTAAAAATAACATGTCCCTACTTAAACTCCAATCAGACAGACAGACTGATATGTTTTCCCCATCCTGAACAGTTTCACTCACACCCTGTGACCCTGTTCAGATCTGACACTTCCTGTTTTCCATTACTCTGTGGTTCAGAAGACTTGCTTTGATGAACTTGAAGGACTTCAGCATTTCCAATGTGATCTAAATTAAAGGTAGACAAGGTTCACAAATAAGAATCATCTATTGGAATTTGATTGAAGAAAATATACAACGCACAGCTAGTTACATGTTTAATTGTAACATAGCAAATTATTTCAGTATTTATAATAATTAGTCAATGAATCTCCCATGTTCAGCAGCAATTAACATCTCTCTATTCTGACATCATTATAAATTATTACTAAAACTTATCAATTTGGTCAATAATTAAGGGCAAATACAATTAGGTTAAATGTAATAACAAATTCTGTCTTTCTCTTTAAAAAATGGAGCAGCCATTGAAATGGCAGTTCCACAATATTCAATTCTCGTTAGACATCAAGCTTAAGGAGAATTGCAAACACAGCAGCATCGTTCAAAAAAGGTCCAAAAAATTACAGTTTAACACCAGTGTTCGGGACACTTCAGAAGCAACGAACTAGAAGAAACTTTATTCACTGAGAGAAAAGATGCATGTATGTTGCCTTGGATTATATGGACTGATAGTTAAAGGAGAGTCAACAGCTCTTGGGGAGAAAGAAATCATGCTTTATAAACTTATTTGATGAAATGAGAGAGGAGGCCATTGTGGGCAGAGTAGTTGATTATGTGTTTCTGGACCTTCGGAAGGGAACTAATACATATTAGAATGGTAAAGCCCTCGGATGGCAATTGTATCAAAACAACAACATTGACTCATGGCTAGAGAAAAGAGAGTTGTGGAGAATGGTAGCTCTCTGTTCTGGAGAGAGGTACGCAGCAATAATGCCGAGAGTTCAGTACTAAAAATACAGGCTTGATTTAGGAATGTCAAAGTGATACAAATCTCAGAGGTGCAGTCAACAGTGAGGAAAATAGCAATGGACTTCAAGGAGACATAGATTGATGGAAGGGGCGGAGATCTGAGAGATGACATACCAAGCAGAGAAATGTGAGGTGATAGCAGTAATGGGGAGAAACAATTTAGACCAAATGATACCATTTTAGAAGGAGTGGAAGAAGAGAGACATCAGTTTATGCACCAGTTTCTGAAGGTGCCATGCCAGATCAATGAAACAGTAAAGTGCATGGACTACTGGGAGTTAAAAGGTGAGACTTTGGGCTGAATTTTCCCTCTCAATATGTCACATGTTGGGAGGCAGATATGTAACTGGACCATGTTTTCAAAGCTGCTGGGCCAAAGTTCACCACCTGCCATTTTCCCCAGGGTCTGACCTCCTGCATTTCTAAAGTAACATTGGGTTTACAACTTAAACCCCTGTTGGAATTTCAGGTTTCTTTCCCAAGGTATCTTCATCCCCAGCAGACAAGGTCAGATGTGGTCACACAGGCTATGGAAACACCAGCAAGCAAGTTCATTTGTAAAACTTGGGAGAAATCGGGTGAAACATTAGTTTAAGAGTTTTTGCTGCTACCCCATCATATCCTCACCAAACACTCTCCATCTCCTATGCACCTTCCTTGCCCAATTCCTTGCTCTTCCAATACTTCTACATCCTCTATACCCACTGTATGTAGAACTAGTGACCCAGAGTAACACTGCATGCAGTATTCCTGAAGATGACAAAATAAGCATCAGGTTATGGAAATTCCCATGGAAAAAATTGCGCTTCTTACATCTTCTTGAAATCATAAAGAAAGGTAGCACTTCCTTGTAAGCTGCATAAATACATTGTCTAGAGAGGTGACAGCATTAGTCAGTTCTCAGCCAGACATTCATAATGAGGCCATCTAGTAACTGTATCAACAGAAGCAGCCTGAACAAATGGCTAGGCAGTAATATTCATCCAATACACAAGTGCCAGGCAATGAATACCTCTAACAAGACAGACTTTACCATCACCCCTTGACATTCAACATCATTACCATTGCTGACTCGCCCATTGTCAACATTCTGGGGATAACCGTTGACCAGATACTGAAGTGGACCAGACATATAAACACTATGGCTACTAAAGCAGGTCAGAGGCTAGACGTTATGTGCAGAATAAGTCATCTCCTCATTTCCAAAAGCATGTCCACCATTTAAAAGGCACAAATCAGGAATGTGATTAAATATCTGCCCTTTTCCCGGTTGAGTGCTGCTACAACAACAGTCAAAGTTTGACAGTATCCACGATAAAGCAGCTGGTTTGATTTGCACATACCCACTATTTCCAATGTTCACCTCCTCCACCACTGACACAGAGTGGTGGCAGATCTTCTATAAAGATGCACCATATCAAGTCAACAAGGCTCCTCCAACAATCCTGTAACCTCTACCATTTAGAAGGACAAGGGCAGCAGATAGAGGAGAACACCATCCTCTGTACATTCCCTTTCAAGTCACTCACCTGCACATTCCCTTTCAAGTCACTCACCATCCTGACTTGGGAAAACTATTTCCATTCCTTCACTGTTGCTGGGTCAAAATCCTGAAACTCCTTTCCTTATAGCACCATCTGTCTCTCCACCCCATGGATGGAATCCCTTCCAGAAGACAGCTCACCACCACCCTCACTAAGGTAATTGTTGGATCTGGAGGAAGCTCTGTTAGTCCTCCTGTGCCATCAGCAGTGCTGTAAAATGCACTTGCCTTATGGTCTTCCCGTCAAGTTTAACCAGCTGCAATTCCTCAGCTGCGAAAATCCCAGCTCCATGAAACTAAAATAAAAACACAGTTCAGGAGCCTCTCTTAAAAATGCCACTGAGAATCAGCCGTCAGAGACGGTATGAACTGCAAGGCTCCCAAATGGCCTGTTTCAAAATCAGAATTGGCTGTGTTGCTGGCTGTTTGCATTTAGAATTTATTCCATTCACCAACCCGCCCTCTTCTTGGGGTGAAAAATCCCTCTAAAAGTGCTTTTCATCTATTTCAAAGTGACAATTAAACAATAAAACTTTCATTGTGTTCTAAAAATTATAAAAACAAACCAGCAATTTTCCTCAATTTTTCCCTTTATTTATTTCTCATCCTTTTGTGATATTTCCCATCCCTTCCCTTTGATTTATCCTATGGCTGACCGTGTCTTTTCTGTTATGCACTGCCTCCTTCTCAGTTATTGATGCCCACTCAGCTCAAGGGATTCACCTGACAAGGAACAGCTTGCTCCTTCCGAGTTGGCTAATAATGCTGTCAGTGATGAGCCTATACTGTGGACAAAAGGACACCATGGTGGCTCAGTGGTTAGCACTGCTGCCTCACAGCACTGGGGTCCCAGGTTCGATTCCAGCCTCAGGCGACTGTCTGTGTGGAGTTTGCACATTCTCCCCATGTCTGCATGGGTTTCCTCCCACAGTCCAAAGATGTGCAGGCCAGGTGAATTGGCCATGCTAAATTGCCCATAGTGTTAGGTGCATTAGTCAGAGGGAAATGGGTCTGGGTGGGTTACTCTTCAGAGGGTCGGTGTGGACTGGTTGGGCTGAAGGGTGTTTCCACACTGTAGGGAATCTAATCTAGAATTAGATTAGATTACTTACAGTGTGGAAACAGGCCCTTCGGCCCAACAAGTCCACACCGCCCCGCCGAAGCGCAACCCACCCATACCCCTACATTTACTCCTTACCTAACACTACGGGCAATTTAGCATGGCCAATTCACCTGACTTGCACATCTTTGGACTGTGGGAGGAAACCGGAGCACCTGGAGGAAACCCACGCAGACACAGGGAGAACGTGCAAACTCCACACAGTCAGTCGCCTGAGGCGGGAATTGAACCCGGGTCTCTGGCGCTGTGAGGCAGCAGCGCTAACCACTGTGCCACCGTGCCGCCCACAATTACAATTAAGCTTTGCAAAGACCCACCAGGATCAAATACAGAAAGAACTAGACTAGACAAAGAACTGCAGGTGCTGGAGATCTGAAGCTAAAACAGAAATTGCTGGAGATCCTCAGCAGGTCTGGCAGCATCCGAGGGAAGAAAGCAGAGTTAGCATCTCGAGTCCAGTGGCTCTTCATTAGAACTGATAGCAGTGAGGAAGACAAGGGATACGTACTAAAGCCAGACTGGTGTTGGGGGCAGACTGGGGGAGAGGTGACCAAATATGTGGAGTTCAGAGAGACAAAGAAAGGGGTAGGTAAAGGATAGCAGATCGGGACAGGTGGCACAATGGCTCAATGGTTAGCACTGGTGCCTCACAGCTCCAGGGATTCACGTTCGATTCCACCCTCAGGCGACTGTCTGTGTGGAGTTTGCACATTCTCCTGGCTTCAGCATGGGTTACCTCCCATGGTCCAAAGATGGGCAGGTTAGGTGGATTGGCCATGGGAAATGCACGGTTACAGGGATGGGGAGGAGTTGTCCTGGGTGAGATGCTCTTCAGAGTGTCGGTATGGACTCGAAAGGCTGAATGGCCTACTTCCATACTGTAGGCATTCTATGACAGAAGAAAAACCGAATGAAAGAATGTGATCATGAGCCTAGAAGTACATGGGAAAGGGTGATTGTGCTAAAAGCAAGTCATGTCATAACAGAACTGGGTATGGGGTTGGGTTAAAAAAAAATGGAAGGATGGAATTAGGCTCTAACGTTGTTCTCCAACAATTCCTGTTTCATTACATAAAGAATTCAACTTTTGCTGTGACCTTATAGAGGTTTATAAAATTATGAGGGGTTTGGATAGAGTAAATAGATAAAGCTCTTTTCCCTGGGTTGGGAGAGTCCAGGGCATAGGTTTAAGGTGAGAGGGGAAAGATTTAAAAGGTACCTAAGGGGAACGTTTTTCACACAGAGGGTGGTGCGTGTATGGAATGAGCTGCCAGAGGAAGTGGTGGAGGCTGATACAATTACATTTAAAAGACATCTGGTTGGGTCAATGAATAGGAAGGGATTACAGGGATATAGGCCAAGTGCTGGCAAAAGGGACTAGTTTAATTTCGGATATCTGGTCGGAATAGACAAGTTAGACTGAAGAAGTGGTTTCCAAGCTGTACATCTCTAGCTGAAAAATGCGTTGCTGGAAAAGCGCAGCAGTCAGGCAGCATCAAAGGAGCAGGAGAATCCAGGAGAATCGACGTTTCGGGCATTAGCCCTTCTTCAGGAATGAGGAAGGTGTGCCAAGCAGGCTAAGATAAAAGGGACAATATCATTAGGCCATTGTATCCCTATAAATGTTATTGTCATGTGTTGTTGAAAGTCATTCAATTAACTTCTATTAGTGGTCTGTTAATTTGGTCAATTCTTTCATGTACAACCTTTCCAGATTTTTCTGCTGTGGCTTTTGTTCTGAATGGCATATATTTACGTCCACCTTAAGATATATGGTGCCTGCTCCTGTATATTTTCCCCTCTTAGCGGGAACAAAAGGGCCTATATAGGGCAGTGTTCAGGAATGTTAGCCAGAGGAAGGTTTCGTGTTCTGACTTCCCATGTACCCACTTTACGCGTAAGCCTTGCCATCTCTTTTGGCAACGCTAAAGAATGGGGGTTAAAGCAAGTTTTGAGAAGATTTATAGCTCAGGTTGGGGTTCTGGGTGTAGGCTTGCTCGCTGAGCTGGAATGTGTTTTCAGATGTTTTAGTCACCATACTAGGTAACACCTCAGTGAGCCTCCAGTTGAAGCACTGGTGGTTAGCCCACTTTCTATTTATATGTATCCTTGGGTTGGTGATGTAATTTCCTGTGGGACATCATTTCCTATGGTGATGTCATTTCCAGTTCTTTTTCTCAGGGGGTGGTAAATGGGATCCAAGTCAATGTGTTTGCTGATACCTATATCTAGAACCTCAACCTGAGCTACAAATCTTCTCACAACTGATGATGTTCCATACACAGTCGTAATCAATGTATGTACTGCTGACAAGGGGGTTTGAGAAGGTGAGGAGAAAGCTGGACTTGGACAAAAGACAGCACCAGAGCCAGGATAGAGGGAGGCCGAGAGCAGGAGAGCCCTCTCCAATATGGCATAACTTCACTGCACTGTGGGGGTGGGGGGAGTGATGGCTCTACTCAGGACAGGGACATTTCCCACTCCCCTCCACCATCTCTCTCACACACACACACAGCATCACCATTTCCTTCCAAATGCTTCCATGACATCAGGTTATGACAGAATACATGTGTACCACATGGTTGGTAGCATTTATAATAAATGTACCCTTACATTTTCCTTCTGATACAAATATTCCTGGCCATTTGGCTTTCACTCACTTCCTAAATAATAAAACCTGTGCTTGTGTATCCTCTGCATCTATTGAGCCTCTGGGTATACTCTAGATCACTGAAAACAAAAAAGAACAGAGATCACGGCTGGTCAGGCAGATCCAGGAAGAGACAGCAAGCTAATGTTTTCAGTCTAGTTCACAGTATCTTAACCGTATCGAATGCTGGATTTGTCATTTTCTGGCAACATTAAATTGGAACAAAACCTCTCACCTGGCTGCTCCTCTTCAATTATTTCTGGCTTCTTTTTGAGGTAATATCTGTATGAATGGAGCACAAGAGAAATTGTTAAACAGCAACAAAGAGTAGATGTTGATGTCACTACCCTGCAACATTGTAGGAAAACAGTGAATGTTTCTCTGGGTTCTTAATCACCATGATCAAGTGTCTTTGTCTAACTGTTAATACAGAATGGGGGGTGGGGGGGTTGCAAGAGCAGGGGTGGGGGTGAGTCAGGCAATGGGGTGGGGCACATTCAGTGATAAGTTCAGGGGCGTTCCTCGCATTTAAATATTGTAACTGTATGTGCATCTACCACTTCCTCTGGCAGTTCATTCCACATTTGAACCATCCTCTATGTGAAAAGCTGTCCCTCAGATCCCTTTTAAATCTTTCTTCTCTCACCTTTAAAACATGCCCTCTATAACAGAAAATCCTGACAAGCAAAAGAACCATCTCAGAGAACCTTATGGTCTGGGGGTAATATAACTACTTCCCCAGTTCTCATATTCCCCTCCACGCATAACCCCAATGTTTTATTGTCTGTCTGTATGTAAGATGGGGATGAAAGGAGGTTTATAAGAGTTCAGAGTTTAAACTAGGGGAGTTATATATTGACAGTTCATTACTGTTTATTTGTGGTTGGAGTCTACATGCTTGTAATAAATCTTAGCCCTTGTAGGGTACAGAAACCTAAACCATGTTTTCTGTTAGCCTCGGTCTAATAGATAGGTAAATTGGGGATTTGTTACATTTTACTGTAGGCCTGAAACACAAGGCAGCAAGTTGAAAGGCTAAAGTTTGAAAGGGGGCAGGGGCTTAGAGAAAATGTATACAGGTTATTCCCTGGGACAGGACAGGATTTGTTACTATCACTGCAACATTATCCAAATCCACGACCCCTGTGCTGTCTAGAAGTACAGGAACAGCAGCCAGAAAGAAGCTCTCCTCCAAATCGCACACCATCCTGTCTTGGAAATATATTGCTGTTCCTTCACTGTTGCTGGGTCAAAATCCTGGAATTCCCTCCCTAACAGCATTGTGAGTGTATCTGACTGCAGTTGTACAAGAAAGCAGCTCAACACTATGTTCTCATGGCCTGTTAATGCAGGGCACGTAATGCAGCCTTTGCCAGCAACGTCTTGACACCCGTGATGACTCTCTCATCGGGCTTTAAAAGCTGAGCCATTTTTTTTAATCCTCTGGTTGAAACAATTCCTAACCTTCCAACATCCCAAACACAACATATGCCTGAATAAAAGCAAAATACTGGAAATCTGAAACAAATAGAAAATGCTGAAAAAACTCAGCAGGTCTGGCAGCATCTGTGGAGAGAAAAACAGAGGAACATTTGAGTGACTTTTTATTTAACCCTTTTACGTGACTCTTACACATTTACACCCGAGTGTGGCACCCACACAAACTGTTAGCAAGTGAACATACTGCAGCAGATGCAAAATTGCTTCATTATGAAATAATTATACCTTTTGAATATTAAAACAAGTTGAGAAATACTAAAATATTAGAATGATTGTTGCTCCAACTAGATTAATAGGCAGTGACAAAATAAACGATACCTGTTATGTTTTCTCCTATTCAGGGAGGACCTTTCCAGGGCTGAAGCTGTGGGATTATAATCAATCTGCTGTTTTCCTTGGCCTTCTCTACATGCAGCTCTTTGTTGGTATTCAGGGTGACTGCTTGCTAGAGCTGACTGAACCATTCCCAGTACAAAGTCTTTCTCTGCAAACCAATGGTTCTCATTACAATCGCTGATATCCGACAACTGTTCCACTTCATTAAAGAAAGGATTTCTCAAAAGAACTGAATCGCAAAATATCGGAGACCAAAGAGGTCCAGAGTCTGATTTAGGGCAGTGGAAGGTGAAAGGATCTTCCTGGATTCTGTCCCGTTTGCTACAGTCCCTTAGATGTGAGTCAGGGGCCAAGGGCCGATCTTCTGAGCGGCCCTCACCATGCTAAAGCACTCATGCCAGGTGAGGTCCTGAGCTAACTTGTGAAAAAGCAGCTACTAAACCCAACAACTTTGATCGCAGCCAGAACCTCAACCTAACTGAGCTAATGATGCCCCCCAGACCCTAAAGACATTAAGATGGTCAGTCCTAGAGTATTTTACCTTGCAGTTTACTGGTTCCACTTGGGTGCATGGTAGCTCAGTGGTTAGCACTGCTGCCTCACAGTGTCAGGGATGTGGGTTCGATTCCAACCTTGGGCAACCATCTGTTTGGAGTTTGCACATTCTTTCTGAGCTTTCCTCCAGGTGCAATATTTCTCCCATAGTGCAAAGCTGTGCTGGTTAGGTGGATTGGCCATGCTAAATTACCCATGATGTCCAGGGGTGTGTAGGCTAGGTGGATTAGCCATGGGAAATACAGGGATAGGATATAGGGTGTAGGTTAGAATGGCCTGCTTCCACACTGCAGGGATTCTATGATTTTATTCTAACTCTTACACATCACAGTGCTCTATGTCAGCCAAGCAAAAGGTCAATGTTTCACAAATTGGTGCAAAATTGGAATCAATTAGATAGTCCTTAGAAAGTGATCAAGAAAAGTTCCAGGATTGTTGTGGATCCCAACTGTTTCACAAATGCCCTTCAGGGAAGGGAGGCCACTATACACAAGACTGCAGGGCCATGTATTTGAGAAAATCAATTGAAGAACGATTCTGGAATTAATCTGTGTTCAGTCTAAGATTTATTAACAGAGTGAAATATTCCGATCATATATCTCCTTACTCAACCACACCACAGTATAATCTTTTGTGCAACTAAAACAATATTGATTGGCATTCAACAATGCCCCAGCATAATGACTGTCTGTAACTTTTAATATTTCTGGAAATGTTAACACATAAAACCAGACAACTTGCCTACCACCCAATGAATCTCTTTAGTTTTATCCATTTAACATGTTTTTCTAATCAACCTGTTCCGAAATGTTATTATATATCTCTGCAGCAGGTGGGATTTGAACCAAGGCCTTCTGTCCACGGGTAGGAACATTTCTACTGTGCTATGAGGACCCAACAATGACATTTTCATTTATTAATTTTCTTATTAAACTATTTTTCTAATCAACCTATTCAGCAATGTTATAACATGCCTGTGTAGCAGGTGGAACTTGAACAGGAGTCTCCTATTCCAGGGGTTGGGACAGTACCATTGTGCTGCAAGAGGACCCCTTTCTGCTGACCTATTTTTTTGATTAGATTAGGTTACTTACAGTGTGGAAACCGTCCCTTCGGCCCAACCAGTCCACACCAACGCACAACCCACCCGGACCTGTTCCCCTACATTTACCCCTTCACCTAACACTACGGGCAATTTAGCATGGCCAATTCACCTAACCTGCACATTTTTGGATTGTGGGAGGAAACCGGAGCACCCGGAGGAAACTCACGCAGACACGGGGAGAATGTGCAAACTCCACACGGAGAGTCGCCTGAGGCGGGAATTGAACCCGGGTCTTTGGCACTGTGAGGCAGCAGTGCTAACCACTGTGCCACTGAGCCGCCCAGGTGGAACTTGAACATGAGCCTCCCAGTCCAGGGATTGGGAAACTACCATTGTGCCACAAGAGGGCCCCTTTCTGCTGACCTATTTTTTCTTTAATTTATTTTTCTAATCGCCTGTTCAGCGATGTTATTACACACCACTGGAGTAGTTGGACTTATACCTGGGTCTCTTGGTCCAGGTTTAGAGACAATACCACTGCACCACAAGAGAGCCTTGCATAGAATGTATTTTAATTTTAATCTATTTTTCTAATCAATCTGTTCATTTTTTAAACTTGTTTTTCTAATCAATCTGTTAAGAGATGTTATTACACACCTCTGGAGCAGGTGGGACCTGAACATAGGTCTCCAAGTCCAGTGATAGAGACACTACCACTATGCCACAAGAGGGCCCAACAATGACTCTCTTGATATTCTTTGGGAAGTGAGTAAATCAGATGAGCCCAATAAACTAGTTCTCTCTGACTCTAAACGTAGGCAAGGATGTAGTGGAGGTTCTTGTAACTATTTAATTAGTCACATGGGTGATTACTAGTGGTGGTTAGTAGCTTAAAACAAGAAAAAAAACCTCACAAATAAACATCATGGCCATTTTCCTAGTGGGCAAGTTGCTCAGTTGTGCAATGTAGCACTCCTGGAGATATAACAAATAAAGGGAGAAAAAAGCCACAGAGTAGAGGTCAGTTAGCTGGACAGTTGGTTTGCAATGCAGAGTAATGTCAATAAAGGGTGTTCAGTTCTCGCACCAGCTGAGGTCACCATGAGAGACTCTCCTTTTCACTTTCTCCTCGACTGAGCCATGGTGACCCTCAGGTTAAACCACCACCAGGTCGTCTCTCTCTATTGAGAGAGCAGTCTATGGTCTGGTAGGACCCTGACAACTTCATACTAAGTGGGGGCAGCAATATTCTCCCTGTCTCTGAGCCAGGAGGTCCATGTTCAAGTCCCATGTGTTCTAAAAGCTTGTCATTAACATCTCTGAACAGGATGATTAGGAACTCCTCAGAAAGGGGGCACCGTTAACACCGATTATTAAAACAAAAGTTCAGGGGTTTGTTATAGCATCTCAGGGAAGAACAGAACATGGAAGGGGCACTGTAAAAGAAAAATGAATTTTAACACAAACTTAATAAGATTAAACCAAGATTTAAATGTAGGGGGGAAGCAATGCACTTTAACTTCTGCAGTACTCATGGGTCAGAGAAGACCTTATGTGAACCATTGGTTCCTACCTGTTCCCTATCCAAGGGCATACCACTACAGACATAACCAGGGAAGAGAGGCAGGCATTTGGGTCAAAGAAGCCCCTCCCACTGCCTGGACATGTTCGCAGCCACTTTGACCAGGCCCAGGAGCAAAGTTTAGAAGCATGGGGATGAGGTGCAGGTGAAAATTAAGTAGCAATCCCTTCAAATATTGCAGTTTGAATATTGCAATATGCTAAAGAAAACGTCCAATCAATAACCTTCACTTGCAGACAATTACATTGATGTGGAGGTGCTGGTGTTGGACTGGGGTGGACAAAGTTAAAAATCACACAACATCAGGTTATAGTCCAACAGGTTTATTTGGAAGTACTAGCTTTCTTAGCGCTGCTCCTTCATCAGGTAGAAGTGTCACTAGCTACCTGATGAAGGAGCAGCACTCCGATAGCTTGTACTTCCAAATAAACCTGTTGGACTATAACTTAGTGTTGTGTGATTTTTAACTTTGACTAAAAGTACATTGATTATTGATAATTAACACTACATGTAATTGACTCTTAAAGGTCTCTGGGCAATAGCTCATTCGTATGCTAGTTTGTAGTAACTACCCAAGAACAAATTTGAAGAAACGATGTGCCAAGGGTGGCACGGTGGCTCAGCAGTTAGCACTGCTGCCTCACAGCGCCAGAGACCCGGGTTCAATTCCCGTCTCAGGCAACTGTCTGTGTGGAGTTTGCACGTTCTCCCCGTGTCTGTGTGGGTTTCCTCCAGGTGCTCCGGTTTCCTCCCACAGTCCAAAATTGTGCAGGTTAGGTGAATTGGCCATGCTAAATTGCCTGTAGTGTTAGGTGAAGGGGTAAATGTAGGGGATTGGGTCTGGGTGGGTTGCTTTTCGGAGGGTCCGTGTGGACTTGTTGGGCCGAAGGGACGGTTTCCACACTGTAAGTAATCTAATCTAAAGTCCCTACACTGTGGCAGCCAGCTATTTGGCCCATCAAGTCCACAACAACTTCTGAAGACTACCCACTCTATCCCTGTAACCCTGCATTTCTCATGACCTACACATTCCTGGACATTATTTAGCATGGCCAATCCTCCTAACCAGCACATCTTTGGACTATGGGAGGAAACCAGAGCACCCAGAGGAGACCTACACAGACATGGAGAGAATGTGCAAACTCCACACAGACAGTCACTCAAGGGTGGAATCAAACCCGGGTCCCTGGTGCTGTGAGGCAGCTGTGCTAACCACTGAGCCACCATACCACCCAGTTATTGATTAAGTAAACTTGATATAAAACATTTCACAAGTATTATTTTACTGTACATATCTAAGTAAATTGTGCAAAGATGAGGAAAAAAAGTGAGTTGCACAATAGAGCTAGTGAATGGTCCTGTACGAGTTAATTGGAACAAAAGTGTGAGTGACAGACACAGGGTCAAGCCACAACCAATTGATCCACCAAGAGCAGAGTTTGCTTACCTCTTTGCCCAGCACAGAGCAGCCATTGCTGAACAGCCGATAATGAGTCAGTCTGTAGGAGCTGGCAGAGCAGTTCCAGGACCTGAGAAAAAAAACAAATGCAGAAGGTCGGATTGACACTGATACCACGGCGACAGATAAGGATGATATTGGATCGAAATGCAATCGTGTGCAAATGTCAACCCTTGTCTGTCACTGTCATGTGACCTCCACCTTGAGGTACACAACTGTAGGCAAACATCTTGGGTACACTCCAATAAAGATCTCATGTTGAACATACTGCTGCATTGGACACACAGAAAAAAACCTGCAATTACAGGGTCAAGTGACACACCTTCCTGATTTGAAACCATATTGTCGTTCTTAAGTGTTACTGCGTAAAAATCCTGGTACTCTCTCCCTCACATACTGTGGGTGTACTGAGCTATATCTTTCATCACACTCTCCCACAGACTGCAGTGGGTCAAGAAGGTAGCTCACCACCACCTTCTCAAGGGGCAACTAGGGACAGGCATTAAATGCTGGTCAGTCAGAGCCACCCACATCCCAGGAATGAATATGAAGAAAATCAAGGTGTATGAACTAACCCCCTTGGAAGCAATGTTATAGCAGCCCATCGCAGAATGGGGTGTGGGAGATGGTGGGGTGGTGGGGGATGGGAATGCAGTGAGCAGAAGCTGACAGATCTGCTGAGCATTTCCATCACTTTCTGTTTGCATTTCAGATATCCTGCATCTACTGTGTATTGCTCATTAGTATATGTATCATAAAATCCCTACAGTGTGGAAGCAGGCCATACAATCCACACCAACCTTTGAAGAGTATCCCACCCAGACCTAACCCCCCCCACTAATTTCCCCCCCCCCCCCCCCCTCCCCCACCCTATCTCTGCACTTCCCATGGTTAACGCACCTAACCTACACATCCCTGGAGACTATGGGTAATTTAGCCATGGTCAATCCACCTCACCTACACATCTCTAGAGACTATGGGTAATTTAGCATGGTCAATTCACCTAACCTACACATCACTGAACATTATGGGTAATTTAGCCATGGTCAATCCACCCTAACCTACACATCCCTGGAGACTATGGGTAATTTAGCATGGTCAATCCACCCTAACCTACACATCCCTGGAGACTATGGGTAATTTAGCATGGCCAATCCACCCTAACCTATACATCCCTGGAGACTATGGGTAATTTAGCATGGTCAATCCACCCTAACCTACACATCCCTGGAGACTATGGGTAATTTAGCTGGCCAATCCACCATATCCTGCACATCTTTGGACCATGGGAGGAAACCGAAGTACCTGGAGGAAACCCACTCAGACAAGAGGAAAATGTTCAAACTCCACACGGTTGTCCAAAGTTGGAATCTAGCCTGGGTCCCTGGTGCTGTGAGGCAGCAATGCTAGCTGAGCCACCATGCTGCCCTTTACTTTGTTCAATGTTCCAATGGCTTAAACAAATCAAAGCAATCAAGTCGACGTTGTTCCTGTAAAAAGAAAATGTATTTTCTTTACCAGTAACTCGTGGTCCTGAAACAGCACATTGTGTTTACTCCTGTCCCGGACATCATTCCTGGTGGATCGTTGAGAAGTCTGACGGTTCACAGCAGGAGTCGAGTTTGGGATTATCCGACCCGTCTGTGCAGAATATTGAGTTGTTCTCCTTCCTTCTGTCTGTCGGGATACAATGAAACTTGGCCTGTTTGTTTCCTCAGGGAGCAACATCTATTACACTGCACGTCAAATCAAATCAACACTTAATTATCTTTAAATAGTTCTCTTATGATTTTCCCTCATGACACAATAAGAGTGGAATTGTTAAATGCCATCTATGCATCAACTCTGGATTGCCATCAACATTCAGAAGAATTTATCACATGAGTTCAGTGACATTGACGTGTTATCATAATGTGGTTTATCGTACACTTCCCGATGTGGTACGGGCCAATGTTACTTCTCTTGAGGCTAAGCATTACGCTGCTGGAGAAGTGAAAGATGGGCAATTTGAAGCCCCCAACCTTGCTTCCTCACTACCTTGCTAAATGGCTGTATTATTTGGAAGCAGGGGAATACATAGATGTGGAGAATGACTCATCAGTTGGTATAACCCACATGAACTACTCAACTATGACAATACGTTGCTCCTAATACAACTGTCTTTTGTTGGTCTTTCTACTTTTGTCACTAGTAGGTTTCCTCTTCCAATAACCTTTGTTTTTGTGAATTTCAAGCTAATGCGGTCACCCGCGAGAATACAAACATTTGAAACTTGGCAGCCAGGTGTTCCCTGGCGAATCCTGCATGACAACTCGACCAATCAGAGGCCATTTGTAAATCAGTCAGCATCCTCTTCTTATGCTGTGGAAATTGTTGTTCCTTTTTTTGAGTTGGTATTCTTGAAATTCTGAGGAGAATGTGAGGATTGCAGATGCTGGAGATCAGAGTCGAGAGAGTGGTGCTGGCAAAGCACAGCAGGTCAGGCAGCATCCAAGAAGCAGGAAAATCGACATTTCGGGCAAAAGCCCTTCATCAGAAATGGAATGCTCCTCGGATGCTGCCTGACCTGCTGTGCTTTTCCAACACCACTCTAATCTAAACTCTGGTTTCCAGCATTTGCAGTCCTCACTTTTGCCTAGTTGATTTTAACCTTACTGCGAATCCTCTTGCAAGGATGCCTACCTTGAAGAAGTTTTCCTCCTCTCTCCACAAAAATCTCAGTGAGTCTCTCTCTCTCTCACTGCAACCCCCAGGTCATCTCCTCTGCCCTGAAGCTCTTCAACCATGTACTGAAACAGACTTGCTACCACAGCCACATATGCTTCCTCAGTGCCTGCCTCTGTAACCAACTGATCGCACATGGACTCACCTCCATTCCTGATGAAGGGCTTTTGCCCGAAACGTTGATTTGCCTGTTCCTCAGATGCTGCCTGACCTGCTGTGCTTTTCCAGCACCACTCTAATCTAAACTGAGATAACAGGGAGTCTAATAAATTAAGTAATGATTCCTGATGAAGGGCTTATGCCTGAAACGTTGCTTCTCCTGATCTTTCTTGAAATTCTGGCCTGGCCACAGTAAGATAAGTTTCAACAATGTGTCTCTGTTTCAACAACACATGCTTTGTTCTATCACATGCTGGTCTACAACAATTCTGCAAAGCTATGGCAATGTCCATGACTAAAACAGTACTGACCTCCTTCTGTTCTTCAGGTTGGTCAGGTGCCAGGAGGCAGGCCCTGGTTGTGAATTCCCGTAGTTCATCGCGCCAAGCTTCAGACAATGATTCTGAAATAAAAGAAGCCTTCTTTATTACTTTGGCACTGCTAGCAAACTGAACATATTGCATGCAGTATGTCAGAATTCTCAGGCACCTTCAATGATCAAGATCCATTCATTGGATTACTTTCTCCATATCACTCCTAAGGCCAGGCACTGAGTAGGGAGTCTTGATCTACAATATAATATTTGCTTTTGGCACTTTCGACCAGGGGTTCTTTGGCATCAAGATCAGCATTAACAGATAAGCAGCACCAATTTAACATTTGTATTTTGGATATTCACTCAGACTGATTATCATCTTAGGCTAAATATCAATTTAAAGTATGTTAGTAATTAAGGATAAATATTTTGTTTGATTGCTGTAGGGCAATTCAGCTAAATTTGTGACAATTAACTTATTAGACTCCCTGTTATCCCATAGAATCATAGAATCATACAGTTAGCAAACAGACTCTTTGGTCTAACCTGTCCACACCAAACATAATCCCAAACTAAATTAGTTTCCTTGCTCCTGGCCTCGATCCCTCCAAACCTTTCCCATTCCTGTGCTTATCTAAGTTTCTTTTATTGGTTGTACTGTGGGTGGCATGGTTGCTCAATGGTTAGCACTAATGCCTTGCAGTGCTGGGGACCTGGGTTTGATCCCACTCTTGGGTGACTGTGTGGAGTTTGCACATTTTCCCTGTGTCTGCGTAGGTTTCCTCCAGGTGCTCTGGTTACCTCCCACAATCCAAAAATGTGCAAGTTAGGTGAATTGACCATGCTAAGTTGCCCATATTGTGCAGGTTAGGTGCATTAGTCAGGGGTAAATGTAGAGTAATGGGGGAATGGATCTGGGTGGGATACTCTTTGGAGGGTTGGTGTGGACTTGCTAGGCTGAATGGCCTGTTTCCATGCTGTAGGGATTCTATGTAACAGTGCTACATCCACCACAGGAAGTTCATTCCACACACAACCCACCCTCTGTATGAAAAAAAGCCCCTTGCCTCCAAGAGGAATTCATGGTCATCTCACCCTTTAATTTCCCATTGACTGTTTGCTAATATAGCCACTGAGTAAGGAAAGCTTGCTTTTCTCAATTTGAATCTGACCTATTGAGGCTTTGCTATGTAAAAAGGTAGCAATAGTTTATTCACATTTTCTTTTATTCACTTGTGGGATGTGTGTGTCGTTGGCTGGGCCAGAATCTATTGCCCGTCTCGAAGTGTCCTTCGCAGGTGGGGGTGAGCTGCCTTCTTCAGCGGTTGCAGTGGATTGTAGGTTGACCCGCAATGGCTTTGGGGAGGGAGTTCCAGAATTTTGACCCAGTGACAGTGAATGAACGGTGATATATTCCCAACCAGGGGGGGGTAAGTGGCTTGGAGGGGAACTTGCAGGGGGGTTGCTCTCATATATCTACTGCCTTTGTCCTTCTAGTTGTGGATTTGGAAGGTGCTGTGTAAGGATCTTCAGTGAGTTCCTGCAGTGCCTCTTGTGGATGGTACACACTGCTGCTACGGAGCATCGGAAGTGGAGGGAGTGGGGATTTGTGGATGCAGTGCCAATCAAGCGGGCTGCTTTGTCCTGGATTTTGTGAAGCTTGTTGAATGTTCTTGAAGCTGCACTCATTCAGGCAAGTGGGAAGTATTCCATCAATTCCTGATTTGTGACTTGTAGATGGTGGACAGGCTTTGGAGAATCAGGAGGTGAGTTAATCCCTGCAGTCTTCCCAGCCACCTGAACTGCTCTTGTATCCACTGTGTTTATGTGGTGGGTCCAGTTGAGGTTCTAGTCAATGGTAACCCCCAGGATGTTGATAGTTGGGAAATTTCAGTGATGATAACATCACTGAATGTCAAGGGCCGGGTTAGATTCTCTCTTATTGGAGATGGTCATTGCCTTGCTTTTGTGTGGCATGAATGTTACGTCTTCAAAACTCCCTGAGCTGCGCCATAGTTTCAATGTGCTTCAAGGCTGCTACCATTGTCCCTGTGCTGAAGAAGTCTTCAGCGTCCTGTCTCAATGACTACTGCCCTGTTGTGCTGACACCCAACATCCTGAAGTGCTTTGAAAGGCTTGCCATGAGGCAGATTAAGATCCTGCTGCTCCCCCCCCCCCCCCCCTCACCGGAAACCCTGCAGTTCGCATATTGACCAAACCGCTCAACAGATGATGCCATTTCCACCACCCTCCATCTGGCCCTCACCCACCTGGAGAAGAAGGGCACCATGTCAGATTACTGTTCATAGACTTCAGTTCTGCATTCAACACTATCATTCCTCAGCACCTGATTAGAAAGCTGAGTCTGCTGGGCCTAAATATCTCCCTTTGTAACTGGATCCTGGAATTCCTGACTGGGAGATCTCAGTCAGTCCAGATTGGGAACAGCATCTCCGACACAATCACACTGAGCACAGGGGCCTCCCCCCCAGGGCTGAGGGAGCATGGTACGTGCAAATCAGCAGGAGGTTTCCTTGCTCATGTTTAACCTGAAGCCATGAGACTTCACGGGGTCCAGAGTCAATGTTGAGGACTCCCAGCCTGTATCCCACTGTGCCACCCCCTCTGATAGGTCTGTCCTGCTGAGGGGACAGGACATATCCAAGGATGGTGATGGTAGTGTCTGGGAAATTGTCTGTGAGGTAAGATTCCATATGTATAACTATGTCAGGCTGTTGCTTGACTAGTCAGTAAGACAGAAAGAAAGTGAGAACTGCAGATGCTGGAGATCAGAGTTGAGAGTGTGGTGCTAGAAAAGCACAGCAGGTCAGGCTGCATCTGAGGAGCAGGAGAATCAACATTTCAGGCATAAGCCCTTCATCAGGAAGATTGAGATTGTGAAAGAGCTCTCCCAATTTTGGCACTGGCCCCCAAATGTAATTGATGAGGACTTGGCTGGACATGGCTGGAATTTTTTGTCATTGTCATTTCTGGTGCCTACGTTGATGTTGTGTTCTCTGTCTGGTTTCATGTCGAGACTTTATAGTGATTAATACAGTTGAGTGGCTTGCTAGGCCATTTCAGAGAGCAGTTGAGAGTCAATCCTATTGCTATAAATCTGGAGTCACATGTAGGCAAAACCAGATTAGGATGGCAGATTTCCTTAGCTGAACGACTTTATCAAGCCAGACACTTTTTTACTGACACTTGACAGTGATTTCATAGTCAGCAGTGGATTCTTAATTCCAGATTTGTTAAAAATTGAATTCAAGTTCCACCATCTGCCATGGCAGGATTCAAATCCAAGTTTCCAGAATATTAGCTGAATTTTTGGATTAATAGTCTCACAATGTTGCCACTGGGCCACAGAGTCTTGGGCTCAGCAATACAAGTCATACCTGAGGTCTTAAGCATAAATCTCACTCCAGACATCCAAGTAATCTAGACTTACATTTCAGTACAGTGCTGGGGTCTGCAGTATTTTGGATAAAATGGTAAACCAAGGTGAATAAGAAGATTGCATGGTACTATTTGGAGAACAGGGAAGCTGTCCCGGTGTTCCTGGTTGACTTTTAATCATTAACCAATATCACCTTTATTTTAAAAAAGCAAACAGATTATCGAATCATTTATCTCATTTCTGTTTGTGAGACCTTGATGTGTGCAATGTCTCTCTCCTGCTTGCTTCCATTGTGACAACTATTATACTTCAGTGTCAGGGAATCATGCAACACGGAAACTGGTTCTTCAGCTTAACTTGTCCATGCTGACCAGGTTTCCTAAACTGAACTAGTCTCGTTTGCTTGCATTTCTTCCACATTCCTCTAAACCCTTCCATTCCACATAACTGTCTAAGCACCTTTTAAATGTTGTAATTGTACTGTCCTCTACCCTTTCCTCTGGCAGCTCATTCCATGTATGCATCACCTTCTGTGTGAAAACTTTGCCCCTGAGGTCCCTTTTAAATCTTTCCCAACTTATGTCATTTAGTTTTGGACTCCCCTACTCTGGCACAAAGACTTTATCTATTCGATTTATCTATGCCTGTCATGATTTATAAATCTCTATAAGCTCACTCCTCAGCTCCAGGGAAAAAAGAACCAGTCTATCCAGCCTCTCCTTATAACTCTAGTCTTGGTAACATCCTTGCAAATTTTTTTTTGCACTCTTTCCAGTTTAATAATACCCTTTCTATAGCAGGGTGACCAGCTGTGGTATGCAATATTCCAAATGTGGCCTTACTAATGTCTTGTAGTACCTTAACATGACATCCCAACGCCTGTACTCAATGTTCTGATGGATGAAGATAACAACACCAAATGCCTTCTTCATCACCTGTCTACCTCTGACACCAATTTTAAGGAACTATGTATCTAACCCCTGAGGTCTGTCTGTTTGACAACATGCTCATGGCCCTATCATCAACTGGGTAAGTCCTGCCCTGGTTTGCCTTACGAAAATGCTACACCTCACCTTTATCTGAATTAAACTCCACTGGCCCAGTTGATCAAGATCCCATTGTAGTCTTAGATAACCTTCTTCTCTGACCACTATACCACCAATTTTAGCGTCATCCACAAACTTACCAACCATGCTTCCTGTAATCTCATACAAATCATTTATGTAAATGATGAACACCAGTTGTGCCAGCACCAATTCTTGCAGCATACCACTGGTCACAAGCCTCCTGTCTGAACAACAACTCTCTACCATCAACTCCCATCAAGCCAATTTTATATCCAATTGGCTGTGTCTCCCTGGATCCCATGTGATCTAATCTTACTAAACAGTCTACCAGCATCTACCGCTCTGCCTTCATCTATCTTCTTGGTCACTCTTCAAATACAAGTAAATCCTGTCCCTCAGAAACCCCTCTGACGTCAGGCTCACTGATCTGTAGAACCTAGCTTTTCCTTGCAGCCTTTCTTAAATAATAGCACAATATTGGCCAAACTCCAGTCATTTGGCACCTCAACTGTGGCTATCGATGATACAACCAAGATTCTGAAAGGTGCTAAATGAATGCAAACCATTCTCATTTGTTACTCAGGAAAATTACAGAATTCATTAAATAGCTATTACTTTGACTTCCAGATTTGTCCGCTAGCATTTCCCATGTACACCAGATTTGATGAGTTGAAGGTTCTCATAGCACACTGTCAGAGAATGGACCAATATATGTTCACAATGTGACTGCATGCTTATCCCATAATTAAACTACTGGTGTAAATCCAGTGCATAACTGGCATGATTCTAGGATTGCCCACCCACCAGCTGACTCCTCATCAACACAACTGTGTATCTAGCCATTTTTCCTGAGGTGTGTGTGTGTGTGTGTGTGTTGCCATTATTTGCCAATACATTGAAGAAATTTTATGTCTGTCGTTCTTTGACACTGTGGCTGTTAAAAATAGAAGCATACTATGAGCAACTGGAACTGGCAACCAGAAGCAGCAGGAATGGAACCAAATAAATTCCAGAAGACACTGCAACGCTTCACAGGAGGCTTCAAAGACTGAAGATGCCACCTAGACAGGGGATGAAACGTCTGCAAATCAACTTCCCAGATCAATGAACATACCCACAACCACGAGAACCATTTTCCTTTGAATTGATCTAAATTCTGTTTGATGTGGAATTAATGATTTACAGACAATATTAAATGATATTTAGGTTATATGCACTTTCTAATAGAGGTTTTATTTTAAACAATATAGTTAGGAAAAGTTCTCAACCCCTATTTGATGTAAACTTCCAGAATACTAACTCAAGTTTTCTCATTGTCTCTCGCTGTTTTTCTTTTTACTGAGTGTGGTGACACTAAATCAATTGTCATGGCAACCTTTAAAGCTGTGGAAACATTGTTCTGTCCCTTACAATTCTGAACCTGTGCCAACAAGTTCTGCTGTAACTTGTATTGGAAAATATATTATTAAGGCTTATTTTCTCTGTTCAATTAGGTATCATAAAAAGCCTGTGAGAGTTTTCAAAAGAGTTTATTCTGTTGTTGTTTCTCGTGAGTCAGCATACTACATTTGGAAATCCAGTTTGTGCGCAATTTGGCACAACTCTGGGGACTGGTCAGTCTTTTTGCGTTGCATTCGTCACACTGTATGCAGTATTCAATTACAGCACTGCACGTCTTCAATAAGACTTATGGGATGTAGATTCTGCACAATTGCCCATGTAATTGAGTTTCTGTAACAAATCAACAACCACCTTCAGATTTCTTGCAGCTTCCTTCCTCAAGGTCCATTCCACAAATCAACTACGTTTTTGTATTAATTTCAAATTTATACTGCTGGTCAAACTCCTGATAAAATCACAGAACCATCACAACCCAGAAAGTGGCAATTCAATCTATTTTTAAACATTTATTCATGAGATGAGGATGTCCCAGAGTCAGCCAGCATTTATTGCCCATCCTTAATTGCCCAGAGGGCTGTGGGTCTGGAGGACATGTAGGCCAGACCAGGTTAGGAATACAGTTTCCTTCCCTAAAGGACAATAGTGAACCAGATACGTTTTTCCAACAATCGACAATGAATTCATGGTCATCATTAGACTCTTAGTTCCAAATTTTCTTTTTATTGAATTCAAATTCCACATTCTCCCTGTATCTGCATGGGTTTCCTCCGGGTGCTCCGGTTTCCTCCCACAGTCCAAAGATGTGCAGGTTAGGTGAATTGGCCATGCTAAATTGCCCATAGTGTTAGGTGTAGGGGAATGGGTCTGGGTGGGTTGCTCTTCGGAGGGTCGGTGTGGACTTGTTGGGCCGAAGGGCCTGTTTCCACACTGTAGGGAATCTAATCTAATCAAATCAAAAATCTGCTGTGGTGGAGTTCAAGCCCAGGTCCTCAGAACATTACCTGGGTCTCAGGATTAACAGCCCAGCAATAATACCACTCGGTCATTGCTTCCCTAAACACATGTGTATACATATTGTGGCTATATTGGCTCTCTTTGAATAACAGTTTATTGAATGTCATTCTCCCACCTTCTCCTTGTAGTCCTGCACGTTCTTTCTTTTCAGATAACAGTCTCATTCACTTCATACAAGCTAGTCTACTGCATTTGCTGCTCACAGTGTGTCTCCTGTACATTGGGGAACCGAAGCATAAACTGGGTCACTGCTTCACACAGCGACGTTCTGCCCACAAAAAAAGATCCTGAGCTTCCAGTTGCCCGAAACCTTTAACACACCGCCCTCTTCCCTGGCCAACATCTCTGCCTCAGGCTCGCTGCAGTGCTCCACTGAAGGTCAGTGCAAAGCTGGAAGAACAGCACCCCATTTTCCGCTTGGGGACCCTGCAGCTCTCCGGACTCAATATTTTAGGGCCTGAACTCTCCCATGTCCTAGACCCCACACCCACACACCAGGCCATTCCACACTATCTACTGTTAGCCAATGACAGTCTCCATTAAAAGCCATATTCACCCTCCTAACCACACCTTTGTCTGTCCAACTGTTCTTCTCTCTCTTTGGGCTCGATTCCCACTCATTTACTCCTTGACCCCCTCTCCCCACCCTATCTTCTGCTCACATTTTCCTAGCCACTGTCAGTTCTGAGGTAGGGTCACCCGACTCAAAATGTTAACTTTAATTTCTCTTCACAGATGCTGCCAGACCTGCTGAGCTTTTCCAGTAGTCTCTATTTTTGAGTCTAATTGACTGCTTCCACATCTACAACCTCTAGCCCCTGGATGGACAAGGGCAACAGATGTACACAAACATCGTCACCTACACATTCCTCTCCAAACCACATACCATCCTGTCTTGATGGTGTCATCACCATTCCTTCACGGTTGCTGAGTCGAAATCCAGGAATTCTCTTTCCAGTAGCATTTTGGATCTGCCCTACACCACGTGATCCGGAGCAGTTCAAGGAGACAGCTCACCATCTCCTTCTCAAGAGAAATTAAGGATGGGCAAATATTCGCGAGCACGTTTGCATGGGAGGCTCAAATCGAGCGACTGAACAAACAAAAGACTGAAATGTCAGAGAAAATGACTGCACATGCTGGAATCAGAACTGAAAACAAAAACATGCTGGAGATCACAGCGGGTTAGACAGCATCCATGGAGAGACAGCAAGCTAACATTTTGAATCTAGATAACTCTTCTTCAGAGCAGAGGTGAAGTGTGGAGGGTGTAGCATTAATGCAGAGTGGGGGAGAAATGATGTCGATAATTTAGATTAAGTGATCGGAATGTGAAAATGGCAGAACAGTGGTGTGTCTAACTGCCAGAGTGGAAAGAACAGACAGTCCCACTGGGGTGGGGGGAGGGAGCAAGAAGATGGACATGGTGACAGAGTATGTAACAAGTAAGTCGTCATCATAGAATCTCTACAGTATGGAAACAGGCCATTTCGCCCAAGAGGTCCACACTGACCCTCTGAAAAGTGACTCACCCAAACCCATTCCCCATTACTCGACATTTACCCCTGACTAATGCACCTAACCTACACACGCCTGAACACCATGGGCAATTTAGCATGGCCAAATTCACCTAACAATTCGCCTAAGTAAAGATGAAAGAAGAGAAAGGAATGAGAGCAGGTTCACAATTTGAAGGTGTAACTTGCCTAGTCTGAAGATGAGATGTTGTTCCTCCAGTTTGCATTAGGATTCACTGGAACACTGCAGCATGCTGAGGACAGACACATGGACATTCAAGACTAAAATGCATCTGCCCCAGTTTCAGGCAATGTCTCCAGACCTTAACTACATGAAAATCTTTTGCTATTTCCTCTGAGCTTTTTGGAAGAAAATGCCAGCATACAGTCACACAATAAAGGCAATACATACCTACAGTAAACTTTGAGATATATCCGTCATCAAATGGATTACACTGATAAATACTGATGGGTAATCCAAGCCTTCCGAGGACTGTTGTTGGAAACCGACTCTTTATCAGTGGATGAGGAGACAATGGACTGTTAATGTACCAGTCATCATTGACTGCACAGACAGGATTTCCATTCAGACCTTTAAAAAGAGAAGAGGTGGGAAGAGATCATTCTGAATTTTATTTTAGGGATTTTTAAATCAACCTGTTCAGGCATGTCTGGGACAGGTGGGACTTGATTCCTGGCCTAGAGATAGGGATAACATTTAGACCATATCCCTCTAAACCCTACCTATTCATATACCTGTCCAGATGCCTTTTAAATATTGTAATTGTACAGCAATACAACAGCTCTTGAATTTTATTATACATTGAGTGATCTAAAAGACATTCCCTCATACATTTTGTATCTGTACACTGGCATCAATATTTTCAACATGCATGATCTGGCTAGATAGATATCAGATCTGTCACTGATAAGGATCATATGCATGGAAAGTTTTACTACTGTAAATCCACTTACAGTCACAGAGATGTACAGCTCAGAAACAGACCCTTTGGTCCAACCAGTCAATGCCAAACATAATCTTAAATAAAACTAATCTCACCTGCCTGCTCCTGGTCCATATCCCTCCAAACCTTTCCTATTCATGTACTTATCCAAATGTCTTTTGAACGTTGTAATTGTACTCACATCTACAACCTCCTCTGGAAGTACATTCCACACATGAACCACCCTCTGTGTAAAATATTTGCCCCCATGTCTTTTTAAAATCTGAATCATACACATGTATAACACAGAAACAGGCCCTTTGATTTAACTCATCCATTCCAACCACATATCCTAAATTAATCTAGTCCCATTTGCCAGCACTTGAACCATATCCTTCTAAACCCTTCCTATTCATATACCTGTCCAGATGGCTTTTAAATGTCGTCATTGTACCAGCCTCCACCACTTCCTCTGGCAGCTCATTCCATACACGCACCACCCTCTGCATGAAAAAGTTGCCCTTTAGGTCCCTTTTAAATCTTTCCCCTCTCACCCTAAACCAATGCCCTCTAGTTTTGAAGAAAACCTTAACTATCCACCCTATCATGATTTTATCCCCTCATGATTTTATAAACCGCTATAAGGTCACCTCTCAACCTCCGATGCTCCAGGGAAAACAGCCCCAGCCTATTCAGTCTCTCCCTATAGCTCAAACGCTCCATGCTGGCAACTTCCTTGTAAATCCTTTCTGAACCTTTTCAATTTCACAACATCTTTGCAACAGCAGGGAGACCATAATTGAATGCAGTATTCCAAAATTGGCCTAACCATTGTCCTGTACAGCTGCAACATGACCTCCCAACTCCTATACTCAATGACCAATAAAGGCAAGCATACCAACCTTCTTCACTATCCTGTCTACCTGCAACTCCACTTTCAAGGGACGATGAACCTGCACTCCAATATCTCCTTGTTCAGCAACAGGATCCTACCATTAGATGTGTAGGATTCGCCCGATTTAGATTACTTACAGTGTGGAAACAGGCCCTTCGGCCCAACAAGTCCACACCGACCCTCTGAAGAGCAACCCACCCAGACACATTTCCCTACATTTACACCTAACACTACAATTTAGCATGGCCAACTCAACTAACCTGCACATTTTTGGAATGTGGGAGGAAACTGGAGCACCCGGAGGAAACTCACGCAGACACAGAGGGAATGTGAAAACTCCACGCAGACAGTTGTTTGAGGCGGGAATTGAACCCGGGTCTCTGGCGCTGTGAGGCAGCAGTGCTAACCACTGAGCCACCATGCCGCCCATTTGCCTTTCCAAAACGCAGCACCTCACATTTATCTAAATTAAACTCAGAGAAACCTGTAATTCTACTATAGAATTGAACACAGAGTAATTAAGGGGTTATGGATATGCATTATAACGCAAATTCAGGATGACCAAATAGTTCATCCTCATGCAAGCAGCAATCGATAACGAATGATGTAATATGTAGCGTGGAGAGATAAAGGTTCTGAAATAATTTATGGTGTGAATATATTTTTTTTATGGATAGTTACATTATGATAGGTGAAATGGCCTTCAATGTTACCAAATTGTATTGAGATGCAAATGAAACGCTTACAAATAGGTCTCACCATTGATGTGTCTTACTCGATGAGGATGAGGGTTGTGCCGTGAGAAAAAGGAATGGTAACTGAGCCTTCCAAAACGTGAACTGCTCTTTGGTTTAGACTGGGCCCTTTCGGCATCGACACTGAAGCGTAGGAGTGAATTAAGAGGCACAGTGCCCAGTTTGTCCATCATCTTGTCCTCTTCCTTGTTCATGAATGGGTCGATCACTGGTTGCCCTAATTTCTCCATTGTCTCCTTTATTGATGCCTTCTCGGTACTTTCAGAAAGAAACAGAGTCAATGACAAAATATTATCCAAGAATGAAACTTACAAGTTTCAAATTGTATCATAAAGAGGCAGAAATCAAAATGATCCCTGCTTCAACAAAAGCGTGTAATCTTTGAGTAACCTCCTCCTCATTTTTCTAATTCCTTCTAGAGATTCATCACTGCCCATCTCAACTTCTCCTTGCCCCATAACCCTCTGGGATCTCTGTGATCATTCAATTCTGGCCTCTTGCACAAGTCTTATTTTAATTGCTCTACCATTGGTGGCTGTGTCTTCAGCTGCCAGGGCCCCTAGCTTTGGAACTTGCTCCTTCTCTCCCATTGAAATGCTCTTTAATATCTACTTCCTTAGCCAAGCTATTGGTGACCTGTTTTAATCTTGTCAATTTCTCTTTGACAGTGGCCCTGTGAAATGCCTTGGATAATGTATTCCATCAAAGTGCTGTGTAATGCAGAGTTTTGATCATGCACTTATGGTTACGATTCTGTAAGACTTAAATCAAATCAATAATTCTTCTATAACAATAGAACAATAGAACAATACAGTACAGAACATGCCCTTTGGCCCTCGATGTTGCGCCGACCTGTGAACTAATCTAAGCCCATCCCCCTACACTATCCCATCATCATCCATATGCTTATCCAATGATTGTTTAAGTCCCACTAATGTGGCTGAGTTAACTACATTGGCAGGCAGGCATTCCCTTACCAGTCTCTGAGTAAAGAACCTGCCTCTGAAATCTGCCTTAAATCTATCACTAACCGGTCAATATTTTGTTTAGATTTTATCCCGATAGCATTGTTTTATTTTTGAGGATGATTAATTAATACTTGACGGAAGAACTCATAGCATTAATGGCAGTTTAGCACCTGGAAAAGATTCAGAAAAATACGAAGGAGAGTGGATCTGTGTTGTGGAAATCTATCAAAGCAGATTTCCCCATTTTGAAAGGCTTTCTGAAATGGGTAGGAACAGACTGACATAAAGAGGAAGAGAGAAATAACATGGCCAGGTGCTCAAGATGCAGCAGGAACAGAAACGTAACAGTTCTCCAAAACATAATTTTACCCTGATTCCAATGCTGCTATTCATTCATTCTTGGCACATTTACTATGTTGAATCTGCTATGTAAATGCAAGTTGTTGCATCAGTAAGTAATGTTGGTGAAACATTTTAGTGTTGGGAAACCAAACATTGTGACTCATAAGACACAGGTATTAAGTAACAGCGGCTTCACTCCATTTGGTCTCCTTACTTGAGAAAGGATGTACGGCACTGGAGGAGGTGCAGAGGAGGTTCACTGGATTGATTCTGGAATTGCGAGGGTTGGCTTATGAGAAGAGATTGCGTAGACTGGGACTAAACTCATTGGAATTTAGCAGAATGAGGGAAGGGTGGCATCATACAGAAACATACAAAAGTATGAAGGGAATAGATACACTAGAAGGTTGTTACCACTGGTGGAGAAACTACAACTAATAGACATAGCCTCAAAATCAGAAGAGGTGAGAATCTGAGGGCTCAGCCTTAGAATAAAGGGAAGGCCTTTTCGAATGGAGATAAGGACAGACTTCTTCAGCCAGAGAGTGGTGAATCTGTGGAATTCATTGCCACAGAACGCTGGGGAGGCCAGGTCATTGAGTCTGTTTAAAACAGAGATATGTAAGTTCTTGATTGCCAAGCGAATCAAAGGTTAGCGAGAGAAAGTGAGAAAATGGGGTTGAAAAACATGTCAGCCATGCCCAGAGATCTCAACATTGAGTTCTCCAATTTCAAGTAATCTCACTTCCCATCCCCAACTCCCTTCCCAGTATCCTCCTCTCCCCTCCCCCCCAAATGGGCCAGATGGTCTAACTTCTGCTCCTGTGTCTTATGGTCTTATGGAGCAGACTTATGGTGCAACTATGAGTTGACGAGGAACTTCTTCACCCAAAGGGGTGTTGAATCTGTGGAATTGCCTGCCCAGGGAAGCAGTTGAGGCTGCCTTATTGAATATTTTGAAGGCAAAGATAGGTAGAATTTTGAACAGTTAAGGAATTAAGGGATATTGTTAGCGGGTGGGTAAGTGGAGCTGAGTTCTTGTAAAGATCAGCCATGATCTTGTTGAATGTCAGAGCAGGCTCGATGGGCCAAATGGCCTATTCCTGTTCCTATTTCTTTTAGAATCGTAGAGTCATGGAGATGTACAGTGTGGAAACAGACCCTACAGTCCAACCCGTCCACGCCGACCAGATATTCCAACCTAATCTAGTCCCATCTGCCAACATATCCCTCCAAATCCTTCCTATTCATATACCCGTCCAGATGCCTTTTAAAAATTGCAATTGTACCAACCTCTACCACTTCCTCTGGCAGCTCATTCCATACACGCACCACCCTATGCATGAAAAAGTTGCCTCTTAGGTCTCTTTTATATCTTTCCCTTCTCACCGTAAACCTAGGCCTGCTCTTATACCCCAAATAAAAATGTCTGTGGTAACATTTAAATGAACACTTCTACTTTTGATTAACTGCTAGGCAACGTCGAATGAAAATCCAATTCCGCTTTGGAGAGGAGTTTCTGCTATCGATAATTTTAAATGGAGTGCATGAGTACTAGAAGATATGTGGCATTAAATTGTGACTTTAACAAGTGATAACCTATCAAGTTTAGAGTAAAAGCAAAAATGGACTGGTTCTCATATTGTGGCATACTTACTCCTGCTTGTATTTGGATGCAACAACTTCATTTGTTGCTGTTGTCATTGTATTAATTCTGCGCACATGCTGATATACAAACGGAGAAAAGGACAAAGATACATCAGCAAGAACAGAAAACATTAATAGAACCAAACAGTACTCAATGTGAGCAATTAAGTTTAGAATTAAACATATAATCTCCCTGACCTTCAGTGATACCACATGTTCTCATCAACCAGAAAGCAAATGTATCTATTCAATTATTTATGATTAATAGCTCTCGTCTTTTATGCAGAAGTATCGTCCTTAGTGAAAAGAGAGAACTACGTTCTTGCATAATGTTACCTCAACCTTTCCTGATGTGAGCTGAAAATGTGTTGCTGGAAAAGCGCAGCAGGTCAGGCAGCATCCAGGGAACAGGAGAATCGACGTTTCGGGCATAAGCCCTTCTTCGGGCTTATGCCCGAAACGTCGATTCTCCTGTTCCCTGGATGCTGCCTGACCTGCTGCGCTTTTCCAGCAACACATTTTCAGCTCTGATCTCCAGCATCTGCAGACCTCACTTTCTCCTTTCCTGATGTGACCCCAGTTTAATGCACCAGTGTTCAAGGGATCACATTGTGAAAGTTTGAGGGTAACAGTGTTGTTAAGCAGTGTTACCAGGGCTTTCAGGATGCAAATCAGTAATTAACTGTGGTAGGAAGGTGTGAGAGTCTGGAATGCAGTTCAATTCATCCTGGTTTATTACTTCATGTATTCATTACATCTTACTGCATTCTCCTGGCATTCAAATAGTTCTCTAACCAGTGTTCAAGAAGTCTGTTCAGTAACAGATTTACAGATGGAGCCTTTTCAGAGGGTAGTCTCAATGTTACATTTGGGAATCTGAAGATGGGTTCCTGTATTGCAGTCATGTTCAATGGATACATTTTAAATTGTTAAAGTATATGGCAAACCTGTTCAGGGAGGGAAAATATATGAGCTGAAACCATTTAAACCATGAATGCATCAAATCAAGTGGATGCATTGCTGACCTCCAGTGCAGTTGTTATCATGTCACAAATTGGTAACAAAAGAAGCTTTTGTGGAGGGGAAAAGCAGACATCTTTTGCAAGGTCAGAGTAATAGCTCACAGTATTCAGTGATTGAAAGGAACAAACAATGCCAGCATTAAACAAATGGGGAGCAGATTTTGAGCAGGAACTGTTCTTTGTGAAAACACAGAAGATACAGCATTGGAAGATCAGATCAACTGATATATAAGGTGAGGGTTTAAGTAAACAAAATTCTGATCATAGAATACCTATAGTGTGGAAACAAGCCCTTCGGCCCAATAAGTCCATACCGACCCTCCAGGGAGTATCCCACCCAAACCCATTCCCTTAACCTACACATTCCTGAATGCGATGGACAATTTAGCACAGCCAATTCACCCAACCTGCACATCTTTGGATTGTGGAAGGAAACCCACATAGACACAGGGAGAACATGCAAACTTCACACGGACAGTCACCAGAGGCTGGGATTGAGCTCATGTCCCTGGCATTGAGAGGCAGCAGTGCTAACCACTGAGCTACCATGATGGTCTTACCCACTGACACTTCACCCTCAGTCTCCCCATTCCTTTTCAGGCATTTACACCTTTGCACATTACTTATCCATTGAAAACATTGTATTTTCTTGACTTTCTGCATGTCTTTCTCTTTCTCTCTAAATAACATTTCCTTCCTTCTCTTCATTTTGCTTTTTGTGTTTATTTGGGGTCTAATTCACCCTTCTGTTTGCCTCAATTCTTTTTTCAATGTTTAAGTATCATTGATTAATGGGTTACACCATCAGGCAGAAAGTGAGGACTGCTGATGCTGGAGAAGTCAGAGTCAAAAGGTGTGGTACTGGAAAAGCACAGCAGGTCTCAGGCAGCATCCGAGGAGCAGGCGAGTCAATGTTTCAGGCATAAGCCCTTCATCAGGAATGTGGAGATGAGCAATAAATAGGGAGTTTCGGGATCGGCTGGGGGAAGGTAGGTGGGAAGGTAATGGGTGGATGCAGGTGGTGTGTGATGGTGATAGGTCCATGAGGAGAATGACACGGATAGGTGGGAAGGAAAATGGACAGGTAGGACAGTTCAAGAGGGAGGCGCCGAGTTGGAGGTTGGATCTGGGATGGGATGGGGGAGGGGAGATGAGGAAACTGGTGAAATTGACATTGATGCTGTGTGATTGGAGGGTCCGAAGGGGGAAGATGAGGTATTCTTCCTCCAATTGGTGGGTGGTTGGATTTGGCGGTGGAGGAGCTGTATGTCCTTGGCAGAGTGGGAGAGGGAGTTGAAGTGGTCAGCCACAGGGTGGTGGGAATATTTGGTGGGTGTGGCGCAGAGATGTTCCCTGAAATGCTCTGTGCATTGGCGTCCTGTCTCCTCAATGTAGAGGAAACCACATCGAGAGAAATGGACACAGTAGATGAGGTGAGTGGATGAGCAGGAAAATCTCTGCTGGATGTGAAAAAGATCCTTGGGTGGAGGTGAGGGGGGAGGTGTGGGTGCAGGTTTTATACCTTGTGCGGTGGCAAGGGGAAGGTGCTGCGTGTGGAATGTGGGTTGGTGAGAGGCATGGACCTAACAAGGCGGTTATGGAAGGAATGATCTCTGAGGAATACAGAGGGGGGTGGGGAGGGAAGTATGTCTCTGTTGGTAAGATCTGCCTGTAGGTGGTGAAAATGGCAGAGGATAATGCGTTGTATCTGGAGATTAGTGGGGTGGAAGGTGAGGATCAGGAGGGTTCTATCCTTGTTGCAGTTAGAGAGGATACAGCATCAGTCCTGCTATATATTAAGACACTAGATACCTCATTGTCTTTGCTGTTACTGGATCATCCTACCTTCCCCCAGCCGATCCCCAAACTTCCTATTTATTGCTCATCTCCACATTCCTGATGAAGGGCTTATGCCTGAAATATCAACTCTCCTGCTCCTCAGATGCTGCTTGACCTGCTGTGCTTTTCCAGTGCCGCACTTTGACTCTTACTTATATAAAGTTCCAGTTCAAATTATGTTCAAACTGAGAGCTGGATGAGAAAGTCGAACCAATGGCGCACTAATTACTGTCCCATTTCTGCAAGGTTTGGCCCAGTAACAGGATTGCACAATAACAGGTAGGAATGTGTGAATTAAGACTGTAATGGGTTTGAGGCCATTGCCACTTCCTGCAGTCCTTGCAGTGGGCTCTTCAACACATACTCAATGCAGAATTGGATCAGAAAAGGATTGAAAGATCATTATGTTGATTTAAGGAGTATGCTATTAAAGCCCTGTTAACTCTGCAAGTTCCCCCTTATTAGCATTTAGGAGCTTATGCCAAAACTGTGAGAGCTGTCCCACAGATAAGTCAAGCAACAGCCTGGCACTCATTGAATCATAGCTTACACGCAACAATCCAGACGCGAGCATCACCATCCCTGAAAATGTCCTGCCTCAACTGCAGGACAGACCCAGCAAAAGTGGTTGGGAGAGAGTTTTGTTTTCAATCCTTCACAGGATGAAGGCATTGCTGGCTAGGCCAGCATTTATTGTCCATCCCTACCTCAAGACTGGGCATCCACGAAGTGCTGTGGGCCAACAGCAGCAGCAGAATCATATTCCTACACAATCTGCAACCTCATGGCTTGGCATATTCCCCACTCAACCTTTACCATCACGCCAGGGACTCAACCCTGGTTCAATAGAGAGTGCAGGAGTATGTGCCAAGAGAAACACCAGGCCTGCTTGTATATTAAACAGCATTGGCAGCTTGTGACAGACAGAGCTAGGTGATCCCACACCCAACGACTCAGATCTAAAGTCTGCAATCCTGCCACATCCAGTCATGAATTTTGATGGATAATTAAACAACTCACTGGGGGAAGAGGCTCCACAAATATCCCCAACCTCAATGATGGAACATTTCAGCTGATCAGTACAAAAGGCAAGGCTAAAGTGTTCGCAGCAATCTTTAGAGAATCCCTATGGTGTGGAAGCAGCCCATTGAGTCCACAAAACATTCCACCCAAACCCAACCCTTGCATTTTCCATGGCTAAACCACCTAACCTTCACATCTTTGGACTGTGGGAGGAAACCAGAGCACACAGACACAGGGTGAATGTGCAAACTCTACACAGTTAGTTGCCCAAGACAGAAATTAAACCCAGTTTCCAATGCTGAACCACGGAGCCACCATGCCACTCCCTAGTACTGAGTGAGCGATCCATCTTAGCCTCCTCCAGTGGACCCCAGCATCACAGATACCAGTCTTCAATCAATTCGATTCACACCATATGATATCAAGAAATATAAAGAGGTATAACTGGGGGAAAGGCAGTTATGATGCAATTAGGCAAGATTTAGGATGCATATGATGGGGAAGGAAACTGCAGGGGATGGACACTGTTGAAATGTGGAGCTTATTCAAGGAACAGCTACTGCAGATCCTTGATAAGTATATATCTATCAGGCAGGGAGGTGGTTGTCGCAAGAGGGAGCCATGGTTTACTAAGGAAGTTGAATCTCTTGTCAAGAGAAAGAAGAAGGCTTGTGTGAGGATGAGGCATGAAGGCACAGTTAGGGGGCTTGAGAATTATAAGTTAGCCAGAAAAGATCTAAAGAGAGGGCTAAGAAGAGTGAGAAGGGGATATGATAAGTTGTTGGCGGATAGGATCAAGGAAAACCCTAAGACCTTCCATAGGTATATCAGGAATAAAACAGTTACAAAGTAAAATTAGGACCAATCAAAGATAGCAGTGGAAAGTTGTGTGTGGAATCTGAGGACATAGGGAAAGCGCATAATGAATACTTTTCATCAGTATTCACATTGGAAAAGGCAATGTTAGTGAGGATAGGGAGATACAGGCTATTAAAATAGATGGGATTAAGGTTGACAAAGAGGAGTTTTTAGCAATTTTGGAAGATCTGAAAATAGATAAGACCCCTGGGTTGGATTGACTTTACCCTCGGATTCTCTGTGAAGCCAGCAAGGAAATTGTAGAACTTTTGCTTCGATCTTTATGTCATCATTGTCAACAGGAGCAGTGCCAGAAAACTGGAGGATAGCAAATGTTGTTCTCTTGTTTAAGAGGGGGAGTAGAGACAACCCTGGTAATTATAGGCCAGTAAGCCTTAGTTTGGTTTGGGGAAGGTGTTGGGAAAGGTTATAAGAGACAGGATTTATAATCATCTGGAAAGAATAGTTTGATTAGGGATAGTCAACACGTTTTTGGAAGAGTAGCTCATGCCTCACTAATCTTACTGAGTTCTTCGAGAAGGTGACAAAACAGGTGCGATGAAGGCAAGGAGGTTGATGTGGTGTATGTGGCGTAAAGTCATTGATATGGTTCCACATGATAGGCTATTGCACAAAAGAAGGAGTTTTGGGATTAAAGGTGATTTAGCGGTTTGGATCAGAAATTGGCTAGCTGAAAGAAGACAGAGGGTGATGGTTGATGGGAAATGTTCATCCTGGAGTTCAGTTACCAGTGGTGTGCTGCAAGGATCTGTTTTGAGGCCACTGCTGTTTGTCATTTTTATAAATGATCTGGAGCTGGGCATGGAAGGATGGAGTAGTAAATTTGCAGATGACACTAAGGTAGGCAGAGTTGTGCATAGTGCCAAAGGATATTGTGTGTTACAGAGGGACGTAGATAAGATGCAGAGCTGGACTGAGAAGTGGCAAATGGAGTTTAATGTGGAAAAGTGTGAGACAGTTTACTTCAGAAGAAGTAATGGGAATGCAGAGTACTGGGCTAATGATAAAGTCTTTGGCAATGTAGATGAACAGAGACATCTCGGTGTCCAGCTGCATAAATCTCTGAAAGTTGCCACCCAGGTTGATCAGGTTGTTAAGAAGGCATATGGTATGTTGGTATTTATTGGTAGGGGAATTGAGTTTCGGAGGCACGAGGTCATGCTTCAGCTGTACAAGACACTGGTAAGGACGCACCCGGAGTCTGGTCACCACATTACAGGGAGGATGTGAAAGTTTTAGAAAGGATTCTGAGCAGATTTACTAGGATTTTGCCTGGTATGGAGGGAAAGTCTTTCAAGGAAAGGCTAAAAAAACTGAGGCTGTTTTTATTGGAAAGAAGAACATTGAGAGGTGACTTAATTGAGACATAAGATAATCAGAGCTTTAGTTAGGGTGGACACTGAGAGCCTTTTTCCTCAGATGGTGAAGGCTAACACAAGGGAACATAGCTTTAAATTGAGGGGTGATCAACTTAGGACAGGTATCAGGGGTAGCTTCTTTAGGAGCGTGGAACAACCTGCCTGCAACCATTGTAGACTCGCCCATGCTAAGGGCATTGAAACGGGCATTGGACATACATATGGATAATAATACAACGGTGTAGGTTAGATGGGCATCAGATTAATTTCGCAGGTGGCTGAAGCATCGAAGGCCGAAGGGCCTGTATTGCGCCGGAACGTTCTGTGTTCTATTTTCTAAATAGAGTCATAGAGTCATAGAGATGTACAGCATGGAAAGAGACCCTTCGGTCCAACCCATCCACACTGACCAGATATTCCAACCCAATCTAATCCCACCTGCCAGCACACGGCCCACATTCCTCCAAACCCTTCCTATTCATATACCCATCCAAATGCCTTTTAAATGTTCCAATTGTACCAGCCTCCACCACTTCCTCTGGCAGCTCATTCCATACACGTACCATCCTCTGCATGAAAAAGTTGCCCCTTAGGTCTCTTTTATATCTTTCCCCTCTCACCCTAAACCTATGCCCTCTAGTTCTGGACTCACTAACCCCAGGGAAAAGACTTTGTCTATTTATCCTATCCATGCCATTCTTGATTTTGTAAACCTCTTATAAGGTCACCCCTCAACCTCCGACGCTCCAGGGAAAACATCCCCAGCCTGTTCAGCCTCTCCCTATAATGGTTGGAGACATTGGATACTGCAAAGGCTATGGCCCTGACAATGGTCTGGCAGTAGTACTGAAGACATGTGCTCCAGAACCTGCTGCTCCCCTAATCAAGCTCTTCCAGGACACTTACAACACTGGCATCTATCTGACAATGTAGAAAGGTGCTCAGGTTTGTACACAAAAGACAGGACAAATCCAATCCAGCCAATTACCCCCTCAGAGGTCTACTATCAATAATTACTGAAGTAATGGAAGATGTCATCAACCGTGCTAGTAAGCAACACTTGCTTGGCAACAGCCTGCTCTCTGATACTCAGTCTGGTCCCATCAGGGCCACTCAGCTCCTGACCAAAAATGGACTAAAACGTTGAATTCCAGAGATGAGGTGATAGTAACTGTCCTTGACATCAAAGCAGCCTTTCGACATGGTATCAAGGAGTTCTAGCAAAACAGGAATCAATGTCAATCAGGGAGCAAACTCTCCGCATGTTGGAGTCAAATCTGGCAGAAAGGAAGATGATTGTGGTTGTTGGAGTTCAATCACCTCAACTCCAGGATATCTCTGCAGGAGTTCTTCAGGGTAGAGTCCCAAGTCCAACCACCTTCAGCTGCTCCATCATAAGGTCAGAAGTGGAGGTGTTTGCTGTTAATTGCACAATCTTCAACACCATTCGCTATCTCCTCAGATACTCAAGCAGGCTTGGGCTGACAAATGGCAGGTAACGTTGACTCAACATGAATGCCAGGCAATGACCATCTCCAACTAGAGAGAATCTAATCATTGCATGTTGATACTCAGTGGCATTGCCATCATTCAATCCCCCACTATCGACATCCTGAGAATTACCATTCAGCAGAAACTGAACTGGACTAATCCAATTGTCCTGTGGTTACAAGAAAAGGTCAAAAGTAGGAACCCTGCAGCAACTAGCTCACCTCCTGTCTCCCGAAAGCCTGTCCAGCATCAACAAAGCACAAGTCAAGAGTGTGATGGGCTACATCCCACATGCCTGGATAAATGCAGCTCTAAAAATACTCAAGACATTTGAGACCATCCAGGCCAAAGCAGTCTGTTTGATTGGCACCACATCCACTCTGTCCACCACTGCCACTCAGTAGTAGCAATGTATCTATCTACAGGATGCACTGCAGACATTCACCAATGTGCCTGAGACATCACCACTTCTATCTTGAAGGACAAGGGCAGCAGATACATGGGAACGCCACCACCTTCAAGTTCCCTTCCAAGCCACTCACCATTCTGAGTTGGAAAGTTCCTTCCCTGTGACTGGGTCAAAATCCTGGAATTCCCTCCTAAAGGAATTGTGGATCTACCTACAGCACATGGACTGCAGCGGGTTGAGAAGACAGCTCACCCCCAACTTCTCAAGGGCAATTAGAGATGGGCAATAAATGATGCCCAGCCAGCAAACCAATGTCCCATAAGTGAATTAAAAAGGGTGAAAAGCCGTGACTTTCATTAACATATTGGCAAGATGCTTGTGCCATAAAGATAACTATAACTATCAACTCCCGTGGGAAATGGTAAAATGAAATTTGATATTTTTTCTCTCGCTTTTTAAAAATTCCCTTGAAGACAATTGTAGTTGAATGGATTATTCAGCAAAAGAATCAATATGTAGATTGTTTTCTCATAAGTTTTTGATAAGAATTTTAAAAAATAAAATAGCTGAATCTAAAGGTAAAATATTTAACGGTCAGTTTATAATTTGAATGTACTTTGCGGCATTCACAATGATTTATACTTAAGGGGAAAAGCAGAATGTGAAACATTTGAATGGCAGGAATCGACTTCGTCAGAAAATCCATTTAGTCCCTATGTCTAACTGACTTCTTTGTTCAGCAGCTTTTCATTCTCTCAGCATGTTTAACATTTTCTCTATTCTTTTAATTTTCTCCATTCTTTCTAAGCACGCTCTGATTTTATCTAAGCTTTTTGCTCTCCTCTTTCCTGTGATTTTGCCTGCAGTCACTTGTTTACTATCCATCGATCGAAGTTCTTTAGTAATTTTAACTAGAAGGGCTATGACACATTTCTGGGGTGGGTGGGAATTGAACCGACACCTTCCAGCCCAGAGGCAGAAACATTACTGCAGTGACACAAGAGCACTCAAAAGTTACTCTACGCTTGACCATTTCTCCTATCTCTTCTGAATTCCATCTTGGTGTTTTCAGAGGTCTACTTACTTAACTATCTTCCTACTGAATTAATTCCCTCTTTGGGAACCCCTTTGTAGTTTCCCCTGTATCAATGCCTTTCTTAGTAAAGTCGCCATAGTCCCAGAAGAACATAGGGCTGCTCTCTCATCAACTGATGGCGAGTTTAACCTGAGTGTCACCACAGCTCAGCCAAGGAGTGAGTTGTGAAGACAGGACCGTCATGGTAACCTCAGCTGGTGTGGGAATTGAACCCACTGCTGGCCTTACTGTGCATTGCAAATCATCCGCTCCATCCAACTGAGCTAACTGACCCCAACACCTTACATGCAGTATTTGGAACAAATCTCTCAACACAATGCAGGTCATTTCATACGTGAATTCATTGCCACATGGGTGTAGCAAATCCAGGGGTCAAATTGGGAATTGAGGTTCCCACGTGTCCCTGCCGTATCATCGACAACTCCTTGGAATTCCCAAAGAATCATCAACCATCTCAAGCACTTCCTAATGAACCCACCACCTCCCACTATTATTGGCATGGCTGTCAATTCTGATATGGTAAAAACAATGACTGCAGATGCTGGAAACCAGATTCTGGATCAGTGGTGCTGGAAGAGCACAGCAGTTCAGGCAGCATCAGAGGAACAGTAAAAATCGACGTTTCGGGCAAAAGCCCTTCATCAGGAATAAAGGCAGAGAGCCTGAAGAGTGGATAGATAAGTGAGAGGAGGGTGGGGGTGGGGAGAAAGTAGCATAGAGTACAATAGGTGAGTGGGGGAGGGGATGAAGGTGATAGGTTGTCGGGGGAGGGGGGGATGGATAGGTGGAAAAGAAGATAGGCTGGTAGGAGCTTCAGGGCAGAGGAAATGACCTGGGAGTTGCAGTGGGAGAGGGACTCCCTGAGATTCTTGTAGAGAGAGGAGGAAAACTTCTTCAAGGCAGGCATCCTTGCAAGAGGATTCGCAGTAGGGTTAAAATCAACTAGGTAAAAACAATGACTGCAGATGCTGGAAACCAGATTCTGGACTGCCTGAACTGCTGTGCTCTTCCAGCACCACTAATCCAGAATCTGTTTAAACAGAAACTAGTTATCATGCAGTAAGGATAATGTATTAGAGGACAATGCACAGTTTTACAGAAGTATGATCCTGCTGAAGCCTTGCTAATTCTCCTCACAAGGCTCTGTCATGATTTCAAACATCACCATGAAGGGTGACATTCATACAGCCCCAGGCAGGAACCTTACAGAATGTCATACTACAACAATAAGTGCTTGAATTTTATAACCTCATTCTCAGAAGATTTGATTTGATTTATTTACTGTCACGTGTATTTATTACAAATACAGTGAACAGTGTTTGGTGGTACACATGCAGGATCATTTTAATTAGAAACTATTTAATATTTAATCGTTACAGATAGGGAGGTAGGAAACTAAATACAACATTCAATGACAAATGCAGCTAAAGACGTCAGGTAAAGAATCTTGCTTTGCACAGAGCTAGTGCAGGTTATCAAAGGATTTCATTTTCATTCATGTCAATGTTTGAAATAGACTGTACAAGTAGTTCTATAACATAATGGTTGTGTTCTTGTGCAACCTTGCATTCTAGAAATATCACACTGTAGAAACACCACTTTAAGTGTTGGCGATGTAATCATGTTACAGCCAACACATGTTTTAAAAGTTCAGACTTTAGACAGGGTGTCCCCGATTCATCAAGTGCTTTACAGTGAATTCGCATCGGCGAAACGCGCGTTATAGCAGAATGACCTGTACAAGGAATGACAAGCTAACAAGAAAGCAATGTTACAGCAGAGATTACAGAGGAATCTAATATTTCAGGACTTCTGCATCAGAGAATATTATTGGTTGTATGTTTCCAACATCTTCCATCTTTATAACAATCAATTTGACAGACAAGAAAAGAAATGAATTCTGTACTATTTATCTCGAGTCATAGAGTCATACAGCATGGCAACAGACCTTTTAGTCCAACTCATCCATGTCAACCAAGTTGCCTAAACTAAACCAGTCCCACTTGCTTGCATTCGGCCCGTATACCTCTAAACCTTTCCTACCTAGAAAAAAAAACTGCATTATTTTCACATACTGTGCCAAGTCTTCAATGGCAGGATTGAACAATTCAAGCTACCCAAGTAAAAACATGGTGCCAGAAATGCCTACCCCAAATCCAAGATGACTCTTGTGAGTGAAGGTTCCTTAGGCAGGTAATGTTTTCTCCCGTTGCCACTGAAATAACTGTACAAAGGCCAGTATTCTGTCACCAAGCCATCCTTTATCTCCATGTGCACAGTACACAGCCTGTGGCCAGCCCCAGGATCAGGAGACTCTCTGAATCCCCTGTTTATTATCTGTCAGCTAGGGCTCCCTGATTGGCCCAGGTTAACAATCCCAAACAAGGATCTCATAGGCAATGAGATCTACCCAGTTCCAATCACTACAATTGGGAAGGGTGAGGTTCTTTGCTATGGAAATGAGGTGATAAAGAATCGATAGAATAAAGAGATTGATCCCACTCATAGCTTAGGGAAGAACAAGAGGAATGATATAAATTAGCCACCAAGGAATCCAATAAAGAATTGTATGTACAGAAGGAGCACTGAGAAAGTGGAACTTTGGCACACAGAGTAGATGATGAAAGAGAGGGAATAAGAGTTGGGGCGGCAAGAGGATTACTAGAGTGGGAAAAGGTTGATGTGGCATAGAAATATCAGTATACACCATTTGGTCAGAACAATGTCTTCGGTATTGTAGTTTTAATATAACGTACAAACACTTGAACAATCAATGGAATCATTTCACAATAAGAGCAACAATTGACACTCATTATCGAACATAAGTCTATAATTAATTTAAATGCAGGGTGTCGATGGTGATAAAGTGATAAACGGCTTTATTGAGAGCATTCCACTACCTTAAGACTGGTTCGGTGAGTTTCCTTCACATTTACACTGTGTATTTCCTCTCCAGTTTTCCTATCGGAAAGATGTTGTGAAACTTGAAAGGGTTCAGAAAAGATTTACAAGGATGTTGCCAGGGTTGGAGGATTTGAGCTATAGGGAGAGGCTGAACAGGCTTGGGTTTTTTTCCCTGGAGCGTTGGAGGCTGAGGGGTGACTTTATAGAGGTTTACAAAATTATGAGGGGCAAGGTCTTTTCCCTGGGGTTGGGGAGTCCAGAACTAGAGGGCATAGGTTAAGGGTGAGAGGGGAAAGACATAAAAGAGATCTAAGGGGCAACTTTTTCATGCAGAGGGTGGTACGTGTATGGAATGAGCTGCCAGAGGATGTGGTGGAGGCTGGTACAATTGCAATATTTAAGAGGAATTTGGATGGGTATATGAATAGGAAGGGTTTGGAGGGATATAGGCCAAGTGCTGGCAGGTGGGACTAGATTGGGTTGGGATATCTGGTCGGCATGGACAGGTTGGACCGAAGGGTCTACTTCCATGTTGTACATCTCCATGACTCTATGACTCTTCACTATAATGTTCCGAAAGTAATTTCCAAATAAAGCTCCCTGAAGAAATTCCTTCCACCCAAAATATAATCATCAATTTCTTGAACACTTGTAAAATATTAACTTTTTCAAGAATACAATACTGTGCATTTTGCTCCAGACTTTAAAAAGATTGATTTATACCCTGCTTAAAAATGTTATATTTGTATTTTTAAAAATATCAAATAACAGTTTACATTAGTTAACAACATGAACACGATTCGATTAAAGCTTCTCATCTTTTGCCATATGTTAAAAATATTGCATTTGGTTATGAGTGATCTGAAAGAAATGAGGAGAACAGTATTTTTCTATTGTGAAGAAGCTGAATAACCTGGGGTACTATGCACTAAGTATGGTACAAGATATAAATAACTCACCAATAACAATTTCAGCACTCTCCCGTGTTATCCCAACTTTAGGCAACTTCAGGCACATTGGTCTTACTGCACTTTGGTTTGTTGGTTTGTTTGTCTTGTGATTGATTCTAGCTGTAGTTGCTAGGATACATTAATCTGCAATCGCGTTATGGAACTCAAAGATTAAATATAGAGTCAGAAACTTTGTTTTTCCAGTTAACATTTTCTCCCATTTCTGAGTCAAATGTCACACATAAATGTGCAGCAACCTAACTTAAAATTTCCAAATTGAGTTTGGTGAGCCCAGTATACCGCAGCTCCTTCGTGAGTGAACAACAATCTGGGTTTATCTGTACAAAATAGTAAGGGTCATTTAATCTTTCTCTCATCATTCAATACTAGAAACTCTTAAATGAGCAACAGTGAGCCTTTTGTAATTCGATGCTAACAGCAACATCAAGGCTTACTGTGGAAACATATCAAAAACTATTCACGGTGCCACGTTATGAATAAATTACATTATTCTCTGAACATAATGAATTTACAATTCCCTGCAAGTTCTTTTGTCATGTGTTAATCAGGGAATGTGATGTCAATGTCTAAAAGCAATGCCTAGCTTAAAATTAGCATCATTTTCTATCTTCACAAAAACATTAGTTAAAGAGGGAAATAGATTTAAGTATTCACTTTTTAAAAATCACATATTGAATTGAGATGGTAGATTTTCAATTATAGTTATTTGCTTATCGAGCAACTGAAAAACTGTGTCATTCAATTTTGATTTAAGAGCACTGGCTAGGTAGTACTACAGAAATTTAGAATTGAGTGCATCTGCACCATATGGATGCATTGGTTCAGGACAGCAGCTTTCTACCACCTTTATAAGGGCAAGAAGAAATAGCCAGTAAACCTTTGCTGAGCCAGTGATACCCACGTCTCATGAACAAATAATTAAAAAGGTTACACATTATGAACACTCAAACCAATGTTTGTGTGCCAATTTTCTGTCAAAACAGTCCTTCTAGCCCTGCAGAAGTTTATGTGCTTCAATTAAATCCCTGCTCATTCTTCTAAACTTATGTGAATGTAGGCCCAGTCGACCTAATTTCTTCCCCACGTGACAAACCCACCACCCAGGGATCAGTCTAATAAACTGTTAGCTGCAATCCTTCTATCGCAAGCTTCTCCTTTGAAAGTCTCTCCTTTCTTGGGTAGGGAGACCAAAACTGGCGAATATACTCCAGGCGTGGTCCCACTGAGGTTCTGTGCAACCGCAGCAAGATAATCTTATCCCGTCCTCCTTTTGGAATGAGACTAACGTGCCCTTTGCATGCTTGCTTTCAATGACTGTCCATTTATACCTCAAAATTTATGACTATTTAAATAATACCCTGCCATTCCATTTCTCCTACTGAACGAGATAACTATACCCAGTTACATACTCTAACTGCATGTATTTGCCCACTCACTCAACCTATCGAAATTGCCTTGAATCCTTCTCAGTAATCGCAATCTCTCCTAGCTTTGTGGTATCAGCAAACTTGGAAACATTACGTTTAATTCTCTCATCTAAACCATTGACATATCGTGTGAATAACTGATTCCCGGACATCAATCCCTGGGGTATCCCACAAGTCATCATTTTCCATTGAGAAAAAGGCCCTACTACAGGTTCCTCTCTGTTTCCTGCCAGTCAGCCAATCTTCCAACCATATCAATATGTTACCCCCTTACCATGAACTATTGGTTTCCAACCTTTGAAGTGGCATCTTATTAAACACCTTCTAGAAATCCAAGTATAGTATGTCTTCAAATTTCCCTTTACTCCAACTGCATATTACTCCTTCAAAGAATGACGATAAATGATAGTCATAGAGTCATAGAGATGTACAGCACAGAAATAGACCCTTCAGTCCAAATTATCCATGTCAACCAGAAATCCTAGATTAATCTCGTCTCATTTGCCAACATTTGGCCCATACCCCTCTAAACTCTCCCTATTCATGTACCCATCCAGATAGATTTTAAATGTTGTAATTGTACCAATCTCCACCACTTCCTCTGGAAGCTCATTCCATACATACACCACCCTCTGCATGAAAATGTTACTCCTTAGGTCCCTTCTAAAACTTTCCCCCTCACCTAAATCTATGCCCTCTAATTTTGGAGTCCACTATCCTGGGGAAAAAGACCTTGACTATTCACCCTATCCATGCCCTTCATGATTTTATAAACTTCTATAAGGTCATCCCCTCAGCCTCCGACACTCTAGTGAAAATAGCCCCAGCCTGTTCAGCCTTTACCTATAGCTTAAACCCCCTCCAATCCTGCCAACATCCTTGTAAATGTTTTTCTGAACCCTTTCAGGTTTAACAACATCCTTCCAAAAGTGGCCTAACCAAGGTCCTGTGCAGTCACAACATGACCTCCCCAACTCTTATATTGAAAGATTACTGCACTGAGCCAAGTGGTTGAAAATGATTTCTCTCTGACAAAGCTACCTGACTCTTCCTCATTACCTTGAGTTTTTCTATGTGTGCAGCTATGAATTTTGTTATGATAGTTTCGAACGTTTCAGATTCATATCCCCACTGTTAGATAGCAAGATATCCTTCTTACAGAAAAAAAATACAGTACAGGCATTCCTTCAGTAAATAATCTGGTGGCTGGTGACTTATATTAACCATCTAAACGACAAGATTTCTTTCCAGCATCTACTTTAAACAGGCTATATTGATCCTCAGCTTTTTTTCTCACTTATGTTTACTGTAGAATGTACATTATCCCACAGAGCCAGGTCATCTAAGTAACAGTCTATTGATTTTGTTTGTTCAGTCCGAGTTCCATATGATGCTACCTCCAAGATCTTAGACAAAGATAACAACATCTCAACAGCATCAATAATTAAAGCACACTTCATCACTTTTCTTACTTTCTATGTGGAGAAAGTGAGGACTGCAGATGCTGGAGATCAGAGCTGAAAATGTGTTGCTGGAAAAGCGCAGCAGGTCAGGCAGCATCCAAGGAGCAGGAGAATCAACGTTTCGGGCATGAGCCCTTCTTCTGGAATCTTTCCTAAAGAAGGGCACATGCCCGAAACGTCAATTCTCCTGCTCCTTGGATGCTGCCTGACCTGCTGCGCTTTTCCAGCAACACATTTTCAGCTCTTACTTTCTTTGTCCCAAGAGGCAAATGTTCTCATTTTCTCCCAAAGGATTAGTACAAATCTTTCTGTGTTGGAAAATTTATGGTAGACAAGCAGGAGGTCTGAAGAGCACAGCAAGCCAGGCAGCATCAGGAGATGGAGAAGTCAACATTTCGGGTGAGATAGCATCAGGAGTTGGGGAAGTTAATGTTTCGGGTGTAACCTGTCTTCAGGATGGGGTTGGATGTAAGGGGGGCTGCAGATAAAAGGGGTGGTAGGGGCAGGGTGGTGAGGTGGGGAAAGGTGAACACAGGTAGATGATATGACCTGGTTGATCAATGGGAGGAATAAATCCAGCTGGTAGCTGGAAGGAAGGGTCAATGAGAGGAATGGAAGGGAGGGGGAAAGGGCTAGGAAGAGAATTGGCAGATGGAAAGGGAGGTTATTTGAAATTGGAGAACTCAATGTTGAGTCCTCCGGGTTGTCGGCTGCCCACGCAGAAGATAAGGCATTTTTCCTCCAATTTGCGGTCTAATTTGCTGTGGCAATGGAGGAAGCCATGGATGGTCATGTTGAAAAGGGAGTGGTTAGGGGGAATTGAAATGAGTGGTGACTGGGAGGTCCGGTCAGCCCCTGCAGGCCCGGCTGAGATGCTTGGCGAAACATGTCTGGATTTATTCCTCCCATCGACCAACCAGGTTGTATCCTCATCCTGTGTTCACCGACACCCACCTCATCACCCTACCGCCACCTCCCCCTTTATCTGCAGCTCCCTTAATCCCAGCCCCAGTCCTGAAGAAAGGTTACACCTGAAACATTGACTTCTCCACCTGCTGATGCTGCCTGGCTTGTTGTGTTCTTCCAGCCTCCTGCTTGTCTACCTTCGATTCCATCATCTGCCGGGGTTTTTTTTGTCTCTAACCTTGGAAGATTTAGTGCCAAGCTTTGTGTGTGAGGTAGATTAATGTCATATTATTGCGATCACCCAAAGCTGAAAACTTCAGCAAAATTTTCATTTTTTAAAAAGTCTGATTTGCCTTCCAGCTTTGGAAGCAGCGTGGTCAGACTTCATAGCAGGAATATCAAAACTAGGATATGGTCCGGTCCATGTGTCTGACCAATTGAGCTTTCTGAAGAAGCTCCTCAGCTGTTCCATCTCTTCCTTAGTAGCAGCCCCATCAGTCTGTCTAGATCTGCCATGACTAATTGCAAAAGGATTTACGTCTTTAAAGAAAGACTTTTGAAGTATAATTACATCTGACTTGCCCCATGTAACCCATGTATTTGACAACTCCAGAAGCTTTTTTGCCATTTCAAGATTCCTTCCTCATTCAATTGACCATCTTTTCTTTAATGTCACTGGTGAGACCCTCTTGTGACACAATGGCAGCATCCTTACCCAAGGATTGGGAGGCCCAGGTTCATGCTCCAGGGGAGTATAAGAACATCTCTGAACAGGTTGATTGGCAAAATAGGTTAAATTAAAAAAAGACTTTATATGGGGCCCTTTTGTGAGCAGAGGTTCAAGTTGCAGAGGGATGGTTAATAACATCTCTGAACAGATTGATTAGAAAAAATAGGTTAAATTTTTAAAAAGTAATTATTTGGATGGGTATATGAATAGGAAGTGTTTGGAGGGATATGGGCCGGGTGCTGGCAGGTGGGACTAGATTGGGTTGGGGTATCTGGTTGGCAGGGACGGGTTGGACCAAAGGGTCTGTTTCTATGCTGTACATCTCTATGACTCTATGACTCTACTTGCACCCACCACAAAAAAATCATAAAAATATCTAAAATTATTCCGTTATACTGTCAATCAATCATCACCAGGGCCACTTTCAATTTTGAACTCCATCTCATTAACAGAACAGAGCTTTTTAAAAATTATCACTGCCAAGAAGTATAATTTAACTCAAGTATATTATTATTATTTCCAGAGTATCTCCTGTATTTCTGGTGCTACCTTTAAGTGCTGTAAAATTACTCTATTCCCAAGCAGAATATTCAGAAGGAAAAACACTTTGATATCTGTAAGAGTTATACTTCCAAGAAAAGTCTGTAAAAATGGTTAAAAAGATTTTCAAAATTATCTTTCTCACCGGGGGAGAGTTTACCTTGATCTCTCCTGCCCCCAAACATTCCTCAAAGCCTCTAGCTACCAGCCTAGCCTTAATCTTATTGGGCCAACCCAGATGGATCATTGCCATAAAAATCTATTTGAGTGACCAAGCAGATTGACCTCAGTCATCAACTTCTGGATATATGGGGAATTCTTTCCAAAGCTGTAACTCTTATTTAGCCTCTTTTATCATCCTGTCTTCCATTCAAACCCAATCATGGAGACTTCTATGTTCCTCCATTGCCAGGGAAGGCTTTCCATTACCCATGTTACATTGTGGAGGTGCTGGTGTTGGACTGGGATGGACAAAGTTAGAAATCACACAACACCAGGTTATAGTCCAACAAATTTATTTGAAAGTTCTAGTTTTCAGAGCGCTACTCCTTCGTCAGGTAGCTGTGGAGCAGGATCATAAAACACGGAATTTATAGCAAAAGATCACAGTGTCATGCAACTGAAACAATATATTGAACAAATCTGGATTCTATTTCCAAAGTAGGGCTTTATAAAATGTTACAATGACTGCCTGCAGATCATGTGCTTTTTCAATAAAATAGAATGTTTCTGCAATTACAATGCTGCAAATGCAAATTCACCTCACAGACTTATATGTGTGTGTATGCATGTGAGGGAGAGGGAGGGGGAGAGAGAGAGTGTGTGTACATGTGAGTGTGAGTATGTGTGAGAGTGTGTGTTTGCATGTGTGCGCGTGTGTGTGAGTGAGAGACTGTATAGTGTAGTGGGGTCTCCTGTAGTGTGACATGAACCCAAGGTCCCGGTTCACACACTTTTTTTAGATTAGATTAGATTAGATTAGATTATTTACAGTGTGGAAACAGGCCCTTCGGCCCAACAAGTCCCCTTCGGCCCAACAAGTCCACACCGACCCGCAACCCCCCATACCCCTACATTTACCCCTTACCTAACACTACAGGCAATTTAGCATGGCCAATTCACCTGACCTGCAGATCTTTGGACTGTAGGAGAAAACTGGAGCACCCGGAGGAAACCCACGCAGACACGGGGAGAACGTGCAAACTCCACACAATCAGTCGCCTGAGGCGGGAATTGAACCCGGGTCTCTGGCGCTGTGAGGCAGCAGTGCTAACCACTGTGCCACCATGCCGCCCACTTTACCAAGCACGCACACATGCGAACACACACACGCGCGCACACACACACATTCTCTCTCTCTCTCTACCCCCACTCCCTCACATACACGCATACACACATATAACTGTGTATTGGCCATGGGAAATGCAGGGTTACAGGGATAGGGTAGGCAATGGGTCTAGGTGGGATGCGCTTTGAAGGGTTGGAGGTTGACTCAATGGGATGAATGGCCTGCTTCCACACTGTAAGGATTCTAGGAATTCCTAATTCAAATTAAACCATTGGGAACGGCAGCATAACTGTGTTGGTTAGAATAATTTAGTTAGGTAATAAATTAGCTAGTCAGTTCAGCAGGGCACCAGTTCAGTTCAATTAGCTAGTCAGTTCAGCAGAGCAATGGTAATACGAATAATACATTTATCTGCTATTTCTTTACTTTCCGTTATCAATTCCCCTTTTCAGAATTCTGGAGACCAACATTTATCTTCACAAACAGAATGTTTCTTTTTAGAAGATTTTCAGCCCCTTGTGTTCCTTGCAAATTTACATTTTCATTTTCTTTGGTATGAATCATTTACTGTACTTCACACTATATTGCCATCTGTGCAAACTCCATCTTCTGTTTTATCAACATTCCAACAACAGAAACTCGAGATAATTTTAGTGAGTTAAATTAATTCATGGCATTTCTGAAAAGAAAGGTTTATAGTCTCTCTCTTCAGATAGACAAGGTGCAATTTTCCATCGGCTAATAAAGGGTGGACATGCATTTGGGATTGTGTCAATATAAAATAGCAGAGAAAGGCTATTATATGAACAAAGGTACAAAATCAATACAGTATGAAAAACAAACAAAATGTTACAGATGAATGACTTATTCTGTTGACATTCCTAATACTGCAATTTTGTTCTCTTTAAACCAGTTCAGCCTCAAAGGGGCAGCATGTTGGCTCAGTGGTTAGCACTGCTGCCCCAGGGTCCCAGGTTCAATTCCAGCCTCGGGTTACCGTCTGTGTGGAGTTTGCACATTCTCCCAGTGTCTGCATGGGTTTCTTCTGGGTGCTCTGGTTTCCTCCCATAGTTCAAAATGTGCAGGTCAGGTAGATTGGCCATGCTAAATTGCCCATAGTGTTAGGTGCATTAGTCAGAGGGGGGATGGGTTACTCTTCGGAGGGTCGGTGTGGACTGGTTGAGCCAAAGGGCCTGTTTCCACACCGTAGGGAATCTAATCTTTAAAAAAAATGTCAAAAGCCAATAAATAGTTTGCTTGGAGTTCAAGTATTGGCAATATGTACCAAACAAATTCATTTTGGAACACTGGTACAGTCACTGGATGTATTCTTGTACCATCTAGTGGTGGGGCAAGAAAACCTGTCAGAGCCCGACAGGCCCTACAGGGAAGGCTGTGGTCTAGTGCTGTTATTGCTGGACTAATCCAGAGATGAAGAGTGTGGTGCTGGAAAACCACAGCTGATCAGGCAACATCCAAGGAGCTGGAGAATTGATGTTTCGAGCATTAGCTCTTCATCAGGAATGTTCTGGGGACCTGGGTTTGAATCCCGCCATGGCAGGCAGTGGAATTTGCATTCAATAAAAATCTGGAATTAAGAGTCTCATGGTGACCATTGTCAATTGCTGGACAAACCCATCTAGATCACGAATGTCCTTTTGGGAAGGAAGCTGTCATCCTGGCCTACACATGACTCCAGACGCACGGCAATGTGGTTGACTCTTAACTACCCTCTGGGCAATTAGGGACAGGCAGTTAAGAGTCATGCCAGTGACGCCCTCATCCCGTGAATGAATAAAGAGAAAGAAAAGATTGATACAGCCACAAGAACTTGCATTTGTATAGCATCTTTATGGTAAACCATTCCCAACATTCTTTACAAGGAGACTATCAAACTCTTTGGCAAGTTAAAACAGATGCTCAAACACTTAGTCAAGAAAATGCAAAGCAATTCTGGGGCTTGGGAACTGAAGGCACAATGCCTATGGCGGATATTACCTGGGTTTGATTCCAGCCTCGGGTGACTGTCTGTGTGGAGTTTGCACGTTCTCCCCTTGTCTGCGTGGGTTACTTCCGGGTGCTCTGGTTTTCTCCCACAATCCAAAGATGTGCAAGTCAGGTGAATTGGCCATGCTAAATTGCCCATAGTGTTCAGGGATGTGTAGGTTAGGTGCACTAGTTATATGGAATGTAGAGTAATAGTGTAGGGGAATGGGTTTGGGTGGGATACTGTTCAGAGGGTTGGTATGGACTTGTTGGGCCAAATGGCCTGTTTCCACACTGTAGGGATTCCATGAATATATGGGAGACCAAAATTAGAGGAGCACAGATATCTCAGAAGGTTATAGAAATACGGGTGGAAGGGATTTGAAAAAAAAATTTAAACTCAACCAAGAGTCACATCAGCAAACATGGGAAGTTGGTGCATGTTTAAATCATGACTAAGTTTTGGAGGGTTTGAAATTTATGGAAGATGGAATTGGAAAAGCCAGTGAGTTATGTGGCGGAGCCGTCGATCAGAGATAAAAAGACATGATGAGTTTTTAGGCGGTGTATGTACGAGGAAGATGATGTGAAGGGGGAAGGAAGTAGTCTTAGCGATAGTGTGGATGCGGTTCAAAATTCATTTTGGGGTCAAACACTAAAATGGTTGAGAAATACAGTCTACATCAACCCAAATGACCAGTAGGAATGGAATCAGTGGCACAATTGGTCAATATTACCTTCAGTTTCAATACTTAATTGGAGATTTTTGTTTGCTCATTCACACTGGATATTGGACAGGAAGAGAGATAATTCAGTAAAAAGGAGGCATCCAGGGCATATAGGTGGCTTACCCACATGAAAATTGGGGTGTAGCTGAGGCGACAGGATGTAGATGAGAAAGAGGAAAGTCAAAAGAGCATGAGGGACACTGGAGGTAACGGTGCAGGAGTGGGATGGGGGGCCCTGGTAAAGAGGGTGGTTTCATTTGGCTCAGACATGCACTGCAACAGTGGCTCAGTCTCACCAGATAGAAAATGGAAGAGATGCACTGAAGGATAGTGGGAGAGACTGGCCTGCAGACAGGTTGAGAACAATGGTGTAGCATTTGTGCCAGTCACATAAGGCACTAGATAGAATGTTGGAAAGATGTTCTTTAGTTATTGAATTTGCAAAATAGATGACAGATATGGGGAGAGAGTGTGGTTGGAGATATGACAAATCGACCAAAAGGCATGATGAGTGGTCCATTATCAATAAACAGATTCCAAGAAAAGGAGAGGTTAGATAGTCATCCATTTTTTGGGAATGGGGTTGAAGAAGCAGAGTTGGGATTTGTGGCCCACGGATAAGCTTGAAGGCATGACAAGCTATCGAAGAGTTAAAAAAGGATAAAGTAGGCATTAGGCTGGTGGATGGGGAAAAAATGGTAGAGGCAGCTGGACAGAGAATCCAACTCCAAAAGGTAAGTTGCCCACAAATTATATTTCCCAAATTTGAAGAGTCAGTTTAAAATCAAAAGCTGCCTTAAAAATTCAAAACAAAGCTCTTCAACATACACGTGACATAGTTCAGTGTCCAGCTTGTGGTATGCAGAGGCAGAATGTCGTTGGGAGAAAGTGAAGGCTGGAGATCACAGTCAAAAGTGTATTGCTGGAAAAGCACAGCCAGTCATGCAGCATCCGAGGAGCAGGAGAGTCGGCGTTTCGAGCATGTAGCTGCTAGGCGTGTAACCAGGATGGATTCATCGCAAACATAAGGATTTTCCCGGTCTCTGGATTCTCAGAAAACACAACCAGTAACTCAAAGTGCTGACATCTGGTTCCAACAGATCCTGCTGAACACCTTGGAAAAGGGAAACAGGCTGAGAGTGCTTTGACAATGCAAGTTGTAAGCAAGTGCTTTTCTCTCTCTAGGCAATATTTTTTGCCAAAGATATCACAGCTTAAGTTCATTGTCCAAAATTCTGAAGAGCCTGTGTTGCAAGATTCAGTAGCAATTAGCTGCCAATTTGGTTCATTGATCAAGAAGAGTGCAAAGGGACAGCACATTGCAAAGACTGTGGGCCCAACCATATTCTGGCATTAGAACCAATGACTTATAGAGTCATAGACCCACAGAGGTATACAGCACGGATCAAAGCTTTCGGTACAATTCATCCATGTCGACCAGAAATCCTAACCTAATCTAGTCCCATTTTTCAGCACTTGGCCAAATCTCTCTAAACCCTTCCTTATTCATACACCCATCCAGATGTCTTTTAAATGTTGTAATTGTACCAGCCTCCACCACTTCCTCTGGCAGCTCATTTCATACATGTACCACCCTCTGCATGAAAAGGTTACCCTTTAGGTCCCTTTTAAATTTTTCCCCTCTCACCCTAAACCTATGCCCTCTAGTTCTGGACTCCCCCACCCCAGGGAAAAGACATTGTCTATTTTTCCTACCCATGCCGCTCATGATTTTATAAAGCTCTATAAGGTCACCTGACTTGTGCTCCAGAACTAGCCACACACCCAGCCAAGTGGTTCCACCGCGGATACAACACTGGCATCTTTGTTTGCACAGCCATGTCTCAACTATAAAGAGCAGGACCAATCCGGCTAATTATCGGTCTACTTTGAGTCAAGAGTCAGGTAAGATCTCCCTATTGCCAGAGGACATTAGGCTTGCTCTCAGATGACTGGGGTGGTGAGTTTAACCTGAGGATCACCTCACCTTAGGGGAAGGGCAAGGTTGAGAGGGTGAGATCGTCATGGTAACCTCAGCCAGCATGACAATTGGATTGACAATGCTATTACAGTGGTATTTACCAAAGCTGCTCACCGATGCTCCATTTGAGTTCCACCAAGGCCGGTACAACTTGGGGGAGAAATAAAAAAGCAAAATTGTAGGGGTAAGGTGCAGTGAGTGATTGGTCAGTGTGGCATCAAGGAATCCAAGCAAGACTGGAGTCAATGGAATTCAGGATCCTAATTCTCTACATTTTGGAAGAATAACCATCTCCCTTTGTGCTTGAGAGAAGGTGATCAAACATCTCAATCCCAGGATCACTTGATTGAGATGGGCTTTTAAGGGCAGTGATCTAGGCACAACCATCTTCAGCTTCACCAATAAACTTTCCTTCCAGCAGGAGGCCATTTGCAAATGGTAATGAACACTGCAAAAGTTTAAATATGAAGTAGTGCATTCCCAAATGTAGAACAACCTGAACAGCATTAGGTGACATCTAACTCACCACTCAAATGCCAAGCAACAATTATTCAACAAGGGAGAGAATCCACCCATTGCCTTAGATAGTCAACTGGATCAGTAGCGTACATCTGTGGCTCCAAGATCCAGTAAGTGGTTGGAAATTCTGCAACTTTTAACTTGACCCTGACTCTCCAATGCCTTTCCACCACTTACAAAGGTACATGTCAGGGGTCTGATGAAATACTTCCCAAGTCAAAACAGCCTGGTTGATCAGCGTCCACACCAGTTCCATTGCATTAAAGCAGCAGTGTGTACAACCACAAAATGCACTACGCAGCTCCAAAAAGCACCTTCCAAAATCCATGACCTGTCCTACCTAAAGAGACAAATAAACTGCAGATGCTGGAATCCAAAGTAGACAGGCAGGAGGCTGGAAGAACACAGCAAGCCAGGCAGGTGGAGGAGTCAATGCTTCGGGTATAACCCTTCCTCAGGACCTGAAACATCGACTTCTCCACCTCCAGATGCTGTCTGGCTAGCTGCGTTCTTCAAGCCTCCTGCCTGTCTACACTGTACTGCCTAAAAGCACAACAGCAGCACCTGCAAGGGCGCATGTCGCCAGCACGTTCCCCTCCCAGTTACCTTATTCATTCATTCTTGCTGGCTCAAAGTCCTGCCGCAAGAGATGATAGCTGCATTTGACCCATATCCCCAAATACTTTTACTTAAAATTTTATCCATCTCAGATTTAAAATTAACAACTAGTCCTACATCAACTGCTATTTTTGGAAGATCGTTCCAAACATATACTACCCTTCATGTGCAGAAGTGCTTCTAAATATCTCTCCTGAACAGTCTGGCCCTAATTATTAGACCATGCCCCCAATTCCAGAATCTCCAACCAGTGGAAATAGTTTATCTTTATCTACCTTTTCCTGCTAATATCTTTAAGACTTTGATCAGGTCACCTTCAACTTTCAAAATTGTAGAAAAAGAAAACAGAAAAGTTTGTATAATCTCTCCTCAGAATGTAACCCTAGGAGTCCAGGTATCATTCCTGTAAACCTATGTCGCCCTCATCTCACCTTCCTGAGGTGTTGTGCCCAGATCTGCTCACAATGCTCCAAGAGAGGTCTCTCCAGGGTTTTGTATAACTGCAGCATAACTTCTTTCTCCTTGTTCTCCAGCCCTCCATATATAAAGGCCAGCATTCCATTAGCTATCTTAATTTATCTTCTGCATCGGTTTGTGACATTTTAAAGATCTATGTACCTGAACTCCAAAGACTCTTCAGACAATACTGCATTTAATTTCATTTCATCTAGAAAGTGTTTTGATCTATCCTCTAAAGAAATCAGTTCAAAATGGATAAGCTCACATTTACATTGAACTCTCTCTGCCACTGTTTTGCTCATTCACAATCTACCCTTATTCCTTTGTAATTTTATGCTATCATCTCTACTGTCTACATGCTTCCTAACTTTCTGGGTTAAGAATAGGCAATAAATGCTGCCCATGGCAGCAACCCCATGAACAGATAATTATAGAATCCCTACAGTGTGGAAACAGGCCATTAGGCCCAACAAGTCCACACTGACCCTCCGAAGAGTATCCCACCCAGACCCATTCCACTACCCTGGACCCTAATTACTGCACCAAACCTGGACACACATCCCTGAACACTGTGGGCAACTTAGCATGGTCAATTCACCTAACTGCACATCTTTGGATTGTGAGAGGAAACTCGAGCACCTGGAGGAAACCCATGCAGACTCAGGAGAATGTGCAAACTCCAGACAGTCCAATGGAGTGGAATCAAATCCAGGTCCCTGGCGCTGTGAGGCAGCAGCCACCATGCTGATTACCAAGTGTCAAGTTAATTAAGTCAGGAGTCATGCAGCACCAGGTTATAATCCATCAGATTTATTTGAAATCACAAGCTTTCAGAGCGCTGCTCGTTCATCGAGTGAAGTGCACTTCACCTGACTAAGGTTCAGTGCTCCGAAAGCTTGTGATTTCAAATAAACACGATGGATTGTAACTTGGTGTCCAGTGACTTCTGACCATGTCAACCCCAATCCAAAGCCTCCGCATCAAGTTGATTAGTCAAGTATTTTATTGCATCTAGGTTACTGAATAGGGTACTTCTGCTGAAACAAAATCAGTTCTGGGATTACAGCCAGAGAGTTAGACACTTCATTCATGCCGACCATGTTCCCAAACTAAACTCGTCCCATCTGCCGGCATTTGGCCCATATCCCTCCAAAACTTTCCTATTCATGTACTTATTCAAACTCTTTTAAATGTTGTAACTGTACCTGCATTCACCACTTCCTCCAGCAGTTCATTCCATATGCAAACCACTCTTAAACAAGTTACCCCTCATGTCCTTTTTAAATCTTACCCCTTATTTGATGAAAAATAGCAGGTAACCTTATTGCTATTTACTTGCAAAGTAGATTTTCTCTCTAGATTTGACGCCTGCATGTTCTGTCAATGAAGAAACCAGCTTCTGCAAGGGAGCACTCTGCAAATTGTTCATCAGCACCTGTTACTATTTTTCAAAATATAGTAGAACTTAATGGTTTGAACAAGTAGCCAAAAGAATTGTTTAAAGTCAAAATTACCAGTCAAGAGCCTTTGAAAATTACCAGTATTAAACCATACAAAAGCTGTTGGTTTATGTATTACAATTCTAAAACAAGGGTAGAATTTTCCCATGAGAGTGAAAAGCTGGTCCAAATTAGAGGAATTGGTAATCGGTATAACATTACTTGAAACACGAAGTGATTAATGTCATCAAATGTCTCTGCAGAAAACCTCCTTTGAACTCTGTGTAGTGTTTAATAGTAAGCCAGGTTATATTAATCTGTTATGCTATGTTCGATTTGAAGACATTATTGGTGATGTGGTATTGAAGTTAATATACTCCCATTCAAAATTCAAGAGAAATGGAATTAATTTGTGCAAAGCTTATTAAATGAGGCAAACTCCAGTAACTTTTCCATTTCTAGCATAAATATAGAGCTGTGTGAGCCACATTCACACAAACATCCATCCTGGTAGAAACCAAGCCTATTCATCTTTAAGTCTTTGTGTTACTTTGAGCAATTTACGCTACAATTGAATTGAATTGAATTGAATTGAATTGAATTGAATTTATTGTCATGTGTCCTGAGGCACAGTGAAAAGCTTTATCTTGCAAGCAATACAGGCAGATCACAGAGTTAAATAGCACAGATAAGTGAATAATAGGTAAATAGTAGCAAAAACAAAAACACAGGTACAGGCGAATGTTAAGAGTTTGTGACAGTATTCTAACAACATTAGGGTAGAAACTATTCCAAAACCAGATGGTGCATATGTTCAGGCTTCTGTACTTTCTCCCCGATGGTAGAAGTTGTGGAAAAACATTGCCAGGGTGGGATGGATCTTTGAGAAGGTCTGCAGATGCTGGAAACCAGAGTCTAGATCAGAGTGGTGCTGGAAAAGCACAGCAGGTCAGGCAGCATCTGAGGAGCAGGAAAATCGATGTTTCAGACAAAAGCCCTAGTTGTTTTTAACCCTACATACTCTTGCAAGGATGCCTGCCTGGAAGAAGTTTTCCTCCTCTCTCTCCACTCTGCAGGCACCCTGCCTCTATTCCTGATGAAGGGCTTTTACCCGAAACATCAATTTTCCTGCTCCTCGGATGCTGCCTGACCTGCTGTGCTTTTCCAGCACCACTCTAATCTAGACTCTGGATCTTTGTGAATGCTGGTGGCCTTTCCTTGACAGCGGGCCTGGTACATGGATTCTATAGATGGGAGGTTGACCTTTGTGACTGTCTGGGCCGCGTTCACCACTCTCTATAACCGTCTCTGATCTTGAATGGTACAGTTGCCATACCAGGTAGTGATATATCCAGACAGAATGCTCTCGATGGCGCACCTATAAAAGCTGGAAAGGCTATTCGCCATCATGCCAAATGTCCTCAGCTGCCTGAGGAAGAAGAGACATTGTTCGGCCTTTGGTAGCCAGTGCATCCACACATGAAGAGTCCAAGAAAGCTTGTTGTGGATGACCACTCCCAGGAGTTTGACACTCTCCACTTGTTCCACCTCTGTGCTGTTAATGTGTAGTGGGGTGGGGGGGGGGGGGGTGGGGAATAATAGTGTTGAAAGCTGAACCATGGTCAATGAGTAGGATTCTTACGTAGCTGTCCTTGGTGAATATGTTTTAGGGAGGAGTGAAGGGCAAGTGATGTGGCATCTGATGTGGATCAATTCCATTCAGTTCAATTCAATATGAGAATCAGTGTGTTGTGAAATCAAATCTTGCTTTAACTTAAGGTTGAAATCAGTAAATGAAGCTAATCATTCTCCTAGTCAGTGCACTCTTGGGAAGAGTACTCATCTGCCTCCAGACTTGTGATGGGGACTCTGAAAGAACACAAACTATTTGGATACAGGCAGTTTGGTTGAGTTAATCCTGAATTCATCTTAAAAGGCAAAATATGCTGCGACCAAGCTCTAGAAGTAACCAGTGATTATGAAGAGTTTTTGACCTGTACAATGCTTTGAATTTGCAATTAGACAGACATTCTTATGCTATTTGAACTGGGAGAACAACATACTAAATGCTCATTAGAGCATCGTATCTCCTAGCTGCAAACATCTCCAAGGCAAGACTTAATTTCATGCTAAAGAAAAGTGGAATGTCATGTTCCAAGAGGGAGCAAGCTTAGAGGTGAGATGGATGCTCAATGAGGTAATGGCATACCCAGCTTACTTCCTTCACACCTCCAGAAGGAAACCTAGGGCCAGCCCCTGCCAATTGAGGACTATACATTGCCGATTAAGTGCCACTGCATGATCCACCAAAAGCTGTAAATGAGTCAACTGTTGTGCCAACAGATCAACCTGGAGGTGGCAGTGAGGAGGGCGGCAGGGGCAATCCTAGACAAACAAACATTGCTTGGTAGAGAGGCTTGGCACAGGGCAGGAGATGTTGTGGAAGCCAGACTCTGCCCTCTTCTATCCAGACCTTGGACATCTGTCCAAAACAACCCTGCAACAAAATCACTTCCCTTGTTCCCACATCCTCTGCAATGCTGTGCATTTCTCCACAAGTAGCGATGGGGTTCTGTGGTGTGGTTGAGCGCAAGAGCTGCTGGTTTGTAAATGGCTGGCAGCTGTCTCTAGGACAGCCTGGAACCCTCTCCCTGATGTGGGATTTGACCAAGTCTTCTCTGGAAGAGCACTTCAGAGTCTCATTTGCTGAAAAGATCCCAGTCACAACATTCCATCTGGTTTTGTACTTTTTAAAAAATATGCAAAGACTGGCAATCCTGCATCAAGTGAGTATGTTAAATCAATGTGCAAGTTTTCACACTGAGTGTATATATAATTTGCTGGGCTTTTTTGGCACAGTGGTAGTGCCCCTACGTCTGAGACAGGAGGCTTGCATTCAAGTCCTACCTACACCGAAGGTGAATCATAACACCTCTGAACAGGTTGGTTAAACGTTGCAATTTACCCTTGCATGGTATAGAGTTAAAGGTTAATACAAGTAAGTAAATTGACAGCCTATATTAGAGATGCAAATTCATGTTAGCAGACTGGAAGGGGATGATTGTGTGCAGCCTTCTGCTCTATTTAAAAGTATAGAGTTACCAGAATTTAAAAAGAACGTAATCTTACCAATACCTGAAGAGTTTAGTAATGTCTCGACATTAGTGTTTTTTAACCAATGTGCTGTGGCAGCCATCCAAGTGAAATGTCATGCAAATATTCCACATTTTATCTTAAACCAAAATTAAAAACTGAAAATTAAATCAAATTAAAAGAAAAGTATTAGTTTCTGGATTCTAGAAGATGCAGTTCTAAATTCTAAACAGTAGGCCATGGGCAAAATTGGGATCTTCGGATAGTTTAAATATGCTGACTGAACAAATAGTGTTCATGTACTTTCTGTTGGAATGATGCTAATGACTGGCGGGAGGGCCCTTTTGTGGTGCAGTGATAGTGTCCCTATCCCCTGAACCAAAAGACCTGAGTTCAAATCCCATCTGCTCCAGAGGTGTGTAACATCTCTGAATGGGTTGATTAGGAAAATAGACGAGGTAAAAGCAATGACTGCAGATGCTGGAAACCAGATTCTGGATTAGTGGTGCTGGAAGAGCACAGCAGTTCAGGCAGCATCCAAGGAGCTTCGAAATCAACGTTTCGGGCAAAAGCCCTTCATCAGGAATAAAAGCAGTGAGCCTGAAGCGTGGAGAGATAAGCGCTCCAGGCTCACTGCCTTTATTCCTGATGAAGGGCTTTTGCCCGAAACGTTGATTTTGAAACTCTTTGGATGCTGCCTGAACTGCTGTGCTCTTCCAGCACCACTAATCCAGAATCTGATTAGGAAAATAGGCCAAATGAAACAAAAAACTCAGCAGGAAGAGGGACAGTATCGAGTAGTTAAGCTCTTTTACCAGCAGAATTGGAGGCACCCCCATTTTTAAAAAAATGACTGGATAGAGCACTCAGTGATTTGCAGGAGGCTCCCTCACCAATTCCTCCCCTGATCAAAAGTCTCTGCTTACGCCAGGTTTCCCACTAACCGGGTACAATGTAAATTCACTCTGTGGTTCACTCTGATTCAATGAATTTCAATGCAGTGTACAGAACAGATGTATGGCCATCAATAGTAAGAAATAGTTGAGTTGAGCAGATTGAAAATGTGCCATTAAAGAACATTAGTGCATTTGATCCTTCTTTTGCTTGTTGTCAGTATGTTGCAAACCTCACGAGTGAGATCATAGCCATAGGAACTGCAAGTCAATGTGACATTTGAGTAATCAATTCAGTTGTAAGTGGGTGAGCCATAGAATTGTCTCAGTGAAATGTCTCTTGATACCAAAATGGTTGGGAATCACTGCCCTAAATCAGAAATAGATTGATTTAATGTTACAATGCGAACAAAGAAAATCCAGAACCACTACATATTGCAACAGCAAAAGGTTTGTTGAATTTTGTGAGGATTTGTGCAACTTTAACCTGAAAGAGTTAAATAGGTTTGCAAACATTTATTCCACCCAGGGGAAAATACTCAGCCTTTTTCATAAGCAAGTGACAGAATTTGATTTGCGAGGAAGCTTTTCTTTTTCAAAAGAGTGGTTAATCCAAATTTAATTACCAGCTACAGTTGTAATTACAGTGATGCAATAGATGCACAAATGGCAACATAGAGTGTAAAGCTGGATTGCTTAAGACTAATGGAAGCAGGTGAAAGAACTTTTATCCAATGCATTGCCTCAATCAGGATGACCATTATAAAATCTTCACTAAGTGCCACTTAAAGAAAACATTGCAACAGACGGTGCACTCAGACCATGCAAAACAACATTGACATTCACTAACCCAAAATCAAAAGCCTGTGTTGTTCAAGGACAGTGATTTATATAGAATCCCTACAGAGTGGAAGCAAGTCATTCAGTTCATTGAGTCCACACCAACCCTCTAAACAGCATCCCACCTCCTATCATCCCTGCATTTCCCATGGCTGACGCACACATCCCTGGACACTATGGGTAATTTAGCATGGCCAATCCACCTAACCTACACATCTTTGGACTGTGGGAGGAAACCATAGCACTTGGAGGAAACCCACACAGACACAGGGAGAACATCTGTGTGGAGTTTGTATGGTCATCTGAGGATAGAATTGAGCCCAGGTCCCGGATGCTGTGAAACAGCAGTGTTAACCACTGAGCCCCCATGTTGCCCATAAAAGCTTAGCATGTCTTAAAGTCATAAAGCATTTGTATCATCCAGCAGAAGACAGACATCATAACTGAAGAGCAACTGTGCAAATTCAGCTGGATTATAAACTGGGATGATGTGTGGCACAAGTCTTGTCCATTTAAGTAATTTGGTTGCATTGCCATTTAAGTGTCTCAGTTATGGGGCAATGTGGCATTAAAAAGAGTGTGAATGTACATTCATTTGATGTGCCTAGCATGATGTCACAGATCCCTTGGAATATATGGAGTACAATACACATCAACCAATTTCTAGTGAGTCGATAAGTGTGGTGCTGGAAAAGCACAGTAGGTCGAGCAGCATCTGAGGAGCAGGAGAATCGACGTTGCAGGCATAAGCCGTTCATATGGAATGGGGAGGGGGAGCTGAAAGATAAATGGTGGGGTGGGGCTGGAGGGAAGCTAGCTGTGAAGGGGATATGTAGATGCAGGTGGGGATAATAGTGATAGGTCAGTGGGGTGGGTGGAGTGAATGGCGGGAGTGAAGATGGACAGTCATAGAGTCATAGAGTCATAGAGATCTACAGCATGGAAACAGACCCTTCGGTCCAACCCGTCTATGCCGACCAGATATCCCAACCTAATCTAGTCCCACCTGCCAGCACCCGGCCCATTTCCCTCCAAACCCTTCCTATTCATATACCCATCCAAATGCCTCTTAAATGTTGCAGTTGTACCAGCGTTCACCACTTCCTCTGGCAGCTCATTTCATACACGTACCACCCTCTGTGTGAAAAAGTTGCCGCTTAGGTCTCTTTTATATCTTTCCCCTCTCACCCTAAACCTATGCCCTCTAGTTCTGGACTCCCTGACCCCAGGGAAAAGACTTTGCCTATTTACCCTATCCATGCTCCTCATGATTTTGTAAACCTCTATAAGGTCACCCCTCAGCCTCCGACGCTCAAAGGAAAACAGCCCCATCCTTTCAGCCTCTCCCTATAGCTCAAATCCTCCAACTCTGGCAACATCATTGTAAATCTTTTCTGAACCCTTTCAAGTTTCACAACATCTTTCTGATAGGAAGGAGATCAGAATTGCACGCAATATTCCAACAGTGGTCGAACTAATGACCTCCCAACACCTGTACTCAACACTCTGACCAATAAAGGAAAGCATACCAAATGCCTTCTTCAGTATCTTATCTACCTGTGACTCCACTTTCAAGGAGCTATGAACCTGCACTCCAAGGTCTCTTTGTTCAACAACACTCCCTAGGACTTTACCATCAAGTGTATATGTGATGGGACAAGAGGGCAGTGCCAAGTTGGAGGATTGGATCTGGGATGAGGTGGGCGAAGGGGAGATGAGGAAACTGGTGAAATTGCCATTGATGCCAATTGTAAGCTCCCCACAAAATTCAACAAACTTTTTGCTGTTGCAATATGTATTGGTTCTGAATTTTCTTTGTTCATATTTAACATTAAATCAACCTATTTCTGATTTAGGGCAGTGATTCCCAACCATTTTGGTATCAAGACACACTTCACTGAGACAATTCTATGGCTCACTCACTTACAACTGAATTGATTACTCAAATGTCACATTGACTTGCAGTTCCTATGGCTATGATCTCACTAGTGAGGTTTGCAACATACTGACAACAAGCAAAAGAAGGATCAAATGCACTAATGTTCTTTAATGGCACATTTTCAATCTGCTCAACTCAACTATTTCTTACTATTGAAGGTCCCAAGGTGGAAGCTGAAGCATTGTTTATCCAGGCACCAGGTGGCTAGGATTTGGCAGTGCAGGAAGCCCATACTATCATGTCCTTGGCGGATGGGGAGTGGGAGTTAATGTGGTCAGCCACAGGGTGATGGGGTTATTTGGAGGGTGTGTCCCAGAGATGTTCTCTGAAACATTCCGCGAGTTGTTGTCTTGTATCCCCAATATATTGGAGATCACAATGAGAGCAACTGACACAGTAGATGAGGTGTTTGGAGGTGCAGGAAAATCTCTGCCAGATGTGGAAGGATCATTTGGGGCCTTGGATGGTGTTGATGGTGGAGGCGTGGGCACAGGTTTTACACAATACTCCAACTCAGCACCGTCCTCTTGAACTGTCCCCCCAGTCCATCTTCCTTTCCACCTATCCACTCCACCCTCTGCTCTGATCTATCACCATTACCCCACCCCCCCCCATTGCATCCACCTACAGCCTTTCCAGCTACCTTCACCCCAACCCCACCCATCCCCTCCTATTTATCTCTCAGTCCTCTCCTCCTCCCCACTCCTGATGAAGGACTGATGCCCGAAACGTCGATTCTCCTGCTCCTCAGATGCTGCCTGATCTGCTGTGCTTTTTGAATGCCACAATTTCCGACTCTGATCTCCAGCATCTGCAGTCCTCACTTTTTCCAGTCTGTAGTGAGTCTATTTCTGACAGTGCCAATTGTACACGTCAATACACCATTAGAACAGTTGTCCTCAATGCATGCAAATTTAGATTATTGTTTATAGGCAGCAGTGTATCAGCTGGGAAAAGTAACATCAGCAACATTGACCTACACAACTCGATTCACTCTTTTCCTCACCAACTTTTAATGAAAAAAATCAAAAGCCGCGTTAAAGCAAGGATGATTCTGAGAAGGATTTCAATAATCAATTTCGTTGTCCAATCGATAATTATTTCCTCATCCAGCCTCAGAACAACTCGCTTAACAAAAGCCGGACAGAGTTGAAGTGATTGTCCAAACAAACATTGTGCAGTTATTTCGCTTCCAATTTGTTTGGCTACCAAGTGTTAACTCAAACCTTGGTGCACACAAAGTGTATAATGTACTTGAAGGCTGGGAGCTAAAGCAGGCATTAGTAATTTTAAATCCTTGCTATGTGGTATTAGCAACAATAAATAATTACAGCCTCCACATGAAATGGAGCAAGAGTCCCAGGATGGTTAGGATTTTAAAAAAAATGCCAACCAATTTCATGGTGGCTTAACATTTAATACACCCATGTTTCACACTTATAAAAGGGACTGAAGAGGATGAACAAGAGACAGCAAACCTGCTAAAAAGCAGCCAAAGTCCCAAGGAGAGGCTGTTCATCCCACACATTGCGTTGCCACTCATTTTCAGTTCAAAATGGAACAATACAAGACAATCCTGAAAAAGTAAGAGAAATGAGGGAGTAATAGCAGGGTTTGAGGGATATAACGCAATAAGTATTCAGTCAGGTTTTAGGGGAAACACTGATTTTACTCAAACCTTTCCAGCCTTTGCAATAAAGGGGAAAGACATGTAGCAATTATAGAACCAGGAAGGAATAAGGATTATTGATATTCATGCAACACCTCAGCAACAAGCAAGTACCAAAAACCTGAAATACAAGCTGATGGTATGTAGCTGAAGATATCTTTCTAGAAAATCCTCTCCACTCAGTTACATGGGGTGGCACGGTGGCTCAGTGGTTAGCGCTGCTGTCTCACAACACTGGGGTCCTGGGTTTGATATCAGCCTCGGGCCTACTGTCTGTCTGGAGTTTGCACATTCTCCCAGTATCTGTGTGGGTGCTCTGTGTTTCCTCTGGGTGCTCTGGTTTCCTCCCACAATCCAAAGATGTGCAGGTTAGGTGAATTGGCTGTGCTGAATTGCCCATCGTGTTCAGGGATGTGTTGGTTAGGTGCACTAGTCAAAGGTAAATATGGGATAGTAGGGAAATGGGTCTGGGTGGGTTATTCTTCAGAGGATCAGTGTGGACTGTAGGGATTCTATTCTATACTAGCTGCACCAAAATCCCACCATTGCCAAAATAACTTCACTCAGATTCCAGGACTTTATATTGTTCTCTATCAATATTAATGACACAAAATTATCTGCAAATCTATTGTTCATTGTTACTGCTTGTGCATGAAGATTGAAAACATGTTCTGTTTTAACAAGGGAGTGATTGAGTTGGATTTTGAGTAGTGGTACGCAACTCATAACCAGTGTTCACAGAGAAATGTTTTTGTGAAAATGAAATTCCGAACTAAAAATTAAGCTCTGGAGAGAAAAATGCAAACAGTCATATCAGCACGTTTGGCACCATCTGTGGAGAGATGGAGTCACAGCAGACTTAGAGCCATAGAATTGTACAGCACAGAAGCAGTCAAACATGTCCGTGCCAACCAGATATCCTAACCTCATCAAGTCCCATTTGCCAGCGCTTGGTCCATATCCCTCTAAACCCTTCCTATTCAGGTACCATCTGGATGCGGTTTAAATGCTGTAATTGTACCAACCTCCACCACTTCCTCTGGCAGCTCACTCATTACACGCACCACCCTTTGCATGAAAAAGCTGACCTGTCGGTCCCTTTTATATCTTTTCCCCTCACCCTAAACCTTTGCCCTCTAGTTCTAGATGCCCCCACCCCAGGGGAAAGACCTTGTCTATTCACCCTGTCCATGCCCCTCATGATTTTATAAACCTCTATAAGTTCGCACCTCAGCCTCCGACGCTCCAGGGAAAACAGCCCCAGCCTATTCAAACTCTCCCTATAACTCAAATCCTCCTATCCTGGCAACACCCTTGTAAATCTTTCCTGAAATGGTAACTCTCCACAGATGCTGTTGAACCTGCTGAGTTTCTACAGCATTTTCTGTTTTGATTTCAGATTCTAGAATCCACAGGTTGCTTGTCTTTTGATTTGATTTATTGTTGTCACATGTACCTGAGTACAGTGAAAAGGTTATTTTGTGAGCAGTATCAGCAGATCATAGCAAACAAGGACGTACAGATCATAGGGTGTTTAGACAGCATGAGGCGTACAAGGTTACAGCTGCACAGCATGCTAACAAAGCGAGATCAACATTAGGTTTGAAAGTAGAGAGGTCCATTCAGAAGTCTAATAACAGCGGGGAAGAAGCTGTTCTTGAATCTGTTTGTACATGTCTTTAAGCTTCTGTGTCTTCTGTCTGGCGGAAGAGGTTGGAGGAGAGGATAACCAGTGTGGGAGGGATCTTTGATGATGTTCAAACAAAGAACATAGAACAGTACAGAACAGGAATGGGCCCTTCAGCCCACAATGTTCTGCCAAACATGATGCCAAATGAAACTAAACTCTTCTGTATGCTCTTGTTCTATATGTCCCCATTCCTTGCTTATTCATGTGCTTATCTGAAATCCCTTCAATGCCTCTATCATATCTGCCTCCACCACCACCCTTTGCAGCATATTGCAGACTCCTAACACGCTCTGTGTAAAAAAACGTGCCGTTCACATCTCCTTTGAACTTCCCCCCTCTCACCTTAAATGCATCTCCTCTAGTATTAGACATTTTAACTCTGGGAAAAAGATTCTGAGTATTAATCATAATGAGAGTGTTAGGTGGAGTCCATGGATGGGAGGTTGGCTTATGTGATGGTCTTCCTGAAGAAGGGCTTATGCCCGAAACGTCGATTCTCCTGTTCCCTGGATGCTGCCTGACCTGCTGCGCTTTTCCAGCAACACATTTCCAGCTCTGATCTCCAGCATCTGCAGACCTCACTTTCTCCTCCTTATGTGATGGTGTGGGCTGTGTTCACAACCCTCTGTAATCTCTTATGGTCCTGGGCAGAACAGTTGCAGTACCAAAATATGATGCATTCAGATAGAATGTCTTCATTGGTGCATCTGTAAAAGTTGGTGAAAGTTTGTAGAATAACTATTTGGAGCTTTACTATTGGATACTCACTTTACACCAGTTAATGGGAAACTAGAAACTGTAGAAATGTAAAGTACTTGTGTATCTACAGGAAGTTAATATATATGCATTCTGCCTCATTATTGTAATGGACTACTTCCAACTGTTTAACACCAAGGTCCTCATGGTTATAGTTTATGAAATCTCAGGCTGATCCATAGTCTGAATAACTCCTCTTTATTCATGGGGAGACTTTAATTAGTTCTGTCATTGTTGCTAATACTGTATAACAAGGAATTTAAAATCACTAATGACAGCTTTAGCTCACTGCCTAAAAGGCATTACACACTTTGTAAACATCAAGGTTCACCTAATACTTGGTAATCAGACAAATTGGAGGTTAAATGTCTGCATAATGTTTGATTGGATACCAATTTCAACACTGCCAATCTTTACTTGAACCAGTTCTTGCAAGTTCTGGGTGAGGGGATAATTACTGATTGATTTCATAGTTAACTTCATTGTTCATTCTCAGCACCACTCTTGCTTCAACATGGTATTTGACTTTTCTTTTAACAAGTTGATGAGCAAATGAGTGAATTGAGATGTGGAGGTCAAAGTTCCTGTTTCATGATTTGCTCTTAAGTTTAATTGTGAATAGGTTTCAAGGAGTTAGATAAAGTTCTTAGGGCTAAAGGGATCAAAGGGCATGGGGACAAAGTGGGATCAAGGCACTGAGTTGGATGATCAGCCATGATTGTGTCAAATGGCGGAGTATGCACAAAGGGCTGAATGGCCTCCTCCTCCTATTTTCTATGTTTCTAAAACAGGCTACAAAGAAAAGTCAAACATAATCGCAGACAACACTACATCCCTACTGTCAAGCTCAATGCATTCCACACTCGCTTTGAACAGTAAAACGATGCCACCTATCCCAACAGCCTTGGGTGCACCTGTTGACACCGCTGCGGACATTAGATCAGCCATCCTGAGAGTCAACCCATAGAAAGTGACTGGCCTGGATGGAGTCCCCAGATGTGTACGCAGATCCTGCATGGATCAGTTGGTGAGGGTATTTGCCGATATCTTTAAACTCTTCTTACTATGATCTGAAATCCCCACCTGCTTCAAGTTGACCATGATCAACCTGGGGCCAAAGAAAAATCATGCAGTGTGCCTCACCACCCAGTGGCTTTGACCTCCACAATTATGAAGTGTTTCAAGAGGTTAGATATGGCTCACATCAACTCCAGCCAATCAAATTGTCTGATCATTTGCAATTGGCCTACCAGCGCAACAGATCCACAGCAGACACCATCTCCCTGGCCCTACCCTCACCCCTAGAACATTTGGAAAACAAGGATTCCTATGTCAGGCTCCTACTTATTGACTAAAGCTCCGCTTTCAACACCATAATTCCAAACAATTTAATCTCTAAACTCCAACTCCCCACTCTGTAACTTCCTGATCCATAGACCGCATCAGTGAGGATAGGGGACAACACCTCCTCCACCATAACCCTCAACACTGGTGCCCGCAAGACTGCGTACTCACCCCTTTACTGTTCTCCTTATACATTCACGATTATGTGACCAAATTCCGACCCTACTCCATTTCCAAGTTTGCTGAGGACACCATCATTGCAGTTCAGATCTCAAACAATGACAAGGCGGAGTGCAGAAAGAGATTGAGTGCTTAGTGGCATGGTGGAAAAACAATAATCTCTCCATTGGTGTCAACAAAATGAAAGAGCTGGTCATGACTTCAGGAGGCAGAGTGGAGGGCAGGCCCCTGTCTGTATAAACTGAGCTGAGGTGGAGATGGTGGAGAATGTCAAGTTCCTGGGAGTGATGACCACCAATGATCTACACTGGTCCACCCACACTGACAGTCAAAAAAACACAACAACATCTCTACTTCCTCAGGAGACCAAGGACATTTAGCTTGTCTACAAGGTCTCTTAATAGAAGCACCATAGGAAGCATTCTATCGGGATACATCACAACTTGGTTTGGCAACTGCTCTTCCCAAGACCACAAGAAACTACAGAGAGTTGTGATCACAGCCCAGTCCATCACACAAGCCAGCCTTCCACCTATTGACTCCATCTATACTTCCCACTGCCTCGGGAAAGCAATCAACATAAAGACCCCTCCTACGCTGGTTATACTCTCTTTCACTCTCTTCCATTGAGCAGAAGATATAAGGGTCTGAATAACATATGAGTTCACTCAGGAACAGCTTCTCCCTCGCTATTATCAGACTTTTGAGTGGACCTTTCAAATGTTAATTCTGATCTCTCTCTCTCTCTCTCTGCACCTTCCTGTGGCTATAACACTGTTTTCTGCTCTCTGTTCCACTACCCTGATGCACTTTCTGTGGTGCGATCTGTAGAGCACACAAAACAATGCTTTTCACTGTATCTCGGTACAGCAATAAATCAATTAATCAATCAACTCTGTACCTCATAGCTTGGTTAAGCAATAAAATAAAGAACTGCAGATGCTGAAAATCTGAAACAAAAATAGAAATTGACGGAGAAACGCAGCAGGTCTGGCAACATTTGTGGAAAGAAAGCAGAGTTAACGTTTTGAATCCTAGAGTCATGCAGCACAGAAACAGATCTTTCGGTCCAACCACTCCATAATCCCAAACTAAACTATTCCCGCCTGCCTGCTCCTGGGCCACATCCCTCCAAAACTTTCCTCTTCATTTACTTATCTCAGTGTTTTTTAAGTGTTGTAACTGTGTCCTGTGTCCCTCCTTTGAAATGTCTAGATTTTTCTAACAGGGCAGATATGGGCACAGCAGATGCTGGAGATAAGAATCAAGATTAGAGTGGTACTGGAAAAGCACAGCAGGTCAGGCAACATCCGAAGAGCAGAAAAATTGCTGACGAAGGGCTTTTTGCCCGAAACGTCGATTTTCCTGCTCCTCGGATGCTGCCTGACCTGCTGTGCTTTTCCAGCACCACTCTAATCTTGACTGGATTTTTCTAACTCCCAGCCACAATCTAAGGAGATCAGTCAGAAGCATCCATGCCTCTGGACCAGAAGCTCTGTGTCTAAGTCTTGCACTAGGACTGGTTGGCCTTACCCAAGATTAATTGTCAGCTTGTAAATGTTTCCAATCTACATGATGGGAGGTAGTAAACATCTGGCCAATCATCCTGTGGAAGGAAATGAAAAACCACTCCTGTATTATAAATCTCAGCCAATCCAGCAGCGATCCATGACCCAAACCTTAGAAATGGGAACCTGAGAAGTAGCAGACAGTCAGAAACACAGCTTCCTTTCGCACTGCCCCGATCCATAATTGACATTAATGGCCATGATATGGAGGTGCTGATGTTGGACTAGGGTGGACAAGACCGGAAGTCACACAACACCAGGTTATAGTCCAACAGGTTTATTTGAAATCACAAGTTTTCTGAGCGCTGCTCTTTCACCATCTGCAGCTCCAAAAGCTTGTGATTTCAAGTGAACCTGTTGGACTATAACCTGGTATTATATGATTTCTGACATTAACAGCAGCAGCACTATACCTGGGAGGGAAATAGTGATATAAAGTTTAAAAGATTTTCTTAAAAATACCAAAGAACTGTGGGTATTGAAAATGAGGAACAAATCCATTTTATTCCTGGGTTTTAAAATATCAGTGAATTAGGATTCAGGAAGCGAGTAGCAATTTAAGCTAGTAACAAAGGCAGATTTTTTTGTTACTTGTGGGAACCTTTGAAAGAAAATCTGAATTATTTTGCTTTTAGAAACGTGGATAATTTGAAAAACATTACTAAAAGCATTTTGTCACCAAAACCATTCATTCAAAAACAGAGGTCACACTCTAAAAGCTACGAGTGTACTCACCACAGCAGTGCAATTTGACTGAGGAACTCTGTTGATATTAGGAAGAACTTTGAGACAACAAATAATGGTGATTGTACTCACTTGTTGGTCAATCAATACCAAGTGTACAAAAACATCTCTAACAAACTGAATTAGAAAATAGTGATTTAAGGGGTTATAGTCAAACAGCACGGAAACAGACTCTTCAGTCCAATCAGATATCCTAATCGGAACTAGTCCCATTTGCTTGTGTTTGGCCCCTGTACCTCTAAACCTTTTCTAAACCCTGTACCTGTCCAAATATCTTTTAAATGTTGTAATTGTACCTACCTCTACCACTTCCTCTGGCAGCTTGCTCCATGTGCGCAACATCCACTATGTGAAGAAATTGCCCCTTGGGTCCTTTTTAAATCTTTCCCCCTCACCTTAAACCAATGCCCCTCTAGTTTTGGATTTCCATACCCTGCGGAAAAAGACCTTGACTATTCACCTTATCTACGCCCCTCATGATTTTATAAACCTCTGTAAGCCTCCGACGCTCCAGTGAAAAAATGACCCAGCCGATCTAGCCTCTCCTTTTCACTCAAACCCTCCAGTCTGGGCACCATCCTTGTAAATCTTTTCTGCACCCTGTCCAGTTTAACAACATCCTTTCTATAGAACAACAATCAGAATTGTACACAGTATTGTTCCTACCTTGAAGCCAGAAGACCCAAGTTCAAGTCCTATCTGCTCCAGAACCTTGTAGCAGGTTCATTCAAATAGAAGTGAGAAGTTTGGAATTGTGCATGAGCTGTAAAATGAATTCAGAAAGAATTAATGCTAAATAAAAGCCAAAAGAACTGCAGATGCTGGAAATCAAAAATTACTGGAAAAGATCAGCAGGTCTGGCAGCGTCTGTGGAGAGAAATAAGAGCTAGTGTTTCGGGTACAGTGACCCCTCCTCAGAATTGAGGAATGCTGCTCGTTCTGAGGAAGGGTCACTGTACGTGAAACGTTAGCTCTTATTTCTCTTCACAGACGCTGCCAGATCTGCTGAGCTTTTCCAACGATTTTGGATTTTATTTTTGAAAAGATTTCTGTACCTTGAAAAGGTATTTGGATTGTCATGTTTACAAAGTGTTTGTCCTCTTTATCCATGGAAGGGGTTTCAGCAGACAAGCTGAAAGACTTTTATAAACATGCCTGATGTATTCATGCAAGCTTTTAAAAAACAATGTGGTCAGAGGTGAGGTTGTAATGGACTAGCTTTGAGATAGGTCTTGCAAGTGCCTATTTACCCTATCCATGCCCCTCATAATTTTGTAAACTTCTATCAGACCTCCGACGCTCCAGGGAAAATAGCCCCAGCCTGTTCAGCCTCTCCCTATAGCTCAAACCCTCCAACCCTGGCAACATCCTTGTAAATCTTTTCTAAACCTTTTCAAATTTCACAATATCCTTCCGAGATGGGAATTGCACACAATATTCCAAAAGTGGCCTAACCAAGGTTCTGTATAGCTGCAACCATGACCTCCCAACTCCTGTACCCAATACTCTGTCCAATGACGTTAAATATACTAAATGCCTTCTTTACTATCCTGTCTACCTGCGACTCCACTTACAAGGAGCTATGAACCCCCACTCAAAGGTCTCTTTGTTCAGCAACACTCCCCAGGACCTTACCATTAAGTGTATAAGTCCTGCCCTGATTTGCCTTTCCAAGGAGCAGCACCTCGCATTTATCTAAATTAAACTCCGTCTGCCACTCCTCGGCCCACTGGCCCAACTGATGAAGATCCCATTGTACTCTGAGGTAACCTTCTTCGCTGTCTACTACATCTCCAATTTTGGTATCATCTGCAAACTTACTAAATTTACCTCCTATGTTCACATCCAGGTCATTTATGTAAATGTCAAAAAGCAGTGGACCCAGCACTGATCCTTGTGGCACTCCACTCGTCACAAGCCTCCAGTCTGAAAGGCAACCCTCCACCACCACCCTCTGTCTTCTACCTTCAAGCCGTTCTGTACCCAAACGGCTAGTTCTCCCTGTATTCCATGAGATCTAACCTTGCTAACCAGTCTACCATGTGGAACCTTGTTGAATGAAGTCCATACAGATCACGTTCACTGTATTTCCCTCATCAATCTTCTTTGTTACTTCTTCAAAAAACTCAATCAAGTTTGTGAGACATGATTTCCCACGCACAAAGCCATGTTGACTATCCCTAATCAGACCTTGCCTTTCCAAATACATGTACATCCTGTCCCTCAGGATTCCCTCCAACAACTTGCCCACCACCAACGTAAGGCTCACTGGTCTATAGCTGTCCTTACCACCCTTCTTAAACAATAGCACCATGTTTGCCAACCTCCAGTCTTCCGGCACCTCACCTGTGACTATTGATGATACAAATGTCTCAGCAAGAGGCCCAGCAATCACTTCCCTACCTTCCCACAGTGTTCTAGGGTACACCTAATCAGGTCCTGAGGCAAAATACTGATGCAAAATACTCATTTAGTATCTCTCCATCTCCTGTGGTTCCACACATAGACTGCCTTGCTGATCTTTGAGGGGCCCTATTGTCTCCCTAGCTACCCTTTTGTCCTTAATGTATTTATAAAATCCCTTTGGATTCTCATTTACCCTATTTGCCAAAGCTATCTCATTTCCCCTTTTTGCCCTCCTGATTTCCTCTTAAGTATACTCCTACTGCCTTTATACCCTTCTAAGGATTCACTCGATTTCTACTATCTATACCTGACATATACTTCCTCCTTTTTCTTAACATAAATCTCTAGTCATTCAGCATTTCCTACATCTATGAGCCTTGCCTTTCACCCTGACAGGAATATACTGTCTCTGGACTCTCGTTACCTCATTTTTGAAGGCTTCCCATTTTCCAGCCATCCCTTTACCTGTGAACTTCGGCACCAATCAACTTTTGAAAGTTCTTGTCTAAAACCATCAAAATTGGCCTTCCTCCAATTTAGAACTTCAACATTTAGATATGGTCTATCCTTTTTCATCACTATTTTAAAACTAATAGAATTATGGTCGCTGGCCCCAAAGTGTTCCCCCATTGACACCTCAGTCACCTGCTCTGCCTTATTTCCCAAGTTTTGCACCTTCTCTATTAGGTACATCCACATACTGAATCAGAAAATTTTCTTTGTCACACTTAACAAATTCCTCTCCATCTAAACCCTTAACACTATTGCAGTCCCAGTCCATGTTTGCAAAGTTAAAATCCCCTACCATAACTACCCTATTATTCTTACAGATAGCTGAGATCTCCTTACAAATTTGTTTCTCAATTTCCCACTGACTATTAGGGTTCTATAAGACAATCCCAATAAGGTGATCATCCCTTTCTTATTTCTCAGTTCCACCAAAATAACTTCCCTGGATGTATTCCCAGGAATATTCTCCCTAAGTACTATCCCTTATCAGCAACGCTACTCCCGCTCCTCTCTTGCCCTCCCTTTCTATCCTTCCTATAGCATTTATATCCTGGAACACTGAGCTGCCAGTCCTGTCCATTACATTTGGGCGGCACGGTGGCACAGTGGTTAGCACTGCTGCCTCACAGCGCCAGAGACCCGGGTTCAATTCCCACCTCAGGTGACTGACTGTGTGGAGTTTGCACGTTCTCCCCGTGTCTGTGTGGGTTTCCTCCGGGTGCTCCGGTTTCCTCCCACAGTCCAAAGATGTGCAGGTCAGGTGAATTGGCCATGCTAAATTGCCCGTAGTGTTAGGTAAAGGGGTAAATGTACGGGAATGGGTGGGTTACGCTTCGGCGGGTCGGTGTGGACTTGTTGGGCCGAAGGGCCTGTTTCCACACTGTAAGTAATCTAATCTAATCTACATTCCTGTATTTGCTGCGATATCCCAGTCCCATGTTCCTAACCATGCCCTGAGTTCATCTACCTTCCCGGTTAGGCCTCTTGCATTGAAATAAATGCAGTTTAATTTATCAGTCCTCTCTTTTTCTCTGCTTTGTCCCTGCCTGCCCTGACTGTTTGACTTGCCCCCTTTCCCAACTGCACCCCCCACCCACCTTACTAGTTTAAATCCTCCCGAGCACTCTAACAAGTATGTTAGTCCCCTTCCAATTCAGGTGCAATCCGTCCTTCTTGTACAGGTCACTTCTACCCCAGAAGAGATTCCAATCATCCAAAAATGTGAATCCTTCTCCCATACACCAGCTCCTCAGCCACACATTCATCTGCTCTACCCTTCTAGTCCTATCCTCACTAGTTCATAGCACCAGGAGTAATCCAGATATCCATGAGGACCTCCTTTTTAAATATCTGCCTAACTTTCTATATTCTCCCTTCAGAATCTCACCCTTTTCCCTTCCTATGTCATTCGTTCTAATGTGTACAATGACCGCCTGCTGGGCCTTCTCCCCTTTGAGAACATTCTGCACCTTCTCCAAGATATCTTTGATCCTGGCACCAGGAAGGCAACACACAATTCTGATTTCTCACTGCCTGCCACGAAAACATCTGTCTGTTCCCCTGACTAGAGAGTCCCCTATCACAAACGTTCGGTTGGAACCTGATGTACCCCTCATTACATTAAAGCCAGTCTCGGTACCAGAAACTTGGCTGTTTGTGCTACATTCTCCTGACAATCCATCACTCCCTGCATTTTCCAAAACAGCATTCTTGTTTGAAATGGGGATAGTCACAGGGGACTCCTGCACTACCTTCTTAACCCTCCCATTTTTCCTGGAGGTAATCCATCTACCTGACTGTATCTGCAGTTTTTCTCCCTTCCTATAACTGCAATCCATCATACTCCCTAGCTCCTGTAATTTCCTTATTGCTTCTAACTACCATTCCAACTGATCCATGTGATCTGATAGGATTCACAACCAAAGACACCTCCTGCAGACATAATCACTAGTAACATGGAAACTCTCCTTAGTCTCCCATATCTGATGGAAGAGCACATCACTCTACTAAAGGCCACCTTTGCACCTTAACAATCTACAAGCTCAGAAAATAACACTGTCTTATTACTCTAAAACAACTGCTCCTGGCTAACTTAATACTTATGGCTTATATTTTTAACATTTAACCAAGGGGCAGGTCTCAATAAAAAATATAATCAAGAAAGAACCCACTCTACTTACTATTGTATATTCACAGCAAGGTTATACCTAAAAACTATGCACTTATCAACTCCTGTGCTATGATTTCACCCACACAGGTTCCTCCAAGTTCTGCTGTGAATTTCGCTGTTTGTTCATTTTTCCGAGACACACTCCGATCTCCAGAGTTACTTGAACTCAAACAGCAAAGGCAGTAACTATGCAGATTCACTGCTGTGTCCAACAGCAGTGTGTATGTTTCTTTCTGTGACCATATGCTGCCTTTGTCTGTCTCCCTCCTTTTTAACGTGCCGTTGTTTTGATCTTTTATCCCCCAAAGTTCCAAAACAATGCAACAGCATATAAACAGTCATTGCTACTCCTGGAATTCAAGAAAATCACCTCCAACACTTAAAATGTCTCAAAAAAAGGAGCAGCTCTTACAGTCATAACTTTTTCTCATCCTCCATCTTGGATTACCCTGAATCCTCCTATGACTATCTGGGTTAAAAGCCTTGCTCCCCACATCTCCTTTGAATTTTCCCCCTTTCATCTTAAATGCATTCCCCCTAGTTTTAGATATTTCAACTCTGGGAAAAGATTTTGGCTGTCAATCCTAGCTATGCATTTCATAATTTTATAGACTTCTATCAAGTCTCCCCTCAGCGTCTGCCACTCCGGAGAAAACAACCCAAGGCTTTCTAGACTCTCCTCATAGCTCATACCCTCTAATCCAGGCAGCATCCTGGTAAACCTCGTCTGCACCTTCTCCAAAGCCTCCACATCCTTCCTGTAATGTGACGACCAGAACTGAATGCAGTTCTCTCAGTGTAGCCTAACCGAAGTCTTATAAAGCTGCAACATGACATCCCGACTCTTGTACTCAATTCCCCAACCAATAAGGGCAGGAATGCCATTGGCCTTCTTTACTGCCCTATCTGCTTGCGTGGCCACTTTCAGGAAGTTATGTGCTTGAACCCAAGATCCCTCTGTGCATTAATGCTGTTCTGAAACCCGCCATTAACTGTATTCTTTTCCTTAAGATTTGATCTCCTAAAGTGCAGCACCTCACACTTACCCAGATTAAACTCCATCTACCATTTTGCTGCCCATATCTACAACAGATCTACATCCTGCTGTATCCTTTGGCAACCTTCTACACAATCCACAACTCCACTGATCTTTGTATCATCAGTAAACTTACTAACCCACCCATCTACATTTTCATCCAAGTCATTTATACATACATATATCAAACAGCTTGTAATTAGCTTGTTAATCCCCATATTTGATTAGCGTTCTTGGTGGTCACAGATTTGGCATCATGGTACTCCCTCAGTGTTTGCATCCACCTGTGGGACATATATCTTCAGCTTGAAGGGACCTGATGCTCGGCAGTGCTGTTCCCATGCATTTTTTCTCCTTTCTCCTGTGTGATAGAGGTCATGGGGTCTGTGTGACTTATGAAGAGCCTTAGTGAATTGGTGCGATGCAGTTTATAGATGGGTACACATTGCTGCCAATGAGCATTGGCCATGGAGAGACTGATTGTTTGTGGACATGATGCCACTCAAATGAACTGCTTTGTGCTGTATGTGTCAAGCTTCTTGAAGATTTTTGGAGCTGCACATTTCTCCAGGCAAATAAAGAGGATTCCACCACACTCCTGACTTTTGCCTTGTATATGGTAGGCAGACCTTAGGGAGTCATGAGGTATGTTCCTTGCTGCAGGATTCCTGGCTTCTGATCTGCTCTTATATGCATGGTCTAATTCATTTCTTGTCAATAGTAATTCACAGGAAGTTGATATTGAGGTATTTGGAGGTATTATTGCCATTGTCTGTTAAGGGACAATGATTAGATTCCCTCCTTTGTGAAGGTGGTCATTAAATGGCATTTATGTGGAGTGGGTGTCACTTGCCAATTGTCAGTCAGAACCTGGGTGTTGCCAGGTCATACGACATACGGACACACAGTGCTTCAGTGTCTGAGGAGTCATGAACCATGCTGGACACTGTGAAATCATCAAGGAGCATCTCCACTTCTGAACTTATGATAGAGGCAAGATCATTGATGAAGCATCAAGATAGTTGGAGCAACCTTTTTAAACAAAAGATGGTGCGTATATGGAATGAGCTGCCAGAAAAAATGGTGGAGGCAGGTACAATTACACCATTTAAAGGACATCTGGATAGGTGCCTGAGTAGGAAAGGCTTAGAGGGATGTGGGCCAAATGCAGGCAAATGGGACTGATTCAGTTTAGAAAACATGGTTGAGCATGGACGAGTTGGGCCAAAAGGTCTGTTTCCACACTGTGTGACTTTATGACACTTGCATGAAGCACTCCTGCAGAGATGTCCTGGAGCTGAGATCATTCTTCCTATGTTCCAGGAATATCTCCAACCAGCAAGGAAATTCCCCCAATTCCCATTGACTTTAGTTTTACTAGGGCTCGTTGATGCCACACTCAATCAAGTGCAGCTATGGGAAGTCTTGAGGGGAAGTGGTGGCATGGTGACAATGTCACTGGACTGGTACCTCTGAGATGTGAGTTCAAATCCCATTATGGATGATTGTGAAATTTGAATTCAATAGAAAATCTGGAACAAAAGACTACAGGCTCCTCTATAACCACAGTCGCTTATTGCAGAATCCCATCTGGTTTGCTGATGTAATTTAGGGAATGAAATGTGCTGCCCTTGTCTGGAGCATAAGTCTTCAATACAGTTTCCAGAATGTTGCCAGTGACCATTGCTTTTGCAATATTGAGTGCCTCTAACGGGTTAGAGTCATAGAGTCATGGAGATGTACAGCATGGAAACAGACCATTCGGTAAAACTCTAATTGATTTTCCTGCTCCTCGGATGCTGCCTGACCTGCTGTGCTTTTCCAGCAACACATTTTCAGCTCCTATCCCTCTGAACCCATCCAGATGCCTTTTAAATGCATTAAGCTTTATAAGGCTTAAAATCAAACATTTAGCTTGAACATACAGTTAAAGATTAAATACATTGGTGGCTTTTGATATTCTTTTTTGAACTGTTGAAGGGTTAAAATTTTCATCTGAACACTTTTGCAAGTATGGTGTGTAAAAGGCTTATATTTAGGCCGAAGGATTAATGAATAGATTGAAGGATTTGAGTTTTAACCTTAGCATATTTTTTCAAGTTTAAAATAAAGTACATGGTGCTCACTAATGCATTTTGAAAAAGTGTACAGGCTGCAAAAGGCTTGACAAAGAAGCTATTAGTGAAAGGAACATTAAAGAAGAAGACACTAATGTCTTCTTGCAATGCTTGTTTGGAGTGTAACCTCATATATGAGAAGTAGAATCTTGAAAGAGTGGTATAAGGTAGTAACAGAAAAAGAAATGTTTTGTGAACCATTATTAATTCAAGGAAGGATAATTAACCATGAAAATGGACTATCAAAGGAACATGCCATTTTTGCTGCGTAATCTACAAGTGAATTTCCTGAAAAAGAATTTATTGACTGTTCTTTGAAAAGCTTAAAAACATTTTAAGAATAACATACAATTATAAAAATAAATATTAAATAAACCAAAGTTGTAGTAATTGTTAGAAAAAACACAACATTCATTTTTAGACCAGATGGAAGTTAATACCTTCATGATAAGGGAGCTCTCAACCATTAAGTAATTGAAACTAATAGTGAGATTACCTTCAGAATACTGAAAAATGAATGAACCTACACAGAAAGGTGATAACCACATTTACAAAAGGTTAGCAACCGTGAAAATAGTACTTTCAGCATTGGAAATTTGGAAGTATTGAAATTCTTATCAATACTTCTCAGAATAAAAAAAAGTTAAAATCTGATAAGACGCACTTAATTAAGGGGGAATATCTTGCTAAGAGGGTGATTTTAGAATCTCTACAGTGTGGATACAGGCCCTTCATCCCAACAAGTCCACACCGACCCTCCAAAGACTAATCTACCCAAACCTGCACCCCTACATTTACCTCTGACTAATGCCCCTAACCTACACACCCCTGAACACCATGGGCAATTTAGCATGGCCAATTCACCTAACCTGCACATCTTTGATTGTGGGAGGAAACTGGAGCACCCAGAGGAAACCCACGCAGACACGGGGAGAATGTGCAAACTCCACACAGACAGTCGCCAGAGGCTTGAATCGAACTTGGGTCCCTGGCACTGTGAGGCAGCAGCGCTAACCAGTGAGCCACCGTGCCTCACCCAGTGAGCCATCTTTAAGGTAACATTTTGCATTGAAATTTGACACATATTCTAAGATACTTTGCCGTTGAAGTTGAACATTTTGAATTCCACATTTAATAATAGGTTTATTATTTAATCATCTTTAATGTTGTGCTTTTCCTTGATAGAGCGCATTGCATATTCAATTCTTTAATAACCTGTAAATAGGTTACCAAACATATTGTTTCATCAAGTATTTTGCATGTAGCTCTAAGAACCTCTCACCATCAGCTCTTAAGTAAGAAGTACATTCCGAAAAGAGAAACTGACACCCTCATAGTTTCAGGTTATTTGTAATTTAGCTGAAACATCTTAAGGAAGGTTATAAAAAGAAGGGAATATTCTCTGCTGAAAGGAATATTCCTTCCCTTTAGGAGAGATAGATCAGTTTCTCTGATCCAAACAAGTGTCCATGAGATCTATCCAGCTTAGTATAGTCTGGAGAGATTACCAGAGAAATACTGTAGATCAGAAGTAGCCCCCACAAAGGTTTAAGGATATAAACCACATCAGCTTGATCAGCCTGTGGGACAGCTGTCCCAGTTGGGATGCCAGGGCTGGATGTTAGAAAGAAGCACTGGGTAGATTCATCAGATTTTCCATTATCATTTATAAAGCCTATACTGGACTGTGAGCCAGAAGACCAGCTTATTCTTTAAGTGTCTTTGTTTGACTCAGAAGATATTTTAATGTTGTGGTTTTTTTCAACCCACTGTTCCTTCAGAATAGCTGTGTACTGTTAGTGCAGGCTCACGGGTGTCATAGAGTCATAGAATTGTACAGCACAGAATCAGACCCTTCAGTCCAACTTGTCCATGCCGACCAGATATCCTAAATTAATCTAGTCCCATTTGCCAGCACTTGGCCCATATCCCTCTAAACCCTTCCACTTCATGTTCCCTGGAGAAAGTGAGGACTGCAGGTGCTGGAGATCAGAGTTGAAAAGTGTGGCGCATGAAAAGCACAGCAGGTCAGGCAGCATCTGAGGAGCAGGAGAGTTGACGTTTCAGGTATAAGCCCTTCATCAGGAATGTGAAGCGAGGGGAGATGGGTGGGTGCTAAGTGGGCTGAGAGATAATTGGGAGATGGGTGGGGCTGGGGGGGGGAAGGTAGCTAGGAAGGCGATAGGTAGATGAAGGTGGGGGGAAGTGATAGTGATAGTTTGGAGGGGAGGATGGAATGGTTAGGTGGGAAGGAAGATGAACAGGTAGGACAGGTCGATAGGGTGGTGCCAGGTTTGAGGGTTGGATCTGGGATAAGGTGGGGGGGTGGTGGAGAGATGAGGAAACTGGTGAAATTAATGTTGATGCCATGTGGTTGGAGAACCCCAAGGTGGAAGATGAGGCATTCTTCCTCCAGTCATCAGGTGGTTAGGATTTGGCGGTGGAGGAGGCCCAGAACTTGCATGTCCTCAAGGGAGTAGGAGGGGGTGTTGAAGTGGTCAGCCAAAGGGCGATGGGGTTGTTTGGTCCGTGTGTCCCAGAGATGTTCCCTGAAACGTTCTGCGAGTTGGCATCCTGTCTCCCCAATGTACAGGAGATCACGTCGAGAGCAACGGACACAGTAGATGAGGTGTTTGGTTTCCACTATTCATTTACCCATCCAGGGTGCCTTTTAAATGTTGTAACTGTACCAGTCTCCAGCACATCCTCTGCCTGAAAAACCTGCCCCTTAGGTCTCTTTTATATCTTTCCCCTCTCACCTTAAACCTATGCCCTCTACTTTTGGACTCCCCTACTCAGGGGAAAAGATCTTGGCTATTCACCCAATCCATAACCCTCATGATTTTGTAAACCTTTATCAGGCCACCCCCTCAGCCTCCGATGCTCCAGGGAAAACAGTCCCAGCCTATTCACCTTTCCCTATAGATCAAGCCCTCCAATTCTGGGAACATCCTTGTAAATCGTTTCTGTATCCCTTCAAGTTTAATAACATCTTTCCTACAGCAGGGAGACCTGAATCGAAAGTAGAATTTCAAAGTCCTGTAGAGCCACAACATCCCAACTCCTGCTATTTTTCTCAAGCTAAGCTGTCCGTTCCGATCTCTTTTGTCTTTCCCCACTAGCCAGGTGTGGATGACTCGGTATGTCTATGGAAGTTTGCAGATTTGAATCCCACTACTGGACTTAAGTACAATACCTTAGGTTGACAGTCCAGCACTGAGCACATACTGCAACACTTCTTCACAGAATTCACATGCTTGAGGAAGTATGTTTTCTTCATTGGACAGAATATTGAGTATAGGAGTTGGGAGGTCATGTTGTGGCTGTCCAGAACATTGGTTGCGGCACTTTTGGAATACTGTCTGCAATTCCCATCTTCCTCCTATCGGGAGGATGTTGTGAAACGTGAAAGGGTTCAGAAAAGATTTACAAGGATGTTGCCATAGTTGGAGGGTTTGAACACAGGGATGGGTTGAATAGACTGGAGCTGTTTTCCCTGGAGCGTCAGAGGCGAGGGGTGACCTTATAGAGATTTATAAAATCATGAGGGGCATGGATAGGATAAATGGACAAAGTCTTTTCCCTGTGGGGAAGATGAGGTGAACAGAGGGATAGAAACTGTGTATGGGCAATAAGTAGTGTACCTAAATAAGGATTAGGAATTGGCACAGGTTTGGTGGGCTGAAGGGCCTGTCCCTGTGCCATATTGTTCTTGGAGACAGTGAGGACTGCAGATGCAGAGAAAATTTCAGTAATATACCCATTTAAAATTCATGTTGACTTTATATTCATCAAGGAAAGAAATATAATGTGACAATTTTGCTTGGAAGTGAATCACAATTTTCAAAGCCACCGAAATGGAGTTTTTATTTTCCCAAAGATCTCATCGTTAATGTTGTGGCTGAGGTAACTATGGTCATAAGTGTGCAAGTTATAATCTAGTTTTATGTAATTTCAGTGCCACTTTGATAATAGTACTCAGAAAGCATTAAGTCCAGTGTAGATGGAAGGCCAGGATAAAAAAAATAAAATTAACTTTATAGTCACATGTACTCACATAAGTACAGTGAAAACCTTACAAGACACCACTTAAGGCACAATGTTAGGTACACAGCTACCTCGGTACAGATTCTTAAGTACAAATTCTTAGGAAAAAGTTAGAAAAATAAAGAAATATAGAGCAGTAGCATTACAAATCTTGCTTCCATCTTAGATACAGAAGTACAACATCATAGGAATAAATGAGAAAAATAAAGAAATTAAAAAGTTCAGAATAACAGTTCTTCCAAAACAGGTCCTTGGATTTTCCTGCTCCTCAGATGCTGCCTGACCTGCTGTGGTTTTCCAGCACCACTCTAATCTAGACTCTAATTTAGTTATTCCAACCCAGTCAATGCTGGCATCTAGCCTCCTAGAAGAGAAGTTGAAGAGTGATATTGAGAACTGAGAGTTGCAGAGAATGGACAGTTTGCTTTCATCATGGACCATGTAATGGGATAACAGGCCAGAGAGTAGGTAAAAGTTGTGCTTAAAAAAACCCATGTCATATAGCACTGAGTGTGGGGATTAGATATAAAAGCAGAGAAGGAATCAGGCTCTAAAGTTATTGAACTCGATGTTTGAGTGCAGGGTCCCAAGTGGAAAATGAGATGTTGGTCTTTGAGCTTGTGCTGAGGCCCCCTGAAACACTGCAGCAAGTCTGCGACAGAGATTCTGGTGTGGGAACACAACGGGTGTTGAAGTGGCAGGCATCTGGAAGCTCAGGGTTATCTTTACGGCGGAAGATAGGTGTTCAGCAAAGCCATTGTCCTGTCTGTGTTTTGTCTCCCTCGTGGAGAGGAGACATATTGTGAGCAGTAAATACAGTAGACAAGATTGAGTGAAGTTGCACATGAATTGCTACTTCACCCTGAAGGTGTGTCTGGAGCCTTGGATAGTGAGGAAGGAGCAGGTAAATGGGCAGCTGTTACACCTTCTGTAATTGTATGGGAAGATGCCATGGGAGTGTGGGAAAATGTTGGGAATGGAAGAGGAGTTCACCAGGGTATCCCAGAGGGAACAGTTAATAATCCCCTCATTTATCAACCCGTTTCATTTCTCTCTCTCTTTCTGTCTGTCTCTCTTTCTCTCTCTGTCTCTTTGGGCTCCATCTCCATTTATCCACTCACCTCTTGCCCCATCTTCAGCACAAATACCCACATTTCCCCAGTTCTCATGAAGAGTCAATGGACTAAAAACATTAACTCTGCTTTCGTTCCAAGAATGTTACCAGTTCTGCTGAATGTTGCCAGCAATCTCAGTTTTTGTTTCAGATCTCCAGCGTCTGCAGTTCTTTGTTTGATTCTGGGTGTCCACTATTTGTTCTGTGAGAAAGAATTCCTGAAGGTCACTCCATTCACACAGCTTCAAGGTTTCTCCAACTTTTGGCAGGTACAAGAACATGAGGTTTTTTAATGACTTGGCTCTTGGCAAAGATTCAGATTCTATAGTAGCCTCTTCTTATTAAGTTGCATTTCTGTTATTAATTTGACACTTTAATTTCTGCATTTACGTGCTGATTTTCTTAATAGGTTTCCACACGTCCTGCATTGTGAAAGCAGCTACTCTTCATAAGTGTGATGTTATCAGTATCTGCTGGCCCTCCCTTTGTAACTGGATCCTGGAATTCCTGACTGGGAGATCTCAGTCAGTCCGGATTGGGAACAGCATCTCCGACACCATCACACTGAGCACGGCCCCCCAGGGCTGTGTGCTCAGTCTACTGCTGTTCACCCTGCTGACACACGACTGTTCAGCAATGCACAACTCGAATCACATCATCAAGTTCGCCGATGATATGATGCAGTCATACAGAGAAGAGGTGCAGCAGCTAACAGATTGGTGCAGAGCCAACGCCCTGTCTCTAAACACGGACAACATGAAAGTGATAGTTAACTTCAGGAGGACACAGAGTGACTACTCTCCACAAAATATCGACTGCTCCCCTATGGAGAATGTGAAGAGCACTAAATTTCTTGGTGTATACCTGGCAGAGAATCTCACCTGGGCTGTCAACACCAGCTCCATAAACAAGAAAGCCTAGCTGCGTCTCTACATTCTGCGCAGACTGAGGAAAGCCCACCTCCCACCCCCATCCTCACCACATTCTACAGAAGGTTCATTGAGAGTACCCTGAGCTGCTGCACCACTGCCTGTTTCGGGGATTGCACCGTCTTGGATCGTAAGACACTACAAAGGATATTGAGGACAGCTGAGAGGATCATTGGGGTCTCTCTTCATTCCATTACAGACATTTGCACCAACTGCATCTGAAAACTGAAGAGCATTGTGGAACACCCCACACACCCTTCACTCAAACACTTCTCCCTCTTGCCGTCTGGCAGCAGACAATGGACCATTCGGTCTCTCACGGCCAGACTGTGCAACAGTTTCTTCCTCCAAGCCAGCAGGCTCCTGAACACAGTATGATTGGACTCTTTCCCATCTGAAACTCTTTGAAATACTTTGAATTGCTGCGAGAACAATATTTTATTAATTATCATTCTTTTATTACACTATAATTTGTACACCACTGTGCCCGTTGTCTTGTCGTGTCAGAAATTACTGTGCTGTCTTGCGTGTTTTGCATTTCTGATGCACTTTATGCTGCCCTGTGTATAATTGTGTAGTTTGTGCTGTCCATGTAGCACCTTGGTCCTGGAGAAACACTGTCTCAGTTTTACTGTATCAGTTGTATATGGTAGAAATGACAAATAAAGCTACTCTTGAGTAGTGTGCTTTGAGACTCCTTGAGGTCATAAAATACTTTATTAAAAAAAACTTTGTTATTTCTGGCGAGCTTTGTTTTTAGATGTTTTCTAATTTAATATAGAGACCTGGTAGGAGATGTCTCGAATACCAAGGTGCATTTTAATACCGGGTAGTGCATGCAAAATCAAGCAAGCAGAGACCAGTTTCATCATCCATTGTGTACAGTGACCAAACATTGTTAACAATAAACCCACTCATGCAAGCAGTTAGAATGAATGGCACAGTTCCTGACTGCTACAGCACCCATGAGTTCAGAATATGTGACTTTATTCCTTGAAAACTAGATCCAATGTTACCATCCCGGTTCACATCATTTGGCTTTCACTTTCAGTTAGTTTTGCGGGGTTGGAATTCCGTTTTCTCCTGTATTCCCTCTGTTCGATGTAAGTGCATTTGAAAAACAGTTGCTAAATTCCTTGATAAGCTCTACCTTCAAGTCAGGAATTAGCTGCCACAGGTTTCAGCTGTGACGCACAATGGTGGTCCTTGTATTCTTTGTTCATACAATGTGGGCATTATCTGTGGCCTATTCCCAACTGCCCTGGAACTCAATGACAGAAGGCAATTAATTGTCAGTTGTATTGTTGGCCAAACCTGGTAAGGATGGCAGATTTCCTTTTCTAGACGACATTTAGAATCACTGGGATGTACAGCACAGAAACAGATCCTTCAGGTCCAACGTATCCATGCCGACCAGATATCCTCAACTAATCAAGTCCTATTTGGTAGCAATCGGCCCATTTCCTTTAAACCTTCCTATCCATATAGCCATCTAGGTGGCTTTTAAGTGTTAAATTGTACCAGCCTCTACAATTTCCTCTTGCAGCTCATTCCATACATGCACCACCCTCTGCGTTAAAAAGCTGCCACTTAAGTCCCTTTGAAAGGTTTCCCCGCTCATCTTAAACCAATGCCCTCTAGTTATGGACTCCCCCACCCTGGGGAAAGAAAAAACCTTGACCATCCATGCCTCTCATGATTTTATAAAGCTCTATAAGGTCATCCCTCAGCCTCTGACGCGCCAGGGAAAATAGCCCTAGTGTATTCAGCCTCTCCCTATAGCTCTGTGAGAAGTGAAAATGGCCCAGACACAGGGGCATGGTGGGTGTGAGGGTGCAACAAGGATGCCTCTTTGTCCCCCTTCCATACCCCTCTGCCATTTCTCCTTTTTTATAACCACCCACTTCCCCTCCAATTCTCTCCTGGATCCCAATCTCCACCCCACCCCTTTCCCATTTCTACCTGATCTCTTACCCCTCCCTTGGTCCCAATTTCTTACACCCACCCCCCATTCCAATCTCTTATTCCCCCTGCTACTGGCCCCAGAACCTGCGCTTACATGATTTAAAGCAGTGCATAGTAGGCATGCATAGTGGTGTTATGAAACACTGGCATATCCCAAAGGCTGGCAGGTTGTATCAAACAGCATTACAACTCTAGCTGCTCACAACAACCAAAGCATTGATTGTACCCAATTGTCTTAAGCACACAAAACTCATAACACAGTGTCCAACGTTAGATCAAATTCTGCTGATGGATGGAATTTGCTGGATAATCCTGAGTGAGCAAAGAAAATCCAACTTGTCAGCTGGGCTCACGTGTGGCACATTAACGTGGTCTGAAAGCTGTGTGCATTGCTGCACGGGGCTCCCTTCTTTACAGATAGAAAGAAAACATGCTTAACAAAATTGGTGATGTCCTTTCGCTGGTTCATTCCTCAGACCAATGTCCTGGCCCGATTAGGATCAACCCGCATGGTTCAAAGACTGGCAGTTATTTGTCAATCATTACCTGCTGGCAATCTTCATGGCAACATCTTTACCAATCAGAATCCACCTGTCAACTAATAGGCACATTCCTTTCATAGAGCATAAATGTTGGTTTCCTGCTTTTAATTGCATTCTTCCTTTGATGGGTGCTAAGCAAACAGCTTTGAGATATGATTTGGAGGTGCCAGTATTGGACTGGGATATACAAAGTTAAAAATAACATACCACCAGGTTAGAGTCCAACAGGTTTATTTGGAAGCACTAGCTTTTGGAGCGCTGCTCCTTCGTCTGGTGGCTTAATGTAATATGTCTTAGCAATTCTCAAGTACTGTATAACCAAATACTATTGATGGATATGCTGCTTCTGCTTTTAATTCTTGAGACAATCTTTTGTATGTCTGTAATTATCTTTATTTTGTGGATTGCTAAGCAGTTGCTGCTTTCTCGTTCTATCACATTCAAGTCAGGAGTATGGTGGAACTGCTTGGACTCACTTGCGGCTCTGTCACATTTGAGAAGCTTGACACCATGCGAGACAGATCAGTTTTTTTCAATATTTCCCTCTTAACAGGCTGAATGTGGGACAATGCACTGTGGCTGCTACATATACAATTTATATGATGAACCAGAACAACTTTCCAGCTTTAGTTAGCCAGCGACCAGCTCCTTGTAACATCTACTACCAAGGGTGGGCGTAAAAGAGGGAGATGATATGCTATTAGATGCGTAGGTATTAATTTTCCAAAATTCCCACAATTCAGTAAAGGTTTAATTTGCTTTGGATAAAGGGGAACCTATAGATATAATGCAGTTGCTTTTTCAGAAAGCATTTGATAAGGAGTCGCATGAAACATACTTAAGAAAACAAAAGGTAGAGGCACAACATCCTGGCATGTATAGAAGACGATCAGAAAACAAAGAGTATACATAAACGGGTCTTCACCTGATTGGTGCTATGTGGTGAGTGGATTCCCGCAGGAGTCTGTGCTTGGTCCCCAACCTTTTACAGTTTATATCAAAGACTGAAGGCAAATGGCACAAAGTCATTGTTGCTAAATTTGCAGTCAACCCCAAGATAGCTTGGAAAATACATTGTGAAACAGACATAATAGATGGGTTGAGTGAGAGGGTCAAACTCTGGGGGATGGGTATACTGTAATGTCAAGAAGTTTGAGGTTGGTCATTTTGTTGCCATTGTTTAAATGGAGAATGAGTGTGGAATTCCAACACACAGAGGTTTCTTAGTGCATGATTCAAAAAAGTTAGTATTCAGATACAGCATATAATCAAGAAATCTAATGGGATGCCAACAAGGGGTGAGGCCACATTAGATTTGGTACTCGGTAATGAACCTGACCAGGTGTTAGATTTGGAGGTAGGTGAGCACTTTGGTGATAGTGACAATTTGTTATGTTTACTTTAGCAATGGAAGGAAATAGGTATATACTGTAGGGCAAGAGTTATAGTTGGGAAAAAGGTGATTACGATGTGATTAGGCAAGATTTAGGATGCATAGGATGGAGAAGGAAACTGCAGGGGATGGGTGCGACTGAAATGTGGAATGTATTCAAGGAACAGCCACTGTGTGTCCTTGATAAGTATGTACCTGTCAGGCAGGGAGGAAGTGGTCGAGCACAGGAGCCATGGTTTACTAAGAAAGTTGAATCTCTTGTTAAGAGGAAGAAGAAGACTTATGTTAGGATGAGATGTGAAGGCTCAGTTAGGGGGCTTGAGAGTTACAAGTTAGCCAGGAAAGACCTAAGAAGAGAGCTAAGAAGAGCCACGATGGGACATGAGAAGTCATTCGCCAATAGGATCAAGGAAAACCCTAAAGCTTTCCACAGGTATATCAGGAATAAAAGAATGACTATAAAAAGATTAGGGTCAATCAAGGATAGTAGTGGGAAGTTGTGCTTGGAGTCTGAGAAGATAGGGGAAGTGCTAAATTAATGTTTTTTGTTAGTATTCACACTAGAAAAAGACAATATTATCGAGGAGAATACTGAGATACAGGCTACTAGACTAGATGGGATTGAGGTTCACAAGGAGGAGGTGTTAGACATCCTGGAAAGTGTGAAAGTAGTTAAGTCCCCTGGGCCAAGTGGGATTTACCCTGGGGTTCTCTGGGAAGCTAGGGAGGAGATTGTAGAGCCTTTGGCTTTGATCTTTATGTCAGTCATTGTCTACAGGAATAGTGCCGAAGACTGGGGGATACCAAATGTTGTTCCTTTGTTCAAGAAGGGGAGTAGAGACAACCCTGGTAATTATAGACCAGTGAGCCTTACTTCAGTTGTGGGTAAAGTGTTGGAAAAGGTTATAAGATATAGGATTTATGATCATCTAGAAAGGAATAAGTTGATTAGGGATAGTCAACATGGTTTTGTGAAGGGTAGGTCGTGCCTCACCAACCTTACTGAGTTCTTTGAGAAGGTGACTAAACAGGTGGATGAGGGTAAAGCAGTTGATGTGATGTACATGGATTTCAGTAAGGTGTTTGATAAGGTTCCCCATGGTAAGTTATTGCACAAAATACGGAGACATAGGATTGATGGTGATTTAGCGGTTTGGATCAAACATTGGCTAGCTGAAAAAAGACAGAGGGTGGTGGTTGATGGGAAATGTTCATTCTGGAGTTCAGTTACTAATGATGTACCGTAAGGATCTGTTTTGGGGCCACTGCTGTTTGTCATTTTTATAAACGACCTAGATGAGGGCATAGAAGGATGGGTTAGTAAATTTGTGGATGACACTCAGGTTGGTGGAGTTGTGGATAGTGCCGAAGGATGTTGTAGGTTACAGAGGGACATAGATAAGCTGCAGAGCTGGGCTGAGAGGTGGCAAATGGAGTTGAATGTGGAAAAGTGTGAGGTGATTCACTTTGGAAGGAGTAACAGGAATAAAGAGTACAGAGCTAATAGTAAGACTCTTGCTAGTGTAGATGAGCAGAGAGATCTCAGTGTCCATGTACATAGATCCCTGAAAGTTGCCACCCAGGTTGATGGAGTTGTTAAGAAGGCATACAGTGTGTTAGCTTTTATTAATAGAGGGATTGTGTTTTGGAACCATGAGGTCATGCTGCAGTTGTACAAAACTCTGGTGCGGCTGCACTTAAAGTATTATGTACAGTTGCGGTCACCGTATTATAGGAAGGATGTGGAAGCTTTGGAAAGGGTTCAAGGGAGATTTACTAGGATGTTGTCTGGTATGGAGGGAAGGTCTTTCGAGGAATAGCTGATAGACTTGAGGCTGTTTTCTTTAGAGAGAAGAAGGTTGAGAGGTAACTTAATAGAGACATATAAGATAATCAGAGGATTAGATAGGGTGGACAGGGAGAGCCTTTTTCCAAGAATGGTGACGGCGAGCACGAGGGGTCATAGCTTTAAATTGAGGGGTGATAGACATAGGACAGATGTCAGAGGTAGTTTCTTTACTCAGAGAGAAGTAGGTGTGTGGAACACACTGCCTGCAACTGTAGTAGACTCGCCAACTTTCAGGGCATTTAAATGGTCATTGGCTGGGAATATAGATGAAAATGGAATAGTGTAGGATAGATGGACTTTGGATTGGTTCACAGGTCAGCGCAACATTAAGGGCCAAAGGGCCTGTACTGCGCTGTAATGTTCTACATTCTATATTCGAATTACTTGGAAAGGAACTGAACACAAACGTAAAGATATTGTGCTTCAGTTGTACACTGCGTTGGTGAGATATCATCTTGAATACTGTGTGCAGATTTGGTTTTCTTTTTTTTAAGGAAGGATATAAATACATTAAAAGTGGTTTGGGAGATTTACTGGATCGATACTTGGAATGAGTGCGTTATTTTATGAGGACAATTTGTACAGACAGGGTCTTAGAGTTCGAAGAGTGAGGGATGACATGTTTCAAGTGCAAAAGAGGCTGAGTGGTCCTGACAAGGTAGTCATGGAAAGGAGGTTTCCTCTTGTGAATCAGTCCAGAATTATGGGATGCCATTTTAAAATTGTTGCTCCCCCTTTTACAAAAGAGATGAAGAGAAATCCTTTCTCTCAGAGGATTGTGTGATGTTGGAACTCTGCCTCAGAAGGCAATGAAGACACTGTCATTTTTAAGGCTGAGACGATAGATTCTTCTTCGGCAGAGAAAGGAAAGGTTATTGGAGGAAGATGGGAATGTGGAATTCGAAGTGCAAACAGATCAGCCGTGATAGTACTGAATGGCACACCAGGCTTGAGGGGCTGAATGGTCTTCTTCTGTTCCGATTTTGTAAGAAGCATGCCATTAACTTTCGGTTCCCTAGATGATCACATATGATCCTATTCTTTATTATTCATTCACAGGGTGGGTGTGTCGCTGGCTGGACCAGCATTTGTTGCCTGTCTCCAATTTCCCTGGAAAAGCTGGTGGTGAGCTGCCTTCTTGAACTGCTGCAGTCCATGATGTGGAGGAGCCGGTGTTGGACTGTGGTAGACAAAGTTAAAAATCACACAACACTGGGTCATAGTCCAACAAGTTTATTTGGAAGTACTAGCTTTCGAAACACTGCTCCTTCATCAGGTGGTTGTGAAATAGGACCAAACTACACAGAATGCATACACAAAGCCAACACACTGGGACATCCCATCGGATCAGGCAGTGGGACCCTGGGTGAGAACCTCTCTGGCTATGTCGAAGACATCTTGAAACCCATTGTACAGGGGACCCCCCCCAGATTCTGTCGCAATTCTACAGATTTCTTACAGAAACTCAGCACCCACGGACCAGTCGAACCGAGAACATTTCTCATCATGATGGACGTTTCAGCACTCGACACCAGCACCCCCCACGATGACAGCCTCAGTACTCAATACCAACAACTGCCAATCTCTGAGCACCATCCTACAACTCATCTACTTCATCCTTGACCACAATGTTTCCACCTTTGACAACCAGTTCTTCATCTAGACACACAGAACAGCTCTGGGGACCAAATTTGCACCTCAATATGCCAACATTTTCATGCACAGGTTCAAACAAGACTTCTTCTCTACACAGGACCTTCAACCAACACTATACACCAGGAATATTGACAACATTTTCTTCTTCTGGACCCATGGCGAGGAGTCACGGAAACAACTACACAGCGATATCCACAAGTTTGATCCCACCATCAGACTTACCATGGATTACTCTCATTCTTGGACACACTCATCTCCATCAAGGATGGACACCTCAGTACCTCACTCTACCACAAACCCATGGATAACCTCATGATGCTACACTTCTCTAGCTCCCACCCTAAACATATTAAAACAGCCATAACCTATGGACAGGCCCTACACAGGATCTGTTCAGATGAGGAGGAACATGATAGACACCAGAAGGTGCTCAAGGATGCCCTCATAAGAACAGGGTACGATGCTCAGCTCATTGATCACCAGTTCCAACATGTCAAAGCGAGCAACCACAATGACCTCCTCAGGAGACAGACAAGGGTTGCAACCGTTAGGGTACCCTTCGTTATCCAGTACTTCCTAGGAGCTGAAAAGCCACGCCACGTTCATCTCAGCTGGCAACACATTATCAATGAGGATGAGCACCTCGCCAAGACCTTCCCTATGCATCCACTTCTTGCCTTTAAACAACCGCCAAACCGCCAGACCATTGTTCACAGCAAACTGCCCAGCCTTCAGGCCAACATCAACACAACACTGTACAAGCCTGTCATGGCAACCACTGCAAGATGTGTCAGAGTGTTGACACGGATACCACCATTACCTGTAGGGACACCACCCACCGTGTACACGGCAGGTACTCATGTGACTCGGCCATCGTTGTCGATCTCATACGCTGCAGGCAAGTATGCCCCGAGATATGGTACATTGGTGAGACCAAGCAGATGCTACAATAACGGATGAATGGACACTGCATAACAATCACCAGACTGGGGTGTTCCCTCCCAGTCAGGGAGCACTTCAGCAGTCTGGAAACATTCGGTCTTGGATCTTCGAGTGACCATCCTCCAAGGCAGACTTTGGGATACGCAACAACGCGGAGTATCCAAGCAGAGGCTGATAGCCAAAATCGGTATCCACAATGATGACCTCAACCCAGATCTTGGGTTCATGTTGCATTACAAGTGACTCCACTACACTATACACTCTCTCACACACACACACGTGCGCACACACACTCAAACACGCACAAGCACACATACTCATACACTCACGTAGACCCTCTCTCAAACACACTCACACAGACACACACATACACCCCCCACACTCACAGCCATTAACACACCCACACACACGCTTTACCAAACATGCACACACACAAACACACACTCTCTCACATGCACATGCTCACATGCACACACTCACTCTCTCTCCTGCACACGCACTCTTGTTGCTCATCATGTTGGTCCTTCCATTGAAAGGCCTGACCCAGTCACCTAACTGTACCGATCAGGACATGGTATGAGAGCTATGATACTACCCAAATAATAAACTCTCTCCACATCGGAGAAACCAGACATTCTATTAACACTAGAGTGGGACTTGAACCCTGAGCTTCCAGTTGAGAGGCAGCAATGCCATTGACCACAAGATCCCCTTTACTTACAGTATGGAGTAGGGAATACCAAATACTTCAGACAGGAGTTCAAGACATGAAAACCAATAAAATTCATCACTCTCTGAATCATGTCTTGTAATTAACTGTTTATTGAAGCTTTATAAGGGACAAAGCAACCAGTCAGAATGCAGTGACATGAAAAGATATTGCTCATACAATAACTTACAATATAGCAGAAAGCAATACCAGGCTTAACATTGAAGAGAGACAACTCAAAGAAAAAAAATAAAAGTTGCAAAACAAATACCGTAAAAATAATAACAAGTAAATAATGATCACCTTGTTTACCTGAGCCTCAATACTGCTTCTTTAGAGCCTCTATAACGCATCCAGACCTTTCATAACCTTGAATCGCACACGTATTCAGATCATCACATTAACATTTCTCTTCCTGTTACACTCTTCCCTACTGATAAGCCCTTGGACAGAATTTTATGCTTCCCCGCCCCTCGACTCCGTGAGGTGCTATTAATTTATTGGGCAAGAGGGTAGCAGCATAGGGCTCCCATTTCTAACCTAATTATGTCCATTGGCAGAAAGGTTTGTGAGTGGCCTCACATTCCCTACTGAAGTCCAGGGCTAAGGCGTTCCAGTCAGGTGACCCTGACCTAAACAGAAAATCCAGATATGATCTTCGCAAAGCCAAAAGTGGGGGCCTAGGGACAATACCAGACTAAACTAGAATCCCAGACTAACCACAAGAACACATGTCGACTGTGGTAAGACTTACACGATAGCACCTGCTGGATAATGAGGACACTTACGTCAGATTCCTATTTATTGACTTTAGCTCCACCTTCAACATCATAGTTCCAACTAAACTCATCTCCAAACTCCAAGACCTAGGACTCTGTTCCCCACTCTGCAACTGGATCCTCAACTTCCTGACCCACAAATCACAATCAGTAAGGATAGGGGACAACAGCTCCTCCACCATAATCCTCAATGGCGGTCCCCCACCAGCCTGTGTACTTAGCCTCTTACTATACTCCTTATACACTCACTACAGTGTGGTCAAAATCAGCTCTAACTCCACTTACAAATTTGCTGATGACACCACCGTAGTGGGTTGGATCTCAAACAATGACGAGATAGACTACAGGAAAGAGATAGAGAGCCTAATGGCATGGTGTAAAATCAATAATCCTTTCCTCAACATGAGCAAAACAAAGGAGCTGGTTATCAGACAGCAGAGTGCAGGACACACCCCTGTCTGTGTCAATGGTGCTGTGGTGGAGATGGTCAAGAGTTTCAAGTTCCTGGGAGTAAATATCACCAACGATCTATCCTGGTCCATCCACCTCGACATTAGTCAAGAAAGCACACCAACACTTCTACTTCCTCAGAAGGCTAAGGAAATTCAACACATCCACAATAACTCTTACTAATTTTTATAGATGCACCATAGAAAGCATCCTATCCAGATGCATCACAGAATGGCATGGCAACTGCTGTCCCCAAGATGCAAGAAACTACAGAGAGCTGTAAATGCAGACCAGACCATCACAAAAGTCAGCCTTCCATCCACTGACTCCATCCCCAATCCCTCTGCCTTGGGAAAGCAGCCAAGGTAATCAAGGACCCCTCCCACACCAGTTACAGTCTCTTCATCAGATAGAAGATACAAAAGTTTGAAAACACATACCTACAAATTCAAGAACAGCTTCTTTCCTGCTGTTATCAGACTTATGAACGCACCTCTCATATATTAGATTTGATCTTGTGCATCTTCTCTGTAGCTGTAACACTATATTCTGCATTCTGTTCTATTACCCTAATGTGCTTATGTACATTATGATTTGTCTGGTTAGCACGCAACACAATACTTGTCACTGTATCTCGGTACATGTGACAATAATAAATCAAATAAAATCAAATCAACTCAACTTTATAGCCATGGCTCAGTGGTAGCACTCTCAACTTTGAGTTAAATGATCATGACAACAAATGTCACTGAAGACTGACATTTAGTCCAATACAGGAATGTGGGAGAGCTGCATCAGAGGGAGAACGGGACTGCCACATCCTTGTATTTCAAATGAACCATCTGTCAACTAGATGTGAAAGAACCATGATAATATTTCAACGAGAAGCAGGAATGCTACGTCCAGGCAAACACTTATCCTTTAACCAACGTGTGCTCATTTAGCAAGGACTGCTGTCTGCAACAGTGTCTACATTTCACTGAGAACTCACTTGGCTGCAAAATGCTTTAAGCTGTTACAGGCATTATACAAACGCAAATCTCTCTTTTAGTTGAAGAGGATCATATTGTAACTTTTAAACAATCCTATTGAAATTCTTGTTCTAGACACCAGGTATTACTGCAAAAAATCACTTTTGACAATTGTAGCTGCACTAACATCACTGTCACATGTAAAACAGCTATAGGGCCGACTAAAAGGAAACATTTTCAACCATGACCTGAGGTGCATGGTAGGTCCTGCTGAGTAGCACACGGAAGCATGGGTAACTGTGCTGGCTCACGAGTCGCTAATTTATAATTTACACACCAGTTCAGCTCAACATGCTCAATCTGGTTATTATTCTCGGGCTTCATGTGTTTCCTCATCTGGGGGGGATCCTCCACCCAGGCAGCTAGCCTTGCTGCTGCGTTTGGGTTTTGCACACGAGCAGTGGCCTTCTGATGTCGCCTATGAGCGCAACATGACAGGAAAGAGAAGCAATCATTCTTGAAGGTTTCATTCATGAAGGTGTAGATAATGGGATTATTGAAGGAGTTGAAGAAGCCTATTGCTTGCACAACAGCGATGATCATGTTGACAGTGACATCGTCATATATCTCGTCCAACTTGTCTGTGGAAACAGAACTCAATCAACATTGAAGAGGTCACGACCTTGGTCAGAATGTCACCCCAATCCTACAATGGTTATCAATTACGTGAGGGGTTAAGTGGTGGGATAACGAACTATAACAATGGAAATCCAAAATAACATGTCAATAGACCAAGGCAAAGACAGACTGCCATGTTCCCAATGGGTAGCAAAGTGGATTTGGCAGCATCACTTGTATCCCGTGAGCAAATTAAAAGAGAGGAAAATGCATTTTCCAGGAGACCAATCTTAGCTTTCCAACTTTTCATTGTGGGAATTAGTACGTACAATCCAGATGAGATGCTGGACACATACACCTGCTCGGTTTTCATTGCCCACTGACCTAGTCCATATGGCTATTCTCCTTTCGCATGAAAACTGTTTAGTTTGCCATCCTCATCCCTGGCTTCCTAGCATTGAACTTGTGTCCTTTGACCCCTTGCTTAAGCTCCACGCTCAGCAAGTGTGGGCTTACAACACTTTTGATGATACATATCATTTTGATTTGAAATGTTTTTAAAATGCAGCTGAAAGTTGGGGTGAGAGCCAGCCCGCAGATTATGTGCAGGCCTTCTGACCACATTCTCTCCGTGGAAATCAAATGGCCATAGCCAAGGGATTGGGGAAAGTGAGACTGGTGTGGCCTCCACTATTACACAGGTTTGTGATGGTAAGGGGACAAATACTAAAAGGTTAGGACCATGCATTTGCCAAATGAGATTTCGGCGCACAGCCTAATAACCTCCTGTGTCAACTTCCCTCTCCCAGCACGAGGTAGGCCAAAGGAATTTTTAAACAGATTTGGGGATAGTGTGGGAACACTGCAGATCATTAGACTGGTAAAGACACATGATAGGTGCAGGGGAGCAACAGTAAGAGCCTCAGTGGTGGAAGACTGAGGAGTATATAGGTCCTACTGAATTGTGGAGATGCTGAAGTCTCAGTTGACCAGTAAAGGAACTAACCTTTGCTCCTCTCAATGAGTCTCTCTTTGCTAACATTCTCCCCCCGAAGACAATCAAACTTCACTTCCATTCCTCTGGTAATTCATTCACTCCATCATTAGTCAAGTCTCAACGGGAAGGGCATGAGACTCAATGTGGCATCATTACTGAGCTCTGCTCAGGTCAGTATTGGATGGAATCCAGTGGATTCAGGCCTGATTTTCACCTTCGTTAATGTCAGGAGAGTGACAATATTTTCCCTGGAGCATCAGAGGCTGCGGGGTGGCCTTTTAGAAATTTATAAAATCATGAAGGGTGTGGATATGTTTAATAGACAAGATCTCTTCCCCAGGGTAAGGCAGCCCAAAACTAGAAGGTGAGAAGGGAAAGATTTAAAAGGGACCGAAGGGGTAACTTTTTCACGCAAAGGTGGTGTGTGTATGGAACAAGCTGCGATAGGAAGTGGTGGAGGCTGGTACAATTGCAACATTTGAAAGGCATCTGGATGAGTATATGAATAGGAAGGGTTTAGAAGGATATGGGCCAAATGCTGGCAAATGGGGCTAGATTAGGTTAGAATATCTGGTTGGCATGGATGATTTGGACCGAAGGGTTTGATTCTGTGCTGGACTGCTCTATGACTCTATAACTCCAATCTCCCTCAAATGAGACCAAACAACTCATCACAGATCCAAGTGATAAACCAGATTTTGAGCATCTGTGCTTATATTGCTTCAATGGTTCAGAAACAAATTATATTTCACTATGGGTCTTGCCAAAAGCCCTGGGATATCTCATTACATTAACATAACATGACATAAATGTTAGTTGCTGCTGAGAGTTTAGCAAAGTAAATGCATTAAAGGTGAACATAGAACAGGGAACAGTACAGCAAGGTATAGGCCCTTCGGCCCTCAATGTTGTACCGACCTTTCATCCTACTGTAACATCAAACTAACCTACATACCCATCATTTGAATATCATCCATGTGCCTATCCAAGAGTTGCTTAAATGTCCCGAATGTCTCTGACTCTACTCCCACTACTGGCAGTGCATTCCACGCACTCATCCACTCTCTGTGTAAAGAACCTACCTCTGACATCTCCCCTAAATCTTCCTCCAATCACCTTCAAATTATGCCCCCTCATGATAGCTTTTTCTGCCCTGGGAATAAATCTCTGGCTATCCACTCTATTTACGCATCTCATCATCTTGTACCCTTCTAACAAGTCACCTCTCATCCTTCTTTGCTCCAATGAGAAAAAGCCTAGCTCCCTCAACGTTTCTTCATAAGACATGCCCTGCAGTCCAGGCATCATCCTGGTAAATCTCCTCTGCACCCTCTCTAAAGCTTCCTATAATGGGGTGACCAGAGCTGAACACAATATTCCAAGTGTGGTCTAACCAGGGCTTTATAGAGCTGCAGCATAACCTAGGGGCTCTTAAATTCAATCTCCCTGCTGATGAAAGTCAACACACCATACACCTTCTTACCAACCCTATCAACTTGGGTGGCAACTTTGAAGGATCTATGGATATGGACCCCAAGATCCCTCTGTTCCTCCACACTGCCAAGAATCCTGCTTTTAATCCTATAATCTGCATTCAGATTTGACCTTCCAAAGGAATCATTTCACACTTTTCCAGGTTGAACTCCATCTGCCGCTTCTTAGCCCAGTTCTGCATCCTTCGTGTTACAATCTACAACAGCCCTCCACATGATCCACAACTCTACCAACTTACAAACCCACCCTTGCACCTCCTCATCCAAGTCATTTATAAAAATCATAAGAGCAGAGGTATCAGAACACCACTGGTCACCAAGCTAAATACTTTCTATCTACTACCATCCTCTGTCTTCCAGGGGCCAGCCAATTCTGTATCCAAACAGCTAAACTTCGCATTATCCCATGCCTCCTTACTTTCTGAATGAGCCTAGCATGGGGAACCTTATCAAATGCCTTGTTAAATTCCATGTACACCACATTCACTGCACTACCTTCATCAGTGTGTTTTGTCACACCCTCAAAGAGTTCAATAAGGCTTGTGAGGCATGACCTGGCCCTCACAAAGCCATGCTAACTATCTCTAATCAAACTACCCTTTTCCAGGTAACTATAAATCCAGTCTCTCAGAATCCTTTCCAATAATTTGCTCACCACTGATGTAAGACTGACCTATCTGTTTTTCCCAGGGTTATCCCTATTCCCTTTTTTGAACAAGGGAATAACATTTGCCATCCTCCAATCATCTGTTACTACTCCAGTGGACAGTGAGGATGCAAAGATCATCGCCAAAGGCACAGCAATCTCTTCCCTCGTTTCCCACAGTAACCCTGGATATATCCCGTCTGACCCAAGGGACTTATACAACTTCATGTTTTTCAAAATTTCCAGCACATCCACCTTCTTAACATTAATCTATTCGAGCATATCAGCCTGTATCATGCTGCCCTCACAAACAACAAGTTCCTTCTCAGTAGTGGATACTGAAGCAAAATATTCATTAAGGACCTCCCCTCCCTCCTCTGGCTCCAGGCACAAGCTCCCTTCACTATCCCTGATGAGCTCTACCCTCAATCTGGCCATCCTCGTGTTCCACACATAAGTGTAGAATGCCTTGGTCTTTTCCTTAATCCTACCCGCCAAGGCTTTTTCATGCCCCCTTCTAGCTCTCCGAATTCATTCTTCAGTTCTTTCCTGGCTACCTTGTAATCCTCTAAAGCCCTGTCTGATCCTTGCTTTCTCAACCTTAACTATGCTTCCTTCTTCCTCTTGACTACATGTTCCACATCCCTTGTCATCCAAAGTTCCTTCACCCTACCATCCCTTCCTTGCCTCAGTGGGACAAACCTATCAAGCACTCACAGCAAGTGCTCCATAAATAACTTACACATTTCTGTCGTGCATATACCTGAGAATATCTGCTCCCAATTTATGGTCCACGGTTCCTGACTAATAGCATTGTAGTTCCCCCTCCCCCAAGTAAATACTTTCTCATACCATCTGGTCCCTTTCCATGAGTGTAGTAAAGGTCAGGGAGTTGTGATCACTATCACCGAAATGCTCTCCCACTGACAAATCTGACACCTGACCTGGTTCATTGCCAAGCACCAAATCCAATATGGCTTCGCCCACAGTTCGGTCTATCTACATATTGAGTCAGGAATCCTTCCTGGACACACCTGACAAAATCTGCTCCATCCAACCTATTTGCTTTAAGGACGTTCCAATCAATATTAGGAAAATTGAAGTCACCAATGACACCCTATTACTTCTACACCTTTCCAAATTCTGCCTCCCAATCTGCTCGTCCATGTCTGTATTGCTTTTGGGGGTCTATAGAAAACTCCCAATATAGTGACTGCTCCTTTCCTGTTTCTGACTTCCACCCATAGTGACTCCGTAGACAAACCCTCCTCAACAATCTCTCTTTCTGCAGCTGTGATACTATCCCTGATTAGTAATGCCACTCCCCCAACCTCTTTTACCTCCCTCCCTTTTCTTTTTGAAACATCTAAACCCCAAAACATCCAACAATGATTCCTGCCCCTGTGATATCCAAGTTTCTGTAATGGTCACAACATTGTAACTCTAAGTACTGATCCGTGCTCTAAGTTCATCACCCTTTTTCCTGACACTTCTTGCATAAAAATAGACACACTTCAACCCATCACACTGACTGTAACTTTGCCCTATCAACTGTATCTTTCCTCACAGAATCTCTGCATGTTGTATCTGTCTGTTCACCAGCTACTCCATCCTCTGATTCTAACTCAGGTTTCCATCTCCCTGCCAAACTAGTTTAAACTCTCCCAAAGAGCTCAAGCAAACATCCTGCCCAGAATATTGGCACCCCTCCAGTTCAGGAGCAACCCATCTTCCTTGTACAGGTCCCACCTTCCCCAGAAGGTATCCCAATGATTCACATATCTGAAGCCCTCCTAAACCAACTATGCAGCTACATGTTCACCTGCACTCGCTGTCTGTTCCTAGCCTCACTAACCTGGGGCACCTGAGATTACTACTCTGCACGTCCTGCCTTTTAGCTTCTAACCTAACTCCCCATATTCACTTTTCAGGTCCTCATCCCTTTTGATAGCTATGTCATTGGTACCAATGTGTACCACGACTTCTGGCTGCTCACCCTCCCCCTTATGAATCATGATAGACTCAATCTGAGACATCCCTGATCCTGGCACCCGGGAGGTAACAAACCAGCTGGGAGTCTCGTTCACACCCACAGAATCTCCCGTCTGTTCCTCTAACCACTAAATCTCCTATCGCTATTGCTCTCCTAGTCTCCCCCCTTCCCTTCTGAGCCACAGAGCCAGGCTCAGTGCCAGAGACCAGAGACCAGGCCATTGCGGCTTTCCCCTGGTGTTCATTCCTGCCCCACCAAACAGTATCCAAAGCAAGATACTTATTTTTAGATTAGGTTACATTAGATTAGATTACATTACGGTGTGGAAACAAGCCCTTCGGCCCAACAAGTCCACACCGACCCACCGAAGTGCAACCCACCCATACCCCTACATTTACCCCTAACCTAACACTATGGGCAATTTAGCATGGCCCAATTCACCTAACCTGCACATCTTTGAACTGTGGGAGGAAACCGGAGCACCCAGAGGAAACCCACGCAGACACGGGGAGAACGTGCAAACTCCACACAGTCAGTCGCCTGAGGCGGGAATTGAACCCAGGGCGGCACGGTGGCACAGTGGTTAGCACTGTTGCCTCACAGCGCCAGAGACCCGGGTTCAATTCCCGCCTCAGGCGACTGACTGTGTGGAGTTTGCACATGCTCCGATTTCCTCCCACAGTCCAAAGATGTGCAGGTCAGGTGAATTGTCTGTGCTAAATTGCCCGTAGTGTTAGGTAAGGGGTAAATGTAGGGGTGTGGGTGGGTTGCGCTTCGGCGTGGCGGTGTGGACTTGTTGGGCCAAAGGGCCTGTTTCCACACTGTAATGTAATCTAATCAAACCCGGGTCTCTGGCGCTGTGAGGCAGCAGTGCTAACCACTGTGCCACCGTGCCATCCCCCTTATTGTTGAGGGGGATGGCCACAGGGGATCCTTGCACTGTCTGCTTATTCCCTTTCCCTCTCCTGATGGTCACGTAGCTACATTTATCCTGTAACTTAGGTGCAACTGCCTCCCTGTAACTTCTCTCTATCACCCCTTCAGCCTCCCGAATGATCTGAAGTTCATCCAGCTCCAGTTCCCTAACACTGGAGTTAAGGAGCTGGAGTCGGGCTCACTTCTCACTGGTGAAGTCTTCAGGGACACCAGTGGTGACCCTGACCTCCCACATTCTTCTATCCCCTCTGGTCTAAATTGCCAAAAGAGATTTTAAAAAGCCAGACCTTACCAACCCTCCACACAGAGTCTTTTTGGTTCAAGGAGGAGGACAGGTGGGAGACACTACATCTGTAGTGTTTCGGGTTTAGCCACTATATTAGTTCATTTACCCAGCATTCCCTATGTCCATGTCCACTCCTGGTTCAGCCTTCGCTCCACTGATTCATGAGGTAACTATTTAATATTCTAAATTACCTTCCTGGCTCCCTCCTAGCTCGTGCTTTCTCGACTCCCACTGCTGTAATGGAAGCTACAGATTCACAAGGTAAACGTTTAATATTCTAATTTACCTTCCCAGCTGCCCACTGGCTCATGCTCTATCGACTCCTGCTGGTGAAATAGCTAGTGAAATGGGAGTGAAAGAGTCACTTACTGAATTCAAACAGGATATACACCACATGGAATGGGGCCCAACATATGGTGAAGAGCACAACAACAGTTATCATTATAACAACAGCACGCTTCTTCTTTCTGTAGAAGAATATCAGATAATATTAGTCCTTGATGACAGGGTCTATTGATATATTATCAAAGAAACATTTAATATTTTCCGACTTATATCTTCTGCATATGCTATATTTTACTGTGAAAAAATAAATAATTAAAGATGATCAACATATCGAAGTTAAGATATGATCTACTTACTGCTATAAAATTATCAACAAATGTGCCTCCTCGTAAGTACAAGGAAATAGGCCTCACCCAATCGTGGTACACACAACAGTTCAACAAAATGCAGGAAGTAACTGCATCTACACTATCGTCACTATGTTGTCAAAGGGCTGATGTTTAACTTCAAAGAGTATCAGCTCTGTGAATTTTCTGCCTCCATCCTTCAGCTTCTCAAAGGACAATGGTTCATGGTTGCTAAGTGTAAGCAATTTTGTCTTTTTATCATTGTTATCATCAGTTGGGTTAAGCTGTCCTAACGTAAATCACTGAGTGTAAGAGTTTGATCAGCCTGTTCTGATCTCAAATTCCCAAACCCTGACAGCTTACTGTAGTGATTGGAACCAGGTGGATCTCATTGGCCATGAGATCCTTAATTGGGGTTGTTAACCTGAGCCAATCAGGGAGTCTTGGCTGACAGATATAAGCAGGAGATCAACTGTCATTGCTGTTGTTTCTTTATATCTTTATGTGAAACTGGGATTTGAGGTTTGTCCTGGCTTTGCTCCTCTCCCTTGTAAAATTGCTGTCTCTTGTTTCAGCTGTAAATGTAACTGTTTGTTTGTTGTAAACTGTTTTTGTAATGTGATTAATAAAATAAAACAAAAATAAGCAGGAGATTTAGAGCCCGGGTGTCCTTTGAGAAGGAGCACGCGGTGTCCACCAACACCCTGGAGTTGTTCAGGGAGAGGTGGCCGCCGCAGGGAGTGGAGTGCATTATTTCTCCCTCCAACTCTATTTTGATTTAGTCCCTACCCTCCCCTTCACTGTTTTTGATCACACAGCACTGCCCTTTGATGTGAAGGGCAGTGTTGTCACTGGCCACCCGGGTGTTTTCCTATCTTCCTGGTGGTGGAAATTGAATAAAGATTCATTCACTTTGTGTCTCTCACTGTGTCTCACACCTGCACACACACACCATGGGTGCTGGGGAAAAAATAAGCACTACCGCAGTTGGGCGGTAGTGTGGGGGTTAATAGAAATAAAAAAAAACAGGAGATGGGTGTTTCCTTTCTTCCTGGTGGTGGAAATTTGAAAAAAAAAATATAAACAGGAGTTTGCATTGCCCTTTAAAAAATAAGCAGTAGATTCAGAGCCTGGGTGTCTCTGGAGAAGGAGCTCGCGGTGCCCACCAACACCCTTGAGCTGTTCAGGGAGAGGTGGGCGCCGCAGAGAGTGGAGTATATTATTTCCCCCTCCAACTCTATTTTGATTTAATCCCTACCCTTTAATCCCTGCCCTCCCCTTCACAGTTTGATCACACAGCATTGCCCTTTGATGAGAAGGGCACTGCTTGTCACTGGCCACTTGGGTGTTTCCTTTCTTCCTGGTGGTGGAAATTTGAATAAAGATTCGTGCACCTTGTGTCTCTCACTGTGTCTCACACCTGCACACACACAATATGGGTGCGGGGGAAAAATAAGCACTACCGCAGTTAGGTGGTAGTGTGGGGGTAATAAAAAAAATAAACAGGAGATTCAGAGCCTGGGTGTCTCTGGAGGAGGAGCACGCAGTGTCAACCAACACCCTTGAGCTGTTCAGGGAGAGGTGGGCACCGCAGAAAATGGAGTATATGATTTCCCCCTCCAACTCTATTTTGATTTAATCCCTGCCCTCCCCTTCACTGTTTGATCACGCAGCATTGCCCTCTAAGAAGGACACTGCTTGTCACTGGCCACTTGGGTGTTTGCTTTGTTCCTGGTGATGGAAATCGAATAAAGATTTGTACACCTTGTGTCTTTCACTGTGTCCCACACCTGCACACACAAAAAAAAAGAGATTCAGAAAGTCTCTTGATTCTAGGTCAGAGCCCATATACGAACCATATGTAAATAAAGAGCAACTTGGTGACAGAATACATGCTATAGTACATTTACCCACTATAGTATTGTATTTCTACCTATTTCTATCTAATTAAGTCAAATTAAGTCGATCTGAAGAAAGGTCAGTGGACCTGAAACATTAACTTTGATTTCACTTCACAGATCTGTCAGACCTGCAGACATTACCCAGCAATTTCTACTTTTTGTTGTCAAAGTTTAGTTAACATAGTCTTAGGGTAGTCAGATAGATTCATAGTCATAGATCATTTTGTGATATTTTCAACCGATTTTATCTTTAATGAAAAGCTATCACAAATTATTTTTCTGAATTTAACAATATTGGGTAAATGTATTCCAAAGGGTAATTCAAACCCGTGATTTATGATTACTGTTACACATGTCATCAGGAACGTCACAGGAACATTCCTGGTCTGACAGCTGAACTCCAGTTGAATACAAGTGTTATTGGGGTAAACAAAAGCTTTCACTTCCTGGCTCACTCAATTCAGAAGTCGAGATATTTCCTGGATTTAATCATTTCTGGAAGTTTAATACCATTACATCTCTGGAGCTCCATCCTTTAAAATCCTAGGACGCAATCCATCAGGCCCAGGGTCTTTAACCCCATTAGCTTCCCAAGAAATATTTCTCTAGTGATAGCTGTTGTATTTATTTTCCTCCCCTATTCTCACCACTCGATTATTTAGCACTTTCGAAATGCTATTAGTGTTCTTTTGGAGACTAATGCATGGTACTTATTCAATTTTCTACCATTTTCTAGTTCCCCATTATTAATGCCCCAGCCTCCTTCTCTAAAGGGCTTTATGTTTACTATCACCACTCTCTTCCTTTTCATATATTTAAATAAGCTCTTGCTGACTGTTTTGATATTACTTGCTGGTTTACAGGCATAGCTTATTTTCTCCCTCTTTATTGTTGTTTGGTTATATTTTAATGGTTTTTAGAGTGCTCCCAATTCTCTGGTTAATCACTAATCTTTGCCACATTTCTTAACATTGTTGATTGGCCATGGTTGGTTTTTCCCGTCAATAGAATCCTTCCTTACTGGGACATAACATTGTTGTTTAGGAGAAAGTGAGGACTGCAGATGCTGGAGATCAGAGCTGAAAAATGTGTTGCTGGAAAAGCGCAGCAGGTCAGGCAGCATTCAAGGAGCAGGAGAATCGACGTTTCGGGCATAAGCCCTTCTTCAGGGGCTTGTTTGTCATGAACTATTTTCTTAAATGACTGCTGTCAATCATCTTTTCTCCGAAACTCCTTTCCCAGCTGACTACAGTCAACTCTGCCCTCTCTCATTTATGATTAAACCTTATTTAGGTTTAGTACAGTTGTTTCCAACCCAAGTTCCTCACCATCAAACTGAATGCTAAATTCTACCATGTGATGGTCACTGTTTTCTTAGGGATCTTTTACTCGGAGATCATGTATTAAAACTGCCTCATTACACATCACCAGATCCAAAGCAGTCTGATCCATGGTTGGATCCACAACATATTATTCTAGGAAACTGTCCTTATTACACTCTGTGAATTATTCATCATGACTTCCTCTGCCAACAGATGAACTCAATCTACATGAAGACTAAAATCACCCGTGACTAATGTATTGTCTTTTTTATATACACTTATTATCTCCTGATTTATTCTCTAATCCATTATATTGCTACTGTTAGGGATCCTTTAAAGTCTGACCACTATCTTCTTGCCCTTTTCATTTCTTATCTCCATCCATATGGATTCTACATAATCAGATTCAAGACCATATCTTGCTCTTGTACTAATTCCATCCTGTACCAACAACGCTATCTCGTGACACTTTCTAATCTGCCTGTCCTTTTAAAAAACACCTGAAGGTTTAGTTCCCAGTTTTGATCTCCTTGTGACTGCCGCTGTCGCTAGAACAGTATGCCCATTAGGCCCTATTTGCCCTGTCAATCTTTCTCTTCTGTCTTTTCTCTTCTGCCAGTGTCCCAGAGCAATGCAGGGGTGATCAGTGCCTGGAGTGGGATTGCAGCCGGCAGCCTGGAGCGGAGTGGGGGTGGCTAGTGGACTGGAATAGAGTGGGGACAGCCAGTGGCCTGGAGAGGGGACTGTGGCCAATGGTCTGGACCAGAGTGGGGACGGCCAGCGTCTAGAATGAAGATAGGTACTGGTTGAGAACCAGTGGCGCTCAGTCAGATCATGTGGAATCTCTTATAGAAAGACTATAGTATCTATCTTTTTAGCTTTACTTCTTATTTTCCTAACTTGCACTGATGTTTTGCATATCTGTAAGGTGGGGCAACATTTTTCTTAACTTTCTCTACACTTTTGTAGCTAGGATTTGTACCTGGACACTTTGTACCTGAGATGGCGCGATGTGTTGGCGATATTGTACACTTTTCACTGTATTCTTGTACTTTTGTAACCTGACTACACGTGACAATAAACCTAATTCTAATTCTAAATTCAATTCTTTGGTTTTGTTCTGAATATTATGTGCATTTAAAGTGCTTACTTTGCAATCTTGGACATTTCCCTTTGGTTCAGGGCAGTGAGAAAGGAGTTATCCCCCACACGTTTCTTGATCCAGAGCTCAAAAGCAATTCTGCTGTAAAGAAGCAGCATTACCAACTGGGGCAGCAGGAACAGTGCCACCAGAATGAAAACAGCGTAGGCTTTTCGGAGTGAAGCAGAGTTCCAGCACTCGAGGCAGGAGACGTACCGACGTTCATAGAGAAAATCATACTTCACCTGTGAATAAAAAGGACTGCCTGTTATTTTTTAAAGCAGCTTATTTTTGCTGAATAAGCTAAATAACTACTTAAACATATTTTACCAAAATATTGCTATTTGCACAGCAAGTGAGGCAATAATTTTATTTCAGCTCAGATTTTACAGCAGTGAGATTGGTGTTGTGAATTTTGCCAGTTACCTAACCATTACACTAACTCATAGTCACGTGCTTTCTGACCTGTACTGTCTCCTCACTTGGGAAATGCCTCAGATTTAAAATAAATATAACTGAATTCATATTAGAAGTGCCTCAAGGTCTTTGTTAAGCAATGTTTGACATTGAGCCACATAAGCCAATACTACGGTCGATAACAGAAAGCAATAGTTTTTCTCGGTATAGTCATTCTTGGGCATGGGAAAGGGCAGGATGTGTTGCTCATCCCTAGTTGCGCTAGTGAGCTCCCTTTTGCCACTAACTTACTACTTATTTCTATTCATGTCTCAGACCACTGCTGTCCATCTGGTGTCAGTAAATACACAGGGCTGTTAGAGAGGGAGAGAGGGCCAGCAATTTGACCTGGCAACAGTGAAGGAGTAGTGATCTCCACCCCCCCTTCCAATCAGGTAAGTGAGTAGTGCTGTATTGAGAATGTCACATGGTGAATAATACAGACCTCATGGTCTTGGGCATGGGTTGGAACCTCACCATGACAGATGGTTGAAATTTGGGTTCAATAAAATCCATCAATAAAGCATAATAAAGACCGTATCCACTATCAAGTCTTATGAAAACCTATCTGCTTCACTAATCTCCTTTAGGGAAGGAAATCTGACATCCTTACCTGATCTGTGTATATGTAACTCAAGGCAGGGTGATTGACTCTACAGCAGTTCAAGTGAAGTACAGGTAGACAACACTAGCCATATCTCCGTACAAAAATGAAGAATCAACGTGAACTACATACAAGTTGCACTGCAGCAATTCACCAGAGCTGGTCTGATAGCACCATCTAAACCATGACCTCTACCACCTAGAAGGACCTACCTGGATGGAGTCAATTTAGGGCAGCACGATGGCTCAGCGGTTAGCACCACTGCCTCACAGCGCCAGGGACCCTGGTTCAATTCCACCTGTCAGTGTGGAGTTTGCACAGATGTTGCCCCTGTGTCTGTGTGGGTTTCCTCTGTATCATCCGGTTTCCTCCCACAGTTGAAAGATGTGCAGGTGAGGTGGATTGGCCATGACAAATGACCCATAGTGTCCAGGAATGTGCAGATTAGGTGAATTAGCCATGCAGGGTTTCAGGTTTGGGGTAGGTCTGTGTGGGGTGCTCTTCTGAAGGGTGGGTGTGGACTCAATGGGGCAGATGTGTGATCAGAACTGTGCGATCAGAACAAATGTGCCTCCACGCTGTAGGGATTCTATGATGACAAGGGTAGCAGATACATGGGAACACCTGCGCTCGTAAGTTGTCCTCTAAGCCAGTCACTATCCTGCTTTGGAATTATATTCCTGCTCATTCTCTGTCAATGGATCAAAATCATGAAACCCTTTCAGATGTAGGTTTGCCCATTGAGCTGGAAGGTTCATTTTCAGACATTTCATCACACTACTAGGTAACATCTTCAGTGGGCCTCAGGCAAAGCACTGCTGAAAATTCCCTGCTTTCTGTTTATATCTTTGGGTTTCTTTGGGTTGGTGATGTCATTTCCTGTGATGATGTTATTTCCTGTGGTGATTTCACTTCCTGTTCCTTTTCTCAGGGGGTGGTAGATGGAGTCTAACTCGATGTGTTTGTTGATAGAGTTCGATTGAAATCCTCTCTGTAACAACATTGCAGGTCTATGTGCAGCACTGGGAGTGCTGTTCATCACCACTGTCCCAAGGGCAATAGGGATAGGTAGTAAATGCTGGCCCAGACAGTGACACTGTATCCTGTGAAAGAATTAAAAGCACATTTCAAGGTCAGGATGATGAATAACTTGGAAGGTAACTTCCAAGTGATCGGGACTACTGCCCTCACATTCTCAGAGGTAAAGATCAAAGGCTGAAGGGGGACACTCAAAGTATAGAGAGAGATGTGGAAAGGTATAAGGAGGAAATTTTAGAGCTTAGGGCTTTGGCAATGCAAAACATAGCCACCACTGGGGAAAGGATCAAAATCAGAACTTGAAGCGTACAGAGATCTTGGGAAGATATAGGACTGGAGTTAAAGATCTATGAGTGAGGGAGATGAACAGTTTGGTGTAAAAAAAAAGAGATGAGAACTTTAAAAATTGAGTCTGTAAGCACAGGAATGAATGGGAGTTCAAATACAGTCCATGGGCCTTGAGATGAACTCAAGTTTATGGAGGATGGAAGTAGGACCCCACCCAGGAAAACTTTGGGATCTTCAAGTCTAAAGTAAGAAAAAGTATGGTTGAAGTTTCTGGAGCTGGGAAGAAATGTTTTGTGTTCACAACAAAGCTGGATGATCATGAGAATTCATTGCCTGTTTAAATGGGAAATAAACAGACAGACGTGTTAGAAACTTAAAGAACAGACAGTCACCGAGTAGGGTGAGCTGGCACTGTCACAAGGGGGAGATGTACACTCTTAGTAATGGGGCAGATGTGTGATTAGAACTGTATGGTCAGAACAAATGTGACACCAATGTTACAGGTGGGTTAGTTCAACCTCAGACCAGTGAGATGGAGTCAGCGGTTAGACAACAGTTTGTGGCTGCGGTCTAAAGGCATGGCTTCTCTAGATTTAGTCAAAGTAATTTTCTGATCATCCATTACCAGAGGCTATATGAGTAGTTTGATAAATTAGATTCAGTGGATGGATCAAGAGATGATACTGAGGTAGTCAGTATATACAGTGTTATTGTCTGAGGGTGAATAGAGATAAATGTTGGAGCAGAAAGGGAAGAAATTGTGCACCTCATGCTCAAGGAAAAGTTAATCTCTTCTGTTCATCTCTATAACTTCCTCTAGGCTCTAACTTTCCGTAATATCTGCACATCTTCATTCCGTCATCCAGTACATCTCCCATCGTAGCTGCTCCACATGTTATCGGCTGCACGGACCTTAAGCTCTGAAGATTCCACCGTAAACCTTTCTCGCTGGTTATGTCTCTCCCCCCTCCTTTAGGTCTATCCTTAAAACTGACCTCTTTGACCAAGACTTCTCTCACGTGCCCTGATGTCTCTTTTTGTAGGCGAAAGTGAGGACTGCAGATGCTGGAGATTAGAGTCAAGAGTGTGGTGCTGGAAAAGCACAGCAGGTCAGGCAGCATCCGAGGAGCAGGAAAATCAACGTTTCAGGCAAAAGCCCTTCATCAGGAATGAGGCTGGGAGTCTTGGGGGTGGAGAGATTTTTTTGTAGCTCCACGCCAAATTGTTTTTGAGGCACTCGTGGATGTTTTAACAAGCCTAAACTTGCTTTAGAAATACAAAATCGGGCCATTAACTGAGCAACCCATTTTTATGTACACATACGCACACAGATATATATATCACAAAGGTTAATGTCTCCTCGATCTTAAGGTGAAATGACCAACAGAGATGAGATTGGCCAATGGACATTTCTGCTGTACTATAGATCTTCTTGATCTTTTCAAAACATTCTGTAGAATATTCTGAAAAGGAAGGATCAGGTTGGATTCATGCCCATGTGATCTGGATGCCAAACAGAAGAAACTATTGAAATGTCAAAAAAAAAAGGCAAGCGATAGTCTTAAAATTCTTGTGATATCCCTGGAGTATGGGAGGAGGCGAATCAGCCCATTGAGTCTGCACTGATCCTCTGAACAGCATTTACTCCCCATAACCCCACATGCCATGGCTAACCCACACATCTATGAACACTACAGGGTATTTTTTATCATGGCCAATCCACCTAACCTGCTCATCTTTGGATGTGGGAGGAAACCAGAGCACCCAAACAAAACTTATGCCGCCAAAGGGAGAACATGCAAATTTCAGACAGACAGACAAATCGCCTGAGGCTCAAGTCGAACCCAGGTCTCTGGCGCTGAGGGAGCAGTGCTAACCACTGTGTTACACAGACTCGCAAATCAGTAGAGAAAACTGCTTTGGCTAACAACGATGCCATAATGCTAACAAGAGTTAATTTTTCTGTTGAAAGAAAAACCAAACAAAAGGGTCTCTTGGCATTCATGAAACAAAACATACTCATCTACAAAGGTGAAAACTGGATCTTGATAACTTGGCCTGAATGAAATGTTTTTTTTCTCCTGCTATGATGGGGGAGTTGAGTCTGCTTCAAAGCTGTATATTATAGTTCTTTGGAACTGTTTCGGTAATATTTCATGTCTCACAGAGAAGAATGGAGCATAGCAATTTGATTTGAAAGACATATCTCAGTTGCATTAATTCATTCATATGAAAGTACCTTTCCTTTAGTTTGGTTTAGATTAGATTACATTACAGTGTGGAAACAGGCCCTTCGGCCCAACAAGTCCACACCGCCCCGCCGAAGCGCAACCCACCCATACCCCTACATTTACCCCTTACCTAACACTACGGGCAATTTAGCATAGCCAATTCACCTGACCTGCACATCTTTGGACTGTGGGAGGAAACCCACGCAGACACGGGGAGAACGTGCAAACTCCACACAGTCAGTCGCCTGAGGCGGGAATTGAACCCGGGTCTCTGGCGCTGTGAGGCAGCAGTGCTAACCACTGTGCCACCGTGCCGCCCACTTAGTTTGTGTGCAAAATTAATGTTCAATTAATGTTGATTAAATTTGTTTGGTAAAGTATGAGTCTTAAAGCACTTCTCTTCATGAGTTACTAGGAAGTACTGCTTTTAAGCACCAGGCTCTCATTATTTGTGAGTTTTGAGAAGATTGTATCTCATTATTTGTATTTTAAATTGAATAAATGAATCCAGAATGTTTTATTTTGAATAATGCATTAATACAAAGTAAATGAGAGAACTTGCCTCAAGTTGTTGAACGTACAACATAGGAGATCCAACAATTACAGCCACTGCCCATGCGAATCCTGGCAATGAAAAGTATGTTAGCACTGTTCATCCTGAACTCATTTCCAGTCAAATTACGAAAACAAAACATATATAATCACGGGAGGATGGCATAGATGGAGCGTTTAGTTATGCTGTTTTTACTGTGATACATAGTTTCCTAGGCCTAATTCTGCCATGCTCATATATACCAATAGTCTGAGAATTGGGACTACAATTTATCGAAACTGCCTGGTCGCGGTTCTGGTTGCTTATCCCTAATTTCAACACAAACTGGGAGCAATTGGCCATAAAGCGCTAAAAAAGCAAGGAATTTTAGACATTAAGCCCAAATCCGCTTAAGATGGCCTTTTCCCTGATCTCGTACCTGAATCGCTTCTCAATTCTGTCAGCTCCCCAATCTCCATTCCTTCTTTTTCCCATTTCACTCACACCAAAAAAGAGAATGTTTTGAGATTGCAGGCTCTGCATTTTGAAATTTGTAACAAACTGCAGCTGTCTGAAGTTGGAGAGCTGTTTCCGGGTGGTCTTCCTTCAACTCAAGAACACCTAAAGCTACTCAAATTGATTATGTATCCATCTCATTGTGCTAACAGTGACATTGCCTGACACAATCTAAATGTGCATCACTTGATTTGTCCAAGTGGCAAAACACACGTGGTATCTTAGCTATATAGCAGTCCCACTTCCATCACATGGAATTTTTAAAAATTGGTCCCTCACACCAACCTCTAGTCTCCGCCAAACCTGCCTGCTGTTTTTGCGCCATCCACAAAACCTTGACACAACACTATGGGATCATCGTCTGCCTGGAGGTGAGTCGTTGCCTCATAACTGGGAGGACACTTGCGGTGCAATGGTAGAATCCCCAGCTCTGAGCTGGGTTCATATCCCATCTGCTCCAGAAGTGTGTCAAAACATCTCTGAACAGGTTAGAAAATGGAGCTCAGTTTCAGAGTGTCTTCCTGCGGTGACACTGACGCAAGCTAAAGGGATAAGCAATCTGAGGGCCAGTGTTCCTGTGTAACAAATGCCTCCAATTGGCTGAGGCCGATGGTAAGACACAACCTTACATTGCTCGGTCATGTTAAAAGCTTAATCACTGATTAGAGTCATAACTGATTGTATTTATGGGTGGCTCAATGACTAGCCCTGCTGCCTCATAGTACCAGGGGCCCAGACCCGATTCCAGCCTTGGAGGATTGTCTGTGTGGAGTTTGCATATTCTCCCCATGTCTGCATGGGTTTCCTCCAGGGGCTCTGGTTACTTTCTGTGATGTGCAAGTTAGGTGGATTGGCCATGGGTTACGCAGGGTGACAGGGATGCGGGTGGGATGCTCTTTGAAGGGTCAGTGCAGACACAATGGGCTAAATGGCCTGTTTCTGCACCGTAGGGATTCTATGCTTCTGATCTCTGATAGCTTTATGGCCAATTGCTCCCAGTTTGTGTTGAAATTAGGGATAAGCAACCAGAACCGTGACCATGCAGTTTCGATAAATTGTAGTAAGATATATCTCTAATATATCTTAATATATCAGATATATTAAGATGGAAAGTCTCTGGGCTGGTTTTCTCCTCCGACACAGGAAGTGCTGATGTTTTGAGCTGTTGGTCTGAGTTGTGTGGGTGCTGCTAATATCTGCTTAACAGAGTTGAGATCATCAATGTGCAATAGGAGTGGAAATGTGAGTACACTGGGCTGGCTGGACATAGAGCATCTCCACATGAGCACTCTGCCCACTCGCCTGATAGTGTCCACTGCCAACCTCCTACCACCCAACTTTGCCATTTCGGCTCAGTTTTGGGCATCACTGCAAAGTCTGATAATTGTTGCCCATTCCCAATCGCTCTTGAATTGAATGGCTTTATAGGTCATTTCAGAGGTCAGTTAAAGGTCAACCACATTGCTGAGATCTGGAGTCACATGTAGGCCAGACCAGGTAAAAACAGCAGATTTCCTTCTCTAAAGCACTTCAGTGAACCAGATGGGTTTTACTGATAATCAAGAGTGGTTACATGGTCACCATTAAATTAGCTTTTAATCCCCCTCTTGGCCCACTGGATTGCAATCCAATGACATTGGCACTATGCCAACACCTCCCTAGTGTAGGTTTTACCTGCAATGTGCCAAAAGGAGGGACTGAGTGAGATGGAAGAGGTTAAAAGAGTTGTTAGTGGAGATGGAGCAGTAGTAGATATGGTGAGGTATCCCCAGTAGAAACACTGAGGGCAAGAAGACTCGGAACTTGGAGGATGAAGTTGCTGAGGGCCATTGAGTGGAGATGCTGCAGGAAATAGTGGGAATTGTGGACCAGTAGCTTGGTGATTGACATAACTCCGTGCAGGCCCAGTATCCCATCACCAATTCACCCTTTACTTACATGTGCATATTACATGACACTGACCTAGGCAGCACGGAGCCGGCTCCTACAGTGAGCAGAACCACTGACTGTCCTGTTTATATCTATCAGTGAGGCCTCCCCGATTGGCCTAGGTTAACAGCCCCAATCAGGGAACTCACATTGAACGAGGTCCACCTTGCTGACCTCTGCATATCACTGCAGTGATCTTACTGTGCAGTGGCAGGATTAGAATGACTAGGAGGTAGTGGGAAGAAGATGGTAGCATTGCTGTGACTTTCTTCCTGGCATTGCTGGACATTTTGCTTTGTCTGAGAGGTAGGGGTGCTGTCTGGGAAGGGGCTGCCTGGGGATTAGTAGAGTGATTTCCCAATCTGCTAGTTTCCAGCTTGCCTCTCCAACAGCGCCTCCAAGACCCTGTCTAAAATACAGAGTGCAAGTTTCCCTTCTAGGTCATGTCCTCAATGATAATGGATCAAGCATCACAGTGAGACGTGCTGTTCCTGTGGGCAGTACTGTAGCTCAGTGGTTAGCGTTACTGACTCACAGCGCCAGTGACCCGAGTTCCATTCCACCCTTGGGCAACAGTCTATATGGAATTTGCACGTTCTCCGTGTCTGTGTGGGTTTCCTCCGATTGCTCTGGTTTCCTCCAACAGTCCAAAGACGTGGAGCTTATTTGGATTTTAGGGTTACCAGGATGGTTAGGTGGGTCTGGGTGGCGTGCTCTTGGGAGGTTGGTATGGATTCAAAGGGCCAAATGGCCTGCTCCCACACTGAGGGGATTCTATGACCTGCTGTTTCAATGTGGCTTCACCAACAAGAACCTCCTGGCAGTGGTTAGCACTCCTGCCACACGATTGCAAGAGGACTGTTGTATAATGAGCGAGCTGAAGAGAAAATGGCATGAGAAAATTCAACATTGGCCACAGCCGACTATGAATCTCAACAAATACAATACTTTGCCAAAAGAAAAGTCCAGTCCATTGCCTCCAATTGACAGCACAGCACTTTTCATTGTCTCAATGGCTTTGGCACTCTTACAGATTTGGTTGGTGAGCAAAGCCTAACTCCGCTACAATCGGTTGGCACCAACATTGCTTCCAATCTTCTGACCGGCTTTCGAGAATACTTGGTCGGCAATTGGCATACTGACACGCCAATCGTCATGCAAGGAACATTGGTGTAGTGCACCTTGGAGGGAATGATTGCACTGTCATACAATGAGTGTGCAAGAACTTGGTTAATCAGAATTTACCAGTCCAGATCTTTAGCTTACCACGGGCAAACTTCCATTAGATTTCCTATCCAACCAGACACAACTTCTCTACAACTGGCACTTCAGGTTATCTGAGATTGGCTTATTGTGATTTCACTGTAATTGAATTTAAGTTCTATAGGGTAACTGTAATAGGATTTGAACCCCAGCCCCAGAGGAGTAGGCTAATCACTCTTCCAATGACAGTATCACCACGTTATCATCTTATGCATAATTAGGATGTACAGAAGACCTACCGAGCATTTTGCATGCCCTTGTGTTCAGGTAATGCCTTCTCAGTGGGTGCACTATTCCTTCATATCGCTCCACTGCTATACACGTCATTGTTAGGACGCAGCTCACCACAGCTGTAGTCTGAACAAAAGGAACCATCTTGCAGACAAAAGTGCCTGGAAATTAGAAATCAGATGAAAGGTTGAAAAATTATCAGCTGTACATCTGATACTTTGTACATCTATCAAACAATATCAAACCAGTTGGTACTGCAGGATTTAATTAGATGGATGTTCAGTTCTTAAGTGGCTACTAGCAAAGGCGCATTCAACAGGGAAAAAGTGTATTAATTACTTAGACTTTATTCCATATAGCTCAGAGCTCCAACTTTCTACAGAGATCTACAAATTGACCAGCCAGTGCACAAACAATGGAAGTTACTATGCATAACAAGCTAGATGGATCTGCTCAAGGCTGTAACAGCAGTAAGGATAGATTACATCTAGTCATAGAGTCATAGAGATGTACAGCACGGAAACAGATCCTTTGGTCCAACCTGCCCATGCCGACCAGATATCCCAACCCAATCTAGTCCCACCTGCCAGCACCCGGCCCATATCCCTCCAAACCCTTCCTATACATATACCCATCCAAATGCCTCTTAAATGTTGCAATTGTACCAGCCTTCACCACTTCCTCTGGCAGCTCATTCCATACCCGTACCACCCCCTGTGTGAAAAAGTTGACCCTTAGGTCTCTTTTATATCTTTCCCCTCTCACCCTAAACCTATGCCCTCTAGTTCTGGATTCCCCCACCCCAGGGAAAAGACTTTGTCTATTTAACCTATCCATGCTCCTCATAATTTTGCAAACCTCTATAAAAGCCTACTGCACTTGGTGTCCCAGGCAGTCTCCCATCCAAGTACTATCCAGGCCTGAGTCTGCTTAGTTATCAAGATCAGATGAGATCAGGCATTTTCAGACTAGCATGGCTGTGTTCATTTGCATTAACAAGTAAACTTCCTTTCAGATCTACCCCATAGATGATATCCTAAAGGGAAATCTTATGTTTTGGTTTTAGAAAAGGTCTTTATTTTCAGTCTTTAAAATAAAGATGACTTTAAGTATTTGCTGTGGAATACCATTTCTGATCTATTTTTTGACTGTAAAGGTACTTCTATAGCGCCCCACACTTTACACCCCCTGAGTCATGTTGCATAATTGGACAAGGTTGATTGGCCAAGAATCTCCAATGGAAGCAAACCTCCTCGCTCTCTCCTAGAACACTAACAATTGTTTCTTTGCTACAGAGTGTGGGCTAAGTTTGACCAAAGGGCCTTTCAACTCAATCCTCCTTTTCTTCAAAGGTCTTCAGCAGAAAGAACTGTCAGAGTTCTGGCCAGTGGCCAAGAGATCCTATGATGTGATGGTAGTGCTCTACCTCTGAGCCAGGAGGTCTGTGTTCAAGCCTCACCTGTTCTAGAGGGTATCATGCCATCTCTGAATAGGTTGGTTTGAAAATACCAACAACCAAACCAATATTTTCCCTTTTTTTTCATGTGCAGAAGTTAAAATTAACTGAGCTGGAGTATTCCCTCCCCCCTCAGCTTGCAACCCGGAAATAAAACACAAGCCCCCCATCCTCAAGTTCTCTCATTTTATTCCTCAAACCATCTTCCTCAAGCTTCAATCTATTGCTTGGGGCTTTACTAAAGCCACTGAGCCTCCTGCTAAGGGAATTACTGAAAAAGACATGTTTAACAGGAGTGAGTTTCATCAAGATGAAAGATCCTGCTCCAAGAGACAGTCAAATTCAACATCTTTCTGGTTGTTGAATGTTATAATATTCACTATTTCAGAATCACAGCAGTGTTATAGTGTAGAAGGAGGCTGTTTGATCCATTGTTGATGCACCCAACTCGTTAACAGAGCATACATAATGCCAATCTCCTACTTTCTCTCCATACTCATACCCAAAGCAAAATTCCAACACCAATCCTTCGGGAACACCACTTTCAACTTGTCTCCAGTCTGAGAAATGTCCATCTCTACCTCCCCTCTATTTCCTATCTTTTAGCCAACTTCAAATCCATACTGCTATGGGCCATCAATTTCAAATATTTCTAATTTACTAACTAACCAGTGTGTGGCACTGTATCAAATGCTTTCTGAAATATACTACATCTACAGCACAAGAATTCATCCCACTGCCTCTGTCACCTCGTAGAAGAAATGAATTAAATTTGGCAGACATGTCCTGCTAGTAGAAAGTGAGAACTGCAGATGCTGGAGATCAGAGTTAAGAGTGTGGTGCTGAAAAAGCACAACTAGTCAGGCAGGATCTGAGGAGCAGGAGAATCGACATTTTGGGCATAAGCCCATCATCAGGAATCCAGAATTTTTGTAGCTATTCCAGAAAGTAAAAAGTTTATTAAATTGTTCAATTTAAAAAAAAAGTCACAATCAGATTTCTGAGACTTGATTATCTCTTCATCTCCTTAAACAATGTGATTTAAAGATCAAGAAACAAATAAAGGAAAGACTAAGGAGGAGGGAGGAGGCAACAAATGCTGGTACAGGAAGGCAAATAAAGAGAGCAATGAGAAGATTGGATTAAGAGCAACGAAAGAGATAAAATGGAGAAGCATGATATAAAATTTAATAGTTTTAACACCTCAAAACTATTCAGAACATGAAAGAATGAGACTGTGTGCTTGTAACTGTTTGTGTATTGGACAAGCAAGATTAATTGGCAATTATTAATAATTATGTTATTAAAAGGGTACTTATGCTGTTACTTATTTTGTTTAACTTTCTATAGAAAGGTCAATGGACAACTAATGTGCACAATATATTTACTCACAGTTTCACAGTAGATGCTGTGTCAGCAAAGTTAACAGTAGACACTGGCTAATTGAACGGCAATCTGCAATGATTTATAATTCATTGAATATTGTTAGGAACACATCCACATCCAGATTGCGACATCTGGAAAATGAAACTGTTTGGACCTTTCTGGATTGAAGAGAGCTTTATTGTGAACTTGAAGAGAAATCCTAGAATCTAAGTTGCTGTTGTCTAGCAAAAGCCTCTGGTGTTTTGGTTAATGTTTTGCCACAGACTTGGCAGGGGTAAGGTTAAAAAAATCTGGCAGGAGGTAAAACATCTAGATTAGATTACTTACAGTGTGAAAACAGGCCCTTCGGCCCAACAAGTCCACACTGACCCGCCGAAGCGCAACCCACCCAGACCCATTCCTCTACATTTACCCCTTCACCTAACACTACGGGGAATTGTGGGAGGAAACCGGAGCACCCGGAGGAAACCCACGCATACCCGGGGAGAATGTGCAAACTCCACACAGACAGTCACCTAAGGTGGGAATTGAATCCAGGTCTCTGGCGCTGTGAGGTGTCTGTCTGTCTGTCTCTCTCTCTCTCTCTGTCTCTGTCTGTCTGTCTGTCTCTCTCTCTCTGTCTCTCTCTCTTAATCAGTAAAAGACAGCCGAGTGGTATTTTTATTGAACTATCAATGAGAGACCCAAGTAACATTCTGGGAACTTGGTTTCAATCCTGCCATGGCAGGTGGTAGAATTTGAATTCAATTTTCAAAAAAGAGTCCATGTAGGTTGCTAGGGAAAAACCCATCTGATTCACTAATGTCCTTTAGAAAAGAAAACTGCCATCCTTACCTGGTCTGGCCTACATGTGACTCCAGACCCATAGCAATGTGGTTGACTGTTAACTGTCGTCTGGGCCATTAAGGATGAGCAATAGATGCTAGCCTAGACAGTGACACCCTTATCCCATGAATGAATAACAAAACAAAAACTTCAAGGAATCAGAGAAACTTCCAGAAATAAGGTTCTCTGATCTGCTCATAAACCTTGGAAGCTGTACCGAACACTTAACTCTAAGAACTAGGTCAAACTGACCTTCTCCCAGACCCAAGGTTGTCCTGTCCAACAGCAACATGTTCTCATTATCACAAAACCAAAAGGTAGTCAACTCAATCTACTCTTTTAGCTTGGAATCTTGATCTTGATAGTGACTCTTAATGTTGTTTCCTTTTACTATTTTTCCCATCCATAATACCTCTGCACAGTTGTGTTCATTTGTCCTGTCAGTGCAAGAGTATGTATTTTCAGAATTAAGGTGGACAGATTTTACTTCTGTACACAGGTTTAGTCGATAACCACTTTCACTGCTTATTTTATTGAGAGATTTTGTGAATAATAATTGTTATTGTTGAGTTCGCTGAATAAACCTGGTAAAAGCCTCTTTTGTAAGAAGATAAAATTGACTATTTTCATGATGGTATAAAACATTTACTCTTTTCTTGAGGCTTGATACCAGTGCAGGAGATTTTGTTTGTTATGTTCCGCTCATCATCTGTGCTTCAATAAAAGCATGAGTTTCTCAGAAGCCATTAGTTTCAGCAAATGCAAGCCTTGAATTTCATCATGGATGGAGAACCCATTAACTTGTTAGTTAATTGCTTTGACAGAAAATAACACAAAATTTCATTACTTTCGTGGTGATTTCGTGGTTCCTTGAAAGTATATCCTTCATTGTAGGATAGCGAAGAAGGCATTTGGGATGCTTGCCTTTGTTGGTCAGAGCATTGAGTATAGGCGTTGGGAGGTCATGTTGCAGCTATAAAGGACATTGGAAGGCTGTTGTGAAACTTGAAAGGATTCAGAAAAGATTTACAAGGATGTTGCCAGGGTTGGAGGATTTGAGCTTTAGGGAGAGGCTGAATAGGCTGGGACTGTTTTCCCTGGAGTGTCAGAGGCTGAGGGGTGACCTTACAGAGGTTTATAAAATCATGAGGGACATGGATAGGATAAATAGACAAGATCTTTTTCCTGGGGTGGGGAGTCGAACTAGAGGCCATAGGTTTAGGGTGAGGGGAAAAGTTATAAAAGGGACCTAAGGGGCAATTTTTTTCACACAGAGTGTGGTGCATGTATGGGAACAGCTGCCAGCGGAAGTGGAGGCTGGTACAATTACAGTATTTAAAAGGCATCTGGATGGGTATAGGAAGAGGAAAAGTTTAGAGGGTTTTTTGCCAAGTGCTGGCAAATGGGACTAGATTAGGTTAGGTTATCTTGCCAGCATGGATAAGTTGGACTGAAGGGTCTGTTTCCTTGCTGTACATCTCTATGATTATGACTTGATAATAAAAGAACATTAAATGTCCAACCCCATCTTGAGTAGGACACACCCGAATGAAAGTATGCAGTTTGTGGAATTCCTCTTACTTGGTAAAGACAAGGTTCACTTCATTAAGCTTATTAAATAGGTCATCGAAATGACCCTGCAAAACCTGGAAGTACAGGCAGAGTTATTTTTATTGAATGGTTTCTCAGATGTTGGTTAGGCCAGTATTTACTACTATACCTAGCTGGCGTTCAGAAGATATTGGGGAGCTGCCTTCCTGAACTGCTTCGATTGTAAAGCAGTAACATTCTGCTTGGAAGGCGGTTCCCGGATTTTGATCCAGTGACAGTGAAGGAACAGCGATAGATTTCCAAGTCAGGATGGTGAGTGGCTTGGAGGGGAACTTGCAGGTGGTGGTGCTCCCATGAAGCTGCTGCCTTTGACCTTCTAGATGGTGGAGGTCTTGCTGAGTTAGTGCAGTGCATTCTTACAGGTGGTACACCCATTGTGCATTGTGCATTGTGCATTGGGGTGAATGGTGACTCAGATTGAGCTGATCAATATTATGAAACAGTTCTACTCAATGTTGAAGGTAGCTCAAAGCCACAACTATCTGCTCGCTGTAGGTTTCTCATGCTAAGATCCCAAATTTACACAGCACGGAAACATGGGGTGAGCTTAGTGGCAGAAGTTTTTGGGGAGTACACAACTTTACCAACAATTTTAAATGAGGAAAGAGACAGAGTGTTTGCTAGCATGGGGTAAAGATAGCAACCTCTCCCTCAAAGTTAACAAAATGGAAGAGCTGGTCCTTGACTTCAGGAAGTGAGATGGAGGGCATGGCCCTGTCTACATCAATGGAGCTGAGGTGGAGAGCATCAAGTTCCTGGGAGTGACAATCACCAACAATCTCTCCTGGTCTACCTAAAATGGTCAGGAAAGCACAACAATGCCTCTACTTCCTCAGGAGGCTCAGGAAGTTCGGCTGGTCCATAAAGACACTTACTAATTTTTACGGATGCACCATATAAAGCATTCTATACAGGTGCATCAAGGGTTGGCCTGGAAACTGCTCTGCCTAGTTCCATAAAATAAAATTACAGAGCGTTACAAACACAGCCCTGTCCATGTCCCAAGCCAACCTCCCATTCATTGACTCGAAAAGGCAGCCATCAAAGACCCCTCCCACCCCAGTTATAATCTCTTCCAACCTCTTCCATCAGACAGAAGATACAAAAGCTTAAACACACCTACCAACCAATTCATGAACAGCTTCTTCCCCACTGTTAATGGACTACTGAATGGACATTTCAAATCTTAAACTTAATGTTGATCTTGCTCTTTATGCACCTTCTGTGCAACTGTAAGATTGTATTCCTCGCTCTGTCTTATTACCCGAATGCACTCTGTATGATATGATCTGCCTGTACTGCATGCAAAACAAAGCTTTTCACTGTACCCGGGTACGTGCGGCAATAATAAATCCGATTAAAGAAAATACACCCTAGACTCTGCTCTCTTGACACTGTTGTTGTAAACGCACTCACTCTCTCTGAAGGAGAGAGTCAGAGGATTTTACCTGCAGTTTAGTGACAGCGTCAATGCCTTGCACCATCTGAGATCCAAAAAGCTCTGTACTTTTCGGTTCTTCTACAGCAAGAACTGCAGATATGGAGTTGTCCAGAATTGTAGACCGGGCTATAACATATAATTAAAAAGTAGAATTCGTCCAGTAACTTTCTCAGAAAGGGGTTGTTTCCTGGGTACATTGGGATAATATTGCAAATTCAATTCTGGATTTCAGGAGAAAATTGTAGAATCATCTGATGTTTAAAAAGAAAATGCAGGGAGAAGGGAGGAAGAATGGAATATTGGAATTGCTAATGGAGAGCAAGACTCCACAGTGGGATGCCCTCCTACTGGGTACAAACTATACTATCATTCTGAGTCGTTTCCTTTTGCTGTCCTTCATGGTCTTTCAACACAGTGCAGAAAGGCACATCAAATCCAATCCTACAGTTCTCAACGGCATTGATGTAATCACAGTCTTGTAAAGGCATCAGCTAAAAACAAACTAACCACAGCCGCAGTGCTGTAAATCAAGTCAGCTTTCTCCTTGTTCATTGGCAACAAAGACACTGCGGCCAAGTATCAGTGAGGTCACTATTAATAAGCCCAACTACATTGTGACAGCATACTTCATTGGTGCAAGGGAAAACTAGCCAGAACTCAGGAGTAACTTTGTGATGGATGACAGGAGTTTGTAAAATTCACTCAATTAAACATTCACGGAATTACTCAACAAGAACACACAGATGTCCCCGGCATGAATGCAGCCCCAGGAAATTATCGTGAGGCTTTGATGCTCATTCATTTTACTTTACAAACACAAGACAAGAATCTTTTTTGCAAAATTTCAGTTGACTTATTGGGAATTGTGCACAAATTTAAAATTCTTGAATGTGTTTATCCTCAGAGATACTTACAGTCATTGGCTTAAGGCAAACTTCTGCAGTAAAAGGGTGAGGAAAGCCAGTGAGTTATGCATGTACTCTACAGCTGTCAGCCCTAGCACTCTTGTGGGACAGTGGTAAAGACTCTGCCTCTGAGCCATGCAATTTGTGTTCAAGTCCCATCTGTTCCAGAGGTCTGCAATGACATCTCTGAACAGCTTGATGAAAAATATCATAGAATCCCTACAGTGTGAAAACAGGCCATTTGGCCCAACAAGTCCACACCGACCCTCCAAAGAATATCCCAACCAGATCTGTTCCTCTACCCTACATTTCCCCTGACTAATGCACCTAGCTTACACATCCCTGAATGCTATGGGCAAGTTAGCATGGTCAATTCACCTAACCTGCACATCTTTGGAATGTGGGAGGAAACCAGAGCAAACCCGCAGAGATACAGGGAGAACGTGCAGAGTCCACACAGACAGTCACCCAAGGCTGAAATTGAACCTAGGTCCCTGGCACTGTGAGGTAGCAGCGCTAACCACTGAGCCACCATACCACCCTGTTATATGTTATAGCTGTCAGGTCTGCGCACTTCACTTCTCACTACGAGTCTATCCAGGCTTATATTTGTGATGATACTGTGACCTTAAGAATGCATTTGAATAGCATCAGGGTATGAGGCATTGAAAAGCTTCTATAATGATGGGTTTTTAACCATACTAGGTTTAAAGTGAATTACATCCATTTCTTGCCCTCTGGCAATCAATGCAATAAAACAGTACAGTCCATGGATAAACACAGTGCTGAGGCCAGCATAATGTAGAATGAAACTACACTTTCTAAAGGCAGTGTTATATTTTATCCTGGTTTTTTTCAAATAGAGGTTTTAAGGCACAAGCGTTGAACCATCTACCAAAAACCACTAAAGCAAATACATGTGAGGCCTTGGAGTTTTTTTTTTAAAGTTGGAACAATAGAAGCAGCCTGGCAGGGTGTGGCCAGCTCTCACAAAGCAAGCATTTCAGGTTTTTGTTTTGAAGTTTTAGGTTTAGCTTTAAGTAATTGCTGTTGTGGGCTTGAGGAAGAAGCTATCTTTTCCCTCTCTCAGTTACAGCTAGAAGCTAGGGTTTCTCTCTGCTGCTGGGTTACTTGTGAGGCAAATCTATTTTTCTGTACTTTCCTTTTTACCAATGGGTATGTTTATGGGATGTTACTATATTGAAACAGTTAATTAGTATTAGTTACTGTACCTATTGTTCTGTTAAGTTTGCCAATAGAGTTAAGTTCTTCTAAATTCCTCTTTCTTTGGTTGTATTTTAATTATAGTGTTTAATTAAATTGTGTTTTCTTAACATCAAGTAGTTTGACCACTTGCATTGTATCTGGAACACGGCATTTTACATTTGCCTTTAAACATAAGAAAAAGTTAGGGTCTATGTTACCTTCTTCAAATATTTTCAGGGGGGAACTGGTCTGGTCCATAACATGAATTGATGAAAACTGGATGTAAAATTAAGCCCAGAATTTTGACAACTGTAGAAACACAGACTGTAACTTGCATAAGCAATTATTTTTCTCATTGTAGCCTGCTCTTTTTTTTCCATTTCTGTGAATAGATTTGAATAATGTCAAGGCATGAGGCATTGAAAAGCTTCTACAATGATGGGTTTTTAACCATACTAGACTTAAAGTTAATTACATCCATTTCTTGCTCTCCGTTAATCAATGCAAGAAAACAGTATAGCCCATGGATAAAGACAGTGCTGAGGCCAGCATAACGCAGACTGAAACTATACTTTCTAAAGGCAGCCTCATAAAGGGAAGGTGCACCCATAGCTCCTGGAAAAATCTGCACACAGAGCAATAGCTCCAAGTGATGCTGAAAGGTTTAATAATGGAGGCCGAGAGGAGGAGAGAGATGATGTGTCCATTGCAGGGTGGGGATGGGGGGGGGTGGGGAGGGGGCGGGACCGGCAGGACTTCCTCAAGAAACACCCTCAGAAGGAACTGGGAGTAGCCACACCCAAAGCAACTCAATTCAGAAGGTCTGTCCTAAGTTAAAAAGAAGTGCAATAATCTCACACAATTGATCAAGGTCAATGTTTGTATCTTCATATGGAATCTCCTCCGCACTCCACTTCCAAAACCTCATACTGCTCAATGCATCACATCCTCACTTCTCGCCTATTAGCGATCAGGACTTGTGCCTCTAACATTTTGATGGTCAGCCTTGTCCATCACACACACGTACCAATACTGCCAGCCTCCCTGTAACCTCTGGCAACTTGCACACAAAACACCCAAACTTATCACAATGGACTCGGACTTTCTTCTCTCTGTCTTGCAGGTCAGGATCGACATAACCACAGAGAACTGGCAGGAGGGCAGTTATACTGAGCTCCATAAAGGAGACATACTCCACATTATAGGGACGGCAATCACACAGGCTGCTGCATTTGGGGTTACAGGGCATGTTCCCACCTTCTAAAATCCCACTTAAGTGCAAGCTCCAGTTGGGGTGTTCACAGACGTCCTGGCTTTGCAATTGCTCCCCTATTCCCTCCTCCCAAGCCTGTGGGGAACACAATTCTATGTTCAGGCTCCCACCACCTTCGGTCTGACAGGATCTTCACACACACACCCCCTCCCCCACCCCAAGTTGTTGCCCCTCTGCTGGCTGTCACAGGCCGTTGCTGCCTTTGCTGGGTAGACCCATCCGAAACCAGGAGGTGAACACCCAGAGCAGTGAGGCCATCTTCAGTGCACTCCACTAACTGTGCTGGAGTTACGGGAGTGTAGCTCTGCACATGAGCAATTGCGCAGGTAAGGTCCTCCCCACCTCAGGCACTGAGCAAGACACGCTGAGGTGAATATATCAGTTTCATACAGCTTATTGGAAGGGTCATCAGATCAAACTGTTCTGGAATATTTCCCTCTGTGTCCCTTATTTTGGGATTTTGGCCAAGGTGATGCTATGACGACTAGTAACAATGGAAGAGAGAAATGGGGACAAACAGGGATGTTTCAGGAGGACTAGAATCACTAATTAATATCTCTTTCTCCCATCTTTGCCCTTTCTCTTCCTCCTCTCCATGAGCAAAGCTTTCCTCTCTACTGCCTGTGCCTCATCTACACCATTTCCCTTTTCCCTCTCTACAACCTGTACCTCATCTTCAATCTTTCCCTCTTCCTATGACGAATCATCAATCTTTCCCTCTGTGCCTCATCTCCATGGCCTGTTGAAGGTCATAAGGGATGGAATACAGATATTAGTCTTCAATGCCAACTCTTCATGACTTTACTCCTTTCGGACATGCTTAGTAGCCAACCTTAGAGCAAAGGTATGATTCCTATTACTCTACTAATGACCCATAATGCAGCTGAACACACGTTTAATTGCTGGTGTTGAAAGGGTGGGGGAGAGGTGTGCTCATGTGACCCCAAAGACAGAAATGGCAGTTTAGCTCCAATTTAGCACTAGATGCTGTTTGATGTCATGATCTGCCTATTTTGATGGCTTTTTGAGCACACACAGCACACAAACCAGGGCACTCTTCTAAGTCTGGCCACAACATAAATGGGTAGAAGCATTTTTGGAGTTGCAGTCTTCCATAGTGCCAGCACCAGCAACCTCTGGAGTCCAGTCAGAGTGAATAACAAGTAGATGGCATGAAATGTTCACTGTCACGCCTAATGAAGGAATACATCATGGAAATAATAATGCTTCCTCAAGCCCCAGTGGTTTAAACCCATTATTATGCTTTGACATATACCAGTAAGACTGACGGAATTACTGAATGTAAGTCAAAGCCAACTAGATATGGATAATAAGTGCTAGCCAACTAACAATGCCCACAAGTGAACAAAATAAGTACATATTCAAAATAATGGCACACAACAGGAAGTAATTCCACCAAGTATAACTGTTTTGATGACACTACCGTAGGAAATTTTAACCACGTGGTTCCTTGGGTGCTCTGTTGGTCATTGCGTAGTTTGGTATATTTTCAGATCTAGCTCTGCCATTGGAACCATCTGTTGTGCCCTAGGTAGGATCACTGCCAACCATTCTTCTTCTTGGAATTAGTCTGAGTTACAAGTGGTGAAGGATAGCCACACAAAGTCTTCTGCAGAAGCGAGACTCAGTTTTGAAAAACACAGTAAGTTTACTATACAGCACAGTACGCAATAGATAGTTCCAGTACTTCTGCTTTTCTTCCTATATCTATGCATGGGATGTGGATGCCCAGCATTTATTGCCCAGTTCCTAATGGACACTTGCACTGAGTAGCTTGCTAGGACCATTTCAGGGGACAGTTAATAGTCAACCACATTGCTGTGGGTCTGGAGTCACATGTAAACCAGACCAGGTAAGGATGGCAAATTTCCTTCCGTAAAGGACATTCGTGAACCAGATGGGTCTTAACCATAATTGTTACATGGTCCCTCGCTTTTCATCCCAAACTTTCTTTGATTCACATTTCACCGTCTGCCACTGTGGAATTTTAACCCATACCTCTTGTTTGTGCAGTCCATGTAGCACCCTCAGTCCTGGAGGAACACTGACTTGTTTTTACTGTATCAGTTGTATTTAGTAGAAATGACAGATAAAAGTTACTCTACTCTACTCTATTCTAGTCTAGCATTTGCCTGGCTCTCTAGATTGCTGATCCATTAACAATATCACCACCTCACTGTGCTTTGTCAGAACTCAAGCTGTTTGTCACAGACATGCACATTAACTTTAACTACACAGCACTTAGCACTGAACTAAAACCAAACTACCTCCACCCTACCAACCTTCGCATAAACCAAATCATCTGCCGACATTTCCGCCACCTCCAAACGGACCCCACCACCTGGGATATATTTCCCTCCCCACCCCTTTCCGCCCTCCGTGACTACCTGGTCAGGACAACGCCCCCCTACAATCCACCCTCCCGTCCTGGCACCTTCCCCTGCCACCGCAGGAATTGCAAAACCTGCGATGCACCTCCTCCCTCACCTCCATCCAAGGCCCTAAAGGAGCCTTCCACATCCATCAACGTTTTACCTGCACATCCACCAGTATCGTTTATTGTATCCGTTGCTCCCGATGGGGAGACTGGGCGCCTCCTAGCAGAGCGCTTTAGGGAACATCTCTGGGACATCCGCACCAATCAACCACACCACCCTATGGACCAACATTTCAACTCCCCCTCCCACTCTGCCAAGGACATGGAGGTCCTGGGTCTCCTTCACCACTCGACGCCTGGAGGAAGAACGCCTCATCTTCCACCTCGGAACACTTCAACCCCAGGGCATCAATGTGGACTTCAATAGTTTCCTCATTTCCCCTTCCCCCACCTCACCCCAGTTCCAAACTTCCAGCTCAGCACTGTCCCCATGACTTGTTCTACCTGCCTATCTTCTTTTCCACCTATCCACTCCACCCTCCTCCCTGACCTATCACCTTCATCCCCTCCCCCACTCACCTATTGTACTCTATGCTACTTTCTCCCCACCCCCACCCTCCTCTCATTTATCTCTCCACCCTTCAGGCTCACTGCCTTTATTCCTGATGAAGGGCTTTTGCCTGAAACGTCGATTTTACTGCTCCTCGGATGCTGCCTGAACTGCTGTGCTTTTCCAGCACCACTAATCCAGAATCTGGTTTCCAGCATCTGCAGTCATTGTCTTTTCCTATCACCTTCTAGGAACAGTCATTTATATCCTAATAACAGAGTTTATCTTGTGATATCCATTAACCATTAAGATACTAGCTATCTTACATAAAATAATTAAATTCATAACTACAATGTTTGTATAGAGATAGTGTTACTACAGTGGTAACCTCAAGGTCCATATTAACACTCCCAAAATCATTACAATCCCTACACTGTGGAGGTAGGCTGTTCAGCCCATCAAGTCTACACTTACCCTCCGAAGAGCATCCCATCCAGACCCATCCCCCCCACCCTGTAACCCTGCATATCCCATGGCTAATCCACGTAGCCTGCACATCCCTAGACACTATGGGTAATTTAGCATGGCCAATCCACCTAACCTGCATATCTTTGGACTGTGGGAGGAAACCGGAGCACCCGGAGGAAACCCACACAGGCACAGGAGGCTGTGCAAACAGACAGTCACCCGGGGTGGGTGAGATTGAGCCTGGGTCTCTGGCACGGTGACGCAACAGTGCTAACCACTGAGCCACCACACCCACCAGTGAGTTCAAGTTCCACAGTGGCTGCTGGGAGAATGTTTAAATGCAATTGATTAACTGTTAATTCATAATTTGTAAATCTAGAACAAAAGTGTCTTCTCTTTCCGAATTATCATGAAACTAACAGATTGGATATTGGTTCACAAACGTTCTTTACAAAAGGCAATCTGCCATCCTTACCTGGTCTGACACACATGTGACTCTCAACTGACATCAATGTGGTTGACTTTCAAGTACCCTCTTGGCGCAGCCCAGCAAGCCACTCAGATACATCAAACTGCTCCAGGAAAACGTCACAGTGTGAATTATTTAAGAGGGTAATCCACCAGAAAGGTCAAGAGGAATAAATACCAATCTTGCCAATGACGTGTACATCCCAAGAACAAATCAAGTTCTGTTCTCGTTGGTTTAGAACCATCGCATTGTTTCATTTAATTCGGCTCTCCAACTATCAACAAATACAAATCTCAATTTCCAAAGAGATACCTAGCTGTATTTCAACATCAGTATGCTAAATCCCAATTTTATTAAATCAGGACGGATGGAACAAAGCAAGAAGATTTGAAAGAATCTCTCTGGGATAGTGTGCTGTTAACTGGTTAATCTTTGCCTTGTTGTCAAAGTATTAAAATTAAATGAAATAAAGTGATAGCCTGGGTTATGTAGGTAATTGTACTTTTTATATAAAATCAACAGTTTGTTCTAAAGTAACAGTCTCTTTTCACTTCTAAGAAATTCCTGAAAGTTTTCGGAATGTTACGATAGTGATCATTGTTTGCTCTTCCCTTAACTCAAATGCAACTGTGGTATTTTTCATGTACTGTAGTGCCTTTGAAATGGAGAAAAGTCAAGACAGAAGGATACCTAGAACAAAGAACAGTTCAGAACAGGAACAATTCCTTTGGGCAACTAAGACTGTGTCGACACAATACACCTTTCTAAACCAAAACCGTCTGTCTCTATGCAGTCAATATCACTCCATTTTCTGCTTATTCATCTATCTGTTGAATTGGCTCTTAATCTTTTCTATTGCATCCATGTCCACCATCTCATCTGGCAGCAAATTCCAGTCACTTAGCACCCTCTGTGTAAAAAATATTTGCCTCCCACATCTGCTTTAAACTTACTCCCTTTTACCTCAAACCCTATGTTCCCTTTTATCTGACATTTCTATCCTGGGACTCTGACTAACCATTCTATCTACACCTCTCATCATTTTGTAAACTTCTATCAGGTCTCCCCCAGTCCTTCGAGGTTTAACTGAAAACAAACCAAGTTTGTCCAATCTCCCCTTGTAGTTAATTCCCTCCAAAGTAGTTGGCATGTAGGCCAAAGCCTCCACATCCTTCTGCTGATGAAGAACAAAGAACAAAGGGCAGCATGGTGGCTCAGTGGTTAGCCCTGCTGCCTCACAGCACCAGGGACCTGGGTTTGATTTCTGCCTTGGGCAACTGTCTTAATGGAGTTTGCACATTCTCCCTTAGTCTGCGTGGGTTTCCTCTGGGTGCTCCGGTTTCCTCCCACAGTCCAAAGATGTGCAGGTTAGGTGAATTGGCCATGCTAAATTGCCCGTAGTGTTAGGTGCATTAGTCAGGGGTAAGTGTAGGGGAATGGTTCAGGATGGGTTGCTCTCCGGAGGGTCGGTGTGGACTTGTTGGGCTGACGGGCCTGTTTCAACACTGTATGGAATCTAATCTAATCAAAAACAAAGAACTTGGAACAAAAAGAATTTACAGCCCAGGAACAGGCCCTTCGGCCCTCCAAGCCTGAGTTGATCCAAATTAACTGTCTAAACCTGTCACCAGTTCCTAAACATCTGTATCCCTCTGCTCCCCACCTACTCATGCATCTGTCCAGATGCATCTTAAATGAATCTACCGTGCCTGCTTTTACCAGCTCTGCTGGCAATGCGTTCCAAACGCCCACCACACTCTGTGTGGAGGACCTGCCCCCTTAAACTTTCCACCTCTCACCTTGAAAGAGTGACCTCTCCTTATTGAATCCTTCACTCTGGGAAAAAGCTTGTCTCTATCCACCCCTGTCTATGCCCTTCATGAGTTTATAAACCTCAATCAGATCCCCCCTCAATCTCCTTTTTTCGAATAAAATAAACCTAGCCTACTTAACGTCTCTTCATAGCCACCTTCCATACCAGGCAACATCCTCGTAAACCTTCTCTGCACCCTCTCCAAAGCGTCCACATCCTTTTGGTAATGTGGCGACCAGAACTGTACATAGTATTCTAAATGCGGCTGAATCAATGTCTTGTACAATTGTAACATGACTTGCCAGCTCTTATATTCAATACCTCGTCCAATGAAGGCAAACATACTATATGCCTTCTTGATCACTCTATTCACTATGCAGCACACTTCAAGGTACAATGGAGCTGCACTCCCAGATCTCTCTGCCCATCAACTTTTCCCAAGGCTCTTGCGTTCATTGTATAATTCGCTCAAGAATTAATCTTGTCTAAATGCATCAGCTCACATTTGTCTGGACTGAAAACCATCTACCACTTTTCCGCCCAACTCTCTAGTCTATCTATATCCTCCTGTATTGTCTGACAGTCCCTTATGCTTTCTGCTAATCCACCAATCTTCGTGTCATCTGCAAACTTGCTGATCATACCAACAGTGCCCTCTTCTAGATCATTTATGATATTACAAACAACAGTGGCCCCAATACTGACCCCTGTGGAACACCACTGGTCACCTTTCTCCATTTCAAGAAACTCCCGTCAACTACTACTCTCTGTCTCCTGTTGCTCAACCAGCTCTTTATCCACCTAGCTAAAACACCCTGCACACCATGTGACTTCACTTTCTCCATTAGTCGACAATGGGGAACCTTATCAAATGCCTTACCAAAGTCCATGTATATGACATCAACAGCCCTTCCTTCATCTATCAACTTGGTCACTTCCTTGAAGAACTCTATTAAGTTGGTAAGGCACGATCTCCCCTGCACAAAACCATGTTGCCTATCACTGATAAGCCAATTCTTTTCTAAATATAAATAGATCCTATCCCTCAGTACCTTCTCCAGCAACATTTCCACCACCGATGTCAGGCTCACTGGTCTATAGTTACCCGGAATATCCCTACTACCGTCTTGTGCAGGGGGACAACATGAGCAACCCTCCAGTCCTCCGGCACCTCACCTGTATTTAAGGATGCCACAATGATATCTGTAAGGGCCCCAGCTATTTCCTCTCTCGCCTCCCTCAGCAACCTGGGATAGATCCCATCTGGTCCTGGGGATTTGTCCACCTTAATAACCTCTAGCCTACCCAATACATCTTCCCTACTTATGTCAACGTGATCCAGACTAATCAAACTTTTATCTCTAATCTCGACATTCATCATGTTTCTCTCCTCAGTGAACACTGATGCAAAGTAATCATTCAGAATCTCACCCATTCGCTCAGGTTCGACACACAGCCTTCCGTCGTTATCCTTTAGTGGACCAATCCTTTCTCTAGTTACCCGCTTGCTTCTTATATAAGAATAAAATGCTTTGGGATTCTCCCTAATTCTGCTGGCTAAAGCTATTTCATGACACCTTTTAGCCTGCTTGATTCCTCGTTTAAGACTTGTCCTACTCTTCCGATATTCCTCCAGGGCCCATTCTGTTCTTAGCTGCCTAGACCTTATGTACGCTTCCCTTTTCCTCTTGGCTAGTCGCACAATTTCTCCTGTCATCCACAGTTCACGAATCTTGCCCTTCCTACCCTTTGCCTTCAACGGGACATGCCTATTCTGGACTATCTTTAACCTATCCTTGAAAGCCTCCCACATCTCAATTGTCGACTTTCCTTCAAATAGCAGTGTCCAATCCACATTTCCAAGCACCTTCCTAATTTTGATATAACTGGCCTTGGCCCAATTTAGCACTCTTCCCTTAGGACCACTCTCTTTTTTATCTACGAGTATTCTAAAGCTTACAGAATTGTGGTCACTGTTCCCAAAGAAATCCCCCAATGCAACTTCTACCACCTGTCCTGGCTCGTTCCCCAGTACCAGGTCCAATATGGCCCCTTCCCTCGTCGGACTATTGACATACTGCTCTAGAAAACTCTCCTGGATGCTTCTTACAAATTCTACCCTATCCAGATCTCTGACACTAAGTGTATCCCAGTCAATGTTGGGGAAATTAAAATCTCCCATCACCACTACCTATCGCCTCTACATCTTTCCATAATCTGTTTAACTATTTGTTCTTCTACCTCACGTTCACTGTTGGGAGGTCTGTAATACAGCCCCAACAATGTAACTGCATCCTTCTTATTTCTCAGCTCTACCCATAATGCCTCACTACCCAAGACCTCCATAGTGTGCTCCTTTAGCACAGCTGTGATATCGTCCCTGACCAGCAATACAACTCCACTCCCCCCTTTTACTTCACTCCCTGTCCTGTCTGAAGCATCTATATCCTGGAACATTTAGTTAACAATCATCATGCCCATCCTTCAACCAAGTCTCTGTGTTTGTAATAACATCATACTCCCAGGCACCAATCCAAGCCCTAAGTTCATCTGTCTTACACACTATACTCCTTGCATTAAAGTAGATGCATTTCAGGCCACCAGTTTTTTTGCGCTCACCTGCTCTCTGCCTACTCTTCCCTTTATTAATGCTATCTTCATAATTCTTACAGTCTCCAGTCTCCACCTCACTGCCTATTTGTTTTCTCTTCTGGTTCCCAGCCCCCTGCCACTTTAGTTTAAAACCTCCCCAACAGCTGTAGCAAAAACTCCCCCAAGGACATTGGTTCTGGTCTCGTTCAGATGTAGACTGTCCATTTTGTATATAGTCCCACCTTCCCCAGAACCGGTCCCAATGTCCAACAAATCTGAATCCCTCCCTCCTACACCATCTCTCAAGTCACGTGTTCATCCTGCTTATTTTTTTCATTTCTACGCTGGCTAGCACGTGGCCCTGGTAGTAATCCCGAGATCACTACCATTGAGGTCCTCCTCTTTAACTTCTCTCCTAGCTCCCTGAATTCTTCTTTCAGGACCGCATCTCGCTTTCTACTAATATCGTTGGTGCCTGTATGCACCAAGACAACTGGCTGTTCACCCTCCCCTTTTTAGAAGGCACTGCAGCTGATCAGTGACAGCCCTGACCCGAGCACCCGGGAGGCAACATACCATTTTCGGCCACAGAACCGCCTATCTACTCCCCTCACAATAGAATCCCCTATGACAAAGGCCCTACGAGTCTTTTTCCCACCCTTCTGAACAGCAGTGCCCGCCACGGTGCCATGATCCTGACAACAGCTTCCCTCCCCTGGTGAGCCATCTCCCTCAACAGTATCCAAAATGGTTTGGAGGGAGATGACCACAGGGGACACCTGCACTGCCTTCCCACTCTTTTTCTGTCTTTTGGTCAGCCATTTACTTGTCTCCCTCAGCAATTCTAACTTGCGATGTGACCAGTTCACTAAACGTGCTATCCACGACCACCTCAGCATCGTAAATGCTCCACAGTGAGTCCATCCGCAGCTCCACAGCCATCATGCGGTCAAACAAAAGCTGCAGCTGGACGCACTTCTTGCAAACCTAAGAGTCAGGAACGTCAAACACGTTCCTAAGCTCCCACATCAAGCAAGAGGCGCATGCCACAGGTCTGAGGTCCCCTGTCTTTGTAAGCTTAGCTTTATATGAACCAACTAAAACCAAACAATGCACTTAAATACATGAAAAATAAAGATAAAGAAAAAGTAAAAGCCTTACCTTACTGAGTCTTTTTCTTCTGGTTAGAGGAGGCTGGGGGGGGGGTGGGGGGGAAGAGCGGGAGAGAGATACTATACGTGTAGTATCTTGGGTTTAGCCACTGCCCAAATAAAAATTAAGCCCATACCTTCCCGGCAGCTCTTGCTTCACTCCTCCTTCTCTCTTCATGGCACTGTCAAAATGGAGCGACCACAAACTGTACACAATAAATCAGTTAATCAGATAATGACAGCCAAAGGAGGAGAATGATTAATATCTTTGAGTTTTTTTAAAACTTGGTTCTTAAGAAGGAGAGGGATGCAGAGGGTTGGAATATTTTGGAGCACGAACATTGGGTTACTGAGCGAGGGATGGGAAGGGAATGCACTCCTGTACATTAAGGTTGTGGAGCTCAGAAGGGGGCAATTGGGTTGAGTCACAGATCAGCCCTGATTGTGATTGAAGGTTAGAACAGTCTCAAAGGGCTGAGTGGCCTCTTCCTATTATTGTATTTCCAGTATAGTTTGACTGAGAGAGAAGTCTAAGCAAGGATCATAGGGTCAAAGGAGTTTACAGAGGTAGAGGTGGAAGAAATTGTAAAAGGATTTAAAAAGAATGTGAATTTTGGAGGGATTGAGGGAGGGTAGGAACATCAGAAAGAGGAGCAGGAGTAGGCCATTCTGCCCATCGAGCTTGCTATACCATTGAACCATCCAACCTCAATACCATTTTCCCATACCATTCCCATATCCCTTGATATCTGTAATGTCTAGAAATCTATTAATCTCTAAGTCAAAGACTGAGGTTTCACACCCCTCTGGGTTACAGAATTAAAAGCTTCACCACGCTCCAGGTGAAGACTTCCCTTTACATCACAGTCCCAAATGGTAACCAGCAGCAATTGTGATTTTAAAAGGTTCTGTGGTGTCAGGGGGAGGCTAACGCCGGTTAATGCACGAAGGTAGCCTTAGGCTTCTCACAAGTTGTCCGGTACCCTTTTGATTCTATTACCTTGATCTCTTTTGCAAGATATCTGTTAGTGATGGCATTAGGCATGAATTTCCTTATTTAAGAAAAATGACAAATCCTGAGAAATCATTTTTCCCAATGTATAGTTCAAATAATAAATACAGTTTTAACAGATAAGAAGGGTGTAGATTAGATTACTTTACAGTGTGGAAACAGGCCCTTCGGCCCAACAAGTCCACACCGACCCGCCGATGCGCAACCCACCCATATCCCTACATTTACCACTTACCTAACACTACGGACAATTTAGCATGGCCAATTCACCTAACCTGCACATCTTTGGACTGTGGGAGGAAACTGGAGCACCCGGAGGAAACCTACGCAGACACGGGGAGAATGTGCAAACTCCACACAGTCAGTCGCCTGAGGCTGGAATTGAACCCAGGTCTCTGGCACTGTGAGGCAGCAGTGCTAACCACTGTGCCACCGTGCCGCCCACTGTGCCACCGTGTACTACCCACAGTCAGACTGTTACAGTGCAGGGGCTGGAAGGTGAAGATGAAAATTGTTGTTGGAATATTGCATGCAATTCTGGTCTCTTTTTCTATTGGAAAGATGTTGTGAAACTTGAAAGGGTTCAGAAAAGTCTTGCAAAGATGCTGCCAGGGTTGGAGGATTTGAGTTATAGGGAGAGGCTGAACAGATTAGGGCTGTTTTCCCTGGAGCGTCAAAGGCTGAGGGGTGAACTTAGAGAGGTTCATAAAATCATGAGGGGCATGGATAGAATAAATAGACAAAGTCTTTTCCCTGGCGTCGGGGAGTCCAGAACTAGAGAGCATATGTTTAGGATGAGAGGGGAAAGATATAAAAGTGTCCTAAGGGGCAACTTTTTCACACAGAGGGTGGTACGGGTATGGAATGAGCTGCCAGAGGAAGTGGCGGAGGCTGGTACAATTGCAACATTTAAAAGGCATTTGGATGGGTATATGAATAGGAAGGGTTTGGAGGGATATGGGCCGGGTGCTGGCAGGTGGGACTAGATTGGGTTGGGATATCTGGTCGGCATGGACGGGTTGGACCGAAGGGTCTGTTTCCATTCTGTACATCTCTATGACTCTAAAAGATTTGGGAAGCAACATTGGGTTACAAATCAACTTCCCAGCTCGGTGAACATTCCCCCAACTACAAAACGGTTGATAAAGGAAGATAAAGCAGAGATGCAAGTCTGGTTCGCAACAGCAGAGGTGTGGAGGGTGGTATTTTTCAGGAGTGGGGATGATGTTTCAAGGAGTAAAGAGCACAGAATCCAAGAAATGGTAACTAAACTTCATGGACACTGAATTCAACAGCGTATACTGATGTAATGTCCTTATGTAACAAAACTCTCGAAGGTGCTTCACAGCAGTGTTAGCAAAATAGTTACAACCTGCAGGAAGTACCCGAAGATTGGCCAATGTGTTCAATTTCAAGATGCATATTAATGTGGAAGACAGAGTAATAGGCAGATGAACAGGGATAGGGAGGGCATTTAACTGCAATAAGATATCCCTACTTCTAAACTCAAATCCTCTTGCAATGTAGGTCAATGTGCCATTTGCCTTCTAAGTGCTTGCTACACTGGCCCATCTACTTTCATTGACTGGGTACAAGAATACTTAGATCCCTTTGTACATCCACACTTCACAGCATATCATCATTGCAATAATATTCCACCTTACTGTTTCAAAGTGTATAACGTCACATTAATCTGTGTTACACTGCAGCCATACATTCAACTTGTCTGAAGCCTCCTTGTATCCTTCTCAGAACTCACAATCGCAACGCGTTTTATGTAGCCAACAAACTCGGAAATACTTCATTTGGAATCCTTGTCTGAGTCTTTGCACATATGGTGAATATTGGTTGTTGAGAGAGATACATATTATCCTATTTCTTTTATCAAAAGGGTTTTTGGAAAATGCTGGGGCCCAGGTGCTGATCATTGCGGTACCCCATGAGTCCATGCCTGCCACTCAGTAAAAGACCCATATATTCCCAGTTAAAAAATCACACAACACCAGGTTATAGTCCAACAGGTTTAATTGGAAGCACTAGCTTTCAGAGCGCCGCTCCGTCATCACCTGATGAAGGAGTGGTACTCCGAAAGTTAATGTGCTTCCAATTAAACTTGCTGGACCATAACCTGGTTTAGGGGGTAGGTTTGCTCGCTGAGCTGTAGGTTTGATATCCAGACGTTTCATTACCTGGCTAGGTGACATCATCAGTGGCGACCTCCAAGTGAAGCGAAGCTGTTGTCTCCTGCTTTCTATTTATATGTTTGCCCTGGATGGGGTTCCTGGGTTTGTGGTGATGTCATTTCCTATTCTTTTTCTGAGGGGTTGATAGATGGTATCTAGATCTGTGTTTGTTTATGGTGTTGTGATTGGAGTGCCAGGCCTCTAGGAATTAGAACATAGAACATAGAACAGTACAGCACAGTACAGGCCCTTCAGCCCACAATGTTTTGCCGACCATTGATCCTCATGTATGCACCCTCAAATTTCTGTGACCATATGCATGTCCAGCAGTCTCTCAAATGTCCCCAATGACCTTGTTGTCTTTGCTTAGCCTGTCCCAGGATAGATGTGTTGTCCCAGTCGAAATGGTGGGTTTTTTTCTCCTTGTGTAGGGCTACGAGGGAGACAGGGTTGTGTCTTTTTGTGGCTAGCTGGTGTTCATGTATCCTGGTGGCTAACTTTCTTCCTGTTTGTCCTACGTAGTGTTTCTGGCAGTCCTTGCATGGAATTTTGTAGACGATGTTGGTTTTGTCCATGGGATGTACTGGGTCTTTTAAGTTTGTTAGTTTTTGTTTGAGAGTGTTGGTGGGTTTGTGTGCTACTACAATTCCAAGGGGTCTGAGTAATCTGGCTGTCATTTCTGAAACTTCTTTGATGTATGGTAAGGTGGTTAGGGCTTCTGGCTGTATTTGGTCTGCTTGTCGTGGTTTGTTCTTGAAGAATCTGCAGACTGTATTTTTTGAGTATCCGTTCTTCTTGAATACATTGTATAGGTGGTTCTCCTCTGTTTTCCGAAGTTTGTCTGTGCTGCAGTGTGAGGTGGCTCGTTGGAATAGTGTTCTGATTCAGTTTCGTTTGTGTGTGTTGGGATGGTTGCTGGTGTAGTTAAGTATTTGGTCAGTGTTTGTCGGTTTTCTGTATACGCAGGTTTGTAGTTCTCCGTTGTCCTTTCTTTCGACTGTGACGTCCAGGAATGCGAATTTGTTGTCGGTTTCTTCCTCCTTGGTGAACTTCATGCAGGTGAGAGTGTTGTTGATGATGTTAAATGTCTCTTCTATCTTGTTTCCTTTTGTGATGACAAAGGTGATAGCGGACCCAGATTTTTGGTTTGATGGTTGGTAGGGCTGTTTGTTCTAGTCATTGCATCACTGCTTCTGCTATGAATCCTGATAGCGGAGATCCCATGGGTGTGCCGTTGGTTTGTTTGTAGATTATGTTGTTGAAGGTGAAGTGGGTGGTGAGGCACAGGTCCACTAGCTTCATGATGTTTTCATTGGTAATGTGATTGATGGTGGTTGGTGTGTGTGTGATGGTCTCTTCTAAAATGGTGGTAAGTGTTTCCTTTGCCAGGCCGATGTTGATGGAGGTGAACAGTGCTGTTACATCGAATGAGATCATCGTTTCGTCTTGCTCTATTTTGGTGTTTTTGATGGTTTTTAGGAATTCCTGGGTGGAGTGGATGGAGTGCTGTGACTCTTCTACTAGGAACTTCAGTCTTGCGTGTAGTTCTTTGGCCAGTCTGTAAGTTGGTATTCCAGGTAGTGAGACAATGGGTCTGAGGGGGGCTCCTGGTTTATGGATTTTTGGTGGTTCGTAGAATCGTGGGATGTTGGTCCCGTCTAGTTTCATTTTTTGGAATTCCGTCTTATTTAATTGTCTGGAATTGTGTAATTTTCTTAGGAGATATGGAATTTTGTTTCCTAGTTGTGGGGTTGGGTCTAGCGCCACCTGTTGGTAGGTGTTGGTGTCTGTGACTAGTGCATTGTCTTTCTCTATGTCGTCCCTTCTGATCAGGATGACAGTGAGCCGACCTTTGTCTGCAGGTAATATAACGATGTTTTTGTCTTTTTTGAGGTTTTCTAGGGCTTTCTTTTCTTGTGTGTTCAGTTTGTTTCCTTCCCTCTTTCAGCTCAGAGTAGGTGCAACTGTCTGTCTGATCGTTTGTTGTGTTTCTTCCGTGAGTTTGTTGTCCTTCAATGTAGTTTCTAATGCCGCTAGGAAATCCTTCTTGTCAGCGTCTCGTAATTGAAATTTAGTCCTTTTACTAGTACCGCTTTTTCTGTGTCTGATAGGGTTCGGTCTGATAAGTTCTTTATCCATGCCCCTGTGTTATCGGGTTTTGTCTTTGTTTGTGGGTTTGTCAAGTTTTTTCTTCAGTATTCAGTATTTCTTCAGTATTTAGGACCAAATACTGGTGGGCGGCACGGTGGCACAGTGGTTAGCACTGCTGCCTCACAGCGCCAGGCACCCGGGTTCAATTCCCGCCTCAGGCGACTGACTGTGTGGAGTTTGCACATTCTCCCTGTGTCTGCGTGGGTATCCTCCGGGTGCTCCAGTTTCCTCCCACAGTCAGGTCAGGTGAATTGGCCATGCTAAATTGCCCGTCGTGTTAGGTAAGGGGTAAATGTAGGGTATGGGTGGGTTGCGCTTCGGCGGGTCGGTGTGGACTTGTTGGGCCGAAGGGCCTGTTTCCACACTGTACGTAATCTAATCTAATCTAATTTAACTACACCAGCAACCATCCCAACACACACAAACGAAGCTTCAGAAATGACAGCCAGACTACTAAGACCCCTCAGACTCATAGTAGCACACAAACCCACCAACACTCTCAAACAAAAACTAACAAACTTAAAAGACCCAGTACATCCCATGGACAAAACCAACATCGTCTACAAAATTCCATGCAAGGACTGCCAGAAACACTACATAAGACAAACAGGAAGAAAGTTAGCCACCAGGATACATGACCACCAGCTAGCCACAAAAAGACACAACCCTGTCTCCCTTGTAGCCCTACATACGGAGAAAAATCCCCCCATCATTTTGACTGGGACAACACACCTATCCTGGGACAGGCTAAGCAAAGACATGCCAGAGAATTCGTAGAGGCCTGGCACTCCAACCACAATGCCATAAACAAACACATAGATCTAGATACCATCTATCAACCCCTCAGAAAAGGAACAGGAAATGACATCATCACAAACCACAGGAACCCCATCCAGGACAAACATATCAACAGAAAGCAGGAGACAACAGCTTCGCTTCACTTGGAGGTCGCCATTGATGATGTCACCTAGCCAGGTAATGAAACCTACAGCTCAGCGAGCAAACCTACACCCTAAACCTCAACCTGAGCTGTAAACCTTCATATACCTTGCATATAACCTGGTGTTGTGTGATTTTTTAACTTTGTACACCCCAGTCCGATACCAGCATCTCCAAATCATACATCCTCACTCTCTGTCGCTGCTATGCCAGCGTATCTCTATCAATTCCATGAACTCCATGTGCGCCGACTAGATTCTTGTAGGTCTGTGGTATTTAGTCAAGAAATTTTTAGGAAGAATTGTAGAGGTTAAGCATTAGTTAAATGTAACCTGGCAATGGCAAATTTAGGGAGTGCCATGACTAAGCTGGGTCAGTCAGTCCTCATTTAAACCACCATGAACAGCTCAGGAGGATTCCTTCCTGGCAGCAGGTCTTGTGAATCTAGTTATAGCTGAATTGATCATCTTAATGTTTTAAAAGAGTTTATATTGGTCACCATTTTGAGGCATGCAAATAAAAAAAAAGACTTTAAAATTAATCCTTCATGTAAATTGATCAAATCTTTCAACTCGGATTTGCAATGAATCCAGTGTAATGCACAACAGCTTGCTAAATACAATACAACCTCGATTATCTGAACGTCAATTATCTGAATTTCGGATTATCCGAACAAGATCTCAAGGTAATGTAAAAATGGTCTTAGGCAACTCAGCTTTCAGTTATTGGTTAAACGGCATAATGGTGTGCACTGCCGGGTAACCGAGAAATATTCAGATAACAGCATTCATAAATTAATGCAGGTTATGAGATCAGATCGATTATCCGAATGATCAATTATCCGAATGATCAATTATCCCAACAAAAAACTCCCCACCCATCTCATTAGGATAACCAAGGTTCTACTATGACAAGCTAATCAAATAAAATACCCTTTGGCATTTCAATATGAAATAAGACAAAAAAAATGACAACAAGCTGAAGGAACTGTTATACAGATGACCAAAAGTTTTACAAAGAGATGGACTTTGGAGAGGATTTTAAACAAGGATGGAAGTGAAGAGATGAAGGGAAATATTAAATTTAGCAGTAAATTTATTTCACGACCTTTGCAATATTTTAACTTCTAAAATGCTAGAAATTGCTACATAATTGATTTCTGGAATTGACAAAACGTCAGTGTTGATTCCATTCTTTGTAGCTTGAAGTCAAGGCACATAGAATTGGTAACAAAAACAGAAACAGCCGGACAAGCTCAGCAGATCTGACAGCATCTGCGGAGAGAAGTCAGAGTTAATGTGTTGGATTGAGTGACCTTTCCTCGGAACTCTTTTTCAGACCCTTCAGAAGAATCGTTCTGAGGAAGGGTCACTCAAACTCTGATTTCTCTCCACAGATGTTGCTAGACCTGTTGAGCTTTTCCTGCAATTTCTGTTTTTGTTTCTGATTTACAGCATCCGCAGTTCTTTCGGATTTCTGTTCACATAGAATAGGTGTTTATCCTCAACAAATGTCAATTGTAAGAGTGCTGATAAAGTTAAGAAATCAACAAAACAATTATATGATCATTGCAAGTTATTGGTATCAGTTGCACAAACCAAACTCCAGAGCATTTTAGAGTTTCACAGAATGGCTTTTGTCTTTTCCATTCTCTACAGTGAAGTATATGCCTCTAGGTTGGAAACTCTGTTAATGGCAAACTGAAAATGAAAGAGAAATGATCACAACTGACTTCATATTTCAACAAATTAATACCGTGACTGTTGTTCATTCTGTTGCTCAAAGTGACCCCTGGTAACAGCTAGGTACTCTGCATTCAAGATGCAAATTGATGCATTTTCCAACAGTTCCATTACTGCAAGTGGAAACATACTTGATAATGCAAAAAAAATAAGCAATTTTACTTCCCAGGTATGTAGTTTCTTCACAAGCTGGAAATAAAGCACCAGTCAAAGCCCTGGAAAGCTTCCTGGGTGGTTTCAAAATCTATGCGGCAATACTGGAAAAGAAAGTGTAAGTGTACGCTCCAGTCCAAAACAAATAAAACAACCGGTCAATGCTTACCTGAGCCACTCACCTCATTCCTGACAGTCGAGAGTGTGGTGTTGGAAAAGCACACAAGATCAGCCAGCATCCGAAGAGCAGGAGAATCAATGTTTCGGGCAAAAGCCCTTCATCAGCTCTTCACTCCTGACAGTGTCATGTTATGAGTACCCTTGAGCATTCTTTTGCAAGTATGGGGTTTAGTGCTGACTAAACTTAAACGTATGACAAACAGAATTGTCAGAAATGCTGTGTTTAAAATGACCAAATGAAACCAGACAAACTGACAGATTTTCTTAACAGGGAAAGGTGCTGAGAAATTTGATTCAAACCAATGATGGGTGGAGAAAGGGAAACTTGTTGCAGCTGCCCCTCAAAATTCAGCCTGTCTCTGAGACTTGTGGTTGTCTGGAATTTATTAAATGAATAAAAACGAGGGGATTTTGCATTGATTAATTGTTGTACCTAAGTTCATTGAAAGGTTTAGTTTTGCGTGCAGTACAGGCAGATCATAGCAAACAAAGACAGAAAGATCATTGGTGATTGAACAAAGAAGAGGAATACAAAGTTATTGCCGCAAATAAAGTGCACAAAAAGCAAGATTAATATCGGATTTGCAGCTCTGCTCTTCTGCAAAGCTATCAAAAGCCTGACCTTTACAGTGAGAAAATGATTTATTTTGTAAAAACCACATCTCCCAAGCAAAGATAATGACTACCCATTATTAGATTAGATTAGATTACATTACAGTGTGGAAACAGGCCCTTCGGCCCAACAAGTCCACACCGACCCGCCGAAGCGCAACCCACCCATACCCCTACATTTACCCCTTACCTAACACTACGGGCAATTTAGCATGGCCAATTCACCTGACCTGCACATCTTTGGACTGTGGGAGGAAACCGGAGCACCCGGAGGAAACCCACGCAGACACGTGGAGAACGTGCAAACTCCACACAGTCAGTCGCCTGAGGCGGGAATTGAACCCAGGTCTCTGGTGCTGTGAGGCAGCAGTGCTAACCACTGTGCCACTGTGCCGCCCCAAATTCAGGAATTCCTGAAGAAGAGCTTATGCCCGAAACGTCGATTCTCCTGTTCCCTGGATGCTGCCTGACCTGCTGCGCTTTTCCAGCAACACATTTTCAGCCCTGTCAATCATATGTTAAAGAAAATATAGAACTGTTGATGATGGAAGTGAACTGGTGAGTAAAAATCATCGTAAGACCATTTTCTTCAAAATGATTTAACTGTAGCAATCTGAATAGTTTTAGGTTACTCCATCTCTGCAGTAATTGTGTTTTTCCACATTTATAAAAATGGTAATCCTCCGCTGCCAAGTAAAAAATTTCAGTGAGCTCAAGTAAAAATAAATTACTGCTGCTAAGGTAGCATTCATTGTTCACCTCAATGACAACCAGAATATTGAATGTGTAAGGTAAAGAGATTTTACACTGTTCTACAGAACTATTTGAAATTTTAAGGCTCACGACTAAGTTTACTAAAAGCTATACTTCAAATTTGAAGTATTTCCCCAGATAACTGCTGGGATTGAGGCTTTGATTGCTTCTGAATCATGACCAGGAAGAAACTGTTCACAAAATTGCTTGTTTCTAATTTATGAAAGGAGCAGTCAGAAAAATACTGGAATACTGTGAATAGTTTTTTCTCTTTTCAAAGGAAAGGTTTACTGCTACTGGAGGCAATCCTGAGAAAGTCTGCCAGGCCGATAACAGGGTGGCACTGTGGCTTAGTGATTAGCACTGCTGCCTCACAGCAGTCTGTGTGGAGTTTGCACATTCTCCCCCTGTCTGTGCAAGTTTCCTCTGGGTATTCCAGTTTCCTTGCACAGTGCAAAGATGTGCAGGTTAGGTGAATTGGCTGTGCTAAATTGCCCATCCTGTTCAGGGATGTGTAGATTAAGTGCATTGGTCAAGGTTAAATGTAGGGGAATGGGTCTGGGTAGGTTACTCTTTGGAGGGTCAGTGTGGACTTGTTTGCCCAAATGACCTGTTTCCACACTTTAGGGGTTCAATGAATGAAGGGACCATCACATGAGGAGAGGGTGTGCAGGATGGGGATGAGGAAGGTGGGGGCACCTTACTTAAGAGCACAAGATTCTCTGGGGGCTTCAAGTTTTTGGAAAGGATGAGAGAGGAAACAAAGCAGAGAGGGTATGAAGGAATTCCAGAGGCTAGTGCCTGGCAGTGAAAGACACACTGTATGACCACCATTACTCATTAGGAATGTGGAAATAGCCAACCACACACACACACATATATGGGCATAAGTCGAAGAGTGTGGTGCTGGAAAAGCACAGCCGGTCAGGCAGCATCCGAGGAGCAGGAGAATCAACGTTTCGGGCATACAGCCTTCATCAGAAATGAAGGGCTTATGCCCGAAATGTCGGTTTTCTGTTCCTCGGATCTTCCTGACCTGCTGCGCTTTTCCAGCACCACACTCTTTGACTCTGACCCCCAGCATCTGCAGTCCTCACTTTCGCCATATATGACCATGCAAACAGTCGTTGATCCTGCACTGGACACTCAATAAGATCATGGCTGATATAATTGCAACATCAAATTCACATTCTCCCCCCGTACCCCAGAGAAATTTTCAGTTCCTTGCTTAGCAAGAAATTACCTACTTCAGCCTTAAAACATTCAAAGCCTCTGTTTCCACAGCCTTTTAAGGAAGAGAGTTTCAAAACCCACACTCCACAGATGTTGCCTGGGCTGGAGTGTTTCAATCCTGAATAGAGATTGGGGTCATTTTCCTTAGAACAGAGGAGATTGAGAGGGGACATGATGAGATGTATAAAGTGTTGAGGGCCACTGATAAGGAAGACATAGAGTCATAGACTGATGGAGATGTATAGCACGGAAACTGACCCTTCGGTCCAAATTGTCCATGCCAACCAGACATCCTAAATTAATCTAGACCCATGTGCCAGCACTTGGCCCATATCCCTCTAAATTCTTCCTATTCACATACCCATCCAGATACCTTTTAAATGTTGTAATTGCACCAGCCTCCTCCACTTCCTCTGGCATACACACTTCCATACACACACCATCCTCTGTGTGAAAATGTTGCCCCTTAGGTCCCTTTTATATCTTTCCCCTCTCACCCTAAACCTATGGCCTCTAGTTTTGGACTCCCCCAGCCCAGTCCCTTGATGGAGGGATCAATGACCAGGCGATATAGATTTAAGGGAAGGGGCAAAGGGTTTACAGGAGATGTGAGAAAGACATTTTCACCCAGAGGCTGCTGGGAATCTGGAACTCACTGCCTGTAAGAATGGGAGAGGCAGAAACCCTCATCACATTGAAGAGGCATTTAGATGTGCACTTGTGAAGCCAAGGCATACAAGGCTATGGGTTGGAAAATGGGATAAGAATAGTTAGGTAGTTTTTAACCGGCACAGATGCAATGGGGTGAAGGGCCTTGTTCTGTGCTGTGGATCCCAATGGCTCTGCGAGAGAAAGATAATTAATTTGTCTGTTTTAAGTAGATGATACCTTATTTTCAAACAGTAGCCTCCTCGTTGTAGATTTTCCCAAATGGAAGCATCATTTCCACATCTGCCCTGTCAAGACCCCTAGGATCATACATGTTGCTGCTGTCTGCCATCCTCCATTTTTGGGTAAAGGAGTTATATTTGTAATTGCCCAGTCTAAGGGGATTGTCCCCAAATTGATCCAGTGCATCGGTTATCTCACTACCTATTTCTTATAAGACGCCAGGATCAAGTCCATCAGGACTTGGGCACATTTGCCTGGAGGTCCATCCGCAGCATTTCTGTGGTGATTGCAATTTTTCCTGTGTTTCTCATGCCCTGACACTTCCTGATTTGTCACAGATTCTGGGATTTTACTTGTATCCTTAATTGTGAAGACTGATAAAAAAAATCTATTAAATACATCTGCCATTTCTTTATTTTCCATTATTAATCCCGCAGACTCATTTTCTATGGCATCAATACTCATTTTTTTTTATCTCTTTTGACTCTAAAACGTTTCTAGAATCACTTCCTTCATTTATATTTCTGGATATTTTTCTCTCATACTCTAATTTTTTTTCAACCTTAGTCATTTTTAATTTTCACTGTTACTTACATTCTATTCAATTTGATGAGGTTACGCCTGTCTTCACACAATTAGATGCTTTGACTTCTGGTTTGATCTATTTTTAACTGTTCCATGGATTTTTCTTTATTGTTGAAATTTATTTATTCTGTGTATTTTGAAATTGTCCATTTAATGTCTGCCACTGCATCTCTGTCAACCTATCCTCTAACTTAAATTTGCTAACCCACCTTTGTCAGCTCTGTTTTCATATGCTCATAGTTGAGTTTATTTAAATGTTAAAAATAGTCTTGGACCCACACCTCTCTCCCTCAAATCGAATGTAAAATTCAATAACATTATAGTCACTGCTAGCCAGCAGTGCCTTCACAATGAGACCATTAACTCTTACAATCTAGGTGGACCATTACCTGCTCCAAATGTTTTTCTTAACCCATTTGAAGTGATATAGGGGTCACTGGCATTTGTTGCCCTTGGATGGAATGACTTGCTGGGCCATTTCAGAGGGCAGTTAAGAGCCAACCCAACATGGCTGTGTGTAGACCAGACCAGGTAAGAATGGCAGAGTTCCTTCCCTGAAGAACATCTGTGTACCAGATGGATTTTACAGCAGCATTACTCATTTATTTTATTATTTGTTCATTGAATATGGGTGTCATTGATTGAGCCAGTCATTACTACCCAACCCTAATCACCCTGCTTTTAGAACAGAATAGAAAAACTTCCTACAGTGTAGAAGCAGGCCATTCATCCCATTGAATCCACACTGATCCTCTGAAGTACACCCCACCCACACCTAACCCTGTAACCCTGCACTTCCTATGACTAATGACTAATCCCCACAGCCTGCACATCCTTGGACACTATGGGTGATTTAGCATGGCCAATCCACCTCCACCTTACACATTTTTGGACTGTGGAATAAAAAACCCAGAACACCCAGAAGAAACCCACAGAGACACAGGGAGAATGTGCAAACTCCACACAGGCAGTCGCCCGAGGGTGGAAACAAAGCTGGGTTACTGGCGCTGTGAGGCAGCAGTGCTAGCCACTGAACTACCATGCTTTTGTGCTGCAACTTTTGAAAATATACTGGCAGTAGTGTGCCATGAACCCTTGTCTCCAGTGTCTAGGTTTCTGAGTTACTGAGGATACCAGTGACGAGCTGTGCTTTTCCAGCATCATACTTTTTGGCTCTGATCTCCAGCACCTGCAGACCTCACTTTCTCCTGCTCACAATGTGGCTTCCTCTACACTGGGCAGACAGAATGCAGACTAGGCGACCGCTTTGCAAAACTACGCTCTGTCTGCAAAATTGCCGTTGAGCTTCCTGTTGCCTGTCACTTCAATGCACCCCTGTGTTGCATGGCTGACAATTCCATCTCAGACTTGCTGCAGTGCTCCAGTGAGGCTCAGTGCAAGCTGAAAGGACAACACCTCATTTTCTGCTTGGGGACCCTGCAGCCTTTGGGACTCAGCTTTGAGTTCAATGATTTTGGAACCTGAATCCCTGTTTTCATGTCCTTTCCCCACCTCCCCAACAAACCAGGTCGTGTCATCACATGGGCTGCTTTCAGCACGACCAGTCCATTTTCATATTTATAGTTCCCACTTCCCTGGTCTACCATCATCTAACCCTTTGATTGCCTAACTAGTTCTCTCTCTCTCTGCGCTACATCTTCACCTATCCTATTGCTCCTTTAACCCCAACCCCCACCCCTCTCCACCATATTTCCCGCCTTTTCCAAAGAATCACTTGTTCAGATGTAGGGTCACTGGGTCCACAATGATGACTCTGCTTTCTCGCGACTGATGATTCCAGATCTGCTGAGTTTCTCCAGCGATTTCTGTTTCAGATTTCCAGCATCTGCAGTTCTTGGTTTATTTGATACATTTTAAAAATATATGTTGCAACATTTCGCTGAATGTTATGGTGCAGAATGAGACCATTTGGCCCATCATGCCTGGACCAGCTCTTCAAATGAGCGTCAATACTGTCTGCCAATTTCCTGCATTTTTCACCAATACTCTTGCACTTTATTTCTAGCTCAAAAAAAATCATCTAATTCCCTCTGGAATATTTTGATTTTTTTTCTCTATCCTGATAAGTGGTGTACTGTAATTATATACTGTGTAATCTCTTTGTTGCACTAACACTGTGACAATATTAAGAAAAGAAATGAAAAACTATGGATGCTGGAAATTAGAAACAAGAAGAGAAATTGCTGGAAAAGCTCAGCATGTCTGGCAGCATCTGTGGAGAGAAATCAGAGTTAACCTTTTGGGTCCAGTGATCTCCCTTCAGAACAGACCTTGGAAAGGGTCACTGGACCTGAAACAATATTATGATTTATTTTTTTACACTGGTGTTATCTAAGAAAACTATAATATTTAAAGGATTTGGTTAGTTCATGTTCTTCAAAAAAAAACGTCTGTCTTTTTCCTCTCGTCACATTCTCAAAAAGCTTGCCGCTTTGTAAGTTTAGGTTTTTATCAGAGTCGGAGGGAACAGCAGAGGCAGCAGATTTCAAAGCTTGCAGAGGTTTAAGAATGCAATATGATTAACAACATGCTAAGAAAATAGTGTAAGGCGTTTCGGTGGTTTCCAAACACTTGCTGAACAGCAATTGATGGAAACATGCTAAACAGATAGGGAAGCATTAATTAAATGGGCCTGGGTAAAGCTATGCTTTACTGAGTCAAACAAGAAAGTTGTATTGAAGACCTGGGAATGTTAGCAGGCTTAGAGAAGCCAATCCTTATTGAAATATTCCACGTTCTGATCTTAGTGTGATGACAAATTTAACAATAGATATGGGAAAACCCTCCATCACTGCACATGGCAAAGCCCACTGTAGTATAGAATCTCTGCAGTGTGGAAGCAGGTCATTCGGCCCATACTAACCCTGCAAAGAATATCCCATTCAGACTCAACTCCTTATACTGACCCTTCATTTCCCATGGCTAATCCACCTAACCTGCACGTCCCTGGACACTGTAGCCAATTCACCTAACCTGCACATTCCTGGGCACCAGGGCCAATTCACCTAACCTGCACATTCCTGGGCACCAGGGCCAATTCACCTAACCTGCACATTCCTGGGCACCAGGGCCAATTCACCTAACCTGCACATTCCTGGGCACCAGGGCCAATTCACCTAACCTGCACATTCCTGGGCACCAGGGCCAATTCACCTAACCTGCACATTCCTGGGCACCAGGGCCAATTCACCTAGCCTTCACATTCCTGGACACAGTAGCCAATTCACCTAACCTGCACATTCCTGGGCACCAGGGCCAATTCACCTAACCTGCACATTCCTGGGCATCAGGGCCAATTCACCTAACCTGCACATTCCTGGGCACCAGGGCCAATTCACCTAACCTGCACATTCCTGGGCACCAGGGCCAATTCACCTAGCCTTCACATTCCTGGGCACCAGGGCCAATTCACCTAGCCTTCACATTCCTGGGCACCAGGGCCAATTCACCTAACCTGCACATTCCTGGGCACCAGGGCCAATTCACCTAACCTGCACATTCCTGGACACTGTAGCCAATTCACCTAACCTGCACATTCCTGGACACTGTAGCCAATTCACCTAACCTGCACATTCCTGGGCACCAGGGCCAATTCACCTAACCTGCACATTCCTGGGCACCAGGGCCAATTCACCTAACCTGCACATTCCTGGACACTGTAGCCAATTCACCTAACCTGCACATTCCTGGACACTGTAGCCAATTCACTTAACCTGCACATTCCTGGGCACCAGGGCCAATTCACCTAACCTGCACATCTTTGGGACTTTGAGTAGAAACCAGAGCATCCAGAGAAAACCCACACAGACACGGGGGGGGGGGGGAGAATGTGCAAACTCCACACCTGAGGTTGGAATCAAACCAACATCCCCGGTGCTGTGCGGCAGCAGTGCTAACCACTGAGCCACTGTGCCAGCATGCTATCTTATACCTATTAGGTACTTGGAGTTAAATAGTGAGCTTTGCCACAGGATCATTTTCCAACCCCTCCTGAAGCTGCCAGCCAAGAGGCTAGTGGCTCTGTGAACAGCAGTATCACATTAGAGGTCACATTGAGCCAGAAATCCACACAGAAGAAGTTACTTACTAGGGTGATCGCAGGGAGTCGGGGAGAGACAGGAACCAGAAAGACGAGTAGTGGGGTGGCATGAATCTCTCCAGCACCGACCCGTCATATTATCTTCCCCTGTCACCAGTCTTCAGGAGAGCAAGACTCCGCACCATGTTTGGTGAAGGTATTAAAAATTAAAGTTTTGCCAATAAACATCATTTTGTTGTACGGAGCCTGAGCACTGTTGAAAGGAGACAGATTCGAAGATGTTTGTATTGCAATCATCAGGCTAATTTGCAAGAATGCCAATTTAAGGGTAAAATCAACATTCATACTACATGAGATTAATTGGCAAGAGGGCTGCATTTGATATGGGCATCAGCATGGAGTATACACCGGTTAATGATGATTGACAGTGATAGTTTGTGGTGAAACGGTTAAAAATTATGTCCCAATACATGTGTGAATCTAACCGGAATGGAGGTGTTGCTTAGTCCCGTGTGAATCTTATTACACACCTCCCCGTGTGAATCTTCTTATCTGTATGTAACCAGAATGGAATGTGTTTTTTAGCCTTGCTCTGCTGTTCACATGAATGTTTATATCTGGAAAAGAGTATATCAGCTGGAAAAGTCTCCAGTTCGGTGAGTCTGCTCCGGGGTTACGTTTAACCGCCGAGCGTGGGTTGTTGGCAACCGCTCTACGAGAACTGACGGCTCCCAGTTCCGGTAACATGTAGAGTGAGTATAAGCCAGACCCGTTGGTTGTGGCGACGCTGCGGGGAATAAAATGCCCATATTCTAGCAGACTCGCCTCTTGGTCGTTTGTTCTGTGTCAGACTACTCTCCTACGAACCTGACCTTGAGAATTTTTTAAAACATTTGGCGCTGCGAGCAGGGTCAATCACAATTGAGGAGAGATTTTGATACAGAACAATGTTTTGGAAAAAGACTAAGAAACCAGAAGAACAAACTGTGGAGGTCCCGACCGTCCCGGGATGGCATGGATGTGGGCATGTACGTGGCAGTTTGTTTGAGAGAGGATCCCAGTCCTGCCGAAGAACCCCTTGCCTGGGGTACAGCGGAGGATGTGGGCATGTCCAAAAAGCTGAAGCGGAGTTAACAGAATTGAATGGGATTGAACTGAACTGAACTGAGTGGAACTGAAGTGAATCAAATTGAACGGAACAAAATGGAACTGAGCTAAATTGAATTGAAATGGACGGAACTGAATTGAACACAATTGAATTGAACTGAACAGACCTGAACTGAGCTGAATTGAACTACACTGAATTGACTGAACTGAAATTAACTGAAACGAATTGAACTGAATTAAGCATAATGTAACACATGTATTGGGCCAAGCAGTGGAATGTGGTGTAAAATTATGTCCCAATACATGTGTGAATCATAATGTAACACATGTATTGGGCCAAGCAGTGGAATGTGGTGAAACGGTTAAAAATTATGTCCCAATACATTTGTGAATCTAACCGGAATGGAGGTGTTGCTTAGTCCCGTGTGAATCTTATTACACACCTCCCCGTGTGAATCTTCTTATCTGTATGTAACCAGAATGGAATGTGTTTTTTAGCCTTGCTCTGCTGTTCACATGAATGTTTATATCTGGAAAAGAGTATATCAGCTGGAAAAGTCTCCAGTTCGGTGAGTCTGCTCCGGGGTTACGTTTAACCGCCGAGCGTGGGTTGTTGGCAACCGCTCTACGAGAACTGACGGCTCCCAGTTCCGGTAACATGTAGAGTGAGTATAAGCCAGACCCGTTGGTTGTGGCGACGCTGCGGGGAATAAAATGCCCATATTCTAGCAGACTCGCCTCTTGGTCGTTTGTTCTGTGTCAGACTACTCTCCTACGAACCTGACCTTGAGAATTTTTTAAAACATAGTTTCACCCAGCAAGGAAAAGACTTGTCATACATGCGTGCCTGTGGTCAGAGTTCAGTCAGTAATAAGGATGGCAGGAACAAACCGACACAGTGAAAAGGAGACAGTAAAGATCGCAGATGCTGGAAGCCAGAGTCAGTAGGGTGTGGAGCTGGAGATACACAGCAGGTCAGACAGCATCCGAGGTGCGGGAAAGTCGCCATTTCAGGCTCCGACCCTTCATCAGGACAGAAACAGTGAAAGGCTGTTTGTAAACGGCAGAGCTGAGATTACTGCATTCAACATGTTAGTTTGGCCAAAGCTCTTTAAATGTTCCACGAACAGCTGAAAGGGGAATTTGTTGGAACATATGAAATACAAGAACAGGGAAGGGGAAAATTGACAACTTGGAATTTTTTTTAAATTTAACATATATATTCTGAAACAGGTTTTATTTTATTTTCTATGTTACATGATTCTCTACACAGAAATTTGATTTTGGTTACATTGCTCATTCCCTTAAGTAACAATAAAAGAAAGACATGTACTTTTGAGAGATCTAACTTTAATTAAAATGTGCATTAAATAATCAGTGAGTCCCGCTTTGAGACAAGACTGATGACTAAACAAGACCAGGAATCCAGAACCAAGGGTCAGAGTCTAAGGATACGGGGTAGGACTGAGACGAGGAGAAATTTGTTAAACTAGATTAGATTAGATTCCCTACAGTGTGGAAACAGGCCCTTTGGCCCAACAAGTCCACACTAACCCTTTGAAGAGCAACCCGCCCAGACCCATTCCCATATGTTAACCCCTAACTAGTGCATCTAACACTATGGGCAATTTAACATGGCCAATTCACCTCACCTGCACATCTTCGGACTGTGGGAGGAAACTGGAGCACCTGGAGGAAACCCACGCAGACACGGGGAGAATGTGCAAACTCCACACAGACAGTTGCCCAAGGTGGGAATTGAACCCGGGTCCCTAGGGCTGTGAGGCAACAGTGCTAACCACTGAGCCACCATGCTACCCTAAGGGAGCAGTGAGTCTGTGGAATTCTCTGCCACAGAAAGCCATTCAGCCTAAAACATTGAATGTTTTCAAGTGGGTGTTAGGTACATTTCTTCGGGTTTAAGAAATCAAGGGATATGGGGAGAAAGTGGGAACAGGGGCTTGAGCTGGATGATCAGATTGAATGGAGGAGAAGACTCAAAGGGCCGAATGGCCTACTTCAGCTCCTGTTTCCTATGTTTTTACATCCTCACCCACTCACCAAAGTCTCAGTAGAAGTTAATGGTGCCGAGTGCAGGGAACAAATTTATACTGCAGGGGACGCAGTGTGACTGGTGACTAAAATTGACAATCCACCTCGGGAATGGGGAGCTGGGGATGGAATCCTTTCTGATCTTATACAGATGCTGCTGCATTTTAAGCCCTTTCGCGTTAAGTCTTGGAGGAGGAGTGGGTAGATTCTTAGGGATTCTAACCGGATTAAATAAATGTAAAATATAAATAAGTGCTTTACAGGAAACTCACATGGAGAGAATTTGACTCAAAATATAAATACAGAGCCAGTTGTTTTATTTTGTGGTCCCAGATCCTGGTCTCGAGATGCATTTATTTATCAGTTTAACCACATTAGGACTGTAGAATAACATGTGATATACACTCACCTCCAACCCATTGAGATGAGATGTTCTGCAGTAAGGTGAATGGGATGCAGAAAAAGGTAATGAGGAGGTCGCTGACGGCCAGGGAGCAGATGAAGATTGTGGTGACCGTCCGAGATCGCTTACCCCGTTTCACAATACACAGCACCAGTGTGTTCCCACAGAAAGCGAGCAGGAAGATCGCGCAGTAAACCACCACGAAAGTTACCTTCGCGGCGAACGGCAGTTCAGGGATGTAGACGAGAGGCTGCAGTTTGTAAGTCTGGATGAATTTCTGCCGGGAGAGGTTATAAAAATTCAGCATCTGGTTCAGGATCTCGGGGGTCACGTTGAAGGAGTCGGTCCTTCTCATTGTTTTATTGTCCTTGGATTCTTCCTGCCCTCTCTTTTGAACGGCTTTGGAAGCTTTCTGAAAGATTGCCAGTTTTGTTCAGTCATCCAAAGTGCCAACTAGCACTGCCAACTCCAACTCTAACTCCAACTCCAACGGGAGTGCGCTCATTAAACAAATTCGAGTTGCAAAACGGTGGTGGCTTCAGCATGAGAGGCAGACTGTGGACTTGAGAGCCGCCAGCTTGTTCCAAAAGACGATGAATTCTCTCTGAAGTCACATGCACAGCAATCAGACACTGACTTGAATTTAACTCATTGGCACCTGTTTTGCTGAAGACTGGGAGAATCTGCAAAGGTACCACTAAACCTAGCTGCGTTAGCACAGTGGCATCAACACACTGATACACATACTCACACAGTCACACACCCACTTACACACTCTCTCACAGTCATGCACACACTCACACACTCTCACAATCACACACACAGACTCTCTCAGTCACACACACACACTCACAGTCACACACACGCATACAGTCTCACAAACACTTACACTCTCACATTATCACAGTCTCATACACACACACTCACACAGTCACTCTCGCACACAGTCTCTCACAGACACACACACACTCTCTCACGCAGTCTCACACACACGCTCTCTCACACACACTCACATTCTCTCACACAGCCACACACACACACACACACTCTCTCTCAGTATCACACACACTCTCTCATATAGTCTCTCTCTCTCTCTCACACACACACAGTCTCTCTCTCACACACACACACATACTCACTCTCTCTGTCTCTCTCACACACTCACACACATGCACTCTTCTCACACAGTCTCACACACACACCCTCTCACACACACACTCATTCTCTCTCACACAGCCTCACACACACTCACTCTCTCACACAGCCTCACACACACACACTCTCTCTCACACACACACACTCTCACTCTCTCACACACACACTCACACTCTCTCACATAGTTTCTCTCTCACACACTCACAGTCTTTCTCTCACACACACACACTCACTCACACACATGCTCACTCTCTCACAGTCTCACACACACTCACACTCACACAGTCTCACACACACATGCGCTCTTCTCACAGTCTCACACACACACACCCTCCCACACAGTTTCTCTCTCACACACACTCATTCTCTCTCACACAGCCTCACACACACTCACACTCTCTCACACAGTCTCTCTCTCACACTCACACTCTCACTCTCTCACACACACATACTCTCTCTCACAGTCTCACACACACACCCTCTCAGTCTCTCTCTCTCACACACACTCACTCTCTCTCACACAGTGTCACACTCTCTCTCTCAAACAGCTTCACACACACTCACACTCTCTCACATAGTCTCACACACGGTCTCACACACTGACTATCTCTCACAATCTCACACTCGCTCAGTCTCACACACACACTCAGTCTCTCACACACACATGCACTCTCTCTCTCACACACACACCCTCTCACAATCTCTCTTTCACACACACACTCTCACACAGCTTCACACACACTCTCTCACACAGCCTCACACACACAAACACACTCACTATCTCTCACAGTCACACACTCGCTCAGTCTCACACACACACACACTCTTAGTCTCTCTCTCACACACACACATACACTCATTCTCCCTCGCGCAGTCTCACACTGACAAACACATATACACACACACAGACTCACACACAAACACATACACCCACTTAAACACACACACACACAAAAACAGACACACACAAACTGATGGGCATTTAAAGGCTTTGCAAAAAAATACGAGGATATGCTGTTTTAACAGTCAGTTCAGTACCTTGTGAGAGAGTGACTCTTTGAAAGCATCACCCATTTCCAACGTTCAGGTAGCAATGCCTACTGCAAAACCAGCATACAGGGAAATACAGACAAATACCATTTGAACAAAGAACTTGAGGCTTATCCAAATGATAGTGGGATTTGTGCTCATGTCTGTGGTGCATTAGCCTCAACCAGCAGATTACTAATCCAGTGCCACTGCCAGTACAACAACATCTCCTTTTGCAGCAGCCTACAACATGACTACATTGTATTGCAGCAACCCAAACCAGCACATTTTCCTTTCAGTAAGCCACCCTTGTGGGCTGGCTGCATTTATTGCATGAAATAAATTAACAGTTGACCCAAACAAGACTTATAACACTTGATGGTAAGGTCTTGGGGAGTGTTGCCAAACTTGGAGTGCACGTTCATAGTTCCTTGAAAGTGGATTTGCAGGTAGACAGGGTGGTGAAGAAGACTTTTGGTATGATTGCCTTTATCGGTCAGTGCATTGAGTTGGGAGGTCGTGCTGCGGCTGTAAAGGGCATTGGTTAGGCCACTTTTGGAATACTGCATTCAATTCTGGTCTCCCTGCTATAGGAAGGATGTTGTTAAACTTGAAAGGGTTCAGAAAAGATTTAGAAGGATGTTACCAGGGTTGGAGGATTTGAGCTATAGAGAGAGGTTGAATAAGCTTGGGCTGTTTTCCCTGCAGCATCAGAGGATAAGGGGGGACTTTATAGAGGTTTATTAGATCAAGAGGGCCATGGAGAGGGTGAATAGCCAATGTATTTTCCCCAGGGTAGGGGAGTTCAAAACCAGAGGGCATAGGTTTAAGGTGGGAGGGGAAAGATTTAAAAGGGACCTAAGGGGCAATGATTTCATGCAGAGAATATTGCATATATGGAATGAGCTACCAGAGGAAGTGTAGAGGCTGGTACAATTACAACATTTAAAAGGCATCTGGATGGGTAAATGAATAGAGAGGGTTTAAAGCATTTGGGGCAAATGCAGGCAAATGGAATTAGGTTAATTTAGGATATCTGGTAAACATGGGTGAGTTGGACAGAAGGGTCTGTTTCCATGCTCTACATCTATATGACTCTATGACTCCAAATAAGATACCAGTGGTCAGTCGGCCACCCTGATTGTTGCTTAATTAGTTGTTTCACCAATCATAAATTACCCTCAGGATGTGATGTCCTCAGAGGCCATTTTGCAGATGAATTAATGATTGCATATGTTTCTGTATAAGCCTCAATGTAAAAGCTGTATGGATTGTTACTGAGGCAGACTGTATATTGTAACATTGCAAAGCAATTAGTTCAGCGTACTATCCCCATACTGACACACAACATGACGCCTTATTTAATACATCTGTTTATTAATTACTTGTTCCCATTCATTTCTGGCAAAGGCTTTCCTTGTTTCTGCTCTCAGTTTGCTATTGTACTGTTTGTTGCTCATTAATATTTTAGAACAATGGGAAATTATGTCAAGATTCTCATTCCATATGTAGTGATTCATGAGGATTCTCGCAATTAGCACATTATTCTTGCCACAATGTTCTCAGCAGTGCTTTCCTATTTGCTTTCATTTATCACAAGCAAAAGCTAATTGTAGATAATCAACATTGTAAAATTGTAAGTTTGTCTGAGACCAAAATACTCTTTAGAGTTGCATCGATTCAACAATAATCATTACCCCTGAGACAGCTCTTCTCATCAACGGTCTCGATCTGGGATGGAATTTTAGTTCAAAAAAGCAAAAGTACTGCAATGCAAAGGATTCTTGACTCTTACAAGCCCAATGCTTTGAATTTTGTGTGCACATTACATGCCGTTCAAACTTTTAATTTAATTTGTTTTTATTTAAAAATAAGTGGTAAATGTGTTGTGATTTAAAATAGTCCGTGAAATAACTCCAGGTGCAATATTTACTGATTGTTCTAGAAGATGTTAGAAGTGAGATAAAGACCATTTTATCCTCTTAGAGAAATTGTTTCAGACTACACTGTTATCTCCTTTGCGTCTGCTCAATTCTCCAATATAATCCTCTGGCTCTCATCTACACCAGCAGCCGTTTGTATTTGCGTTATCCTCTGTTGTTTCCATCACCCACTTGCTGGTCATGTTATCAACTCTCCAAACTCTGTGAGAGTAACCAAATCTCCAGAAAGCAATGTCCTCTGAAAATGACCATTGGGCAATAGTTTAGAACAAGCAATATTAGATAAGCACTTCTTATAAACTCGTGAATTTATGACTTTCATTTCTAAGGAATAAAACAAATGCAGAAATAAAAATTTGGAGTGGTGTAATTTGTAAAATGCAAAGCCTCTGATCTGCTCTTTTAGCTATAATCTCTGTCCTAAATGGTCTACCCCGTATTTTTAAGCTGTGTCCTCTGGTTCGGCACTCACACATCAGCGGAAACATGTTTCCTGCCTCCAGAGTGTCCAGTCCTTTAATAATCTTATATGTCTCAATCAGATCCCCTCTCAGTCTTCTAAACTCAAGGGTATACAAGCCCAGTCGCTTCAGTCTTTCAGCATAAGGTAGTCCCGCCATTCCAGGAATTGACCTCGTGAACCTACGCTGCACTCCCTCAATAGCCAGAATGTCTTTCCTCAATTTTGGAGACCAGAACTGCGCACAATACTCCAGGTGTGGTCTCACCAGGGCCCTGTACAGCTGCAGAAGAACCTCTTTGCTTCTATACTCAATTCCTCTTGTTACGAAGGCCAGCATGCTATTAGCCTTCTTCACTACCTGCTGTACCTGCATGCTTGCCTTCATTGACTGGTGTACAAGAGCACCCAGATCTCTTTGTACTGCCCCTTTACCTAAATTGATTCCATTTAGGTAGTAATCTGCCTTCCTGTTCTTGCCACCAAAGTGGATAACCATACACTTATCCACATTAAACTGCATCTGACCACTCACCTAACCTGTCCAGGTCACCCTGTAATCTCCTAACATCCTCCTCACATTTCACCCTGCCACCCAGCTTAGTATCATCAGCAAATTTGCTAATGTTATTACTAATACCATCATCTATATCATTAATATATATTGTAAAAAGCTGCGGTCCCAGCACTGATCCCTGCGGTACCCCACTGGTCACTGCCTGCCATTCCAAAAGGGAGCCATTTATCACTACTGTTTCCCGTCAGCCAACCAACTTTTAATCCAAGTTAGTACTTTGCCCCCAATACCGTGCGTCCTAATTTTGCTCACTAACCTCCTATGTGGGACTTTCAGAAAGTCCAGGTACACTACATCTATTGGATCTCCCTCGTCCATCTTCAGAGTTACATCCTCAGAAAATTCCAGAAGATTAGTCAAGCATGTTTCCCCTTCGTAAATCCATGCTGACTCTGACCTATCCTGTTACTACTATCCAGATGTGTCATAATTTCATCCTTTATAATAGACTCCAGCAACTTTCCCACCACTGAGGTCAGATTAACTGGTCTATAATTTCCTGCTTTCTCTCTCCCACCTTTCTTAAAAGGTGGTATAACATTAACCACCCTCCAATCCTCAGGAACCGACCCTGAATCTATCGAACTCTGGAAAATAATCACCAACGCATCCACGATTTCCCGAGCCACCTCCTTCAGTATCCTGGGATGTAGACCATCAGGCCCCGGGGACTTATCAACCTTCAGACCTAACAGTCTCTCCAACACCAATTCCTGGCAAATATTAATTCCCTTAAGTTCAGGTCCTTCAGCCACTGTTACCTCAGGGAGATTGCTTGTGTCTTCCCCAGTGAACACAGATCTGAAGTACCAATTCAATTCTTCTGCCATTTCTTTGTTCCCCATAATATATTCCCCTGTTTCTGTCTTCAAGGGCCCAATTTTAGTCTTAACCATTTTTCTGCCTTTCACATACCTAAAAAAGCTTTTACTATCCTCCTTTATACTTTTGGCCAGTTTACCTTCGTACCTCATTTTTTCCTCTGCGTATTTCCTTCTTAGTTATCCTCTGATGTTCTTTAAAAGCTTTCCAGTCCTCCGTTTTCCCACTTATCTTTGCTATGTTATACTTTTTCTCTTTTAACTTTATATGTTTCTTAACTTCCCTCATCAGCCATGGCCACCCATACCTCCTCCTAGCATCTTTCCTCCTTTTTGGAATGAACTGATCCTGCATTATACACAGAAATATCTACCATTGTTCCTCCACTGTCATCCCTGTTAAGGTATTGCACTATTGAACTTTGGCCAGCTCCTCCCTCATAGCTCCATAGTTCCCTTTATTCAACTGAAATATTGTCACTTCCAGTTGCACCCTCTCCCTTTCAAATTGCAGTTTGAAGCTTATTGTATTATGGTCACTACTTCCTAATGGCTCCTTCACTTCGAGGTCCCTGATCAATTCTGGTTCGTTGCACAATACCAGATCCAGAATTGCCTTGTCCGTGGTAGGCTCCAGCACCAGCTGTTCTAAGAATCCATCTCAGAGGCACTCCACAAAGTCCCCAATACCATCCTGATTCTCCCAGTCTACCTGCATGTTGAAATCCCCCATAACAACTGTAGTAACATCTTTGCGACAGACAATTTCAGCTCCTAATTCAACTTACATCTGACATCCAGACTACTGTTTGGGGGCCTGTAGATAATCCCAAGAGGGTCTTTTTATCCTTCGAATCAGGGGATGTAGAGTCAGGATGGATAGAGCTGAGAAATTCTAGGTCCCCCCTCCCAAGGGACTGAATATCATCCCTTACCAACATGGCCACCCCACCCCCCTCTGCCTGTCAGTCTGTCCTCATGATAGCACATGTAGCCTTGAATATTCATTTCCCAGGCCCTGTCCACTTGAAGCCTCGTCTCAGTTATCCCCACAATATCAGATCTGCCAATTTCCAAAAGAGCCTCAAGCTCATCCATCTTATTTCTAATGCTTCATGCATTCATATATAGTATTTTTAATTTGTTACTGCCCTCACCCTTCCCATCAACTCCTATTTCACTCAAACTTACAGCATGATCTCTTTGAGTTTTCTGCTTCATTGATAGTTGTCTTTCTTGACTTCCCTTGTTCTAACTTTCCCTTCAATTCCCTTCTTAAACATCCAGTTTGTCTCTTCCCCTTCCCCTCCCCCCCCCCCCCCACTACTTAGTTTAAACGCAGCTGTGTTGCAGTAGCAAACCTGCCTGCCAGAATGCTGGTTCCCAATCTATTAAAGGTGCAAACTGTCTCTCCTGTATAAATTTATGTTTACCACAAAACATACCCTAGCGATCCAAGAATTTAAATCCTTGCTTCCTGCACCAGCTCCCCATTCAAGTCCATTATCTCCCCGTTTCTGGCCTCATCAGCCTGAGGAACTAGAGGCAAACCAAACATAACCACCCTGGATGTCCTGCTTTTCAGCCTTCTTCCTAGTTCTCCCAAGTCCTGCTGTAGTATGTTCCTCCTCTTCATCCTGACATCATTTGTGCTGACATGTACCACCTTCATCCTTGAGGATTTCCTGCACTCCTGTCTGTGATGTCTTTAACCCTGGCACCAGGAAGGCAACACCTTGCTCGAGTCCTGCCTGCTGCCTCAAAAACCCTGGTCAGTTCCTCTCACTATGGAACATGCAGAAATGGCTGATGCATTGAATAGGTATTTGTGTCTGTCTTCAGTGGAGGACATGCATAACAAGGACACAAAGATAGGAGAGATCCTGGAAACAATGAGTGTTGGGCAACCAATAGAGCTAAGTAGATAAGTCTCCTGGCCCTGATGGCATACACCCCAGAATGCTAAAGAGAGGCAAGAGAAATAGCAAATGCACTTGTGGTAATTTGTCAAGTTTAACTGGACCATGGGACAGTTCCAGCACATTGGAAAACAAAGATGACCAAAAAGATAGTTGAGTCAGGAGGACATGAAGGAAAGAAAGTTTAAAGGAATGTGATCCAAGCGCAGGCTTCCTACAGTGTAGGACATACCATTGCAGTATATAGGATTGTAGAGATGACTAAACAAGTTAGGAGCAGACCAGTCCCCCAAAAAGAGTGTTCAGCTTGAAGTCTTGAGCTCAATCTACTGATTCCATTCCAAACGTGGGCCTCAAGCACAAGCAGCCTTCGATTCCTCAAAATCTCTACCAGCAGTTGTTGATGCTGTTGTAGTTGTAGTATTGTGCTTCCTACCATTCATTTTATTTTGAAAGAGGGAACAGGTAAGCAAGAGGAGAGGTAGGTAAAGGTAAAAAGTCAAACAAAATTGGTAGTACCAAAGAAAGGAAACCATGGAATAATTTTCCAGATGAATTTTATTTCTCTAGGAGCACCATTACAAAGGTATGAGTTGTATACATTCTAAGCTAAGGAATAACCAACTTTGGACATTTGATATGAACAACATTAGTTGCATAATAGGAGAATGAAAACATGGAACCAGCAAAAGTGGATCTCAGCCAATTAGTTATCCTTGGGCATACACTAAATGTATGACTTCATTATTTACACTTCCACAGTTTGCACCTCCCATAGTCAACTTCACAACTCCATGGCATTATGCAGAACAGGACAGTGACTTTGACCAGGGTTAACAGCCATTGAGAGAGAGAGTGTCCAATATAGACTTATTGCAATATTTTGTACATTACATAATTTATCAAATGATAAATTACCAGATTTGTACAAGGAATGAAATTCTGCAAGTAATTTTAAACTTGCTGGGACAGGAACCCAATAAGACCAGAGGAATTAGTGTTTAATGTGATCACCTTCAGTGGAAGGGAAAAAAAAACAGCTAGGAGAGAAAAATGCAATCTAGTGCTGGTTTAAACAAGCCAGTCTATGATTAATTATTATTTCAGAAGAGGTTCCTTTCACATGCAGCAATTATGTTTCTTCATTTATTGATTCTATAGGATAGAGAAACAACTCCACCATTGAAGGAAAGATTTAGCTTCTGTTTCTTGGCATGGAGATAAAACATTTCCACAGTTAGGTTTGTGTACATATTTGAGATACAAGATTAGATTAAACATGTAAATGGGTGTTTATCCAAAGACTAAATTAGAAAACAGCATGTGTGGGTTTAATCATGGCCAAGTCTAATGAACACCTTGTTAATTTGCTGTCTACATTGTTTAGTGGAATGCAAAAACAAACTAGATTGATTACATTAAAAAAGATATCTTTCCATTCATCATTCCAAAGTATGTCATTTCAACTCATGGAGTGGGCTTCATTTAGATGGCAGGAATTACATGAAGTAAATGTGGATGGAGACCACTCCATGAGCAAGGACTTTAAAAAGCAAATCTTACATTTAATGTATACAATTGCATCCTCAATATTATAGTGGAGCCATAATCCATTCATTGCAACTATTGTAGCTATACAGAGGATTGTTGGCTTTTTAAGCTATTAAAAAGACAATTAGAAACATTTGCCTTGTGGTCCATCTGCTGATCTGGAGAGAAAAGCCAAAATATCTATCCATCAATCATTGCCACCACACAGTTTCACGAGGGTATCTCTATAGTCCCCACCTGTATCTCCCTGTGGGTAGAAATATCAATTGTTATTAACCAGAGGTAAGCACAGACTCCCACACCATTCTTTCCCCATTTTCTTCCAACTTTTGCAACGAGTAAAGCATTTGCCTGCACTTGGCCCACATCCCTCCAAATCTTTCCTATTCAAGCCATCAGATGGCGTTGTAATTATACAAGTCTCTACCACTTCCTCCGGCAAAGAGAAAGTTTACAGCCCAGGAACAGGTCCTTCGACCCTCTGAGCCGATCCAAATCTATCTAAACCTGGTCGCCAGTTCTTAAGCATTGGTATCCCTCTACTCCCTACCTACTCATGCATCTGTCCAGATGCATCTGTGCCTGCCTCTCCCACCTCTGCTTGCAATGTGGTACAGATACCCACCACCGTGTATTGCCTACATGCACTAACCTCTGGGTTTAAAACCTCTGGGTTTAGTGGGCAGCACGGTGGCACAGTGGTTAGCACTGCTGCCTCACAGCGCCAGAGACCCAGGTTCAATTCCCGCCTCAGGCAACTGTCTGTGTGGAGTTTGCACATTCTCCCCGTGTCTGCGTGGGTTTCCTCCAGGTGCTCTGGTTTCCTCCCACAGTCCAAGGATGTGCAGGTCAGGTGAATTGGCCATTCTAAATTGCCTGTAGTGTTAGGTAAGGGGGTAAGTGTAGGGCTATGGTATGGGTGGGTTGCGCTTCGGCAGGTTGGTGTGGACTTGTTGGGCCGAAGGGCCTGCTTCCACACTAATGTAATCTAATCTAATGTAATCTAACCTAATCTAAAACGTTGCCTGTTGGGTCCCTTTTAAATCTTTCTCCTCTCACCTTATACCTATGCCCTCTAGTTTTGGACTTTCCAATCTTGGGAAAGATCTTGACTGTGAATGCTATTCACCTTCCTGATTTTATAAACCTCTACAAGGTCACCACTAGGCCTCTGACACTAGGGAAAGTTGCTAGAGAACATTGCTCTTATTACCTATTCAGTTGGACAAGGTGGGAAGTCATATGACTTATTTAACATTAAACTAAATGTAATGGATTTGATCAAATATGAACCTGGATTAAGTTAAAAATCACACCACCAGGTTATAGTCAGACAGGTTTATTTGGAAGCACTAGCTTTCGGAGCACTGTTCCTTCACCAGGTAGTGGTGTCCTGATGAAGGAGCAGCACTCAAAGCTAGTGCTTCCAAATAAACCTGTCTGACTAAAATCTGGTGGTGTGATTTTTTAAAAACTTTGTACACCCCAGTCCAAAACCAGCATCTCCAAATCATGAATCTGGATGCAGTAGCCAATTTAAGGCAAAGAGTAGTTTTGTAATGGGAGACTCCTTTGGGGGTGGTGGAGAAAGCAACATGAGTACTGGGCCACAAGAACCCCTCAGCCTAGGCACTGCCCAAATCCCACCTCCTCCAGGAGGGAAGTGGATAACAAAACAGGTTGATTACAAAATATTTAATACACCCATGACCACTAGTGCCAAAAGCTCAACTAAAAATCAGCACATTGAAGACTTTCAGGTCCCACACTACAGAAGTGAAAAAAACAAAAACAAACTTAAATTGTTTGGCTTGGAATGCAGTTGTCAAAAAAAACTGCTTGTACAGTGCCTAGTTAAATATTACTTTTCAGCCAAAGGGAAAATACCACTAGGAGGCAGTAGCATCACATTTACAACTTACCTCAATTGAAGAATGAAGGGTGTTCTCATATTTTGATTTATAAATAGCTTTGATTTCCACCAGGTCAACTTCAGATCGAGACACCATAATTCTCACCAGAGTGTTGTCATCTGTTCCAGCACCCTATTTTTAATCAGGGCAAGCCATTAAATCATAAAAGAAACAGATCAGAGCCCAACAGTAAAAGACTGTCCTGCTGTGTACAACTAGAGAGACATGAGGACTCTGGACTGGCTAGGATAATTTATAAAAAAGAATTCGCTACACAATCACCTACTTGCCCAGAATCCAAAGATAACCTTGGGCCCCTCTAATTATAGCGAGTTGTGGTTCTGTTCGCCGAGCTGGAAGTTTTTGTTGCAAACGTTTCATCCCCTGGCTAGGCGACATCAGTGCTTGGGAGCCTCCTGCGAAGCGCTTCTTTGATGTTTCCTTCAGTGTTTATAGTGGTCTGTCCCTGCCGCTTCCGGTTGTCAGTTTCAGCTGTCCGCTGTAGTGGTTGGTATATTGGGTCCAGGTCGATGTGTTTGTTGATGGAGTTTGTGGATGAATGCCATGCCTCTAGGAATTCCCTGGCTGTTCTCGGTCTGGCTTGCCCTATGATAGTAGTGTTGTCCCAGTCGAATTCATGTTGCTTGTTGTCTGTGTGTGTGGCTATTAAGGACAACATTACTATCATAGGGCAAGTCAGACAGAACAGTCAGGGAATTCCTAGAGGCATGGCATTCATCCACAAACTCCATCAACAAACACATCGACCTGGACCCAATATACCAACCACTACAGCGGACAGCTGAAACTGACAACCGGAAGCGGCAGGGACAGACCACTATAAACACCAGAGGAAACATCAAAGAAGCACTTCGCAGGAGGCTCCCAAGCACTGATGTCACTAGCCAGGGGACGAAACGTTTGCAACAAAAACTTCCAGCTCGGCGAACAGAACCACAGCAACGAGCACCCGAGCTACAAATCTTCGCACAAACTTTGAAAATTATAGTGAGATCTAAAGGGGTGTTGGTGTCTGTTTCTGAACAGACACCCCCCAGAACTAGTCCATTGCAGCACACTGTTGGCAAATCTCCAACCCTCAAGGCAGAGTGCTTAGACTTCAGGTCAACACCAAGAATAGGAAAGTAACAGAGGCCCAGGTATCAAGATGATCAGGGCTTTGCTGGAGATGGTCAGTGTCCAAGATAACATTTAGACACTGGCAAAAGCTTCATTAAGGCAAGGTGTCAGGGGTGAAGGAAAGCAAGTAGAAATTAAACAAAGTGATCAGAGCCAAAACTGAAAAAACCCAATAAATCATGGCTTTAAGAAAAGGTAACAAGGTTACAGCTGAGTTGGTGAACAAAAAAAAGACTTAGACAACTTTGTGCAGGGGAAGTTGCAAATGAACAGTTGACAAAAAGCTCAACTTTGACAAGAGCAAGTGCTGCCAGACTTACCTTCATTGCATTATAAAGCTTTTCTGCAAAATAGGCTGGGGTATTCTTCACACATTTGACTGAAAACAAAAAGGGACAAGCTATTGTCAATTGTAATACACAGCTAGCAAACATTTATTACAGCCTTGCTATCAATTAGTCATTTGCAAGCTATTTTTGTTGTACAATAGACCTGAAAAAAAAAGTGTTAAATACAGTGAGTAGCATTCAATATTCCTGATTGCAGCAGAAGGGATCATGGTCTCCTAGTTCTCAAGTTTGAGACTCATTGTGCAATAGACAATTTGGTTTAAGACAAGTCTTCTCAATAGAAGCAAACCACTGTTGTCCAGCAGAGGAGACAGGTCCTGTATATTTTAGTACAAATGAATAGCAGCAAGTCTGCTGGATGATCTTTGCACACTTCAATTTGTAGCTGCCTAAAATGCTATAGAATCTAGTTTGGGTTAAAAAGTTACTATTTAATAATTCCGTAGGTCTGCAATATTAAAAAAAACCAATCAGTTAAAGCCTTTGCAGTCATACTCCATTGATTGATCAGATTGGAAAGTGCCAATCTCCTCTTCACACAGGCTGTGAAATGGGTTCAGCTCTGGATTATGCACATCAATTGATTTGTTAGTTGACATACAGTATGAAATTTAAAATCACAAGAAAATATTCATGTCAGAACTTAAATTAGCATTAACAAGGGATTTTGTAAACACAAGTATTTGCATGTTGAGGACCCACCTTTCCCCCCCACCCAAAAAAACCCTCCAATTCTGAAGCACGTGTAGTTCCACTTGCCCCACAGGAGGATGGGAATTTTTTGGTAGAAGCCAGAAAGCAATAGAAAACAGTTAACATTTCTCAAAAGGAGAGCTCAAGCAAACTGGGGGAGGTGGACAAGTGAAAAAAGTGGTTTCAAGACTAGAAAGGTTAATATCCAAACAAAGCTCTAGTATGTTGGAATTTTTCCTTCCATTGGCTGAGGAATACTTAGAGTCAAAAAGGTTAGAGCAATTTATATAACAATAGTTGACTGCTATGAATGTAATTATTGTTATGAATGTACACATTGGTGGGCAACACTGTGGCACAGTGGTTAGCACTGCTGCCTCTCAGCACCAGAGACCCAGGTTCAATTCCCACCTCAGGCGACTGACTGTGGAGTTTGCACGTTCTCCCCGTATCTGCGTGGGTTTCCTCCCACAGTCCAAAGATGTGCAGGTCAGGTGAATTGGCCATGCTAAATTGCCCATAGTGTTAGGTAAGGGGTAAATGTAGGGGTATGGGATCATTGCACTTCAAGGGGTCGGTGTGGACTTGTTGGGCTGAAGGGACTGTTTCCACACTAATGTAATCTAATCTAATCATGTTCAAGGCAAATGTTACAAGACTTAACTAAGCAAAATTTAGTGGGAAATAATGGCTAGAGTGGATATGAATTTAAGTGGCAAGTAAGATCTCCAGTTCAAGTCAAGTCATTTTAAACAATGCAAAAACCCATGATTATTAAACAGTAAACTGTTTCACAAAGACAAGATTATAGTGAAATGGGCATTTGTTGCTCACTGCTTTGTGCTCTACACCCACATAAGATTCATTTCTACTCCACTTCAAATGATAGCTGACTTTTTTATAGCTCTGATTAATTAATAGAATCTTTAATTGAGGTTTTCACTTGAAATGCCTTACCAATGGCCAACATAACTTGCTGCAGACTGCCAGAACATTCACTGCCGATGCTATCTTCAAGGTCAATGTCATACACTTTCTGATACTCGTCAAAGACTGCATGCACACAGGAGTATAAATAACAAAGTAGATTAGCTTTCTGCTAATGGCAAAGCATTCAGAACAGGTTCTGCCAGTTGCTTAGTCAAATCACAATGGAAATTAATTTAAATGAATGCTATTGACTGAATGTTAAATAGCAGCTATTATTAGCTACAAACCAATTGTGGCAATTATACTTGCTCATAAGACAATTGAATCAGCAATTAGAGTGCACATTTTGTAATTGCATTGCTGCAAACTAATCTTGACTACTCCTACATCTTGACCCTCAAATATATTTTCTCCTAGGTTTGATGAGATTGCTTGTTCATTAATACCTGCTAATAAATGAGGAACACTCCTTGAACAGAGAATAGCAATGAATTTTTCTTCATCTGTGCCCCAAGCATTTTCACCAGCTTCATAGAGAGCCTTTATTTGGAAAGAGGCAAAATTTCAGTGGAGAATCATACATGGTGTAGCTACATACAAACAATACCTTCCACAATGTTTGTATTCAGAATGTGGACATTGCAGGCTAGGCCACATTTATTGCACATGTAAAAATTTACTCTGGAGGGGGCAACAAACTACAGTCACTGGGGCATGGGCACACAGTCAGTACCACTTAGGAAGAAGTGTTCCTTCTGTCACTGGGTCAAAACCCAGAATTAATATCATTCCAAGTTATGATTCAGGTTTCAGGAAGCAAAAATCAGAAAAAGCATTGCTACATCTCAGCTGCCCTCATCCATTCAGATAGATAGCAGTCACCATGGATTTGTAAGGTGCTGTCAGAGGCTTGGTGAATTTCTGTGCAGTCCATCTTGTAGATGGTACACACTACTGCAATAGTGAGATACCAAAGAGTTTGAATATGAAGTGTGGATGATGGTGGTGGGCACCTGCACATCAAGTGGGTTCAACTGTGGAATACAAGGGGCTATGATTAGATTCTCTTGGAGATGGTCACTCCTGCCCCTTGCAGTGCACCCCTAGTTGCAGAGTTGGCATGTGATGTTCAGGACCTCACAGATAGGAGCATCTTTTACATTGATGTGCTGGGCTTTCCCCCCTGCCCCCTCTCAGAATAGAGAAATTTGTGGACCCTCCAACAAGTTGTTGAATCACCCTTCACATGTGGCAGGACTGACCGCTTTTAAAATCATAGTGGATGCCACTGATTGGAGTAATCTGGCCCAATCTACTGAGTGTGGAATCAGTAGGCTTAGTCTATTGCATGAAAGCAGTAGGTGTGGCTTTACCTTGGGCTATTTTTAAGATGTACTTTGTGTTACTCCCTGAACTCTTCATTGATCTACATTTGATCTCCTTGCGAGACAGAAATAGAAGGGAGTTTGCCAGAAAGATACACCAGGCAATGAGGTAGAATACAATTTTGATGTCCCAAAGCACTGAGTGGATGCTAGATCTGTTTAATGTCTAGCAAAGAGTCAGTGCCACCCAACAGTGCCATCTTCCATGTGTGGATGGGATTTGCATACAAAAGACCTGTGGCATCATGCTAATACAGACCCAGACATTAAAGAATAGACCATCATTTCCCTCCTTACTTTGACTTTCCAAGGAGACAGGCAAGTGGATGAGAAGTTGTATTAATGAAGTGATAAGGTTTGCTGCTCTGTAATATATGTACATCTCACCTTAGCATCATCTTCTGCTTGAGAAGCATCTACACCCCCTTCATCACGGTTACCCTAAGTGTTTTTTCAAAAAAAAAACGCAATTAAAAAGTCACCCTTGATCACTGGCAGTCATGAGAAAATACAGCAAAAACATTTTAAACAACATGCATTGGGAAATGCCAGAAATATTGTTTTTGTGGCCGACTGGAGATTCTAGGAACATCTCTATCGATTAACTTGCTGCTGCTACATTGCTTAGTACAGTTGTATCTATCTTATTCTATAGAAACTATTCCTAATCTAATTAGGACTCATTTTCCATTACAATCTGCAAACAGGGGTTTGCAAAGAAGTTGCTTCCTTTCTCAGAAGGCAGACTGTTCAATTTAGGATCACTTAGTGTCAAATAAGCAATTGGTCTTGGGACATAAAACACTTCTGCCTGGATAACATGGTAATTCAGGGGAAAAAAAAAGTTAATTCATGAGCCAATCACAAGTAAAAAGGAGCACATTCCAGACACTGGAGAGTGAGAGCATTTGAATCAAAACTGCTGGAGTCTGGCTTCACTGACAAGTGTTGAGTGGCCGATCGTCCCCTCAAACAGAAGAAAGTTCTACCAAGACTAGAGAACACCTGCTAGAAAATTTAAAAAGCAGGTAGATAGATAAATTAAATCTTAGAACATAATCTGGGTCATAGACCTTTTAAAGTATACTTATTTCAAGTGGTCACACCAAGTTGTAGAATCTTGGAGGGTTCACTATCATTTGTTTGATAATGACAGATAATTAGTGGTATGCAAAGGAAATATTCCGGACACTCAAATTTATCCAACATTGCTATGACATCTAGCCACCAGATGGCAGCATTGGGTTTTCTGGTGCTGACAGCAATGGAGTTCAGGCACTGGTTCCAACTTTGAAACCAAGCTGGATCAGAGTTTTGAACTATTCCACAGCCTTGAGATCACATCTTTTGGACTATGTGCTGAAAAAAGGTTAAGGGAAAAAAAAAAGTGGTGAGGAGTTGTTTGCAGGTTGAAAAGAACTAAATTGAAATGATGTCCTCCATAGAAGTCATGTAAGCAGCAATTTCTGGAGGAATTTCTTACAGGCACAGGCCACACAAGCATATATAGCCATGGTCAGGCTGCAGTTTAACACTGACTGAGGGGAGTGAAACAGAAGCAAGACTTTTCAGAAGCTTGCTACAAGCTCTCAAAGCTGCTCTCTCCACTTCTGTGGAAAAGTGGACTCAAACTTCATTGATATTTTTAAAAAACACAGTAAAATCCAAAGAGTACAAAAAAAGCTGAGGAGCAAAGTAACCAGCGAGCTACAAATTAGGAGGCAAAGAATCAAACAATTGTGGTAGTCTGAGAATATTGTCCAAAATGTTTGACTTGCACAAGTTCATAGACATATGGGCTGAATGGAGTAGAACTAGACCATCGGCCATGATTGAATGGTAAAATAGGCTCAATGTTTGTCAACCCACTCTCCTGCCTTCTTCCCAGAATAAATGAAAAACCCCATCTTAAATACACTCAGTGACTTGGCCTCCACAGCCCTCTGCAGCAATGAGTTCCAGAGGGAAAATCCTCTGGTTGAGGAAATTCATCTCAGCATGGAGGGACTCTTTAGGACTGAGGCTGTGTCTTTGGGTCCTAGTCTTTCCTAGGAGCAGAGGCATCTCACACAATATAGAAAGAGAACGAACATGTATCACAAGTGTGTTGTTTAAAAAAAAAAGACTAAGGAAGCCTTGCTTTTATCCTGGGTCAGAGGACATTGGGATTTCTGAATGGTGGAGTTCAACTTTGACACCTTGCTCCTGTTGTCCTTCTATCTGAAGGAAATTTGCTCACCACTGCTGCTGGAATTCCCTGTTTATTATGTACCTTAACATTTAAGCAGAGAGGTGATTACTGGCCCCAAAAATGGCTGTAGCAAGTTGTTTAATAACCTTTGTATTGCTATGTTCACTGCCTGATATTAGTAACCAGGTTGCTATAGTGAATTTAAAAAAGTAGGTAGGTTAAACTCTATGACCAATTCTCAATGTTCCACAAATATGAAGCTTGTCCAACAGGAAGTTCTAGCAAATAAAATTTTTTCCCATGCCATCTTGAAATTTGTGAAAAATGCCTAGGTTTAAAAAGTGATAGAGATAATATAGTTACCTGAACTAAAGAAACCAGAACACGTTGAAAGTAACTGGATGTATCAGAGCAGATATCCTCCTCCAAATCAGATTCAAAATCTGGAAAAGAAAAATCAAGAGAAGCTGATAGAGCCAAGTGGTGAATGGAGTAAAAAAAAATTGCAGAAATGGAGGAATGCACTCTGATAAAGATACTCATTACAGAACTTCAATAAAGTTGCCATATACCATGGCCACTGGTACCCAAATGCATGAGATAAATAGAACCATCAGCTGACAAGTTCTACTACAAGTAAATAGGAACCCACTAGTCAAAATAGAGAGGGAGGCTAGAAAGTTACTGAGAGTTTATCCAAGGATTGCTGGATTTATACTATTAAAAATGACAAAATACACACTATCAGCAGATACTTGTAGTATTGTTGGTACTTTCATTCTTAATGAATGATGAGTTGAGAATCAGTGGAACAAAAGAAAAATGGAGAACTAAAATAACTGCAGATTCTGTAAACCAGAAATAGCTGGAAGAGCTCAACAGGTCTGGCAGCATCTGTTGGGAGATATCAATGTTTCAGTTCAAAGGATCTTTCCTCCAAACATCTCTGGGAATGGTGGGGCTCAACTTCTAGCCCATGTACTGAGAAAGGGTCACTCAAGTTATCTAAATTTCTCTCCAGATGCTGCCGGACCTAAGCTTTTCCAAGAGTTTGTTTTGGTTTGTTAAAAACCAACCAAAAAGTTTATTTTGGTCCCCTCCTGCAATTATGCTGTTAAAGGCAAGTTCAGCAGAATTCCAAACTCACTTTGTACCTAATGTGGAATTAATATCTGGGTGGGTGACAAGTGGAAAAAACCAGAAACATTGGAACTGCAGTAATACTGAAGTTTAACCAAACCGATTGTGGAAAGTACTAGGGACAGATAGATTTGAATTTAGAGAAATCGGCCTTGTGAGACTGAAAGCAAAAAAGTACCCCACCAAACTACTCCATCAGCTCAGGAGCAAAAAAATGACAATAAAAAAGTCAGTAAGAGTGTGTGTTGAGGGGTATATATTAAGTAGCACAACATGGCCTGGTTAATTAGGGAGGAGGGGGGGGGAATTAATAAAAAAATCTCTCCATTGTTGCAAATCTTTCAATGCTAGCAGCTGTAATACAAATTCCTGAGGTGGGAGAGTCCAGAACTAGAAGATATAGATTAGGGGAAGAGGGAAAAATATAAAAGGGACCTAAGAGGCAACTTTTGCAGAGGGTGGTGCATGTGTGGAATGAACTGCCGGAGGAAGTGGTGGAGGCTGGTACAATTACAACATTTTAAGAAAGGCATTTGGATGGGTACATGAATAGGAAGGGTTTAGGGGGACATGGGCCAAATGCTGGCAAGTGGGACTAGATTAGGATATCTGATCAGCATGGATGGGTTAGACCAAAGGGTCTGTTTCATAGTACATCTGACTATGACTATCCATAGATATAAAGTACCATGGTCTTGTAATATGACCAAACAACAATGACAAAAACCTATTACATTAACACTTGTGTTTGGACTTCAGAATAGTTGCACGGCACTGTTGGTAGACAGTTATACACCTAAAAAGGTAGTTATAGGTTGGGTTACTGTTCCAAAAGGTCAGGTGACTGCAAACCACTGGACAAAAGCTGTTTAAATGTTAATGTTTATAAAACAGGCAGTGTACACATTTAACGCCATTGGCTTATTTTCAGTTCAGGATAAAAAGCAATTTTTGCTGAGGAAACCCAGAGATTGAACATTTAGGGATAATCAAGATCTAACTGGGATTAGAGGAAAATTTGCCTCAGGAGGCCAAGAACCAGAGCGAAAATAAGTGTCACCATAGTTGGGAAAAAAAGTGGAAAAAAGTATCATGGAAGTTTCAAAACTAGAAGAAATGTTGGTTTTAAAAAAGCTGAAGAAGTTGAACACTCAGGTTAAGTGTATTCCTATTAGGCTCTGCAATTTTAAAAAGCCAATTAAAATTGAATTATTTGCTAGAAGGCTAACATTTCTCCAAATTGGAGCCCAGATAGCAGATAAGTGGGAAACTGGTTGAAACTTTATATGCTGTGCTTTAAGATGCAGATTTTATGTTTAGATAGCTGAGCTTTGTTTCCAACTCTTATGTAGGAGATTTTGTTAAAGCAAACTCTGGCCTTGTAAAATAGTTTGCAATTCGTCACAATGTTGCAAGCCAGCTTTTAACTGGAAATTGGACTTTCCAAGTAGTACCATCAGTTGATATAATATTAGTCCTTTCCAATAAGGAGTCAGTTGGTAAAGTAGCATTTCCTGCTTTCTCAGCAGCGGGTTTTCACTGAACCCTTCAATGCCCTGCACTAGTCAGTCATGTAGGCCAGATCAAGCAACTTTAGCAAGTTGTTCTAGAGTTTGGGTTTGACTTGCTCTTCAGAGTCTAGCCTTTAGATGGGTGTTTGATGAAGCTAGAGATTGACCATATGCAATCCTTTAGGGGAGGAGATGGCCTAGTGGTATTTCCCCTAGGCTATTAATCCAGAAATCCAGCTGTTAATCTGGGGTTCAAATCCTGCCACACCAGATGGTGAAATTTGAATTCTTTTTTTTTTTACAATCTGGAATTAAGAGAAAACCTAACTATAATAGTGAAACTATTTAGGAAAACCCATCTGTCTCACTGGTGTTTATTAGGCAAGGAAATCTGCCATCCTCACTTGCTGACCCACCTGACTCCAGACCCATCGTCATTGACTCAATTGCCCATTGAAATGATCAAAGGCACTCCATTCAAGGGCAGCTAGGGATGGGCAATAATGGCTGTCCAGCCAGTGATGCCCATGATGAGTGAATCAAAAAGCTCCATCCACCAGCTAAGACAGTGAAGGGACACTTTCTGCTCAAATTCCAGGGAGCTAGGAACAGGATTTTATCAAGTTTGAGTATGGGGTTTCTGAAATTGTTGTAATTTTAGCCATGTACTCCATATGACTGGACCAACTCAAATCTAGGTCAGGAAGGGTCATTTACAAACCCAACTCCTCAGTTGGTAGGCAGAAATAGCTGGCATTTTAACCACTTTTGTATTTACCAAGTATACACAAAAGGGAAAAATCCAAACAAGTTTCGATCAGGAAGGGTGGGGCGGGTGGAGGAGGAAGGAATCAGGAATAGGATGGCTGGTGATTTCCCCCAATTGCAGTGCCCCATCACTTCTGACTGAGGTCAATACAACTACTTCATGACAGAAGTAGCTTGGGATCTTCCTACTGGCTTCATGGAGATTGGACATGGGGTACTGGAGTTCATTCTGAACACTAATATACTGAAACCCTTCATAACATAGTTCTTTTTTTCCAATGATCATTTTGAATAACCATATTGAACTATTTCCTCACTAAGGAAAATTAGCCTGAAGAACAATTGGAGAGGTTGCTTTAATAGAGCTATAAATAGCAATTGCTTCAGTCAAATATTGGTGTACCTTCTTTATAAACTTGGACAATCTGTTGAATTTGTGCATTGTTGCGAGATGCTAAGATTTCAATCAAGACATCCTCATATGTTCCAGCACCCTATAAAAGCATCAAAATCGGAAGGTTAACGTTTGAATAAACATGAATCGGACAACACTTCACATGTTACCAAATACACAGGTCAATAAAATAAGTTAACTTTAATAATTGATGTTAGCAGTGCTAAAAACATGCTGCACAATTTAACATTTCAGTACAACAATATTAAATCACCAATAATAAAAGGGGCTAACAACTGGAGAAATATAGCATGTCTGCTGATTTTTGGTATTTTATTATTCCAAAAGAGGTATCGCTCTCAAAATCACTAATGGAGTCAGTGTAGTGTCTTCCAGTGATGTATGTATATCAATAAACTCGATCCAAAATCTGCTCAAGTCTGACATGTCTCAATTACTATGGTAGCTTAAAAGTTGTGCTCTTTATTTATCTAAAGCAGGCTCAATTGTCCCCATAGATATGGAGAAGAGGAGAAGCAGACAATGGGAGGATATTTAATTGGGGAAAAGGAAACTATGATACTATCAGACGTGTTGGGAAACAGACTGGGAGCAATTGTTCCATGGAAAGGCCACTACAGACATGTGGAGACTGTTTAAGGAACAGTTGTTGCGAGTGATGCATAAATGTGTTCCTCTGAGACAGGCAAGAAGGGGTAAGGTAAAGGAACCTTGGATGACAAGAGTGGAGGAGCTTCTTGTCAAAATAAAGAAGGCAGCTTACGCAAGGTGGAGTAAGCAAGGGTCTTGCTCAGCTCTAGAGGATTACAGGCAGGCAAGGAAGGAGCTCAAAAATGGTCTGAGAAGAGCCAGGAGGGGGCACCAAGGAGGCTTGGCAAGAAGGATTAGGGAGAATCCAAATGCATTTTACACGTACGTGAGGAATAAGAATGATCAAAGAAAGAGTAGGGCCGATCAGGGATAGCATAGGGTACTTGTGGTATAGAGTCTGAGGAGGTAGGGGAAGCCCTAAATGAGTTTTTTGCTTCTGTCTTACTAAAGTAAGGACCTTGTAGTGAATGAAACCATTGAGGAGCAGCATGCTGGAACGGATAGAGATTGAGGAAGCTGATGTGCTGAAAGTTTTGACAAACATTAAGATAGACAAGTCGCCTGGGCTAGACCAGGTTTGTCCTCGGCTGCTTTGGGAAGCGAGAAATGCGACTGCTTTGCCGCTTGAAGATCTTTGCATCCTTGCTCTCCAACAGAGTCGTACCTGAGGACTGGAGAGAGGCAAATGTAATTCCTCTCTTCAAGAAAGGAAATAGGGAAATCCCCAGCAATTAGACCAGTCAGTTCCACATCTGTCATCTGAAAGGTGTTAGAAAGGATTCTGAGGGTTAGGATTTATGACCATCTAGAAGAGCATGGCTTGATTAAATGCAGTCAGCACGGCTTTGTGAGGGGCAGGGCATGCCTCACAAATATTTGGAGTTCTTTGAGGATGTTACTAGACAAGTTGATGAGAGTCAAGCAGTGGATGTGGTGTATATGGACTTCAGCAAGACATTTGATAAGGTTCTCCATGGTAGGCTCGTTCAGAAGGTCAGGAGGAATGGGATACAGGGAAATTTAGCTGTCTGGATACAGAATTGGCTGGTCGACAGAAGATGGCGAGTGGTAGTGGAAGGAAAATATTCTGCTGGGAAGTCAGTGGTGAGTGGTGTTCCACAGGGCTCTGTTCTTGGGCCTCTACTCTTTGTAATTTTTATTAATGACTTGGATGAGGAGATTGAAGCCTGGGTTAACAAGTTTGCAGATGACACAAAGGTTGGAGGTGTTGTTGACAGTATAGAGGACTGTTGTAGGCTGCAGCGTGACATTGACAGGATGCAGAGTTGGGCTGAGGGGTGGCAGATGGAGTTCAACCTGGATAGATGTAAATTTGAAAGTTGAGTACAGGATGATTCTTGGCAGTGTGGAGGAACAGCGGGATCTGGTGTGCAGGTACATAGATCCCTTAAAATTGCCACCCAGGTGGACAGGGTTAAGAAAGCATATGGTGTTTTGGCTTTCATTAACAGGGAGATTGAGTTTAAGAGCCGTGAGATCTTGTTGCAGCTCTATAAAACTTTGGTTAGACCGCACTTGGAATACTGTGTCCAGTTCTGGTTGCCCTATTATAGGAAAGATGTGGATGCTTTGGAGAGGGTTCAGAGGAGGTTTACCAGGATGCTGCCTGGAATGGAGGGCTTATCTTATGAAGAGAGGTTGACTGAGCTCAGACTTTTTTCATTGGAAAAAAATGAAGAGAGGGGACCTAATTGAGGTGTACAAGATAATCAGAGGCATAGATAGAGTTGTAGCCAGAAACTTTTTCCCCAGGGCAGAAATTGTTAACACAAGGGGTCATGGTTTTAAGCTGTTGTTTGGTGGAAAATATAGAGGGGATGTCAGAGGTGGGTTCTTTATGCAGAGTTGAGAGAGCATGGAATGTGTTGCCAGCAGTTGTGGAAGAGGGGTCATTGGGGATATTTAAGAGACTGCTGGACATGCATATGGTCACAGAAACTTGAGAGTTTGTACATTAGGTTTACCTCACATGAGGATCAATGGTCAGCACAACATGGGCTGAAGGGCCTGTTCTGTGCTGTACTGTTCTATATTCTCCATGTTCACACCCTTCTTCCTCCCCTACTAAAATAGGGCTCCTATTTAAAAAAAACAAACTTCTCATGTGGAGAAATGGGTAGAGACTGGACTGTCAAATCAATTGAAAGAGGGGAAGTCCCGGTTTTCATTTTCCAGAGCACTAGTTCTCATCAAGAGGGTATTGTTATGCCATCTGCTGAACTGGAGTGTTTCTGGCTAAGGAAGGTGGTCTGACACAAACAGTTAACTCCCTATCAATAGCCTGGACTAAAACAGAGTCCAAGGTGTACAGCAAGACAAAACATTTACTGCTATAGGAGAGCAAGGTTCTGTCCAAATAAACATTACTGCACTGAAGCATTCGGTCACAGGACAGTTGTCACCAACTTGAAGTGTTGGCAAAGCTACTTGGGTGCCCATCAACAAGCTAGTCATTTTATAGCACGCCCATATAAAACAAATATTGACATGGAAAAAAAAAGACAGACTCAAAGCACAACAACATCAAACAGTTGAAATAAAGAAAGCAAGACCTACCCCTTACTGGAAAGGCCAACTGAAGGACCACTATCCAGAGTGCAGGACATGAAGTTAAAATGCAAGAGGGAAAGGAGCCAGGAGGCTGTGGTTAGGGAATGCCAACTTAGGTTCTAAAAGCCTGCATAGTGTAACAGAAAAGGCAAGATCAAGGAAATGTAAGGAGATCAAAGAGGGGAGAGACACAGTCGGAGCAGGAAGTGAACCAAGTCATGTTGCAAATGCAAGACAAGCCTGCAGATTGTCAATTCTGAAATATAGCATCTACTGACCACAGGAACAAGTTGGTCAATCTTTCCTTCACATGTCAGGTGGGATCATAGTTACCTTGAGAGCATCATGCAATTCCTTGGCATCGTAGCGTTCTGGAGGAAGGAGGAGGGCAACAATCAGGGATTCAAACTTCCCAGACAGCTCAGATTTCAAATCATCAATCAAGTCCTGTGGCAACAAACAATGGATTAGCAACATGAATTCAGAGCTGCCAAGTTATGAACAGCAATTCTGAAAAAGAATCTAAAGACATAGCAATTACATACCATAACTGCCCTAACTTTCTTTTGAAGATATGGTGTGGCTTATTTGCAGTGCAACAATTAAATTTCAAATAACCTGGAATTTCCACTATTGTACTCATGAAATAGGATATCCAAACCTTGGATGGCCTGAACATTGGCACTGATACACTTAACTAGATAAAGTAGCAAGGCTGCACTTTAGCTTGATGAATCAGTCAGGTTTGCATAACCACACACCAAGGGTGGACAAAGCTAGACTTTCATCACCTTTCACCAGATTTCCTTAACATCCAAAGGGAAGAGAATGGTGGAAAGTTTAACAAGAGCCAGGTCACTGCTTTGGTCTGTGACTGTGGCAGCCATTGAGAAAGCTATCTCTTGCAATATTAAGATCCAGGAAGCCACTGGCTTTATGGAAGTCATTAATTATCCATACATTGACCACTAGCATCATGTCAAACAGGTAAATCAGGCAAATGGATCACGCTGATGAATGCCTGTCCACCCATTCATTTCCCTCGCTTCAAACGCAGAGAAATTGGAGTATTTGAGCACAAAATTACAATTTGATTGCACTAGTGACATGGCAGATTTAGAAGGCAGTATACCAGACTAATCTGCCACATCTGATCAATACCAATAACTTGGGAAATTCACTACACTTCATTAGAAAGAGAGTGACCATATCCTTTGCCAGAGGCAAGCATTTCTCAGCTCAGAATGATGGGTATTAAACACTGACTTTTCTAGAGAGTGTAGAGTTAAGAAAAAGCTCAAATTGCTGGAGAAACTCAGCTAGTCTGGCAGCATCTAGAGAGCACAAACATTGCAGTAACCCTTTGGATCTGTTCTGAATCAGAAACATTAACTCTGCTTCTCTCCAAGATGCTGCCAGACCTGCTGAGTTTCTCCAGAAATCTCTGTTGCAGATTTCCAGTTTTTTGGTTTATTTTCCCCTCAGTTAATAGATAAGGCTAATAAAAAAGGTTAGAGATGAGGAGCGATATCAAAGGAATCTGAACAAAGACAAGATTTTAGGAAGTGAGGCACTAAGATGACAGGATAGGTCATTGTGTACAGCAGAAATGAGTGATCAGGACTTGAGTTAATGTATGGGTTGAGTTTTTGATGAGCAATGAAAGGTTGAAGAAAGGAGGCAGCTCTGGAGAGTAGCCATCTCCAGGCTGAACATTGCTAACCAGACTGGACAGTTGGGAGAGTACAAATAAGGCAAGTGCAACTCATTTTGACTTCAGGGGCACCAGACAGTTTAGCACAATCCTGCTGTGTGACAATACCCACAAATGGGATGATGGGGGTGGGTGAGAATGAAGGGGAGGGAGTGTGGAACCTGATCAGTCCAGAAAGTCAAGGTAGATGACACAGGAGACCAAACGTGAAGACGACAAGTACTTGGCCCCCCCCATACACACATGTTTGCAAATTCCATTAGTGGAATCAGCAAACAGATAATCAATACAGTTAGCTATGACTTACTTTTCCAACTACAGTTTTATAGGCACGAATGATCTGCTGCCTTTGATTGTTACTTCGCTGAGCCAGTATATCCAATATGACATCCTCATCAGTTCCTGTAAAATAAGGCCAGTCTTTATTTGCAAGTGTATTACAGAGGGGAAAAAACCACATTCCCAAGAGATTAAGTGGACAAGTTAAATCTCAATAGGATTTTGTAATCAGACCCTTCGAGAGCAGAACAGCTGGATAAGTGGGCAACAGCTGTTGGTCAATCATTTCAGGCTACATATATTGCAAGAGTTCCTCAGGGTACTGTCCTAGACTCCAGCAACTACTATTGCTTGAATGACTGAGGGATTTCCATTAACTAGGAATTGGATGAGCCATAATGACTGCAGATACAAGAACAGGGTCAGAGGTTAGCAACTCAGTCTCATTGCCCATATTCCAGCCCACCATCTAGAAGGCATAAGTGATGGAATACTTCCTACTTGCTGGCTTAGTGTAGCTCCAAAACCACTCACTCAATCAGCTCAACTCTTCAGAAAGAAACTAGTCCACATGATTGGCACCACATCCATCGTCTTCAATAGGGTCTCCCTCCAACAGTGTAAACTGCCACTCAGTAGCAGCAATATCTACAAGATGCATTGCAGAAATTCACCAAGGTTCTTAGACAAGATCTTCCAACACCATCCAGAATGACAAGGGTAGTAAAATACCCAAGACCACCACCAGCCTCCAAGCCACATGCTTATCCTGGAGGAATACCGATAGTGAAACTGCCATTCCTTCACTGGGTCAAAGACCTTGACATGACATTCAACAGCATGGTCTCCCCACACTAAGGGCTGTAGTGGTCTAAGAACATTAGGAGCAAAACAGGCCATTTGGTCCCTCAAGTCTATTCCACCATTGCACTCCCAAAACTATTTTAGCTCCAATTAGCCCTGTACTCAGTCTTTTTTTAAAAAGTCTGTCTACTGCCTGGAGTCGTTTGAAAGTGAACCTTAATTTCTCATCTGCCTTAAAACACTTAAGTCACCTTTTGCAACAGGGCCTTCCAAGAGGAAATAAAAGTTTTTCACATCCATCTTGTCATGACCATTCATGGTCTTAAGCACTTGAATCTAGTCACTCAAACTCCAGTGAAAGCAAACTTGGCCTGTCACAGATCAGAATCCTTCCAGTGTGGAAGCAGACATTTAGCCCATCAAGTCTACACCAACCCTCTGAAAGGCATCCCTCTCAAACTAACACCCCACATGGATGGCCAACTTATACAAAATTTCCTCATTCCATGTCTCCAAATGAGTTTATATCTTGGCTTAGATAAAGTCAAAACTACATACAATATTGAAATGTAGTCTCACCCTCTAGGGCTGAAGCCAACATTTTAAATTCCTCACAAATAGCATCCCACCTGTCATCTTGATGAGATGTTGCACCTTACACACTAACTTTGACTCATGCACTAACACCTAGATCACCTGCATGCTGGATTTCCACATTCATACCCTGTTTAACACTTGGTTTGTTCCATTGAAAAAAAGTGGATGGAGGAGGGGAAACTCAGCATATCTGGCAGCATATGTAGACAGAAGCGGAGGGGTATAGAACCTAGTAGGGCTGTTTAAAGAATGATAATGGGACTTAAACTTTAATTCTCTCTACAGATGCTGCCAGACCTGCAGAGTGTCTCCAGCATTTGGAATATTTTGCCTTTGTTGCTGCCAAAGGCAGCTAGCCAGCAGACCATTTTCTATAGCCATAAATGCCAGCTTAGCCAATTCCACATGAAGTATCTCCAATGCATTCAGGACCTCAAGTAAAAACAAAGTGTTAAATTAGGAACATTTAACTGAAAACTATCTGAACACATTTTAGTCAGAAGGCACTAATAACGAAAGTTTTGCCCCAGAGTCATTGGAACAAGGGCTCTGAAATTACAACGAATTACTTGCAGAGAAAACCAGTAGTGTTCTGGAAAAAACAAATTTACTCAATCTTTAGGGACCAAATCAGCCTCTTGGATTAGTAACAGGTTACAAATTGGAACACTTGTTTTGTTTTTCCCCTCATGTTAAAATATCCAGAAAGGACTGATGGGAGGGGTGCTAGAACAGCATGCCTGATGGGATGGAAATATGCCATATGTTGGCCAAGAATCTGTGCATGCCCTGTGAAAGCACTAATGTTATGCAGTGATTCTTGAGCAAGAGTATTAGCAGAAGATTCCATACCAGGAGGAGGAGAGACAAGCAAATGATTAGAGCACAAGGTGTGGGAGGGGTGGTGGCAGTGTGACATTTGTTAGAGATGCTCTTCATCACACCACAACTGCAGAATTAGTCAATTCCACAAGAACAAGTTATTTTGCATCATTATATATTAACACACTAATTCAGTGCTTGACTTAAGCAGAGTGTAGTTGTACCCTTGAAGGGAGGAGTTAAAGATGGGAATATAATTTAATGACAAACATCAAATCCAAACAGACTTTTCCCAATTTTAAACGAAGTATTTGGAGATGCAATAAATTATTCATAGATTAGCTCTTGACAATGTAATTGCCAATGGTTGAACAATGTGCCAAACCCTACATGGAGGGACCATTGAGGTTTTAATCCACAAGCCTAGACAAATTACTGAACCTAGGCAAGGCAGTAGCAAGAGGTTACTGTTTTGACATTTTAGATTTGGGAAGTTGAATAAAAACAATTCAGATTGGTTTTTAGCTTCCAGCCAGCATCTACCCCCACCCACCATCCCAGCAAACATTTTAAAATTTGATGGCTTGCTCACATTTAGGATGCTTACTTACTCAGAATGGCACCCAAGGGCGAATACCTCAATGAAGGAAAGAAAAAAAAAAACTACTGACAAGAATCATGAAAGGTCTGGGCAAAATGCTTCCATTTGTGGGACTGCTCAAAGCCAGCAACACAACAATAAAACCCCAAATGAAACAAGATGATTGAAGTAATGGCCATTCTAGTGGGACTGCAGACATGGGTGTTTATACTGGGGAAGTTAACCAATACAAGTGTAAGAGGTCATGCTAACTGAGGGAAAGATGAAGTAAACAAAGAGGGGATGCCATAGAGGATAGATATGAGCAGTCTCTTTACCAAATCCTTTCATAGCCTTGTGAAGCACCTCAGCATCTTGGCTGGCATCAAAATCTGGATAGTCACAGACTGTACCACTGGTCCTTCCCTAGAAAGAGAAAAGTCATTTAATATCCCATAGGGTTTTGTAATTCTATATGCATTTCACAAAGTGGATTAAACCATGATGGGTGGGAAGCTTGGGGGCTACATCAACACTTCAGTGATGGCAGTAGGAGACTCATTAAACACCCTACTTGTCAAGGCACTCATTTGAGGAAGGGTCATGTTAGGAATGGTTATGGCAGACCCAGCACCTGTTTGGTGGAGTGAAAACAGGTGAGTAATGTTAATGATTGCATGGACATGGAGAGATAGATCAGGGTTTGGTGATAGACCTGTTGCACTGCAGGAGTTGCACTAAAGTTAGGGAGACCAATTACACCTAACTACAGCCTCCATGAAAAAACAATTTTAAAGAGGTGTTCTTCACACTAAGGTTAGTATTTATTGCTTTTGACAAAAAAAGCAATAGTGGGGTGAATCACCTTGAATTCCTATGTCCATGCAGCCATTGATAGAGCACCACACTGAAGAATCAGCACAATTAGGTACACCTCACTGACTGGAATTTAAAAAAATCTCTACAATATGGAAACAGGCCATTCAGCCCAGCAGATCTACACCAAATCTCTAAACAGCATCCCATGCAGACTCATCCCTCTACCCTATCACAATAATCCTGCATTTCAGGTGGCACATCCCTGAACATGTTGGCAATTTATCATTGCAAGTGAGTTGGCACATCTTTGGACTGTGGGAGGAAGCCCACACTGCCGTGGGGAAACTCCACAGTCACCTGGGGCTATAATTGAACTCTGTCCCTGGTAGTGAGAGGCAGAAATGCTAACCATTGAGCCCTTGCAGATGGCGAGAGAACCCAGGGAGAAAAATAAGCAAAGTGATTGCTGTTGATAGTAAGCCAGGACAGGAATCTAAGGGTAATAATACGGGCAGTATTGTTAAAAGTGGTTTGTCTGAACTGAAAGCAACCCATTACGTGGCAGGACCTGGGATATGGGGGCTGAGTAGCAGACATGAAAGTGTGGGGGCATGTTCTGAAATTGTTAGAGTCCTGAAGGTTATAGATCCCCATGAGACCAAGCAGGCTCTGTTTTTGCAGCTTGTACTCTAGTTGGCTTAAGACAGAAATGTTAGCTAGGGAGCATGTCAAAGTGGCAGGCAACCAGGAGCTCTTTTACACAACACTAACTGCTCTTCTCCCCAAGGTAGAAAAAAAAGTTAGAAATTGGAGTGGCAAACACAGTAACTAGACGAAGTGTAAGAAACCACTTTCATCTGGAAGGTGTCTGGGACGTGCATTCTTGACAAATGCAATGCAGCCAGTTCCCTTTGCCAAGCCAGCCTTTCCCTTGCAAAAATATCATTTTAGGCTCAGCCTGCAAGCTCTCTTCTGATAAAGAATGATCATATCACATTGCTGTGGAAGGAACCCAAAAAAGGTCCAGGTTCAAATTCAGTGATGTACCAAAAGTGCCACAACAAATCTGAACAGTTGAGTGAAAAAAAATTGGAACCGGTTTGCACTACACAGATTGGGCATCCAAATAAATTCAAAAAAGAAATAATTAGTTTTGCAGTTATTTTTAGTCATCCTTTGGTTCTGACCCTTCCACCAAAAATCAGTAATTTTTTAAATAATCAATCATTTCCTCATGGAGGTGGTGGTGGTGGGGGAGGGGAAAGATTTCTGAAAGCTTTCCACGTGACACTGCCTTCCATCCCCCACAATCATTGTTCATTCTCTACAGCAATGAAGAGCGCCCCCCGCCAAAAAAACACGACTAGAACTGGACTGCATCCTATTCTAAATGCACTACTAGTATTTCCTTACTTCTGTCCTGGATCAACACATTTACATAGTGCAGAGTACCAGCTTAGAAAAATTGAATACATCACTTCCTTACATGGCTGGTGTTTGCATAGATTTACCTGAGCAAATTAGAATTTTGCTTCTGGACTGTGTGCAAAACATTGGTCGCTAAAATTAACTCTTGCAGCCAGATGTTATTAGCAAGTCTTAGGCCAGCACTACCCCATGGTCAGATCTTGGGGATGTTATAATTTAGCAGAATTAGATCTAAAGGCCAATCTGGGAATTTAGTTTAAGATACTAAAGTGAACATGAATTTACCACCCAATTATCCATGGGAAAGAAAAGGGTGAAGTGTGTCGAGTGGTTTGAGATTAGTACTTTCCAAGCGGAGGTGGTATATAGCTTTTATAGCTACTATGGAGTTACTGCATGTTAGCGCTGTGTAAACATATCAAAGGGTCTCGGAGGGAGGCTACACATCTATTTCTTCATTGTGAAGGCAGACAGGGTCACAGTAGTGGGTGGGGTTCAGTGCAGAGATCAGAAACAAGCGACGTCCGATCAGAATCTCATCACACTGACCTTGCAGGGATTAAGCCGCAGGGAAAAAAAAGTCTTAAAACGCTGACAGATCAGCGATGAGAAATCCCTGCGTTTGACTGAAGTGACAGTCGCCACTATGATTTGTCAGACGCAGGCAAGACAACTTGCAGTCGGGTCAAGAATCATTACTTCACAGACTCCATTCAGAGTCCCTGCCACACCCATCCTCAGCAGTTCCAACTTCCCCCTGATTCAGTGCCTTGTGATGCAGCTACAACCCATACCATGAATCACAAGACACCCACTCCAACACCACAGGGAAAAAAAACTTAGCTAATCGAGGATGGTTCAACTCGAAAAATAAAGCAATTCCAGCTGAATGCTTTTTCTTTGAAAAAAAGTTTGTGCCAACCTTAATTTCAGCAGTTAGATTACGCCAGTTTCTTTAATTCCAAGCAGCAAACAGTTATAATGCTCATTACATGACAATTCCCCACAAAAAACTTAGAACACTTTAGATTGTCAAAGTTGTGACCACTATAGTTTAGTTTCCTTCCCATTTGTTACTATGCATGAGCAAAATGTCTTGAATTTAAAAAAAAGGACTGTGTCTTGGTCAAAGTCACCAAGACCAAAACATCTTGGCTATTCATTTTTACTATGCACCCCATGATTTTGTGGATTGCCATAAAGAGGTTATCCCTGCCTGACACTGCAGGGAAATTAGTCCTCGTCGTGTCATCCAACTCAGACATTGCTCCAACACAAACTACATCTGCACACGAGTCCACATCATTGATTTAAGATCTCTCCACTGCTGTTTCACATCCCTCCCAATCACTACCTTCTTCCAAAGGAAAGACCATGAAGGTCATGAGACCTGAATACTAACTGATTTCTCTCCACTAATGTTGCCAGACCTGCTGAGCTTTTCCAGCTATTTTGTTTTATTTACAGCATCTGCAGTTCAGTTTAAATTCATAATCTTCTTCCAACTTTTTCATCTAACCTTCCCTCCAGAACTACACAATGGCAATGTGATTGGAGTGCTGAATGAGCACCTGATACCATAAAAATTCTGAACAGAGGCCAGTCAAAGGGAGGGTTGCACTGCCAATCATAACTGATAAATGAACTAAACTATGTAGCATGGTCCAAACAATATGGAGAGAGTGTGACCATCTCAGCCAATGGCATTAAATTTCTCACTTATCAACATTGGGGAGGGGAAGGAGTGGTAGGCACAGTGATTAAATGAATGGTGATGCCTTAACACTCAGCTCTGAAGCAGGCAAGAGACAGGTCTCCTGTCCCAAAGGCAGAAACACTGCCACAAGAACCCACATATCTAACTTGAAGACATATCACTGTCGAGACTGGTGGAAAATCCTCAGCCCTTCTAAAATATCTGCAAATACACAGACATGTTGCTAATCACCTCAAATACCAGTTAGGATGGGCTACAAATGCTGGCTTTGCCGAAAGCACCCATTCTCAGTAAAGTATGAAAAGGGCACCTTTCATACACTTTAGGACATGCCATATATTTAAGGGATATTTTTGTTCATTTGTCTTGCCCTCCATACAATTCAAGTCCTGTCAGGGAGCTCTCTTTACAGCATTAACTCTCCTGCATTTATTGGCACATTACACAGTTGTCTAGACAACACTGAAGCAGTTTACAAACTGCTCAGTTCCATAAACCAAGGTAATGATTGGGTATCATTTGGTAGTAATTGTTTGAGAACAGACTTTCCTACAAAACAGAGGAGTAAGGTTTGCAGAAAGCTTGGAGTACTTAAAACTACAGCAGCAGAAACTTGTGGTAAGAGTAATTACAATAAGGCCACTTCAGGAGAACACTCCAGGGAAATGCAACTTCAACCTAGACATTTTGATCCAGAGGTAGGGACATTAGAGGGATATTGTTGTGTAGTATTAAATTAGAGAGAACTTAAAGTCAGGCTGGAGCTGGTGGCAGTATTAACAAGTGCAAATTACTGGTCTTTCAGTCTGTTGGTTAGATGTCATTTTAATAGCAAAACATCCAAATATGCTATGACAGTAAAACTTGAACCTGGACTTTCAAGACCAGAGGTAAACAGTACCACAAAAACCCTCCAGTGAGTTGGAGAGATATTTCCAAAAAAAAAAGTCAACCTGCTTAGATGTTTATGACACCCAGGCTCAAAGGTAGGGAGACTACCACAGAGCCACATGAGCCCCAGCTCAATTAGTTGGCTACCTAATTGAACAGCTGGTTGTCAACTAGTTCAAACCAATCCCTCAGAGACAATAACTGCAACTTCCTTATTCCAGTGGAAAATTGGAGCCAATTCAGTTCATTTAATAACCTTGTTTGCACAGCTTTCCAGCCTATCACCTCAACCCAATAACGGCCCAAACCCATCCATTTATGAAGGTTAGCTGTTCCAGTTGTAGAGTCAAGGCTATTCGCACATTCGCATTAAGACCCAAATGCGAAATCAATTGGAGTAATAGGATTGCCTATTCAGCAACATTGTGGCTTAGACCATAGAAAGATCTGAAAAAAAAAGAGGGAAAGACTTCCAGCTCTAAGAATATTGTAGAAACTAGTTTCTGCATTCAAGCCTATGATTGGCAGTAATAATCAACTGCATTTAGACACCTTGCCTATTTGCTACAACACCCAGGATTGGAAACTTGTTGACTTTCCCTTATCGAAGGCTAACAGGATATTAAATTAACGCAACATCTCACAGTGAAGGTGTTCTGTTCTAAGATTAGAAGCTAGTAACATTTTGTTAGAATCAGCATTATACTTAGTCAATTGTCAAAAAAACGCTGCCTTGGAAACAAAAGTATCCTTTTAACTAAGGAGATTAACGTGTGATAGAGATATTACAACACTGCTGAGTGTGTTGTACTATACCTGAAGGGCTTTTGCCCGAAACGTCGATTTTACTGCTCCTTGGACACTGCCTGAACTGCTGTACTCTTCCAGCACCATTAATCCGTACTCCCTAACCTCCTACACATTTTCTCCAGATGAAAAAAAAGTCACCGTGCGTATTTAGAGCAAGAAAATCAGTGCAGACTGTTCAGATTACACCGAAGCTGCCTTCTTGACAAATTTATTACAGTTTCTACTTACCACGCCTTTGGCTGCCATGGTTCACTCGAAAAAAATCTGTTTAAAAAAGCACACGATTTAATGTAGCTTTTTCAGTCTTCTTGAAGTACTTCAATATGTTTTAATGAAGAAAATATTAAATCATTTCAAAACATAGACAAACCTGCTTCAAGGGCGGCTATGGAAAAAAACTAAACTGTGTAGCTCATTAAAGAAAACACACCATCAAAGGCCTGCCTTTTCTCGAGGGAAAGCTGCTTAGGGATTGGTTGAGAGTTTGGCAATCTATTTAAATACATTTATCCTGTAAGGGAAGATGGCCTATGAGAAGCTACTAACGCCAAGCTATTGTGGAGGCACATAAAACCAGTACCGAACTCCTGTTGTTATTGCCAAATGAATCCAGTCTCTCAGGCAAGGGTTTCCCTGGGACTGGCTCTCACTGGCACAGAGCCTAAAATGACATCCGCCAATTCTGAAATGGGTACAATCTTCCAAATTGCAAGGCATAGCAAGAACTGACAGCGAAAATAGGAACTGCTTATGCTCAATACTAAAATTATAATTAAAGTCCCCATAGTGTCAGAAGCTCCTCTCTCACTCGAGACTGGTGACGGTTTAACCTCACGTCTCAGGTGAGGTCGGGAAAATGAGACCTCCGTGGGGTCCAGCCAACTGAGCTAGCAGATGCAGAGTGGTGCCAACAGCATGGGTTCCATGCCAGCTGGATGTGGTCAGCACCTGGCGTCCTCGAGACCCTGCAGGAGGAGGAGAGGGTGGTTCGCTGAGCAGACTGTCAAAGTCATTTGAATTTTCCAACAAGCACCAAGATGTTGCTGGTCTGGTGGTGAGAAGGGCACCATCTGTCAGAAGTCACAAAGATGTGCAGGTTAGGTGAATTGACCATGCTAAATTACCCGTAGTGTTAGGTTAGGGGTAAATGTCGGGGTATGGGTGGGTTGCGCTTCGGCGGGTCGGTGTGGACTTGTTGGGCCGAAGGGCCTGTTTCCACACTGTAATGTAATGTAATCTAATGTAATCCTTCCTGTACACCCAGTTGGTCTGTGCGACCACCCAATGCCCTCATTGTGGAGTAGGGAGGTTTGGTTCAGACTGTCACATATCTCCTGCTGGAATGTGCTTTTGCAAAGGGAGGCTGGAGAAAGATGCAGTGGTTTGTATTGAGGTTCAACCCAAGCAGCTCTGTGACACAGGAGTCCGTGCTCTATGGTCTGGTGGCCGGGACACACACCGAGACAAACATCGACTGCACCTGGAGGACCATCAACTCAGTGAAAGCTGTTCTCTGGTCAGCCTGAAGTTGTTGGTATTCTAGAGCAAGGTGTTGACCCTGACTGTATGTTGCAGCCTGGCATAGTCCAAGCTCCAGGACTATGTGCTGAGGGATGCAGTAAAGCCTGGGGCAGTTGCCACCAAGGCACAGTGGGGAAAGACCACTGTCTGAGGTCTTCCTGCTGAAGGTAAATAGGGGTCTGTTCAGTTATCAGACACTCCGAGTGCCTCAAATATATGTAAATACAGTTTTGTATGTGTAAGAGATGTCCTTGGTTTTGTTTGGATAGAGTCAAATTCCAATGTTTGCTTGTTTCCTTGATCATCTAATGTAGGCAACCCCACTGCATTTGTGACTTCTTTTTGTTTATTCATTGACGGGTTGAGGGTGTTGCTGACTAGGCAGCATTTATTGCCCATCTCTAATTACCCAGAGGGCAGTTAAGAGTCAACCACATTTCTGTGGGTCTGGATCACATGTAGGCCAGACCAGGTAAGGATGGCAGTTTCCTTCCCTCAAGGACATTAGTGAACCAAATGGGTTTTTCCCAACAATTGGCAATGGATTAATGGTCATCGTTAGATTCTTAATTCCAGATTTTTATTGAATTCAAATTCCACCATCTGCCGTGACAGGATTTGAACCTGGGTCCCTAGATAACAGTTCAGCAATAATACCACTAGGTTATTGCCGATATATTTAATGAATAAAGAGTATTTTGAATGTAAAAATGGGTCCAATTCCCACACCAGCTGAGGTTACCATGAAGGTGTTGTGGTGACCCTCAGGTTAAACTCAGCACTGGTCATTTCGTTCCAATGAGAGTGCAGCCTTTTGGTGCTCTCAATACTGCACATCCCACAATACGTTACCGATAATTTTTCCCCTCACCCTCTGACATGAATTTTTGTCCCTGCCTAAAACCATTTCCTGAATTTTAACATTGTTCTCAATGATGACCCTATGACCTTTGCAATGCATTTCCTTCACAAATTGGCAAAGTGTTTATAGCGTGGAAACAAGCTGTTCAGTTCACCAGATCCAGGCCTGATTTTATACATTACAACCAGTTTCCCCTCATACATCTTCACCTCGTCCAATTAACATGTCCCTCCATTCCTGGAATTCATGTGCACATCTACTTTTATATTAATCATGCTGTTAATATCCACTATTCCTCATGGTGCAGATTTCCACCTTCTCACCACTCTTTGGGAAAGAATGTTTCTCCTGAATTCTCTTTCGGCTTTATTAGTGATCATCTTACTTACCTGTTTTGACTCCCTCTCAAACATTTCTCTAATCTTAAACATCTCCACCAGGACACCCCTCAGCCTTCTCTTTTCCACATTACGCATCTCAGTCTTTTCTGTTTTCCTTGTTATTTGATTTAAATACATAATGAAAAGACTACATCCTTTTATTTTTCTGTATTTTCACTTGCAAACTGAAATGAGAAAAAAACTGTTTTCAAACCAAATGTTTCCAGTGGATTGCTGCAGTTTTTGAAAGCAAGTAACCAAACACTCATTGCAAGCACTGTTTACACAGCTGCCTGTTCAGGCTGTGGTAGCTAGTGTGCCAATGAGCTGGAGACTATGATGGTACACAAATAGGGATTCAACGGGCAACAAGTTGCTGATTGGTCCACGGGCTAGCAACCAGTCATTGATGACAAAGACCTTTTGTCTGTGAACAGCAATGTGATTGGTTGCCAGGCAGCTTGGGACCAATGAAGAAGATACCAGATCTCTGCAAGCTGTCTCCAATTTCCACAGGGAAAAATGCTTTAGTCCTGAAGAAAACTACTTTATTTTTCCTTCAGACGTTTCTGGAGCCTGTGACATTTATAATTGTGAATGAGTCACCCTACAAAGTCTCCAGAGAAGGAAGATCAGGAATCAACATTCTGATCAGCAAACCCTTTAGAAAGGGACCACTGTTTCCAGTGTTTCCCTCCACTCTTAACACTCATGTTTTTTTTCTTGTCTTGCCTTAGGAGTAGATTTAGATGTTATTAGATTGACGATTCTAGCAGGAAATAATGAACAGTCAATATAAAAGGGAGACTGCGTGTTGCTGTTTGACGTTGCGCTCTGTCAGTGTCAAAAACTCATTCTAAAAGATGAAGGAGTTAACAGCAATCTAGGTTTATTCAATATATCATTTCAGTTGCATGACATTGTAATCTTTTGCTATAAATTCCGTGTCCTATGATCCTGTTTTATAGCTATCGATGAAGGAGCAGTGCTCAGAAAGCTAGTGCTTCTAAATAAACCTGGGGACTATAACCTGGTGTTGTGTGATTTTTGACTTTGTCTACCCCAGTCCAACACCAGCTCCTCCACATAATGTCAAAGGGAGCGCACATGCCTGTAGCTCATGTGGCAAACAAACTGCACATGCTTAAGGAACACAGTTCCACATGTCCAGAAAGACCAAAGTAGCCTGGGACTTGCTGGTCACTCATTTGGAGTCCTCTTGCAAACTCAGGCCAAGGATAACCTATAGTTGGTTGGGCTGTCCTCCCAAGTCTGTCTGGAAATGGACAGCAGTCAGTCAATAAAATGGTCATACATAACCCGGAAGGTTTTTAGGGCCACTTTGGGGACTGACATTCGGTGGCTGAGGGAATGGTCCCAGTTACAGGGGGCAGTTGTCAATAGTAGGTTGTGATCTAATAGGATATTGAAGGTTTCCAAGGGCTGGCTCAAGGCAAGTTATGATCACTCTTGCCTCAATGTGGGGAGACTGTGGTGCCTTCAAGGTCACTGGCACCGTAATAATCAAGGGCTCCTGCGATGTAAATGAGGACAATAATGATCATGTAAAGGGTCTCAACAGAAATGGGGTGAAGCTGAAATGTCAATGTGGGAACAGAGAGGAGAAATGAAAGAGGGGAGCATGGTATTTTGTGGGTCACAGGTGGAGTCTGCAAAACACTGCAGCGAATGCAAAGTCTAAATCTCACTTTATTGATCCATGAAGCAGCGAAGCAGTCAGGTTCTGGTGTTGAGAAAGCAGCAGCCAACATGGGAGGAGCAATTGACTGCCTTATGGAAGAATGCTAGATGCCAGAGTTGGGAGATGAGTCCTCCTAAAGAGTTACTCCAGTAATCATGAATCCAAGCATTAGACACTGCTATTACAACTGTCTTCAATCCACGGTTAAGTGGACCATGTAAACTGGTTAAAGCAGCAGCCCAGTAATCAAGAAATTGGAATTGGAATCTCAATGTTGCCTCCAGGGGATCTTTGCTTGAAGATCTGGGATCAAATTCCAGCTGCCCTGAAGGTGTGCCATATCATGTCTAAAGAGCTTAATGAGAAATAGTATTTTCCTTATTCCATCTAATTCTCATCCGATTGCATGAAGTGAGAGGAAATCCGGCTCTGACAGGCAGCATGTAATCTCTGAGGTCAGCAAGTGTCAATGAAGCAAGCTCACAAACTCTTAATGTTTGCCTGTACCTGTGTTTTTGTTTTTGCCACTGTTTACCTATTATTTACTATCTATGCTATTTAACTCTGTGATCTGCCTGTATTGCTCGCAAGACAAAGATTTCCGCTGTGCCTTGGTATACATGACAATGAATTCAATTCAATTCAATTCAATCTTCCCCATTGAGTCACAGCACAGAAACAAACCCTTCCAGTTCATGCTGACCATAAACCCAAATTAAACGGGTCCCACCTGCCTGCTCCTGATCCATATTCCACCAAACATTTCTTATTCATGTACTTATCCAAATGTCGTTTAAGTATTGTACCTGTATCCACATTCACCGCTTCCTCTGGAAGTTCATTCAGCACTCTCTCTGTGTTAAAAAAAATGACCCCTCATATCTTTTTTAAATCTTGGCCAAGTCACACAGTCTCTGGAAACCATCACCTTGTGGCTGCCATATCCTCACACACAAGATTAAGGTTGAGAGCAACTGTGGTAGACTAAGAGGGTCTCCTAGCAAGTGTTCAATTCCAGGGCACTTACTCCAGGGCACCTTACATGAGGTCAGGAATGTGCAGGGGAGGGGGTATTGTCAGTAGTGAAGGTAATCCTGCTACATTAAATGCCAACAAGCTCCTGCTAGGAGTTGGCGACACGGAGTTGTCCTGCAGAAATGGAGTCACTCTGCATGGGGCATTGACAAGGCACAACACTACCCTCTGTGAGGGCATAGCCTGCAGTCTAACAGGGAGGGATGTTGGGGATGAAACTGTCTGAAGACTGTACTTCCTCTTACTGTTCGCAGATCTGCTGAAATTTCACGCAACATTGCAAAGGTTAGTCCAACTGTTTGGCTCTTGGTCCTCCTACAGCCAAGGAACTGTCACCAAAGATCCTGAAGACGAGGACCCAATGCCTAGCCAGCTCAGGTCATACTGTGCAGTATAGCCCAGACAAGATGGTGTGCAGTGCCCTCTACAATCTCAGTCACCAAAGGTTCGATGTGTTGCCTGAGGAGGAAATCGAGGGGTGAGAGGAAACATCCCAGCAGGAAGATGAGGGTGAGGATCCTGAAGTGGCAGCACGGTGGCTCAGTGGTTAGCACTGCTGCCTCACAGCACCAGAGTCCCAGGTTCGATTCCAGCCTCGGGCAACTGTCTGTGTGGAGTTTGCACATTCTCCCCGTGTCTGTGTGGGTTTTCTCTGGGTGCTCTGGTTTCCTCCCACAGTCCAGAGGTGTGAGGGTTAGGTGAATTGGCCATGCTAAATTGTCCATAGTGTTAGGTGCATTAGTTAGAGGGAAATTGGTCTGGGTGGGTTACTCTTCAGAGGGTCGGTGTGGACTGGTTGGACAAAGGGCCTGTTTCCACACTGTAGGGAATCTAAAAGTGGACCAGAAACGGCATCAACAAGATGGGGCTAGGACAAAGAGCAATTGAGACAGAGAGAGACCAGAGGGAACCTTACATAAACCAGCTTCCAGGATGACAGAGCTGTGTCCTCTGTTCTGGTTCTTATTTCCTTTGTGCAGTTAGGTGCAAGCTCTTTGCTGGATCTATGCTGCATTCCTTAAGGATTGATTTTATTTATCCATGCATAAATTGTTAATTTTTCCTTTCAGCTGAGGCTCTGATCCTCTCCTCTATGCAGATCTGAGCCTGGTTAGACCTTGTGCAAAACTCCTACTACCAACATTCGAGAGTTCCGTTCCCGGTGAGTAATCTCGAGTTCTTCCACATCCTGAGAGTCCTCCCTTTGTGTCATACATCCTTGCTATCTTGCAGTACTTCATAATGAAATAGCCCTTACAATGCCTGAATAAACAGGCAGGAGACTGGAAGAACACAGCAAGCCAGGCAGCACCAGGACATGGAGATGTCAACGTTCTGCCTGGCCTGATGTGTTCTTCCAGCCTCCTCCTGTCTGTTTTGGATTTCAGCATCTGCAGGTGTTTGTGTCTCTTACCAAGCCTGAGCATCCTCACGGGCCACACTTGGATTCTCATAAGCTGGTGGATGAATAATATCCACAACATTCACTTTGGAGAATCATCTCTGGAGATACTAAGACAGTACAAACATTAGAAAAGGGCAAGTGAAAATATATTTACAAAATCCTGTCACATGATTGGAGACCCAAATTACTGCTATGTCCTCAGAAGGTTTTGTTTTGTCCCTGTTGCGCCCACTCTGTCCATGAACATGCCCAACATCTGCAGATGGGGTACAGAGAGCCTGGTATGTCCTAATGGCTTTGGCAGGTGTCCTTTGGTACTTTGGGATTTAAGGACCCAGGTCCCGCTGATATACTCCTGCACAGCGACAGGTTCACTCTCTTCTTGCTGAGGTGCTGGGGTTAATGGTGTCACTGGGAGGGGAGATGAAACCTCCGGGGTGCCTGTCTGTCATCCCTCCTCCCTATGGATGCCTGTCTCTTTGAGAAGGAATGCTTGGAGAGAGATCGAGGCATCCTTTTATTCATCCACTCACAGGATTTGTGGGTTGCTGGCTGGGCCAGTGTTTATTGCCCATCCCTAGTTGCCCTTGAGAAAGTGGCGGTGAGCTGCCTTCTTGAACTGCTGCAGTTCAGGTGCTGGAGGTAGACTGAGAATGCCCTGGGAGAGGGAATTCCAGGATTTTGATCTAGTGAGAGTGAAGGAACGGTGATATATTTTCAAGTCAGGATGATGAGTGGCTAGGAGTGGAACTGGCAGGTGATGGTGCTCCCATTCATCTGCTGCCCTTGTCCTTCTAGATGGAAGTGGTCATAGGTTTGGAAAGTGCTACCTCAGGATCTTTGGTGAATTTCTGCTGTGCACCTTGTATATAGCACACACTACTGCTACTGAGCGTCAGTGGTGAAAGGAGTGGATGCTTATGGATGTGCTGCTTTGTCCTGGTCGGTTTCAGGATTCTTGAGAGTTGTTGGAGCTGCACTCACCTAGCCAAGTGGGGTGTATCCATCACCTTCCTGACCTATACCTTGTAGATGGTGGATAGGGTTTGGGAAGTCAGGAGGTGAGTTATTCCCTGCAGGATTCCGAGCCTTTGGCCTGCTCTTGTAGTTACTGCATTTATTTGGCCAATCCAATTCCGCTTCTGGTAAATGTTAGCTCCCAGGATATTGATAGTGGAGGATGCAGTGCTAGTAATGTCACTGACTGTCAAGAGCTTGTTCCCCTGTTGCATTGTTACTGATCACAGCTACAGTAATAGACTACAGGTCTAAGCACACATCCTGCAGCTGCTGAGTGTTCTGTTTGACCTGGGTCTCCAAGGCAACCACCACTCTTTCCAGGGAGGCAGACATGTGAAAGCATGGCAGAATCATGACAGCAGTGGGAACATGGACAGACACCTCCATCTTTTATTCCACCTTACTGAGGGTCTCAGCACAAAGGAATGCTCAACTATGCATCAAATTTCATAATTGGACAATTTGGACAACTGGACTTCATCATGGTGGCTCAGTGGTTAGCGCTGCTGCCTCACAGCACCAGGGACCGGGGTTCGATTCCAGCCTTGGGTGACTCTCTGTGTGGAATTTCTGTGTCCGTGTCGGGTGCTTTGGTTTCCTCCCACAGTCCCAAGATGTACAGGTTAGGTGGATTGGCCATCCTAAATTGCCTGTAGTGTCCAGGGATGTGCATTAACTGTGGGAATTGCAGGGATTGGGTAGGATGCTTTTTGGAGGATCAGTGTTGGGCTGAATGGCTTGCTTCCACACTGTAGGGATTCTATGAAATATTTATCCTTTTATTGACTGATCATTTTATGATATCTTTAATAATTCAATGCAAAGTGAAGCAAAGCCAAATTGACAAAGAGCAATTTCTTTACTGTCCTGTGGAATGGTGCACCAAATAAAGACATTTGCCTCAGTTTCTGTGCCATGGGCCAAAGTGGTGAGATATGATGTAAGTCCGAACATCCAAAGATAGGGACCAAGACCGCTGCAACTTGAAAGAAAGTGCAGTCCATGTTTTGCTTCTCACAGAATACTGATGTAATGTTTGACTTTGTGCCAAATTGCAGAAGGTTTCTGGCTGTTTACTCAGAGAACCAAGCCTCTCTGAAATTTCAGCAAAAGACAGCACAAAAACCCATTTACAGCAGGAGATTTTTCACCAGAGTTGTGGTAGTTAATCAGGAGAAACTCTGAGGAAATTTGTTGTTGTCTTAATGAAAAATCACAGGGTTACTCATAGGATAACAATCAGTTGCACTGTATTCTAAAGAAAACAGGCAACAATAACTTGCATTTACATAGTTCCTTTAACTTGGTAAAATGTTCCAAGTTGTCCATAGGAGCATCATCAAACACTGGGCCAGATAAGAAGTGAAAATCATCGTTCCTGGGCCCTGGGCATCATTGGCTAGGTCAGTATTTGTTGCCCATTTCTAAATGCACTTGAGGAAATGGTGTTGAAATGCTGCAATCTGTAAGGTTAGAGAGGCAGTTCTAGGATTTGCATCCAGCCACTCTTAACAGAACGGCCATATACTGTATTTCCAAGTCAGGATGTACCTGTAGTGCTGGGAGTGACTATTTCAGATGGTGAATGGAATGCCAATCAAGTGAGCTGCTTTTCCTTGGATGGGGTCAAATTTCAGTCATATTGTTGGAGCTGCACCCATCCAATCAGGCAGAGTGGAATCCATCACACTCCTGACTTGGAGACAGACTTTGGGAAGTCAGGATATAAACTCCTCACCATAGAATTCCTAAACTCTCACTTTGCTGTTGTGAAATCACAATGTTATTGCAACTGGCCCAGTTAAGTTCCTGGTCAATGGTGACCCCAGGTAGTCAGTGACAGTAATTCAGCTGAACATCAGGAGGAGAGTTTCCTCTCTCATTGGAAATGGTAATTGTTTGGCATTAATTTTCTTGCTTCATCAGCATGAGCCTGAGTGTACTTCAGATTTTGAGGTACATGGGCACAGTCAGTTTTCTGCTTGAAGGAATGTCAAATGAAACTGAACGCTGTGACTTCTGACCTTATGCTGGCTGGTGAAGCAGAAAAGATGGTGTCAATATCAATCATTTGCTTGCTAAGCAGGAGCACTCAAGCCTGATCCAAAGGAAGTTTCTTCCTTTGAATGTGCTAAATTATTTTATTATATTATGGTATTTTAGTGTCCATTTCAGTATGAAATTTATAGCTTCTGGAACACTTTTCACCTTGGAGATCCAGTGCCATTATTGAATACAACACAAAGAAAAACAAAATCTACGTTTTCATTCCTTGAACTAATGATTCAGGCAGTAAATAAATATGAAGACATATATCATAAATATAAATAATTTGACAGTGGTAAATCGTAAACGGTGCACAGTAAAAAAAAACCTAATTCACAACTAATTAGCAAGTTTTGAGAAGATTTGTAGCTCAGGTTGGGGTTTTGGATGTAGGTTTGCTCGCTGAGCTGGAAGGTTCATTTCCAGACGTTTCGTTATCCTACTAGGTAACATCTTCAGTGGGCCTCAGGCAAAGCAATGCTGAAAATTCCTGCTTTCGATTTATATTTTTGGGTTTCTTTGGGTTGGTGATGTCATTTCCTGTGGTGATGTTATTTCCTGTGGGAAGTCACTTCCTGTTCCTTTTCTCAGGGGGTGGTAGATAGGGTCTAACTCGACGTGTTTGTTGATAGAAACCGGAACTCTTATAATGGTACAATTACAGCATTTAAAAGACATCTGGATGGGTATTTGAATAAGTAGGTTTTAGAGGGATTTGGCCAAGTGCTGCCTAATGGGACTAGATTAATTTAGGAATATCTGGTGTCGGCATGGATGAATTGGACTGAAGAGTCTACTGCCGTGCTGTACATCTCTATGACTCTATGTTAAAAAGACAAACATATTGTATTTGAATGCAGGGAACATTTGCCATGAGAATGATCAATTAAGAGTTTTAAACTGGCACAATCTAATTGATTTGCAGGAGCCGGTGTTAATCTGGGGTGGACAAAGTTAAAAATCACACAACACCAATTTATAGTCCAACAGCTTTATTTGAAGGCACTAGTTTTCAAAGTGCTGCTGCTTCCTGATCGACCTGATGAAGAAGCTGCGCTTCAAAAGCAATTGCCTCCAAATAAGCATGTTGGACTATAACTTGGTGTTGTGGGATTTTTAACAATATAATTGCAATTACAGAGATGTGTTGCAGGGTGAACATAGATGCAGAAATAGTCTATTCAGCCCATTGATCCTGCCTTGCCATTCCAAATCATGGCTAATCAACTCCATATCCCTAAAGGCCATTCAATCTTCCGAACTCCAAACAATGATTTTGGTCTTGAACCCACTCAATGGATAAATTGCTGAACCCCCCAGGCAGAGAAATCCAATGATTCTGAGTGAAGAAGTTCCTCCTCATCTCATTCCTGTATGACCAGCACCTTATCCTGAGATTATATCCCCTGGAGTCACCAGCCAGGGGACCATCCTATCTCTGTCAGTGATACAATGTTCGATTTGTTTTTGAAAAAATTACTACATTTGGAACTTAATATCGGAGGCTGTACAGCATTTAAGAACAACCAAAAAGGAAAGGGAAATGGGATAACATTGTGAGTAAAGGGTAAAATTAGTGCAATGATGAGAAATGATATTGACTCTACTTCTAGAGTTACTGAGCTAGTCTGGGTGGAGCTATAAGAAGCAACAAAGGACAAAGGACATAGACATTCAAATAAATCAAATATTTGATTTATTATTGTCGCATGTACCTAGGTACAGTGAAAAGTTTTGTTTTGCGTGCCATATTTTCATACCGTACACAGTGCATTAGGGTAATAGAACAGAGCGGGGAATACAGTGTTACAGCTCCAGAGAAGGTGCACACAGAGTGAGATCATCATTAAATTTAAAATTTGAAAAGTTCATTCAGAAGTCTGGTAACAGCAGGGAAGAAGCTGTTCTTGAATCTGTTGGTACGTGTGTTTAAGCTTTTGTATCTTCTGCCTGACAGAAGAAATTGGAAGAGATTATAATTGGACAGGGGGGTCTTTGATAAAGAACACATTAAACAATGAATTAAAGGTGCATATAACAAGGGTGCTACTGTAAACATGGGTGATTTAATCTCTCTACATATAATACATCTATGTAAATAGATGAGAAAGAGAAACAGAGAGAGAGAGAGAGAGAGAAACAGAAACAGACAGGGTAAACCACATTAAAATAATAAGATGGTGGTGATGGATTCCTGGAGTATGTACAAGATATTTTTTATGACGTCTACATTGAAGAAACTGCAATGGGATCCTCAATTCAGTATTGTGCAGGTTAATTAACATCTTCAACAACAAAAACAGAAGTTGCTGGAAAAGCTCAGTAGCTCTGGGAGTATTTGTGAAGAGAACACAGAGTTAACATTCCGAGTCCGGTGGTCCTTCCTCAGAACGTCTTGAGTGATGAATGATGATGAGATGATGGAATTCTTCACTGGAATAGAACAAGAAATGGTCTAATCCATAACTAAGATCCTAAATCTAAATAAAGGAATCTATGTAACTAGGAGACATTAATTGGCTGAGAGAGATTGGGGACTTCATTTGAGGGCATGTCAAAAGCTAGGCAATGGCTAATAGTTAATGGACAAATTATAACTGTTGTGTATTCCTTCCAGGATTAAAGTTAAACAGGAAAAGACTAACGAAGACAACTGTAAGTCCCTTGTAGTCGGAAATGGTAAAATTGGTCAGAAAACAAGAAATAGCATTGCAATTAATAATGACTTTAACTCGGTCTTTAGAATAAAACAAATAATTTTCCAGAAATTCCAGGCAAGGGTCTATTGAGAAGAATCATAAGGAAATAAGTATTAGTTTTTTAGAAGAAATGCTGGAGCGATAAATGAGACTGAAAGTGGATAAATCCCCAAGGACTGATAATTTACATCCAGGAAACTAAAGGTGGTTGCTGTAGAAATAGTGGCCGAGTTGGTGGTTACCTTCCAAAATTCTGTAGATTCTGGAACGTTGCACATAGATGGAATAGCAGATGTAACCACTATTTGAAAAGGGAGGTGGGAGAGGTGTGAAAGCACAGAACAGTGGGAGAAATAAAACACACAGGGAAAGACAGACTGATTAGCCTAACAGCAGCACAGATAGTACCTTGCTAAAGTGGCAGCTCATGACCGAGCCTTTGGCAGACCAGAAAATTCACCAGACCATGGGAGGCCATGGACACTAAACACACAAACACTTAACAAAGACCTCACCTTGACTTGTATCAATCACATGCTTAATCGATGAATGATTTTCTGACTGGACATCAAAAACAGGATTAAGGATATTCAAACTGGTCGATGCAGGGCCAGCACAGTGAAAACAGGAAGAACTGTGGGTGCCACATTAGGAAGCTGCTCAGGCAACAAGATCCAGATTAGGAAGGTACAATTTATTGAATGTTAAGTGTTTTTAAAAATGTGATACTTAGAAAGTATCAACAGGATTAAACAAAGTCTACATAGATTAATGAAAGGCAAATTATGTTTGCCTACTGGAGATTGTTTTTAGGACATAATAGTAGAATAGATCAGGAAATACCAGTAGGTGTGGTATATTTGGATTTTCAGACAACTTTTGATAAAGTTCCACATGTGAGGCTAATGTGCAAGATTAATGCACATGAGATTTGGGTAGTAAAGTAATGGAGTCACTCAGCACATTGGGCGAGGAAATGCATATCTTGAATTCTATGGCAACAAGAATGATAAATCTCATGAATTTTGAATTATTTGCAGAGAGAGAGAGCTCCTGCTTTCATTTTGGTGCAAATCACATTCTAATTCCTCAGCCAGTTCAGCACAGCTTAACGTGAGGAGCATGAATGTCTGACTCAATTTGTTCACAGTAGAGCAGGACAGAGAGAGATGTAAATGTAAACATGCATTTCACTGGATATTTAAGAAGCAACGCAGCATATTTTACCTCTGAAAAAGGACTGAGTTATAGCAATACCACAAAATAAAGCAAGCATGTCACTCTTTGGCAAAAGCCATCACACGATTGCTGGTCAGCCATCAAATAATTATTATCGTGAAGATCGGATTTCTGATGATTTCATGCAAATTAAAAATAAAAGATCATATCTGGAGTCAGAGCCCAGAGAAAATTCAGCTGTAGCTGGCTTGTATTATCTATCAAGAAAACATGGTAAAATTACAATCTTCTATAGTTTGGTTCAAGACTTGAAAATAGAATTAAGGGCAGCACCATTTATGCAACATTACTTCATGTATCCTCATATTACAAAGCAAAACCTGGCCCCCCCGTTGTATTTAAAACTGTGAATTTGTATATGTAGCAAAGTTCATCAAAAGGGCTTTCATCTAAAATATATCATTAATAAGTGAGCTAACCAGGTCGAAATACCAATACATCGTATCACATACTGGCTTAAGGTGTTAGCCATGACGTGCAGGTGTCAGAACTGAACTGGGGTGGACAAAGTCATTAGTTATGCAACACTGGGGTTACATGGGTAATGCTTTGAAAGGTTATGATTTCAAATAAACCTATTGGGCAATAACCTGGTGTTGTGTGACTTCTGATCTTGGCTTAAGATGGTTTAATATCTGCAGTCTCCTAGAAGCTTCCTCCACAAAGCTGAGTTAGTGTAGGTGACCACCCAGCAGAGAATGGTGCATGCCAATTGTGGAAAAAAGCCATCTCCAGTTTTGTTACAACTGGGCTTTCACATCAGCAACTGGAACTGATCACTGTCTAGAAACGAGCACTGCTGTGAAGAAAATAGCTGAGACCTACCCAAAAATATATTCAGGAAAGATAAGGAATGCAGTAAAATCAGTTGAAAAGTTGTCAGGAATTTTATTTTCAATGTTAGGCCAGGATCTTCAAATCGAAATCTGCTGTTAACCAAAATATTTATAACAAAAAGGCAGTAGATACAAAATGAAACTCTTCCCCAATTAAACATTTAATAGCATCATGCTGAGCACAAATTAGGATTCCTAGTTCAACAAATATAAAACACAATTTAGAAGATAAAGTGTTCCATTATTACAACATTCAGTGCTCAGCATATTAAATATAATTTAAGTGCTGCCAACCAATTTAAGTGTTTTTCAAACACCAGTCTTTTGTGTAAAAGCTGATTTTTGTTTAGACGGATTTGTTAAAACAATGACTGATGGGAAACAGTTCAACAAGAACAAAAATGCACTATTTATCGGGTGTTTATGGAAACAATGATTTAAGGTTAAAAATGTGTTAAGCAAACACATTGTGGATTTCAAGATCCAGCTCTATATCCCAACTGTTGAATTTATTGTGACTTGAAACTTTAATACTTCAAGTATACCGAATGCAAGTAAATGGGAATGAACAAGACAGTGTAGATATGCATTTTACATCCAAAGTCCTAATTGTGGCCACTTTTTCAGAAATAAATGTGCTTCATTATTCAGCATCATCCATCCCACAGAGTCGCAGCAAGATCTTTCTATAATCTCCTCCCACATCATCCTGAAGGAAAAATAAAAGCTTTAGTCATATACTGCATTTCAGTTGGCCATTTCATTGTATTGTTCAAATAGTCAAACATAGTTCTAATAGCTTTGTTTAATGTGCTAAGTCAGGCATACTGATAACCATTGAATTTATTGCAGTTTTCCAAGTATTTCTGAAAGTTAAGTATCTTTTATATCCCTGGTTCCCGGGTTTGAATCCACCTTCACGAAACCATGTGTGGAGTTTACACATTCTCCCTAGTTCTCTGTGGGTTTTCTCCAGATGCTCCAATTTCCTCCCTCATTCCAAAAATTTGATTAGGTGAATTGGCCATGCTATATTGCACATAGTGTCCAGGGAGGTGCAGGCTGGGTGGATTAGGCAAAGTTACAGGAGTGGGGTTGGGGGGTGTGTCGCTGTGGACTCAATGGGCTGAATGGCCTGCTTCTACACAATAGGGATTCTAATGATTCTTTTAATGACGCTCCATTGCTTTGAACTGAATGTCATAGAAAATAGGAACAAGTGTAGGCCATTTGGTCCATCAAGCCTCCTCTATTGGAAACCAACTCAAGGTGGGTTCCACAATGAAACAGCAATGCTCAATTAGATAAATAAGTACACAATAAAGCAGGAAAGCCAAATTGTAAAGCAAACGTGCCTTGTTCATTTTTATTTGGAAAGGTTGATTATATAAAACATAACTATCCCCTTCATTTTCTCCCATACCCGGGTGACCTGAGAATGGAGAAGGTAATATCCGCCAATAGATTTGAGGCTTTTCACAACCACTGGACACGAAGGTCTGGGATGCTTTACGGACACAAAGAATTATTCTTTGGTTTGCCCGTAACATATGCAAAGCAGTAGCGAATAGAAACATTGCACAATTAGTATCCAAGCTGAAATTTCAGCCTCCTTTCACATCTATTCCTAGGCTTTCTTCCTGGCAGTAACTTAAATGATCTTTAATGAGTGTAGGACTAAATAGAAGTGAACTATAACTGGACATATACAGCAGCACCAGATAAGACTGTAGAGTCTTCTACCGCTGCTATCCTACACTCTATCATAGAATCATTATAGTGCAGGAGACAGCTTTTCAGCCCATCATCTCTGTACGAGCTCTCTTGGTGCCTAACCCCTGCCAATCCTCCATGATTCTGTACGTTACTCAAATAAAAACAATCATTCAATGGTTGTTTGAATGCCTCAATTGAACAGAATTTCTGGAAATTCGTACTCTAACCAGTCATTAAGTAGAAGACTTTCTCATCTCACATTTGCTTCTGTTGCAAAAATCACTGTAAAACTGTGTGCTGCGGTTTTCAACCTATTTACAAGTGTGTACAGTTCTTCTCTACTCTGTCTAGATACGTCATGATTTTAAAAATTTCCATCAGATCTTCTCAGCCATGAAAACAGTCACAAAATCTCAATTTTCCTTTTCATTATAACGAAAGCATTTCTCAGCCTTGGAACCTTTCTGGGAAACCTTTCCTGCACTTTCTCCAATACATTCACATCCTTCCTACTATGTGGCACCAAGAACTGTACACAATACTCCAGCTAAGTCTGTTAGGAGGGGGACCTAAAAACAGACGAGGTACTATTACACTTAAATGTCTCGGCAGCTCCAGTTTACGATCATGTCCACAGGATACTAGGATTACCACACAGGATCAATTTGCAGTTTTTAAAAAAAGTGTGCATTAATTAGGGATATACCTGAATGTACGAATATAATGACTTTCCATACTGCTTCATAAATTCAGCTTTGATGTCAATCATATCCACCTCACACCGAGAGATTATAATTCGAATGAGGCTTCTGTCGTCTGTACCGGCACCCTGATAGAAACAGAACATTTAAATTCCTGTGATTGAATATATATTGAATGGTTAGATTGAAACAAACACATGCAGAAGTAAGCAGAAGTTTAGCAGCCACTTTTACAGTAGTGGATGCCAGTGGTGTAAAATAAGCTTCCCATTTCTGATTCAAAAGGACTGAGTTTAATCACCCAAACACCAGTGGGTTAGGGTTACAGCCAGGTCAGAGACCCTCTTTAGTCCCACACTCATTAAAGATCATTAAGTCACTGCCAGGAAGAAAAACAAATCTCAAGCCTGACCCCACCAGACTCCAACCTGTCCATTCCTTCTCTCCAGAGGTGGTAGCGAGCTACATTTTTCAAAATGAGGCGGACACCCTCAGATTCAGGAACAAATTAATGCAGATGCTGGAATCGGAACTGAAAACAACAAATACTGGAGATCACAGTGGGTCAGGCAGCATCCATGGAGAGACAGCAAGCTAACGTTTCCAGTCTAGAAGACTCTTCATCAGAGCTGAGGTGAAGTGTGGCGTGGACAGCATTTATGCAATAGTTTGGTGAGGGTTGTTGGGGGGGGTGGTAGTGGCGTGTAGGGTGCTGGTGGCGAAAAGATGTTGATAGTTCAGATTAAGTGATTGGAACGTGAGAATGGGAGAACAATGGTGTGTCTCCTGCCAGACTTTAAACAACAGTAAGTGTACTTGGAGGACAGGAGGATGTGATAACATGCTAAAGGAAAGGGAAGAAATGGGAGTTGGTTCACAATTTAAAGGTGTTGAATTCAATATGAAGTCCAGCAGGCTGTAGAGTGCCTGGTCCGAAGATGAGATGTTGTTTCTCCAGTTTGTGAATGCAAGCGGAACTCTGAAAGCTTGCAATTTCAAATAAGCTCATTGGACTATATTCTTCCTGACCTCTCCGCCCCCACCCCAGTCTGACCTATCACCCTCACCTTGACCTCTTTCCACCTATCACATTTCCGACGCCCCTCCCCCGAGTCCCTCCTCCCTACCTTTTATCTTAGCCTGCTGGACAAACTTTCCTCATTCCTGAAGAAGGGCTTATGCCCGAAACGTCGATTCTCCTGTTCCCTGGATGCTGCCTGACCTGCTGCGCTTTTCCAGCAACACATTTTCAGCTCATTGGACTATAACCTGGTGTCATTTGATTTTTGACTTTGTCAAATCCAGTCCAACTCCAGCATCTCTACATCATTGTTTTCACTGTACAGCTTGTTGGTTGACAGTTTCACTACACTTCCCACAATCCCTTACTGCCTCAAATCACCATTGCCCCCTAAAGACAAAAATGTCCTTGGAATCAGAGATCTGTGTTGATAAGATTGGGCAACTTTACAAAGTTTGATGATGAGGGATTAGATCTAACTGGTCCTGAGGCCAGTTCAACAGTTATCCCCACATATTCTTCCAATTCTGGCCTCTTGTGCATCAACTTTGAGTTCTCCAATTTCAAGTAACCTCCCTTCCCATCACCCGACTTCCTTTCCAGCCCCTCCCCCTCCTTTCCATTCCTCTCATCGACCCTTTCTTGCAGCTACTAACTGGATTCATTCCTCCCATCGACCAACTAGGTCGTGCCCTTTACCTGTGTTCACCTATCCCCACTTCGTCACCTGCTCCCACCACCTTCTTTATCTGCAGCTCCCCTCACCCCACCCTCAGTCCTGAAGAAGAATTATACCCGAAACGTTGACTTCTCCATCACCTGATGTTGCCTGGCTTGCTGTGTTCTTCCGGCATCTTGCTTGTCTATCTTGGAATCCAGCATCTGCAGTTTTTGTTTTGTCTCTTGTGCCTCCCTGGCTTACCTTACCCACCTCGAGTTGTCTCAGCTTTCAGATCAGGAATTCCTTCTCTAAAGACTTCTAGTCTGTCTCTTCTGTTAAGAGGCTTCATAAAAATCTTTTTTTAAAGTCAACTTTTTGGGTATAATTCAATGCAAGTTTGTCCAACCTCTCCTTATAGCTAATCCAATCCAGCCACATCCTGGTAAGCCTCTTTGGCACCCTCTCCAAAGCTTCCAGATCCTTCCTATAGTGTGGCAACCAGAACTGCATGTGATACTCTAAATGTTTTATACAGGTGTAACACGATTTACCAACTTTTATACTCAATGCCCTGACCCATGAAGGCAAGCAGGAGTATGCATTCTTCACCACTTTTTCCACTAATGTTACCACTTTCAGGGAGCTATGAACTTGCACCCAAAGAGCCCTCTGTGTATCGATGCTCCTAAAGATCTTACCGTTTACTATATACTTTCCTTTTGCACTTGACCTCCCAAAATGTATCACCTCACATTTGTCCACATTAAACTCCATCTGCCATTTTTCTGCCCAACTTTCCAACTGATCTATATCCTGCTGTATCCTTTGGCAATCTTCCTTATTATCCACAACTCTATCAATTTTTGTGTCATCTGCAAACTTACGAATCAGATCATCTTTTCATCCTAATCATTTCCATATACAAACAATGATGGTCCCGGCACTGATCCATGCTCCTCAATTGATGCTAAATTATCCTAATAATTGACTGACATCCAATACCAGAAATGAGCAGAATTTCTTCTCCAATTAAATCCTTGGAAAACTGAAACTTTGATCCTTGCTACAAGTCTACTCCATCTTTTCCCTGAAACATCGAACACTAAACCAGTTTATTTGCCTTCTAAGTATCACTTCACCCAAGATGAGTTGCTGACCTAGCATCCATGCCAGAACAAAGGCTGCCTATTTTTACTTCTGTAATACTACCCAGCTCCATCCCTGTTCCAGTTCACCTGCTGATGAAACCCTCATCCATGCCTTTACTAGCTTAAGACTTCCCTATTTTAATGCACTCTTAATCAACAGTCCACAACCTTCTCTACATGCAAAAAGGGTTTTTCACCCTTCGGAATTTTATACATCTCAATAATCTAACTGCTAAATTAAAGAAGTCTATTTTATTTCAAAAGTTATCATAATAGACAATTAAACTGTGCAAAAACATAGTATTCCTCATTTGGGCTTAACTGGTGTTTAATTATATCACAAACATTGATACATTAGGTTTCAAACAAGTACTCAACTGATTCAGACTAAAAACACAGTCTCCATTGTTTAGAATAGGTGTGGTGACTTGATTGTAAAATAGTAATAGCTGCATTACAGCAATCAGCTTCCTGTTCTATTAACAATTGCACAAAAACACTCAATTCTTATTATAATCCGCTCATAATAAAGACGTCAGGAGTCAGCATAATAAACATTTCTCACTGACACCAATCTCTGGATTGATAGGAATTGACATTGCAGTAATAATTGTATATGCATCAATTGAGCTGTTGAATGAAATGTATAAACGCAAAACAATCCAATCTGGTTCACGTTTAGCTAGACACCCAAGTCACAGGAAACAAGATAGATAAGAATAGAATTTAATCAGAAATTTGAATTGTTTACAGTGAAATGCTTCTTTTGTTGAACAATGTGATTTCTATTCAACACCAGTACTAAAAGTAAATGAAAAGGATGCAGACAGACAACATTTCGATGTTCACAGGCTAGAATTTTTACTTGTTAGCAACTCTACTTATACTTTATCTTTTCCATTTATATGTACTTGCAAATCATGTGGTCGCTTAACCTAGGGACTCTAAACAGGGCTTAATCATCTACTAATCTGAACAGAGTATGCTATCTCAACACAAGGCTTTTTGTAGTTCCAGCACCTTTTAACTTCATTTCTTTATGTTCCTAATTTATACTACGAAGGACTGTAATGTAGAACGTTTGCTTTTTTCTCTATTTCAGTACCTAAGATTTGTAACTAAGTACTTTGTACCCAAGATGGTGCAGTGTGTGGCAACATTGTACACATTTTACTGTACTCCTGCTCTTTTGTACTTGAGTACGTGACAATAAACCTAATTCTAATTCTAGACCATTCCAAAGAGTGCAATTAACAACTCTGCAGGTTACACAATTCCACAATTATTAAAAAAGACCCAATTTTCAATGTTAGCAAATAAGATCTACTCACAGAGACACTGCATCTAACACAGAAAACCATCATAATGCATTTCATGGGAGCTTCACGAATGAAATATTTAGGGGCAGCACGGTGGCTCAGTGGTTAGTACTGCTGCCTCACAGCGCCAGGGACTCAGGTTCGATTCTAGCCTCTGGTAACTGTCTGTGTGGAGTTTGCACATTCTCCCAGTTTCCTCCAGGTGCTCCAGTTTCCACCCACAGTACAAAGATGTGCAGGCTAGGTGAATTGGCCGTGCTAAATTTCCCATAGTGTTTAGGGATATGTAGGTTAGGTGCATTAATCAGGGTAAATGTACAGTAATAGGGTAGGGAAATGGGTCTGGGTGGGATACTCTCAGAGGGTTGCTGTGGACTTGTTGGGCCAAAGGGCCTGTTTCCACACTATAGGGATTCAATGATTCTATTCTAAATCCACATGAAGAGATATTAGGTCAGATAACCAAACATTCTGTGAAAGAGGTGCATGCTAAAGCAGTGAGAAGGTTAAGGGGTAGGAGAGAGAGCTCTTCCAAGCAATTGAATGTTCATCAATGAGCAATTATAGTTAGCAATGTTCACAAGATCAGAATTAGAGATGGATAGATTTCTCAGAGGATTAGAGAGCTTGAGGTAATGGTAGTGAGGGAATGTTCTGAAAGCAGGATTAGAATGTAAAATAAACTTAATTGACTAGATTCTAACATAGGTCAGCAAGTACATGGTTGATAGGGGATTGTTGAGACAAGGGCAGATTTTTAAAATGATATTACGACTACAGATAGAAGAGTAAAATGTGGGATGAAAAGCCAGGAATGTATTGGACTGAGATGGCAAAGACATGCATAAAGATTTCAAAGCAGATAAACTGAAACAGGGCACAGTTCTGGAGGTGGAATTCAACACAGTCTTGGTGCCATCATAATATCAGGTCAGAACCTCAAATGGCAGTTAGATTACAAGCAGACTGGCATAATTACAAATCGTTGCCAGGGAGAGGGCTGGAGTCAGGAGCTAGGCAAGGGTGTTTGGAATCAGGACTGAAAACAAAAACATCAGCTAGATAAGTAGTCAGATACTATAATGACAGTGAAGGAGTCAAGAGATATGGTGGTGACATGGAGCTGGGAGTCACCAGTCTGTGTAAAAACTAATGCTGTGTATCCAGATGTGTCCAAGGAGCAGCACGTAGATGGAAAATAAGATAATGGGACCGAGGCCACCTTGGGGAATGAAGGTAATGCTGTGAGAGCAGAAAGAGAGGCCTATCATGATTAGATAAACAAGAATGAAACCATGTGACAGCTGGCTCGCGCAATGGGACAACACTCTGGAGGTTTGTAGAGAAACTGAGGGGAAATATTTTTCTTTGTCACATTACAGATGTCATTTGTGAATTTGGTAAGAAAGTGCTATGTCAGTTTTGAGACTCAAAACTGAAGTTCCAGGAAGCTGTCTCAAGACCCAAAATTGTTGAACTTGATATTGTGTCCTGAAGGTTGCAGAGTTGCCAAGTGGAACCTGAGGTGCTCTTCTTCCAGCTTGCATTGAGCTTTGCTGGAGCAGTGCAGCAAGCCTGAGGCAGAGATGTTGGTCAGGAAACAGGGTGACATGTTGAAGTGGCATGAAGAGAATTTCGAGCGGAAAGGGAAGTTGGATTAGAGATAGTAGCTTACAATGACAGCTTGGTCAAGGGTTACTTTTTGAGGACAAGATGATAAAGCAGACATAAAAGCAAAGAGGAATAACAGCAGAAAGAAAAAAACCCAGAACAGGGAAAACCCAGATACAAAAGTATCAGCTAACAGGGAAGAATTCTTGAAACAAAGCTTGCAAATCATTACAAATTGTGTATAATGGATGCTAGTCAAATAAAACAAAGGAAACCTTTTCTAATGCTTACCTTCATCGATTCATAAAGTTTTGTGGCAAAATAAGCAGCCGGACTCTTTGCATATTGCACTACAGTGAAAAGAGAGAGAAAAAATAAAATCAACAAATGAGTAACAAAACTACTGAGACAAAAATAATAGACAAAGTTGTTCTCATGAAAATGTAGGTGAATGTCAAAATATTCATGCAATTCTAACTTTTGCATGCTTTATTTGGAGGCGGGATAAACTGCTAGAGGAAGTGGCAGATGCAGGTACAGTTACAATGTTTAAAAGACATTTGGACAGGTATATAGGTAGGAAAGGTTTAGGAGGGCTACGGGCCAAATGCACGTAAATGGGACTAGTTTAGTTTGAGAAACTTGGAGGAGTTGGACTGAAGGACTTATTTCTGTGTTATATGAATATATGGCTGTCAGTCAGTCAGTCAGAAAGATTAGTGCTTCCATTGCTAAGGCACATTTAAAAGTCTCATTAACAGTCCACATGAAATAGCTTTTTTAAAAGATAACATATTCTCAATAGAAGATTTTCCACTGATATAAAATACTAGAAGGTGTTAAATATACCTTGTTTGAAAATTTGATCCCTACAATCTCCTCAGGTTTTGCATGACAGAATTACATGATAAAATATTAATAGTATAATTTACGCAGAGGATGATTGCATCTTGGACTGAAATTGTTTTTTGAAGTTTAGAAGCTGTTAGAAATTATAAAACTGAGAGTCATTTCATCAATGTAACTCAGGGAATAAAAAAAAATACAAAGGTGGACTGCCTGAAAACTAATCCAAAGTCACTTGTTCAGGAAATCTTGTTCAACCAGACACCAGGGATTGCACTTCTCAAACAATCAATGACTTTTCACTCCCTTGAGAATGTGGAAGGTCAATTCTACCATCAACCTTCTTTCAATTCTTTTTTGCTTCAGAGAGTATAAAAATTGGGATGTCATGTTGTGGACATTGGTTAGGCTACTTTTGGAATCAGTTCTGGTCTCCCAGTTATAGGAAAGATGCTGTTAACCTTGAAAGCCTTCAGAAAAGACTTACAAGGATACTGCTGGGATTGGAGGATTTGAACCATTAGGAAGAAGCTGAATAGGCTGGGGCTTTTTCCCCTGGAGCAGCAGACACTGAGGGATGACTTATAGAAAATTATAACATTATGAGGGGCATGGATAGGGTGAATAGTCAAGGTCTGTTCCCTAAGGTGGAACAGTTCAAAACTAGAGGACAGAGGTTTTAGATGAGAGGGGAAAGATTTAAAAGGGACCTCTTTTTCACAGAGCAGTGGTGCATGTTTGAAATGAGCTGCCAGAGGACTTGGTGGAGACTGGTACAATTACAACATTTAAAAGGCATCTGGATGGGTATCTGAATAGGAAGAATTTAGAGAGATACGGTCCAAATGCTGAAAAATGGGATAAGATTAATTTAGGTTATCTGGTTGGCATGGACAAGTTGGACTGAAGAGTCTGTTTCCATGCTGTACATCTTTATGAGTCTATGTTTAGGTTCACTCATCTTGCCTGCAACTTCAATATGAGCAGAAAGTTATAGTTTGGACTGGAGTACCCAATTACTTATGTGACTGTGATTATCACCTCTCTTGAATTACAGACGCTTTTGGTAGCATAATAGGTAATGGCACTGGACTAATGATCCATAGGCCTACATCGCTAATCCCGAGACTGTCGCTGGCATCTGAGAAATTTCAGTTCAAATAATAAATTTGGGGACTTGAAGAAGTCTCATCAATGATTATCACAAAACTATTATGGGTGGCAAGGTGGCACAGTGGTTCGTACTGCTGCCTCACAGCGCCAGAGAACCAGGTTCAATTCCCACCTTAGGCAACTGTCTGTGTTGCACATTCTCCCCATCTCTGCATGGGTTTCCTCCGGGTGCTCCGGTTTCCTCCCACAGTCCAAAAATGTGCAGGTTAGGTGAATTGGCCATGCTAAGTTGCCAGTAGTGTTAGGTGAAGGGGTAAATGTAGGGGAATGGGTCTGGGCGGGTTGCTCTTTGGAGGGTCGGTGTGGACTTGTTGGGCCAAAGGGCCTGTTTCCACACTGTAATTAATCTATCTAATCTAATCTTTTGGCTGATGTTATTGAAACACATAAATCGGCACAGTGGATGTGAAAAGGCTGATTCCCTTTGTAAAAGAGCCATAAGGACGCAATTTAAAAATAAAGGGTCCCCTATTTAAGGTGAAGGGAAATGTATTTTTATCTCCTCTCAGACAGTTGGAAGTCTTTGGGACTCAATTATCTGAACTGCAGTGACGGTCGGATTGTGAAATATTTTTAAGATGGATGCATTCTTGACGAATATGGCATGTAAAGGTTATTTGGGGTTCACAGGAATGTGGAGTTGAGGGCACAGGCTTATCCACCATGTTTTTAGTGAATGGTGGAACAAGTCAGAGGATGCCCTAATCCTGCTCTGAATTTGTATGTTCACATTTGAAGGTGATTTCTGGAAGGCTAATTGGTCCTCATTGATGTCCCACCGCTGACACCATATTTAGGCCATTTATTTAAAATTGTAAGATGTCCCAAGGTGCGTCACATAACCATTAAACTGAATTTGACACCAACCATCAGAAGGAGATCTTGGAGCAAGTGACTAAGGGGCAGATTTTAAAGAGGTGGATGAAGAAGAGTGAATTCCAGAGTTTAGGGGGTGTAAGGTAGAGCTGTAAAAGCTGCTTCTCATGCTATTGTCAAAGAGTGTGGTGCTGGAAAAGCACAGCTGGTCAGGCAGCATCCGAGGAGCAGAAGAATTGACGTTTCAGGCATAAGCCTTTCATCAGGTTCCTGATGAAGGGCTTATGCCTGAAACATCGATTCTCCTGCTCCTTGGATGCTGCCTGACTGACTGTGCTTTTCCATCACCACACTCTTCGAGTCTGATCTCCAGCATTCAATTCTAGTCTCCTTGGTATAGGAAAAATGTTGAGAAACTTGAAAGGGTTCAGAAAACATTTACAAGGAGGTTCCTGGGGTTGGAGGGCTTGAGCTATGAGGAGAGACTGAATAGCCTGCGTTTATTTTCTCTGGAGTGTTGGAGGCTAAGGGATGACTTTAAAGAGACTTATAAATCATGAGGGGAATGGACAGGGTAAATAGCGTAAGCCTTTACCCTGGGGTAGGGAAGTCCAAAACCAAAGGGCATAGATTTAAGGTGAGAGGAGCAAGATTTAAAAAGGGACCTAAGGAACCGAACCTGTGCTGGTGGTATCACTCTGCATCGCAGACCAGCTGTCCAGCCAACCGAGCTACTGATATAGGAAGTTAATGAAGGCAAATTTTACAATTCTACACTTTCTCACACAGTGGATGGTTCGCATATGGAATGAGCTGCCAGAGGAAGTGGTAAATGCTGCTACAATTACAACATTTAAAAGGAATCCAGATTGTGTATGAATAGGAAAGGTTTAGAGGGATATGGGCCAAATGTTGGTAAATGGGACTAGATTAATTTAAGATATCTGGCTAGCATGGGTGAGGTGGACCCAAAGGCCTGTTTCTGTACTGTGCATCTATATGACTCTATGACTGAATCCGCTCTCTGAGAAGGACGCGATGTAACCAGTTACCTCTTACCTAGCTCTTCACTGGGGTGTCACACATTTACCTTCTTTCAAAAGGCAAAGGTTTATAATCCACAATTTTCTTGGGACGTTGCACATTCTACAGTTATAGACTCAGCCTGGAGATAAAATAATCCTTACCCAAAGCTAGCATTCCCATTTGAAATGTGCCAGACATTTCATCTTTGATGGTGTCTTCAATATCTTTGTTAGTTAGTTGATAGTATTCATCAAACACTACAAGAAGAGATATATGAGTCGATATTTAGACTTTTGAAAATAATATCAGCAGTCATTTCATATTATCAAACAATTTTAAACAGTCCCAAAGAAATGATTTTAATTAATCATTGATTAAATGAAAAGTTTTCATATTTCATAATATTGAAGTTCCCACTGACGTAGGGAAAGTCACCACAGTCCTAGAGCACCATAGGGCTGCTCTCTCATTAGAGAAATAAGACACAAGGGTCACCACACCTCAGTTAAGGGGAAAGTTGAAAAGGTGGGATGTTCATGGTATCCTCAGCTGGTGCGGGAACCGAACCTGTGCTGGTGGTATCACTCTGCATCGCAGACCAGCTGTCCAGCCAACTGAGCTACTGATATAGGAAGTTAATGAAGGCAAATTTTACAATTCTACACTTCCAGTAAAGGACGGTTAGTTGAAAAAGGAATGACAAATGAAGTTATGCAGCAAATGAGGATACAGCAAGTAAAATGTGAATCAGCTGAAGTTTCCAGCCACTTTGCCAGTCAGCAGGGTCAATATACGGTCCTGGAAAAGCATATTGGATTCTCTACTCTAGATGGTAACTCTCACTAATTTGCATTGTCTCTCTTGACAACAGCAAATGAAACAGTGATCATTCCATCTTTCAAATATCTAAAATCAAATAATACTAAAGTTTTACAATGAAAAATAAATACCTAAAACTTCTGATCAAGGTCAGAATCCCTGATCATGTTAAATTAAAAGTGTTTTAACTTTAGCTGACTCACGAATTGCCGATTCCTGGAGAGGAACCTCCTGTCATTAACTTGTCCAGCCACCTCAATTCATTGAAAGCATTCCACATTTTACAGCACTGAGTGCAGTATTCTCCGTAAACATTGTGAAAAGGTAAGTACAGAACACAAATGAGGAGGCAGGGTAGGAGGAGGGAATTGGATGGCTATGTGGTTGGGGGCAGGTGGTGACCAGTAGATGGACGAGGGTAGTTTTGGAGTTCAGGTCTGGGGAAGATGGCAGGTCCAGGATGGAATGAGGGGCATTGGTGTCAGCTCAGGACCCAGGGCAGAGGGGTTTTGGTAAGAGAAGGAGCAGATTGTGGGGCTGTTAGAATGCCGATCATGGTGGAATCAGTTTAGGGATGGGGTAGTGGTGTCTGGGCATGCAGGGAGTGTCACATTTCAGTCCAATAGTTGGTAGCTTGAGTTTGTTTTCAAATCCTCTAAAATCTCTCCTGAGTGATATAAAGCTTAGGTGAAAGTCAAAACCTAGAATCTCCAACTCTAATGGCATTTCTCGAAAGGTTCCAGGGCAGGGGAACTGGTCATTGGAAGCTTTGACTTTTGAGGCAAATTCTGTAGAGCCAACCACATTATTATTTCCAGGGCAGACTATTTGACTATTGGAACGCTTGGGCTCCTGTCATAGTTATTTCAGAGAACAGCAACTTATCTTCAGGATATTAAAAACACTATTGATTTCTGTTGATTGCCAGAAAATTACAATCAGGGCAGAGACAACACAACCAAAAAGTGGTGCAGTTTTCGAATGTGCATTTTTTAGGAAGAGGAAAAGTCAATCTTCAATAGATTTTGTCAGCATTCAAACTAATCTCCTCTGCAAGTGCACAAACTTTCTGGAAGCTAAAATTGCAACGCTGGACTGTTTGACCTTGAACCACAAAATGCCAACAGTGCAGAGAGAGGCTACTCAGCTCACCGAGCCTGTACTGATCCTCGAAAGAGCATCCTACCCAGACCCACCCCTCTGCCCCATCCCCACAAGGAATTTTTTTATCATGGCTAAACTACACATCCCTGGACACTCTGGAACAATCATTTTGACCATGCCCAATCTACCTAAACTTGCATACCTTTGGAATATGGGAGGAATGCAATATCAGAGTCGAACACATTTATTGTTATCTGCTTTGACATGCCGGTGGGTACATGAGTAGGAAGGGGTTAGTCGGTAATGGGCCAAATGCTGGCAAATAGGACTAGATTAATTTAAGATACCTGGCCAGAATGGAAGAGCTGGACCACAGGGTCGGTTTCCATTCTGTCCAGCTCTATGATTCTATGACATAAAAGATAATATATTTTGAATCTTTTTTTGATTCAGAATCATTAGTTGATGTTGATTTTCAATAGTCCCCTTTGTATCCATTGAACTTGGGGAAAAAACTGTGATATAGCACAATAGCAGGACGGTACAGGCCCCAGGTTGTGTCAGCAGGATGAGTAAACATAATTATATTTACTCACTTAAGTGACACTCTACAGGGAGTGTCTGGTTACCAAATAAGAGGGCTGTACTCTCAAATTACTACACTCTGGTTAGCTGCCACGTCATGTTTAGTAACTGTGCTTAATTTGGCTGCATTATATGTCTGAAGTAATTTTAATGGATCTAAAATGATAGTGTTCCATAGAAACTTGTTATAAATTCTGTATCTTACAATCTTATTCTCCACAACCACCTGATGAAGGAGCAGCGCTCCGAAAGCTAGTGCTTCCAAATAAACCTGTTGGACTATAACCTGGTGTTGGGTGATTTTTAACTTCATAGAACTTCTATTCTCTGACAAGTTTTATCAACTGCTGGACTGTCAATGACAAACATACTTTTGGGACTTGATCAACCTATGTTGAAGAAAGCACAGGAAAACAAGAAGAAATTAATAATTAGTCCAGTAGCCAGTCAGACAAATTAGTCAGACAACGTTTTTTACAATACTTCCATTATTGCATTATTTATTACATGCCCTGCATATCAGGACTTGCCCTGGTGAATGAGAATGTTTAAATGCAAGATCCTATGCATTCACTGGGAAGACAGATGCACCAACACCAGCTTCTTCACCCAGGCCCACATCCTCAGCATCGAAGCACTGAACCCCTCGAGCGGCTGCGATGGGCTGGGCATGACTGACACGAGACTCCCCGAGCAGGTGCTGTACACCCAGCTCTGAAATGGCAGGTGAGCCCCAGGTGGACAGAGGAAGCGCTTCAGGGATATGCTCAAGGCCTCACTGGGGAACTGCAGCATTCCCACAGACACCTGCGAATCACTGGCCAAGGTGGAGGAGGAGCGTCTGGGAAGATGTTGAGTACCTCGAGACTTGCCATTGGGAAAAAGTGGAAGCCAGACTAAAACAGTGTAAGGAGTGTGTTACCACACCAACACCTCACCCAACCCCTTCCTACAACCATCTTCTGCCCCAAGCATACCAGTGCCTGTGGTAGCTGCATTGATCAGTACAGCAACCTACAGACTCACCCTGAGAGTGGAAGAGAGCTATCTTTGTTTGTGAGGGACCAATGATGATTATGTATAAATTTGCAATAAGAAGCATCAGAAAACTCGGTTTTTGAACAACATTAGTCCGCGTGGAGACAGTGAAGCACATTTTCAAACAGGTTTATGCATGATGTCGCTATTGCACTTTGGGAAGTTTGCGGAATAGGTACAGTTGAATTTATGATTGTGTGAAAGAAAATGTGCAGTGGGGAAATAGTGAGTTGAACCTTCCCAGCCCCTGAATGACATGGGCAATGATAAAACAGTTGGAAAACTATGGAGAGATTGGAAGAAAATTAGATTCTTGACCCAGAAAAATCTATTTTTCCACCCAAAGTTTGGGCACAGATCCACAGAGAGAGGCGAGGCCACCCAGGATCCTTGCCCTGGAATCAAGACCCTCGGAGCAGAAGTCTTGCATTCTGAGAGCTGTAGCCAATTAGAGACTGGCAGCTCATGCTTAACAGCACCACAGTGAGACCATGGCTGCTGCAGGAAATGCAGTCAATGGTATCTGCTCACCCTAAAGCATGTTGCAGGACTCATTCTGAATTGGTAAAATAGCATGACCTCATGAAGAATGGGTCAAAAATGAAAAAGTAAAAGTAAGCCCCACCAAACTTGGTCCTTCGACACAGAAGGTCACATGTAATTCACATACAGGATTGTGAACTAAAGCTAACCCATTCCATCTCCATGATATGGAGGTGCCGATGCTGGACTGAAGTGGGCAAAGTCAGAAGTCACACAACACCAGATGATGATCCAACAGGTATATTTTAAATCACAAGCTTTTGGAATGCTGCTTCACCTGACAAAGGAACAGTGCTCCGAAAGCTTGTGATTTCAAATAAACCTGTTGGAATATGACCTGGTGTCATGTGATTTCTGATTTTGACCCATTCCATCTCCAGAAGAAAGTACCCTGGAAAAATTGCAACTTAGAGAACCAGGTAATTCTAACAATATTCTTTTCCTTAACCATTCATTTCACTCCACTCAAACTGTGCTCCTCCCAAAAGTAGGTCCTTGGTTCCCTGTCTGTGTGGTGAGGCTTCACTCCAAATTGTTTCTCTTGACAATTTCTAACCGCGGCTGCTTGTCCTGGTCTTCCTCGCTCAGTGACGGGACCCGGAGCCAAGACTCTTGACGGCAATAGGCCCGGAGCCCAGATGCCTGGCGGCAATAGGCCCGGAGCCTGGACTCCTAGCGGCTGTAGGCCTGAACCCCAGATGCCTGGCGGCAGTAGGCCCAGAGCCCGGATGCCTGGCAGCTGTAGGCCCAGAGCCAGGACTCCTGGCAGCCATAGACCTAGAGCCCAGATACCTGGCAATGGTAGGCCCAGAGCCTGGACACCTGGCAGCAGTAGGCCCGGAGCCCGGACTCTTGGTGGATGCAGGCCCAGAGTCTAAACGCCTGGCAGTGGTAGGCCCAGAGCCCAATGCCTGGAGGCGGTAAGCCCGGAGCCTGGACTCCTGGTGGCCGTAGGCCCGGAGCCCAGACGCCTGGCAGCAGTAGTCCCAGAGCCCAACGCCTGGAGGCGGTAGGCCCAGAGCTCGAATGCCTAGTGGCGTTAGGCCTGGAGCTCGGGTGCCTGGTGGCAGTAGGCCCAGAGCCCGGACTCTTGGCAGGAGTAGGCCTGGAGCCCGGATGTCTGGTGGTGGTAGGCCTAGAGCCCAGACACCTGGTGGTGTTGGTGAGGTGGTGGCAACAGCAGAGCCAGGGTCACTGTGGCATCGGCATAATCACTGTTGTTCCTGCCGCAGGACTCCTTGAGGAACACCTTGCAGAAGCCCTGAAGCTGTGCCTGAGACCCCAATTTCAGCAGCAGATGAACTTTAAGCAAATTCATTTTATCCTGTTGTACCTCAAAATGGTGGTAGACTGTGGCAAGGAAACACTTTTCACTGTATCTTCAATGTATGTTGACCATAAATAAATCATTCATCATTTTTCAGAGGCAAATCCTAACTGTACCTCAGTCAGAGCAGGAACTGAAGCTATCACCATTGCTGTTATTCTGAGCCAATTCCAACCACTGAGCCAACTAGCCCTTCGTTATGAGGTAGATAAAATGAATCACCAACATTTCCCAGTCTGCACATAAACTATGCTGACCCTCAGCTTGCTGCAATACTTCTCTGCTTCTCTGGGAACATGACTCATGAATCATGGGGATGAGTGAAGGGCCTGTTTGTCAGGCATCAATAGCCAGTGAAGGAAGCTACTTTAATTGAGAAACATCATTATAGCAGTGGAGCATATGGAGAACATTCAAGAAAGCTGGATATTTTCACTCTACCTTTTCGCAAATGAGCGAAGTTCCTCCTGCAAAATACTTTAATAAATGTGGTCTCATCAGTTCCCCACTTATCTTCTCCTGCGGCAAACAATCCCTGTAACAAAATACAAAGATTGAGGGGATATTAGAAATGCAAGAAGTGTCAGTGGTTAAATCTCGTCACCATAAACTCTTCGCAGATAAATTGTTTTTCCAAGGTTTGAGGTTTCAGTTGAAGTCCTGACCTATCAGCATGGCTTAGTCAGTTATATGACTCTTATAGAGTCATAGAATCATAGAGTCATAGAGTCCTACAGCACGGAGATAGGCCATTTGGCCCAAACTGGTCCCTGCCAAGCAAAATGTCCATCCACACTAACCCCAATTCCCTGCACTTGACCTATATCCTTCTCATCCTTTACTATCCTAATGCCTTTTAAAATGTTGTTAATGTGCTCACCTCACGTTGGCAGTTCATTCCATATGCGTACAACCATCTGTCTAAAAAAGTTGCCTCTCAGGTTCCTTTTTATTCTTTGCCCCTCTAACCTGAAACTGATGCCCTCTAGTCCTCAATTTCCCAACCTTGGTAAAAAGATTGAGTGCATTCACCCTATCCATGCCTCTCGTGATCTTATGCACCTCAATAAGGCCCCCTCTCAGTCTTCTACACTATAAGAAAAGAGTCCCAGCTTGTCCAACCTCTCCCTATAACTTAGACCATTGAGTCCTGGCAATATCCTTGTAAATTTCTTCTGCACTCTTTTCCAGTTTAATAACATCCTTCTTACTGCAATTTGACCAAAACTGAACACAATAGTCCAACTGCGGCCTCACCAACATCTTGTATAACTGCAACATAACTTCCCAACTTCTTTATTCAGTGCCCTGCCTGATGAAGGCCAGTGTGCCAAAAGCCTTCTTCACTGCCCTGTCTACCTGTGACTCCACTTTCAGAGAACTGTGAACTTGAACTCGAAGATTCCTCTGTTCCAACACATTCAAGGCCCTACCATTCATGATAAAACTCCTCCCTTGACTTGACTTACCAAAACGCAAGATTTCACACTTATCTATATTAAACTCCATTTGCCATTTCTCAGTCCACTTCCCTAGCTGATCAAGGTCCTGCTGAAATTTCTGACAACCTTCTTCACTGTCCATGATACTGCCTATTTTAGTGTTATCATCAAACTTACTAATCATGTCTTGTACATTCTCATCCAAATCATTGATGTAGATGACAGACAGTAATGTGCCCAGCACTGACCCTTGAGGCACTCCACTAGTCACAGGCCTCCAGTCTGACAAGCATCCTTCCACACCCTCTCCTTCCTAACACCAAGCCAATTGTGTATCAATTGTCCAGCTTGCTCTGGATTCCATGCGATCTAACCTTCCAGAACAGCCTAACATGTCGCACCTTATCAAAGGCCTTACTGAAATCCATATAGACTACATCTACAGCCCTGCCCTTGTCAACCTTCAAACCCTGTCTTTTCAAGTGAATATATATCTTATCTCTCAGAATCTTCTCAAGTAACTTACCCGCTACAGATGGGAGGCTTACTGCTCTATAGTTCCCAGGTTTTGCTTTACAGCCCTTTCTGAATAAGGGCACAACACTCGCTACTCTCCAATCTTCCAAGACCTCACTCATGGCTAATGATGATGCAAAAATATCAGTCAGGGCCCCCACAATTTCTTCTCTAGCCTCCTGCGCTGTTCTAACACATCCAACACCTCCTCTACTATGATGTGGACTGTCCCCAAGATATCACCACTTACTTCCCCAAGTTCCCAAGTCTCCACAGTAAACACAGAGGAGAAATAATCATTAAGGACCTCGCCCATCTCCTGCGGTTCTACATATACATGTCTACTTTGGTCCTTGAGGGGTCCTGTTCTCTCTCTAGTTAATCTATTACCTTTAATGTACTTAAAGAACCTCTTTGGATTCACCTGAATCTTCTTAGCCAAAGCTATCTCATGCCACCTTTTTGCCTTCCTGATTTTCTTCTTTAGTAAACTCCTCAATCCCCCATATTCCTCAAGGATACCCTTGATCCTAGATGCCTGAAACTGAGCGATACCTCCTTTTTTTTCGGTCAAAGACTCAATATTTCTTGCCACCCATGGTTCCCTATTCCTGCCAACCTTGCCCTTCACCCTCACAGCAACATATAGACACTGAATTCTAGCTATCTCACTTTTAAAGATCTCCCACTTGCATGAGGTCCCTTTGCCTGCAAGCTCCTGTCTAATTCCATCCAAATTCGCTTTGCCCCAATTTAGAGCATGAATCTATGGACCAGTTTTGTCCCTCTCCATAACTGTTTAAAAATTAACAGAACTATGGTCACTGGTCCCCAAATGCTCCTCCTCTGTCATCTCAGGTCACCTGTCCTGCCCTATTTCCCAAAAGTAGGTTGGGTTTTGCCCCTTCATGAGTAGGGGTTTCTATATACTACTTGACAAAATTTTCCTGAATGCACTTAACAAATTCAACCCCATCCAAGCCCTTAATGCTTTGGCACTCTCAGTCTATGGTAGGAAAATTCAAATCCCCTACTATGACAACCCTGTTGCTCCTGCAAGTCTCCCCAGTCTTCCTGCATATTTGTTCCTCTAATTCAGTTGACTATTTGGGGGCCTACAGCACAACCCCAATGATATTACCATCCCTTCTTATGTCTTAGCTCCACCCACAAAGCCCCACTGGATGATCCTTCAGTTATTTCATCTCTGATTACTGATGTGATACTTGCCTTAATCAAAAATGTAACATCCCCTCTCCTCTTTCCACCACCTCTGACCTGTCTAAAACACCTGCACTCTGGCACATTAAGCTGCCAGTCCTGTCTCTCCCTTAGCCATGTTTCTCTAAAGGCTATAATATCCTAGTCCCACGTACCTATCCACACTCGAGTTCTTCAGACTTACCTGTCAGCCCTCTTGCATTGAAATAAATGCAATTTAATCCAACAGGCATTCCTTGCTCCCTGTCCTGTTCCAGCCTGACCTATCTCTTCAACTTACTATTTCTAATTCTTACCTCTGGTTAGTACAGAATTTAAAAATTGCTAAAAAGGAGATTAGAAGTTAAAGTTTTTCATCTTACACCATTTTATAGAGATTGAGGAGAAAGTGTGAATTGGTTGGGCTAAAAATGGCGAGGAGAGAACAGTTAACTGTCAATCTGAATCCTTAGGCCAAGCCAGTACACTCAACTTGGTTCTTAATTGTATTTATTACCTGTAAAGTCACCATTGTCTCACCAAGAGATAGGGCTGCTCTCTCATCAGTGGTAGCCATTGGGAGTCACCACATATCAGGCAAGGGGAGAGGTTGAGAAGGTGGGACCTCCATGGTAACCTCAGCCAGTGAGAAATTGAGCGCACGTGGTTGGCATCACTCCGCATCATGAACTAGCCAACTGAGCTAACCCGACACCTGCTATAAGCACTTTTTTTTTTCCTTCTTAATCTCGGCTTCCTTTGGTCATCCATGGAGCTCTGGATTGGTTTAAATCACCTTTCCCTTTAGAGAGAATGTACCTTGACTGTGCCCAAACCACTACCTCTGTGAAGGTAGCCCATTGTTCAATGATTATTTTCTGAACAAACGTTTGCCCCAGTTGAACTGGTCCACTTCCATTCTTGCCCATTGAAGTCAGCTCTCCACTAGTTGATTCTCCCTACTCTAGATTGACTTGTTTAATTTTTCACACTGTCAACCAAAACCTTATGACAAAATGATCACTGTCCCTCAAACAGACCCCACTCTCACTTGACCTACTTGATCCCATTCCCAAGAAGAATGTTTGGCAATGCCTCCTTTTCTGTTGTACCCAACATGTAACATTGTTGGAAATGCTCTTGAACATAATCCAGGAACACGTGTTCCTTGCTGCATGTTACACTGCCACTTTCTCAGTCTCCATACAGGTAATTAACATTCCCCACTATAATGATGATATTCTCATCTCCCTAATTTATTTGCAGATTTGTTCTTCCACATCCTACCACTATTTGGTGATCTATAGATTACACCAAGCAATATAATTACACCCATTTTATTCTTTATCTTTCGCCAGACCAATTGTCTCTGAACCCTAAAATATTCTCTTTCTCCAGTACGGCAATGCTTCTGACTAAATGCATTAGCAAGTTTTGAGAAGATTTGCAGCTCAGGTTGAGCTTCTGAATGTACGTTTGCTCGCTGAGCTGGAAGGTTAGTTTTCTGATATTTTGCCACCATACTAGGTAACATCACCAGAGGCATGATGATATTACTTATCATGGTGATGAAATGTCTGAAAACGCACCTTCCAGTTCAGTGAGCAAACTTATATCCACACCAAAATGTATTGCCCATGGTCCTTGTGTCTGAAAACCTTACAACCAGAAATATTTAACACCCAGACCAGCCCTTCCATGAGCCTGGTCTCTTATCACCAAAACATCATAAACCCACTTGGCTTTCAGATTAATGCAAGATTCCATTGTATTATTTAAAGAGCAGATGAGTTAATTTTGTTGTCCTAGTATCATAAAACCATGAACACCCAGAGGAGCTATTTAGTCGGTGCTGACCATCCAAAAGAGCAACTTCTCCCTTTTACAGATAATGATCTCATTCCCTTTGGAAAGCTTCAGTTGACTCTACCCCCACCACAGAATCAGGCAGTGCATTCCGGATCCTAACACCTCTATGTCTGCAAGTTTTCATGTCACTGTTCCTTGTTCTTGCCAATTATCTCATATTGTGCCCTCTGGTTCTCAATCTTAGCAATAGGAACATGTTTTCCTTTCTAATATGTCCAGACCTATATGATTTTGAAATCTCCTCACAAGCTTCTCTTTCAAGGTAAACAGTCCAAATTCCACAGAAATCTTTCATCCTCAGAACCTTTCTCGCAAGTCTTTCTCAGGCATATCAGCTGGTATATGTATAATCTGCTACCCAGGATGAATGTTGCAGTCACTATTCTCTAAGTGTAGGAAGAAACTGGAATCCAATATAACAGTGTTACAATTGGGGTAAAGGGAACTACAAAGGCATGAAGGAGTTGCTGGCCAGAGGAGATTGGAACGGAAGCCTAGCAGGGAAGATGGTGGAGCAGCAATGGCTGGAATTTCTGAGGATAATTGGGAGGCACAGCAGAAATTCATCCCAAAGAAGAAATATACTAAAGGGAGGATGAGGCAACGATGGTTGACAAGGGAAGACATACACAGCATCAAAGCAAAAGGAAAAGCATATAATGTGGGTGGAGGGTTGCCTTTTAGACTGGACGCCTGTGACCAGTGGTGTGCCACAAGCATCGGTGTTGGGTCCACTGCTTTTCATCATTTACATAAATGATTTGAATGTGAACATAGGAGGTATAATTAGTAAATTTTTAGATGACACCAAAATTGGAGATGTAGTGGACAGCAAAAAAGGATTCCTCAGAGTACAATGGAATCTTGATCAGATGGGCCAATGGCCTGAGGGGTGGCAGATGGAGCTTAATTTAGATAAATGTGAGGCGCTGCTTTTTGGAAAGGGAAATCAGGGCAGGACTTATACACCTAATGGCAAAGTCCTGGGAAATGCTGCCTAATTTTGCTCCCATGTCTTATGGTCTACAAGGCCTGTTTGGTAGAGGGCAATTAGTTCCTGGTCTAGCCATGTCTCGTGTTAAAAGAATATAATTTACTTTTACAGATTACATTGATATGTCAGAGACTTTGAGGAGGATCCAATGTTAGTCTCACTCCTTGAGATCCTAAACTGGTCTATCCATAAGTCCATATGATACAGTCATAGTGGGGGCAGTGCTTATGGCATTCGTCAGGATTAACCCTTTCACACCCATATACAATTTTGACACTTTCTTGGTCTGCTTCGTGACCTTGACCTGCACCATCACTATGATGACATAGACATTACACAACTGGTTGTCATTCAACACTTCACGTTACCCAAGTAGATTAGGTATCAAATAGAATCACAGCATCATACAGCACAGAAACAGACCCTTCGGTCCAACTCATTCATGCCAACCAGGTTTCCCAAACTAACCTAGTTCAATTTGTGCACATTTGGCCCAGATCGCTCTAAATCTTTCCTATTCATGTACCTGTCCAAATGTCTTTTAAATATTGTAACTGTACCTGCACCTATTACTTCCTTCGACAAATGAGGTGTGTGAAAAATCCACACTGTTAGGTCCCTTTTACATCTTTCTCCTCTCAACTTAAAAATATGTCTTCTAGTTTTGAACTTCCCTATCCTAGGGAATAGATCTTTGCTATTCAGCTTATCTAAACCCCTCATGATTTTATAAACCTCTATAAGGTCACCCTTCAATCTACTACTCTCGAGTGAAAGATGTCCCAGCCTATCCCAATAATGCAAACCTTCTGCTCCTGGTAACATACTTGTAATTCTTTTCTGCAGCCTCCCCAATTCAATAATATCCTTCCTAAAGCACACTGAAAGCAAATCACAAGTAATGTCTTTGTTGTGATTTAACACCATGATAGAAGATTCTTTTAAGAATGTTTTTAGCATATACTGCAATGTGACATATAGTTAAAGCTAACAGTAAAGTATTGGGTATTGATTGTCTTGGGTACAATTAAAACAGGGAAGTGTGCCCAGGTATCCAGTGAGAGGAAACAATGTCCACTGACACACTCAAGGCCTTCCACAACCGACTGGCAGCGCAAGGGCTACAATGCATCATCAGCCCCAGGAATGAAAATTTAATTTTGGAATTTGTCTTTGAAGGTATGAATTTTGGTACAGTGCCTCTTCACAGCTAACTCTTCAGGATAATTCAGTAATTGGTTTTGCAAAAGACTGAAGAAGGGTAACTGGATTCAAAACGTTGACTCTGCCTTATCTTCACAGATGCTGCCAGCCCTGCTAGGTTTCTCAACAATTTCTGTTTTTGTTTGTGATTTAAAAGGGACTGTTGAGATACGGGTGGCTTATAGTTAGAAGACAGATGCTTAAGCCTGCATTCTGGAAATAAACCTACTTTCAAAGGAAATCTCAGCGTCTTGCGTATTAATTCACCATTTGACTTGGATATCATGCAAGTTCTGAGATCTTTAATCTGGAGATAAATCTTTGAATAAAGGACTCTCCCAATATTTCAACATTCAGAATAGGAACACTAATTGCAAAACAATGGACTCGATCGCATACCAACAGAAGTTTGGAATTTCCTTCTGGCCTGTACATGTTTTGCAAGCTGAGACCAGAACTGCCATGAATAAGATTGACCCTTTTTGCACTAGAAGACTAAAATCCCAATGAACATCATATTGCAGTCACCCTGCTGTAGGGAAGATGTTCTGAAACTTGACAGGGTGCAGAAAAAATTTACAAGGATGTTGCTGGGATTGGAGGGTTTGAGCTATAGGGAGAGGCTGAATCAGCTGGGCCTGTTTTCGCCTGGAACACAGAGTGAAGGGTAACCTTGTAGAGGTTTATAAAATCATGAGAGGCATGGATAGGGTAAATAGACAAGGTCTTGTTCCTGAGGTAGGAGAGTTCAAAACTAAAGGGCATAGATTTAAAATGTCTAAAGGGGAAAGATTTAAATGGGACCGGAGGGGTAACTTTGTCACACAGCATGTAGTGCATGTCTGGAATGAGCTGTCAGAAGTGGTGGAGGCTGGTACAATTACAACATTTAAAAGGCATCTAGAGTAGTACGTGAATAGGAAGGGTTTAGTGGGATATGGGCCAAATGCTGGCAAATGGGACAAGGTCAGATTGGGATGCTGGTTGGTGCAGAAAATTGAACCAAAGAGTTTGTTTCCATGGCAATATAAAAGACAGCTTACTTTAGCATCTTGATTTGCAAGATCTTCATCCACATGGCAACTTTCATCACGCTTACCCTGACAAGGAAAACACAAATGTTTTGAGTGTAAAATTACTGCATTAAAATGACAGCAATTGTACAAGAATCTTACAGATTGTACGGATGGTTAAAGTACAGTTATTAAACTGTTGTGGCTCTAGATTTTTAAAAAAAGAATCACATGTTTTCTTCTTTGCATGTTTGTCCCTTATCATATAAGAACATAAGAAATTGGATCAACCACCGCGCTCCCCCCCCCCCCAATTCCAACCCTTCCAAGCAAATCTGCTCCATCCTTCAACAAGATTATGGCTTATCTGCCCCTTTCTCATCTCCTCTTTCACTTCAAGTCCTGACAAACCTCAACTCTTTGATATATCGAATATCTAACAACCTCATTTAACTATTTCCAGTGATCTAGCTTCTACAGCTCTCTGGGTAAGAGAATTCCAGATATTCACACCCATGAGGAGAAGAAATTCCTTTGCATTTCAATTTTAAGTGCATATTCCTTATTCTGTAACTAAGTCCACTAGTTTGAAATTCCCTCATTAGTGGGAACATCTTTCCTAAGAAGATCCTCCCACCCATCCCCAGAATCTTGTATGTTTCAATAAGATCACCCCTCATTCTTCAAATCTCTAACAAATAAATGTCCAATCTGTTGAGCAGTTCTTGGTAAGTCAACCATCCCATGAATCAGTCTAGTGAATCTCTTTTGAACTGCCTCCAATGCCAGTATATCTTTACTCAAATACAAACATCAAAATTATACACAACTCCAGCCTCATCAACTCTCAATACAGTTACTCTACTCCCCCAGCAATAAGAAGCCAAAATCCCATCTACCGCCCATGCTGCACCTGCATATTAAGTTTGTTAGAGTTCTCTGTGCTACACTTTTTTTGGAATCTCTATCTCCATTTAAATAATCGTCTGACTTTTGTTTCTTCAAAATGCATAACCTCTCACATTAAACTCCATCCACTGAGTTTTTGCCCATTCACTCAACTTCTCTATATCCATTTGAACATTCCTCTTCACAACATGCCCTTTCACCTATTTTTGTATTGGTAGTAAATTTGATACGTTACACTCTGCTTCCCTACACAAGTCATTCATATCGTCAGTAAATAACTGAGGCCTTAGGACTGAGCCTTAAATTGCTCTTTTCAGCCTGAGAAAGACTTATGGGAGGTTCACTGATGTTGAAACTTTATTGCTGGAACAGCACAGCAGGTCAGGCAGCATCCAGGGAACAGGAGATTCGACGTTTCGGGCACAGGCCCTTCTTCAGGAATGAAGAAGGGCCTGTGCCCGAAACGTCGAATCTCCTGTTCCCTGGATGCTGCCTGACCTGCTGTGCTGTTCCAGCAATAAAGTTTCAACTTTGATCTCCAGCATCTGCAGACCTCACTTTCTCCTCACTGATGATGTTACCTAGTATGGTGACGAAACATCTGAAAACGAACCTTCCAGCTCAGCGAGCAAACCTACAACCAAGACTTATTAATCCCAATTATGTCTTCTGTGTATTAACCAATCCACAGTACATGCTAATACATCATACCCAATACCATGACCTCCTACATTCTATATGGCACCTTACAGAAGGCCTGGAAATCCAAATACATCTACTGGTTTCCCCATTATCAACTCTAGTTGTTATATAATCAAAGAAATCCAACAAATTAGTCAAACACGATTTCCCTTTCACCAAGCCATGTTGACACGGTTTGCTGGGTTAAGCCTTTCTAAATGTCCTGCGACTTCTTCTGTAATAATGAATACTAGCATTTTCCCAATGACAGACGTTAGGCTAATTGGCCTCCAGTCTATCGCTTTCTGTCTCTCTTCCTTGTTGAACAGGGCTAACATATTAGCAACTTTCCAATCCATTGGAACTACACAGAATTCAGTGAGTTCTGCAATATTCCAACTAATGCCTCCATTATCTCTAACTCTTTGGTGCAGGCCATCACATTTTGGCAATTTGTCTCTCTTCAGTCTTGTTAATTTGTCAAATACTTTGACCCTCATGATAGAAACTGTTACAAGATCTGTCCTCCCATTAGCACCTTGCTTATCTGGTAATTTTGGGATGTTTATAGTGTCCTCCACTGTGAATAGCAATGAAATATTAGTTTAACATTATTTCTCTATTCACCATTATCAATTCTCCAAGGGTTCCATACTCACTTTAGTTATTCTTTCTTTTTATTATCTTTACATGTCTGATTTCTTCCTCAAGGAGAAAGTGAGGGCTGCAGATGCTGGAGATCAGAGCTGAAAATGTGTCCTGAAGAAGGGCTTATGCCCGAAATGTCGATTCTCCTGTTCCTTGGATGCTGCCTGACCAGCTGCGCTTTTCTAGCAACACATTTTCAGCTCTGATTTCTTCCTCAAGTCAAAAACAGAACCTTGCTATTGTCCTGATTTGTCAGTGAACATAACCACAACCAAGGACCACCTAGGCTCCAGACCCTGGTATTACATTAGATGGTTATGAGAAGGAACGCAATCTTCATTTTTTTTATCATTATGAAATAATTTCTCAAATTATGGTACTTTGCTGAAAGCCAGAGATACCAGTTTACCTTTAGATATAATGAGGTCTCAAATTATAACCAATATAATAAAATTCATGAAAGGATTAACAATGAGGGGGCACAGATAGAAGATCATTTGCAAAAGAAGCAAATGTGAATGCGAGAAGACAGCTCTTACACACAATGAGTAGTTAAGGTCTGGAACATGTTGCCTGGAAGTGTGGTTCAACTGAGGCATGCAATATTCAGGGTCTTGGGGAAAAGCCAGGGGAAATCACACTGAACTGTAATGTTCATTCAGAGAGCAAGTGCAGACATAATGGGCTGAATGGTTTCCTTCTACATTCTTAAGAATTCTGTGAAAATATGAAGTGAATTTATGATTCTCAGGATTGCCATGAATATAAACCACACTAACCTTCAGCAGGGACACTAAAAGTTCCTCGAAGTCACCAGAATTCTCTGACTTGAGATCATCCTTTAAACTTGAAGCGTTCTCTATGGAACAAAAAGAAATGATGAATACTGTTCATTCTAATAAAAAGGATTGTTTTCACTGGGCAAGGTGAAAATGCTGGATTTACTTCTGTAATGTATAAAGCCAAGCAGGAATATCTATATATGCAAAAGCACAAAATACATGTTGAAAGTTCAGGCAAATTACATCCTCCTTTTCCTTAGTAATAGCTCGCACCTGAGATTTGACTGTGTAATGCAATGGTGTAATTGAATGTTGACTTCAACATTCCAGTTTTGTTAAAGCCTCCATTTACCTTGTTATCATATGGAATAATTTTAATTTCCTCAGTGCCTATGCCTGCAACCCAATACTACACTGAATACAGTGCACAGAAACAGGCCATTCAGATATTAATCTATGCTCAAGTTTATGCTGAATTGATGCCTACTGATTTACATCTAATTCTATCAGAGTAAACCTCCCTTTCCTCCCACCTCATATACTGACCTCTACTGCTCTTTAACACACCCTTTCTAATTTGCCTCAGACACTTAGTGGGGTAGTGATTTCCACATTTTCACAACTTGCTGAGCAGAGGTTTTTGCTATTAGGTTTTTTTTAAAATGATAGCCTCTAGTTTTGCTCTTCAAGTGTAACAATATCTCTGACTTAATACCTGCTGTAATTCTGAACATCTCTTTTAGGTTAGCTGTCAGCCCTCTAAATGTCAAGGAAGAAAATGACCTGGGATGCCTATCCTTTCCTGGTCAGTATAAGCTCAGTTTTGGTGAGGATGGAACTCAGCATGCAACAGAAAGCAGTAAGTGAGGCGTATAGTATGCATGCAAGTAGAAAGGAGAAAATCAATCATCACTGCCTCCATCAAAAGCACTGGACAATCCTGCAGCCCCGTCATATCAGAAACAAAATGATAACTAGACAGCATTTGTCCAGGTGCTGTTCAAATCAGTAACTTCAAGAGCTGCAAGGAGATTAGTTTATGAAAACCTATCAACTGAGAAAAATAAATGTTAGTTATGTTGTTATAGTTAAATAATTGGAGATAGAGGGCATTGATTGATTAAGGGACTACAACTGGTCCCTTTTCTGCACAATTGACAGCTTTACATGGAGGGAGAATGGCAGTCATCAAGAATTAAATCTTAGAAAATTTGGAACTCAAAGTTATCATAAGACTTTAATCATCAGTGTTTAGTATAAACAGGAGATTGGCAAAGGTGTTTCGGTAAGGTGGGAGTGCTTGTAGAGAATGCCTCACCAACAAAGTAGCCAAACTATTGAAGGTCCATTCACTATGGTCAATTGAGGTTGATAATATTTTGGAACCTGCCTAGTCAATAGTTGATGAGGCACCACATATCTCATATATGCAAGGTTTTGACATTTATGATGAGCAAAATGTGATAGATCAATGGCCAGGTGGCAATAGGCAGAATTATACAGGACAGGACTATTATATCTGGAGGACAACTGCCTAGATGGTGGATTCAGATCACATACATATCGTGTGAATGGATCTGTGAATGGAGGAATGAGATTGTGGCTGCGACAGTAGGCAGTGATATTGGCAAGCTGCAAGATTTGCTAAATGTGCAAGATAATGGATAAGCAAACCTATAGGTTGAAAGAATTCAGTGGGCAAAAACAGTGGAAAACAAGAAAATTTAGTGCCCCTTCCCAAAATAGATCTGGGAGTGGCTCTTAGGGTGGAAAACATACATACAGAAATGAAAGAAGTGCTTGATCAGATAGACAGCCTCTCTAGTCCTACTAGCAAAAATCAGAATTAGAAAAATTAGAATACCATGATAGCTTCATCTGTTAGAATACTAACATGGTACTGTGTTAGTATTCTAATAGATGAAAGGCTTAACAGACAATCAATTTTTCAATGTATAATTTCAGTTACATCACACTGTAAATTTTTTACTATAAATTCTGTGTGTTAGGATTGAGCCCTCCACTACCACCTGATGAAGGAACAATGCTCCGAAAGCTAGTGTGCTTCCAATTAAACCTGTTGGACTAAAACCTGGTGTTGTGTGATTTTTATCTCTGAAATTAGTCACTTTTCATGACAGTTAACTTGTCAATCACCCAGATGGATGTTTGAGTGGAGCTCCTTTTACAATATTCTTGATGAGTGAAAGTGACAAATGTTTTTTCTTGGTCTGGGAAGTTCAGAATAAATGAAAAGAGTAAAAATTACTTTAGCTCTGGAAATACTGGCTCCGGTAGAAGTAATAGATATGGAGTTTTACTGGTCATATACTTTGGGGGAAAAAATTCGATAAAAAGATTATTTTGAAAACAGTCTGCCCATTGAATATTATATATATACTCTGTAGGGCAACATATGTAACAAAAGTGTGACTGAAAGAGAAAAGGGGTAATACTGATCTTGTTGATGTCAAGAGGAATGTTGGAAAGAGAAAAAAAATCTCCAAGATAAAACGGATAGATGATGAAGGGCTTTTTCCCGAAACGTCGATTTTCCTGCTCCTCGAATGCTGCCTGACCTGCTGGGCTTTTCCAGCACCACTCTGATCTAAACCCCGCAAGTCATTAATTGCCATATTTCTGTACAAAAGGTCAATTGGAGGTCCTAGAATATTAGGATAGTAGATTTTCTTCCTCAAAAAAGGATAACAATCATTTCACAATCATTAGGTAATATTTTCCAGATTTTACTGAATTCAAATTCCACTATCTGCTGTGGTGGGATTAGAAGCTAGAACCATCAACTGGCATTCTTTAAAAATATATTTCAGTCATGGGATGTAGGTATACTGGCTGGGGCAGCATTTATTGCCTAAGCCTAAATGGCCTTGACAAGGTGATGGTGAGCTGCCTCCTTGAATTGCTGCAGTCCATGTAGACCCACAATCCATGAGGAAGGGAATGCTAGGATTTTATCCCAATCACACTGAGCGAACGATACTATAGGGGTGGCATGGTGGCTCAGTGATTAGCACCGCTGCCTCACAGCACCAGGGTCCCAGGTCCAATTCCAGCCTTGGGCGACTGTCTGTGTGGAGTTTGTACATTTCCCCAGTGTCTGCGTGGGTTTCCACTGGGTGCTCCGGTTTCCTCCCACAGTCTAAAGATGTGCAGGTTAGGTGAATTGGCCATGCTAAGTTGCCCGTAGTGTTAATCAGAGGGGTATGGGTGGATTACTCTTTGCAGAGTCGGTGAGGACTTGTTGAGCCGAAGGGCCGGTTTCCACACTGTAGGGAATCTAATCTAATCTATATTTCCAAATTAGGATGTTGATTGGCTTGGAGGAAAATGTGATGATGTTTCCATGTATCTGCTGTCTTGTCCTTCTAGTAGTGATAATGGGTTCGGAAGGCGATATCATAGGAGCCTTTGGAAATTTCTCCAGTGCAGCTTGTAGATGGTACATACTGCTGCAAACTGATTATTAGTGGAGGAAGTGGATGCTTGTGGTTTTGATACCAGTCAGGCAAGCTGCTTTGTCCTGGATGGTGTCAAGCTTCTTGAGCGTGTTGGTACTGCACTCATCCAGGCAAGTGGGGAGTATTCCATCACATTCCTGACTTGTGCCTTTTAGATGGTAGACAGGCTTTGGGGAGTCAGGAGATGGGATTCCTGGTCCCTGACTTGCTCTTGAAGCCACAAATGTTTATGTGGTTAGTCAAATTCAGTTTCCAGTCAATGGTAACCCGAAGATTGTTAATATTTGGGGATTCTGTAATGGTGTTACCTTCCAATGTTGATGGGCGATGTTAGATTCTCTTGTTCAAGATGGTCATTGCCTGGCATTTGTGTGCCATAAATGTTAATTGCTACTTCTTGGCCCAAGCCTGGTTATCAGCTAAGTCTTATTGCATTTGGCCATGGACTACTTCAATATCTGAGGAGTCACAAATAGTGCTGAATATTGTGTAGTCATCCTCACTTCTGAACTTATGATGGAGGGGAGGTAAAGTAGCTGAAGATGGTTGGACATGGAACATTACTGAGGAAATGACAGAGATGTCCTTGAGCTGAGATGACTGAATTCCATTACAATTTTCTTTGTGCCAGCTATGACTGCCAGTTTTCCCCTTACTCTCATTGATTGGATTGCTAGTTCAACAATGGTTTATTCTATTATTCTATTCCCACACAATATAGCGGCATTTAAAACCATATCAAAGAGTGTTAACCTGGGCTTTTGTATTACCAGGCCAATGACACATTATATCACACCACCATGTGGTGCACAGAAAAAATTGGGCAGTCCTTTTCTCTTCGCCTGTTTGGTTTGAAATATTGTTAGTGTGCTATAATGTTTTGAGGGAAGTCTGTTCATGATATGCAATTAAATAGTGAAGAATATGCAGACAGAGGACATTGATTAATTAAATACCTTGAACACATACTTCTGGGACACTAGATGTTTTTTGTTTAAAATTGAGACGCTCACATTAGTTAACACAAACAGAAGAATTGATATCTAAAATGTATATCACCAATGAAGTTCAGATTACACTTGACCTTCATCTAGGCACATTGAATGGTGGTGTTCATATGGAATGGTGATGTTCATATTGAATGGTGGTACAGTCTCCAAAGGTCTGTTCCTGCACCTAGTTTCCATGTTTCTATGCTTCTAGACATAAAGCTTTGCTGAATCTGGCAAAATCATTTTTAAAAAGTGGGCAAGTCTTAAACTATTGTCAATACCAACTGAAGGACCCTGTAAAAGTAAAAGACAAAATTTAATTGAAAAACACGCTATTTATATAGAAGATTTTGCAAACAACCCAATAACGTTTGAAATTGTTAAACAAAAAAAAGTTAAACTTTTCAGTTTGTACTTGTCTGCACAGTTTGCAAGTATTGCCAATACATAGTAATTCTTGCAAACTGTCCTTAACAACAAAGGGCGTTGTCTTTCAGCAATCAAGTGCTAATAAATCCTAACTTCTGAAATATATAAGCTAAGTACTCAGAACAACTTTGACTATTTTTGTCATGGTTTTAATTTAGTACAGAAATATTTCTTGGCCTCAAGGATGGAAGGTCAGCTGGTTTTAAGTGGATTCAATATCAACATCCTCCAAATTCTTCCAAGAGAAAACACAGATGGTAGGAAGCAGTCATATATTCCTTACTCGGATTCGGAATTATTTTCTAGAATCATGCGAGTATCTCCTTTTTCCTCTTGATCACATTCTGAACTTTCACACTGCCTTTTGCATTTCTTTCAAATGCACACACAGTAACAGGAAAGGAACATATCCTACCAACTTCCTCTAAATCTAGTGTGTCATAGTTAGTGTTAGCGGAAACCTCGTATATTAAAAGAAAAAAAATGCTATAAAAGAAACCGTAAAATCCATCAGTAAAATATGATCTAGTACAGCGGAACTGTCACTTGTCCATTCATTTACAGTTAAACCTTAGTATACCAACTCAGCAATTTAACAAATTAATTCCAAAATTGTATAACTCACACCAGGAGAACTGGGTATTTCCAGATCTCAAAACTAGAGGGCATATTTTTAACATGAAAAGAGAAAGATTTTAAAAAAGACATGAGGGGAATTTTTTTTAAAACACAGAGTGACTTGCATGTGGAATGAACTTCCAGAGGAAGTGGTGAATGCAGCTACAATTACAACACTTAAAATACATTTCAATACATTTCAATAGGGATATGGCCAAGCGCAGGCAAATGAGATTAGTTTAGTTTGGGATTATGGTCGGCACGGACTGATTAGACTGAAGAATCTATTTCCGTGCTGTATGACTCTATAACTGGATTGAGAACTTGTAATAATTAGATTCGTTTAATCAATAATCTTAACAATAGAATTAAATACATGCCAAATGCCCCTAAAGTCAAAGTTATTTTTACAAAATACAAATGCTGACTATAGTAATATAATAGACTTCTGGTGACAAAGGTTCCTCAGTTTTAAGTCACTCACAGGATGTTAGTGTCATTGGCTGGGCCAGGATTTACTGTCCATCCCTAGTTGCCTTAGAGGTGGTGGTATAGTTCATTTGGTGTAGGTACACTCATAATGCCTCGAAAAAGGCATTTCCACAATTTTGACCCAGTGACATTGAAAGAATTTTAAAACAGGATGGTGAGTGGCTTGGAGGAAAAGGTATTTGGAAGGGCGAGAAAGAAAGAAAGATGATGAGGGTGAGAAAAATACAAATACAGCAATTGGTAATGGATGGAACTGGTGGAAGGAAAAGCATTCAAATCTGAAGCATGGACTTGGAATATTTACAGTGAACCTAGTTACAATGACAGCTCCCATCAACATTAGACATTAAAGTAAATATTTTACCTGATTGGTAGGCTTCAGCAAGTGCCCAAAGTTGTTGGGTGGTCCGTGTAGCAAGAATTTCTATTAGGACATGCTCATCCGTTCCAGCACCCTAGTAAACAAAAAAAAATTCTAACCACATACACCATGATCTCAATCAAATTTAAATATAGAAAATTAAACTCTGTGTTGGCACTGTGCCTTTAGGAGGGATTTGTTCTATGCTGTTTCTCTTGCAGAGAGGTGTTGCCACAGTGGTGTCAGAATATCTGCTTCAGAAGCAGTGGGTAAACAGCATTGTGCTTGTTGAATTTTTTTAAAAATTAGACACAAGAAACACGAGTGCATGGTGTCAGTCTCACACAGAGCCAGGGTTTTAGTTTTGCTTTCAGTCAGGGGTTTGGAGCTGCTGTTGAAGCTGATAAATGCAGCTCTCTCTCTGCTGCAGCTAAAAGCTTGAGTTCTCTCTCTGCTGCTACATTGTTTCTTTGCATGTTCTTTTCTCCTGGACTGGAGCAAAGATAGCATGTGAGGAAAATCTGTTTGGCTATATTTGCCTTTGCCAAGGGTGTGTTGATGGGATGCTACTATATTGGAACAGTTGATGACTGGTAGTTAAATAATATAAAATTTTGTTAAGCATTTCAGTAGAGTTAAAGTTATGCCAATTTTTTTTTCTGTGTTTTAATTATGTTGTAAGAATAAAATGTGTTTTGCTTCAAGCCCAGTCGTGGACCAATTGGATCATATTTGGAATACAGTGCCTTCCACTTGCCTTTAAATAAAATAAAAAGTCTTTGTCTAAGCTTTCTCCTTGATCTATTTTTGAGGGGAATTGATCTGATCTGTAACAACCTCATCCTAAAAATGTTACACAACTATGTGTATAAACTTTAACCTTTCACCTTTGCTCAACATTATGATATGTCTTGCCACAATTTTTCATCTTGTGGTAATCAGTTAGCAATAATTCTGTTGGGTCTTCAATATACCTCAATTTGCACATTACGATCTTAGGAAGATAATAAAGAAAATGCAAGAATTGTTTTAAACCTATTTTCCAGGCTACATCGCATGCCAGGATAGGATTCTACTCACATACTGACTTTCTACCATCTCAAGCAGGGGTTATATTGCCCCCAGGGCAGGAAATAGACAATTGTATTATTTCCAGGATGGGAACTTACCTCCAAAAGAGCAGTCATTTGTTGGGATTTTCAGAGAGGTGGAGTCCCTTTAATTGGCATTTACTGACTAATTCCTTGCCCAATTAAAGGCAGTGCCTAGACTTTTGAAGCTGGTTAGCCAATTAGAAACTTTCCAGCTTGACTGTAGCAGCAGATTATGAAATGGTAAGTAAAGGTAAAAGGTGATTCAACAAGGAAGCCCTCTTTCAATGAAGTTGAGTCATGGTTTAATAGCACATGTCAGGGCTACGGAGAATGACCACAGTAGAGTCATTTGAGAGATAGACAAACCACAATACAAATCAAATAAATGTCAAAATCTTTAACTAATGAAAAATAGTACATTTGGTACTACTGCAAAGTGGTGGTGGTGGGGGGGGTCAGGAGAGAGACATTGCTCCACAGAGTTGCTCACAACTTTTCTTTCACCCAGGTAGACAGGGAATGCCTTTAGGTCTCGTGTCATGACCACAGGTCATAACCTCAATATCAATATGACCATAGGTATTCAAGTGGAACATTTTTTTGAAAGAAGAGATGCAGACAAAGTATGACTGTGGATGTAAATTTCACTGCTTGTTAAGAACATCACACCTGAAAGTGTCAAAGAAGCAAAGAGAGATATGCATTACAAACTGAGCTGTCATCTCCTGACAGATTCTCAGACTGGGAGTGCGATAGAAATAAATGCAGCAGTCTGGACAAGAGAGATGTTTGCATTTTTCAACAGTACACAGGTTCAGGGGTTAAGAGCCATTGTGAAATCTGGTTCATGATAGTTTGCTGAGGTACATGTCAGTGCTAGCTTAGTTTATGTGCTACTGTGCTGTGAAAGTCAAAGATGAAGAATCAATGACTAATCACCCCTACATTGCACGTAAAAGACTCTCTCTCTCTCTGAGGGTTGTCAGTTTGTCAGCAAGACGTTTAAAAGGAAACAGTACTAAAGAATTTAATCCACCTGCAAAGCCAAATATCTCAACATTGACTCCTCAAGCTTTCTAAGCTTCACAAGTGTCCCAGAGGTCAGTTTATACATCTTTCAATTTGTATTTTTTTTATTCATGTGCACACAGATTCAACATGAGAAGTATATTACATTAAATGTCTATAAGCAGAATATTTTGTTAACTCAAGACAGACTGATTAAATTGGCTAATAACAAACTCACTTGATCGGAGAGACAAGGGAGGGGATCCTTTTTAACTAATTTTATTGCAACCAACTGAAGGGGCTGCTGGGTAAAGGAGGAGAGGTGATTCATTCCTCCCCACCCAGGAGGGACTTGGCCATTTGTAATACCTCACCTAGTATTGTAATACATTCGAGAACCCTGGCCTAGGAACTGGTCATAAAACTGGTGCAATTGCTGGACTTCTAGCCTGTCACTCCGCATCCCTCTCCAGACAGCGCCATTGGTCCCTGCCATGAATCTGGAGATTAATTGAAAAATCCTAGTCAGCCTCCTTTCACTGGGATTAATAACTGAAGCACATCATCAATTTGACTGGGTACTCATTGTGTAAGTGTGGCCCAGAAACAATCAGAGCTGTATAGCATGTAAACAGACCCTTCAGTCCAACTCGTCCATGTCAATCAGTTATAAATTAACCTAATCCCATTTGCCAGCATTTGTCCCATATTCCTCTATACCCGTCCTATTCATGTACCTATCCATAGGATAAATTCATGAAACTGACATATTGGTCAGCGGAGCTAAATTTCAGCCACTCCTATCTTTGACGTCAGCTGAAAATTCGGCCCCAACTGGTGTCAAAGTTCAACCTAGACACCAAGTTCTAGCAGACTATTTGACCTTTACAGTGTCAGATTTTAACCTTTATCTGCTGTTCACACACTTCCATTAAGCACAGCCAACAACAGCAGGCCGTATTCTTGCTGTGAAAATAGTGCCACTAAAGTGCCCAGTGGCTTTTCCCATTCAATAGTGATGACACAAAAAGCACGTTGGCCTAGACACTGAAACAGGATATTTACCTTGCCAACATTAGAAAAAAATCCAAAGAGACCCCGAGCATTGGCTGTCATTCAAATAGAAATAAAGCTGCAGGAGGAGCCTAAGAAAAGGAGAAAGAGGGCTAGCTATGAGGATTGTAGGGGTTGTGGATAAATTTAGTCCTATAGGGATTACAGGGTGGGGAAGCAGTTGGTGACTGCAGATAGCACTAGCAGCCTGTTGGAATGGGGACTAGGAGAAGAGAAGAGGAGATGGCTTACCACAGATTCATAATTGAAAGTAAGAAACTCAGCTGTTTATTCCAGCTATCCTGTAGGCTTGGTTGTTTCTTGCTGATATGGTTGCCTTAGAAGATACTATCTTGCATTGCAGTTGTCAAGTAAGCATTTGGTTCAGTATTTACACATTTTTGGTACTTAAAAAGGCCAAACTAAAAAAAAGGATAGCTATGACTTACTTCCATCGCATTTGCCATTTCCTTTGCATCAAATTTTCCAGGAGTCAGCATTAGACCTTCAGCCACACATTCAAAGTCCCCTCCGAGCTCCGATTTCAATTCATCAATTAGGCTCTATTGTAAAATTTAGTTACACATTATTCAACACAATAGAAAAAGTACAGAATGGTACTCAAAGTTCTGTTGTGACTTGCTTTTAAGAGTTTCAAGGACATGGGGTGGAGATGCAATTGAATATATTTCACAACTTCTGTAGCAATCATCTTAGTGATCACCTTATGGCAAAGAATTACAACAATCAACACCCTCTCCTTTCGATTCGGTGGATGCGAGTCTCATTGTCATACTCTCCCTCCAATTTGCTGTATATTTAAACTACAACCTCTTGACAGCTGGAAACTGGACTTCAAGCACAGCTGTGCCATTGCTAAGATCTATTACATTCAGCACCATAACATTTCTGCTGCTCTTGCTAAAACCTTCATTAATGTCTTTGTCACCTCTAGACTTTCTTTATTCATTCAAGGGATGAAGATGTTGCTGGCCAGGCCAGCATTCATTGCCCATCCCTAATTGCCCAGAGGGTGGTTAAGAGTCAACCACATTACTGTGAGTCTGGAGTTAGATGTAGGCCAGACCAGGTAAGGATGGCAGTTTCCTTCCCTAAAGGACATTCCCTAGATGATTTGGAGATTCCCTAGATGGGTTTTCTGACAATTGACATATCGTCATCATAAGACTCTTAATTTCAGGTTTTAAATTGAATTCAAATTCCACCATCTGCCGTGGCAGGATTTAAATCCGGGTCCCCAGAACATTAGCTGAGACTCAGGATTAATAGTCCAGCGATAATATCACTCGGCTATCTCCTCCCCCTTGACTATTACAACGACCAGCTGACCTCTTATACTTTATTGTCTGTAAACTGGAGGCCATCCAAAAACTTCATGTTGGCCATGTCCTAACAATGTCAAGTTTATCCTGTGCTTGCTGACCCATATTAAGATATTGTGTAGTTGAAAGCCAATCTTCAAAATCTCAACTTCCTACAAGACCTTACCCTATCCTAAATTTATCTCACCATCTAATATAGGATTGTTCCTAACTAAAGGACAATAGACTTCCTGCTTTTGCATGGCGTAATGTAATTAGGTTAAATAGACATCAGTTGTTATACTTCATTGTAAGGACAACGTATTTGTTTCATTGACAAAATAAATCCATATTTTAAAGAAAAGATTAAACAAAGCATGCACTATAGTATTTAAACTCCACTTTCTATTGATGTTTCTGATCTGTTAGGAAGGTAGCAATTCTGATTTTAAAAAACTTCATCCATCTATTGGACAAAGTTATCTTTATACAGTAAGAAATAATGTTTTTTTCTCTCAAGCACGTAAGTGCCTAGAAAGTGTTAAGTGATGTTCATTACCTGATCATAACTTGCTTTAAATGCTTCAATTATTTTCTGTCGTTGAAGATTGGTGCGAGTTGTCAAAATATCGATAATTTCATCTTCATCAGTTCCTGGTGAATTAACAAGGAAATTAGCATCATATTAAAAATTCCAATTACTTTTTTTTTACAGATATACCATTGAAGCAATAGACTTTTTTTCCCCAGGCTTCATCATTGATCTTCATGGAAAGGTGATGTTTGCCATTGATGGCAACTCATCCACCAGGTGTTCCTGCTCAGACTTTCCAAACAAAATGACAGCATCTGGTGACATAAGTACCCATGGAACCAATTTGCCCTTGTGTATGGATAGATAGAGAATGGAAAGATAAAATGGGATGGCTGCATGAACTAGAAATAGTCCTTTGTATATTTAGGAATCATGTTCTCTTCATTGAGTAACAGTTATCAAAGAGAACGATAAAGTGAAGGGATGTTCTAATACACTTAGGGCTTAATTTTGCCATTTCCTGGAAGTAAAGAGTAGGGAAAATAATGAAGCGAGTTGGTCCTAGAGGAAAACTTAAACCCTTCTCACCACATCAACAATTTTGTGCTGGATGAGCAGGTCCACTGGGGAGTTCTATTGACTTGCAAGCAATTAAGGCTATGAAGTAGTCATGAAAGTTTAAGTAGGGGAAACTAGAGGCATGAATGGAGGCAGGGAAGGGGTGGCAAAGGGGTGGTCTTGATAAGTGATCCTCCTGTCCCTGCATCCAATCTGTTTGGAACACTCTCACCACAAACCGTACCCCACAGATCGAAATGAAAAAAAAAAAAATTCTCGCTACTGGATCTCGAGGAGTAGGCCCTAGAACCCAAAAGCTGCTGGTTTCTGAACACTGGCAGCTTCTGGTGACCTGCGTCATCAGTGGACATCAGTGTTAGGAGGAGATACACCTACGTACACCCATCAATGCTTAAAATGAGCTGGCTGGCAGGTGATTGGATGAGTTCTCTTGCCAGTGGGGGGATGACATGCTTGACACCCCGACGCTTAGGTGGAAAAACAAAAGAGGGAAATTTACATCCTTAAACTAGGAAGGTTTCCTGCATCTAGAAACATGTGGAAGATGAAGCAAGCACATAGAATGATTGTGCAGTTTTCCATTCCTAGAATATGATGAAACCTGAGGTTCTGATTTGACAGATAGTTGGCTGACCTGCTCTCCCATTCCTGGCTCCTGCCTTAGGCATGTTGGAAGGATTTACAATTTCATAAATCAGAGTATGAACACACCTTCTGTGGCTATCAAGTCCTGGGATGAAGCTTATATCCTGAAATGTAGTCACTTATGTAACACAGGAAACACTGTAGGCAATCTGTGCACAGGAAGCTCCCACAAAGATCCATGTGAGAATTGCTAAATGATATTGTATGAGCAACAGCTGTTAGCCAGTTCACCAGGACTTGCATTGCCATTGGACCCAATACACCATTTGACACGAAAGACAGAACCTCCCTTTAATGTCCCTTCTGAACAAGGTACTTCCAATGGTGCAGTTTTCCCTCAGTACAGCATTCAAGAGGTGAGAGAATTGCCAGGCAAGTCACATCTGATATAATAAAGGAAAGATTTACGAAGAATATTGCAAAATACTTCAAACAAAATACAGTACTTTTCTGAGTTTATTCAGGGTGAAAGCCACACATGAGAGAATTTGTTTGCTTTTTAGGCTGGGAATTTGAGTAAAGCATCTGCTCGGGTCATTGATTTATGGTAGCAGCAGTAACATCAAAACAAGATTTTTTATTTGTGTAGCTTACAGGGAGGGGAATTAAGAAGACAATTTTCTTTTCTGAAGAACGCTTTGTTTTAGAGGTCACGGAATAGCAAAATGTAGGATGGTAATTTCACTTACAAAGTAATGAAATACGGAGTTATACAATATACAAATAAAACAGTTTAGGATATTTGAAAAATTGTATTCTTTTGATAAATGTATCTGTGCAAATGAGCATTTTAAATTAAGCTCCATTGTAGATCAAATCTTGCAATGTATTACAAAATATAGTTCTTGGTGCAGATGTTAACTGGAATGTGATATCGCTTCTAGCCTTCTCCAAGGCTAAGCTTTGCATCATATTTGTGAATTTTAAAAACTAAAAAGAAACTGACTAAACACTTCTAAAAATAAAATTACATCAGTAAAGCTAAGTTAAGATCCAACATGTCTTTAATACTCAAAAGTGCAATGGGGAAAGCGTTTGTTAACCCAAACAGTAAGGATATTCAATATTTACTCACTTAACTGCAGGAAAGGAGGGGCAACACACCAAAGTGGAGCTAACAGTAAAAGTGGCTTTATGGTGTTAGAACCCCCACTGAATTTTCATTTTTAGCAATTTTGAATTATGAGCTGGAAATGACTGGTGAGGTTTAGGACAGCCCATGTTAAAAGGGGAAGAACAGACCAAACAAGCTTTGCTTGCTTCGGAGGCTAATTGCAGGATGAGCCTTGATTAAAAGGTTCTACAGACGCAGCAACCCGAGAAGGGCACTGTGGTGAAACAGAAGTTGGCATTAATGAGGTCAGTACCTGGGAATTGGTTCTAGCAAGTCTGAAAGATGCCCTTAGTTCAAGCAAATGGCAGTTGTTGAATGGTAATTGAGGCCTCATTGAAAAAAAAAGTACAAAACTAACATTCTCTTTGCTGGATCTCTTCAGGAGTAGGCCCTGACTGACTATCCCTAAGACCCAGAAGCTGCTGGCTTCTGAATACTGGCAGCTTCTGGCAACCTAGGTCATCAGTGGAAGTCAGTGAAAAGGGGAAATATGTGCCCAATGCTTAAAATGAACTGACTGGCAGGTGATTGGATGGGTTCTCTTGCCAGTGGGGTGGCAAGTTTGTCACCACCTAACATGCCTGCCTCACACTTAGAAACAAAAGAAAAAATTACATCCTTAAACGAGGAAGGCTTCCCACAAGATAATGGAGGAGTTGATTAGCCTAAGATGGCAGAACCAGAATTAAGGTATTTTTTTCTTGAACTATGTTTTCTGAATGATGGCCCTGGAATGTTGCTGAGACAGCATGAAGGTTTGAAAGTTCCTTGCCTAATTTGATACACCAACTTCCAGAAACCCAGAGAGCAGAAAACCGAGTTAGAAGTATTGCTGCCTTTACCTGGGTGAACTGAGAGGGTGGCCCTTATCAACGTTTCAAGAAAAATAGCTAAGAAGTCCATATTTATGCTTGTGAATCAACATATCATGAAGGATGTTTTAGTAATCTGGCCAGTTTTGTTATTTTTAAAATTTAATTTAACTGTGTTTACCTTTTCTGTCTTTTGTGTGAATGAGGGCTTGAAACAATGCGATTCAAATTTAAAATGTAGACATTAATCAACTTACCGTGTTGTTTAATTTACTCTCTGCTAATATCATTTTTATTTAATCAGTGGTTAAGTCTTTTGTTTAAGATACAAAATGATTGTCCAGAAATTAATTTTCTCTGGGATTGGTTTTTCAAAAGTCTGCTTAGAACCATTGGAGTGACTATTTGGGGCCTTTGACAGGTTAATTGTGCTGTATTGTAAATACAGAAGTAGAAATATTGATTTGTCTGTCTCCGTATCATAACAAAAGTCACTAGAGGAGATTGCAAATGCTACACCAAAGAAACTTATTATAGAACAGGGAGAACCCAGAAAATTCTGATTCTTGACATTACATTTAATGCAATATTAGACTTCTTAAAATCCTATGTCCCTTTTCCTGTCTGTCAAGAAAAAACTCTCCTCTTGAACTGGTCACAAGTATTTTCAAGGTTGAAATGCTGACAAGTTATTTTAGCTCGAATAAAATTCTGAAATGTTCAGCTCCTTTCATTGAGGATATGATTCCAGGTGCATCATGTTAACTTGTGAACAGAAAATATTTACAAGATACACAGAATACAAAAAGGTATCATCATTGCATTCCTTCCATGGTAACCAGAGACAAATAACAATTTAAGTAGTTTCAGAACTCAGTGTTGTTGATGCAAAATGTTAGGTTCTGGCTGGAATATTAACTTGCCTCTTTCTTGATGCGCGGATCAAACTGATCTCTAACTCCTTACAACTATACAGCATCTGTAGAGTAGCAACACATACAAAAAGGTGTTTTATGGGAATAATCAGACAAAATTTGACAATGAGCCCAAGGAGGAGATATTAGATCAGTGACAAGGTCACAGATGTAGATCTAAAGGAGCATCTTAAGAGGAGAGAGGGGTTTGGAGGTGGAGAGGATTAGAGAGCAGAATTCCAGAGCTTAGGCTCTGTCTACCAATGAAGGGACATAGCAAATAGGAAGTACACAAGAGATTGGAATTGAAGCACTCCAAATTCCTTTTAAAAATCTTAATACATGAAGCTAGAAGTGAAGCATTTGAATAGTTAAGTGCACCATAAATATTTTAAACAATTGAAACTATTAGAATGATAGTTAGCAAAATAATTGACAAAGGATTGTTTGTGTTTTCAGTATTCACTTTCTGTTACCAGTAAAAGTAAGCTTTTAGTTTACATTAGTTTTATCTTCCTATATTGAAAATAAAATTCATTATATGCTGCAATCATTGAAAAATTAAAACTCCATAAACACAGGATATACTGAGACATGCATTAGAAACTGGATTTTGTGTTCTTAAATGCCTTGAATGCCTTGTAATAATTAATTCTATACCTCATCTCTGTCCTCTAACTTTTACCTGTTCTAACATGGACAGTGCAGATTATCTATCAATTACTACATTAAAGCAAGTCCATGCATATGTAACCCAATGGAAAATAGTGCTAAGAATTAGATGACATAAACAACTGGTCTAAATAAACTTGTGAATAGATTAACTGTGGTTTACTTCTAAATATGGGAATCTCAACGTCACTTTGTTAAATGAAATAGAACTGATCTCCACCCAACATCTTTTAATGCTTTAATTCTAAATTCTGGAAATTCTACAATTGCAGTGAGAAATGCAGACAAAGGAGATATTGTATTTAAATCAGGGAAACGCCTCTTTATTTCATCAAAGCTGTCATAACCCAATGATGAAGTAAATAGACTTTTACAAAAGAAACCAGGTGTACATGCCTCTTAAAACTTTCTGGGGCAAACAAAAAAAAAATAGGAGTTACATTTTAACAGCTTGTTGTATTTGATTTGAGGCAAGCATTAAATAAATCCACCCATGACATAGCTCTCAAAATCTACAACTTCATTTTAATGTGTGTCTTCCTTGTGCTTACAAGGAGCCAATTCTTTTGATGGAAAAGGCAACATTTGGCCATTAGTGAAGCGACGTTGCCTCCATAAGTGTGTTACATCTGGTGAGGCAATGCTTGCATTATCTTATATTCAATATTACACTAGCTATGGATGAATTCGCTAGACACATATGACAGGTAACTATTATATTCAATAATTACATCTACAGGCACAAGTGTCTGGACTCACGTTAAGTGACACAAAGCAACATAAAAAGATGACAGAGGAGACATTTATACCCTCAGATTACTTGATGCAGCAATGACATCATGAGCTGGTCTGAAAGGCACACTAACCATGAGACACAACAATAGGATCAGCTCCAACAGACAGTAGACCAGCCTGCCAACCATTCTGGTTTGTTGGCAATGCGCCATTTCTATCCCAGTGGGATTTCATTTTTGCAAATTATATCCAAGCCGGCATATTAAATATGGTTCATCTCCTTTGGTTTTAGCCATGTTTTTAAAAAAACATTATCACTATTTTTTAAAAATTACTTCATTTTCTAAATAGCTATAATTGAATATTTTTTCTCTGGATCTAAAGATCTTCTGTACAGGGAGATTTCCTAGTTGACACATTCAACACAGCAGCATGACTTAAATCGTATCTATCTGGTGCATAAGCAAACAGCAGCATTGAAATTCTTAAGTGGGTCAAGGATCTTTGTGGAAATCAATTTAGCCAATAATGTAGCAAGAATGCATCCATTATCTTTCTGTGTTTTGCAATTTTAAAGGTGTTTCTTTCCTTTCAAAGAAAAATAATCTTCAATCATAACTATCTCCCCCTCATTCACAGAGAGTGAATATCCAGAACTTTACTAGCAGAATTCAATGGCATCAAATTGATAAAGTTTACAGATCAAGGAAGGGCACTATATATACATGGGACCAACAACTATTCATAATGACTTTAAGCAACTAAATTAGATGGCGCTTATGGAAAAGGAGCTAGGAGCTCGGCTCAGACATCCTGCTCCACTCCATTTCAGCTACTCAATGCAGTTCTCTCAGTTCCATCATGCAATAGCAATAGAGACATTTATTGAAAAATTTCAGTTACCTAGTCCTTTCATAGCACTGCGAAGATTTTCTGCATCATGGTATGCATTAAAGCCAGGATATGGTTTGACAGTGGCTCTTGGCTGCACAAGGAAGAACAATATAGTTACAATATTTTACCAATCATTTCATTAAGAAATTTAAGATGATTCAGATGGAAACATTCAACAATGGATCATTTTGCACAAATTTCATAAGAGTTACACATTTTGAGGATAAAAGCAAAATGGATACTGGAAACTTGAAACAACCACAGGATGTTGGAGAAACTCTGTACGTCTGGCAGCATCTGTCGAGATAAATGTTTTGAGTCCAATAGGACTGTATTTTAGAACTTTCCAAGGACTTGTCTCTCAAAAAATTACAAGTTATGAGGATTTTTCCTCTTCATCACCTAGGTGATGGCCTAGAGATATTATTACTGGATTGTTAATCCAGAGACCCAGATAATGTTCTGGGGACTTGGGTTCAAATCCTGCCATAGCAGATGGTGGAATTTGAATTCAATAAATATAAGAGTCTAATGATGAACATGAATCTTTGCTGATTGTCAGAAAAACCCATCTGGTTTACTAATGTCCTTTAGGGAAAATGCCATCCTTACCTGGTCTGGCCTATGTGTGACTCCACACCCACAGCAAAGTGATTGACTCTTAACTGCCCTCTGAGCAATTAAGGATGGGCAATAAATGCTGCCTAGCCAGTGATGCCTTCATCCCGTGATTGATTAAAGAAAATTTAAAAAGTTTTGTTCCCATCTTTCAACCATAATATTCAAAATAGATTAATCCCCTTAAATCTGCCATTTGGTCTTTATTTAAAACTATGGTGAAAATAAAAGGTTATGGTGAGAGAATGGCTGGGCAGTGATTATTTATTAATCTATAACCAGCATGACCAGATCGTTGTGAAGATGGGTAAGACTTCAAGTTATATTCTTTGCTTAAATTAGTCCAGGAATATTATCCTTTGCAAGATTTTGAGATGGCCACAGTTAAAGACTGTGTCCAGTTTTGGCCCTGACATGGTGTGAGGAGGTGGTTCTGGAGAAAACATTTGCCTGCTTTCACTTTTCTTCCTGACCTTGAAAATTAAAGCCCATCCTCACTTCCATCGTACTCATCAATTACTGTTTATTTTCTCCCCAACATTCTAAACATGCTCCCAATCAGCACAAATCTTTTGTGTAACTTTATATCTTTTTAATTATATCGTTTCATGGGATGATTGTGTTGCTGGCTGGGCCAGCATTTATTGCTCATCCCCAGTTGAGAAGGTGGTGGTGAATTGCCTTTTTGAACTGCTGCAGTCCATGAGTTACCCAATCAGGTTTCTATCCCGACCACGGTATCAAAAATCACAGAACACATCCTATGTAGCTCTGAAATATATATCTTTATCCTTCTCAGTGTCTGCATCTTTGACACTATTTTCCTCCCATATTTCTCCTCAATAAACTGCCATGGATTGCTGTTACTTGTTCAATTCTTACCTATCCAGTTAAAGGCAGACAGTTACCCGCAATTACTTCTCCCATTGGTGCATAACTCCAACTGAAGACTGAGTATTCTTTTCAGTGTCTGCCACAATGCCATGCCCTAGACATCAATTCCAGCCCTTTCCTCAGAACTATTTTATACAGGGAATCTGTAATCTCAGTGTCGTATTTGACTCTGAGATTAGTTTATATCCATAGAATGGGTGTACCATCAAGACCTGCCCTTTTCTATCTCCACTGCAGCACTGGACTCTGCTCATTTATTTGTCACTGATCTCTCAGCCATCCTTTTATTACATCAAACAATTGCAATGTACTCCTAGCAGCCTCTCCTACTTTCAGAAATTTGGTCATTCAAAACTCTGCTGCCTGCAAACTACCTCACATGAAGCTCTATTCATCTATTATTCTTATCTTTACTGTACTATATTTGCTCCAAGTGGGCAGCACAGTGGCTCTGTGGTTAGCACTGCTGCCCCTCAGCGCCAGGAATCCAGGTTTGATTCCACCCTCAAGTGACCGTCTTTGTGGAGTTTGCGCATTCCCCTGTTTCTGCAGGTCCTCCGGTTTCCTCCCACAGTCCAAAGATGTGCAGGTTAAGTGGATTGTCCATGCTAAATTGTCCATAGTGCGCAGAAATGTGCAGGCTATGTGGATTAGCCATGGGAAATGCAGGGTTACAGGTTGCAAATCCACGATGGCTGCCCATTTTTATCAGTGTCCATTTCTGACATTGTTTATGGCAGGTTACAAGAGTGTTACAAGGGGACATAAATTTAAGGTGAAGGGTGGAAGGTATAGGGGGGATGTCAGGGGTAGATTCTTTACCCAGAGAGTGGTGGGGGCATGGAATGCACTGTCTGTGGGAGTGGCAGAGTCAGAATCATGGGTGACCTTTAAGCGGCAATTGGATAGGTACATGGATAGGTGCTTAAGCTAGCACAAATGTTCGGCACAACATCGTGGGCCGAAGGGTCTGTTCTGTGTTGTATTGTTCTATATTCTATGTTCTAGTAATGCCCCTATAACAGGTTTGTCGTTCCCCTTTTTCCCCCTTGCTCTTAGTGTGGTAACATTTGTACTTTTGGGGCAAATAAACTGCTTCTGTTTATCACAGTAAGCTTCAAGAGTTGGAGTCAATTTCAATTCAGAAATATAAGCCAAGTGGGGAGATCATTTCAATTCTTAAATAAGGGAATAATTAATTTATTCAATTGGCCAGATCATTTAAGGTAGTATCTCCTATCTTTGTCTCTCATTGTTATAGAGCTCCAAAGACAAACAGTTAAAGTATCACACCTCAGCATTGCGAACATTCTAAGAACTTTTGTTGCATTTGTATAGTACCCTAGCATTTCGTAAACGTTCTAACTATGGTGTTACATTAGTTACTGGAGCATTTAGCACCCTCCAGATCATACCAAAATAGTGTTGTTGTATGGTAATATTGATGTGAAGACTTGTATCTGGACAATATACTATATTAACTGTCTCGATAACTGTGCGGAAATAGTCTGTATAACAATCACGTTCCTGTTTTCTTTTGGAAACTGGGTGTGACAGAATGAACAACTGTTCAATCAGGAAGTTCTGCCCATGGACATTAGAAAGGGGCCACACCATTTTCTGGATGAAATTGCAGCCATTCACCCACGAGGGCGAAAGAAATCCCTAGCGTATGGGGAAAAAAAAATCGCGATTCGGTGCTATGTAGTTAAAACCGAAGCTGAAATACTCTTGTACTTCCCAATTTGGGAGCAACTTGACCACGCCCAGAAACCAAGTGTAATTTATCGCAGGTATTTCTGAAACTGTAAATTCACAGCACACTGCTCCTCACAATGATATAATACTGGTCTTCAGAGGGGTTCTGTCTTACTCAGCCGTTAGCTACTAACTGTGCACAAATTTACAAAAAGTGTCAATGTTAATATAAGGGAGAGAGAAGGTGTCGATGGCTTCCCAGTTTATATTCCAATCCATCTGCGAGAAATCGGCTGAATTTAGATCATTTGCCATTTGAGATAGCATTGGTGACTTACACGAGATGGCTAAGAGATACCAAACTGGGGCACCAGAAGAAATGAACAAACCCTAAGGTGTGAAACATGTTTTTTTTCCGTCGTGCACTTCAAACGCAATGCATCTGAATTTGTAAAGCGCCCGAAAAAAAAATAACCATGCCATTTACTTACATTGTATACGCCCTTAGCAGCCATAATTTCGAAATTAGAAGTGTTTTTGTTTATAGAAAATTTGCACAGAAGATACAGGGTAAGCCCACCTCTCTGCTTTCGCTGTCTTAGTAAGAAACACGATCTGGCGATTGATTTGAGGATTCCTTTTAATGAAAACTGATGAATAGGTGTGTATAGGTGTGGCCATACAATTTTGTCCAGACTGGCTTCTCTTGCCTAAAGGAGGCGTTCCAGGAGCTACCAGTCCTGTTTGGCAGCATCTTCCAATGCGCCAATGAAAAGGCAGGTCGCCTCCGCAGTGAGACCCGCCCTGATGGAGTCTTTCTTAATGGATATACAGGGTTTGCTTCCATCCTGCCCGAAAGTCAAGACAAGCAGTCTGCAGAAATAATCAAAGCAGGCTAAACGACTGGTCGGGAGCCAGGGTGCAATCTCTGATCCCGAGCAGGACCTATTCCTGAAGTTGGGAAATAACCGTTTTTCCGGAAGTGTATGAGCAATCACCCAGCGGCTGCTGTTGACAGAATCCTACAGTGAGGAAGCAGACCATTCGGCCTATTAAGTTCACACCGACCCTTCGAAGAGCACCCCACCCTCCCATCCTATGCCTGTAACTCTGCATTTCCCATGACTAACCCAACCTAGCCTGCACATCCCTGGACACCATGGTCAATTTAGCATGGCTAACCCACCTAAACTGCACAACTCTGGACTGTGGGAGGAAACTAGAGCACACCCATGCAGACAGCGGATAATGTACAAACTCTACACAGTCAACTGAGGTGGAATCAAACCCAGACCCCTGGTGCTGTGGGTCAGCAGTACTAACCACTGAGCCACCATTTCATACAAAGTGGCAGAATCAGGTCTCTCGACTGGGTGGGAAGTTCAGTATTTTGGGTCAAAATAGAGGTCGTTAGGCTGAATTTTACCAAAGAAATCAGCTCAGTGTCAATTTTGGCATGTTTGTTAGGTTTCTCTCACTGATGGCTCCCAGACTGTTCACCTAAATGCACCACATTAGCTTTTTTAATCATTCATGGGATGATGGCATTATTACCCATCCCTAATTGACCAGAGGGTAGTTAAGAGTCAACCACATTGCTGGGGGTCTGGAGTCACATGTAGGCCAGACCAGGTAAGGATGGCAGTTACCTTCCCCAAAGGACATTAGTGAATCAAATGGGTTTTTCCCACAATCAACTTATGGTCGCCACTAGACTCTTAACTCTAGGTATTTTTGAATTCAAATTCTATCATCAAACTCGTGTCCCCAGAACATTACCTGGTTCTCTGGATTAACAGTCCAGAGATAATACCACTAGGTCATTGTCTCCCCAAAGCACTTGCCATTGCTGGGCTATCCCAGAGGTGGCATGTTTCACCTGCAGTTGTACACTGTCAGGCACTGGCAGTTCAGAGCCACACTGCACATTTCTGTTTCCAAAGAGTTGCCCTGGAGGGCTAACAGTTTAGCTCCTGATTTTGCCCACAGGGAACTTTAGATCCTCCTGGATGGGGTGGTGCAGGACAGGGCAAATGTCTTTCTTCCAGACTGCCAGAAAAAACCGCAGCACCACACTCTGCCAGTTTTGCCTTAAGTTGACATCCAGGTCAGTGCCACGCTGTTGAATTCAGAAATGACAATGACCTTCATTGTTCTGTGATAATAAATGCCACTACCTTCTCTCAGATATGTTATACTTACTAATTGTGCTACAGCAGCCACCTCCCAGTAAGGCTGTTGCTCTACCATTCTCACCAATGCCTGCAATAAAATTGCTCGCTCACTCCCACCCACCCATCCAATTCCCTGCACCACTAATCTTGTGTGGTCTGAGTTATCCACTCACTCTGGACACCTTTCCTCACCTGTACCAGCAGTAATAGCTGCACCATCCACTTTCATCTCACTCAATTCCTCACTTGATCTCATTCCTGGAAAAAAGGGTCCACTATAGGGAGGAGAAAGTGAGGACTGCAGATGCTGGAGATCAGAGTCAAGAGTGTGGTGCTGAAAAAGCACAGCAGATCAGGCAGTATCTGAGGAGCAGGAGAATCGATGTTTTGGGCGTAAGCCCTTCATCACTTCAGGGTAGAGGAAGCTAAGATAGCTGGTGGGGTGCCTGACATTCTTTACAAGGAGAGGATCCTTGCCTGAGCTGAAGAGGACTCTAACCACTCGTGTAGTGATACCAAAATCCTCAAATTTTGGCAACCAAATAAGGATCATTGACAATTGCTGTTCTGCTCTCCCACAACTGCCAAAGTGAAGGTATTCTTAACATGTTCATAAGGACCCTCACCAACCTTTACAGATGCACCAAAGAAAACATTCTATCTGGGTGCATAACAGCTTGGAGTATAAGAAACTATTGAAAGTTGTGTACACAGCCCAGACCATCATGCAAGCCAACCTCCCATCCAGTGACTCTATACTTCATGTTGCTGCGGAATAGCAGCCAACATCATCAAAGACCCCTCCCCACCCCAGTTATGATCACTTATAGCTTCATCTGTCAGACAGAAGGTACAAAAGCTTAAACACACATTCAATAAACAAATTCAAGAACAGCTTCTTCTCAACTGTTGTTAGACTGCTGAATAGACCTCTCAAATTTCAAATCTAATGTTGATTTTAGTTAAAAATCACACAATACCAGGTTATAGTCCAACAGGTTTAATTGGAAGCACTAGGTTGTGGATGAAGGAGCAGCGCTCCAAAAGCTTGTGTTTCCAATTAAACCTGTTGGACTATAACCTAATGTTGTGATTTTTAACTTTGTACACCCCAGTCCAACACCAGCATCTCCAAATGTTGATTTTGCTTTTGAACAATCTCCTGTGTAACTGTAACTTTGTATAATTCATTCTGTTCAATCACTTTATGATCTGTATATCCTCATACTGAACAAAACTTTTCACTGTACATCTGACAACAATAAATTACATTAAATCAAATTAAATATGTCCATGCATCTATACCTGTTTCATAAACTGTTCTCTTTTTTATGTCCTGTTGATTTCAGTGGTATCTGTACAGTCTCCACCCTTAAGAGAGCAGCAGCATAAGACATTGTATTCTCCATCTCAGAGGAAGATACCACAGATCCTTCAGTGGATACATTGGCAAGGCTGCCTTCTGCCCTCTCCACCAGTCAGATGTTGATGCCTCAATGGTCACTTTAGCTAGATTAGAGTGGAGGTAGAAACACTAGTGCTCAGAGGACTGGCAGAGACCCCACACCTCTTCCAGCACCAGGCTGGAGATGACTGCATGGTCTTGGCCATTAAGAGTTTTTCTGTATGCACATGCAGACAGAGGATCAGCAGGCAGCTTGGAGGGCAAGTGCAGAGGACATGCACAGATAGTTGGGGAGTTTGGGTAAGTGACAATTGAGGGAAAATGATGCTTGAAGTTGTAAGAGAGGTAGAGCATGAGCCTGCATGGGAGATGGTTAGATGTGACGCATGACTGAGGAGAATCAAGTAGTACCTAGTCAATCAACTGGCTTCCTGCTCCTTTGTGCAATTTATGAAAAAGCAATTTGTATTAAGATTCTGTTATCCAAGGGAAATCTTACATGATTTAAGCAAAGTGCTAGAGTTGGAGTTCAAAACCTGCAGTAGAAGAACAACTGGACAGTTGTGGAAGATAATAATAATATGTAGGATTCCTATACCACTGGGTTCTTTCAGTCACATTCAGGAGATTTCTTGGGCTTTTTACTCTTCCGCATTAGAGCAGCCAGTCTTATTTACTATGGAACCCATTGGTTCAACATAGAGGGCCACAGAGGAAGTGGTAGAGACTGGTACATTTACAACATTTAAAAGGCATAGATCAACTTAGGATATCTGTTCCACATGGATAAGTTGTACTGAAGGGTCTGTTTCCATGCTGTATAACTCTGACTGTGAGATTTTTCAGTGTGGGAACCCAAGTGCCTTCCCACCTCGGCTGCTTTTAATTTAATGATGTGAAGATGTGTGGGTGGGTTGCCCACCTTGTCATCAATTGAAGCACTTAAGTGGGCAACTAATGTCTACTAAAGGGCCTCAAAGGATAATTAGTGCCTATGTAAGGTTCTTATTGTATTTGCCACTAGTATTATTGACCCAGCAGTGGACAGGGGCTTTGCCATACAGGGATCATGGTGAAAAAACAGTTGGCAGGTACTTGTAGTTCCCTTGGCAGGTCCCTTATTCAAAAGTACAATGTCTAATTGAGGGACTGGCTATCAGGAAGGGGAGACCCCAGAAAGAACCAACCCCTTGCACTTGATGGTGAGCCCCTTCCCTCTCCTGTAAACTACTCTACCTGCCATCATTCCACTGTCACTTGGGTGAAGAAGGTATGATGCTGTGGATGGATATCATACCTACAGCAGAAATGGACTCTCCTGTGGTACTGCCAGTCTCTCACTGGTCAGCAGCTCTTAACAGGATTCCTCTCCCAGGGTCCTTGATCCTGGAAAAGATCTTCCAACACCCAATGATGCAGCACTTATGTTGGCAGGAAGTAACCATGGCACGGGGTGGGGTGATCTCAGCTGGCAGGTGAAACCCCTGGTGCCACTGTTAAATCTACCTCCTCTTGAGTTCTCAGCTTGAGAACAAATCTGACTCAGAGCACCATAATTTCCATTATGGGGAGGGGAAAGACATAGATCTTGAATCTGCCCCAGCTGGAACAGGGATCAAACGAATCTCGTGCTGATGAGTCTCATCTAACTCACACAGGTCATCCAGCTAAATGAGCCAGCTCAGATACTGCCATGCCAGCAAAGTAATCTGAACTGATGAGTCAATACACCGAAATCTGCAACCCATTCTAAGAGATGAACAGTTTGTTCAATCTATCATCTCATTTGCATGGCACTGTGATCTTTTGCTTTAAATTCTGTGTCTTATGATCCTGCTCCACAGCTACCGGATGAAGGAGCAGTGCTCCAAAAGCTAGTACCACGATGGCTCAGTGGTTAGCACTGCAGCCTCAAAGTACCAGGGTCCCAGGTTCAATTCCAGCCTGGGGTGACTGTCTGTGTGGAGTTTGCACATTCTCCCTGTGGTGTCTGCATGGGTTCCCTCCAGGTGCTCCGGTTTCCTCCCTTAGTCCAAAGACTATGCTAAATTGCCCTTAGGGTTAGGTGCATTAGTGAGAGGGAAATGGGTCTGGGTGCATTGCTCTTCGGTGGGTTGGTGTGGACTGGCTGGGCTGAAGTGCCTGTTTCCACACTGTAGGGAATCAAGGGGTGGCATGGAGGCTCAGTGGTTAGCACTGCTGCCTCACAGGGCCAGAGACCCAGGTTCAATTCCCGCCTCAGGCAACTGTCTGTGTGGAGTTTGCACATTCTCCCCGTGGTCTGCATGGATTTCCTCCGGGCGCTCCAGTTTCCTCCCACAGTCCAAAAATGTGCAGGTTAGGTGAATTGGCCATGTTAAATTGCCAGTAGTGTTAGGTGAAGGGGTAAATGTAGGGGAATGGGTCTGGGTGGGTTGCTCTTTGGAGGGTCGGTGTAGACTTGTTGGGCCGAAGGGCCTGTTTCCACACTGTGGAATCTAATCTAATCTAAACCTCCAAATAAACCTATTGGACTATAACCTGGTGTTGTGTGATTTTTAACTTTGTACATATCTAAGTGCCTTGTAGCCTGAAGCTAAGGATTGTGATTGTAGAAGATCCAATTTCTTTGCATTACGTGGCTGCCCAGTTCCAGGGAGGAGGCTTACAATTCCACAAAGATCCTACGCATTAATGACACTCTGCCAGCTTCAAACTAAACTACAAATGTAACACATGACCCATGTTTGGAAGGTTTTAGAGTCATAGTCATAGAGAAGTACAGCTCGGAAACAGACCCTTCATCCCACTTCATCCATGCCAACCAGATATCCTTACCTAATCTAGTTCCATTTGCCAGCACGTGGCCCATATCCCTCTAAACTCTCCCTATTCATATATCCATCCAGATGCCTTTTAAGTGCTGTAATTTTACCAGCTTCCACCACTTCCTCTGACAGCTCATTCCATACATGTACCACCTCTGCATAAAAAAGTGGCCCCTTAAGTTCCTTTTAAACTTTTCCCCTCTCACCCTAAACCTATGCCCTCTATTTCTGGACTCTCCCACCCCAAGCAAGATACTTTGTCTATTTATCCTACCCATGCCCCTCATGATTTTATGAACCTCTATAAGGTCTCCCTCAGCCTCTGACACTCCAGGGAAAACCACCCCAGCCTATTCATCCTCTCCCTATAGGTCAAACCCTCCAACCCTGGCAACATCCTTGTAAACCTTTTCTGAACCCTTTCACGTTTCACAAATTGTTTCCTATAGGAGGGAGTCCAGAACTGAATACAGTATTTCAAAGGTGGCCTAACCAATGTCCCGTACAGCTGCAACATGACCTTCCAAGTCAATACTCAACCTTTTTGATAACATTATGAAGTGGGTGGGTCTTGAGCCCAGAGCTTCTGCCCAATAGAAAACATCCCCCAGCCCATTAATTTTGCTTCTCTCTCCACAGATGCTGTCTGGTCTGAATATCTGTGACAATATTTGTTTTCATTTTAGATTTCAAGCATCCATGGCATTTTACTCTTTATTTGCTTAAAACTCCAATTTTAAGTACTCTAGGAAACGAGAAACCATCAAGACTTTGGGGATGGCATTTGCATTGGTATTAAAGAAAACTGAAAGCATCAGTTGCTGGCAATGTTTGATTGTAAGCATACAGTGCCTTCTAGAGGCCATTTGAAATTTTTGACTCAAAATCAATCACAAAGCCTAAGCCGATTCCAGTAGTGGCAGAGTTTATATTCTCAAGCCCTATTTACATATTTTAAGTTCACATTAATAATATGGATACACAAATGTACATTTTTCTATTCAGAAGTGCACATTTACAAGAAAAGGCATAATTGGGATGGACAGGACATTTGTTGGTCCACATTTGGAATACTGCATTCAATTCTGGTCTCTCTGCTATTGTGATCCCTAGTTACTGACATACCAACTAGTGGAAACTGAATGTCCTTCTTCACCCTGTAAAAATTGTTCATAATTTTGAACTCTCCAGTAAGATCACTACATAATCTTCTCTACTCCAAGGACAATAAGCCCAATTTCTCTGATCTTTTCTTATATCTAAAATCTGGCATTCCTTCTAATAGTCTGGTAATATCTCCTTTGAACTGTCTCTAGAGCATCCTTCGTTACACAGGTGCTCATTTCTGAATACAATACTCCAAATGTGGTATGACCAAATCTTCTTTTATATTTTATTCAAGAAAATATAAAATGAGATCCTGTCAGCCAAATGTATGGGAATAAGTTTCACTTTTCTTCAGACATCATTTATTCCAGAAATAAACCAAAGGAAAGGAAGGAATACCTGAGGTTCCACTTTAGGGAGGCCAAACTTGCCATTTCAATTGGAAACCTCATGAAAGGAAAAGAAGCTATTATCTTCCATTAAAAGTCATATACCTTTAGCTATTGGTTACTTGAGAAAGCAAATGCTCCATCAGCAATGCCTTTACCACAAATGGGATGCTGAAGATGGTAGAAAATGTCTGTAAAGAATTGCAAGTGCCAGGTTCACAATAATAACCTGAAATTAAAAGACTGAAGGGAATGATTGGATCAAAAACAATTGCTCACTATCACACAGAATAAGTGGACCCTAGTCTAACAAAAAGTAAGATTGGATCTGCTGTCAGTGTGCAGACTGATGAGCATCTGCAATCAGTTCAACCTGGCCTCAGGAGCCAAGGTAAATCAAAGCAAAAGTGAGTCCATGTTCTTAGGGATCCAGGCCGATCCTTTATCCCCTTCACCATAAGGACACATTATCTGAACGTACTAGCAATATGGCTCAGAGATGCCCCAAAATTTGGGAGGAGCTTTCATCAAGGTGGAAATAGGAGCACTGTTCCCTCTCCATTGTATACAACTGGTCATCAAGTGAGAGGTATTCTCTCTGTTGGAGTATGTGGCACAAGTCTGCAGTAATCCCTGAGCCTGTACCACTGCAGTCATCTGAGCCATCTTCCACTTCATCTGGATGGTAAAAGTTCTGGATAATGGGGAGTGTGGAAGAACGTACTCAATGCTGCCCTCATCCCAATGGTGACCCTTCTGTGTGGCTGCATCAAGCTGTGCCTTGACCCTTGGTATGCAAACACAAGTGGCACTATGTACTGAAGTTCTACCTGTTGCTGCTGTTGTGAGTAATGGGACTGGTATCATTGCTGCAGAGCGCTCCTAGTAGTTGGACCATTCCATTTCACCTGTCCCTTGTGGAAAAATTTGCAAAAGAAAACACTTTTGATCGCAAGCCATCAGGAAGTGATCAGTATGTAGAGTCCACGAGACTTTGCAGGAAAAGGAGAGGCTGGATCCGGTCACTTTGTTCTCTGAACTTGGCTGGTGATAAGAATCTGGAAAAGACATTGAACATGAGTTTTTTTTTATTGGAACATTAGAGAGTAAGTATATTCCACTGAATTTTTCATGACCTCTAAATGTTGTAAAGAAGGATGGCCATGTTCAGATGCACAAATGCACAGCAGGTGAGAGTTTAATCTGATATTTATTTGTTTTGAGACTCTTCATGACCTTTGGTCAGAAATCTTAAACCAAAGTTATGTATCATTCATGGTGTGACTATGCTGAGGTTTTAAGAGATTATTTTGTCCTTTTTTTTTTAACAGAAGTTGTAGGTTAGAGGTATCAATCAGTCTACCAGAGCCACTAGAGTAAACAGTTGGGAGGTTTTGGGTTTTTGTTTAATAACCTGAATATGTGTGGCCAGCTCTCACAGATCAGGATTTCTGCGTTTTGCGTTTTCAATAGCATCAGAAGCTACTGGCGTCTCAACAGAAGCTTCTGTGAATGTCTTCTAGCTGCTAAGCTCCATGAATTTTCTCTTGACTTTTTTTCCTCATGCATTAGAGAACTGCATGTGAGAATCGGTGTCTTAATTTACCTTTTTGTCAAGGGGTGTGTTTATGGGATGTTACCATATTAGAACAGTTAATTAGTAGTAGTTACTGTATCTATTGTTCAGTTAAGTTTTCCAATAGAATTAAGTTATTCTAAGTTCTTAATTCTATTGGAAAACTTAACTGAACAATAGATACAGTAACTACTACTAATTAACTGTTCCAATATGGTAACATCCCATAAACACACCCCTTGACAAAAAGGTAAATTAAGTTATTCTAAGTTCTTCTTTCTTTTGTTTGTATTTTAACTGTAGTGTTTAAATAAATTGTGTTATTGCTTAATATCAAGTAGTTTCACCAGTCACATGGCTTCTGGACCTTGATACTTCACATTTGCCTTTAAATTAAGGAAAATGTTAGGGTCTTGGCTACCTTCTTACAATATTTTGAGAGGATCTGGTCTGATCCATAACAATGGCATGAGTGTAATCGAGAGGTATACTCACTCCAGCGAGAAAATAAACTATCGATGCTTGTGAATTAGTAAACATGCCTAAAGTTCTGTATACCACAGCCAGAAGGGCTCAGCCATAGAACTAAGCATCCTTTAAGGTTTGCCTCCTTTAAAGTTTGCATTTCAAATTTTTGCCCTGATAAGGTGTAAGTGAATTAAATGACTGCAATACAGTCTGCAATATTGATGGTTCTGCAAGGAAGTTCTAAAGACTTGCACCTAAAATAGCAGCAAATATTTCTTCAAATATAATTAATCAGAAGAGTAAACTGTTTTAGCAGTGCAGGACAGCACTTTGAAAAGATACATCATTTCGACATAGTTGAAAGGGCCACTGGAGTGTCTAATCAGCTGAATGGGATGTGTATTTTCAGTTACAGACACAAAAACATACCCTCTGGGAACCATTGACTGAAGGCAACTTTTTGAAATGCAAGAAGTAGTGATTTTGGTAAAATTAAATATGAAAGTATAATGAACTAAAATCAGACTGATCTTGGATCTACCACAGTCATCAATTAATATAGTTTAACAACCAAGGATCTGTGGGTGTTCGAAATCTGAAACAAAAACAGGAATTGCTGGAAAAACTCAGCAGGTTGGGCAGCATCTGTGGAGAGAAAGAAGAGTTAAAGTTTTGAGTCCAGTGACTCTTCTTCAGAACAGGTTCCGAAGATGAGTCGCAAGACATGATACGTCAACTATTGTCAGTGATTTAATGTAGGAGTACGCAGAACGTCAAGCACTGAAAGGTTGAAAGAAATTCAGTTTTGTGAATTCACTCTGTTGGATTAAATAATCACTTCAATAAGGCTAACCAAAAAAAAATCATTTTGTCCTTCAGCAAAAATAGGGAGCAACAAATTTGTTACTGATTAAAAGTTACTTCAACAAATTCTCTGTGGTCTTCCAGCAGGGAGTTCTCAAGACTGAGAATCAGATATTATTATGTACTTAAGGATATTTACTGAAGCGAAGAAGGCATTTCACGTGTTGGTGCATGACATGCACCGATAACTGTTGCCAAAAATCCATTTGTTCATGATGAATACAGGTGAACAAAGGCATTAACATTTCTTATTTTGAAACCAGGTGTCATGTTGTGAGCAAAACAGCAAAAAAAAAATCACAATTGAATTTTCTTATAAAGAGGTGGTGAAAGTCCAGAAATTAGTTTCTGTAGAGGAAAGTAGGGGACAGTTCCAGTGTCCAGGGTTACCAAGTGTGCAACAATTGGCTCCTGTTGCAACTGCAGCTACTGTTACACAAAAGATGTGTAAAAATGTCAGAAAGACCAGGCTAAAGGTACTATATCTGAATGCATGGGGCATTTGCAATAAGGTGGATGAATGAACAATGCAAATATTTCTAAATGTGAGTACGATTGTAGGGACATAACTCTGGGGTTGCCAAGACTGGGAACTGAATAGCCAATGGCATTCAATCATTAGGAATGACAGGTAAGAAGGAAATGGAGTTAAGGTAGTCCTGTTACTGAAAAGTAAAATCAACGTAACAGTAAGAAGGGTTATTACCACAGGAAGCCTAGACATGGAATGAATGAGATAGTAAATATAACTTCCTTGGAAACAGCCCAAGCTGACCCACTGTAAAAAAAAAAGCTCACTTTGTAGCTAAGGTAGAAGCAGCCCTTGAATTCATAGAATCCCTCCAGTCTGGGAGCAGGCCGTTGGCCCATTAGGTTCACATCAACCCTCCAAAGAGCATCCTACCCAGGCCCAATGCCTACATTTCCATGGCTAATCCACTTAGCCGACACATCTTTGGACTGTGACCTGAGCACACCCACACAGACAATGTGCAAACTTCACATTGACAGTCACCTAAGGGCGAACCTGTGACCCTCGTACTGTGAGGCAGCAGTGCCAATCACTGAGCTGCCATACTACATAAAGTATGAGGTGCTGATAAGGAAATGGGAGATCCATCAAACTTGAAAATAAGGAGTAGATGGTAATCCACCAGGTAGTGGAGCTGGATCGGTGCCATAAAGAAATACTGTGGCTAGCTCACAAAATTCCAAAGGGATGCATGTCAGTATATGCAAAATCCAGCATTCTTACTGGTCACAGTTCCACAAGGATGTGGTAAGGTTTTGCAGAATCTGAATCACCTATTAGAATGTGGGAAAACCCCAACCTGCCAAATGGCTTATACCTATAGTTACAATGGCACCTTTTGTGAAGCCATTCAGTAGGGGGATGGTGAACTGTGTTGCGACCATTGCCCTGCCCCCCCACTTCCCCCGACAAAAAAATGGGGATTATAGAATATCCTTACCATCATGGCCATTGCTATCCATTTCTGAGAAACCATTCCCCTGGGAACCATATCTGCCAAAATAATGGTGACAGAATTGGCCCGGTCTGCCCACCAAGATTCAGTTGGAACAGAGCTCAAATTTCATGTTCAAAGTATTACAGGAAGTCATGAGTAACCTGGGCATGACCTAGCTGCAGTCTTCAATGTTATCACTTGCAGCAAGAGGGAGCACTAGTTAAGAACCACCAGCCCTTAAGAACAATGATTGGGGTAAGCTGTCATGAGTACGCACTGACTGAGAGAAAGGACAGGATTTCTTTCTGTTTGTTGGTATCAAGTCAATAAATCCACTTGTTTTATTCTATTTGAATTAAATTACAAGCACCAAGTGTGAGAGACTCTGTAACTAATAAAGGAAATGTTTCTTGCCTTTAATAGCTAACAAACTCGCTTTTTTTAAAAACTCAAAAAAAGCCTGGTTAAGTGACTCCTTTTAAAACATAAAGGTAAACTGGTCTGAAAGAAGTAGTTGACTCAGTGGTTAGTGCTGCTGCCTCACAGCACCAAGAACCCAGGTTTGATTTCACTCTCAGGCAACTGTCTGTATTGAGTTTTCACAGTGTCCCTATGCCTCGTTTCCTCCCATAATGCAAAGATGTGCAGGCTGTTGGATTAACCATGGGATATGCAGGGCTGCAGGAAGGAGGGTCTAGGTGGGATGCTGTTTGGAGGATCAGTGTGGATTGATGGGCTAAATGGCCTGCTTTCACACTGGAGGGATTCTATGAAATTTTTCCACAAGGAAAGGGGTCCTTTTTAAAAAAAAATGTAACCTTGTTGCAACCAATCCAAATAGTGAGTGAATACAGAGGGGGAGCCAGTTCATTCTTCCTCCATCAGGAGCTTAATGATTCTGGGTATTCTGCTTAGAATCATAATTAATTGGGAACTTCTTCCAGGGACTGGTTGTAAAACTGTGAAAGTGTTAAATGCATTCAACTTGTATCATACAGATCTTTTCCAGCGTTCAGGGAAAGACCAATGGCATCCATGTTACTTAAGGTTTTTGTTTCTGAAAACCACCCAAACTTCCTTGGGAGCTGTGACCTCTGCTCCCTGAATATACAGATTAAGTATGACAAAATTCAAAGGATGATATATCCACACAAGATGTGCTAGAAATTGTCGTGGTATAAGCAGTATCTGAAATTTAGCGCTTGCTAACTTCTTTACGGAAGGAAATTATGTTGAATTTATGGGCAGCACTGCTGCCTCCCACCTCAGGTGACTGACTGTGTGGAGTTTGCACATTCTCCCCGTGTCTGCGTGGGTTTCCTCCCACAGTTTAAAAATGTGCAGGTTAGGTGAATTGGCCATGCTAAATTGCCCGTAGTGTTAGGTGAAGGGGTAAATGTCAGGGAATGGGTCTGGGTGGGTTGCTCTTTGGAGGGTTGGTGTGGACTTGTTGGGCCAAAGGGTCTGTTTCCACACTGTAAGTAATCAAATCTAATCTAATCAAAGGATGGCCTATGAAGTATAGATAGAAATCCTAAATTTGTGAGACCTCATCAATACTGGAGAGATGTTATTCTGCTTCCATGAGTGTGGTCACTAAGCATACTGTTATTTGTGAAAGAATACTCACAAGAACTGTAAATAGAATGTCTTTTATTTTTAGATGCATTTACATAAAGCGGTTACATGTGGAACAGTGGCTGTTTAAAACAGCAGTGTATATGTTATACTGTAGTTAATCTAATTATGTCATAGGTTGTCTGAAAAACAGTCCATGCCTTAGACATTGCTTGAAAGTCATTAACATTGATTTTGTATACGAAATTAATACCAAGCTCCATTGTGTTCACCACTACCGGTGCCTAGGGGAAAAAATAAATATTATGAGCAATGTGGCAATAAGTGAAAACTGATCTCCCATAATTGTTTGTTGAATTGCTTCTCAGCTACCTCATTAATAGTATTACTTCCCACAGTTAACATACAGCCCAAAATACAAACTGATACCAAATCTGATGAATAATTTCTGCTGCAAATTGCACTTTATATCAGATATTTTGCAATACCAAATATTACTTTAAATATGTTGTTTTGTCATTAACGTATGGCTGAAAAAAAGCTTTAAAATTTGCTCACCTAATGAATAAGTCTGAACAAGAATTGGAAAGCGAAATTACTTTTATTTATTTGATTCCCTTCAGGCATCACATGGTACTCAGAGTAAGGTCGTAAATCAGAAACTGAATTTTGGAGTTAATACTAGAATTGATCTTACAACAGAACCTTTATGTTTATCATATGCAGATGATTGAAATTAAATCCAGAAAATGATTTAATGGAATAAATGAAATTTAATTGTTTAAATCCCACAGGACTGACTCTGACAGCTTTTAGCTGAAACTGAAGAGCAAGGCAGGCAGTTCAGAATCGGGTTTCACCCTTCCAACATTATTGGCATTTCAGTATTATGTACCTCTCTGAAAGTGATAAAACACAACTCAATTATTAGATTTAGCAAAAAGAACTGCCAAACCTTTAGCATATAGCAATGGAGCAAGAAGGTGATGTCTGTACTGATGCCTATATTCACTATGCTGAAGAGCACACTGTGGACATCTGATTGTAGAGGTCTGATTGAGGAACTTGAGAACCATTTTGAATTATTTTTCTAAACTGAAAAAATAAGGATAATTGTTGAAATCTATCTTCTCTGAATGTAAAAATTTGTACTTTAGAAGAATACCAGTACATTTGATGAATGTCTTAACGTGAGCATTGTTCCACATAAACAGATGTATGTAAATAGGTAAGAAATATTGGTTAATTATCATTGGCAAGCGAAAAGGATAAACTACTGTGTAATGCTATAAACCAATGGCATTAAATTTTTCATGTTTTCTTGCACTTGTACAGATCTTGTGTGGCGGATCAAGTGAAATAGCCTTTTATAACATTTCTCCAATTTTCCATAGATTTACTGTTGAAGTTGTGGCAGATAATTGGGAACCACATCAGTGCTTTCTTTCACCTTAATTCTTTAGGGATATGTAGCAGACAATAGAGTTTTTAAAACACATTAATTCAATGCTAGCATTCCCTAAATAATCCAATCACAATTTGAGCATTTTTAATGCGTGTGAGCAGCACAGTGGCACAGTGGTTAGCACTGCTACCCCAGAGACCCAGGTTCAATTCCCGCCTCAGGCAACTGTCTGTGTGGAGTTTGCAGATTCTCCCCGTGTCTATGTGGGTTTCCTCCAGGTGCTCCAGTATCCTCCCACAGTCCAAAAATGTGCAGGTTAGGTGAATTGGCCATGCTAAATTGCCAATAGTATTAGGTGAAGGGGTAAATGTAGGGGAATGGGTCTAGTGGGTTGCTCTTTGGAGGGTCGGTGTGGACTTGTTGGGCCAAAGGGACAGTTTCTACACTGTAAGTAATCTAAATCTAATGTGATGAGTTAAGGAACTTCACAAGTTCTTTCATAGTAGCAGTTTAATCTAGTAAATAGGACATAGTATATCAAGATAGCCCATTATCTGAATGATATCTGTTCACAATGTTTATAGCAATTGAAAATAAACTCAAAGTTTACTGTTTGTAGTTAAAATAGGTAAGTTAAAAAAAATCATAGCATTAAGAACATAAGGACTAAGAACAGCCTCTTGAACCTGTAATTATGTCTGATCTCATCCCCTCAACCTGTTAATAATTAAAAATCTATCTCCTTGATAAATTTACTGAACTGTCCCAGCATCCATATTATTTATGTTATTTTGGGTCCTCAAATTTTAATTGAAAAATAAACTTTATTCAATGAAGTTTTTTTATTGGGGAAAATTGATTTGGCAAAAACATAATGAACAATAATTGGAATAGCTGATGAAGAAATTTTATAAAAGGGAGTGAGATGTCCAGCAAGGAGCTTCTCGAGTGGCAAGGCAAGATTCTCATTAGTGAGTGGCTACAGGCCCTTAGAACATAGAACAATACAGCGCAAAACATGCCCTTTGGCCCTCGATGTTGTGCCGACCCGTGAACTATTCTCAGCTCGTCCCCCTATACTATCCCATCATCATCCATGTGCTTATCTAAGGATTGTTTAAATCTCCCTAATGTAGCTGAGTTAACTATATTGGCAGGTAGGCATTCCACGCCCTTACTGCTCGGAAAAAGACTTTCACTGTCTATCCTATCTAATCCTCTGATCATCTTGTATGTCTCCATCAAATCCCCTCTTAACTTTCTTCTTTCCAATGAGAACAGACCCAAGTCTCTCAGCCTTTCCCTTCAGTCCAGGCAACATCCTGGTAAATCTCCTCTGCACCTTTTCCAATGCTTCCACATCCTTCCAGAAATATGGCAACCAGAACTATACACAATATTCCAAGTGTGGCGGCAATAGCATTTTGTATAGTTGCAGCATGATAGTACACCTTCGGAACTCAATCCCTCTACCACTGAAATCTAACACTGTATGCCTTCTTAACAGCACTGTCAACCTGGGTGGCAACTTTCAGGGATCTGTGTACATGGACTCTAAGATCCCTCTGCACATCCACATTACCAAGAATCTTTCCATTAACCCAGTACTCTGCCTTCCTGTTATTCTTCCCAAAGTGCATCACCTCACATTTAGCTGCATTGAACTCCATTTGCCACCTCTCAGCTCAATTCTGCAGTTTGTCCAAGTCCCCCCTGCAACCTGTAACATTTTTCCAAACTGTCCACTACTCCACTGACTTTAGTGTCATCTGCAAATTCACTAATCCATCCACCTATGCCTGTGTCTAAGTCATTTATAAAAATGACAAACAGCAGTGGTGCCAAAACAGAACCTTGTGGCACACCACTAGTAACCAGACTCCAGGCCGAATATTTTCCATCAACCACCACTTGCTGCCTTCTTTCAGAAAGCCTGTTTCCAACCCAAATTGCTAAATTGCTCTCAATCTCATGCCTCTGCAGTTTCCCCAACAGCCTACGATGTGGAACCTTATCAAAGGCTTTACTGAAGTCCATGTATACCATGTCAACTGTCCTACCCTCATCTACATGCTTGGTCACCTTCTCAAAAAACTCAATGAAGTTTGAGAGACATGACCTGCCCTTGACGAAGCCATGTTGACCCATTATATGGATTATTCAACAGCATCCTCATTACTAACCAATTTCACGTCATTAATTTACAGCTTCCCATTCTTTCCCCTGCTACTTAATGGTAAGGTCTTGGAGAGTGTTGCTGAAGAGACCTTGGATTGCAAGTTCATAGCTCCCTGAAAGTAGAGTCACAGGTAGATAGGATAGTGAAGGAGGCATTTGGTATGCTTTCCTTTATCGGTCAGAGTATTGAGTACAGGAGTTGGGAGGTCATGTTGCGGCTGTACAGGACATTGGTCAGGCCTCTTTTGGAATATTGCGTGCAATTCTGGTCTCCTTCCTATTGGAAGGATGTTGTGAAACTTGAAAGGGTTCAGAAAAGATTTACAAGGATGTTGCCAGGGTTGGAGGATTTGAGCTATGGGGAAAGGTTGAATAGGCTGGGACTGTTTTCCCTGGAGCAGAAGCTGAGGGGTGACCTTATAGAGATGTATAAAATCATGAGGGGCATGGATAGGATGAATAGACAAAGTTTCTTTCCGGAGTGGGGGAACTAGAGGGCATAGGTTTAGGGTGGGAGGGGAAAGATATACATGAGACCTAAGGGGCAATTTTTTCACGCAGAGGGTGGCACGTGTATGGAATGAGCTGCCAGAGGAAGTGGTAGAGGGTAGTACAATTACAACATTTAAAAGGCATCTGGGTATATGAATAGGAACAGTTTGGAGGGATGTGGGGCGGGTGCTGGCAGGTGGGACTAGATTGGGTTGGGATATTTGGTCAGCATGGATAAGTTGGACCGAAGGGTCTGTTTCTGTGCTGTACATCTCTATGTCTTTGAAGATTTTTCTGTTAAGTGATAGTCCCATATTGAATAATTATGAACAGCTGGAGGTGTTGGGAAAAGAGCAGCAGTGACTTACAGAGAGGTGTAAAATAGGATGTGGATAAGAACAGGTAAGCTGATTGTCTTGGTGCTTAAACAGTAATAGATATAGGAATATATCTTATGTGCAAATAATTCACAGCCATGCTACCTATGTGCCCTGAATAGTGTTGGTTTTTAGATGCCATCACATCACTATGCAAAAGTCCATAATTGACTGGGTGCTGACATAATACCTCATTATTAAGGCGAATTTGGCATGATGCCCCAGAAAAGTTACTAGGCCTTGTAGAGAGAAATTTCCATTAACTCAACAAAAATGGCACTAGAGCTGATTTCTAGTAAATGGCAGCCTCAAGTCACATGAGCATGCAATACCAAACACTGCCAACATATGGTTAGAATTGTAATTTACTGTCACGTGCACCTTTGCATGAAAATACATGAAAAGTTTTATAAGCCGTTCACCACGGCACCTACATCAATGACAGAAGTCTTACATAATTTTTAAAAAGTTAAATGAAGACAAAGTTCATCACAGTTCAGTTAATGGCTCCTGGGGTCAGAGAAAGCTGACTGAAGAATGATGAAACATCCTGAAGAAGCAGCCAGGAAGAGACTGCAATTCCGGGACAAGAACACCATGCCGGAATGAGAACACCACACTAAACTGCTGGAACACTGGGTTGGAAGCCTCCACCAAAGAAGACTGACATGCCAGGCCAATGCCACCATGCCGTGCTACTGGAAGCCACTTCATTCCTGGGCCGGGATCCTTCAGGTGCCAGGGCCTAGCTATAGATTTGGAGCTTCAGCCCGGCTGGGGGATTTGGGCTGGGGGAATCACTCCAGGATCTGCTCCATGTTCGATGGAAGACCCTGGGCTTGTCCTGGTGTTACTCCTGCTTCTGAAGGCCTCCTCCTTCACTCACCACTCTCCAGGTTTTCAATAAAATAAAACAAAGAAAAAAAAAGAGCAAAAGTGAAAAGAAGAAATAAAAAGAGAAAGAAAGCTGATGGGAGCAGCTAAGCCCTGGACTCGTCTCCCCATACTCCACTGCTATCATGCTTATGGTGGTAGACAGCTATCACCATCCTTTTTTCTGAATAGTTTTACAGGGTTACTTGATCTAAATAGTTGCAGAGAGCCACGAAGAAGTCTCATGAGAAGACACTCTTGGTTGAACAAGATTTAGTTATTGTCATGACAGCGATCAAGTGTAAATTAGACGAGAAGATGTAGGAGCAGAAGTAGGCCAGTCGGCCCAATGAATCGACTGTATCATTCAGTGAAATCATTGCTGTCTGATAACCCTCAATTCCATTTTCCTGTCTTTTTCCATAGCCCTTGATTCCATTCCTGAATAAAAATCTTCCTATCTCAGCCTTGAATATATTTAGTGACCCAGGCTTTACAGCCCTCTCTGTAAAGAATTCCACAGATTCGCAACTGTCTGAAAGAAAAAATTTCCTCCTTATCTCTGGCTTAAATGTGCCACTCCTCAGTCTAAGATTATGCCCCCTGGTCCTAGACTCTACCACAAGGGGAAAGAATCTCTCTGCATCAATTCTGTCAACCACCTTAAGAATTTTCAATGTTTTGACAAGGTCACTTCTCATCCTTTGAAATACCAACAAGTTACAGTAGTCAGCAGACACTATTAAAATTACTGAGGAGACCTAGAGTCTAGACCTAGGTCTACCTTCCCCAACACCCTAAAATGTACATCCATGTTATTAAAACATCAGATTGGGAGGAGCTTAATGTAATGTTCAGCATTAACCCATTCAGAACCATTACCTTATAAAACAGGGGTCCTTGGTAGTATTTAAGTGAATTTTAGAAATTAAATGGACTGCCGAAATGCTTTATTTTAAATATGAGTCTATTTTGAAGCAATATTTATTTTGCCTTAAATGTGCACCAGAAATGCAAACTATTGTTGATCTGATGAGCTAAGAAAAGGTAAGATTTTAATGCAAATAAATATACACAGCGATGGTATCTATTAGCAAAGTTGGAAAGTAGAGAATTTGGTGCGACTTCGAAGCTGTTGCCAATAAAGTAAATTTTGTACTGAGATGTATTCAGGGTCACTTGATAATAAGTCAAGGCAAATTATCTGAGATTTTCATGGTCATTTGCAAGGACATATTTGGAATGTTGCATGCAATTTTAAATACTGTATTCAAAAGTTAATTCCTGCATTGGGAAAGAAAGTGACAAAGATGATTTTAATATTTCAAGAACCAGATTATGAAGACAGACTGAGTTCATTGAAAGAAGTTGAATGAAGGACTTCATTGATGTTTTACAACCCTGTTTTTCTGAATGCAGAGCAGTTTGGATATTGCAAGTGCAAATAATCTCAAAAGCATCAATCAGACTGTGACCCTGAGATGAATGCAAAATCAACAAACTTCACATGATATTAGAGATTAGCAACATTTATCTTCAGGATACTGACTTCAGGAATAGATTTACATTAGCTGTTCGAGGGCTACATTTTACTTTCTGTTAAAAAGCAGAAGTTGTACTCATTCACTCGTAAGCATGTGACCCAATAAGCTAAGATTTACCAAAAATATATCATTTGTGGGTAATGCCATTATGACAAAATAACACAGATGTTTTGCTTTCCTCTCTTTCAGAGAAAAAAAAGTTCTCATTTAATCCTGTGATAAATTATTTTGGAAGGAACTGGATACTATTAAACAAATTGGAGTAGGCAAATAAAATCAAATACTCTGTAAAACAAAATGGTTTATGTACTGCTTCAGACAGAGCAGCAATAAAGCAACCTACCAAAGTTGAATAATGTGAGTTGCAAGGTTTCACCAAGACTCAGAATTTCCTGCACTTTGAAGGCAATGCAATATTTGAGAGAATTTTCACTCAGCACATTAAGAATATTGGGTAGAAGCCAATCATCACAGGTAATTCACAATAGGAATGAGCTAAATTGTCTGTTTCAGGCTCTCATCCTTTAATATTTTGCTTTAGTTGTATAAATTTATGCATAACCAATAGCAATAAATAAGCAATTAGAAATCTCGTAAATAATAAAACTACTTAAACTTGAACATCAATATCTTCTATAAAAAAAGACTGAGCTTTCAGTTGCTTGCCAGTTCAACAAATCACCTCGTTTCCTGGCCAACATCTCTGTCTCAGGCCTGTTGCAGTGCTCCAGCAAAGCTCAGTGCAAATTGGAAAATCAGCACCCCATTTTCTGCTTGGCAACTCTACTGCCTTCTGGACTCAATATTGAGTTCAACAATTTTAGGGCTTCAGGCACCACCCCTAATTCCAACACACCAGACCTTGTTATCTCATGATCTGCTATTACACACAACCCACTAATCATCCCCATTCATTCTCCAAGGGTGAACATTATCCATTCCTTTATCTGTCCAACTGTTTTTCTCTCTCTTTGGGTTGTATCTCCACCTATTATTTACTCCTTGTCCCCTCTCCTCACTGTATCTTCTGCATAAAAATCAACCTATCCGAGCTAGCATCAGTTCTGAGGAAGGGTCACTGGACGCAAAACATTAACTCTGATTTCTCTTTACAGATGTTACCAGACAGACCTGGTGAGCTTTTCCAGCAACTTCTGTTTTTGTTCTGATTTCCAACATACGCAGTTCTTTCAGTTTTATTGATGCATTCCATAGTTTTATGAATGTTTACTTCAGCGAGGCAAAATATGATGTTTCGTATATCACATGCTCATTCAATATTGCCCATTTGATTGGCGAATGGCATCATGATTGTTCTATAGGAAGCTGAGCTAGGCTGGTTGTTAAGACGTGGTAAAATTAAAAACTTGCTAGAACAAAATACATGTCTTTCTCTAAGAATTTCAACATCTCCAAAAGCAACATTGAGACTAATTGCATTCAGTTGCAATGGAAGTTGAGAACCTTCATGAGCTTGTTGGCCACATGGTCCTCGAAAGCACATGCCCATTTAGGAGTTCAGTAGCAAGGTTGAAATGGACTGGCAAACTGCTCAAAAAATGTTTTACATCTATTCTTCGCTCAACAAGGAAGCCTACACTTACTTTAAGATTTATTAACCTAAACTGAATGAAATTCACACTTCTTTCAGTTTAATTTTGTCAGGCTACTTTAAACTTACATATATTTTCTAAAATGTACTATGCATTGTTGAGGTTGTACAAGATGCTGGTGATACCTCTTCTGAAATACTGTGTCCAGTTCTGGTCACCCTGTTATAGGAAGAAGATTATTAAGCTGAACAGGGTTCAGAAGAGATTTTCCAGGATATTGCTGCGAGTGGAGGGTTTGAGTGATAAGAAGCAGCTGGATAGGCTGGGACTTTTTCACTAGAGTGTAGGAGGTTGAAGGATGACCTTATTAGAAGTCTATAAAATCATGAGTGGTATACATAAGGTGAATGGTAAGTGTCTTTTCCCTAGGATAGGGAGTTTCAAAGTTATAGGGTATACTTTTAAGGTGTGAGGCAAAAAATTGACAAAGACATGAGGGGCAATTTTCTTACACAGAGAATGGTTCATGTATGGGATGAATTTCCATGGGAAGTGGTCGATAAGGGTATAGTTACAATGTTTAAAAGATATTTGGAAAGTGCATAAATAATTAATATTTGGAAACCGGCGGGACTAGTTTAGTTTGGGATTATGGTCGTTATGGACTGGTTGGACCGAAGGGTCTGTTTCTGTGCTGTACACTCTCTGTATAAGAAAATTGCCCCTCATGTCTTTGTCAATGTTTTGCCTCACACCTTAAAAGTACGCCTGTAATTTTGAAATGACTCAATGTAAATGTAAAATGTTGTTATTTAAATTAATTATCTTGAATAAGGTATAAAGGTCTACTCAAGTATTCATGTGGAAAGTATACTCTATGTGACATAGCGGAACAGTTATTTATAGAAAATTTGCTATGGCATAAGTGCTGTCTCACTTGCAAAAAAAAAATGAGGACTACAGATGCTGTAGACCCACAAGCCTCATTCTTGATGAAGCTTGAAGCATCAATTCTCCTGCTCCTCGAATGCTGCCTGACCTGCTGTGCTTTTCCTGCAACACACTCTCGACTATGTCTCTCTTGGAGGCAACTTTGTTTGAGTTTTTAAGTGCAAACATCTTACTTATTAAATAAACACAGTTATCTGTAACCCTCCACGGGTACAAAGTACATTGTTCTTACTTGTCTATTAAACATAGGTCATCAAATCTAAAATATATCCTTAGCAATGGTTCAACAGCATACTTTTAGATTTCATCAGTGTTCCTGTATTTTCTGATAATCACTCAAAGACTTCCTCAGAACATGTTTGGATATACATTGCAATGCATTTTTTTTTACTTTATCTAGGAATGTTTTATATTAATATTTATTTATTGTCTCTTCACAGCACAATTTTTGATGGAACTTAGATTATTCTTATGGCCATTTTCCTGAATTCTACACCATTTTAAAATGACTTTTCTCAGGATAAGGTTTAGACTAGTAAATGCTTTCCCAGAATAGAAAAAAAAATGTTTTGAGAAGACAGAAAAGGATTATTTTGAGAGAGAGGAGGTTTTGTGCAAAAATGTGTTGATGGGAAGTTTAAAAAAGTCAAATGTTCAAAGTAGATTCAATGAGTAAAGAATGGTTGTTGAAAAGGGAAATTATGATGAATTATCTTCTATAAGTGGAATGTACTGGTTTGAACAAATGCAGAAATAGGCACAGAAGAAAAATTGAAACAATATTCCAAAAGTGGCTTAAGCAATGAACTGTACAGATGCTACATAACCTCCCAACCCCTATACTTGATGCTCTGACCAATAAAGGAAAGCATACTAAACACCTTCATTATCCTATCTACCTGCAACTCCACTTTCAAAGAACAATGAACCTGCATTCCAAGGTCTCTTTATTCAGCGACGCTCCCCAGGACCTTACCATTAAGTGTATAAGTCCTGCCCTGATTTGCCTTTCCAAAATGCATCAACTCATTTATCTAAATTAAACTCGACTTGCACTCCTCGGCCCGTTGGCCCATCTGATCAAGATCCCATTGTACTCGGAGGTAACCTTCTTCGCTGTCCATGACACCTGCAACTTTGGTGTCATCTGCAAACTTACTAACTATACCTCCTATGCTCACATCTAAATCATTTATATAAATGACAAAATCAGTGGACCCAGCACTAATCCTTGTGGCACACCAATGGTCACAGGCTTCCAGTCTAAAGAGTAATCCTCCACCACTACCCTCTGTCTTCTATCTTCGTGCCAGTTCTGTATCCAAGGGGCTAGTTCTCCCTGTATTCCATGTGATCTAACCTTGCTAAGCAATCTAACATGAGGAGCCTTGTTGAACATCTTACTGAAGTCCATATCGATCACATCCACTGCTCTGCCCTCAATCCTCTGCATTACTTCTTCAAAAAATTCAATGAAGTTAGTGAAACATGATATCCCATGCCTAAAGCAGTCCTTGCCTATCTTAATACAGGTAATCCTATCCCTCAGGACTCCCTCCAACAGCTTGCCCACCATTGATGTCAGGCTTACCAGTCTATAGTTCCCTGGCTTTTTCTTGTCACCTTTCTGAAATAGAACACCACATTAGCCAACTTCCAGTCTTTCAGTACCTCACCTGTGACTATCGATGATACAAATAACTCAGCAAGGGGCCCAGCAATCACTTCCCTAGCTTACCACAAAGTTCTTGGGTATACCTGATCAGGTCCTGGGGATTTACCCACTTTTTTGCATTAAGACATCCAACATCTCCTCCTCTATAATATGGACATTTTCAAGATGTTACCATCTATTTCCCCACATTCTGTACCTTCCATGTCCTTCTCCAAAGTAAATACTGATGCAAGATATTCACTTAGCATCTCCCCATCTCCTGCGAGTCCACACAGAGGCTGCCTTGCTGATCTTGGAGGGGTCCTATTCTCTCCCTAGTTACTCTTTTGAAAGTAATATATCTATAAAATCCCTTTGGATGCTCCTCAAGCCTATTTGGCAAAGCTATCTCACGTCCCCTTTCTGCCCACCTGATTTTCTTCTTATGTATATTCCTATTGCCTTTATACTCTAAGGATTCACTCGATCTCTGCTGTCTCTATCTGATATATGCTTCCTTTCTTTTCTTGACCAAAACCTCAATTTCTCCAGTCATCCAGCATTCCCGACACCTACCAGCCTTACCTTTCCCCTATCAGGAACATACTGTCTCTGGACTCTTGTTATCTCTTTTTTGAGGGCTTCCCATTTTCCAGCCATCCCTTTACCTGCGAACATCCACACCGAATCAACCTTTGAAAGTTATTGCCCAATACCGTCAAAATTGGACTTCTTCCAATTTAGAACATCAACTTTTAGATCCTGTCTATACTTTTCAATCATGCGATTTTAAAATTAATAGGATTATGGTCGCAGGCTCCAAAATGCTCCTCCATTGGCACCTCAGTCATCTGCCCTGCCTTATTTCCCAAGAATAGGTCAAGGTTTGCACCTTCCCTTGTAGGTACATCCACATACTGAATCCAAACATTTTCTTTGACACACTTAAATTCCTCTCCATCTAAACCCTTAACACTGTGGCAGTCTCAGTCTATGTTTGGAAAGTTAAAATCCCCTACCATTACCACCCTATTATTCTTATAACTAACCGAGATCTCCTTACAAATTTGTATCTCAATTTCCCACTGACTATTGGAGGTGGAGGGGGGAGGGTCTATGGTACAATCCCAATAAGGTGATCATCCATTCTTATTTCTCAGTTTCACCCAAATAACTTCTCTGGATGTATTCCAGTAATATCCTTCCTGTAATGCTATCCCTTATCAAAAATGCCACACCCCTTTGTTTCCTTCCTTTAGCATTTGTATCCTGGAACATTAGCCACCAGTCTTGTCCATCCCTGAGCCATGTCTCTAAATACTATGATATCCCAATCCTGTGTTCCTAACCATGCCTTGAGGTCATCTGCCTTCCCTGTTAGGTTTCTAGTATTTAATTAAATGCAGTTTAATTTACCTTGTTCTCTGCTTCATTCCAGCCTGCCCTGACTGTTTGACTTGCTCCTTTTTCGAACTGCACCATTCTCAGACTGATCCCTTTCCTCAGTATCTCACTGGGTCCTAGCCCCTTACCTTATTAGTCTAAATCCTCTCAAGTAGTTCCAGCAAATCTCCCTACCAGTGTATTAGTCCCCTTCCAGTTCAGAGAATAGCAAAGGGTAGAACATACAATGGGGTTATTTCAACACTCGTTATCACTAAGTGTGCTCACACCATTGATGACTGGCCAAATCTTAAAGGACCTAGCTGCCAAGATGAGAGAGAACCAAGAAGAGGGAGCAAAATACTTGACCTCATCCTCACCAATTCACATGCAGCAAATACATCTGTCCAAGGTAGTATCAGTAGGAGTGATCAACACACAATCCTGTTGAAAAGAAGCCCAATCTTTGCATTGAGGATAACCTCCATCATGTTGTCTGGTACTACCACTGTGCTATAAGGGATTGATTTTGAAGAGATCTAGCGACTCAAGACTGGGCATACAAGAGGCACAGTACACAACTGGCAGCAGAATTGTACTCAAACAAAATCTGCAAGCTTTTGCCCCAACATATTCCCTACTCTACATTTACCATTAAGCTGGTGAATCAACCATGGTTCAATGAAGAGTGTGGGAGAGCATGTCAGGACTATCCACACTTTTTGCTGTTCTTTCCTCCATTCCTTTTTCCAGGCTGTGTTCTTGTTAATTTCTTGCACTTCTTGAGATAGATCCTCAACCGATGTTCATTAGCCCATGAAGGATCCTCCAAAAGCACCTTCCAAGCCCATGATCTGTACTATGTGGAAGGACAAAGGCAGCAGATAAATGAAAACACCATCATTTGCAGCGTGTCTTCCAAGCCATACACCATCCTGACTTGGAACTATATTGAGGTCCTTTCATTGTTGATTCCTGATGAGGGGCTTATGCCTGAAACATCGATTCTCCTGCTCCTCGGATGCTGCCTGACCTGCTGTGCTTTTCCAGCACCACACACTCGGTTCTTTCACTGTTGCTGAATTAAAATGCAGGAACTCTCTTCCTAATAATACTGTGGTTGCATGTGCAGAAGTTCAAGAAGGCAGCTCACCACCACCTTCACCAAGGCAACTAAAGATGGAAATAAACCAGGATAGTGGTTTGGCAGTGACATATTTATCCCATGAACTAATTTTTTAAAAGCCTGAAAGGCTCATGGATTTTGCTAGGCTTGCTGAGTGGTTCTGTCACACCCTGCATTTATTTCATAGTTACAACATTTTACATCTGGATAAAAACAGTGGACTTCAAGAAATTATTAGAGAACTTCAATCTCCATATTTGAGTTTCAAGGGTATTAAATAGTACCGATAAGATAAACTTGGAACATTACTCCAAGGTCAACTAGGCTAAAAGGAACAAAGTAGATTAATTTCTTGAAATCTAAATATAAAATAGAACTTTAAAAACATATTTATTCAAAGAGTGATAACATTTTAAAACAATCTTCAAGGTAAGGTCATTGAGCCAAAGGTATTAAGAGAATTCAAAGTGTATTTGACTATCAGGCCTAGCATAATAAAGGGAAGGGCAAGTATTTCTTCACTTTGACTTTTACTTTATTTTCCTATTCTCTCTTCAGAGGGTTTCAGAGCAATGTATCTAAAATATCTTTTGAGTCATAAAATCTCTCTCACTAAGAAAGGGTATATTTGGCATAGAGAGTGTACAGTGAAGGCTCACCAGGCTGATACTGGGGGTGGCAGGTTTGTCCTATAAGGAGAGGGTGGTTTGAATGGGCCTGTATTCATTGGAGTTTAGAGGGAGGGAATGTATAAAATTCTAATAGAGCTGGACAAACTAGATGCAGGGATGATGTTTTCCCTGATTGGGGGTTGAGAATCAGTGGTCACAGTCTCAGGATATGGGTAAGCCATTCACAACTCAGGTGGGAAAAACATTTCTTCCCTCAAAGGGTAGGGACCTTGTTGAATTCTCGACCATAGATCTGTGGAGGGAAAATCACCGAATACATTCAAGAAAGAGAGTTTATTTTTCAGATATTAAAGGCATCAAGCAGTTTAGGGAGAAAGTGAGAACATTGAAATAGAGGATCAATCATGGTCACATTGAATGGAAAAACAGGCAAGAAGTACTGAATGGTAGATTCTATGTTGCTACAACACTGCATTAAGAAGGAATTTTGTAGGTTGGGGAATCATAACATCATTCATTCAACCTTGCAACACCTTGAGATCTTCCTAACTTTGATATCTTGCTCATGTCAGTTTTGTTTGTTCAGCCATTGGCTGGGTCAAAATCATGGAATTCCCTTCGTAAAGGTATTGTACCTGCACACATGGACTGCAGTGGTTCAACAGGCAGCTCATGACCACTTTCTCAAGGGCAACTAGAGATAGGCAATAAATGTTGGCCAGTTATGCTTACATCCCATAAGTGAATAAAAAAAAAGTATCTTCAACTGTCTATGACCTAAACTCTGAAGTTCCTTCCATATATCTCTCCTATGTCATTCCTTGAAAACTACTGATTTTAAAAACTTTTAGTCACCTGCTCAAGATCCAAGATTATATAGTCCTCAGTAACATTTTGTTTGAAAACGACTGAGGTAAAGTGTTTTGGGATAGTTTACTACTACTTTGAAAGAACTATGCAATGTAAGTTGTTAAACTTATTATTCCAGAAATTGCTTCTGAAAATGTTTTATAAATCGTCATTGCAAATGTGTACTATGTGTTACAAATGAATGACAGTCATATGTTTTGGTTTAAAATCTGATCTATTTCTGTGCATTTTACTCATAAATGTAGCAAGTGGTTCTGCAATTTGTATGTCATTGCTCTATAAATATAAAAAGAATTAATCAAGATCAGGCCATTTGTGTTGTTGGGCTTATCCCTTTTAAAGATCATACACAATTTCCATTGTCATCTAAAGACATTATTTATCACTTTAAAAGATTCTGTAACTGCACCACAAAAGTAAATTAAGTGCTATGTACAATACTTGTTTAATTTTCCATCCATTCTTATATGCTCAATGCTATTCTGTTCATTCTGTAATTGCAATAGTATACTATCCATAATACTATCAAAACTAATTCAATCACCTGTCTTTGTTTATATACTTATAACTTTTGATCCTTTAACCTAGAAAATATTCAACCTGGTTAACTTCAGAAGTATTGATTAACATGCTAACTGCTTTAAATCCAGAGTTTGTTTCAAATACGATCTGCTTTGCAAGAAATAAAAAAAACTTTACATCTCAAAGTTTGCTGGAGGCATGTTAATTTTGTACTTATGCTCTCTAATTCTGTCTTCACAATCCAAATGTAATAATTTGTTCTGATCTAATGTATTCATCCATTGAACATTTGACAACCTACAGATGATTAGATGGAAGTAAATGGAGGAAATTAGCTTTAGTTTTCCACTTACTTTTGCGTTATGACAGAGAGACATTAGTTAATGAGGTTTGTTGTCAAATTCAATGAAGAACAAAGCAAGTATCACAAATTATGCCCCCTTTCATCTTCTGCTCTAGGACTTCGGACAAAAACTTGTTTTTGGGGGTGGGGGGAGGGTGTGTCCCTGAGGTGTTGCCCACTGGCTAGACAATTTGTAAATGGCCTGTGCTCCCTCATCGAAGGAAAGCCTGCCAGATCAAACATTAATCAGGCAGCGGCTAGGCTACTAGTAGGACTCTCTGGAAACAAGAGCCACAGTATCAAAATTCTGCCCAGATTTTCTGTTGCAAGAAATACAAAATCCAGGAGTCCAGCATCGTGACAGTCTCAAAATAGAGGTAAGTAATATGTGGATCTCCTTGTGTTGGAGATTATATAAAATGGGATAGGGAAGTTGGAAGCAAGGCTAGCCTCCTGACATTATGTCCAGTTCCTTGATCAGGCACTGATTGCCGAAGATCGAGGAACCCCACCAAATAGCTTGCCACTGCCATCTCAAGTTGCAGGTTTCAAGAAAGAAGGATAGGCCCCGCCTGCAGCTGGATTAATATCAGTGGAGCAGGCTGATGCCCTTATGTGTCCTTAATTCATCACCTCAGGGCCTTAATTGGCAACCGTGGATCTTCCTGTACAGATGATTTTAGTTTTTCTGATGAGGCAGGAGGACAGCAGCATCAAGGTACATCACCACTCTATCTAATTACATGCCCTCCTCATCTCTACGCTTACCACCACTGGGATGCTCTTGTGGTGCAGTGGTAGTGTCCTTACATCTGGGCCAGGAGCCCTGGGTTCAAGTCACACCTACTCCAGGGATGTGAGAAAACATTCACTCTCTCCTCTACTGACACTCAGTAGCAGCAGTATGTACTATCTGCAAGTTACATGACAGGAATTCACCAAAGATCCTCAGACATCACTTTCCAAACCCACGACGACTTCCATTTAGAAAGACAAGGACTGCCAATACATGGTAACACCTCAACCTGCAAGATCCCCTCCAAGCCAATCGCTATTCCTGACTTGGAAGTACATTGCTGTTCCTTCATTTTCCCTAGGTCAAAATCCTGGAATTCTCTCCCTCATAGAATTGTGGGTTAACTCACAGTAGGTGGACTGCAACGGTTCACGAAAGCAGTTCACCACCACCTTCTCAAGGACACCTAAATGCTGGCCAGCCATTGACGCTCACATCCCACAAATGAAGTTTAAAAAGCCTGAACAGATTGGCTAAAATTGCTGGAGGAACTCAGCATCTATGGAGAGAAATCAGTGGTAATGTTTTGAGTCCAATGACCCTTTTTTAGAATGATGCCTCTTCAGGGTCAATGATGGGGGCTTACACTTCATTATAAGATTTAAATCAGGTTTCCACAGGCTTTTGCTCGAAACGTTGATTTTCCTGCTCCTTGAATGCTGCCTGACCTCCTGTGCTTTTCCAGTACCTCACTCTCGACTCTAAACTCCAGCACTTTCACCCAGCTGCAAGAGTCCCATTCACATTTCCTCACAATGCATTAAGAAAGCTTGTTCCAAATCATGGTCTCTTCTCACTGCCACTGCTCCATAAACCTATTGTCTTCTTCCAGATTATTGTGCTCTGATCCCCAGCATATGATCTTTCCCTCACAATTGCCATATACTAATTGCACTTCCCTGTGGACTCCCTCCCCACACAACCACTTGCATCAAAACCCCAAAGTTCTCTGATTGCAGGGGTTGCTCCTCAATGACACCTGGTTGCAGGCTACTACTGCTGGCTTTTGTAGCCAGATTGATAAATGTTTATAATGAGCACTTAGGCGTTATTGTCTCTATTTTGTCAAAACTGCACCAGAACTATCATCCTATAATTAGCACTGGAACTCTCTATCTAACAACAGTATCTGCAACTATACCACAAAGATACAAGTAGTTCAAAAATGCAAAACATGTCAAAAACTTTTCAAGAGCAATTGAGGTGGGAAATAAATGCTGGGCCTTCTCCAATGATGTTCAAGTCCTATGAACAACTTCTTCCAAATCTCCAGACCTTTCAGGATACTCCCATCTTCATGGAAAAATATACTGCAACATAGGAGAAAATAGAAGAAGAAAATAGATAGCAACAACCATTCCTGCTGCGGATCTTGAGGGCTTCATTGCACCTTGCTATTTTGAAACTAACAGCTATTAATAGATCTGGTATCCCTCTGATTAGTGAGGATGCTAATCCCGGAGAGGATGAAAAACTGTTCATTAGCATCGACTTGCCAAATACTGTTGTGTGTCAAGAAGGACAGCATGTGCTTTCTTCTTGCAAATGTAGCACCTGTGCAACGTTAAAGCCAGCATCAAGCTGTTCAGGAGCAAGCTACAGAGTTACAGTCAGTGTCTGTTTCTTGTCAGAAGCTCTGATTCAACTGTCACTTCAGACCATGACGTGTTCTAGAACATGAAGCCACTTCAGACCATGACGTGTTCTAGAACATGAACAGCCAACCTCTTCTTGCAGCAGGTTGGATCTATAGAACTACTAGAACATGAGAGAAAAGGGCATTTAAAAAAATCTTTTATGGAATGTGAGTACTGCTGACAAAGTTACCATTTGTTTCCCAGGCATCTGCACAGCATACTACTGTACATATGTGTATATCGAGTCAAAGAGCTGTACAGCATGGAAATAGACTCTTTAGTCCAACTCGTCTATGCCGACCGGGTATCCTACATCAATCTAGTCCCATTTGCCAGCATTTGGCCTATACCCTCTAAACCCTTTCTATTCATATAAACGCCCAGATGCCTTTTAAATGTTGTAATGGTACCAGCCTCCACCACTTCTTCAGGCAGTTCATTCCATATGTGCACCAACCTCTGTGTGGAAATGTTGTCCCTTAGGCCAGTTTTAAATATTTACTCTCTCTCCTTAAACATACGCCATCTAGTTTTGGACTCCCCCACCCTATTTATACTATCCATGACTCTCATGGTTTTATAAACTTCTATAAAGTCACCCCTTAGCTTCCGACACTCCAGGGAAAATAGCCCCAGCTCTATTCCCTATAGCTCAAACGCTCCAACCCTGGCAATACCCTTGTAAATTCTTAACCCTTTCATAAAGCCAAGCATATCAAACACCTTCTTCACTATCCTGTATACCTGTACCTCTACTTTGAAGGAACTATGAACCTGCAGTCAGAGGTCTCTTTGTTCAACAACACTCCCCAGGACCTTACCATTAAGTGCATAATGCCTGCCCTGATTGGCTTTTCCAAAATGCAGCACCTCACACTTATCTAAATTAAACTTCATCTGCCACTGCACAGCCCATCTGCCAATCTGATCAAGGTCTTGTTTACTCTGAGGTAACCTTCTTGGCTGTCCATTCCATCAATTTTGGTGTCATTTGAAACTTACTAACCATACCTACTATGTACACATCCAAGTCATTTATATAAATGATAAAGAGCAGTGGACCCAGCACCAATCCTTGTGGCACACCGCTGGTCTCCAGTCTGAAAAGCAACTCTTCACCACCACCCCCTGTCTCCTACCTTCGAGCCAGTTCTGATTCTAAATAGTTAGTTCTCCTTGTATTCCATGTAATCTAACCTTGGAGAAAGTGAGGACTGCAGATGCTGGAGACCAGAGTTGAAAAATGTGGTGCTGGAAAAACACAGCAGGCCAGGCAGCATTCGAGGAGCAGGAGAATCAACGTTTCGGGCATAAGCCCTTCTTCAGGAATGAGGCTGGTCTGCCAAGCGGGCTGATCTAACCTTGCAAACCAGTCTACTATGCAGAACCTTGTCGAATGCCTTACTGAAGTCCATTTAGATCACGCTTTCATCAATTTTCTTCATTACTTCTTCAAAGAACTCAATCAAGTTAGTGAGACATGATGTTATGAGAGAATAGGTTAGTTAAGTATTAAATTAAATACTAATAGGTAATTTTAATCTTTAATTTTCATTTCTTAATTTTACAAACATTGACTGGGACTACCATAGTTTGGATGGTGAAGAATTTGTCAATTGTGTTCAAGAAAAATTTCTTTATCGGTAAGTAAATATTCCTACGAGAGAAGGAGCAAAACCTGACCTTTTATTGGGTAATAGGACAGGGCAAGTGAATGAAGTGATAGTAGAGAAACACTTTGGGTCTTGTAATCATAATTCTATTCGTTTTAAAATGGCTATAGAAAAGGAGAAACCTTCAATAAAATTAAAGTTTTTAATTGGAGTAAGGCAAAATGTAATTGTTTGATAAAAGAACTTTCAAAAATTGATTGAGTAGCCTGTTCACAGGTAAAGGGATATCTGATAGGTGGGAGGCTTTCAAAAGTGTGATCATGAGAGTTCAGCGTCATTATGTTCCTGTTGGAGTGAAAAGTAAAGCTGGTAGGATTAGAGAACAATGGATGAATAAAGATATTAAGGTTCTAATCAAGAATTTTTAAAAAATCATATCTTAGATAAAGACAGCTGGGTTTAAATGAATCTCTTGAACAGTATAAAGAGTGTAATGGCATTAAGAGGGAGATCAGGAAGGCATAAAGAGGATATAAGATAGCCTTGGCAAACAAGGTTAATGATAATCCAAAGAGATTCTACAAATACATTAAGAGCAAGAGAGCAACTAGAGACAGAGTAGGACCCCTTAAAGATCAATACGTCTTTGTGCTGAATCTCAGGAGAAGGAGAGATATTAAATGAATATTTCACATCAGCTTTTAACTATGGAGAAAGAAATGGAGGCTAGAGAACTCGGGGAAATAAATACTGATGTTTTGTAAACCGTTCACATTACAGAAAAGCTGAAGCTCTTCGAAAATATAAAGGTAGATAAATCTTTGAGGTCTGATTTAGTGTATCCCAGGGTGTTGCAGAAAGTTAAGGAGGAAGTTGCAGGGCCGCTTGCAGAAATATTTATATCATCAATAACTACAGGTGAGGTGCCAGATGACTGGAGAGTGGCTAATAATTTTTAAGAAGGGATGTAAGGAGAAGCTTGGGAACTATAGGCCTGAGTGTCTGACTTCGGTGGTGAGTAAGTTGTTGGAAATGAGTCTGAGAGATAGGGTTTATATGCATGTAGAGAAGCAAGGAATGATTTAGGATAGTCAGCATGTGCGAGGGAAATCATATGTCTCAAACTTGATTGTGTTTTTTGAGGAAGTAACCAAGGAGATTGATGAGGACAGACCAGTAGACATTACTAAATTCCAGGTAAGCAAAGTCTTTGACAAGGTTGGACTTGGTAGACTAGTTAATAGAGTTACATCACATGGGATTCAGGTTTACCTTGCCAATTGGATACAAAATTGGCTTAATGGTATGAGACAGGGAGTGATGGTGGAGGGTTGTCTTCAAACTCGAGGCCTGTGACCAGCACTGACCAGGGATCAGTGCTGGGTCCATTTTTGTTTGTCTTTATATAAATGTTTTAATAACAGAGAATATGGAAGGCATAGTTGGTAAATTTTCGAGGAGAAAGTGAGGTCTGCAGATGCTGGAGATCAAAGTTGAAACTTTATTGCTGGAACAGCACAGCAGGTCAGGCAGCATCCAGGGAACAGGAGATTCGACGTTTCGGGCACAGGCCCTTCTTCAGGAATGAGCAGAGAGTGTTCAGCAGGAGAAGATAAAAGGTAGGGAGGAGGGACTTGGAGGAGGGGAGTTGGAAATGTGATAGGTGGAAAGAGGTCAAGGTGAGGGTGATAGGTCGGAGTAGGATGGAGGCGGAGAGGTCAAGAAGAAGACTGCAGGTCAGGAAGGCGGTGCCGGGCTGGAGGGATCCGGCTGAGACAAGGTGGGGGGAGGGGGGATGAAGAAACTGGTGAAGTCCAAGTTCATCCCCTGCGGTTGGAGGGTTCCCAGTCGGAAGATAAGACGCTCCTCATCTACTGCATCCGCTGCAGCCGGTGTGGCCTCCTCTATATTGGGGAGACAGGCCGCCTACTTGCGGAGCGATTCAGAGAGCACCTCTGGGCCACCCGGACGAACCAACCCAACCAACCTGTGGCACAGCATTTCAACTCCCCCTCCCACTCCACCGAGGATATGCAGGTCATTGGACTCATCCACCGCCAAACCACAACAACCCGACGGTCGGAGGAGGAGCGTCTTATCTTCCGACTGGGAACCCTCCAACCGCAGGGGATGAACTTGGACTTCACCAGTTTCTTCATCCCCCCTCCCCCCACCTTGTCTCAGCCGGATCCCTCCAGCCCGGCACCGCCTTCCTGACCTGCAGTCTTCTTCTTGACCTCTCCGCCTCCATCCTACTCCGACCTATCACCCTCACCTTGACCTCTTTCCACCTATCACATTTCCAACTCCCCTCCTCCAAGTCCCTCCTCCCTACCTTTTATCTTCTCCTGCTGAACACTCTCTGCTCATTCCTGAAGAAGGGCCTGTGCCCGAAACGTCGAATCTCCTGTTCCCTGGATGCTGCCTGACCTGCTGTGCTGTTCCAGCAATAAAGTTTCAATAGTTGGTAAATTTGCAGATGATACAAAGTGGACAGGGAAGAAGGTCATCTAAAATTACAAGGAGATCTTGCTCAATTGGGTCAATGGACTGAAGAGTGACAGATGGAGTTTAATTTGGATAAACGTCAGATATTGCATTTTGGTAAAACAAACAAGGGCAGGACTTATACAATTAAAAGTAGGGCCTTGGGTAGTGTTGTAGAACAGAAAGCTAGCTAACACAGGTACATAAATCTTTGAAGTTTGCATCACATATAGATAGGAAGGTTAAGAAGGCATTTAACAAGCTTACATTCAGTGCTCACACCTTCAAGTATAGAGTTGGGATAAAGTGGGAGAAAGTGCAGATGCTGGAGATCAGTAAAGAGCGTGGTGCTGGAAAAGCACAGCATGTCAGGCAGCATCCGAGGAGCAGGATGATCACGTTTCAGGCAAAAGCCTTTCATCAGGAATGAGGCTTGTGAGTCAAAGGGATGGAGAGATAAATGGGAAGGAGGATGGGGAAAGGTAGCTGAGTGTGTGATAGGTAGATGAAGGTGGGGATAGTAGTGATAGGTTGGAGAGGAGGGTGGAGCAGATAGGTGGGAAGGAAGATGGACAGATAGGACAGGTCATGAGGGTGGTGCCGCGTTGTATGGTTAGATCGGGGATAAGGTGGGGGTTGGGGAAATGAGGAAACTGGTAAAATCCCCACAATGATCCCGTGTGATTAGAGGGTCCCAAGGCAGAAGATGAGGCTTTCTTCCTCCAGGCAACAGGTGGTTAGGGTGTGGCGATGGACGAGGCCCAGGATTTGCATATCCCTAGCGGAGTTGGAGGGGGAGTTGAAGTGTTCAGCAATGGCGCATTGGGGTTGGTTGGTGTAGGTGTCCCAGAGATGTTCTCTGAAGTGTTCTGCAAGTAGGCATCCTATCTCCCCAATGTAGAGGAGATCACATTAGGGGCACGTGTGGAAATGCGGGTAAAACTCTGATGGATGTGGAAGGCTCCTTTGGGGCCTTGGACAGAAGTGTGGGGGCAGGTTTTGTAATTGCTGTGCTGGCAGGGGAAGATGCATGGACCTGACAAGAGAGTCACGGAGGGATTGGTCTTTAAGGAACACAGATAGGGAAATATATCTCTGGTAGTGGGGTCCATTTGTAGGAGTTGGGATGTCATGTTCAGGTTGTACTAGAAGTTACTGAGGCCTCTTCTGGAGTACTGTGTCCAGTCTGGTCACCGTATTATAGGAAGGATATTATTAAGCTGGAGGGGTTTTAGAAGAGATTTACCAGGATGTTGCTGGGAATGAAGAATTTATGTTTGAAAAATAGGGTGGAAAGGCTTGGACATTTTTCACTGTAGCGTAGGAAGTTGAAAGGTCAACTTATAAAAGTTTATAAAATCATGAGTGGTAGAGAGAAGGTGAATCGCAGGTGTCTTTTCTCTGGGGTGGGCAATTTCAAGACCAGGAGCATATTTTTAATGTGAGAGGTGAAATATTTTAAAAATGACATGAGGACACTTGTTTTTTTTTTACACAGAGAGTGGTTTGTGTGTGGAATGAACTTCCAGAAAAAGTGCTGGATACAGGCAAAGTTACAACATTTAAAAGTGTTATGACATAGAGGTGAACCCTTCTGCTAATTAAGCCAAACACCCAGAAAAGTTTGCCTCGCCTCAATTTGTTAAAACAGGAGTGACAGAGAACTCCCAGATTCCACAATTTAAAGAAAATAATATCAATTTATTTTTAACTCTAAAAGTGAACACAAACTATTCACAATTGTAAGTCCCCCTTTCTCTTAACTGCTTATTATCTGCCTCCAACTCTATAACAATTTGCTGTTCGAACAAGACACTTAATAAAATTACATCAACCTAATTTCAAAACCACACAATCACTGTATTCTATGTCTTCCTTTATCTGGCTGAAGATCTTCCTGGGTCGTCTTCTTTCTATTTACTGCAAACATGTTTCACATGAAAAAGGTACCTTTGATAGAGCGTGTTTCCTAATTTCTTGGAGAGCAAGATGTTAATTCTCCGTCCATTTCTGTCTCAATGGTAATTACTTTGACCAATTTTATGCCCCTCCCCCCCAAACATCAGATCCTCTCATTGATTTGATGTTGGCAAAACAATAAATTCAAACTCGATTGGGTTTTAGTATCCTGGGGTGTAATTTAAACTGATTGGTTAAATTTGAGGTTTCCATTTCAAAGTCAAATGTTACATGTTTTAAATTTTCCAGTACATTCTGGGACTGCCATCTAGGTGCTTGTAATCTCTCAGTTCAGAATAGCATTCAATCTCTCTTAAAGATACAGTACATGCCTTCAACTTCATAACAGAAGACATTTAGATAAGTACATGAATAAGAAATGTTTGGAAAGATACAGGCCTAGAACAGGCAAGTGGGATTGGTTTAGCTTGGACTGATTGATCTGTTTCTGTGCTGTATGACTATGACTTTATGACTATGACTTTATGAATGTGGTTGCAACAAAATAGAAAGGGGACTTATGTCATACTTTATTATTCAAGAAGGTTTGAGACATACCTAAAAAGGTACATTTAATTGATGCTGAGTCATTGGGGTAATTTTAATTCCAGATGAATAATGGTTTGGGGTGCGTGGGTGGAGTGCAGCTACCATCTGCTATTTTGAAGAGTAAGAGAATTGAGTTAAAAGGCATTAGAAATGTTGCTGCAGGCACCATGCAAGACCTTTTTGAAGAGAATTGTTCATTGGTCACCATCTAGTTCAGTTACACAACTTTCATATTGAAATATAGTTGAAGGGTTGTAGCCTCTGCTCTTTTTGTTCTGGTTTTGGAGGCTGCGTTTGCTATTTTGAAGTTGTTAGGTTGGCTGGTCTGGATTACAGAGCTTCTTTGCCAAAACATTTGGATTGCTGCAAATGCTGACTTCTTTTGGTTTCTAAACTGATCATTATATTTCCCTACGTTATGTCACAAACTATATATTTCAAAAATACATAATTGGCTATAAAATAGGTGTTGAGGTGATAGAGTATATTATATATATGTAATTTCTATGACTCTTGTGGTCAGTGGTAGCATTCATACCCTTGAGACAGGAGGCCAGGGTTCAAGTTCCATCTACTACAGGAGTGTGTCATAACATGTCTAAACAAGTTGAGTGAAAACACCTATAAATACAAGTTCTCTTTTTTATTTTCTCATTATTAGTATGACTTTATTCTGGGCAAATTGCCTCATTATTTGTACATTGTTATTGGTCTATATTTCAAAAAATAACTGCAATGTTATAAAGTAATTTCAAGGCATCTTGAGGTTTGAAAAAAGCTATATAATTATAAACTCTTCTTACAAATCATTTTCAGTGACAAATGCTTTTAGAGCACCAATAATCAACACAACATGTTCTTTTACAGCATCTTTAATGTCATGAAATGCCTAACGGTGCTTCAGAGGAACATAATAAACAGATTACAGCATTAAGCCACATAAGCATATATTAGGGCATTTTAAAAAAGCTGGTTAGAATTATGTATTCAGGATTGGTTTAAATGATGAAAGCAGGTTAGAGACAAGGCCCTGCAGCTGAAGACATGTCCACCAATGGTGGAGTGATTGAAATCAGGGATGCTTAAGAAGTCAGAATTAATGAAATGAGGGTGTCTTGAAGTCATACAGAGATAGAGAGGGACAATGCATGACAGGATTTGAAAACAAGGATGAGATTTTGAAAATTGAAGTGTTGCTTAACTGGGAGATCGATGAGTACAGGAGTGATGCATGAAGGGAATTGGTGAGAGTTATGCCACCACTGCAGAGGTTTTGGATAATCTCAAATTTAGAAAATTTAGAAAACAGAAGGCCAGCAGGAATGCTTAGCAATAATCTGAATGTAAGAAATGCGTTGATGAGCTGAAGTTGAATGATGTTAAAATAGCCTTTTGATGGCACAGATATCTGGTCAGAAACTTAATTTGGAAGCAAGTGCTTTATCTTAACCCTAACCAATAAACAAAAATGAGCAGAAAATTCCTAGACCAAAGGATAGCAGTCAGTAGCTTTGGAGTAGGTTTTGTTGTGGACACAGAGGGCAATAATTTCAATTTTTCAAACATCAAGTGGGAGGAAAGTTTTGTCTGTCTAGTATTGCATTTGGCTAAGCAATGTGATAACTTCAAGACAGTGGCTGATGGAGGTAGTGGCAAGAGAAAGCGGAGTGTTATTGGCATACATGTGAAAACACTAGATATAAAAACAGAAAATGGTGGAAGAACTCAGTGGATCAGTCTGTGGAAAAAAGAGAAAACATTTCAGGTTAATGACATCATTAGAATTGAGAAAAATTAGAAATATGATGTATTAGATTATAAGCTAGAAGGGCAGGAAGTTAGGAAAATAAATGAAAATTAAGTATTTGATGTTGCTTAATAGTACAAGTGCTTGAAAGGGTTAATGAGTGAAATGAGTGACTGCCCCTGGTATCAAGGCTGGATTTGACAAAATATAACATTAAGGAATCCTAGTGAAATTAGTCAATGGGAATCGGGGGGAAAAGCTTGCTATTGGTTGGATCATACCTGGCACAAAGAAAGATGCCTGTAATTGTTTGAGATCAGTCGGCTCCAGGTCATTCCTGCAGTTTTTCCTCGGGGTTGTAATTCTACTTCCAGATGCCTACAGTTACATCATCAATAACATTCCCTTCATCCTAAGGTCAGAAGTGGGCATGTTCACTGATGGCACCATTTGCAACTCCAAAATATACTGAAGCAGACCTTGTTTATGTTTTACAATCATCAGTGAACATCACTTCTATGATGAAGGGAAGATTGCTGATGAAGCAGCTGAAGATGGTTGGGCAAAGATCATTAATCTGAGGAACTCTTGCAGAGATGTCCTGAAGCTGAGATTATAGGCATCCAACAATCACACACATCTTCCTCTAAGTTAGGTTGACTCCAACCAGCAGATAGTTCACACCTCCTCCCCCAATTCACAATGATTTCAGTGTTGCTCGAGCTCCTTAATGCTAATTGATATGAATACAGAATAGTGGAGGCTGAAAATCAGAAATAAAAAAAAAGCAGACTATTTCCAACTATTTTTATTACTGCATCGATGTTGAGTGTTTGGAGAAAAAGTCATTGTTCAGAAATGAGAGGAGTTAGAAAAAAACCCATTAGCAATCTGAAACTGGTTAAAGGTGCAGGAGCAGAAGGACTGGTAGATATCAGCGCACAACTATTGAAGGTACCAGGGCAGATTGAAAAAATTATCACAAAAGCTTATAAATCCTAAGCATTTTAAATACAGAAATTGAGTACAAAAACAAGGCAGTTATGATAAAATTATATTAATAAGTTTACATTAACTGGAGTATTGTGTCTAGTTTTGGGCACCAATGTTTTAGAAATATATGATGGCATTGGATTGGATGCTGAAAGAATCAAATAGTTAGCTCCAAAGATGAGGAACTTCAGTTATGCAGATAGATTAGAGAATCTTGGGCCATTCACCTTGGAGAAGATTAAGGGGAGAATTTTATAGTGCTGCTCAAATCACAAGGGGTTTGCTCAGAGTAGATAGTGTGAAACCATTCCTGATAACAACAAGCTGATAACCAGATGGCACCAATTTTAAAGTGATTGATAAAAGAAGAAACAGGGGCAGGAGGGTGATGCAGTGAGTGGTTAGGATATTTGGAACATATTGCTGAGATAGAGTGAGATCTGTCCTGTATTTAAAGGGACTGTCAATTATTTTGAATGTACCATGTCCCTTATGGGACATCTTTTGTTGTTTATTTCTCGGAGAATTTAATGATTGATCCTGGGAGTTTCCAGTGTATGTGTGATTAAAAACAGAGCTGGAAATGTTGTGACCCAGCAAAATAATAGGTACTTTTTGGCTGCCGTTAACCCACATACCCCTCACTGATATGGGTCTCAAGAGCTCTCCTTTGTCTCATATTATAACTCTCCCCACCACAGACTCCTACTCCTCTCACATTTTCAGGGTGACCAACTGTCACAGGCTTTACAGGCCTACTTGCATTTCAAATAGTTACCCAAACTTGTTTATTGCTAGAAAGGTCTTTTCCCCATATCTTCGATTTCTGATCTTTGAATATTCGTGCCTTCCCACTCACCATAACAAGATGTCCTTTATTTTACTCCTTTAGAGTCTGACATCCTACACACTTACCAACCCTATTATTCTCAGCACCCTCTCTCCTCCCATCTTGCTCACCACGTCACTTATGTTTTATAACATGGTTACCATTGTGTAATAGAGAAAATTCAATCACTGTTTTCAAAAGTGAATTTGATTATGGTCAGAGAAAAAAATCTTGTGGCTATAGGATGAAGGTGGGATAGAGGTGGTGGCACTAGGTGGATTGTTCTTGTAATGATATAAAACAAGAGTTGTCATGATAATGACTTGAGTATTACATATCCAATAAGGAATAGTAAGGCACTTCATGGTTGTTGTCAGATCTGGGGCTGAAAGGTACTTTTTCATTCCAGAGTGGAGAGTTATGAAATAAGTAAACAATCCAAAGCTAAATATTCACAACAGGCAGTGGTGTTTCATGAGTTGGTAGGAGCATTGCCCAGGTTTTTGTGCAGTCCTATAACCTTTTGTGTGTTGCCTCCAGGCAACTGTCTGAGATGACTGGCACACTTGCAGTCTCTCTCTGGTTTGGGTGGCCTTAGAGAGGAGAATCCAACAGGCTAGTAGGGACAGGGATTTTTGTCTTCAGGGAAGCTTTTGAGGATGTCCTCGAGGGTTTCCTACTATCCCACCTGATTGTGCCTTACCCACTCCTTCCTCCAGCACGGGGGGGGTGGAAAGCACAGACGACACAAACGGGAACAAAGAGAGAGCTCCCATTAAAAGTTGGCGAATTGAAGATTTGGTTTAGAAGAGAGTTCATGAGACTCAAAACATTAACTTGTTTTCTCTCCACAGAGGCTGCCAGCACTGCTGAGTTTCTCCTGCAATTTCTATTCTGCTTTGTTTCAATCTCTAGCATCCACAATCCTTTATTTCACAGTAAAGATTGGTAAATATTTGTTCCAAGTTAAACACTTGATTCCAAGCCTGTTTTCTTCCTCAGCTCCTGGCGAAAGAGGTATGTAATCTTCCTATGTAAAAGAGCAGAATGGGATAGCAATACCTTGTCTTAAACACATCCCCTGGCTACCAACGCTGACTCAGGAGCGTGGTTCTGCTTTTGGTTCCGTTTCCGGTTCCGGCTGGAGGGAGGGGGCGGGGCTGGCGCCTGCCGCATGTTTTCCTCCCACCAGCTCAGTCCGCCAGGTAGCTGGCGGGAGGGAGTGGAATGTGGGACCTTACACTCTCACAGAAAAACACAGCAGAGGACACTTACCTGACTCGGGGACAGAGATAGAGCGAGATCGCCGTCCAGCTGGATGAAGGTCACCATGCAATCGACGAGTTTACACTGACAGAGGAAGAGAAGTCACCGACCAGCACCTCTCCGTCTCTGTCTCACATACGCACACGGTTCCCAACGGCATTGGGGATGAAGAAGTTTTTCGACGCCCGGAGGGAAGGTGCGGCCGCAGCTGGCGGAGCGGCCGGACAGTCAGGCAGCGCCGGCGGGTGGTCCTCGTTCCAGGGTAAAGTGTACGCGGTGGGCCGCTACCAGGTGACGGTGGAAGAGCTGATCGCGGAAGGTATGGGGGTGGGGGCGTGTGTGTGTCTTAAGGGGGGGCTTGGGCGGGGCGAAGTGGGTGGTGGTGGGAAGGGGCATGAGGATCTGCCCCGATCCGAGAGGCACGAGCCTCCGCCCCGCGCGCGAGGAGGGCTTTAAACCACAGAGCTCGCGTTCTGGAACGGAGATCCGTTACGCTGTCACCTGTCCGGGGGGAGAGGGAGAGGGAGAGGGGGAGGGGAGCGAAGAAAGGTCAATGAATGGTCAACCCCACAGCCTCAACTCAATGACACAAGTCTGTCATTGACATATCCTGAATAAACATTCGGGAAGAGATGGTTCCAGTTTTGGACTTGTTTTTTCAACGCGATGTCCTTTCACATAAAGTAAGTTCCCTATTTTTAACACGTTTTCAAAAAAAAAAACAGTTTTTCTTCTCACCCCACCAAAATCCACCGCTGGATAATCTGGGTCACTTTCCTAGAAGGGTCAAGTGGACCGACCTGATGGATGTGTTTTCAAATTAGGATTGGTAGGCTCGAGGTGGAGATAGAGGATGTTTCTTTTCACTTGTCCTGGGGGCCATGCGTTATTCAGAATCAAGTGTCTTACATGTAAAAGAATTCAGAGACTTGTTTACCCAGTTTTAGCTTGTGAAACTTGCTTACTGTCTACTGTGGTTGAAGCTAAGTTGGAGAAGTAATTGAGTCAGAAAGGAATGAAAGGAAGTGTTGATGGGGGGGGGGGGGAGGTTGCTGGGAGAGAGAGAGGAAGAGGCTGTTAACATTGATAAACATAATCTGTTTCAGAAACAATGCCCGTTTCTGTTCTGAAAATTGTGTATTGCTATTTAAAATATGGTTGTTCAGCTTTTTAAAAAATAATTCGCCTTTCCAAAGTCAAATGCCTTTTAAGACTGCGTGAAGTAAATGGGCAACTTCTCAGTTTTTTAAAAGAACAGATGTTTGTAATCACTTATTTCTCCAAGGTTAGGTTTGGTGATAGTCAAAAAGCTCCACTGTTCTGTTGAAACCCTAAACCCAGGATACGTAAAGATTGCATGAAGTAAAGTGAGTGTTGGAGGTGTGAAATTGAGATTGAAGCTGGAAAGTTGCTTGATTAGTATTTGGCCAAAGTTTGATTTTCAACTTTAACCCTCTATTACCATTGGTTTCCAAATATTTGGCACTATTTCTTTGATTTGTCTGGTCGTGGCTGATTACCTTTTTTTATGTTGCTAAAAGGATAAGAACAAGGAATCGGAGTAGGCAGTGCAACTCTTCAAATCTGCTCTGCCATTTTTGGCTGATCTTCTGTCGATCTCAACTCCACTTTCCTGCCCATTCACTCCCCATAACCCTTCAACTCTACTAACTAAATTAAGTCAAGTTGCCCTGGCATCCACCATACTCTAATTCATGACCCTTTGAGAGAACTAATTTCTCCTCAATTGTATTTTAAATCTGTTACCCATTATCCTAAAATGATTGCACATTTGAGATTGCCCCACGAGGAAACATCCTTTCTACGTCTATTTAGTCAAAAGTCTTTAGCATTGTGTATACCTCTATTAGATCTCTGTCTTGACTCCAGAGAGTAAGACAATCTATCAGCTCTGTAATCAGTCTAGAGAATCTTCTTGAACTGCCTCCAATGCATCTACACCTCCTCAAGGAAATCAAAACTGTGTACATTATTCCAGGTGTAGAATCGTAGAATCCCTACAATGCAGAAAAAGGCCATTCAGCTCATTGAGCCTGCACTTACCCGCAGAAGAGTATTCCATGTAGACCCATCTAGCCCCGCCTTTTCCCATAACCCCACTTTTACATGGCTAATCCACCTAGCATGTGCATCCCTGGACACTACAGGGACATTTTTCCATGTTTAATCCACCTAACCTGCACATCTTTGGATTGTCAGAAGAAACTGGAGCACCTGGCAGAATCCCACACAGACATAGGGAGAACATGTAAACTCTATGCAGACAGTAACCCAAAGCTGGATTCAAACCTGGGTTCCTGATGCTGAGGCAGCTGTGCTGACCACTGTCCCAATGTATGGTTTCACTAATAGCTGATACAGTTGCATCAACACTTCCTTACTTTTATTCTCTCTTCCTTTAGCAATAAATGCCAAAATTGCATTTGCTTCTCTTATTACCTGCTGTACCTACATACCAGCTTTCTGTCATTCATCCATGAGGACACCCAGAACCCTCTGTACTGAAGCACTCTGAAGTTCTTCATTTTGATAAGTTGCTTTTCAGTTCTTCCAACCAAATAGATAACATCATATTTATCTACATTAAACTCTATCTGCCAAGCTTAGGCCCATTCACCTAACCTATCTATATCCATTTGCAATTTTTTAATTTCTTCGGTGCAACTTGCTTTTCCAACTGTTTTAGTGTCATCTGCAAATTTGGGCTATAGTACCCTCCATCCCTGCATCAAAGTAGATTGTAAGCAGTTGGGGCACAAGGAGTGAATCCTGTGATACCGCATTAGTTACTACGTGACGACCAGAAAAAGACTAATTTATGCTGACTCTCTGCTTTCTGTAGGTTAGCTAATCCTCCATCCTCTAAATTATCAAAAAGATATACAATTTCACAAATGTGAAATAACATAGATTTGACAAATAGAGTTAAGGAGAATCCAAAGGTGTTCTATGGATACTTTTTGTCCTTAATGTAACTAGTGAGAGATCAGCATGGCAGCCTAAGTGTGGAACTGCACGAGCTGGGGGAGATACTAAATGAGTATTTTGCATCAGTGTTTACTGTGGTGAAGGACATGGAAGATAGAGAACTTGGGTAATTAAATAGCGACATTTTGAAAAATATCCATGTTACAGAGGAGGAGGTGCTGGACATCTTAAAATGCATGAAGTTGGATAAATTGCTGGGATCTCTGTGGGTAGCCAGGGCAGTGATTGCTGGGTCTCTCATTTGTATCAGTGATAGTTGTGGGTGAGTTGCTGGAAGACTGAATGTTGCTAATGTTGTGCCACTATTTAAGAAAGGTGGTAAGGAAAAGCCAGGGAACTTATAGACTGATGAGCCTGACATCAGTGATGGGCATGTTGTTGGAGGGGATCCTGAGGGACAGGTTTTACATCTATTTGGAAAAGCAAGGACTGATTAGGGATCGTCAACATGGCTTTGTGTGTGGGAAATCATGTCTCACTAACTTGATTGAGTTTTGTGAAGAAGTAACAAAGAAGATTGATGAAGGTAGAGCAGTGGACGTGATCTACAGAGGAACCTCAATTATCCGGCATTTGATTAGCTGAATTTCAGATTATCCGAACAAGGTCGCAAGGACCCGATGCTTGGCTGACTGTTATCCGGCATTCGATTAACTGAATGAAATACTCTCTGCCCGTGTCCGTTGGATAATCGATGTTCCTCTGTATATGGACTTCAGTAAGGTGTTCATCATGGTAGACTGTTTAGCAAGGTTAGATTACATGGAATTTAGATATTTTAATTACAGCTAGATTGGGAGAGGCAAACAAGCACCTGTCATAAAGATAGTGAAGTTCTAGAGTGTGTCTGGAGTAGTTTCCTACAGCCATGTGTCCTGGATGTAACAAGGGGACAAGCAATATTGGATTTGGTAATGAGTTACAAGTTGGATTTAATTCACAACTTATTTGTACATGAACATTTTAATTGTTGAACTTGATCAACATAAGATGATCAAGTTCAGTATAGCATTTGAAAGTGAAAAACATGAATTAGTATTAGAGTTCTAGATTTGGATAAGGCTGACGTTTAGCGTATTGAGACAGAGCCTGTCCATAGTAAACTGGGAAAGTCTAGTAATGGGCAGAGCAACTGAAGAACAGTGGTGGATATTTAAAGAAACATTTTACGCAATACAAAACCAGTTTATACGCCTGAGAGGGAAAAACTTCACAGTAACAAAAAAAGCCTTGACAATTACAGAGACAAGGACAGCATAAAACTAAAGGAAAAACCTTACAAAAGTGCCAAAAACAGAATAGATCCTGCTGAATGGGAAAGATACAAATACCAGCAAAGGGTGTTAAAGCAGGTTCTAAGAGCTACTAAAAGGGATTATGAAAGAAAGCCATGGTTATCAAAATCAATGAGAAATTTATAGTTACATAAAAGGAAAACAGATGGTCAGGAGCAGTGTTGGCCCACTGAAAGTGAGGATATTGTCAGTGACTGGGAAAATGGTAGACATTTGCCTCAGTATTTTTTTGGTAGAAAAGGAGGACTGCTTGTTGGACGTCCAGAGGAAATTAAGAGGATTGGAGGAAGGACCACATACGATGACCATAAATAAAACATTGGTAATGAGGAAATTACGGAATTAACGAGTGACAAATGCTTGTGAACTGCTAGTTTCCATTCGAGGCTGTTAAAGGAAGTAGGGAGCATATTGTAGACAACCTAACTGTAATCTTTGAAAGTTCCCTATTGTGTAGAGGAGTCGTTCCTCTGGATTGGAAAATTGTATGTCACTCTGTTTTAAGAAGGGCAAAAGAGGAAAACCAGGGGATTACAGATCATTTAGCTTAACATCTGTAGTGGGGTAATTGTTCAAGTGTATAATTAAGAATGGGGTAACTGAACACCTTGAAAATTTTCAGTTAATCAGGGAGAGCCTGCATGGATTCATGGACAGGTATGTTATGCTTGACAAACCTCATTGGGTGTTTTTTGAAGAGGTGACTAAGGTAGTGGACAGGGCTTTGTCTATGGGTGTTGTTTATCTGGACTTCTAGAAGGCACTTGATAAAGTCCCACGTAATTGAGGGCAAATTACTGATGTGGCTGGGAAATGAGTTGAGTGGCAGGTGACGGAAGGCAGGGATAATGGGTAGGTACTCAGATTGGCAGGATGTGACCTGTGGTGTCCCACAAGGATTGGTGTTTGGTCCTCAATTATTCACATTCATTATTAATGACTTGCATTATGCAATAGTCATATATCTAAATATGCTGATGACATAAATTTAAACAGCATTATAGATCGTGCAGATGATAGCCCAGTATGTTGCAAAATGATATAAAAATGGTAGAATGTAATTTCAAAGTGTCAATAAATGTGTTATGATTTAATTTTGATTTCCAAGAATCTAACAACAATAGTTCTCCTCTAATTGGAAATTAATTTAACCCTTTGGAGACTGAGAAGTTCAGGGTACAAAAGGTTAGCAGGACATGAAATATGCCATCTCTGGTGATGCCCATGTTAAGTCAAAGTGAATGTAATTCAAGATTTTGTTGAAATGTATAGAAAATATTAAACGTCAAGATCTTATGATCTATTCTATGATTCAAGAGTTGATGAGTCTTAAGAACTCTTGAACTGCGCACTTTAAGTAGGATATGGAGATCTAGATAGGGCACAAGACAGAATTGTACAAGAGACATGAATTAGGAGCAGGAGTGGACCCCTCAAGCCTGCTTTATCATTTCAGTGTGATCGTAGCTGATCTGATTACTTTACATTCCCAATTATTCCTGAATGCCTTTCATATTCTTAGAATTCCTTAGGAGGTAGCAGCCTTAGAGAAGACACTTAAATGAAGCACACCTTTATTTTGGAATGCAATTTACAGAGCAATTTGATAATGATTTAAGAATAGGAACAACTATTACTTGCACTACATCCTAATTTTTTATATATCCATTTGTATCAATTACATTTATTTACATCTAATTTAATCTTGTATGCCACTTGATCATTCAAATAATTCTGAAAATGTGGCTTCATACAGTGTATTGCACTGCCAGGTTTTGGGTAAGGGATAAGATTTTCAGTATACATAATGAAAATTCATATTCAGCTTCAGCCTGATTCTTGAATATCAGGTGATAAGGCCTTATTAGGGTAAATGGTGCAAAGTGTTCCCCCACCCCTGAGAAACAAACTGGCTGATGTGTCTCTAGTGAAAGAGATGCTTATTTCGAACTGTGGCATAGGTGATCATGAAATGTAATTACTTATATATCTTTTAGTTCATTTCAGAGAGTTATGGATGCACTGTTGATGCAAATATATGATGGTGAGATTGATAGATTTTTGGAATGAGGAAAAATGTTTTCACAAATTTTACTGAATTTATTTAGGTTATCATAACTGGTACAAAAGCAGTGATTTTTGATTTGTCAACTATAGGATTCCAATTTGAGATGCTGGGCACAGTTGCTTGATCAAATGAAAATTAAGTGTTGAAAAATACCTCCATTCTATAGCAGCCTGGCTGCACAAGGGATGTCAAGAATACCTAATGTGAATATTACAAAATTATTTTTCTATTTGTGATGCGTTTGTTCAGTTTATATTTCACGGTAATTGAATCTGTAGTCTCCAGAATTACACTCCATCAAAAAACCCTCATTTGACTTTGCTAGAATGTGCATTATTACATACCATTAACTGCCCAGACGAGGACTAAAGTGCTGTGCTAAAATCAATGGTAGTTAGTATTTTAGGATCTTGATTTCCTGTTACAGTATGTAGAAAAGCTATGGCAAACAGTATTTGTTTTGACATGCTTTGCATCATCAGCTTTTTTGCTTCAGAATTCCTTGTTCAGTCTCCTAGGATATGTTGATGCATTTCATACCCATTTAATCTTTTCTATTGGTGATGCCAATTTTCAGTTTGAATGCAAAAATTCTGGGAATTTGCTATCTGGCATTTGTGTGTTCTCTTTTTTTGTTGTTGCCTGTTTCTTACCTAACTTTTGAGTTGGGGACTGGAAAGTTCAGGAGGTAGTTTGAAAGTTGACCTTTTCCATTGTTTTTGGCTTGAATAAAAGTCTTAACACCCATGCTCCTGATTCTAACCTTTACCTTTGCTGTTCACTCTGGTTGAACCAGAACACACAATATTCAGCTATTCTTCAAATACCCCATGTATCCATTACTAAACAGGATATTTCTACAAATAGCTCATCCTCTGTTTCCACATCTACTCTATCCAAAACCCACATACACAATGGTTACCTCAGTGCTTAACAATTTGAATGCCTTCTATATTGATTACTGAGTTTCTGAATAAAAGATTGTGATTTTTCATAATTCTTGCAAGCATTTAGAGACTTGCGGCATACTGCTGGTCACAGGTCTCAATCGATAAAATAACTCTTCACCAGCACCTTCTGTCTCCTACTTTTACCCTAGGACTTTACCATTACATGTATAAGTCCTGCTAAGATTTGCTTTCCCAAAATGCAGCACCTCGCATTTATCTGAATTAAACTCCATCTGCCACTTCTCAACCCATTGGCCCATCTGGTCCAGATCCTGTTGTAATTTGAGGTAACCCTCTTTGCTGTCCACTACACCTCCAATTTTGGTGTCACCTGCAAACTTACTAATTGTACCTCCTTATGCTTGCATCCAAATCATTTATGTAAATGACAAAAAGTAGAGGGCCCAGCACAGATCCTTGCGGCACTCCACTGGTCACAGACCTCCAGTCTGAAAAACAACCCTCCACCACCACCCTCTGTCTTCTACTTTGAGCCAGTTCTGTATCCAAATGGCTAGTTCTCCCTGTATTCCATGAGATCTAACCTTGCTAATCAGTCTCCTGTGGGGAACCTTGTCGAACGCCTTACTGAAGTCCATATAGATCACATCTACTGCTCTGCCCTCATCAATCTTCTTTGTTACTTCTTCAAAAAAAAACTCAATCAAGTTTGTGAGACATGATTTCCTATGCACAAAGCCATGTTGACCATCCCGAATCAGTCCTTGCCTTTCCAAATACATGTACATCCTGTCCCTCAGGATTCCCTCCAACAACTTGCCCACCACCGAGGTCAGGCTCACCGGTCTATAGTTCCCTGGCTTGTCTTTACTGCCCTTCTTAAACAGTGGCACCACGTTTGCCAACCTCCAATCTTCCGGCACCTCACCTGTGACTATCAATGATACAAATATCTCAGCAAGAGGTTCAGCAATCACTTCTCTAGCTTCCCACAGAGTTCTCGGGTACACCTGATCAGGTCCTGGAGATTTATCCACCTTCAACCGTTTCTAGGCATCCAGCACTTCCTCCTCTGTAATCTAGGCATTTTGCGAGTTGTCACCATCTATTTCCCTACAGTCTATATCTTCCATATCCTTTTCCACAGTAAATACTGATGCAAAATATTCATTTAGTATCTCCCCCATTTTCTGTGGCTCCACACGAAGGCTGCCTTGCTGATCTTTGAGGGGCCCTATTCTCTCCCTAGTTACCCTTTTGTCCTTTAATATATTCATAAAACCCCTTTGGATTCTCCTTAATTGTATTTGCCAATGCTATCTCTCATGTCCCCGTTTTGCGCTCCTGGTTTCCCTTTTAAGTATACTCCTACTTTCTTTATACTCTTCTAAGGATTCACTCGATCTATCCTGTCTGTACCTGACATATGCTTCCTTCTTTTTCTTAACCAAACCCTCAATTTCTTTAGTCATCCAGCATTCCCTATATCTACCAGCCTTCCCTTTCACCCTGACAGGAATATACTTTCTCTGGATTCTTGTTATCTCATTTCTGAAGGCTTCCTATTTTCCAGCCGTCCCTTTACCTGCGAACATCTGCCTCCAATCAGCTTTCGAAAGTTCTTGCCTAATACCGTCAAAATTGGCCTTTCTCTAATTTAGAACTTCAACTTTTAGATCTGGTCTATCCTTTTCCATCACTATTTTAAAACAAATAGAATTATGGTTGCTGGCCCCAAAGTGCTCCCCCACTGACACCTCAGTCACCTGCCCTGCCTTATTTTCCAAGAGTAGGTCAAGTTTTGCACCTTCTCTCGTTGGCACATCCACATATTGAATCAGAAAATTGTCTTGTACTCACTTAAGAAATCAAATCCTGTACCTCAGAATCTCTGCCAACAACTTACCCACCACTAACATCAGGCACACCAGTCTATAGTTCCTTGGCTTTTCCTTATCACCTTCCTTAAATAATGTCACTACCAGCCTCCACATTCCTCTGTGCTAAGATACTAAATCATTGCTGACCTGCTTGGATTCTAATCTTCTAAATTCAAGTTCTTCCTTTGTTTTCAGAAACTTGTACCCTACAATGCAGTTGAATTCAGTGTATCAAAGAGCATACTGCTTGAATTTTGGAAGGCAAGCAAACAGTTTAATAAAGTAGTGACTTAAATATAAATGTAGTTTGATAGCTTGTCAATTTAACTGTTTTTCATTGTGCAATATAGATTTTCCAAAAGTAAATTTTCTTCCACTTATATTCTACATTTACCTTACTTTCAAGTGTGTTCTTTGTAATGAGATGTAAATTGAGAATTCTTTCACTTTGTTCTGAATTACAGTATTCTGAAACAACCAAGACTTAAAAATCTATTTTAAGGGGGAGTCCAGAACTAGAGGGCATAGGTTTAGGGTGAGAGGGGAAAGATAGAAAAGAGACCTAAGGGGCAACGTTTTCATGCAGCGGGTGGTACGTGTATGGAATGAGCTGCCAGAGGCATGGCGGAGGCTAGTAGAACTGCAACATTTTAAAAGGCATCTGGATGGATATATGAATAGGAAGAGTTTAGAGGGATATGGGCCGGGTGCTGGCAGGTGGGAGCAGATTGGGTTGGGATATCTGGTCAGCATGGACGAGTTGGACCGAAAGGTCTGGTTCTGTGTTGTGTATCTCTATGATTCTGTCTCAAAATGTAGACAGTCACTTGAAATATTGTTTTGCATGTATTTTAACTAATATGACCACATCTAAAATGGGCTCCTATCTGACTGCTTGTGGTTCTGACCATACACTTGATGCTATTGGGATTAAATATAATGAAAAAATTCATTTTTGAGAAGGGGAAGTAGAGAAAGTCAGATACAAATAAACTTCTCAACTCCATAATGGTTTCCGTTTTCACTTCTATGCAGATAACCTTGTTAATTTAGACGACCTCCTACTACCCTCAACCTGTCACAGATAATAAACTACTGCCTGTATTCACTGCATAAGAACTGCTTGTGAAGAAAATTTAATTCCTTGTTACAAAATCTATACCATTGAGTTAATGGGGAAATCATTTAAATGTTAATATTTCTTCGTCTACTGTGTGACAATGCACACTCATCCTTCTTAATATTTGCATGAGCTGACAGCTGTACATTGAATCACACCTTACAGTCAATGTCTCAGACCTTGCCATATTGATAAGACAGTAGTAAATTACGTGATGCATGTATACGCAGGTGGGAATGAGTTGTCCTGGGAGTCCCAAAATTGACTCTCGATCCCCATGAGGTCTTAATGCCATCAGTTCCAATATGGGCAAAGAAACTTCTTGCTCATTACCACCCACTACCCTCCCTCAGGTAATGAATCATTTCTCCTCCATGTAATACACCCTTTGAAGAAGTGCTAAGGTTGGAGGACTTGGAGTGGGAGGGGCTTCAATATCTATTACCAAGAGTGGCTTGGTTGCAGTACAACTGACTGGAACAAAATCATAAAGATTTAACAAAACAAAGCTGCGTATCCATAAAGTGCTAGAGACCATGCTGAGCCATGAGAGTACAAACTGCATTATATTCTGCTGCAGTTTGTACTCTCATGGCTCAGCATGTTTGTCTACTGTTTCCATCAAATCAAGAATCCAAGCGACATTTGACAGACCTAAAAGGGGCGGCACGGTGGCTCAGTGGTTAGTACTGCTGCCTCACAATACCAGGGTTCCAGGTTCAATTCTAGCCTTGGGTGACTGTCTGTGTGGAGATTGCGCGTTCTCCCCGTGTCCGCGTGGGCTTCCTCCGGGTGCTCTGGTTTCCTCCCACAGTCCAAAAATGTGCAGGTCAGGTGAATTGGCCGTGCTAAATTGCCCATAATGTTAACTGCATTAGTCAGAGGGAAATGGTTCTGAGTGGGTTACTCTTTGGAGGGTTGGTGTGGACTTGTTAGGCCGAAGGGCCTGTTTCCACACTGTAGGGAACCTAATCTAATCTAAAAATGAAGTTCTGAACAGGTGAATCCACAATACAGGACCACTTGCATAGCAAACGCATCATGCATTTGGCAGTTAGTTGATCCCATGACTAACTGATCAAATCAAAGCATTTCAGTCCTACTGCATCAATGAGTGTTAGTGCACAATAGGTGAAGGAGGCTTCGTAAATGTATTCATTCTCAATGATGTGGGAGCCAGTATATTAGTTCAAGCTAAGGCTGAAGAGCTAGGAGCAAGTGTAATCAATTCAGTCCCTCAAGCCTGCGCTGCCATTTAATATGATCCTGGCCTAATGTGTCGTGGGGTTGCCAGTTGTATTTTAAAAAAATAATGGGAATACTCTTTTTAATGTGGTTGTTGCCTATAGATATTGATTAGTTGATCTCTATTTCAGCTTAGAGTCATAGAGATGTACAGCACGGAAAGTGACCCTTTGGTCCAACTCGTCCATGCTGACCGGATAACCTAATCAAGTCCAATTTGCTAGCACTTTGCCCAAATCCCTCTCAACTCTTCCTATTCATATCCAGATGCCTTTTAAATGCTGCAATTGTACCAGCTTTCACCACTTCCTCTGGCAGTTTATTCCATACACGCACCACCCTCTGCATAAAAACAGTTGCCCCTTAGGTCCCTTTTATCTCTTTTCTCCTCTCACCCTAAACCTATGCTCACTAGGTTTGGACTCCCCCACTTGAGTATTTACCCTATCCATGCCCCTCATGATTTTATAGACCTGTATAAGGTCATCCCTCAGTCTCCAATGCTCCAGGGAAAATAGCCCCTGTCTATTCAGCCTCTCCCACTGGCTCAAATCGTCCAACCATGGCAACATCTTTTTAAATCTTTTCTGAGCCCTTTCAAGTTTCACAACATCCTTTCGATAGGAAGGAGACTAGAATTGCACACAATATTCCAAAAGTGGTCGAGCCAATGTCCTGTACAGCTGCAGCATGACCTCCCAACACCAAGACTCAATGCACTGACCATTAAAGGTTGTTACAGTAAAATTCATATCATTTAAAGAAAAATTGGACTGTTTAAAACTTTAAGGTGGAGTGAAGAAGGGAACAGAAATACTTGTAAGTAAAAGGAATATTTTAATTAGGTCTTTGCAATGGTATTATCCCTTATCAGCTAGAGAATGTGTTTTCAAAAGACTTTTTGTGACACATGCTCATTGTGTAATATGAGCCATTACCTGTCAATGAACTGCTTTGGAATTCAAAATGTAGTACTACTTCAAAATCCAGAACAGTTATCTGCTGAAACACAGCCACTGTAACTTGTTAGTCTGAAGGAACATCCTTTCTAGTTTATTCAAGGTTTGGGTGAAGATTTGTAGCTCGGGTGCTCGTTGTTGTGGTTCTGTTCGCCGAGCTGGAAATTTTTGTTGCAATCGTTTCGTCCCCTGTCTAGGTGACATCCTCAGTGCTTGGGAGCCTCCTGTGAAGCGCTTCTGTGGTGTTTCCTCCGGCATTTATAGTGGCCTGTCCCTGCCGCTTCCGGTTGTCAGTTTCAGCTGGCCGCTGGAGAGGCCGGTATATTGGGTCCAGGTAGATGTGTTTGTTGATGGAGTTTGTGAATGAGTGCCATGCTTCTAGGAATTCCCTGGCTGTTCTTTGTTTGGCTTGCCCTATAATGGTAGTGTTGTCCCAGTCGAATTCATGTTGCTTGTCGTCTGCGTGTGTGGCTACTAAGGATAGCTGGTCGTGGCGTTTCGTGGCTAGTTGATGTTCATGGATGCGGATCGTTAGCTGTCTTCCTGTTTGTCCTATATAGTGTTTTGTGCAGTCCTCGCATGGGATTTTGTACACTACATTAATTTTGCTCATGCTGGGTATCGGGTCCTTCGTTCTCGTGAGTTGTTGTCTGAGGGTGGCTGTTGGTTTGTGTGCTGTTATAAGTCCTAGTGGTCGCAGTAGTCTGGCTGTCAGTTCTGAAATGCTCCTGATGTATGGTAGTGTGGCTAGTCCTTTGGGTTGCGACATGTCCTCGTTCCGTTGTCTTTCTCTTAGGCATCTGTTGATGAAATTGCGAGGATATCCGTTTTTGGCGAATACCTTGTACAGGTGTTCCTCTTCCTCTTTTTGCAGTTCTGGTGTGCTGCAGTGTGTTGTGGCCCTTTTGAATAGTGTCTTGATGCAACTTCGTTTGTGTGTGTTGGGGTGGTTGCTTTCATAGTTCAGGACTTGGTCTGTGTGTGTGGCTTTCCTGTATACCTTTGTGGTGAATTCTCCATTCGGTGTTCTCTGTACCATCACGTCTAGGAATGGGAGTTGGTTATCCTTTTCTTCTCTCGTGAATCTCACGAGAACGAAGTACCTGATACCCAGCATGAGCAAAACTAATGTAGTGTACAAAATCCCATGCAAGGACTGCACAAAACACTATATAGGACAAACAGGAAGACAGCTAACGATCCGCATCTATGAACATCAACTAGCCACGAAACGCCACGACCAGCTATCCTTAGTAGCCACACACGCAGACGACAAGCAACATGAATTCGACTGGGACAACACTACCATTATAGGGCAAGCCAAACAAAGAACAGCCAGGGAATTCCTAGAAGCATGGCACTCATCCACAAACTCCATCAACAAACACATTGACCTGGACCCAATATACCGGCCACTACAGCGGCCAGCTGAAACTGACAACCGGAAGTGGCAGGGACAGGCCACTACAAATGCCGGAGGAAACACTACAGAAGCGCTTCACAGGAGGCTCCCACGCACTGAGGATGTCACCTAGACAGGGGACGAAACGTTTGCAACAAAAATTTCTAGTTTATTAATTACTGTAAACTTACTGATGCAACTTCAAACTGAAGTCCAAAAAAAGTCAAAAGACTTTGGAAAATGTAGAGTAGATTTCCTTTTTCAGTTGTTCATCTTGGATGCTTTGCTGCACTCAAGATCTGCAAAACTTTCATTAAATGGTGACATCTTTTCCTGCTTTTAACCTAAGCAGCTGATTGGCTGTTCATACTGCTGTTTTTCCCATGTGTACTAAAAACATATATCTATAAGTTGGAGAATTGAAGATTGTCTTCGCACTTGATTACAGTATGTATGAAAGTAGAATTACCATCATTTGTGGCTAGTTCACAAGCTGTATATTAAATGGCTTCAAAAGCAAATGAGATTAGAAAACATTGAATAATGACTAATAAAGGTTTTACAGGATTTATCCCATATGTCGGGATCACCTAACTTAGAACAAGCTTAGCTACTTAAAACTTTTTGTTTGATAGTCGTCTTGCCTCATAAAGACTAGGATAACAATTGTCATATTTGTATGTGTTGATTCATGTAAAGGAAGGTTTTATCTCTAATATGTAAATCCAGCATTTTATTAGTGTTATCGTTGGGCAACAGCCAGTTTACTGCATCAGGTCTGGGGTGGTATATTCTGCTGTGATCTATTGTCTAATCCCATCTCCTTGTTCCTGACCATCTCCTCTCTTAACTATCTAATTCTGATCTAAAAGAATTAATTCTGCTTTAACTACATTTTCAAGAGGGGTGTGTTGCACCTGAACTGGAGGGGAACCAATACCTTGGCCAGGTTTGCTAGTGCTGCAAAGGGTGGGTGGGGGGTGGTTTAAACTAGATTAGCAGGGGAGTGGGATCCTCAGCAGCAGGGAGGCAAGCGTGAAGTTGGAAGGAGGTACGGTAATCAGAAATAGTAAGTTGAAGAGAGAGATCAGGCTGGAGCATGACATGGAGCGAGGAACGCCTGTTGGATTAAACTGCATCAATTTCAATGCACCAGGGCTGACTGGTAAGGTCGATGAACTCAGGGCATGGATAGGTATGTGGGATTGGGATATTATAGCCATTACTGAAACATGGTTGAGGGAGGGACAGGGCTGGCAGTTAATGTGCCAGGGTGCAGGTGTTATAGGTGGGATAGAGGTGGTGGAAAGAGGAGAGGGGATTTAAGGTGAGTAAGACAACAGTAATCAGATGAAATAACTGAAGCATCATCCAGTGAGGGTGAAGCTAAGAAATAAGAGGATGGTGATATTATTGGGGTTGTGCTGTAGGCCCCCATATAGTCAATGAAATTAGGAGAACAAATTTGCAGGGAGATTGGGGAGACTAATAGGAGCAATAGAGTTGTCATAGTAGGGGATTTTAATTTTCCTACCACATACTGTGAGAGTGCCATAGCATTAAGGGCTTGGATGAGGTCGAACTTGTTAAGTGCATTCAGGAAAATTTTGTCTAGTAGTATATAGAGGCCCCTACTCAGGAAGGGGCAAAACCTAACCTACTCTCGGGAAATAGGGCAGGACAGGTGACTGAGGTGACAGTGAGGGAGCACTTTGGGACCAGTGACCATAGTTCTGTTAATTTTAAAACAGCTGTGGAGAGGGATAAAACTGGTCCACAGATTCATGTTCTAAATTGGGGCAAAGTGAGTTTGGATGGAATTAGACAGGAACTTGCAGGGGTTGATTGGTGTAATTTGTTTGCAGGCAAAGGTACCTCCACCAAGTGAGATAGCTAGAATTCAGGGTCTGTATGTTCCTGTGAGGGTGAAAGGCAAGGTAGGCAGGAATACGGAACCATGGAGGACAAGGTATTGAGGCTTTGACCAGAAAGGAGGAGGGGGTATGGCTCAGGTACAGGCAGCTGGGATCAAGGGAAGCCATAGCAAAGTATATGGGATTGAGGAGTTTACTGAAGAAGGAAATCAGGAAGGCGAAAAGGGGGCATGAGATATCCTTGGTTGAGAAGATTAGGATGAATCCAAAGAGGTCATTTAAGTATCTTAAAGGAAAAAGAATAACTAGAGAGACAATAGGACCCCTCGAGGACCAAAGTGGACATATATATTTGGGCGGTATGGTGGCACAGTGGTTAGCATTGCCAGAGACCTGGGTTCAATTCCCGCCTCGGGCAACTGTCTGTGTGGAGTTTGCACATTCTCCCCGTATCTGCGTGGGTTTCCTCCCACAGTCCAACGACGTGCATGTTAGGTGAATTGGCCATGCTAAATTGCCCATAGTGTGAGGTGAAGGGGTAAATGTCGGGGTCTAGGTGGGTTGCTCTTCGGAGGGTCAGTGTGGACTTGTTGGGCCAAAGGGCCTGTTTCCACACTAAGTAATCTAATCTATATGTAGAACTGCAGGAGACGAGCGAGGTCCTTTAATCTTTCTCCATGGTAAACACGGGGGAGGAATATGTGAAGACTTTGGAACTTGGGAAACTAAGTGGTGATATCTTGGGGACAGTCCATATCACAGTAGAGGTGGTGTTGGATGTATTAGAATGTATGAAGGTGGATAAATCTCCTGATCCTGACCAGATATATCCAAGAACACTGCAAAAGGCGAGAGAAGAAATTGCGGGGGCCCTGGCTGATATTTTTTGGCCCAGGTAAGGTCCTGGAAGATTGGAGGGTAATGAGTGCTGTGCCCCTATTCGAGAAAGGCTGCAAAGAAAAGCCTGGGAAACAATAAGCCTAACATCTGTAGTGGGTAAGTTACTTGAGAACATTCTGAAATGAGATATACATGCATTTGGAAAAACAGGGTTTAATTAGGAGTAGTCAACATGGCTTTGTGCATGGAAGATCATGCCTCACAAATTTCTTGGAGTTCTTTGAAGTGACCAGGAAGGTTGACGAGGGCAGTGTAGTAGATGTAGCCTGTGTGGATTTCAGAAAGGCCTTCGATAAGGTTCCACATGGTAGGCTGCTCTGGAAGGTTCAGATTGCATGGAATCTAAGGGAAGCTGGCAAATTGGATACACAGCAGGCTTGATGACAGGAAGCAGAGAGTAATACTGGAAAGATGCTTGTCAGAATGTAGGACTGTGACTGAGTGCCTCAGGGGTTGGGGCTGAGCCCGTTATCTAAATCAGTGATTTGGATGAGAAAGTACAAGGCATGATTAGTAACTTTGCTGGTGAAACTAAAATAGGCAGTATCATGGGACAATGAGAAATTGCAGCAGGACCTTGATCAGCTGGGGAAGTGGGCTGGGAAATGGCAAATGGAGTTTAATATGGATAAGTGTGAGATGTTGCATTTTGGAAAGTCAAATCAAGGCCGGAGTTTCATTGTGAAGGTGTGTAGTGGAACAGAGGGACCTTGGAATTCAGGGGCACGGTTCTCTGAAAGTGAAGTCACAGCTAGGCAGGGCAGCGAAGAAAGATTTTGGCACACTGGCCTTCAGTCAGGGCATTGAGTATAGAAGTTGGAAAGTTATGTTGCAGTTATACAAGATGTTAGTGACGGCACAGTTGGAGTATTGTGTTCAGTTTTGGTCATCTTGCCATAGGAAGGATGTTATTAAACTGGAAAGAGTGCAGAAGAAATTTACAAGGATGTTGTCTGACTTGATGGTCTGAGTTATTAGGAGAGATTGGGCAAGCTACGACTTTTTTCTTTAGAGTGTAGGACACTAAGACGGAGAGCCTTATAGAGGAGTATAAAATCTTATGAGATATGGATAGGATGTACGCACTCCATCTTTTTATTTTGCAGAATTGAGGACTAGAGGGCATCAGTTTAAGGTTTGAAGGGAAAGAATAAAAGGGAGCATGAAGGGCAGCTTTTTTACACAGAGGGTGGAATGAGATGCCAGTGGATGTGGTTGAGGTGGGAGCAGTAACAACATTTAAAAGGCATTTGGACAAATATTTGGATAGGAAAGGTCTAGAAGGATATGGGCCAAGTGCAGGCAAATGGAGTTGGCGTGGACGGACATTTTGGTTGGCATGGACCATTTTGGCCAAAGGGCCTGTCTCCATGCTTTAGCACTCTGACTCTATAATTTGACTACCCTCTCCAAAGATTATTTTTCAAACTTGGCATTTTTGTTTTTTTTTTGTGACTTTAAATTTGTACCTTCTCAAGCATCACACCAACCAGTTGAAATAATCTGTTACTCTCAACAATAACAATCCTTAATGTCAAAGCCTTTTGTCAGAGAATTGTGTTTTAACAGTAATGCTGAGAATCCTGACTTTTCAACTATCTAACTTATTTTCACGAACATCACAGTAAGTCTGAATGAGTGCCTGCTCTTCATTTTTAATGTAGATTTTTTAATGACTTAGTTCAATTTGATATCTGAGATCCATAATATAAACTGTGTGTGTATAAATGACATTTGGTCTTCTGGCATACCTCCTGGAGTGACGTTGGCAAAATTTGTTTGATAATCCTACTGTAAAATGCTTGGCATGTTTTACAGCATTAAAGATGCTGCATAAGGGCGAAGAGGGTGTCCAGCTACAGGTAGGTTTAACTAGGGAGGAATGGGGTAAAGAGTAGGAGTCAGGAGGGGAAAGGCTAAAGGGTTCCTTGAGAGGTAGGACATTTCTGCTTCACTCAAGCCTATAAGATACATCTCTGTTCCTTATGGAGCCAATGGTTGCATTCTCCTTTGCATTGGTGAATTTCCCCAGCCCTGGGAAAGATCATAAGACCACTCAGAGTCCGGCTCCAAAATGTGCTGCAGCTGTCTTGTCTGACATGAGAATACCCTGCCTTCCACCCTCCCTGTCCCTGTGTCCCTGTCCCTCTGTCTCTCTACCACCCCTAATCCTTCACATATACACATACTATTCAGGCTATGACTGCAGATTTAGCATCCACAATGGTCATGTATCCTCTTGAGAAGTTCACACAAAAATCTGTTCCCTTTGTTTCCTGATGTGACCAAGGTTAGTAGCTCCTCCAGGTATAATGGTCTTTGCACAGATTCCCCTCTTCACACTGACATTCACATCACCTGTGATACTCGCACCATATGCACTCCTGCCATGAGGGCTCTGTTGACTTTTTATGTTCTCTGTGGTGCTAGTTTTCTTTCACTCAGGTTCCCTGATAAATATTTGTAATCTGATTCTTTTTAGAAATGTTTAATGCTGGAGTTATAATTGAGACTTACATAATACTGAGACTTATTGTGCCAGATCTATTCTTCATCTGTTGCCCAGATTTTGATGCATCGGTTATCAAGATGATTGAAGTAAAAGATATTGTATGATTATTTTAAAAACCATTGGTATTTATTAATTATGTGGCAACTTAGCGTGAGTGTGGTGAAACTTTAAAACTACAGAACACAGATATTGAATTTCATTATTTGTAATGCATTTCTAACTATATTGTTTTTCATTTCTTTAGGTGGATTTGCAATAGTGTTTTTAGTCAAGACTGTCAGTGGTGTAAGATGCGCTCTGAAACGAATGTGTGTAAACAGTGAACATGACCTCCAAGTTTGTAAGCAGGAAATTGCCATTATGGTAAGAAAAGTGGTGGTCACCATAAAACTGGAAAATCTGATTTCTGTTCCAGCATTCCATGCAATTTGCTGTGCAATTTATAGCAGTGTTTCTTTTAAAAAAAAAATTGGAAGTTTCCTTAATTTAACAAAACTGAAATGATTTGGTAGCTGACAGGAACCTGGCTTGATGGATTATGTTTTGATTTGTTTGGTTTTACCAAAGTGGCCTCTTGCTGAAACATAAGCATGCAATGACACAGAATTTGCTTTAACAATAAAACAGATGTTTGTTAACAATGGAAATGTTGATGAAACAGAGAAACAAAACAATCTATTTATAACACATTCAATGATTTTTAAATGCACATTAAAAGTATCGTATTAATGCCAAAACACTTTTTAAAAACTGAAAAGAAACGAAACAGCTTTTGTACAGTATCTGAAATGTACCCCTGGTAAAGAACCTAAAACTCCATTTGTGCAATATTCTCTCAGACATTCCTGTAGCTAACACCCAGTAGGTTTGAGTCACATGTGACTTCAAGTTTTAGATTGGAACTGCAAATAGTTTTTCCTGAAGCTATCACACACCTGAGCTCCAATGTATTCAGGTTTAAGTAATCTTGCCAAGATTTTATCCCAACACTTCCAGTCTGGAACAAACATTAACTCTTCACTCTAAGGTCATGTAGTTCATTGTATACTCTTTCCTTCTCAGGAACATTGGTCTATATACAGCCATCCTGTTCCAAGGACTTCACAGGACTACTCAAAAGGCAAAGTAAAAACTTAAAAACTACAAGTCCTCTGTTTCTCAGCTGAGAGTGTTTTCCTTAACCTTTAAAAAACACATCTTCCAGAAGTCTCCAACAAAACTTGAAGACCCATTATTTACCTTGCAGGATCATAAAGTAGTCTAAAATAAACAGAAGTCATTAGTGGTTCACACAAATTTTAAAGCCAGGCCTCAAAAAATTGTTTTTTAAAATGAATGGCTACAGAAATACTTAATTATCACATTCAGAGACATATGATTCTATGGGTTACCAACTCAAAATCCAAACTTAGAATATATGATTGTAAAAAATATTGATGTAAATCATGCAGTTAACATCACAGAAACTAATAACTAAGATCTGGAAGCCTTTCTTTTCCTACTGCAAAGAAGATGCTAAATGCACTACCTGCAACCTCTTTATGCTGTAAAGTCTAGACAGAAGTGCACATGAAGTTCTGACACATGAATATGGGGCGAGAAGAGAAGAGCAGATCAGAGGACAATACAACATACCAAATACCATGATATAATTTACATGCAAATGAGAGCTGTTTCCTCTGCAGTAAAGTAAACATTTTCCAAACAGCTTTTCTTCTAGACATTGTTCTCCTCTCCTTCTTGACTGTCTGGAAAAAGCAACAAAATAGTTACAGAAACTGAACCATGAGGAAGTAAAGCCAAACACAGAAATAACATCATAATCGAAGTGAAAGCAATTATTTGTAGAGCTAGATTATTTGTAGAAGACAAATTTTTCTTCAATGAAATGCCCACAAATTTAAAGCATTGCTGTTCAAAGATGCCAAAATTTTATCTCTAGGTTCTTCGTGGAACCTCGGCAGAGTTAGGGTCAGAAGCCAGGCAGCAATGCAACTTTCAGTTTATTTAGTGGAGACTCCCCTTGTCCCACATTTCCTATTAAAATGTTATGCATTTAATATCAATATACAGATTCAAATTAGAGGCAATCCAAATGTTGTCACCTATTGAAATGCAAGAAATAAATTTAGATCAAAGTTGTATCGCAGAGTTCTTTTTATCTATGATTCAATACCATGACCAGTTTGTTCTAATGATTCAGTTAACCCAACTATGAGGCATTATTTCTCAAATGTGTAATTTTCTGTTTTTTCACAACAATTTCATGATGGACATCTTGGACATGTCTGTGTTGGAAGAAGCAAAATTTTAGTCCATTTCTAAACTTTGACTTTCAAAATTTTAATAATATTTGAAAGAAATACATGCAGGAGTACTGCACTGTGAAGTGTTGTACATTAGATGTGATCTTATTTGGCAACTAAATGTTTCGTCCATCACTGAGTTTCTATGTCTGCATCTCACCATTTGGTGACTTATGCTACAGCAATATTGCACCAACTACGCCAATCCTCTTGTCACAATCAGAAAGAAATCTACATCTGAACTCATATGAAAAGTGGATCAGTGGTGCTGGAAGAGCACAGCAATTCAGGCAGCATCCGACGAGCAGCAAAATCCTATCCCTCTACACCTCCATCCGCCATGACCAGGGCCTCCAAGCCCTCCGTTTTTTCCTCTCCAGACGTCCCCAACAGTACCCTTCCACCGACACTCTCATTCGTTTGGCCGAACTGTCCTCACCCTTAACAATTTCTCCTTTGAATCCTCCCACTTCCTCCAGACCAAAGGGGTAGCCATGGGCACACACATGGGCCCCAGCTATGCCTGTCTCTCTGTTGGCTATGTAGAACAGTTGATCTTCCGTAATTACACCGGCACCACTCCCCACCTCTTCCTCCGCTACATTGATGACTGCATTGGCGCCACCTCATGTTCCCGCGAGGAGGTTGAGCAATTCATCAACTTCACCAACACATTCCACCCTGACCTTAAATTTACCTGGACCATCTCTGACACCTCCCTCCCCTTCCTGGACACCTCCATCTCCATTAGTGACGACCAACTTGACACTGACATTTTTTACAAACCCACTGACTCCCACAGCTACCTGGATTACACCTCTTCCCACCCTATCTCTTGCAAACCTGCCATCCCGTATTCCCAATTCCTCCGCCTCCGCCGTATCTGCTCCCAGGAGGACCAGTTCCACCATAGAACACACCAGATGGCCTCCTTCTTTAGAGACCGCAATTTCCCTTCCCACGTGGTTAAAGATGCCCTCCAACGCATCTCGTCCACATCCCGCACCTCCGCCCTCAGACCCCACCCCTCCAACCGTAACAAGGACAGAACGCCCCTGGTGCTCACCTTCCACCCTACCAACCTTCGCATAAACCAAATCATCCGCCGACATTTCCGCCACCTCCAAAAAGACCCCACCACCAGGGATATATTTCCCTCCCCACCCCTTTCCGCCTTCCGCAAAGACCGTTCCCTCCCTGACTATCTGGTCAGGTCCACGCCCTCCCATCCTGGCACTTTCCCCTGCCACCGCAGGAACTGTAAAACCTGTGCCCACACCTCCTCCCTCACCTCTATCCAAGGCCCTAAAGGAGCCTTCCACATCCATCAACGTTTTACCTGTACATCCACTAATATCATTTATTGTATCCGTTGCTCCCGATGCGGTCTCCTCTACATTGGGGAGACTGGGCGCCTCCTAGCAGAGCGCTTTAGGGAACATCTCCGAGACACCTGCACCAATCAACCAAACCGCCCCGTGGCCCAACTCCTCCTCCCACTCTGCCGAGGACATGGAGGTCCTGGGCCTCCTTCACCGCCACTCCCTCACCACCAGACGCCTGGAGGAAGAACGTCTCATCTTCCACCTCGGAACTTTTCAACCCCAGAGCATCAATGTGGACTTCAACAGCTTCCTCATTTCCCCTTCCCCCACCTCATCCTAGTTTCAAACTTCCAGCTCCACACTGTCCTCTTAACCTGTCCGGACTTGTCCGACCTGCCTAGCTCCTTTTCCTGGATCAGTGGTGCTGGAAGAGCACAGCAATTCAGGCAGTATCCGAAAAGCTTTGAAATCGACGTTTCGGGCAAAAGCCCTTCATCAGGAATAAAGCTTTATTCCTGATGAAGGGCTTTTGCCCGAAACGTCGATTTCGAAGCTTTTCGGATGCTGCCTGAATTGCTGTGCTCTTCCAGCACCACTGATCCAGAATCTGATTTCCAGCATCTGCAGTCATTGTTTTTACCTTTTTAGCTCCTTTTACACCTATCCACTCCACCCTCTCCTCCCTGACCTATCATCTTCATCTCCTCCCCCACTCACCTATTGTACTCTATGCTACTTTCTCCCCACCCCCACCCTCCTCTAGCTTATCTCTCCATGCTTCAGGCTCTCTGCCTTTATTCCTGATGAAGGGCTTTTGCCCGAAATGTCGATTTTGCTGCTCGTCGGATGCTGCCTGAATTGCTGTGCTCTTCCAGCACCACTGATCCAGAATCTGGTTTCCAGCATCTGCAGTCATTGTTTTTACCTCATATGAAAAGTGTCAATTTTGTTGGTTGTGACAATGGAGGAGAAGGTGAGGACTGCAGGTGCTGGAGATCAGAGCTGAAAATGTGTTGCTGGAAAAGCGCAGCAGGTCAGGCAGCATCCAAGGAACAGGAGAATCGACGTTTCGGGCATATGCCCTTCTTCAGGTCCTGAAGAAGGGCTTATGCCCGAAACATCGATTCTCCTGTTCCTTGGTTGTTGATTGTGACAATGTCAAGTAACCCTCATGGTGTCCACTTTCCTGATTGCACCTCAAACATCAATTTGGTGATCTTTTCCATAGGAACCTTTTTGGACAGTCTTGAAGCAGTTTGTTTGCATGTGGTCATCAGGTGCAGAGCTGAGAGTAGATCATCTGATTTGCATAGGACAAAACTATTTTAAGACTTCAATAAAAAAAGGCAGCACGTACCCAAATGTGAATCAGCTTGCTGTGTTTGGAAATTAGGGAAATGAAAATCATGGGAATTGTTGGGAAGTGAGAGAAGAATATGGCTTCTCTTGCAGAAGTGCAAGATAGACATGGGCAAAAAATTGATGTTTTTGCGTGTTGTATTTTGTTAATAGTTTTTACTTCTGGGAATCATTGTGAGAAGGGTGAAATGGATCTTTTCTTGGAGTTCAATGTTTCTACAACATGACTGTATGAGGACTTGTTTATGGGGAATTTTTGTGATGAATTGTTTTCTTTTTGACTGATTATCTTTCCTTACTCCTGGGATGTGAGTTTCAGTAGCAAGGTCAGCATTTATTGTCCATTCCTAATTACCCTTAAACTGAGTGGCTTATTGGGCCATTTCATAGGGCAGTTAAGAGCCAAGCCACATTGAGATGGGTCTGCAGTCACATGTAAGCCAGACCAGATAAGGATGGTAGAGTTCCGAAAGGACATTTCCCAACTGGAAGGATTTAGTTATGACAAATAACAATGTTTAAATAATTGTCATTAGGCTTTTAATTGCAGATTTTTATTAACTCCAATTTCAAAATGGTGAGATTTGAACCCATGTCTCCCAGTGACATTACCAGTAAAATGCTGTCTCTTCTCAAATGCCAACAAAAGATCAGTGAGCAGGCAATACAATCTGCACTTGGGCAATTATTTAGGAAAGAGAAAAATAAGCAACATAGTTCTGCTCACAGTATTTTTCAGTATGCTGATGGTGTTAATAAAAACACAACTTGTATAAAGTTGTATTCACCTAGCATTGCAAGCTGGAAATTTTCATCTGGAACTTTACAAGCAGTTCACAATATGCAAGCTTCCTTCGTCAAACAACAATCAAATTCTATAATCTAGGGTGTGTTTGCTTACAGAAAAAAAGTCTAGAGTTAAAAGTTTATGGATAATCATGAAACCATCATTAATAATCAGGAGAAAAAAAACTATTTGGTTTACTGTTGTCCTTTAGGGAAGGAAACTGCCGTCCCATCTGGCCTGGCCTACATGGTGTTAAAGTACAGAAATGAGACGGTTCAGGGAATCCATTATGGACTCAGGTCTGTGAGCCCCTCTCATGGTTCGTCCCGGAGATCGTACTCTTTGGTGGTCTAGGATTAAAAAAAACTCTTACAGTTTAGTTTAATTTTAATTATTCCCTTCATTTACTAATAGCATCACTGTTACAACATAACACTGACATCTATAAACCAGGCTAACCAGATTCTAATAATCCAGGAGAGTAGAACATAGCTCTTCAAGAGCCCTGGCAGGCTACTTCATCGTACTATCAAAAACAGGCTATTAGTATACACCGGTTTACTGTCACAAACCCAAAAGTTAATGAAAAGTTAAAGAAAGCACTGCATGTTCTGAACTAGACAGACTTTGGCAAAGGGCAATAATTCAGGAGAGAAGTTAATTGATACAGAGTTTCGTTCCTAGATCAGAATTAAACATTGTTTATTAATTTCACAAAGGAGCAGCTGTGAATGTTATCACTCGGTGTCTTGTTTGTACAAATTCACTGATGTTAAGGCAAATGTTCTTAATTATCTTACCCTCCCTGCCATACCATTTTCTAGTGTGCAGCAAGTGTGTTCTATAATTCAAATTACATTTAGTCTAAATGTTTAAGGACAACATTTAAGGCTATAAATTTTCTCAGTGTAACTCCAGACCCAAAGTGCTTGACTCAACTGCACTCTGGGCAATTGGGAATGGACAATGAATGCTGGTCTATTATATGGTCCTGTGTTATTAGTCCAATATCAGACTTGGATGCGTTAGACTATTGAAGCAGTTCACCGGTTGTGAACAAGATCCATTTGCAATTTGATTGCGCTCTGTATTACGAACAATGTAGGACAATGGAAGGCAATTGCTCTTAAGTCCAAGAAGTATTCATATGTTAAGACTTCAGTTTTTACAAATATGTGCGGGATCATGTTCATGAATCACAGCATTCATAAGTCGGATATTTATAAATCAGGGATCTCTTCCATATTGATAGATGGAAATAGTTAATATTGCAAAACTTGAACAGCAATGATATCTAAAGTTTGATGGCAAATGCTACTTATTGAAGAGGTGCAGTTTGTGTGAAGTTTTGATGTGTTCTATACGTAAGGTGGCTTCAATCTTCATAAAATGTTCAGCTGTCAAGTTGTTGGAAATTGTATATGTAAATCTTTATTTGATATGCGGCGTAGTTCCAGACTTGGTTGCACAATTGTTTAATATTAAAGTTAAAATCTGGAGTGAAACAACATATTAGTTTCTTTGTAGCCATGTAAATTTCAAAATGTTTTTACGTTAGTATCTTGATCAGACAGGGAATTAGATACATTGTTACAAAAGGCTTTGTGACAGTGCAGCCCCTTTAACAAGGTTATTTTGATCTTGTTTTTTTTCCAATGGGGTTGTAAAGGCAGGGTGCCGATTATGTCTGGAACTGGCTCCTTTTGAACTATGACAGGGGAGTGGCCAGTTCTCCCAGTTCAGGTTTTTTCTAGTTTGGTTTGTTTCAGCAGGCAGTCAGAAACTGCTAGTAGCAGAGAAGCTACTGATATGAAAACTGTTCCATGCTTCAACAAATATTTCTTGCAATCTCTCCTGTCTGTATGAACTTGAGTTTGAATTTTCCACTTGCCAAGGTGTGTAGTTGTGGGTATTGGAACTGCTCCTTCGTTACGTTGCAATTTCAAGTTGGCTGTGTTTCCAAATAGCTGTTGTTCTAAATTATGTTTTCTTTTGTTCGTGTGTCACCCATAAGTTCTGTTTTGCTTATCGCTGAGTGGTTTGACCAGCTGCGTCACTCCTTGAATATCCCCTCTACATCTGCCTTTAAAATAAGAAAAAGTTAGGGTCTGGACTACCTTAAAATGTTTTGAGGGGGTCTGACCTGGTCCATAACAATGTTTAATCACAGTATCTTATTTGAAATAAAAATGCCAAAAACTAAGCTGAAAATGTGGGATACTCTTTCAGCAGAGGACCCTGTGTTAGAAGTGATTTTTCTTGTATGTAGCTGAATATTGTAGTTCAGCCCTTGACTTTCAATAGCATTACTGTTGTCAATATCCTATATGTTAACGTTGACTAGAAACTGAATTGGCACAACATCTACAAAGGTTACTCTCTCTCTCCACAGTAGCAACGATGCATGGTATCTTTCAAGGTCATTACATAAATTCACCTTCCAAACCCATAACCACTACCATTTTGAAGAGCAAGGGCAGAATATGCATAGGAACAGCATCCCTGCAAGTTCCCTTTCTAAGCTATTCCCCATCCTGACTTCGAAATACACCACTATTCATTTAGTGTTGCTGGATCAATCTCCTGGAACTCTCCTCCTAATTTCATCATGGCTATATGTACATGAAATAGACTGTAGTGGTTTAAGAAGGCAGTGCACCACCAGCCTGTGGATAGCCAGGGATTGACCAGAAATGCTGGCCAAGCTGGCAAAGCACTTATCCCCTGGATGAATGAAAAATAAGACCAAACCCACTAAAAGTGAAGGGTTATGTGACCATATATTTCACTTGTCCATGCTTCTAAAATTTGTTTGGTACCTTGTTCATTTAGTTCAAATAATGAAAAATGAAATTTTCAATGTATTACGTTTTCTTTCTTTAGATTGCTGAAATACTTTACTTTTTCTTATAAACAGAAAGATCTGTCTGGGCATAAAAATATTGTTAACTACTTGGACTCCAGTGTTACCTCAATAAATGCCAGTGATGTATGGGAGGTCCTAATTCTAATGGAATACTGCAGAGGTTTGTTAATGTTTATTTTTCTATGTAGTTTCTCTGACATCTGTGCATGCGTGCATCTATCTACAAAATACAACATTTATTGCCAATATATACAAAAAGTGATGTTTCCAGCCATTATATTGTTATCTGTGTAATATTTAATACTTCAGTGAAATATTGTTTAATGTTACATGTAAGTTACATGTAACTTACCTATAATTTTGTCTTTTATGCCCATGTATACCTTTTATTTAATGCTGTTACTTGGAGGCTTCACCCTGTCAAAAAGGTTGGTATATATTTTCTATCCTGATCTACAGCTGAAGATGAGACCATCTACACACTGCATAGATTTAGCATGTGCCAATATATGATTCAGTATATTCTTCCAATGCATGAACAAAGCAGCAGTGTAAACACTACATACACAGTTCTGTAACTCATTTAAAAACAGCACTTTGATTTTAAAATATTTCCATTTTAGTTTACAAAGAAAATTACATAAAATAGTCCTCAGAGAAAGTGTGAACTGATTAATATTTCATTGTATGATGCTAAAATATACCATCAATTTACAATCTCATACAAAATGGAAATAGAAATGGAACGTGGTGAATAATATTGATGTTTTCAATCATGCGCAGTCTAAATGTAAGTAAACAAGTGAAACCTGTTTGTGTGTGAATAACTAAATAATGTATGAAGATAAATCTAAAATGTCTGGTTGAATCCTTCACCAAAGAATTTATAGGTTAAATTTGTAATTTGGTGCTGTGGTCTCAATTATTTACAATTTGTCTCAATTACTTATTTGAAAAATGATTATTAAATTTGATGACACAATGATAGGAGAATAAGTTGTGAAAAGGACAGAACAAATCTACAAAGAGACTTAGGTCAATGGGTGGTCAACAATTTGACAGATGAAGCATAATATTGGAAATGGATATACATTTGCTCGCTGAGTTGGAAGGTTCATTTTTAGACGTTTCGTCACCAAACTCTAACAACATCAGTGAGCCTCCTGTTGAAGCACTGGTGGTATAGCCTGCTTTCTATTTGTGTTTAAGTTTCCTTGGGTTGGTGATGCCATTTCCTGTGGTGACATCATTTCCTGTTCTTTTTCTCAGGGGGTGGTAAATGGGATCCAAGTCAATGTGTTTGTTGATGGAGTTTCGGTTAGAATGCCATGCTTCTAGGAATTCTTGTGCGAGTCTCTGTTTGGCTTGTCCTAGGATGGATGTGTTGTCCCAGTCGAAGTGGTATCCTTCCTCATCCGTATGTAAAGATACTAGTGAGGGTGGGTCATGTCTTTTTGTGGCTAGTTGATATTCATGTATCATGTTCATGTATCATAGTTTTCTGCATGTTGTCGAATATAGTGTTTATGATTCTTGCAATGTATTTTGGAAATGACATTAGTTTTGCTTGTTGTCTTTCAAGTTCATTAGCTTCTGTTTTAGTGTTTTGGTGGGTTTGTGGGATACCATGATGCCAAAAGTTCTGAGTAGTCTGGCAGTCATTTCCAAGATGTTTTGATGTAGGGGAGAGTGGCTAGAGTTTCTGGATGCGTTTTGTCTGCTTTTTTGGGTTTGTTGCTGAGAAATCGGCGGACTGTGTTCATTGGGTACCCATTCTTTTTGAATACACTGTATAGGTGATTTTCCTCTGCTCTTCATAGTTCCCACAGGGAGACAACACATACGGACAAAATATTGAACTACAGAAGCAATCATCCCAATGCTCACAAACGAAGCTGCATTAGAACATTATTTCACCGAGCCACCACACACTGCAGCACAGAGGAGCTATGCAGAGCAGAGGGAAATCACCTATATAGTGTATTAAAAAAAGGACGAGTACCCAATGAACACAATCCATCAATTTTTTTGCAGCAACAAACCCAAACAAGCAGATAAAACCTATTCAGAAACCCTAGCCACTTGCCCCTACATCAAAGATATCTTGGAAATGACTGCCAGACTACTCAGACCCTTGGCATCATGGTAGCCCACAAACCCACTAACACACTAAAACAGCAGCTAATGAACTTGAAAGACTCTATACAGAAAGCAAGCAAAACTAATGTCTTATACAAAATACCTTGCAAGAACTGTAACAACACTACATTGGGCAAACAGGCAGAAAACTAGCCACCAGGATACATGAACATCAACTAGCCACAAAATGACATGACACACTCTCACTAGTATCCTTACCGACAGATGAGGAAGGACACCACTTTGAATGGGGCAACACATCCATCCTAGGACAAGCCAAACAGACATGCATGAGAATTCCTAGAAGCATGGCATTCCAACCAAAACTCTATTGGCAAACACCTTTACCTTGATGCTATTTACCGCCCTCTGAGAAAAACATCAGGAAATGATGTCAACATAGGAAATAACATCACCAACCCAAGGAAACCTAAACACACAAATTGAAAGCGAGCCATGCCACCAGTGCTTCATCTGGAGTCTCACTGACATTGTTATCTTGTATGGTGATGAAACATCTGAAAATGAAACTTCCAGCTTAGCGAACAAACTTACATCTGGAACCTCAACCTGAGCTCTGCAAATCTTCTCAAAACTCACTAATATTGGAACACGTGAAATTGTGCACTTTCATGGAATACAAAAAAAATAATTTAAATGGAAAAAGATTTCAGAACTCTGAGAACAAGAGGATTGGGTGTCCTACTATATGAATTGTAAAGTTACAAGTCAGTGTGGCAAGTGATTATTACAAGGTGAATGGAATGTAAATGAAGGATGTTTTTGCTACAGTTATGCAAGGTATTAGTAAGACCACATTTGAAGTACACATTGTTTTGGTTGTGTTATTTAACAGATGGTCTAAATACATTAAAAGCAGTTCACAAAAGATTCATAACTGATTCCTGGGCTAAGGGCGTTGTCTTAGGTGGAAAGGTTGGACAGGTGGGCTTGTATCCAGTGAAGTTTAGAATAATGAGAAGCAATGTTACTGAAATATTTAAGATCCTAAGGGTACTTGACTGGACGGATGCTGAAAGGGTGTTTTCTCATGGGAAGGCTTAGAACTAGGGACGCAATGTTTTTTTTTAAAAAAAAGGGGGTTGCCCATTTAAAAGGGACATGAAGATAATTTATTTCTGAGCGTTTGGAGTTTTGAACACTTCTCCAGAGAGGATGGAGGCAAGACCAATGGATATTTTTAAGGCAGGTAGAAAGATTCTTAACTCTGGAAGGAGTCTGCAGTTGTTAGCAGTAGAAGAGAAAGTGGAGTTGTGGGCTCAATCAGATCAGCCATGATGTTGTTAACTGGTTGAACAGACTTGAACGACTGGCCTGCTCCTAATTTGTTTCTATGTTAGTCTTCTTTCATTGGTTAATAGTCATTGTTAATGCCATATCAAGAATCCAATGGTTCTGCACTTCACAAAATCTCCTGCCTGTTTGACCGATGATCTACCCTGCACTCTTCTGTCCAGTGGTCTTGCTCAGGATTAAGTCTATAAATTATTTCATAAGAACGGAATTGTTAAATACTTGATATACGTATAATTATTCAGGTGTTACCTGTTGGTCAGGTAAAGCTGCCTGGATTGACTTTAGCGAATTTTAGTAAGCAGAACCTTTATTTGTTACTTGTACAGGATCCTTTCAAAAAATTCAATGTTTTGGTGAATGTTTGTGCTCGAGCTCCTACAGCATTTGCAGATTGTTTGACATCATTGACAAAAATGTTGGTTTCACTTCCCTAATATGTACAACTTCCTAACATCATGAAATGGATATCATCAGATTTAATTTATCATTTGAGCCGTTTGATGTAGTATCATCTTTGCTGCTGTCAAAGGATAGAGCAAAGACTCTACCAGAGACTCTGGTCTCACTCTACCAGATTGAGTCACTGTTGTGGTTCTGTCTATTTTGTGATTATGCCTTGAATGTTTTCTGTATGTGACCAAATGCAATACATTACTGTAGGATGCTGTTTACTAGAATGCTGTGCAGTTTTACTTTTAACCTTTACACTTTATCTTAAATGATCTACTAATGCATTGCTGCTACTACACAGCAATTTGACATCTGTCCAGTCTGTTGTCTGTGATGTAGCTATACCTTTCAATTATCTTTTTTTTTTGTCCATTTTAACTCCGTTTTATAATATGTTAGAGTTGTCTGTATTAGATTTCAACTGCCGCTTTTTTTAAACTTAACAGTTTCATCTTAACTGTTCCTTTATAGATTTCCCAGTAGATTTCTGTGACTACTGCTCCAAGTTTATTATCGCCGGTGATGAGTTTGTTTTGAATTTCTGAATTTAAATCATTGAATTTGTGGATCATTGATTAGTTATCTTCTCAATCCAAGTATAGCCTGTCTTGTGTGATCAAGCATCATTTTCTTTCCACAGCAAGCTTCTTACACACATTGTTCTCCAGCTTGAATTGTAACTACTTTTTAGCTTTTGATCAATTACATTTATTAACGGAAATTTAAATGCACTGTATCACATGACTTTCGATATCAGGGTCTCGACTAAGTTATTAATATTGTTTATCATGCAAACGTTCACTTTCCCTGGCCACTTTAATTGTGACTGTTATATGTTTTACCTCCTAATACTCAGTTCCATAGTTCAGCAGGTACTGATATAGGCGAAAAGGTCTATATTTACAGGACCTAATGATTCTTAGAAGGAAATAAATATTTTTTTAAGTTTGGTAATATCTTTCCAATATTGAATGGTATCTTCATAATTCTTGTCTACAAATAACAATGTTATCCTTAAACATCCTTAATGCTCTGGAATACAAAGTATTTCATCCGAGAATTTTGTTAGGTTGGTCAGCTAAGTTGATTGTTAAAACTGATAAACCTGTCTATGCAGGGCGCTTTATTCTTCCCATCTCTAAAGAATCTGAATATGTTAACTCTGCTCCACTAATCATCCTTTTTCAACCATTGGTTTTGACCTTTTTAATAGTTTCATCATCTCCCTGTTTACTACGTGTGATGCTATAAACTTTTTTTTTCTGTTTAGTTTTAGCTCTATTTCACTTTTCCCTCTTGTTCACCTATAAAAAGCTTGAATAAAACAAAGTGATTGATTGATTAAAGGTGAAAAGTTCAGACCTTGGGCTGTCAAGAGCAATACTTCAATAGCCATTAAGTAAATTGGTAGTGCTGGGTTTCAGTTGATAAATCAAAAGTGCAGTTTAATCCACCAGGCTTTGTTGTTGTCATAGGTGGTCAAGTGGTCAACTTAATGAATCAACGATTGCATTCTGGCTTTACTGAAATGGAGGTGTTGCAAATATTTTGTGATCTTTGTGAAGCGGTGGCGAGGCTACATCAGTGCAAACCTCCAATTATTCATAGAGATCTCAAGGTGAGAATTATTTGAGAAAGATTGAACTAAAATTTCTTCCACATGTGTATTTTTTTTTAAAAAAGTTGCACTTTCTGTTCGGTCCTAGGTGGAAAATCTTCTACTTCATGATAGTGGTAGTTATGTCCTCTGTGATTTTGGAAGCGCAACAAATAGAGTTATACATCCTCAGATCGAAGGAGTCAGTGCTGTTGAAGAAGAAATAAAAAAGTAAGTTTTTTTGTAAAATCAGACGCCTTTTAAATTATCGACTCAAAAAGGACCTGAGGTTAGTTAAAATGCTATTTGTATGGCTCTGTGACAGTTATCTGTTGATTTGCATCTCTTTCCTTTTTTGCATATTGGCTTTGTCATTTTTAGTAATATAACTGATTTCCTGAGTTACAAATTATTACAACTTATTTTTCAGTACCACGAATTGTAACAGTTGAGGTCCCAGTACTGTTACCTATGGTGCACTTGTTACATTCTGCTCACTTGAAAAAGACCCATATGTATCTGCTATCTCCTTCCTTTTAGCTATTCAGTTTTCTATCCAATACAATGTGCTATCCCTTTATTTCTTGCAATAACCTTTGTGGCACCTTATCAAATGCCTCTGGAAACCTGAATACTTAAACTGCAAGATGTGTTAGCCCTTCAAACAGCTCCAAAAGATTCCCTTCAACAAAACCATGTCGTCTATTCCTTATTTACCTTGAACCTATCTAAGTGGTCTGTTATACCTTTAATAATTTCTAAAATTTTTCCTATGTCAGATGCTAAGCTAATTGGTTTATTGGTCAGGAAGAAAGTTAGCCACCAGGATACAAGAACACCAGCTAGCCACAAAAAGACACGACCCTCTCTCCCTCGTAGCCCTATACATGGAGGAAAAAGAAATCGACTGGGACAACGCATCTATCCTGGGACAGGCTAAGCAAAGACATGCCAGAGAATTCCTAGAGGCCTGGCACTCCAACCACAATGCCACAAACAAACACACAAATCTAGATACCATCTATCAACCCCTCAGAAAACAAACAGGAAATGACATCACCATAAACCTCTGGAATCCCATCCAGGACAAACATATAAATAGAAAGCAGGACACAACAGCTTCGCTTCACTTGGAGGTCACCACTGATAATGTTACCTAGCCAGGTAATGAAACGTCTGGATATCAAACCTACAGCTCAGCGAGCAAACCTACACCCAAACCTCAACCTGAGCTACAAACCTTGGTTTACAGTTTTCTGCTTTCTGTCTCCCTCCATTTTGAATAAAGGAGTTGCATTCACTGTCTTTCAATCTAATGGGACTTGCTGTGACTTAACAATGGGATTGTCCATGCCTGCAGTGCCAATGATTGTGATTTCGCTCCGAAATAATTCATTAATCACATCTCATTGCACAAAACCAGGCTTGTAAAGTCTACTATCCCGTTGGCTCCAGAACATACGGTTCTAAAAAACTGTCCTGAAAGTATTCTATGAACTCCTCATCTAGGCTGCCTTCTGTCAAGCTAACATTTGTAGTTGATATGTATATTAAAATCTCCCATGGTTTATAGCTGTGCCTTTCTAATATACTCTTCTTATTTCCTCCTTTATGAACCACCTATTATGTGGTTACTCTTAGGTGGCTTGTACACCAATCGTACAAGTTACTCTTGCCTTAATCATTTCTCATCTCTTCCCCAAACTGTAAATCTGGTTTCTTGAATTTAGGTCATCATTAACTAATCAAGCCACCCTCCATTTTTTTTCTACATTCCTGTCCTTCCTAATTATCCTGTATTCTTCAAGATTCAGGTCCTGATCTACATCATCTTGTACCCATTTATTTGTAATGGCTACTAGATTAAGTTTATTCCTTTCTACTTATGCTGTCAGTTTATCTGTTTAGTTTTGAATGCTACATGCATTCAGATACAGAGCCTTTAACTTAATTAAATATTTTTTAAAAAGAATAATCTGTTGGTTTACTCTGAGATTTAAGTACTTTTTTCCCCTAGATCAGTTTATAATGTTTTTAATCACTTGTGAGGTCTGGGCATCACTCGCTGGCCAGCAATTTTATTGCCTGTCCCTACTTACCCCTGAGAAGGTGGTAGTGAGCTGCTTTCTTGAAACACTGTAGTCCACATTCTGTAGGTTGCCTGCTCTTTGGAGTTGAGTCTATTCTTCGATTTACCATACCTTCCTAAGTTTGATCCCTTATCCCCATTTTTAAAAAATTCTAATGTCCTTTCTGCTTCCCTGGTTGTGTGGTCAGCAAGAGCACAGTTACACTGGTACAGATCCCACTTGCACCTGTACTGATTGCCAGTGTGCCACTGCCTGAAATCCACATCCTATACCTCTGTTGCAGTCATGCATTCATTTCTGTAATCTTATTAGCACTTTATTTCTCTTCCCCCACTTAAGTGCCGCTCTGTACCACGGTGCTTGGTCAGTTCACTCATCCTTCCTGCATTCTGTGCTCTAATCCATTGCAGGAACATGAACCTCATACCTACTGGATATGAGCTCTGGCTGAAGCTCCTCCATATCTCTCTTTTTGGATCCCAGTGCCTGCCTTGTTCACAGTTGCACCCTCCTGTGCCTGACTACAGACCACATTTGATGTAATTAAGTTAAAGGATGTAACTGCCTCCTAAATCATTGCCCAGTACCTCTTCCCTTCCTGGTGTGTCACAATATCTATTCAGCATTTTTGGCTGAAATTCCTCAAACCTCAACCAATACTTTTTGCAGTTGTAGTCACTGTGGATCACTCTAGCATCCTCCAGCTGACCTACAGTACAGCAACAACACGTCGACTGATTAGCCATCTCCATTCTATTGAACTAATTCATTTAAGTATTTTAAATGAATCTCCAAACTTTATTGTTCAACTGTAATATTATCTATTGATTTTAAACTGCTTAGCCAATCAAAAGAGACGTGGAAGAAATGCCAATCACCGACATGCTATTTTGTTTTAATCCAGGTGGGGTTTTTTTTTCTATACTTTTTAAGTGCAGGGAGTATGATCTAGCTCAATTTTAATTTGGAATATTTTCAAATTCTGCACTTTAATTATAATTACTAAGCCACATCTAGCTCTAACGTGCAACCACCACCCTCCACTCCTTTCTTGTCTCTGATTCATCCACCTGCTTGTCAAATAACCAGAATTGATGAACAGCACTGATTCTAACTAAACATTTGGAAAGATGAAGCCTTAAGCTGGTCCTGAGCCATCGACTCTTTTTCCTCACCCAGGCTACTGTCTAAAGCTTATCCACATCATTCTCAATATTGTAATACAATTTCACATCCTATTTCCTCTTCCATCATTAAATGGATTCCACCTCTATTTAAATTTATAAGCAGCTGCAATTCTCATTCATGTCTTTGTTAACTCTAGCCTTGACAATTCCAATGCTCATACAGTTGGTATTGCACTTGACACCCACTAAACTTGAATATCCAACACTCTGCTACCCATGGTCTAACAGTCATCAAATGCTGTTCACCCATCCTCCTTGTGCTTACTATTTTACACTGGCTCCTTGTCTGGCAGCCACTGAATTTTAAAACTTGTCTTTGATTTAAATCCTAAACACGCCACCACCCTAGTCCATGACTTTACCCCGCTCGTTCCCTATAATCTCCTACAGCTGCGAGATCTCACTTCTCCTCCAATAGCCTCTTAATTAATCTTCTTCAATCATTGATGTTCCTGTCTCCAGCCATTCTCATACTAATTTTAGAATTTCCTCCCTACACCTATTCAATTGTCATTAATTCCTCCTTGCAAGATGGTCATGGAGTCAGAGGGGTAGGCAGGACAGGTTACTGAAGTGTCAGTGGGGCAGCACTTAGGGGCCAGCGACCATAATTCTGTTCGTTTTAGTTTAAAATAGCGATGAAGTCTTAAATTGGAGTAAGGCCAATTTTGACAGTTTTAGGCAGGAACTTTCAAAAGCTGATTGAGGGCAGATGTTTGCAGGTAAAGGGGCGGCTGGAAAATGGGAAGCCTTCGATAATGAGAGTCCAGAGACAATATATTCCTGTTAGGGTGAAAGGAAAGTCTGGTAGGTGTTGGGAATGCTGGATGACTAGTGAAATTGAAGTTTTAGTTAAGAAAAAGAGGGAAGCATATGCCAGGTATAGACTGCATCGAACATTACAGCACAGTACAGGCCCTTCGGCCCTCGATGTTGCGCCGACCTGTTATACCAATCTGAAGCCTGTCTAACCTACACTATTCCATGTTCTTCCATATGCTTGTCCAATGACGACTTAAATGTACTTAAAGTTGGCGAATCTACTACCGTTGCAGGCAAAGCATTCCATATTCTTACTACTCTCTGTGTAAAGAAACTACCTCTGACATATGTCCTATATCTATCACCCCTCAATTTAAGGCTATGACCCCTCGTGCTCGCCGTCACCATTCTTGGAAAAAGGCTCTCCCTGTCCACCCTATCCAACCCTCTGATTATCTTGTATGTCTCTATTAAGTCACCTCTCAACCTTCTTCTCTCTAACGAAAACAGCCTCCAGTCCCTCAGCCTTTCCTTGTAAGACCTTCCCTCCATACCAGACAACATCCTAGTAAATATCCTCTGCACCCTTTCCAAAGCTTCCACATCCTTCTTATAATGCGGTGACCAGAACTGTACACAATACTCCCCAAGTGCAGCTGCAAAAGAGTTTTGTACAGCTGTAGCATAACCTCATGGTTCCAGAACTCGATCCTCCCTCTATTAATAAAAGCTAAAACACTATGCCTTCTTAACAGCCCTGTCAACTTGCGTTGCAACTTTCAAAGATCTGTATACCTGGACACCGAGATCTCTCTGCTCATCTACACCACCAAGAATCTTACCATTAGCCCAGTTCTTTGCATTCTGGTTACTCCGACCAAAGATAATCACCTCACACTTGTCCACATTAAACTCCATTTGCTACCTCTCAGCCCAGCTCTGCAGCTTATCTATGTCTCTCTGTAATCTACAACATCCTTCGTCACTATCCACAACTCCACCGACCTTAGTGTCGACTGCAAATTTACTAACCCACCCTTCTACGCCCTCATCCAGTAGTTTATAAAAATGACGAACAGCAGTGGACCCAACATTAACCCTTGTGGTACACCATTGGTAACTGGACTCCAGGATGAACATTTCCCATCAACCACCACCATCTGTCTTCTTTCAGCAAGCCAATTACTGATTCAAACTGCTATATCTCCCACATTCCCATTCCTCCGCTTTTTGTACAATAGCCTACTGTGGGGAACCTTATCGAACGCCTTGCTGAATCCATATACACCACATCAACCGGTTTACTCTCATCTATCTATTTGGTCACCTTCTCAAAGAACTCAATAAGGTTTGTGAGGCACGACAGACCCTTCACAAAACCGTGCTGACTATCCCTAATCAAATAATTCTTTTCTAGATGATTATAAATCCTATCTCTTATAACCTTTTCCAACACTTTACCAACAACTGAAGTAAGGCTCACTGGTCTATAATTACCAGAGACGGAGTGTATCCTTCGAGTATAAAGGCAGTAGGAGTATACTTAAGAGGGAAATCAGGAGAAAGAGGACATGAGATAGCTTTGGCAAATAGGATTAAGGAGAATCCAAAGAGTTTTTTAAAAATACATTAAGGACAAAAGGTTAACGAGGGAGAGAATAGGGCCCCTCAAAGGTCAGCAAAGCAGCCAATGTGTGGAGTCGCAGGAGATGGGGAGATATTAAACGAGTATTTTGCATCAGTTATTTTACTATGGAGAAGGACATGGAAGATATACAATATGGGGAAATTGATGGATGTCTTGAAATGCAAAGAAGTGGATAAATCCCTAGGAACTGATCAGGTGTACCCAGAACTCTGTGGGAAGCTAGGGAAGTGATTGCTGGGCCCATTGCTGAGATATTTGTAGCATCAGTAGTCACAGGTGAGGTTCTGGAAGACTCGAGTTTGGCTAACATGGTGCCCCTATTTAAGAAAGGTGGTAAGAAAAAGCGTGAGAACTATAGACCGGTGAGCCTGACATCAGTTGTTGGAGGGAATCCTGAGGGTCAGGATGTACATGTATTTGGAAAGGCAAGGACAGATTAGGGATAGTCAACATGGCTTTGTGCGTGGGAAATCATGTCTCTCAAACTTGATTGTTACATTTTCGAAAAATTCAAAGAGAGTTGATGAGGGGTGAGTGGTGGGCATGATCTATATGGACTTCAATAATGCATTCGACAAGGTTCCTTATGGGACACTGGTTAGCAAGGTTAGGTCTCATGGAATACAGGGAGACCTAGCCATTTGAATTGAATTGAATTTATTGTCACGGGTACCGAGGCACAGTGAAAAGCCTTGTCTTGCGAGCAATGCAGGCAGATCAGAGTTAAGTAGCATAGGTAAGTAAATAATAGGTAAACAGTGGCAAAAACAAAAACACAAGTACAGGCGAATGCTAAGAGTTTGTGTGTCCATTCAGTATTCTAACAACAGTAGGGTAGAAACTGTTTTGAAACCGGCTGTGCATTCAAGCTTCTGTACCTTCTCCCCGATGGTAGAGGTTGTAGAAAAACATTGCCAGGGTGGGATGGATCTTTGAGAATGCTGGCGGCCTTTCCTTGACAGCGGGCCTGATAGATGGATTCTATAGACGGGAGGTTGGCCTTTGTGATTATCAGGGCCGAGTTCACCACTCTCTGTAACCGTCTCCGGTCTAGAATGGTACAGTTGCCATACCAGGTAGTGATAAATCCAGACAGAATGCTTTCGACGGCGCATCTATAAAAGTTGGCAAGGGTATTCACCGTCATGCCAAATTTCATCAGCTGTCTGAGGAAGAGGAGACATTGTTGGGCATTTGTAACCAGTGCGTCCAAGAAATCTTGTTGTGGGTGACCACTCCCATGAGCTTGATGCTGTCCACTCATTCCACCTCTGTGCTGTTAATGTGGGAGGGGGGTATGCGTAACATCCCGCCGAAAGTCAATAATGAGTTCCTTGGTTTTGTGGGCATTGAGAGCTAGGTTGTTCTCAGTGTGCCATTTTTCCAGGTCTTCCACTTCCCATTTGTAGACTGTTTCGTTACTATCTGAGATTGACTATGGTGATGTCATCAACAAACTTGTAAATAGCATTAGTCTGATATTTGGCGACGCAGTCATGGGTATACAGTGAGTACAGTAGGGGACTGAGTACGCATCCCTGGGGGGCTCCAGTGTTGTGTGTTAATGAGGATGAAATATTGTCCCCAGTCTTCACTGATTGTAGCCAGGAAACTGAGGCTCCAGTTGCAGAGAGTGGGGCTTAGTCCGAAATCACTAAGTTTAGTAATCAGACTTGAGGGGATAATAGTGTTGAAGGCTGAACTGTAGTCAATGAGTAGGATTCTTATGTAGCTGTTCTTGGTGTCAAGATGTTCTAGAGAGGGGTGAAGGGCATGTGATATGGCATCTGATGTGGATCTGTTGGTCTGATAGGCAAATTGGAGTGGGTAAAGAGTAGTGGGGAGGCTGGAGTTGATTAATGCCATGACCAGCCTTTCAAAGCACTTCATGACCACTAAAGTTAGGGCCACTGGGGGGTAGTCATTGAGACATGCTGCATGAGCTGCCTTAAGCACAGGAGTGATGTTGGCCCTCTTGCAACAGGCAGGGATAGTGGCCTGCTGCAGGGAGAGGTTGAAGATGTCCGAGAAGACCTCTGCCAGTTGATCTGCGCATGCCCTGAGTACACACCCTGGTACTCCATCTGGTTCCATCGCTTTCCTTGGATTCACACGAAGGAAAACTGATCTGACCTCTGATGCAGTGACTGTTGGGATAGGTTCATCAGGACTTGTCAATATAGGTGTTACCTCTCCGCCAAAATTCTGCTCAAAGTGAGCATAGAAGTCATTTGAGATGATCTGGGAGGGATGTGTCATCGTCTGCTATCTTTCACGGTCTCTTTTTAGACCCTGTGATGTCATTCAGTCCTTGCCATAGTTGATAGGTGTCTGTCTGGGTCTCTCGTTTGGTTCAGTCTTGGGCCTTTGCTGTCTTAATAGTTCTGGAAATGTCATATTTGGATTTCTTATATTTGAGTGGGTCTCCTGGTCTGAAGGCCTCATGCCTGATTTTTAGCAGATTCTGTATGTCCTGATTCATCCAAGATTTCTTGTTGGGGAACACCTGGATTGACGTCCTCTGTATGCAGTCTTCCACACACTTGCTGATAAAGTCTGTGACGGTGGTGGCGTACTCGTCCAAGGTACCAGCGGACTCTTTGAACATTTGGATACAGAACTGGTTCGAAGATGGAAGAGAGGGTGGTGTGGAGGGTTGTTTTTCAGACCGGAGGCCTGTGAACTGTGGAGTGCCACCAGGATCAGTGCTGGGTCCACTACTTTTCGTCATTTATATAAATAATTTGGATGTGAACATAGGAGGTATAGTTAATAAGTTGGCAATTGACATCAAATTTGGAGATGTAGTGGACAGCAAAGAAGTTTACCTCAAGATCCTTGATCAGATGGGCTAACAGGCTGAGGAGTGGCAGATGGAGTTGAATTTAGATAAATGCGATGTGCTGCATTTTGGAAAAGCAAATCCGAGCAGGACTTAGACAATTAATGGTAAAGTTCTCGGGAGTGTTTCTGAACAAAGAAACCTTGGAGTGCAGGTTCATTGTTCCTTGAAAGTAGAGTCGCAGGTAGATAGGATAGTGAAGAAGGCATTTGGTATGCTTTTCTTTATTGGTCAGAGTATTGAATAGAGCAGTTGGGAGGTTAATTTGCAGTTGTACAGGACATTGGTTAGGCCACTGTTGGAATGTTGCATACAATTCTGGTCTCTTTCCTTTCGGAAAGATGTTGTGAAACTTGAAACGGTTCAGAAGAGAATTTCAAGGATGTTGTCGGTTAGAAATGTTGAATAGACTGGGGCTGTTTTCCCTGGATCATCGGAGATTGAGGGGTGACCTTCTAGAGGTTTCTAAATCATGAGGGGTATGGATAGGACAAATAGACAAAGTCCTTTCCCTGGCATGGGGGAGTCCATAGAGGGCATAGGTTTAGGGTGAGAGGGGAGAAGGCGGCACAGTGGCTCAGTGATTTGCACTGCTGCTTCACAGCACACGGGACTTGGGTTCAATTCCAGCCTTGGGTGACTATTTGTGTGGAGTTTGCACATTCTCCGTGTCCGTGGGTTTCCTCCGGGTGGTCCGGTTTCCTCCCACAATCCAAAGATGTGCAGGTCAGGTGAATTGGCCATGCTAAATTGCCTGTGGTGTTCAGGAGTGTGTGGGTTAGATGCATTAGTCAAGGGTAAATGGGAAGTGGAATGGGTTTTGATGCGATACTCTTCGGAGGGTTGGTGTGGACTTGTTCGGCCAAAGGACCTGTTTACTCACTGTAGGGATTCTATTCTATGAAATAAAAGGGACCTAAGGGATAATTCTTTTCACTCACACGACGGTGCGTGTATGGAATGAACTGCCAGAGGAAATGGTGGAGGCTGGTACAATTAGAAGATGTGAAAGTTATCTGGATGGATATAAGAATGGGAAGGGTTTAGAGGATATGGGCCAAGTGCTGGCAAATGGGACTAGATCAGATGAAGCTATCTGGTGGCCTGGCTGAGTTGGTCCGATGGCTTTGTAGGTCCTGTAGTTCCTTCAGTAGCTCTTGAAATATTTGATCACCTCTTCTAATGTTGTTTGGTTTAAAATTTTGTTTGGCTGAAGCTTCTATGAATGGCAAGGGACATTAAATATTTTGTATAAATGTAAATTACTCTGACTAAAGTAGCCTAAACACAAGTCAACATACTGCGATGATGTACACTAAGCCAACAGTGGGGAAAGGGCATGGTCCTTACAAAATATTGTGCTTGTTTTACATAAATAAGTTATCTTGCTCTAATTTTCAGGTATACGACACTGTCATATAGAGCACCAGAAATGGTTAACCTTTACAGTGGAAAATCCATTACTACTAAAGCTGACATATGGGTATGTAAGAATTGATTTGCTTCTCGGAATGCATGTGTTATGTGCTTTACCTATCTCAGTTGAGTTCTTAGAATGAATTTGATCTGTTATGTGGAGTGAAATTGAACCTTTTTTTTAGATAATTTCTCTTATTTGTATCTTTTAGGCCCTTGGATGCTTACTTTACAAACTTTGCTTTTTTACCTTGCCATTTGGAGAAAGCCAAGTAGCTATCTGTGACGCAAATTTTACAATTCCAGATAATTCTAAGTATTCCAATGAAATGCATTGTTTAATTCGTAAGTATTCAGCTCTTCAAATTAATTTTTCACTGCTTTAATTAATTTTCATTGGGTAATTTAGTTTGTTACCTTTTTGCAGGATATATACTTGAGGCAGATCCAGACAATAGACCTGATATTTATCAGGTTTCTTTCTTCACATTTAGGATGTCAAAGAGGATGTGCCCAGTTAAGAATGTCAATGTAAGTATGTTTGCTTGCTTGGTTTCATTAATAGCCAGGAAGAGACAATCTTCTGATAGGAGTAACTTGTGTAGAGCCTATTTTGACAATTCAGTGAAGATGATGCTAGATTATCTAGATTGTCAGACGTGCAATCTAATGTATGTGGATGGTTTAAAAGGTACAAGTTAGTTATTGACATTATGACCAAATTGAGGAGCTGGTACGTTAGTTCCTGTTGTATTTGTGATTTTATAATGCAGTTTTAGTGAATATTGGTAAGGTTTTGCTTCAATTTGTACATCCTGATTGTAAATTCTTTAGAGAATTCCTTTTTGTAACTCAATAAATAGTCTGAAGATGGTTCGTGAAGCATAAGTACTGGATATTCTGTATGTTGGGCTTTCATAAAAGCAAATATAGACTTTGGAAGTGAAGTGCTTCAAATTGATCAATCTTTGCAGCCGAATTGGGTAAAGGAGTAAAACTTGAAATTTGGAGCATTTTCTTTTAAATTTCACCAAATCCAAACACTTTGATTGCTTTCCTGCTGAGACTGTTTGATTTTGAATCAGCATTCTGTATTTTATATTTAAAAGTTATATTTTACGTTTTGAGAAGGAAGGATAGATATGTTCAAGATGTGTTACTTTTTTCCAGAATGTATCGATTCCAGTGAAAATGCCAATACCAGTAAAAACTAGTGAAGTTGCTGCTAAAAAGTCTCAACCACGAGCAAGGTAGACTGGTCACTGCATTGTATAGCTAAATTTGAGTTTTGTTCCATTTTAAAGTATCTGTTCACAGTAAATTTCCTGATGTCTTTCACACTGTAGTCTGGACTTGTGTGTACCAGCTTTGGGCGTAGAAATGTAGCCTTTTACTTATTGTTGATAATTATAAATTTACTGTTATTATAAATCTTACATAGGCTTACTGACCCAGTACCAACGACAGAGACCTCAATAGCACCTCGCCAAAGGCCAAAAGCTGGCCAACCAACTCCATCTTCAAGCATTCTGACGATTCAACCTGCTGTGACTCCAAGGAAGCGATCTACTACACAGTTGGCCCCTCAACCCTCAGCCACGCAGTTGGCCCCTCAACCCTCAGCTGCAAAGTTGACCCCTCAACCCTCAGCTGCACAGTTGACCCCTCAACCATCAGGTATGTATTTATGTACATATCTGTATAATCTTTCAAAATATTTTTCAGATTTAAAGTCACTTGGTTACAGCTAACTCCTTTCTTATCTCTTGTCCACAAAGTAGCATTTGTGGACAACATAGCAAAGATAAGTGGGAAAACTAAGGACTGGGAAGCTTTTAAAGAGCAACAGAAGATTACTAAGAAGGAAATACGCAGAGGAAAAATGAGGTACGAAGGTAAACTGGCCAATAATATAAAGGAGGATAGTAAAAGCTTTTTTAGGTATGTGCAAGGCAAAAAAATGGTTAGGACTAAAATTGGGCCCTTGAAGACAGAAACAGGGGAATATATTACGGGGAACAAAGAAATGGCAGAAGAATTAAATGGGTACTTCAGATCTGTGTTCACTGGGGAAGACACAAGCAATCTCCCTGAGGTAACAGTGGCTGAAGGACCTGAACTTAAGGGAATTTATATTTGCCAGGATTTGGTGTTGGAGAGACTGTTAGGTCTGAAGGTTGATAAGTCTCCGGGGCCTGATGGTCTACATCCCAGGGTACTGAAGGAGGTGGCTCGGGAAATCGTGGCTGCGTTGGTGATTATTTTCCAGAGTTCAATAGATTCGGGGTCGGTTCCTGAGGATTGGAGGGTGGCTAATGTTATACCACTTTTTAAGAAAGGTGGGAGAGAGAAAGCAGGAAATTATAGACCAGTTAGTCTGACCTCAGTGGTGGAAAAGATGCTGGAGTCTATTATAAAGGATGAAATTACGGCACATCTGGATAGTAGTAACAGGATAGGACAGAGTCAGCATGGATTTATGAAGAGGAAATCATGTTTGACTAATCTTCTTGAATTTTTTGAGGATGTAACTCTGAAGATGGATGAGGGAGATCCAGTAGATGTAGTGTAACTGGACTTTCAGAAAGCTTTTGATAAAGTCCCACACAGGAGGTTAGTGAGTAAAATTAGGGCACATGGTATTGGGGGCAAAGTACTAGATTAGATTGAAAATTGGTTGGCTGATAGGAAACAAAGGGTAGTGATAAACGGCTCCATTTCGGAATGGCAGGCAGTGACCAGTGGGGTACCGCAGGGATTAGTGCTGGGACCGCAGCTCTTTACAATATATGTTAATGATATAGAAGATGGTATCAGCAATAACATTAGCAAATTTGCTGATGATACAAAGCTGGGTGGCAGGGTGAAATGTGATGAGGATGTTAGGAGATTACAGGGTGACCTGGACAAGTTAGGTGAGTGGGCAGATGCATGGCAGATGCAGTTTAATGTGGATAAATGTATGGTTATCCACTTTGGTGGCAAGAACAGGAAGGCAGATTACTACCTAAATGGAATCAACTTAGGTAAAGGGGCAGTACAGAGAGATCTGGGTGTTCTTGTACACCAGTCAATGAAGGTAAGCATGCGGGTACAGCAGGTAGTGAAAAGGCTAATAGCATGCTGGCCTTCATAACAAGAGGAATTGAGTATAGAAGCAAAGAGGTTCTTCTGCAGCTGTACAGGGCCCTGGTGAGACCACACCTGGAGTATTGTGTGCAGTTCTGGTCTCCAAATTTGAGGAAAGACATTCTGGCTATTGAGGGAGTGCAGCGTAGGTTCCCGAGGTCAATTCCTGGAATGGTGGGATTACCTTATACTGAAAGACTGAAGCGACTGGGCTTGTATATCCTTGAGTTTAGAAGACTGAGAGGGGATCTGATTGAGACATATAAGATTATTAAAGGATTGGACACTCTGGCAGCAGGAAACATGTTTCCGCTGATGGGTGAGTGCCGAACCAGAGGACACAGCTTAAAAATACGGGGTAGACCATTTAGGACAGAGATGAGGAGAAACCTCTTCACCCAGAGAGTGGTGGCTGTGTGGAATGCTCTGCCCCAGAAGGCAGTGGAGGCCCAGTCTCTGGATTCATTTAAGAAAGAGTTGGATAGAGCTCTCAAAGATAGTGGAATCAAGGGTTATGGAGATAAGGCAGGAAGAGGATACTGATTAGGAATGATCAGCCATGATCATATTGAATGGCGATGCAGGCTCGAAGGGCAGAATGGCCTGATTCTGCACCTATTGTCTATTGTCTATTGTTGCTGGCAATATGGTTAATGGGGGGAAAGTTTTCAGCGTTTTCAATGGCATTGAAGTAACAGTTAAAAGCAAATGCTACTTGAATGAGCTGGTGCAGGTGTTTCCTCAAGCCAAGCTAATGTCTGAAATATTGGTTTCCTTTTGAAAATGAGCCCATTTCTGACTGTCTGCCTTATTGTGTAGAGCAGAATACTAACGAAGCATGTTATGCATTGTTTCTGGGGTGATTGTGCAGAAGTGCCAAGCTTGAATCATTTTTCAAGGGCATGCTGCTTTGAATAATGCTGCTAGGTAGTGTGTCAATATGTTAAGAGCAGCAGGTGAACCTGGCTGGGAATTGATTAAAATTTATATTTTAAAAAAGACCAACTAGTAGCCACTTATCGACATGGAAGATTAGATTAGATTCCCTACAGTGTGGAAACAGGCCCTTCGGCCCAACTAATCCACACTGACCCTCCAAAGAATAATCCACCCAGACCCATTTCCCTCTGACTAATGCACCTAACACTATGGGCAATTTACATAGCCAATTCAATTGACCTGCACATCTTTGGACTGTGGGAGGAACCCAGAGGAAACCTGCACAGACACGAGCAGAAAGTGCAAGCTCTGCACAGACAGTCGCCCAAGGCGAGAATTGAATCTGGGACTGTGGCGGCACGGTGGCTCAGTGGTTAGCACTGCTGCCTCTCAATGCCAGGGACCAGGGTTCGATTCTAGCCTTGGGCGACTGTCTGTGTGGAGTTTGCACATTCTCCCCCTGTCTGCGTGGGTTTCCTCCCAGTGCTCCGATTTCCCCCTATAATCCGAAGATGTGCAGGTCTGGTGAATTGGCTATGCTAAATTGCCCGTAGTGTTAGGTACATTAGTCATGGTTAAATATCGTGTAGGGGAATGGTCTTGGTGGGTTGTTCTTCAGAGGGTAGGTGGGGACCTGTTTGGCTGAAGGGGATGTTTCCATACTGTAGGGAATCTAAAAAAGAAGGTAGAAGAACACATTTGCATGAAAATTAGACATACAAGAATTACGGAGAAGTCATAATGAGGAATATTTAAAAATGCTGATATAGTCTGGAAATAAGTTGTAACTGTACACAAGGGCCAGAGGTTCTAGATTTTCTTCAGGAGAATTTTCCACATCAAAGTATGTTTTCATTGCACCCAGCGATGAGATATTGAGATCTGGTTCGGAGAATGAGTGGGTCAAATGGATCAAGTACCAGTTGGGGTGCATTTAGATGACTGTGATTGTAGCATGACTAGACTTTTTGTTTCTATGGAAAAAGACCAGGAGCATACCAGAGTAAAATAATTAATTTATTAATTTCAAGAAGGTAGGAACGGAGCTATATATGAGATTAGCGAATAAAGCTACAAGAGGAGTATTGTGAACTGCAAGGAAAATGGTGAATAAGCTATTATACGCAGGCTAGTGGAATAGAAAAATGTTGCGCATTAAATTTAAAGCAGCATGGTGTGACAGCTTTCATTGTTCAGAAGATTGAGAGGCAAATGAGATGAGGGAATAGTTCTAAGGGAGATGCAGCAGCATAGGGACCTCGGAATTTCTGTGGACAAATTATTGAATGTGGCAAAACAAGTTGAGAAAGCAGTTAATAAATCATTAGGTCCTTGTGCTTTATGGAAAAGGCCATATGGTACAAAATGGGGAAGCTATTAAAAGAAATATGAAATGCCGGTTGAGTCTGAACTTGCCAAAGCTGGGCAGCATGCTTTAGCACAGTTATTGAAGCATTAGAAAAACTGCAGAAAAGAAAAAAAAATATTTGGAGCTGAGATCACAAGCAGCGCAGCCATGATTTTTATTGAATGATGGATCAGGCTTGAAAGGCCAAATGGCCAACATTGTGTTCCTGGGTACTGAGAATATTTCCAGCAATAAGAGTGTTCAGTTACATTAAAAGATTGAAGATTCTGGGATTTATCTCCTTTTAGAGAAAAGAGGATTAAGAGGATATATGATGATTGTGCCCAAAGTTGAGGGGTTGAGGCAAAGTAGATGATGAGCCGCTTTCATTGGCTGACATGGTCATGGACTAGAAGACAACAAAAAGTACCCTTCTTACAAAAAAACGGCAAAAATCGATCCAGTGACGAGAGGAAAATAAATGTTTATATAGCGAATGGTTAGGATCTGCAGTGCAGTACTTGACCTATTTGATGGAGGCAGATTGAATCATGATTTCCAGAAGCAACTTGGATGATTAACTGAACAAAAAGACCATGGAGGGCTAAGGGGAAGACAGGCAGGGGGAGAAAACCCTACTGAGCTGATTTAGAGAGCTGGCAAGGACATGACTGGCCAAATAGCCGCTTCCTTTAACTATTTGACTTTTAGTTTTTTGAATAAAATCTTTCTAGTAGATTGACTACACTTTGCTGAGAACTCAATTCATGCATTTGCAGACTATTTAAAGTTGGAGTGAAGATTTATCAATTTAAAGAATTCAGATGCAAGTAGAAATTTCAGTAACGGTTCTCTTCAAAACATTGTTTTGATTCTCAATTCATAAGAAATTGGATTTACAATACAATTCACATCTCTGAGACTAACCCATAGCTATTTGGCTGACATTGACCATCTATTCCGTTAGAATCCAGGACTGTAAAGGGTGCCTATTGTGTGGATATGGAGTGGAAACTCAGTACCAACTGGGTATTGTTATCTGTTCAGCTGGCACTGCATTTTCTCATCTCTGACTCTTAGCAATAGTAACCCTTTGCTATCCTGACAAGTTCTACAGTCACGTAATCATAAACTAAACAGCCTTCATCTACTTGAAATCTGAGTCAGTCAATCTCGAAAAGACATTCATGAATCTTAGCCCTATTGCTGCCATACCAGAGAACTTAAAAAAACTTGAGAGCTTTTATACTTTCTGTTCTTTGCAGTAATATAATTTACAGATCAGAAATTATAACACATTTAGAAGAACACTGGCTATAAAAGGCAAACGTGATATGTGACGCAGCTTCACCAATACTTCAGAATGCAGAAGTAATTAGTTTCACACTCTGAGGGAACCAAAGTTGGAAAAAAGAATGTGGGATACAATACTGCATAACTTGCTGTGCAATCTGCATCCCTTTTGAATGTGGTTTCCCTACACAGTGCAGGGTCAGAGAATGGGAACTGTGAGGGTATGTGATACTCTGAATTTTAAGATATTGAGATACCTTAAGTTGCCATGTTTATGATTTTATTTGCTCAGGTGTACCTATTAATAATTTAGTGCAATGAGGTATGAAATTAGAGGAATTTCAATTGTGAAACATAAATGGCTTTCAAAATAATATACTAAAGTACTTAAGTTGTGCCACTTAGATTCTGACAGTAAATCCTTAGGCCCTCCAATTCCAGTGAAACAAATAGTATTGGTGTGTCTTATTTACAATGACATCCAGTAGGAAAAGAAAAAAGCTTTGATGCAATGTGACTATGCATCAACACTCCTTTTCACTAATCAAGCCTGTCTCCTTCATATTCCAGCTGATCCTTCCTTCACGAGTACACCATGCAGGTGCATTCAGTTTTAAAAACTGATCCTACTTTTCCCCTGGACACTATGACAATTCACCAGTGAGAGAGTTATATTGAGACCTGAGATCAACATTGTCAAATTCAAATATACATATTCAGAGCCACACAAAATCAATTCTAAGAGGATTTTTGTGCCAGTTGAAGAATGGGTTGAGATGAGAGCTGCACCAATCCTGAAGTAACAGTAGGTTTCTACATTACTTGTAATGAGTTGGAACAGTATCTGAGTAGATCCACAAATTTATTTAGCTTATTGATTTTATTCTTTGCTATATCAAAGAAGGCTAGAATTCACCACATCAATATGATATATACCATAACCCAAGGAAAACCAAACATATAAATAGAAAACAGGCTATACCACAGAGCTTTATCCAGAGGCTCACTGAAGATGTTACCTAGTATGGTGACAAAAACCAACCTTACAGCTCAATGAGCAAACTTCCATCCAGAACCTCAACTGGAGCTGCAAATCTTCTCATAACTCGCTAATAAATCATATAAACTCGAGTAATAGTCGATCTCATATAAAAGTTGACCCCCTATGTTTGGCCAAAAATCCTGGAATTTTCCATATATCTCATGTAAAAGTCGATCCTAGTTCTTTACAGATAACAGATCAACATTTGTGAGTCAAGGTATTATCCTGTACATAAATGTTAAGATGAGGAAATGAATTTCTTTCTCCTGCTGTTATGTGATTTGATGAACAATTCAAATAATTTTGGCATGAAAGAGTCAGGTGACAACCAACCTTGTGGAATAAAGTCATATACATAATTGAGGTTTTTAATTTCTTCATTTTGTGTAAAAATGCCCTTTGGAACAAAACAAAATAAATAGTATTTAAACTGAAAGTTATTAATGTTGCAGAGAAGACTCATAACTGTGTAGCAGCAAGAGATTTTTGTTTCAGAGAAACTTGTGAGAAACTGGAGAAAGATATTGAACCAACTTCAGACAGTGCTAAAATAAAATTGTGCCATCAGAGGTAAACCTAGCAAGTGTCCATAATTGGAGAAAGTACTTCAAAATCGTCAAAATAGAAAATGTATTAGTCAGAAGCCATCCGAATTCATGCATGAAATGAATCAAAGAAGGATGGGATTTTGGATTTTAAGGCAAATGATGGATGGTGCATAAGGATCATGAGAAGGCCTGACTTAGTACTTCAACAGAGAACTAAGATTGCATAAAAGCTGCCTGCTAAACGAGAAGATAAAATATTAAGGTTTAAACAGTTTGTAATCCGAAATCGGTAGAAAGTTATTATGCATCGGAAACGTGGTCGGAATGCCTATTGCTCTTGACATGCCAGAGAATCAAATTGTGAACCAAAAAGGAGAAAAAAATCAGTATTGGTGATAACCACTGGCCATGAGAAAAGTAAGTTCACTTTAGTTCTTTCTTGTATGGCTGATGGCACTAAGGTAAAACAGATGGCTATTTTTAAGAGAAAAACTTTGCCAAAAGGAATTGTTGTCCATATGCAACCACAAGGCTGGATAGATGCAGGTTGATGTAGAAATGGATAAAGGAAGTTTAGAATATATGACCTGGTGGACTATGGAAGGACAAGAATTTACTCGTCTGGGATCAGTTTAGATCCAATCTAGTGAAGAATGTTGTTGATAATATCCGATCACCTAAGACTAACGTAGCTGTAATTCCTGGCAGACTTACAAGGGTTTTGTAACCAATAGATGTTGGTATCAATAAGCCATTTAAGGACATGACGAAAAAGAAGTGGAATAACTGCATACATGATGGAGAAAAAAAGCATACAAGAAAGGAGGCAGTATATGGGCTCCAGCACTGCCACTGATCTGTGAATGGATCGTTGATTCATGGAAGGAAGTAAAGGCTGAAACTATTTTCAAATCATTCAAGAAATGTGGACTTGCAAATGCATTGGACGGTACAGAGGATGATTATTTATGAGATGACATAGGTAAAGAAGAAGAAGCGAATGATGTGCTACTGCTAACTACAGACATGTGAGGATGACGAGGATCCATACGATATGATTCATCCTGATGATTATGAAGCTTTATTCGGTGCTGAAGATGTTGAACAGTGTGACTTTGCAGGATTTTAATTAATTTTGGTATTGGACATGTTTAATTGAAGATGTAACATGTACCAGAAGTTGAGAATTAAAACTGTGGTATATTTCTACTTCACTTTTTGTATGTATAAATAAAAGCTTACTACTGTTAATTCATTTTGATTTCTATTGTCTTTATTCAATAATTACTGTAATTCATTATGGTTTTCTTTCTTTATTTGTTTAGAGATCGATTGGGCTTTTGCTCATGATATAGTATGAATTTTGATGGGTATGAATTTCAGACCTTCAAAAGTAGTATCTATATAATGGTCTACTCCATAAATTTAACCTTAAAAAGCAGTCTAAAAAATTCAACTATTACTCGAGTATATACGGTAATTGCACCTCTATTATCTATCATAATGGCTGCTGTCTATCTGGCTGTGGATGAAAACTGTGATGATTGTGAATTCTGATGCAAAGAATTATCTTAAACTTTCAAGATGTTCAGATAGTAGCCGTAGAGTTTCATTTTGAAGCTTGGATATTGTTGTCAGCTGGATTCTCACTGGTCCTTTGAATTTGAAGTCCTCAAGGCATAATAATCCAAAGCTTGACAAATTGTCAATTTTTCAATGCTAAGGTAATGGCTGCTGATTCAAAGAACCAATGTCAAAAAAATTCAAGGAAAGAAGTGTTGTAAATCAACTGAATTATGTGTAACAAGATTCTGACCGATACAGAAATTCTTGCACGTAATTGAGGAATCCGTTTTATTGATAACTGTATGTATCATGTCTCTACATGCACCGGTTCCATTCACAACTTTTAGGGTGAATGATGAAATATTTTGCATTTCAGATCTATGAGCCAAATAGTGATCAGAGCTTATTAAACATTTTGAATTCTTCATTTGGACAGGAGTTCCAGCTGCAAACTGTGGACACTTTGCTCAATTACTTGGCCAACAAACAAACATTCAGCCAGTACAACTTCAACAGCATCTGCAACTGAAGCCACAGGCACAACTTTTACTTCAACAGCAGTATTTGTTGCACCAACATCAAGCATATTTCCAGCAACAGCAAATACTTCAGACTGCACAGGTAATGCTCAGTTTCATGTAAAGCTCTACTTTGGTGATGAAATGGAGGAAAAACTACAAAAGCAGTTGGGTGCAATGCAAATAGTGCACCATTGGGTACTCAATTCTTCATTTGATGCTTCAAGCATGAGGTGCTCATGGATATTTGGCTTAAAGATTGAGATGATCATGTCAGCTGGCTCTGCCATTTCCCCTTACTCACCTATCCATCAAGCAATGCTTCCTACATATTTGCTCTATTGCACAACTTGCATTATTCTCTCTCTTTTCTATTCTACTTTTTTCCCTTCTCTAAACACATCTTGTCCAAAATAACTGCCTGCTTCTTTCATTCTATTCCCACTAAACTGCGAACCACCGACGTTCCCTTCTTGATTCACTTGAATGATAGCTCTTGAGGTGCTGCCAACCTGTCTTCCAAATCTGCCATCTTTATTTCTGTCCTCAAGATGTCAGCTTTTCACCTCTTCTCCCTTTTGCAAACAATTGCCCAACTCCTCCCTCCCTTTTCTCATCAAAGTCCATGAATGTTGATTCCCATATTTATGCCCATCTATCCAGAACTTCATCTTTGAATTCCTCCACTCCTCAGGTTTTGTTTTTGTCATAGTACAGAAACTGCTTATCATAGTCACACATGCCCCTTACCTGATTCCTTGAAAGTTAAAACTAGCCTTACTTGGCCTGCTTACAGCCCTTTGAATGGTTGACCTCACCTCCCTTAGCTAGCAGGCCAGACTTCATGTGAAGCTCTCCCTTGTCCTGGTTTCTCTCCTACCTCTAGTCAAACCATTTTTGAATCCATCTTGTGAAACCCACCTCTGCTCTTTGACCCAGCATTTCTGACCTCATTGACTAGATTAGCTTCGATTCTGAAATACTCATTCAAATCCCTCCATAACCTTACTCTTCCCTATCAATGGAACCCTTTTGACACCACTACCTTTCAATGTATTTTCGTTAAAGCATTCTCGATTTTATCCTGGAGAACCTCTAAGTCTCCTTTTTTTCCACATTTCTCCTTTAGAGTGCTCCTTAAAATGCCCCCTCCTCTTCTGAAGCTCTTGGCCATCTGCCCTAACATCTCACTATGTAGAATGGTGTCAAATGCTTTGTAGTGTTCTTGTGTGCCATCTTAGGATGTTGCATTAACTCAAGGGTGTTGTATAATTACAAGCTGTTGTTGGTGGCCCATTCAATTACTATAATTTGATGAGAAGCTCTAACTCACTTGTTTACTGCCACTAGATTTAACTAACTTTTTACATTTATCTTTTGGCAATAAGTTTTTAGAGCCATCCATGCTTTGAGCTATATACATATCCTATTCCCAGATATGTCCAAATCGGTGACTAACCAGTATAAAATCTTTTGCTTTTTTTTGAACTTGTTGCCACTTCTTCAGTCATTATTGAATTATTACAGCACAAGAGGAGGCTGTTTGACCAATGCCAGAGGATCTGTGCTGCTCTTTGTAGAACAATCCAGTCAGTCCTTCTATCCACTTTCTCTAGCCCAGCAAGCTTATTTCACTCAATTGCTTGGTTGAGTTAATTTTGAAATCACTGTGCTTCAACGACCTTCATATGCAATGAATTCCAGGTTGCAACTACTTGGGTTTATTTTAAGAAAATGTGTTGTTCAAAACCTTGAATCTGTATGTGCTTGTTCTTGCGATATAAGCCAATCAGAACATGTTTCTTTTCTCCACCTTCTCTAAACCTACCATAATCTTGTATACCCTGTATCGAATATATCCTTAATCTCCTTTTCTCCAGAAAGAATAATCCGACTTTCTGTGACTTAACCTTGTAGCTAAATTCTCTAAGCTCTAGAATCATTTTGATAAACCTCTTCTACATTCTTTGATACCCATCACATCCTTCGGAAAGTGTAGTGGCCGAAACTAGATGCAATAATCCTGGTGTCCTAACCAGACCTTTTTTAAAGGTACAGCACAATTTTCCTGCTTTTATACCCAATACTTCTGTACATGACCCTCAACTACCAAAGATTAGTCAATTTCTCAAAATGATCATCATCTCAAAACTCACGCCTTGCAACATTAGCTTTGATAACTTTGTTTGTTATAGTTAATTGTGCTGATCTTCTCCAGTGCTTCAGTTCCATTGCCAGCAGTGCTGGTCTCTTGCTCTTTCTTGGCATTTCAGGATCACTTCATGTATCTGTTTGATGCAGCATTTTCTTGGAAAACATATATTTTTCTTTGAACTTTCTTCGAGTCCCATCAGACTGTGCCTCAAGGAATCCTTCAGTTAGCATCTATCTCAGTTGAAGCCTACTTTGATAATGTTAATGGCAGAAGGTAATTATGTATGGTAATTAAAAATGTTGTATTTATCATTCTGCAAGCAATAGAAGCGGAGTCTTTGCTTATATCACAAAAGAACTTGAAGTGACAAGTAGAAACGTTCAATGCCATAATTGATGACAATAACCCTTGCTTTTCCGCCTTGCTAATTTATTCAGTGCAAATTCTGTCCTTTTGACCTAATCTACAAACAGAGTCTTGTACTTGTAAGACTAGAGAACTTTGGTGTTGGAGGAAAAGTAAGTTGCCCAATTTGAGGTTAGGCCAATGTCGTTATCACTACTCACGTCTTCAACGTTTAGAAGAAATATGGTGGTATGTCTTCTGTAGGCAGAATGGTGCCAAATGTGCATTGCTGGACCATTTCTTTTTGGTAGTAGCCAGTATGTTAGCTGATATTGTCTGTCTGAGTTGCTATGTTGACTGAAAACCTTGAAAGCAAATAGGCAGTAGCAGTAACTTGTGGTTTTCAAGTGAACATGCTAAGAATATGCAAGTTATTGGTTTAGATCTCGTGACATTAAACTGGATAACACATTTGATACCTGTTTCATCCACTGAGTGTTTAATGAGGAGACTTGAACCTAGACGTGTGGAGTCAGCCTCAAATCACCTTCCAAAAAAATTGTGTTCTTCAGGGATCATTATCAGGGGCATGTAGGCACACTGTCAGGCAATTTGAATTTTGTTAAACTGCTAAGAGGGTGTCTTGTGCTCCTTTGACATAGATTCTCTAAATCTGGCAGTGATGTTTTCTCTGCCTTAAATAAATTAGAAAACTGATTGTGACAGTGGAATTCCAGTGTTGAATAAACATGTGCTAGTGAATGGATTTTGCTTGAAGCTATATAAATTGTCTTTGCCAGTTAGCTTCACAGAATATAGTTTTTTTCCCCCCAAAACAGGTTTTTTGTCAGGTTCTTTGGGATTTAAGGTAACTGCACATTTATTTTCAGTATTTTCATTTCTTTGTGAGGGGACAATTCCTTAAACAGTCTTCTGTTGTATGGGATTATACAGAACTTCAGTTTAACTGCTGACTTTTGTTGTCTGTCTTTAGTTCTGTTTTTCCAGGTGGACTGATAATATTCAGGATGTCTTTATTCCCAGTTCTGCAGTGTTATTACTTAAAGGCAATTCAGTTTGTTTGTGTTCTGTTATAATATCAAATAATTTCTTCACACACCAAGTATATACTATGGAATGGAACAGTGCCATTTTTAGGTGGCAGGAAAGTTTTTTTTTCAGCCAGTTCATAGAGTCCTAGAGATGGACAGCATGGAAACAGACCCTTCAGTCCAACCCATCCATGCCGAACAGATCCAAACACAAACTAGTCCCACCTGCCAGCACCCGGCCCATATCCCTCCAAACCCTTCCTATTCATATACCCATCCAAATGCCTCTTAAATGTTGCAAATACACCAGCCTCCACCACTTCCTCTGGCAGCTCATTCCATACACGTATCACCCTCTGTGTGAAAAGGTTGCCCCTTAGGTCTCTTTTATATCTTTCCTCTCTCACCCTAAACTT